>NC_072433.2:128925000-131410000 GCF_028878055.3 Symphalangus syndactylus
CAGGAAACATTTCCAAAGGCAACTGGAATGCTTGTCTGGGCAACAAGAGCCACATTCTGTCAAGAGAAAGAAAGAGAGAGAGAGAGGAAGGAAGGAAGGAGGCAGGGAAGGAGGGAGGGAGGGAGGGAGGGAAGGAAGGAAGGAAGGAAGGAAGGAAGGAAGGAAGGAAGGAAGGAAGGAAGGAAGGAACGGGAGGGGACAGGAAGGGAGGGGAGGGGAGGGGAGGGAAGGGGAAAGGAGGGAGGAAGGGGAGGAGGGGGGAGGGAGGGAGGAAAGGAGGGAGAGAGGAAAGGGAAGGGGAGGGGAAGGAAGGGAAGGGAAGGGAATGCATTTAATAAATGTGGAGTCTGCCAAATCAGGTCGGCAGCTTACTTCTGTCCCCGTTTCAATAACTCACTTACTGGGGTTCTGGAGGAGAGCAGTGAGAAGATGGGGTAAAAAATTAGACAGAAGTTGTGCATCGCCCCATGCCTGCTTCTGCAGTGTGGTTGGTGCATCCACCCTACGAAGCTTGGGTTGGATCATAGAGCAGTGACTGTTGATGGCTTACTCAGATCCCCAGGAAGCCACCACTCCCGTACAGGCTGTCAGCATCTTAATCCCTGCAACTGCCTGCCTGGACGTTTTTTTTTTTTTTTGAGACGGAGTCTCGCTTATTGCCCAGGCTGGAGTGCAGTGGCGCGATCTCGGCTCACTGCAGGCTCCGCCTCCTGGGTTCATGCCATTCTCCTGTCTCAGCCTCTCCGAGTAGCTGGGACTACAGGCGCCCGCCACCACGTCCGGCTAATTTTTTTTGTATTTTTAGTAGAGACGGGGTTTCACCGTGGTCTCGATCTCCTGACCTCGTGATCCGCCCGCCTCGGCCTCCCAAAGTGCTGGGATTACAAGCGTGAGCCACTGCGCCCGGCCCTGGACTTTCTTCTGACCACGGGAGTGTGCTCAGTCTTACTGCCCAGGGAACAGCCATCAGCCTTTGAGTGGCAAGAGTTGGTAGATTACCATCCCTTCTTCACCTTTGAATAGGACAACTTTGAGCTGTGTTCTCCCCAGTCTCCCAGATGACCCCAGTGGGTTTGAACAGCAGTTGTCCGCAGTGATAACCTGCCCGTTGCCACCTGTGTATTGACTCTTTTACAATTCTGTCTCACTTCTCTTTCTCCCTCACTTGTGCTCCTTAAGATTGTATCCTGAATAAGCTATTTGCACTCAAATAGGCAGAGAGCTAGCTGGATCCATTATTCTCTCTTCTATATTTTAGATATCTTGTAACAGGCACAAGGTACTGTATAGAGCTGAGGTGTAATGACCCAGCTGATCTGTTTGTACTTTGTCATGCTGCTAATGGGCCTGGAGTTGAGAGTTTATGCATAAGTGTGTACATGCCATCGTAGCTCTGTGTGCACGAGTACCTGTGGGGTCTACATAGCGTGCGCACATCACAGAAACCCTCTGCCCTCCCTTCTCATTCCCCTATTTGAAGCCAAGATTCCTTAATCCCTACACTCAACCCCCTTCTTCCCCAGCCACCAGGGGCTTCCTATACTTAGGGTCACCCTTTCTTACCTCAAAGTTTCAAAGATGTGAGAGCTGATGCCCACCTTGGTGGTATTCACAAGGTGTAGCAGGGAGGCAGTCATGGAAATGACTCTTTACAGCAGGATGGTATGTAGGACATGCCATGGCCAAGGAAGTAACTTTGACTCAAGGGCATCAGGAAGATGCCCAGGTATGCGATAACTTGAACGAAAGATTATTGAACGCTGATCTGCACACTTTCTCTGTAAAAGTCCAGATAGTATTTTAGGCCTTGTGGGCCATATGGTGGTTGCTGCAACTATGCAACTTTACTTTTTTGTAGCACAAAAGCAACCATAGATACCACATAAATGAATGAGCATGGCTGTGTTCCAATAAAACTTTATTTACAAAAGCAGATGGTGGGCCAGATTTGTCCCATGAGCTGTGGTTTGCTGACCTCTGATTTAAAGAGTGGGAAGTAGATTTCTGGAAAGAGAGAAAGGAAGACTATTTCTAGCAGAGGGAAGAAAACATATAAAGGCAAAGAGTGGGAAACCAGAGGGAATAAGACAGATTTGATTTACCAAAAAGTCCTTTTTGGTGGTAGTAAATAATAATAAAAACTAAGTTTTATTAAAGCCTTATGAGTCAAGCATTGGGCTAAATATTTTTGTGGACTCACATTTAATTATTACTCTCTCTGAGTTTGGAGGACCTTGTTTTCCTCATGGCACACACGAGGAGTAAATTAAGCTCAGAGAGGGTAGATGACTGGCTCAAGGTCACACAGCTATCAGCTGGCCAGGTGGCAAGACAGTGGACAGAGGATTGGGAGCATGGTATAGTAGCCAGCATACTTCCTTGTGTCTATCATTAGCCCTGCTTTAATGGACTCTTTCAGAAGTGTTTTTGCTTGTGTTTTAGAAGTGGAATGTGATTCCTTGACTCAGCCCAGTAGCCCTGTGAATGGATTGCTGAAATGAGTCTGATGGCTTTGTCTCCTGGGGCCATTTTGTAAGAAATAAAAGCAAAACAGTAGATATTTAAATTCTTCAGGGATATTATTTTCGAACAGATAAAGTGAAGAACATTTTTTATTCATATTAGAAGTGATAGTTGGATGTGTGTAATTTTTTTGCTCACTGAGATGGACAGAGAACACAGCACGGATCTTAGAATGTAAAATATGAATTTGCATGACACTTTGAGAAAACTGATAAACACCACCATTGCACAATTGGACTTAACTTGCCTGTGAAAATCCTTCTGCAGCCCACAGAATGATAGAGATAAGTGGACTACTTCTAATGGATATTAAAAATACACAACACACCAATGAAAGAATAATTTTCTTTTGCAACGTTTTCATTTCTCAAAATGCTATCAGGAAAAGAGAGATATTTTGACAGCTAACAGTGACCCTTGGAATAAGGATGTGTTAGAAGAGAAGGGCTGCAGTAGTTGTGAAATCCTACCTGGGATCTACCCCTGGACAGAAGACCCAGGGATCAAAACTCAAAGCTGATGCTCTCAACACCGATGTTTCATCTCCAATGTACCACGAGGTCCTTGTCCACCTATTTCTAGACAGAGCCAAACTGTCTAAGCCAAACAGGGTTTGGGTTTCTTTCACCACCCACCTGTGCAGATGATTAGTGTGAAAAAGTATGTCTTAAAGAAAAATAAATGCAGAGAACTAAGCAAGAACGGTTACATGTACTAAAGGTCTTTCAGATAATCAATAATGTAGGTCAGTGCATTTCAGGGTTTGGAATTTCACACAAAATTTACCCTTGAAAACTTTAGACTGAGAGAAGACTACCATGCCTATTCTGTCATATAAGGACATCTAAAGAAGAACTGCACACATTGGTATTACCATCTTCCCACAGACACACACGGACACGCACGCATGCACACACATGCGTGCACACAGACACATGCCTACACATGCATGCACGTGTGCTTGCACACAAACGCACACACACACATGCACACATGCACACGTGTGCACACGCAGACGCGCACACGTACACAGGCACACACGCTCACACACACACAATGGTTCGTGGCCGAGTGCGGTGGTTCACACCTGTAATCCCAACACTTTGGGAGGCCTACACGGGCAGATCACCTGAAATCAGGAGTTTTAGACCAGCCTGGCCAACATGACAGAACCCCATCTCTACTAAAAATACAAAATTTAGCCAGGTGTGGTGGCAGGTGCCTGTAATCTCAGCTACTCAGGAAGCTGAGGCAGGAAAATCTCTTGAACCCGGGAGGCCAAGGTTGCAGTGAGCTGAGATCACGCCACTGCACTCCAGCCTAGGGGACAGAGTGAGGTTCCATCTCTCAAAAAAAAAAAGTTTCATACTTTCACTCACATATACCCTCACACACTCACACATACACCGACACATACACTCACACATTTCCATAGAAGCAAGTGAGTTATAATCTCAGAGTGAGCAAAATTGAGTAAGTTTTACCATACGAACATATTTATTATGCTTGTCTCACTAAAAAGCAGTAAAAATTCTGATATGAGCATCACATAGGTTAATGTAAGTTAGTGAGAAGAAGAAAAATGTAAAGTTATCCTAGAAGTCCTATTGCAGAATGAAATTGCAAAATAAAAATGGAAGGGGCAAAGGTAGGATATTTAGAATGCTTACAATGGGAATCTGAATGTTTAATGAGAAATAAGCCCAACGCCCATAGCAGATAAGGACTCGGGCTTTGGGCTCTCTCCCTTTCTAGCTTTGAGGCCTGGGCAGGTTATTTAACCTCTCATACCCTCAAAAGGGGCTCATAAAAGCAACCGCTGCATGGGGCTCTTGCTTGGTGAACAGTTCCAGCACATGGTTAGTCCTCAGTAAGTGTTAGCTCATAGCATTAGAAACTAGTTTTTTTAAAACAAATAAAGGAAGGGGCCAGGCACGGTGATTCATGCCTGTAATTCCAGAACTTTGGGAGGCCGAGGTGGGCGGATCACGAGGTCAGGAGATCGAGACCATCCTGGCTAACACGGTGAAATCCCGTCTGTTCTAAAAATACAAAAAATTAGCCAGACGTGATGGCAGGTGCCTGTAGTCCCAGCTACTGGGAGAGGCTGAGGCAGGAGAATGGCATGAACCTGGGAGGCGGAGCTTGCAGTGAGCAGAGATTGCACCACTGCACTCTAGCCTGGGTGACAGAGTGAAATTCTGTCTCAAAATAAATAAATAAATAAATAAATAAATAAATAAAGGAAGGAAGTGCTGGGCGTGGTGGCTCATGCCTGTAATCCACGCACTTTGGGAGGCTGAGGTGGGTAGATCACAAGATCAAGAGTTTAAGACCAGCCTGGCCAATATGATGAAACCGATCTCTACTAAAAATACAAAAATTAGCCGGGTGTGGTGGCACTCGGGAGGCTGACGCAGAAGAATCATTTGAACCCTGGAGTGGAGGTTGCAGTGAGCTGAGATCATGCCACTGCACTCCAGCCTGGGCAACAGAGTGAGACTCTGTCTCAAGAATAATAATAATAATATTATAATAATAATAATAATAAAGAAAGTACATGGGGAAGGAATATATTCTACGTGAACTTTCACAGGGACACCGATCTAGACCAGTGTGGACCAGAAGTAGCCACATCCCCTGGGATCCTGTCAGTAAAACACATTCTGGGGCCACCCCACAAACCTTGATTTGGCACCTTGGGAGGTGGCGCCCCACAACCTGTGTTTTCAGCAAACCCTCTAGATGATGCCAAGCCACACTAAAATTTGAGAGCCTCTGATCAAGCCCTACAAGCTTTTTAACCCTGGTCCTGGGCAGTCAGCTAAATCCAGGAAGTATTTTGCAGATTGGGAATAAATAAAAGAAGAAAAAAAAGCATAAGTGTGTTTGGGTTGAATCTCATTTTAAGCCCCAGAATTATGCTTGTAAAGACAATTCAAGAATTGTCTTTGAGCCTATAATGCCTGCTAGTCCCATGAGAAAATTGATTTTGAAACAAAATAAGTTGAGGTTGGATTTGCTTTTTTTCCAAGCTTCAAAGCATCAAGCAAAGATCCGTGTTCACATCTGAGTATGATGCTGAACACACAGCCCCTGACTCTGCCCCTGACCACAGAGTGATGAACAGAGAGGCAGGCATCATGGGACCTAAAATGGCATTTTCTCCAAAATATTAGAACATCCTTAGATCCCTTAGATCAATGGTGATTGTGGGCCTGGAAAACTTCTCCAAAAAGTGCAGACTTCTCCTGTAGTTAGTGTATTAGTTTGTTCTCATGCTGCTAATACAGACTTACCTTAGACTGAATAATTTATAAAGGAAAGAGGTTTAATTGACTCACACACAGTTCATTGTGGTTGGGACGGCCTCAGGAGACTTAAAATCACGGCAGAAGGGGAAGCAAACACGTCCTTCTTCACATGGTGGCAGCAAGCAGAAGTGCTGAGCAATGGACAGGGAAAGCCCCTTATAAAACCATCAGATCTCCATTCAGGACATAGGCGTGGGCAAGGACTTCATGTCTAAAACACCAAAAGCAATGGCAACAAAAGCCAAAATCGACAAATGGGATCTCATTAAACTAAAGAGCTTCTGCACAGCAAAAGAAACTATCATCAGAGTGAACAGGCAACCTACACAATGGGAGAAAATTTTTGCAACCTACTCATCTGACAAAGGGCTAATATCCAGAATCTACAATGAACTCAAACAAATTTACAAGAAAAAAACAAACAACCCCATCAAAAAGTGGGCAGAGGACATGAACAGACACTTCTCAAAAGAAGACATTTATGCAGCCAAAAAACACATGAAGAAATGCTCCTCATCACTGGCCATCAGAGAAATGCAAATCAAAACCACAGTGAGATACCATCTCACACCAGTTAGAATGGCCATCATTAAAAAATCAGGAAACAACAGGTGCTGGAGAGGATGTGGAGAAATAGGAACACTTTTACACTGTTGGTGGGACTGTAAACTAGTTCAACCATTGTGGAAGTCAGTGTGGCGATTCCTCAGGGATCTAGAACTAGAAATACCATTTGACCCAGCCATCCCATTACTGGGTATATACCCAAAGGAGTATAAATCATGCTGCTATAAAGACACATGCACACGTATGTTTATTGAGGCACTATTCACAATAGCAAAGAGTTGGAACCAACCCAAATGTCCAACAACGATAGACTGGATTAAGAAAATGTGGCACATATACACTATGGAATACTATGCAGCCATAAAAAATGATGAGTTCGTGTCCTTTGTAGGGACATGGATGAAACTGGAAAACATCATTCTCAGTAAACTATCGCAAGGACAAAAAACCAAACACCGCATGTTCTCACTCATAGGTGGGAATTGAACAATGAGAACTCATGGACACAGGAAGGGGAACATCATGCTCCGGGGACTGTTGTGGGGTGGGGGGAGGGGTGAGGGACAGCATTAGGAGATACACCTAATGCTAAATGACGAGTTAATGGGTGCAGGAAATCAACATGGCACATGGATACATATGTAACAAACCTGCACATTGTGCACATGTACCCTAAAACCCTAAAGTATAATAAAAAAAAAAAAAAAAAAAAACCATCAGATCTCTTGAAAACTCATTCACTAGCATGAGAACAGCATGAGGGTAACTGCCACCATGATCCGATTACCTGTCACCAGGCCCCTCCCACAACATGTGGGGATTATGGGAACTACAATTCAAGATGAGTTTTGGGTGGGGACACAGCCAAACCTTATCAGTTGGGTTCAAAGACAGATGCCACCATAATAGGCTGCAGATCACCTTTATTGCCAGCCTCTCTCTAGTCCCCAAGTAGCTGATAAAAACATAGACAAAAATTATAGAGAATGAAGGACGGAAAAGGTAAAGGGATATTTTGAGAGCAAAGTTTGCCTCATCTGTCCAATAGAGACTGTCTTGGATGTTAAAAGTTCATCATCAGGAGCTGAAAGAATTGAGAGTGGAATGAAACCATCTTGTGTGCCTCGTAGGAATACAACCTGGAAGTAGTGTCCATTACTAATTAAAGCCAATGTGTATTGCACTTTCACAATGAGACAGGCCCTGCTCTTTGTTCTCTATATTTATTTACGTGCACTTAATCCTCACAGTTACTCCATGCAATAAATCCCATTACCACTTTCTGTATTAGGTTGACTAGGGTCCTCCCCAAATTCATGTCTACCCGGAACCTCAGAATGTGTCTTTTCGGATGTAGTTAGTTAAGATGAGGTTATGCTAGATTAGGGTAGGCCCTACGTCCAGTATGCCTTGGAGTATCCTTATAAGAAGAGGAGGGCCGGGTACCGTGGATCATGCTTGTAATCCCAGCACTTTGGGAGGCCAAGGCGGGTGGACCACCTGAGGTCAGAAGTTCGAGACCAGCCTGGCCAATATGGTGAAACCCCATCTCTATTAAAAATACGAAAAACTAGCCGGGCATGGTGGTGCTCACCTGCAGTCCAAGCTACTCAGGAGGCTGAGGCATGGGAATCACTTGAACCCAGGAGGCAGAGGTTGCAGTGAGCCGAAATCATACCACTGCGCTCCAGCCTGGGCAACAGAGTGAGACTCCATCTCAAAATAAGAAGGAGAAGAGGGGAGAGACAGAGACATACAGAAGACCCAGGAGAGAAGGCCAAGTAAAGTTGGAGGCAGGGAGTGGAATGATGAGTCTGTAAACCAAGAAATACCACGGGTCTCCAGCGAACAACCATAAGCTAGGATAGAGGCAGGGAACAGATGTTCCCCCAGAACTTCCAGAAGGAAGGACTCTTGTAGATGTCTTCTTTTGCGCTTTTGGCCTCCAGGACTATTAGAGTAAATTTCTGTTGTTTTGAGCCCCTCTGGTTTATGACGTGTAGTTACTGCAGCTCCTAGACACTGCAATGCCCCTGTTTCTTGATGGCGAAATGGAGACTGAAAGATGATGTCTTACCCAGGTGCACACAGCCAGCTTTTGGAGGTTTAGAGTCAGAGGCAGCTTGTGGGGTAGGAATCTAGAATCTGGTTTCCTCACCTTGTGCTGTGTCGTAGGTCTGCTGGGTTCGGGTTCTGGGGAAGTCATTTCACGTCTCTGAGCTGTCTTTTCTCCTCTGCAGATGTAAGAACTCTGTACGTGAGGACTCATGCCTCAGCTGGGTGGTGGGATTGGATTCCTTTTAAGGTCTCCTAACCAACCCTGAGCCTCTTTGATTAGAATTCTGGAAGCTTTGAAACCACCACTACAAAATTCATTTGCATGACATTTCTTTTTTAAGCGTTGTACTTCTCTCTGCAGTAACTTTGAAGTTACTGTCGTTTTATGCACTCAGGAAGAGTTAACAAGCAATAATAAACAGTCAAGACTGCTTTTCATTTTAGATATCTGCATGTATTCAGTCTTTTCTGTGACACAGTTGAAGGAGCTTCTGTAATCAGGAGAGAAACTTATATCGTGCCGTAATTTCCCTTGATACAAGCTAGAAAAAGATACTGGTTTAGATTCACTGGGGTGATTGACTAGAAAATTGCCCCAGCTGTCAAAGTTTCCAATGTTAAAAAGCAATGTAAAATTTCTCAAATGCTTAGAATTTCTAGATGTCACAACAGGGATGTTACCAAAATATGAGAATCAAGTTTTTTATAAGCAGGACAAAAATACATTATTTTTCTCAAATCCTCAATATTTGGTTGAATTCATGAAGAAATTTTTAAAACACACACCAAGCAAAGCATTCATTTTGTTTAGAAATAAAATTAATAAGTTGTTTTTGATATTGTATTAATGTGTCCTGTCACATTAAAAGATTGCATATACATTTATAAATTTAGTCTTTATATAGGAATTAAACAGACAAGCCAGACAAAGAAAAGAAATGATAAGCTGATATTTGAGTATAATATTATCTTGTTATCCGTGTTCTTTATATTAGCTGAATTATTTCCATTTCTGCTCCAACCAAGAAAATCAATTCAAAAATTGTTCCTTGTGATTTATTCAAAAATTCACTTTTCCAAGTTTCCATCTAAGAGCATGTGGTGGGTTCTTATCTTCGTCATAAAAGTGTATAACATAAAGGGATGTCCTCAGATAGCTCATGGCATTTGTTAGCTCAGGGGGGCGGTAGAAAGTTTCCTTTGAGCGTTTTACGCTCAAATTTTTCTTTGTAGTGCCAAAGAATGAGAAGCAAAAGCAATTCAGCACTGGGACCATTTGGGGAGTGTGGCTCCACTCTGAGGTTCTCTTCTCCTCAGAGTGGGAGCACCCTATAATTTTGAGATCTTGAGCCAGGCTTTCATGTCATCTCTCCTTATGAACACTCCACTAGTTTCTAGCCTATAAAAATAGTGTCGACATTACAGCAAGCCAAGTATAAGGCAGAATCAAGAAGCCAAGGATCTGATTTTATTTCAGAGTTTTGAAATGGAACTAAGCTTTACAGAAAGCAATTTGTGGGAAACAATTCTCTACAGTATGACTTATAGACTGCTTCAAAGGAGAGGCGTCTTCTCTTCCTAGACCTGGGATTTTAATGTGAGAGCTCCCTTATCATGTTGGGGGGAATGGCTGTCTGAATTGTTCTCCCTCTTATTTATAAAGGCAATAATCAGAAGATAATTTGTAAGCACCTACTCTCTTCCAGGCACAGTATTTAAAATGAATATATAGTAAAAAAGCCAGCTGCCTCCCCTGTCATCATGGAATTTATAACTTAGTAGAGAAGATGTTAAAAAGATATTGCAAATGATCTGAGTGTTTTTAGAGTGGCATCGTTGTGTACAACAGATGGTTTCCCACCTAGTTGGGGAAAGCAAGGAATGCTCCCTGGAGGAAATGGTATTTATTTTGAGACCTGGAAATTGTTAGCCAGGAAAGGAGATAAAGTGGTGGGAGTGAGAGCAAAAATATTGTCACCAGAGAAATCAGTGAGTGTACAAAATTGCTGGTATAGTTAAAAACTGAAAAAAGTCTGGATACATTGACTATCGTGTTTTCCCAGTTGTGGGTCTAGTAATTCTGGCAAAGGGAAATATGAAGTGAATTCCTGGAATCTCTTGCTGATCCCAGAGAGACTACAGTTCTAGCATAAAAGGAAGCTCAACAGGGTGACTCTAAGAGGTTCCAGAGGGGCAGGTCATATTCAGCTTAGAAGTCCTTACAAGACAGTTTAAGGATGTAGGCTATCTAAAAGAGGCTCATAAACAGATTATCTATCTAAAAGCAAACTTGAAATATTAATCAGGGCTAGATTAGGTTATGCTGCAGTAACAAGTTAACCCTCTAATTTTAGTAGGCATGGGACAACAAAGTTTCTTTCTTGCTCAAGCTGTGAGTCCAACATGGGTCTGCTGGGGAGCTCTGTTCCATGTAGTCATTAAGGGATCCAGGCTGACAGAGGCTCTGCCAGCTTGCAGCATGTGGAGCGCTGGCCTCCTTTGCACCTGTGGCAGAAGAATAAAGAGTTACAGTATCTAAAGCAGCCCTTAAATGCTTCAACCTTCTCTTTGGCTAGAACTAGTCACGTGGCCCCACCTACCTGAAGGGACGGTGAGAAATGTGAAGGAACACATGGGCAATCACCAGTAAGTTCCTCTGTTTGTTGCAGTGACAGTCTGGGAAACAATGTGAACTGGTTGAGAAGCTTAAAGATGGATCTAAGGGCAAAAATGCTAAACGAGAGAAAGAATTGCTGACAGTCTATAAGAGGATGATTAGGAACAAAGTGATACGGGCAGCTTGGAGGCTCTTTTTTAGCGTTAATGATAATAGAATACATGTGGCACTCTCACTAAATGCAAGGCATTGGGCTTTATGTAGATTGTCCCATTTAATTTTCACAGCAACCTCTGAGGTCGATATATTATTCTCATTTTACAGATAAGAAAACTGAGCCCTGGGGTGATGAAGTGACTAATCCCAGTGATGTGGTCTGGCTCCGTGTCCCCACCCAAATCTCACCTTGAATTGTAGTTACAATCTCCACATGTCATGGGAGGGACCTGATGGGAGGTAATTTTATCACGGGGGTGGTTACCCTTATGCTGCTCTCATGATAATGAGTGAGATATCATGGGATGTGATGGTTTTTTTGTTTTGTTTTGTTACGTTTTTTTGAGATGGAGTCTTGCTCTGTCGACCAGGCTGGAGTGTAGTGGCGTGATCTTGGCTCACTGCAGCTCTTCCTCCCAGGTTCACACCATTCGCCTGCCTCAGCCTCCCAAGTAGCTGGGACTACAGGTGCCCGCCACCACACCTGGCTAATTTTTTCCATATTTTTTTAGTACAGATGGGGTTTCACCGTGTTAGGCAAGATGGTCTCGATCTCCTGACCTTGTGATCCACCCACCTCAGCCTCCCAAAGTGCTGGGATTACAGATTTGAGCCACCGCGCCTGGCCGAGATGTGATGGTTTTATAAAGGGCTTTTCCCTCTTTTGCTCAACACTTCTCCTTGCTGCTGCCATGTGAAGAAGGACGTGTTTGCTTCCCCTTTCACCATGATTGTACGTTTCCTGAGGCCTCTGCAGTCATGCTGAACTGTCAATTAAACTTCTTTCCTTTATAAATTACCCAGTCTCTGGTATGTCTTTATTAGTAGCATGAGAACAGACTAATATACCAGACTCTGCAGTTTGTAACATAGGCACTAGGATTCACAGATCCCAGGCAGGTGGTTCTCAGATCCCCTAAACTTTACCATTGTTCTTTGGCCATAGCCTGGAAGCTTAGAATCTCGAAGGATGGAGAATAGAGTTTTAAAGGGACTGGGACACATTGGAAATCTGAGGAATTTTATTTAGGTTAGGAGGCAGTTCGTACATACAGATGGAAGGAGAAATACCAGGAGTCTTGTCATGTCTCAGCCTAACAAGATGACTTCAGAGAATATGATCAGGCCTGTTCCAGGCCTAGCATTGGAGTCCAGTGATTTCCAAGGGCCTTTATCAGGCAAACTGCAACATGTAAACACAATGCAGCCTCTGTTTTGGAGTCCCCAGAAGACAGCTAATTGGTCTCAGTAATAGTCTAGGGACAAAGAAAGAACTAACACTTCACTGAAAAAAACAAATGCTTCAATGAAAATGAATTTCATATCGCACTTTTACATACCTTATTTGAAGGTATTTGAGCAACCTAACAGAGAAAGAAAATTAGCCACTTTAACTGTAATACCTTGAATATTAGACTAATCCAGTTATAAGTTTATAGACCCTTTAATCAGAAGCCAGAGAAGTTGCCTAGGAAATGAGTTAAAACTATTTCCAAAATGTCCAAAAATAGCTGTTCAAAGAAATCTTTTTTAGAGAGCCTAAAATATTCTAGGCAAGAGATAATGAAGGATGCTCTAGGGCAATGGTGCCAGGAGAGGAAAGAAAGTTTCCTCAATACAAGCAGCACTGCAAAGGTACAATCCTCCCAGTGTGAATGGCGGGGGAGCAAGGGTAACTGAAAAACATGCATGAGGAAATTAGCTTTGAATGGGTTTCTTAGAGCTGGGGGACAAAGGAAGAGTAGCAGATGATCAGAAAGGAGATGTGAAATCTTCTGCTTGCTATGTTGAGTTTGAAAAATAAATGAAAAAATTTCAGGTAAAAACAGCAAATTATAGCAAATAAAGGTCTCATATTCGGGAAAAGGGCTAGGCCTGGGTAACTTCATGATATAAATGTTCACCCTGGCTAAAACTTAAAGGTCTGACGATATCAAGTGTTGACAAGTATGTACAACAACTAGGAGTCTTGCAATGTTTTTCAAAATAGTAGCCCCAGTCTTCAAACAATACCCATGACTGCTAATGACAGAATAAGTCAATGACTAGAGGTAAACACAGATAAAAAAGAATGAATATAGTTGACACTCACAGGCTCTAAGTGGAGCAAAAGAAGCCAAGTGTACAAAAGAGTATATTTTGTATGATTCCATCATTTATGAAGTTCAAGAAAAAACAAAAAGGATTTGTGGTGATAGAGATCAGAATAGTGACTACCTTGCAGGAATGGCAGTTAGGAGAGGATATAGGAGAGCCTGCTGGAGACTGAGAATGTTCTCTCAGTCTGGGTATTAGTTACATGGATATATATTTAAGTGGGCTGCAGGGTTTGCTATGAGGGAGCAAGCACAGCTTGGGCTGTGTTTGGCCTTGGATATTATGAATAATATGTTTAGGCAAAAATCATCTGTGTCTAGACGTCATTACATGGATCCACTCTATGGTTGGCCTTAGAGCCAGGTTCTTGTTTGCATATAATTTTGCGGAAGTGTTTATGTTTGTTGCTCGATTGCCAATTTTGATTACAGCTTCTCAGCCTGGAAAATTGTCCTGGAAGGGCTTAATGGAACCCTTGCAGGAATGTGGCATCATCAATTTTAGAGCCAGAACAGGACGTGCCTAGCTTTTCAGCTGGCTGGGCAGAGCCTGGAGAGTGCTGAGGGACACCAGCCAAGGACAGGAACAAGATCCACCACATGGCTCTGGCCTCAGTTCTGCCCAGCTCAAAATCTTCATGCAAGTTTTATTTTAAAATCCCTTGAAGGGAAAGCAGTGGGCTGCCCCACCAAGATAAGTGTTCACAGGAAGTGCCTCTCCTCAGGTTTCAACCATCGTCTCCCAAACTTCCATTTTTTAAGTTTCACCTTTGTAATCTCTGCTATTTCTAACATCTGTTCTAATATTTACTTCATGTGCTTTTTAAAGTAGCATGCTCTCTTTTACTTCAGTAAACGTATTTAGGTAAGACATACCCTATCACCACAGTGTCACAGTAAATGGAAAACCAGCACTTTGCTAATACATTTTAAATTCAAATTATTGCATGTACCGCCTTGTGTGTTAGCTCTCAGTAATTATTTTTCATCCTCTTAGGTTTCTTCCAGCTTTAAGGCTTTGTTATTTTAAGTTATAAAGTAATCGGCCACCCTGTATGACTGTGAGGTCTTTCAAGAGAGAAGGTACTCTTTGCTCTTTGAAATTTAGGAAAAAAAAAAAAAAGAACGGAAAAACCAATAATGGAAAAGAAAATTGAATTTTTATGCTAATAGAGTAGTAACAGCCAGGTGACCCTTAGCAGATTCCTTAATAGTGTGTCACCACCAACATAGTATCAACACCAATACGGTGTCAACAACAGCAATAAAATACAGGTTAAAGACAGCTTATCCCAGGGTATGCTATGAGAATTGGATGGCAGTATTGTTAAATCCTTTGTGAGTTTTAAAGGGATGTAAAAGTCTTACAAATATTGATGTGATCATTGGCAAATGCAGCTGGATATTAGAGAAATCAATCTAAATTGTATATGTAGAGACCAGCCACCCCCTGAAAAGAACTTGAATAGGTAATTCTTCCACCTGTGGGTTTTTCCATGGGATGCAAGCTAGGTGCATGCAACCAGCCCTGACTTCAGAGTTAGAGGTGCCTGGCTAGTGCTGGTTCTGCCCCTGACCTTTACCTGAGTGGCCTTGAGAAAGATATCTAACCTGTTGCATTTTCAATAACTTCACCTATAATACAGGGCAAATCATCCTACTATATGAGGTCGTTGAAGTTTAAATGAAAGAGTGTAGAGTCTACATTGAAACACATTATTTTTTAAGCGATTTTCTGAAACTGCAGCCTCTCATGTGATGGATGGAGAGATGAACCCATCAGCTGTTAATTGCCCGCACTCAGGTGCCAGGCCACCTTCCTTCCTAGGTAAGGTCTGCAAATCAAGTTCTCCCCTCCTGTGCAGAGTGGAGGTCCACCTCTCTGCCCACCGGGTGCTGTCTGTTTAGAGGAGCCAGCTCTGGCTTGTGCTTTAATGCCATGTTCGATGCTGCTCTGCTGCAGCCTCCACGTGTTTATTGAATCTTTATGGGAAGACCATAATGGCTGCTTCAGGCCCATTATAATGGCTCACGCCAAAATGTAGCCTGCCATTGTTTTAAAGTCATGTATTATTCACTTGATGGAGCGTATACGTCCATCTTATGTCAATTTGTGTTATGGACTGTCAAAAGTTAACATGAGTATATGAGGTAAGGCATATTGAGGAAGAAAGTTCTGCAGCACAATATGCAACCATGAAGTTTCTAATCTTAATAATTCAGTGGGTGCCAACAAGACGTGGTCTCTATTACAGACTCGAAGCTAGTAATACTTCATTTTAAAAAATGTAACCATTTCTGAGTTACAGGAACACAAAAATGGTCTGTGGCCAATAAATGTCTAGTTTTATACCGTTCTATAAATGAAAATAATAAAGCACAGCAAAGTTGCCGAGCGCATTGGGTTGTTAAACACCTGCAGCATCGTTTCTCATCAGCAGGTGGGCGGCAGAGTTCACAGCCATGGGTCCTGTCAGGGTCTGGCCATCTCCAAATTCAGGTCACCACCTGAATGACAGGTGACAGGTGGCATCAGACTGGCCTGAATTCAGCCTCAGGGCTGTGCATTCTCCCGGGGCTTATTACAGAGGCTCTGACCCCCACCTATAGGTTCAATTCCCCTCCACTCCAAGGACTTACAGAATTTTTCCCAACACTTTATGACTTACCACCTGGTGGCTGTTCCCAATGTGACTCCAGCTAGCCACACCAAGTCCCTTTCAGAATCATGACCTTAGCAGGTGCTGTTCCCTCTCCCTAGAACTTTCTTCCTTTATATCCTCACCGGGCTGAATTATACTCACCCTTCAGTTTTGTTGAAAGGTCCCTTCTTCAAAGAAGCATTTCTGGATCCCCAGCCTCCATATTCCACCCTCCTCTGGTACCCCTTTTATAGGTGCTTCTTCCTCATGCACATGTCCAGGTTGTATCTAAGTTAGTAATAAAGGTTTGATGTCATCCTCTCTACCCACAAATAATGAGTGCAGTATTGATGTCTATGGTGTCTACCCTGTAGATATAGCACTTAGCGCTGTGCCTGTCATGTCCACAGTAGGTGCTCAGCTAGTATTTTTGAATAAATAAATGAGTGCATGGATGGAAGAAAGCAAGGTTGGCTGGCAGACTGTCTTGGTTGAACATGATTTCCCATTCGTGATGACCCAGCCCATGCTCTTCAATCCTGGTAGCTTTTGTAGATTTTCTAAGCCTAAGGCTCTGTCTTGTCATATGTCCCCAATCTTTTCATTATCCTTGAAGAGAAACCTCCTACCATAGAATCCACTGGAGCAGCCTGTACCCTGCCAACCAGTACCCCCCACACCAGGACTGTCTGCCACATGTGTGTCCTCACCAAGTGCTCCCCCACTTCTCATTACTGAGTTGGATCTACTCCAGGGTCACTCCCTTGCTTCATGGTAGAACCTTGATGTCAGTTGCCTTCTGTGCCCAGGCGGTCTTCTTGGTGCCACTCCCTGGCAGCTGGCTTGGGCTCTTCCTAGCGCTCAGATTCCACCTCAGTGGGCATGTCCAGTTGCACATCCCAGAGGTATATATCTTCCCCATTCTGTGGCATGGTTGCAAGGACAACATTGAACATTGGGAAAAGGAGGCAAGAATGACAACTGTCCCCATTTCAAACACTTCAGTCGTTGTGCAGCTCCTAGAAGTATTCATTGTTCTAGGAAAGATGAAGCAGCCAGAACCTATGTCAGGACCCTAGAATGAAGATTTACCTTCTCTGCACCAGCCCAAATGGAGAGCTTCCTGGACAACCAAAGTCCTCAGTAGTATTTGCACCCCTCGACCAAGATTCTTAGATCACAGCTCTTAATCACTTACCCTGCAGTCCACTCACAGGAGATGAGCTTTATTTCAGTTGTGTAAATTATTGAAACAGAAACCCAAAGAGTTGAAACGTCATCATATCTGTCATGACCTTACCATGCAATAGATTTGTTTTCACAGAAAAGCTTGTGGGTTTGCATGACAACCAAGAGAATTTGCAGTTAAGAGAATGAATAATGCATTATTAGAAGAATAAATCAGCATGCAGTATACATGAGTAATATATTCATGCCAGGCCCAGTGAAGGAGTAGATACTTATTTAGTGTGTTTATACAGACATACATTTAAAAACGTATGACCACGTTATTATGAGTTCTTTACAATTGTAGAAGCAGGAAGTTCACATGGAGCTTCCAGCCTGTATAGCAGGTGGACTGAGAGTCATGAATCATGAATTTCATGTTTTTTTTTCTTTTTTTCTTTTTCTTTTTTTTTTTTTTTTTTTTTTTTGAGAGGATGTCTTGCACTGTTGCCCAGGCTGGACTGCAGTGGCATGCTCTTGGCTTACTGCAAGCTCCGCCTCCTGGGTTCACGCCATTCTCCTGCCTCAGCCTCCCAAGTAGCTGGGACTACAGGCGCCCGCCGCCACACCCAGCTAATTTTTTGTACTTTTAGTAGAGATGGGGTTTCACCATGTTAGCCAGGATGGTCTCAATCTCCTGACCTTGTGATCCGCCCACCTCGGCTTTCCAAAGTGCTGGGATTACAGGTGTGAGCCACTGCGCCTGGCCAAATTGCATGTCTTAACACCCCCTGTTACTAGCTGAGAGGTCTTGGCAAACCTGTAGCACTGAGAATGTCAAGTTTATCCATCTTTAAATGGGGCCACCATCTAACACAGAAAAGCCACAGGGATCAAAGAAGAAATCATATAAGTAGGTTCCATGGGCTATAAATCCTGAATGCACATGAGATGGGAAGGTCAGTAGACCAATGATTTTCTCTTGATAGATTCTTGCTGTGTCAACTTGGACAAAAAACTTCATTTTCAGGGACACTGATTCTTTTTCTCTGTAAGGAGAAGTTATTGGTCTGATGCACACAGTGGAATCAAATGGCAATTTGCTTGGAATGAAAACGTCTCTCTCCCAGTGTCCTTATAGCAACCCCAGGAACAGACTCCAGTTGTCTCTGTCTGTGCCTCATGTCCGTCCTTTGAACCAACCATGGGCCAGTAGAATGTAGTACTCGGATTGACCAGGCACCTGAAGTCTAAGACAGCTTCCATCAGTTTCCTGATAACTGGCATTTACTGAGCACTTTCTCTGCCCTAGACCCTGTGTGTCATGCACATTGACTTATTTAACCTTCTGAACAACAACGTAAAATAAGCTTTAGTACAAAGAGAAGTTCTATACCTTGCCTGTGGTCACATGGCTAATAAGTGCTGAAGCTGGAATTTGTAAACGGGTTTCTTGGACTCCTAAGCCCAATTTGTAAATGCTGCTTTTTAATGACTTGGTTGCAGTGTTGGTGGGAGAGGGCATCCCACACAGCACCTACTTGTTGCCAAGCCCTTGTGGATTTAAGCTCAGTTCCTTCCCCACACCTTGTCGTGCAAACCTCCATTCTGACTTCACTTCCACAGTAGGCAAGATAATGGCCCTCCCAAAGGTGTCCACGCCTTAGTGCCCCAGAAGCTGGCAATATGTTGCCTACCTGAGGGACATTGCAGATGTGATTAAGTAGTCCTTGAGTCGGGGAGATGATTCTGAGTTATCTTGGTGGATCCGCTCTAATCCAATGAGTCCTTAAAATCAAAGAGCTTTTTCTGGCTGGCTCAGAGAAAATGTGAAGACTGAAGAAGAGAACGGGAGAGATTGCAGCGTAAAAACGACTGTCCAGCACTGCTCACTTTGAAGACAGAGGAGGGGCCACAAACCAAGGAACATGGGCAGTCCCAAGAAGCTGGAAAAAGGGAGGAAATGGAGTTTCCTCTGGAGCCTCTGGGAAGGAGTGCAGCCCTTCCAGTAGCTAGATGTTAGCCCAGCGTCTTGTGCTGGACTTCCGATCTGCAGAACTATAAAATTTACAGGTGTGTTAAGACACCGTGCTGTCGTAATTTGTTACAGTAGCAATATGAAAGGAATGTAATATTCAAGGCAGAACCAAAAACACCAGGAAATGCTGCAGCCACCACCTTCAAACCACCTTCAAAGGTCAGCCAGTCATCAGAGTTAGAAGTTTTGTTTTGTGGGGGCGGTGGTGGTTATAGTTTTGGTTTGTTGTTTTGTTTTGTTTTGGTTTGGTTTTTCCTCTTTATTCTGCAAAATACCACCTCTCAAGCTGAGGCAAAATAGCTTGTGTTGTAGCCTCAATCAATAGTCCCCAACCTTTTTGGCACCAGAAACCAGTTTCATGGAAGACAATTTTTCCACCGGGATTGAAGGAGGATGGTTTCGGGATGAAACTGTTCCACCTAAGACCATCAGGCATTAGTTATTTAGATTCTCATAAGCAGCATGCAAGCTAGATCCCTTGCATGCACAGTTCACAATAGGTTTTGCACTCCTATCAGGATCCACTGCCATTGCTGATCTGACAGGATACCGAACTCAGATGGTAATGCTCGCTTGCCAGCCCACTGCTCACCTCCTGCTGTGTGGCCCAGTTCCTAACAGCCCAAGGACCAGTCCTGGTCCGTGGCCCGGGGGCTGGGGGCTCCTGGCTTAAATGATAAAATTTGCTGCCACTGTTTAAACGTCGACTGTTTCACTTCCCCAGCCCAGCCTGTACAATCTTCTTCTTTACATTCTTTACCTTAGCCCTGTGTCCCCGTTTGGGAACAGTGAAACTGCTGGCAATCCCAGTAATTGTCTTGAAGCAGGCAGGCACACAGAATGGGAATTCAGGCCAGGGACGGTGGCTCATGCCTGTAATCCCAGCATTTTGGGAGGCCAAGGCGGGCAGATCATTTAAGGTTTGGAGTTTGAGACCAGCCTGGCCAACATGATGAAACCCCGTCTATACTAAAAATACAAAAATTAGGCAGGCGTGGTGGCACGCACCTGTAATCCCAGCTATTTAGGAGGCTGAGGGAGGAGATCACTTGAACCCATGAGGCGGAGGCTACCATAAGCCAAGATCATACCACTGCCCTCCAGCCTGGGCAACAGAGCAAGACGCTGTCTCAAAAAAAAATTTTTTTTTAATTAAAAAATAATTTAAGGCCAGGAGCAGTCCCCACACCTGTAATCCCAGCACTTTGGGAGGCTGAGGCAGGCAGATCACAAGGTCAGGAGATTGAGACCATCCTGGCCAACACGGTGAAACCCCATCTCTGCTAAAAATACAAAAAATTAGCTGGGCATGGTGGCAGGCGCCTGTAGTCCCAGCTACTTGGGAGGCTGAGGCAGGAGAATGGCATGAACCCAGGAGGCAGAGCTTGCAGTGAGCTGAGATCTGGCGACTGCACTCCCGCCTGGGTGACAAAGCGAGACTATCTCTCAGAAAAAAAAAAAAAAAAAATTAAAAATTAAGAATGGGAATTCAGTGACAAAAAGAGTTTTCTTCTGCCTTAACTGCAACACAGGAGGACAAAAACTACATTTACCCATAGCATTATAGAGACAGCCGAGGGCAACTACATCTGTTTGATGGCATTATAGAGATGGCCCAGGGCAACCCGAGTCTGCTTTTTCATTTGTAAGATAGTGATGATAGATACACCTGACCCAGATGCTACGAGAGGACCCAGTAAGCAAATGCTGAGGCAACACCCAGTATAGGGCTTGGCACCAAATAAGCAACTCCATAAATGCCAGCGCCTATTACGGTTGTTGTTGTCATTTGGGTGATCATGGCACTCACCAAATTAAAGACTTTTGAGATCACTGGTATCCATATCAGACTGTAAAGTAGAAAAGTCTATATTTTCTGAGTACCACTTTAATGTTAATTTATTATTTAAGTACCAACAAAACTTCAGACAATATTAGAGCCAGAAGAAATATTTCAGATCTTCTTTGAATGAGTTCGGTGACTTTCTAAGGGCACTCAGGGAGTTTATCGGGAAGGCCAGGGCTAGACAATGCAAGTTCCCACAGAACTCACAATGAGCCAGAAGTGGGCCCCCTACACACAGGCACACCTACTTAGCCCCCTCTGTATATCCCAAACTCACACAGACTCTTTAATAATCGTCTTAATAGTGGTGATAACTAAACATATTCAGCTTCAATCATAGTTTTACACATGCCTTCTCCCTTAAATCTAAGTAATATCCCTGCAGCTATTCCAAAAGGAACACTATAACTGGCTATTTGCCATAATACGGATGGGGAAATTTTGGTTGATCACATTTTAAATGGGAAACTGTATTTAGAGAGATTTTAAATTGCAAAATTAAAAATGCAAACCTGAAATTACTTTTCCATTAAGTCTTCTCCTTGGGGAAATGTCCTCCTCTGTTGCAGTTGGGCTGTCTGGATGGGCTGGTTATCCTTCTGTGGGGTGTATAGTGAAACATCAAGTCCCATGAGGCCCATTCTCAGGGTCTGAGATAATAGTAGTCCCTAGTGGGCTCGTCTAAGAGCCTTTGGGAGGGCACTTATCTTCATGTATATATTACATAAATCTTATTTCAAAAGGGATTTCTACTGCAAATATTAGATCATCTATCTCTAAATTCCCCAACTATCTCCATCTATCTCTAAATTCTCCAACTATCTCCATCTATCTCTAAATTTTCTGACAGTGCTGAGATGTAATGAACAACATTAAAACACTAAGCAATGAAAAAGAGTTATCGTGCTGAACACACTGTTGTTTTTATTCTAATTTCTAAATCCATGTCTCATTTAGTATTGGTTGTAGTCGAGAGAGAGGCTTTTCAGTCCCAGTCTCTCCATGCCTTTTTTCTTTGTTCATTATGGTGAAGGGATCATGGCTATATAACTGTTTAATTAGCAGGAGTCACCTTGAGAAATGTCCCAAGGGTGGTCCTGCTCAGTTACTAATGGGGTAGTTATATATAAATTGCTTGGTCCACCTGACTGAAATGTAGTAGATTCAGTTTAGGGAGTATGAACATCTGAGATTAGAAGAGAAAATGGAGGTCATTTCACCCAAACCCCCTCCCCTTGAATACCTCTGTCTTTTTTTTTTTTTTTTTTTTCATTGTAGATCTAGGCGAGCTTCCTTCTTCAAGGAGTTAAGGCCCATTGTTAGGCATCTCTGAAGTATGAGCAGTACATAGTATTTACGGTTGGAGGTCAGACTCTGGAGTCCAGTGTACATGGATTTGAATCCTCGCTTTGCAATGTACAAGCTAATTGGATGACATGTATTAAACTTATTAACAGGCTTTGTCTTTTTCCCAGAAATTTTACTTCTGAAAGCTAGCCTAAAAAATAATAAAACCTTAATATTTGAGTTTATATGTATAAGGATGTTTGTTGAAGCATTGTTTTTTGTAGGTACAAAAAAATAAAAGGTTAGATCTCCATTCACACTACACTGTACTACATCCATTCTAGGAAATATTATATGGCTTTAAAAAATAACTGATAATATCTATGATTTACTAGCCCAGAGCAATATACAGAGCTTACATAAAGAAATGTGCATGCCATTTTTTTGTGAAAAAAAAATCATAAAAATTCCCTGTGCGTGTTTTTATAGGATTCTGTAAGGATAGTAAAAGACATGGATGATCTGTACTACTGTTTTCTGAGTAATATAAATGGAAATAGAGATTTTAATACAAGCACAAAGGAAAATTATGCATGACAGAAATTTATTAAATTACCACATAAAAGAAAAATACAATATTGATATTGATTTTTAAAAAGATGAAAATAAATGTCAACATATTGAGCATTTGGTCGGGTGATTATGGAGCGCTAATGTTTTTCTTACATTTCTGTTATTTTAATATGTATTTGTAATAAAACAACATTATTAAAATCACTTATAAATGAAAATTAGAAACTAGAGTCCTAGTTAAGTAGGAGTGCAAAAGAGCTTGTTAAATGGGGTTGGGTAAGAATCTAGTGACTTCTCTGGAGTTGCAGGCAGAGGGTGCCTGATGCAGACGCTGAGCTGGACATGAAGCATGTTCTCTGAAGATTATTGTCTGTCTTTCTTCTAAACCCATGGCTCTGCGCCCTGTTCCTGCTGGCCCTTGAAGAGGTTCATATATTTGAATTGAGCATTTTGGGGGTGTTCACCTTGGTGCTATTCATGATAATTTGTAATAGGTTAAATGCTTTCAATTAAAGCTTAAGTCAGTGAAGCTCTCAGTTGAGAAATATCAGAAAATTGAGTGCACTGTAAAGTCAGTCTCGGTAGGTCTCCATCGCTTGAATTTTGTGGAGTCACCATTGAGCTGACCTTGTGCTGAGTTTTGTGATTCTCATATTAGACACCTTCTTAAACATTTGGATGGCATTTCCAGCTGAATGTCTAAAGTTGCTTTGTAGTCAATGAATCAGGACCCCAGAACAGAGAGCCAAAATTGAGCACTGTTTCCTGGCAGCACCGTGGCTCTGTCCTTGAGGACAGATTTGGCCTGTGTTACGTTGTTGATGAACAATTGTTAGGATTAATGGTCTTTGTCAGTCTACTCGTTCTATAATCGAGCACCCAGGCTTTCACATCAACCACTCACCAACCACTACAGCAGCTGTTTTCAATCTGCCCATCTTCTTTACCACACACACAAGGCTGCAGACTTCATCTCATTAACTTCCTTGTTTTGTAATGGAAGACTGAGGTCCACAGAGGGACAGTGACTTTCCCAAGTCACACAATTGGTCCTGACAAAGATGGACTAGCCTATGGCAATCTCAGATTGCCACCTCTATGTTGAAATGACATTTACCAGTAAATAGCCCCTTGGCAGAGAGGAACCTATCAGGGAGGCGGTGTGTGCCTGGTGGGTCAGAGGCAGAGCTGTGCATTCACACAGACTGGATTCAAATATCGGTTCCTTCATATTTTAGCTTTGTGACTTTCGCTGGGTTCTTTGATGTCTCCACTCCTCCATTTCCTGTCCTCTAAAGGGGGAGTGCTGGCAGTGTGTTTTCATGGGACAGTTACGAGCATTAAATAACCTTCTTCAGGGAAAGTTCTTGGTGGTGTTTCTGACATCTAATAAGCAATCAAATGTTACAGCTGCCACCACCATGGTAGCAAGTCCTCTTCTGGGTAACACCTATGTTAAATCAATGTACATGGCTTGAATCAGGTGATATCTGTAATCTTGACTTTGTCTGTTTACATGTAACTAGGTCCCGGGTCTCTGCCATCCTATAAGTCCATTCAGCATTTCAGCCTCAGTTTCTCCTGGTAGAGCCTGGCATGGCCTGAAGGCAGCACAGTATAACAGAAATAGGAAGGCATGTGTGGTAGACTAAAAGATGGCTCCCCCAGACACCCATGTCCTGACCCTGGTACCTATGACTATGTTACCTTACACAGCAACAGAGACTTTGCTGGTGTGATTAAGTCAAGGATCTTGAGATGAGGGGTGGCGGGCTTATAAAGTGGAGTTTCCCTGCACGAGCCCTCTTCTCTTCTCTGCTGCCATGTGAGACATGCCTTTCACCTTCCACCATGATTGTGATGCCTCCCCAGCCAGATATGCTGAATTATCTAAGTTGTCCCTAAATGTAATCACAAATGTCCCTATAAGAGGGAGGCTAGTGGTATTGACTGAAGAAGAGGAAGGAGGCAATGTGATGTGGCCACTAACCAAGAAATGAATTCAGCCTCTAGAAGCAAAAAAGGCAAAATGTAGGTTCTCTCCTGGAGCCTTTGGAAGGAGCTTGGCCCTGCTGCCACCTTAATTTTAGCACAGTGAAATGGATTTTGGACTCCTGACCTCCAAAACTATAAGAGAGTAACTTTGTGTTAGTTCAAGCTAACAGTTTGTGGTAATTTGTTAGGGCAGCCGCAAGAAGCTCTGATGTGGTTTAGCTGTGTCCCCACTCAAATCTCATCTTTAATTGTAGCTCCCACAATTCCCATGCGTTACGGGAGGCACCTGGTGGGAGGTAATTGAATCATGGGGGCAGGTCTTTCCTATCTATACTTGTGATAGTGAATAAGTCTCATGAGATCTGATGGTTTCATAAAGGGGAGTTTCCCTGCACAAGAGCTCTTCTCTTGTCTGCTGCCATGTGAGATGTGCCTTTCATCTGCTGCCATGATTGTGAGGCCTCCTCAACCACAAAGGACTGTGAGTCCATTAAACCTCTTTCTTTTGCATATTGCCCAGTCTCAGGTATGTCTTTATCTACAGCGTGAAAACAGACTAGTACAAGCTCATACAGTGTAGAAGTCACTCCTCAAGGGTGACTTCTGTCACCACCCTCACCCCAAGATTAGAAGAGTTCCCTATTGCATATACACATTGCACCTTGAAATTCATTTTCAAAGCATTCGTTGCACTTGGGACTATTAGTTTAATGCCCAGCACCTGGAACCAGTGCCTGCAACATGGGAGTCCCTTAATAAAATGTTACTGGATAAATGAATATTTGTCTTTCCAGAGAGACAGTGAGCTTCCTAGAAGCCACATCCGGGCTCTTTGCTGCTGCATCCAGAGTGCCTAGCTCAGCCCTGGTGTATGGTAGGTTCCCCATAAATATTTGCTGAATGAATAAATGGCTGCTTGTCTCCCCAAGTAGTCTATCAGCTCCACATTCACCATGTCAGTATCTTCCTCTGCAATCTCTGCAGTGGCTGCACCATGCCTGGTGCCTTGTAAGTGCTTTGCAAGCAATCATTGGCCATCTGCCTGAGTAGTCCCGCTGGTCCGGACTTGAGCGATCCTCTCTCTCTCTCCCTTTGCACTAGAGCAGTTGTCCCATTAAGCCATGTGAACCCTGCCAGTGTGTGTTATGAGCCATGCATTGTGCCAACATCCTGGCAGACGGAATTCAGCAGTGCCACGGGAGAGAGCCAGCGGCCTCCCCTGCATCTGAGCAGTGTGGCTTGTTAGTTCCTTGTCCTTCAGCCACCAGCTGTTTCTAACACAAACTCGTGGTGACAGAGCTCTCTGTAGGAGAAGCTAACTGCAATTGTCAGTCTGCAGAGCATCAGGCATCGCTAAAAGGTTTCCAATTATTGTTCTGTTCTGCCTGCTCCTATTACGGTGTAACTTAACATCAGCTCTTATTCAGGGAGAGGAGAGCGAGATGCTAACTCTGTCTCCACTCACTCTTATGCCAGAGGACCAGCAGATGCCAGCAGCTGGTGTCACGCTGGAGAAGGGCAAACGTAGGTAAACTTCCTCTCGATGTCACGGCTCACTTTTCATTGGTGTGTATTGCATTAAATGTGCTCAGAAAATCTCAAGTCAGTGTGACTCGCAACCTCACCACTGAGCTGAAAATGAATACTGAGATGCCCAGAGGTGAGTCATTTTTATAGGGCATCCCCCAAAGACAAGGTGGGAGGTGCCTCCCACATCCTTCACCTTCTTCTCTGTGGGCAGCAGGTCCCCGCCTGAAGCCGACAGACAGGAAGTCAGATCTGTGTAGGTAGAGTTGGCAGGTTTCTCAGCACTCATAATAGCTCACGGGCATTGAAATAAGGGCCCGGCACAAGGAGGTGGTAGAATGGCACGGCCCACGGCTTCCTTAGTTGTGAGGATTTAAGTATAATTTACATTATCCTTTTTTTTTTTTTTTTTTTGAGATGGAGTCTCGCTGTGTCACCCAGGCTGGAGTACAGTGGCATGATCTCAGCTCACGGCAACCTCCACCTCCTGGGTTCAAGTGATTCTTTTGCCTCAGCCTCCTGAGTAGCTGGGATTACAGGTGTGCACTGCCACGCCCAGCTAATTTTTGCATCTTTAGTAGAGATGGGATTTTGCCATGTTGCCTAGGCTAGTCTCAAACTCCCAAGTGATCCACCCACCTCAGCGTCCCAAAGTGCTGGCATTACAGGCATGAGCCACAGTGCCTGGCACATTAATCTATTTTAAAAATCTAGTTGAACTTATTTTTAAACTTCTTTGTCAAGGCAAAATTCACATGACATAAAAATTAACCATTTTAAAGTGAACAATTCAGTGACATTTATTGCATGGACAGTGTTGTATAAGGCACCACCTCTATATTCTCATCGCCCCCAAATGAAAACAGCATACCTGTTAAG
This sequence comes from Symphalangus syndactylus, assembly GCF_028878055.3. Lineage (NCBI taxonomy): Eukaryota > Metazoa > Chordata > Mammalia > Primates > Hylobatidae > Symphalangus > Symphalangus syndactylus. The sequence goes on from NC_072433.2 coordinate 128,952,346, forward strand.
TAGCTGCTCCCCATCCTCCATCCCCCATGCCCTTGGTAACCATTCTTCTACTTTCTGTCTCTAAGGATTTACCTATTCTGGATGCTTCATCCAAATGAAATATACAGAAAGGAGCCCATTAGGAAGGTGGTCTGTTCATGGTGGTTCAGAGGCAGAGCTGTGGATTCACACAGACTGGATTCAAATACCAGTTCCTTAATTTTTTAGCTTTGTGATCTTGGCTAGGTTCTTTGACCTCTTCATTTTTTCTTTTCCTGTCCCACAAAGGGAAAATGCTGGCAATGTCTTTTCATGGGGCATTTACAAGCGTTAAATAACCTTCTTCGGGTAAAGTTCTTGCTGTTGAATCTGACATCAAATAAGCAATGAAATGTTACAACCACTACCTCCTCTTCCTGGGTAGCACCTATGTGAAATGAGTGTACATGGCTTGACTCAGGTGATGCCTGTCTTTTGTGGACTTTTGTGATAGGCTTCTGTCACGTAGCACAATTTTGCAAGGTACATCATAGTGTTTACTGATCCATGTGGTAGCATAGGTCAGCACTTCTTTTCATGGCTGAATAGTATTCCACTGTATGGATAAGCCACATTTTGTTTGCCCATCCTTTCACTGATGGACATTTGAGCTGCTTCTACTTCCTGGCTATTATGAGCAGTGCTGCTATGAGCATGCATTTGCAAACAGTTATGCTTATTTAAATATGAATTAGCAGTGCACATACACACCCAAAATTGGGTCATCAAAGCGATGATTTTATTGATAATGATCAAGGATTTCTTCTTTACACAAATTCATTAATGTCACATGTCACATGCACAAATGTCGATGTCTAAGACAATTTTATAGGACAATCTGAAGAAAGCAACAGCCCAGCTGGAATGTGGATATGGTTGAAGTCATTAGTTTAATCATATCTTCAGAGTCTCTTTTGCCATGTAAGGTAACACTCACAGGTCCTGGGAATTATTAGGATCAGGATATTGTTGGGGTCCTTATTCAGTCTAGCACATACACTGTGGCCTGAAGGTTCATTAAGAGTTACCTGGGAGACCAGAGCATAAGGGGTGCTCCAGGCAGAGGGCACTGCATGCACAGAGGCCCTGGGGCAGGAGGGAGCCTGGTATATGCAAGAAGAATACAGATGCACAGCTGGAAAGAGACACAGGTTTTTATTGGCCAAATTAAGGAGTTGGGTCAGCATCCAAAGGACAAAGAGATGCCACTAAAGAATCTCAAGAAAAGGAGTGATAATTTGGTTGGCGTTTTAGTAGATGCTGTGGCCACGTTGTAGATGGGCAAAGTAGAGGGAAATAATTGTGGATTCAGAAGAAGTTAGGAAGCTGTTGTGATAGTTCTGGTGAGAGGTGGCCAAGGCAAAGGTCAGTGTGTGACAGTGAGGACCAAAGGAAGAGGACAGAGTCACAGGCATCTGTGACTTACAGCTGACCAGCTCTGCTTTGCTACTTTGTTCATTGATTCCACAAGTGCGTACTGAGTTCTCAACATAGGGAAGGTGTTATGCATGGTGCTGGGAATGAAATGCTGAGCCAAGTGTGCAATCCTGGACAGGTTAATTAACATTTAGGCCTCATTTTCCCCATCAGGAAAATGGAGATATGATAATGTTCATTTTTTTGGAGTGTCATGAGGATTAAATGAGTGAATGGAAGGAAAGAGCTTAGGACAGTGCTTTACACAGAGGAAGTATTTGGAGCAGCAAGCAAGAGACAGAAAAAGAAAGAAGGAAGGAAAGGAAGGAAGGAAGGAAGGAAGGAAGGAAGGAAGGAAGGAAGGAAGGAAGGAAGGGAGGGAGGGAGGAGAGAGAAAGAGAAAGAGAAACAAAAGAAAAGGAAAAAAGGAAGAAAGGAAGGAAGGAAAGGAAGGAAGGAAGGAAGGAAAAAGGAAAAGAAAAGAAAAAAAGAAACCCACGAACACCCACAGAAACAACCACCCTGGCTTTGGCCCTCCTCTCTCTAGAGTAGTCATTGAAAAATTCACCCAGCACAGCACTTGCATAAACACCCAGGAAGAGCTATGGGTAGCGTATGGCATTTGGCATTATGAGGCATTGAGAAGTCCTTTCCATAATACCTACTGAGTATATACTGTGAGCTAAAACTATGGTAGCTGCTATGGGGGAATAATGAGTAAAAACCAACAGTCATTGTCTTCGTAGAGCTTACAATGTAGTTGGGGGGACCAATATTAGTCAAATAAGCACACTAACAAAGATGGTACAAGGTAAGAGGGGGAAGACCATGTTCCAAGAGAGTCTTTGGTGGACTGAGTTGACCTGACCAAGGTAGTCATGGAAGGTCTCCTTGTGGACATGATACTTGGGGTGAATCAAGGGGATGAAGTGGTGTTAACTGAGCAAGAAGGGATAGAAAGAACATCACAGGGAGAGAGAAAAGGGTGAGCAAAGGTCCTGTGGCCAGTGGGAATGCAGTGAGTGTGGGTGCAGATAAGGCTGGAGAGGCCAGCAAGAGCTGAACACCCATGGAACCTTGTAGAACAGACTGATGGGTTTTGTCTTTATACTAATAGAAATGGGAAATCCTTAAAGTATATTAAGTTATATGGAGATATATACAGAGATACATCTTTGGAAAGATGATTCTGGTTTGAGTGTTAAGGGGAGATGGAGAAGGAGATAAGAAAAATGCCCACTAGGGGACTACCATATTGGTTCAAACAAGAGACAGCAATTAGGTGGTAGAGATGGGGAGAAGGAGCCACTTTGAGGGCTGTTTAAGAGAGAAAATCAACAGCAGCGCTAGTGATAAACTGAACAGAAAGGGTAATGGAGGGTCAGGTGGCCAGGATAGCACCAGCATTTCTTGACCAGTGCAATCGAAATTGAAATGGGGATATTGCGGATGGAGGTAACTCATGCCACAGGTGTTTCATCTTTTCAGTAAAGCAGAAGCCTGGCTCACTTGCTGAAAAAAAGTGCATTGAGGACTAAGGCAGAATTTTAAGGACGTACAAACATTTTTGAATGGCAGCTGTGGGGATTCGAGCAACAAGAATGACTTGCAGAAGTGATGACTTAATTGAAATGAAATTGAAATACATAGAAACCACAGATTTGGAGTAGGCATTTCATTTGATATGTCTCAAAGGCCCAGCAGGATGCTCTATCCACAAAGACGGTACAGAATAAGTATTTGTTGAGCAAGTAGATAAAACCAAAGAGCGATTTTGCATGACTTTCCTGAGCCAACTGGGACAATGAATTGGCTGATCTATGCAAGACAATTTGTCCTGCTATATTTATTTCCATGGCAATCCCTGTGTAGAACTTTAGGCTGCAACCTAAAGGTGAAATGCGCTTAATTTTGCTTGAATAATTTACTTGGATTCTTCCTTATCAACAAGACTTGAATATATAATGTATTTGAATTTGAATTTGGTAGTTATATGACTGTTTAATTCTTGGGGATTGGAATATGAGGGAGATAGGAAGAAAAGGAAAAGGAACCATTTGCCCACACTCTGGCAGATCTAAAGAAGATTTCGTTACTGTAGGGCTTCTCAGAACCTTCAGTACTCTAAGACAGAAGCTTCTTAGACATTATTAGTTCTACAGGAAAAAAAAAAATAGTTGCAAAGAATACCTACATATAGTTATTACCTAATATAGTGGCATTCTATGGAAAGAAATAAATCTGTATTAGATAGATTACCTTGAATTTGATAATATCAAATTTTAGCCCCTTGGAAGGAACTGTACTGTGGAATTATATCTTTGGAATATCTGATCAGGCCGTTATACCAGTCTTCCCATGTTTCCTATCATATTTCTTAAAGAATATTATTTTATACCATAACTGTATTCAAGATTGTGCCTATTTCTCTACTGCCTTCCTAGAAATTTAATTTTGTTGTCTAAATGGGGGAAGTCTGTTTCCTTTCCCAGTTATGGCCCAAATAATAAATGTTGATGTTACTATGCTATAAAAATATGTCGTCTATAAATTGCTTTGCTTGTCATTAAGATGTTTCCTAAACAAGTTGAATGTGTGCTATGTTTTTGCCAGACACTTGAAGCAATCTTAAATTACCTGCTGTGTCTATACATATTCAGAAGGCCATAATGGAAATGTGCCAAGTGGCTCAGGAGAAAATCATTTATAAAGATTAGGAAAGGACTTGGGAAGCTCTGCCTCTTGTTGCTTGGATTGTGCACAAATACATTTATTTCTGGGTATGTTTAGGTTATTCCTTTTCAGATTTATTTTGGTTTGCACAGTTTCCCAAGCATTAGTCATCACTGTCCCCTGAAGCAGTTACACTATACTCATCTCCATAGATGATCAATCAGAATCTTGAGACTGAAATGACCAGTTAAGACACACCAACAATTTGTTGATCTAGTGGAAGGGGAAAAAATGCAGTCTGAATTGAAATGACTTTTATGAGATTTCACCCAGGTGGTTGTTTCTAAATTTATACTCGAAATATAGAGTGAAACTTGAGAGAACATTTGCAAGAAGGAATGTGATCCTAAAATAATAGGATATTTTTGTTGGGTGAGTTGAGGAAGTATGGTAGAGCCATAGAGGAAAAGGGTAGATTGGCGTTGACTTAGTAGCTCTTATGATCATTTTTATCAGGGATGTGGATGTAGGCACAGAAAGAAAGGCATAGCTCTTAGATTAGCAGAGGAGACAAGGTTGGAAGGAATAATTGTCCAGTTAGAATGCGTAATCTGTTTTTAAAGACATATTAAACTGGAATAACCCATGTACAAGTATTTATTCAGCTTGGATACCTAGAAGTGGAATTCCTGGTTGAAAGATGTATTAATATAAAATTTTGTAAAAAAAAAAATATGTTAGATAATGCTTGATCATCTTTCGCAAATATCATGCCAATCTACATTTCAACTACAGGGCACACACTTGAACCCATTTAAACAGTGGTCTATTCTGAGGACGTTTTAGAACTTTTATTAAACGAAGATACATTGTAAATCTTTGAGGGAGTCATGTGGCATACAAAGTGTTTTCAAAACTTTGATTTTAAAGGAACTCGTACTAACATCTTGAGGATCTAGTATCCTTAGAACAGTGGTCCCCAACCTTTCTTGGCACCAGGGACCAGTTTTGTGGAAGACAATTTTTCTATGGAGAAGGGTGGGAGATGGTTTCAGGATGAAACTATTCCACCTCAGATCGTCAGGCATTAGTTAGATTCTCATAACTTGAGAACATGCAACCTAGATCCCTCGCATGTGCAGTTCACAGTAGGGTTCATGCTTCTATGAGAATCTAATGCCATGGCTGATCTGACAAGAGGCAGAGCTCAGGTGGTCATGCTCAGTCACTTGCCACTCACCTCCTGCTGTGCGACCCAATTCCTAACGGGCCATGGACCGGCACTGGTCTGTAGCCAGGGGGTTGGAGACCCCTGCCTTAGAACAATTCAAGAAATGCTAGTCCGTGTGAAAGCGAAAGGCTGAAAACTTGCAGAAAAAGGAAAACTGAAACATTGAAAGAGGGAAAATCTGGCAGGAGAAGGCACAGAGATGAGCATGAGAGCCATTTGTTGAAGTGTTGCTAACAGCGTTAATGATAATTCTGGCTGATATTTTCAGAGCATTTTCTATGTGTCACTCATGTAGTCCTCACAAGAACTTCATAAAATTGGTACTATAATTATTCCCGTTTCATAGATGAAGCAACTGCAGCATAGGGAGGTGAAGTACCTTGTCCAAGGTCACACGGATAGGTTAAACTTATTCACTCTGTGTGGCCCCAGAGGAGGAATGGTTCTAGAAAGAAATATTTTAGCTTAATATTTGAAGAAGGGCTCCGACAGTCAGAAACTGGGCATCATCTATTAGGGATACCTCCCTGAGGGAGAATTTGAGCGTGATTAATTCCCTGACATTCCATTGGCGGAACTCATTCTTTGACTTCAAATAAAATTCTCTAGCTTCTGAATCTCTGCTAATTTAGGTGGTTTGTCCTGGACAAGACTGATTTTTAAAATTCTTTATGTTATTGTCAATAATTTTTTTTTTTTTTTTTGAGATGGAGCCTCACTGTGTCACCAGGCTGGAGTTCAGTGGCACCATCTAGGCTAACTGCAATCTCCGCCTCCTAGGTTCAAGCCATTCTCCTGCCTTAGCCTCTTGAGTAGCTGGTGTTGGAGGCCAAAAGATTGAGGGTCATGATCAACTGAGTATACCACTGAAGGCTATATGAGTAAGCAGCAAACTGGTCCTCATAAATGCAGAATTTTGGCAGACCGAAAGACTGCGTCTGCTGCCCCGGAAGAAATGCTGAGGATAATCACCCCCAAAGCGCAGTTTCTTGTGATTAGGTACATCTGAAGCCTGTTACTAATAATATAAACCTGTGATCAGTTAAGGAGCTGAGCAATCATTAACTCCTCCTCCTCGCTCTTTCTACCCAATAAATACAAAGGGCTGTAGAAGCTCAGGAGCTGCCTTTGCTCACTAGAAGCAGGAAGCTCTCTTCTTCCCCGGACCTTTCCTTTAAAACAGTTTCTTTTGTCTTAAGTTTTCATTTCTATGTTCAGCCCTTTGTTCAGTCTTGTAGTGACAGTCTCATGTAGTAACAGCAGTAACTATCGTAATGACGTCTTAAGTAGTAATTGTGGCAGTCAGCTACAGCTGGGATTACAGGCGTGCACCATCACACCCAGCTAATTTTTGTATTTTTAGTAGAGATGGGTTTTCACCATGTTGGCAAGGTTGATCTTCATCTCCTGACCTCAGGTGATCTGCCGGCCTCAGCCTCCCAAAGTGCTGGGATTATAGGCATGAGCCACTGCACCTGGCCTATTGTCAATAAAACATTTTTATATCCATGATGACAATTTGTTTGGTAAATGTGACTACAGAGCCCAGGGTGAAAACATGTAGAAATCATCTTGGGATCATCTTGACGTCTCCTGGTTGGAGTCTTCGTGTTCACTTCTGCTCAATCCCCAGGTCGTATTGCAGTCTAATCTCAGACTCTCCGCCCAGCTGTCAACTCCAGCCTCTGGCCTACACTGATGCCCAGTGGTGAGCAAAGACGTTGGGAAGAAATCTGGATGCATCTAAACCCGCTGCCTGTTGAGTATTAGGAAGCTGCCCAACACTGTTCCTTAGAAAGGTTTTAAAATCTCAGCTGGGCGTGGTGGCTCACACCTGTAATCCTAGCACTTTGGTCAGGAGATGGAGACCATCCTGGCTAACATGGTGAAACCCCGTCTTTACTAAAAATACAAAAAGTTAGCTGGGCATGGTGGTGGGCGCCTGTAGTCTCAGCTACTCGGGAGGCTGAGGCAGGAGAATGGCGTGAACCCAGGAGGCGGAGGTTGCAGTGAGCCAAGATCGTGCCACTGCACTCCAGCCTGGGCAACAGAGTGAGACTGTCTCAAAAAAAAAAAAAAAAGAAAGGTTTTAACATGTCATACTATTGAGGCATTGAAGATCTAAATGAATTCTGTTAATTGTTCTTATAAGGAAAATGATAACCAGAGAAGCTATGGAAATTTGATCACTTTATTATCCTTTACCAAATATTCATGGCATGTCTTCAGTACCTCACATTCCCACTAGTTCCTCTCTTCTTTGCCTGACCAGCCTTACTCATCCTTTGAGGCATGTGGCAGAGATCGTGTGTTCACTATACTCTTTTTTTTTTCCCTCTTAGCCACAGTTAGACTTAATTTTCCAATGTTCCTTGCAGTTAGGCAGGGCCATGTAACAGACACTGGGATTTGGTAGAAGTCGTCAAACCACTCCTTCCTCTCCTCGCCTTCTTTCCCCATCCACCAGCTGAACCGGGGACTCCAAAGGTCTAGAGGAAGGTACAGCCCAAGATGGAAGGACCTGAATCTCTGACTCCCCCAAGACATTGAGCAAAGTGGAAGAAATTCATGGTTGGTTGTTAAGCTCTTGAGAAAGAGTGATTTATTTGTTGTAGCTGTTAATGTTGCTCTGCCTAACATAAGACTCTTCTCTACCACACCAGGTTTCTTCATGGGTAAAGTAAGATCTTCTCCTATGAGAATGCATAGAGCCCTAGACAGAGCTTGCATCGTAGCTTTAGAATGCAAGCCCCATGAGACAGAGTCTGTGTCTTTCTTATCCATCATTGTACCCATTCCCTAGCAAGTATATAGCATTTGGAAGACAGCCAATAAATACTAGCTATTATTGCTATTAGTATTAATGTGTTAGTGTTATCTGACCCTTGCTTCTTACAATGTAGGCCATGGGCCACCATGGCATCACTCCAGAGCTTGCGAGAAATGCAGAGCCTCAGGCCTCATGCTAGCCTTATTGAAGTAGAATCTGCATTTTAACAAGACTCTCAGATGAGGCCTTTCCTGCTGAGGTGCACATACTAATATTTGAAAGACATGACTCTAGACCAGTAGTTCTCAACCTTGGTTGCACCTTAGAGTGACCCTATCAGAATTCCTGTCAGAATCTGGTTTTGTTTTTGTTTTAAGGCTTTCCACATGAATCTAATGTGCAGCTAGGATGCAAACCACTGCTCCTTCTCAGTAGTTCTCAAACATTAGCCTGCGTCAGAATCCCCTGGGTGTTGGGTGCGTATCACGACACAGATTGCTGGGTCACCTCCCCACACTGCCTGATTCAGTATGTCTGGCATAGGGACCAATAACGTGCATTTCTCCCAAGTTCCCAGGTGAATTTGTTTGCAAGGGCTGTCATAACAAAGCACCATAAACTAAGTGGCTTACCACAGCAGAAATGTATTCTCCCACAGTTCTGGAAGCCACAACTCTGAAATCAAGCTGTTGGCAAAGCCATGTTCTGGCAGCTAGTCCAGGGGAGAATCCTTCCTTGCGTCTCCAGCTTCTGATGTTTGCCAGCAACCCTTGGAGCTCTTTGGCTTGCAGAAGCATCCACCACTCCAGTCCTCTGTCTTTACACGGCTGTCTCCCTGTGTGTCTTCACATTGTTTTCCTTGTCTGAACGTCTGTCTCTGTGTCCTAATTTCTCCTTTTTATAAGAACACCAATCATATTGGCTTAGGGCCCATGCTCATGACCTCATTTTATCTTATTTACCTCTACAAAGACCTCACTTTCAAATAAAGTCACATTCTGAGGTATTAAGGGCTAAGACAATCAACCTAAGCTTTTTGAGGGGACATAATTCAACTTACAACAGCAAGTGATACTGATGGTGCTGGTCTAGGAACCCCAGCTTGAGAACAGCTGCCTTGTTGTGAGCTGCAAAAGTGCAAAGACAACATTCATTTTTGTCAGTACATCCTACCCAGAGTCTAGCTTGGCGCTTGACACATCATATGTTTTAAGTAACTATAGGTTGAATTAATTAATATTCCTTCCACACAGCAATTTGGCCTGCATAAAAGACTTCAGTATTTTCTTGATGTTGCCAGAGACTTAATGTGTGACATTTCATATAGCAAACTCTCAATAAATGTTGGGTGAGTGAACATAGCTGTCACTCCTCATTACAAATTGAAAAAATAACCTTAGTGGGCCTTCATGCTTTTACTCCACCTTATGGAGCCCAATGACAGAATGCTGATTAAATGACATGGCTCCTTTAATGGGAAATTAACAAACTACAAAATGTTGTGGATTCAGTAATAGGCATTTGAGGCGCTGACTATGATGATTTGTTGCTTGCCTTGCCTTGATTCCCCAGTGAGAATTCATCTCTATTTAGCAAGTGCTATGAACTACTCCAGTAAAGGAGATCTCTTTCTTTGAATCCCAGCAACCTCTAGCTTGGTCTTTAGCTTCATAAATCACTGTTAATTTTCACCTAAGTCAGTGGTTCTCAACTGGGGGTGATTGTGCTCCTCAGGGGACAGACATTAGAGACATGTTTTGGTTATAGTGAAAAAGGGGGTATTCCCATTCCCCAGCTGGGACCAGGGGGTGTGCTGCTGGCATCTAATGGACAGTGGCCAGGAGTGCTGCTGAACATCCTACAGTGCATAACACAGTTCCCATCCCCACAGAGAATCTCCAGCCCCAAATGTCAGTACTGCCAGCGTAGATAAACCCTGACCTAAGCAAAGACAAAATGGACATGAAGTTGCCTCAATGGGCAAGACCGTGGCTTCTGAGCCACCCAATCAATGACCCTTGATGTGGCCCGTAGCAAGAGTGCCAGGGAGAACACAGCTTTGTTGTTTCTTATCCAGCTGTTTGGATTAGAGGGAAATGGGATCTTTCAATCACTACTGCAGTATGAGAAAGTGAGCTGCACCCAGTGGTTACTAGGTGGGGTGCTCTGTGCAACGTGCTTCAAGCACACCCTCTCACTGAATGTGAGATGATGCTCCCACTCACAGTGTCTCTGACGTGAGAACTATTACAGTCCCCACATTGCAGAATGGGCGTCTCCAGCACTGAGACTGAGTAGTTTACTCAATGTCATGTAGGGTGGAGTGTTAAAGTCCTAAATAAAACCCAGTCTATAGGACTATTGAGTCTGTGATTTTAATTCCTCTATAGTCTGAGTTTACACTTCCATTCAGATCCCTGCTGTACCATGTCCTATAGATGCTCCTCAACTTACGATGGGTTTATGACCTGATAAACCCATTGTAAGTTGAAAATTATCATTAAGTCAAAAATGTATTTAATACACATAACCTGCTAAACACCATAGCTTATCCTACCCTACCTTAAACATACTCAGAACAGTTCCAGTACAGTATGCAATAAATTACATGAGAGGTTTAACACTTCATTATAAAATAGGCATTATGTCAGGTGATTCATCCCAGCATCACAAGAGGATATGGCACCACATGTTGCTAACCCAGAAAAAGACTAGAATTCAAAATTCGAAGTACAGTTTCTATTGAATGCATATCACTTTCACACTATTGTGAAGTCAAAAAATTATGAGTAAAATCATTGTAAGTAAGGGACTCTGTCTAGCTGCATTGTTTTGGGCAAGGGATTTAACCCTCACTGTCTTTGTTTCCTCATCTGCAAAATGAGGATTTATAACAGTTCAAAGGGTATCTACTAGGATTAAAAGATATAAAATACATTTAACAATGTCTGGCCACAGTATGAGCTCAATAAATGGTAGTTCTTCTCCCCCTTAGCAGTCATTACATTCCCAGGTATTAAGAAAGAGAAATGTATAGGTATGATATGTAATTCTCTTAGTTAATGAGACTTTCCTTAAACTAACTAGAAGATTCCATTTACTGGAAACATACTTAATGATGAAGCTTTTATTCTGTTCATCTCCTTCAGGGAGTACTTAAAAATAACTCACAAGCCCACTGTTAGAGCTCATGTTCTTTAACCAACCAGGATTTAATTAGTCCTTCAGCTCCTTAGCCCGTCTTAGAAGTTGTTCAATGTTAAATCCCACATGACCCTTGGGTGGGAAGATGTAGAAACCCTCCAAGCACTATCTCACATAACCAGTGACTAGGAAGACTTCACAGTAAGAGTTAAGGATTTTTAAAGATTGCCGATGTTAATGAAGAAGGAAAAAAAATTGTGGATGTGCTAAATTAGATATTTACAAATTATGTTCCTCTCTCCAGGGGAAGATTCATTAATTTTCACCATAACCAGCTTCATTCTATTGGGACACCACAGGAGGATTTGCAGATTACAGATCCAGCCACACCTTTCTCATGCTTAAAGAAGTCTCATTGTCTGCAGTGTCCAGAGATGGGAAAGTCCACTGCCTGGACAAGGCCTTCATGGCTGTTCACAACCTGCCCCAGCCTCCAGTCCATTACCCTTGCCTATTTCGTTACAGTGATGTAATTAAAGTCTTTCTAATGAAAAGGGCTGTAGGTGAATTTTAATCCATTAGCCATCTACCAGACCTCCTCTGCCATCCTTTAGACTCTGCATATAGTTCCTGTCCCTGCCCTAAGTTCTTGTGTGTCAATATTTATATCAAGCAAACTCTCCTCATCTGCCCACCCTTTATCTGCCAGGCTAACTCCAACTCCTACTTCAAGACTGCATTCAAATAATGCCTCCTGTCTGCAGCTTTCCTCAACTTCCCCAGGGAGAATTGATGGCTCCCTTTGTTTGAGCATATTCATTCATTCATTCATTCAATGACAACTACCTACCAGGAGCTGTTCTAAGCATTGGGATGTGGAGGTGAGCAAGAAAGCATAGAGCCTTTGTTCTAGCTGGGGAAACAGTATGAAATAAAACATAAGTTAATACTTAAGTCCAGAAGTTCAGAAATGATAAGTGCTCTGAGGAAAATATGGAGTGACGAGAAAGAGTGAAATTGGCAGAGTGAAGAGTGATATTTGATGAGATGATCAGAAAGAGCCATTGTGAGGTGAGGTTTAGCCTAAAACCTGAACAACGAGAGGGAGGAATCTATCCTCCAAGTATAGATCGTGGGACGTCTTGGCAGATACCTCACCAGCTCTTCCCTTCTCAGAGGCTCTGAACTCCTGGAGGGTGGCACTTGGCATCCCCAGACTCTTGGTATCCCCAGTACTTCGTCTGGAATTCGTGCGTAGCAGCAGGTAGACGCAGGTGATGGCTTAAGTGGCTTCGTTTAACTTAAAACTTTATCTTCAGTTGTACCTGTTATGCATTTGTTAGCCATGCTACTGGGTTTTTTTTTAATCAAAGAAGAAAATAGCTATGGCTTCTTTTTTTTTTCTCTGGGTTCAAGATGTTCTGGAAACAAAGTTTGAAAAATCCATTTAGGAAATGCAATTTAAGTGCCAGATAACATCTTGGGATTGGTGCCATGGCTGATGAGGTCTGGCATAACCAACGTCTTATGCCGTGTCTCTGATCTTTACTCAAATTCAACTCCTATTCTGGGTATTCAAGTTTGGGGAGACCCAGTAGTGTGGGGAGAGGGTTGTGTTTAGCTTCTCTTTCCCTGACCTCAAAGTAAACACCAGCCATCTGCATATCAGCAGTGCCCTTTCATTGTACTTATTAGGCTATTGTTAGTTGATGTCAGTTGGTGCCACTAGACAGAGGGCACTGCAGCCCCATGGCCATGTCTGTCTTTCTGAAAGATTCAAGTGCCAATCTATTTTCATCTGGCACACAGTAGGTACTCTGAAAAGACTTGCAAAATGCAGAAATGAATGAATGAAGGCACAAGAAAAACACGGAGCAGAAGGGACATCTCCGGTCCTGAACAGTCTGGCTTCAACTTCAAGGACCACAGTTGGCTTGAATTTTAATCCATCGGGTCATCTCCATGTGTTCAATTTCTTCCATAAAGGTGAATGCATCAAGCACTGTGCAAGCTGCCAGGAGAATGATGGAGTATGATAACCATCTAGTAGGGGAGGCAAACTTTAATCGAATGATGGCACGAATAAGTGTGGAATTATAGAGTATGGTAAAAGTTAAGAAGGAAAGGCAAATGGGGCTTCAAGAGTACATAGCAGTGAGCCTGGACCCAGGGGGATGTGGGAAGCCCAGGACCCTGGATAAGTGGCTGTTGTTGTTGTTTAATCTATTTTTTAACTTTGTTTTTAGTTTCCGAGGTACATGTACAAATTTGTTATGTGGGTAAACTCATGGCATGGGGGTTTGGTGTACAGATTATTTTGTCACCTGGGTACTAAGTATTCAATAGTTGTTTTTTTCTGATCTTCTCCTCCCACCATCTACCCTCAAGTAGGCCCTAGTGTGCGTTGTTCCCCTTTGTGTGTCCATGCGTTCTCATTATTTAGCTCCCAAGTATAAGTGAGAACATGCAGTATTTGGTTTTCTGTTCCTGGGTTAGTTTGCTAAGGATAATGGCTCCAGCTCCATCCATGTTCCTGCAAAGGACATGTTCTTTCTTTTTTTATGGCTGCATAGTATTCCATGATATATACGTACCACATTTTCTTTATCCACTCTATAGTTGATGGGCATTTAGGTTGCTTCCATGTCTTTGCTATAGTGAATAGCACTGCAGTGAACATATGCGTGCATGTGTCTTTATGGTAGAATGAAGTCACTGTTGAGCCTTGACCTCCAAGGCTGAAATAGATGAAAGAGTGAGGAGGCCATTGTAATGGGAAGCTGTGACCTGCAGAAGCTATGCTGGGGCATCAGGAGCTGCTGGGGGAGGGAAATGGTATTAGACAGGAGACCAGGCAGACCAAGGCTGGGTTCTGTAAGCTCTGCTAGGAATCTTCCTTGGTATCTGCAGAGCACAGGAAAGCTTTTGGGAGATTTCAGTGGGGAGATGATATGCACAGAGCTGAGTCTGGAATTATCACCTGGGCTGCTTGCTGCCGGATAGATTGGAGCAGGAAGGAGGGGGATGGGAAGCTAGCCAAGAGCAGGTGTCCAGATGGGAAAGAATGGTCACTTAAACCCAGTGGGGGTGCCAGGGTGGGGAGAGGTAGACAGATTGAGGTGATATTTAGGAGGCAAACTCAACAGGCCTTGGTGATGGCTTATTTAGCTCAGTGGTCCTAAACCAGGGACAGTTGTGTCTTCCAAGGAACACCTGTAAATATCCAGATATTTTTTGGTGGTTGCAACTGGAGGGCTGGGAGATTGGTGGGAAGGGGATGCTACTAGCATTTCATAGGTAAAAACTAAGGATGCGGCTAAATATCCTACAATGCACAGGGCAGCCCCTCCCCCAACAGCAAAGCTTTATCTGGCCCCATTGTCAGTAGTGCAGTGGTTGAGAAACCCGGCTTCAGATGCAGAAAGATCAGAGACGCAGTGTCAGAGGTGACCTTTGGGTCTTGTTTTGCTAACAAGGTGAAAGGTCATGCCATTCTCTGACATCTTGGGACCCTGGATAGCCAGTTCTTTTACAAGGGGAATGTGATGTTGATGGAGACCACAAGATGGGTTTCTGAGGCATTTGGAGACATCCAAGTGAGGAGATGGCTTGTTTTCTTCCTAAATTTTCATCATCCCCCACAAGGCAGCTTTCTTTTCTCTGTTAATGAAGTTGCCAGCCACTTTACCCTGGATTCTCACCTCCCGACCCCCTATCTTCCAATATTCCACCCCTCTTTTTTCTGCCCTTGAAGAGAAACCTATGGTCCTTGCATTAGAATGGTTTTCCTGCCATCTCTATTGCAGAATAGACAAGGGTTAAAGAAAGCCTTCAATAGAATTTCATCTGAGTATTTTATTTTCCTCCTTGTGTGTCACTTTCTCCTTAAGAAAACTGAGGAAGAAGTGTGATTTATTCCCCTCATCTGCATAATTTTCTTCCCTGTGTAGCTGTGTGCTTGTCAGTGCTCCGACAGATCAAGAGTGCTCTGAAAGCTCAGAGGAGCAGAAAGAGACCCAGGTGACCTGGTGAAAGCCACGCTGAATCTGGGTTCACATGTCGTTAATGGAGCTCAGTCCTTGGAGGGCCTTGCAGGGAAGGACGCAGACAAGTTGTGATGGAGTCCTTGGGTCTCACCTGGGAGAGCCCACGGGAGCTCTTTGAGTCGGTTCGGAGAAAACATCCCACTCTCCAGGTCACCTCTCTCTGCTTCACCCCACCTCTCGTTCTTCTTTTGTGCAAAGCACCTATTTGAAAGTAAAATATCAGCTAGAAAGGAAAGGAGTTTCAGAAGAAAGTACCGCATCAGCGTTTTGAACAAATTAAGTTGTGTGGAAGCTGAGCAGCATGTATCAAGGGGAACATGGTAGAGGGATGTGAGCCCCAGGCTGCCTGCTGCCAGTTGCAGGCTGCCATATGCTTCACCTGCTTGTGCCCTCGAGGGTCCCCTTCTGGGGTCCCCACTCTGGCTTATGATCATATTCCAGCATAGAGCGCTCCCTAACCCCCCTCTCATAGCACTGGGACCATAGCTTTATTTTTTGCATCATTTTTCTCTACACTCAAAAAAAAAAAGCAAAAACAAACAAAAATCTGCTCAGCATGAGAAATCAAGTTAATGAAAATGCTACCACATTGAATTTCCAATAAGAGAAAGGCAAAGCAAAACTTGTCAACTAAAGAAAGAGGCATTCACTGTAATCCTTTCGAGGAGAGGTGGAAGCAGGAGTAATACAAAAGCTCATTACTGTAATCAAGGCATTTGTAACTGTTGGTGGCAGGAGGTGAAAGAGAGAGAGAGACAGAGAGGGGAAGATTCTGATGGAGGTTTTTAGTGTATGCATGCCAGTCTTCCCCGCTCATCTTGCTGATACAATCTGGATCGCTCATATAGAAAGGAGACAGAGTTTGCCACACTTGGCTGACCAAGCCAAAAACACTAATTAGCACCAGCTGCTCAAAGTTGACGATGCTCTTGCCTTCTGGTGCAGGGGTGACGACTTGTTCTGACTCTTCAAGATTCACAACCTTAGACCACAGGATGCACTTTGCCAGGGGAAATGCATTCTCCAACATGGCTGCGTGCATTGGTGCTCAAACATTGGTGAAGCCCCAAGTACTTAACAGGGACAAACAAAGTATCTGTGGAATCTCTTGGTCAGCTGTCCAGCAGGAGTCTGAAGCCAGGGTGAACTCAAAACATTCTCCCAAAGAAGCCTTTTTCAACCAGGGGGCGCTGACAGAAGTTGTCAACACATCTGGCAAAGGTTTCCAGCATCTGCTATGATGTCTTAATCCTCCCGTGAGGAGTGACAGAGGTTATGTGTGGCATGGTGCCATCAGTGACATTTGGTGATTGAACGTTGCTGGCAGCAGTGTCTTAATGATGGAGACGATTGATAGGAGGTCAACTGCCAAGCAGTTAATCCGATGGCAAATTCCACTCGTAATGGAAGAGCTGGCCCATGCATGCAAACCAGCATGATGGGGGATTCCTGCTGATGCAGCTGTGGGCACATGAGGAAGGGGAAAGATATCAATCCCTCTGATGAATGTGTAGCAAAGCTTTCCTTGTGAAACCTCACAGAAAGTTCCATGAGGCCAGAGATCACGTCTACTTTGTTCACTGTTTTATCCTTTGTTGCTGACACATAGTGGCCATTCAATAAACATCTGTTAAATCGATGAAGCAGTGAATGAGTTGGAAGCTGCCTTCCTTAGCCTGTTTTACTTCCAGGATTCTCCTTTTTCACTGATAGTAAGCCTAACCTCTCAGTTTAGAAATCTAAGTTGTCTTGCATTCCTCCCTCTCCCTTCCCCACCAAGCTCTGCATATTCCATCCCAGGAATAAATTTCTAACATTTCTCCCTTGTCTTCTTTCTCTGAAGCCAATCTGCATCTCCCAAGTAGACTTCTGAGGAGTAAGGCTACTCCCATCTCTGTTCTATGGCTCTCTGAAGTCGTTTATCTGCCTATCTATCTATCTATCTATCTACCTATCTATCTATCTCTGAGACAGTGTCTCACTCCACCATCCAGGCTGGAGTGCAGTGGCATGATCTCAGCTCCCTGCAACCTCCGCCTCCTAGGTTCATGTGATTCTCATGTCTCTGTCTCCCAAGTAGCTGGGATTACAGGTGTACAGCACCACACCTGGCTAATTTTTGTGTTTTTAGTAGAGACGGGGTTTCACCATGTTGGACAGGCAGATTTTAAACTCCTGACGCCAAGTGATCCACCTGCCTCGGCCTCCCATAGTGTTGGGATTACAGGCATGAGCCACCACCCCTGGCTTAATTCTTTTAACATGTAGGTCTCATCATTTTACAACCCTGCTTTACATAGTCAAAGTCAACAAGTGTTATTTGGCCATAGATATCTCTTAGACCATGACAACCCACCTCTTAGTACATTCCCAGCCTTGGGTTCACTTCATGTCAGTGCTTGCATTGCTTCTTCACTGTGTGCTATGTCTTACCTTTCAAACACCCACTTTGCATCTTCATGTTTCCTAATCTTTGCTCATGTATTCACTCAGGCTGGACATCCAAGTTTCTCTTTTTTTCCTAGCAAAACACTGTCTTTGTTTAAGATGTGTCATCTGGGGACCTTGTTCTGATTCTTGTCCTCCCTTGGAGAAATAAATGCATCTCCCTTTCCTTTCTTCCATTTTTCATCACTTTGTACTTGAATTGTCAATTTGTCTACCTATCTCACCTACTGGCCTATGAAGGTGTCAAGTCAGGGGCCATAACATCTTTTTCACTGTTCCTTCCAGCAACTAATATGGTTCCTGGCACATAATTACTTAAGGTTAGTTGAAAGAAAAAATGGATGGATGAATGGATGGATGGATGGGTAGATAAGTGGATAGGTGGATGGATGGGTTGGTTACTGGGTTAATAAGTAATGGAGTAGATGCATGACAAAATGAATGGAACAAGTAATTGAATGGATTAACAAATTGATTCATTCCAGGAGAATACTAAGAAAATAATTTAGCAACTCCACCACCTCCCACCTTGGGATAAATGATATGGCCCTGTCCAGGGAAGGCTAAGTGCCCTTTGTCCTTAGACAGTGAATTCTGGGGTTCCAGGTACATGAGCATCAGGGTGTGATCTAGAAAGGAGCACGTGGACCTAGTTGGGCATATTCTCTTGGTCCTTGGGACTCTTCATGCCATGGAGAAGAGCATAGTTTGAGGGAGGTCAGAGTGGGAGGCCAGAACCCAGCTGCTTATGTGTAAAGCCATTATCTTACCAAGAAATGACTAAGACATATGGGCAAGGAAATGCCAATCTGGCAACTCCTGTAACTGTCAGTTCCAGTGGAGGATGTACCAACTGCTGGTGCTCACATGCTAAATCCTTTCTCAAGACATCACCCTGGCATGGCCCTCCGTCTCCTAGTCAGGCATTAACTAATAGGGGAAATGCAAAATGTTGATACTGCAGAATATAGAGACAGAAGAGATTCACACTGAAAGT
The DNA here is from genome assembly GCF_028878055.3 of Symphalangus syndactylus. Lineage (NCBI taxonomy): Eukaryota > Metazoa > Chordata > Mammalia > Primates > Hylobatidae > Symphalangus > Symphalangus syndactylus. The sequence goes on from NC_072433.2 coordinate 128,971,089, forward strand.
GCAAATTACTTTTTTTGCAGTGAGTAGAAAGTCACATTACTCTAAGAAGCTGCCTAATTATCTGTAATTATGCCCAAAATAGTCAAGCTAGTTTGCTAGCCAGTTGAGGAATTGCATCTTAAATGAATTTGTCACTAAAGAAAGAATGTTGAAACCTGGCAAAAGAGGTTACTGTATTTCAGGGGAAAGATGAGAACGTAACATGCCTGTGTTCAGTCTTTCAAAGACGTGGTTATTGGCCGGGCGCAGTGGCTCACACCTGTAATCTAGCACTTTGGGAGGCCAAGGCCAGCAGATCACAAGGTCAGGAGTTCGAGACCAGCCTGACCAATATGGTGAAACCGTGTCTCTACTAAAATGACAAAAATTAGCCAGGAGTGGTAGCAAGCACCTGTAATTCCAGCTATTCAGGAGGCTGAGGCAGGAGAATCACTTGAACCCAGGAGGCAGAGGTTGCAGTGAGCCGAGATCGCGTCACTGCACCCTAGCCTGGGCAACAGAGTGAGACTCCATCTCAAAAAAAAAAAAAAAGTGACTGTGGTTATCGTAAACATTTTTGCTTCGGAAGCATTTATTACAGCTGTTCAATGTAGCGTTTTACGGTATTCGGTGGAAACTCCAATGTAAGTTCAGAGCAGTCCTAACATTCCAAGAGTTAAAATTATCCATGATTGGGATGTAATGTCTAAATTAAAATAAATAAACTGTTTTTATATGAAGGATTTTTTCCTGATTGAAATAAAGGAATCTAGTTTCATTGTAGGCAACACAGGAAATAAAAAAGTTATAAAATTCACAACTGTAATCCCATCATCCAGAGAAAACTATTAGTAACTAGTGGGTGTTTCTTGCTAGCTCTTTTCTATGCATATGTTTTTCTTATAACGCTGGAATTTTAATATATACAACATTGTTTAGTTATATTCTTCCATGCAACTTTCATGAGCATTTTTATCTGCCCTGTAGGCATCAAAGTGATGGGTTTTTTTGTTGTTGTTTTAGTTTTTTCTCAGATGGAATATCGCTCTGTCACCCAGGCTGCAGTGCAGAGGCACGATCTCGCCTCACTGCAACCTCTGCCTCTTGGGTTCAAGCCATTTTCCTGCCTCAGCCTCCCAAGTAGTTGGGATTACAGGCACCCACCACCACGCTTGGATAATTTCTTTATTTTCAGTAGAGATGGGGTTTCATAATGTTGGCTAGGCTGGTCTTGAACTCCTGACCTCAGGTGATCTGCCTGCCTTGGCCTCCCAAAGTGCTGGGATTACAGGCATGAGCCACCACACCCAGCCCAAAGTCATGGTTTTTAAATGCCAACATAATATTCACCTTTTTTACATATTATTGTTTACTTAACCGCCAACTTATTGTAGATAATTTTGTTTCTTTTATAGGTTTTATAAATAATTCTGCAGTGAACATTATTATACAGATATATTTGCCTATGTCTCTGCCTGTTTTCTTAATAATGCCTAGGAATGGAATTACTAGGTCAAAAAGTATGATCATTTTAAGAGATTATAGATTAGACCTCAATGTAGCAGTGCCATTTCTGTCTGTGAATCTTTCTTTCTAGATCTTTCCAAACCAGGTTATATAAATAGAAGGTAAAATCCTCTTGGAGAGAAAAGAAAAGAAGCAGTGAACACTTACTTAAAAAAAAAAATAGGCAATGGAGGAGAGCCAAAATTTGAACTCCAGCCTGAAAATCACAGGATCCCTGCAGACAGGAATATGTACTGGCAGGCAACAGAAAGCCAAAAAAAAATGAGACTGAAGAAGAGATAGGAAAACAAAACATTTAAAAGGAGGCACAGAAAGGAGCATATAATGGTGATGGAGGCAAAGATAGGTAGGCAATGGAAAGTAGAGAAGAAAAATAGCAGCAGGGCTGTGAAGGAAGGGAACACTACTGCAAAAGCTGTCAGAATCAAAATGAAGCCACTTATGTTAAAATTTTTTTTAATTAATAATCAATTTAAAACCCTGAAAAATGAGCTGAGGAGGGTTATGAAGAGGGGAGTCTCACACTTGGATGCCTGATAACAAAAACTGTCACAAAAGACTGCGAAAACCACAATGTTGCACAAAGGCCATCACAACCTTACACACACACACACACACACACACAAATACTTCTGCAAGGACATCTGCCCAGCAACTGCCTGTCCAAGCACACACTGATGTCACCCTTACTATTGATCTTTGTAGCCAAGAATAACTACTTCAAAGCAATTATGTAATCTTCCTCATTTTTTCCTTCAAAAACATTTGTCTTTCTTTACCTCCCTGCACACACACACAAAGTTACTGCAGCACATGTATATGTATTCCCATTGCAATGCCCTACTCCTGAATCTTTTTTTTTTTTTTTTTTTAGAAAACCTCTCCCTCTTTGTTACTTAGGTTGATGCTTCCTGAGGACACCCCTGTGCCACACAGACAGAACCCTACAGGGCCAGAGGTGGAGGGTGGGAGCCATTGAGTGGAAAAATAAGTCAAGATCTACCAGCTTGCAGCCCCTCACTGACCACCTTGTATACAGAGAGGGCAAGCTACTCTGGTACTTCATCAACCAGACAGCTGAGCAGCTTGGAAGAGGGGAGATTTTTCCATGTAGCAGAGTGACAAGTTGATATACAATGTTCATGGAGACTGTGGTTTGTACAGTGCTAAACTCAAGCACAGAAACAGTCACAGGAGTATCTTAGAACCTGGCTGCTCAAAGTACAGTCCATGGACCAGTAGCATTGAAAACACCTGGAAGATTTTTAGACTTTCAGAAACTCAGACCCTGCCTGCCCCAGACACTAGGTGGTCTGCCCCAGGAATCACAGTTTGCAGTTTAACTGATTCCCCAGGTGATTCATATACAAGTTAAAATTTGAGAAGTGCTGTGTTAAAAGACATCTTTTTATATGGATTTCAGACTTCGCTGGTGCTTGGATTTCCAGTGTTCACTGGAAAAGCCAAAAGATTTATGTGAGCACTTAGTTGACTGAATTGCATGTGATTTTAGAAGAGGGATTTCCAGATGTAAAGTTAAAACATGATGTATGATACTTAGCATAAGTGGAGAAAACCAGTTGATAAGCCTAAGGCTAAGTGGAACCATTCTGACTTTTTGAGAAACGCAATCTGTTTGGGGGATAGTTTCTAAAGTTCATCAGAAGAGGTGTCATTAAATCAGATTTTAAGCAGAATATAGCAGTTTGGCTAATGTTGGGCAGCCTGTCTGCTCCCAACTCCAGAAAGTAAAGTATTTTGCAATTGAGGATTGTAAACATCTTAGGCAGTTGCAAGGACTGTCCATGAAATATCCGTGCAAGAGTATTCTGTTCTGTTTCTATCAACTTCTTTTTTTTTTCAATGGGAAATAGTTTTGGAATAATGGGCTTATTAGAGATAGACAAAGCTACGGCCTGGGGGAAGTAACACTGGTACCCAGAGGGTTTTAACTGTTTCACTACCTTTCCCAGTGACTCAAATTATGCACCAGTATTAATTTTAAATGACTTTACAAAAAGACTTAATGAGTTAAATCATGTAGGCACAGTATAAAAGTTAGTCTTTCATGTTATGTCTGCCTGCAGCAGTGTTCCAACTCAAACATTAGGAGAGGCTTATAGACAATTTGGGTCTAGCATCAAATCAGATAAACTATCATTTCTAATTATTATTATTTTGATAAGGACTTCATAGTCTCTGGAGTAAGCCAGCCCTAAAAATCCTTGCTCATGTTTTCAAATGGTAAGGGAGATTCTGCAAAGATAGTATAAGGAAGCAGGAGGACGAGGCAAGTACTGGCCAAATGCCTCGTGTAAATCCACCATAGTCCTCACCATCATCAAGAACAAATTGCAGGCACCAAGCAGGATGCAAAGCAGGGAACACACATTCTCACATGAGGTGGTCAGTCAGCCAAGTAAAGCCAAAGTTGTTATTGTCCCCAGTTCAAAGATGAGGAAATTGAAGCTGGGAGGGGTCAAATAACTCATCCACAATCACAAAGCCATTAAGTGGCTCTGTCAGGTTTAGAATCCACAGCCTAAGTTCATCACCACGTTCTTCTCCTTGTCTCGGTTTCCATATTTCTCACAAATCAAGGGACATGGAGAGAAACAGAAACTATTTCCACAGCATCAAGAATGTCACTTAGAATCAATATTGGCCTGGCTTCAATAACTTACCTAACAGAGAGGTAATCTTGTCATGGGGCACCCCACACTTCACGCCACACTTAGGCAAGAAGAAATGTTCACAGTCTCAGCTGATGCCAGGGAACTTTACAGCGAAGGAAATGTTGAAGTGTCTCCTGGGCTGTGTCCCTCCATCCCTGTGCCTCTGTCATCCCGTCTACAGATTTTCATGACAGCTAATAATCATAATGACAACTTTCAACCGATTTTCTACATAAGGGGTCCCCGACCCCCAGGCCTGTAGGAACCAGGCCACACAGCAGGAGGTGAGCAGTGGGTGAGCGAACGAAGCTTCATCTGTGTTTACAGACACTCCCCATTGCTCCCATTAGTGCCTGAGCTCCTCCTCCTGTCAGATTAGTGGCAGCATTAGAGTCTCATAGGAGTATGAACCTTACTGTCAACTGCATGTGAGGGATCTAGGTTGTACGCTGTTTATGAGAATCTAATGCCCGATTCTGTCACATCTCCCATCACCCCCAGATGGGACCATCTAGTTGAAGGAAAACAAGCTCAGGGCTTCCACGAATTCCACATTATGGCAAGTTGTATAATTATTTCATTTTACATTAGAATATAATAATAATAGAAATAAAGTGCACAATAAATGTAATGGGCTTGAATCATCCCAAAACCATCCCCACTCTGGTCCGTGGAAAAAAATGCCTTCCACAAAAGTGGTCCCTCATGCCGAAAAGTTTGGGGACTGCTGTTCTATGTATATGATAGAGCATGTTACTGACATGGTACGTTATACGTACTATTCTGTGTTAAAGCAAATAAAGCTCTCTGTAAGCCTTTCTGAAATAGTACAGATACAGAAACAGGGACATCTAAAAGTCAGTCATCAGGCACTGAGGGTGACATACCCTCCTTGCCCTGTGTTGTAGGAAACGCCCTGGAGTTGAGTCTGGGAGGTACTGGGAGGTGTCTCAGCAGGAGATGAGCAGCAGGGACTTGCCGTCTTCCTAGATATTACAGTTACTTGGTTGGTACCTTTCATCTCAATGCCCATTTGTGATACCAGTTTGACCCCAGTAGCACCCAATTTCAGACTTCCCCGGCCACCTGTGACTTACAGTGAGTAGAGAGGCAATTAGGGCACATACTTCGATCATTTTGAGTGACAGAGTCTTCCAGATAAAAACAATATAAAAGAGAAACTGCGGCCGGGCGCGGTGGCTCACGCTTGTAATCCCAGCACTTTGGGAGGCCGAGGCGGGCAGATCACAAGGTCAGGAGATCGAGACCACGGTGAAACCCCGTCTCTACTAAAAAAAAAATACAAAAAATTAGCCGGGCGTGGTGGCGGGCGCCTGTAGTCCCAGCTACTCGGAGAGGCTGAGGCAGGAGAATGGCGTGAACCCGGGAGGCGGAGCTTGCAGTGAGCCGAGATTGCGCCACTGCACTCCAGCCTGGGTGAAAGAGCAAAGACTCCGTCTCAAAAAAAAAAAAAGAGAAACTGCTTAGGGTGTCTGGGGTGAAGGGTCTATAGATCTGTCACTTCCACGGACAAGGTTCCTTTTCTTGGTTGTTTGCTGAGACCTGGGGGGCATTGAGCACTGGGAAATCAATGATTGTACAGCTTTATATAAAAAGGGCACCCAGCAATGCTTACACAATCTACAGGGCTCATTTCTTCCTGAGGCAGATGAGTTTTGCTACACTGACAAGAATCCTTCTGGCTGGACATATGTCACCTCTTGTAGAAGGGGCTAGAGTTTGAGACCATCACATTTGCTTTCTGCAAGCCCTGAAGATTTAAGAGCGAACCTACATTGTTTATTGGGATGTTCGCAGGTTGTAGTAGTAAGATTGGATCAGGGCGGCACCAGTTAGCAGAGAGGGTTGATGTTTTTAAAGAGTCTTCCAGCAGTCACAAACATCTATGAAAGATACTTCCATCAAAAACAAAGCTTGAAGGCAAAAAAATGGGGAATTTAAGAGCATCTAGATTTATCTGTTATGTGCAACAACTTCTTACCTGACTGGCTGTGCCTTGGTTAGTATCATTGGGTGCCTAATGGATGAATAATGTATGTATAATGTATGTGTCACTACCTTAGAATAAGGAACATGGACCACAGGTCTTGGGCTCCTTAAATAATTTATATTTTAAATCTGCATCTAGTTGGAGACACATCTGCGTCTACATATAACATTTATGAATGCAACTGGAACTTTTTTCCCTTTTTTTTCAAAAGCTAAATTGCCTATATTTGAGTGTTAGTGTTCCAATTAATTTAGTTGACATCATTTCAACTTTGTTGGAATACCTAGTACTTACAGTAAGTCATGTGGGTCTTTGTTGTGAATTAATGAGACCAATGGAGAAATAACTTCAGGGAAAGGGTACGTCTTTAAATAATTTACCCACATGGGTAGGTGGGAAAACTGGATCTGTGGTCATGCCTTAGTGTGGTGGTATCTGAAGCTGGGTGTCCACAGTCACATCAGATCCTCTGTGTCTGTGGCACCAGGGCAGACAGAGAGATCAGTGTCCAACACCGTGGAGGACCACAGGCTCACCTCCCTCAGTGGGGTCAGCATCTCATAAATTAGTCTTGCTGGAGCCCTCTCCAGGAGCTCCTGGTGGGAGCTAAATGAAAGGTGAACTCCTTTCTTTTAAACACTGCTATCGTGCTAAGATCCACTGCTGGGAATTAGGAGGGCAGAATGAAGACAGAAATGCAAAGACTGTATTCTGAAAAGTTAGGGAAGCAGTTGTGTGGGTGAGGATAGTGAATAATAATGTTGTGAGTTGTTATGATGAGCCAGGCAATGTGTTGATCGCCTCACGTGTACTATGGTCTTTAATTTTTATTTGAAAAACTGAAGGACAGGCGCGGTGGTTCACACCTGTAATCCCAGCACTTTGGGAGGCCGAGGTGGGTGGATCACCTTAGGTTGGGAGTTCAAGAACCGCCTGACCAACATGGAGAAACCCCATCTCTACTAAAAATCAAAATTAGCCAGGCATGGTGGTGTGTGCCTATAATCCCAGCTACTCTGGAGGCTGAGGTGGGAGAATCGCTTGAACCTGGGAGGCAGAGGTTGCAGTGAGCCAAGATTATACCATTGCACTCCAGCCTGGGCAACAAGAGTGAAACTCCATAAAAAGAAAGAGAGAGAGAAGGAGGGAGGGAAAAATTGAAAACTCTGAGGTAGGCACCTTAATTCTACCCATTTTTTCACCTTAATTCTAACCATTTTCCAGATAAGAAGCATATAATGGCCAAGCAACTTTCTTACTGCCACAAAGAACAGGGATTGGAAGCCAAGAAGCCGATAGCAGCACAGCGTCTTTTTGAAACTTGGTGCTTTCGTGCCTGCCCAAATTCTCTGATTAAGAATTAGTTTTCTAATTCTTTTATTTTTAAAATAAAAATAAAAGATTAAATCAGATCAAACAATTGGCCGATATACATGTTGGTTATTCACACGATGGAGGCTTCATTGCCTGATACAGCCCATCATGACAGTAGCAGATTTGGAACTCATGAAACCCTCATCCCTTCAACTTCCTGCAACACCCCAGCTCCTTCTAATAGAACCCACTGTCTCCTTAATTCTTTATGTGATGAATACATATTGAATAACTACTCTGTGTTAGTCCCTGGACAAGAGCAGAGCAAAGGCAAGAACGAGATGGGAGAGGTTTCCCTCTCATGGAGTTTGGAATATAATAGACATATTCATAGTTCTGATTGGGCAAAATTCTTCTCTCTTACTTTTATCCATAGTTTCCAGCTCTGAAACCTAATGCTACAGAGATAAAAGTTGCATTTGGTAGATAATGCAATGGAACACTACTCAGCCTTTAAAAAGGAGAAAATCCTGCCGTTTTCAGCATGATGGATGAACCTGGAGGATGTTATCCTAAGTGAAATAAGGCAGACTCAAAAGGACAAATATTGCATGATACCACATAGGCGATGAATCTAAAATAGTCAAACTCATGGAAGCTGCATGGGAAAATGGTTGTCAGGGGCTTGGGGGAGGGGGATTGGTGTGATTTTAGTCAACAGTACAAAGTTTCATTTATACAAGATGAGCAACTCCTAAAGATCTACTTTTTAGAGTTTTGCTTAGCATTGTTTCTCTATAATATTGATGAGGAAAAAAAATGGTCGTTGGTCCCTGGGCCTCCCTTCTGTGTGCTCTGCCATTGATGTTATTTAGCTTCTTTCTCTGTATTGACATCTTTTTGCCTTGCTACCTACTTACTTAGTCTCTCCAAGTTTCTATTCCAAATTCCCAAGAGATTACAGTGATTGACTCAACCTTAATCACATGAGTTGGTTCCCCTTTTGGGTATGCCCACCCCTGGCCCAATAAGCCATGGTTCTGTGGCAAGGACACGTGTTCCATAAGGTTGCCTTCCCACCCCTGCTCCAGGGGCTGAGGGTTGAGCAGATTAACCTGGAAGGGAAAGGGTATGTCTAGCAAATTAGAACAAGTAAGAAGTATGATCACCTGTAAGTTCATGCTACATTTTCTGGAGGGTTTTTTTTGTTGTTATTTAATTCTCCTCTCAGACCTTCTGTGACTCCCAAACCAATAAATCATTTTTGATTGGCTGTTGTTCTTTTCTTCCCTTGGAAAATATTCTTTCAGTTTCTTCTCTCATTCTTTCAAAAGAGACTTCAGGCCGGGTGCGGTGGCTCACGCCTATAATCCCAGCACTTTGGGAAGCTGAGGCGGGCAGTTCACCTGAGGTTGGGAGTTTGAGACCAGCCTAACCAACATGGAGAAACCCTGTCTGTACTAAAAAAAAAAAATAAAAATTAGCCAGGTGTGGTGGTGCATGCTGGTAATCCCAGTTACTCCGGAGGCTGAGGCAGGAGAATCGCTTGAACCTGAGAGGCGGAGGTTGTGGTGAGCTGAGATCGCGCCACTGCACTTCAGCCTGAGCAACAAGAGGGAAACTCCATCTCAAAAAAAAAAAAAAAATACTACAAGCAAGGGAGGGCATGCTATCAAAGTACGTTTTCCTCCCCTTCCTCAAGGGCTCTACATTTAAGTCAATAGTAGCACAACATAAGAAGAAAGACTACTACCAGCTAACATTTATTGAGTATTTACTAGGCTATCAGCACTGGTCTAAGCACTTTACATGTTAAATTCATTTATTTTCTACAATGATCTTAAGCCGAATTTCCTTCATTTTCTTACTTCCAAAATGGTACTACCTAGTATAGAAAGTGATGATGAATTTTGAGAGATAATGTACCTGAATTTCTTATTGTTCATGGTATGTACTGAATAAATTATGCCTGCTGATTGCTGTAATGGTGTCATGAACTATAACATTGTTCCACAGCTCAGTGGCATCACTGTTTTGTAGCTCCTTAAAAGAGACCACTGCTCTGAATCTGACTAAACTGAAGACAGAGCACCAAAATCAAATGGGGATTCAGATGTCCAAAGGGTGGGAGGTGAATGATAAAAATGGTTAGAGTCACAAGTTGGAATCCAGTGGAGCGATAGTGCCACAGAGCCAAGATCCCAGACAGCAGAATTCTGAGAAATCCGTGTCCAGAGAATGTGGTCGGGACCTTGGAGAGCTCATGGTGATGCCCAAGTGTCTTCCACAGTTTAGATCTCAGACTAGTGCAAACGTCTGCATGGGGCTTCAGCCTTGTAAAGGTCTCATCTTGTTTTATTTGGAGGCTCTGACATAAGTGGAACTCTGGGTGCCAAAGCGATAGTTCAGAACTGGAATCTTCTGATCTGGATAGGGCAATCAAATTCTTTATTGAATTAGTGCATCAGCATCTTTGTCAGAGAATAAGAACTTTTCATATTCCCGTGTCAGCGGAGGAGTTCAGCTCTACTACCAGAACAGAAAAAAAATTGCAAAGTATATAGCAAAAAAATAGCAAACAACACCAACTTCTTTTCTTATGTAACCCACAGTGAACAAGAGGCAATTGTCTCAGTAGGATTGAGGAACAACACTGGGTTACGTTTGGATTCTATGTATTTTTAGATGTTTAATTTCTATTTGCCTATTTCATGAAAGATTGATAATCACACATTAATCTGCATGAGTAAGAAGAGACCCATGAAAATAAATAGTCCTACATATGTAAGATTTGAGATAAAACATATCTTAAGTGAATAGATTGTCTTTGTTCTTCATGAACCTTCAACCTCCATGCCACATAGGTTTGATGAAGAATGTTTTTGATGTCTATTACCCACATGGAGGGTTTTGGCCTGTCTATTGTGGGTAGAAGATACTTGAACAAAAGTAGTCTTGAAGGGAGGAGAATATCAAGAAATAAATCATGTCTGTGTTCCTATAAAACTGACACCAAACTTGGTAAACATGCACCTGAAACATAACTAGAAGTGCTATTCTACTGTTACTATAAAGGACCCTGAGTAGTGTAGATTTGGTTAAACTGTGGGTGGCCGAGAGGGACGAGGACCTGCATTTTGTCCTGAGCTTGTGGCAGGCTGGCAGAATGACAAGTCCCCTTTGCACAAGTCCCCTTTTCTCTCTGGGTGTGTCTCCTCATCTGTAATAGAAGGAGCATTGGATTAGCTGGTCTGTTAAGATTCCGTTCATAATCGGAAGTACAGAATAAGTATGTGAATGATGCATGAATTAATGAACAAACTTCTCCCTGTTGCCACATTCCAGGAATAGCCCATGGATTTGCAAAGAGGGGCAAGAAGTGGCATCGACCAGCTGCTTCCTCTTCTTAGGAGTTTCCATCAGAGCCTAATAACATGGGGAAGCATTACTAAATTATGACTCTGTGCAAGATTATTAACTTGGAGTGAGTGACTATTCTTTTTTGAGATTTTAAGCAGTCATAGAACCAGGATGGACTCTTGAGATGGACAACTGCATTTATTCACTTCAAACACAACATGATAAAAATGTTTTTGAAGCTGTAATTTTACATCCTGAAAAAAGGTTAAATTTAAGGCAATGTACAAAGACAAAGAATGAATTTGGGAAAGTGCATTAATTAGGTTTGAGATGTTCAGAATTTAATGTCGACTAAATTGGTTAAGCTAAAGTCTTTTGGGAGTGGTGACAGTTACCCTGTCCCTACAATGTGCTTGATTTGGTGGAAATTTTACATATAGCCTTACGAATCCTTTTGACTGAAGTGCAAGTTTCCTCTAGAAACGACCTGTTTTAGGAGGGCGTGTGTGTGTGTGTGTGTGTGTGTGTGTAAGCACACATACTGGACAAGTCTTCTTGAAAGACAGACTCAGTGGTGTCAAGTAGCATTTAACTATCCCCAAACCAAAGCTTCCTGCCCTATTTTCTGCCTTTCCTCTGCTCCCTGGCAGAGCTGATCTACCGTCTCTCTAGGTAACTTGGCCCCACTACTATCCAGAAACTGAAGTGGGATGGGTCGTTTTGTTTATTCCACGAAGTTACTGTGAGTGCAAATCCTGGAATCTGAGAGATCCAGATCTGAATCTCAGTGTCTTGTGTCTTCACAGCCTGCCTGTATGACTGGGATAAACAACCTTAACCACTAGTTTCTTCATCTGCACAATGGGGATGTAATACCTTCCTCACAGAGCAGTTATGAGACTAAATGAGGTCAAATATGTGAAATGATTAGCACGTTGCCTGGTGTTTTGCAACATCTGAGAGGCGCTACTAGTGTCAGTAGTGCCATTGGTATTTATCAGGTGCCTTCTGTGTACCAGGCACCAGGCGAATCCCCAGAGATGCAAATTGGACCGAGTCTGTATTTTCAAGTAGCTCAAAATCTAGTGAGGAAAAGTGGCAGGCAAGCAAGTAATCAGGGAACGATTGGGTAAGTGAGGTGACAATAAGGCATTAACATAAACCCAGACAAGGGTCAGTAAGGAGGGGAGGGGCTGCTTCTTGAAAAAGGTGACATATGGGATGAATGACTCTTTTTGTTTTTTTTTTTTGAGATGGAGTCTCACTCTGTCACCCAGGCTGGAGTGCAATGGCATCATCTCAGCTCACTGCAACCTCTGCCTCCTGGGTTCAAGTGATTCTCCTGCCTCAGTCTCCTGAGTAGCTGAGATTACAGGCACCTGCCACCACACCTGGCTAATTTTTGTATTTTTAGTAGAGACGGGGTTTCACCATGTTGGCCAGGCTGGTCTCAAACTCCTGATCTCAGGTAATACACCTGCCTCAGCCTCCCAAACTGCTGAGATTATAGGCATGAGCCATTGGCCCAGCAGGGATGAATCTTAAACCAAGTGACAAAAAGGTAAGAATAATGTCTGATACATTCAGGGATCAGGGATAGTCTGTGCAGAGGCCAGAGAGAAGAGTATGGAGGTTGGAGAAAGGCAGCCCTCCTCTGCCCTGGCTCCAGAGACCCCGTGTCCACCACAGCACAATTCTCTGAGTCCTGCAGTAAATGCTGTGAACTGTTGTTGTTGTTGTTGTTGTTGTTGTTGTTGTTGCTGTTGTTGTTTCAGTTAGAAGCAGCCTCATTCATACAAATGAAATACCAAACAGGACCACCATGGCAGAGGGAACTTCTCATTTTATCTCTTGCTCCTCAGTGCTTTTGAGTCTCTCCCTGCATCACTTCCCTGCCCTACACCTGCCAGGTCTGTGGGTCGTCTTTCACGTTTGTAGTTCTCCAATACTCTTCAGGCCCAGCGATCCTTTTCAGACTCTTGTCCTCTAGAAAAGCAATTCAGATCTCGCCCAAGGCTTACTTCTCGGTTTCTGGCTAGAATTGCCCTCATAGTACCCTGACCCCAGACTCCTACTGGATGCCGTCCAGAAAAATTCTCGAAGCCCTCATCTCCACTCTAGGCACAGACCACTCTTTCCAGCCCTGACCACCCTGACCTCACATGCCCCTTGGGATTTCCGTTCGTCTTCCACTGTTCTTTTTTTTTTTATCTTAGTTGCAGAGTTTTTCGGAAGGACTGATTACCAAGTCTCTTCTTTCCCCAAGAGTGCTTTTTTGTCACAAATGATTCCACTCCTTGAGGACATTTGGTGACATTTAATTCATCTCCTGTTCTCTGCTTGGATGAATTCTCGGAACTCCCTGAGAGGAAGGACAAGGCATTGGAACATCTGAGCAATGCGATCGTTATGTGGTGGGTGAAGGTGATGGATTTTCATCTCCTTCTTCATGTTTTTTCCTGCTGCATGGGGACTTCTGGGCATTCTCCTTTCTCTTCTTTGCTTTTAACTGATTTATTGTTTTCTGGCTTATGACTTTTCTTTTGTGATAAGTGATTCATTATTTTCTGATACTGATTTATTCTTTTCTGATAACTGATTTATTCTTTTCTGGCTTATGACTTTTCGTTTGTGATACTAGTTAGTAAATGTATAACCTGTCTGATCTTTCTTCTTTCAGCACCCACCTCTCATGCTATAGTGTTTGCACTCCATTGCATATTGTTTAAGACTGGGACTCAGTTGAGTGTAAAGCACGTGTGAGAAGCTTTGCAAGGCTATAGAACTGTGTTCATCCCTCTGTTGACTTGGACTATGGAAGTTGCCACCTGCTCAGATGCCCTGAATGGTGTCTTGGGCTCTAAATTGGCCTGACAGTACCACAGTCCTCTTCCAATTTCTTGGGGATATCCAGGCATTGGATAGTAGCAGCCCAGTTGCCTCTGCTTGCAGTGGAAGGAAGGGTCGGCATTGTTCCCCAGCACCCACCCTTTGCTGGGAAGGAAGGACTGTTCTTCCCTTTCTTTAACTTGCTCCTCAATGCGTAAAGAATATCTGCCCTTTTCCCACCATGGGGCAGGGGTGGCCTGCTGGGATGGGAGTTCCAGCTTCTTTGTCAATCCCTTATTCACTCCTGTCATAGGAAGACAAGTTGCTAAATGATTGTGGGAAACCGAAACACCCTTCCAGCCGCATGTACTGTTAGATAAGGTCTCTGGCTCGCAAAGGCAGAACCCCACCTCCATTCTCCATTCTCCCTCTTCCACTCTCTTCATCCAGTTGCAGCGAGCCATTTTGTACTTCCTGTTCCCTGGACCTGCCCATGCCCTGAGCAGACATGGTTCTACCCTCCTTGTACCATCTGATGAGGCCGGGCAGAGCATCAGGTGGGAGGTTCTGGTCACTCTCGGGCAAAGCCGTGCTCTCCAGCTCACTTTATGACAGCACTCTGCCCTCAGGGTTGTCATCACCTGTTCAGATAATAATCTAGCTCATTGTTTTTCATCTGCCTGGTGTTCTTTGCGTGTTACTTCCAGAGGCAGAATCCCAGAGAAGAGAGGGAGCTCTCAGCTCCTAAGAATCACTCCTCCAGAAAAGCTCAGCAACCAAGAAAAAAAAAAAGAAGAAAAACACAGTGAAAGAAGAATGTTCTCCTTATTCCCACCCTCATCCCTCGCCTATCCTTTCTCCACTTCCCCATGTTCCCTCCATCCCTGGGAGATTTACCATCTGCCATTCCATGTGTCATACAGTTCTAGGCTCTGTGCTTCTGTCCTGCCTGTGCCCGAAAGTCCTTATGATTTTCCCCATTTGCTATCCAGCCAACCCCTGCTTTTTCAAAACTCAGATTCAGCCTCCCCTCTTCCAGGAGATCCCTGACTCCCCAGCCAGGCTTAGCTGCCACTCTTCTGGGCTTTCCCACTGCCCGCTCATGGCTCTCATCACCGTATTCTCTAAAACCATCGACTTTTTCACCTTCCCTAGCAGTCTGTGAGTCTGTAGAAGAAAATGCCATATCAGCCTAACTTTGTATTCCTGGTTCTTGGCACATAGTGGGGGAACTCACAGAGACTAGAGATGAATCGGAGATGAATGAGTGCCCCTTGAGTCCAGGGCATGACTGTAAAGTTGGAAATATCTGCATGTACAAGTTGCAGGCAGGGAAACTGAGGCACAAGAAGAGTTGCTTGCATAAGACTTAGCTAGTAAATGGCAGAGCTGGTGCATGTGAAAATTTGTAAGGCAGAAATACGTACTTATTTAAAAATTTTTTAAAAAGCAAGAAAATGTCTAGACACAAGTTTTTTTTGTTTTTTGGTTTTTGGTTTTTTGTTTGTTTTGAGATGGAGTCTCGCTCTGTTGCCCAGGCTGGAGTGCAGCGGTGCGATCTGGGCTCACTGCAAACTCCGCCTCCTGGGTTCACGCCATTCTCCTGTCTCAGCCTCCTCAGTAGCTGGCACCAGAGGCGCCCGCCACCACGCCCAGCTAATTTTTTGTATTTTTAGTAGAGATGGGTTTTCAGTGTGTTAGCCAGGATGGTCTCAATCTCCTGACTTCGTGATCCATCCACCTCAGCCTCCCAAAGTGCTGGGATTACAGGTGTGAGCCACCACGCCTGGCCTAGACACAAGTTTTAACCCTGTAAATTCTGTTGCCTCTAACTGCAACCAAAGCCCCGATTCACCACATTCTGCAGAGTGCTGCCCACATTCACTTGGGGAATCAGCAGCATGTACACCTCATTACTTCACCTCCAAACCCAGCTCACAAGCAGGCAGGGTGCACACCAACTGTCCAGTTAGCAGAGCTTCCCATTTAAATCAAATTCTCTTCTGCTTCCAAGCTCATTTCAAAGGCATTCTTTGGTCTGAATACATGTGCTGGTGGAACGAAATGAAACTAACCCCAAAACAAAAGGGAAAAAAAAAAGCCGATCTGATGTAAAATCTATCTGCATTTCAGAAGCTGTCAAGATGAAAAATGAAGCCACAAGTTTGGCCTTTAAAAATATTAATTTCTTATAAAGATGAACTGGAGAGTGGTAACTAGAAAATTCCTTTATCTCCTATGAAGAGCAAACAGGGTGAAATTCTGGCCCTTCTTCTTGAGTCTTGTATGTCATTTCCAAATTCAGCGATTACTTGTTCATGGTTCTTTTATGAGGTTTCTGAGCATAATGAATGTCCAGACATGTCACTGAGTTATTGATGAATCATTGTTTCTATTCTGAGGTCAGTTCATGTAGTTCGATGTGCTTTGGCCTGGCTGTCACTTTAGGGGATGATAGTTAACTCAACGGAGTAAATCTGGCCAATTCCCGAGTGGGGGCAGGGGGTTGGGCTCAACTAAGGGCACCAGCAATAAATGCCTCCTTGCTGGTAGATGGGAAGGATGAGAAGACAGAGGGGAAATTGCATGCATTCTGCTAACATTTGCAACGTCTGTAACAGTGTCTTTTCCAGCAGTTATAAAGGATCCTTACTCTCCCTTTCCTCCCTCAGTCCCAGTTCATACTCCAGAGCTCCTCATGATCAGCTCCCAAAGTCGCTCACTTGCTGTTCTGTTCCTTTGAGGCCTCTGTCCACTTCCAGCTCCTGCCTCTCTTTCCTGGACCATTGCAGAGTCTCAGAACTGCCTCTCTGCTCCCAACTCCATCCATTTTCTCACTGCCTCCAGAGCATTCTCTTTTTCTGAAACACTCTCCTCTGCTTGAAAGTACTGATGGCTCCATCTTGCCTAGTGCAGCAATTCCAAATTCCTTTTAATCTGGTCCCAAACCACTGTCTGGCCTCCTCTCCTTTCCCTCCTCCTGAACACCCTAGATTCCTGCCAAATACAATGTTATTCCACAAACCTACGAGGCCCTTGCCTGCCCTCTGTCCTTTGCACATGCTCTTCCTTCAGCCTTTGCACCCTTTCCTTCCCTCATCCACCTGGGAGACTCCTGCCGATCTTCTCAGACTCAGCTTAAATGCCCCCACCAAACCTCTCCTGCCTCTCCCAAGTGGAACCAGCTCCACACTGCACTCCACCATGTTGGCATGTACAGTCCATGTGGCTACCAGTTGATTGACAGATTGTCCCTGTAAGCCAGTTGCTCAGGGCCATCTCTGATAAAAATAGTGTATTCCCCTTCCTTGGGGAGTAACTTTAGACAATTTGCAGTGGGTAGTGAGCTGTAGCCTTGATGCTATTTTTTCTCTGGAAATTATGCTCGAAATACATTTGAATGAATGAAATAATATGTTTAGTAAAAATACATTTTTCCATTTTTTTTCTAAAAGTGTCTTACACAATTTCCATCAGGATCAATGGAGAAATCCCTCCAGATTCCTAATTATCTTCTTCCCAAGATAACAAGATCTCTGTCCTCTCTTCACAAAGACAAAGGACATGGGCTCAGAGATGTCCAGGCATCTGACTCTCTGCCTGTCTGCCTCTCTGGGGGAGCCAGTGGTTTTTTTGTTTTTGTTCTGTTTTGTTTGAGATGGAGTCTCACTGTGTCTCCCAGGCTGGAGTGCAGTGGTGCAATCTCCACTCACTGCAACCTCCGCCTCCTGGATTCAAGTGATTCTCCTGCCTCAGCTGGGACTACAGGCACATGCCACCACGCCAGGCTAATGTTTGTATTTTTAATAGAGACAGGGTTTCACCATATTTGCCAGGTTGGTCTCGAACTCCTGACGTCGTGATCCACCCACCTCAGCCTCCCAAAGTGCTGGGATTACAGGAGTGAGCCACCGTGCCCAGCCAGGAGCCAGTGGTTTTAAACCAATCATCATCCATTCCCTTTCTCAGACTTAGGTCCCTGGTGCTGTGTAGCCTGTGTTTTCTTACAAAAGAGGAAGAAGCTCTATTGTTGGCCAAAAAGCAAAGCAAAGGAACCTGAGCACACAGGATTCTAACTCATGCTGTTGATTTCATTAGCATAGGTCTTGCATCGTAGATGCCAAACAGAATATCCCCTTCCCTTGGTGACCACAAAACCACCTTGAGGACTAGCAAAAGAGCCACAGGGGATCTTTTCCGTCCGTTCAGCACACCTTCTAAAATCCCCACCTCTCACACCTTGTCTCTGATGACACTTGTCTCAGGGGTGTGACTCTGTGTCTGCCTCACAAGATGATGTCTCTATCTGCCATTTAACCCAACCCTTTCTGAGTTCTGATCATGTTCCTGTACCAGGCAGTGAGAATGGCAAAGCCAAGGAAAAACGTACTGCTGCCCTCACTGCACTCGCGGTCTAGTGTGAAATAGCCTCGCTGCTTTACTGGGCTGCTGTGGGAAGGAACTAGCACAGTGTATGCAGTCGCTGGAAAAGACAGCTGGGGAGCTCAACAGCGGGAGACAAAGTCCCTCCTGGTATTCCCAGAGATTCTTCTTGTCCTTTTATATATATATATGTGTAAATTTATTTATATAGATATAAATTATATATTTATATAAATTTATTTTTATATAAATTATATATTTAAATAAATTTATTTTTATATAAATTATATATTTATATAAATTTATTTTTATATAAATTATATATTTATATAAATTATATATTTTTATATAAATTATATATTTATATAAATTATATATTTTATATAAATTATATATTTATATAAATATATATTTTATATAAATTTATATTTATATAAATTATATATTATATATAAATTATATATTTATATAATATATATTTTTATATAAATTTATATTTATATAAATTATATATTTATATAAATTATATATTATATAAATTATATATTTATAATACATTCATTTATAAATGAATATATTATATGTTCAATTATATAATGAATATATTATATATTCATTATATAATTGAATATATTATATATTCAATTATATAATTGAATATATACAATGAATATATTATAAATATATTCATTTATAAATGAAACTGTAATTTAGAATTATTTTATATAAATTATATATATTTATATGCTTATATCTCATCCTTTTATATATATATATCTTCTGGCGCCACTCGAGGGCCAGCACCTCCAGCTAAACATTCAAAAGCAGAGGAGCTGCATTCCTCACCAGCGTGAGGGAACCACACTCACCAAAGAAAGCCAAAACAGACCCCGTTGGCGTGCACATATTTCCACAAACATCGTAAAAGTCCTTTTCACTTTGTTTCATTACCAGACTATCAGGGAGAATTTCCCAGTGGAAATCTTCACCCAGTTTGCTCCGTATGGATTTTCTACCTTATTTTACTACTGAGAAAGCAGCCTACATGTTTTATCTGCAAGAGAATCAAAAGATGGAGAATTGTCACATGAGGGACAGTGAGAACAGGTAGCTGACAGAAACACAATTGACAGTTGCATCCTGGAGGAAGCTCTAACAGTCTTCTTTTCATTTCTCTCAGCTTGATGTTGGACCAAGTTTTTACTTCTTCAAAAGAAAAAAAAAAGCTGGCCCTTAAAGCAGTAAGATATTGATCACTTAAATTATCTGTGTATTGAATTAGGCTTATAGAACCTAAGTTTAAGCAAATTTGAAAGAATGATCTTGAACACGAGATAACAGGCCCCGAGTTTGTACTCCCAGGTAATGGTGACCATATACTTTTACCATACCAGATAATCAAGAAATATTGGGTCTGCCATTCCTTAATGTGATGCTGGCACGTGCCGTGAGAATCCAGCACAGGCAGTTTGCTCCTGAGGAGGACCAGGGATGAAGTTTATTCTCCCTTTTTCCTTCTCAACGGTAACTCACCCCTCAATTACTCCCTCTCTTGTGTTCCCAAACTGCATTTTCTTTTCGCTGATGTCCTGTGATTTGTCTCAATTCCATCCAGATAGGTGCCTGAGCTAGAAACTAGCTACAAAACTGGTGTCTCATTCCCCTCACTCCTCACATGAAACGTGCACTCCGGCCACAGAGCTTAGCAGTTGCTCTGCATGGGGCCAGATCCTGCCTCTGTCATTTCCTCTGGACTAACTAGGGGAAGTCATTTAACATTCTGAGCCTTAGTTTTCTCATCTATGAAGTGGTTCAGATGGTGACACCCATGTGACAGGATGCAGTGAGAGTCAAATAGGGATAACTTCCAGAAAACTCATAAAGGCTGGCATGTGTTAAGTGATCCGTAGATGTTATTTATTTTTACAGTCATCATCAAAACCCTAATTGATAACGAGGTATTTTTTATTCCACTTTCATGTGTGTGTGTTTGTGTGTGTGTGTGTGTGTGTGTGTGTGTGTGTGTGTGTTGGAGTTTCGCTATTGTTGCCCAGGCTGGAGTGCAATGGTGTGATCTTAGTTCACTGCAATCTCCGCCTCCTGGATTCAGGCGATTCTCATGCCTCAGCCTCCCGAGTAGCTGGGAAGAGACAGGGTTTCATCATGTTAGTCAGGCTGGTCTGGAACTCTTGACCTCAGGTGATCTACCCGTGTCACCCTCACAAAGTGTTGGGATTACAGGCACGAGCCACAGACCTGGCCTTTTATTCCACTTCCTAAAACTCTCTTTCATTCCTCTGCTATTCTCCCTCCTGGACTATCTCCTCTCACCTGGATGGATATACTGTCAGTGTCAGGTTCGCCTCTTTTTTTTTTTTTTTTTTTTTCTTGAGACGGAGTCTTGCTCTGTCACCCAGGCTGGAGTGCAGTGGCGCAATCTCGGCTCACTGCAAGCTCCGCCTCCCGGGTTCACGCCATTCTCCTGCCTCAGCCTCTCCGAGTAGATGGGACTACAGGCGCCCGCCACCACGCCCGGCTAATTTTTTGTATTTTTAGTAGCGACGGGGTTTCACTGTGGTCTCGATCTCCTGACCTCGTGATCCACCTGCCTCGGCCTCCCAAAGTGCTGGGATTACAAGCGTGAGCCACCGTGCCCGGCCCAGGTTCGCCTCTTAAGTCCTCAGTACTGAGCACAGTGCCTGGCACCATATGGCCCAGAATAAATCCCTGATCCATTGAATTGAATATTCTAGCCCTCGCTCACCAGTTAATTGATGTTATTCCTGGCTACTTCCGGGATATAGGCAGAGGAATAGCTATCGAACATGTACAATAGCCAAACATGGCATTCATGATTTAGAAGAATTCGGAACAGACCCAAAATATGCTTTGGAAACTCAAATCATCCATCATTTCTCCTATAAATTTCAGTAATCATTTCTGTTTGGTTTGTTTTAAGGATTTGATGCATTTAAAATTTAAATGTGGGAAAGTTATGCCTTTTCTTTTGTTTTATTTCCTAGTAGTATGACCAGTGAGGCAAAGAATCCAAACTCATTAAGTTTCACACATAAAGGATTGAAGTGTATACAGTACTTACAGTGAGCATAGACTGAGTGATGAAGCTCTCTTTGTAGGCCTTGAACATGTTGACACACTCAATATTTTTCATCCACAGAATATAGTAAGAACATCATCTCACACCATGAAACATTAATATTATTTTTAGGACTGTGCACACTGCAGTGCCATATTGCTGAGCTGCTGAGAAACTTAAAGAATAAAAAAGATTTAGACACTGAAAGAACCTTGAATCATTGAATTTGGGGAGGTAGGGAGGAAGCTTGGAGTATGCCTAGGAGCTGATTATGTGGCTTCCAACAAATGATCTAGAGCCAAACTATGTGTATTTTAAATGATTTGGATCTTTGGGTTTAGTACTGGCGGGTGTGGCTCAGTTCTGCATAGTCAGCATTCAGTGGTGGGTCAGGACGCCAATGGGTTCAGCAAAGAAATCAGAATGACAGTCTGTCAGCATGGAGGTGACCACTGAACTTGTGGAAGGTAAGGAAACTACTAGAGGAAGGACAGTGACCAGCAATTGTGACACATGTTCTCTGTGCCCTTTTTTGTACCCATAGTAGACATCACTAATCAATGGCGGCACCTTTGCCCTTTGAGTCTTGATATAACCTTGGGATCCTACTTAACAAAGGAGCCTATGCACAGTTGCCATAATTGATACAATTTGCCTTATAAACTGAAACCTAACATTCCTAAAATTTTTAAAAATAGAATAAAAAACAAATGTAGAAAGAAGCCCGAGTTTTGTAAATGATGCTGCATTTTTGAAATGTAGGTAACTCTTTTCGTATCACCCAGCAGATTCTTTAATGGCCAAAAGGCCAGGGTTGCTTAACTACTGTAGTTCTTTGTCAAATCAGTACGCTGATTGATTTGGTAACTACTGAACACCTGCTGTGTAACAGCAACATACATGCTAATTGGTAGCTGTCCCATTATCTTGGCAGTTCTCAGTGCTGAGCCTTGGGACAGGGAAGCCTGGACCATCTTGCTCCAGATTTCAGTAAATTGGGTCCCCAGGATTTAAAGAGGGGATGAGGATTCCCAGATACCCTTGGAGGTACAAAGGTATCTCCAAGCCACAGTTTTCCCAAGACAGTCCTTAAGTGCTGTGCCCCTCAATTTTCCCAGCTGCGAAATGAGCAGCTGCTGAAACAGACCCTGCAGCATTATCATGAGGTTCAGATGAGAGAGATAAGTGCCTGGGTCATAGAAGATGCTCTGGAAATGGCAGCGGATGTTGTCAATATGCTGATGTTGCTATTGTCGTCATTATTTTTTGTCTCAGTGTACACCCTTGTTGCATCGGATGGGAACACCCCGCTCTCCATGCTTAGAAACTGTGCTCATGCACTTGAACTTGCCTCCAAAGTCTAGACCCTGAAGGTCGGCCTGATTATTGACACGTTTGACTACCTAACTCCAAGCAGGAAGAGCCCTCCAGGCCCTCAGTGGTGGTGTTCTCTTGCGAGCCTGCGCCTCAAAAACACTGGTGAGGAAAAGCAGCTGTGACTGCAGGCTGAGAACCAAATACCCAGGTCTGGATTAGGTGTGTCACTTACAGTTGCTGCTCTAAGATCAGACCCAGGCGCAAGTCTTGGCCTCACCACTTACCAACCACACACCTGTGAGTCACTGCAGCTCTTGCGTACTTAGTTTCCTCATCTGCATCACAGGGATGACATTCCGTGCCTGTGATTCACGATGGGTCTTAACAGATCCATTCCTTCTCTTCCCCTCCCACTTCAGTGGTAGCTTCGCGAATCACAACCAAGTCATGCCAGGCCCTGTTAAGATTCCCATGTAACAACAACCTTCTATGAAACAAGAATTTCACATACAATTTCTGGGGCCAACAGGGCTCCAGAATTTACTCCCTGCAATGTCCATGAACTCCATTTTTAAAACTCCAACCCGTGAAAAGTAATTTCTAAAGGGAACAATGTGTAATACCCAAGAGAAATGAAAACACACATCCACAAAGAAACCATGAACATGAATATTAATAGCAACATTACGATAATAGCTAAAAAGTGGGAACAACCCGAACGCCCATGCACTAATGAATTCATAAACAAAATGGGCCTGTCCATACAATAGAATATTATTTGGCCGTAAAAATGAACGAAGCACTGTGAGATGACGTATTTTTGTTGCTGAAGCCACCTGGCTTATGGAACTTTGTTCCGGCAGCCACGGAAATTGAATGCAGGTGGTGACTGCTGACGGGTTTGGAATTTTTCTTTGGGGTGATGAAAATGTTCTAAAATCAATTATGGTGATAGTTGCACAACTCTGTAAATATGCTAAAAACAATTGAATTGGGCACTTTAAATAGGTGAATTGTGCAGTATGTGGATTATATCTCAGTAAAGCTGTTACAAAAGCAAAAACAAAAAACAAGCATCCCACACTATAGCCAGAATAATCTTATCATATCAACCGCCTGGTTAAATCACCGCCACAGGCATCCCGTTCGTCTCAGGAGACCGATCTGAGCCTGTCCATAGATCTGCAAGACCAGCACCATCTGACCCATCTCCATCCAGCCCCTGCTCACACCACATCTCCCTCCATCTCTGCCTCCAGCCAGGGGGTTTCCGTCTTCACCCATGCCCATCCCAGGGCCTTTGCACATGCTATTCATGACCTGGAGTATTTTTTCATCTTGCTCCATTCCATTGCCCTCATTACCTCTTAACCTCCCGTCAGGTTTTAGCTCAACCATCAATCCCTTGAGAAGCTTCCTGGTCTCTGAGAGACGTTCAAGTCCTTCTTGGTGGTGCTTTCATTGCAACTGAACCTCTTCAGCTCTCATTTCACCACTATAATTTAACATAAACTTATATGGTTAATATCTGCCTCCCACACTGGGCTATAGTTTATGTAAGAGCAAGGTCCTGGACTATTTCACTCACCTTTGTACCCCCAGAAACTACCACATAGTAGTCTATTGTATTTTTTTAATTGATGTAAAATTCACATAACATAAAATTAACCATGTTAAAGTGAACAATTAGTGGCATTTAGTACATTAATTGATGTAAAATTCACATAACACGAAACTAACCATGTTAAAGTGACCAGTTGAGTGGCATTTAGTACATTCATGATGTTCTGCATCCACCACCTCTAGCTGGTCCTAAAATATCTTTATCATCCCAAAAGGAAACTCCAGAGCCATTAAGTAGCCTCTCCCCCTTCTTCCTCCCTGACCCCAGTCCCTGGCAAAAAACAACCTGCTTTCTGTCTCTATGGATTTATCCATTCTGGACCTTCCATATAAATGAACTCATTCAATCTGTGACATTTTCGTGTCTGGAGTTTTTCACTTAACATAATGTTTTCAAGGTTCTTCCATGTTGTAGCATGCATCAGTATTTCATTCCTTTTTATGGCTGAATAATATTTTGTTGTATGGGTAGACCACATTTTGTTTATCCATTCTTCTGTTGATGGACATTACGCACTGTTTCCACCTTCTGGCTAATGTGCTGTTCAATGAACGTGTGCATACATGTATTTGTTTGAGTGCCTGTTTCCAATTCTTTGGGGTATATATCTAGAAGTAGTAGCTCTATGTTTAACTTTTTGAGGAACCATCATACTAGCACCATATGTGGTATTACAAACAGTAGTGATACCATTTTATATTCTAACCAACAGTACACAAGAATTGCAGTTTCTCCACATCCCTCCCAGCCCTTGTTGTTTTCTGTTGTTGCTGTTTTTTATGCTAGCCATTCTAGTGGCTATGAGTTGCCATCTCATAGTTTTGACTTACAATTATCTAATGATTAGTGATATTGAGCATTTTTTCATGCGTTCATTGGCCATTTGTATATGTTCTTTGGAGAAATGTAGATTCAAGTATTTTGCCTACATTTTAATTTTGTTGTTTAGTTATAAATGTTGTCTACATGTTCTGAATAGTAGACCCTTATCAGATGTATGATTTGCTGAATATTTTTATTCCATTCTGTAAGTTGTCTTTTCACTTTCTTTATAATGTCCACTTCATTGTATTTTTAACCAACTAAATAACTATTAAGTCCAGTGACAGGCATTTAGATGATATTTGTGGGCAAAACAATCAAGGACTCCCATATGCAATTACTAATTTATAGCTCCTTGGATACCTGGGGGTCAGGAACCAGTCTGTTGATTGGCTGCGGGCTTTCACTTCCATCCAAGCATCAGGCCACATGGTGCCGTCATAGCCACAGACTCACTTGTGAATAATGGATGTCTTCATATAGGAAGGGTTAAACAGCCCCTGTCCTCCTGTGTCCACTGACCAAGACCCCTTCATGATTTATGGATGATCACATTAAAGGAAGAAGAGAGGGATAGGGAAAGATGAGGTTTCCCAGCACAGCCTTTTCAGGACCCCCATGTCACACCTCAGTGCCAATTAACATTTACTTCAATTCTTGGTTCCCTCCCCAGCAGCTGTTGGGTCCAGCTCTCTGGGGATGTCTGAGATATAAATGCTCAGACCTGCACACTGACATTTAAAGAGCCAGTGAGGGGTCTGCATTCTTTATTTAACATCCTCTTTCTGTTGCGATATGAGGTCCTCCCAGATGCCCCTACTGGAATTACTAATGGCCATCACATCTTAGTTCAGGGAATGGCTGTCTGCTTTTAAGCAAAGCCTGAGACTCATGGGTTTGCACTGCTTCCCAGAGGGCTGAGGAGGAGAAAGGGGTAGGAAGGCCACATCTGTCACCCTGTGATGGATGCACCTTGTGATACATCCTCCTCAAAATCACATAGACGAATCCAAAAGCCCCTAACCATTATATTTTGCTCTGATAATAAAACTTAGTCTTTTATGACCACTAAATAATATGTGTTTATTGTAAAAAAAAAATTAGAAAATTAGGAAAGGACACAAAGGATAAAATGAACATTGAATAACTACATCATCCAGAGATAATTGCTGTTAATATCTTGCTGTATATAATTCTCCTGCTCTATTTATATATTTTAATACATAAATAGCTTTTTCACAAAAATGAGAGTTCACTATTCATACAGTTTCGTAACCTGCCTTTGCTTCTCAACAATATAATAGAAACATTTTCCATGTCATTAAATATTCCCCTACTAAGCATTTATTTTTAATGCGGGTGCCTCTGGCTTAAACATCAGCAATCTTCAGTGCTGAAAGAGCTATGCTTGGTGGATTGGAATACATTCTTCTGCTCAGAGTATTATGAGTTTGTTTAAATGGTACCTCTGTGAAAATATATCACTGGCTAGCCATTCCTGGAGCAGGAAGAGTGTCTAGTCATTGTTGACTTGCTTAAATCCTGTAAAATTAACCATTTCTCTCAGCAGTGGGCTACTTTTCTGGACGGGAAAACTTTCTGGGACTTAAGGTTCCAGGGCACAGACCTGGCAGTCAGTCACTGGCTGATTTGTAGCTCTGTTAAAGTGGACAGGGCTGGTTAAAATTTAAATAATCCTGGAAGGTCCCAGCTGAAATATGCTACAGGGAAACACAAATGAGAGAGACACACAAATGTCATGAGTGTTCAAAAGCAGAAGAGGTCACATTCCACAAGAGGCAAGAGGGGAGGAGAAGCTTGTGCTGAGCCTTCAAGGGCAGGTCCAGTTTGGAGAGGTACTAAGGGCAGTAAATATTCATGTAGGCATTGGCTCCACTGATGTTTAATGAGCATCTATTAATACTGTATGCCCAGCAGTCCCCTTGCTGTCAAGGATATGACAATGAAAATACATAGATGGTCTCCAACTTCAAACACCTTACAGATTGGCACAATTCAGAGCAATAGTTAGCACAATAGGAGATACTATTGGATACAGTAATATTAATAACTGCTCAATAGATGTTCACTATTAGGTGTCATATGTGTATCATTTCATTAGTGCTCACAACAATGCTGTGAGGCAGATTCTATTATTCTCCCTATTTGCAAACTGAGGCTTAGTGAGGTTAACATACCTAAAGCCCCATGTGCAGGTAGTTGGTAGCGGAGTCAATCTTTGAACACTTTCCACCTACTGAGTGTCTGTTCCTGAAATGAAAAGCATTTTGCACATTTCCTCTTATTTAATGCTTCTGACAACCTTGCAAAGTCAATGATAAAATTCCCATGTTTGAAGGCAGTGTTATAAACATAGAGAAAGTTGTCATTTGTCCAGGCCCACAGTAAGAAGTGGAGCAGGGCTGTACCTACTGTGGCCTGAGGACCACTCCATGCCCACTATACCTCACTGTTACCACCTCAGTGAGGCTGAGATCCTGGCTGGACTAGGGGAGACTGAATCACCCCAGGGAGAGCCCTCCTAAGGCTGACTTCCTACACTGTCATTGTGTTAGTTTGTTCTCATATTGCTATAAAGAAATACCTGAGACTGGGTAATTTATAAAGAAAAGAGGTTTAATTGGCTCACAGTTCCACAGGCTGTACAGGAAGCATGGCTGGGGAGGCCTCAGGAAACTTACAATTATGACAGAAGGTGAAGGGGAAGCAGGTATGTCATTGCTGGAGAAGGAGGAAGAGAGAGAAGGGGGAGGCACTATACACTTTTAAACAACCAGATATCGCAAGAACTCACTATCATGAGACAGGCAAGTGGGAAATCCACCCCCTTGATCCAGTCACCTCCCACCAGGTTCTTCCTCCCACATTGGGGATTACAATTCGACATGAGATTTGGGCGGTGGCCCAAATCCAAACCATGTCAATCATTTATTTCATTCACAAGTGTGTATTCAGCACCTCTCATTCCTGGAGCTGTACTGATGTGAATGGAGTCACAGCCCTTGATATGCTCATAGGACACAGGCAGCCACATGTGCCATTGTGATAAGTCAGATATTATGTTAAATGTAGGCATGGGTATGACACAGTGTGGGGGCAGAAAACTGGACTCCCAGTTAGACAGGGACAAATTAGGGCAGGCTTCACAGGGGAGTAACTTTTGAGCTGACACTTAATCTATGAGCATGTGCTTACCTGGGGGACACCTGGATGGAGGCTGTCCCAGGCAAAGGGAATGGTGTTTGCAAAGGCTTAGAAGTAGAGAGAGCATGGCATGTTTGGCTAACTACGGCCAGGAATTAAGTACTGCTGATAGATAATGGATGAGGGGAGGAGTGGAAGGAAAGGCAAGCAGAGGGGAACAGATCTCCAAGGGCCTATGGTGCTGTCCACAGAGTTTAAATGGTATCCTGGTAGCAGTAGGGAGTCATGAGAGGTTGTAGAGAAGTATAGCAGAGTGATTGGCACTGAGTGTCAGCAAGATCATTTTAATGAATATGTGCATGAGGTGATGCTATGGAACCACTGGGGCTACATTTTGTGGCGTGACCTACAGGAGAGGTAGTGAGAATAGAAAGAAGACAGGTGTGAGCAAATTAAGGAGGTAGAATTGATCAACTTAGTAATTGATTAAATTGGTCCAGGAAGGTACAAAATCTAAGAATCTAAGGTCAAGGTAACTCAGCACCCAGTTTTCATTTCTGTTCATTTCTCTCTCTCTCTTTCTCTCTCTCTCTCTGTCTCTCTCTCTCTCTCTCTCTTAAGACAGGTCAGGGTCTCCATCTGCCACCCAGGCTATAGTGCAGTGGTGTGATCTCAGCTTACTGCAGCCTCAAACTCCTGAGCTCAAGCAGTCCTCTCACCTTAGCCTCCCAAGTAGCTGAGACTACAGGCATGCACTACCACGCCCTGGCTTATTTTTATATTTCTTTGTAGAGACAGGGCTTTGTTGTGTTACCTAGGTTGCTCTTGAACTCCTGAGCTCAGGTGAATCTGCCCGCCTCGGCCTCCCAAAGTGCTGGTATTACAGGCCTGCACCACCACACCTAGCCTGTTCATTTCTAGAAAGTCCATTATTTTACTTCTTTTATTTGTTCTTATTAAAGTTTCCATGCTGTTGGAGTTAATTGTAAGTGAAAGTTGAGAACGGCCAAATGTTTGGTTGGTTGCTGAGCAGAAGAGCAATACTTAGCATCTTTGTTACATAACAGATCTCTATTTGTGGGAGTTAATATTTATAAAAGAAAGATGCATTACCCATAGATGGTGCCATTTATTCTGTTTATTTTTAAAATGCTTTTATGTTGTTAAAATCCTAGGCTTTGGTTTTGCATCTATAATGAAATTTGGGCAGATTGTATTTCAGCTGGCATGGAAGGAAATGTGCTTTTTATTTACTTTGAAATAATGAAGATCTTTTCTCTTTCGCAAAAATCATTACTTCATTTGTTCATTGATCCAACCAACGCAGGTGGGCATTTGGAAAGCAGGTATGGTCTCTGCCCTTCGTAAGTTGACAGTTGAGTCATTTATCCCTGAGTACACCCTCAGTATTTACCCCTGTTTTAAACCGCTACTCTTCCTTAAACATTGATAGTATGTCAGAAATTAGTCGTCAAGAACCAAGAGTGACTTTCAGAGGTTATTTAATATTTCAGACTTAAATATTCTTCCCACGTGCTCCTGCCTCAAGACTTTTGCGCTTGCTAGCTCCTTTGTCTGAAAGTTTCTCCTCCAAAATATCCACATCTCCTCCTTATTACTTTCATGACTGTATTCCAATGAAGTCTTCTCAGGCCACCCTATTTAAAACAGAGCCTTGGCCAGGCACAGTGGCTCACACCTGTAATCCCAGCACTTTGGGAGGCCAAAGCTGTGGGTTGTCTGAGTCCAGAAGTTTGACACCAGCCTAGTCAACATGGTGAAATCTCGTCTCTACAACAAAATGCAAAAATTATCCAGGTGTAGGGGCGTGCCCTTGTAGTCTCAGCTGCTAGGGAGGCTGAGGTGGGAGATCACTTGAGCCCAGGAGTTCAAGGCTTCAGTGAGCCAAGATCATGCCATTGCACTCCAGCCTGGGTAACAGAGCAAGACCCTGTCTCAATAAATAAATAAACAAACAAACAAATAAAAGAAAACTGAGCCCCCACCCTAGAACTATCTCCCTTTTTATTTCATCTCCTCCTTAGCACATACCACTGTTGATCTTGTTAACAATCATTCTGCTCATCCAGAATGCAGGCTCTAGGATGAGGGCATCTTCATGACCTTATCTATGGCTCTGTCCACTCTGGCTAAAAGAATGCCTGGTCGTGGGTGGGTGAATGTTTGTGGAATGAATGGATGATCCCTTTCTGAGCCTTGAGTTTCTCTCCTGAACACAGGGTTGTCAGGGGGGTGGTTAGTAGGGTGTAAGGGAAAAAGAGTAGCAGGGTCCCAGGATCCTTGGCTCTGTGAGGGCTGCTCCCAGCATTTTAGGATGATCAGACTGCCTCTGCAGGGCAATGCTGGGCTGAATTGGTCTTGCTTTACGCAGATGTTTCTGGGTTACACAACACTTGCTTAATACTTTTTTTTCCATCAGGCCCATAAGACAATTTAAAGGACTGAAAAAATATATATGTTTTAAGGGTCTAGACCTAATGCTAGCAGCATCCCTTTGGAGAGGTTTTTTTTGTTTGTTTTGAGGGGTTTTTTGTTTGTTTAAACACCATGCCTTTCAAAATTTAAGGTACTGCCTTATTATGCAAATCACACGTTTCTAGTAGAAAAAAAAGTAAAAGATGTAGAGAAGGCAAAGCAGGCTTCCCATGGAGGGATAAATGGATCCTTCCCAGCCCACCCACTGTTCTGAGGATGCTGCCCATAAGGGTTGTCAGGACACACTGGAGCCTGGGCGGCCAGGTCTCTCAGGAATGGAGACATTCACTTCCCAGCCATGGGACACTTACCCAAACCACTGCAAAGAGCCACAAATAACGTAAGACCGTGTGCTGACGGCCAGTGGCAGTGGAGCTCCGAGTTGACAGAGCTTCCTGAAGACTGAGCTCTCTTGAAAATGTAAAATTGCTGAGGACCTTAAGCAGACTCCGATCAACTGTGTTGGCCCAGTTGGACTTTCAGCCTGAACTCTAAGAGGCATGGTCCATCCGCTGAGCAGAATGGCCATTGGTGGAGTTTGCATTTAACCATGTGCGTTAATTTCCTGGGGATCCTGAAACAAATCACCACCAACCAGAGGGCAAACAACAACTGAAATTTATTCAGTTTGTTGACAATCCTAGAGCCCTGAAGTGCACAATCAAAGTGTTGATAGGCCTTGCTGTCTCTCATGGTCCCAGGGAGGATCCTGTCTGCTTCTGCCAGCGTCTATAGGCCCCAGTTCCTTAGTTTCCAGCTGCAAAACTCCAGTGTCTGCTTCCACCTTCAGGGGCCCTTCTCCCTGTGTCTTCTCATCTTCTGTCTCCTATAAGGACA
Organism: Symphalangus syndactylus; assembly: GCF_028878055.3. NCBI lineage: Eukaryota > Metazoa > Chordata > Mammalia > Primates > Hylobatidae > Symphalangus > Symphalangus syndactylus. The sequence continues at coordinate 129,002,525 of NC_072433.2, forward strand.
CTTGTAGATTTAGGGCACACCCAGCTAATCCAAAATCATCTCATCTCCAGATCTTTAACTTAATTACATCTGCAGAGACCCATTTTTCCAAATAAGATCACATTCCCAGGTACTGGGGGTTAGGAGTTGGACATATATTTTGGGCGACCACAATTCAACACATACAAGCCCGTGGAGATAGCACTCACTTCACTTTGGGGAGCTACCATTCTTAGTTCCTTTGATTTTAAAGCTCATACCTCTGTCCAGGATTTATTGCACATCTGTTCTATAGTTTTAACTGTAATAGCTTCCACTTGCTGATTTTATTCTGTGCACCAGGTCACATGGTCAACGATGTATAGGGATTATTCCATTTTATCCTCATAACAGTGACGGAGGGAAGGTAAGATTGCTTTATTTTGCAGAACCAGGATGTGTGGGCATCAAAGAGTGTGATTTGGTGGCTCACACCTATAATCCCAGCACTTTGGGAGGCCATGGTGGGCAGATCACCTGAGGTCAGGAGTTTGAGACCAGCCTGGCCATCATTGTGAAACTCCATCTCTACTAAAAATACAAAAAAAAAAAAAAAAATAGCCAGGCATGGTGGCATGAGCCTGTAGAGCTAGCTACTCCAGAGGTTGAGGCAGGACAATCACTTGAGCCCAGGAGGGAGAGGTTGCAGCGAGCTGAGATCGCACCACAGCACTCCAGCCTGGATGACAGAGCAAGACACTGTCTCAAAGAAATAAATAAATAAACGAAAATACAAAAAAGGCAGAGCTAAGATTTGTATCCTTACTTTGCTTAAAGTCCTTGCTGTTTTCACTATGCCGTAAGCAAGCAGAAGCGAAGAGTTAAAGCATGGTTTCTGGCTGGGTGCAGTGGCTCACGCCTGTAATCCCAGCACTTTGGGAGGCCCAGGCGGGCAGATCACGAGGTCAGGAGATCGAGACCATCCTGGCTGACACTGTGAAACCCCGTCTCTACTAAAAATACAAAAAAAATTAGCCGGTCATAGTGGCAGGTGCCTGTAGTCCCAGCTACTCGGGAGGCTGAGGCAGGAGAATGGCATGAACTCAGGAGGCGGAGCTTGCAGTGAGCCGAGATCGCGCCACTGCACTCCAGCCTGGGCAACAGAGCAAGACTCCGTCTCAAAAAAAAAAATAAATAAATAAAGCATGGTTTTTGCTTCCAAGTACCTCATAGCAGAGTGGAAGGGACAGAGAACTATCCATGGTTTATTGGGACACGATGTAATATATGCTACAAGGGAACTGTGTCAAGAGCTCTGCAGTCTTTCTACCCTGGAAATTTTAGTAAAGGCTTCAAAGAGAAAGTGATCCCTGACGTGGTCATTTGGGAACATCAGGACGTGGCTGCATCTCAGTGTAGAGAATTGCATTCTGGGCAAAGGGAACAGCATCTGTGAAAAAAGGCAAAAGTGAGTGGACCACCCACATGATCCCTCGATAGTGTCCAGGGGCTTCTGTAGGATGTAGTGTTATGATGCTAAGACACTGTATTAGGCTATTCTTGCATTACTACAAAGAAATACCTGAGACTGGATAATTTATAAAGAAAACAGGTTTAATTGGCCCATGGTTCTGCAGGCTGTACAGGAAGATTGGTGCCAGGCAACTGCTCCGCTTCTGATGAGGCGTTGGAAAGGTTATAATCACAGCGGAGGGCAAAGCAGGAGTGGGTGCATCACATGGCAAAAACAGGAACAAGAGGTAGGGGGAGGTGCCAAACTTAAACAACCAGGTCTTATGAGAACTCACTCACTACTATGGGGATGGCACCAAACCATGAAAGCTCCACCCCAGGATACAAACACCTCCCACCAGGCCACACCTCCAACACTGGGGATTACAATTCAGCATGAGATTTGGTGGGGACAAATATCCAAACTATATCAGATGTTCCCGAGCCAAGACTTTGATTTGAATTGCTGCAGACACGTGTCTCTGGTGGCTTCCTGTGTGCCATATCCTAAGCTGGCATGGGTTGCCTTCCCTTCCTGAACGATGTGATGCTGGTAACCTGGGACCTCTTTCCACCTTCCTGCACTCTATAACTACTTCCCAGATCACTCCAAATTTATATTCTCCTTATCTCAGGATATGGCAAAGTAAGACACGACGGTAACCCAAACTAAGGCAACGGCAGTGGGGATAAGGAGGATGGAGTCATGTGAGAGTCTTTTTCGAGAAGGAAATCAGCGAGACTCTGTGCAATGGGGGTGGGAGAAGAGGCTCGACATGAGGGGGGTCCCAGTTTGGGTGCACCTACCAGAACAAGGAAGGACTGTGCTTGGCTGGGGAGCTACTGAGCTGGCTTTGGGCCATGTTGTGCTTGCAGTGCTCGTGACACGTTCAGCTGGAAATGTTGAACAAGCAGTTAGAAGTGTAGATCTCGGAATTAGGAGACAGTTGGTAATGGAAGCTGTCAGAGTCCACAGGGGTGGGTGGAACCAAAGCTGGAGGAATAAGCAGGATCTCCAAGAAGAAGGCTGACCCTTAGAGACTTGATGGAGATTGCTTAAAGAGCTGCCATGAGTGGCAACCTACGAAAAAAATAAACTTATCATTCTCCCAGCCCAACCCATACAGGGCTGATGGAAAGAGCTGGGAAATGGGCCCCCACATGGAATCTTTGGACTAGTACCAACAGGGGTTTTGGCTACTGGGGAGGTGAAGATTAGTACTGTGTATGCTCCAGGGTGTAGCAGTTGAGAGTATAATGTACAGACGCAAGAGGGTAGGTTCCTATCCCATTGCCACCACATAGGAGCTATGTGTCCCAGGACAAAAGAATCCTCAACTGCACAATGCACACAGCAACCATAGCAACTTCACAGGGGTATCTTGAAGACCAACTAAGGTAACCCACCTAAAGGGTTGAATACTATTTCCAACATGTAGTAAGTGCTCAGTGCACGTAGCCATGATTATTATAATGACAGCGCATCTGAGTGGAGCCCGGATGAAATGGCGAGCGATGACTATCTGTGGACTGGAGCAGGAAGGTCCACAGCTTGGGGCCAGAACCACAAGGGAGCGTGATGCACACAGGTGTGTTTGCACCCGCGGCTGAGGTTTTCCTTCCCACCGGTACAATGCACTGAGGCACTAGGATTTCCTCCCAGAGAGAGAGCAATTGAGTTCAATTCCCCTCCATTTTGAAAATGGCTCTGGAGGAGGGAGGGAGGAAAGGCAGAGACTCCGTTTGTTGTTATTTTTAAAAATAAAATGAAAAGGAGCCCTCCAAGGGCACGTTTATGGGTTTTATTATTGGCGAAGAAGAGCACATTTGTCTTTATCAACATCCTGTCTGTCTGGGAGGCTGAGCCAAGAAGGGCAAGACCAAATGTGAAGTCAAAACATTTGACTTCTTGTTCCTTGCTCTGCTAACGTTCCAGGCCGTTAATAGGCTTAGCCCTTGTCAGCAGAGCCAATACAATTTCAAGAACAAAATGACTGATGGAGCCCAGATCAGAAAAGGGCTGCCTCGTGGGAGCAGGTCAGGGCAATCCATTAGGCATCTTATGCAAATAATGCTGAAGAAAGGTGGTCAGAGAAGCTGACTGTACCAGGCTTAGAATCACCGGGGGAGCCTTCCAGAATAATCCGTGGCCGGGTTATTCTCACTGCCTTTTCTCCCTGGTCTACGAATTAGCTTTTGGACAACAGCTGTGGTGTAATTGGAATCCATCTTGTGTGATTTTTTTCCCTCAGATGATTTAGAATTAGTTCAATTTATTTTCAAAAAGTATAACCCAATGACAGCAGAAAGGCCGTGTCTCAAATTGCTTTCCTGTCCATGGCCAGAGTGGGTGGGTGTCATTTGCTGATTTATTACTCTCTCAGAGGGCTCCTTTTGTTTTTAAAGCTACCTGGAATTATGGGCCAGCAATAGAACTCTAAACCAAAGTCAGCTTTGCACGAAAATGCATTTGACTTAAGAGACCACGGATAATGCTGATTAAAAGTAACCCTGCATGGCAAAATTTGATTAGGAGATCACATGTGAATGGGAACAGGTTCTAGGGAACAGAGGATGAATCAGGCTCAGCAAAGCCAACTTTGATTGCACTTTTCTAAGCGGAGGATATGGTGCTGATTAAATCACTGAAATTAGTGGGCAGGGACCATTAACATGCAAAGGACCGATGTTAGGCAAAGTTCGTAAAGCTGGAATGGCTGCAAGTCGTAGGCCTTTAAAACCTAATTTTAGAAACATCCACCAACCCCTTGGTGAGCTGCTGTGCTTCTGTCACTGGGAGTCAGTAATTGAATTTTTTCTGGACGTTTTGACCAGTATGTAACTTTATGGAGCCGATTACACAGCAGAACGCAATTTTTAGCCTGACCTTAAAAGCATTACCTTCTACTGTGTGATTAGAAAACATACAGAGAGTGCCGCCCTTCTAACTGCACTTGATTTGGGGAAGAAAAAAGAAAAAGAATCACCTTGCTATTTCATGTAACCTGGTAAGATTCATTTAGATTCCACGCAGATCATTTAATAACAGATTTTGTAAAGTCTTAACATACGGAGCCACCATAAAACGTATTATCTTTTATTACCCATACAGAGAATGACATTTTAGATGGTAATAAATTGAAACCCAAGGAAAGCTATTTGCTTTCGGAGAGTGCTTGGCGAATGACAGGAATAGCAGTTTCCTAATTTTACACGGTGGCAAATACGGCCCCCCAGGGTCATTGGAGAGAGCCCCCAGCTGGCTTTGTTGAGATTTATCTGAGCATCTGAGCAATATTCACTTGTCCCTCTTTTTTTTTTTTTTTTTTTGAAAGGTCATTTCCATCCAAACCTCACCACGTGAGGACCCAGTTGTCCTACCATAACATCCCTCCTTCCATCCCATGCCCCTAGAGATGTGTGGCTGGCCTAGGTTTGAGCCTGGGGCTAGGACCAGCCAATGGGGCATCTGCCTCGAGGTGGAACACAGCCCAACCCATCAGGACCAAAGCACCCACAGCCTCCCTCTGCACAGACACCTCTCCAAAGGAGAAGGACCTTCCCTGCACGCCCTTGAACAGCCAAAGCCTCATCACCCTGCCACAACCCGCAAAACCAAGCTTTCTAGAGACTGATTCAGCTTTTCTAACATTGCCCATGCCTGCCTTTGGACCCGTAACAACTGCAGACCATAAGAGAAACCCTGAGGCCAAATTTGCTGTGTGGTGATCAACATAACCATTTCTTGATTTACTCATTCATTGAACATTTACTGAGAGTGCCTGAGAGTGAACTAGTTTGTGTAATTTTTCCCCCGGGTGACTTAAAATAAGTTCAACTTGTTTTCAGAGACTATGACCCGATGACCACATACAGGCAGTGTCTTGGGACCTCAGTGTCTCAGGGGGCAAGGCACTGGGGCTATGGCACAAATAAGTTAAAGACAGAATCCTTGCCCTCACCAAGGGCTGTAATAAATACTTAGAAAGTGACTGACACATTGGAAACCACAGGCACCGAAGAGAAGCTTCTCCAGTATTTGATATTTACCACTTTGTAGATGGCAGGACATTCATCTTCCCACTAGACAGATTTTGCAGGAAAAGGTCTGGTTGACATCACACTTCAAAGGATTGAAATGGAAATATTTTCCAGAGAAATGACAGAGGATGTCATCCTGGGAAGGCAGGCCCCCTGTGAAGCTGGTAGGTGGGCGAGGAATGAGGCGCGGCTGGTGAGGCCACGCACCACGTGGAGCCAGGAGGCTGCTGGGCATCTCAGTGTTCCAGGAAGCTCAGCGGTCACCCCCCAGAGAAGGTGTGCTCATTTCCTGTGGCATCCATAACAAATGACCACAAAATCCGTGGCAGAGAGCAGCACAATCTATTATCCTACAGAGCTAGAAGTCAGAAGTCCAAAATAAGTCTCACTGGGCCAAAACCAAGGTGTCAGCAGGTCTGGATTACTTGTGAGGGCTCCAGGGGAGAATCCATTTTCTTGCTTTTTCTATCTTCTAATGGCCACTGGCATTCCTTGGATCATGGCCTCTTCCTCCATCTGAAGGCCAGCAGTGTAGTGTCTCTCCTCATCTCCCTGTCTCCCCATCCCCCTCCCTCTTCTCCTCTTTCCCCTTACTCCTTCTCCCTTCCCTCCCCCTCTCCCTCCTCCTCTCCCTCCCTTCTTCCCCTCTCCCCCTCCCTCTTTCTCTCTGTCTCCCTCTCTCCTCCCTCCCTTTGCCTCTGCCTCTCCCCCCACACCATCTTCTCTGCTTCCATCACCCATCTACTCCCCCTGACACCGATGTTTCTGCCTCCCTCTCGTGAGGACTCTCATGATCACATTGGGACCATTCAGTTTTCCAGGGTGGTCTCCCCATTTCAAGATCCTTAACAAAGCCTCTTGTGCCACCTAAGGTAAAATATTCACAGGTTCCAGGAATTAGAACATGGCCATCTTTGATAGATGTTATTCTGTCTGCCATAGAAGATACAAGAGCTTCTAGATCCAAAAGCCTGGTGGCATTTTGAGCTAAGTTCCATTGTGCTTGATACATGAACCTGACATTGAGCATCTCACAGCATAATCACAGGGCAGACATGTGAAGGGAAAATTGCTATGCAATGTCATTAACTCAACCAAGAGACAAACACTCACCATGACATACAGCCAGGGCTAATGCAGAGCAGGAAGGAGTGACTCTGGGAAGACAACGCTTCATGATGGAGGCAACCTTCAAGCAAGGTTTCAAAGGATAAGTGATTGTTTCCTGGGGCTTAGGAGGTGGGGGCGGGAAATGTGCAGGGAGGGCAGAGGGTGCAGCATGAGCCAAGCTGCAGAGATGCAGGGGAGTGAAAAAGCCTAAGAAGGTATGAATTACAAATAGCTCAGCTTTACAGAATATAACACTCAGTGAGGAGAACAAACAGATGGGGCCATGAAGAGTTTGTCTTTCATGCTTGAAAAACTCAGAGATTATCCTGTAGCCACTGAAGGGTTTTAAGGAGAGTCCTTGGTCAAGTGGTAGCTGGACAGCTCGCTGTGGCTGGCTTTGGGGTGGAGAGGGGCATAGAAGAAAGCAGGCGGACCAACCTGGAAGCTGTTGCATAAGTCACGGAAGAAGAGATGGGGGCTTGACGTCATGTGCACACAGGGGTGATGGAGAAAAGAGGACGGACTCGACAGGAAAGGGAGGTAAGATCAGGAGCACTGGTTGAGCAGTTGTTTGAGGTAAGAGAGGGAATTTCTACAGACACTCCCAGGGGCCCGCTGGAGATGATCTCTCCGGGAATAAGGGCCAGGTTGTAGGGAAGATGGGTTCTGATATCGGCCCATGGAAGATAAGGGAGAGCATCCAGTGGAGACATCCATAAGAAGATTGAAAGCAGGAGAGATGCTGTTTGGTGTCTAAGAGAGAGTCTGTTTTTTCTAGAAATGGAGATTTAAAAAAGAAAGGTTCAAAGTCAGAGAACTTTTGGAAATCTTTGATTTTCATTTTTCACTTAAATTGCATCATAAATGGGTGAGTCTTAAAGTAAAACATCTAAGGGTACATCTTGACCTGCATTGAGTCATACATTCATTCGGAACTATGCTAACCGAAGTGTGCCCGTAAATCGACGACATCAGTGTCTCCAAGAAACTCGTGAGAAATTCAGATGCTTTGGCCCTGCCCCAAACCTTTTGAATCATAAATGCTGCAGGTGGGCTGTCAATCTGTGTTTTAGTACACCCACCAGGGGATTCTTTTTTTTTTTTTTGAGACGGAGTTTTGCTCTCGTTGCCCAGGCTGGAGTGCAGTGGCACGATCTTGGCTCACTGCAATCTCCACCTTCCGGTTTCAAATGCTCCTTCTGCCTCAGCCTCCCAAGTAGATGGGATTACGGGCACCTGCCACCACACGCAGCTAATTTTTGTATTTTTAGTAGAAATGGGGGTTCACCATGTTGGCCACGCTGGTCTCGAACTCCTGACTTCATGATCCACCTGCCTCTTACTCCCAAAGTGCTGGGGTTACAGGCATGAGCCACCGTGCCCAGCTGGCACAAGCACTTTCAAGAAGCAGTGACTCTGACTCTATGTCTTAGGTGCCTGTTATGTACCAGGCATAATGTTGCTATGTCAGGGCCCAATTCTAGAAAACAAAAGCTAATATGGCAAACAGTAGATCGTGAAAATATAAAAACCATAGAGAAAGAGCATCTCAATTACATTTTATTTTACTTCAGTGTTACAATCTGTACTTCCTTGTCTGAATCTGACAGATTAGCCTGTTCTGTTCTGCTCCTAACCAGCCATGTGCTCCTGGGATTCACTCTGTTTCCTCCCGCTGTGAGTTCCTTGAAGGTAGGGCAGGATGAGAAGGCCTCGAAGGTACTTTTGAGAACTTGTGTCTCTTCACCCCACAAACCTTGACTCCAGGCATGCTGGTGGCCCTGTTGCAGCCTGATGCCTCCACTCTTATTCCCAGGCCCTTCTTCCTTCTCTGAATTCTCTCCCCTCACACCCATCCTTCAAAGCTCAGCTGCAGTCTTACGTTAACCGGAAGCCACTGGGGAGCCAGTTATATGTCTTTTATCTTCCCCCAAGCCGTGGCTTCCTTGAAGATCGAAAGCATACTTTTTCTTGTCCCTTTGGTGTCCTGAACAGAACCAGAATCAGCCTTCCTTTCTTATTCAATGACTACATTTAATAGAGTTTAGGGATTAAAGGTCTCCCACCTTCTTCTATAGAATTTGACTTTCAGTCCAAGACCCCATCTCTAATGCTATGACAGGACACGCCCTTCTGCAGGAATCACTGCTTAATCTCTTCCAACCTCCACCTCTCCACCTATAATGTCTAGATCAACTGGCCTCTCCTTTGTAATTCCACAGAACTCTGTGCTTACGCCATCTCATTGTGCTGAGCTCATCCAGGTATTAGTCTCTCCCACGGGACTTGATTCCTGTTACTTATTTGCACGATGCAGCACAATGCCTAGCACGCACTAAGTGCTCAATCAATGTTTGATGAATTAAATAAGCTCCATATAGCTTTCCTGATGACGCCACATTCTGACCCCCTTCATGTAAACCTTAATTGGTATTAATACCATTCTGCTAACACTTATCTGACCTTACATACTTGCTTTTTGTTCATCTCTCTGGACCAGAAATGCACCAAAAGCAAAGTCTGTATCATTCATCACATCCTAGCAGTTATTTGAGCCTAATAGACACTAAATAAATGTTTCAGTGAACTCACACTGAATGTCAAGTATTTGCCACCTTGAGCCTACAAGAGATGTTTTTTCCAGGAGTGCTAGGAACGCCATTGGCAGTTTATTTACTGTAACTCATCAGTAGCAGCAGAAGATGCACACGTTGCCTGGAAATGTTTTATTTGATTTTGGTGTCCCTCAACCTCAAATCTATCATTTAGGTTATTCCAGCCACATATGTCTAAGAGACAGTGTTTATTTCCCCTGCTGCTCCTCCACCCTACCAGCTTTGTCACAGCCAGTAAATCTGGGGAAATGAGCGCTGCCTTCTCCTTGCCCACCAGCCCCCAGCCAGGAATGAAAAAATAAGCAAATAAAAAATAAAAAAAAACAGCAGGTGACAGCCAAGAATGTGAATGTTCACATTCGTACCAAGAGGTAAGGTGAAAAGAGGCCTAAATACAAACACAAGTCAAACCAGGCTCACCGTGCTACCTGGGAAGATAGAAGAACATCGCTCGACCTCTGCAGTGGGAATAAGGCACATTTTATGAGGATGTGTAAGCGGTTCCTGCTGGATTTATGGACTACCTATTCCCAGTGTTATGTGGCCAGAGTGGTTCAATCAAACTCCAGACAGACAACAACTCGTTCTGCTTCAGATAGTGTTTTCACCAATCTTTTGCAATATTTACAGACCAGGTGTCAGGTGCAGCCAGCCCAGGGAAGAATGTGGTCCCTGTTTAGGCTCCGTATTGCAAGGACGCTTGGGATGCCCAGCTGATCGGGACAAAGCTAAAGAGGAAATGAATGAATGAATTCCATTACATCTTTGCTATGTAGCTCATGTTAATGTTTCTCGTTAACGATACCTTAAATGTTAGACTACAAAGGGATTTGTTAACAAAAATGCCTTCTTACAGCTTTCCTTGACTCCTAAAGCAGAATATATGTGCTGGAGCCCATTCTCACTAGCTCACAATAGCCAACTGGTGTCTCTGTTTGCAACTACATGCTTTTGGAGTGAAATCATCTGGGTAGCTTGAAATCAGCTATGGTAGGAGTAGTTAAACCACCAAAATTGACAACAGTACAAATCAGGAGAATCTATTCTTAAACAGTTACAGGTATACCACTCTACCGATTATTTTTTATATATTATATCTAATTGTATATTTATATAATAGTATATAAACATACAGTATATAAAACATGTTATTTGTCATGTAATAATTGTAATCAATATTAGGCAATAATATGTAATCATATTTATGTAATAATGGGCTAATTGTGTTATAATATGACTAATTTTTACGTAGCTATGATGTCCCAGGCAGTGAAGTTTATCTCCCAGGCAGAGAGATAAAGCCACTAAACAAGAAAAGGCCCCTGATCTCAAGAAGCTTGGGTTGTCATAGCCACAATAGCCACTGAACAAGTAATCAGTAAACAAGCACGTTATAGACTGTGGTAGTGGAAGGTGCTGGGGAAAACGGTACTCATTATCTATTGCTGCATGAAAAATTGTCTCAAAACTTAGTGACTTGAAACAAGAAGCATTGATTATCTCACAGTTTCCCTGCTCAGGAATCTGGGCATTTCTTAGCTATATTCTGTGCTTGATGGGCACTCACACAGCTACAACCAATGTGTTCAGAATCTGCTGTCTCGTTGGAAGATTTGTCTAAGGAAGGCTCCACTTCGAAGTTCACTCAGTGGCTGTTGGCAGCATTGTTGGCAGTTGCTTTTGGCTCTTCCTGAAGGCCACCCTCAGTTTCTTGTTACATCTTCGAGCGACTTCCCAAAAATTCTACTAAATAATAGCAGTAGCATCTCTCCAGCATTTACATATGCCAAGCTCTGTATTTAGCACTTTACCTCTTTTAATTCTCACTTATCCTGTAAGGATTATTCTCCCCCACTTTACAGATGAGGAAATGGAAGCAATGAGAACATAAGCAACTTGGCTGGGATCACTCAGCTACTAAGTCGTGGAACCAGGGTGATAATAATTGATCACATATTGATTGCCTGCTTCTTAAATGTCAATCATCCTGTCGTGCACAAAGGTCTCTGCCTTCGTGGAGCTTCTGTGCTGTGAATAATGACTGTCAGCAAAGGAGCAGGAATTTGCCTGGAGCAAGAAGTAGAGATGAAACATTAGAAATGGAAAAAGTGGGGTACCATGGAAAGAAATTCAGTCTAGACAAACTGTAAAGAGAGATGTAGAGTGCACTTCAAGACCAGGCGAGAGAGAGATGGGGTACTGTGTGGGTTAATGGGAAACCCTTTTTCCACGTCACATCTATTTGTTGATTTTCCCCCCACAGCTACCACTATGCTTGTTATTAGTGATAAATGTTCCGTTAAATGCATACTTGTATGGAAGTCATCGTAGCTGTGCAAAACATCGAGGGTCCGGTGATTGATTAAGTGCCAGATTTAATGACATGGCTTGATTCTTTTTTCAAGATGAGATGTTTGATTTTCAAATCAGTGTGATCAGTGAACCTGGCCTGTGCCTGTGGAGATTCACTCGAGGCTTTTTCTTGCAGACATACCATCTTGCTTTTGTTTCTAGGATATATATTAGCTGGTAGCTAGTCGACACCCAGGAGGAGATAGCAAATGCAATAGAAATGTATGACTGCAGAACTCAAACCAGGAGAGCAGCTTGACTCTCTTAGATATGTCTTACAGATCAGATAGCTTCAAATAAAATCAGAGGAGCCAGTTTAATTTTTCCAGTTTTGACACAGTGCATTTCTTCCTCCAAAGAAAATTCTATCTCCTTGAGCTAGAGTTCCCCAAAGTATAAGTCGTTCCCTGAGAATAAATGACTTTGCTTTGGAAATGCCACTGATATGCTGAGACCTTTGAGATATAATTTAGTTCAGGGAAACAGTAATATATCATCATTATGAATAATGAAAGTAAATCGCCCACCTTGTGTGCTGAGTACCGGCTAGGTGTTGCTGCCAAAGGCATGGTCCTTGCCCTTGAAAACTTTGTCATCCACTTAGGGAGATAGTAAATTGGCATTCAAAATAAAGCAAAATGGGACATATAGCCTTCATATTAAATAAGGTAAGCTAAGCACAGTCATAAACAGCCCTTAAACCTAAAAAATGGCTTATGTCTTGCTCACATCACAGTCTAAAGCAGGTCACCAAAGGGGCTTTGAGCTATATAGTCATTTGGAGATCCAGGTTTCTTCCTTTTCAGGGAATAGAAAGTGTGGGAGGTTACATGGGAGGTTTAAGGACCACACCAAGTACATAACTTCTGCTCACCTTCCACTGACCGTAATGAGCCACGCAAGTCCATTTGACTGCAAGGACGCCTGAGCTGTCGAGTCTAGCCATATGCCCCTGGAACCCAAGGAAATAGGATCCGGTGAACACACAACATTGTTTTCACATCATGTTCCTTTGCTTGCAAGCAACTGAAACTCATTCGGGCTGGTTTTGGTAACTAAAAGAAGCTCTTGAGTATACAGTGGAATGAGTTACAGAACCAAGGAAAGCACTGAAGTCAGGGGCCAGCAAAGCTCCAGTCCTTAGCAGCCAAGCTGCTGCTTCCCGGTGGAGCAGCACCTTTTGCAAAATTCAGCTGAAAAGGTGTTTGGAGTTGGAGTTGATTACATTTGTCTTTCCTCTGAGCCTTGAACCAAAGAAACACAGAATGAGGTGAGGCCCAGGGGGAATACAACTTGATCTTGAGAATCGGGTTGACCTTGATAATGGGGCCCCCTTCTCACTGATGAGTTCATTCACCTAGTGACAGGGCAGCTGGACAAGTGAAAGTGAAGCTGGACAAGTGAAGAGGCAGGTGCCTTCCTCATGGGCAGAGAGAAGCACAAGGGTGCTGAGTTTCCTCCCAAAACATTCAAGGCAAAAATCCCTCTCTTGGTCCTAGGAGTTCAGGATTTAGCCTACATTCCTGTTTTCCTGACTCTCAGTCCCACATTTCCTATTTTCAGAATCCAATTGTCCCAGCTTGAATTAGGGAGTTACCTATGAATTAGTCAATTCTTGGCAAGCGAGGCAAACATGACACGTGACCACTGGGGTCTATTTCTCTGCATCAAAATTTCCTCCTGGAGAATGGGCATCTGTGGGCTGGACACCTAAAGAGAATCTCTTCCAGCAGAGTAACAAATGCAGAGTGGCCAGCGAGGGTACAGAATTAAAAATATATGTGTATATTTCAAGTAAAAGTGACTCCCAGAGCTAGGAAATTGGGGGGGACTTTCTGGAAACGGCTCTGAGGATCGGGAAGTAGGTCAGAGGCAAGCGGAAGGTATTCTGATCATGGGTGAGCAAGAGGGTTCATGTGGCTTTTTCTCTAATTGTCAAGTGCAAACTGGGTCTTTTACATTCCAGAGGAGGTTACTTTTATTATTGGTTTTGGGGGTTTTGTTACTGTTCTCCTTGTGAAAGCAATAATGTTCATTACAGAAAACTCCCCAAATCATAACAGGCCAATCAACTTTTTATATTAGAATTTCTTTTAAAACTGCAAACTTGGGCAGGGCGTGGTGGCTCATGCCTATAATCCCAGCACTTGGGGAGCCTGAGGTGGGAGGATCACTTGAGCCCAGGAGTTCAAGACCAGCCTGGGCAATAGAGGGAGACCCTGTCTCTACAAAAAATACAAAAATGAGCCAGGTGTAGTGGCACATGCCTGTGGTCCTACCTACTTGGGGTGCTAAGTTGGGAGGATCGCTTGAGCCTGGGAGGTCGAGGCTGCAGTGAGCTGTGATCATGCCACTGCCTTCCATCCTGGGTGACAGAGCAAGACCCTGACTCACACACACACACAACACGTAGAAACTTGGAAGCAACCCAAATGTTCATCCGATAGGGAGTGATTAAATAAATTATAGTGGATCTATACATTGGACTATTAGACAGCTGTTAAAATGAATAGCTCTGTAAACACTGAGATAAAAGTGATATGGTAAAACAAATTGTGTCGCTATGTAAACAGTATTACTTTAATGAAATACATATGTATATAAATATGTATATTAAATATGTGGGTATTTAAAATGTACCTGTGTATGTGTCTACTTGTATAAGAAAAAGGAGATAACTATCAATATTTACCTCTCACAGGTGGGGTTGGGCAAGGGTGGAGGAAAGTTCTTTGAAATGACTGTTTTATTTTTATGTTGCTTACAATAATTGGATATTACTTCGGTACTAAAAGTATTTTAAAGGTCAGCCTTAAGTTTGCCAGAAGATTTAGACTTTTGAAACCACATCGCAAACTTTGCGATTTATCTACGTAACAGTCTAATTGATTCTTTACTAGGTTAATCAGTCTATTTCTCATTACAGGTGCAAAGCTTTGTTTACTTCAGGAGATGGAAATTGGTTCATTTTCTAAAATTAGTTGAACTACGAGAGTTACGCCAATGTATCCTTCTCTTGTGCTACCATAAGAATTTGTACATACTTCTGCTTAGCCTCGATTTATTTTATTACACTAATATGTGAATATGACTGTCCCTAATGTTAAACTTTGACGTCTTTGGAGAAAGAGACTTTTGTTTTTTGATCATTGTATCTCTAGTATCCAACACAACATTTACACAAGAAGTTTATTAACTGCCAATTAAATAGATGCATAAACTAATTACAGAAAGAATTAGACCAGGTGCAGTGGCTCATGCCTATAATCCCAGCACTTTGGGAGGCCAAGGTGGGCAAATTGCTTGAGCTGAGGAATTCAGGACCAGCCTGGGCAACATAGGGAGACCCCGTCTCTACAAAAAATACAAAAATTAGCTGGGTGTGGTGGCGTGTGATTATAGTCCCAGCTCCTCAGGAGGCTGAAGTGAGAGGATTGTTTGAGCCAGGAAAATAGAGGCTGCAGTGAACCACGACCACACCACTGCACTCCAGCCTGAACGACAGAGTGAGACCCTGTCTCAAAATAAATAAATATTTTTTAAATAGATAATTATAGTTACTTTCCCTGGGCACAAAAAGAAGTTTCTGTTTAAGGGAAAGTATTAAAAGAGAAAATGATGTATTCATAAAATGATAGGAATACTGTTTTGAAGAACCTATCTTGATACTATTGTATGATGTGATAGCTCCCG
This sequence comes from Symphalangus syndactylus, assembly GCF_028878055.3. NCBI lineage: Eukaryota > Metazoa > Chordata > Mammalia > Primates > Hylobatidae > Symphalangus > Symphalangus syndactylus. Next base: position 129,017,806 of record NC_072433.2, read on the forward strand.
TGCTTTCTTGCTAATCAGATAATTGATCATAGTGTTATTGCAATAGTTGCAATATTAGTCAAAACTCCCTTATTCCTACCTGTGGAACATCTGAATCAAGTGTCTTGAGGAAAGCCAAGATGTATTAGCTCATAGAATTCACAAAATCTAAGGAGTAAATTCTGGCTGCAAGGATGACAACTAAGGAGCTCAAATGATGTTAACAACAACAACAACAAACTCCATCTCTACCTCTTAGTCTCTGTTACCTTCATTCTCAGGTTCACTTTCTTTGTGTGGTTACAGGTGGCCACTACTAGCTCCAGATGGATGCCCTAACTACCTCCAAGTTTAACAGAAAGATAACTTCTTTTCCCTAAGCATTCTGAAAGAACTAAAGGACAATGTCCTGGAATTGAATTTCAATCCCAGGGTGGACTCACTTACGTTGTGTCCTCATCGTGTGATGATAGGAATGGAAAGCCCTGATTGGCCAGGCCTGAATCATATGACCATCCCTAGATCAGGAGTGGGGTCAGCCCCACCCACCTGAACTGTACCTGTACTGAGGGTGAGGAAGGGGTGATGCCCGAGGGAATTATAACTTAGGTACCAGAAGAAGAGGGAGTGGGTATCAGGACAGCCAAGCAGCATACTCCTGCTATAGTTAGTGCTTGAGGCAGTCCTGTAGCACGTCCCCACAGCAATCTGTACTGCAAGTTGAAGAAGAATGAATGCTATGAGGACTTTATCGCCTTCTTATGCCACTGTCATAGAGTCACCCTAGTCTCCCAATTTGCTTCACTGGGCAATGTCAGGAGCTGTCCTTTAGAGACCAGCCCTGTCTGAGATCAAAAGCTAAACATTCTCGTAGGACTGGTATAAAAGTTAGTAACATCCTCTTGAATAAAAATATTGAAATATGAATAAAAAGCCTGAAAACATTCATACTCTTTATCCTAGTAATTCTACATCTTGGGATCTATCAGTTAAAAACAAACCAAAAAAATTTTAAAAAGCAGCCAAAATATATATGAGCCTTCGTGAAAAAAGATGTTAATTGCAATGTTATTTAAAATTGTCAACGTTTTGAAAACCGCAAATAACCAAAAGGCCTAATAATAGAAGACAAGTAAATTATAAAATATACATATGATTATATTGTAGGCAACCCTTAAAATAACATCTAGGAATTAGATTGGTAAATATTATATGTGAAAAATAATATGATATTTACCATAATCTCTTCAGTATTGGGGGAGAATCCACATAATTTGCATGTCAGTAATTGTGTGCTTTCAAAAATAAGTACAATGTTTTATGACAAAAGTAAAGGTGTTATGCAAGAAATTAGACCTGTGCTGTTCAGGGTAGTGGTTAACATGTTCAGAGACACTCGGGAAAGATTTTAAAGGTAGCCAATTTACTGGTTTCATATGGTCCAGCTGCAGAAATTATGGCCAATAGTACATCCAGTCCAGCTTATCGGTGATGACAAGCAGAAAGCCACTTCCATTAGGCTCAAGTTTTCCAGCTTCAGCTTGAGAATAGATGGGATTTCAAGCATCTATACCGAGAGATGCCAGCGAAACCAGCCAGGAGCGAAATTAGCAGAATTCTTGAACCAGGCAGAACCAGGGCAGATGGCGTCTCCAGCACCTTCACAGACCAGTGCCATCTGACCCAGCCAGAACTGGAACTGGGTCAGTTCCACTTGCACTCAGCAATCAGAGAACTTTGTGACCTTCGATCCTGGTGGAGCTGGAATTGAAATCGAAACATGAGGCGTAGAGCTGTCACAGGAGCACACTAAGTTCCCACTCATCACCATGAATTGAAGTGGAGGGCCTTAACAAACCACCTAACAGAACCAGTGCTCCTTAAAATGGCCGCTCAGAAGTTAAAGGAACAGCTGATGAATGGTGTCCCCATGAGCAGACAGCTAATTGCACTTCAAAATACTTAAAAGTTTTTGAGAGACCTAGCATTGAGCTATTGAAATTTACCATGTAAACTTAGGACTTTAGAAGAAAATTAGACATCCTCCATTGCTTTTTTGTTCTTTGCTTCCTGTGGTATTTCTTAATTATTGGTTGGTATAACCAGCTCTTTTTGAAGCTGTGGTACTGGTAGGACTATTTATGTGATTGTAAACGCCTATTATTTTTCTTAATAAAGGTAGTTCAACTCGGACTCTCTGTGTGAGTGATTAAGAAATCTATCCGACTTGAGTTAAGCAAATAAGGAAAATTATTGCCTTCATTAGCTGAAAAGTTCACAGGCAGGGCTGGCTTCAGGAGTGGCGTGATGAAGTGGCTCCAGTACCACCACTAAGAACCATTTCTTTTCTGAGACTCAAGTATAATTAATTCTCTTAGGATATTGCCTTTGTTCTTGGATGCACGGTCATCTTCTGCATTACCCCTCCTGTGGTCGTGAGATGACTCCTCTAGCTCCCCCTGCTAAATGCTCCCATGTCCACTCCACAGGGAAACAGAATTTCCTTCACCTAACTGTCAAACACAGGGCCTGGACTTAACATTATATCACTGGAATAAGATGCATTGACTGACTTCTCCTAATTAGGACTCATTCCAAAAGTTCAATGGGTAGGAGATAGAGAAAGGCACTCCTAACCCAAACCATATGAGCAGAGAAGAAGTAAAGGATAGGTCCCCAAAGGAAATGTGGGGTGCTGCCTTACCAGATGAATGGTGTGCTTGTGGACCAATTCAAGCAGAAACCTACTACCAAAGATAATTTAAATATAGGGGCTGTTATTTACCAATGACTGCACTCTTCTTCATCTTAGGATCAGGGCTATTTGGTTAGTTTTTTTGAGTATATAAACATGATAGCCAAATCTTTGTCAAATATTCAGATGAAAAACACTTATGTAAAGAGAGTAGTGCAATATTGCTCATGTTAAATTTATCAAATCATTATTGGATTAAATGCATCTTCCAAATGTAACAGTCTGTGCAACAAAAAAGACATGAAAGAAGTGTGATATAAGTGACTCTAAACCTCAGTGGGGTTTCTTCCCCATCTGTAAAATGGGAATGCTTATTGCAAGTTGAGCTGCTAGTTGAAAAGATTAACAAGGATTTCTGTAAAGTGAGGTAATGCAATGCCTGCCTCATCAGATTTTCAGTAAATGTGAGTTCCTAAAGCTGCCATCTTTGTCCTAAGCTCATCATCAAAGGTAGCCTCATTTTCAGATCAGCTTCCTGAGGTCTCTGAAATAACAGATATGGACGTGAACATTAAAGTACAACGTAGGGGCCGGGCGTGGTGGCTCACACCTGTAATCCCAGTACTTTGAGAGGCTGAGGCAGGCAGATCACGAGGTCAGGAGTTCAAGACCAGCCTGACCAACATGGTGATACCCCATCCCTACTAAAAATACAAAAATTAGCTGGGCGTGGTAGCAGGCACCTGTAATCCCAGCTACTTGGGAGGCTTAGGCAGGAGAATTGCTTGAACCCGGGAGGCAGAGGTTGCAGTGAGCCCAGATCGCACCACTGTACTCTAGAGTGAGACTCTGTCTCAAAAAAAAAAAAAAAACAAAAACAAACAAACAAAAAAACTGGGGATAATGTATGCCCAAGCCCAGGAAATGGAACATTCTGTGATATATCAAATATCTCCCTAAAAAAGAACAGTAAATATAATATATTCTGTCCCCATGGCAAACTCTAATCTTTGATTAGTGACTGTCTTATATTGAAGAGATTCCAAAGGCACATTTATACACAATAGGTAAAAATGTTATCGCTGCTTAAAGATGCCTACCCTAGATGGAGGAGGGGGAGAGATAGCTCCAGCAACACGCTTGCCACCTTTCCAAAGCAGTAACCCAAATCTAAATGTCATATTCTTTCTTTGTGCTTGTGCTTCATAGACTCTGGAAAATCCCAAGTATGAACTGATCATCGAGGCTCAAGATATGGCTGGACTGGATGTTGGATTAACAGGCACGGCTACAGCCACGATCATGATCGATGACAAAAATGATCACTCACCAAAATTCACCAAGAAAGAGGTAAACCCCTGCGGCAAACACCAACCACCGCTGTGGTCACAGCTACGGTTACTGATGGATGTTAATTCACGTACCACAGCTCCTGCTGGCCCCCCTTTCAAAATCACAATACTCCTTTGTGGGAGAGACGATGGTGTTTTGCTAGAAATCTTTCTCACATTTTTATTTTGTGTATGTGTGTGAGGCTAAAATACCAGAGCACGGTGAGAACGAAAGCACTCATTCTTGTTAAAGTCCGTAAGAAAATAACTTTTAATGCCCAAGTGCCATTTTCGTAGTTTTATTGCTGTTATTTAGCAGTGAGTTATGAGAGTCCCATTGTGATTTTAGCATAACAGTAACTTTTTTTCCAGCAAGTGCAGATTGAGAGGCCAGACGGAACAGCAGTAAGGAGGAAAAGCAGATTTCCTAGTCAGTAACAATGTGGCCCAGGAGCTTATAAATAACAACCAAGTTAGCTCGTCTAGGAGAGCCGTTATTCATTCGCAGTCCCTGTGCTTTTATGATTATGGATCATGGTTGTTGTTTCCCATTTATTCCAAGGGAGCGATGTTTGGGGAAGGTCTGAGTACCCAAGATCACATTCAGTTGCTAAATTTGTACCCAAACCAGGAAACCATGTGCACTAAGCATCTGAAGGAAATGTGCTAAGATCATGGCTTCTTTAGGGGCCTGGGCCAGGGCATGGATCTGATGTCATTCTTACTGACCAAGTGAAGAATATGGAATAGGTACAACGGCCCCTGACTTTTGCAGAGTCTTTACTGCATCCACCATGGTGTCTCCACCTGAGATCTGTTGCCTTATTTGACTGTGCGAGCCTGGCTTTACCATTTTACAAACGAGCTTACTGTGATGCTCAGAGGATCTAGAGAACAAGCTGCAAGGTCATGGACAGAAAAAGTGGCAGAAACAGGAAGTGAACCAAGTTCCTGTGATTCAAAAGCTGCACTCCTAACTGTGATGCTGTGCTTTCCTCATCTGCCATCAATGCTTCCAACCTCTAGGGTGTTTGGAGAAAAAAACCTACATAGGGACTTGCAGTTGCCCCACCCCTCTCTGGAGGAATCTCAAGGCTACCCAGGGTGGCTTGAGACAGATGGATCCTCTCAACCCCCGAGTTCCCCAGTGGCCTCTGTGTTAGTTCATTCTCACACTGCTATAAAGAGCTACCTGAGACTGGGTAATTTACAAAGAAAAGAGGTTTAATTGGCTCATGATTCTGCAGGCTGTACAGGGAGCATGGTTGGGGAGGCCTCAGGAAACATTCAGTCATGGCAGAAGGCAAAAGAGGAAGCCAGCACATCTTCACATGGAGGAGTAGGAGAGAGAGAGCAAAGGGGAAGGTGCCACACACTTTTAAACAACCAGACCTCATGAGAATTTTATCATGAGACAGCACTATGGGGAGATGGTGCTAAACCATTAGAAACCACCCCCATGATCCAGTCACCTCCCACCAGGCCCCAACTACAACACTGGGAATTACAATTCAACATGAGATTTGGGTGGGGACACAGTACCAAGCCGTATCAGCCTCTTCACCACAGCAGCTCCTTGCACGGCTCACTCAGGAGATAGATGTCCCCCTTTCTCTCTGTGGTATCTTGGGCACTCAGGATTCCAACCTCAAAACAGCAAAGTCCACAGGAGCTTGATCTACTCCATTCTCTGACTTCCCATGACAGAGTTCCTCTAGCTGCTAATACAGACTGCTCACCCTTGCCATGGTTCTAAACTGGCATTTCAAGAACACCAGTTCTAATTAGTTCCAAACAATTCTAATTCACTTCCAAGAAATTAGTTCCACAAATTACACCACCGGGGTGGGGATAGGAATGAAAAAATGTACTTCAGGGTTAAGTAGATGTGGGAAACACTGAGTTGATTACTTTTAAATGATTTATTTAACTGCAGGACTTCTGATTAACTTTAAAATGCTTTGTGTTTCTCTACCAGGGTTAGGTATGTTCTGTAGGGTTTCTCATTCTTCTTTGACCTGGGGACTTTTTTCTCTAGGCCACCTCACATGGCTTATTGAGCTGGTGTTTCATGGAATGTTCACTGGGGGATTTTTGTTTATCTTTAGAATTTCTTTTCAACCTATTTCAAAATAAAAACTCAAAGCACATTGTAATATTCAATATAAACATAACAATGAGAACAAAAATAGGATAACCCCAACCCAAAATATGAAGATGAATCTGTGTTACCAGCTGTGTGAGATTAATTAGTTACTTCAATGCCACTCTGAATTTGGCTCCTGTGACTTAGGAAAAAAAAGAAATGTGTGCTCAGCTGTGGACTAAACACTGTGAATGAGAGACTATTGTTTTTAATGTCACTGAATCCAAGGAATAATTTAACATGGTCTTTAAAGGTTAGCTACCATTCCACAATATCATATTGATTTCAAAATATCATATTGTAAACACTAAAAGCATACAATGTTATCTGTCAGTCTTAAAAAATAAATTTTGAAAAAAGAGACACTGAGTAGCTTAAGGGGAAATGTATCCACCTGTGAATACTGGCAAAAGCAAACAAATTTTCTTCAAATGGACATTAGACAATGAGTTTGAGATTCCCAAAGGGCAGAGCTGATACCTAAACTCATAAAGAGAGATAAGTAACCAGATGAAAAGAAGCGATAACAAGTACACTAGACTCTCATTTGGATATTAAATGTCCCAAAGGAGTCTTTGCCAAATGCTTGATAAATTAAATTCATGGTTAAACTTTCTGTCATGTTCCTGAAAGGCTGATGTTCTTTGTTGAAAGGGATTCATACACTTTGGATAGCACTGCTGGAAGTAATGTGATTGAGAAGTAAGGAGGGGGCGCTGGAGCCAGAACAGGGTTCATATCCCACTGACCAGCCATGTGGTGTGAGCATGTTAGCTGCTCTACATCCCGGTTTCTTCACCTGTTAATGGGCTGATTGCAGAGCCTACCTCATTAGGTCATTGTGAATGAGCTAATGACTAAAAGAACCTAGATAGTGCCTGTCGCCCAGTATTTTCTAAAGTATACAGATGAGGACAGTGGTGATGACACTGCTGATGAGGATGGTGGGAGGAAGGCCATGATGAAGAGGAAGACTGTGATGAGAAAGATATTATGATGACAATCATGTTTCCAAAATGTCAGAGGCCAAAGTGACATTCTTATCCAAAGGGCCACCTCCCTTCTAGGTTGAAGGCTACTCTTTTCCTTTAAAGTGACCTATGAATCTGCTCAAGCACTTCAAAATACATGGTTGGGACCCTAGAGTTCTAGGGGAGAAGCAATTCTGAAGGAGAGGTAGCAGAATCTGTAAAATGCATCACTATGAGATCAGGGCTCTGGACAAAAGCGAGAGAGACCAAGAGAAACCTGCTGGGGAGAGGAGAGCTCCTAATGAGGACTGGCTCAGATGCAGTGGCCTCTAGGATATGGAAGAGGTAGAAAAACAGGATGTCCTAGAAACAGAGAGGAAACATGGGGCTTACGATCTTGAAGTTGAAACAAATTTTAGAGATGAAAATCGAGGTTTAGTCGTTCCAAAATAGAAATGGTGATCATTTGGAGTTGAGGATGTCCAGAAAGCTCTCTAAGAAGACGTTGTCCTATGTAAATTTTTTCATATCTTAGGACATTCTGAAGTTGATAAGAATACATGGTTTTAGGAACATATGGGGTTTTTAAATTCTATCTTACATGACTTTCCCTCTCTGGAGAGATGTATCTTTTTATCTATTTTTGAAGTCTATATAAAAGAGGAGTTATGACTGATCACAAATAATAGAGACTAGAAATAACACCATTGAACAAAATAGAGGTATAGTTTCTCTCACTTAAAAGTTTGGAAGTGAAGGCTGGGTGTGGTGGCTCGTGTCTGTAATCTCAACACTTTGGGTGGCGGAAGTGGGAGGAGTGCTTGAGCCTAGGAGTTCAAGACCAGCCTGGGAAACATGGTGGAACTCTGTCGCTACAAAAAAAATACAAAAATTATCCAGGCATGGTGGCATGAGCCTGTAGTACCAGCTACCTGGGAGGCTGCGATAGGAGGATTGTTTGAGCCCAGAAGGTCAAGGCAGCAGTGAGTCATGATCACACCACTGCACTCCAGCCTGGGTGACAGAATGAGACCCAGTTTCAAAAAAATAAAGTTTGCAGGTAGACAGACTCAGGCCAGTTTGGTGATGTCATGATATCAATTTCCCAGGTTCCCCTTAGCTTTCTGCTCCACCTCCCTCACGGCTGCCTTGTGATACAATAGGGTCACTGCAGCACCAGGTATAACAGCCAGTAACAGGAATTAAGAAGCAGGGAATGAGAAGAACAAAGGAGAAACTGCCACCTGAGTAAATGTCACTTGAAAACTTCCCCAGAAGACCAAGTGACTTCTGCTTGCATCTCCTTAGCCTCCCTTACCTGTAAGGGAGGCTGAGAAATAACCACAGTTGTCTTCAGTTGGTGTGTTGCATTTATAGTGTTTGTTTAAGGATGGAGATACTTTAAAGGTTACTTTAAAAAGTAAATTCTTATTGCAAAGTAAGCTCGGCCAGGCACAGTGGCTCACGCCTGTAATCCCAGCACTTCGGGAGGCTGAGGTGGGCGGATCACCTGAGCTCAGGAGTTCGAGACCAACCTGACCAACATGGTGAAACCCTGTCTCTACTAAAAATACAAAAAGATTAGCTGGGCATGGTGGCACTTGCCTGTAATCCCAGCTACTTGGGAGGCTTAGGCAGGATAATTGCTTGAACCAGAGAGTCAGAGGTTGCAGTAAGCTGAGATCACACCAGTGCACTCCAGCCTGGTGACAGAGGAAGACTCAGTCTCAAAAAAAAAAGAAAAAAAGTAAGCTCAATTCTTTGGTCCTCTTGTGTTCATTTACAGTGACTATACACTTGCTGAGAAGCAACAGCCACATCTCTCCTATTCTCTGTTGTATCCCGGCAGGCACTCAATAACAGAGCATTTGCTCAACGCTTCCTGAAGATAATTTTAACTTCAGAACAGCGTCACTGCATATGATGAACCAAGATTGTACTTAAAATTGCCGCTGATACATGAAATCAATTTTCAGTCATTGACGTTCATGCAAATTTAGGTTGGAAACACTAGTTTTTCTCTGTGGAGAGTTTTCTATAAGTTTTCCTAATAGTTTGTACATGTGACTTCAACTAACTGTTAGTTTTGAACTTCTTACATAAGGTATTTTGAAATGATCTGAGGAAATCTAGTTAAACTCTTCAAATATAGACTTTGAAATATACATGAAAACTTCAGCAGCCCCATTTGTGGCTTTTTCGTTCTTGTCTCTAAAGTTATTTTATTAAAAAAAAATTTCTGATTTGTGGCTAGAACGTGGTTGATGCCCAACAAATACTGATTGAATAACTCATATTTTCACATAAATCTCAGGTCATGGGGATTAATAAACTTGCTATTAATTAAATAATGTGTTTGCAAGTGATTGTAAGATTTTAAAAAAACAGAAAATTTCAAATTTCATTTTCCACTTGTACCTTAAAATGGCAATTGGTCATTTAGATTTAATAATTTAGGACTTTTTCGCAATTCAATGAGTTCTTTCTAAGGTAAATGTTTTGGTGTTTAAGCTATAACATTATCATACCTATAATAAAAATGACATAAAACTTGTAAGATCTTGTCCTCCAGCTGGAAAATGAGAGATGGGCAAATTCTCCAGTTTTCACAAAGGGACAAAGGTAAATGGTAGGAGTTAGGAGCTGTCAAGCTGCAACTGAGCCACTGGCAGAAATTCACATCAGGTTATCAAATGAATGCTGGAGTCCAGGCTCCAATTTCTAAAAGTCAGTGTGGAGTCTTAAAGAACACAGGGTGCCTCAAGTATCTTCTTTTCCTGTGGGGTATTAGCGTTTTTTCTTTTTTGAGACAGATTCTCATTCTGTCACCCAGGCTGGAGTGCAGTAGCACAATCGTAGTCTCAACTCACTGCAACCTCAAGCTCCTGGGCTCACTCAGTCCTCCCGCCTCAGCCTCCTGAGTAGCCGAGACTTCAGGCACACATCACCATGTCTGGCTAATTTTTGTATTTTTTTTTTGCTGTTGTTGTAGTGGCGAGGTTCTGCCATGTTGCTCGGGCTGGTCTTGAACTATTGGGCCCAAGCAATCTGCCCCCCTAAGCTTCCCAAAGTGCTGGGATTAAAGGCATGAGCCACTGTGCCCAGCCAGTATTTGCATTTTTAATTAAAATATTGTGTTAATTAACTGCCTAATATAACCTGTAACAGTTTTTCTCTTCCATGTCTGTCTGCAAACTCTATGGTCACTTCTTCATATAACAATTATGTAAGATCATTGTCTATAGAAATATAAGAACAAACGGTATAGGCTTTCTTCTAGCAGGGTTGATAGAAATTTTCTCTGTGTCATCAAGAGTTTAGAAACTTTTTTTTTGTTTTTGCTTTCACAACACATTTTACTATTGGAAAACTTGTGAACTTGTGCACATTTTGAGGATTATCATCAAATTTAAGGACGTTTCTGTCATATATATGAGCTATGCCAAGCTTGTTCAACTTGCGGCCTGTGAGCTGGCGGCATGCAGCTGAGGATGGCTTTGAATGCGGCCCAACACGAATTCGTAAACTTTCTTAAGACATCATGAGATTTTTTTTTAGCTCATCAGCTATCATATTAGTGTATTTTATATGTGGCCCAAGACAGTTCTTCTTCCAACATGGCCCAGGGAAGCCAAAAGATTGGGCATCCCAGAACTATGCAATTTCCAGTCTTCTTGTGTAAAAACTAATCCTTAAATCAATGACACATATTAGCTAAGTTGTCATCCCCATCTTTGCATGGGGCATATTATGAGTTTTATGTTATCTTTATTGGTGTGAGCATGGCAGATCAAATCGGCAAGAATTCCAATCTTTTTCCATTGTGTTTATTATGATTCGTTCTTCTTCATTAGTGGCTTTATTAAACAATCAAGAAGCTATTTTATTTCTTGTGTTAGAAATTTACCTTTTCCTCTTAATAAATTATTTGAGGCAGAATGATGTCAGGATACCTATTTATTTCATTTTTTAACTTTATCACTTTTGATTATAGGCCATTCAAGTCTTTTAGTAACAGCTTTACTGAGATATAACTCACATGCCATAAAGTTCACACTTTTAAAATGTACAATTTATTGGTTTTCATGATATTCAAAGAGTTGTAGAATTATCATTACTGTCTAATTTTAGAACGTTTTCATCATCCCAGAAAGAAACCCGAATCCATGAGCAGTTATTCCCCATTGCCCATTCCCACACTCTGGCAACCACTGATCTACTGTCAGCCTCTATGGATTGGTTTAATCTGGACTTTTCATATGAATGGAATCATGTTAATACATGGTGCTTCTTGACTGGCTTCTTTCACTCAGGATTACGTCTTCATGGTCTGCCCATGTTTTAGTGTGTCTCATTACTCCATTTTTTGTGTGGCTGAATAATACTCCATTCCATGGTTATGCCACATTTTATCCATTCATCCACTGAGGGACATTTAGGCAGTTTCAGTTTTTGGCTATTGTGAATAATGCTGCTGTGAACATTCATGTACAAGTCATTAAGTCTTTATCTGCGTTTTCTCTCACATCCTAAATAGCTAGAAAAAAAGAAAAAAGTACCCATAGTATCACTCCAAATTCGTAATCTGTAATTTCTCAGTTGTTTTATTGAAACATTACAAAATGCCTTTCTAAATTGCAGTTAATATGACTTATTCAAGACTTATCAACTTCTTTTTGTTATGTAACTTCCATATGAAAAAAGTACACAAATCCTGAGCGATTTAATTCTCAACAAATCACAAAACCCAGATCAAGATACGGAATATGATCAGCAACTCAAAAGCTTCCTGGGGTTCCTGCTAGTCCCACCACCTGCTCAGTAAAACAGCTCCTCTCCTGACTTCTTTCACTATAAACTAATTTTTTTCCTATTTTTACTTTATTTATATAAATAATCACAGTGTGGCCTCTTGTGACTAACTTTTGTGAGATTTATCTATATTGTTGCACATAGCTATAATCTATTCATGTTCATTACCGTACAAATATATTTCAGTTTACTCCTTCATCCTACTACGTGTGGACATTTGGGTTATTTCCAGTTCGGGGATAATTTAGGTAATAGTGGAATATATATTCTTGAATGTGTCTTTTAGTAAATATTTGAATGCTTATATGTGTTTTTGTTTGGGGTGTATCTACAGGTGAAGTTGCTAATTCCACTTCAGTTGATTCCACCAGAGTAGTTACTCCAGTTTACAATGGAACACTCAATGAGAATCTTGACTGCTAGATATTTTCCCCAACATTTGGTTTTATCAGTTTTTTGGTTTGTTATTATTGTTAGCCTTTCCAATGTGTATGTAGTGACGTTTCACTGAGGCTTTAATTTGTATTTCTCTGGTGACTGATGAGATTGACCATCTTTCTTTTTTTGTTTGTTTGGTTTTTTTTTGTTTGTTTGGTTTTTTTATTTTTTATTATTATACTTTAGGTTTTAGGGTACATGTGCACAATGTGCAGGTTTGTTACATATGTATCCATGTGCCATGTTGTTTTGCTGCACCCATTAACTCGTCATTTAGCATTAGGTATATCTCTTAATGCTGTCCCTCCCCCCTCCCCCCACCCCACAACAGTCCCCGGAGTGTGATGTTCCCCTTCCTGTGTCCATGAGTTCTCATTGTTCAATTCCCACCTATGAGTGAGAACAGGCAGTGTTTGGTTTTTTGTCCTTGCGATAGTTTACTGAGAATGATGTTTTCCAGTTTCATCCATGTCCCTACAAAGGACATGAACTCATCATTTTTTATGGCTGCATAGTATGCCATGGTGTATATGTGCCACATTTTCTTAATCCAGTCTATCGTTGTTGGACATTTGGGTTGGTTCCAACTCTTTGCTATTGTGAATAGTGCCGCAATAAACATACGTGTGCATGTGTCTTTATAGCAGCATGATTTATAGTCCTTTGGGTATATACCCAGTAATGGGATGGCTGGGTCAAATGGTATTTCTAGTTCTAGATCCCTGAGGAATCGCCACACTGACTTCCACAATGGTTGAACTAGTTTAGATGGCCATCATTAAAAAGTCAGGAAACAACAGGTGCTGGAGAGGATTTGGAGAAATAGGAATACTTTTATACTGTTGGAGGTTGACCATCTTTCATCCATCCACTGGCTGTTGGGATTCTGCTTTTGGGTAATACCTGTTCAAGTCTTTCAACCATTTTTTAAGTTGGGTTATTCGTCTTTCTCTTATTGACATGTTTTTCTTTATTCTGGATGTGAGTCCTTTGAGTTATATACATGTTGCAGTTTTTTTTTTTTTTGCACTCTGGCTTGCCTCTTCACTCTCTGAATGAAGTTAGAGTCCCAATTTTAATGAATTCCAATATTGGTTGATGGTTAATGTCATCTTTTCCCCATTTTTGCCTACCCCAAAGGTTTAATTTCATTGATGGATATAAAACCATGTATATTTCAATTTGCTAACTTGTGTTTTTCCAGGAATTTGTCCATTTCATCTTTTTTCTCTGTTTTTCTTGGTTGGTCCTGCCATGGAGTCATTCTATCAATTTTATTAATCTTTTCAAAGAAACTGCTTTTTGTTTTGTGGATTTTTCTCTATTGGGTGTTTCTTCATTTTTTTCCTTCTATCTCTTTGGGTATCTTTTGCTATTTATTTTTCAAACCCCTAGAAATGATTCTTAAATCATTGATTTTCAGTCTTTCTTTTTTTCTAACGTATGGATTTAAGACTATATAAATTTTCCCTTAAGCATGACTAGAGTTGCATTACATAATATGTGCTATGATATATTTTCATTATCATTCAGATCAAAAATATTTTTGAATTTTCTTGGGTCCCTTTTGTGACTTGTGGTTTTCTAGAAGTATATTGCTAAATGTGACATATTTGGGAGTATTTTTTATTCTTTGCCATTAATTTCTATCTTAATTCTACAGTGGTTAGAAAGCATCCTCTATATGATTACAGTCCTTTGACATTTGCTAAGACTTGCTTTACAACCACACAGGTAATCAATTTTGATAGATGGCCCATGAATGCTTTAAAATAATGTTAATTCTATAGTTGTTTAGTATCGTGTTCTATATACATCAATTAGGCCAAGGTTTACAATTTTGTTGTTCAAACCTTCTATATATGTTTTATTAATCTGCTTATTGTATCAGTTACTGAAAGAGTGATATGATATCTATAATTACAGATAAATCTATTTCTCCTGTTGGTACTATTAAATTGTTAAAAAAATTAATTTGAGGCCAGGCGCGGTGGCTCATGCCTGTAATCCCAGCACTTTGGGAGGCCGAGGCAGGTGGATCACAAGGTCAGGAGATCGAGACCATCCTGGCTAACACGGTGACACCCCATCTCTACTAAAAAATAAAAAATAAAAAATTAGCTGGGCGTGGTGGCAGGCGCCTGTAGTCCCAATTGCTAGGGAGGCTGAGGCAGGAGAATGGTGTGAACCCAGGAGGCGGAGCTTGCAGTGAGCCAAGATCACACCCCTGCACTCCAGCCTGGGCAACAGAGCAAGACTCCATCTCAAAAAAAAAAAATTAATTTGAGGCTGTCTTATTAGATATATACAAATTTAAAATTGTTATATCTTCCTAATGCATTGACTCTTTATCATTATGAAACGTACCTCTCTATCCCTGCAAATGCTTTCTGCTTTAACATTTATCTCATCTCATATTCAAATAATTATCTTACCTTTCTTTCAGTCAGTGTCATCATGGTATGTTTCTTTCTGTCATTTTTTTTCTGTCTGATTTTCTGTAATCTTATATTTAGTCTGTGTCTCTTTTAAGTGGTGTATGTATGGGCTTTGATTTTTTAAAGTCAATTCCGATAATGTTTTTCTTACTGGCATTATTTTGCCCATTTACATTTAATGCAACTACAACATATTTGGGTTTAAATCTACCAGTCTAAGTATTTGTTTTCTATTCGTTGCTTCTTTTTGATAATTTTTTTTTCCTCTTATCTCTTATCTTTTTCAAATTTACTTGGGCTTTTTTATAATTTCATATTCAGCTCTAATAACTTATTAGTTATACTCATTTTCATATTCTTTTAGTGGGTTCTGAGAAATTGCAATATATATTCTCAACTTTTAGACTCTTAAATCAAGTAGAATTTTTAGCACTTGCTGGATAATGCAAGGACTTTAGAAAATTTGAACTCCTTTTATCATCCTCCTAACTTTTGAGATATTGTTATGTTTTAATTCTGCATCAATTTATGTTTTTCTACTTATTTACCCTTTGTATTATTATTTATTTCTCCCTGTTTCTGTGCTTCCACATGGAGGAATTTACCCTCTGATTAAAAATTCCTTTTATTTTAAAAATACTGAAAGTCTGCTGGTAATAAGTTCTCTCATATACTATCTTAAAAATGTCTTTTTTGCCAGAATTTTTGAAGAATATTTTCACTGGAGGTAAAATCTTGGTTGCCAGTTATTTTCTTAGAGCACTTCAAAGCTAACATTTCGTTGTCTTCTGACATCTATCATGTTTGTCAAAAGGTCAGCTGTCAGTGTTACTTTTATTTCCATTGAAAGAAACGTGTCTCTTTTCTCTGGCTGCTTTCAAAAACATTCTTTGTCTTTACTTTTCAGCAGTTTAACTGTGACATGCTGAATTGTGGTTTAATTCGTATTAATTATACTTGTTCCTTAAATATCTCAATTCATAAACCCACCTCTTCAAATACTTCTTCTGACTCATTTTCTCTTCGCTGGGACCCTAATTTTATATATGAATGTGTTTGTGTTTGTATGCACACATACATATACAAACATACATATACACACACATAAACATATATATATAGACTTTCTGTGCTTCTCTTGAGCTATTTTTAAGCTCACCAATCCTCTCTTCTGTCTAATCTACTATACTCATTTATTGATTTAATTACACTCACGCCAGGCACGGTGGCTCAAGCCTGTAATCCCAGCACTTTGGGAGAGCGGTGGGCAGATTGCTTGAGGTCAGGAGTTCAAGACCAGCCTGGCCAACATGGTGAAACCCTGTCTCTACTAAATAAATACAAAAATTAGTCAGGTGTGGTGGTACCCACCTGTAGTCTCTGCTACCTGGGAGGCTGAGGCACGAGAATCACTTGAACCCCAGATTTGGAGGTTGCAGTGAGCTGAGATCGTGCCACCGCACTCCAGCCTCGATGACAGAATGAGACTCCGCCTCAAAAAAAAAATTTTTTTAATTAATAAATAATAATTACACTCATATTTTAAATTATGTAATTTCAAGTTCTTTTTTGAATAAAATTATCTGCTGAAATTCTATGTTTTACCTATTTTCTTGAATATTTTAGTCAAATTATTTACAATTCAATGTCTGCTAACTCCAGCATCCATTAATAGATACTTCTGAGTCTATTTCTATTATCAGTCCTTTTCTTTTGGTTTTTGGTCATTGGTTATATTCCCCTGGCATACCTAGGAATTTTTAAATTTAATTTTTGACAACATACATGAAGATGTTTAGAGATTAGTTGAGGCTCTGACTGATGATTCCCCCAGAGAGGATTCCCTTTTACTTTCTGTAAACAGATAAGAGTAGGACAGGATGACTTTAAGTCAGTCTGAGATGAAATTGGTTTGTGGTGGGACTCAGGCTGTTTCAAGGGTGGGTCTACTTCCCAGTGTCCCCTTCTCCTCGGATGCAGCTTTCCTGGGGTCCTAACTGAAAGTCTGGTATGTTTCCAGGGCTCTTCCACTTTGGCCGACCTTGCGTTTCACTTCTCAGTCCCTTGTCTCTGCCGAAAGCTCTCCTTGGCCCTCTGGCCTCTTAGCACCTTCTGCTCAGATGCTTAGCCTGCTGTTCCTCTGCCCTCACAATCTGGGAAATGCCTTCAAGGGTAAAAGTTCTATGGAATACTGGCCTCGCTTCAGTGAATTTTCCTTCTCTCCAGGATCCTGGACTCTCAAGTATTGGCTGCCTTGCCAGCTCTTAGGCACTTTCAAATAAGTGGGGGGGTTTTATATTAAATCCATATCCTGGTTGTTCTAGATTTGAGGGTTGGTCTAGAAGAAGCTTTCCCTAATCATCATAAAGAGTGAAAAAAATCTGGATTAGCTTTCTGATCTGGAGTATGAGGAAAATAGCAGTAGACATGGTGCAGATATAATTCCTGTGGCAGAAAGCATAATATTTTCATTTAAAGTGTGGAGAAATATAATTAAATGGCTTCACAGTACCCACTCCATCTCATACCATTTGCTTCAAAATCAACTTATTTCAGCAAAAGTTTAAAATGTTTGAAGTGTCTTCTACTTGATGATATCAATAAGCAAAAAGGGACTCTAAATCCAAGAAAGCTAAACTTTGCTTTCTGATTCTTCACTTGATTTGCCATGAATACCTACAGTTCCCTTAACTCTTTGGGATCTTTTCATCTGTTTTTGATAGTTTGGTGACTCCAGATATGAAGTTAGAAAACACACCTTTGTGCTTCCACCCTTTGCCAGAAGTCTCATTGAAGTAAATATATTTATCCAGTCCTCCAGGATTCCATGCAATATATTTGAGTGCTTCAAACAAAGCCTCCTACTTGGATAAGCATTTACTTCCTTTAGGAGAAGAATTCTTTAACTTCAGATGCACCTGCGTCTAAACCCTCACCACATAATTACACATTCTGCTTGCTCAAAAGAGATTAATCCAGAAAGCCAACCACATATTTCTTAGAAGATCGAACACATTTCAATTATCTGACTCAAGTGACTTTTCTGGAGGGTGGAGTCCAAGACATTTTAACTACCACATAAATCTTTGAAGCTGATTAAATGTTTTTCCAAATAGTCTAGACTCCCTCTTCCTATGAAGCTTTGTATAGCTATTATAGTGATATATGTGAGGCTTTTTTTTCCTGATACTGTAAAATCACATATCTGACAGTTTTCAATGTGGCTGAGGTTTTAAATAAACCCAAATATATGCTACTGGGATCTCGATCTCATATTTTGTACAGAATGGTGGCGAATATCAATATTTAAAGAAATGGTATTTTTGGAGAGAAGAGAACAGTGTGATTTCAGTGCATGGGTACTAGCAATTTCCAACTCTGTAAACAGTGCCATCACTCCTGATTACATCATTTCCTGTTCTTTCTTGTCCTGGCCAACACTTTGTCCAAGGACTCTAACAGATCATCTATTGCAAGTTGCATTCCCAACTTCCCATCACATAATCAAAGAGGGGTTTGCTGCAAAACCGCCAACACCTTCATTTCACATTTATCTTCACTTGAAAGGGGTGAGTTCATCACTTTTTTCTCCTGCACCAAGACCATAGGAAGACATGAAATCATCAACTAAATCTTCCAATGTTCAAATATTGGAGGCCCTGGAAACAGCAGGTATGCAGCTGAATGTTTTTGAATAAAAGAGAGTGAAGGGAAACATTTGTACAAATATAAGCAATGATCTATAAATAGAAGCCATCATCCAAGCAGTACACTTCCAACTAAGGAAAAGGGTGGTGTGTGCATTCCTGGATTTAATTGTTCATACACACAAGGATGAGCTGTCTTGCGTTGTTGGAAATGCCCAAGCTGATTATAAACTCTGTGTGGAATGTGAAAACATCTGGATTTTTAAGTGAAAAAATATATAATCTACCCTGTGGTTGTTTCTTCAAGTCACTCCCAAAGGTAGACAAGGCAGCCAGATGATTTATTGCGTTAATCACTCTTTCATAATTATATTCATGATGTGTTGATCCCCATCATCCCTGTGTGAACCTCTATGCAAATTCCGTGCCTTTGCTAAACCTCTGGTTACGCTCAAGGGTCAGTGGCAACTCAGTGACAATAAAAGCAATTTTTCACTACAGCTGGCAGTCTTACCACTGAGCCACTCCATAGCACAGTAGCCTCTGAAGACTTCATCCACCTGATTCTATTCAAAGATAATATCCTTATACTAAGAGCAACAACCACACAGCCATAAAACATCTACTTTTTTAACTCCAAGACTATGACATGACTACACCTCCATAATGCAGTTTGCAGAATAAGAACACAGGAGTTCAGAAATAGAAAGCCAAGAGCAGCATAAATGGAGTCTGTTGGAAGATGAAGCGTCCAGGCCCACAATGCACCTGGAAGCCATTTTGTATTGAACGATTTTAGAAGTAAGATCATGGGTCTGATGCATACATGGTTTCAAACACTGTCAACCTGGCCACAGCCTGCCTTCGTCTTAGGCCACACGGGAGCTCTGTTTACCCCTACGTGCCAAGCTTTGGCATGTCTTCGTGCCACTGCACACTCTGTTCCCTTTTTCCCGGAATGCCTTTTCCTTCTTTTGTGCCTGAAAAACTCCAATTTATCCTTCACCACCCAACTTATAAATCCCCCAGGCACTTTGTTTCTTCTTCTTCCTTGTCCCAAAACATGTTAGCCCCCTTCCTAGCCTAGAGTTACCACATTGCCTTTCACTTGTGGACTCACAACCCCTCTCCCTAATCCCCTTGGAATGCTTTGCTGTTTAAGCCCATATCCTTTTCATCACGGCCTCTAGGGCCAAGTACAGGGGCAACATCAAGTGTTTAATTAGAGATGAGCTTATTATTCATGCAGCAAATACTTATTACAGACCTGTGTTTCAGCTTCTGATGTACTATTAACTAACCTTTCATTCACTATTATACACAATGTTACCTGTATACCATTATTTGTTGTGTATAAGTAATACTCTATTATGTATGCTATTCTATTCTAATATGCACATACCCTAATATGCACATATTCTAGTCTAATATATAAATCTATTCTAATATGTACATACCCTAATAAGCACATTTTATATTCTAATATATAATATCTATTCTAATATGCACATATCCTAATATGTACATATTCTAATATATAATATCTATTCTTTACTAATGTGAACATATCTCAATATGCACATATTTGATTCTAATATATATCTATTCTAATATGTACATATCCTAATATGCACATATTCTAATGCATATTTTCTAATATGCACATATCCTAATATGCACATAATATCTATTCTAATATGTATATATCTTAGTGTCACAAATTTATTCTAATTTATAATATCTATTCTAATATGCACATATCCTAATATGCACATATCTCTTCTAACATGGACATATCCTAATACGTACGTATTCTGTTCTAATAATATATGACATAAAATATCAAATATGCAATATTCACCTTCTGGTGTGCTATATAATTATTTAATTGCTTATTGCCACTCTCACTAAGTTAGAATGTAAGCTCCCCAAGATAAGAAACTATCTCTTTTGTCATCTGCTGTGGCCCCGCACCCAGCCTGCCGTGTAGTGCATGACCAAATAACTGATGAATGAGTGAATAAATGGTCAATGCTTGACAACAGAGACAATCAAAATCTTTGAGTCATGTTGTTGAAAAGCACTTGCGGCCAGGCGTGGTGGTTCATGCCTGTAATACCAGCATTTGGGGAGGCCGAGGTGGGCTGATGGCCTAAGCTCAGGAGTTCAAGACCAGCCTGGGCAACATGGTGAAACCCCATCTCTACTAAAATACAAAAAATTAGGCATCATGGCATTTGCCTGTAGTGCCAGCTGCTTGGGGGGGCTGAGGCAGGAGAATTGCTTGAACTCAGGGGTTGGAGGTTGCAGTGAGCCAAGATTGTGCCACTGAGCTTTAGCCTGGAGGACAGAGCGATACTCCAAAAAAAAAAAAAAAGGAAAAGCACTTGGAAGGAATCTCATCCAATACATAGTTTTATAGATGAGGGGTGCTGCTCAAGGTAGAAAACAGATCCCAGACCAACCTCACTGTGGCACAAAATGGTGCTGCTGATGAGAAACTCAGGCCCCAGCCCTGCACTAACATAACAAGTCACAGGATCAGCCACGAGATTTACCATTTCGCTGTGGTCTGCCAAGAGCCGAGACAGTTGGAGTTAAATTCCATCTCAGAAGTGAACAAACTAATCTACATAAACTGCAGAGAGTGCTGAATCTACTTCCTTATCGGTCAAGTAAAAAGAAAAAACAAGAAAACTCAATGTTAATAAATAATACATAAAGGAATCATTAGAGTGGAGACAGGCTCAACTAATCCTGTTTGTTAAAAAAAAAAAAAAAAAAGAAAGTAAGAAAATATTCCACAGTTCCAGTGTTCTGAGCTCATTCTTGTGAGATTAAACAAAATAATTCAGGATTAATATATTCATTTCTTTCCAAACTACGATCTATTTCAGTTACAGACTGAGTATCAGTTTTTCCAGTGTTGACGGCACTTTATTTTTGCTGTTGACCGGCTCAGATCTGAAAGATAGGATTTTATGAGAAGCGTCACTTTCAGCCTGCTTTGCCTGTGCGTGCCTGCATTTCTATATCACACGTGATAACGTTATGCTGTCGCTTTCCAAAGTACATTCATTCGTTCATTCACCTGCTTGCCCACCAGACACGTATGTGCACCATGCCTCCTCTTTTCCAGGTTCTGTGTTAAGCTGGAGTGCAGGGCAGTTAGTGAAGCAAACAGGGTCCCTGACCTCACAAAGCAGAGCTGGGGACAACCAGCCAACCAGAACATCGATCCTGGATGACCCCTCATGTTGAGATGGAACAGGGTAAAGTCATAACAGAGGGGGACTGCGAGGGCGCTTGGCATGGAGCTCAAGGAGGGCTTCTCAGAGGAAGTGACTGTATTCATTTCCTGGGCTGCCATAACAAGGTATTACCAGCCATTTGGCTTCAACAGCAGATATTTATTACCTCACAGCTCTGGAGGCAGAAGTCCAAGAGTAAGGCGCTGGCAGGGTTGGTTCCTTCGGAGGCTGGAAGAGAGAATTGGTTCCATGCCTCTCCCCACGCTTCTGGTGGCCGCCGACAACCTTTGTGCTCCTGGGCTTCTGCATGAGCACGGGCGTCCCCCCAGTCCCTGCCTCCATCTACACCTGGCTTCTCCCCGTGCCCATGCCTGTGTCCACATTTCCTCTTTTTAGAAGGACAGCAGTCATATTTGACTAGGGCCTACCCTAGTAGCCTCACTGTAACTTGATTCCCTCTGTCAATGTCCTCTTTCCAAATAAGGTTACAGTCTGAGGTCCTGAGGGTTCAGATTTCAATGTATCCTTATGGGGAGACACAATTCAAAGTCTAGCAGTGACACAGAAGTGGAGGATGCAGATGGAAGCGTCCGTGGGAAGACCCCAGGCTGGGAAGAGCGTGTCTGGCAGGAGGAACTGAAGGCCGCCCAGGGTTGACCAGAGCAGCATGAAAGAGCCAGGGGGGTGTGAGGCTGCAGAGGGTGGCAGGGACCAG
Source organism: Symphalangus syndactylus (assembly GCF_028878055.3). Taxonomy (NCBI): domain Eukaryota; kingdom Metazoa; phylum Chordata; class Mammalia; order Primates; family Hylobatidae; genus Symphalangus; species Symphalangus syndactylus. The sequence continues at coordinate 129,040,229 of NC_072433.2, forward strand.
ATGTCACCCACAAGGCGAGCAGGCTGGATTTATTCCAAGTGCATGGGGAAGACATTGGCAGATGTTAAAAGAGGTAGGGAGGGGGGCCGGGCGCAGTGGCTCACGCCTGTAATCCCAGCACTTTGGGACGTGGGCGGATCACGAGGTCAAGAGATGGAGACCAGCCTGGCCAACATGGTGAAACCCCATCTGTACTGAAAATACAAAAATTAGCTGGGCGTGGTCTCTCCTTCATGTTGCAAGTGTCCCATCAATAACGGCAATTGTGTCGTGAGTTCCTGTGAAAAGCAAGAGTGGTCATTCCATCACTTCTGTCTGTCCAACGTGCCCCAGACTTGCTCTTTTGGGGCCCCGTGCTATTAAGTAAACATCCCTCAGCCAGTGCGAATATCTGAAAGCAGCTGCTTTGTACGCAGCAGGCTCAGAGACCTTTATATGCATGCCCTCAAGCCCTCCTCCTGCCAGCACTGAGACAGGTACCATGATTGTAATACCTCCTTTCGTGGGTATGGAGATGAAGGCTCCGACAGCTGAAGAACTTACCCAGACTCGAGACCCCACCTCTCAACCCTCTGCTAAGCTGCTTCTGTCCCGTGAAAGGGTTAGCAATTTACCGGTCCAGTGCCGGTAGTGCCCACTGTTCAGGCATTTCTGCCTGATTCAGTGGCAGCCGCTATATCACTCTCCAGTGGTCTAGCCCTTGGGGTCAGCTCTGTAGGATTCTTTGTCCGGGCTGTTCCTCAGGGAATATCTATCCTGTTTTTCTTGTTACACTTGTGCACCAAGGGTTTGCTGAAGCAGCCCAGGTTTATTACCTCCATTTTCCGCTCTACTTGAACTTGCAAACTTCAGCTTACTGCTGGCCTTCTCGCTCTCACCTCACCTGCCTTTTTTTTTTTTTTTTTTTTTTTTTTTTTTGAGATGGAGTTTCACTGTCACCCAGGCTGTAGTGCAGTGGCACGATCTCGGCTCACTGCAACCTCCTCCTCTTAGATTCAAGCAATTCTACTGCCTCAGCCTCCTGAGTAGCTGGAATTACAGGCATGTGCCACCACACCTGGCTAATTTTTGTATTTTTAGTAGAGATGAGGTTTCACCATGTTGGCCAGGCTGGTCTGGAGCTCTTAACCTGAAGTGATCCACCTGCCTCGGCCTCCCAAAGTGCCGGTATTACAGGTGTGAGCCACTGTGCCCAGCCACCTCACCTGCCTTTCTGTTCAAATCAGAACAATGTTTTGTGCAAGCCCTGGATATAACTACGGCACACAAAAGATTTCTCTCCTGGGTTCATTAGGGTAAGTTTAAGTTACCCTCTCTCCCTCCATCATTTCTTCTCATTATAAAAGGGTTGGAGGGCTTCTTTTAATAGCCAATGAAGTTGATTAGCAACCTTGTATCTTTATTTTGATAGGTCCAATGGGAAAATATACTAATCATTTCTTATGAGCAAAGAATAGATAAAAAAATTCATCCATATAAATAACTCTTTGAAAGCTAATTATTACCAAGTGCTTATCTGTATGAGGCACTGTTCGAGATGCTTTGGGAACTGTAGCTCATTTAATTCTCACAACAGCCCTATGACGTAGGTACTCTTATTGTGCCCATTTCATAGATGAGGAAACTGAGGCACAGAGAGGTTTAGGATGATACCTGAGACTCCAGCGTGGTGGGGCAGGGATGTGAGGTGTGAGCCAGGGCACCTGCTTCCAGAGGCAGCTCTCAAACACAGCACTGCACTCCCCTGAGCTTCTACACACTCTTCCGGCCCCATGAGATTCAGAAATGAAAGAAATCAGGCCCCCAAAAGACCAGCCTTCATCAGGAGACTCCAACAAGGAAGTCAAAAAACTTATGTTGAACACAGCACCATTCTTGCAGCAGTATTAACTTTTCCACACTGTAATATATTCATGTGTGTATCTACTTTAAAATCTTCCTGCATCACCATCAATAGCTTATAATTGATACTCCAATAATTAGATATCATAATTGAAATCCAGGTTTTACTCACTGGAGAATTTGGGCAAAGGCCTACAAAGGAAGAAAAACTTTAGTTCATTAACGAGGGTCATTTTTACATTAGCCTCCTCTCGCTACATAACAATTTTTAAATCTTTTTAAATTTATGATAGTCGTTACTGTCATTTCATAATCATTAATGAGATAATGTGCTTCTTCAGGTTCGCCAGTCTCTGTGAATTTGATATACTTGTTCTGAGTTAGCAGGATTGCAGCGGCCTCAGCTTTTTGGTTCACGCAGTCACCACATGCCTGCCAAACACAGGCTGCAGGCCAAAGGCTGGAGATTTAAATAAGGCAGCAAATTCTTGTTTTCATGAGGCTTAGCAGGGAGGACAGGTATAAAAGTAGTACAAGGGTGAATCTTACAAATAAATTCAGAGTGCTTTGGGAACATGACATAAGGGAAACAGACCCGAAGTCTGGGAAGGTCAGCTCATGAAGTTACATCTTGTCCTTTAAGACTTGGCTCTGCTGGGTAGAGTAAGAAGCGGTGGTACAAGGTTAGCACAGTCCAGGAAGAGCAAAGATTGTGTGCACATGCCCTGAGGCACACAAGAGCCCGGTTGAGGGGCTGAGAGATGGGGCCAGTGCTGTGTGGGAGAGGTGGCACACACCCAGGGACTCTGTCCCCTAATGACAGACTCCAGGAAGCCACTCATTTCCCTCGAGTTCCCCCAAATCACTTCCCAGTCAGGATTAACTGGCTCTCTTTCCTTTCACTTGGGCCCTTTCAGCACTTTGTTTCCCCGTGGATCTCAGCATCTTTCCCAGCGTGCACTATCGGCTTTATTGCCATCGGTTTCTGCCTGTTCTGGGCAGCCCCTCTTCTGGGGCTTCTTGAGGGCAGACAGAGCTTCACTCATCATGGTCGCCCCCTTCGGCCTCAGAGCAATGTGCACAGAGGGAGCACAAAGAATGTCCGTTGCGTTAAGTCAAATCTAACAAACAGCGTTTTTTTCCCCAGCAGCTCTGCAAATAGGAACAGATGTCTTTGCTAATCGCCCCTGGATGCATGGTTCAATTCAGGGCTGTAAATCCATATATCAGAGTCAGAACCAGTTAGCTGTCTGGTCTATAATAACCACGCACTGTCCTCTCACATCATGGACACTGGACCGTGTGGCTGAAACGAAAGTCTCAACAAACCCAAACAAACTGAATTGTCCACTTGTACCAGCCTCACACAGGAATGGTCAAAATACCTCTTTTCCTTCAGCTCTGGGAAATTGAAAAGACAAATCAGTTAGCGGAAGGCGAAGACTAGAGGCTCACCCTTCAACAAGGAAATTCACTTGTATTTTCTCCAGAGTCAGGGATCCTCTGTTTGCACTCATTTTGTTGTTAGGAACAGAAATCCACTTTTAACCAGCAGAAACGAATCGTGGAAGGCGTTGGTACTCATCACTGGGGGAGGTTCCAGGGCTTTCCGGTTTCAGGTGCAGCTGCATCTAAGCCCTCAGACAATGTGAACCAGATGCTCCTTGTCTGCAGCTCCAGCTGTCAGCTCTGCCTGTCTCTCTGTGTTGGCTTTATTCTCTGCTAGGCTCTCTCCTTCTGGCAAGGAAGGTGACTTCTGACAGCCCTGATGGCTTATACACAAAGGCAGGAACACCCACACCCTCTCTCCCAGATCCAAATTCTACTCTCATAGAAAGACTTTTGGTCTCGCTGGGTCAGAGGACTCCCTCAGACCAGGCATTGAGTCCCAGGAAATGATGAGATGACAGGCCCCCCCTAGGTCAGCAGGCCCCAACCTTTTTGGCACCAGGGACCAGTTTCGTAGAACACAATTTTTTCACAGATGGCAGGGGTGGTGGGGGATGGTTTTGGGATGACGCTGTTCCATCTCAGATCGTCAGGCATCAGTTAGATTCTCTTAAGAAACTTGCAACCTAGATCCCTCTCATGCCCAGTTCACAATAAGGTTTCTGCTCCTATGAGGATCTAATGCCGCCACTGATCTGACAGGAGGCGGAGCTCAGGCGGTCATGCTCACTCACAGGATGCTCACCTCCTGCTGTGCTGCCTGGTTCCTAACAGGCCATGGATCAGTACAGGCCCGCAGCCCCAGGGCTTGGGGACCCTTGCCCTAGATCACCTGCCCACCTCTGGGAAACAAGATGGGGAGAAAATGAGGCCTGTGGTTGACTGCACCAACATGACCTCAAGGAGCAGGGTGTGGTGGTTCCCTGAAGAAAGGAATGCCCCCAAATCGAAGCTACATTTCCCATCTACTCTAGATCATATTCAAACAGAACCAGTTCCCTTGAGCCTGGCCATGATTTGAATGTGGAAAGCTGGTGTGTTGCAGCCAGTCTGCACCAGCTTTGGGAGAGCTGATCACCACATGTCTTGCCAGTTGTGCATGTGTGTGGTGATATCCAGTACGTAGCTTGAAATTGGCCATGGAGGGAGTATTTAACCACGAAAATGGACACAAGCTACAAATCAGGGTTTTCCCCCTGAACTGCCATTAAACATTTACCAGAAAAACACTGTAGGTTAGTTCTTGTGTTTGCCCACCTAAAGAAACTCTGTGTGTGTGCTCATGTGTGTGTGTGTACATGTGTGTGTGCGCACGTGTGTGTGTGTAATTTAAGCCAAAATGACGGGCCCTGTGTTATCTTTGGAGATCCGTGGTCTCAGGCCATGCTTAATTCTTCCATGTTGGTTTATTGGTTCCTGTGTTCCAAAGCTGTGCATGTGCCCTATTTAAAGGATGGTCCACTACCACTCTATACAGTTGGAGGGTCGCCCATTCATTTGGTTTCTTCAGGTCCATTTTCTTCATCCTCCTTCCACATGCTACTGACCATCACTAACAGGACTGCGTGCTGAGAGCCGAGCCTGTTACCTGCTTTCCCCATGACAGGACTGTCTGCTTCATCTCCCTGTCCCAGGATTTGTTCTTTACCTCTCAGAACTGCAGAAAACAAGTTATTTTCTCTTGGCATTTGTGCCACTCTTTTTCTTCCCTCTTTTGGCTTCGAAAAAGTGGTGGGTCTCATGCACTTGTAGTTAGCTGGAGCACATCTGAGCCATCATCCCCTGAGGGAGGGCAGCTTGGTGGTCCCTAGCTCAAGAAGGGGCAGCCCCCACGCCCTGCTTTTAGGGAGGGGAGGTCTACAGCTTTCTCCAGGAGGTACCTCAGCCCAAAGTCTGTGAATCCACAAAAGCAAGGTCGGCCTACCCTTGTGTGTAAGCCACGCAGTAGCCAGAGACAAATGCAAACAATAGCGTGATGTGAGATAGGGCAGAAACACTGCACCCCAAAGTCAGGTTTATCAGGGTCTTTCCCTGGGAACCCAATGCAGTGAGCAACACTGTCACAGGTAAAACGTGAGGAAACAAGCTTGCTTCTTTTTTTTTTCAAAAGAGGGTCTCACTCTGTTGCCCAGGCTGGAGTGCAGTGGAACAATCACAGTTCACTGCAGCCTCCGCCTCCAGGGCTCAAATGGTCCTCCTATCTCAGCCTCCTGTGTAGGTGGCACTATACAAGCTTGCTTCTTATTCCTGGGCTTTTTAAATTTCTTCGACTGATTTTGCCGCACCACGTGTGCCAGTTTCATCTTCCTCCTCGTTGTAACTGTTTTGTGACGAGAGTCAATGCTAGAGGCCCCGAGGAATGCAGAAAAGCACCAGCCATCAGGATGTGTTGATGGGACACGCGCTGTCTGGGACCTTCTGTGAATAACATGATTGGCGTTGTCACTGGGATAGCTCCAGGAGAGATCTGAAAGTACTTGGGATAGAGTTGGCACTCAGGTCATTCTGCAGGCGTTAATTAAGCACTTGCTATGAGCCGGGCCCTTTGCTGGGGGCCTAAAGATGAGTAAGTCAGTGGACAATATTTGAACGCAAGTCACGAATGTGTGGTTTCCAAACCTGGACTAGGTGGGGCTGGCAGGGATGTCTTCCATTTTTTCTATTTAACTCTGAATGGTTCCTTTTGCTGCTCACTTGGCAGCTGAACTCAACATTGTCCACTGCCCCCAAGGCTTTCTTTTGTCCATTCTCTCTTTCTCAGAGGATGACTTTGCCTCCTACTTCCGATTCAAAATAAATCCCACTAGAAGAAGCAACGGAGCCATGACCAAAAGCAGACTTTGGGTCGAGACTGCCGAGTCTCTACTTTTACTTAATTTAGTCCTGAATCCTGCACAGACTCCCTGTACCCGCTCTCCCTAGGACACCTCGAGATGGTCCTCCGTGATGCCGCTGCGCCCGTGCTGTCTGGACCACCTTCTGCATTGGTGTTCTCACGACCCCTAGAGCATCTCACCTTTCTCGGCACTTTCCCAGTTCTCATGCTCCCTGATGGTCCTTAAAAAGATTCCTATTCAGCCGGGCACAGTGGCTCATGCCTGTAATCATAGCATTTTGGACGGCCAAGGCTGGCGAATTCCCTAAGCTCAGGAGTTCAAGACCAGCCTCGGCAATATTGTGAAACCCCATCTCCACTAAAATACAAAAAAAAATTAGCCAAGCGTGGCAGCCTGCACCTGTAGTCTCAGCTACTGGGGGAGCTGAGGCAGAATTGCTTGAACCCGGCAGGTGAAGGTTGCAGTGAGCTGAGATCATGCCCCTGCACTCCAGCCTGGGCGACAGAGTGAGACTCTGTGTCTGGGAAAGAAAAAAAAAAAAGATTCCTGTTCGTGGACTTAATACCCCACTTCTAGGAGTGGAGTCGGAGAAACTAGACAGAGACAAACATACATACAGCAAAGCAGAATTCCTGAGAGGCCTCGGATCTGAATAGTGCCAACTCTAGGCATTACCTAAAAAAGAGCTTAATTGCAAAACTTTCTGGGGACTTTTATCTTTCCTCATCTGGAGTATCCATACCATTGTCCTGCCTGCGAGGAATTTAGATAGTTTGTTTTTTTGTTTTGTTGTTTAGACAGGGTCTCGCTCTGTCATCCAGGCTGGAGTGCAGCGGTGCAATCTCAACTCACTGCAGTCTCGGCCTCCCAGGCTCAAGCGATCCTCTCACCTCAGCCCCCCAAGTAGCTGGGATTATAGGTACACGCCACTGTTACTGGAAAGAGATCCCAATCCAGACCCTAAGGAAGGGTTCTTGGATCTTACGCAAGAAAGAATTCGAGGCAAGTCCGTAAAGTGAAAGCAAGTTTTTTGGGGAAATAAATGAATAAAAGTATGGCTACACCATAGACAGAGCAGCCCCAAGGGCCAAAGGATTATTTCTTGACTATGTGTTAAATAAGGAGCGGATTATTGATGACTTTTCCAGGAAAGGGATGGGCAATTCCCAGGGCTTTTTAGACTGTATAGGGTAACTTCCTGATGTTACCATGGCATTTGTAAACTGTCATGGCGCTGGTGGGAGTGTAGCACTGAGGACGACTGGAGGTCACTCTCATCGCCATCTTGGTTTTGGTGTTTGTCCAGCTTCTTTACTGCAACCTATTTTATCAGCAAGGTCTTTATGACCTGTATCCTGTGCCGACCTCCCACCTCATCCTGTTTATGCCTAACCACCTGGGAATGCAGCCCAGTAGGTCTCAGCCTTATTTTAGTCAGCCCCTGTTCTAGATAGAGTTGCTCTGGTTCAAACTCCTCGGACACCACCATGCCAGGCTAATTTTTCATATTTTTTGTAGAAACAGGGTTTCACCACGTTGCCCAGGCTGGTCTCAAACTCCTAAGCTCAAGTGATCCGCCCACCTCAGCCTCCCAAAATGCTGAGATTACAGATGTGAGCCACGGGGCTCTGCCTGGATGGTTTATTTTTTATCTTTGCCACATTACTGTTCTCTGTCTCCCCTGGTAAGTCACATTCCAGACCCTTTTGTCCATGTGATCTCTTGAGATATCAAGATTCCCACAGACATGGGAGGAAGTGTCGTACATCTTTGGGCAAGAGCTGACCTAAGACATTAGGCAATTGCCCCTGATGCTAAGACTAACCACAAGCTCTTCCCAATCTGTATTTTTCATTTGCACATTTGCAGGCTGGAGTGTGTCCTCTCTATCTACTCAGTATTTCAATAGGAGGCAAAGATCTCTGTGAGGCAATGTGGAGTTTTTCTAGCTAGGCCCGTGTTATTCATGGCCAGCCAGCTCTCCTGGTTTATTTATACCTTTTCCCACCTGAAAACTTGATGGTTGATTTGTGAAATCAAACCGAAATTGCTCAATCTGTCTAAAAGCTTTCTGTGGGTTTTAAACTTACCTATTTTTTTAAAGAATTTTAATAATGCTTCTGGCTTTTAGAATCAGCAGGAAACCTACAATCAGGATTGTTGTATTTGCACCAATATCAAACATAAGGAGCATAAGTAATAAGGAACCCAGTGCTGTTTGTTGAATAAGTAAATTTTCATGGTGACTGGTAATTGCTGGCCTATAAAAGCTCTCTTCCTGATGTGCCTGCTACTGAGTAAAAATGATTTTTGTATTTGTAACAGACTAGACTCATTTCAAATGGAAATATTAATCTGTAATTGTCCTTATACAAGAAACACGAAGTTCAAGGCAAAAATAACAAAGCCAGTTAACCATATGTTTCATACCTGCACAATTGACCTAAATAGAGATTGCCCAAAGAAGTTTTGCTGCCTTCTGAAAACTTTCTCATAAGATTTTAAAAATATATTTTATGGTCAAGATGTTGTAGCATCCTCCCAGGACTAATTCATATCTAACCAAGAAAAATTACATTTTCCCATTTACATTCCAAAGTCTGAACTGTTATTTTATAAATGAATTTTCCCTCCAATTCAGAAAGCACTGGGTACATTACAAATTTTAATGCTACTATTACAGGATCATAATTTTAAAAACCCAGGGTTCTCCAAGGGCTTCAGCAGCATGCCGTCTCTCCACTTTATTAAAATGAATGAACAGATGTACAATTTATTTCTGCCGAGCCATCATCTAAATTCATAAGCTATTTCTCATGTGTCTGAAATCCATGTTGGTTTCCCATTTTCTTTGCCTTAGAAAAAAAATTACACTTCCTCATTTGTCACTCTGGGGGCATAAACGAGAAGTCTACTCTCCACTTCATTCACTTTGGACTAATATCCTCGACACAATTTAAATCCCATCTCTTCAAGACTATTCAATGAGAGCAAGGCAGTGGAACACCCAGCATCCAATTGGAAAACTCCTCAGCCATCAATGTAGAAGATTGACAAGCTCAGTCACTTGAGCTTACACCTTGGCAGATGCACGGGAAGAGAGCTTACAACAGCCTTGAGTCCATTCAGGTAGATGAGACAGTCTAGAACCATCACAGGTAAAAGTCAATGCCAGTAACAGAAATATATTTTAGCTGCCGTATTTCATAGAGCCCACATACCATCCTTACTTCTCACATGCCCTGTCATCTGACAGCAGGCTGGCAGAGAGGCATTTAACAGATTCATCTTGGGTTGGCAAACATCTAGCCTAGCTCTGAAAACCCACGTGTTCATCTCAGACCTGCCTTTACATCCCTGCACCACCATTTTCTGCTGGTGTGAGATCAGGCATAGTTTTTAACCTCTCTGAGATCTGGCTTATTTTTCAGTATGACAGAGATAAGTGGACCTGCTTTGTAATAAAGTTTAAATAAAGTAGAGCATTTTGATGCTATGAACCTAAAAGTATCTGGGACAGATCTCAGTCAATTTAGAAAGTTTATTTTGCTAAGGTTAAGGACGTACCCATAACGCAGCCTCAGGAGGTCCTGATGACATGTGCCCGAGGTGCTCGGGGTATAACCTGGTTTTATGCATTTTAGGGAGACATCTTACAATGTGTGTAAGATGTACATTGGTTCGGTCTGGAGAGTGGGTGGTCAGGGAGCTTCCAGGTCATAAGTAGGTAACAGACAAACGGTTGCATTCTTTTGAGTCTTTGATCAAAGACAGCGGTAGAGGAATAGTCATTTATGCCTTAGTCGAGCTCAGTGAATCTGCATTTTTACTTAAACAATCAGACTGAGGAAGCAATTAGATATGCATTTGTCTCAGGTGAACAGAGGGAGGACTTTGAGTTCTGTCTTTTCTTTGACCTGCACCTGTGAAGATGAGCTATCAGTTTACATTGCCCAGGTGAAATTCAAAAGAAGTTTTTAGAGTAAAGATCTTGAGGCCCGCAAGGAATTTCCTTGGAGGCAAATTGTGAGGGAGGTATTTTTTATATTTGTGGCTATCTTATTTAGAAATAAAATGGGAGCACGTTTGCCTCCCATAGTTCCCAGCTAGACTTTTCCCTTTAGCTTAGTAACTGAGGGTCCCAAGATTTATTTTCCTTTCACAGTGCCAAGGTCAATAATATATGGCAAGCACAGTGCCTGACATGTGGTTCAGTAAAGGGGCCATTGTGATGAAGATGGCATCCCAGAGATACAGCTCTGCCCCGGACCAGCTGGGCTGAAATTACAGAGCACTCCTCTTCCTCGGTTCTGCATTTGCTGGTATGGTTCTAGTGAATGTAAGAAAGGCATTTTGTAGCCAGCAAATGCAATCAACGAGTGCAACTTGGAAAGGCTACAGAATGAAGCCCTCAGGTTGTCTGGCAGAATTCTGCTCCCAGAAGAATTCTATTTATGAGATGCTGCTGGAACTGAGCAGTAAAACTTGCCTGAGTCTCTAGTTTCGCGTGGAAATCTGCCCTGTGTCCATAAATGCATCTTGGGTTTGGGGCTTTAATCAGATTTTGAGTGTTTGGTTTGTTGTTGTTTGTTCTTTCCGTGGCCCTGTTGCTTGGAGAAGGAACATCATGTTAAATTCATTTGCTTGAACTCTGTGACCATCCTGTGATTTCAAACACAGCTTGTCTTTTTTTTCATGTAATGTTTTTGGGAGGGGAAGGTGGGTTCTCCTGACCTCGGGAAAATCCACATCAAAATGATGGAGTTCTTTCATTTAGCAGAGATACAGCTTGAGGTGGACAGTGTCAAAATGGCAAGCTCCCCAAAGAGGAAAGGAAAGAGGGACGTCACTTTAGGATGGGCCAACGAGATGCTCCTTAGGAACCACAGAAGTGACACTTGTCAGCATCCACGCAACAAAATGTCGATGAGGGGAGCCAGCTGTGGTGACTCCTAGCAGCTCCTGGCAGCAGTCTATCTGCCTGTGTTGTCAACAGTCCCTGAATTAAATCAGCCACTGCTGCCGCCAATGAACTTGTAGGTTGTTGCAGGATAAGAGGCCCTAGGCAGTTTCTTCATCTCTGCTTGACCAAACCACGCGTCAAGGTCATGGATCCCAGGTGCCCCTGAAGACATTCAAGAAGTCTCATTCACCAGCTGAGCAAAGTCATGAGACAGACTGTCCATATGACAAGCCTGCTTTTAGGCTTTGACATTCCAGCAAGGAAGCAGGTGCCACTGACAGAAATGTGGTAGTTTGAGAGAAGAGGATTTTAAAGAACGAACCCAATTATTTTGATCCACGGAGTCTTAGAAGATAGAATGCAGGGAGGAGGCAAGCAGGGAGGAAAGAGAAGGGGCTTTTATGTTTCCCCATTGTTACTCCATCACACTGTCAGTTTGACTAGAAGGGCTGTTTTTATTTCCCTGAATCCCAGTTCTCTCTGAGTTCTTATTCACAGGGCAGGATGGGCTGACACTGTAGAGACGGTTTGGGTACGAGATGACTCCTAGTTTCAGTCACATCTCCATCAGTCAGCCCCTCTTAGATACTGCACAAGTTCCTTAGATGCTTTGGGCCTCGGTGTCCTCACTTACAGAATAGGGATGTTGGTAATGAAGGCCACCAGCTCCGTGCATGACAAGGTGCTGAGTGCTCTCTGTTTATTATCACACCGAATCCTTACGATCTGTTTGTGAGGTGCATTCTACTAGACCCTCCAGTTCTCAGATCAGGAAGCTGAGGGTTAGAGAGCTAAGGCAATGCACCCAGGTTACCGCAGGTTATCCTCAAGTTCTCCACGGAGCAGTGACCTTTTGTCACCATTCATCCTATATTACTGATATTGATCAATAGATATGTTACCGGAAAGGAGTCCAGATCCAGATCCCAAGAGAGTGTTCTTGGATCTCATTCAAGAAAGAATTCAGGGCAAGTCCGTAGAGTAAAGTGAAAGCAAGTTTATTAAGAAAGCAAAGAAATAAAGAATGACTACTCTATAGGCAGAGCAACAGCATGAGCTGCTAATTGGTCATTTTTATGGTTATCTCTTGATTATATGCGAAACAAAATGTGGATTATTCATGGGTTTTCCAGGAAAGGGGTGGGCAATTCCCAGAATTGACAGTTTCTCCCCCTTTTAGACCATATAGAGTAACTTTCTGATGTTACCACGGCATTTGTAAACTGTCATGGCACTAGTGGGAGTGTTTTTTGACATGCTAATGTATTATAATTAGCATCTAATGAGCAGTGAAAATGACCAGGGGTCACTCTTGTTGCCATCTCGGTTTTGGTGGGTTTTGGCCAGCTTCTTTACTGCAACCAGTTTTATCAGCAAGGTCTTCCTGATCTGAATCTTGTGCTGACCTCCTATCTCATCCTGTGATTAAGAATGCCTCATCGTCCTGAGAATGCAACCCGGTAGGTCTCAGCCTTATTTTACCCAGCTCCTATTCAAGACAGAATTGCTCTGGTTCAAAGCCTCTGACAGATACTGCATCCATGAGGTGAATAAAGGTTGCACCAGGGTTCATTTTATTGGCTAAGAACCCCAGAATTGTCACATTGCGTGCAGTGGTTCAGGCGGTTTGACCTCATTATTGAAGAGCACATCTGAAGTTAGTTTTGGACATATTGACATCAGTGTTTTGAAACTCCTCACCGCTTTCTAAGACTTTCCAGTTAGCCGAGTCAGCACAAAAGGCCTTAGCCAGATCGGAAAGGAGTTTGTTTTCATGGTTGCAGGGAGTGTTTTCTTATAGAGGTTTGTCTCTCCAGTGAAAACGTGTCTTACTTTGCGTCTGTCATTATGATCTTACTCGAAGGGAAAACGGTATCTTCCTGGGCTGCTTGCTCATTGGTGGAGGCTTGGCTTCCATGAAGACACACACTGGCTTTCCGTAGCACTTTCTCTTGTTTTTGCTTGTAAAATCACTATTTATTGCCCTTCAAAACGGTTTGCATTTGAATTAGGGTTCTGGGCCTGTACAGTGTGTGGGAGCCCAACTGCAAAGTAGATTCCATCATAAACAAGGTATCCCCCCTCCAAATTAACAGTAAAATAGGCCATATGGCCCCAGAATGCATCATTTCAGGCTTACAAAGAAAAGCAACTTAATTTCTTTATTTTTCAATTTTCCGTGATCACAGACTCACAGGAAGTTGCAAAAATAGTTCCAGAAGCACCTTGAACCCTTCTCTCAGCTTTCTCCATAGTAACATCGCCTGTAACTGGAGTGCAGCAATATCAAGAGCAGGCAGTTCACGTGGGCACAATACTATTAACCAGACCTCACGAGGTCTCCACCCATTTTTGTGTTTTTCTGTTTGTGTGTGTGTGTGTGTGTGTGTGTGTGTGTAGTGCTATGCATTTGATCACATATACAGATTTGTGTAACCAACACCACTATCAGGATACAGGACAGCTGCATGGTCACAGAAGGGCTACCTCTCTTGCTACTCCTTATTAGTTGTACTCACCTTCCCCTTACTCTTGGCCATCTCCCCTTCAATTATTAACCTGTTCTCCACCTCTAGTTTTGTTACTTCAAGGATGGTACATAATGGAATGATACAATATGTAACTCTTAGATATTAACTTTTTTTTTTTTTGAGGCAATATCTTGCTCAGTCGCCCAAGCTGGAGTGCAGTGGCACAATCTCGGCTCATTGCGACCTCCGCCTCCCAGGTTTAAGCCATTCTCCTGCCTCATCCTCCCAAATAGCTGGGACTACAGATGCCTGCCACCATGCCCAGCTAATTTTTGTATTTTTAGTAGAGACAGGGTTTCACCATGTTGGCCAGGCTGGTCTTGAACTCCTGACCTCAGGTGATCCACATGCCTCGGCCTCCCAAAGTGCTGGGATTGCAGGTGTGAGCCACCATGCCTGGCTGAGATTAGCTCTTTGCACTAAGCATAATGCCCCTGAGATTCATCCAAGTACTCACATCAACCAACAGCTGGTTCCTTTTGATTGCTGAGTAATATTCCATCGCATGATATGCCAGAATTTGTGGAACCATTCACTCACTGAAGGACATTTGACTTTGTTGCTAGTTTGAAGCTACTGCAAATAGAGCCACCGTGAATATTTTGTAAGACTTTTGTGTGAACACACATTTTCATTTTTCTGGGTACCAACTGCTGGATCGTATGTTAAGTGCATGTTAGTTTTATAAGAAACTGCCTGTTTTCCATAGTGGCTAAACCATTTTCATCCTTACCAGCAATAGAGGAGAAATCCAGTTCTTCCACATTCTCACCAGCATTTGGTGTTATCACCATTTTTCATTACAGCCATTCTGTTCAGCGTATAGTAATAGCTGGTCTCTGGTTTGGTGTATAGCAATATGATGTTAATTTGCATTTCCCTAATAACTAATGATATGAAACATCTTTTCATGTGCTTATTTGCCTTCAGTGTTCTCTTTGGTGAAATGTCTAACTATGTCTTTTGCCTATTTTTTGTTTTGTTTTGTTTTGTTTTATAGGCCATTTTCAGGACTTTAACTTTTGCCCATTTTCTTTCTTTATTTTATTTTATTTTATTTTATTTTATTTTATTTTATTTATTTTATTTTTTGAGACAGAGTCTCACTCTGTTGCCCAGGCTGGAGTGCAGTGGCACGATCTCGGCTCACCACAACCTCCGCCTCCTGGGGTCAAGTGATTCTCCTGCCTCAGCCTCCCGAGTAGCTAGGATTACAGGCACATGCCACCACGCCCCACTAATTTTTGTATTTTTGGTAGAGATGGGGTTTCACCATGCTGGCCAAGCTGGTCTCAAACTCCTGACGTCATGATCTGCCTGCCTCGGCCTCCCAAAGTGCTGGGATTACAGGTGTGAGCCACCACGTCCAGCCCCATTTTCTAACAGAATCTTTTAATGGTTGAGTGTTGAGAGTCTTTTATGTAGTCTCTATGCACGTCCTTTCTCGGAGATGTGGCTTGCAAATATTTATCTCAGTCTGTGGCTTATCTGTTCGTTCTCTTAATAGCATCTTTCACAGAACAAAAGTTTTTAATTTCATGCAAGTCCAATTTATACTTTTTTCTTCTATAGATTGTGCTTTTGGTGTCAACTCTAGGAATTCTTTGCCTAGCCCTAGGTGTTAAAGATTTTATCCTCTCTTTTCTTCTACACACTTTTATAGTTGTATTTTTACATCTAAGTCCATGACCCTTTTGGAACTTATTTTTTTATGTAAAGTGTAAGGTTTAGGTTGAGTTCATTTATTTGCCAGTGGACACACATTTGCTCCAGTGGCTTTTAGAAGTAGCTATCCTTCTTCCATTGAATTGCTATTGTCCCTTTGTTTTTAAAAAAAAAAAAAAAACCTGTCGGTGCAGGTGTATCTGTGCAGGTCTATTCCAGGTCCTCCATTCTGTCCCATTGATCTATGTCTCTCCCTCTCCAGTACTGTACTGTCTTATTACTGGAGCTGTAGAGTAAGGCTTCACATCAAGTAGAATGATTCCCCTGCTTTATTCTTCTTTTTCAAAAGTATTTTAGAAAACATTTTTTTTTCCTTTTTCAACTTTTACTTTAGATTGCAGGAATACATGTGCAGGTTTGTTACAAAGGTATATTACATGATGCTAGGGTTTGGAGTATGATGAACCCTAGCACCCAAATTGGTAGTTTTTCAAACTTTGCTCCCTCCCTCTCCACTTTTGGAGTCCCCAGTGTTTATTGTTTCCATCTTTATGTCCATGTGCACCCAATGTTTAACTCCCACTTCTGACTGAGAACCTGCAGTGTTTAGTTTTCTGCTTCTGTTCATTAAGACAAAAGCCTCCACCTCCATTCACGGTGCTGCAAAGGACATGATTTCATTATTTTCTGTGGTTGGATAGTATTCCATGGTATTTTCTAATCCGCCATTGATGGGCACCTGGGGTTGTTGCATGTCTTTGCTGTTGTGTATGGTGCTGCAATGGATATATGAGTGCATGTGTCTTTTCAGTAGAGTGACCTATTTTCCTTTGAGTATCCACTCAGTGATGGGATTGCTGGGCAAAATGGTGGTTCAACTCTTAGGTCTTTGAGAAATCTCCAAACTGCTCTCCACAATGGCTGAACTAATCTACGTTCCCACCAGCAGCATATACGTGTTCCCTTTTCTCCTAGTTCTACCAACATCTATAATTTTTTGACTTTTTAACAAAAGCCATTCCAACTGGTGTGAGATGGTAACTCATTGTGGTTTTGATTTGCATTTCTTTGCTTATTAGTGATGATGGGCATTTTTTCATTAATTGGCCATTCGTGTCTTCTCTTGAGAAGTGTCTGTTCATGTCCTTTGCCCACTTTTTAGTGGTTATTTGGAGAAAACCATTTTAAATGCAGTTTGAACTCAACAGCTTTTTATCCCCTCCAAAATTATTTTTCTGATTAAAACATAATTAATTTCCATTGTAAAAAACATTAAAATATCATAAACATCTAATAGAAAAAGTTAACAGATCTCTCCACACACCTGAGAGAGGATTATGTTCTTTCCCTTTGTATATATCAAGTTCTACTTTTTTATTTACAAAGGTGGGCTCACACTCTGTTCAGTATATTGCAGTCTGTATCAGGATTTGTATCCTTTTCCTTGTCTGTAAAAAGGGGGGGAACTATTAACAATACTCTTTATTTCTTTAGTCTGTGGTGAGGATCAAATGATAAAACACATGCAGAAAGTTTAACCCAGTGCCTGCTACATAGTAATGTCTTTGTTGATGTTATTTTTATTGTTCCCCCTTCGGCTTATGCTACCTGCTTTGGGTGATCTTGGCCTTTTTTGGTGGCAATAAAGGGCAGAGAAACTCCATAATGTTTGTAATCCAAGTCAGTTTGCAGAAGCAGTCAGGAGAATGGGTTCTTCCATCACTCAGTGCCAGTTTCCTACCAAATAGAATGAATGAGACAGGTAGTACCGCAAATTCGTAGTTTACTTACATTAATCGTAACGTCAAACATGTCAACAGTATCCTGGGGAGCCCCCAAGGTTCCTGTCCACTTGTCCACTGTACAGCCACCCACCCACGCTATACATGCTACCCAGCTCTTCCTCTAAGTGGGATCCTCCCAGAAAGCCAGAGCTCCTCTCCTAGAGATCGTTTGAGGAATTTGCCTGTGGTTTGTCTTACCTTCAGATCTTTAACATAAGCTGTAACCAGGGCAGCTAGAAGCAGAGCCTATCAGATCCGCCCCACCCTGCTCCAACCAGTGAAAACCAACAGAGTCCTTGGCCCCTGCAGCCTAAGAACATAAAAATTCTGTAATCTCCTTCTCTTTATCTCAGCTCTGCCTTCAAATGTGTCCCTTGAATGGCCCGCGTTCTCCCAATTTCATTAACTTAACACATTTTATTTCCACTAAGTAAACCCAAGGCGCTTCCATGGTACAATACAACAGATTTCCCTTCTGATCCATAATGCCAAACAATGTGCTACTTCATTCCCTTTAATGGCTTTGTATTGTGTTCTGTTTTATGGGTGTCCCACCGTTTGACCAACTTCACATCAATGGACATTTTGGTGGCGGTTCCTGGCTTTCCCTTTTATAAACGTTACAGCAATAAAAATGCTCAAATGTACATCTTCACGTACATATATGAAAGTCTTTGCAGGATAAACTCCCAAAAGCAAAATGCCTGGCCCAAAAGTATGAGCACTTTACATCACAGTTTATAGCCGTTTTTCTAATATGATTAAAGTATTTTTAAATTACCTTCACTTTTGTCATCCTTCAGTTACACTGGTTTCTGTATTGCATAGATTCCTAGCCTGCTCCACTGCAAACGGGCTGCCACACCGAGGATGAGGTTCATGGTCCAGAAAAGAATCTGGTACTCGATCATGGAGCAGAGGTGGAATTCTAGGCCTGTGAATGGTTCACATCAGCAGTGGGGGTCCCCAGTGAAGTGGGATCCCAAAGGCCACAGCAATTGGATGGATACTAATATCCTTCGTGATTCCGTGGGCATGAACTTGAACTTGCAATGGAAGCCTCTAAGGCACAGCAAGGCAGGAGCAGATATGAAGTATGCTTTGCAGCTAGCAGCTCCTCTAGAATTCAGTGGCTAATGATCATGAGGGAGGTGCTAAATATTCTGGGCTCCTTGCGTGAACTTCAAACCTACAAGTTCCCCACTCTTGAACCGAACCGCATTCCTGAGCTTCCTTCTATGCTCACATCCACTCCCAAATCTTCTAACCACCCTGAGCTAAATTATATTAAAAGGGCTACTCTTCATATGTTCACCACAGCACTATTCACAATAGCAAGTTCATGGAAGCAACCTAAGCGTACATCAGCGGTTGATTGGTTAAAGAAAATGTGGTGTATATATAGGTGAAATACTATGCAGCCATGAAAAAGAATGAAATCCTGTCCTTTGCAGCAACATGGGTGGAGCTGGAGGCTATTATCCTATGTGAATTAACTCAGAAGCAGAAAATCAACTACTGCATGTTCTCACTTGTAAGTGAAGGGTAAGCAGCGTATACACATGAACATAAACGTGGAAACAATAGGCAGTGGGGACTCCAAATGCAGGGAGAGAGAGATGTTGGGGATAAGGGCTGAAAAACCACCTATCAGGTACAATGTTTGCTGTTTGGGTAATAGGTGTGCTAGAAGCCCAATCTCCACCAGGAGACAATATACCCATATAACAAACATGCACACATGCTGCCCCGCAATCTAAAATACAATAATTTTTTTAAAGGTACTACATCAGAACACCCCCCACCCCCCGCACCCTCAGGTGTGGCATTACAGAAACCTCAGCAGCAAAGCACCTTTCCCCATCCTTCTCCAATTACCAGAGCACTATGCTGACCCCCAGAAGAGCCACATGCAAAGAACTTGCTAGCGCCTGCAGGTGGCCTGTTCATGGTGGTAGGGCGTAAGGGAAGGGGCAGGGAAAACAGGAGGAAAGGAGGCATCGTTTCCTGTAAATCTAGCACAGGCTTGGTTTGCTTAGACGGTGGAAATACTAAAAAAGTTAAAAAGATCTTTCCTCCATCATACACAAGAAAAAGGGAGGCAAAAATTGAGGTGAAAAATCTTTCTGCCGTTACTTAGGAAATCAATTGTGAATCCTTTCCTGTTCTTAAACCATAGCTATATAAACTGGAGGAAACGTCTGCTGCTGGTTTGCTCCACATCCAGCCTTGCCCCCTTGGGAGAAGCCTTGGAGCTGTATGGGTTGGAGCAGTGTCTGTGTAGAGTACTGATGCTCTGCCACTGGGCCCCTAGGGAATTTTTCTTTCAACACAGTGTGGGGCCATACGTGAAAGCCACCAAGTAGGGTTGCACATAGACTCTAGACTCAGACCAACCTGGGTCAGAATCCCATCTCTCCACCCCCTAACTCTGCTACCCTAGGCAAGTGCTTGTACTTCTCTGTGCCTCAGTTTCCTCACCTGTAATTTGGAGCTCATGACGGTAACCTACCCCACTGGGTGAGCAGCGTACCCAGGTCATGACACGAAGGATGTATGTAATCGTTAGCTGTGATTATCACCATTCCACTAATAAGATTTCTGTTGCTGCCGTTCTGCAGGACACGACTTTCTTTAGAAAATAGCTGTGTTGGCCGGCCACAGTGGTTCACACCTGTAATCCCCGCGCTTTGGGAGGCCAAGGTGGCTGGATCACCTGAGGTCAGGAGTTCAAGACCAGTCTGGCCAAAATGTTGAAACCCCATCCCTACTAAAAATATAAAACATTAGATGGGCGTGGTGGCGCATCCCTGTATTCCCAGCTGCTCAGAGGCTGAGGCAGGAGAATTGCTTGAACCTGGGAGGCAGAGGTTGCAGTGAGTTGAGATCACGCCATTGCACTCCACACTCCAGTCTGGGTGATAAGAGCAAGACTTTGTCTCAAAAAAAAAAAAAAAAAAAAAAAAAAAAAACCACTTGTGTTTGCATCCTTTTATTTGAGTTAGCTCAGTTCTACCAAATTCCCATCCTACAGCCTGTTCCAGTAACCCCAGGGCCATGAGACCTGGTCTGATGGCTTCTTCTCTAGCTGCTTATATCAGAAGAAGGCAACTCCCCGCTGTCCCCTTCACCTGCTAATGAGGCCTGGAACTTGCAGTCCGCACCACAGCATCATTTACTTTTTGTCCTTTCCTGGAGGTCTACACCGGGCAGCTGGGACTGCAGCCTTTCTCTCTCCCTTGGGTCTTAAATTACACTAACATCAGCCAGGCACGGTGGCTCACGCCTGTAATCCCAGCACTTTGGGAGGCCGAGGCGGGTGGATCACGAGGTCAAGAGATCGAGAGTATCCTGGATAACACGGTGAAATGCCGTCTCTACTAAAAACACAAAAAATTAGCCAGGCGTAGTGTCAGGCACCTGTAGTACCAGCTACTCGGGAGGCTGAGGCAGGACAATGGCGTGAACCTGGGAGGCGGAGCTTGCACTGAGGCGAGATCACACCACTGCACTCCAGCCTGGGCGACAGAGCGAGACTCTGTCTAAAAAAAAAACAAAACATTACACTAGCATTCACTCTTACTCTACCCGTAGGAAGTATGGTGTTGCTCACAGGGGACCCCAGGAGGCTTACCTTTCTGTTTTGTTTGTGAAAGTTTCTCCCCCATTTTGCTTGTGCTGCCATAGCAACGAAGCTAGATGTTGGCTTACTTTGGAAACACTCCCTTCCTGCAACATAAGTGTGTGTATGTGTGTGCCTGTGTATGTTGAACTGAGTTACTTATGAGCTGGGCTTCCTCAAAACCTGATAATCAAGGGACTCTGTTTCCATTCAGAAATAGCTGTTATTGACAGAGAAGGAAAATTCACAGATTTTTCCTCATTCGGGGATTATCTAGAATGTGATTCCCCTCAAATGGCCCACCTTTTTATCCTCAGCAATCATAGGATCTGTGACACGTGAAGAATAAGTGTCGTCTTGTTGGTGGGTATCAGCAGTGGTGCTGGTAGGACCAAAGGGGAAGAGATTCTGTCCAGGTGTCTCCTTGGCTGGTCAGTCCTACCTGGGTCCAGAAAGTTGATAGCCACCATCCTCATTATGATCCCTGTTAAAATCGCCATGCCATGGGGATGTGTTATAAGCACACATGCAAGATGCGTTACAAACCTGATCCTAAAGCCCCACAACTGCTCAATAAGGTAATAGTATTATCCTAGTTCTCCGCCTAAGGAAACTGGAGGCTAGTGACCACACCTTTTTTTGGTTCCATGACTTAGAACCTCTTAAACATTCCCTCAAGGCGTGTTTGAATTTGTTGCTTTGTAAAGGCAACAAAGCTTGAGTTAAGGGAAACCAAAGCCATACCTTGGAAAGGCCAAGGTATGGGGTTAATAAAACACGGATGTTTCATCATCCAAGCATGTAAATTCCACATGTCTGGCCATGTGTTCTCAGAGTCACGTGTGTATTTTACACGCAAGAACAAGCCAGTGGGTGGTCTCAAGGCAGAACAACTCCCCGGAGAACTTTCCATATGGACTGTTTTGGAGACTTAAGGGTCACTTTGATTTAATGCAAGTTTGTGTGATGCACTGATTTTAGAAACCGTAGCAAGAAGGTAAGGCTTCAAGGTAGTTAACGCAGAGGCATCACTGTGACTTGCCAGAATCTTTCCTGGGTGGTGTCCATGGTTCCTGCCACCCCTCCTCCCTCCCAGAAGTCCCAGGCTTAGTCTGAATGCTCAGTCTCTCTGCAGCTGCCCAAAGTGGTCAGTGAGTTACACTGGAGGCTTCAACCACGGGGTTTCTATCAACATGGAAATTTCCATTCATGGTTTCTACTGACACCGACCCCCTGGGAATGCTGAAAACACTGGAACACAGCTCTTGATTCGCTCAGATTTTCTTATTTAAAACAAAGAATATTTCTTGTGCAAAAATCGAGTCATTATCATTCTATCTTTATTCTCTATTCTCTCTCTCCCTCTCCCCATCTCTCTCTCCTGTCTTTATTTTCTTCCCTATCTCTCCCCCTTTTTCTCTTTCCCTCCCTGTTTCTCTCTTCTTCCTCTCTTTGTCTCTTTTCCTAACTTTTTTGTGTATGTAGCTGTGTCTTTTCCTGCCTTCTTTTTCTGCACTCTATCCCCAGCTCTCTAGCTTCCCCCCAACACACATACACCCCCTCCTATGCTATCTGGCAATTCCCACCGGGGAACTGCGGCAGGACATCTTATCACTGGGGAAGGAAATTCAAGCTGAAAGAATTCACCTTTTTACTTAAAATTTCTTAACTCTGTGACTATTCCTGTTTTCCACTTATGAATTCCAGCCTCCTCGCCCCCCTTCCCCTCAGGTGTGGCAGTGAGGTTAAAGTGGCTGCATGCTGCTGCTGGAGTGAGCCTTCCTGCTCCATGTGGCTTGTATAAAAAGTGCCCTTGGCACCTGTTCAATCAGACCCAATGAGGATTTTGGAACAGTATGCTTTCTACTGTAATTACATCTCAACAGTGACCAATTATATTATTCCTTGATTGCAAATAAATTTACAATGCTTATTTTTGTGCTCCCTACCTTCATTGCATCTTTCAATATATTTAATACACTTTAATCACTCAGTGGGAGGTGAGGAAATACAGGCCCCTCTTGTGAAGGGAACAAGAGGGTGGTTGGGCTCAGAACTGCTTTTTCTTTGTTACGCGTGTTGTGGTTGTTTTCCAACTGGAGAGTCATGAACATATTTATGGACCTGCAAGGAAAGATAAGTTGATGTGCAGGGAAGGAGGGCAGGAAGGGGTAAGGCACTGAGGAGTACATAGCAGGTGGGAGCCAGGGACTGGAGTTCACTTTGAGCAGCAAGAGAGATAGCCTCCTGCAGCCAGGAGAAGGAAGGAGGCAAGAAAGAGGCAAAGGGAGGGGGCCTGTGGGCTTCCAGGTTGGGGATGCTGAACACGGAGGTCACCTGCTTTCTCGCACTCTTCCCCTGTGGGTCAAGCAGCAAGGTCTGCTGCTGAGAGAGGCAGGGGTCTGGAGCTCACTTTGCAGGTTTGCCGAAGCACCCAGCCACCTGAGGACCTGATTCAAAAGGTGGGCCCAGGTTCTACTTTTCTAACCAGCTCACAGCTAACTTGGTCCAAAGTGCACACTTTGAGTTGGGAGGGAAAAATGGACGACATACCATTTTTTCTTCATTGCCAAGTAAGCTGGAGTCTGAACACAGTTCTAATTGGACAAAATGGAAAATGCCATGTTTTAATTTTCTGAGGCCCATTGAGACAGCTCCAAGGGTGACACAGCTGCCTCCTTTCAAGCCCCTGCTCCTTTGTAGGTTGATGGAACTTGACCCTGGCTGTAGGACCAGAGTCAATTTGTTGCACCTGCATCCACTTGGCACCCACAGGTGTAAAATGTATTTATTGAAAAGCGGGCAGGAAGAACAAAAAGCAGGAAAAAAAATACCTTTCTTCTTTTATAAAAGGGATTATCAGCGCTAATTCAAAAATTGTAGAGTAATGAAAACTACATCAATAATTTTCATAATAATTATAGTCTTTGGTTTTACCCTTGAATGTTTTTCTGGCAACATCTGATTCAATTACCCCAGAAAATGTTATTGTGCTCTTCCAGTGTTTTCCTACGAGGTTTGAATCTAGGGCCAAGTAAATGATACCTCTTGTCCTAGGGGAGCTTGTGGGCTGCCGTACACAGGCAGCTGTCATGTAGGGAGACCTGACACACATAGCTTAGCTGGGTTAGTGATTCTCAACCCCGGAGGGTTTTACACACGCTGCTGGGACACCCTGCAATGTCAGGACACATTTTTGATTGTCACAGCTTGGGTGGCGCTACCAGCATCTAGTAGGTAAGAACTAAGGATGCTGCTCAGCATCTCCCAATGCACAGGGCAGCCCCCACCCAGTGAACGATTATCCAGCCCCGAATGTCGTTAGTGGCGAGATTGAAAGACTCTGAGATTAGGATTATGACTGGATTACAATTCGAAAAGAAAAAGTAGGGTAGATGCGGTGGCTAATACCTGTTATCTTAACACTTTAGGAGGCTGAGGCTGGAGGATTGCCTGAGGCCAGGAGTTCAAGACCAGCCTGGGCAACATAGCAAAACCCTGTCTCTATAAAAATTTTAAATATATATAATATATTTTTAAAATTTAAATATATAATATATTTTTAAAATTTACATATATAATATATTTTTAAAATTTACATATATAATATATTTTTAAAATTTACATATATAATATATTTTTAAAATTTAAATATATATTTTAAAAATTTAAATATATATGTTTTAAAAATGTGAATATATATAATATGTTTTAAAAATTTAAATATATATAATATCTTTTAAAAATTTAAATATATATAATATCTTTTAAAAATTTAAATATATATAATATGTTTTAAAAATTTAAATATATATAATATGTTTTAAAAATTTAAATATATATAATATGTTTTAAAAATTTAAATATATATATAGTGTGGTGTCACATGCCTGCAGTCCCAGCTGCTCTGGGGGCTGAGGCAGAAGGCTCCATTGAGCCGGGCAGTTAAGGCCACAGTGAGCCATCCTCACGCCGGTATACTTCTCCAGCCTGGGCAACAAAGCAAGACCCTGTCTCAAAAAATAATAAAATAAAAACTGTTGATCAGAACAGTTCTGGTTATAAGTGACTCCTAGCTCTAAGTAGTTTAGATAACAAGGGGACTTTCTATTGGCAGGAATATTAGGTAATGAGAGACTAGGGTACTGTAACAAAAAGTTCCCAAAAGAACAACATGTATTTCTCTGTTCATGAAATTCCTTAAAATGATATTCACTGTAACAAACATCGTTTCTTTATGTATTTTATTTATCCGTTTTCGTTAAAACAATGTGCATTTTATTGCTTATGTGCTGGGCTTTCATGTAAGCATTTTATAAATTATTTAATCCATCATAATCCTATAAGGGTAGGTGGTATTATTATTAATTATTCTCATTTTGCAGATGAGAAAGTGGAGACACAGGGAGGTTAAATGACTTGCCAACAGTCACAAAGGCAACAAGATGCAGCTTCCTGTGGCTTTAAACATGAATCACTTTCCTCACTGGTCTTTTTTTTTTTTCCTTTTTTTTTTCTTTGAGATGGAATCTTGCTCTGTCGCCCAGGCTGGAGTGCAGTGGCATGATCTTGGCTCACTGCAACCTCTGCCTCCCAGGTTCAAGAAATTCTCCTGCCTCAGCCTCCCAAGTAGCTGGGATTACAGGTGCCCACCACCATACCTGGCTAATTTTTGTATTTTTAGTAGAGACAAGGTTTCACCATGTTGGCCAGCTGGTCTCAAACTCCTGACCTCAGGTGATCTGCCTGCCTCAGCCTCCCAAACTGCTGGAATTACAGGCGTGAGCCACCACACCTGTCCCATAGGTCTTTTTTAATGTGACAGAGTGCCATTGGAGTGCATCTCTCCTCGCGCAGATTTTCATTATGTTACTCCACCCGGTGATCAGAGCCCAGGAGGGACAGAGAATGCTTATTAATCCTCCTTATCTCATTGAGCCTGATTCCCAAGGGAAGGATTCTCATCCATTTCTTCTCCCTCTGGGACTCAGAAACTCCATCAGCCACCTCTGGAAGGAGTATGCGATGTGCTCATGGGAATTACAGTAGGGCCCAAGGGGTCTATTTGAAACGGGAACCAATGGTGCAAACACAGAGAATGGATTTAGAGCAGTTTCTTCTGACTAAGACATTTGGGATTTAAATGCAAATTAGAAGCTGTAAGTCAATTCCATGTATGAATTTATACAAATCCCTTGTAATGAAAGCAGAAGGTTTCTCTTGTCCTTATTTGTGCTGCGGTGTTAGCATCAAGAGCCTAACCAAGTGTGTCAATCTCCCTACAGCTCTAGAGATTAGAGATGTGCTTTCTCCAGTTAGAGACGGCTGTGAGTTGCATGCTGGGGGTGGGGGGTGGGCTTCTCCGTGGGCTGCAGGGGGTCTGTCTAGTTTCTCCATTAACTTCAGCAACACCCCACGGAAATTGGGAAGAAGGAGGGTCCTCGTGGTTTAGCCAAAGGTTTTGAAAGAGACAAGGCTCTCATTGTACCCCCTCTTTACTGGCCCCTCATGCCATTCACAAACCAAGCCCTCATTCTCAAATATTGCCTTTCCTCACTCGGGAGCTCGAGGCTGGGCTCTGGGAAGCTGACAGTCCACGATCTCTTGTATTTGAAAGGAGCAACCCAGGGGCTACATAGGTGTTAACAAATGACTTGAATCCCCAGCGCCTGAAGCCTGTAGTCACCATATGACCCCAGCAGCTCCACTGCTAGGTGTAAACCCAAGACAATGAAGGCATAAGTGCTCCCAAAACTTGTATGTGAACATTCACAGCAGCATTATTCACAATAGCCACTAAGTGGAAACAATTCCAGGTCCGTCAACTGAGAAATGGAGAAACAAAACATGGTCTATCCACATGGTGGAATGCTTTCAGCCACACGAAGGAATGAAATACTGATCCATGCTACAATGTCGATGAACCGTGAAAACACGATGTTCAGTGAAAAAAGTCAGACACAAAGGGCCACATATTGCACAATTCCATTTCTATGAAATGTCCAGAACAGGCAGATCTCCGGGGACAGAAAGCCAATTAGTGGTTGCCAGGAGCTGGGAGGGGATGAGCAATGGGGAGTGGCTGCTCCTGGGGATGGGGTTTCTGTTTGAGGTGTTAAAAAAATTCTAAAATTGATTGTGGTGGTGGTTGCACAACTCTGTGAATGTGCTGGAATCCGTTCATATGTACAATTTAAATGGATGAATTTTTTGGTATGTGAATCACAGCGCAATAAAACTGTTGGCAAACAAAAAACTGCATAGCACCATGTCTAAAGACTACAGGGGATGCCACCCAAAGGGTCACCTTTTGAGGAAGAACTTGAGCTCTTCTTAAGGTTTGAAAAATTACAAGCTGTTTTTTTTTTTTTTTTTTTTTTTTTTTTTTTCCATAGCTCAGAAATCAAACCAGATTGAGGAAAATCTTTCTAGGGAAAAAAAAAACTCACAAAAGCTGAGAAAATTAAAATACATAGAGCTCCTAGAATCAGGAATTGTAGCTTGCTTTTAATATCATCAGCACTCTAGCATAGTTCTGATACTTAGGTGTTGAAGAGTTGACAGGAAACAGAACCCAGGAGGTAAATGAAGAACTAATTTGTTGGGAAGAGGTTTAGAAAGGAAGAAATCCCTTAGGAATTCTCTTACCCTGCTTGATTTTTCTTCAAATAATCCAACAAGCTGGGTATTTTATTATTTATGTATCTATGTAGCATCTCACTCCCACATAGGGACAACACTCATGACAGAAGGGACCTCCTATGGTTTGTCCACTTCTGTGTCCAGCATCAAGAACGGCGCTCAAGCATGGTGTCATCAGCCATAAATATTTGTGGAATGTACAGACAGGGGATTGAAGGCTTGGATAGGGGAATATGTCCTTGGAGAGTGAAATGAACGAGTGGCTAGGAACACACACATGGATGGGGGAATTAACATGCTGACGGGGAATGAACAAATGGGTGGGGTAATGAATGCACAAATCGGAGACTTAATACATAGACAGGGATGGGCATGTGGCTACGGGATGATGGATGGAGGATAAAAGTGTGGATAGAGGATGAATGAATCATTCCACCAGAGACATGTAGCCAGCCAGCATGATTGAATTTGTTCCGGTTCTTTCTATTAGGTTGGTGAAAGTAATTGCAGTTTTTGCAATTAAAAATGGCAAAAAATCGCAATTACTTTTACACCAACCTGATACATCTATAACCATGTCTGGGGGAAGGGTCTCTCCTGCACCCTGACATGGCGGGGTTTATCTGAACATTAGGGTGTAGCCCATAGTTAGGAACAGCCCCTGAATTTAACAGAGAAAGACCCTGAAGCAAGTAAGGCAGGTCAGGAGACCAGGATGGGTAGAGGTCCTGCGCAAGATGATGTGCAAGAAAGGACCCAAGAAACGTGGTGGGATCAGTGGCCAAGAGGAGAAGACGCACAAGAGGTCAGATGAAGAATCCTGCCAGAACGCAGATTGCTAGCCCCAGGATGAGGAAACAGGCCCAAGAATCTCGTGAGTTTCATCAGAGAGCAATAAAAGAAAATTAAAATATAAAAATGCCTGGATGTTCCAAACAGCTCTTCAGTGCTACAAAACTACCATGCCTGTGCTTCCGTCTCCAGGCAAATATACTCCAAATAGTTTCCTCTTGATCCACTCACCCCATCATTCGTCCCTTTTCTGCATTACACCTACAGGTTAATGGATGCTGCCACCTAATCCCTGCATGATTTCCCACCAACCCTATGACTGTGGGTTCTGGAGAGGTGAAAGAGCATCTCCAGGTGGCTCAGAACTGTGGCTCCAGGTACTACTCCTCCAGGCGGGCTGCTCCCTGGGGCACATGTTCTCAGTCCACCAGTGGGTAACGCCGCATCAACCAACCTGCTTCCTGGCACATGGGATGCACAGCCTGTGACCTTGGACCCAGCAGTAGGCAGCATGCTTTCCAGTTTTGGAGGCAAGGACAGAGGCATACAAGGCACGACTTGAGATCCTGTCCAATTTAGAATTTTGTAGGACCGATTCATGTTGTTGAACACATTGAGTGATGAGAAACCTGGCAAATCTTGTTGGCAAATCTCCCACCTTGATTCCCTTTGGCATCCTTTGCGTCTGTCTGATCCTTCCAGCCTGGCCTTTGGATAGCTGACAGGTACCCACTTCTTAGGATGTGTCAGACACCACACTAAGAGTTTGATCTGCACTCGTTCATTTATTCATCAGAATCACCTGTGAAGTTAGCAATGACCATATCCCCATTTTACAGATAAGGAAGTACTGAAGCTGACAGAGGTGAAGTTGCTTCAGAGAACCCAGCTGATGAGTGACAAACCCAGACCCTCTGAGGTGGAGCACTGAGCAGAGGCCCGAATGGCAAGATGGTGCCAGTACATGAAGACAAGAGTCTGTCAGAGAGAACGACACAGGCAGAGTCCTGCAGCTTGAGCAACTGCATACAAACCCGTGGCAGAACCCATGTGAATGAGGGAGAGAAGGCAGAGCTAGGCAGATCCCAGAAGGCCTGGGAACCTACGGAAAAGACTCTGGATTTTGTAAAGTAGAAGTTCTTGCAGGGCTGCGAAGACAGAGGAATGTCAGCTCCGTGAGGGCAGGAATGTGTGTCTTCGTTGTTCAATGAAGACTCCCAAACACCCAGAATCGAGCCTGGCATGTGGCAGGTGTTCAATGGCTTCATGGAATCAATGAATCACATTTAAATTTGTAACAAGATGACTCTGGCTGCTACTATGCAGAGGACAGGTTGTAGAGAGAAAGTGGCAGGGGGGAAAACAGAGGAAGAGTCAAACACCCCTGTAGGAGATAATGAAATTACCTGAGCAGAGCTTCTGGTGGCTGCACCAAGGTTGGTAGGGGTGGGACGCAGAGAAATAGGCCTATTCAGACATATTCTGCATGCATGCAACCATCACCACTATCTAAGGCTAGAACTTTTTCATCACCCAAGGGGAAACTTCACATCCATTAAGTGGTCATTCTCCATTCCCACCCCTCACACCCAGCCCCTGGCAACCATAAGTCTGTTTTCTGTCTCTCTGAATGTGCCTGCACAGATATTTCGTAGAAATGGAATCATATAGTTTTTAAGAGTTGTTGCTGATGAAGTGGATGTTAGAAATGAGAAAAGAGAGGAATCAAAAGATGACTCCTGGGTTTTCAGGCTTCACAAATGAATAAATGGTGGTGCTCTTTGCGAAGCAAAGGGAGAAGGGGGAAAGATGAGATTCGTTTCGGTGGAGTCAGGAGGTGGAAAGGCCTCTGTTTCGATCATGTTAATTTCGAGGTGCCCGTTAGACACCCAGAGGCAGACGCTGGCTGTGACTTGGCACTTGCAATCCTGGATACAGGGCAGAGGCCAGGGTTGGGTGTGTGAGTGTGTGATTCCTCAGTAGAGAGGCAGTGCATGGAAGTTCTCATCTAGGTGGTGAATGATGAAGAGCTACCATTGCTCAAGCTGGGACTAGAACCCCTGAGCCATGTTGAGAAAAAGTCAACCAGATCCAGGCACTGTTACCCTTGAATGGCAAAGGTGATTTAGTGGCATCTTGATCAAGGCTCCTGAGCCATTTCCTGTGGGAAAGTGGACGTCTTTGAATGACTGCACAGAGAATCTTGGTCTTTGCCACTCTCCCCTACAGTTTTGGCAATATCAGAGCCAATTTTAGGGCACAAACACAAACCATTCCCAGTTATCCTTTGCCTGTAATAGGAATAAGACTGCATGGTGTAAGGAATTAATTGATTTTAGGAGGCATTTCATCTCTCCAAGTCAATCTTTAGGGATCGACACTACTGGTGGCTTATGAATTTCAGATGTGGTACATTCTGGGAATGCCAGCTCTTGGGCTCCAGGAAAGGTGATTAAAGGACAGGCTGATGCCAATGTTTATGGAGAATAAAACTTGCACTTCAGGTACAGTAAACTCAGGGCACTCAATTTGGCTTTATTCTTCCATATTCTTAGGAAAGACTGAAGTCACATGAACTGAAAAGATCTCAGCTCTGCATATGTAATGGCAAAATGAAAGATGTAGGCTCTTCCTTTGAGAAACTAACAGACTGTGGATCCAGCTCATGATAAAGAAACAGCCATATGAGTGATGTAAAGTGTGTTAATCCCTCAATACAGGTTCATTTATCTGTACTGCCACTCCATTGCTGCGTTGTTCCTGAGCCAAGTGTCCTGGCCACCTGTCTCTGGGACAGTGAGTGACATTATGAAGTCAAATAAGGTGTCCCCCATAGACCGTCAAGAAGACAGGCTGCTGCTTTTCAGGGATCTCTACTCTGATCCCCTTGGGATAGCTTCTAGGTTCATGAGTAGGCAGAATCCCACTGAATTACTAGTTCCTCTTTGACCCCCAAAGCAGCACTTTAGACATAAAGTTCATCTATGCTCAGGATGACAGCCAACCAGTAGCTCCAAACTGTTCCTTGACAATCAGTTTCTACTCCACTGAACAGCCCACCTTCCTCTGCAGCAGACCTCTTCTTTGATGGAGAGGCTGTGGGCTGGGGATATGGAGAACAAACTGATGAATGAGGGATGTGTCTGCAGAAATCAGTCAGTGGAAGAGATGACCTCCAGGAGACTGTGATTTCCTTGGCAAAGGTACTGCATTCACTTGCTTAGCAATGTCTGTGAACTCCTTGCCCACAGAACAGCAAGAATTCGCAACATTCCCCACCAGTGGCATCCTTCAGCACTGTCAGCCACATGTCCTCACCAGCAAGGTCCCATGTCCTCACCACCAAGGTCCCATGTCCTCACCACCAAGGTCCCATGTCCTCACCAGCAAGTTCCCAACACAAGTTAGAATGCGCCACCAAGTCTCTTTTATCATTTGAGCTTAGAACTAAAAGGGACCTCAGCGGTTACCTCAAGCTGTTGTTCTCAGCCCTTGGCTATTCATTAGAATCACAGGAGGGTGTTTTCAGAAATACAAATGGCTGGGCCCCATCCAAGAATGATGTCTGAAAGCAGGACTCCATATCATTAGTGGGTTTGTTTTAAGATTTTTAGGTGTTTTAATGTGTAGTCAGGATTAAGAATGACAGCTTTAGTCTGATGCCCTTTTCTCAGGTAAGTGAACTGGGACTCAGAGATCTTGCAGAATTTACCAGAAATGTACCCATCCGTTAGAGCAGCAGTCCACAACCTTTTTTTTTTGAGATAGAGTCTCACTCTGTCACCCAGGCTGGAGTGCAGTGGCACGATCTTGGCTCACTGCATCCTCCACCTCCTGGGTTCAAGGATTCTTCTGTCTCAGCCTCCCGAGTAGCAGGGACTACTGGCACCCACCACCATGCCTGGCTAATATTTGTATTTTTTGTAGAGACGGGATTTCATCATATTAGTCAGGCTGGCCTCGAACTCCTGACCTCAGGTGATCCTCCTGCCTTGGCCTGCCAAAGTGCTGAGATTACATGCAGAAGCCACCACGCCCAGCCAATCCACAAGCTTTTTGGCACCAGGAACTGGTTTTGTGGAAGACAGTTTTTCCACAGACCAGGGTTGCAGGGATGGTCTTGGGAGGATTCAAGCACATTACATTTATTGTGCATTTCATTTACATTATTATTACATTGTAATATACAATGAAATAATTATACAACTACCATAATGTAGAACCAGTGGGATCCCTGAACTTGTTTTCCTGCAACTAGACCGTTCCATCTGGGGGTGATAGTAGACAATGATAGATCATCAAGTACTAGATTCTCACGAGGAATGCGCAACCTAGATCCCTCATGTGTGCAGTTCACGATAGGGTTTGTGCTCCTATGAGAATCTAATGCCACCACTGATCTGACAGAGAGTAGGGAACCACTGAGTTAGAGGCCAATAGGATTTGCCCCACTTCATTGAATTCCCTACTCCTTTAAATCTGCAGAATTGCATAAGCCAACTCCAGTGTCTTCAGAAAGCAGACTATGTTATTGTCTCTTGAAAAGCCATTTTTCATCCAGATTCACATGTTTGTGGTCAGATGAGTATCTCTACAAAAAATCTCTCTGCTTCTCAGAATTAAACTATTTTCAATTATCTTGTCAGATGAACAAATGTGTTTTGCATTTTCTTTCATTTTTAAAGAGAGAAACCCAAGTGAAGGAGAGCTACTGACATCCAATGAAATAAAGTATCCAAGCCTGAAATTCAGAAAGAAAATAATGTGGGCATATTTGCTGTTTGGTTTTTATTTTTCTGTCACCATCTAATGTAATATTTATTTCATCATTCCCCTAAGGCAATGATTTTCAAACTCTCTTTAGCAGCAAAACTTTTTTTTTTTTCAAACAAAATCCTAGGCAAGAATTCTAATATACAAAACAGATAAAACATAATTAACAGATTCCTCAGGCAGTTTAAATTCTTCTTATTGGAAGGAAAATGTTTGATGCCTTGGTAGGACTCCTGCACCATCTCAAACATTCTTGCTGGACTCAGTGGCTCACACCTATAGTTGCAGCACTTTGTGGGGCCAAGACGGGAGGATCACTTGAGCCCAGGCATTCGAGGCCAGCCTGGGCAGTATAGTGAAACCCCATCTCTACACAAAATGTAAAAATTAGCTGGGCGTGATGGCACACACACACCCAGCTACTAGGGAGGCTGAGGCACAAGGATCACTTGCGCTTAGGATCTCAAGGCTGCAATGAGCCACAGTCACACCACTGCACTCCAGCCTGGGTGACAGAGCAAGACCATGTCTCAAAAAAAAATGAAATAAAATAAAATCTTGGTTCTCAGGAACACAGTTTAAGAACCACCGTTCCACTGCATCATTTTCCTGTCAGTCTTCAGTGGCCATGTCTTTTCATTTTGTTTTGTGGGGCAAAGACCTGCTTCATTATGCAAGCCTCTTCTCCGTGAAAACGCATTTCATTTTTAGTTTTGCAAATGTGCAGTTCTGTATTTGGTGTAGACAGGGTCATGTAGAGGAAGAATACAGTCATTGGAAGGTCGACTGTCCCAGGTGGGCATCTTCTTCAAAAGCCATGGACTCAGCACCTCCTGTGTATCTGCAGCCAACACATGGAAACATCTCAAAGGAAATGAATCAAAGAAGTGTGCCCTGAGGGGAAGAGGGAGCAATTCCTGCCAGGGCTTGCAGTGAATGTTTCCCTTTCTTGCCCTTTGGTTCGTTCCCCGGCACCTGTAGAGCCAGGAGGTTGAGGGATGGTTCATTTTCTCACTCAGTGGAATGGGACGCACAGATAGCTGCTGTCTAAGAACATCATTTTCCTTTCAACCCAGGATCACCCTGGGTGGGTGGGTCACATGGGGGCAGGACGTCAGTGAGGGGGACATTAGTATCAGTCCAGGATCAAGAACCACACTACCTGGGATGCCAATGAGTTTTGGAGAGGACTCTTCACTCAGAACATTTCTTTCTTGTTGAGATGCTATTCCTTATTATTTTTGAACTATTTCCACATTCGAGTTTTGCATTTTCTCACCTGTTTGTTAACAGTGGGTGACTTCAGACATTTAACTGGGAAGACTCTGGGTGTTTAATAGACCTGTCACTGTCCGTTACCACAGCTAGTAGGTACTCTCTCTTCGCATGATGGAGATAACACGCAGATACTTTTAGCAAAGCATCTGGCACAAAAGAGAAACACAAAATTGTCCGTAGAAGAAATTAGTGTTAGTTGGACCAAGAAAGGACTTTGATTATGTTTTATTAAAAAGAATCTCTGTGTTTTAGACTGAAATCTTTGCAGATGCAATGGCACATCTGGGATTTGCTCCAAACAGTGCAGAATCGGGGTGGGGTGGCTGTGGAGGTGAAGCACCAGGAGTGGGGAGGTGAGGATCTCTAAAGCCTGAAGACAGGCACGTAGGGGTTATTATCCTATTGTACCTGCTTTTATACATGTTTAATATTTTTCACAACAAGATGTGAAAAAGAAAAAATACTTGAGAAAACATCTAGGAAACCCAAAGCACCATCAAAGGGACCACTCACCTGATGAGATCAGCAGACATCTGCAGAGTTGTTTTCCCCAGGCGCCATTATTGCAAGGAAGAGAAACCTGCTCAAGGCAACTGGAGTGAAAATGAGGTTGTTGATGGGAACAGAGGTTCCAACAGACAAGAACACAGGGAACATCATAGGATTGAGAGCAGGACTGGGAAACAAGTCAGCGACTGAGAGCACTTCCTGTCTGTCCTTTGTCTTTGAGTCCCAGAAGAAAATCTCTTTTGTAAATTTTTCTCTCAATTTCTCCATTCTTTTGCTTCTCCATGCATATTGGATTTCTCTGATAATTTATCCATATCCAAATGACAAAAAATGGCCACCCCTTGCACAAATGCTGAGAAACCTATATTTCTCTTAGTTCAAATTTATAAAAGTAATAATCCCGTTTTCCATGAATCAACCGATGGAGTGGTTACCCCGGAGTGAGGTGATCAGCTCTGGGTCCAATAAGCTGGGGCCAAGGAAGCTAGGATCACATGATACAAAATGACTAGTACCACTCTTTTCAGCAGCGACTGGGGGAAGGTTTAGTTCTCTCAAATGTTTTATGGATTATGCAGGCACGCTGAGCTATATCTACTCAACACCGCTAAGATTTTCAGGAAAGAAATACTCTAATTTGCCATTTAGAAATTCTATCATCTCTGTCATTTGAACTACAATTGAGTCCACTTTCCTTTTTCTTAGGAGAAATAGAAAAGAACTGGTTACTGCTGCAGTAACATGGCACATGTATACATATATAAAAAACCTGCACATTGTGCACATGTACCCTAAAACTTAAAGTATAATAATAATAAAATTAAAAAAAAAGAACTGGTTACTATTCTCATTGGGAGACTCTCAAACACATGTACGTTGTTATCTTTCTACCTTGGGTTTTTATTCTTGAGACAAAATAATCCCAAAAGTTAGTGTCTACTTACAGTGCTCTTACTTTATGAAAGATGTGGCATTGAGCATTTTGGGGAATCAGAGACATGACTCCGACTCCCCAGGAGCTCAACATTGGGAGAGGCATGCCCCAGGCTGTCTCTGTTTGAGAGGCCGGGAAGTCTGTGCCAAATTCTTTCTGTTCATGGTTACTGGAATTCTCACCTCTAGCATCTGATTTTTTTCTTTCCTGTGTGAGCTACCTCCCATGGGCATTAAAAATCAAGTCTCTGACACCACTCTGCATCTTCAAAGAAAACAAATCATTTACAGAATTTTAATCAGATAAAGAGAGGAGAAGGCTGGGCACAGTGGTTCATGCGTGTAATGCCAGCAGTTTGGGAGGCCAAGGCAGGAAGATCACTTGAGCCTAAGAGTTTGAGACCAGCCTGGCAACTTAGTAGGACCCCATCTCTACAAAAAAAAAAAAAATTTAAATTAGCCAGTCATGGTGGTTTATGCCTGTGGTCCCAGCTAAGGCAGGAGGATCACTTGAGCCTAAGACGCTGAGGCTGCAGTGAGCTGTGATCATAACACTGCATTCCAGTCTGGGCAACAGAGCAAGATCTGCTTCAAAAAAAAGAGAAGAAAAAGATGCTCACCAATGACTGGGACTATGATGATCTGGTGGGTTCCTGAATATTCTTTCGTCTTGCTCCTGTAGTCACTTCAGGGCCTGACTATACCTTTTCTACTGTGACGTAGCTAGGGAAGGACTTAGTAGGTTCCAACCATCTTGAGGACTTGCCAATGAACAGACCATGGTTCTTAGTCAAGCAACCACAGGTCCCTTGAGTGGTTCTGTTATTAATCTCTTCTGAGACATCGGGCTTTCTTAAGATATTGAATGACCTTTATTTAGAACTCTGTACTGTATACTGTTTAAAATTTTTATGTAAATATATAGCTTATGTATATTTTATATAATCATAGTTTTTATTTTTATATTTCATATTATATATGTGTCTGCATATATATACATATGTGTATATATATATATATATATATATATATATATATATAGTGCACGCAAACATGATGTGGAGGCTGAATGAAAATGTTCTCATACGTTTTCTTCTAAGAACTTTACTGTTTACCTTTCACATTTTGTGTATGGTGTGAGGTAGGGGTCAGGATTCATTGTTTTCTCCAGATAGATATCCAATTGATCCAGCACCATTTACTGAAATAACCATTACCTGGAAACTAAATCATGTCCAAACATAAAAGCATCCATAATTGGCCACAGGTACAGCCTTGGATGTATGACAGTGAAGGCAATGGTTTTAGAAGTGGTAGAAAACAAATCATCAGGATATGTTGTAGATGTACAGTGCCTACAAAGAAAGGGGACACCCAGAGGGAATACTAGCCCTCTCATTTACTGATGTATTTTTGTGCCTAGTGGCGTCTCCAGCATGCAACAGACACAACAAGTATTTATTAAAATGAATTGTTGTATCTTTCCACCATGACATAAATCCTAATCATAGAAGAAAACCAGATATCTAATGCAGCTTTCCCTTCCAAATGTGGACATGATAGGATTGACATCATTTGCCTCATGTCTATTGTTGGAGCATAACAAGAATGAGAAAGTGTGTGAGTGCCAGGCGTACATAACTGAAAAAAAAAGCTTCTTCCACACCACCTGAGGAAAATAAAATACATATATACATAACTACATTATAAGGCAGACTGTGGTAAGAGCAGAAAGAGTCACAGGGGTTTAAACCAAATCCTCCAATTTCTTGGTGAGAATTTCATATGATACAGGGCAAAATCCATCATCATTATCCTTGCTAACAAATACTGACTGCTTGTTATACATATGCCAGGCAATTTGCCAAGCTCCTTAAATGCATTTTGTTATTTTTCTCAGTCACAGTTTCTACCCATTAAACTATTGGGAAGAGGCTTCCAATAAGCTGTATCTTTTATGTAAACATAGACTCAAAAATGTTCGCAAGCTCCGTTTCTGATGTTCTCTCCCCTACCTTTTTATCATCACAAATAGAAATTAGTGAGACCCTATCTTTTAATTTTTTTAAGCCAAGGCCCAGATGACTACATCCCAGCTTTCCAAGTTCCATGTTAGTTCTCTGTGAAACTTTAGGGTTAATGGTTCATGAACTTGGTCTACTATTCAGGTCAAACATGCAAGTAGTCAAGCACGCAAGTTTGCATCTGTCCAGTCCTTTAAAATTGTCCTCTGTCACTTCTTTCCCATCTGTGGCTTTCCAGCCTTCTGATCATTATTTCCATCTTCCATGTTAATCTAAAGTCAACTTTCTGCTCTTGGAGGAAGAACATGCATTCTTTGTGCATAATAAAATTCAAGTCCCTCTTCCCACCAGTGATGGCCTTTGTGGCTCATCCAGGCAGCCTCATCTTGAATGTCTATGATGTAACTCAAAGAAAAGAAAATGCTCAGTTCCGAATTTGGAGGGAAGAGATCATAAGCCCAGTACATAGTCCCAACAAGCCACAGTGATTGTGTAAAAATACATTTTATATCTGGTATTTGTTTGCCATACAGTTTAACAGAAAAGTAACTTAATCTATTTTTTCCAATTAAAGGTAGTAATAGTATAATCATAATTCCTCCTGCTCTAGTGTGGTGAATTAATGTCTGTCTATTGTTTTTAAATCACAAAGTGAGCATTGCTATAGAAATGTAAAATAGTACCATTTCATTTTAATCTATTTAATTTTCCTTTCTTGAATTATATAATGGGGTTAAAACATTGAATAGAATTAATAGAATGAGTATTTAATTAAGCAATAATGAGCTTCTAAATGGATGCTCAAAGAAACTGCTTGATAGTTTATGCAGAAATCAGATAATGGTCTTAAGAAAGACTATAATAATTGTGTTGAATGTTTTCCATATTTAAAGATTTTTTTTTCTGTATTCTCTCAGGAGTAGATTTAAACATAACCCATTTCCTTGATTAGGTGACACTTTGCTTTCAAAGTAAATCCCAAATGCCTTTCCATGGCCCACAGGGCCCTGCATAAGCTGCCTCTACCACTTCTGGAGTCTGATGTCAAAGAGTTCTCTCTGGCTCTCCCCTTCATTCCAGCCACACACAGCTTGCCTTTGTTCTGCAAAGGCACCTTTGGATCTTCCTGCCACCTGGCCTTTGCTCCTCCTCTTTCAGATGCCAGGTATGTTCTCATCCCCTTCACCTCTCTAATGCCTCTGCTTCTTTCAGTTCTCAGGGAATTTTTCCCTGATGATCCTCACCAGACTGGATCAGATACCCACCTCCACACATACATACACACACGTACACACACACAGAAACTCCCTAAGGACTGTGATTTTATTTCTTGACAATTAAGAGGTTGTTATACTTTTCTTTCCAATCTGTCTCTCCTTTCAGCCTGTAATCTCCATGAGGAAATATATCATGTGTGTTTTTGTTTAGTGGTGTATCCCTGGATGCATGGATGGATGGATGGATGGATGGATGGATGGATGGATGGATGGAAGGATGGATGGATGATGAATGGAAGGACGGATAGATAGATGGATGATGGATGGATGGATGGATGGATGGATGGATGGATGGATGGATAAATAGATAGATGGATGGCAGGTAAATGTCGTTGTGGACCCATCCAAGGACATATGAGGGCCACAATGCACATCTCTGAGAATTCCTCGCACATCAGCACCTTCCCATTCTACTTGAATTCACTTGCTCACACACTAAAAAGGTATTCTATACCAGCCCCTTCTGCAGGTGCTGCAGACATAAAACTATCGGTGTCGTGGAAGAAGCTGCACAGGTTTGTCTCACTTATACATGGCCTAAATATTAATTTTATTAATTCATTCATCCACCCATCCACCCACCTACCCATCCATCCATCCACCACCCACCCATCCATCCACCCATCCATCTATCCATCTACCCATCCATCTATCCATCCCATCTTCAGACCTGCTCATGTGTTGGGCACTGTGCTGTTTACTAAGGATCAGGGCTGACTCATCCATTAGGCACCATTATCACAGTGCTAGGACCCTAAAATCAGAAAGAAATAAAAAGAACTTTTAGGGTAAAATAAATTTTTAATTCTTTTCTTCACATCACAAAAACAATTTTTTCTGAGACAGGGTCTTGCTCTGTCACCCAGGCTGGAGTGCAGTGGTGTAATCATAGCTCACTGCGGCCTCAAACTCCTACACTCAAGAGATCGTCCCACCTCAGCCTCCTGAGTGTGTGGGACCACAGGCATGTGCCACCACACCTGGCTAATTTTTTACTTTTTTTTTTTTAGAGATGGGAATCTCACTATGTTGCCCAGGCTCATCTTGAATTCCTGGGCTCAAGTGATCCTCCCATCTCAGCCTCCCAAAGAGCTAGGATTACAGTGTAAGAATACCATGCCCAGCCCCTAAAATAGGTTTTTTAAAGCGCATTACTCTATTATGATAAGAGGGGTTGATGAAGGCAAAGGTGCCTGGGGTCCACCAGTCACAAAGCAGCTCTGCTGGAGCACAGGGGAGATCAGTCCATCCCTGGTCTTCTGGAACACTCAGGCAAGTGACAGAATCAGGTGTCAGTCAACAAGTCGGTCCCTCTTAGTCTTGCTTCTGTATGGCTTTGTTCCTTCACATTCCCTCAGCCCTCGCCTCTGCTGCCAGATCCCACTTCCTATACTTAAGATCATTCACTCATTCAACAAATATCTACTGAGTTTCTTCTGTGCACCTAGCACCATGGAAGAGACTGGAGATAAAGCCATGAAGAAAAAGGTGCACATAGAGCCTCCAGCCTCCTCCAGTCATGATTTGTCACAGTGTTTTCATCTTGGCAATGACACTCATCTGCTTTGACAGAGCAACTTCTCACTTATGCACTGGACATGACAGCGTTTCTACCTGACTGGTGGTTCCCAACATCCTCCAGCCTTATCCCATTTCATGCCCACATCATTGATACCTGGTTTCCTAAGGTATAGGTGTCAGAAGAGCCACAAGGACAGGTTATGAGCTGACATCCACTGTGATAAGCGGGGACAGAGAACCAGTCCTCTGGCTCTGGACTGCAGCAAGCGGGTGAAGGAAGGACTGGCCTAAGCCTTGGGGATCTGAGGTGGGCACGAGTGGCCGAGCAAAGTTTACTGGAAACCAGGACACTTAGGTCTGATCTTTGGGTCACTAAATGACTTTGGGCAGCACTCTTCCTTCTTCCTTCCTTCCTTCTCTGTGCAATCATCTTCATCTGTAATATGAAGGGATTAGATCACACATGTGTCACCAAGCCCCCTCCTGACTACATGGCAGATAGCATTAATTGATCACAGCACTCTTTCCTGCTGAGCCCAGATGTACTGCAGGCCTGTCCACACCAGGCTTAGGCAGCTTCACACATTCACAAGGGTAGGTCCTGTCATTGACACCTGCCTGCCATCCTTAGACTGGGACTCCATCCCGCTTCTTGCCCCGACTACATATTAGAATTATCCAGGCAGGTGAAGAAAATACTGAGTCCTAGACTTTACCCCAGAGCCTGGGGAATCTGAATTGATCTGGGGAGTCTGAATCTGAATTGATTCCCTGACTGATGCCTGATCCTGCCACTTGACTGTGTGTCCCAGAAGACCGGAGATGGACTGATCTCCCATGTGCTCCAACCTGGCTAAAGGACCCCAGGCACTTTCTCTTTCATCAACCCCTCCAACCATAATAACCATAAGAGGTTTTCATGCGCTTTAACGCTGGGGAATCGTGAATTGGAATAGGACTCAGGAAGTTTTTTTCAAAGCCTCTGGGAGATTCTAATGTGCAGACAGGGCTGAGAACCGTTAGCATAGTTTTCTTGCTCAAGAATTCTATGATTTTTGTGAGAAGATAGAAGATAGGTAGACATTAAACAAGAATCATACGAATCCGATCAAAATAATTGCACCCTGGAGTTGTTTCTGTGTGACAGCAGCCTCAGTATCCCTCCTCATTCTCACTATTTTCTAGCCTCCATGCATGTTCTAAGAATTTTCCAGCTCTCTTTTTATGGAAGACAAATCACCCAGGTTTGCCGAGGTGCAATAAACAAATTAGTTCCAGTCCCCGCCGTGTCCCCTGAGAGGCCTCAGGACTAAGATTTATGATTAATGATTTGCAAGTCAATTAATCAGCCACTGCTTTTGAAACCTCATTTCTCAAATTACTTTTCTTTGAACACAAGAGCTTTTTGACATCATCTTACTCTCTCTAGATTCACTTTCCTACTAATTGAAATTCCAAGATATTTCTTCTTGTTGTCAGCTTATTGGTGTTACTTGTTTATAAAATATTTGCAAATGGATTACTATTCACCTGCAGCATGTCAGAGGTAAGCACCAAAACAATACTTTATGCTTTCAGCTCAAAGGAATGTGCTAATGATAGCTCATGAAATTCTCTATCTATGAGAAAGTTGATTTTTCATTTATTGATTTATTTTCATCACACTTACTTGCAACAAGTATTTGAGATGTATTACAATAGAAACACAGGTACAACAAGGCTCCAAACAATTGATGTAGATGATTTCTTAGAAAATGGTTTCTAAGGTCATATTAAGAGTGGATGTGGAGTGGGAAGGATGGGATTGGTTTTCTTCATTAGGGAAAATAGCAGGATCTAGCAGAGGATCTGGGG
The DNA here is from genome assembly GCF_028878055.3 of Symphalangus syndactylus. Taxonomy (NCBI): domain Eukaryota; kingdom Metazoa; phylum Chordata; class Mammalia; order Primates; family Hylobatidae; genus Symphalangus; species Symphalangus syndactylus. The sequence goes on from NC_072433.2 coordinate 129,082,526, forward strand.
TCAAATCCCAGTGTCTTCACTTACAAGTCTTAGTGCTTTACTCATCTGATTATGTTGTTATTTTGGGGAGGCAAGGCTGCGAGAACAAGTTCAAACAAAAATGGCTTGAACTGAATGAAAATTTGTTTCTCATTCAATGATAGTTCAGGACAGGTGTTCTTGGCCACCAAGTTGCTCCCCTCCATGTGGTGACTCAGGGACACCAGCTCCTCCTTCCTTGTAGCTCCCTGCTCCCCTGGGGTTTTGTGGTCCTCTGCAGGTAGGCAGAGGGTGAAAAAGCACAGAGAGGAGGCACAGCTTTTCTTTTCACCCTCCCACCACAGAGCAGCACAGCACAGCCCTGGTCATTATCATTCCTGCCCACATTCTGCAGGAAAGAAGTTAGTCTCGTAGGCTCACCTAAGTTCAAGGAAAGCTGAGAAGAGGAGCATAGTATCTTCCAATCATAATCCTCTTATGTTATTATTTATTTTTAAGTGAGATGATGTGTGTAACATACCCAGTGCAAAGCATGTAGTAAATAACTATGTGTTTTCAAAATAGTGACCATTACAATCTGCTTTGTTTGCAGTTTCAAGCCACAGTTGAGGAAGGAGCTGTGGGAGTTATTGTCAATTTGACAGTTGAAGATAAGGATGACCCCACCACAGGCGCATGGAGGGCTGCCTACACCATCATCAACGGAAACCCCGGGCAGAGCTTTGAAATCCACACCAACCCCAAAACCAACGAAGGAATGCTTTCTGTTGTCAAAGTAAGGGTGATTCCAACTGCCTCTTTCTCCTCATGTGAGCACAGAGGGTCCCATCAGGGGGCTCATAGAATCACTGAGTTTAAAAGGCCGCAGATAAATTCCCCCAGTCTCCTCCTTCTGGGAATTAACGAAGCGAAAGGCTCATGGCTTAAGGCTGCACTCGTATCCTCAGCAGCGTAAACAAGCAGCCATAAAACAAACCTGTTTTATAGGTTCTAAAATACCCAAACTTACGTGTAACTTTAAGAAAACCAAACTTAAGTGGATTTTTTTTGTTTTCGTTTTTATTTTTTGAGACAGTCTCGCTCTGTCACCTAGGCTGGGGTGCAGTAGTGTGATCTCAGCTCACTGCAATCTCCGCCGCCTAGGTTCAAGTGATTCTCATGCCTCAGCCTCAGGAGTAGCTGGGATTACAGCTGCCTGCCACCATGCCCGGCCAGTTTTTGTATTTTTAGTAGAGATGGGGTCTCACCATGTTGCCCAGGCTGGTCTCAAACTTCTGGCCTCAAGTGATCTGCCTCCCTTGGCCTCCCAAAGTGCTGGGGTTACAAGTGTGAGCCACCATGCCTGGCCCATACTTAAGTTTTAAATGAAATTCTTTATACATTTGCTAAGGAATTATTAACAGATATGCCAAAATGAGATGTGTGAAGGTGTTTTTACAGATCTGTGCTCAAAATGTGGGCTATGACATGTCTTCTTAATCTTTCTTAGCAGAGCTCAATTACTCCTCAAAAACACCCACAACATGGTTATTGGTGTGAAACCCTCTGTGAGCCTTGCTAACTCGCACGCTGACCCTCTGTATGGCAACAAGTAGAACAAGCAGGAAATGTGATTATAAATGTAAAACCTCTAGCTCATGCTGGTAATCCAGAAATGTTAGTGGGGGTGGTGGCACAGAAGGCTTGCTACAGGTGGCCCTGGTATTCCGGGAGAAGGCATTTCTACACAGTTTCACTCTTTCTGGGAAGTTCTGGGGAGAGTTTCTGCCAGAGACCAGGACCTTCATGGGAACACGTTTTCTTTTCTAGTGGATGAAGCCATTTGCCTGAGGATCAGGGATCGATCGTATTTATAGTGATAGCACCAGTGGGCAGAGCAGGGACATGGCTGCCCACTCCCTGTGTGCCCTTGGCCGAGATACCCATGTTTTCTGTGCACCAGTTTCCTCATCTGTAAAATGAGAATGTTAATGTAACCTCCCTCTTAGGGTTGTTGTTGTAATCCATTGAGTTGCTATAATGAAGTACTGTAGGCTGGGTGGCTTATAAACCACAGACATTCATTTCTCACAGTTCTGGAGGTTGAAAAGTCCAAGATCAACCTTCCAGTAGATTCTGTGTCTAGTGAGGACCCACTTTTTGATAGATGTCCATCTTCTTCTCTCTCTATCCCCACATGGTAGATAGAGTGAGGCAGCTCTCTGTATTCTCTCTCTCTCTCTCTTTTTTTTTTTTTTTTTTGAGATAGAGTCTTGCTCTGTCACCAGGCTGGAGTGCAGTGGCGTGATCTTGGCTCATTACAACCTCCACCTCCTGGGTTCAACTGATTCTCCTGCCTCAGTCTCCTGAGTAGCTGGGATTACAGGTGCATGCCACCACACCCAGCTAACTTTTATATTTTCAGTAGAGACGGGGTCTCACCATGTTGACCAGGCTGGTCTTGAACTCCTGACTTCAAGTGATCTGCCTGCCTCGGCCTCCCAAAGTGCTGGGATTACAGACATGAGCCACTGCACTCTGCCAAATGCTGTTCTGCTCATATCTGTTTTCCTTGAGCTGTAGCAAACACATTTTGGGGAGGACTGAGCTCTAGGATATGTGATGGAGATGTCTATTTAGCCAAGTTTTATCTTCAAAACTTGGATGTCTATTTACCCAAGTTTTATCTTCCAAACTTCAGGTTTGGAAAATTGCCTGACAGATTTTATGGAGTCAGGACTAGCCACAGAGGACAGCCAGTGGCTATGTCATTCTATGACTTTTACAGCTTCGAAAATGCAGCAGCCGTGGACACAGAGGGTCAGTGCCAGGGTTTCCTAGTAACTTTGCCATTGCCCAATACATTAGTGCTTTTATGTACTTCGTGCATTACTGCTAGTCCCCATGAATAATATACAGTACTATAATGGCTTATTCGTACACAGTACATTCATATATGAGTACATTACAGACCTAGTCTGCATACACATAAGCATGTATTAACAATCCCTTAATTAACTATCACACATCTACTGTTGTCAAGTACACAATAAAACCTAACCCATACAAATATGGACCCATACTAGAAATCCTTAATATCACGTAGTACATACATTCGTTCATCGGACATAGCACATCTCAGTCAAGAAATCTCTCGCCAAGATGGATATCCCCTACCAAATTTTGGCCTCTGCATCTACCAATCTCCCAGAAATCATCCCCACTCAGGAGTACTACCCTCCTCACTCCAGGCCTATAACACTTGGGGGTGACTATTCTGAAACTATACTTGGCATCTGGTTCTTACTTCAGAGCCGTAACATTAAGATCGCCCACATGTTACCCTTAAACTAAGACATCTCGATGGACTAGTGACTACCACCCTATTAACCAACCTTGGCAACAGAGTGAGACTCTGTCTCAAAATAACAACAACAAAAAAAGAAAAAAAGAAAAACCAGACTTGCAGGAAGGAGCCATTCTCCTCTCCCTACATTCCTGCACTGGTCCACAATGCAATGGCTCTCAAATGCTAGCATATATAAGAATCATCTGCAATGCTAGTTAAAATGCAGATTTCTGGGCTTGCCCCAGACCTGCTGTGTCAGAATATGAGGGAGAGGTGTGCTGGGTGGTTCTGTAGTTCACAGGGCACACCTCTTGTCAAGGGGCATGGCCTTAGGGGAAGTGGTTTCCATCAGCTTGTCTGCCGTCCCTGCAAATTCCAGGGGAAGAGGTGCCCACAGAGGCTGAGGCTCTTGCTGACTTCACCTTTGCTAGTGAGTGGACTTCCTTTGCTTTGGAATTGGGATGCAGACCTCACATTGGCTGCCTCCCAGGTCAGTAGGAAGGGCCTTGAGCTCTATCTATCTGTCAGCACATGTGAGGCAGAGCCCCAGAACACCTTCTAGAAGCAAGCTAGCCCATGCTCTCTGCGGCTGTCCACTGTGCCAGCCATTGGTGCAACCATTAGGAATGCATTCTGCTGCAAGTAACAGAATGTTAGACTAATAGTGGCTTAACTAATGAAGGGAATTTAAGAATTTTTATAACTAGATGAAGGTAGGCCAGTCCAGGATTGGCCAACAGTTTCAGGTGGCAGAGAGCTGGCAGTGGGGTGCCTCAGATGCTTTTGACATTTTCCTCTTGGACATAAAGTGGCTGTCAAAGCCCCAGGCATCATGTCTTTCCATTGCTGCGTCCTAATGCAGGAAGCAAGCAGGCAGCCAGGCAAATGAGAGAAGGTGCTCTCATGTGACCCTCTCCTCTTATCGGGGCAGAAAACATCCTTTCTAAGGGTCCCCTGGCCAATTTCCCCTGATGTTTCATTGGCCAATAACATATGTTCTTCCTTAACTTCAAGGAAAGCTGAGAAAGTCCAAATCTGGCCTTTGGGCCTTTACGGAGCATAAGGGAGAGGGGGGCTGGTGATTGGTGTTGGGCAGTCAAGCACGAGCAGGTCTGCCCTAACCAGTTAGCAATCCAACATACAGAAGAACTATTTGGAGTCTCAGGATGCTGCTGGTTTCCAGCAAGTTCCTGCCTCTCAAAAGGACCAAATCCCAGTGGCTCTGACAAATGTGTGTCTGCTTTGTCTTTAAAACCTTCAGATCAGAAACACCCTTAGTTGCTTTCTAAACTGATTCTAAAACCGCCAGAAAGTTATTCTTTCAGCTGAACATAATCAACCCTGCATTTTAAGTTTATTTTCTATTCTGTCCTCAAAGAAGGTAGTATCCAGAAAGCATCCCTGATTCCCCATACCTTTCACAGGCCTAAACATAGCTATCAATCGGTTCTGCATCCTTCCTCTTCCAGCCAACAAACCCAGGTCCTCCATCCTTCCCATGTTGGTCAGCTTTTCCAGGCTTTAAATTTCCCAGGACAATGGTTTACACCCTCTCTTGACACTTGAAAAAACATTAATTGAATTGCCTCTCTGTAGCTTCCGTCAGAAGTATTTTCCATTTCCTCCCATCCCTGACACAGAGGCCCAGCAACAGACAAGCACATTAATAAGACTGTGTGCTTTGTGAGATCATGGAGGGCCTCTTAATCCAATTACAGCCCTCGGAGGGGATTAGGAACAGAGACCCATGTGTCACCAGCTCCAGGTGGTCTGGCCCTGGGCATCGTACAGCTGGAGTTAGCAGATCCCACCTTAGGCAAATGGAAATAAACATTAGCGTGGCCCTGCTCCCTTCCTAAGGCCAGCCTCGCATTGTGTCACTTCCTCCCTCGCTTCTCCCCTCCCTCTGTGGCATCCTCCATGGCGTAGTTCCTCTAAGCCAGCATTACGTTAGGGCAGTGTCAGCCTGGGAACATAGGAGAAAAACTGGGGCCAGAGCAATGACTCTTGCCGGTCTTGCTTCCCCACTCTTCTTCCTCACTATCTTAACAGCTTCTTGTTATTGATAATCAACACTAGGCCTAGCACCATGGGAAATATTCAACATTCATCCTGTCCCCTGATCTTTACAACAATCCTCTGTACTAGGATTTTGTTGAACAGACAGCTGAGACTTCAGGGAAGGCAGTGACTTGCTGGTGGTCCCAGAGTTATATGCATCAGGGCCAGGACTTGACTGCCACCCATCTTTCTATTTGATAAAAAAATAGGGAATTTAAAAGGTAGAAATATCCAAGAATGTTAGATTTTTGCATAATCAAAATAATATATAATTGTGTTGCAAAAGACTAGTGCTAGAGAAAAGCACAAGAATTACAGTCATTCATTCATTCATTCATTCATGCAATGACATTTATTTAGAGCCCACTATGGTCCTGACACAGTGCTAGGTGCTGTGTATTCACTGGTGAAAGAAATGGTCTCTGTCTACAGCCTCCCAGGCAGCTTATAGTTATAAGAGCAAGAACTTTTGCTGCAAATAATGATATCCCCGGAAAAGAAGGAGAGAAGGGGGGAGGGAGGGAATTGTCTCCTTGGGAAAAAACAACCAGCGGTCCCCAGCCAAGGAAAACGAGCTGAGCAGCACAAATTGGTTATTTCCAAGCATCATGACTGTCTCACTTGTCAGCAGATGGCTGGATTCCCCAGAAACCCCACTATCGTCCTGCTTGTGCGTAGGTCTCTGGCTGTGGGGAATCAGATGTCAGACCAAACTAGGCCAAGATTGTGATTACTGCTGGTGTGGGGTGGAAACGGCCCTTGGGAGACTGGGGTGCTCTGCATGTCACTGCTGTTCAGAGGGCCCACCCTCAGCGTCGTCATGGCCTAGCAAGCCAAAGGCTCTGTCCCCTCCAGGATCCTAACTGAGATGAATAGCTGTATTTTCCAAGCATGGCAGCTCCCTGGCCCTGGTCTGAAGTTTACTTTACCGAAGTTGCACATCCTGGCATCACTTGGGATGGACAGAGATCCATTATTAGGATCCATAGAAAGAAGGATAGAATGGTGAATTACTGGTGTGTTACAGGGATTGAACCGAAACATCACTGTGCAGCCACTCAGCACTAAGAGCTTTGCATCTGTTAACTCTTAAAATCCTATTACGAACCCTGCTGGGAGTTGTTCTAGGTGAAGAGAGGAAGTCCAGTTACAACCAGGAAGCATCTCCAATGTGTGTATATGGGCACACACTCTCCCATATGTGGAGTGCTCAGCACTGAATACCTGTCAGCTGTAATTATTATGAAAGTGACTTTATTTGCCTAAAGACACTCTGACCCAACCTGCCAGATTCCATTCCCACCTCGGTGCCAGCTCTTTCCCCAGCATCTACAGTCTTCATCTGTGCTTTCATTTTCCCATGTCCACTGCAACCTCTACAACTGTTGTTGCTTACTTTTAGTTGAGTGTAAATCAAATCTCTTGACTGATTTAGTCTTGTCCTTGCAAGAATACCCATTACGGCATGGGTCTGATGGGTTAGCTGTTTATTCCAGTAAGCATTAGGAAAATAACTTGATAGAAGCAATATGCCCTCATCTTACCTAAATGTCTCCCCATGCGCCCCTGACAGAACCCCACTCTGGGAAATGCTGCACCCACCACATCATGTGCTCTCGTGGTTGGGAAAGAGAGTGACAGACACTCAATTGGCAGCACCATTGTATTACTAATGTTTAACATGGAGTTTCTTTGACATCCTCTGGTTTAGTCCACACAGTGGCTGGGGGAGGTGGATACTATCAGCCTCCTTTCAAAATCACCTAGAGTGGTCCTCATCAAGGCTGCCCATTGACACTGGGGTAGGACAATCCACCATCGTGTGGGACTGTCCTGGGCATGGCCTTGAGTCTACTATTGCTGTCCCCCGCCCGGCAAATGGCTGTAGAGCCCTGGAGTCAATTGAAAATGCTCCACTACATTTTCACATGCCCTCAGATGGGCAGGGCCCAGCGGCTTAACTCCATGTGGCTCAGACTTTAAATCCTTTTCCCTACATCTTATTCTACTAGAAACCATGCACCCAGGCTATACTTGAAGGGACATAGAGACCCTTTAACTTCGTGGCAAGTGAGTGAGAAACATTAAAAATAAAACTTTGGTTTTCCTGTTCCATTTGATCCACTGTGATCACAGAGGCAGGGTTATCTTGCTATAAAGCTACTGAGGCTTGGGCACTGGAGTCTCGTTTACCAGAGCCCCCACGGGTATCGGGGGTATGGAGTTACAGGTTCCAGGCAGGGAGGCTTTAGGCATCACCATTGCCAGGGAGTTGCCTAATGAGATCTCAGAGGGAGGCTCACTAAGGTTCAAGTCACTCACTGCCCAGATCACTAAGGCTCAAGTCATGTGTTGTCATTCATTTCTTAATCAAAAACACAAAAATAAAAAAAACCCAACATCCGTACCTAATCTCACATTTTCATGTTTCATATTCTTTGTCTTAAAGATAGCCGCCCCCGCCCCCTCTGCCAATTACACAGGCTTAGCCTCCAAAGCCCAGCTCCATCCCTGAAGGCCCACTGTTGCTCATGGAATTTCAGAGGGAGTTGGTGGAAACCACCTGCCTTTTGTGGCTGGTGTGCATCCTGAGACCCTTCTGTCTGCTTTCCAGCCATTGGACTATGAGATTTCCGCCTTTCACACCCTGCTGATCAAAGTGGAAAATGAAGACCCACTCGTACCCGACGTCTCCTACGGCCCCAGCTCCACAGCCACTGTCCACATCACTGTCCTGGATGTCAATGAGGGCCCAGTCTTCTACCCAGACCCCATGATGGTGACCAGGCAGGAGAACATCTCTGTGGGCAGCGTGCTGCTGACGGTGAATGCCACAGACCCCGACTCCCTGCAGCATCAAACCATCAGGTGGGTGAGTGGCTCCGGAACCACAGACGGGAGGTGGGCAGGAATTACTTTTCCTTTCCAGTCGCAGAAACTGGTTGTCAGGAGCAGATACCATTAAATTAAACTTGTTAACAATCTCAGCAAGTGGGAGGAAAGCGTCATAGAGAGGAGGTAGTGGCTGACGGCTGCAGAGGGCCAGGCTATCTGGTGAGGATGGTGCTCCCACCTGATTCCAGCCTGGGAGGAGAGTAGCTTCAGTGCTGTGTTCCCAAATGACCAGCCAGGTCTGCTGGCCCTGAGCACGGTCCTTGAACGGAGAGAGAAGGGAGCCACTCCGGGTGGCCTCCTGCATCTCAGAAACTTGCCTACTTTGTCATTAGCACTGCTTTATGACAAAGGTTTTGCTAACTCCGTTTACAGATACAGGTATTGCGGATTCGTAGATTTGTAGAGGTTCAGTACTTGCTCAAGCAGCCTAGCTTGGTGGCAAAGGAATGAGGATGGAAACAAGACACTCTGCAAAGTTCATGCTCCTTCTAGCCGCTAAATGCTCACTGACTCTGAGCTGTCAGAAGGGGAAGGAGCAAAGTCACTTCCTGGTGCTTGGAAATAGACCATTGGGATTGGCGTTCTGACTGATGAGGGGCAGGCAAAAGTTAATAATAATAATAATAATAATAATAATAATGTCTTCAGAAATTTCTGTCTTCATTTCTTAAGCTCTGCCCAGTGCTTAGATAGAAGGCATTTTCCTAATGAGATTTAATTAAATGGTCTCTATCTACCCGTGGTGCATCTAATGCTCACAAATAAAAGATGCCCTCGTTGGTACATTGTTTCACAATAAACTTAAATCAGCGTGCAGATCCAAGTGCATGCTTGTCTCTGCAGAAGAAAGTTATTAATCTTCCTCCTCCAACATTGAATCTTCTTCTCATATGAGGTACAAATAATCAAGTATGGACACACTTACAATAAACATGTGTCTGATTTTCCTGATTTGAAACACCTGAAAATGTGCAATGAGGACTGAGCTTCAACCACTTTACTTTAGAGCAAGCTGGAAGAGAAGAAGCAAAAGTTATTTTCCAACCCCAAAAGTGGATTTCTTTTTACGGCTAAGCTTTCTGAATGCCAGATAAACTAGACAAGTGTGTGAAATAATACCAAATCCTATAATAATGTGTATCTGAAATAGCCATTCTTTTTTCCCTTGTTGCTATCTGACAATGGAAACATGCAACTTAAACATCAAAGAGAAAGTCTTTCTTAAGTACTTAGATGGGAAAACTGGTAGCTTAACAGACTACAAGGTAGTTGGACAAAGGTAGGATGTCTCCACGTGAGCTTAAGTGTCATCTTGGATTTCTACAATTGGAGGTGAAAGCAGGGACCCTGGGAGCAATAAACTGAGTTAAATCAGGTTGATGTTTTGGACCCTGCGTCTCTGCCGTTGCTGGGACAACTTGGGATGCTGCCAGTCATGAAAGAGTTAATGCAGTGGGGAGGGGTGGATGGAGGTGTCTGGGACCCAGGACTAGATGTCCCACTAAGATGGGACAGACAGTGGGAGAGGACGGTCAGGCTGGGTTGTTTGATTAAGACCGGCTCTGCTGACTTGGGCAAAGAAAGAACGTGCTGGAAGACCCTATGGATACTCTATACGATGGAGGAATATCTGAAGAACCCGCTCGAGATAGCACAGGAGCTAGGGCATCCTTCAGGCTCTAGGTCACAGGAACAGACAGACTTGCAGTTCAGGATCTCACAGTGAGAATAAACCAGCTCTAGCTGTTTTCCATTCTAGTGTCGCTCGGCCCATGGTCGCATTCCCAGGGCGGCTCTGCCTTGCTGGAGCTGGGGTCTGCACCTCCCTGCTCCAGGCACCTTGGCTAGTGATCAACGTGGATGATGTTCCCAGATACCCAGCACAGAGGGCCACTGACTGAGAAGGAGGGATGAACATCCTGTCTGGCAAATGAAGCTTACTGCTGGGAGTATGGAGGCAGGCCACAGGTGCAGTCCCAGCAAACTGAGTTAGGAACAGGATTCCAGCCTGGGGAGGGAGGGGTGCCTGGGAGAGCTGAGACATTAAGGAACATCCAGGCCAAGATTCGAGCCATGGGGAGCAAAGGTCACGTTACTATTAAACAGCACTGGCAGATAAGGGACTTCATCCTACCGCTGGTGTGAGAGAAGAAGGAGGTCAGAGAAAGCAACCTAGAAATGACTCGAGGTGACACCTGTGGGGAGAAGCTGGAACGCAGAAAGTTCTGAGGATCTTCCTGTTTCTCTAGCCGGTGTGATCATCACAGCTTTGGCCTTCCATCACAAGTAACTAGTACCCAACTCACAGTGACTTATGCCAAAGGGGGGTCCTGCTTACTTGCATACATCAGCACACCTAATGGAAAAGTCCATGGGAACGAAGGCCTCCAGCATGATGGAATTCAGGTGCTCAGACCATATTCCTTCTCCATATCTGGCTCTGCTCTCCCCTGGGTTGTCTCCATCCTCAGTCATATTTGCACATCTGTAGAGGGAGGAGGGAAGAGGCACCAGCAACACCTGTCCGTGATCCTACCAGAGGAAAGCAACATCTTCCTTCCTAATCAGTAGCCCCACTCCAGGCCCAGGTTGAGTCACGAGCACAACTCTCTGAACCAAGCAGAACATTAGCAGGACAGATTGTGCCACGAGTCCTGGTGGCTGAGCCTGCCATGGACCCCAGCACCGAGCTGTAAGGGCCTGCAGGGGCAGCTACCCAAGGGAGTGCAGGAGGCTCGTCCCAGAGGATGGGAACAAATGCTGTGTAATCAGGAACCACAGAGAGCCCCTGGCACAAAGGTCAACCTTGTGAACCCCACAGAAAAATAGAGCTGCAGTGTGTCTCTGCAGCTGGTCTAAGAGTTCTAGCATTTACAAATTGGCCTAGCTGAGTGATGGCGGGACTAATCCCTTTCCCAGCCTTGGAGCAAAGTAAATATGTGTGTGCATGTGCATATGTGTGTATTGCACACATTTCTCTGTCTGGCCTCACTCCTCCGGCATATTCCTTCCTGCTGGGAGCCACAGTGGCTCACACGTGACCCTTTCTCAGCCTGGCACTGGCTGGACCTCCCGTTTCCCTTCCTCCCTTCCTCCTCCTCCCCTTCCCTCCCTCCCACCCGCCTTTGCCTCCTTTCCCTTTCTTCCCTTCCACCCTTCTCCTCTCCTGGAGTAAAGCTGAGATAACATCACCGGCAGGTTGAGCTATTGTCATGGGAGCTCTTTGGGAAAAAGAGGCTCATTAATTATTTGCAGCCTTTGATCCTGCACACTGAGAAGTGCTGTCCCTTGGGGACTGTGTGTGCAGAGGAGGAGTGGGGCTGCAGAGACGGCCCAGGGTGGGAGACAGTTTTCTAATCTAGTCATCTACGCTGGGCTACCCCGGCTTCTCAGACAGAGACAACAGCCTTCCAAGTTGTGATGTTACTGCTGTTGTTGTGATGATTCTTCAGGGAGCAGGCATTGGAAGAAGAAACTTATCTCAAGGAGAACTCTTCCTTCTCCTCCTCCTCCTCCTCCACAAAACAGGAATCAGGTGTCTCCTGATAACACTTTAGTACCTCTAATATCTTTTTCTTCTTCTTCCTTGTGTTGACGGCTGATGTGATACCTCTGTTCTTGCCTTCTTAGTTTAAAAGAATTTAAACAAGAGGCACACACCAAAAGAAGTGCAGCATAGAGTAATTTATTGCAACAGAAAAAGAATATGTTGAAAGTTAGGTGCAGAATAGCCAGTACAATCTGAGAGAGAGGATTCAGGGTGGGTTGCTCCCAGCAATGAGGCAGCAAAGACCCACACCGGGGAGTCTCCTTTCTGGGAGTCTGCCATGATTATTCATAAGGAGGTGGGAAGAGGCGTTACTAGGAAGCTGTTCTGGGTGGTCTTCCGGGTGCACGTGTGTAGTAGCTGTACATGCTCGTTCATATGTCGCATGTCTCTTTAGCATCTGCAACCTCCACCCAGGGCTGTGTTTTTCACGATTATGATGAGCAGAGTCACTGTGAGGACAGGTAAAATTAAAATGTGCATGTTCTGTAGAGGGGAAAGTCCCCACTGAAGACAGTTTTGCTTGAATGACCTCAGTTACCGTGCATATCCTGAGACTGTGTTGGCTGTGCGGTCACCACAGTTGCTGCTGCGTCCTGAGAGCACGGCCACTTCCTTGACTACCTGTCCGGCCTCACTGCTCCTCCTTCCTCTGTCTCTTTGCCTCTCTGTCTCTCTGTTGCTCTGTCTCTCTTTCTTTCCCCACCCCACCATCTCTGTCTTTTCTGACATTCCCTGTGATTCAGCTCCAACAACCCCATCTCATGTCACATTAGTCACCAGGCCCTCAAAACTAAAAGCCCCCATGAGAGACCGGGATCCTGAGATCCTGCAGCAGGGCCTGCCCATTCTAGTGGCCACTGTCACCTCCTCCCTAAGGCGGCTCCTTCCATGGTCAACATGGGAAGCCTTCTCCCCAACCCCAACCCCACTGAAACTTAGGAACGCACTTCCAGCTAAGTCCAGCTCCTGGGCCACGTCCTGCCTCGCGTGAGGAAATGCACATCTTAGGCACCACTGCTCCTCTGCTGACTTCAGCCAGACACACTTTCATCTCCCCAGGGAATGCTCAAGTCAGCAAAGGGCGCCTTGATCTCCAAGGAGCCTGTGACTCCAAAGACAAGGGGTGTCCAAACATCAGAGGGAATCTTCTCACTAAAAAATCCTGGGTTATTAAGACTTGTTAAAAAGCCCTTCACATTGTGTTGTTAGTCAAATCAAAATGAACAGCAGTGGTCTAGTGACAGATGAAATTCTTCTTTTTAATGACTTTTATCTTCTTATCCTTATTATAAAGTTAAGATAGTTTCTGGAAGAAAGTTTTGAAAAGAGAGGTAAGAATAAGGAAGATGATACAGGGTCTGTCATCATCTCAGTCAAGGAAATCCCTTTTTCACAGCCTGGATCTATCTCCCTCAATCACATATGTGAGTATTCTGTTTTTCATTAGCAAAATTGGCTTGCATTATCCACCCTCAAAACTCACCATTTTTATTTCCCAGTGTATGCTGAACAACTTTCTGTCCCAAGAAATAGCCATTATTTTTCATCGCTGAATAGTGTGCTGTTATTCCATTACAGGGATATACTCATCTGTTTATTTATTCCCCTGTTGTTGACTATTTACATTGTTTACACTTGTTGGCAGTTTAAAACATTAGCGGGTATGCTTATAGTGAAATTGTTTAATGCATTATTAATATCCTGAAGACAAGTCCCTGAAAATACTTTGGTTGAGCAGAAGTATTACTGTGTATTGTTAATGTTTTTTGGCATATACAGAATTCTTTGTTTTTATGTCTAGGCAGTCAAATTTATATTTTCCATCATTTCTAAATTGATGTCACAGTTTAGAATGTCCTTCGCCTCTCCAAGATCATGTACATCAGGTCCTAAAACAGAGCAGGTTCCCACTCTGTCCTCTCTACGTGAGATGATGATAAGACTTGCTTCTGCTTTCAGAGTAGCAACCTTCCTCCAGGTGCACCAGGTAAAATATCCTGATGATATTCGAGTATCTCTAATGAGGAGAGGACTCATGTAACTGAACTCATTAGGAAGAGTAGCTCAGGCTGGGCACGGTGGCTCACACCTGTAATCCCAATACTTTGGGATGCTGAGGCAGGTGGATCACTTGAGATCAGGAGTTCGAGACCAGCCTGGCCAATGTGACGAAACGCCGTCTCTACTAAAAATACACAAATTAGCCAAGCGTGGTGGTGTACCCCTGTAATCCCAGGTACTTGGGAGGCTGAAGCAGGAGAATTGCTTGAACCTGTTAAACTTGGGAGGCAGAGGTTGCAGTGAGCAGAGATCGTGCCACTGCACTCCAGCCTGGGCAATAAAGCGTGATTCTATTACAAAAAAAAAAAAAAAAAAAAAGTAGCTCAAAGATAATTATGCAAAATGGAAGTAACTACATTTGCTAAACCTTCTCCAACAGTGAAATGAAACACAGGAACTAACCCTCCCATCAGCTCCCCGATTTGGTTACATTAGGGAGGCAGCCGGCAGCTAAATCCTTCTGAATAGCTGGGAGGACTCACTTCTTTCTCTCTACAATGAAGGGCAACCAAGTAGCAATTCCTATTCCAAACATTTTTCAGGCAGAACTCATTTTGCCCAGGATCTATAGTAAACAATTCCACAGCAGAGACTTCTGCCTACACTTTGAATATGGAAGGTATGTGTTGAAGAAAAATATTGTTCCTACTCATGTAAAATTTCATATCACTGCTCAACACTTTTTTTTGGAAAGGGTCATTCATTCATCCAGGGAGCCCTGCAAGTATGTGTCACGCATTTTATCTGTGGGGCCTAAGTTTGGCTGAACATAACAGGAAAATTCAAAATGACAGTGGCTCAAAGCAGATAGAAGTTGATTTTTTTTTTTCTCACATAACGTAGGTCTAGAGCAGGCATGGCAGTCCAGGGACAGTGGCAGCCCCACATGGCCCCACACAGGGTTCTACCTGCTCACTATTTTACCACATCTAGGCTGGCACCCTCTTCCTCATGGTGTGTTATGGTTGCTAGTGCTCCAACCTTCATATCTGCATTCCAGACAGCAGGATGGGAAATGGAGAAAGAAGAGGGATACTCCCTCTCTTTTAAGGAGACTTTCTGGAAGTCAACCACATTTTTATTTAAATCTCGTTGGCCAAAACTAGTCACATGGCCATACCTAGCTGCAAGGGATTATGGGAAGTATGGTCATTTGACTGGGAAGCAATGTGCATTGTTTTTTAAACCAAGGTTCTTGACTAAGGAAGAAAGGAAGAATGGATAGTATAAGGTAGATAGCACTTTCTGCCATGAATGCCTTTTTAAATGGAAACTTTGTACTTAATAACTACAGGGTACATTTTAAAAGGGAAAAATATCCCATGATATTAGATATTTGCATAATCAAAATAATAGATGATGTTGCTAAAGACTAGTGCTAGAGAAGAGCATATGGATTACAACCATTCATTCATTCATGCCATGGTATTTATGTAGAGCCCACTGTGGGCCTGACGCTGTGCTAGGTGCTGTGAATTCACTGGTGAAAGAAATAGTCTCTGTCTACAGCCTCCCAGGGAGCTTAACGTCATAAGAGCAAGAACTTTTGCTGCAAGTGATGGTGTCCCTATAAAGGAAGAAAGAAAGGGAGAGAGGAAGGGAAGAAGGAATGAAATAAATTGCTTCCTTGGGAACTAAGAACCAATGATTCCCAGCCAAGGAGAAGGAGCAGAGTGGCACAAATTGCTTCTTCCCCTGCGCCATGCCCAGCTGACTTTGAGCAGATGGCTGGATTCCCCCAGAAACCCTGCTTTCCTCCTGCCTGTTCACCAGTCTCTGCCTCTAGGGAATCAGGTGCCAGACCAAACTAGGCCAAGATTTTCACAACCCCCTGCAGACATGGGTTTTGAGAATGATGGTAATAATATTGCTACTAGGATGATTAAAATACCTAACATTTTTATGTAGAACTTTACCAAAAGCACTGTTACCAGTCTTCTTGTATTTTCACAACCACCCTGTAAATGAGAACATCTATTTCTCCCTTTTTACTGATGAGGAGAGCAGAAGCTCCCTGAGCCGTGTTTAAAGGAGGAAAGCACGCAAGCAGGGTTTACAGAAGCTGAGTTAATGTGGTGAATCAAAACGCCGGAGCTTCCTCCACACCACAGCGCCTACTGCTGATGTTGGCTTAAGGCTTTTTGAACATCTCTTAGTGTAACTTCACCAAGCTTCACACTTCCTCAATCCTTGACATAATTGTCCATCTTCCCACTAGACTTTGTGCTCAGGGAGAGTAACAATCATCTTTATCTCCTTCCCTAATGAGCCACCAGAGCTTCCTCAGTACCATTGAGTTAATTAAGCCCTTTAGGCGCAGGACGAAGACCTTCAGACTTTCCACGGGCCTACAAAAATGTCAGGGACCTGAATACATAGTCTATTGCCTCCAAAATTCAAAAAGAAAGGAACAAAATTGAAATTAATAAATATCAACTGCCCACGGCATCATGACAACTTTAGCAGGTTAAACGTAATATTTGCAAAAGTGTCTTTACATTTGCAAATTATTTGTAGCTCTCACCTTGCAAGAATGGCAGATAAATTATAGGTGGTTATTAGTAGAATATTTCTTATGGCACAGTAATTCCAAAAGCAAAAGTATAAAAATAATTTCAAACATGTTATAGGAAAAAAATGTATTTTTAGTGTGGGTATATTTTAGTACATTTGATAGAATTTGGGGTGAGGCCACCAAAGACAGAGAAAAATTCTTAAGGGCTGAAATGTCTGGCAATAGCGTGATCCCAGCATTAGGACTGGTGCATGACCAGTGCTCAGTAACCACGTAGAATAGATTAATGGCGGCTGGGTTGGGAGTGACTGCATGCGTACATTTTTCTGCATTAAGTAGACATAGGTTGACCGAATGTGGTGGCTCATGCTTGTAATCCCAGCACTTCGGGAGGCCGAGGTGGGCAGATCATTTGAGGTCAGGAATTCAAGAACAGCCTGACCAACATGGTGAAACCCCATCTCTACTAAAAGTACAAAAAAAGTTAGCCAGGCATGGTGGTGCTTGCCTGTAGTCCCAGCTACTAGGGAGGCTGAGGCAGGAGAATTGCTTAAACCTGGGTGGTGGAGGTTGCAGTGAGACAAGCTCGTGCCACTGCCCTCCAACCTGGGTGACAGTGAGACTCCGTCTAGAAAAAAAAAATGTAGACATAGCTTGTATTAGTCCATCCTCAAATTGCTACACAGAAATGCCTGAGACTGGGTAATTTATAAGGAAAATGATTTAATTGTCTCATGGCTCTGCAGGCTGTACAGGAAGCATGGCAGCATCCACTCAGCTTTTGGGGAGGCCTCAGGAAACTCAAAATCGTGGCAGAAGACAAACAGGGAGCCGGCGTTTCGCATGTTCAGAGCAGGTGGGCCGAGGTGCTACACACTTTTAAACAACCAGATCTCACAAGAACTCACTAACCCGAAGACACCACCAAGGAGGGATTGCGTTAACTCCCCTGATCCCATCACCTCCCACCAGGCTCCAACATTGGAGATTATATTTCAGTATGAGATTTGGGTGAGGACACAAATCCAAACCACATCACAGGTTTTGTTTTCTTTCAATCTTCAAACATTGACTAATGTCTACCACCCATGAAAACTTTTGCATTTGGCCTTGTTTTAAAGCAGTCCCAGGAAGGGTGACCGATGCTAGCAGGGAGACTTTAGAAGGATGTGCAGGTCTCTCACAGAACTTTCCAAGTCCATGAAAGTTACATTAAAGAGCCATTGCCGTCAGCCAACCCTTTTTCCGAAGCCTTGATCCAAATTGAGCCTATTCTTTGAACACAGAATATCTGAATCAGATCCAAATTAGATACTCGTCTCTTTGAAAACTACAACTGCTTTGTCCTGATTTCTTTGAGGCTCTGTCTTTTTTAAGTCATTTCCTTCCTCCTAATCTTTCTGAACCGGATGCTTTTTAACTTTACAGTAGAATTCATTCATGCATTCAAACTGGTAAAGAATATGACATAGAATAATGACATTTCAGCCCCAAAAGATTTGTTAAAATGCCCAGTTTCCATTTTTACTGGTCTTCCCATGATTCATCAAGTCCTTTTCTTTAACACCTTGTTTAATCTGATATTGGAGCTCATTCAAAGGAAATCACGAAAAATGATGGGAAATTAAGCAAAAACCATCATTGACTGGCTATGGGACATTTTATTCTGTATCTTCTAAGACCTTTGGAAGTAAAGGCAAAAATCAGCTCTCTTGAAAATGCAAATTTTGTCATCACTGGCATTCCCAGAAACATACACTTTCAAAAATATGTAGTAGCCTACCATTTATTGGGAGGAAGGAGGATTTCTAATCCCAAAACCAGGTTTCACAACCAGATTTAAGAGTTTAAATTGGGGTGACTCCCACCTTTTAAATTTTAATCAGAAGTTAAAGGCCAAATAATAACATTTCTACCTGGGGAAGTTAAGAGAAGGCCTTCATCTACTAAACTATATTATTAACACTTCATCTTAATTAAATGTGGTTACTGACCTCAGTAATAGGATCTGGGATGAGGTTTTTTTTTTGGTTCTTGTTTTTAATAAGTTAAGATTTTTTTCTTTTTTAAGTCAACAAACACAGAGTTTGAAACTCAATGGATTGTTCACAGTGGTGCCTTTGTGATTTTTAATTAAAGTGATGTTTTTCCATTGTAAGTTTATGGTAGCAATACATTTTATTGCCTATTCTGCTGTGGAATTTTTAATTATTTATGCAAATATATTAGCACAGATGACTCTTATTTTTAGTGGTCACATTTTCTGTTATGAAGATGCTAGGGGAACAAAGCGTCACAAATTCAACTATGGGATTTTTAAAGTTTTAAGAGCGTCACTGGCTAAAAATAGAATCCTAGCTTTTATAGTGATGCAGAGACTGAAGATTTTCATTATTCATGTCAATTAAAGGTGCTCAATTTGGTTAATATGAAACATCTGGCCATTTGGGTAAACGGATGAAAGGCTATTTTACAAATCAACCATCTTTTTAACATTCAGCTACATATGTTGTTATAAATTTGCCATAGGCCAGATTTTCATTATTGAAAACATGGTTTCAAATTGGCTATATTTGAATATAATTATCAGGGTCCTTGTTGTCAGCCTTAGAAATTAATCCTCAGAACCAATATAGAAAATATTGACAAATGTTAATATTGTTCCTTGACCAATATTTTCTAAGCTGTTAAATCTACTTAGCTTTTTTTTTAATAAACCCATTTGAAATAGATGAGGATTGCTACATAAGCTACTAACATAGCATTGATTGAAAAAGCCACACATTTCAGGATTGCAACAGAAGTCAGTTGCATGGGGAAAATAGCTGATTTATTACCTGAGTTTGTCTGTCAATCACCAACACCAGTCAGCCAGCAAGCACGAGGAGCTTATAATGGCATTAACCCTAACACAGGTAATGAAACCACAGGCAGTGAGTCATGTAACTAATTCAAGAAATGCATTTCATCATCTGCTCCCAATTTGCTTTCCAAATGAATCTCAAAGCTTGTATTTTCAAGTGATGAGGCTCTAAACTACAGTCCTCCTACAGATGCTTAATTTGGGGATTTCCTCATGCATTCCAATAGCGTTGGCAGGAATCTCACTAGAAAATCCGACGTTATATGGCTGCTTCTAAGTATTCTTGGGTCCCGGAGTGTAGGCTGCACGTGTGAAAGGGCGACCTCGGGATCTGGACTAGGGCTGTGACCGGAGAACCTGTCTCTCCTTTCGTTCATCCCACACCTACAACATACTGGGTGCTTTTCTAGGCATTGGGGGCTACAGCAGCCCCAGAAACAATTAAAAATATCTGTTGGCCGGGAGCGGTGGCTCACACCTGCAATCCCAGCACTTTGGGAGGCCAAGGTGGGTGGATTGCCTGAGATCAGGAATTCAAGACTAGCATGGTGAAACCCCATCTGTACTAAAAATACAAAATTAGCCGGACGTGGTGGTGCACGCCTGTGATCCCAGCTACTCGGGAAGCGGAGGCAGAAGAATCACTTGAACCCGGGAGGCGGAGGTTGTGGTGAGCCAAGATCATGCCACTGCACTGCAGCCTAGGCAACAAGAGAAAACTCCGTCTCAAAAAAAAAAAAAATCTGGTATCATGGAAATCATATTCCTGTGAAAGAGAGAAAAAGAATGAGAAAATTAATAAATAGAATAAGTAGCCTAGTAGCTGGTGATTAATGCAAAGAAAGAAAGCAGAGAAGGAAGGAGGGGAGCCATCACTCTAGATAGGGTGTCAGCACAAGCCTCACCAGTGCTGTGATGCTGCAGTGAAGAATTGGAGGAAGTGGAGGTGAGCCACACAGCTATCCGGGGTGGAGAGGTCCAGGTAGAGGAAGCAAGTGTGAAGGCCCCGAGGCAGAGTGTGCAGGAGTGTGCCCAGTGCACAGCGAGTTGGGGGAAGGTGGGAGATGAGGCCGATGCTCCGGAGAAGATGGGGAAAGTGTTAAGCATGCTAGTGGGATTAGGAAAGGGGGCACTTAAGAGAAAGGGAGACAGAGGCAGAGCAGAGGACTGGAGTGTAGGGTGCCATAGTAATCCAGATAAGAGGCCACGTGGGTCTGGGCAGGGACGGTTGCAGTGCAGGCAGTGAGAAGCTGCAGACACTGAATTTGTTGTTGTTGTTGTTGTTGTTTTTATTTTTGAGACAGAGTCTGGCTGTGTCTTTCTGGCTGGAGTACAGTCCCATGATTTTGGCTCACTGCTACCTCTGCCTCTCAGGTGCAAGAGATTCTTCTGACTGAGCCTCTGGAGTAGCTGGGATTACAGGCATGCACCACCATACCCAGATAATTTTTGTATTTTTAATAAAGGTGGGGCTTCATCGTGTTGGCCAGGCTGGTCTCGAACTCATGGCCTCAAGTGATCCACCTGCCTCGACCTCCCAAAGTGCTGGGATGGCAGGCGTGAGCCACTGGGCCAGGCCCTGAATGTTCTGAAGGTACTGGTGGCAGGGATTCGCTAACCAACTGTGCCGTGTGTGTGTGTGTGTGCGTGTGTGTGTGTGTGTGTGTGTGTGTGACAGAGAGAGAGAGAGAGGAATAAAGATTGACTCCAAGATTTTTCTCCCCAACAATTGGAAGCACAGAGGGCACATCTATGAGCTTTGCAAGCTCCCTGGAGAAGTGGCAAAGTAACTTGTGGGAGGAAAGTACAGGAACTCGGTCTTGTTCTTGTTGAGTTTGAGGTAGACAAAGGGAGCACATGAGCTGGGTATCAGAGGGCGTTTGTGCTAGAGATAGAAGCCTGGGTGTCATCAACATCCAGATGGAATTTAAATCCTTGAGACTCTGATCCCCAAAGAGGGAAGTGAACGTAGGGCTATGGCCAAGCCCTGGGACACTCACACGTTGGAAGGAGTGGCCCTGCCTGACGTTGTTTCATATGATGCACTGCTTCTTGAGAATCCTCTTACAGCCTTGCAAAGGAAAGTACATAGCCAGCCAGGTGCGGTGGCTCACACCTGTAATCCCAGCACTTTGGGAGGCCGAGGCAGGCGGATCACAAGGTCAGGAGTTCAAGACCAGCACAGTTCCATACAACCGTGCTGTTAACTTGGCAACCAGACCCCAAATCAGCATATCCTGAGTCTGTGCAGGCCCCAGGGTAGAGTGCACACTGTCCCCAGGAGTCGAACTGACCTGGGCCATCCTGGCTCCTTCCATCTGCTGTCTTCTTTCACTAGCATGTCTGATCCACTTCCCTAACACAGCCAGGCTAGGTTGGCCACTTTCTGTTATAGCTACACCAAATTGCTCAAGGTTACAATATAGTAGCTGGCATTTACTTTGTCCCAGGCACTGTTCCCCAAGCCTTCTGCATTAGATCACCCCTCATTTCACAACAACCCTGTGGGTCTCTGATTACCCCTTTTATACAGGGGAAGACAATAAGGCTTAGGAAGATTCAGGAAATTACCCAAAGAAATTCACACTCAGATTCACACTCAGGAAATGTGACTCAATGACAGCCGTCCTCACCTCTCTGCTCTTTTGCCTCCCAAACCAAACTGAAGCCAGAGAAGCACGCCCTGTGTGTGCAATTACCAGACCCAATAGCTTGCTCTCTCCGACTTCTGTTTTTCAGAATAAAATTGTTTGTTCCATTTCTGATTTTAGTTGATGGATTTGTGACAGCTTTCACTGCTGATAGCCACAGCAAAAATCATTGCTGCCAGATGCCTGTAAGAGCACGGGGAGGGAGTCTGGCCAGACCTCCAAGGACTCAAGGTTGCTCCCTGGACTCAAGGTTGCAGGAGGTCCCTAGGGATGCCTTCTTCCTGGCTTGCTCTTTCCATAGCACAGAGGCTCTTCCTGCCATCCTCTGATGACAGGGATGGCTTTGCCTGCTAGACATCCAGCTGTTGCACGGGTTGATGATGCTAAATGTTTTTACAGACTCTGTCACTGTTTCTTTCCATTTAACTCTTTCATGCCCACATCCCTGTGCATTCTATTCCTGTGATTGCCTTAGGGAGAACAAGGCTCTGTCGCAAACTTCCTTATTTTGCCAAACGTACTATAGGCAAATAGAGACTCTCGGAGTTGAAGGATGTGTTTTCCTTATGGAAGCAAAGGAAACTGACTTTGACTCTTTTTATTTCATCCGAGATTCAGGCTGTCCCTAGAAACTACCCCAGAGCAGCTGCACGGGAAATGTCAGACCCCTGGTCTCTTACAGCATCGCAAAGCAAAGCACAGAGCCGGCTGGGCAAGGTGGCTCACACCTATAATTCCAGCACTTTGGGAGGCCGAGGCAGGTGGATTACGAGGTCAGGAGTTCAAGACCAACCTAGCCAATATGGTGAAACCCCGTCTCTACTAAAAAATACAAAAATTAGCCAGGCATGGTGGCACGCACCCGTAATCCCAGCTACTCAGGAGGCTGAGGCAAGAGAATCGCTTGAACCCGGGAGGCGGAGGTTGTGGTGAGCTGAGATTGCACCACTACACTCCAGCCTGAGCAACAGAGTGAGACTCCATCTCAAAGAAAAAGAGAAAAGTACATAGCCAAGTGGCCACAACTGCCAGACTAGTGCCAGACTTCCTGAGCACAAATCCCCACTTGTCCATCTTCCAGAAGTGTAACCTTGGGCAGATTTTTAATCTCTCTGGGCCTCAGGTTCCCCACCTGAAACATGGGGAGAAATAATAGTATCTAAGTTATAGAGTCACTGTGATGGATAAAGAAGAAAAGAATTCAGGGAGAGTGTTTAGAACACAGTGCCTGGTACATAGCATTAGATTAACTGATTAGCATTTTTAGCAAAAAAAGCATAATGTGTAGTCATTTATTAAGGGTGTCTCTTTGAGACTGATGGGGTGTTTTTCTAGAATTTTTGGTTTTCATGCCTTATGGACTTAGATTATTTTTACTCTCCACAAGCCAGCCCCGGGTACCTCACTGCTTAAATCTCATGATAACTGTCTCTTTCCTCATTCCTGGTAAAATCCAAGGGAGCAGATAACAGTTTCTAAATATTAAGTTTTGCCATCTGCTGTTTGCTTGCCTGTAAGCAAGCACTCAGAGATGACAGTGCCAGTGAATGAATGGTGAACTACTATTAAAGGTAGGAGTTGAACAACTGATTTATGAACGTTTGCAGCTTGGCCCTTTGGTGGAGGTAGGCTTGATTTTGCAATTTTTCTAGAGCACACATATAACATAGTCCTATTTTCTGCCAGTAAAACTGTTCCTAGTTTGGGCATTGGGATTAAATTTATCAGTATTTTAAGATGCTCTGCAAAGTACATCACACTGCAAATAACACCATGAGTTGTGGATACTCTGTCACCCAAACAAGTTTAGGATCTGGTTGAATGTTTGAAGTGAAATGAATCAGAGGAGACTGTTCCTGTGAGCAAAAGACGACGTGACAATTCAGAACCTCTAATCATACCTATTCCACTATCTGTCAGGATTCATGGTCACAAGCAACAGAAACCGGCATGGGCTATGTTAGGTGGAATAAAACAACAACAGACTGGGTTGGCATTAGGCATCACAGAATGGATAGAAACCCAGAAGACAGACTGGAAAAAATGAGTAGCCACCAAATAGAACTCAAGGGGAGGGAGGGAGGGATAAGGGACCACCACAAAGAGAACAGCCGAGTTCTCATCTTATGCAATGAACATGACCTGTGCTCACCCCCACATCACTCATGAAAGAGGATCCAGTTTGCTGGAGTTGTCTCATGTCTCATATCCACTCCTGCTGCATTAGGAGAGAATGGGAGTGGGTAACTACCTCCCACCAACACTGCACAAAACAGGGTTTTCTCCAAAGGAGGGGTTGGGATGCTATGAGGGATGATAAAGGATGGAGAGCAGCCAGGAATGAGAAATATCCACTCCAAATCCCTTCCACAAATGTGAGTCTTCTGCAGTGCCCATGATGACCTCCACAGCAGACTTGCTGTTATGACTGTCCCCAGCTGCCCTCTGTGAGGATGGGTGCTTATGAGGTGAGAGGTAAACATTTGCATATTCAGTTCCCACACTAAAGAGTGTCTCTGTCACAAAGCAGGAACAGGCGACATGGGCCAGCAACCAGGTAAATCTCTGCAGGGCACGAAGAGCCAAGAATGCTACAGAACAGGGCTGTGGCTTGCAGAGGGCAGGGTGTGGCTCTGGGCAGACCATCAGGGCAAGAGAAGGCACTCCGCCCCAATACCTCCCTTTGGGCTGGACTAGGGAGAGTCAAGCCAGGCCCTCATCTTGGTCACAAGCTTCAAGGGGATACTGAAAAACTCAGTCATCCAGATAGATATTTTAATGCAGTATTTTAAAAATCAAAACTAATGCAAAAATTAGCCAGGCACGGTGGGTCACACATATAATCCCAGCATTTAGGAAGGCTGAGGTGGGCAGATCACTTGAGATCAGGAGTTCAAGACCAGCCTGGCCAACATGATGAAACCCCGTCTCTACTAAAAATACAAAAATTAGCCAGGTGTGGTGGCGCATGCCCGTAGTCCCAGCTATTCAGGAGCCTGAGGCAGGAGAATCGCTTGAATCCGGGAGGTGGAGATTGCAGTGAGCCAAGATCGTGCCACTGTACTCCAGCCTGGGCAACAGACTGAGACTCTGTTTCAAAAAAAAATTATTGCAAAAATTCATAATAAGCAAACTATCAGATTTTTAAGTAAAGCAGGATCATTGTTACTGATTTTTCCTTTTGTGTCCAGCTCACATATGACTCAGCATGGCACTGCTGTGCACAAGCTGCTTTTCCTCTTCAGGCCCATTTCTTCTTCTGTAAACTTAAGTAGGATCAGAAATGCTGTGACTCTGTGGATCCCTGGATCATGAGTAGAAATGAGTTCAGCCTGCGTGGCAGATGCTCTGGGCCAGGCCTGTGCCTACAACCTGGTGAACTAGGCGAAAGCAGGTGCCTTTTCTGCAACAGACAGTTAGCAATGTTGAGTAAACTGTGACCCTTTCACCCATGGAAACCCACAGCTAGGCTCCAAAGAGAAAGAAGATAAATCTCTGAATTTAACAAATAACTAGAATATAAAATAGTTATGTTTAAAATGATTAGGGGAAAAGAATAGGGAACAGGAAGAAAAGATAAAACATAATGAAATAGACCAGGTGCGGTGGCTCACGCTCGTAATCCCAGCACTTTGGGAGGCCAAGGCAGGCGGATCACGAGGTCAGGAGATCGAGACCACAGTGAAACCCCGTCTCTACTAAAAAATACAAAACATTAGCCGGGCGTGGTGGCGGGCGCCTGTAGTCCCAGCTACTAGGAGAGGCTGAGGCAGGAGAATGGCGTGAACCCAGGAGGCGGAGCTTGCAGTGAGCCGAGATGGCGCCACTGCACTCCAGCCTGGGCGACAGAGCAAGACTCTATCTCAAAAAAAAAAAAAAAAAAAAAAAAAAAACATAATGAAATAGAAAAGGCAGATGTGAACAGTAGCTAAATAGAAAGTCTAGAAATCTGATAGAACATTATCTCATTACTACTTTGGACACTCCTGTGAGATGGATGTGGTCATCCCCGTTCTATAGATGAGGAAGGGAGGTCGAAACTTTTGTGAGTGAAAGTCATGGAATTCAAATCCAGTTATATTTATGCCAAAGAACTTTTTTTTTTTTTTGAGACTGGGTCTGTCTGTCACCCAGGATGGCCTGCAGTGGTGCAATCTGAGCTCCCTACAACCTCTGCCTCTTGGGCTCAAGCGATCCTCCTGCCTCAGCCTCCTGAATAGCTGGGATCACAGGCATGCACAACCATGCCCAGCTAATTTTTCTATTTGTTTGTTTCGCCATGTTGCCCAGGTGGTTCTCAAACTCCTGGGCTCAAGCAATGCACTTGCTTCTGCCTCCCAAAGTGCTGGGATTACAGATGTGAGCCACCACACCTAGTCTCAAGGAACTTCTCAACAGGGAAACATTTCTTTCCTTTGTTTTGCAAGAGAAAACACTATTTTTTTAAAAAAAGTCAAACTCAGTAGAGTGTGCAGTTTCGTTAAACACCCGTGATAGCTTTTTATAATTCTGTGTAAGGTGGGATCTTCATGTGCAGCAGGCGCATTTCATCTCTGTTCCCCATTCGCTCGTATTCTTTGTGTCTGGGGCTTCTGTTGAAATCTGTAAAGGTGGGAGGACCAGGGGATCCAACAGAGTGAGCACATGAGGAGACGTCCCTCGAGCCCACACTGGATCCACCTGGAACTCCCACCAGGAAGTTCACTGGGAGTGGGGACTTGGCAGCTGCCAGGGAGAATCTCTAGGCAAGTGATTACTGTTTGATGCTTCACCCTAAAGTTATAAAGATGAAACATTTTACAGCTCAAAAAGTAAATATTTCCCAAATACATAAAACATAGATTACCTAGTCACTGGTAAAACACAGCAACTGGCCTTCATTTCCAAAATATATCTAGAATCTCCGCAGCTCTTCCAACTGCACTGCACAAACTTTGTCTAAGCCACCGCCATCGTCCACCCAGATGACAATAATTGCCCTAACTTGTCTCCAATTCTTACAAGGCACCATCCGCATCGCAGTGATCCTCTTATACTGAAGCTGAGATCCCGTCTCTCCCCTGATGAAGCCCTTTAGTGCCTCCCATTTCACACTAAAGTAAAACCCAGACCCCCGGCCCTGGCCCAGGAAGCCCCTGGCTGGGGCTTGGTGCTGAGCTTCCTCTCCTCTCGCTGCTCTGGCAGTCTCTCCTCCAGCCACATGGCCTTTCTTCCTCAAGCTTCTTTCCCTTTCGGGAACTGTGCCAACATCGTTCCCTCTGCCTTGAATTACAGTCGATCCTTATTATTCATGAATTCCATATTTGTGAGCCCAGCTACTCAATAAAATGTATTTGTCACCCCAACGTTAATACTCATGGCGCTTTCATGGTTATTCTTGGAGGAGTGCAGAGCAGGGAAAAATCTGAATTCACCTGATGTGCACATTCACAGCTGAGCTCAAGCAAGGCCTTCTTTTGCTTTGCCTTCTTATTTCAGCTCTCATACTACAAATAAGTGCCCTTTTTGTGATCTGTTTAGTGCCGTGATTTTTGTTTTTATTTTTGCACGTTTTGTTCGCAATTTTGCTGTTTGAAATGGCGTTGAGCACAGTGCTGAAGTGCTGTCCAGTGTCTCTGGGCACAGAAGGCTGTGCCATGACTTAACAGAAGAAACACATGTTAGGATAACCTTCCGTCAGGCATGACTTACAGCTCTGCTGGCCATGAGTGCAATGTTAGTGATCAACTGTATATATTAAGGAAGGTGTCTTTAAGCAGAAGTGCACATAAAATAAGGCCGTGTATTGATGAGTCGACAAAAATGTTGTGACCAGAGGCTTGAAGAAACCTAACCGTGTGTTCTTCCTGAGAGCAATGGTTTGGTGTTTGCATAGTTTTTTGTTTGTTTGTTTGTTTTGTTTTCGAGACAGAGTCTCACTCTGTCACCCAGGCTGGAGTGCAGTGGCACAGTCTCGGCTCACTTCAACCTCCACCTCCCACGTTCAAGCAATTCTCCTGCCTCAGCCTCCTGAGTAGCTGGGATTACAGGCATGTGCCACCATGCCTGGCTAGTTTTGTTTTTAGTAGAGGTGGAGTTTCATCATGTTGGCCAGGCTGATCTCAAACTCCTGGCCTCAAGTGGTCCGCCCCGCCTCGGCCTCCCGAATTGCTGTGATTACAGGCGTGAGCCACTGGGTGCAGTGAGTAACTATCATAGCTGTGGTGAGTAAGAAAGGTCAAATGTACTCGTTTGTCTGAACATTCACTATCTGTCTCCCCACACTAAACTGTAAACCCCTTGAGGGCAGGGACCATTTTGGTCTTCAAGTGGGCCTGGCAAATAATAGGCACTCAATACATGTTTGTTTAATTAATGAATGAATTGCAAATAAATTATTTCCAAAGACAATTTTAACCAGGCTGTACTGTACAGGACTGTAGTGTGTCCTTTTCAGGAGTTAATATTTAATACGTCTTTGCAAAGGATAACAAAGGATTTCCATCAGGGTCTGACTTTAACATAAACAGTGCAAATGAATGCTAATTAAATATCTTCACTTAATTATTATTTGATGCAGTTACTTGGTTTGGGCCTCCCCTTTGAGCTTAAAAAGATGGAAGAAACTGCTTCTGTTTCTTTACTTTCCCCCGTGTCACTGACTAGGCACCGTTGGCTTTGATGAACCTCCCTGAGGCCACCATGGGGAGATGATGTTGCCTGGTTCCCAGTGCTGAGGCTCTCAAGACACTGCTTTCTTGGAAAGTTAATGAGGCCGGGAGCATCTGTTTTGTGCTTCCTCCTGGGCAGACAGGGGCTGTTCTTGGAAGTCCATTCTGCTTCTTGCTAACTCATACAGGCAGTATGAGGAGGATGCTTAGCCCTAACTGATCTTATGATCTAGCCTGGAACACAGAGGGCTGGGTTTGCTAACAAGCCGAGTCAGTAACTCCAACCTTCTTACTTCAGTCCAATGTCTTGCCCTGTATTGTCTTCTGTTAGAGCAGGGTTGGCAAGCTTCTTCTATAAAGGGCCAGATGATAAATATAGGTTTTATGGACCACACAATCTCTGTCTCAGCTACTCAACTTGACCATCATAATCCAACAGCTGCCACATCTGTGAATAGGTATGGCTGTGTTCCAATAGAACTGTATTGACACAGGGAGGCAGAGGGCCAGATTTGGCCCACGGGCCATAGTTTGCCAACCCCCACAGTACACCCCTACTGGCATTATGGTTTCTTCATTTGTGTGTGTTCTACTCTGTGCTGCGAGCTCTTTAGGGGAAGGCCTGAATCTCATCCACTGGTTTCCTCTCAACATCTGGTGTACTGCCTGCCCCGTGACAAGCCCTCAGCCAGTGTTTGCTAAATGCATGACCTATAAGACATGGCCCCCAAAGCACGGGCATTGTGAAACATGCTAACAAGATGAAAGGTGACCTAAGCCCCAGTGGCAGCCCATTCATCATCATTCTGCCTCCTGTTGCCAATATTCAAAATAGCACCAGTTGTTTTTCTGTCAACAAATCAAAATAATATTCCTGAATTTGTTCAACAAACAGCCACTGAGTGTGGGAGCAGCATGCAGATGTCAGCTGGGATCTGCCTGCCTTTGAGCACTAAATAAATATGTGATAAGTTGATAAGTCCTGACTGCATGCCCCATAGAAGCCCAGAAGCTTCCCAAGATGTATGCAAATTCTAGATGGTCGGAGAAGGAGGCCTTTAGTTTCCAGAGGTCACATCTGGCTTCAAGCTTCCCCTTCTGCAAGCTAGTTATATTTCTTAGCTGTCTCAGTCTCCTGCCTGTGCCAGCCTGTGGCATCCCATGTCGCCCTTCTCCCCAGTCCTCCCTTGGCACACATATGCATACACACATGTATGCACACGCACACACACTCACACACTGTCGTCAGAATTGGTTGCATGTGATCTAACTCACTGAGGATGTTTAGAGGCATGGAAAGGGTAGTTACATCACAACACATCAAACAGCTTCAACCTGAGACCCTGGAAAGCCCTTGATTTTCCATCCTTCTCAGCGTCCCATCCGTCTATAATTCTCACAAGACATATCATCCCAGAATGTACCCAGTCTCAGCACATACTGGGACTCCTCTCCTCTCTCCAATTTCTCCCTCTCCTCTGCATGTTCTCTTTTTAAACAGCTCCATGGAGATGTGATTGACATGCAAAAGTGCACAAGTTGATGAGTTCTGACATATGTGCACACCCTTGACGCTATCACCGTGATCTAGATCGTGCATATGTGTAGCATCCTCAGAAACGTCTTGGACTCCTTTGTCATCCTCCCTTCTGCCCCTCCTTTCCTGTACCTCAGCCCCAGGCAACCACTGATCTGCCTTATGCCATTGTAGATTAGTGTACATTTTCTAGAATTTCATATAAATTGAATCATAAAGTATGCCCTCTTTTTTGTCTGGCTCCTTCTACTCAGCACAATAATTGTGGGATTCATCCATGTTGTCACCTGTGTCACCAGTTACACAGAGACAAAGACCTTCTGCAGACAGATTCAATTCTATGCAGCCCCCACCTCGAAAGAACTTCAAATTCCCTTTTAACAGACGGAAACATGCCAGAAGACCAAAAGGGCTCTCTGTCTTTAGAAACCCATGGTTGTTAAAGAGCCATTTTTCTCGCTATTAAAAATAGCTATTTTTCGGTTGCCTCAGCAGCTGCTTAATAAGCACCTACTATGTGCCAAGGACTGTTGTTAGGGACAGAGTGGGAATCAGGAAAACATGGCCTTCCTCTTGGGGAATGATCAGAGAATGAGCAGGTGAACTGCTAAAAGGTTGCAATAGGTGTGCATATATTTCTTTTGTTTAGAGGTTTTGAGAATGTAATCCTGTATTTCCTTTTTTTACTCATTGAAGTACTTTTTATGAGCAATGCATGCTCATCACAAAAAAATTAACAAACACGGAGCAGCATAAAGAAGTAAATTAAGAATCACCTTTAATCCCACTGCCCAGATATGGCCACCATTATATTTCATTTTGTTAATTCCACAGGCGAGGAGTAGAGGAATATGTTTTGTTTCATTTTGTGTAATTAAACGGGCCACGGGAACTGATATCAGCTTCCTGGGGAGCTGAGTTGTGTTTATTTTTTTTAAGAGCTACTAATTTTTGATTAACAAGGATGAATGTAACATTTAAGAGGAATCTAATTACACCCTCTTCCCCTTCTCAATAAAATAACATTATTCTCCACCAAGTGTGGAGTCAAAACTGAGGATGTATGGCCCTGAGCTGGGGGATTCTAGGGACATTTTTCATGTCACTACCTAGACAGTCGTGTGAGTGCTCCAGCCGTGAGGGATCTCGGCTGCAGGTTACATTCCCTGCCGAAGCCGGGGCTGGATAATAACTCACTTTGTCATTACTTAATTCTGCGATGGCTGCAACTACTGAGCCAGAATAAAATTCTCAGTCCCTGAAACGATGAGAGACTCAGTATCAGGATGTTGAGGAACAGAAAAAGCAAGAGGGCAGCCGAATGGGGCCATCGGGTGGCTGCATAAAGAAGTCCGATGATGGATGCAGTGCTCCCAATTCATTTCTTTTCTAAATGACATATTTGCATGTTTCCTTCATCAGTTCATTCGGTCCACACATATCAATGCAGTGCACCCTGTGTGCCAGTCACAGAGGCCGCATCCGGTCGTAGGCCATACCCCATGCACAGCTGTTCTCTCCGCACAGTTGACTGAACAAACAGGCCTTCGCTCTGTGGGAGACTGAAGCTATATCTGTTTGAGCTACGACTAAAACCCTGGAGTCTCTGCATGCCTTTGCCAATATCTGGTGGTTCCCCAAATGTGTCAGGTTCTTCTCTGCCTCTGTGCTAGGGTTTGTACCCTGACCGTCACCCCACAACCCCTGCGCCGCTATCCTGGCTTCTTCCTCAGGACGTTACCACAATCCAGCCCCACTTCAGCACCACGGTCAGCACCCACCAATTGCCCAGCATTCCTGCTACTGGGTTGCTAGGTATTTCGCACATCAGCCCTTCTCTGTGCCTCTGCCCACTTTGCCTCCTCTGCCCTCTCTCCCTCCAAATAACAGCTGCCTGGCTAATGTCTGCATATTTGCTGGCAGCAGAGTCACACTGACGTTGATGTCCAGCTCTGCCATTGAGGGTTGTGGGACTTTGGGTAAGTTACTTAACCTCTCCAGACCTCATTCTCTCCAGGTGTAAAGGGAGATAATACCTAGAGGATTAAATAGGCTAATCTAGCAAAGCTCTTAGCACAGTGTCTGGAACACAGAAAGAACGCAATACATATTAACTATTTTTGTAATCTGTCAAGAATCATCCCAAATATACCTTGTGCTAAGAGTCTTTCCTCATCATTTCCTTGGGGTGTAATACAAAAATCTAACGTATCCCAGAGGCTTGGATACCCTCCTTGGTACTCACCTGTCATAGCTTCCATCACACTGTATTTTGTAATTGCTCATGAGTGTGCTAGTTAGGATAAGTAATAATAGCTTCTGTGATAGATAACCCCTCAAATCTCAATGGCTTAACACAAAACTACATTGCTCACTCCTATTACAGTCGAACTGCAGATGGTGGGGTGGGATGGCTCTGCCCCACAATGTTCAGAGATCTTTGGAACCTTCCATTTCATGAGGCTGCCTCTTCAAAGTGTAGCCTCCAGGGTTGCTGTGGAAGGGAAAGAGAGAGCAAGGAGGGTCTTGCACGGGTTTCGCAGCCAGCCCCAGAAGTGACATTATCACATCTACCCACTTTCCTCTGTCCCAGTCTAGGTGCGTTAGAAGCTGAGAAGTGCAGCCTGCGTGTAGGTCCAAAAAGAAGACAAAATTATCTCTGACCACAGGAATGCTTCTCATCTCCCCACCAGGCCATGAGATGCTCAAGGTCGGTGGCCGTGTGCCTTGGGTCTCTTATCCAGTGTTTGCTCCCTTCTGCCTTCCCTGGTCACCTCCAGAGCTGAGCAGGTGGCACTGTGGGGAGGGGCTTTCCAAGCACAGATGGTAGGAGGTGCAAAGGTACAGAGGGGCCGGGAGAAAACTGGCCCCTTCAGGGAACCACACACCACAGCAACATTTGCTTGGGCTGCACACATATTACTGCATAAAAATAGCTCATTACCACCTTAGCATAGGATGCATGTGGAGGCGGGGCAGGGATGAGCCAGGGCAGCCCAGGAGAGCAGAGCTTACAACCCTCTGGGTAGAGGCCAGCATTTCTGATCCTATCTGCCTCTGCTATGGAGCCTGTGTTTCCTTGGTTCCAATGGCAAGGCTAACAAGAGAATTCCTCCTTGGGTCATGTATCTCTTTGAATAGAGCTGCATCCCTAAGCCAAGGAAACACATTGCGTTGAGTAGTGCTTTAAAGAAGAGGCAAGGAATGGAAATTGGCCTGAACTTTCTAAAAGACATGCTGCAGTATGTATTAACTTTTTTCAAACAGTCACACTCTTCCATACCCATAATTTCATTCCTAGGAATATATCTCGAAATAATCAGAAATGGTGTCAAAAAATGTATATACTCAGGAAACAGATTTATGTGTGGAGTTGTACACTGAAGCCTTATTTATGATAGCAAAAATTTAGAAAACAGCCCCAACGTCCAACAATAGGAGGCTGGATAAATATATTACAGAGTTGCCATATGATGGAATAATATGCAGTGATTAAAATTTTTGAAGTCAGGAGAAATTGTTTCTGATATAAACTGAAGTGACAAAAGTGGGACATCCAAGTTGGTAAACTGTACGATTCCAATTATACAAATCACACGTGGAGAAGACTTTGAATAAAATGTCCAAGGATAGGAGTGGGCTTTCAGGCTCCTGGAATTATTTGGTGATTTTTCATGTTTTCTTCACACTTTCTCGTATTATCAAGTTGTTAATGTTGAACACATACATTACTTTTATAAACAGGCAAATACTTTTTAAGAAACAAGGGACAAGGAAACTAAGAAAACCATCGTTTCTTGGCAGACTCACTCAGAGGTTCTATGTTTCTTTTCTACAGTTCTTTCAGGACTCAAATGCTTGCCTAGACCAACAGGCCTCTGACTCTATAACAGGCACGAACTCACAGTTACTGTCTGGTACACAACCTTTTCAGCCACTGTAACATCCATTCAACTGTGCAAAATCTGTCATCTAAAACCTCATCCAGATAACCCTGCACAGGGCGCTTTTTTATATATGGAGAAATGAAAAAGGCTTTTTGCTTTGTAATTTCCATGAAGACATTTCTTGGCATCTAGAAAATGACAAGGACCCTTCAACCCAGATTTCACATCACACCCATCCCTAACTTTGGTTACAGTTCAAAAATGTTCATGGAAATTTGAAAAGTGGTTTCCCTTTTCACCTGAAGCTATGATTTCCAATTTGGTCTGGAGGAGAAAACTGCCTCGAAGGAAGCTAAGGGATAGATAGGTGTTTTCATTGTCTTCTCTTAGGTGGGGTTTTCATTCAGTGAAGTTAGGTTGTTAAGAAGAGAGATAATGAACAAAAATAATGATCTTACCCTCAAAGATACAATAAAATGCATTCATGTTCTCATCTTGATGCCAGAAAATGAACACCGAGATGGTTCTCTAACTCCCATGCGCCAAGCCCCTTTCAAGCTTAAACTTGGGTCAGGTCCGAGAAAAGAAAGTTTAGGGTGTTTAGGGAAATGTTTGCAGTGTACACAGTGAGTGGATTTAAACAAATCTGTATCTCAGAGCAGGCACCACTCCCATATCCCACCAGGAAGCCATTGTGAGACATAGTCTGCCCATAGCCCCGCTGCCACAGGCTCCAATGCCAGGGAAAGCTATGTCTCCCCATCAGTGTGGTTCCAAGAATTAAGTACTACTTCCTTGCCAATTACGTGGTCACTATCCTTAGAGTTGAATTTAAGCTCTGACAGAAAATTGTTGAAAGCCTTCTGTGCTCATTTTTCACCAAATTGAACTCTATAATGGTACTATAATCGAAAAAAAATTTTCCAAAGTTCAATTGGAATATTTTCCCAGTAACTTAATAATAAGGCTCCAATTTCAGGAAAATAATTTCAGCATGAGTGACATCACACTGTTTGTTATGCAGCATCAAAGCTGTCCTCCAACACTGGGCAGAGGCCAGCGCTCCCTGGGATTGAACTTCCTGAGAGGCCGACAATCATTTAAAAACTTTTGTTTCCAGTCATTTAGAAACTTTTAGATTTTTCTGGCAACATCCAACAATAAGTTGTCTCACTTAGATGAGTTTTCTGTGAAACTGAAGCTCACCACTTCAAGTGCTATATCTTTCTATATATTGACTTCATTTCTAAAATATATGTTTCCCCGATTCTTAGAGTATGGGAAAGGAATTTAAGGTCATTTGAGGTAATCATTCTTATAGGTTAATAAGTGAACCAAGAGAATGCTTTACTTGATTTTGAGCTTTTTCTGTCTTTTATGCTTTCATACAAAATATCATGCTCTAATCACTAAACCTGACTCCAGAAATCCACCTGGAAAACAAACTAGACAACCAAGCTTTTTGAGAATTTTGACTTTTTTTAAAAAAAGAAAAAGAAGGCCAGGCACGGTGGCTCACGCCTGTAATCTTAGCACTTTGGGAGGCTGAGGTGGGCAGATCACGAGGTCAGGAGATCAAGACCATCCTGGCTAACATGGTGAAATCCTGTCTCTACTGAAAATACAAAAAATTAGCCTGGCGTGGTGGCAGGTGCCTGTAGTCCCAGCTACTCGGGAGGCTGAGGCAGGAGAATGGCCTGAACCCGGGAGGCAGAGCTTGCAGTGAGCCGAGATCGCACCATTGCACTCCAGCCTGGGCGACAGAGGGAGACTCCGTCTCAAAGGAAAAGAAAAAGAATGATATTAGCAGGAAAGCCTAAGGAAGAGAGAATTAAGCTGTATTGAGCAACTACTAAGTGCCAGGCATTTTTCTGTGCATTTTATCATTTCATCCTTCAAACAACTCTAAAGCTGATCTCATTGTCAAGCATTCACCACTCATTCTACACCTGACTCTTAGCAGAAGAGGAGGGAACGTTGGGTCAAGTGATCCCCAGGGTTCCTTCAAGCACCAACAATCTCTATGTCTCCTATCCTAACTTAAATTTTATAAAACAATGGATTTGTCTAGGTGGGAGAGTAGATAAGTCTACCCTAGGGCTGGGTGCCTCTTTCAGCCCCCATTCATGCATAACAAATCACACACAAACTTTGTGACTGGAAACAACATATTTCGTGTCTCTTGTGGTTTTAATGGTTCAGGAATGTGAGCAGGGCACACTGGGAGCAGCCTATTTCTGTGCCTCAGTGTCTGAGGCCTTAGCTGGAATCCCCAAGGGCTGGAAGCTGATGTCATCTGAATGCCTATTCAGTTGTTTATCTGGCAACTGTTGTTTGCTGTCAGCCAGAACATCTACTTGTGGCCTCTCCACGCGTCCTGGGCTCCCTCACAACATGGCGGCCTGGTTCCAAAGGTGAGTATCCCAAAAGCCAGCTTGCAGTGGTTTCTCTTTCACCTTTTATGATCCAGCCTCAGAAATCATGCAGTGTCACTTCTATTGCACTCATTCATGAAGGCGATCATAAATGCTAACCCACACTCTAGGGGACAGGAGCTAGACTTCACCTGTGAATGAGAGGAGCGTCAGAAATATTATCATGGTCATTTTTGGAAAATGCTATAGAGCCAAAGTCTGCATGAACAGAGGATAGATTGGGAGTCAGAGGTACCTGAGTTCAGATTCCAGCTTCATTGCTCATTAGCTCTGTGGCGTGGGGAAATCCATGAACCCTTTAATGCTATTAAACCCTTTAATGTTATTTGTAAAATGACTGTGATTGCTAACTGATTATGTCAGGCTATGCAATCATTTCTTTGGTTGCAAGCCATGGAAACCAAACCTTATGAAGAGAAGAAAACACATTTGCAGGCATGTGTGCACACACACACACACAAGACATAGAGAAGCAAAGAAAAATAGGATGAAGCAAGCTTCAGGAATGCCGGAAAAAGCTGCTTCAGTGATCTAGGTGCCTGGGATGAATGGATGACATTTTTAGGCCCTCACGATCAGGATAAATCAGCTCCAGGTATTTTCCATTCTTATGTCTCTCTGACAACATTGTACACTCCCAGGATATTAAGTCCTGGTGGCCTGTCTTGAGTCAGACTCACTTCATCCCTTCACAATAGGAGAGAGAGGCACCATAATGAAAAGTCTCAGCAAGGCTACATGAAGAATGGGGTAAACTCATGGGAAAATGCAGGTATCCTCAGAAAGACGGAGAAATGGATAAACAGCACATCTACTCTGGTCATTTGCAGGACTAAGAAGGATACAGGATGGAAAGCAGAATTTGGGGGTACAGTTACCACTTCCCAATATGCCATGCATGTTCATGCTCTAGAACTTGACCATCAGTCACTCTTCCTAGAATATTTCCCTTCCTGCCTCCACCCATCACAATCCCTTTGGTCTTTCTAGGTCACTTTCAAATACTGCATGGTCCATACCCATGAGTTAGGTGAGTAGGAAGTAATCTCTTTCTCCTTGAATTCCTCCATTCTATTTTGTAACTTTCTTAGGCCATTATTACCTCCTTCCTTGTTTTAGCCATTTCCATTTTGCTTTATCCAAATATTTCCAAACACCAGGCACCTTCATCTCCTGTAACCTATCTGCTCTCTGTGTACTGTCATTCACTGAATGCTTTTAAGTTGACTTTAATTTGACTTGTCTTTCTTTTAACTTAGCAATAATATCTGTGATATTCCAGCTATATTTTTACCATTCAACATTAAAACAAATATTATTGAAATGTTTAAAATATTTGCTGACCCCCTGTTCTACTACTCTTCCCTATTCTGGCTGAGTTCCTATAAGACAGAGATCAACTCTTAGATTCCCCATGTATCATATCCCTGACATGCCGCACTGTGCTATTGATCTGGTGGCTGTTCAGTAAAAAGTCATTGAGTGAATAAATAGAAAGAGAGAAAGAGGGAAGGAGAAAGAGTGAGATGAAATAACGAAGTTAAAGTGAACTGAGTGGGACTCATCTTTGGTGACAGACCCTAAAGGCAAAAAAAAAGAGAGCTGGGAAAGTTGAATTTTGAGGAGAAGGCAAGAATACTTTATTTTCCTTCTACCCTAATGACAACTTCTCTTTGGACTCATCCTCCTGTGAGTTGGCAAGGGTAATGGGGAGCAGCTTGAGCAGCAGCTGCCACCATGACCATTATTCCCAAGCAACTTGCCCAAGGCACCAGAAGGCATAAGCTCCATGTTTCCCAGCCAAGGCTCTTTCAGCCAGCAGTGCTGATGGGAAGAACAGGCAAGCCAGAGTGCCTTATCAAGTGCAAGATTCACCACCCATAGAGGCTCCAACCAAAGCCACCGGGAGAACCGACACATCCCTGCAGACGACAAAAAGCATCCTTTTGCTCATGGCCACATCCCCTGCAGCACAAGCTCCTCTCAAATGCTTCCCAGGACCTCACCGCAAGGGACAGTCAACCAGACGTATGCTTCCACGTCTTCTTCAAATGTGTTTTTCATTTGCCTGGGTTCAACCTCATTAGAATGGCATTAGCCGGAGGAGGTAGCATGGTGGTTCAGGTTTCTGGAAGTGAGGTTGAGGCAGTCCCTTCACTTTCTTAATTGAAATTCCCCAGTGCCCTTGGCCTACTCACCCGTCAGCATGTTTTGTTCTCTTTCTGTCTTTTTCTCTGCAGGTTCTCTATCACGAGTGTCCTCTTCTCTGAATTCATAGCCTTTGTGGCCTCTCTTCCTGCTAACCATGCTAGGCTAAGTAACACCTGCCCCCCACTCCCCAAATATGTCCACATCCTAGTCCTTACCTTATACGGTAAAAAGGACTCTGCAACTAAGATTAGATGAAAGGTCTTGAGATGACCTTAGATTATTAGGACAGGCCCATTTTCATCATAAAAGTCCTTATAGGAGGGAGGGAGGGCCAAGTACGGTGGCTCAAGCCTGTAATCCCAGCACTTTGGGAGGCTGAGGTTGATGGATCACTTGAGGCCAGGAGTTTAAGACCAGCCTGGCCAATATGGTGAAACCCATCTCTAGTAAAAATGCAAAAATTAGCTGGGTGTGATGGCATACACCTGTAGTCTCTGCTACTCAGGAAGCTGAGGCAGGAAAATAGTTTGAACTCAGGAGGTGGAGGTTGCGGTGAGCCAGATCATGCCACTGCCCTCCAGTCTGGGCAACAGAGCGAGACCCTGTCTCAAAAAAATAAATTAAAAATAAAAATTAAATTAAAAAATTAAAATAGAGGGAGGCAGGAGGGTCAGAGTCGGGGAAGGAGATGTAATGACAAAAGTAAGCCATTGGAGCCACACAAGGAAGAATCCACAGGTCAAGGAATGCAGGCATCTCTAGATTCTGGAAAGAGAAAAGAAACAAATTCTGCCCTGAAGATTCTAAAAGGAACACAGCCCTGCCGACACCTTAATTTTAGACTCTGACTTGTAGGATTATAAGAATAAATCTGAGTTGTTTTAATCCACTAGATCTGTGGTCTTTTGCATAGCAGACACAGGAAACTAAGGTACTAACCCTCATCTATTTTCTCTTCCAATCCATGAGGGTTCCCCTAGTGGACTCCCTCTGTAATCAGTATGGTCCATTCAGCATTCATCCATGCACACCCCAAGTTTTCCACCTTAGGGGTACTGTGTGTGCACCATTTGAGACACACTGCCTATGCACAGGAATTGCATCGTAATCATCTTTGCATCCACCATGGTGCCCACATGGGCTTTATACATAGCAAACACCCTGTAAACGTGTATTTAATTGAATAGAAAGCCAGTATTCCATTGCCATCCACAGTGAGCCTCTTAAAATACATTCATCATCAGACTTATTTATATTTGTCCAGAGCTAGTCATGCATGATGGTAGGAGAATGAAATGAATAATTTTATTTTTGCCATGAGGAAGTAAACATTTTATTCACGGACTTTGTCATTCTGTGTAATAGAGTCTGAGTATTCACTCTGCATTTTAAAACATCAGACATACGGAAAATCTATTTGATGTGTAGTTCTCAGTTCCTGACCTTATGTTTTTCTCAGTTCATTATTTCCACCTCTCTCTGGTCATCTGGATTTGTAAAAAGAACAGAGATTTTTAAGAAACATTATTCATTCCTTCAGAGCGTTGGGTTTCTCCAAATAGTACAAACAAATGGCCTATTTTTAGATGACTGAATTATACTAGAAAAGTGGTTCTTAACCAGGGGTGATCTTGCCCCCGGATGATATTTGTCAGTGTCTAGAACATTTCAGGGGGTGCGAGGGGAATGCCACTGGCATCTAGGGGGCAGAGGCCCGGGTTGCTGGTAAACTTCCCACAATGCGCTGGTCAGCCCCTCTGCAACAAGAATTGTCCAGCCCCAGATGTCAGGGTGGACAACTGAAGTTGCCCCTTCTCCATTCTCCCCAGTTAGAAGTATCTGCTTAGGTGGAGAAACCCTGGGCTGGAACAACAGGCTGCAACTTGGCCAAATGACCTCTGATTAAAAGCAAGAGAGCTGGCTTAAAACCTGTTCAAGGCCATTTCGA
Source organism: Symphalangus syndactylus (assembly GCF_028878055.3). NCBI lineage: Eukaryota > Metazoa > Chordata > Mammalia > Primates > Hylobatidae > Symphalangus > Symphalangus syndactylus. The sequence goes on from NC_072433.2 coordinate 129,123,037, forward strand.
AAAACCTGGAGGCTTTCACTGACTGCAATCTTGGTCTTGGGCAAAAGTGCATTATGACTGCTAGAAAAACTAAAAGCATGTCAAAGTTCAATGGCTGGCATGGAATTTGGGCCATCGCATTTCATGCTGGCCTTCTGCGTTCCTCTTGGTGCCTCTTTTTAAGAGGGACGTTGGCAAATTCAGGTGTGTTCAAGGGAGGCAACCTGGGGAAAAACAAAAAAAAAGAGTGTTGTGGGGGGCTGAAGAATGGGGACTGTGGAAGCACAGAAACCCAGATTCCTCCAGCCCTGTTACTGCCACTTAGCAGCCTTGAGACCTCGAGAATCTGACCCACCATCAGTAAACCAGAGTTTCCTCGTCTTGGGAATTAACCGGAAGATTGTAACGAGTTAAAGTTCATGTGTGAAGCGCTTAGCACAGTGACTGCCACCTCTAAGCACTCAATAAACAGGGCTGTTTATGCTTGTTATTCAGAAAAGGAGAGGGCTGCAACTCGGGCACCTGAGGCACAATGGGAAGGGCTGGGGCTGGAAAAGGAATGAGTGATGGACAGGCTCGATCATCGCTGTTTAGCATTTGAAGGAGGCTGTCTCTGGTGGGCTGAACTAGGATGAATGTTAGCAAAATTCCACAGGCATACTGGGACTCAACCTGGGGAAGCCCCGCAGCCTGCTGAACATGGATCAGTGATCCTCATTCTGGCCACCAGCAGAGGTGCCTTGCTACACGGCACCACCTTGGGACAGGGGCCACTGGACAGTAGCCTGGGCGGACAACTGAAGCTGTCCCTTCTCCACTCTCCCCAGTTAGAAGTATCTGTGAGTTCAGATGCAGGGAGATTTTGAAGCTGTCCCACTAGAAAGTCAATAGTCTGCCTACCTCATTCTTTAGCAAGGATGCCCCATAATTAATCAAGTGGGCTGAAGGAATAAAAGCCTCCTGTGTTCATTGCATTCTGTGAGCAAACAATAGTGGGAAACAAATGCCAGACGGCCTGTGGTAGGCATAACAGATGACAGAGTAGGAATTGGTTCATCTTGGCATCTTGGGGGGCTTTACCTTAATGTAATCAGTCAATTAGCAAACTTTCCTAATGGCTGAGAGGCACATTGGCTAGCATGTGTGTGGTTTTTTGTTTGTTTGTTTGGTGTTTTGGGGGTTTTTTGTTTGTTTTTTTGTTTTTTGTTTTTTGTTTTGAGAAAGGTCTTACTCTGTCACCCAGACTGGAGTATAGTGGCACAATCTTGACTCACCACAACCTCTGCCTCCCAGGCTCAAGCGATTCTCCTGCCTTAGCTTCCCAAGTAGCTGGGATTACGTGTGCATACCACTACCACCTTGCTAATTTTTGTATTTTTAGTAAAGATGGGATTTCACCATGTTGGCCAGGCTGGTCTCGAACTCCTGACCTCAAATGATCCACTGCCTTGGCCTCCCAAAGCACTGGGATTACAGGTGTGAGCCACCACACACAGCTGGCCAGCATGTTTTTAGGTACTTAGCAGACATTGCATTCTTTCTCCAGGGTTGCCATTACAAAGTACCATAGACTGAGCAGCTTAAGTAGCAGAAATTTAATTTCTCACAATTCTGTAGGCTAGAAGTCTGAGATCAAGGTGTTGGCAGAGTTTGTTCCTTCTGAGGCCTCTCTCCTTGGTTTGCAGATGGCTGTCTTCCCCCTGTGTCCTCACAGAGTCTTCCCTCTCTGACTGTCTGCGCCCTAATCTCTTCTCATGAGGACACCAGTCATATTTGATTAGGGCCCACTATAGTGATCTCCTTTTAACTTACCTCTTTAACACAATCGCATTCTGAGGTGCTGGAGGTTAGGACATCCACATATATATTTGAGGAAACATAATTCTGACCAGAACAGGCACCACTAAAATTTGGCAGCACCTTTTAAACGGCCCTTGAATGGAAAGGAGAGAAACTGTGGGTTACAATAGCCGCCAGAGCACTGGGGGCTCTCGCAATCTCATGAAACCAAATTCCAGGTCTAGGCACACCTGATTTGGGACAGGCCTGCTTTAGCATTGAAAACAGGATCTTTGCCCAACAGGAAGGCTGGAGAATGAGGCATGCATGTAAGAAAAAACGGCAAGCAAAATAAAAATTCCCACATATTGCCTTAATTGTCTTTAGAGAAGGAAATATCCCAGGGCAAGAATCATCAGGGTATGCTCTGCTCTCTGCATTTGATTTCGTATTTTCAGGAGCACCCCTCAAGGTATGGACAAGCACAGGTGCTGTACCTGTACAAGCCAGCAAGTCAAAGAGGCCTGGTTGCAAGGTGTGAGGCAACATTTTATATTTTACTTATGTTATTCAATTTGTCTATACATCTATCCTTTTCTGGAAAAAGACCATATTGCCACTTGAATTGCAGTATTACAGACATTGTTTTCCTCTAAGTAACTAAACTCTCTGTTTATCTTGTCACACAACATCGTATATGCCATGTGCTGTCACACACTAATAAAAGCATAGAGGAGTATGTTAAACAGCATTGCTTCTCTAAAAATTCAGCCCTATTAAGTTTGTCAGTACATCACCTGGATTTTTATTAAAGTAGTAAAAACATTCCGCAAAGTGACTTTTAGGTGACAGTACGATTCTGAGCCACGTTAAAGAAACGTTAAGGGGGAGAGCTCTGTTGCTTTCACATACTAGTATAATTCTGGCCAAATATCCCTGCTTAAAGTGATCTGAGCACTTTAGGCCTTTTACTATAATGTATGGATTATAGTTCAAGCCAGTAGCTAGGGAGCTATGTGTTTGAGCCTCCCTCTCTACCACCAAGCAACAAACAGATGAACGCAGGAAAGGAGCAGCTGCCTGCAATTCATTCAATGAGGATTCTTCCAACCCTCTCTCCATCTAACGGGCTGCGATCCTTCATGGACGCATTGATAGATGACAGTGTGCCAATCCAGCACGCACCAGGAATGGTTACTCCACCAGGGAGCTCACCTCATCTTCTGCCACTGGCCTCTCACCCCAACTTCTTCCAATGAGGTTCTTTGGAGTCTGACATTTTTGACAAAGCCACACTTGTTTGTAATGAGCATAGCATTCTTTTACACAGAGTTGCGGAGGGAGGGAGATTTTGAAGGGGGAAAACACGAACCAAGTAGATAGATATTTGCATCTCTCAACTTTTCCCGTCACCAAAAAAAAAAAAAGTTTCCTCTTCATATTTGTAGGTAAAAAGATGTGTTACTCTGACTTTACTCCTCACAAATGGTATGTTCACCTATCGGCCAGGACTCTTTTTAGTTACAAAGGAAACCTAACTCAAACTAGAATGGGGGCGGGGAAAGTGAATTGATGTATCTCACAAAGCTGGGAGATCCAGGGGTGGATGTGGTTTTAACCAGAACTAGATCTGAGTGTTTGTGGGAAATATTCAAATTAGAACAGTTAAGAGCAGACACCAGCCAATCAGAACAGTCCATGCCAGTGACATCAGCCCTGCATGTGCCGTCAGGGTGGGGCTATCAGGAAGCTCTCTCCCTCTTGACTGCCTTCCTTATTGTCAACATTACTCTCAAAGAGGCTTTGGTCAGGTTTCAAAAGGCCAGCAGTAGCTCTGGGTCTACAGTTCACCAGCTCTGCACCCCAGAGAAATGCCTATCCATTATTCTCCAGAATTCCTGGGCTCACGCTCACTGGTCCAGAGCAGATCTCTGGCCCAGCCTACACCCATCACTGGCCACTGGCCCCATCCAAAACCCTGGGGCAGTGAGTGGAGGGGGGGCTGCCCTAAGCCAAGTCAGGTGGTCTTACAGGAAGAAGTGAAAATAGATGCCGCAGAAGCCACAACAGTCCTATCCACTGCAAATCACACGATAGTAAATGGCACTTTGGACCCTTTCTATAGTTTCCAGAAATGTAGAGAGGATCACATTGCTTTAGTGTCTTGCCCCAAGTGTTATTAATATCCCTGTCCCTAAAAGATTGATTTTTATTATTGGTAGAAATACTTAATAGAAGTGAAATCTATGCTCTCGGTCATAGATAGCTGGCATAAAAATTATACAAAACACTGTGAAGCATACCTCTGAAGTGACCGCATACCTAGCTATGCTGCCCCAGTGAGCTCAAGTGTGTTTTCATGAGGGCATTTGGTAATCCTGGGGGAAACTGTTTCTCCCCCACAGCGGAATGTTCTGCAAACATTCAGCAACTAACCATGTGATGCTTTTTACCTCTGTAACTAAAGCTAAAGACTTTTACCTATTGACTTGCATTCTCAGCTATCAGTAGGAGCGACAGTTTCAAAACATTGTCTATAGAGACGGTAACATATGACTGTCACAAGACAGACTCAGGAACTGTTGCATATTCATGAGTTAAATAGGCAAAATCTTTGACATCCTGGCATCTGTGGATGTGTTTGTTCTACATTTAGTAGCTTTTCTATAGAAGACAGAAATGGGAAATGCCTTCCTAATCTGCTTGAAGGTGAGGGTTCTCATGATATTCATCTATCTTCGATGAGAATGGGTCTTTATCTTTAATTCCTAATTAAAGTTTTTGCCAACTACCTTTATCTATTTCCCTTGTGATTTTAAGAGAAAGGAAAAGTCTTGAGTGTGTTGCCTCTGCCCATCTGTTTCTTTACACCATTTGTGATCTAAGGTAATTGTTATTTGCTGAGCAAGGACTTTCCAGCTAGGATTGGATAAAGCAGTAGCTAGGTTCGAGAGTAAGAGTTTTATTGCTATCATTTAGAGTATTTCTTCATTCATTCATGCGTGCCTTTGCTCATAAATACCCCCACCTTGTTCCACAAAAGATATGAAATGGAGCTTTATTGCTATGAGTTCATGCTGGCATAAATATTAAGCTCTGTGTAATAATCACTTGGGCTATTCCCGTACGTAGTGCAGAGTTACTTATGGCCAACGCAAAGTCTCTTTGCCCATCAGAGGTTAATGTTCCCGTTTACTTGATCAGGGTTTGGATAATGCTTCATTCGCAGCTGTTTTTCGCTTGCCAGAATCCATCTACTTTATCCTTGCTGACCTTACCCTGGCAGGTGGTGCCAGGATTTCCTTCAGGCAGTTGTTTGTTTTAGCATTTTCGAGTATTTACACTGGCTGCGGTAAGGGAGCCACGAGCCTGGGGCTTGTAAGTAGCAGGTCTTGGTAAGTCTCCTTCCTGGTAGCAGCAGCAGTGTTAGTAAAATGCATTTTCCAATACTATCCTGTGTCTGAAATGGTATTTTTATCCATTAGAGTTGGGTGCAAGCAACAGAAATTAACTCTGAAGAACGAATGCAAAAACAGTGTCTTGGAGGGCTGTGTGCCGCTGACAGGCAGGCGGGTCCCTCAGGGGAGCCCTGGGGGACGGTCTGATGCTCAATGCCAACTGTCAGCCCAGGCCAGGAGTCAGAGTTGGGAGTGATTGTGATGCCTTGGCTTGGGTCAGGGCCCACCTTCTAGCCCAGGGATGGTCAACCTTGACAACAGGCTGTGACAGGGCTGGAGTCATAGCAATTAGGCTGTTTTTACCAAAATGAAGGAAGACGAAATGCCTTCCTGGGTGGGGAAAAAAACAACAGATGTCCACTACCCTCCCCTTTTGCAGTAATTTTCGCTCCATATTTGATGACTGTTCTATCAGATATTGTTAAAATCTTTCCCGAGTATATGCAATTTACCTTTAATGTCATCTTCTTGATACAGTCTTCCATTTTGCTGAGTTCATTTTGTTTTCCATAAAGCTAGGAAAACTTAGACTTGCCCACTTTTTTTTTAATAGATTTTGTTTTTTAGAGCAGTTGCAGGTTCACAGCAAAATTGAGCAGAAGGTACAGGGAGTTCTCACATGCCTCCTGCCACGACACATGCACAGCCTGCCCCATAATCAATATCCCCCACCAAACTGGGACAGTCGTTACAACTAATGAACCTACATTGACACGTCGTGATCACCCAGAGGCCATAGTGCAAATTAGCACTCCCTTTTGGTGTTGGAAATCCCGTGGCTTTGGGCAAATGTATAACAGCATGCATCCACCATTGTAATACCCTACAGAGTAGTTTCAGAACCCTAAATATCCCGTGTGCTCCACCCGTACATCCCTCCTTCCCGCCAACCCTTGGCAATCATTAATCCCCACTCTGCTGCACCCCTTACTGGCTTTTTTTTTGTATTGAGTCACAGTCTTGCTCTGTCACCCAGGCTGGGGTGCAGTGGTGCAGTCTCAGCTCACTGCAACCTCCGCCTCCTGGGCTAAAGCAATCCTCCTGCCTCAGCGTCCCGAGTAGCTGGGACTACAGGCATGTGCCACCACACCCGGGTAATTTTTGTATTTTTAGTAGAGACGGGGTTTCACTATGTTGGCCAGGCTGGTCTCAAATTCCCGACCTCATGATCCGCCCTCCTCAGCCTTCCAAAGTGCTGGGATTATAGGCATGAGCCACTGCACCTACCCTGGCCTCTTTAATGATTGCTTACTTGGGTAAGTGAAGTCTTCCAGTCCTGTTCATTCTCTCTAAAATCAAAAACTCTTTGGAAATATCTGAATTTTCAGATCGACATCATTGCCTGTAAAACTCTCTAAGACCCTCCTTGAAATGGGGTAACAGCCATTCAAAAAATGAGAAGGCTGGACGCAGGCTGGACACGGTGGATCACACCTGTAATCCCAGCACTTTGGGAGGCCGAAGCAGGTGGATTACTTGAGGTCAGGAGTTCAAGACCTGTCTGGCCAACATGTCTGGCCAACATGGTGAAACCCCGTGTCTACTAAAAATACAAAAATTAGCCAGGGGTAGTGGCGCACACCTGTAGTCCCAGCTACTTGGGAGGCTAAGGCAGGAGAATTGCTTGAACCCAGGAGATGGAGGTTGTAGTGAGCCAAGATCACACCACTGCCCTCCAGCCTGGATGACAGAGCGAGATACTATCTCCAAAAAAAAAAAGAAAGAAAAGAAAGTGAGGCAAATGAAGACTTGCAGTGATTGCTTTACTATAATCCTCTAACCTCCCCTGACTTCTTCCCCACTTTTTATATATATTTTCCATCTTCTCCCATTGGGTTCAGTCTGAACTGAATTGGCCTGAACTGCCTGGTTCACCACACATGAAAGCCTCTGTCTCCACTTTCTTCTGTCTCAGGAAACAGACTCAGGGCAGCTGAGAAACAGGCCCAGGCCATCCTGCTGAAGGACGACACTGTCACATCAGGAAGAAACAGGGGATGACATGAAATTGGCACCCACTGTGAGCCAAGGGCTGAGTCTTGCTGTCTGTTTTCTCATTTAATGAGCATGGGGATGCTGTGATCTCCTTTCACCTCTCACTGCCTCAATTTCCTTACCTGTAACTGGCAACGATAATTCCTTCCTCCAGGACTATTGTGAGAGTTTGAGAGCTAGTTTGGAGAAAAAGTAGGCCAATTAGCCAGCTCCCCTGCATGCAAAGGTTGTTATTTCTCTGTGACAGAGGTAGCTCTTTAAAATCTTACCCTGCGCATTCCGCAGGACACTTTTCTCTGGATTTTTCATTCACGCAAACCCCATTCGGTTCCTGCTGTGCTCCGCTTGCCTCTCCTGTTGTTGAGAGGCTCAGGAAAACCCACTGGAACTAATTCACCACTCTGGCTTGATGAAGTCACTTCCTGCTGCTCTAGGCATTGGCCTCTGGAACAATCAACCACTGTCTGGTGGGAATTCTACTGACAGGACTGTGACTGTCTTACTTCGGATTGCCCCCGAAGCCGATGCTGAGACAAGGGTTTGGGTGAAAATAGTTTAGTTGGGAGAAAATTCCATAAAATGCCAGCAGGAGAGCAGGAAGTGGGAGAAGAGGGGAACGCAGCCCACACACTCTGCATCGTCCATCCAGCCACCACTGTGGGTACAGGAGCTGAATCCCAGAGGAGCACGCTCCTGGGATTATTCCATCTGAATGATATTGTAGGCTGGGGGAGGTCCCCAAACGCTGGTGAGTGCTTGACCCCAGTCAGTGTCCAGGCTCTTGACTGTGAGAAGAAATTCAAGAATGAGTCTGAAAATAGTGAAAGTATGGTGCTTTATTGCAAAGCGAAAAGTACACACTCAAGAGAGTGTGAACGTTTTCAAGAGTGAAGGAATCGCTCTCAAGGAGGATTGGGGTTGCTACCTCTATGAGTTTCTTTAACCAAGAAGTGGAATATTCATGAAGATTCCTGGAAAAAGTGGAGATTTCTCAGAACTGAGATGTCACCCATTTTTGCACGAAATATGGATGTTCCTGGAACTGTCGAGGTGCCGGTGGGAGTGTGATATAGTATGTTAATGAGCATATATTGAGATCCTAGGGAAAACCTAGATCAAATCCACCACCATGTTGGGTCCAGTTGGTCTTAGCCAGCTTGGCCTACACTCAATTTTTTCAGGGTCTCATCAGCCCCTAATTTCTGCAGCTATTTCAACATTTTCCTTTCGCTAATCATGTGAAATTACGACCTGGAATTTTCTATTCTTCTGTGACCACCCTGTATTCTTCTTGTCTCATGGGGAGCAAGGGAGCTGAGGTATAAATACCCCAGTCATTGGGTGAGGGTTGTTCCTGAGAGAGGTGCTAATTCCTCATCGCATTCAGCCTGATGCACAGATGAGCAAAGGCCTTTGGCTGCTGGTGCAAGTTCTCTGGCAAAGGAATGCAGGTGCCGACAGGTGCATTTGGCCTGATATGCACTGTAGGGTGATGGCTTCCAGGGCACCCTCAATGCCTCTTAAAACCATTCTCTCCTTAAGACCAGCTCATTCATCTCCTGGGGGCTTCTGCCTCTCTTTCAGACAAATTATTGCAGACAGTCCAGTAGCCATGTAAAATTGCATTGAGCAGGCACATTTGACAATGACATTTGATTCCAGAACTTGTCAAGCTTTGTTCTCAGAATATGACCAGATCCTAATAATGTCTGTCCCCTGTTGAGGGACCACTGCGTACCAGACCCTATGTGGGATATGTTAAGTCCATTACCTCATTCAGTCTTTCCAGCAACCCTGTGAGGGATCCCCCACTATCTCCAATTTCTGCGCTAGGAGAGGGCGATGTGGGGAGGTTATGCCACACTTTATGTCACTCGCCCACAGCCCTCTCAGTAAACAGTGAACACAAGATCCATAGCCTGAATGTCTGTGTCATGGTCAAGCTCCAGGTCTTTTCCAGCACCACGTTTTCAAGCACAATGACTAGATTAGGTAAGTGTTTGCTTATGAGGGTGTATTAGGAGTGTATCTACTGAGCGCTTCCTGCATACCACATGCAGTTATACACACCTCACATGTAAAAGTTTAAACCCCCATGATGATGCTAGGAGGCATGCACAGTTATTTCCATTATAAGGTGGGAAAGCTGTGGCATACAGTGTTCAGTTCCATGTCCTCAGATACCCAATATACGAGATGCCAGTCCCGAAGCCCCTAAGTACCAATCCCATTCCCTCTCCATCACACACAGCCACTACAGAATACACTGACATCAGCCTCAGTTGGCCCCACTCACTGTGGGGTGGAATTTCCCTGGTCTGATGCCTGGCATCTGCCCAGAAGGCACTGCAGCACAGGGGACAGTGGAGTCAGACTCCACTGTAGGAATCTACATCTCCCTGCACATACTGTGAGGCCTTGCATGAGCTACTGTACATCACAGAGCCTCTGTTTCCTCATATTCAAAATGGAATCAAGCTTGTCTTTCTGGCAGGTTGGTGAACATGGCGCTAAATGAGAAGGTAACAGGGTAGGCACCAAATGGTTGCTGCTGCTGAAATTGGGGCAGGGGTGCTGGTGGTCATGTGAGCGCCAGCTCTGCCTGACCCTGATCCAGTACTTACGTACATGCACAGACACACATGTTCACACACTTGCACATGTATGCGCATGTATATCATGCACATACATGTCTACACATTCACAACCACTCTCACCTCTGCACCCACATGCAAATATATGTGCACTCATGCACACACATTCACGCACATTCACATTTGTGCACTCACACATGCACACACACTCCAGTAAGCTTTTCAGAGTTCGTCAACATTACACCCAAGTCGGCATTTATTGAGCACCTACTGCATACCAGCATTATGCCAAGCACAAGAGATTAGGGGAAGTTGGGCGTAATGTCTCACGTTCATAATCCAGCACTTTGGGAGCCTGAAGCAGGAAGATTCCTTAAGCCTAGGAGTTCGAGGACAGGCTGGGCAACATAGTGAGACACCGTCTCTGTCTTTAAAAAAAAAAAAAGACACAAGGGGAGCCCAGAAATGAAACAGCCAATGTTTCATTTCACGCAGACCATCTCGTTTTCACAGGAAGCAGCAAAGACAGGCTGCCAGACACCTTTGCCACACTCCACTGGCTTCCATACTCTGAGAATAGAGGGAATCTGACTCATGAGCGCCAGAAATGAAATTGATGTAATCCCAAACCCAGGGCCAGTCCGTCCTGGAAGATAAGCCCCATGGGGCCTCATGACTGCCTCTTCTTTCAAGCAAAGTCCTGTCGTCATTTTCTCCCTGCCACAAGCTTTATGGAGTGGATTGTAACTGTGCCTGAAATGGACTGGCTTCGGGCAGAGCATTCCTCGGTGTGGGAGGCATCAGGCACTCAGGAACGAGTCTTCCTGCCACCAGGAGGTTTCATGTATGCACCTGTATCATCAGTAGCGTGGTGTTTCCATATCATCCAAACTCAGCACACCATTTCTGGCCAGCATGGTTGTTTGATGTAGACTGAGAAGTGGGTTCAGTGATGAGCACCTGGCACACTCAAACTCTGCTAGGGTTGGGTGGCCACACTCCTTTGAGGCTTGACCAATGTCACCTGAAGGTCACCACCAGTAGCCATCCAGAACAGCTTAATTGGGGGTTGGCAGTCCATCTGCAGTGACACACTGCCTGTGTCCTCCAAAACTTACTGGATTGGAGAATTGAGTCATGATGAATCTTGTAATCCATACCCAGAGCCCTGAAGAACTCAGGTTGTTTGCACGCCCAGCCACAGAGAAGCTGCCTTCTCTTGATCTTTGAAGCAATTAAATGTCATTTAGAGAGGAGAGATTTGCTGTTCAAACATATTTTTTAAAACAGCTTGAGTTTGTTCTTATAAGGCTGTCATTGGGTCTGAGACCCCAGAGGAGCAGTGCACTGCCTTGCAGTTACTCCGCAGTGGGCAAGACAGGTATGTTTTGCTCTGGGAAGAGTGGCTGAACACCTGTCTGAGCAAGTGACTCTTTGTGGCTCTCTGGTCATTATGTACACCACTTGGTCCTGCCTCCGAGTAGCTTGTGGTCTCCTGGGAGCTGTAAGAAATCCAAACCAGCAAACAACATAGTTTTTATAAAAGCTTCCGGTGTTAACCACCTGGCGAATGGTCCAGATAGGAATGCTGTAGAAGTTCAAGGGAGCAAGAGACTCCAGGGGCTCAAGTGGTTTAGCAGGGCTAGCAGGACAAGACAGAGTTTGAATGAGATTGTTGCATCTAAGTGGAGTAAGGAGAAGCTGATAATGCAAGAAGGTCAACCATCTCACACACATCTAGGGACCGTGGGGAAACCCATTTTGCTAGAGTAGAGAGATTGGATGAGGAAGTACAGGCTGCACCCTGGAGCCAAGCTAAGTAAACTGGACTTTATTCTGAACTGGGAGTGGAGGGGTCCATGTGCAAAAGAGCCCTGTGGGAGGATCCAAGGGACATTGGAGCCCTGGAGCTTGTTAGGAAGCAAGGTACCCATCCCCAGGGAAGAAAGAGGAGGACTCGTAGTGGGGAGGAGTGTGCCACAGTGAAAGGTGCCCACAGTATTCAAATCCCAACTTTGCTGCCTGCTAATTATGTGAACAGATGCTGGCTACACAATCTCTGTGAGCCTCACTTTTCTCATCCCTGAAATGGCAATAATAATCCCAGCCTCAAACAATGATAGTTAAGATTGTATGAAATATCATGCCTGTAGTGCCAGCTACGTATGTACAGTGTCCAACCCCATGAAGGGGATCCCTGTTATTCGTAGGGAGATGGTGTAGCAGTGTTGCCCTAGAGCCAGTTCATAGCAGTTTGCAGGAGCCAGTTGCTACCATCTCTTCATAGCTGTGCATTCAGTGACATCATGGGAGTAACTTGAAACTGGCCACAGTGGAAGTACTTCTATCATGGAATTAGACAAACACTATTAATTCAGGCTTTCCCCACCTCCAGAGAATCAGATGTTAAACACTTGCCAGTGTGCCTCTGGCAAAGAAAAGGAAAATAGCCAGAGGTAGGTGAAATCAAATGAGAGAAGTGTAACCTTGCAAAACTGAGCCAAGTGAGCTGATGTGTCCTGTTGTCTGTCCCAGACCCTCGCAAGGCTTTTGATCTTTGTCCAGCAGAGTCACCACGTCTTATTCAGGTTACAGTGCTGAGCTATTTGGAAACCAGGGTGGGGGGTGGATTTCAATGTCATCTTACTAAAAAAGTTCACTAATGAAAAGTGTATTCTTAAGACAGCAGCTTCATGTTTCTCCCAGGCTTTATTCAGCAGACATGGATTGAATCGTTGACTTGATTTTACTACACTGAGGTCCCACTGAGGAAGGCCAAGTTCCTAAATCATGCACCTGACAGGTGCCATATTTCTGAGCACAGAGCCGAGCTATGACCTTCTAGTTTCACGGTAACTAGAGCTGGGTGACATGCATAATAAAGGGAGTTCATGGAGCATTTTTAAAATATGGAATGAAAGTGGAATCATGCAGACATGTCAGTCTGAAACTGGTTACCAGGAGCAAGGTGATCAATCTTCCTGCGTGTCTTCGGATGCTGATGTGAGAAGCACGATGACTTTCACTTGGCAGAAGGATTTGGAAGTATCTGGGCTTGATAACCTACCTCATGCCAAGGACCATGCTGTGTATACGATTTCATCTTTTCACCCACCCTGTGAGTGAGGTTGTAGTTTCTCCATTTGACATATAGAGAAGTAAAAGCTTGGAAGGTTAGCACCTCCCTCCATGTCCCACAGATACTAAAGGGCTGATCCAAGATTTGAGTGTGGGTTTGTCTGATTCGCCTCTGCTTGGCCCACTGTCTCCAAGCTGCTGCTTGGCTGGAGGCTCCTCCATGACATCAGCTCACTGTGGCTCCCTCTGCCTGGAATGTTCTCCCTTGCCCAGGCCTTCATGTGACTGTCTCCGTTTCACTTCAGTCTCACTATCTTCTCCTCTGCAAGGCTTTCCCTGATTACCGAAACCCTCTTCACCTCTGCCCACCTGTCACTGGTCACTCCTTGTACTGTTGCCCAATGGGACGGCTTTCAGAGCGCATACCACTCTGTGAAGTTATCGTATTGTGTGTTACCTGTTTGCTTATGATCCCCCTTCCTCTTGTAGAACAGAAGCTCCATGAGAACAAGAATTTCATGCCTTGTTCTCTTTCATATATGCAGAGTAAAGAAGAATGTCTGACATATAATAGCTACACAAAAAGTATTGAAAGAATGGGGGGATGGGTGGACAGATGCGTAGATCCATCGAAGAATGGATGGATGGATGGATGGATGGATGGATGGATGGATGGATACATGAATTGATGGATGCATGGTTAGACACATGGATGAGGGAAGAATGCCTGGGTGGGTGAGGAATGCATGGGTGAGTGATGAATGCATGGATGAGTGATGAATGCCTAGGTGAGTGATGAATACATGGGTGGGTGATGAATGCATGGGTGGGTGATGAATGCATGGATGAGTGTGGAATGCATGGGTGGGTGATGAATGCATGGGTGGGTGATGAATGCCTGGGTGGGTGATGAATGCATGGGTGAGTGATGAATGCATGGATGAGTGATGAATGCATGGGTGAGTGATGAATGCATGGGTGAGTGATGAATGCGTGGGTGAGTGATGAATGTGTGGGTGGGTGGTGAATGCGTGGGTGAGTGTGGAATGCATGGGTGGGTGATGAATGCATGGGTGGGTGATGAATGCATGGGTGGGTGATGAATGCTTGGGTGGGTGATGGATGCATGGATGAGTGTGGAATGCATGGGTGAGTGATGAATGCATGGGTGGGTGATGAATGCGTGGGTGAGTGTGGAATGCGTGGGTGAGTGATGAATGCGTGGGTGGTGATGAATGCATGGGTGGGTGATGAATGCTTGGGTGGGTGAGGGATGCATGGATGAGTGTGGAATGCATGGGTGAGTGATGAATGCATGAGTGGGTGATGAATGCATGGGTGGGTGATGAATGCATGGGTGGGTGATGAATGCATGGATGAGTGTGGAATGCATGGGTGGGTGATGATGCATGGGTGGGTGATGAATGCACGGATGAGTGAGGAATGCATGGGTGGGTGATGAATGCGTGGGTGGGTGAATGAATGCATGGATGAGTGATGAATGCATGAATGGATGGATACATGGATGGATGAAGTTGTACGAGCTCAAACCAGCTGAGATTGGAGGAAGCTTTCTCTTACTTGAAGCCCCCTGTGACTACGCTGGGGCTTGTCTCCTACCATCTCACTGAAGGAGCCTATCTCCTAAGATCTCTCCTAGAGATCTGTATCCTTACCTTCCCCTCCCTTTCCTACCTGAGCAGTGTCAGCATCAGGAGCAAGATGAGTGATGAAGTCTCAGCAGGGACACAGCCAGCTAGGGGAGCAGAGGCTATATTGTAACCTGCAGCCAGGAGCTGCTCCCTTGAGATGGCCTTTGGGTACAACTGTATATGGCTTCCCAGCCTTCCTTCCAGCTGCAGGATCATCCTACCCCTGGGACTCCCTTATTGGTGTCCTCATTAGGCCAACAAATGCAAATTAACCCCTGATTCACAGATAGTGGGGATATACAGTCACCACAACACATATGGCCTCTGTCATCCAGTTTCACTCAGTCTAGGGAAAGAGATGAATAAACAGACCCTTTTGCTATAAAAGCTATGATGAAAGTGACATTTGAGGTGAAAACACGACAGTATAACAACAGCAGAGAGAAAGGCACATCAGTCAAAGTCAAGGAAGGAAGGGACAGCTGGGCTCAGAATTGCAGGTAGACCAGGGCAAGGATGTTTAGGCAGAGGAAATGGGATAAACAAAGGCATGGTGGCCAAGAGAGCTAGATCTGTTCACTCGACACACAGGCAGGACTGCAACGGGTCTTGTGCATCCTGCTGTAGAATCTGAGCCTGGGTCTGTAGCCAGTGGAGACACCTGGAGGCCTAAATGCAGAAAGATGGCCTGATTGGATCTCAATTTTAGAAAAAGCTCATTCTGACGTAAGACCAGACTGTACCGGGGAAGAGAGAAGAGGCTGGAAGGCCACATTAAGAGACGAAGCCAGCCTGGACCAAAGGAGTAACTAAGAAAATCAAAGGTGTACAAGAGCTCAGAAAGCCAAGGATGGCAAAGTGGAAATGATTTTGTAATTAACTTTATACAGAAGGTGAAAAAGAAGAGTTTGGGCTGTTTCCCTGGTTAGGAAGAAGGTTCCTGACCTCCTCACTGATCTCTCTGAGATCTAGCACGCTTGACTCTACCCTTTGCCCGAGTGCCTTGGTCTCATGGCTGCTTGGAGGAAATGGTCCCAGCCCTGGTCTTTCAGGGAGTCCCAGATGCCTGTTTCTGAACCAGCAGCATCAAAAACCCATGGAGGTGTTAAAACCACAGAGTCCTAGACCCCACCTCAGACCCACCAAATCAAGGTCCCTCATGCCTGGGCCTGGGAATCTGCATCTTTGAGTCCCTCAAGTGATTCTGGGATCCACTGCTATTAGGCATCAGTCTGGGAAACATGAGTTCCATCTTCTCCACTAACCTGGAGAGGAGGGTCAACTCGTACCTCTGTCTCCACCCCCTCCAGGCCTACACAGTTTGTGACTGACATACTTAGCACCAGGTCTGCATCACCCACCTTATCACACATGGGCACAGGATCTCTGCCGGGGGCAAGCGGTATGATGTGTCCTGGTCACGGTCTGGCTGGTGATTTGGTGTTACATCCAGACATGGCAGTCAACCGAGAATAACCTAAGACAAAGGCAGTCGCTTCTCTGGCCAACATTGTCCGAACGTTAAACGACTAAAAACAACAACGAAGTGATGGGCCAAGCAGTGAAGTATGGGGACAGCTCTAATGACTAATTTCTAATGAGAGTTTCAAAACACTAATTTTCCAGAACAGAGAATCAAGTTGTGCTCATTTATAACCCGTCATCTTCAACGAGACAGAGGATATTTCTTTCTGTGTTGTCAGTTAACTTTCTGAGCCGGACAGAATACAAACTAGAAGAGTTGGGCCGTAAATCAGTTCCTTTGGAACAGATAAATGCATATTGTAGAAATCCTGCATTTGCACTGGCTCTGAGGACGTAAATCTAATTCTCATGATCTTACTTTAGAAAAAAATTTCCCTTTGAAGTCAGACTGAGCAATTTATGTAGGCATTCTTTCCTGACAGTTTATTTTTCTTAGCTTTTTAATGACTGTCTTTGCGCTTTCCACACTTACACAACATTGTGAAGTGTTGCATTGTCATTTAGAGAAAACTGGACCTTGCTTTGAATCTTCCCACAAGGGATCATTTTACAACTTTTTTTGCTCAGTCGTTGAATAACAATTGCTTTGGGAAAGATTGTCATAATATATCAGTTAGAAGGCACCTTAGAGACCATCATTTCACATGACCTTTGTTTTATAGATGGGGAAACTGAGGCCCAAGAGTGACAAGCATGTGCTGCAGGTCACAGGCCAAGTTTGTGACAAGACCAGGGCATCTATTTGGGTTTTGGAGAAACAAGGACCCAAGGTAGGGTCCGTTCATTCATTCATTTTTTCATTCGTTTGTTCGTTCTCCAGGCAAATCGCTTTCTTAGCCCCTTCTGCCGCAGCCATTGCAACTAAGAAGGCAGGCCCTGCAGGGGAGACTCTCGAGGTCTTTTGTTTGTTCAGTATTTGCCAAACAGGCAAAAATGGAAGAAAAATCAAAACATCACTGTTGGCTGGGTGTGGTGGCTCACGCCTGTAATCCTGGCACTTTAGGAGGCCGAAGTGGGCGGATCACGAGGTCAGGAGATCAAGACCATCATGGCTAACACTGTGAAACCCCGTCTCTACTAAAAATACAAAAAATTAGCCGAGCGTGGTGGCCAGCGTCTGTAGTCCCAGCTACTCGGGAGGCTGAGGCAGGGGAATGGCGTGAACCCGGGAGACGGAGCTTGTAGCGAGTGGAGATGGCGCCACTGCACTCCAGCCTGGGCGACAGAGCGAAACTCCGTCTCAAAAAAAAAAAAAAAAAAAAAAATCACTGTCCTTTTTTGGCCCTCTGTAAGTCAAGAGTATTCTGAAGACTACCGAGAGAGGGATGTTTGGTTTGTGCCTTATTTTGTTCTGTTTTAGCAGCCCTGGAAATCATGGATACCTCCCTTCCTTGAAGTTATCTTTCCCACGTATAACAGCTGTATTGATTTATGAGATATAATTCACATACCATACAATTCACCCATTTAAAATATACAATTCAGTGCTTTTTAGCGTAGTCACAGAGCTGTGCAACCATCACCGCCATCAATATTAGAACATTTTCAACACCCTGAAGAGAAGCCCCATCCCCCTTAACCATTACATGTCTCCTTCTCCCCACTGCTCTAGTGACCACTAATCAGCTTTCTGTCTCTGTGGGTTTGCCTAGTAGGGACATTTCATTGGAATGAAATGATCTAACGTGATATCCTTAAAGGTTTCGTAGCAGAAAGACATCTACGTGGGAAGGCACGCCACTGAGTGTTTAGAGAAAAGACACATTCATCATTTTATTGTATTTTCTCAACTTTATAAAAGTTTTCAAACATGTGGAAACGTTGAAAGAATTTTATAGCAAGCACCCTTTGCCCCATCACCAAGATTCTCCTAGCACATCTTCTTCTGCTTGCTTTATTTAGTGCACGCCTATCCACCTGTTCCAGAGATCACCACTGCGGCGCTGGGTTCTCAAAGGAGAACCTTCCAACCTTCCCGCATTGAGAAAGAAAAATATCAGTTTTACTGAATAAAATATCAACACTGGAGATTTTATAAGCCGAGAATATTAGTACATCAACATTAGAAGCCCTAAAAGATAAAATTGCATTCAAAGGCCAAGAAAGTCATAGGCTAGCTAGCTCTCCAGGAAAGGCCTGTGTGTTCAGGACAGGAGGACTGAGGACCAAACAGGTTTGGGAATGACAAATACATTGAAGGAAATGGCTGACAACTTTGCTCACCAGTCAGAGCAGGGTGGCCCAGGGAGTGAACAGGGGGGTTGGCAGGGAGGGCAGTCATTCCCGCCCGCTGCTAATGGGCTCACTTCTCAAAGGAGCTTTTGGGATTCAAAGGTTTAAGTACCAAGTTTGACTGATGCATTCAGAGGCAAGAATTGATAACTGCCTGAGGGAAGGTGCTTTGCTTTTTCTTTTGTGAGGCAAAAGCTTTTGAAAACTGTGACTGTACGAAGAGCCACAGCTCCTCTGAGGAGTCTGTTATGCGGCAACACATACTCAGCTGCGGACAGCAGTAAGCACGGTGCCTGGAAAGGGGGAACAGCACCACGGGCAGGCTTCGGAGCCACACACCACGTCTCTGTTTCAGAGTCTATCCTCGACCACAGGGTTTAAGTGCTTGATGTGCACACCGGGCCCTGGAGAGAAGGCGCCTGTTCTCACAGGCTGACCCCATAAGCCTGTAAGTCGTAAGTGGTGTGATTCGCTAAGGGTTGAATGGCACTGGCTGTGTGTGTATATGTATGTGTGCGTGTGCATGTGTGTGTGTGTTGTGAAGACACATTTAATTTGAGTCCCTATGAAGCGAGGAGAAAAGGTCTTGATGAACAACAGTTCAATAGCTCCTGCCAATATGTGCAATGCAATTCTTTTTAGTGAGTGAATTAGGCTTGATAGGAACTACATTAAAGCTTCCGTTGGAGCAGGAATTCAAAATGCTCATCTTTGTAATTTACCCACTCAGTCACCAGTGTTTACCAAGTGCCAGTGGATGCCTGGGGAGAAGAGAAAGCAAAGATAAATAAGCACGCCTCTCGGCCTTCAAAGCACTGTGCCCAGCAGGAAGGAAAGCACACAATTACGACATGCCGTGTTTATTGTATATATGTTTATATATTAGGTCAGGCCGTGTGAAATTGTTGATGTGATGGGTTTTGACCAGAGAAATGGCAACTGTGTGGTTCAGCCTAATATTTAGATAGTAATGTCTTAGCTCAGGCTGCCATAACCAAATACCACAGACTGGGCAGCTTAAATACATACATGTATTTCTCACAGTTCTGGACGCTGGAAGTCCAGGATCGTGTTTCTAGCTGGTTCATTCTCTTGGGGGGGCTCTCTTTCTGGCTTGCAGACAGCCACCTTCTTGCTGTGTCCTCATGCAGCCTCATTTCCTTGGGGCATGTACCTGGAGGGTGGGGATTAGGGAGCATACAGGGTCTGCTTTTATAAGGATCCTCATCCTATCAGATCAGAGCTCCATCCTCATGACCTCATGTAACCTTAACTTCCTAAGGAGAGGCCCATCTCCAAATACAGCCACACTGGGGATTAGGCTTGTATCAACATACGAATTTGGAGGGAACAGAAACAAACATTCAGTTCACAAGTATAAAATGGATATATTATTTATGCGCATATACATCATATACTGTTATATATCATAGATAAGACATGCATATTATATATGTGTGTATGTATATATAGTAAGTATACCATCTATAGTAATAAGGTTTCACACAGAAGAGAAAAGGGAAATGTAGAGATATAAAGCAAATCATCTTTGTATTACTAGCTTTTTTATTGCCAAAAAAATTTTTATTTGCAAAAGAAATATAGGCTCATGGTAAAAAGTTTAGCAACTGAGATAAGCAAAACTAAGAAAGATGTAAATCCCACTAGCCAGATACCACTACTCCTGAGACCCAGGCCAGGCAGCGAGGCATCACTGTTAAGAGCATGGGCGCTATGGTTGGTCGACTCCATCACTTATTAGCTGTGTGTCCTGGAGCCAGCTACTTAGTCCCTCGCCACCTCTGTTTCTTCATCTATATAATGGGTCAGTAATCCCACCCACATGAAGTTATTGTGAGACTTAAATAAGCTGACCCATGTAAAGTGCTTGGAAATTCCCTGGCACAAAGCAAGTGTTCAATAAATATTATCTGTGACTCTATTATTATCATCATCATGATCATAATTATTACTACAACTGCCAGTAGCATTCCCTTCCAAGGTATTTTCTCAGGCAGCAGCAGCAAATAGGTTTGGGATTACATGTCAAGGCCTGTGAGTAAGAAGGGTTTGGCACAGAGGGCTTCATACATAGAGGGGTTTTGAAGCTGACCTGGCTATTGCCAAGTCATTGCTGTGTTTGTGAGAAGCGGGCAGCGAGCCTGCCACATGTTTGCATGTGGACCCTCACGGTGCTATACACACACCTACCTACTGTAAAAATTTACTTCATATATGTTGTCATCGTGTCATGTTGTGTTCATTATGGCTTTTAATGTCTACGTAGCATTCTATTATCACTTTCAATCAACAGTTACCTGATTGCTTTTTTATATTTCTATAGTAAACATTGAAGGAGAAAATATAATTGTTGCTAAATATTTCTGCCAAAAAAATTTGAGCTCTGCTTTATTCTAAGGCCCTCTCTCAGATCTTCACAACGCAAATCTGAGTATTAAAGGCTCTGAGAATTCTTGCGCAAACGGGGACCTATTTGATGTTATTAACCGGGCATTCCCCAGTTTTGGAATGTGCTCCCTTTAGCTATTTCTTTAAGCTAAATTATTAGAGAAAGAATTTCTGGATCAAAGAATATATACAGTTCCAAGATATTTTCATTTATTTCCCTCTAGAATGTTGTTTTAGGAACTGACAAACTTGGAGATACCTCCTTCTGGGCTAAACTGTGACTTTTTAAAATCACAATTTGATGAAAAGTTCAAGACACTAAAATATACGGTGATTTTCTTTTAAAAAATTCAAACAATTGAACCGGGTACAAAGAATCACCTGGGGTTTTTTGTTTGTTTGTTTTTGTTTTTTGGGGGTTTTTTTTGAGCTTTTAGATTCAGGGGGTCCATGGGCAGGTTTGTTACCTGGGTATATTGTGTGATGCTGAAGTTTAGGGTATGAGTGATCCCATAACCCAGACAGTGTGCATAGTACCCGATAGTTTTCAACCCTTACACCCCTTGCATGCTCCCCCTTCTAGTAGTCCCCAATGTCTATTGCTCCCATCTTTGTGTCTGTGTGTACTCAATGTTTAGCTCCCGCTTAGAACTGAGAACATGCAGTATTTGGTTTTCTGTCCCTGTGCTAATTCGCTTAGGATAATGGCCTCCAGCTGCATCCATGTTGCTGCAAAGAACACAATTTCATCCTTTTTCACAGCTGCATAGTATTCCGTGGTATATACCTACTGTATTTTCTTTATCCAATCCACCATTGATGAGCACCTGGATTGGTTCCCTGTACTTGCTGTTGTGCATTGTGCTGTGATAAACATACAAGTGCATGTGTCTTTTTGGCAAAACAATTTATCTTCTTTTGGATAAATACCCAGTAATAGGATTGCTGAGTCAGATGGTAGTTCTGTTCTAAGTTCTTTGAGAAATCTCCAAACTGCTTTGGACAGGGGCTGAACTGATTTACATTCCCACTAACGGTGTATAAGAGTTCCCTTTTCTCTGTAACCTGGCCAGCGTCTGTTATTTTTTGAATTTTTAGTAGTAGCTATTCTGACTGGTGTGAGATTGTATTTCATTGTGGTTTTGATTTGCGTTTCTCTGCGGATTAGTGATGTGGAGTGTTTCTTCATGTGTTTGTTGACCGCACATATGTGTTCTTTTGAAAAGTGTCTGTTGATGTCTTTGACCATTTTTTAATGGGGTTGTTGTTTGCTTGTTGAATTGTTAAAGTTCTTATAGGTTCTGGATATTAGACCTTTGTTGGATGCATAATTCATGAATATTTCTTTCCATTCTATAGGTTGTCTGTTTATTCTGTTGATAGTTTCTTTGCCAATTTTTGTTTTTGGTGCAATTGCTTTTGGGGACTTCGTCATAAATTCTTTGCCAAGGTCAATGTCCAGAATGCTATTTCCTAGGTTCTTTTCAGCTGGATTCTTTTCTCGTTTTCTGGCAAGTCAGTTTAGAAGAGGTTCATTTATTCAGAAAGTATCTATTTTCTTTTTCTAGACTTCAGACAGGAAAATGTAAAATGAGCAAAATTCTCGTATATAAACTAGGTCAAAGGTTTGTGGAAGATTTAAATGCTGCATGACAGGTAGCAGGTAGTCGATAAATGCCAGTTGTGAATATTGCTTTTCAGATTAAATAACAAGGCTGAAAGTAAATGTTTTGGACAGGCTAGGTATTCTTCATACATCCAACCTAAAGGTAATCATCCTGGTCTATTTATTTATTCAAAAAATTTTGAGAAATTCACACTATGAGCCAGGTCCTAACTAGCCCTGAGGAAAGCAGTGAATGAGACAGTGTGGAGTTTCCATTCTAGTGGGAAGACCGGCAATGAACAAGCCAATGAATGTCTGATCACACAACCGGTGTGATTACAGCTTATAGCTCTTGCCCATGGGAAAGTTAACAGCATAATGGGATGGAGAGTAACTGGAGAAGGCCACCTTAGATGGGCTGGTTAGGAGGGAGATGACGTGTGATCTGAAGAGTGATAATGAACCAGCCAAGGGAAGAGGTGAGGGGGAGAAATCAACAGCTAATGCAAAGGCTGGGAGGATGGGAGAGCCTGGCTAGCTTTGGACTGGGGAACAGGGTTAGCTGACGGTGGGAGGTGAGCAGGGATCAGTCCCCAAAGCCCCAAAGGGTTTGAAGCCTGAAAGGGACATGATGTACATTTTTTAAATCTGCCTCTCCTGTTCTGTGAGCAACAGAATAGAGGACCTGGAAACTGCAGTAGGATTCTGTTTCTACACCAGTGCTAATGTAGAACCTCCTACATCCAGAAAGGTGATAGCACAGCCGAGCCACATTCCTCCTGGCAAGTGATGTTCCCACGTGTAGAAACAGCTGGCATCCTTGTACAGAGGGAGGCTTGCAGGCCCAGGGTACATCTCATCCCCCTTGCTAATCTCGGTACTTGACACCGCTGACCTCACCAGGGGCACCAAACCCAACTGCTTCCTGCAGGGATTCAGCTGCACTTGTCCTCACATAGCCTTGAAATCCCTGGGGATATCAACTCCTTGGAATTCCAGGCTGTTCGTCCACTTGCTTCTGACACGATGACTTTTCTGCCCATTCACTCACCCATTTGTAACCAAGGCCTGTATGGCCAGACATGTGGCCACTCACTGCCTACAGGAAGAGAGAAAGACAAAGTCCATCCCTGGAAGCTCACCATCTTGTGTGAAAATTACAACATCAGATAGTAAATGGCCTTTGTGAAGAAACGCATCCCGAGAGCAGGAGGCTCCCCACCTTGATCACTGCAAACTACCCGGTCCCTAACAGAGTACTGGGTAGATAGAAGGTGGTCAAAGCATATGTATCGAATGAACACTGGAAATCAGTACACAGGGCTGGGAATGTGTGATTCTGAGCACTCTGTGGTGGAAATAACCGTCCAGCTCCTTCAAAGAACAACCAGCAGCAGCACCTGTTTTGGCGATGGCGCCTCCAGCTGATGATCCATGAGCGCACACTGGACTTGTGCTCCTGGGTGAGCTCTGTCCATCTGAAACACAGATGCTTCTGTCTCCCAGGGACCCTGCAGCCCTCCTGGTAGCCTGACCTCCATCAGGAATGCAGTCTCTATAGATGGCTGTCTATTAGGATGCCACTGGAGAGGGAGGTCCAGTCATCACCTAAGCTAAGCACAGCTGCCTCTAAGAACCTCCTTGCTTGGCAGCCGGCCAGTCCACATTCACTGACCTTCAAGGCGTAATGCGAGGCTCAGCCATCTATCTCACTGTGGTCCCCGTGGCAGCTGGCTTCATTTACTGACTTCTTGAAAGCACCAATATGCCTGCTCAGCTTGGTCTGAGCTGGACTCAGAGACCCAGGTGCCAGAGCAAAGGTCATGGTGTGTCGATTAATCACCCAATAAAAATAAACTCTGAGAACAAACACAGAGGGGTGATTAACTTTCCCATACTGATCTTCTGACTTACCAGTTTGCTGTCCCGGTGAGTGTGTTTCTTTGAGGTAAACCACCCTGGGAAACTGAGCACCTGTCCAGACACCATCATGCCTTGGCATAAATGAACAAAAGTGGAACGTGACCTGCAAGCAGTGCAGCCCAAGACTTAGGCAGACAGCCCCCTGCCCCAGGTTGTGTGCTGCAGAGGCCCTATCAGAAACTCTGAAGCAGAGCACCAGACTATTTTATTCTGCTTTTTGCTCTGGTAATAAAGTATTATTAGTGTTTAGTCACCAGATTAAACCCCAAAGCCCTGCCTCCCTTCCTGTGACCATCCATGTACTCCAAATCACGAACCAAAAAACAGGGACCACCAACAGCCCTTACCAAATGAAGACTGGAAGCACAAAAAAGCAATTTACCATGAATCAATTTAAAGTGAAGACCAAAGTGTGACTCAAAACTGAAAAATATGTATATATTGGGTTAAGATATAATTGTTACCAAAGCACCAGGGGTTTGGTCTGGTTCCTGCTGTTCACCGCACAGAAAGCCAGTCACTGACACAACAACACAAAAGCCAGGGAAGAAGGCTTTAATCAGGTGCTGCTGCGGCCAAGGAAATGGGAGGTCAGTCTCAAATCCATCTCTGAAATGAGGGATTAATGCACCAGAGAGGAAATGTAACCATGTTTGGGAAAACAGGGATTAAAGCGGGGCAAGGAAGACAAGTTGGTCAGTAGGAAGCAGGTGGTCCTTTAGGCAATCCCAATGGATGAGGAGTCTGGCTCCTCATTATCCAGAGGCAGTGGTCTGGTAAGTTTCAGCTCCTTGATTTTATCTGGGAGAACTGACGGTTAGCTTCTTGAGAAAGGAACTCAGATAAGACAATTATAACTTTCTCAAGTTTTAAGACTGGAAGGGACAATTTCTGTAGTTATTCGAAAAAAAAAAAAAACATAAGCATTAGTTCTATGGGACAATTTGATCACTTTACTTTGGAGAAAAAAATGATGAAAAGAAGTTTGTTTATAAGTTTAACCCCAATAATAGGCTGGTCTCAGAATGAACACAGATGAACCAAGAATTGCTTTGCTTTTAACATAATTTTTACAACTTCCCATGACAGTACAGGCCATACTTTACCTTGTGCTCAGCTTATGCCATGCATTTATAAAGAGGTTGTCTTTCCTAACCACTCAGGGGCTTTGTCCATTTCCCAAAGGACCTCTCCCCAGTCCTTTGCCAGTCAAATCACTCATTCGAAGCAGTTATAAATCCACTCTCGTTTCTCTTCTTCAATCATTGATTCCCTTCTCTCCATTGCATTTTCGCTTGTCATGGATTTACTTATGATTCCTTTTTTCTTCTTTTGTTGCTTTACTTGTAATTGGCAAATAATAATTGTATATATTTACGAGGCATAATATGATGGTTTGGTCTTTGTATGCATAGAAACTTTGATCAACATCTCCCCCTTCCTCAGCCCTGTCCCTGCTGCCATGAATTTGACTCTTTCATCTTCCACAGATACATGAAATAATAAAGTATGTGTCTTTCTGGGCTTGGCTTATTTCACTTGGCATAATTCTTATACTCTGAGTATCCTCCTAGAACCCTGCATCTTTTGTGAGATTGACAGTCATACTTTGTGCTGGACTGGTGCATCTTTGGGATGGTTTTGTCACTGGGAGTTACTCATGAGGTCTGCTGACCAGGTAGATACCAGGAGTAAGCAGGATATTTGGCTGCAAGAGAGAATTATATGCCTGTCTGGGAGTTCATTCATGACGTTGTAAGTAGAATACTGGGGTGATGAGCAGTCCTTATGGGTCTTGTTCATATTTGTATATTCAGGCCTAGGAATGCAGGGAAAAAGGGATAAAACACACTGAATGAAAAGAGTGTGACCAAATGGACGAAGAGCCTCACACCAAGGAAAGCTTACGTTGCTACCAACACGTACCAAACTCCAAGTCATCCTGTTCTTTTCCAAGCACAGCTTCTACTGCTTAGAAAAAGCCACCCAATCTGGATACGTGGATGTAGCAAATTTGACCCTAGACCTAGACTACCTGTAGGATCAGGCTTGATCAGTCATTAATAATGATAATGATAATTAATCATGAAAGCTATCTTGTGGTTGCAGCTTCAAGCGTCTGTGTAATGCTTTTACCCACACTAAGAATGTTCAATCCCTGTTTTCATCTAGGATTGGTAAGTGTGTTTCTGGATTTCAGAAATCGGATAGCTTCTGAAGTCTCAGCCTGTTAATATGGTAACTAAATATGTTAAGATCCTAGTCTCTCAAGATTTTATTACTATTTAATTTTTTATTTCCTAATTTACTCAATGTGTATGATATTGTTAAATTTGTGGCTTTATACCCTGAATCTCTTTGTCTGTATTTCTCTATATTGCTTTGCAGTCAATTTGGTCAAAAGCAACAATGAAATGACCGTTACAAAGGGTCAAATGTCCGTTTATATGGGATATAAATGTCTTTGCAAAGACACTTACAAAGCCATGAAGACACTGTTTCCTTGCTCTAATAACTGCTGCATTCACGTAGGTTTCAAAAATGAGGCGGGGGAGGGCAGTGGCAGGGAGGGCGTAGTGGAAACTATGTCAATCACCCCTGGAAATAAATCTGCAAAATGGACTAGCAAGCCCTGACTGGGAAGAGCCTGGCCACAGCAAAATCCTATTGCAGGCACAAAAAGGTCCTATTGCAGCAGTTGGGAGACCTTTGGTAAATTCTAAGAAAGAATTAACGGCCTCGAACAAAACACCAGGTATGACCTTTGCCAAGAGAAACTAGGAGCAGACTTCCTTGCCTGGAACAGGTGGTGAGAAGGTTTTTGGAGAAGATATGTGCAGTCCCTGGCAAGTAGCCGCTGCCCAGGAAACGTCAGTTCCATTGTTTGCCAGGGGAGGCTCGGTGCACATGGGGCACACGCAAAGGAAGAGGTCAGAGAGTCCCCAGAAAAGGGTGGGAGCTCAAAACAGTGGTTCTCAGGCGTTTGTCTGCAGGCACGCCGGTAATTCATGCTGACCATGCCCACAATCAGTGGCACCTTGCTGTGGCCCCACCCCTTTCCTGCCCACTATTGAAGTGACTACATGGCAAAGAGCGCCTATTTCCCATACTAAATCATTCTCGGACTTAAGTTATTACTGAGCGCTGTTAGACACGAGTTCCTTGATAGCTACATCACAGCTGAGTAGTTTATCTCAGTGGTAAGTCTCGAAGTTTGACTTCGAAGTTACTAAGAGCCTTCCAAAAAAAAAACAGTTTAAGCCAATATTGTTTCACAATTGATGGTGATGAAGATATTAAATTCACACACATGTGCTGTATAATTTTAAACCTTTCTCAAATGTGTATGATTTTTGTAAACAGAAATATAATTTTAAGAAAGTTTTATATCTATGTAATAGGGTTCTTTTTTTCAGGAAATATTGCCATCCTGTAAATACCAGTCCTATGCTCCTGAGTTATTCCCCACTAAGGAAAGCCCAGCTGTGGGACATACACCTGGGTTCCAGCTCAGAGTTTAAATCATTATTCTCAGAATGGTGGTTCCCAAACTTTGGTGAATCAGAGACACCTGGAAAACATGTTTAAAAATGGAAAGGCCCCATCATATCATCAACAGCCCTGATTGTTCTGATACACGCCCAAATTGGAGAACTAGTGGCACAAATGAATGCCCAACCCTCGTGGGCTATTCACTAGGCAAACAAAAATCAAGCTATGCTTGGGAAGCAGGGATCCACATTGGAACCACACTTCTGCTGCTGGAAAGCTGCATGACTCAGGGCAAGCTCCTGGACCACTCTGAGCCTTTGTTTTCTCGTCTGTAAAATAAGGTGGTAATATCTACTTCCCAGGTTGATGAGGCAATGGCAGACAGTAATGTATATGAATACATACGTCATACACCACCTCCTCAGTGATCAATGAATGTGTGCTTCCAGTTGTAGATACAGCAGCAGAAAGTAAATGCGGAAAAATAGGAAAACACTCACAACGCATGATTTACGACGTGAGGGAGCCTGCTGGCATGGCCCTTGTCACGAGAGTAATTAAATAACTGTTTGTGTAATTACTGATTTATATCCTGTCTCCCTGCTGGAGTGTAAGTTCCAAAAACTGGGGGGAATACACTGTTGTCTTCCCAACACCAAGCTCGGTGCCTGGCATGTAACAGACACCCAGCAAATGTTTATTCCCAATGAGCGAGTCAACAGTACATCACATTAAAAACATGTGTGTTTATGTATACGTCGATACATAGGCTGGAAGCCTCTAGACAAAAATGTTAATAGTGCTTATATCTGGAAGTGGATTAGGGTGAATTTAATGTTTTTCTTTTTTTTCTCCTCTGCATTGTCTGAATTTTCTGCAGTTAACGCAGAGGACCAAACCAGTGTTTCCTTGGGTAAATGCGAGTGGAGTTGAAGCTACCAGCTGTCACTGTGCCCACAAGAGCATGTTTTCTTGTGATTCCAGCTTCCTTGGGGGTTCCAATATGTAGTCTCTAGAATTAAAAAGGTTTTGGGCCAGGCGTGGTGGCTCAAGCCTGTAATCCCAGCACTTTGGGAGGCCAAGGCAGGTGGATCACAAGGTCAGGAGTTTTAGACCAGCCTGGCCAACATAGTGAAACCCCGTTGCTACTAAACATACAAAAATTAGCCAGGCATGGTTGCATGTGCCTGTAGTCTCAGCTACTTGGGAGGCTGAGGCAGGAGAATTGCTTGAACCCAGGAGGCGGAGGTTGTGGTGAGCCCAGATTGCACCACTGCAGTCCAGCCTTGGTAAGAAAGGGAGACTCCATCTCAAAAAAAAAAAAAAAAAGGGGGGGGGGGCGTTTAGGAGAAAGGAATTTAGCAACTTCTAAAGATAAGTAGAATTTGTTCTTATTCACCATTTCCTTGTCCTGATCATGGACTATGCAAAAAAGAGCTCACACAGCAGGCCTGCGATCGCTGTCCCTAGAAAGGCCTTCCTGCAAGGTTGGCCTCAGCTGGTGTGTGGAATCTTGGATGTGGGGAGGGCTCCCACTCTCTTAACTGATAAGAGTGACTCACTGCACCTAAACTGCTTGTGCAAACAAATGTGGTTTGTGCTGAATATCTGCTTTCCCTCTGGGAGTCAAGAATTTTGCTAATGCCAGGTGGAGGGTGCCTACGTGACCAGCCCCCAATAAAAAGCCCTGGGTGTTGAGTCTTTGGTGAGCTTCCCTGATGGAGAACATTTCACGTATGTTGTCACAACTTGCTGCTGGAATTAAGCACGTCCGGTGTGACCCCACTGGGAGCGGACCCCTGCAAGCTGGTACCTGGTTTCCCCGGGATGTTGCCCCATGTACCTTTTTTCTGTGCTGTTTTCCCTGCATATTTTCACTGTGATAAGTTTTAACCATTGAATATGACAATATGCTGTGTTCTGTGGGCCTTCCTGGCAAATCACTGAACCTGCGAGTGGTCTTCGGGATCCCCAGCACACAAACCCACCTAACTAAGCCCCCGTTGACAGCATGTATCAGATCCAAGGCAAGTAAAGGGATGGGAATGTCTGGAGCAGCATAGAAGTGGGAGTTTGGCTGGGACAAGAGAGACAGATGGCTCTTTTGAGAGATCTGCCTATGGGAGAGGGATGAATGAGCACTTTAGGATGAAGTGCCTTTAGAATGGGTCACCCAGCATGGGTCAACCAATGCTTGTTAAAGAAGGTTTGTATTCTCATTCGCTCCCTCATGTGTGCATTCAACAACTGAGTACCTACCTACTCAGTGTGTGCTGGCCACTCTTCTAGATTCTAGATATGAAGGGTTGAGTAAGATAGATGAGGTCACTGCCCCTAGGAGCTCACATTCTAAGTTGTAGAGCTGGCCAGGGAAGGAGGCAGACTTTAGACGGACCATCCAGAGTGGCTTCTCCAGGGAACACAGAGGCCTCAGTTTTGGAGCTGAGATCCTAAAAAGCATAAGAGACACATGAGAAAATCTAAGACTTATCCGATGAGGCAAGAAGAAAGGTGTTGAGATCACAAATAATTTGCCAATTTCAAGGAATGAAAGGAAAGCCAGCGAGTCTGTAACTTAGGGAGGCTGAGGAAAGAGGTAGAAAATGCAGGTAGAAAGTCAGGCAGGTACAGATGGATCCTCTAGGACTTTAGAGACCATGGTTAAGAGTTTGGATCTTATTCTATACCCCATGGGAACTCACTGGAGGGTTTTAAGCCAGAGATTCACACGCTGTGATATAACACTGGCTGCTCTTTGGAGAATGGATTGTAGCAAGCAGAAGAGAAGCAAAGAATCAGGTGCATTGCAGTGGTCTACACAAAAGAAGATCCCTAGTGGTCCTACCACCTACCTCCTACAATGATCCAAAGAAAGGGGACCCACACCACAGCTACCTCGGTCCACTGCATGTGTGGAAGGTGATGATAATCTTGGGTATGATATATATTATTTGTTGTCATGGTAGGGGTCAGAATGTCTGTAAAAAGCAAAGTTTTGGTCCATGTGCCATCAGAAGATGCCAGCTGCCATATGCCAGTCAGAATTGTCATGTGCTAGAGCCTTACGCAGACATCCACAGGATTTCACCAGGGGCTCTGGGATGCCTGGGAAGGGGATCCAGGGAAGGGGCTGCAGGTGTCGAGAGCTCCTGCCCTGTTCTCAGCTGTTATGGAGTCACAGAATCTCATAGCTCCATGAAAGGCAAGGCAAGAAGTATCCCATCCTCCCAACCCCAAGAGGCCCTGCCCAGGCCACTCACTGGACAGCTCTTCTTGTCCACATCTGCTGGTTGTGGCATCCCCATCCCTGGGAAATTTGCTAATTTCAAGGAATAAAAGAAAGGCCAGTGAGTCTGTAACTTAGGAAGGCTGAGGAAAGAGATAGAAAATGCGGGTAGAAAGTCAGGCAGGTCCAGATGGATCCTCTAGGGCCCTGGAGACCATGGCAGTCCTTTCTGTTTACTGAGACTGCTTTCTTTGGCTCTGGTTTCCTGGGAGAGGAAGAGAACAGTACCCTGGACTGTGATGGGCTGTGACTGTCTAACTAATCTAGGATTCTGAAATTCACTGGCCGTTCAGTTTTATCTGTACATTTTGTCAGAAGATTTGAAATATGCCCTTCACTTTACAGTCAGGGCCATAGCTACATGAGCTATTTTAAGATAGTGTATTTCCTTCATTTGGGAGTTCTTTGTCTTTCTGGTTCTGCTTTTAATAATAAATACGGGGTCCAGTGGACTGAAATTAAGTAGGGTGTGAAGTATTCCCCTGCTGTTTCCCTTCTTTCCTACAGTTTTACAGGGTTGTTTGTATCCTTCAGCAGGAATATAAAAATACCCTGTATCTCCTCTCCTTTCATAGTTTTTATTTTCTAGGTTTCTCATAGTCTTTCCTATCCTACTATATATATATGTGTGTGTATATATATATGTGTGTATATTTATGTATATATGTATATATATATGCCATATATAGAGAGAGATCCATCTATTACTATAATTTCTCTATATATAAATGTTATATGTATATAATCTCTGCCATGTCTAGTGCTCTGTTATATTGCATTGATCCATTTGGCTATTGTGCACTAATTGCCCAATATTACTTTGGACATTTTTAAGCCTAAATTGAAAGGAAAGCTATGCTAAATCCTGTAATGCTGGCATCTATGCTGCACAAACATGGGTCCCCTACATCGGGGTCCCCAACTTCTGGGCCACGGACGGCCCCAACCCCTGGGCCACGACATCAGATTGTTAACGGAGCACAAACCCTATTGTGAACTGCACACGCAAGGGATCTAGGCTCCGTGCTCCTTATGAGAATCTAATGCCTGAACTGAGGAGTAACAGTTTCATCTCCAAGCCATCCCCCACCTGTTCGTGGAAAAATTGTCTCCCATGAAACCAGTCCGTGGTGCCAAAGAGGTTGGGGACTGCTGCCCTACCTCAGAGAAAGTGAGTGACCCCAAGAAGCCTGCAGAAGGGACTTCTCAAACCTTTGATCTCTTTCTCCTTCCCACCAATACTTGAGCCCCTGAGGGCAGAGCCTGGCAGCCCTTGGCTCTGGAAGTCCTTCCAGGTCAACAGCTGGCCCTGGCCACTTGCCTGGAAGCTTTCTTTCCTGCTCCGAGGGGGCCCTGCTGAGAGTGAGCCCGCCTTCCAGGGTGGCGCAGACCCCAGTCACCCCCACTGCACTGCCTGCGACTTGGATTCTGTTAATCAGTTTGCCCTGCATCTCCCAACACCGACACCCAGAAGAGGCCAAGGTTTGGCAAGCACTCAGAGCAGCTTCTGTGAAGCTACATTACAGGCTGAAATGAGCTCAGTTTTTAATTTGATTTTTTTTTTCCTGTAACAAGCAAAGTTCACATTACGGATAAATTGCCCGGAAATTGCAATTTAATAAGGCGTATGCATTTTTCAGGCCTAGAAGCATTGAAAACATCTTGCACACTAGTATTTTTACACTGAAAAGTTTTTTAAAAAGACAACTTTGAAAATGTCAGAAATTTACATAGCGCGCCTGGCCAATTGGTCAAAAAGGCTGATTGGACAAAAGCGCACCAAAGCCAGGAAGAGGGAGAGCAGGATGCTCCGTGGTCTTGAGCTCTTCTCCCTCCACATCGAGAATGATGGCTTCACCATTCAGTGTCTCCACCCAGCTCTTAGTTCGCATCATGTGGGTGCTCAGCAAATGAGTGTCCCTCTGTCCTCCTGTGTCTGCAGGTGTAGTTCTGAGTAGGAGAAGCAAGCTGGCCTACCAGGGCATCTGTGGGGCGGGCACATCTCCTTGAGGCCTCCCATGGGAGGAGGCACCAAATAAAATAAGCAAACTGGCCAGGTGCAGTGGCTCATGCCTGTAATCCCAGCACTTTGGGAGGCCAAAACAGGTGGATCGCTTGAGGTCAGGAGTTCGAGACCAGCCTGGCCAACATGGTGAAACCCCGCTCTACTAAAAATACAAACTTTAGCCAGGCATGGTGGCAGGTGCCTATAATTCCAGATATTTGGGAGGCTGAGAGGCAGGAGAATTATTTGAACCCAGGAGGCAGAGGTTGCAGTGGGCTGAGATCGCTTCCACTGCACTCCAGCCTGGGTGACAGAGCAAGACTCCATCTCAAAAAATAAAATAAAATGAGCAAACAGAGGAGAGCAGAAAGAGTCCTGTGAAAACTCAGTTAAATAGCACAGCTCTGGATACTTGATTATTTTTTTAAGGAAGAAAAAGAGTGAGACACTGTCCTGTAAAATCACCCAAGCCCTGGCTTTCCCTGGAAATGTGGCACAGGCAGGCCTAACCGTGCTGAGTATTGTTTCTGAGGACTGCCTCCAAGTTCATGTCTCTAAGCATTTTATTGAATACAACTGCTTCTTTGACAAGAAACAAGAAAACATGCTAATTGTACAGCAAAATTGTGGCGTTATGAGACAAAAAAGGAATGACAGACGGAGCATCAAAGAGCATTGCTTGTACGCCAAACATGAAAGCCAAATTTATTTAATTCAGTTTTTATTTATCTTCTAAACTGAGTTGAGTAATCAGGGAATAGATTGCAATTCATTTAAAACTATCATTATTTCAAATATGTTGAACCACTACCAATCACTCCTGGATCAACAGGAAACTTGTTACCTGATGAGTTGCCTTTTTTTTTTTCTTTTTTTGTTTTTCATCCCCATGATTGTTCCAACTGAAGGAGAAAATATGTAATAAATCTTTACCAGGCACCCTCTGCGTCCAGGCACGCTACTAGGCCCTGGGGGTGCAGAGCAGACCACCCCGGCCTTAGGCATGAAAAACACTGTGTACCGAGAAGCCCAGCCCCTGGAATCCGGCATGCTGGTGCTACATTCCAGCTCTGTCTCTTATTAACTTGGCCTCTTTTGACAAGTTGCTAAGCCTCTCTGATTCTTGGTTACCTCAACTTTAAAACAAGGATGATACCCACTTCATCAGGTTGTCATGAGGCACAAAAATAAATGTAGTGTTGCTCCTAAAGGGTTTAGCACCAAGCTGGGCCCAAGGAAGCATTCTTTGTGTCTATTGACCAGCTTTTACCTGTCCTGACACCAAGGAGCTTAGAGTTTGGTGGAGATGGCAGAGCCGTCGGGGCCCATGTTAGGCTCCCAAAGGCATTTTTACCAGTGCATGTGCCTCGCACAGACTTAGTGAGGGTGATTAATTCTACCAGGAATGTCACACCGGGTGAATGAAAGGCGACGTATGAGTGGGGTCTTGAAACAGTAGAAGTTTGCCAGGTGGAAGCGTAAATGACTCTTTAAATGAAAGCCTGGTGTTTTTAAAGCAGTTCATTCTCGTGAGTAATTCATCACTTCTATTTTCACGAAATAGTGAAAGGATCATTGCAGCAGCAAGGGCGTGTGGAAGCCCTGCGTTCACCTCATCCGTTCTCCCCATCTGTCCCCTATCACTGTTGCAGCTTCACAACATTGTTCCCCGAGGCTCTGCTGAGTAGGATGTTTCTGAAACATTCCGGGGGATAGTGTGAGTCACATCAGGGAGGACACACAGGGCCATGACCCCAGTGAGCCATTAACACACCCATAGCCTGACTCTGCAATGGCTCCCCCGAGGGCGCCCTGTACAAGACCAAGCCCTTTGTGTCAGCTTCAGTTTGCCCTCACAGCTACCCCCACAACACCACTGGGACTGTCCCCAAGTCACAGAGGAGGAAGCAGAAACACAGAGAAGTAGCTTGCCAAGCTCACTGTTAGAACCCAGCTCCTTTCCTCTCCAGATTCCATGACTCTAACGCTCATGTGATGCTGGCGATGTGAACAGCTGGGCGGAAGCAGCAGAGGGTGACAGCAGGCCTTGGCACCAGAGATCCAGCCTGCAAATACCAACCGTGCTCCATATTAGCCAATGATCTTGGCAAAGTTCACATGTCTCTAGGCCTCTCAGTTCCTCATCTGTAAAAAGGGAGGAATAATATTATCAACCTCCCAGGGCTGGTGTGAGGGCTAAAGGCGTAGATGCTGGAAGCTCCTGGAGCGGTGTCTAGCCGGCGCCATGTAAAGCTCGATGCTGCTGCAGCTGTATTACTATTAATATTAAATGGAGGCTGCACCCCGAGGCTGTTTTAGGAAAGAACAGGCCAGACGCCTTCCAGGAAGCATCAGCAGGAGCCTCTCCTCGCATCCTTCTGCAGTTGGGGGGTCTGGTGCATCCACTTTGCAGGACATAAACTTGATTTGATTCTCAGGTCAGTTCACATGACCCCAACACAAAAAGGATTGATACCAACCCAGACTGCCTCCGTGTGAATTAAATTTACAACAGCGCTGCATCGGAGCATCTGTCAATGCTGACTGGAAGCCCAAAGACCTCCAGATGGTTGGTTCTGAGACTCCAGGAGAGGCTGGGAACACTCAGAGGGGCTCTGGATGGTGGCCAGGCGAGGGTGGTAGGTGAATTGCTGTCTGTCCTGGGTCGCCATGAGGCTTGTGGTGACTGCATAGACGCCCATTCCCTTTGTCAGCCAGCAATTTCTTATTCCCTGGCTCCCCTTCTCAACAACCCAAGTTAACCATCCCTTCTTCAGTGACCACAGCCTCCCCCAAGTAACAATCCCATTGCAGCCCGCAAGATGACCTTTAAGTCATGGACAAGGGCAGTTCTTCTTCTGCTTGGCCACACAGGAGGCATCCCCCTTGCTTCCACCTACATCTGAATAATCCCACCCACCACAGTTTGATTCAACCTAACTCTATCCTCAGAGGCCACCTTTTCTCAGAATTCAGTATCTTCTTCGAAGTAAGATCCTTCAGATGAAACATACCTGCTGACCACCCACTCTGAGTCAATAAGTTAGCTGGGAAGCAGCAGTTTTGAGTGTGGGTTCAGGGTTGCAGCTCCAAGGTCAGACATCTGGGCCCACATCCTGACTCTACGACTTGCGTAGATGTTGGTTTGTGCCTCAGAGTCCTCATCTGTAAGTGGGGATATTATACCTACTGTAATAAATTAGTAATGCCACGATAACAAATTATTGCAAACATGGAGGCTAGAAATTTATTCTCCCACAGTTCTGGAGGCTAGAAGTCCAAAATCACTCTAACTGAGTCAAAACCAAGGTGTTGGCAGGGCCACGCTCCATCTAGAGGTCTAGGGGAGGAATCTTCCTGCCACTCCCCACTTCTGGTGGCTGCAGCATTCCTTGGTTTGTGGCTGCATCACTCCAATCTCTGCTTCCACCACCACGTGGTCTTCTTTTCCGTGTCTCGAATCTCCTCTGCCTCCCCCTGAGGACACTTGTGATTGCATTTAGCAACCCCAAAACACCCCCAAGATAACCCAAAATAATCTCATCTCAAAATCCTTAACTCAGCTCTGCAAAGACTTTGCTCTATAAGGTAACATTTCCAAGTTCCAGGATTAGGAGGTGGATATCTTTTTCCCTGTGAAGACTCGGGGGTAATTTGCTCCAAGCCCTTCAGTTGGAGATTTTCAATCTTGTTGGTTAAATCAGGTTTTAAACATCCTTAGACCCAAACCTGGCCATACAAGGCAGAGAAAATCAACTTCATACATCTTTACCAATGTCAAGATTCCCATGGCTCTTCATGGGGATATACTTCAAAGATAGGTAGGAAATGGCAGCAAAGTGCCAACAGCATCTTTCTGGCTTAGATCTGCAAGTGGCACATTATCCAAGCCACCCAATTCACAGAAAGCTGAGTCATGCCCAGTGGAGTCTCCCTCATAGATAAGACTATTAATTTCTTACTCTATGCGTCTATATTGTTTAACTATCAAAAGAGCAACCTCAAAACAAGTAACATTTTAAAATCTTGGATGGTTTCCCATTATCCAAAGTTAAAACCCCTTAAAACAGTAGTTCAGGTTCTCTATAATCTTGTCTAATCTGTTTCTCAAAACTCGTTAACTTTTAGTTCCCTTAAAGAAACTGTTTCAAACGCAACCCTCTACTTTCTAGTCCCTGAATATCCATTTATTCAACAAATATTTATTGAGTGTCGCATATGTGCTAAGCAGTATTCAAGCAACTGGTGTCACAGCAGTGAACAAATTTCTTGCCCTCGTGTAACCTACATCCTAATGAATGTCTCTGTCCCATCTGTAATAGTTTGGCTGTGTCCCCACTCAAATCTCATCTTGAATTCCCACATATTATGGGAGGGACCCTGTGGGAGGTAATCAAATCATAGGGGCTGGTCTTTCCCATGCTGTTCTCGTGATAGTGAATAAGTCCCATGAGATATGATGGTTTTATAAGGGGACACCCATTTTGCTTGGTTTCATTCTTTCTCTTCTGCCACCATGTAAGACGTGCCTTTCACCTTCCGCCTTTAGTGTGAGGCCTCCTCAGCCACATGGAACTGTGAGTCTATTAAAACTCTTTCTTTTGTAAATCACTCAGTCTTGAGTATGTCTTTATCAGCCGTGTGAAGACAGACTAATACAATTTGTTAACTCATGTTCTCTCTTCCTGGTTTGTCTGTCCTCTCACTCTCTGATGACATCCTATGTATTCCTCCTGTCTTGGTTTGGATGCTGCATTCTCTGTGAGGTGCCCAATATTGTCCTGGGTCAGAGGTAGTGAGTTCTTCCCCCAGGCACTGATACACCTTGCTTGCACTTTCACAACAGCACTTCTCCCACTAATCCACAGACAAGATACATCTCAGGTGTGAAAGAAACAAGACTGGACGTGGACTCAGGATGTGGGTTGTGAATTCTGCTTTGCCTCTGTGAGAGCCAGGCAGATGGCAAGAACATCTTCCTCCTCGGAGTGTCAAGAGGAATAAAGGAGGCACACGTGCAAAGTGCTTAACACAAAGCAGACCCAGAGTCAGTGGCCTCTTGACTTTGTGAATGAGCAACTGTAACAGAAATGATGGTTTTGGATTTTAGTTAACTATGATCCAGCACCTAGCATAGGAGCTCATGCTCTGCACTCTGTAAATGTTTCTTAAATCTACTTTGAATGCAGAGTCTGACATTATGGGGATTTTTTTCAGGTATTCAGTTTACAAGGACCCAGCAGGTTGGCTGAATATTAACCCCATCAATGGGACTGTTGACACCACAGCTGTGCTGGACCGTGAGTCCCCATTTGTCGACAACAGCGTGTACACTGCTCTCTTCCTGGCAATTGACAGTGGTGAGTACTTGACAAAGACCATCAAGGGTATACTTTTCTGCTACAAATATACTTTTACATTTTTAAATTTCTTCTGATACACCCAGGGGTGTTCTTGGGAAGAACGTAAGTGTGTGGGAACAGCAAAGTAAATGTTTAAATATACACATGTTGAGTTCAGTAATATCTCCAAGTACCAGAATCCTCAGATCTTTTTGGAAAGTGAATAATGTCTGGTGAGAGGTCAGAGCAGTGAACTCACTCTGTCCCACCTTGGGCAGGCATGGAGGTTAGAAAGGCACGCTGATGTGCTTTGTCTTGGTGTCATGCTCTCATTTGCAAAGAGGCTCTTGGACTTAATGCAAGTAGAAAGAAAGTCCCAGAGGACATCACTGACCCTGACAATTGAATTGTTCCCGTGGCTTTTATCCTATTATGATGCGCTGCCAAGGAAAGGTATCAGGTACACTCAGTTAGCAGCTGCACAACCACAAAGCAATTACTGTTCTTTCGAAAGATGATAATACACTATCCATATGCCAGCCCCTGATTAGATGCTGGGGGTACAGCAGTAAACCAAACAAAAGCTGTCCTCATGGCGCTGACGTGCAGAAAGGAGGCAAAGTTCAAAGTGCCATGATTGTTCTCTGCTCCTTTGAGATCAGATTGTAGGGCACAAGGGCAGAAGGAGGGCAACCTCTTAGGAGAGTGCATGGTAATCTATGCAAGATGGTGGCCTGGACCAGAGACTAAGAAAGGATGAGAAAAAGAGAGGTCCTATGTACTCTGAATGCAAAGCTGACAGGATTTGCCATTAACGGAGATGAGGGGATTCCAGTTGGTTTGGCGACATGTTAAGCTGCAATGTGTATTGTGTCAATCCCACAAGAAGTTTTGTTCTCCCTATTATTCCTAAAAGCCAGCTGTTTTTGGCTAAAGACTCGGTTTTGAGTCCTTCCATATCAAGATGAATATTTATAGGTGCCCATTGTTATACTCAACAAGGGTGAACTAAGAGTTCTCAGTCCTGGTCCTCATATGCCGGCTACTCACACAAACTGTTAGGAGACAAGTCTAAGAAGTGAGCAATCCATGTGACATACAATAAGTAGAGAGTGCTTCACAATAAAAGCGAGCCTTGAGGTTAGCCTTGAAAGACAGGTGGGATTTGGATGAGTAGCATTACCCAGGAATCCAAGGCAGAGGAATCACAGCTAGAAGGGGGCATAGCACGGGAGGTAAGAAAAGGAAAAAATAACTGTTGTGTCTTCTATAAGAGCATATGTAGGAATCTATTTGGATGTATGTGGAAAAGTTACATCTTCAAAGCCAAATGATTCATTTGATAGAACAGGGAACTAGGAGACCCTGAAACTTCTTGAGGAGGAAACTGACACAATGAAATATCAGGTAGACAGTGTTCAGCAACTGAGAGCTGGACCAGATCTTGTGCTTGGTCCTGGAGACTCATGGATGAATAATACATGGTCCTTGTGTTCAGAGGGCTCACGAGTTATTTGGAAGGCTAGTCAAGTACACAGAAGATCACAGTAGAGTGTCCTAACTGTTCTGATGGAGCTAAGCCCAGAGAAGCCCATGTCCAGCCTGGGGTGTAGTCATGGAGAGCTGCCTGAGAGAGGGGACATCTCACGTGCGTGATGAAGGATATGTTGATTAAAGGTAGGGCATGCTAGTTCTGGTGTTAAGAGTTAGTTGGCAGCTTCTGATTGGTTAGCCTTAAGTTTCATTTTTCTTTAATGTAGTCATCTATAAGAAATAGCTCATGTTGGCCGGGTGCGGTGGCTCATGCCTGTAGTCCCAGAACTTTGGGAGGCTGAGGTGGGTGGATTACAAGGCTAGGAGTTTGAGGCCAGCCTGGCCAATATGGTGAAACCCCATCTCTACTAAAAATACAAAAATTAGCTGGGCATGGTGGCACACGCATGTAGTCCCAGCTACTCGGGAGGCTGAGGCAGGAGAATCTCTTGAACCTGGGAGGCAGAGGTTGCAGTGAGCCGAGATTGTGCCACTGCACTCCAGCCAGGGTGACAGAGTGAGACTCCATCTCAAAAAAAAAAAAAAAAAAAAGAAATAGCTCGTGTTCAGTTTTGCTTATGTTTGCAAATCAAGCAAGGTTAAGGTGACTTATGAAACCTAACTGGCTTTTTCTGCCCGGTGGTTCTTCAGGCCTAATTTCCATTTTAATTTACTTTAACAATTGTTATGACTGAACTGTGTCCTCTCAATGTTGATGTATTGGGGTCCTAATCCCTGATTCCATATCATGTACCTTATTTGGAAGCAGGCTTGTTGCAGATGTGGTTAGTTGAGATGAGGTCATGCTGGAGTAAGGTGGGCCCTGATCCAATATGATTGATGTCTTCATCAAAGGGGGAATTTGAAGACAGGCATGCACACAGGGAGAATACCACATAAAATGAAGGCAGAGATCAAGGTGATGCTTCTGCAAGTCAAGGAGTTCCAAAGATTCCCTGCAAACTTCCAGCAGCTGGGGGAGAGGCTGGGAGGAGAGCCTTCCTCACATCCCTCAGCAGGAACCAAACCTGCAGATGCCTCAGTCTTGGACTTCAGGCCTCCAGAACTGTAAGACAATAGATTTCTGTTGTGTAAGCCACTGCTTTATGGCACTTTGTTATGGCAACTCTAGCAAAGTAATGCAAGATTTTAAGGAGTCATTACCTATAAAGCATTTGGAACAGTACCTTGCTTGTAGCAAGTGCTTAACTTAACTATTTTAAAAAAAAAAAAAAAAAAAAAAAAAACAGGTAAGGCATTCTAGTAGAATAAATATGTGAGAAGTTGGGAAGTTGGTCAGCATTAGTGGAAGCTAGCATGGCGCGTTCTTTGTATGCAAAGATAAGGGCAGAGAAGCATGTGGATACCGGACTGTTCTAAGGTTGGAACTGGGTCTTGTGCTGAATGCCCAGTACCTACCATGGGGTCTGACTTAGAGCAGGCACTCACATGCTTGTAGAATAAATCAAGAAATCAATCATGAAATGCTCCACACGCTATGCCAAGGACTTTGGCCTTGAAAATGTCCCTCACTTGCCCCCAGAATAAACATTGTGTTTTACAAACATACACAGGCACAGTGGCTCATGCCTGCAATCTCAGCACTTTGGGAGGCTGAGGTGGGGAGATCGCTTGAGGCCAGGAGTTCAAGACCAGCCTGGCCAACAAGGCAAAACCCCATCTCTACTAAAAAAAAATATACCTCCCCTCCACAAAAAAGAAAGATACATCCTATAGCAGCATAGAAAATAGATGCAGTGATGGCAAGATGTGAGGAGGGAGGCATTAGGCAGCTGCCGCAGAAATACAGGTAAGAGAAGAGAGAGGACCAAGCCAAGGTAGTGAGGTTAGTTGGGGAAAAGTCAGCCTCCAGTGGGTAAATGTGTTAGAAACCATAGCAGGTACCTTAGGTGATGGGGTCAGAGTCTGCGCAAGCATAACATAAATGCACCATAGAGGAAGAACCTCGATAACAGCTGAAAGGAAGAAACAAATCTTTGTCAAGAGCTTATACTGAACATGAGCTAGAGAAAGGAAATATTCAGGTTTCTGGTCCAGAAATCAGGAATGATTATTTCATCAACATAAACAGGGGGTGAGTTTCAAAGGATTGGTCCTTCCTGTTTTCAGAGAGTGGGTGTTGAGATTATGTCCCAGAAGAAGCTGGCAAGATAGAAATGGAATAAGGAGAGATTTTGATTAGGGAGTTGCCCATGCAGAAGAGATGGGACTTATCAGAACAGAAAAGCTTTCCAGAGGGAAGAGGTCTAGACAGAGTGCTGACTACATAATCAGGGATGAAAATAAGCCAAGAATGTTTAAAATGCTGTGTGAAAATGAAAACTATCCATTATTGATCAGCTAAAGTAACAATGGCAGTGTTCTGTACTATGTGGAAGTATCTGTGTTTGTAGAGAAATTTCTCAGCAAAGAATGTCATGAAGCATGGATGAAATATAGCGTGGCATGGCTGGCATTTCTTTGTGAAATTTTTTGTGCAATTATAAATCCAAAGAAACTAGAAATGCAGTATACTTGAATTGTTACCAGAAGCGAGAGCCTTCTTTACAGGTATGCAGTAATCAATTAAGTGACACTGTGTGAGTTCATACCTTGTCCCGAATATTAAGAAGAATGAAACCAAAATTTGCAGATTAGGAAACAGACACCAAATTTAGTTGACTTTCTAAAAGTCGTATCATTAGGATAGCATTTTTCTACCTTTAGTTTCTGGCATTTTTAACAGTCTAAAATTTCTGTGTGGAAGCAGCAATCTGATCTAAACTTCTGGCATACCACTTACTAGCTGTCTGATTTTGAAGAAATAATTTACAATGTAGTCAGGACCTAATGATGCCTTACAGCTGTTTCTCATCTTTGAGACTCATTGAGTCTCATTTATGTTTTCTCAACATTCAGCACACTCCTGTATGAACTGCCTGGCTGTGTAACTCTGAAAGCTTTTTACAGACTGTCAGTCTCGTTTTCTACGTATACAAAATGAAGAAGATAATTCCTACTTATAACGTTGTTGTGAGAAATGAGTGAAGTGCTGTACCCTCTAGATTCTCTATCAAAAGCCAAATTAAATGTTCACTACATGTTAATCCCACCCCAGTGGGGGCTTCAGAAAGGAAAGAATAGAGCCAGGAATGATCTTTCCATGACCCAAGAAATACACAGTTTGAAATCTACTTGTTGTCTAACTCTGTTAACACTAATATCAGAGAAGGAAATTTAAAATCTGTTGCCACAGATGTTTCCAGAGAACTAAAATGTCCCCAAAGATGCATTGGTAAATAGAAACCAGGTTGGCATTAATATACAAAACCATCGTTAGGGATAATAATCTTGAACAAGACCCAAAGAACTTACAGCAAAAAGAAGATACATTTAAAAGCCCTTATAAATCAGAGCAACTTTTGTTTAAAAGCTCCTTTTTGCCTCACCAAAAACTTACCTCTAGGTATTATGTTTAACCAGGAAAAGCCAACACTATCTATTAGATCAAAGCTAGTAGGCCAAGCACGGCGGCTTACACCTGTAATCCTAGCACTTTGGGAGGCTGAGGTTGGCAGATGGCCTGAGCCTAGGAGTTCAAAACCATCCTGGGCAATATGGCAAAACTCCATCCCCAAAAAGAATACAAAACTGAGTCATGCACAGTGGCACATGCCTTGTAGTCCCAGCTACTCAGGAGGCTGAGGAAGGAGGATCACGTGAGCCCAGGGAGGTCAAGGCTGCAGTGAGCCAAGATCACAGCACTGCACTGTAGCCTGGGCTAAAGAATGAGACCCCTGTCTCAAAAAAAAAAAAGTAAACAGTGCTAACTGATCTCTCAACTTTATCCAAAGTGAGCATTTGTTTTTATTAGTTTTATAGAAATTTAATTTATTTGATGGAATGAGAGAAGAAGGATTTTTGGCATATAACACTAGGAAAGTTAAACCAAAATAAATTGATTTCTCCAAACAAAGAGTAACTCGGGAATTTATGCCAAAACATGTTGATAAAATATATGGCTTCAGGAACTTCCATGTAGGATATAGTACGGAAGTATCCCAGCTGTAAAACTAGAAAAATCTAGATAAATTATAAAAATCAGATAATATAAAAAATCTTAATTGTGAAGGAATCAGGGAGCTGCAGAAGCAGTGACACCCAGATAAACTAAAATACCAAAGATGGAAAAATCATTTCAAAAAGAAAACCTTTTTTTTCTCTGGGTGCATTTTCTGATTCTAGGTGAGAGTCAGGCTTGGCCCATGCAGAGAGCCTAAGATGGAGGGAAAGAAATTAGAAATGGGTGTCAGAATCACAGGGAGCTTTTGTGACAAACTGGAAACTTGAGGGGCTGCTTTTCCTCTGTGGACAAATGCCCTAAAGGACAGAGTGAAATCTCCTTGGGTCTCACAGAAAACAGAGACCTACTAAAGGAAGCAAGCTCTCCTCAAATACATAGCCATTCTCTCATTTAAGATATTTGCCAGATTTTGAAGGTACAAGGGGTTAAAGGATGGGGTGTGAGATGGCTGGAGAGTTAGGATGGTAACCATTGAAGGGAAGAATTGGATTTCCTGGAGCCTTTCAGGCTAAGATACTCCAGACTTTCAATCAAAATCCCAGTAGGGCCATGCCCAGCAACAGGAGTAAGCCAGAAGTTGACTCAGTCTTGTTCAACTTGCAGCACAGCCTGACCCTTTCAAGCCCTTACTAAGTTGATGAAGCAAGTCTCCATCTGATACAGTCTCACTCTGTGTCCCCACCAAATCTCATCTTGAATTGTGCTCCCATAATCCCCACGTGTTGTGGGAGGGACCCAGTGGGAGATAATTGAATCATGGGGACAGTTTCCCCCATGCTGTTCTCATGGTAGTGAATAAGTCTCATGAGATCTGATGGTTTTATCCGGGGTTTCCACTTTTGTGTCTTCCTCATTCTGTCTTTGCCTGCTGCCATACCTGTAAGATAGGACTTGCTCCTCCTTGCCTTCCACCATGATTGTGAGGTTTCCCCAGCCATGTGAAACTGTACATTCAATTAAACCTCTTTCTTTTTTAAATTGCCCAGTCTCTGGTATGTCTTTATCAGCAGCATGAAAAGGGACT
Organism: Symphalangus syndactylus; assembly: GCF_028878055.3. NCBI lineage: Eukaryota > Metazoa > Chordata > Mammalia > Primates > Hylobatidae > Symphalangus > Symphalangus syndactylus. Next base: position 129,167,993 of record NC_072433.2, read on the forward strand.
CGTACACCATCGTATCTGACTAATACAAGAGGTGGAAAAACTCATAGCAGAATATGTAATCTGGAGCCTCTCCAATCTTTTTTTAATAATGCCCAATCGACAATTTTATAAAAATTACTTGACCTGTAAAGAAGCAAGAATGTGTAAGTGATGATCAAGAGAAAAATCAGACTACAGAGGATCCGGATATTTGAATTAGCACACAAGAACATTAAAATAAATATGATTAGTATGTTCAAGGAGACAGAATAAAAGATAGATTGAAGCAGAGAGAATTACACAAGAGATTTGAAATCTTTAAGAAGGAATCAGATAGATATTCCGGAACTGAAATACATATCATCATATTAAAAACTCACTAGTAGACTTAACAGCAGAACCCAGGATTTTTAACCTGGAATATGAGTCTATAGCAGACACCACAAGGGAAACGCAATGAGGATAGAGAATGGTAAAAAATCTGGCAAAAGACTAGCGTGTGGAATTGGAGTTACAGAAGGATAGGAGAGTGATGATGGAGCAGAAAAAAAATATTTGAAGACGTAATGTCCAGGAATTTTCCAAAACTGATGAAAGACGTTCTCCCTATTAATTCAAAAAGTTTAGCAAACCACAAGCTGGATAAGTTTGAAGAAAAACACACCTCAGGACACCTAAAGTCAAACTAATGAAAGACAATATCAAAGAGAAAATGTTAAAAATAGCCTGAGAATCAAAGAGGCAGTTACCTACACATGAGCAATAATATGACGTATGGCTGACTTCTAAATAGAAACAATGGGATGTGGAAGGCAATGGAATCACGTTTCTCTGAGCACTGTAAAGATACCTACCAACCTAGAATTCTATTGTTCTCAAATTTTTCCCTTCAAAATCAAGGTGAATTAAAGACTTTTGGGGCAAAAAAAAAAAAAATGGAATTGTGTTGCAAGCAGGTTTATGCCTTTTACTAAAGAGAATATTTCAGGCAGAGGGAAAATGATACCAGAGAGGCATAGAACCACAAGAAACATAAATAAAATAGAAAGTTAAATATGTATAAAGTAAAAAAGTAAATAAAGTAAAATTGTAAGGACATAAGGAGTTAAAAATATTTATAGAACTAAAATGCTTGACAGCAATAACAGAAAAAGTGAGAGGCTATAAATGTAGTTAAAACAGTTTCTGCAGCATTGGAGATGTAGTCAAAGCAATACTTTGTATTAGACTCTAATAAGTCAAATATCTATATTGTATAACCCTTAGGGTAATCACTAAAAGCATATAAAAGAGAGTAAAACTAACAAATTAATAGAAGGAAATATGTTTGACTAATCCAAAATAAGAAAAGAGGGCAAAACAACATTAAAAAGATGGCCAAATAGAACAACAAAGTGATACAGTAAGTATATACCTAATTATACCACAGTAAAATGCAAAATGTAAACAGATTAAATATTTCAAGTAATATCGTCAGACTGTTTTTAAAAATCAACAAACTAGATGCTGCATACAATAGACACACTTTAAATAAAAGAACAAAGAATGGAAATAAAAGAAAAATATACCTTGATAACACAGTCTCTCCTAAAAACACATGAAAGTATATTTTAAAACAAGCTTGTCCAACCCACAGCCTGTGGGCCATATGTGGCCTGGGATGGCTTTGAATGCAGCCCAACACAAATTCGTAAACTTTCTTTAAACATTATGAAATTTTTTGGTGCTTTTTTTATAGCTCTTTGGCTATTGTTAGTGTTAGTGTATTGTATGTGTGGCCCAAGACGATTCTTCTTCCAGTGTGGCCCAGGGAAGCCAAAAGATTGGACACCCCTGTTTAAAACAAGAAACATGACAAGAGGTAAAGAGGCCATTTCATAATGATAAAGGGAGCAATCAGAAAGAAAGACATCACAATCCTAAATCTGTATGCACTGGACAGCACAGATTCCAAATATACAGAGCAGAGAAAACTAAAAAGAGAAGTAGACAAATCTACAATCACTGTGGGAGTCTTTAAAACATCTCTCATATCATCTTCAAGAAAAAACAGCGAAGATAAAGCTGTAAAAGATTTGAACAAAATAATTAACAAATTTCCTCAACTAACATATATAGAACTCTGAACTCAACAACTGAGGTCATTCTTTTCAAATTCACAAGGAAAATTACCTAAATTGTTTGCATGCAGAGCATATAGAAAATTCTAACAAATGTTTTTAACTGCAATTATTTATAGTATATCCTCCAATCGTAATGGAATTAAACCGAACATTAGTAGCAAAATATAACCAGAAACACCGTAACTGACTGAACATAAAACAGTACACTTCCAAATAACTCATAATCAACAACAAAAATAGAAATATGAAATGTCAAAACTTGTGGGATGCACTTAATCAGTGCTCAGAGGAAAATTCTAGAAAATAGAAGGCAAATATACAAGACAAAATCAACAAATCCAGGCTGGGCATGGTGGCTCACTCCTATATTCCCAGCACTTTGGGAGGGTGAGGTGGGTGGATCACCTGAGGTCAGGAGTTCGAGACCAGCCTGGCCAACATGGCAAAACCCTGTCTCTACCAAATGTACAAAGATTAGCCAGATGTGGTGGCATGTGCCTGTAATCCCAGTTACTTGGGAGCTGAGGCAGGACAATCACTTGAACCCAGGAGGCAGAGGTTGCAGTCAACCAAGATCGCACCACTGCATTCCAGCCTGGGTGACAGAGCAAGACTCTGTCTCCAAAAAATTCTTAAAAATTGAAAATCAACAAATCTAAAAGTTTGTCCTACAAAAAGATTAATAAAATTGTACACTCATATTGAAACTGTTAGGCAAAAAGAGAAAAGCAACACAAATTACCAATATTGAGCATAAAAAAGGGAAAATGACTATAGCCATCAAAAAGATACAAAGATATTGTGAAGAACATTATGCAATATATTTGACAATTTGGATGTAATTGACAAGTTTCTCCAAAATTAAAACTTATCAAAAATAACCTAAAAAGAGGCTGGGCGTGGTAGCTAATGCCTGTAATCCCAGCACTTTGGAGGCCCAAACAGGGAGATCATTTGAGGCCAGGAATTTGAGACCAGCCTGGCCAACATGACAAAGCCCCTTCTCTACTAAAAAATAGAAAAATTAGCTGGGTATGGTGGTGCACACCTATAATCCCAGCTGCACTATGTCTCAAAAAAAAAAAATTAAAAAGAAAATCTTAACTAGGCCAATGCTTATAGAAAGAAAAAAATGTTCTTGAAAACCTTTCTACAGAGAAAACTACAGATCCAGATGGCTTCACTACATGTTTCCAAATATTTAAGAGGAAAAACAATCTTACACAAACCCTTCCAGAAACAGAAATAGAAGAAATACTTAACCCCTCTTTTTATGAGACAAGGTTTTGTTCAAAACCTGACGAGATCTTACAAGAAATTAAAATTGCAGACCAATCTCACTCGTGAGCATAAATTTTTAAATTCTGAACAAAAATATTAATGAATCCCACAAAAATGATATGATTATCTCAACAGTTGCATTTGAAAACATTCACGTTGATTTATGATTTTTTTTAAATAATGTTTAGCAAACTAGGAAATTTTTTTAGTCTGGTTTAAAAAAAAAAATAACAGAAGAAGCTGCTGCTACAGCAAATATCTTGCTCAATGGTGAAATACTAAAAACTTTTTTTGTGACATCAGTCTCAGACAGAGCAAGAAGGAAAGCGAAAGAAATACTAGCCTTAGGAATTAAAAGAAAGGAATCTCTTTATTCACAAATGATATGCCTAAAATAATCTAAAAGAATTTTCAGAGAATCTATTACTGATTTTAGTAAAGGTCATCAGATATAAGATCAGTAAACAAAATTAATTGTTTTATATACCCCAGCAATAAGCAAATGGAAAATAAAATTCTAAAAGATACTATTTGCAATATCATCAAAAACACCAAATAGCAAGGTATAAATTTAAAGAAAGATATGCAAGTCCTCTACAATGAAAACTACAAATGACTGCCTAAAATAATTTTTTTCTCCCTATTTAAGTCTACATTAATACAGAGATATACCATGTTCATGGATTGGAAGGCTCAGTGCTACTGAAATGACAATTCTTTTCACACTGACCTGAGGGACTCAATGCAATACCATGCAAAGTCCCAATCTCAGCATGGAGGTGGGGGCAGAAATTGATATGCTGATTATAAAATTTATATGGAAATAAAGGAGTGAAAAATAGCCAAATCAATCTTGAAGAATAAGTTGTAGAACTTACACTACCATACATATATCCAGACCTATTAGAAAACTATAATAATCGAAAACACAGTATTTGCACAAAGATAGGAAAAAGCTGACCAATGAAATAGAATAGAGAATTCAGGAAGAAATCCACACATGCCCAGTTTCTGATTCTAACAAGGACAACACAACATAGCAGTGCAGGTGAGAAATCATGGTCTTTCAATAAATAAGGCCAAGTTGATTGGATAGACATATTTTTTAAAATGCATCCTGACCCCTCTCTTAAACCATATACAACAATTAATTCTAGATCTATTACAGATCAAAATATAGAAGGAAAAAAATACATATTTTAGAGAAAAACATATGAGAACATATGTGTCCTTTGTGTAAGCAAAGCTTTTTGTAATTAGGATACAAATGTACGAACCACAAAAGAAAAAAAAGATAGATTATATTAAAATTAAGAGCTTTGATTCATCAAATGACACAGTTAAGAAAGTACAAAGGTAACCTACAGAGTAGAAGATATTTGTAATACAAAGAAATGCTACAGGCCTGATACAGTGGCTCATGCCTATAATCTCAGCACTTTGGGAGGCCAAGGTAGGCAAATCAGTTGAGCCAAGGAGTTTGAGACTAGTGTGGGTAATAAAGCAAGACCCTATCTTTACAAAAAATAAAATAAAATTATCCAAGCGGTGTGGCACACACCTGTGGTCCCAGCTGCACAGGAGGCTGAGGCAGGTCGATCACTTGAGCCCAGGAGTTCAAGGCTGCAGTGAGCCATGATCACACCACTGCACTCCAGCATGGAGGACAGAGTGAGATCCTGTCTCAAAACCAATGAAAAAAAAAAGAAATCCTATAATCTGTAAGCAAAAGACACAACCCAAAGAATAGATAAGAGACTTAAACAGATGCACAGATACTTCACAGCAGAAAATATACAAATCCTAACAAATGTATGAAAAGATGCTCAACTTAATTAAATAAAGATATATACATTAAATTATACAAATATAAATTAAAACACAAATTAATCAAGGAAATACAATGAAGTGCAATACAGCAGCATACCTATAAAATGGCTGAAATGAAACGATGAAAAATACCAAGTGCTGGCAATGATGTGAAATAATTGGAACTCTGATACACAGCTGGTAGAAGTGTAAATTGGTACAGCCACGTTGGGAACAAAGTATCAACTAAAGCTGAACATACATATGCCCTATGATCCAAGAATTACATGCCTAGGTATTATCTATCCAACAGAAATGTGTTCCCCAAAACACGAGTGCCAGAATATCCACTATTCAGAAGAGCCCAAAGTTGGAAATTTTCCAGATGCCCAGCAAAAGTAGAATAATAAATTGTGATACATTCACAAAATGCAGTCTGTACAATAATGAGTGAATGAACTGCGACTATTCACAACAACGTGGGTGAATCTCACAAACATAGTGTGCAGCAAAAGAAGGCTGAAACAAGAAAACAGATGCTAAATGATTGCATTTATATAAAGCTCAAACCCAAGCGAAATTAATCCTAGCCGGCAGATCACCTTGTGGATGGGTTTCTTGATCTGGTAGTACTAGACTACATGGATGTGTTCAGATTGTGAAAATTCTTCAAACTGTGTATTTGATACATGAAGATTTCTATGTTTCAATAAGAACCTAACAAAAAATGCATGGTTACAGAGAGAGAGCACGTACCTAGTCCTGTAACCATTCACATACTCTCAAGTACCTTCTGAGCATTTAGACGGACTCTCAGCATCTTATTCCAAGCAACGGCAATCCCTGTCTGCTGATGGGCCAATTCTGCAAGGAAAGATGAGTGATAGGAGTTCTACATAAGGCACAAAGCAAAGCAAAGTATGTTCCCTGAAGTCCCTACCGTGCTTTGCAAAGGGCAGAAGTGACACCATCGTAACTTGCTACACACAGCTCAACATACTCAGTTTAGAACAATTATAAGATGGTACCAAAAGATAACTTTCCTTTAGATGCCTCTTAGAGGATACAAACTGTCAGATCAGAACGGAGTGATGTCAAAAGAGCAGGACTGAAAACCTGATCTGAGGTTAACAGAAATAAAGAGCCCTTTGGACCTATTTGCTTGGGGCCCCAGAGCTAGTCTAGATAATTTCTAGAATCATGCTTCATGATAATATTGATAATGCTTAGGTTGCAGATGACTTGAGCAAGAAAAGACACGTTGTAACCAACAGAATATTCAAGGTACTTTCTTTAAACTTGTTAAAAGAAAATCCTTGGCTAAATTAGATTTCACTGAGTTCAGTTGAGCAAAGAACAATTGGTGAATTGGGCAACCTCTCAAGCCAAAGTAGGCTGAGAGAGACTCAGTGCAGGCGTGTAATGGAAGAAGTTTTATGGACAGAAAAAGGAAAGTGATGTACAGAAAATGGAAATGAGGCACAGAAACAGCTGGATTGGTTACACTCGGCGTTTGCCTCATTTGAACTCGATTTGATCAGTTGGCCCTTTGATTGGCTCAAACTCAGAGATTGGCACGAGAGTAGGTGACAGTCTGTTTACACCTTCATTCAGGTTATAGTTCACTACGTACAGAGAAACCTTAAGGCGGAACTTAGCAGATTTAAGAAGGCGCCTTTAGGCTAACTTGAGTTTACAAAGTGTTATCAATAATTTTAATGCACTATAACCAGCAAAGTGGATCACGCCTGTAATCCCAGCACTTTGGGAGGCTAAGGCAGGTGGATCACTTAAGGTCAGTAGTTCGAGACCAGCCTGGCCAACATGGTGAAACCCCATCTCTACTAAAAATACAAAAATTAGCCTGGCGTGGTTGTGCATGCCTGTAGTCCCAGCTACTCAAGAGGCTGAGGCAGGAGAATCGCTTGAGCCTGGGAGGCAGAGGTTGCAGTGAGCCGAGATAATGCCACTGCGCTCCAGCCTGGGTGACAGAGCGAGACCCCATCTAAAAAATAAAATAAAAATAAAATAAGTAATTTTAATGAGCTGTAAATTACCTAAGAACATTGTTTCAATAAAACAGAAATGCTGTTGTTTTGTTACATGAAAACTGGCTGTGGCCAAATGACTTGATGAGTAAAGCCTTTAATCCTATAGATTAATAAGGTGTGACCTTTAATGCTGGCAGGCATTTTATCTTTAGAGATGAATATCGTCATCTGCCTTATATGGCCCAGATTTTCTGAAAAGGTCAAGATAGTGCCTTCAGAGTACAGGAACTCTTTTACTAAAGACTTCAACGAACACAGAATTTCTACACTCTCTTAAGAAAGAAGAAAAAAAAATAACTGTTAAGGAAAAACCCAAGATGTAGAGAGAACATTCGGGAATGCAATAAAATAGAATCCCTTTGGGGATGTGCTGGTAGTGGAGCAAGGCGGTAGCGATTAGCACTGGCCGAATCCCAGCGTCAATACCGCTCCTGCCTACAAGGTAATCACCACAAAGGTCAAAAGTTAGTCGCCCTGTCTTATGTGGGCTGAAAACTGTCACAAGCGATTTCTCGTGAGGGTTCTGGAATCCCAATGGGGATGGCCACAGGCAGCAAAGGCATCGCTGGCCGCTTCTTCTTGGTTCACTCACTCTACGCTCACTGCTCAGAATTCTCTGAGACTGGTCTTCCTGCCTCCTTCTTACCGGTAACCTAATGTTTCCCCCTCCTCTTGCTTGAAAATTGTATAGGGTTCATTGTTCCATGATTGTTATTGAATGGGGCTCTTATGCTCTCACAGAAAACCTAAATGACGACTGCAAACAATGAAGACAAATGTTTTGTTCCTGGAAGTCCAAGTGCCCTCTCTTACTCCGCCAAGTTTAAAGAAAGAAGAAGACAAAAGGTGTCCCTCTTAGTTCCCCCTAAGGCTCAGGGCATATGAAATAGTTTGAACCTGGAAGCCCAAACCATCTCTATGGGGCCGTATTAAGTCTTTGTGTGATTATCAAATGCATCATGTTCCCCATCTGTTTCCATTTAAAAGAACAGAAGAGTGATGGCTTTAAAACAAGCCAAATTACCACTAAATTCAGCAGCATGTTTTCATGACTTAGCAACTTATATAAGTATGTTTGAGCCTGCCAGTGAAAAATGTGATGTGGGTTACCAAGAAGACACACAGATATAGAACCAGGCATAACAGCTGTAAAATTAAAATGGCATAGACTAAGATAATGATTTTTCATAGGCTAAGATATATCATGTCCCAGCCTGTCTTCTCCTTCAGTCCTCTGTAAGATAGATGTTCCGATAATGCCAGCTGATTCCAAATTGAAATATTGTTCAAAATATGTTTAGATTGATTTTTTTTTAAATTGTTATTCAGCCCCAGAGTGAAATGACTACTGAACTACCAAATTTATAGCCCCCAAACTGAGAGTGGGAGGGGCTCTGAACTGAACTTCAGAAAGATACCTCAGCCTGTGGTCTTTCTATTTTCATAGCTCAACCAAGCTCTAGACTGCAGGGGGGATATAGTAAGATTATTTAGATTGATTCTACTTAAAAGAGCTAGCTTGGATAAAATCAAGCCATTAGTTATGATGGCAACCCAATCAAGTCAGTTTAACACCCCTTATCTCAGCAGTGATATTAATTGAGGAAGAAAAATAAATTGATGACCCAGCCATCATTCCTCCTTACTTCAAGCACTCGCAAAATATCAGTCATGTTGAAAATACTACCTACAGTTTGTCACTGACAAAATGGCCCAATAAAAGAACTCTTAAGATCTGGTAATAGCGAGCTGTGATCAGAGCCATTCGAGGCAGCACACTGGGTCCATTGAGATAATGGAGCCTAGTGCCATCCACACCTTGGGATGAGTTCAGCTCCCCATCTTAGCTGTGCAACGATAGGCGAGAGACTTACACTCTCTCAGCCTCAATTTCCCCACCTGCAGAATGAAGATAATGCCATCTGCCTGCTGGGTTGTTAAAGGGTTGGAAATCATGAATGCACAATTCCCAGTACTCCTAAGCATATAAGAAATGTTTAAGTGAACTGACTTGAACTGAGTTGTGGACTGATCTTCTAAGCATGTCATTACAGAATCGTGAGTGCTGAGGCAAACCATGAAAAGGCACTTATGACCACCGTGGTGGTGATCTGAGCATTCTTCTAGGGAATGGGTGGGCCACGGAGCCCCCCACTTGGACAAGGATCCTAAATCCAATTAGCCAGAAAAGGTGTCCTTGGACATTGGCATCAATTCGTGGAGCTTGTCTCTGGCTGAATGGGCAGGTGGAAGCCTGACAGCAGGACATTTTTACATTGATCAGGCAAATCAACCATCTTAAACAGAACATTTTCGTTCATTTTTTATGCGAAAGAAACTGATTTTGACATTAAAATACTGTCAGTGATGCCCATCTCAAGCAGCTCATTTCATCCTGCCAAAGTGTCTCTTAGCTGGTCCCCCTCTGAAGTCCCCCTTCCCCAGCTTGATATTGGCATTGCCATCTACCCAGTCCTCAAGCAAGACCCCTTCCTCTGTGAAGCTCCCACCCCATCAGCCTGCTCAGCCTCCTGAAGTCAGCCCTTTACTCTTGCATCCTGCCTGCCTTCCCTGAGGCCCTTGCTATGGCTGCTCAGCCTCCTGAAGTCAGCCCTTTATTCTTGCATCCTGCCTGCCTTCCGTGAGGCCCTCGCCATGGCCTCCATGACAGTCCTGGCCTCCTCACTCAAGTCTATTCCTGCCTGTACGTCCGCATCCTCTGCTTTGTATCAAAGCCATTCTCCTGCTTTAAAGTCTTTGAACTTCTCAAAAAATAGCCACACCACTTCCTCCGCCTATGACAACCTTCATCCTCTCTACAAGGTATTCTCATTTCTAGCACACTCAAATGCCATCTCTTCATGAAGCCTTCTGATCTGTCCCCAGGCAGTTAATTATCTCAAGCCACAAGCATTTTATTATTACGTCTCTTCCTGCGCTTGTAACACCATCCCACATCTGCTTACATATCTGTTCCTGCTATAACATTAGCGTTTCAAGAGCAGGCACCTGTACCATTGACATTAGCACATTTCCATCCAGGCAGAGGGTAGAGTCCCAATAAATGATTATTGACTGAATGAATAAAATGAAACTGTCGTGTTTAAACATGGCCTCGAAATTAATTCTTTCCCTTTTTTTTCTTTTCTCTAAAGTTGGCAAAATGGAAACAAAAACTAAAAAGTTGAATTTTTGTACAACAGTTTAGTTTTATATTATTGTCTCTTCTAAAATAATTTTTCAGCCCAAATTATGTGGATAATTGCTTCAGTTCTTCATGAAGTGTAGTGCACATGGAAACCTGGCGTTATATTATTGCAAACTTATTTTCCACCAAATTTTTTGTTGGCTTACTATTAAAATTTTTCTATATATACACACACACTCACAAAGAGAGAGAGAGATTTCTGAGATGAAATTGGCAAGATCTCTATTAACAAAGCAATAAAACTGATTTTAAATTTAAAAACAATGAGATTCTCAGCTTATAGAGCACTCAATAAAAGTGATTTGTAAAATACTGGTCCTGAAAAACCATATTAAAGAGAACACAAAGGATAAAATAAAACAAAGGATGACCTTAGAAGACTCCTGGTTCACTTTCAGCTTTTTTTTTTTTTTTTCTATTTTTATTTTAAACAGGAGATTCACATGCAGGTTTGTTACCTGGCTCACTCTCAGTTTTAAAGCAATGGTGAAGGTACATTTACAGTCCTGTTCAGATGACATAAGAGACCTGGCATGTATTTGCTCACAGATGCTTATCGAAGGTTCAACAGATGCACAGCAACCTAGAGGGAATGTGGGGCCATAGATTGTACCGCTCTTGTGTCCATGCTCAAGATTGCTCTTTAGCTCACATCTAAATTGTGGCTCCTCTCAGATGGGCCCATCTTCCTGATTATCCTCCCAGAATGTGGGCCTCAGGCTTCCTTGGGAAACTAGCCAAGGACCCTCTCTATGTCCCTGGTATGGGCACCCTGTTCTGAGTCCCAGTTCTACAGACCTCTGCCCCACCACACACTGTTTTCTCCCCAGGGGTTAGATAAGGAAGGATTTGAATTTAGACACAGCCACTACTCTCAAAATAGAAGCAAACTTAAGGAAATACAAACATACATGATTATATTTACAGGGAGAGCCATACATATTTGTTTTTTAAATCAAATTATAGGTTGGCACAAAAATAATTGTGGTTTTTGCCATTGCAAGTAATGGCAAAAACCACAATTACTTGTCCATCAACCTAAGAATTCAAACATATGTTGAGCACTTATTATACGGGCTTCCTCCTGTTTTCCCTGTTCTCTCTCTGTCTTCCTACACTTCATTCTTCACACAGACAACCTCACTTTGCACACTGTTTCCAAATAAAACCACTTGTACTCTTAACTTCCAAGGTAAGACGTATGCTGCATGCCTCTAGGCCTACCTCTGGGAAGATTTGGGACAAGTGGCTGGGAAAGTCTACTACTTTCTATGACTTCTTAGAGCTAACTTCTGAAAGTTTGTGTTGAGATCCTAACATTCTGTACCTGTGAAACCAACCCGTCTGATATGGTTTGGCTGTGTCCCCACCCAAAATCTCATCTTAATCGTAATCCCTACTTGTCAAGGGCGGGACCGGGTGGAGGTAACTGAACCATGGGGGCAGTTTCCTTCGTGCTGTTCTCCTGGTAATGAATGAGTCTCACAAGAACTGACTGTTCTATAAGCATCTGGCGTTCCCCTGCTTGCACTCACTCCGTCCTGCCACCCTGTGAAGAAGATGCCTGCTTCTCCTTGTCTTCTGGCTTGATTGTAAGTTTCCTGAGGCCCCCCCCAGCAATTTGGAACTGTGAGTCGATTAAACCCCTTTCCTTTATAAATCACCCAGTCTCGGGCAGTTCTTTATAGCAGCATGAGAATGGACTAATATACCATCTCACTTTGGCAAGATCAGGGATCCTATTCTTCTAATGGGACCCTCTTGGGAGAGGCATTTGGAGTCTTGTCTTACTGGTCTAGAAATTTCGTAACATATATATATCTAGTCCTTTGTGTTCTGATGTGGACAGCAGCTGATGGGGTTTGGCTGTGTCCCCACCCAAATCTCACCTTGAATCGTCATAATCCCCAAGTGTCAAGGGTGGGGCCGGATGGAGTAATGGAATCATGGGGGTGGTTTTCCCCATACTGTTCTTGTGGTAGCAAATAAGTCTGACAAGATCTGATACTTATATAAACAGCAGTTCTCCCGCGTGTGCTCCCTTGCTTGCTGCCATGTAAGTTGTGACTTTGCTTCTCATTCTCCTTCTGAATGATTATGTGAAACTGTGAGTCCATTAAACCTCATTCCTTTACAAATTAGCCAGTCTTGGGTATATCTTTATTAGCAGTATGAGGATAGACTAATACAGAAACATTATTCATAATAGACAAAAAGTGGAAACAACTGAAATGTCCATCAGCTGGTGAGTAGATAAACAACATGGTGTATCCATACAATGGATTATTATTCAGCCATAAAAAAGAATGAAGTACTAATACACAATGCAACATGTACAACCCTCAAAAACATCATGCTAATTGAAAGAATCCAGACCCAAAAAACTACCTACTGTATGACTCCATGTATATTAAATGTTCAAAATAGGCAAATCTGTAGAGACAGAAAATTGATTAGTAGTTGCCAGGGGCTGGCAAGAGTGGGTATGAAGAGTTAGTACAAATGGGCCCAAGGTTTCTTTTTGGGGGTGATGAAATGTTCTAAAAGTAGGTAGTGGTGATACTTGCACAACTCTGTAAATGTACTAAAAATTAATTGTCGCAAAAATAAAGAGTAAGAAAAAAAGTAGAATTGGGAAAAAATATTTTTAATCCCTGTGCAATTTTGAATTTAACATGTTCATGGTTATTGTAAAGTAAATTAAAAATAGATAAATGTATTATTTTAATGTTAATTACCTAGAGAAATAATCACCACTTGCATTTTTGTATATGTCTTTCTAATTTTTCTCGAATCATATGTAGATTTTTAAATTAGGATCACACTATGTTTTTAGTTATGTCTGTTAATGACAAGGTATAAAGCACTTATATATATATATAGCTATTGAACAACAGAACCTGTCAAAAAAATCTCAGTGTTTTTTAGCTAAGTGGAAATCCTGTTTGGTCAAGGTTTTTCATGAAATAAAATCCCTGAAATTTAAACAGACAAAAAAACACACACAAAAATTGTAATTGCAATAGGCTTGTTAACCAATGCACACAGCAAATCAATATGCCAAGACACCGGGTTGCAGCAGAGAAACACGTTTAATCATAGTGTTAATGGAAAGGGGTCATGATCCAGACCCCAAGAGAGGGTTCTTGGATCTCATGCAAGAAAGAATTCAGGGCTAGTCCACAGACTAAAGTGAAAGCAAGTTTATTAGGAAAGTAAAGGAATAAAAGAATGGATACAATATCAAGCAGCCCCAAGGGCTGCTGGTTGGTTGCCCATGTTTATGGTTTTTTCTTGATGATATGATAAACAAGGGTGGATTATTCATGCCTCCCCTTTTTAGACCATATAGGATAACTTCCTGATGTTGCCATGGCATTTGTAAACTGTCATGGTGCTGGTTGGAGTGTAGCAATGAGGGTGACCAGAGGTCACTCTCATCGCCGTGTTGGTCTTGGTGGGTTTTAGCCATCTTCTTTATTGCACCCTGTTTTATCAGCAAGGTCTTTATAACCTGTATCTTGTGCTGACCTCCTATCTCATCCTGTGACTTAGAATGCCTTAACCGTCTGGGAATGCAGCGCAGTAGGTCTCATACTCATTTTATCCAGCTCCTATTCAAGATGGAGTTGCTCCGGTTCAAACACCTTGACCATAGGGTCACAGAACGAGAAGATGGGAGGGAACCTCAAAGCCATTTCCCCAAGGAAGTTGAGGCTTGGGTTTTTGAGGACTTTGAAGTGGGCTGAAGTGTGGAGATCAAGAGTACTGGGTGAAGTCATAGGACGGGGGAGGAAGCAGCTGTGTTCTCATGCTGATCCTGTTCCCCTGTGGGAGACTTACAACTGGTTGCTGGAATTCTGGGGAGGTGTATCTGAAAAACATCTTAAGGGATCCTTAAACAAAAGCCTTATGATTCTAATGTTACAGATCCTGTCTATAGGAACAATGGGGATGCAAATCAATTCTTAAACAGTCTTCTGGCCTTAATGTCAGAGATCGTATCTAGGGGAACAGTGGGGATGCAAATGTCAGGATCTAGTGCTACTGTAACTGAGGAGCTGGTTAGCCACTCACTGCAGCAGAGTCCAATTAACAAGATCTAGACCTGGTACAAGAAAAGTAAACTTATTTTTGAAGCTAGCTTGGAAAGATACAAAGTGTCCTGCTTTAAGTGTGCTGCTTCATATTTGGAGCAAAAAGCAGACATGTTTATAAGGTTAAAGGGGAAGTGAGCAAGGGCAGGAGGTCCTCCTGCTAGCCTGGTGTCTTATCTACCAAACAGCTGAGTTGGCAGACAGTTGAGTTGGTGCCTTCCTGGGCAGAAATAAGTTGTAAAAGTGGCCAAGTGGGCGTGTTTTCAGCATGTCCTCCTGAGGCTATCCCGGAAGTGGGAGTTCCGTGGAGATGTGCTTTGATCTGCAAATTGACTGTCAATTCTGCAGAAGAGATCACTGGGGCACATAGATGACTTTGTCTTGTAGGGAATGTCCGGTGAGGGGGAGGTGAGAGGTTATTTTGCATTTCAAAAAGGGCTAGGGAGGAAGCAGGCTGAAAGGAGAAAGGAGAAGAGAAAAAAGTAACTAAACCACCTCAGAAAAATTGGGGTATTTGGTTACGATACATGACCTACTGCAACAAGGAACTGGGCCGGGGTGCAGCCTGATTAACGCTGAATTATAACCGTATTTGTACCCAGAACCTGGCCTGAAATTCCTGTCAATCCTGTGGGGATGGTTTCAGAACCTGGCCCTGTTTCCCGTTGCATCCACACCCACAGCGTCAAAGCAATGCCAGGAGAACCATGCGTGGCTCATGTTTCTTGGGGAGTCCTGGTTCAGTTCTACAGGCTTCCCACACAAAGCAATATACTGTTGGCCATGTAGGCAAGAAAAGCACAGGATACTGTTTTTTACCCTTTCTACCAGTGTTTAGTACCAACCACAAGCACCAAATTACTCAAACTTTGAGCTCTGCAGCTCTGGCTCTTATGGACGGGAAGTGCTTTACAATTGGCAGTCATTCCATTCACTTTATAGAACAGCCAGAAAGCTCCAGGGATGGGGATGCCCTACCATGGGGCCACAGCTCTCAAACAGATGACATGCTTGTGACCGGAAAGGAGTCCCAATCCAGACTTCAAGAGAGTTCTTAAATCTCACACAAGAAAGAATTGAGTGCGAGTCCATAAAGTGAAAGCAAGTATATTAGGAACGTAAAGGAATAAAAGAACAGCTACTCCATAGCCCTTGGGGCTGCTGGTTGCCCATTTTTGTGGTTATTTTTTGATGCTATGCTAAACAAGGGGTGGATTATTCATGCCTCCCCTTTTTAGATCATAGAGAGTAACTTCCTGATGTTGCCACGGCATTTTTAAACTGTCATGGTGCTGGTGGGAGTGCAGTAGTGAGGAGCACGAGAGGTCACCCTTGTCACCATGTTGGTTTTGGTGGGTTTTGGCCAGCTTCTGTACTGCAACCTGTTTTTTCAGAAAGGTCTTTATGACCTGTATGTTATGCCGACCTCCTATCTCATCCTGTGACTTAGAATGCCTTAACCGTCTGGGAAGGCAGCCCAGTAGATCTCAGCCTCATTTTACCCAGCCCCTATCCAAGATGGAGTTGCTCTGATTTAAATGCCTCTGACACTCTAACTAATGTTAGAGCACCTTGGACACGTTCCTTAATCTGAGTTTCCAGTTTTCTCTTCTAGAAAATGAGAAAAAACTAGAATGTAGACCCCCATGTGCTCAAAGCAACAACCTGCCTGGTTTGCTTAGACTTTTCCTAGTCTGTATAACAGCAGGCGTTCGATTCCTCTATGTAAATCTTCACCTTTTATTAATTATATTACCCTGCTTCTCTTAGAAAATGCACACTTCTGCCCTCACTGCACCAAGATCACAAAAGACTAAGTATAAATCATGAGCCAACCAGACCAATAGTACGCCAGGCAGGCCAGGTGGCCAACTTCGCCATCTCATAGGCAGTTATCACTGCTCAACTTGAAGAAATATACGGTTAATTATTGGAGTTTGAAATCCAGCAGTGGAATCCATGTGGTCCTATCATGGTCATATAATGTGCTGAGGCTCTTACAGGTTGTCAGTGCTGAGTGGGAATGACAGCCAGAAACAAGGGCAAGCAAAGGTTGAATGCCAGGAAGACTGTGGCAGGATGCCACGTCCATAAAGCAAAAGCAGCACCATGGTCTAAAAGGCATAGTCCTCTAGAGCAACAGAGCCAGTAACTCAGCTCCAAAGGAAAGAAAATGATAACCCTTTCCCCCTCAAGACTTGCCACTGTATGGCAGCAGGAGGGCTGCTTGCAAAATAAATAACCCACCAACATTTGAAGGTTGGAGATCTCTCAGTCAAGAGTGATAGGCTGTCACTGAAAATGGGTTGGAAGGAAAGCATTCCTACTAAGCAATTTTAAATAGGCTTTGTTTCCAGATATCCGTGCCTGCAAGTGCTCATTTCCTCATTTGGAAATGGGATTTGATGTGGTTGTATTAGGAGGTAAAATTAAAAATATCTCCTTACATCCCATTCACACTGCTGCATGATGGATTTGCCTACCTTGTAACCAAAACACATGTCTTTCTAATAAGAAGTCGATGACACAAGAGAAAAGAGATTCCTGCAGCTAAGGTTTGCTCCTGGTATTTTCCCCATGATATCACCCAACGTCATGGGTGGAGAAGGATGAGGGACGACTTTTTAGCATGTATACTTATTTCAGAACCTTAAATGAGATGCCTATTAAACTATCCATGTACACAAATAGACTCAACATTAGGAAAAGAAGTAGTATAAGACTGAAAGACATGCTTAAGAGAAAGGAGGGAGCCATACTTCAGGAATGGAGAAATGAAGAAAAATCTATACTGGCTTAAGTCAGGTCAGCTGGGAGGGAACATATGAGGAAGGCCCAAGTCTTATGCTCCTAGAAGCCAGGACAGAGGCAGTAGGCTGGAAAGGACCCGTGGCCATCTTGGAAACATGTGCTCCAGTTGAAGCCATTTGGATGAAAAACAAGAATTCTTAGAACACTGGACATCCCAGAATCACGATGAATTAGCAGACCAAATGCCAGTCTGCAACCGCTGGTTAAAAAGAAAAATCCAATTACTTATAGCACTGAATATAGGTCAGCAGAAACTCCCGGCATCAAAGAAACTCTGACCATAAAGACTTAGTGTATGTTTTTACCAAACACTTCACAGGGCCTTGTGGATCAATCGTGGATTCAATTTTGTCCTACAAATTAAAATCAAGCCATGTTTAAAGCAATCTCATTAAATCGCTTGCCAACAGGTGCACATAGTACCACACTCCTGGTGTGACATGACCATTCTTATCATTCGTTTTTGGAACCCTCCTTTCATGGATACACCACCCCTCACCTCGCTTCCCTGCTTCTGCCTTTCCTGTGCTTTCCCTGTGGTTTACCTGGATTATCACAACCAGATCCCCTGCAGTTTTCAGCCTTGCCAACATCTGAACATGTCAAAGAAAAATGGGCAGGACAGAGTTTGAAAGGCAAAGGCTTTATGCAAGGCTACAATAAGGGAAAGAGATTGAACTAACTCTGCTGAAATAAACAATGGGAGGATTTTTAAGCTCTGGGATGAGCGAATGGAAAAGTACTGGAGGATGTTTGTGAGGAGGTTGGTCCACGTGATTAGGCGTCTGTGTTTGCTAATGGGTGTTTATTGGAGTTAGACTCCAACCCTCCACAGAGACTGAGAGACAGAGACACTATTCCTTTCCATGATTACATTTCAAAGAGATGCCAGGTCCTTGAGAAGGGTGGTCCTGGGTTGCAAAACTAGCAACAGGTTGGAAGATTTACATCTCACAGGGACAGAGGAAGAATTTACAATTGCAAGTTTCTAAAGTAAATGCTTCAAGAAAAGAGAAGTCAAGGCCTATATTAGTCCATTCTTGTACTACTATATAGCTACTACTCGAGACTGGATAATTTATAAAGGAAAGAGGTTTAATTGGGTCATAGTTCCACATGGCTGGGGAGGCCTCAGGAAACTTACAGTCATGGTAGAAGGCAAGCAGGAAGCAAGGACCTTCTTCACATGGCGTCGGGAGAGAAGTGCTAGCAGGTTAAATGCCGGACACTTACAAAACCATCAGATCTCATGAGAACTCACTCACTATCACGGGAACAGCATGGGGGAAACCACCCCCATGGTCCAATCATCTCCCTCCCTCAACATGTAGGGATTACAATTCGAGATGACATTTGGGTGGAGACATAAAGCCAAACCATATCGGGGCTCTAGAGTCTGAAAGAAGCCCATCTAAAGTGTAGTCCAGCACAGGGGAAGGTTATGGCCCTCTTGGTCAAGCCTATCTATCCTTAGGAGGTAAGGAAGTTCTTCTAGCCCTTCCTCAAACCCAGGGTGATCATTAGTATATGGTGATTCTCCTCGTGGCTGAGCCACAGGGTCCAACACTGTTCCCCAGTCATGAGGCTCTAAAACACTACCCCACAGAGGCCCATTTCTATAATAAGGTCCTGTTCCCAAGCTTCCTCTTTTCTCTCCATCCTTATCCCTCCTCATTCCCTGCCTGGCATGGTCTTGTAGCTGGAAGACAAGGCGTCAGCTTTGGGGGTCTCGTTTCTGTTTCACAAACCTCCGTCAGCACAGACTGTCCCCATGTGGAGCCCAGCCCCCTGCTGTTATCTCTGAAAAAGACCTTCTCAACTCTATGATCATTTTTGGCTACTGAGCTATTCCTCCTACAGAAATAGTAAATGCTATTTTACTGTACATGGCCGGTGATAACCAGCAAGCCTAGGGCATTGGCCCCAGCCCCCACCCTGCCTATTTTCCTACTACAGGGACAACTGTGACTATGCTAGCTGGAACTGATGATTCTTTGGGTACCCAGCCTGACTATGACACAGGCTGTCGTAGTCATTTCCAGCAAGCAAAATAGGAACAGGAAGCTAAGAATCTCAAATGCATTTAGAATGACCTAGTCAAATGCCATTTCTTTTTTTTTTTCTTTG
This sequence comes from Symphalangus syndactylus, assembly GCF_028878055.3. Taxonomy (NCBI): domain Eukaryota; kingdom Metazoa; phylum Chordata; class Mammalia; order Primates; family Hylobatidae; genus Symphalangus; species Symphalangus syndactylus. The sequence continues at coordinate 129,187,479 of NC_072433.2, forward strand.
ACACAGTCTTGCTCTGCTGCCCAGGCTGGAGTGCAGTGGCGCAGTCTCAGCTCACTGCAACCTCTGCCTCTCGGGTTCAAGCGATTCTCCTGCCTCAGCCTCCGGAGTAGCTGGGATTACAGGCATGTGCCATCATGCCCAGCTAATTTTTTGTATTTTTAGTAGAGATGGGGTTTCGCCATGTTGGCCAGGCCAGTCTCAAACTCCTGACCTCAAGTGATCTGCCCGCTTCAGCCTCCCAGAGTGCTGGGATTACAGAGCTGAACTACTGCACACGGCCTAACATTTATTTGTGAAAAAAAAAATTCCACTTATATGAGTTTCCCAGAGTCATCGGATTCATAGAAACAAGAAGTGGAATGGTGGCTGCCAGGGGCCAGGGGAAGGGGAATGGGGAGTTGGTGTTTAATGGGTCAGTGTTTCAGTTTTGGATGCTGAGAAAGTTCTGGAGATGAATGGTGGTGATGGTCCCACGACAATTTGAATGTACTTAACACCACTGAACTGTACACTTCAAAATGGTTAAAAATTGTCAATTTTATGTTGTGTATATTTCACCACAATTAAAAGAACAGCTCATAAGAAGGAATCTGTAAATAGTAATAATAATAACCAGGAATTACGGTTTAGGGATTATAGTTTGCTTTCATGGTTAAAATGAGAGCCTGTAAGACTCAAGCTATGTAATAAAAATTCTGGTGGAGAAAGTATAGGTTAATGCTTGCTCTAGACAAGGAGGCCTGACACTCACGGTGTCCATTTGAGCCTGTCCTAAATCTTTCTGGACCTCAACCTCACCATACCTACAATGAATCGGTCTCAGATCTTCTGCTCAGAACTTGTACCAAGCCTGGGCTTGCAGTTTGGGTGTCTGTGGACTCCTCAGGTATGTTTCTGAATGCAGGTGCGTTTCTCTGGAGGCAGGGGCCATGACCTTCAGCAGATTCCCAATCGGAAACCCACCTCCCAACCATGTTGAAGACCTGAAAGCTGGAATGGTTAATCTCTCAGCAGTCCTTACAGCTCCTAACATTATAAAGACAGAAGCCCCTACAAACTCAGCCAGACCCCCACACGTTTAGAGGTTGGACTTCCTCTGATCCTTAAAACGGCTACCCTGAGAACATGGCCCCTGGGCTTCCTCCAGAAGGGAGCTGCAAAGAGGGAGTCCCATTTAACTCCATTTCTGGGTGTTTTGCTCAAATTGACCCTTTTTCCCTATTGAAAGAGAAAATTCGGGGCGGGCGTGGTGGCTTATGAGCCGAGATCATGCCTCCAGCCTGGGAGACAGAGAGAGACACTCTGTCTCAAAAATAAAAAAAAAGAGAGAGAGAGAAAAAAAGAAAGAAAGAAAAGAAAGAGAAAATTCGTAAAGGAGGGATCCCGTCTTCACTGTGCCTTGGTTTTGATTCTTGGTTATGAGTGGTTCCATGATGGTGGAGGCTGCTGTTGGAAAGGGAAACAGATGGGTGAGGGATTTCTGCTGAAAATCTAGAGAATACTTAGAAGCCCCTATATTTCCTGGGCCCCAGAAATGATTGGAGCCAAATGATGGGCTTGTGAGGAATTTTGAAATTTTGAATTTCACCTGAATTTTGGATGTGATTTTTCTCTATCCTGTGCACAGAAACTGAGAGAGGCTCTTTCCCTCAGGATTTTGTGAATCTTGTCTTTAACTCATCGCCCAAAGAAACAAACTCATCTTACTGACTTCAGGAAAAGACATCACCAGCGTGGCCTGGGAATAACACATGGGAAATTGAAGACGGTAGTATAATTAAGTTCACAAAAGGCCAATTCTTATGGCCATATTTCAAATGCTCATAACACCTTCTCATCCGTTCTACCAAATGACTTGGCTTCCTAATATATTCAGAGTGAAAAAACATAATGGATTCTTCTGAGATATTCAATTAGTTCAATAAAAAGGGAAAAATAATTTTTCAATAAAGAAATTTAACTAAATGACTGAAGCTGACAATGAAAAACCAACTTCAAAGTAATTATGCATTTCTTTTGAGTTTGCGTTCTAACAGAAGTTGATGATATGCCACCATTAGAAATAGCCATCCTTCAAATGATTAATTGCATTTGTGCTGCTATTTTAGCAGACATTTATTTGAATGTTTACTCTGTAGCTGTCTTTGGGTGTTGATGTATTTAAATTTCCACCAGCACCACTAAAGAGTATCGGCTCACACTTCTTCATGACTCACTGCTCAGCTTCCTTTAAGCTGGTTTTTTCCCCGTTAACAGAAACCTCTCCCAAAAATGTCACCAGTAACATTCTCTTTGCAAAATCCCATTACTTCTCTTTACTTCTTATCCTCGTAGGGGTCATGACACATTTAATTATGGGTCATTGACTCCTCTTCCTATTCTCTCCTGCAAAACTAGCATCTGCTCTTTAAATTTTGGGGTCTCTCAGGATTCCGTATTCCACCCCTCTGGCATTCTGAACTTTCACCTTGGGTAACAACTTTGTTAAAGAAGTTTCAAAGCCATCTATGTGTGATGACTTCCCAACCCCTAACTCAGCCTGGGCACTTCTGCCAAGCTGCACACGTCTGCACAGGTGCATTGAATTCGAGGGGTCGTTAGCACAATCAAGGCTGAACTGCTGGTCTTCCCACTTCCCACTGCACTCTGCTCTTCTTCGGGCAGCCTCGTCTGAGTGCTTGATCACCAAGAAAAGACAGTGCTTTCCTGCTCGAGTTGCACACATCATGCCTGTCTTCATCCATGGCTGGTCCGCCTGCCTGCGGGGTCTCACATTTCCTATCAATACAATTGTGTGCTTTCTGAAAATAAGTCAGATCAGATTGTTCCTGGATCACTGCCTTTCCGGAAAGCCTCTGGTGGCCTCGTGCACTCTGTAGAATCGGTACAGGCCCCTTGTGATGCTACTCAAGGCCCTCCAGGAGCCCATGCCATCCTCAGTGCCCTCAGCTCTGGAGGAGCAGCTCCACCACGGCACTCCATGACTTTGCATGTAGAGTCACATGGGGAGGGTGTGACCTGCAGCTGCACTGAGTCTTGGCAGAACACCCTGCGGTCCCCCAGCCAGTTTCTCATTGCCTTCCGGGTTCTATGAGGTGCAGGGGCTTTCTGCCTGCCCCTCTCAGGACACAGCTGCTGCTGTAAAACTGCTGAGAAGCAGCTTGGATTTGGCTCTACTGCAACATCCCTTCTTTCTGTTGCAGTTGTCCAGTCCCTTTTATTCTGCCATGACCTGCGCCAAGGCCACCATGCCCACGCCTGCTTTTACTGTCTAAGTAATAAGCTGTCTGCATCTAAAGAGGTCTCCTTGCTTCTTTGCTAGGACTTGCCTGCGTCCTGTATGCCAACTTCAAATACTCACTACCCTTCTAACCCCCATGTAACCTGATAGCCTAACTGCAAACTTAATATGCGTTTCAAAACATAAATATAGTACAAGATAAAATAAAATTATACTTGGAAATCTGGCTAAGTGAAAATAAGGATTAGAAAAATAAAAGAAAGCCATAGGTTAGATTAGTACTGTATAGTGTTAGTTTATTAAACTGATAAGAACAGATCTGTACTTCATCTTAGCCAAGAGGCCAAGAAACGGTTGTACTACTGTATAAAATTATGGTGCTGTAATTTTAGAGGTGCTTCAAATTATTCTGGGAATAAGGCAGATCTGTATACTTAGAATGTGTGGCCTATGAATTTGGCTCTAACCTTTTTTGCAGAAAATTAGAAACTACTAACAAATGGTTTGTCCCAAGATCAAACCTCTAATGCACAAATGATTAAAAATGAATTCAGAGAAAAATAAAGGCAAGCTGAGTTTTATTAACATTAAACACTCTTTGTTTAAGTGAAATACATTATTAGGGCTGGACATAATGGCTCATGCCTGTAATTCCAACACTTTGGGAGGCCAAGGCGGGTGGATCACTTGAAGTCAGGCGTTTGAGACCAGCCTGACCAACGTAGTGAAACCTCGTCTCTACTAAAACTACAAAAATTAGCTGGGTATTGTGGTGCACACTTGTAATCCCAGCTACTTGGGTGGCTGAGGCATGAGAATCACTTGAACCCAGGAAGTAGAGGTTGCAGTGAGCCGAGACCCCACCACTGCATTCTAGCGTGGGTGACAGACCGAGACTCTGTCTCAAAAAAAAAAAAAAAAGAAAGAAAGAAAGAAAAGAAAGACATTATTAGATTGGTGATTATGAGGGCCATTATCTTAAAATAGTATTTCCTAAAATGAAAAACATTTCAGGAAGTAGCTGAAATATTAGGAAAAAAACAAGGCTTTAAAAATAAGGCCCAAAGAGTATATGATGATTGCTTCTACGCCCCTGTAGCCAGCTAGTGATGTCATTTCTCGTCACTAATCCAGCTTCCTAAATCTGTCCTGTCCAGCAGGGTCAGCCACCCCAGCCCCCAGTGGCACCATCGGCCGTCTGAGACGCTTTTTCATGCCCAGAGGAAAATACCTCGGATTTAATCTTTCCCTCTTTAGTCAACTCCCTAGATAGAGCTACAGCAGTGAAGCCATGGCCATTTCTCACGGAGACTCCATCCTCCCCCTGCCACTAACATGCGTGAATACCTGGCTACTTATGTAAAAGGTTTAATTTGATAAGCGACGAAAAGTCGTATTTATCTCCATTCTTCGAACAGATTTCAGTGTGTGAGAATGACTTTTCAGTGTGTGTCAGAAGCTTCATATTCTAAAGATAAAGTATTAAGCCTAAAGAACTTCAATCAAAAGTCTTAAGGCCGGGTGAGGTGGCTCATGCCTGTATTCCCAGCACTTTGGGAGGCCTAGGCAGGCAGATCACGAGGTCAGGAGTTTGAGACCAGCTTGGCCCCATTCTTTGAACAGATTTCAGTGTGTGAGAATGACTTTTCAGTGTGTGTCAGAAGCTTCATATTCTAAAGATAAAGTATTAAGCAAAACCCCATCTCTAATAAAAATACAAAAAAATTAGCCGGGCATGATGGCAGGTGCCTGTAGTCCCAGCTACTCAGGAGGCTGAGGCAGGGGAATCACTTGAACCCGGGAGGTGGAGGTTGCAGTGTGAGTGGAGATCGTGCCATTGCACTCCAGCTTGGGCAACAGAGTGAGACTCTGTCTCAAAAAAAACAAAAAGTCTTATATATGATAAAGGGCTTTGTAAACCACTAAACTTTATACCAAAAAAAATCTATTATTGTTAGTCTTGCTTGCAAGTATTAATAATTACTGAGAAATGGGCTGGGCATGGTGGCTCGCGCCTGTGATCACAACACTTTGGGTGTCTGAGGCAGGCGGATTGCTTGAGGCTAGGAGTTTGAAATCAGCCTGGGTAACACAGTGAGACTCCTTCTCTACAAGAAATACAAAAATTATCCTCTTAGATGCAAACGCTAAAAAAATAAAGTTAGCTGGGTGTGGTGGCGTGCGCCTGTGGTCCCAGCTACTTAGGATACTGAAGTGGTAGGATTGCTTGAGCTCAGGAGGTTGTGGCTGCAGTGAGCCATGATGACACCACTGCGTTCCAGTGTGGGTGATAGAGTGAGACCCCGTGTCAAAAAATAAAATAACTACAAAATGTACTAAGTTTACAATGCAAAAAGTACTATGGTAAATTGCTCTCGTATATACCAGCTGCATACCAACATCTTCCCTTTTTCCCACAGGCAACCCTCCCGCTACGGGCACTGGGACTTTGCTGATAACCCTGGAGGACGTGAACGACAATGCCCCCTTCATTTACCCCACAGTCGCTGAAGTCTGTGATGATGCCAAAAACCTCAGTGTAGTCATTTTGGGAGCATCAGATAAGGATCTTCACCCGAATACAGATCCTTTCAAATTTGAAATCCACAAACAAGCTGTTCCCGATAAAGTCTGGAAGATCTCCAAGATCAACAGTAAGTCTGGCTAAAGCATTTCTCCCTATTCTTCCAGCTTTCAGTTTAGTTTCTCTTTCCCAAAATGCTCTTTCTCTACTGTTCTCTCGTGTATTCTCATTTGGTTCATTTTAAGTTATTGGCATATTACAAATACTGACAATTTTCCCACCAACAAACAAATGCAATTTATAAAAATATTGAATATCTGTTTCAAACATAGACATTTTCTCTTCTGCTTCCTCCCCGATGTTTTCTTTTTTTTTTTTTTTTTTTTTGAGACGGAGTCTCGCTCTGTCGCCCAGGCTGGAGTTCAGTGGCGCGATCTCGGCTCACTGCAAGCTCCGCCTCCGGGGTTCACGCTATTCTCCTGCCTCAGCCTCTCCGAGTAGCTGGGACTACAGGCGCCCGCCGCCACGCCCGGCTAATTTTTTGTATTTTTAGTAGAGACGGGGTTTCACCGTGGTCTCGATCTCCTGACCTCTTGATCCGCCCGCCTCGGCCTCCTAAAGTGCTGGGATTACAAGCATGAGCCACCGCGCCCGGCCCCTCCCCGATGTTTTCTATACTGTACACCCTGTGTTGTATATCGTAACCTGTCTGCTACATGCACTATTTAGTATAACTCCAATATTCTCTCTTTAAAATTTTCATATATTTAGGGGGCACAACTGCAGGTTTTTACGTACATACTTTGCATAGTGGTGAAATCTAGGCTTTTACTGTCCCCATCACCCAGTAGTGAACTTTCTCTTAACTAATCTGTAGTTTCTGCCATCCCAGAGTTCCCAGCCGCAAGACTGTGATTCTTTGTTCTTCCTCTTTCTCTTCCTTTTTTCTTTTAATTAAACTCCACAGATTCTTTGTTTGTAACTAGCTTACAAAGAATATTGGTCAACCTGCCCAGTCTCAGGCCTTCAAAAGACAGGAGTCTCTGCTTCTCCCCAGCTATCTCTTGGCTCAGCTGTCTCTCCAATCTCAGAGACAGAGAACTGTGTTAACGTTAATTTTCACCAGCGCATTGGAGAGGCTTTTCGTGGTGTACCTGCCATCATAAAAGACTAAAGGAAAGAGAAGCGCTAGGATAAGAATCTTGATAGTCTTCAACCTCCAACCTTCCATAGTGTGCTGCAGACGTCCTCAAACTTGACTTGGTCTGATGATGACCTTGGCTTTCCTTTCAAATCCTTGGCCATCATTCACTTTGATGTCTTCTTCCATGTGTCTTCTTTCTCCTTTATGAAACTTGCAAGCAATGTCTCCTCCCACCAGTCCTTCCAAATAGGCAGTTGGAATTCAGAATTTAACGCAACTTCTATCAGTTGCCTTAGTAAGAATGAAACACCAACGTATTAATATGGAGTAGCCCTATATCCACAATCTCACTCGCTTTCTTCCCCAAATGTAAACTAACTACCAAGTTCACCTTGTCTTCCAATAAAGTAAAAGAAAAAAGAAAAAGAAAGACATTAGACACTATGTCTTCAATAACATACTTATCCTGCTGTTGACCCCATCAGGGTTCCCACTTCTTATATCAGTGGTAGAACTTTTGAGGGAGACAGAGAATTACCCATTTCTTTAGGTTTTGCAAATGTATTGAACAATTGTGCATAACATTTTCTATTTAAAAATCTCATATCTATTGTTATAGCCCTATCTCCTATCTTATTTTATTAGTGCCTTTGGCTTGTTATTGATTCTATTTGCCTGTTTGTCTGTTTTATTGCTTTTTAAATAATGAATTCTGTTATACTGATTATTTTTTATTAAAACAGCCCTTCTCTCGTTTGAGGGGTTAGTGTCTTATTTGCTAGTTTTTATGGCTACAGCCAATTTGAATAATCATCTCCAGGTCTTTCCAATTGGAACTTTCTCATTCAAGAGTTTCTTTTTTCGGGGGGTTGAAGATGGAGGTGAGCATCAAGATAAATAGCCAATGCATGTGGGGCTTAATACCTAGGTGATGGGATGATTTGTGCAGCAAAGTCATGGCACACGTTTACCTGTGGAACAAACCTGCACATCCTGCTCATGTACTCCGGAACTTAAATTTAAAAAAAGAAAAAAAAGTTTCTCCTCTGCTCAAGGAAGATGGGAAAATGCTGTTTGATTTAATCTGCCATCTCACTAGGTGACCATCACATTAGTCATTGCTGCTGCTATCACCTTCTGGTAATGATCATGTTTCATCTATTTTTATTTCCCTGTCATTAGTCTCTTGTTTTTTCTCCCGGTTTTACCTAATAGATAAATGCCTTCTAAATGATTTTGTTGTCTCACACTTTTTTTCTGAATATTTAGCCCTGTTTATTCCCAGAAAGGCGCACTTAAAAATACATATGCCCCTAATCATGTGAGTGACTTTATCCCAAGGCTAAAGAATAGGCCAGCTGGTGCAGCCACTGCCAAGTGTCACCCAGGGGCCTGGGTGATGGTGGCTATTGCCACCGCACATGACATTAGGGAAGTGGAGGGGAAGCTTAAAGATCCAGTCTCTATGTTGTGGGTTCCTACCCAAATCTAGAGCTGTGGACTGAGGATTGATTAAAAAAACAAAAACAAGGCTGGACGCAGTGGCTCACACCTGTAATCCCAGCATTTTGGGAGGCCGAGGCAGGCAGATCACCTGAGGTCAGGAGTTTGAGACCAGCATGGCCAATATGGTGAAACCCCATCACTACCAAAAATACAAAAATTAGCCGGGCATAGAGTATGTGCCTGTAATCCCAGCTACTCGGGAGGCTGAGGCAGGAGAATCGTTTGAACCCAGGATGCGGAGGTTGCAATGCGCCGAGATTGCACCACTGCACTCCAGGCTGGGCAACAGAGTGAGACCTTGTCTCAAAAAAAAAAAAAAACTAAAGGCAAAAAATGTAGGCTATAGAACCCATCTCCATGATAACACATCAGGGTCCTGCCCACATTCAGAGCAGGTGGATTTTCACCTTAGCTTTGTAGATGTGGAACACAGTCTTTGTCAAGATGGCTTTTCGTGTAATAAATTTGCAGGGAGGAGTTCTTGGTAATCAACCATCTTCATGAAAGGAGCTCTCCTTGAAATTGATTATAATCGCTCCGAGGCACAGAACTCTGGTGATGGAAACACTCTGTCTCTGTGCTGTTCATTACAGGAGCCACCAGCCATGTGTGGCTTCTGGGCACTTAGAATGTGGCAGGTGCCACTGAGGATCTGAACTGGTATTTTCACTTGATGTTAATGAATTTAAATTTAAGCATTCACACGATTATAAATGAAAACGCAATGCCTGTTTGGTGTGATTTTAGTCATCAAAACCTCACTCTTTTATTGGAAAAAGTCTCATCTGCTCTCACCAGAACCCTCCTTGCCTTTACAGATACACACGCCCTGGTAAGCCTTCTTCAAAATCTGAACAAAGCAAACTACAACCTGCCCATCATGGTGACAGATTCAGGGAAACCACCCATGACGAATATCACAGATCTCAGGGTACAAGTGTGCTCCTGCAGGAATTCCAAAGTGGACTGCAACGCGGCGGGGGCCCTGCGCTTCAGCCTGCCCTCACTCTTGATCCTCAGCCTCTTCAGCTTAGCTTGTAAGTTGACCTAACTCTAGTGCATGCACAAATAGGAAATTGTAACTTCACAGGGTTCGTGAAGCCAGCGTTTTCCCATATACCTTTCCAAGAAGATGTTTCCCGGAAGAATCATTCATCTTTAGTGTATGTCTGTATGATAGAACATGTTATATGTAAAAGTGCTCCCACTAATGTTTAAAGATATCTTAACAATCCCTGCCGGCCAGTCTGAGGAATTGTGCAAAGGTGTTCATTGCTAGCCTGCAAACTAGGTGGTAAGCAAAACTTCCTACAGCTGCCACTCAACTTGAGCTAATGAAAATGCGCCCGGATTAGTTAACTGGTCTATTAGAGGCCTGTTTCTCTCTACATTATGCAGAATAATCTTTTGCAAAGTTAAAACAGATATTATGAGACTTTCTGAGAATAGTTGTGAGAATTTGTGGATAGAGGTTGGGCTTCAGGGCAAATGATAAATGCATAATTCACACTGTTTTTTCTCTGGCTGGTAATAATGACTATAAGATAATGAAACATTATTTTAAACAAATGAATTATTATGCCAAGTTATATAGATGTAAGGATAAAAGGAATAAATACATATGTCAGATATTCCTTATTTATGAAATACTAGTCCAATGTTAACTTTAGCAGTTATTCATATATAACTGTTACCATCCAAAAGCCTTTTGGGCCTTGCTATTTACCTTTTGAGAAGGTATCAGTATAACTGCGAATTAGGGAGTTGGGAAATTGACAGAAAAAGAAAACAGAAGGTTTTATATCCTAGTGACAGTGGTGAGCTGCCAGGAAATCACATACTACAACATTGGACGTTCATGTGTATAAAGCTCTGTGCAAGACCAGAGTCCTGTGAGTAGAAGGAAAAAGAAGGGCCAGGCACAGTGGCTCACATCTATAATCCCACCACTTTGGGAGGCCAAGGTGGGCAGATCATTTGAGGTCAGGAGTTCAAGACCAGCCTCGTCAACATGGTGAAACGTTGTGTCTACTAAAAATACAAAAATTAGCCAGGCATGGTGGCACATGCCTATAGTCTCAGCTACTCGGGAGGCTGAGGCAGCAGAATCTCTTGAACCCGGAAGGCGGAGGTTTCAGTGAGCCGAGACCGTGCCATTGCACTCCAACCTGGGTGACAGAGCAAGACTCTGTCTCAAAAAGAAAGAAAGAAAGAAGAAGCCGTTATAGAATCTCACTGGCCATTCAGGGCCCTTCAGACTGGGCATTTCTGAAAGCGAACATATCATCTTCCCCTCCTGACCTGCCCCTCTGCCTGACTTGCCTCTGATGATCCTATCACCACCATCATCATCACCATCACCCCCATGTCTCCTTCTCAATGTTCCCACTGCAAAGCCCACCAGAGTCTAAGGGTCCAACACTTTCCATCCATCCCTGCCTCCACCCTCCTGTCTAATGTTCACTTAACCTCGATTATCTCACTGGCTTTCTAACTTTATCTTCTGCAAAGAGAGAGAGACGATAGAAATCAGGAGGCTGCCCCTCGGAGGCTTCTCCTGAGTCTTTTCTGTAAAGTAGAAACAATTTCAGATGAAGGGATAGAGATGGGACTGGGGGCTGAGAAGAAATTAGGAAACCTTGTCAAAGGGCAAATAATTCGGCTGTATAGCAGTTGGGCTGAACATTGAGCAGGGGTGGTCCAGAGGAGATTGGTTACTGTCTTAGTCCATTCAGGCTGCTATAATAAAATACTATAAACTGGGTGGCTTATAAATAACAGAAATGTATTGCTCATGGTTCTGGAGGCTGAGAAGTCCAAGAACAAAATGCTGGCGGATTCATTGTCTAGTGAAAGCCCACTTTCTGGTTCACATGTGGCACCTTCTCCCTGCATTTTCACATGATGGCAGAGGCAAGGCAGCTCTCTGGGGCATCTCATCCCATCCCATCCATGAGGACACTGACTTCCTGACCCACTAATTTCCCAAAGGCCCACCTTCCTAATGCCGTCACCTTGGGGATCAGGTTTCAGCATATAAATTTTGGAGGGGCACAAACTTCCGACCATAGCAGATACCATGAATTTATAGCAACACATTATGGTTGTTTGCCCCCTTGCTTTTGCTGACAGATATCCTAGACCTAGATTTCTAGAGTGTAGGAATGTTCCCTTCGTGAGGGTATACTGTCTGGGGCCTGGGTTGTTGAATCATCACTAGCAACCTGCAAGTCACTCTTGCGTAGTATCAGCTGGGAGATGGTGGTGGATCTTAAGTCTGGCTGCACAACAGAAGCACCTGGGGAACTTTTAAACGTAGCTACCCATACCTGGGCCCTACCCTATGGCTGGAAGGGCAGCTTAGACATTTGTCCAATTTAAAGCCTCACAAGGTGGTCCAAAGACACTGGGAAATCAGGAGTGTCCTGGTGAGTGACTCCAACATTTAGGTACAGCCTCCCCTAGACATTCTAACGGTGTCCTCCGTGCCCACCCTAAACACTTGCTGGTTCTTTTGGTTCACAGCTCAATAGGAAACAGGTGGAAGAGAGTAAATTTAAGAATATGAGTGTGATGATGTTTGCTACCGATGGTGCCAGGTTTTCTGGCACCTCCTCCAAGAAGGAGGGTACAATGAGATGACAGAACACATCCAGTATGAGAATTTCTATAGCACCAACTTTCCAAAAAGTGTTTCAGAAGCTTACAGAATTAAAATGTGAACCAGACAGGAAGTTAAACTTGACAAGGAAGAGAAACCAACTAGCAAGAGTTGGGGATGGAGTTAACTGATGCTAAATTTGGTCTGAGCCTCTCATTGGCTCGCTGTACACAATTGCCACTGTGTGATAAGAGCAACATGTTAATTGCAGTGGTAGTTCCTAAATGTTGCTGCACATCAGAACCACTTAGGAAACATTTTTAAAATACGAATTCCTGGGTTCATTGCCCTAGAAACTTTCATTTGTGGTCTGGATTACAACTTGAGGTTGGGGAATAGGGGGTTGGGGAAGGGGAATGAACGGACGCATGGACAGACAGATGGATAAATGAAAGGAAACATATATTTCTCCCTCTTTTGTTCTTTTTTTCTTCGTTCCTTTTTCTTTTCTTTATTTATTTGTTTGGTTTTTTTTTGGTTTTTTTTTTTGAGACAGAGTCTCACTCTGTCGCCCAGGCTGAAGTACAGTGGCATCATCTCAGCTTACTGCAATCTCCATCTCCCAGGTTCAAGTGATTCTCCTGCCTCAGCCTGCCAGGTAGCTAGGATTACAGGCATGCACCACCATGCTCGGCTAATTTTTGTATTTTTAGTAGAGATGAGGCTTCACCATGTTGGCCAGGCTGGTCTCAAACCCCTGACCTCAGGTAATCTGCCTGCCTCGGCCTCCCCAAGTGCTAGGATTACAGGTGTGAGCCACCACACCCGGCCCCTTCCTTTCTCTTTCTTCAAAAATAAAATATTACAGGCAAAGGTAAAATTGCCTATGTTTCTCTGCCCAATTTTATTTCCCGTTCTCTCTCCTCAGAAACAGTAGCTACCATGAATTAGCTATTCATGTGTGTGTCCAGATGTTTTATCGTTTTACTACACACAAACGCACACATACACACACTCACACACATTCACACATAACACATACAGTTCTCTTTTGTGCAGCTTGTAAAACCTCCTGTAATTCATATTATATTGGGCCTACCATTCTGTGACTTTCTTTTCTTCCTCCCTGTGTTACATTCACAAGGTGCATCCACGTTGCTCTAATTCAGCATTCAGCAAACTTTTTCTGTAAAGGCCAGATGGCTTTGTGGGCCATTTTAGCCTCTGTCACATATTCATCTTTATTGGTTTTTTTTGTTTGTTTGTTTGTTTGTTTCTGTCTTTTGTACCACACTTTAAAAACGTGAAGACCCTTCTTTGCCTGGGAGCTATCCAAACACGGACTTGAGGTTAGAGTCAGCCCACAGCCTTCCTTGGCTGAACCCCACTCTGCTCCATTTATTCCCCGCCACTATGACCGGCTAATTTTGTTTTTGTATTTTTAGTAGAGACGGGGTTTCACCGTGTTAGCCAGGATGGTCTCGATCTCCTGACCTGGTGATCCGCCCGCCTCGGCCTCCCAAAGTGCTGGGATTACAGGCGTGAGCCACCACACCTGGCCCAGTTGTTGTTGTATGAAGTGCGTGTCAGTGGCATGAAGCGGATGTGTAATTCTTCCCCTAGTGCCCTCCCATTGAAGTAAGCCCGCATTGCCATTAAGCTGTTTCTGTGGCTTTTCTAGCACGACTTTGTACGGTATGGCAAGTCTCAAAAAAAGAACTTGCCCAGAAACCGTTTCTGACCGTTGCTTTAGGCTTAATTAACCAGCATTAGCAAGAATGTAAAAGTACAGTTCAGGTGATGAACTATCTGAACAAATACCAAAATTAAATGTCTCCATATGGGGCGTAGGAGGTAGACAAACTCAGACACAATAAAGAAGTTTAAAGAGGTGAGTGGGCAGGGCACAGTGGCTCATGCCTATAATCCTAGCACTTTGGGAGACTGAGGTGGGAGGATTGGATGAGGCTAGCAGTTTGAGACCAGCCTGGGCAACATAGTGAGACCCCATCTCTGAAAAAAAGAAAAAAAGCCCCATCCCACGTCAGCTAAAAATTAACAATAAATAAAATGTGGACCAGGCACGGTGGCTCACGCCTTTTAATCCCAGCACTTTGGGAAGCCTAGGTGGGCCGACCACCTGAGGTCAGGAGTTCAAGACCAGCCTGGCCAACATGGCGAAACCCATCTCTACTAAAGCTATAAAAATTACCTGGGCATGGTGGCACACACCTGTAATCCCAGCTACTCGGGAGGCTGAGGCAGGAGAATCAAGTGAGCTTGGGAGGCAGAGGGTGCAGTAAGCTGAGATCATGCCACTGTACTGCAGCCTGTAGAACAGAGCGAGACTCCATCTCAAAAAAATAAAAATAAAATGTGCATGCCTGGCTGGGCAGGGTGGCTCACACGTAAAATCCCAGCACTTTGGGAGGCCAAGGTGGGGGCATCACAAGGTCAGGAGTTCAAGATCAGCCTGAACAACATGGTGAAACCCCATCTCTACTAAAAATACAAAAATTAGTTGGGCGTGGCGGCACATGCCTATAATCCCACCTACTCAGGAGGCTGAGGCAGGAGAATCGCTTGAACCCAGGAGTCGGAAGTTGCAGTGAGCCAAGATTGCGCCACTGCACTCCAGCCTGGGCAACAGAGCTGGAGTGTCTGTCTCAAAAAAAACAAACAAAAAAAGCCAAGATGAGCAAAAGATAGCCACTAAACACTTTTTAAATTTTATTTTTCAATGTATTGTTTGCATACAACAAAATGCATCCATTGCAAGTGTACAGTTCGATGCATTTTAGTAAGTGTACAGAATTTTATACCACACCCTAGTCAAAATACAGTTTCCTTTGCTATTGATCCCCTTTTCACAATCCAGGCTCTCATTGATCTGCTTTGTCTAATAATGGTTTTGTCTTTTCTAGAATTTCCTAAAGTGTATCAGTATTTTGTTCCTTTCTATTGTGAAACCTATTATGGGTGGACACAGGGCCTGCAAAGTCATTAAACCCAGGCAGAGTGGGCTGTCCTCAGCCTACAGATGGCCGCAGTCATGCTTTGCAGAGGAGCTGTGGTCCCTCAAAGTGACGACATTATGGACAATGACAGTTGACCCTTGGGGGCTTTCCGTGCATCTTGCACATGCAAGCTAAGTGCTTTACATAAATTAAATAAATTTCCTGAAGTAACCATCTCAATAGCCCTGGGAGGAATCACTTATGTTATCATCTAAATTGACTTAAAACAGGAATTTGAGACTTTAATTTGAAAACAAGAGATTGGAGCCTATTTAGTGGATTTTATGCAGCCAAAGCTGTTTTTTTTGTTTTGTTTTGTTTTTTTAACTAATTTGTCTCCCAGGAGACAGCTGAAATGTCTAGAGACATTTTGATTATTATGCCTGGCAGGACGCCACTAGTGGCATCTAGTGGGTGGAGGGTAAGGATGCTGCTAAGCGTCCTCCCATACACACAACAGCACCCCCCACAAAGAATTATCCAACCCCAAATGTCAGTAGTGCTGAGGGTGAGAAACCCCACTCTGCTCTCTAACCAAAATTAGATACAGAAAGTGGAGACATTCTACCATCCTGACAACATCAATGGCTTTTGCCCATTTAAAACAATAAAGAGGAATACGTATCCAACCCAAAACAACATTTTAACGTTTTTCTAATAGGCTTTTGCAAAAATAGTTCATATTTTACAACTGTCTTGCAGCATGGGGTATAAATGAGACCTAATCATTGTAAAAATGAAAAGAGTGCCTCAAAACATCTGAAGTTCTGAGCAGAGAGCAGCCTGTCGTCAGTGGGCACTTTTGGATGGAGGCAGGACTAGGGTATCAGTAGGAGTGAGAACAAAAGCCAGATAAACGAGTACACAGCACTTCGAGACTGATTAATTCCTTTTTTTTTTCCTTCTTTTGATGGGGCAAGACTGTAACACAAGCCTGAGAGTGAGGAAGGGCTTTGGCAGCTATTACTGTAGACAACAATAGTTCACTCAGTTTCGTGAACTCTTAGTCCTGGGATGGAATTCACACCTCTGCTGGAATTGCACAGACAAAACGTGCTTGCGAGGAGTAAGGTGGCAAAACAAGAAAAATGCAGGCAAAAACATGCCTCATTTTGAAACTGGATCTGAGCATCCTAGAGCCAGAGCCTCTCCCAGCCAACATTGCTGAGTTGAGCAGAGTGACAGACTCCACACTGGAGCCAGCCCCCCAGCTGGCCATAAGGAGGAGCCATGAGCAGGCGCTGGGAAGACAGGCTCTTGAATGCACACTATGCTGATGTCTCTTTCTGTGAAGTTTTCTACACGAGTGACGTTCTCAAAGTCTGCAACACAGTCTGCCGAGAGATGCCTTTTTTCCTCTGGGAACACGATGCTACTTTCGTGATTGGCTGAGTAATGGCCCCCAAAGATGTACTCCTCATCCTAATCCCTGGAACCTGTGAACATGTTACCTTATAGGGCAAAAGAGACTTCGGGCAGGCGCCTGTCATCCCAGATACTCAGGAGGCTGAGGCACGAGAATCGCTCAAACCTGGGAGGCGGAGGTTGCAGTGAGCCGAGATTGTACGAATGCACCCCAGCCTGAGCAACAAAGTAAGACTCTGTCTCAAAAAAAAAAAAAAAAAAGACTTCTCAGATGTGACTAAGTGAAGGATTTTGAGATGGGGAGATTATCCTGGATTAGCCAGGTGAGCCTGATATAATCACACAGTCCTTATAAGAGGGACAAAGGAAGAGTCAATTAGAAACAGACCGTACGATGACAGAAACAGAGGGAGGCGAGAGGTGAAAAAGAGAAGATGATGCTGCAGTGCTGCCTCTGAAGATGAAGGAAGGGGCCGTGAGCCAAGGGATGCAGGCAGCCCTTAGAGGCCAGGAAAGGCAAGGGAACGGATGCTTTCCTAGAGCCTTCAGAAGGAGCACAGCCCGGCCAACACTGATTTTAGCCCCATAAGACTCATCTCAGTCTTCTGACTTCCAGAACTGTAAGAGAATAGATTTGTGTTTTTGAACTTTATGGCCATTTGTTACAGGAGCAACAGGAAATTAATATACCGCGTTTGGGCCAGGTGCAGTGGCTCACAGGTGAGCCTATAACCCCAGCACTTTGGGAGGCCAAGATGGGAGGATCGCTTGAGGCCAGGAGTTCAAGACCAGTCTGGGCAACATGGCGAAACTCCATCTCTACAAAAAATACAAAAATTAGCCAAGCATGGCGGTGCATGCCTATAGTCCTAGCTACTCTGGAGACTAAGGTGGGAGGATCGCTTCAGCCCAGGAGGCAGGGGTTGCAGTGAGCCAAGATTGTACCACTGCACTCCAGCCTGGGCAACAGAATGAGACCCTGTCTCAAAGTAAAATAAAAGCATATCATGTTTAAAGAACCACCAATAGGTATCTTGCTTTGTGACTTGTGATCCTTAAGTCAATATGTATATATAGTCACAGGAAGTCAATACATATATGGGATAATCACCGATCTCTAAGATACATAGCGTGCTCGTAAAATAGCCAAGCTCTGTGCTAAGAGACAAAGACATAAGGCTCATTGGTAACGGTGGTAACAGCAGCTCTCGGTCTGAGCGATGTTTGGCATCTGAAGTCACCATGAACATTTTCAGAGAAGTCCAGCTTTTTGCAATATAACTATTCATTCTGTCTTCCAATGTGATCCTTAAGGGAAAAAAAAATTCCCCCAAAGTCGTGTGATGTTTAAAATGTGTTTATTATAGCTTGCCTGTTATTTATCTGGTTTTTAGCTAAAATGTTTTCAATTGAGTGCTGATATTCCCGACTTAACTCTGAACCCTCTCTATTCAGGTCTGTGAGAATTCCTGACGTCTGAAGCTTGACTCCCAAGTTTCCATAGCAACAGGAAAAAGAAAAAAAAAATCTATCCAAATCTGAAGATTGCGGTTTACAGCTATCGAACTTCACAACTAGGCCTCAATTGTTCCCGGTTTTTATTTTCTTTGCAATTTCACTTAGTCTGTACTTCGTCATTTTGACAGCATCTTCCTCCCTCCTTTAATTAATGGAATCCTCTGAATTTTCCCTGAATGTTTAAAGATCATGACTTATGACTTGATCTTCTGGGAGCAGGAACAATGACTACTTTTTCTGGTGTGTTAACATGTCGCTAGCCAGTGCTCCAGGCACCCAGCTTTGTCTGTGGGTTAGTATTGGTGTATGTATGAGTATCTGTATGTATATATACACGGTATTTATAGAGAGAGACTTTGCTGGAGAAGCCTCATTTTGATGCCATTCTTCCCTGCAAGGTTAAGCAAGGTGGGTGGAAACTAAGACAACTGAACCCTCCAGGGCCTCCCGCCTCAAGGGCAGCATGAGGACAGACCACAGAGCTGTCACTTTTGCTCTGAAGCTACTTCTCCACTGTCCCGTTCAGTCTGAATGCTGCCACGACCAGCCAGGCAGGTCCACAGAGAGGGAGAGCAGAGAAAGAAGTCCTTTCTCTTCATTGAGTTCAAGGACTGCAACCAATTTTCACTGCCATCTGATGCCGTGATCCTGAGCCAAGGTGGTGAGGAGCAGAGCAGGCAATTTCACCACCAAATGCCAAGAAAAGGGCTGACATTTTCTTTCATGGGCACCAACCTGCATTTGTATGTGTTCCGAATCCACAGTCACACTGATTCTTATGAGGACGCAGATCATGGTAGAGAATCTCTCTCTCCTCTGTACATGTACAACTGCACCTGTCATCACGGAGGTCATACATGCATACAAAGAGCTGTACAGGTACCATCTTGTATACACATATATACCCACATGTACAGACATACATTTATGCACATTCACTCTGTTTGTTTCATATATACAGGCATAAAATAGAGTAAATACAGGTAGTTTTAAAAGTACCCTTTTGTGTGAATTGACTACCGTTGTTTGCAAACCTGAAAATAAAAGATGTTCATTATGTATGAGAAGTAACTGATTTGTATTCTGTGAGCATGTAAAAGCGGAAAGTTAGTGCTTGTTCTAAGATTACCTTCTTGTTGATAAACCGTAAATGAATCATCAAAGCTCACACCAAATTTTTCTATCAAATAAAACTAGTGACAGCTTATGGCTTTTTATTAGAGCTCGCCACAAACTAGGGTAAGGTAAGTGTCTTAGCATATTTTAATGCAGTTGCTTACTAAAGGTTTTAACCGCACACGCACACACACACGCTTTCTTATGCAATCTATGTTTGCACTTGTGCTTTCAGTTAGCCTTCTGTAGGAAGTAGAAGTCACATGTTGTCTTTGTTGTAGTGAAATTATACAGATAGAGTTCCGTATATTGTATTTGTTTCAATGGTAAATCCTTTTGGAACATTTAGAATGCAGAGATTTTTTTTTTTCATTAAAATAAATGGGTATTGGTGGTTAAAACTGCTGGACAGTAACTTTTCTCTGATTTCTATCTTGTGTCTAATGTCACTGATGCTGGGTCTTGTCTTAGTGCAAGTTCACATTTTTGACTGACCATTTGGGGTCCGTCGTACATCTCTGATTGGTGAGTGAGTCTATAAAGACAGAAGTACCAGTTCTCAGCATGGGCAATGGACTCATCTTGTCCACCTCATGATATGATCTGAGGGTGTCATAATCAGCTATAAGGGTAATTGCATACTCAGAGATGAGACGGACCATTCTCAGTTTGATGACCACGTTAAGCGTAGTCACGGCCATCTGTCAACAGTCTGAAGACCTGGGGATTTTTCTCTGGAACAAATCCTGTTGCTGGATCAGGAGATGCCACACCTTGAACTTGATAGGGTCATTCTCCACGAGCACATGCCCCCGACTCGGGGGCAGGGGAATGTAAGCCTGAGCATTCACACTTTACTAGATCTCCTCTACTGGCTTTATAGGGCACTACCACGTGTCTCCCTGGCTCACCTTGCTCCCCTCTTCCTGCAAGGCAGGGGGAGAACGTTCACCCTTGAACAAACCAAGAGCATCCTCAGCCAGTCAGGCGGCTGGTAGCTGGATACATATGCTAACAGGCAATCAGGAAGTCACTCTCCAACGTAAACTTCAGCCACCTGCAGGGAGAAACACAGCAGCTGAGTGGCCATTCCCTGAAGGAAACAAATGCAAGACGACTCCTTTACTCTCAAGCCAGTAAGTTCTCCTGCACTTTGCGAACCGAACCAGAAGCTTAACTTAGCTGACAATTCAGAAAAATAGGAGTAAAGTGCACACTTCATTAACAAGTAGAATATGCCTCAACTTTCCCTTATTTAAACATATTCTCTGTCCTCACAGTTCTAACCAGGAAAGGGGTACTTCTGTCATGTTCTTCCTAATACTTTCCACAAAAAAAGAAAAAAATAAACCAATTCTTATAGGCCAAAGTGGTAGCATTTCCTGAATCACAGGATGTTTTGTTAACTTGCTGGAATATATTACATTGTTTACTGAAAACCATAGTAGAATTGAAATGTTATTTCATTATTACCTATGCATTTTATCTGAGTCCAACTTATTAAAAAATGAAGTCAAGTAAGAACCAGAAATTGCTTTTCCCAATTACTGAGCACAGGTTTGAGGGTTTTATTTCCGCTGAGCAAATAGTCACGCCTTTGCTTCTTTTTATTAATACTCAACCAACTTAGTTGATTAAAAATCACATTTTCTCCTTCATTTTACATACGATAAATTAATTATTTTGGATAATTTGCTTTAATAAGAATAGGCACACATTTTCTAATTTCAATAAAAGTCACCTTCAATGTTGCCAGTTGTCTCCAAATGAGCATCATTCCAGGCAGATATACCTGCTATGCCTCTTGGCCGACACCAGCAAATCTAAGCATTATAATGAAATAAATCCAGCCAGATTTCATGGTAGGTATCAAATAAGACTTTGGCTCTTAAAGAACATCGTTAGAAATTTTGATAGCTCATTCCAGAGTTTCAGAATGTCATTTAAAACAGTCTGATAAATGGAACAGCCATCTACCATCACACTCATAGAGTAGCTCAAATTGCATTTTACCCAAATAAATACACTGGGTCTTAATCTTAAGATGTGACAACTAAAAAATTTTTAACAAGTCTGTGTTTGATCCTGGATTTAGTGCAGTTGCACCCAGGCACAAGCTCTCCAGATGATTCTGAGGAAAGGAGTCTACAATTTTCCTAGGGGGTGTATGATCATGGTACCAAAATGTGATTAATAATTATAATAATGGTTTATATTTATCAACTGCTTATTATGTGCCCACACTGTAAAAAATCCTTATAGATAGTAACTCATTAATCCCTCCAGTAACATATGAGGTAAGTACTACTGTCTTCTCCAATTTACAGATAAAGAAGGCTGAGGCTCAGAACAATCGAATGGCTTGCGCAAGGTAAGTGGCCTCCAGAACCAAACCTCAGGCTGTCTGACTCCAGGGTTCATGTTCTTCCCACAACATCACAATGCCGCTCTCAACGCAGGAGCAAAACCACACAAACTGCCTACTGCAGACCGGAAGACCCTAGTTTGAAGCCTCCATTAGCGTGACTATGCAGCTAGACCAACTTACTGTTAAGCAACAGTACCTTTTACTATGAGGTACCCTTTACTATTAAGTACTTTTTACTAACAGTATCTTCTGTTACCTACTATTAAGTTCCTGCTATACTTCTTCAATCTGAAAGTTTTCTGTTAAAACAAAATGTTAACATCGTTCTAAATTAATATTGAGACCTTAGAAATTTTTCCTGTACAAGATAACACAATTATATGCCCCTTCCCTTCCATGGCTTGTTAGCTGGTAGATGAGGGGCTTCTCCTAGATTAATTTAACATCTCAGTTAATCAAAAGTAGCCAGGCATGGTGACTCATGCCTGTAATCCCAGCCCTTTGGGAGGCAGAGGCGGGTGGATCGCTTGAGGTCAGGAGTTCAAGACCAGCCTGGCCAGCACGGTGAAACCCCATCTCTACTAAAAAATACAAAAATTAGCTGGGTGTGGTGGTGCACACCTGTAATCCCAGCTACTCAGGAGGCTGAGGCAGGAGAATCACTTGAACCCAGGAGGCGGAGTTTGCAGTGAGCCATTGCACTCCAGCCTGGGCAACAGAGAAAGAGTCCGTCAAAAAAAAAAAAAAAAAAAGGAAATTTATGAACTCCAGAGTACCCATTTACTGCCAAACCAACTGAGGGGAGAGAAAACTGAGGGAGAAAGTGGGGTGGGATCTCAAAGGGCTTGCCCTGTGCTTTGCTATAAATTATTCAAAGAGGCAAATTCTAAGGGATCTCTAAGTAGTTGCTGATTTTGTAAAGGTAGCCCATAAATCTGTTTACGTGTAGCTGCCTTAAACGTGAGTCAACAGGGTAAATCACACCAACAGGAAACCCAAGCACTGAAAAAGCCAACTATCTTTTCTGTTTAACAAATACTAAGAATAATAATCTAATAATCTGGCTATATCTTTCATAAAGACCTCCATCTTCTCTCCTTAGCTGACTGTTGAGATTTGATACTTTTCAGAGTCTAATGATAAAATGCTTTCAAAATGGTTCATCTAATGCAATTAACAATTCTTTTACTATATCCAATGTGTTACCCTTACGATATTTCCTATTGCTAATAGATTAGCCCACTATTGAAAAAATTCTGCAGTTGTGACTGTGTTCATATGAAAGCATATACAAGATATAGAGAGACAGCAAAAAATGGTGGGAATGGATGTGTGTATGAGGGTTTCAGATAAGAACTTCCATTATATAATTCAAGAGTAAGTCTATAATTTAAGCAGAAATAATTTAGATACTCATCAAATTAAGTAAGCGGAAAAATTTCCTCTCTCTCATACTAGGTTGCCATCATCACATGTATCGTTGGAGGGTTGCTGAGCTTGATAAGCCTTTGAACCATTTTATTTGACTTTCCACATGCCGTCTCGTTGGTAGGGAGATGGTGAAATGCCTTGGGTGGTGTAGGATGAGGAAGGTTTTCACTCTGAAGCTATGAAGACTTGGAGAAAGGGGCTTATAGAAGCACTATGAAAATAAACTGGAGACTATTTTTTTTGCTACTTCTTAAAAAGCTTTTTCTTTAGAGAGTAATAAAGCCATTCTATATCTGTCGTATACATGAATTCATACTATTACAGAGTTGAAAATGCAGGCTATATATATATATATATATATATATATATATCTGTGTTGTCATGCACATGTCAACACTGTCTTGATGACAAAATTTTATTTATCCCCCCAGATAAAAATTTTAAGAAATTTTAAATGCTTTTTATTCACAAACACTTTTCAAAAGGGATAAAAGTTAATCATGTTAAAATATTCAGTCTATGGCAGATGTCACTCCTTCGGGCCCTCACTGCTGAATTGCTTACAGTTTCTGAGCTGTAAACTAACATTTGCTTTACTATGTAGTTACAAAGAAATGTGTACCTTATTTGTGAAATATTCAAATAAAGCTCATCTGGGATTTATAACTTGTGTGTTTAGTCTTAGACCATCTTTAGTACAGTCTAGTCTCAACACTGTGACAGACCAAAGGGACCTTTTTTTCCAATGGTGCACAGTGTCGTGGGTGCAACTGGCTGGTGCCCATGTTGCAGATGGTAAAAGAATTTACCGGTAGGGCGTGGTGGCTCATGCCTGTAATCCCAGCACTTCGGGAGGCCAAGGCGGGCAGATCACCGGAGGTCAGGAGTTCGTGACCAGCCTAGCCAACGTGGTGAAACCCCGTCTCTACCAAAAATACAAAAATTAGATGGGCATGGTGGTGCATGCCTGTAATCCCAGCTACTCGGGAAGCTAAGGAGGGAGAATCACTTGAACCTGGGAGGCGGAGGTTGCAGTGAGCCGAGATAGCACCGCTGCACTCCAGCCTGGGTAACAGAGTGAGACTGTCTGAAAAAAAAAAAAAAGAAGGAGAAGAATTTACCAATTTACCAAGACGGTTGTAGGTAAAGAAAGGCCTATTATTCAAGGGAAAGTACGTTGCAAGGAAGCAACAGGCAGCACAGCAGAGAAGGGGCTGCCTGGAAAGAAGCAGGGACTGGAAGGAAGTTTTATGGGGTCATGCTGGAGGATGTTACACTTGGAGTGAGGTAGTTGTGCCAGCGGCTTGTTTGTGATTAGCTGTCTCTTGGAACAGTTGTTCCCTACCTGGAACTCCCTTCCTCACTGTTGCTTACTTATCAGGACTCCACACCAGGTTAGTCTATGATGTTTAAAAACCAACACTAAAACCAAGTGCTTCCTGCTTCATAATTGGCTCTCTTCTGCTTCTTTCAGAAAAGTCAATCATTCTGATTTGGAAAAACATATATATAGATCATAGATGCAGAGATGGATAGATGATAGAGAGAGAGAGAGAGAGAGAGAGAAGATAGACAGCAAGAAGGTTAGTGAGATCATTTTGTAAAAAAAAGGAGGGGGCCAGATGCAGTGGCTCACGACTGTAATTACAGCAATTTGGGAGGCAGAGGTGGGCCGATCACCTGAGGTCAGGAGTTCAAGACCAGCCTGGCCAACATGGTGAAACCTCGTCTCTACCAAAAATATAAAACTAAGTCAAGTGTAGTGGTGGGCACCTGTAATCCCAGCTACTTAGGAGGCTGAGGCAGGAGAACCTCTTGAACCTGGGAGCGGGAGGTTGCAGTGAGCCAAGATAGTGCCACTGCACTCTAGCCTGGGCAACAGAGCAGGGCAAGACTCCATCTCAGAAAAAATTAAAAAAAAAAGAAAAAGGGAAGGGGGTGTTCGTAAGTGCTTCCTACGGGCCGGATACTTTACGTATCTATATAGATGTGTAATATACGTATTACCTTGTAGTTGTATGTGTAATTTATGTATAATACATAATTATATATCATATACATAATTTAGGTAATTCATGGGATATTGAAATAGACGTTAGCTCCATTCTATAGATGAAGAAACTGAGGTTCACAGAGTTAAAACTATCTCACAGTAGGTCTCACGACTACTAAGTGGTAGGCATGGCCCCACCCTGGCACTTTTCCTGCTATACGCTAAGGCAGCACCACCCCGTTTATCACCAGGAACAAACTGTGTCATCACAAACAATGCATGAAAGTGCTGAGGACTAAGCAAGTTGACAATGATGGGGGAGTGGAGCCGAGGAAACCCAAACTTGCAAATCTGGTCTGTAAGAAAACTTTCCTTCCCCCTAGGCAGTCTGTCTCCAGGAAACGGCTAGTTTGGGTAAATAAATAGCAAACGGATGCCTTGGCAGCCAGTCATAGAGACGCTAATTTGGAAATTTGCCTCAAAAGAACCTAAGAAACAGAAACTAATGCTTCAATCCAAAAGCAAGAGAATTTGAGATGTGTCAGAACAACCACCGATCACACCATTCTCCCCCAGGAAAGCAATTTTCTGGGTTTTTGTTTGTTTTTTGATTTTTTTGCAAACAAGGCCTCAAAGAGATCTCCTTGTGCTTTGGTAATGCAAGGCAAAATATCCACTCATTCTAGCCAGGGCACACCCTTGAGAGGGTAGCAACGCTGGATTTTTACATGGGAATCCAAGCCAAGAGGACTGGTACCAGGATGGTGGTATTTCTAGATTAAATCTGCCATTCTGTGTCTGCAACTAAGCCCTACCTTTGCTTGGATGATGACTGTCCTGCCCCAGCCCCTCCTCGTGCCAGCAGGACAGCATCGTCCTCCTGAGGCTTACTAGCACCTGAAGGATTGTTCTGTGAAAAACAGGGACCCAGCACCTGCCGACATTCCTCAGCATCCTCTCTGACTTTAACCCCAGGGAGAAGCAAGTCGATGTTATCCTGATGCAGTCATAGTTCCTGTGCTTCCCCTTATCAAATTATATAACCATGTTGTTTCACATCACACCCAATCTCTTCACCCTTTGGCTCCCTGCCTTCTTTCAAGGCAGGAGTTTCCAAACTTTAATCCCAAGAGAATATCGTCACTATTTAGCCATCTCCCTGTCTCATCTCTCAGCACCTTCACTAACTCTGCCACAGTGAAATGCCACCTGTACCATCAGCTACAACTCTAGTTTTAAACTATGTAATTTTACATTTATAATTTTGGCTTGAATTTATTTTAAAAGAAGCCGGTACATTGGCCGGGCATGGTAGCTCATACCTATCATCCCAGCATTTGGAGAGGCCAAGGCAGGTAGGTAGATGGTTTGAGCCCAAGAGTTCAAGACCAGCCTAGACAACATGGTGAAACTCCATGTCTACAAAAAATACAAAGATTAGACAAGCGTAATGGTGCGTGCCTGTCGCAGGAGGATTGCTGGAGTCTACGAGGTTGAGGTTACGGGGAGCCATGACTGTGCCACTGCACTCCAGCCCGGGTGACAGAGAGAGATCCTGTCTCAAAAAACAAAGAAAAAAGAAAAAGAAAACTCTATAACATGAATGAAAAACCAGTGTCACTTAGAATACACTAAAGCAGCAATAAAAATAAATACAATGAAAACAAACAAGCATAATTACCTTTTAGCTAGATACTATGTCTACTTAAGGTCTGCGTATGAAATTCTCTGTATTAAAACAAGAGATAAACAAGGATTAGAGAGGTCTCAAAGACACAGTAACATCCACCTGAGACCCTCTGCTTGTCAGGATCACTCAAGAGAAATGAAAATGGAATGAATGAATGTCCACCGTGTGAGTCACGCTTTTGTAGCACCTCTCCACACAGCACCTAGAATCATTTTAGTGGAAGCAAAACAAGCAAAGTTGCATGAACAGGAGGTAAGGAAGTGGATTCAGTAACTAAGACAATAAGTCTTTCCTTTCTAGAATCTCCCCTTACTAGCAGCAGCTAAACAAGGGCACACAGTCAGTGGAGGTTCACCCTGGTTGGACTGGTTTCCATTTTCTGTTTGTTTTTTGTGCAGCGGGGGTGGGGCAGGGTGTTGGTCACTTTTATGTGCTAAGAAGGAGGAATCATTGGAAAAAAGAAAATGAATGCAGGAAGCAACTTCCTGGAGTTGAGGAAGGAGAATGGGATCAGGGCCCAAGTCTCTCTGCCTTAGACAAACCCAGAGCCCTGTGCGTGAGGAAGGACACTTCTTCCTGAGACGGAAAGGATCATTAGCCAGTGACACCGGGGTTAATGTAGGAACTTATGAATGCAAGCAGGACGGGAGTTAAGGGGTTTTGATGGACAGTCTCTATTTTCTCCACAAAATAGGATATAAGGTCATCCTCTGAGGGTGAAGGGGATAAAGCCCTGGGTTTGGGGATACCGGAAAGGTTTGGAATGGCCACTGAAGGGCCGGGGCTAGGGCAGCCCAGGTCACTAGAAGGAAGGGGCGCCCTTCGCTGACCCTGCTGTGGCACCACCCATCAGGTGAGGGGAGCTCAGCCGCAGCATGAGGTAACCTGGGAAGAAAGCAAACCAGGGAAGCAGCTGCTGGGCCCCAGGGCTGGGCCTATAGAGCTGACACAGGTGCAACTAGGCAAAGAACATGTTCCAGTTCCTCCAAGTCCCCCCTAGGATCATTCCATCGCTGCTCACACAAGGCAAACGCACAAAGCACCTCATTGCATGTGGTCACATGGACAGACCAACACCTTCCATAGTATATTTTATTATTACTATTTTTTGAGACAGAGTCTCAATCTGTTGCCCAGGCTGGAGTGCAGTGGATCGATCTCGGCTCACTGTAACCTCTGCCTCCCCAGGTCAAGCGATTCTCCTGCATCAGCCTCTTGAATAGCTGGGATTACAGGTGTACGCCACCTAGCCCAGCTAATTTTTGTATTTTTAGTACAGACGGGGTTTTGCCATGTTGGCGAGGCTGGTCTTGAACTCCCGGTCTCAAGTGATCTGCCTGCCTCAGCCTCCCAAAGTGCTGGGATTACAGGCATACGCCACCATGCCCAGCCACCTATCACAGTATAGATCCAAGAAAGGAGGCATGTCAAAAGAATGGCCCAGAGAATCAAAAAGCAATTATACGAGTACCATAATAAGGGCACGAAAAACAAAACTGTCTTGAATGGAAAAAGGGAGTTACAACATGCAATTAACCTAGGAAGAGCTTTAAAAAATGCTAAGAGGAGGTAAGACAAATATGACACTTAAATAAAGGTTAAAAATTACAGTTGTTCAAAACCGAATTTTAAAGGTTAATTACTGGTGCCTTACACATAATACATTAGTTTTGTTAATGGGACAATATTCAGTTAGGTTCGGTGTGTCAGCCCCACAAGGTGAGTATGTCAGCCATGAGTATAAATTAGTGAAGCTTCCGTGAAAAGCAGCCCTTTAACAGACCTTGGTCTCCAAGCAGAGAAAGCATACTGCCTATCTGTTTAAGTGCAAAAAATAAAGGAACAAATAATGCCTCCACTAAAAGAGTATCAGGTTTGTTTGTTGTTTACATAAAGCAAATTTCCAATTGGGATTTGAAAAAAAAAAACCACAAGTGTCTTACGAGAAAACAAAAGGAAAAACTCCAGATTCTAGTGCTAATTCACGTTCTTGAGTTGCCCACAGCCATAAGACAGATCTGCTCAGAAATCCAGGATGCAGGCACCCAGCTTTCTTTGCTGAGTGTGGGAGCCCCAGGGATTGGGGTCTAAAGTCAGAAGCCTGAGGCCTTTCTTCACCTTGGCTATTCACTAGTTTTTAAGGAGTTCTGAAGTTTTATGAAAAGTCTTTTACGATTAGCTGGGCATGGTGGTGCGCACCTGTAATCCCAGCTACTCAGGAGGCTGAGACAGAATTGCTTGAACCGGGGAGGCGGAGGTTGCAGTGAGTTGACATCGTGCTACTGCACTCCAGCCTAGGCAACAGAGCAAGACTCTATCTCAAAAAAAAAAAAAAGTCTTTTAAGAAAACCGAGACACTGGCATCTATTAGGTAGAAGTCAGAGATGCTGCTCAACGTCCTACAATATACAGGGTGCCCCCTCCACCACCAACAATAAAGAATGACTTGACTCAAATGCCAGTGTTGCAGCTCTTCAGAAACTGCTCTAAGCTCAAAAAACTCACAGAATTCTAGAATGGTGAGAAAAAAGGAGAAGATGTAGAGTCAGGAAGTCCTGCATGTCTTACTTCCTTAATTTGATGACCTTGTTCCAGTTTCTTAACGCCTCTGCATCTGCTTTCTCAAAAATGTAAAATTATGATAATTATATCACAGGGTCTTCTGAGGATTAAGTTAAAACACTGAGATATGTTTATTTCAAGTAGTCGGGTAAAGCACTAGCCAAATACCAGCTGACAAGAGCCAATTGCAAAAAAGTTGTGCATCCTTACACAGAAAGGAAGATCTCTCTATAGGGAAGGATGAGGTGTGTAGGGTGAGGGGCAAAGGCGTGAGTGAGGGGGAAGGGGTGGTGAAGGGAGTTGAAGTCTCATGCCTCAAGGCCAACTGGATTCCAGGTTTGTTAGAGACACTGGTGGGTCTGGCAGAGGCGTTTGAACAAGAGCACCTCCATCTCGAATAGGAGCTGGGTAAACTGAGGCTGCGACCTACTGGGCTGCATTCCTAGACAGTTAAAGGATTCTAAGTCACAGGATGGGACAGGAGGTCAGCACAAGGTACAGGTCATAAAGACCTTGCTGATAAAACAGCTTGCAGTAAAGAAGCCGGCCAAAACCCACCAAAACCAAGACGGCAGTGAGGGTGAACCCTGCTTGTCCTCATTGCTACACTCCCATTGGCGCCATGACAGTTTACAAATGCCATAGCAACGTCAAGAAGTTACCCTGTACGGTCTAAAAAGGGGAGGCATGAATCGCCCACCCCTTGTTTAGCATATAATCAAGAAATAACTATAAAAATAAGCAACCAGCAGCCCTCAGGGCTCTGCCTATGGAGTAACCATTCTTTTATTCCTTCACTTTCTTAAACTTGCTTTCACTTTACAGACTCGCCCTGAATTCTTTCTTGCATGAGATCCAAGAACTCCCTCTCTTGGGGTCTGGATCAGGACTCTTTCCTGTAACAGGTCTAACCCCTTACAGCCTCTCCCCAGCTAAACTCAAAGTGGAGCTGACCCTCACATACCGCAGCCCTTAAATGAGATGTGTGAAAGTTTCCAGAACATGTCAGGCCCGCAGTCAAGGACTCTCATATCCCCTTGTCATGAGACCCAATCCTAAAGACCATCTGTGGGGTTGCAACTTAAGGTTCCAAATCAGCAGTGCCCACCTCCTTCAACATCCAAACCCACAGTCTAACCCTGACGCCGGAAGCCTTCCCCAGACCAACAGCAGGCATCGCGTGGAGTGAAAGAAGCCAGGCATGATGGACAGCTTCCTGTTTGAATCCCCTCATATGAACCTAACAGGCACAGTGAACCTACTGGGCTAAACTCCGGACGCTGGCCACCCTCATAGGGTGGAGATGACAGGACAGGACAGGGGCCATGGAGCTTCCGGCGGGGGGGGGGGCGGAGAGGGGGGTCATGTTCCGTGGCGTGGAGGCAGTTACAAGGGTACAGTGGGTCTTGTCGAAGGGTAAAAGTTCAGTAAGTTCGTCCTGATAGGCCAAAGAAACCCAGAGCCGTCTTTCGACTGACTACAGCCTGGAAGGGAGGCCGAGACCACCGCCTGCCTCTATCGCTCCATTTCTGAGTTGGTCTCACTTCCCACCCCACCGACGGCTCGCTGCGCGAGGGGCGGGGCATAGAAGGAGGGGAGGGGCTATGCAAAAGAGTGCGGGGAGAGTGGGATGGGGCCGCTCCTTGGAACGGAAGCCCGCGGCTTCCAGGCCCTTCCGGCGCTGGAGAAACTACTACTCCCATAATGCCCCGCGGTCCCGCGAGCAGCCAGTCTCGTCGCGAGAAACAGCCACCGGGGGCGTCTGAGCGGACAAACGGAAGTCTAGGTTACGGTCTGAGACATCACCGCCAAGCTGGGCATCGGGGAGATGGCCGAGACTGACCCCAAGACCGTGCAGGACCTCACCTCGGTGGTAAGGGACGGCTGTGAGGGCCCGAGGCTGCGGCATTCCCGGGCGGTGCCGGGTCAAGCTCTGCTGGACAGAGGCGCGCCCACCGCGGCTGCGCTTGGCGTCTGCCGAGGCCCCGTTTCTGGAAGCGTCTCTGGCCAAGGCTCCCGGCCACCTTGACCCCCTGGGCTCTCGGTGCGGGCCCGTCTCCCCGCAGGCGCCCCCAGGCCCGACCCCCTCCGGTAGCCCCATTCACCTGTCGCGAACGCCCCCCGGGTCCCTCCCGCCTACCTCTGACACCCTCCCCGCCCTTCAACTCCTCACACACCCCCGGGTGCCCCAACCCGGCAGAAACAACCCAAAGACCCTGAGCTTTGAGTCGCAGCGGCCTCCCCAGCCAACCAGTCTAATTGGACAGGTTGGAAAACGAAAGCCCATAGAAGGAAGATCCTTGTTGAAGGCCGCACAGCTGTCCAGAGGCAGAAATGGGGCTGGAACCCGGGACCAGGGCTCACGTCCTGATCCCAGGAAGGTGTCTCAGGATCAGTGTGGACCGTGTTTGTTTATTTCGGTTTTTCTTAGGTGCAGACACTCCTGCAGCAGATGCAAGATAAATTTCAGACCATGTCTGACCAGATCATTGGGAGAAATATCCTTTTTATCTGCAGTTGGCTTCCTGTGGGCCTTTGGAGCGTATTTGCCGGGCAGCGGTGGGGATAAATGAGTAGTTTTCTGGCCAGCTTCAGCCATTCGCTTGTAGAATTTGAGCGTGAATTGTACTGTGTTTCTGGGAAGGACTGCGCCGAGAGCTAGGGGTACCGCTGAGTTACACACATCCCTGGCTCAAGGAGCATACCTCTAGCAATCCTAAGAGCTGGTGTGGTGGACCATAGACTGTGAAGTCTGTGCTTTTGTGTGTGTCTTTCTTTTGATGCTCAGCATGACCTTATGAGTGGGTTGTAGTATTATCTTAGGGAATGAATAAATTGAGGTTTAGGGGTTCCATCACTATTAAGGGTCAGGGCTGGAATCCGATGCCGGGTAGCCATGCCCCAGAGTCCTATACTCTTGCCCACCAGCCTTTAACCGTGTCTAACGGAAATTGGAAGACCAGTTTCCCTAAAATCGTTGTGTTTAAGGCCGTAGTCTGCAGGGACGGGAGGAAAGGGCTCAGTGAGGAGATGTTGGCACTCGTTGTCTTTAACTTCACCACTTGATGATATGAGTAGTCGCATTGATGATCTGGAGAAGAACATCGCAGACCTCATGACACAGGCTGGGGTGGAAGAACTGGAAGGTGAAAACAAGATACCTGCCACGCAAAAGAGTTGAAGGTGAGGAAGGGGGCAATTTTTTTTCTTTTCTTTTCTTTTTTTTTTTTTTTTTTTTTTGGCGCAGAGTTTTGCTCTTGTTGCGCAGGCTGGAGTGCAATGGCACGATCTCGGCTCCCTGCAACCTTTGCCTCCTGGGTTCAAGCGATTCTCCTGCCTCAGCGGCGATTACAGGCTTGCGCCACCACACCCAGCTAATTTTGTATGTTTAGTAGAAATGGGGTTTCTCCATGCTGGTCATGCTGGTCTCAAATTCTGACCTCGAGTGATCTGCCCACTTCAGCCTCTCAAAGTGCTGGGATTACAGGTGTGAGCCACCGTGCCTGGTCTTTTTTTTTTTTTCTTAACAGAATAGAGAGAACCTGTAAGTATAATTTTTATGCAGTCAAACATTCTGTAGATCAGTTCCCAGCCATGATCCCAGCAAGCATCACTGTTGTTTACCCGCTGTGGACTTGATGTTTTGAAATTTTTCATGCCAAACTCATTCTTTACACCGAATTTATTTTCCCAGTTTTTATTAATTAGACTTCTGTCACTGTTAGTTAGGACCACGGCTAACAGATAACCACTGAGTTTTTATCCAGCTAATAAAGGTGTTTTTGTTGGCCTATAAAGCCTGTCACTGGAAGATTTTCCATTGCTTTTTTTTTTTTTTTTTTTAATGGAAATAACTGATAAGTCACCCATGTTACCACCTTCTTAAATGGCTTAAATTCTGGAGACTTTCTTGGTAACTTGACATAGGTGAACTAGATTGTGGCCACATTAAGCTTTTACTCTGGAGTTCATTTAAATTTCCACTGAATAGTTTCAGATGTCAGAGGAAAGCCTAATGATTAAAAATACCCACACAGTAAGATAGGTAAATGTACAGTATCACTCAGCACAGTGCATGGTAATCCTTTTCCTCTGTATGTGTGAAAAATACGTTTTAAACTCACTTTTCTCATGTTTCATTTATAACATTTTAATTCTCTATAAAAATGAATGTTGCTGAGGGAGGCGGAGGTTGCAGTCGTGGTGGCGCCACTGCACTCCAGCCTGGGCAACAGAGTGAGACTCTGTCTCAAAAGAAAAAAAAAGTTACTGGCACGTGGTGACTCATGCCTGTAATCCCAGCACTTTGGGAGGCAAAGGCGGGCAGATCAGTTGATGTGAGGAGCTCGAGACCAACCTGGCCAACATGATGAAGCCCCATCTGTACAAAAATTAGCTGGGCGTGGTGGTGCACGCCTGTAATCCCAGCTACTTGGCAGGCTGAGACAGAAGAATCATTTGAACCCGGGAGGCAGAGTTTGCAGTGAGCCGTGATGATGCCACTGCACTCCAGCCTGGGCGACAGAGCAAGACTCTGTCTCAAAAAAATAAAATGGTTCCTGAGTATTTTTAGATTCATAAGGTACTAAGCAGAATATACAGTAGAAGATGCCTAGTTTCCTATTTTCTGGTCTTGCTGTGGACCACATTTTAAGTTACTGTGAAATACAGATTTGGGACGTTGAAGACAGACTCTAAAACTTGCTTTTATCTTCACAATAGGTGGGGTTCATTCACTGTGAGTAAATCACATAATTGCTTTCTATGGGTTATGTCATCGTTATTCTTACCCGGAGATAATTCGGAAAAATGTCCTACCAGTCTCAGATGCTTCTGTGGATGTCTTTTTATATTATGTGGTAGTCAAAACTCCCATCAACCGACTGAGAATCTTACCACAAGAATTTCAGGGTTGTAGACTGGCTAGTGATGGGGGTCATTCAAAGAAAAGAATGGGAGTAGGAAACTGACTCCGAAATTTTTAAAAATATTTCCAGTTAAATCTATTTTTGCTAAAATATTGTCCAAAGAAAATAAGTTTAACTCAGTAGGAGAGTGGAAAGGGATTTTTAGTTGATAGGTGTATATGTCATTTTTACTTGTGCTCATGTAATGAAAAACATGTTGATGATTTTTCCTTCTTCAACAGGTTGCTAATAATTTATACTGGAATCTGGCATTTTTCCAAGCCAAGAGAAGATCCAATGGCTTTTTGCAGCTAACTTCTATGTGTAGACAGGTTTTATATTATAAAGTATGCATTCTTATCACATACTATATAGTTAGTTTGTAGAGTGATTTACCCCCCAATTTCTTGAACATGGTATCTTCACATCTTGGACCTTGGTCAGTTGTGCTATTCATTATTAAACACTAAAACTTTGGCGGTTCCTGCATAACATTGTCAGATTTTTTAGTGTATTTCTGTGAAGTCATATTCTTTTTCTTGTCATTCCTTTTGTAGTAGTTGCTGTTTGGATAAAATTTGCTGTGTGATTTTTTTATTAAACAAATAGTAAACCCTTCGATTATAGTAAGTCTTGGTGAAGTAAGATGTTTGTAAGACTTCAGAGTTCTTTAATTCTCAGCACAAAGTAACTGTTGAGCTAACACCAAATAGTGTGTTGGCAATACTTTTCGAATGGCTGAAAACACCTAAAAATTGTTTATTCGGAAATATCTGTCACTGCTGTGTTGCCAAAACTCAGAATAGAACTTAGACGTATGTCTAAGTCCCTGAGATCACATGCTAAAGTCGATGAAAAGTAACCACTGCCACTTTCTTGTGTTAGAACTTTTACAGTAGAGAAAATAACAGAATAGCCTTCTGTAGTGAGGCATTTGTTAGAGTTTTGCATGAGATTGTAATACTTCAGTAGGACCCTACGTGGTTCATCTACAATGGTTACCATAAAAAATCTGGCAGGATTTTAAAACTCAATTAATCTTTCCTTTGAGCTACTGACTGGAAAACAGAGAAGGAAAAGAGACCATATTAAGTCCATGCCAGTTGCTTGGCTAGAATATGATCAATGACTTGTAGTAGACTCAAGTTTTTAAGAAATACTATATTACTTAAACTGTTTCTTACCCAAATTCTTGCAGAGTAACAGTGTTATCGTTGATTATGGAAGACAGGGATAATACCTTTTAACTCTTGCCACTCAGGAATGCAGTGCCAGGAGTGCTAAACCTAGAGGCCAATACTGATGACCTGGAAGGTGATCCATATGATTGTCACCACAAAGTGCTTTTACACAAAAACTTGAAAATTTGAAAAACATAATTTTTTTAAGTTTCACCAGTCTTGGTGTTTATATTGCAAATCTATCATAGTAAGAAATAATTTGTCCTGTGTACAAATTACATGTCGAACATAAAGGAGTGAGATCCTTCTGTAATAAAATGAATTCACCACTTTGGTTACCCAACTACAGAACCTCCTTTGATCAGGTCAGTAGGTTGTGATGCAGGCTGGAGCCCCCGAATGCCCCACACACACTGCAGGCATTGACCAGTCCAGCCGAAACCTGCGTCCCTGCTCATGTTCTCAAGCCTCGTAAGTGGCAAATGGAAATGATATGGCCGGTTGCGGTTGTAGGAGAGTTGTGACTTAGGCAGGAGTCGACTTCCTCAAGTAATGGAACCATTTCAAAGGCAGGCTGCCCTGACCAAAAATATCTGCCATGAATAAAGGTGCCTGAAATCCTGCTATGAAGCTTCCTTTGTGTCAAAAATCTGTTTGGTTTTCATATTGGAATGCAGAAATCACATTAGAATATCAACTGAAACCTCTATAGACGGATTAAGTACAAGTAGCCCAAGGGAAAGCAGGAGAGGGGGTGTTGGGGGAGGCTGCCTGCTGGAAGGGGAAGCTGAGGAGGGGGAGGAGGGCTTGCCAGGACTGCCATTGCAGGAGGCTTGTCTCAGGTGTGTTCCCAGAACAGTTGCCCCTGGAGATGCTGCAGGAAAGAAGGGGTTATGGTCACTTGGGTTTAGACATGCTGTGAACCTCATGAAGAAATTAGCATATCAGAGGCTCTGAAAGTAGTGCAGAGAACTGAGCTTTAACCTGCTCACCTGCTGGTTTTCGAGGTCTCGCTCTATTACCCAGGCTGGAGTGCAGTGGCACAGTCATAGCTCTCTTGGAGCCTCAAGCTCCTGGGCTCAGGCAATCCTCCTGCCTCAGCCTCCCAAGTAGCCAGTATTTCAGGTTTGTGCCACCACACCTGGGTCTTGCTGTGTTGCCCAGGCTGGTCTAGAACTCCTAGGCTCAAGCAGTCCTGCCTCAGCCTCCCAAAGTGCTGGGATTACAGGCTCAAGCCACCATGCCTGTCCAAGGGTCTTTTTTATACTATATGAAGTATTCTTTCTCCAGCTATTCTTGTTCATTCACCAGCCAGTGAAGATTCTCTTGAGGGCTGACCAATACAGATGAGTATGGGGGCCCTTGCACCAAGGAAAACAGCCTTACATTTAATTAAGTGCCCTGTCTCAAACCCCAAGGCCCCACAGCTTCCTCATTTGGCCCCTAGTTCATCCTGCTTTCCTTTGAGCCACAGGATTTTAAAATATTTTAATCTTATTTTCATATCAATTTTTTTGTTTCATTACCAGTAAAGTACAGTCATTGTTTGACCCTATCAGGACTAACATACAATATTTCAGGTAACTGAGAGTTAATTTGCCCTTGTGAGTCCTTGGAATTGTAACCCCCCCCCCTTAGAGCACTGTTTCTATGGGAACATAGAGTCCTCCAAACAAAAGTGAACTTTTTCAACATGCTGTTTGTAAATGGAAGCCTTCCCAAGCAGACACTGTGTTCCTTTTTTATTTTGTATTTTGCAGATTTTATATTTTGATTAGATTAAAATAGAGGAATTTGCAGGATGTGTTGTCATATCTAGCCCTGAAAGTTAACTGGTTACAGTTAAACCAATTGTTCACAGCTAGCGCCATTGAAAGCATTGACTGTAAACCGCTGTACTGTGCTAAGCATTTTGTTTGCACTGTTTGGCTTAATCCTCACGACAACACTGAGAGGTTTTCATTTGATGAGTCCCTTTTAAAGAAAAGGACCCAAGACTGGGAGTCAGGGGCCCAAGGTCACAGCTGGTAATGATGACCCTGGAATGTCCTCACAGCTGCACACCTGCACCGCTCACGAACACAGCTGATCATCTGCCTCTTCGTGTGAGCCGAGCTCCAAATCTCAGCTGTCCAGGCTGTCTGGAAATCATCAGCCCCACTCGCTGGATCTCGAAATTTACGTTCAAAAGGCTGATGGAGTGTTTTCAATTAAACACGACCTAAAATTAAGTAATAAACACGCTGGATGTGAGTTTGTATTTGGAATTTAAACTATTCAGAGCTGGGAGAAAATGTGTGCTCCTGGATCAGTGCCGCTTTTCTCTTAAATCATTTGAGAACAACAGAAACAAATGACTTTCCTCAAACATTTGCCCAGAGCACAACCGCAGGGAATATGAACCACAGGTTTTCACATTGGTTTTCCATGCCTATACCCGTCCTGTCTCCCACGGAAATTACTGCTTGAGGCCCAACCCAGGGGATAAAAACACACCCCCCACCACCACCACTCCGTGACCTATTAGCTTACCATCCTACTGGATTTCACTGTATTTTTGTTTTTTTTTTTAAGGCAACGAAGACTTTTAAATGGACTCATGAAGCCATCACCTGGAATCTTAATCTTGTATTAATTTTAACTGTCTGATTTTAGCTGCAGCCACTTGAGAACTTTTCAATGAATGAAAATGAGGGAGGGGAGACGCGAGTCACTGCCCAAAAACAAAACCAGAGGAATTGTGATTGAACATTGCACTTATCAACCCTACAAATTAATACGGAAATAGGAAAAGGGTTTGTTTCAACAAGTCAGGATGACAGTATTTTAAAAAAGAAAAAAAGGCCAGCCTGGGCAATATAGTGAGACTCCATCTCTACAAAAAAATAGAAAAATTAGCCCGGAGTGTGGTGGCACACATCTGTGCTCCCAGCTACTCAGGAGGCTGAGGTGGGAGGATCATTTGAGCCCAGGAAGTCGAGGCTGCAGTGAGCTGTGATCAGACCACTCCACTCCAGCCGGGGTGACAGAGCAAGACTCTGTCTCAAAAAAAAAAAAGGGCGGATCCTAAGGCTTGGTCCTCACACCTGAGGCTCTCAGTAAGAGGTGCCTGGAAGCTCCTCAGACTGCTGCCTAGGGTTCGAGTGATCCTAAAAGCTGTACAACATCAGCCTCTGTGGGATCCCTGACAATGATGAAATGTAATGTGTGGCTGTCTCCTCAACAGAGCTTCATTTTACCAAAGCTTATGTAGACACCACATACATGAACTACATACCTATCATGTAGATGCTGCCCTGCCTCATAAGAACACTCTTGACTGTCCTGCTTCACAATAATAATCTTCGCAATAATTATCTAATAATGGTCAAATTCTGTGTCCCTACTGTAGAAAACAGAATTTGACCATTTAGTCACGTTGGTCTTGCAAAATGTCCACCTTCCAAAAGAGAACAGTATTGCTTCCCAATAATTAAGAATAGTCTGAATTCAGGATCCAGCAGCTTAGAAGCATTTAGCTACCAATAGCAGAAATCAGCCCTTTTAATAATGGTGGGATGTATTATTTCACATGGCAAGAAGTCCCAAGGGAGGGCAACTCTGGGGCCAGTAAATTCTGCACCTCAGTAAAACTAAGAGCAAGACCCGGCCGGGCACAGTGGCTCACGCCTGTAATCCCAGCACTTTGGGAGGCCAAGGTGGGTGGATCACCTGAGGTCAGGAGTTCTAGACCAGCCTGGCCAACATGGCAACGCCCCCGTCTCTACTAAAAATGCAAAAATTAGCCAGGCATGGTGGTGGGCGCTTGTAATCCCAGTTACTCGGGAGGCTGACGGAGGAGAGTCACTTAAACTCAGGAGGTGGAAGTTGCAGTGAGCTGAGATCGTGCCATTGCACTCCAGCCTGGGTAACAGAGCGAGACTCCATCTCAAAAAATAAAAAACAAAAAAAAAAATAAAAAATAAAAAGACCCAACCCCAGATTTATTCCACCTGGGTGCATCCAGCCAGAGAATGCCTTTCTCCTTTCCTTTTGTCTCCAAAGAGTGAAGAAAATGTTTCTTTGAAGGTGTTTCCACCCCACTGCCTGTGCCTAAAATGATCCTGGCACACAGGACCTGCATGATAGGTTGAGCCGTGTGGTTCTTATTTTTTTGTTGTCACAACTCAGCTTGGGGGTGTTACTGGCATCAAGCGGGTAGAAACCAGGGATGCTACTTCAACACCCTACCATGCACAGGACAACCCTCACCCCAAAGAATGGCACAGCCCCAAGTGTCAACAGTGCTAAGGTTGAGGAATCCCAGCTAACCCATTCATGAGACCACCTGGTGTGACGGTTCTGCTGATAGTTTCCGGACCGTCAGAAGTGGAGACATACAAGAACAATACCAGGGTTCCATCAGAAAGGAAATCATAACGGCTATTGGGTGGACAATCTACAATGTTTGCTGCAGACCTTCTAGATGCAGCTTCTAGATTATAAACACTGGTAACACTGGAGATGGTTAAATCAGAATTAGCTGGCTGTCAACCTTGGTGGCACATTAGAATCACCTGGGGAGCAGTTCAAAGGCCCAAGACTGGGCAGCACCACGGAACCCTCACATCAGAATCCCCACGGGTGGGCCCAGACAGCAGTGTTCATTTTAGACCAGTGTGCAGTCACGGTCGAAAACTGCTTTCAAGCAGGCCTGTCTACTGCCCACCGTCCGATGATGTAATTCACCAAGTTCCATGGGATTCCGCCACGCCTGTGTCAACCCAGCCGACACCTCCAACTTGGACAATCAGGGCTTTGGCCCCTGTTACCTGGCATTCAATTAATCCATGTGTCACACATGCCTCAATAATTTGATTGTGTCTCAACTGTTTGAATCAAAGGATTTCTGATTCCCTGACGGGTGATGACTCAGTAAGTGGATTCAGCTTCAGATCTGCCTGACATTTTCCCTACCCGTCCTGTGCCAGGTACGGCACTAGGTGCTTTCACCTGTATCATCTCAGTCACTTCTCAGGGGCTCTCGAAAGTTGTTGACATTATCAAAAATTTTTCCAGCTGGAATTCATCTCCCTCTAATCAGCCTTCAAAACCTCCATTTGTAAACCATTGCTGTAGTTTTATTACCTCTTACCTTGCTCTTTACAAGTTGCTGTCAAAACCCAGTAAGTGTTTCCAGAAAGAAACTTTAAATATTAAATATTTTAAAGGTCTTTTATGCAGAATATGCAGTTAATTTTGATGGGCTACGGATAATCATCAGAAGAGCCATTTCTGGAAATGTAAATAAAACGGCTGTTTCTTTTAACAGTGCATTCTCCTGAAAACATAAGACCATTTGACTGATTCTGCTGCAGAATCTTATTGAGGCAAAGGACTGGACCGAATTATTCATGGAACAGAAGCCTAGGACTGGTAAGTCCAGGAAATGCTGCAAAACAATGTCCTCAAAAGAAATCAGGCCCTCCCTTTGTTAGGTATCTCTCCTGTAAGCCAGGCTCACGTGCGCCTCAATTACAACCTGTGTTCACTGGGGCCATAATTAAGAATCTTAAAGGGAAAGAATCTTTTGAAAGCCATCTGTCAAAAGTATGCAGTCTTGCTTGTAGAATTTTAAAGAGGTTCATTGTTACTGTGGGTTGGCACTGGGTCTGTGAGCCCTTATCCCCGGGGCTCGGCTTCGTATCAGAATCCTTGTCTGGAAGGTTGATTGTATCAGATGTGCATTTTGCCAGCATCCTCAGAAGGAGAGACGAGGAAGATTCTTTTCCTGGGCCACTCTCATTTTCTCAAGCTTGCACAAGTCTTAACAATGATCTGTCACCCAACTTTGTCTTCCCCATAATGAAAAGCAGACCCCGTAGAAACTGTCTGGCACAAAATCTCTGGAATCACTGACCCAGAAATTGTTCCCTATCATCCACTCTGCCAGACATGTCTTGGATTTATTCAAACTGACTTGTATTCCAGAACAATTGTGGACAAGATTTGCTAGTAATGCTTCCAACAAGTTACTGTTTAGCAAGTTCAGAACTTAAAGAATCCCTTTTATCCTAACGCTGACTAATAAACTGGTGAGAATTGTTTGAAATACCCGTAACTGAAATGAATGTCCTAATTTGCTTTTATGCTGTATTAAACACCATTGAGATGTTAAGCTCTTTCTTGGGAACCACCGTGATGTTCTCTTCTGGACTCTTCATAACCCCTTGAGCAGACGACCCTATATCTGGTCTTGGTTCTGAAAGGGTTGCAGCAGCACCTAAATCACTGAAGCTCTGGCAGAATTCGTTCTTCTGCTCTCTACTGATACTTGTTTTCCATAACTGGTCTAAGAACAACGGATTTTTTCTTTTCTTGCCTGGGATTTCAACAAAACATACATGGAAAGAATATTTTCTTCCTTGCAGACATTTCCCAAAGGGCAGTGGTTCTTAAAATGCGTTCCTGAACCGGCAGCATCAGAATCCCCTGGGAACTTGCTGGAAATGTAGATCCCCAGGCCCTACCTAGCCCTACTGAATCAGAGACCCTGGGAGGGAGGTCCAGCAGCCTGTGTTTTAACACATTCTCCAGGTGATTCTAAGAGTGAGAGAGCCAGGGCCTTAGGGCATCAACCAGGGCCTTGGGGCAAGGGTGTTGGGTTTCCCAACACCCTTCAGTCTAATGGCTTTAGGGTCAAATATGTCTAAACCAAGAAGCCCCGTGGGGCACTGATTAACATGCAGGTCCCCAGGCCCCCTTTTTGTAGATCCTGATTCAGAATATCTGGCACAGGGGCAGGAGATTCATATTTTTAATAAATTCCATCATTTATTATTTTTGTATATTATTTCCCATTCACAAAAACACTGCGTAGAGAAATGGGAGTGTGGGCGATGCTCCCATGCCGGGAGTCTCAGGCCTGGGCTAGTCCTAAAATAATTGAAAAGGAATTGATTCTTAATTACCCAGAACTTCCACACTCTAGGACCAAGTGTGACCTCTTCCGCCTTCTGAACCAAGGAGTCCACCCCTAAGCCCGAGGAACTGAGCATGAAGAGCCCTCACGCCATGAAGACTTGAATCACTTTAAATCAATTTGCTTCTTATTAAAATGTACTTCAGTGAAAAATCATTTCAACTCTTCAGCCGCAAAAGGATATCCAATCATTTAAAGCTTCCTGAGTGTTTCAGTTGATTAAAAAGGTTTTAAATAGCATAGTAAATATTTTACCAGAAGGATAAGTTATTCAATACGGAGATTATTTATTAAAAACTAGTAATTTATTAGTTCATTTATCTTTATTTTCGTGTAAGTGCATTCTTTTAATCTGGGCACACTTTTTTTCTATTCCCTCAGCACGTTAAGCTGCCACTTGACAATTCTGTAACACATAAATGTATTTAAATAGAATTTAACTTGTGAAAATAACAAGATTTCACTAATCATGGGAAAGATAGCTATAAAACTACAGTTTAATTTGAACTTTCGGAGAGTTTTAAGCACAGTTTCATGCCCTTAAAAACGAATCACATTTGCTGTTTTGAAAAAAGAAGAAGATTCTCATTTATCACTTGGGTGATTGATCCTGAAGGAAATAACTAATGCATAACTTCTTTTTCTTATAGCTGGAAAGGAAAACATGTAATACATTAGCCCAAAATCGAAGTACTGGGCTCAAGTGCTTACGGTTACATATTTTATTTCTATGTTTTCAGCTGCAAGCAATGACTAAAAATGGTTTAAATCACAAGGATATTGAGGGATCTCACATATGAGATGTCCAGAGGCTGTGCCGTGGATAGGAGACTTGTCACCCCTTCTGTCCACCCACCCTGCTGGCTGCTCTGTGGGGCTTGTGGCTTTCTTCTCGGGGTGACACAGTATCTCCAAGCCCCACCTCTGTGGGCCACCCCAAAGCCCTTGCCCCAAACCTTTCCTCCCTGCCCACCTCAGCTGTGGGTGGAATGGTGTCCCACTAAAAGACTGGCGGAAGTCCTAACCCCTATACCTGTGAATGTGGCC
The DNA here is from genome assembly GCF_028878055.3 of Symphalangus syndactylus. Taxonomy (NCBI): domain Eukaryota; kingdom Metazoa; phylum Chordata; class Mammalia; order Primates; family Hylobatidae; genus Symphalangus; species Symphalangus syndactylus. The sequence continues at coordinate 129,230,651 of NC_072433.2, forward strand.
TTATTTGGAAATAGGGAAAACCAGCCTGGGCAACATAGTGAGACTCCGTCTTGAAAACAAAAGTTGAAGGACACCTGCTCACCGACCGCTGCCCCTGTGGAAGGAAGGGAGGCCCTGCAATATGGGCTTGCTGCTTCCCTTGTTTAAATCATCCCAACTCGGATACACGTTTCACAGGCCCCATCCAAGGCAGGGAGGCAGAGCAGGGGCTTTGCATCATCTGTTCTCTCTCTTTCTCTCTCTTTTCTTTCCCTCTACCCTCCGTTCTTCTTTTCTTTCTTTCTCTCTCTTTCTCTGTGTGTATGTGTCTGTCTCTGTCTGTCTCTCCCCCAGGGGCACACTTTCCCGCAATCTTCCGACAGACCTGCCTGTCTATCTCTTTGGCCAGGTGCTGGTCACATGCCCACCTCACAGCCATCCCTGGCAAGGGGGTCCCGAATAACCTTGAGTGGCTAAGGGCCAGCTGGGGGACAGCCTCATCTTCTCTGAGCCCAGGACATAATTTCAAGAAGGGGAGGGAAGGCACCTGAGAAGCACCAGCTGCCCACCCACCCAAACAGGTCACCCAGGCTGGCCCGGCCCTGGTGACGTCACTGAGTTCCATGGCATGGCTCCTCCACTCCCTGGGCTGCAAAAGTCATTTTCAGTGAGAAATCAAAGTATGAAGGAGTGCTCTATGCTGGCCAGTCTACCCAGGTGGCTGAACTCCACTGAGAAAGCAGCTTGGTGCACGTGCTCCCAAAGCAAGCAGGACACACCTACCTCCCCAGCAGAGACCAGCCACTGCATGGACCCAACACCCCGAAGGCAGGAGGCAGAGTGCCCGTGGTTGCTCTCCAGCTGTCTTTGCATGAGGTCCCATGGCTGACCCACCTCCTCCTGGGTGCTTTTTGTTCTTTACTGATAATGTTGATACAGTCAGATTCCAGACTAAGCTGGGCTCCAGACCCCCCCTGTGTCTCTGGGCTGCCTGCAGAAGAGAAGACTAGAGGGCGAATGGACGGACCCAGTGCTCTGCTCTAAGATAAGGCATTGGTTGTTTAGGGTCAAGACACAGAAGCAACAAGCAAGGACTGTGGGTGTTGACACCAGTGGCAGACCAAGTTCATGCTGGGCCCTGCAGCAACAACTCTGCAGACCTCTCTGGGGCTCCACCATTACCCTGTGTGTGACTGTCCTGGGGCTGCCCTAACAAAGCTCCACACACCGGGGGCCTTAAAATGGCAGATACGTGTCCTCTCATGGTCTGGAGGCCAGGCATCCAACACCAAGGGGTGGGCAGGTCTGTGCTCCTTCTGGGGCTCCAGGGAGGGCTTCCCTTGCCTTTTCCAGGTCCTGGTGGCTCCTAATGGTTCCTGGTGACTCCTGATGGTTCCCGGCATCCCGTGGCTGGCAGCTGCATCACTCCCATCTCTGCTTCCATCATCACATGGCCTTCCTCCCTCCGCATGTCTGTGTGTTCTCACATTCTGTTCTCCTCTCCACGTGTCTGTGTCCAGGTAAACTTCTTCTTATAAGGACCCCAGTTGTTGGATTAAACCCCGCACAAATCCAGGATGACCGCATCTCATCTAGTTATATCTGCAAAGACCCTAGTTCCAAATAAGGTCACATTCACAGATCCCATGGGTGAGGATGTCAACATATCTTCTGGGGGGGGACGCAAGTCAAAGGACATCTCTGTGCCTGTTTTCCCAACCCCCATGCCTAGAACCACCAAGACACGTGTTAGATACAGAGAGAGGCTCCCACTGGCCTCATTCCCCCTTGCTCATCGGAGCAGCTTGCTCCCGTCTGTACCTCATCACAGGCACCATCCATGCTCTCCCTTTATTCTGGCGTGCCTGTCCCCTCCCGGGCTACCTTTGTGCATGAGTTTTGTCATTGTCCTGCAAACTCTGAACACCCCTTTTTTCCACAGTTTTCATGAACTCATTTGGACTATCTCATGCTGCCTGGCTTGGCATCTTATAGCCAGCTTTTTAAAAGCAATCATAGCTGGTACACCAAGGGTTGATTTGGTGTGATGAAATTAATCCTTTTTTTTTTTCATAAGCAAGTAAATTAAGAATTAAATTAGGTCCAAAATTCATCTGAGACTTCTGAGAACTTGTTTGCAGAAAGTAATTGCTCTGGGACTGGCAACTTTAGTAATCAAAGAGAAGCTAAAGAAAAACAAAATTGAAAAAACAAAAAGAAGGGGGAAATAAATTTGAACCAAGTTCATTTTTTCCAACATTTTATTTTGAAAAGTTTTAAACATTCAACAAAGCTAAAAGAATTTCTACAGTGAACACCTGCATACCACCTACAGTCAAATACTAACATGTGACTCTGCTTGATGTATGATGTCTTTGACTCTGCCATGGAACAGGTCACAAGAGACTGCCAGGAGAGGAAGGTTCCAGGCTCCCCCTGAGATGGGCCAATGTCTCAAAAGCAAACCGTCCTCACAGAACCTGTATTATCAACATTCAAAGCCCTTCAAGAGGCCAGCATTGCCATCAGATTCCTTGTGGAAATATCCATTTTTCCCTGGCAGTAACACCAGCAGCCAAAATTTGTTTTAAAAATTATTGCACCTGCTGGGTGCAGTGACTCATGCCTGTAATCCCAGCATTTTAGGAGGCAGGTGGATCACTTGAGGTCAGGATTCAAGACCAGCCTGGCCAACATGGGGAAATCCCATCTCTACCAAAAAATACAAAAATTAGCCAGGTGTGGTGGCACGTGCCTGCATAATCCCAGCTACTTGGGAGGCTGAGGTCGGAGAATCACTTGAAACCAGGAGGCGGAGGTTGCAGTGAGCCAAGATGGTGCCACTGCAACATAGTGAGACCTTACCTCAAAAAAAAAAAAAAATATTGCACATTCCTTTTTGTCAGTTTTGTCTGATGACTAGTGTGATAAAATTTGGCTACCTACTACGTATCTGTTTATTAAAGTGTGCGATAGGTTTAAATATTCTTACAACTGCTTACATAAAATAATAATTGAATAAATAGAATGCCTCCATACTCTGCAGCCCATGATTCTGAAAATCATCTAATGGGCTGCACTCGCTTCTCTGGGCTGACCCGGAAACATTGTCATCTTCACAAGTTCTGTACCATCACAGTGCCTGGCACAAAGTAGATGCTCAGTAAACATTTGATCATTGGATAGATGCATATCCTGGAAAGCTGTGGTTGGACAAAAATAAATAAATGAAAATTATTAAAAAAAAAAAAGGATCCTATAGAGTCAGGATCAAAGGTCTGCAGTTGCACTGATGGGGGTGAAGATCTCAGGGTCTCAGGATGCCATCTTGACTGAAGACAAGACTTTCACTCGGGTACCAGTGCCATTTGCTCCTTGAATGCATCTTCACTCCGGACTGAATATTCAGCTCCCTGCAAATCCCTGTAAGGTGATTCAGGAACCAAGGGACAGGAAATTCTGTTCAGGGTGTTCACATTCCTTATCGCTTGCTTTCAGCTGCAAGTGGCCAGTAATCTACCTCAAGGCACTGAAGCAAGAAAGGGCGTTTGTTGACACTTGGAAGCGGGGGTTTTGGGGTAAATTCAGACATTGCTGAATCCAGCCGCTCAAATTCATCGGGAATGGCTGCTGCCAGTCAACTCTACCATCCTGTATGATGCCTTGGCCACAATGTAAGATGGCCACAAGCAGTTCCAGCTGCATTCAAACCCCTCAGGCACCAACCCCTGGACAACAACAGTTTCTCTGGGCCAAAGTTCCCGCAAATGTCCCAAGGTTGCATCTCATTGGTCTGGTTTGGAGTATATGCGTATCTCTGAGCCAATCACAGAAGCCAGCCGAGAGGAATGGAATAATCTGATTGGCCAGGCCTGGGTCAGCATCCTACACTGAGACCAGGCATGTGATTAACCCACTCATCAAAGAACTGGAATTGAGGATGGGGGAGAAGAGCTACCTAAGTGGGATCAGGTGCTATTTCCAGGCTATATAAATTTAATGCTCACCAAGCTCCAAATATTCAGGAAGGTGCACCTAATTTCCAAGTCTTTCTCACTCTCCCTCTCCAGCCAGCCCCAGGTAGCTTCCCCCATTGCCTGGCAAACTCCGAGCTCCTAGTCTGACGCAAACATGAAACCCAAAGTTGAGTCTCTTCTTGTTCACGACTCAGTTTGATTGTCAGCATGAGCCCTCCAGTCAATTCATTGCTCTACAAGGTTGGAAAACATTTATTAAACACCCATTGAATGCCAGGAACTGTGCCAGGCCCTACACCAATGGTGCTGTAGTCTACCTACTCATTAGAATCACCTGGAAAACATTACACACAGCAATGCTAGGGCTCCACCTGCAGCATTCAACATGCCCAGATCATTAGTATTTTTCCAAAGTCCTCCCTCCCCTAGGTGTCCAGTCAAGGTGAGAATCCCTGCGTTAGGAAGTAAGACGCATTATCCCCTAGGTAATGGAGCGCCTTCTTGGGAGTTAAGCGTTGAGCTGCCAGGTGTGGCTTCTAGAAAGAGCCCTGGAGGAGACAGGAAAGCACTGCGGATGGAGTGAAGCAGGCCTGGTTGGAACCCACAGCTCTGACAGTGGAGCAGACACAAACTTGCCGGGCCCAGTGCAAAACGGAAATGCAGGGTCTTTTTATTTTTCTTTTTATTTTTTATATATTTTTTGAGACCGAGTCTCACTCTGTGGCCCAGGCTGGAGTGCAGTGGCGTGATCTTGGCCCACTGCAACCTCTGCCTCCCGGGTTCAAGCGATTCTCCTGGCTCAGCCTCCCGAGAAGCTGGGAATTACAGGCACCCACCACCATGCCCGGCTAATTTTTATAGTTTTAGTAGAGACGAGGGTTTCACCATGTTGGCCAGGCTGGTCTCGAACTCCTGACCTCAGGCGATCTGCCTGCCTCGGCCTCCCAAAGTGCTGGGATTACAGGCGTGAGCCACCGCGCCTGTCCAAGAAATGCAGCGTCTTGTGTTCAGAAACTGTTAGGAATCTCAAGACAACAACGGCAGAGCATTAAACCGAGCACAGGGCCCTGTGCGTAGGTCACAGACCCCTGAGGCCAGCCCTGTTTTCCAGCTTTATTGCTCACAATCTTGGGAAAGTCACCTGACCACCGCAAGCCTCCTGACTGTCATTTTGTGAAGGGGATAGCAATAACTAATTACCTCCAGGTTTTTGTGCGGATTGCAATAAGATTTTGAACGTGCCATGCTTAGGGCGGGGCTTAAGCATCCGTTCAGCGGGTGAAAGGAAGACGGGAGAAGAGAGGAAGGGAAGCAGATTGACTGTTCAGTGTGAGTGGAAGCCCCATCTCCACGCGAAAACAGAGCAAAACCCGGATGAAGTCTACCTACGTGGTACCGTGTTCTGCCCTGCTCAATAGCCGCGCCCAGACTTCCATCTGCGGCCAGCAGAGGGCAGCGTTGTGCAACTAAAGCCCCAGGATTCGGGAAGGCCCCAAACCCAGAGGAGAGCTTTGCTAGAAGGTCTGGCAGGGAGCCTGCATAATTTACTCCTAAGTCTCAAAACTAAAGCAAACAACGCCCCAGTAAATGATACCCAAGAGGCACATGACCTGCATGCAAATAAAGAGGCAGCATGAAGTAATCGCTTTCAGGGACGGCCTAATTTCCCACTCGCCCCCACCCTGCTCCCGGGATGAGAAGCTTCAGACTCCTGCGTGCTTTTCCCCAGGCTGGAAGGAAGCATGTTTGATAGGGACTTTTCTGTGTCGTGTTTCATTCGATTTTCCCGATAATCTGAAAGTTGGGCATTTTTATATATTCTTTTGTTTCTAAACAGAAGAGTAAATCATGCTCTGTAAGCTGTTTCTGGGACGTGCTGGCCTCCCTTCCACCCCAGGACCTTTGCTTGTGCTGTTGTTTTTGGCAGAAATCCCATCCTGCCACCGCACAGCTCCTTCACTTGGCGAACACCTCTATATACGTACGTCTCAGCTCAGACATCACATCCTCAGGGAGCTCTGCTCAAATCTTGCCCACCTGGCCTGGTGCTATGGTTTCTGCTTTCATACCAGCTTGTTCTTTTCAGAGCTTCTATCATGGTGGTATGTGTATCTGTGTGACTCTTTGTCTTTCTGCCTCGCTAGCCTGTAAGCACCAAGAAGGCAAGACCTGTTTTTGCCATCATTGACTCCCTAGTATCCTGGACATTGCCTGGTACACCCTACCAATATTTATTTGTTCAATGAATGAATGAACTTGCCCAAGGTAGCACAGCCGGTAAGAGGCGAGCTGGCATTCGACCTGGATCCTCTGACCCGGTAATCAGTCCACATCCCACTTTATCTTATTGCCAAATATGAGCAAACATTGAAAATTGGTTTGTTTTTTTTTTTTAGTCTTCCTGCCCAAGGGGGCCTGGGGGATTTATATACCAACACCTGTCAGTCATGGTTGGGGGCTGCTGGGGTGAAGAGGTGGGCACGCAGTGGTGCTAATTCCCTGGAACAGGTGGTAGTGTGAAATCCAGTGGCAACAGAAAGCTCTCAAGCAAAGAAGCACAGCCGCTGGTGGTCAGATGTCAGGCCAGAGTTTACAGAAGTGACAAAGGCAGGGGACATGGGAAGGTCACCATATAGATTGTGTCACCCCAAAAATGTGTGGAAGTCCTAACTCCCGCTGCCTGTCAATGTGATCTTATTTGGAAACAGGTTCTTTGCAGATGTAATCAAGTTGAGATTAGGTCATACTGAATTAGGGTGGGCCCTAAATCCAATGACTAGGGTCCTTCTAAGAAGGTAATTTTCACAGATAGGAAACACCCAGGGAGAAGGCCACGTGATGATGGAGGCAGAAACTGGAGTGACGCAGCTGGGAGCCAGGGAACATCAAGGATCACCAAGCATTGCCAGGAACCATCCGGAGCTGGAGGAGCGGGAAGGATCTTCCCGGGAGCATGGATTCGTAGACACCTTGACTTTGGACTTCTGCCCTCCAGAACCATGAAAGGGTAAGTGTCTTCTGTTGTAAGCCCCTCAGTTTGAGGTTGTAAGCCCCTCAGTTTGGGGCATTTTGTTGCAGTGGCCCTGGGAAATGAATACGGGCCCCTACAGTGCTGCGACGGTCAACGGGTAGTTTGTGCTAGTGACTGGGAGTATCACACAGTGCTTGCAGCTTCGAAAACTCCTAGTACAGGGTCACACAATTTGTAGTTGGTAGAGCCCAGATTTCTGCACTATGTTATCTGCTCCTCGAGGCTATGGAGTGAGTTTCTCTCCTCTTCTTCAATCAGCGATTCCCCCACCCCCAGCTTTGCAGTGCATCCCTTCTCATCTCCCAGGGCACTCCTATCGCATCCACACTATTAACAGAGGGTGTGCAGGCTGGGACCCATGTGAGGCAGACCCGGGATGGCGTTGCTGTCTCAGAAGCTGCGCAAATGTTTATTTCAGTTTTCCGCTGCTGTGAAGAGGCCACACGGGCCCAACAACAGGGTTCCAGTCTCTCCATGAGTGTCCCTGGACCCCTCACTCCCCCAGGTGTGTCTGTGCCCAGGAACACCTCACCATCTTGGCCCAGGAAGCTGCAGCCCTTCTCACCCTCCAACTCATGTCCAGATTCTACTTCTTGAAAGCACCCCTTAAAATGGTCAGTCCAAGCTAGATCCTCCTTGGAAGATAGGACAGCAGAGAAGCCAATGGCAGTGCCCTCCTCTTGCAGGGCAGAGGGTGAGTCGGAACAGGTCAAGGGCTCATCGTTTTCATGGCCCAGTCTCATTGATGCAGAGACCCTCAGAATACTTAGTCCTGGCTAAGACTAGAGAAGCGGGCTGAGACCTCCATCTTGAAGATAAGGGAGAGGTCAGAGGATCAGCTGGGTGTCAGAGCCACACTTTGAACAGCCTGTCCTCTGGGACTGGAGTGAAGGCGTCTGAGAACTGAACCATCCTACCTAGACCACCACCCTCCCTGCTCCTCAGTCCATGTGACTGTGTGAGGGCACAAGCCTAGGAAGGCACTTTGCACCTGCCTGTTATGAAATGATAGAGATGCACCAGCCCCTGGACAAGCACTGGGTCCCTTGACACCAGCAAGAATAAATAGGGGCTCATTCCTCACTAAATTGAGGCCCCACATAGCAAGCACAACCATCCCCTCTGACATGCAGCATCAAATTGCACGTCAGCATAAGGAATCCTGGTAGATTTTTATTTTTATTTATTTTATCTATCTATTTAGTTGAGACAGGGTTTTACTCTTGTCGCCCAGACTGGAGTGCAATAATGTGATATCACTGTAACCTCCACCTCCCAGGTTCAAGCGATTCTCTTGCCTCAGCCTCCCGAGTAGCTAGGATGACAGGCTTGCACCACCACACCCTACTGATTTTGTATTTTTAGTAGAGATGGGGTTTCACCACGTTGGCCACACTGCTCTTGAACTCATGACCGCAAGTGATCTGCCTCTTCATCCTCCCTAAGTGATGGGATTACAGGCCTGAGCCACTGCTCCTGACCCTCAGTAGATTTTTACAAACTTTCATGTCTGTGTGATTCCAGAAGCTCCAGGAGGCCAACAGCAGCCTGGGAAGCTGGAAAGCCGCCTCCTCCTAACTAGCCCACAGACAGAGGCTTTGGGACTCACTGGGGTGGCTGGGCCTGTATCCTAGAGGAATGCGCACAAGTGCACAGGGAGGCCGAGACACCGGCCAGGCCTGAGTGACCTGCTCCCTGGCCCCCTCCTGCCTCCTCCCTGCGTGCCCCTTCCTCTTTTGCTTGCAGTCCCATTTTTCAAGTAGAACGAAGGCGTGCAAGTAAATCAGCACTGAAGGATGACAACACAGCGTCTACCTACAGGGAGGCGGGGGAAAGGGTGATTTCATTTTATTCTGTACATTGCTTTACTGTTTGCATTTTTTAACAGGCACATACATTCATGCATAACCTCTATAATCAATTTTGTCTTCTGTTTTCTTAATTCCCCAACAGGCAGGACAGCCGTGTCCTCCGTTTCCCGCCATTTCCCCATGGTGATGGAGCTGCAGGGGTCCTGGGAGAGGGATGCTCACAAGGTCCCCGCACCACTTCCCAGGGGTTCCATAATGACACATTCGTATTCTAAAGGTGAGTCTGTCGATTGCATTTTGCCCTATGGCAGTCCGGCCAAGCGGATGGCACCGCAGAGCCAGGAGGGCAATGCCAGTTCACGATCACCAGGCTCAACCGCAGGCAACGGGCTGGTTGCATTCGTCGCATTCGTGTGCCAGGTCCTGGCTCCCCTGTTGTGTGGACAGAAGCGCGATGGGCGGAGCGTCGGCCACAAACTCTTGCCGGGGGCATGGCCACATGACTTGGTTGATCCAATGGGATAAGAGCGGGGATGACAGAGCCCGCCCCATCCTAGGTCCGTGCCTGAGGCGCTGGAGCTGAGCGTCCCAGCCACGTGCGCATGCTGGAGCGGAGGGGCTGTGCCTGGCCAGTGTTGCGTAGGGCGGGTGCCTTCGTTTCATGTCTGGTCAGTTTAGGGACACTGCATCATTGCAGCAAAAGCCTGACTCCATACCGCTGAGAAATCGCTGTGGCTAATGGAGAAGCTGAAGTAGGGCTGTCTTCCATGTGACTCTGGCAAAAAGTCATGTGAGTTATTCGGGTCACATGACAGCCCCCCCAACCCTGATCTGAAGGTGGCTACGTGGCTGAGGCAGGCCAAGCAGACTGCTTTTCCCAGCGTCGGTACCAAGGTGTGTTTCTTTCTCGAAATCACAACTGTAGGAGGCGGCAGCCTGGGCTCCCTGTTGCAGGGTGGAGTCTGTGGTGGGACATCCGAGACGGAGCCACTTTACTCATTAGGTGTAAATGGTCCAGCGCTGGGGCCTACGAACTTTTCAGGACCTGTACATTTATTAGAGACTTTTGTGGGGAAGGGGATGGTATTGATACCAAAGTGAAATTCCAAAGTCCGACACGGTTGAATCATTATTTACAAAAGATACCATTATACGAACCTCATTAACAGGTATATTTAGCATTCATAGAATTGTGTGTTGGTGAGTAAGTTGTAGGTGCCACAAAAATTCCCAAGTATGCAGGATAACTTCTGAGAAATCATAGCCAACAGTAGAGGCAGTAACTTGCTGTGGAATGCCTCGGGGAGGAAGGCTTCAGTAGCGGGTAGCACAGACCCGCTTGATGCTGGGTCAAACTAATAGGGAGGTGTTTTTCTCACAAAGCCAGAAGTCTGAAGGGGAGAGATCACTCACATATATTTAGCTGGAGATAGCCACTCATTCATTTCTGAACCAAATGCTGGTACAGACAATAAGACTGAGATTTTATTTAACAAAACGCTCTGTGGCCGGTATCATCCTAAGCACTTTACAGTATGAACTCAGTCCTCTTACAGCCCTATGAAATGTCTGTAATTATTATCCACACACTTTATAGCGGAGGAAACTATGGCCCAGAGAGGTGAGGTTACTTGCTCAAGATTGCACAGCATGTAAATAGAAAGGCTGAGATTTTAACCTAAGCTGTCTGACTCCAGAGTTGACAGCAGTACACACCACGCTCTTGTCTCTCGATGCCAGTGGAGGAGGCAGACGCATCCAGGAGCCAGGGGTTGGAGCAGCTTCTCCTGAGGGGTGGACTGCTTTGAGCACGGGGGAGATTCCAGAGTGAAACTGGAATTCCTTTAGGAAGAACAGGAATGGATGCTGAGCGGGTCCCAATGCTGCCCCTCCTCTCTCTACTCTTCCCTCCTCCCCTTCTGCTCTTATTCCTCTCCCTTTGCGGCCTCCCTGGGGAGGTGCTTGCATAAACTGGGAAACTTAAAATCCAATAACTGCTCCTCTCCCACCAGCGACCCTCATCGTCCGGTCTGCCCTTGACCTTCGCTTTCCACTTCTCAGACTTTGAGTGGCATAATAAAATGACTTTTGCAATGTCAGCCATAAATAGATTATGAGAAGAAAATCTTTTGTTTAAACAGAAATTCTAATTTTCTGAAAGGTGGTGAATAAACACTCTGGAATACATTAGAGATCAGCAAATCTCGTTTGCTTAAAATCATGCTTCAATTTCTTTAAATAAGCAGAAAATACTTGCTCTAACGTCCTTGCCAGAAGCTTCTTTGTATCAGAGTATTGGTCTCACTATTTCTATTTGAGTAGCTCAGAAGGTACTAAAAATCCCTGGCTAAGTGAGAGGATGCCTCTATAACAGAACCAGGTGAAACAAAGGCTTGCTCAGGGGTCCTGTGGCTCTTCTTTCTACTGCATTGCCCCAATCCCTTCCCAGAAAAGCATTTTTGAAGGTGAGAATGTATTATAAATTGCCTTTACCAAAGAGAAGAAATGCCCGTGGCCTGGATCCAGAAGGACTGAGCCCCGGGATTGGAAGAGCCCCCAGTGATTGCTTACTTTTTGCTGCCATCAAGGCAGAAGGTTCTTTTCAGCATTTCTCACCAGTGGCTCCAGTGTCTGCCTAATCCACAGGCCAAGGACGGTCTTCAGGAGGCTTGAGTAGGCATCACAGAAGCCACCACACCCAATCTAAGCAAAACAGGGGCATTTCCATGAAGGGACAGGCAGGTGTCATGGAAGCAAAGCGGTGTCCCAGTTGCCGGTGCTTTGTAACACAGCACCCAAAACTAGGCAGCATAAACGACCCTTTATCCCTCCAATGGGAGTGAGGACTCAACTCTTCAGGTAAGGCTGGGACACCAGACCAGCTAGACAGGGACTGGGTGGAAGCACCTTTTTATAAGACACACCTACCAGTGTTCCATGTCAGTTTACCGTAGCCATGGCAACACCCAGAAGTTACTGCCCCTTTCCATGGCAACAACCTGATGACATGGAAGTTACTACCGTTTTCCTTAAGATGTCTGCATAATCCTCCCTTTAATTTGCACATAATTAAAAGTGGGTGTATGAGTCCATTTTCATGCTGCTGATAAAGACATATGTGAGATTGGGCAATTTATAAGAGAAAGAGGTTTAATTGGACTTGTGTGGCTAGGGAAGCCTCACAATCATGGTGGAAGGCAAGGAGGAGCAAGTCACATCTTACATGGATGGCAGCAGGCAAAGAGAGCTTGTGCAGGGAAACTCCCTCTTATAATAACCATGACATCTAGTGAGTCTTACTAACATGAGAACAACATGGGAAAAACCTTCCCTCACGATTCAGTTACCTCCCAGTGAGTCCCTCCCACAACATATGGGAATTCAAGATGAGATTTGGGTGAGGACACAGCCAAACCATATCAGTGGGTATCAATATGACTGCAGACCTGTCCCTGAGCTGCTACTCTCAGCATACTGCCTATAGGGTAGCCCTGCTCTGGAGGACCAGCCGCAGAGCTGTAATACTGCTGCCTCAGTAAAGCTGTTTTCTTCCACCACCAGCTCGCTCTTAAATTATTTCCTGAGTGGAGCCAAGGAACCCTCACAGGCTAAGCCCCAATTTAGGACTGCCTGCCCTGCATCAGGAGACTTGTGTAGGGCAAAGCAGGAAGTGCATGCCCCTACTCCAAGGGACAAAGTGCATGTCCCTGCTCCAGGGCTGAAAGACTGCAGGCCCTGCCTCTCACTTGGCTGGTAGGTGATGCTAGTGGTTGGCTGGGACCTCAGCTGGGACTATCAATAGGATTGCTACATGCAGCTGCTGCCCACTGCCCAGGCCTCCATGAAAAAATGTCTTGCAGGCCTCTGACTGCAGGGAGGGTGACAGCCCCACAGCCCCAGCTGCTGAGTCCTGAAATCCATTGCCATGTTTGCAGCAAGGCCATGCTTGCCATAAGCTGCTCCCAGCCAGGGACTGAGCATGACAGAAACGTTGAGCCAGGCCCCTTCCTGGGGGATGCAGGACTCATCTGCTGGGGGACCCTGACTCAGACTCCCTGACAGCTCTGCCCAAGCTTCCTGACAACCGCACTGCGAGAGGAGCATAACTCCCTCCTGCTTAGATGTGGGCTGCATGCAGTGACTTCCTTCCAAAGAGGGGACAAAAAGTCACTTTATTTATTTATTTTTGAGACAGGGTCTTGCCCCATCACCCAGACTGGAGTGCACTGGCATGATCATGCCTCACTGTAGCCTCACCTCCCAGGCCCAAGTGGTCCTCCTGCCTCACCCTCCTGAGTAGCTAGGACTATAGATGCACACCACCAAGGCTGGTGTGCATCATTTTTATATTCGTAGAGTCAAGGTCTCACTATGTTGCCCAGGCTAGTCTCCAACTACTGGCCTCAAGCAGTCCTCCTGCTTTAGCCTCCAAATGTGCTGAGATTACAGGTGTGAGTCACCACTCAGGGCCTAAAAGGGTAACTTTAAAGTGGAATAACATGACAAACATGACCCTGGCCAGGTGACCAAGGTCAACATCAGCAATGACATTCCATTCATTGGAGGCACCCTTGATATAATGTGATGAGAAGGACACTTTACCTCTGCAAAGTCTTTGTCTCCAAATCTCACAACCCCAGTCTCATGAGGAAAATCATAAAACAAAGCCCAATAAAGAACATTCTACAAAATACCCAACCAATATGCCTCAAAACTACCAAGGTCATCAAAAACAAGGAAAGTCTGAGAAACTGTGGTAAGGTGGTATTGTTTGGGTCTGTGACCCCAAATGTCATCTAAAAATGTGATGACACGTGTTGAGGGGGGAACCTGGTGTCGAGGGGGGAACCTGGTAGGAGGTGATTGGATCATGGGGCCAGTTTCCCCCGTGCTGTTCTCCTTATAGTGAGGGAGTTCTCAGGAGATCTGATGGTTTAAAGGTGGCAGTTTCCCCCGGGCTCTCTGTCTGTCCTGCCACCATGTGAAGAAGGTACTTGTTTCCCCTTTGGCCATGGTTGTAAGTTTCCTGAGGCCTCCCCAGCCAAGAGGAACTGTCAATTAAATCTCTTACCTTTATAAATTACCCAGTCTCAGGCATTTCTTTATAGCAATGGGAAAACGGACTAATACATAAGAGGTATGAGAAAATATAGGGTGTTTTGAAAACCTATAAAAGGGAAGCTTCCCATGTCTCGAGGAAGGGAGCATAGGAAGATTTTACCAAGGAGCTGAAAAAGTTGTCTGAACAAAGAAAGTGGAAATAAGATTGAAGCAAAGTGACTGTTATTATTATCATTATTTTAACACTTGCTATAGTCTGGGGAACAAAGTGATCACTTTGTGTGCAGTCTCTTAGAACAAACACTTTCAGAGCTTCCAGCAACTCAGAGAAGACCTCTGTGCTGGAGGCCAGACAAGGGGAGGAGGCCTTAAGGAAAAGCTAGAGCACTTTGACAGATGACAAAGGACCTTATTAAGACTTTTATTCTAAAAGACTCAGGAAGCCATTGAGGGGTTTTTAAGCGGAGACGTAACGTAGTAAGATTTGTGGGTTTATAATCCACTCTGTAGTTCATTTGCTTGCTCCAAACCAGCCACTGTAAGGAAAATGGGGCTGCCCTAACTGGCTTAGAGTAATCAAAATCTGTCCCTGGGTTGGAAAAGGGGTCACTTTCCCTTGAGTCTTTGGGTGTTCTTATCTAGTAGGACTTGGGTGTTGGTTGCCGGACAGGTACCAAACCATGTCCACCCCAGAGCTAGAGGGGATTCCCAAAGACCCATGGGAAGCCTCTGCCGGTCTCCAGCCATGACATCGCTGACGTGCCTTGGACAGGCAGTAGACTTTGGGAGGACTGGATTAAGTGATGTGCATTCAAGAGGTAGAATCAATAGTTTTTGTTTGGTTGTTTGTTGTTTTGTTTTTGTTTTTTGTTTTTTGGTTTTTTTTTTTTTTTTTTATGGATTGGCTAGCTTGGTGCAAGAACTCAAGTTTTTATATGATAATACTACCCGATTGTTTTCCTAAATTCAGTTTCCTAGTAATCACATCCCAAAACCACCACAGGAAATACCGTTCTACTATAAATGTGAGTCTTCAAAGAGGGATGTCAGCATTCCCTGTTAGTAACATAATATGAAATTCCATAAGAAGAAGGACCTAATAATTTACCGAGGATATTTTCTATCCCCACCCGTGGCTTCACCAAATGTTCCAGTCCTGAGCACTTAGAAACATTTCTGCCCAATTTGGGTAATTTTTAATGGGAGAAAAACAAAAAGACATGTATTCATCAATTTTATGTGCAATAAAATTATGCCGCTTAAGACTTCAATGTGATTAAATTTAAAATACAAATGTCTAGATATAAAGTAAAACATAATGGCTTTTATTTAACCAGCTCCAGTCAAAAGCCCAGTTCAGATTTCCTGTGGCTTCTCGTCTGCGTTTCCTGCTGAGTCATTGTTTCCAAAAACAACTTCTGAAATGATAAAGCATACATTTGTCAACATGGATTTTGCCATCTTTTCTTGTAGAGAACATTATCACGTTTATTCCACCCAGAAGGAAAGGTGGCATGCCTATTTGTATTATTACCCCCAAAATAACTCTGTAATGAATAAGCCCTCGGCAAATCATGGATCCGCTGTTCATCTATGACAGGAGCCTTTTACGTTCTTTGAAATTGCTCTGAGCTGCTACTTTGATATCCTTTGGAGGCATACATTTTGCTATATACCTTAAACTTCATTTGCAGGCAATTTAACCCTCAATTTATCCACAAACTTAAACTGGGCAATTTCCTGAAGCAAAATATTCCTGAAATATGCATGGTGTGTCATAAATGTGGCCACTTGAAAACTGGTAAGGACTGCTCTGGAAATTAGGACAGTTCAAATTCAAACTAACTCAATAGTGACAAAATAGGTCTTTTGTTGTTGCCTTTGTTGTTGTGTTGTTGGTTTGTGGGGATTTTTTTTTTTTTTTGCCCTTTGGATTGTTAAAAATTTAATGATTGGCAAAGGGATGGGTACTCTCATAATATGCTGATAAGATGCAAATTAGTTCAGCCTTATTGGAAGGTGTCATAGCAATAGCTACTAAAATGTTTGGAATGCACATACCATTTGTTGCAATAATTTTGCTTCTAGATTATAGAAATACTTTATGTGCCAAGAAGCAATAACTGAGGTGCCCCTGGTTGCAGTGGTTGCAATGGGATAAAATTATAAACAACCTAAAATCCATTGAGATTTAAATGAGCAGTAGTGTATATCCATTCAAAAAGAATGAGCTAGACCTATGTGATGATTATTAAGATGTGTTATTGAGAGAAAAATGTGGTAAAAAGAGAATCAGCTTCAAACCCATGTTACAGAATACTCTCCTAGGTAATTTTCTATTGGGGAATATATTTAGGTAGGTGCTTGGAAAAGGATCCGGAACTGCAGAAACTCGTAGGTGCTCAGTAGTTGAACGAATACATGGTTGAACCAATATATGTTGTTAATAATTTTTCCCATTTGGTATCTGCCTATCTAATTTCATTCATGGAGTTTTAAGCAATAAACTTTATTTTCAAAATCTCTGAGTAATTGTCTTAGGATGGGGTAAATGCCCTTTTTCATTGTCCAGCTTGGCAACTTTCTTTACTTGCTCTTTATTTCACTCGACTGTAGACAGCGGCAGTTTTCAAACGAAATCTTACCTTTCAGTGACTTTTCCCATGGCACCCTTTTTCTTTTCCCCACCCTTCCCCTTTTCCCTTGATAGCTTTTTTATCCCTCAAGGGAGAGTTTGGACATTGCTTCCATGGAGAAGAGCCGCTAACAATCCTGGAATAAGGCAGGCCACTCGTGGCTCATACTGTGCTGTTATAAGGTTGTTGTGAGGATGAAATATCTTAATGCTTATAAATCATTTAGAACAGTGCCTGGCACACTGTATTATGGGTACTTTGCAAGTGTGAACTGTCATTACTAATTGTTGTTACTAGACTGCAAGCTACATGAGGGTAGGAACCCCATCCATCTCATTTGCTATGGTGAAATGCAAAACATGGCCACATTGCCCCAGATTCCTCTCATCCTGGTATACATGTCCCTCTGCGTTGTGACTTTGCCACTCCTCCCATCCAAAGGTGGAGTCCTAGTTCCTGCCATCTAAGGGAGCTAGTCTAACCTAACTCCCACCTGGTGGATAACTGAGGCACGCCACCAATAGCCAGCACCAACAGACTCATATACTAGTGAGCTACATTAAGACTTCCAGCCCAGTTGACCCTCTGGCCGGATACATCCACATGAGCAAGGTAGATGAGGCCAGCAGAAGAATTATCCAGCCAACCCACAGAATCATGAGTAAAGTAATATCATTGCCATTTCAAACTACGTTTAAATACTAAGTATTGGGGTTGCTTGTTAACCAGCACAGAATAACCAATACATTTACCGTTGTATCCTCTAGGATAGAGGATACAGGGATGGTGCTAGTAGATGCTCAATAAATACTTGTTGAATAAATGAATGAGTGCCTGATGCAGTGGGGGAGAGGGAGAAAGAAAAGAAAAAAATGAAGGAAGGAAAAGGAAAGAAAAAGAGGGAAAAGAGAGAGGGAGGGAAGAGAAAGAGGAGGGGAAGAAAAGAGAAAGGGAAAAAAGGAAGGAGGGAGGAAGGGGAGGGAGGGAGGAAGGACGGAAAGAAGAAAGGAAGGAGGGAGGGAGAAATAAAGGAAGAAAAGAGAAGGAGGAAGAAAGAGCTGCAACCCTCTTATTCCATTGGAAAGACTAATGCCACAGAGTAGGAGGATCGAATTACAACAACCATGATCTCTTTTTAATTACTGATTTCATAGACGATGTACTTAGAAAGGGAAATATGATCAGCCATTATCGTCTAATCACATTGGAACTACTTGGGGTGTCTTTTCTATGGAGAGTGAAAGAATGTCCAGATTTCAGATCCAGGTCCCCTGACTGCTTTAAAAATTAAAATGTCCATTAATACATTTCAGGAAACTACACTCATATTGGTTGTCTTTGTTATTAGTAAGGCTGATATTTCTCCTTCCCTCAAACGCAGATGAAAAATGCCATTTGGGAACACTGACAATAATTTGAACTCTATGGAATTCTTTAGTTTATCTTTATCATGTATAACCAAAATCTTGGCCAGGCATGGTAGCTCACGCCTGTAATTCCAGCACTTTGAGAGGCCGAGGTGGGCGGATCACCTGAGGTCGGGAGTTGGAGACCAGCCTGACCAACATGGAGAAACCCCATCTCTACAAAAAATACAAAATTAGCTGGGTGTGGTGGCACATGCATGTAATCCCAGCTACTCGGGAGGCTGAGGCAGGAGAATCACTTGAACTAGGGAGGAGGAGGTTGCGTTGAGCTGAGATCACGCCATTGCACTCCAGCCTGGGCAACAAGAGCAAAACTCCATCTCGAAAAAAATAAATAAAATAACAGAAATCTTAATTTTCCACTTGGATTAAGCTCTTCTTATTCCTGGACAGAACTAGAAGGCACAGAATCTTCAAAGCCACTGGACTGTGTTTGTGTCTTCTTAGATTTCAGCTTTAAAACAGAGTTGAGAAGGCAAAACAGAATAATTAATTCAAGTGTCACAACTGTAGTTATCTAATTTGCTTTATTCCCAGATTTTCAATATTTTAAATTCAGCCAATAGTTCTGAGGATTTATATGGCATAACATTTGTTAATCAACTGCCATAAAACCAAGTTTTTAAAAAAATAATTTCCTGGGGCTGATAGGGAGTGGAATATGAAGAAAAAATAAATGGGACACTTTTTTTTCATTGTTCATGCCAGAGAGTCAACAAATACCGTCCAAAGTTAAAACATGGAGTTTAAGAAAAAGCTAATGACTTCAGCCTCTATGATTTTTCTGAACATTTTTCTTAACTTTAAAGGAACAGAGAACTCATTTCTCTTGAGTGTGTGTGTATGCTGCTGTGTCCTTTGTGTATTTCTGTGTGTGTGTCTGTGTGGGTGTCTGTGTTTATCCAAAGGTCAGCAATTTCTTTAGTTTAACTTCAGATTCCTTTACTGTCAAATCTAAGTAAAATCAAATGTTTTCTCTTTAAAAGTAGCATCTACAGTAAAATTCCCCATTTGCAACTAATGTCTTTTTGTTTGTCTTTATATCCATGTAGCAGAGACCAAAGACTGATAATAATGGCTATTTCTGGGAACAGAAGATTGCGAGTATCTTTCCATTAGTATCATTATTCTTTGCTCTTTTATACGTTGTTCAATTTTTACAAATATCATATATAGTTTTATGAATACTATAAAGTTGTCAACAAAAAGTCAAACTGTGTAAAATATTTAAAGAGGTTTATTCTGAGCCCAACATGAGTGACCAGGGCCTGAGACACATTCTCAAGAGGTCGTAAGAACATACGCCCAAGGTAGTTGGGTGACAACTTGATTTTATACATTTTTAGGGGGACGGGAATTACAGGCAGACATCAATCAATACATGTATACATTGGTTCCATCCAGAAAGGTGGGACAGCTCAAAGAGCTGGAGGTCGGGGAGTGGGTTCCAGGTCATAGGGCGATTCAGAGATTTTCTGATTGGCAATTGGTTGAAAGAGTTATTAGCTAAAGACCTGAAATCAGTAGAAAAGAGTGTCTGGGTTAAGATAAGGGGTTGTGGAGACCAAGGTTCTTATTATGTAGAGGAAGGCTCCAGGTAGCAGCAGGCTTCAGAGAGAATCGATGTTAAATGGCTCTTATCAGAACTAAGAAAGTGCTAGCCTCTTAGTTAATCTCTTCTGAATCAGGAAAAGACCTGGAAAGGGAGGGGAATTCTCTAGAGAATGTAAAGACAACTTTACAGGGCCATTTCAGAATATCTCAAAAAATATATTTTGAGGTAAAATACTTCCGTTTCTTTCGGAGCCTGCCATCTGTCATGTGATGCTATACTAGAATCAGGTTGGAATTTGGTATCTTCTGGCTACAAAGAGTCTGTTTTATCAGTCTTACAATCTGTTTTAATGTTGATGCTGGTCTGTTGTACCTGAATTCCAAAGGAAGGAGAGCATAAAAAGGCATGTCCAACCCCCGCTTCCCATCATGGCCTGAACTATTTTTTCAGGTTTACTTTGGAATCCCCTTGGCTGAGAGGAGGGATCCATTCAGTCAGTCAGAGGGCTTAGAATTTTATTTTGGGGGCTGGGCACAGTGGTTCATGCCTGTAATCCTAGCACTTTGGGAGGCCAAGGCACGCAGATCACTTGAGGTCAGGACTTCGAGACCTGCCTGGCCAACATGGAGAAACCCTGTCTCTACTAAAAATACAAAATTAGCCAGGCATAGTGGCAGAAGCCTGCAATCCCAGCTACTTGGGAGGCTGAAGCAGGAGAATCGCTTGAACCTAGGAAAGAGACGGAGTTTGCAGTGAGCTGAGATCGCGCCATTGTACTCCAGCTTGGGCAACAAGAGTGAAAAAAAGAAAAAGATAAGGTTGTGGAGACCAAGCTTCTTATTATGCAGATGAAGCCCTCTGGTAGTAGGTTTCAGAGTCTCACTCTGTCATCCAGGCTTGAGTGCATGGTACAAATATAGCTCACTGCAGCCTCGACCTCCTGGGCTCAAGTGATCCTCCCACCTCGGCCTCCCGAGTAGCTGAGAACACAGACGTGCACCACTATCCCGGCTAATTTTATTTTATTTTATTTTAATTTTTTTGTAGAGACCAGATCTCACTATGCTGCCCAGGATGGTCCTAAACTCCCTGATTGAAGTGATCCTCCCACCTCAGCCTCCCAAAGTGCTGGGATTACAGGCAAGAGCCTCAGCTCCAGATGTAAATATTTCTCATCAGACTGAAAGCATCTGTTCTGTCTGTCTTAAGGTCTCTGTTGTAATGTTAGTGCTGGTCAGCTGTACCTGAATTCCAAGGGGACGAAGGTATCATGACGCATGTCCAACAACCCATTCCCATCATGCCCTGGACCAGTGTTTCAAGTTTACTTTGGAATGCCCTTGACCTGCAGGAAGGGTCCGTCCAGTTGATCGGGAGGCTTACAATTTTATTTTTGTTTGACAGAAGCCATAAAAGACAAGATTGATGTAAAAAAAAAGCTGTTTGGCCAGGCGCGGTGGCTCACACCTGTAATCCCAACACTTTGAGAGGCCCAGGTGGGTGGATTACTTGAGATCAGGAGTTTGAGACCAGCCTGACCAATATGGTGAAACCCTGTCTCTACCAAAAAAAAACAAAAATTAGCCAAGTGTGGTGGCGTGCACCTGTAGTCCCAGCTACTCAGTAGGCTGAGGCAGGAGAATCGCTTGAACCCAGGTGGGGGCAGAGGTTGCAGTGAGCTGAAATTGCACCACTGCACTCCAGCCTGGGCAACAGAGCAAGACTCTGTCTCAAAAAAAAAAAAAAAAAAGAAGCTGTTGTGCCCAGAAATATATCCCATAAACACAGTAACGTGACATACTGTGAAAAAGGCCTGATTTCTTTGATATGAAGAGTGCTCCCATGTATGAATTGATAAGGCTCAGGACACACCACCCCAAAATATGAATCAAGGAGACCGGCATAGGCCACCCAAATATGCCCCTTTGTCATAAGGATTATTTTGACCTGGTTATTTTGAGAAACTGCAGACATAGAAGATCTGAAAAATTATCCTTTGTAAGAGAAATTGGTATCTGTAAAGGAAATCTCCGTTTGAAAGGATGTCTCCCTCTAAGACTCTTAATCAACAGAGAAGGCTTCAGCTTAAATCTGTACACGCTTACTTTTGTTTTCCAGGGCTTTTCCTGGCCTTCTCACCTTAAAGGGGCCTTTCCCCACCCTCCTTGCTTTGTTTCAGCAAACAATGATATTTAAGCCTGAAGCTTATACTCTTTTTTTTAAGATCGACTCGTTTCTTTGAGTCATCTCCCATGTATACAGGAGGGATAAATGTTTTTAAATTTCTGTTTGTTTTTCTCCTGTGCATCTGTCTTTTGTTATAGGGAGTCCCAGCTAAGAATTATGAAGGACAGAGAGAAAATTATTTTTCCTCCCCTGCAGAATCAATAAGAAAGACTGACAACTGCGCAGAAAAATGAGCAGGGCGATCAACAGACAGTACCCACTAAACAAAAACAAACACTCACTACTCCTAAATAGATGAGAAGCTCAATCTCACTTGTGAAAAAATGAAACTTAAAATTATGCAAGAGCTTCCCTTTTCCATGTATCAGACTGTGGCAAGGGGAAGAGGCTTTAAGTGCCTGGATGAGGGGGCGTTTAGTGTTTATATTTACTGTGTACACTTAAGTCTTAGGGCCTTTTTGAATTTTATACCATGGACATATTTTGCCTTTTCAAAAATAAAGGTGTTTTAGTTGCAAGTATGCAGAAATCCTAAGCAAAAAGGTTTGAAATGGAGAAGTTGCAGATGTTACCTCTTCTCCCATGGGGCAGCTACTCATTCACTCCTGTCACTGACACTCTCTGAGCAACTGCAGTGCCTGGTGTTGTTCTGGGCCCTGGGAAACGGCAGTGAAAAAGGCAAAGTCCCCAGCCTGGTGGCCCTTGTGTTCTGGCAGCGTGAGACAGACAATAAAGAATCGAGTCCCTATATGGTCTGCAGGTGATGACAGGTGACATCGAGGACTGGTAGGGAGGGGAGGTGAGGAGCGCTGGGAGGGAGCTGGGTAGACTTTGCATGCTTTTTTTTAGCATAGGGTGCTCAAGAAAGTCCTGAGCAAGACAGTGACATTTCAGCCGAGTCCTCAAAGA
Source organism: Symphalangus syndactylus (assembly GCF_028878055.3). NCBI lineage: Eukaryota > Metazoa > Chordata > Mammalia > Primates > Hylobatidae > Symphalangus > Symphalangus syndactylus. The sequence goes on from NC_072433.2 coordinate 129,253,224, forward strand.
GATGGGGGAGCCAGGCTGGGCGCGGTGGCTCACGCCTGTACTCCCAGCACTGTGGGAGGCTGAAGCAGGCGGATCACCTGAGGTCGGGAATTTGAGACCAGCCTAACCAACATGGAGAAACACCATCTCTACTAAAAATACAAAATTAGCTGGGCCTGGTGGTGCGTGCCTGTAATCCCAGCTAGTTGGAAGTCTGAGGCAGGAGAATCGCTTGAACCTGGGAGGCGGAGGTTGCAGTGAGCCAAGATCGCACCACTGCACTCCAGCCTGGGCAACGAGAGCGAAACTCCACCAAAAGAAGGAAAGGAAAGGAAGAAAGGAAAGGAAAGGAGGAAGGAGGGAGGAAGAAGAAGGGAGGAGGGAGGGGTAAGTCATGGAGGTATCTGACCAAGGGGAAGCTGTTCTAAAGAGAGGATCTTCACATGCACAGATGCAGCCCCAGAGGTGAAGCTGGTATGCACCAGGAGCAGCAGGAAGGCCTGCCATGCCGTGATGCATGAGTAGGAGGGAAAAGGGGAGGAGGAGACACCAAAGAGACAGTGCTGGGCCAAACAGAGTGGGATTTTGTACATCACTCCAGGGTCAGGGGGAAGCAGGGTGATGCCGTGGTGCGGTGCCCAGCACAGAACCATGCACCTCTCTGTACATGACTATTGGATTTGAATTTCAAATGCAACACATCATCGTGTTAAGGGAAAACTCCCTTTACTATTTTTCCACTATTTTATGAAAACAGAGTGTTGAATCATGTTTTAAAATTGTCTGTTTCAATTATTAAAGCCTTTAAATATTTTCTCTTATTCCATGATAAATTACCTGAAGAACAAAGCTTATTTGGCCTTGGTGACTTTCCTTTAATGAATTGTTTTATGCTGGTTGGTAAAATTTTATGAAGGACTTCTGCATCTATCATTACAAGTGCTACTGATCTGTAATATTTTTGAGAAATAGGATTTTTCATGGTTCTAGAATACTTCATTATAATAGGGTACTATAATCATCTAAGTTTCTGGGATTGAATATTAGAGAAGGGTTTGCCTTAATTGTCTGTCTGTCTGTCTCTCCCTTTCACTGTTTCACTGTCGCGTGTGCGTGCACACACATACACACACACACACACAAATGGGCTCAAAAAATACATATATTTAAGGCATAGATATATAGTGGGATTCAGATTTCTGTACCTGACCACTCACTCCCTCATATTCTGTAGAATTCATCTGGTCTCTCCCAAAGCCGCATCTCAGGGGTCATGGAACGAGCTGCTTTTTGCCAAGCTGCTGAATCAGGTCACAGTTGGCCGCTGGCCGTGCTCAGCCTCTCTCAGTTCCGTCTCTGCTTGCCCACCCCTCCCTGAGATGGAGTCTGGGTGTTTGGGAGACCAGGGGCCCCCATGGTATCCCTGACAGCAGGGGGAAGCACTTCTCAGGTCCAGGCAGTGACCATGATGCGGTGCCAGGAGCCCCGTGGGCCTTCAACATATGAACTGGCGGCTGGGGTAAGCTCCTGAGATGGGTTTGTTTGGGACCCAAGAGACCCCATGACTGCCTCAGTCTCACCTCAGCCCTCTCCAAACTGAAGTCTCTTGTGAGTCTCCACCACGTCCTGCATTTGCTTCCCTGTCCCAGACCAGCCTATACCCAGTCTCTGCCTAAGGGTCACCTTGCCCCTTTCTACCTGGGAACCAAGAGGAGCCCAGTGAAGCCAGGATCAGGTGCGCTGAGTCATCGGTGCCGCCTTCAGAGATGTGTCCTCCCCTGTCCCCGAGCCTGGTGCGCAGACACTTCTGCCTGTGGCTTCCAGTTGAGTTTGGCCAACGGTCAGCACCAGCTGAAGGCAAAAAGGAGGGAGAACAGGGCCTTGGGTTTTATCCTCATTTTCTGATTCTCCCACTGTTGGCTCCTCTCCCCAAGGCCCAGCACCTAGCGGGAGCCTGTCTGCCCAGCACCACCCGCCACTGTCAGGCCTGGGAGCAGCAGTGGCTCTTGCCTTTGCTGGCGCCAGGCCCTGTGGCCCCCTGCAGCCTTCTCTGTGCTCTGCCCACACATGGTCAAGTTCCCAGTTGATATGGGCTATGTGTTTCCTGCCAGAGGCCTGCTGGATATGCAAGGCCTCGCCTCCTATTCTCACTCCATTACTGACTTCTCCCTGATGCTGAAGCAGTGTCCTTGTCTGGGGTAATCCCTGAGGTTCCTTGCCTCATGCCAACAAAATTAAGGACATGGACACACACAAGGAGGTTTAGGCCGGGCACGGTAGCTCACAGCTGTAATCCCAGCACTTTGGGAGGCTGAGGTGGGCAGATCACTTGAGGTCAGGAGTTCGAGACCAGTCTGGCCAACATAGTGAAATCCCGTCTCTACTAAAAATACAAAAATTTGCCAGGTGTGGTGGTGCAGACCTGTAATCCCAGCTACTTGAGAGGCTGAGGCACAAGAATCGCTTGAACCCAGGAGGCAGAGGTTGCGGTGAAACCAGATGGCACCGCTGCACTCCAGCCTGGACGACAGAGCGAGACTCTGTCTCAACAACAACAGTAAGAAAAAAGAGTGGGGGTTTAATAGGCAAAAGAAAGAGAAAGGAGAACAGCTGTATCCCTTGCTAAAGAGAAGGGCGCCAGAATGGGACTTCCAGCCTGCAGCAGAATGCAGCAGATTTTATATACAGGCTTGAGGAGGGGGTGTCTGATTCACAGAGGGCCCACAGATTGGTTGGACCAGGTGTGATGTTTACACAGCATTCGCGGATGCTGACCATCCCACCCTAATCTTATTAAGCAAATTGCCTTCCACTTGGTGGGTGCCATGTTGTCTGCTCCTTACTGTACACGTGGCTGGCAAAGGGATGGGAAAATGGAGCCGCCATGTTGGACATGCATAGACCCAGGTAGCCCCTTTCCTACTGGCACAGCTGCCGGCATTCACCATGCCAGGTTCTAGCCTGCCTTTCTATGTGTGCAGCTCGATTTTATAGGTTGCTCTTGGTTAGAAAAGAAATGATTTGGGGGCTGCTGCTTTTAATTGAAAGGAAAACCTTACTAAGGACATCCTTACCCTTCCTTAGTATCTGCCTAAATAAATTTTTTTTTTCTTTTTTTTTTTGGTGGAATCTCACTCTGTCGCCCAGGCGTGATCTTAACTCACTGCAACTTCCACCTCCCCAGTTCAAGCAATTCTCCTGCCTCTGCCTCCCGAATAGCTGGGATTACGGGTGCCCAGCACCACATCCAGCTAAGTTCTGTATTTTTAGTAGAGACAGGGTTTCATTATGTTGACTGGGCTGGTCTCGAACTCCTGACCTCAAGTGATCCGCCCACCCCAGCCTCCCAAAATGCTGGGATTACGGGTATGAGCCACGGTGCCCAGCCAACAATTTCTTCATAAATTCTGTATCAATGCAGTTAGGATAGCAGAGAACTAAACAGGAACTGGAAGAGAAGCCCTCCCCTCAGGCTCCCTCCCAACTCCCTGCCAGGCATCTCCTCCAAGAGACCTAGCAGGACCCACACATCCAATCTTCCCCTCTGCTCCCTCCAGGTCTGTTCACCCCACAAGCTTTGGGAGCCATCAGCCATGAGCAGAGGGCTTCCCCAGGTTGCAGTTAGTCTATGTAGCATCTTGGTGCAATTTTGAAAGAGGCCCCTCCTTCCTCAGGACACTTTACTTCTATCTAGAAGAAAAATTGCTGTATTTATTTTGTATCTAGAAAACTGTCAGGACAAATCTATAAATCTACAGTGTGTCTGCCATGAATGAAAGTTGCCCCTTACATGAGATCTTTGCACAGTGCACAACCTGTACTCCCGGGCCCTGCCTTCCTGGCTTTTCTCTGTCTAATATGTTTGTGTTCCTCCCAGCCCTCCTCTCATGACTGAGAACTAAGCATTTCTGCATCTTGGGAGGATCTCTAAGGTCAAGTGGTGAAAAACAACATCTTCCTAGAGAGATCAAGTACCCACTCTGTCCCAAGGGTGATACCTTCCTGATTCAGCCTGAGAAGGTAGACTGCTTCATGGAGGACCTGTTAAAAAGGGGAAGTTAAAATGTGGCAACTTAAATATTGGCAAATATATTTTGTCTTTTACATATGCTAGAGACTTTACTCATCTCAATCCTCACATGCTTCATTCCGTTTTACAGATGTAGAAATTGAGCTACCCCATGGCTCAGCAGCTCCTCCTAATGTACCTTGTGAAATGCTATAGGATGAGGCTCTTCCCACCTCCAAATCCACTAACTGCTCAGTAAATGGGAAAACAAGAATTCGAAGAGCACAGGAGATCTATTAGGACACATTGTCCTCCACCCTGGTTTTTTTTTTTTTTTTTTTTTAATGTGGCTCTGAGGCATTTTTGGCCATCTGCATGTCTGGGCTTGCGAGCTTGGATGCCAGTTTTCACTTAAGGAAAATTTTTACACTGTAGTCAAAAGCCATTTAAGAAATAAACGCTGGGAAGATGATAATGGAAGGGCTGGTAACCTTTAATGACGGTGGTGCTTGCAAAACGTATAGTTCAGGAAGGGCTGATGCTTGATCCAAAAAGCTCTTGTTAAAATCCAATCTTCTTCAGCAATGAGCATTAGCAGGAAATGCTTGCGATGAACAAAAACGCAGGAAAGGTTAATGGCCTTCTTTGCTATAACAATTCAGGGTTTTATCTCACGTTCCAGCTCATCCTCGGATCATGCACAGGTTGAAGCATTTTTTTTTTCTTTTTGGTAATCAGGAGAGAAATTGATTACCAAAATTATAATTAAGAGCTGGGAAAATATGCAACAATTTGGCTGCTTCATTTAGCACATATTTCAGGTTAATTGCATGAATTTACTAATGAAGATATTTGCATGAATATTTTCAGTGGCTACATTCAACTTATTGTGTAACGAATACTCTGCTGAGCAGATGAGTTTACTTTTTGTCGGACTTAGAACAAAGGCCACAACCCTCAGTGAGATGTGCAAGGAGACTGTTCTAGGCTTATGTGTCAGCCTGTCAGTAATCTGGTATACCTCCCTGGTAGAATTTACCCTGTCCACTGTACAACCAGATCTTTTTCTAATTTTGAAAAAGACTGGAAGATTCCAAAGAAAGTGGAAAAACAACCTTTATCATCCCTTTTTTTTTAAAAAAAAAAAAAAAGTATGTTAAAGGCCAAGCACAGTGGCTCATGCCAGTAATCTCAGCATTTTGGGAGGCTGAGACAGAAGGCTCACTTGAGCCCAGGAGTTCAAAACCAGCCAGAAATGGGTAATGTAGACCCTATTTCAAAGAAAAGATAACCACTGTTAAGGTTTAGGGACATTCTATTCTAAATACTTCTTCTTTGGTAAGAAACTTCTTGTTTCTTACCAAAATGAATTATACTATACATACGGTTTTGTATTTAATCTACCTTTTTACTGAACAATATAAATTGTGAACACTCTCAATTAGTAAACATTTTTCTATCACTGTATAAAGGTACAAAGTTTTTCATTGTGTGGAGGGGTCACAATTTATTTAAGTGATCCCCTTTTATTGGACCTTTACGTTGAACTCTGCTACGATTATAAGTAGCAGACAGTGAACATTCGTGAAGCTCTTTGAACACATCTGGAATTATTTCCTAAAGATACATTTGTAGAGACTAGACGATTGGAAAGCCCTGATAGATACTGCCGAATCTGACCCCCTAGGAAGATGCACATTTGAAATCCCACCAGCAGGATGGGATAAGGCTTGTTTCCCTGCAGTCTCACCAACATTGGGAACCAATGCCATCCTTTCAAATGAGACCTGAAAAACTGATCTCTTTGTTGATTTCGTTTGCATTTCTTTAGTTCCTAGTGGAACGAGTGACTATTTATGGGCCATTTATGGTTCTTTGTAAACTGCTAGCTCAAGTGTTTTGCCCATTTTTTAAAATTGGGGTTAATTTTGTTTTTACTGCTTTGTAATTTTTGGGGGGCGTCTTAAGAATATGGCCATTAAACTGCTATATATGGTACAAATATTTTTCCATTAATTGTAATATTTTTGTATTTGTGCAACAGCCAGCTTAGCTGCAACCCCCTGCTGAGGCCAGAGCTCTTACCAACAGAGAGTTTGCACTTTGAGCAGCTGCATGTGGAGAAAGCCGGGCCTGAGAATCAGAAGGCCACGTGCCACCTCCCCCCAAATCACCATTAGTGTCCTGAGTGAGGCAGAGGCTCCCTGGGGTGCAGATGGAGAAGGGTGACTGGAGACTGGGGAGGACTCTGGGCTTGGGCGCCCCCAGCGTTGGTCCAAGCTAAGGTTGGGCTGGGAAAAGCTTTTGTTTCCAAGCAGAGACTTCACATGAGTTTAATCTGGAAAACATAAAGAAATCTCAAAAAAAAACACGAACTACTTTCCTTTAAAAAGATATTTAGACCAGGCACACTGGCTCAAGCCTGTAATCCCAGCACTTTGGGAAAATGGTTTGAGGCCAGGAGTTCAAGACGAGCCCGAACAGCATACATAGCAAGACCCCATCTCAGCAAAAAAGAAAAGATATTTAGTATGATTCTGAAATACAGTGAAGGATCCTAGATTGGAGCCTGAATTATAGAAAATGTTGTTAGATGGCCTAGTATTGAACAGTGGAGTGTAGATTATTTAGATAATAGTGTTGAATCAATATTGAGCTCCCTGAACTCAATCATCTGGTTGTGATTATAGAAGAAGATGCCTCGGTTCATAGGGGACACGTGCTGAAATAGTTAAGGATAAATATCACGCTCCCTGCAACTTACCGTGGGTGAGAGGCTTCCTGACAGGACCTTGGAAGACACTCGGTGAATGTGTGTGTTAACAAGGAAGGGACCTAGCAGAAGGGTCTGTGTGTGGCTGTTCGCTGTTCTGTTCCTGTGACTTTTCCATAGGTTTGCACGTGTTTTCAAGTTAAACATTTTTAAATGCTACTGAAATTCTAGGCGTGGCCAGGCATGGTGGCTCACACCTGTAATCCCAACACTTTGGGAGGCTGAGGCAGGAGGACCACTTGAGCCCAGGAGTTCCAGACCAGCCTGAGCAACATAGGGGGACCCCACCTCTATAAAAAAAAAAAAAAAAAAGCCAGGCACGGTGGCGCATGCCTGTAGTCCCAGCTACTTTCGAGGCTGAGATGGGAGGATCACCTGAGACTGAGAGGTTGAGGCTGCAGTGAGCCATGATGGCACCACTGTGCTCCAGCCTGGGTGACAGAGTGAGACCCTGTCTCAAAAACAGAACAAAACAAAAAAATCGAGGTGTAACAGCCAGGCTTGTTAAAGATGAACAGTTGTTGGCAGAACAAAGTCAGGATTCCTGAGTCCTCCATCTCAGAGGCAGCTTCCCAGGGGCCCAATCTCTGCCCCTGTGACCTGCCCCAGCTCTGCCCCTGTGACTTGCCCCACACACCCCTCAAGTCCTCTACCTCACCCCTATTGTTCCCCACACACATCACACAGGAAGGACATGTCTTTCTTGGAAACAGTGTTATTCACACTCTTTCAGACACACACAAAAAGAACAACGCAATGAACGCCCATGTTCCCCAGACAGCATTATCACATCTTAGCTGAATGTTGCATTTCCTCAAATCTCTCTGTTGTTTTTCTTTTTTTAAGGAATAAAGCATCATGGAATTGCTGGGGCCCGCATGTAGCCGCCTCTAAGCCCTGTGGTCCCCCTGTCCTGTGGTTCCTCTCTCTCGTCCACTGGGTGTTTCTCCTTCAACTGTTTGTTTTCAAACTTCCAATATATCCACAAGCAATATGTGGGTTTTTCCAGGTTTTAAAACTTTACATAAATATTATGCAGAGCACATCATTCCGCGACCTGCTTTTCTGGCTCTGTGTTGTTTGTGAAATGCATCCAAATGAATATACATGTGGTTCTAACCCCTGGAATTTAACCTGTGTTTCGTATTCCACCGAATTTGAATATCCCCTCATAGATTTTATGCTTTCCCCCATAGATGGATATGCATGTGGTATCCCCTTTTACAGGCAGTGCTACAATTCACCTCCTTAGCCACAGGTCCTTCAGCACCTGTGACAATGTCAAAGGTGTATTTACCTGTTAGGGAAATAAAGGGGAGAGGAACTGGTGGCGTTCAGCAGGAAGCCGCCATCTGAATCTCAGAGCACATGCTCAGAGTTTGGACTTTGCAACTCACTTCCCTGTTGTCCTTCCCTCCTCTGCTTCTTGCACCTTGTCCCCCAGAACCTGACACAGCTACAGTATCGGTCAGGGTTTTGCTGCACTAATGCCGTGTCATAAACAATCCCAGATTCCAGGGGCTTTCAAGTATGTATTGCTCGCTCGAGCATCAGGCTCAGCTCTGTGCCAGTTGTGGATTAGATTTGCTCTGTGGGTGTTTGATTCCTGAAGGGTCAGTGGTTTCCTGGGACATGCTCTTTTCCTGGTGAAAGTCCAAGGCAAACCATGAAAGCACAAAAGCACACGTAAAGCCTCTGTCCAATGCGGCGGATATGATATCTGCTCATATTCATTGGCCAACAAAAGTCACACGGCTAAGCCCGAAGTCAGCAAGAGGGGAATAGACTCCAACCACTGTGGTGCCTTGGGCAGGAGGGGAGGAAGAAGTATGTGGTAAATGAAGCCATCTACCCCAGGTACAGACCTTCTCTTCGTCTGTTCCTCCCACCACACACACACACACACACACACACACACACACACACACACACACATCAAAGGCGTTCAAACCAAAGCGACTCCATCTTGTATTGGGGTTGGTTAAAATAAGGCTGGGACCTGCTGAGCTGCATTCCCAGGAGGTTAAGGCATTCTTAGTCACAGGATGAGCTAGGAGGTCAGCAGAAGATACAAGTCACAAAGACCTTGCTGATAAAACAGCCTGAGGTAAAGAAGGTGGCCAAACTCACCAAAACCAAGATGGCGATGACAGTGACCTCTGGTCGTCCTCATTGCTCTTTATACACTAATTGTAATGCATTAGCATGCCAAAAGACACTCCCACCAGCACCATGACATTTACAAATGGCAACATCAGGAAGTCACCCTACGTGGGCTCAAAAGGGGAGAAACCCTGAGTTCTGGGGATTGCCCACCCCTTTCCCAGGAAACTCATGAATAATCCACCCTTTGTTTAACATATAATCAAGAAGTAATAATAAGTCTAAGCTGCTGGGCAGCCATGGTGCTGCTCTGCCCACAGGGTGGTCATTCTTTATTCCTTTACTTACCTAGTAAACTGGCCTTCACTTTATGGATTTGCCTCGAATTCTTTCTTGCTGGAGACCCAAGAACCCTCCCTTGCGATCTGGATTGGGACCCCTTTCCAGTAACGTGCACACACACACATGCATGCATGCACACACACAGACGCACAGATGCACACACCCACACACACGCGCACACATGCGCGCATGCACACGCACACAAATACTCACACTTGCAGACTCCTTCCCACCTCTCCTCCCCAGTTATCTACCGCCCACTCCTTGGTTCCTGCCAGTTGTTTCCGGGGCTGGATTGGGTTGGAGAGTGACAGCTAGGCAGGTGCCGGGTGCGCTGATCATAAGGGCAGCAAACGTGTCATGAGAAGGGTAACAAGATGAAGAAAAGAGAATCTGCCCACAAACCTCCCCAGGAGGCTAAAATCATCCACTGGAAATGATCATAGGATGAGCCTCCGGAGTGAAGAGAGGGCCCCATGGGGCAAGGTTAGCTCGCAAGCCAGGCTAGCAGCTGCCCTCCCAGAGGCAGGATGTGGCTCACTGCAAAGCCTTTACCCCTCATGCCCAGGCAGGTTTGGACCGCCAGGCAGAGCTGAGTTGCCAGGGACAAGAATGCTCAGCAGTACCAATGCAGTGACTCCTCGCAGCCCTCTCCACTCAGCGCTCAGTCTCTCCTTAAGTAAAAGTTGGCAAAATAGTTAAAGAACATGAGTTTGAGGGATTCCATGGAGAATTCTGCTAGGATCCGTATATATCCTTGTTGACCTTAATGGTAGATTTCGGATTTCGCGACCCTGATGCAACCAAATAACATATTTTTGTCATGAGAATTCTATTTTTCCAGGCTTAATCTTTTATTTTATTTTATTTTATTTATTTATTTTTTTCAGACACAGTTTCTCTGTTGTTGCCCAGGTTGGAGTGCAATAGGGCAATCTCAGATCACCACAACCTCTGCCTCCCCAGTTCAAAAGATTCTCGTTCCTCATTATGTAGCTGGGATTACAGGGATGCACCACCACGCCCAGCTAATTTTTATATTATTAGTAAAGACAGGGTTTCTTCATTCTCTGTATTCGTCAGGCTGGTCTCAAACTCCCGACCTCAGGTGATGGGCTAGCATCAGCCTCCCAAAGCTGGGATTACAGGTGTGAGCCCAAGACTGGTGCCCAGTCAATCTTTTAATTCTGTGAAGGAAAATCTCTTGAGGAAACCAGCAAGGGCTCTTAATCAAATGTTTGTTGTGGGTGTTTTTTGACTGCTTAACCAACACGCATGCGCTCCCTGCCCGTCTCCTCCAGGGCCCTGTGGGGAATTCACCCTTCCCCATCCTCAGCCATGTGGCTTGGTGAGACCGACCCTGCCCTCAGCAGGGGGTGCACCCCACGGACTTGAACCCAAGTCTTGTGGGTCTAGCGGTAGAACACAGGCTCAGGACGGAGGTTGCTGTGTGGCTGTCAGGAGTGGGCAGCCCCAGGGTAAAGCTGGTATCAGAAGAGGCAGAGCCCAACTTGAAGGTGTCTTTTGAACCCTGAAACGAGGCCCTGGGAAAGCAAGGCCCACGCGTGCTTCAGACGGACATGCTCACAGGTTAGCCAAGGAGCCGTCATTCAACACACCCTGGCCTCTTCATTCGGTTCTGCCTTGGAAAAACGGAGCCATCAGTGAGGCAGCATCATTCTTCTGGGGTAATACCCAAGGTTTATTGCCTCCTGCCAAGGAAATCAAAGACAGGGACACACGTGGAGTGAGGTTAAGAGTGGAGGTTTAATAGGCGAAAGAATGGAAAAGAGAATAGCTCTCTCTCCTGCAGAGACAGAAGGGTGCCTGAGTGGGTCTTCCGGTTTTGTGGTGAAATGTATGGGGTTTTATAGACGAGCTGGAGGAGGCGGTGTCTGATTTACATAACACCCCAGAGATTGGTCAGACCAGGTGTGACATTTGCATAGCGCCAGGAGAAGATGGTCACCCCACCCTAATCTTTTATTATGCAGATAGGGTCTCTGCCTGGCCAGAGCCATGCTGGCCAGCGCCGTATTGTCTGTTCCTTACTGTACATGTGGTCAAGAAAGAAAAGGGAAGATGGAGCCGCCATGTTGAACATGCCTGGCCCCCGGTAGCCTTCTCCTATTGTCACAGCGGCTGGCATTCACCTATGCAACCTTCCATCCTGTTGATGTTTGTAGCTCGATTTTACTGGCTGCTCTTTGTTAGAAAAGAAATGATTTGGGGGCTGCTTTTTGTTAAAAGGGAAGCCTTACCGAGGACTTCCTTACCCTCACTATCTGCCTAAATAATTTCTTTTTAACTGCTGTATCAATTAGCTGCATTACTCAGGGTGAGGAAATCGATAATGAGCCAATTATTGATAGGCATACACCGTGAAGCCGACGGAAAATATCACCTGAAGGCCTTAGGAGAATGATCGCTGTGTTTCTTAGAGCAATGACCACACAATTCCAGCTTTCAATTCCTGGTGCCACGCAGGCACTTTGCAGCAATGTAAGCTGATGTGTGCCCTTTGGCTCAAGCCGGCTGAAGGCCTCTCTATCGCTCCTGACATGCAGAGGCCAAAGCAACCCAACCCGGTGTCAAACCCAGGCTGACACTAGAGGAAAATCTCCAGGCCTGGAGGATCCACAGAGCCTCAGACCTCAAATGCTTGTCCCCACAGACCCACCACCCAGGCCAATATTCACTTTCCCCACTACACATGGGTTGGAGGACACTGCTCTCCATCCCAAGCTCCAAACCAGGGGAGGACACACACAATCTTCCCATAATTCCACCCAGCATCGTGGAAGAGTCCCACAAAGACCCCGAAGCGTGAAAGGGAACGTAGCAGAACCATGAAGTCCCATGGAGGAATTATGCTCTGCGGCCACCATCAGAAGGTCTGGATCAGGTTCCATCAAGGTTGCTGATGGATCTGAGGGCACTGCCAGGCATGGTGGCTCACGCCTGTAATCCCAGCATTTGGGGAGGCCAAGGTGGGAGAATCACTCAAATCGAAGAGCTTCATACCAGCCTGAGCAACATTTTGTAGAGATCCCATCTCTACAAAAAAAATGAAAAATTTAATTAGCGAGATGTGGTGGTGCATGCCTGTAGCCCCAACTACTCAGGAGGCTGAGATGGGAGGATTGTTTGAGTCCAGGAGGTGGAGGCTGCAGTAAGCCATGATCGTGCCACTGCACTGCAGCCAGGATGACAGAGCAAGGCCCCATCTCAAAAAATATATATACATTTTTGGGGGCAGCCTGAAGACTAGAAGGGGGCTAAGTTGGGGCAGAACGCTGAGAGGACTGAGCAACTGCAAAGACAGCACCCCAGTGTTTGCAGAGGATCACAGAGGCCAGGCTGCTGCCCCAGGAACAATCGCTTTGACTGCAAGGATCACAGTGGACAAGGCAGGGTCCATAGCCCAGTGCTGAATAACGGAAAACAGCACAGATGGCGAAGAACCCCATTCATCCTGAGCAGTGAAGACCTCCAAAAAATAAACCCACTTTGAGAAGTCCAGCCATCTCTTACACTGTTGGGAGAGAGACGCCAATGTCAGTTTTAAAGAGCAAGCTATCTTCTCTTCTGGTGGCAACAGAATAAAAATACCAGAGAGCATGTTCCCTTCAAGTATTTAGCATCACATAACAAATATTTATTGAACACCCAATATTTGCAGATACTCCTCTGGCCTGATAATATGGAAGAAGGGTTCTTTGCTAAGAATTTGAATGGGGTTCATCTTATACAAGAGGTGGATGCAAGCCGTAGATCCACCCTAAGTTGTCACGAAGCCACTGGCCCCCACACTCACAGAGCTGTGACAGGTGTGCGTGCACGACAGCTCCTAAGTCTTACGTTTAGCTTGTTAATAAGGATGAAGCTGGATGGCCGGAGCACACCCAGGGAGGGACTGTGGTTTGTTTAATTAAACAACAAGAGAATGGTACAAAAATCAATACTCAATTCCGTTCTCAAAGCCAAAGACACCCAAATTTTGCATAGGTCATGGGTGCTTCAGATGAACATGCTCCCAGATAACAAGCCAAGTGGCCATCCCTCAGTCTATCCTGGCCTCTTCATTTGGTTCTGGCTTGGAAAACTGGAGTCAATAGCTGCATTACTCAGGGTGAGGAAATCAATAACGAGCCAATTATTGATAGGCATATGCCGTTAAGCAGACTGAAAAAATTACCCAAGGGCTTTAGGAGAATGATTGCTGCGTTCCTTAGAGCAATGGCCACACAATTCCAGCTTTCAATTCCTGTTGCCATATTCACCAAGATTTTTGGGGCTTTTGTAATACCTAATTGGGATTGGTAACAATATCCAAGCCTCCACCCCATGCAATGTTTTAGGCATTTATCAAAGCCAGATGAACAGGAGGGAGGAAATAAAATCACACTCAATCCTAGAAATATAGGGAAGGGCGCTGGGGGCAATTGAAGGCCTGCCCTGCACTATATAGAAATTGTCTCCTTTAATCCTCACAATCCATGTATTGTTTCCCTCTGGAAGGTGGTGGAAATGAGGCTCAGAGAGGTGAACTTGACCAGTGTCACTCAGCTGAAGAGTGGTAGGATGGAGATTCGAAAGAACATCTCGTTTGAAAGGCCACACCCCTCCTACTGAACCTCATTCCAGATTTTCTAAAAGCCCCAATATTTTCTTTATGTCAATAAAATGCACATAGATTGGGCAGGGCAACAAGATAAGGAAGAAGGGGAAGGGGCTCAATAAGAGTATGATTTGCAGCTGGATGTGGTGGCTCACATGCCTGTAATCCCAGCACTTTGGGAGGCCGAGGCAGGCAGATCACAGGCCAGGAGTTCGAGACCAGCCTGGCCAACGTGGTGAAACCCTGTCTCTACTAAAAATACAAAAATTAGCTGGATGTGGTGGCACATGCCTATAATCCTAGCTACTCATGAGGCTGAGGCAGGAGAATTGCTTGAACCTGGGAGGCAGAGGTTGCAGTGAGCTGAGATCGCACCACTGCACTCTAGCCTGGGTGACAGAGCAAGACTCCCTCTCAGAAAAAAAAAAAAAAGTATGATTTGCAAGTCAGGTATGACACGTCAAGAGCAACTGCCTCTCCAACAGGACTATTCCCTCCCTTTATCTGGACCTAATACCTTACTTAATGTAACCATTCGTCACATTTACTTTATCGCCACCACATCCCATTGCTGGTCTGAAAGTGCCTAAACCTCCCACAGATATTCCGTAGGAATTTCTCTTAAGCTAGGTCTCCCCCATCCTATTTTTGTGGGGGTTGGGAGGTATTATGAGACTACTTCTTAGCATTCACACTCTTTTGATTTACTCCAGCAGGTCTCCAACTTGCCTTTCAACCTGCTAAGATTTTTTGAATCTTAATTCTGCCATCCAGAGTAAGGGCCCACTCTTTTTGTTCTATGTAATCTCCAGAACTGATAAATATGCTTCTGTTTCAACCAAGACAGGCAGATGGATGAGTGTGCACATGAAAATGAACCATCAAGAATATCTTCTGTGCAACATGCCAGCACTTAGCCAAGACAGGCAAATCCCTGCCAAAGTTACCTAACTCCTTCTTCCAGTGCATTCTAACCAGTAATCGTGCAAAGCTCCTGTCTGTCTAAGTATCCAAGACACTTTCTTTAGCCTGTTATAATCCTTGACTGCAAGCCCCCTGAAGGCAGGGGTTGTGTCAGGTTTTGCTCACCCCTGGGTCCCCAAAACCCAGCCTACACAAGTGTGCACACAGATAGGTGACGAATGAATGAAGGGATGAAGACATGATGCTGCACTGTCACCCCTCACTCTCCACCCACACTGTACATCCATCAGGGTGGTATGTTTGCATGTAGCCACTCCTGTTGGGTTTTTAGAGTGGTGGTTCTCGAATGGGAAAGTTGTCACCTACCCTGGGGGGACTTTGGAAGTTTGTGGGGAGTTTTCTGGTTGTCACAATGGCTGGCATGAACAGTGGCCTTCAGGGGGATGCTAGATATTCTGCAATGCACTGAACAGTCACAAAGAAGACAAAGTCAGCCCTGTCCTGCAAAAACCCTCTGTTATTTCAACAGGCATCCGTGAAAGTGGACAATTCTGTTTGCATGCAAACACATGGCGTCTTTTACACAGTTTTAATGTACATAGAATACACTAGTTTATACTTTAATGTGAATGAGTTCACAGGTGAGCAGGAAAGGTGTAGCAGAGACCTACAAAGGAACCTCCTTCTGGGTAAAAAAAAAAAAAATGGAATATGCAATGGGAATGGATAAGAGGAACTCAGAGCCCTCCAAGTGGACAGGGGAAGGGTGCCTTGAGGAAGTGATGCTGCAGCAGGGAAGGTTTAATGCAGAGTAGGTATTCATGAGGGGAGGGGGAAAGCAGAGTGAGTCAGGCAGAGGCAACAGCATGTGTACAGGCCTTACAGCAAGTGGGACAAGACATTTCAGACAGATTATTATTTTTTTCATTCTGCATTCTGTTGTTGCTAATTTATGTTCAGGTCTGATCCCAACATTGGATTGAAAGCTTCTTAAAGCCAAGACCGTATCTTACCCATCACTCTATCCTTCCCGGACCTTGCACAGTAACCAGAACCCAATACACACTCAAAGTATGTTAGTTGACATTGATGCGCAGTCGGGAGATACTCTAAAGACCAGTCCATACTGGGGGAGGGGTAGCAATCAAGGCTCCCAGGTCTCCTACTGCTTCCTTCTTTTGATAAATTGCAAGTGGGAGATCAGCTGATCAGGAAGACCTGCCTGTAGTGATCAATAGGACTTCGTTCCTTAGCATTACCTGAAACATGTGACATGTGACCCACGCGTGATCAAGGGTAAGCACAGGTCTGAATGACACTGATTTCAGTACAAATAAGGTAACTCGACCTCAGACACAGCATTGTATTTTGTTTTTGTTGCTCTGTTTGTTTGTTTTGAGACAAGGTCTTTCTGTGTCACCCACGCTGGAGTGCAGTGGCACAATCACGGCTCACTGCAGCCTCAATCTCCCGGGCTCAAGCGATCCTCTTGCCTCAGCCTCTTGAGTAGCTGGTACTATAAAAGCTCATATAATTTCATATATGCCCAGCTAATTTCTTATTTTTTTGTAGAGACGAGGTCTCACTGTGTTGCCCAGGCTGGCACCAAACTCCCGAGCTCAAGCAATCCTCCCACCTCGGCCTCCAAACATGCTGGGATGACTGGCACGAGGCACCATATCCAGCGCAGCCCTGTGTTTTGCAATGGAACTATTGAAGATGGAGAGAGGAGTGGAGAGAAGGGGTTACAACCAGGTGTCGAGGCCACTCTGCTCATGGTTGGCTTTGGGGCTTCAGAGGAGGAGGGGCTGGTCTTCATCGTCTGTTTCTTATTCCCTCTAAGGAAACTAACAGGCTTCTTCAGACAGAAAGAACTGCTGAGGGACCATGAAAATGTTCCAGGGCCTCTTGATGCCACCCCACAGGCTTTGAAATGCTCGCTGTTACCCAGTCATAAAGAAAATGCCATTTTGGAGATCTCTGTGTTAATTACCATCGTTGGAGAGATTTTATCTATATTTATATAATGGCTTCCCAGGTTTTCCTTGTTTTGAGTCAAGCTAACAAATTTATAGCTGTTACGGAACACAGATTGCTCTGGTATGTTTTAAATTCTGCAAACGGAAAACCTTGCCTGTTGAGAGAGGTGGCTAGACCCCAGAACAATTAGTGTCTAATAATTTGTTAATGTCGGAGATGCTCAAAGATACAGTTTTAAATGCCTACCTTAATGTCTTATGTGCAAAAAGAAAGGCATTTGAAGAAGCCATCATCGGGTTAGGCACATTAATATGATTATATACTTTTGTGAAATGTAAAAAGCTCCTGTTACATCTCTAAAAAGGGACAAATGAAGCCAGCATCCTTATTTTTATCACTTAATTTCCCTGCTTGAATACAAATGATTGGCTGATAATTGCTAATTGTGGAGGGAGGCAGGTGGAGGACCGCTGGATTGAGGGGAGAGGTCAAGGGTTGAAAGACCCCTAACTGGGAGTGCACGTGGCGAAGGCTGGTCACCAGGCCTGCCCAGGGCACCTGTGCTGGAGAAGTCACCATACTGCATGGTCTGAGCTCCTGCAAGCTCCAAGGTGTGAGCTTATCAAAACTTGGTGAGGACTCACTTCACTAGGGTCAGAGAAGCTAGCGCAATCATAGGGAATGATGTTTTCTGCCCAGTACCCTTCTCTTCCGATAGAGCAGCTCCCCTTCATCTAACGCAGTGGTTCTCTCACCCGATGGTGCATCAGGATCACCTGGAGGGCTTGTTAACCAGATGCTAATTCAGCGCCTCTGTGGTAACCCCCAAATGCCCCATCAAGTTCCCAGGTGATGCTGATGTTGCTGTCATGGGACCACACTGTGAGGATCATTGCGTTGGGGGAACTGATCCTTACGGAATCAATGTTAACCTTCAGAGAAGGTCATGTGACCTACGACGGGCTTTCCCGTTGATTTCTCTCAAATCTGAATAAAAGTTGCCTCTTCCTTACTCGTGGAAAAATGTGAATCTGGAAACTGGATCCAGCTCATGGACAAAGCCGACAGAGAGAATAAAGACAGTGTGCAAAGCAGGAAAGACAAGGGGAAGAGGAAGGATTTCTGGTTCCAGCCCTGATGCCTGCTCTTTCCAAGGTTTGACCTCAGCTAATGAGCTGCCCTTTTTGGGTAAGGTAGTTTAAAATGTATTTCTGTCAACTGTAACCAAGAGAATTCTGACTACTACAGAAAGACAAACAAGAATGCCAATTTATGAAGATACAATGAGGCTGTAACTGACAGCGGCCTCAGTGTCTGTAGAGTTTTTCTCTGAAAGAGGCCAGACACAGTGGCTGACGCCTGTAATCCCAGCACTTTGGGAGGCCAAGGCAGGAGGATCACTTGAGCCCAGGAGTTCGAGACCAGCCTGGGCAACAGGGAGATCCCTTCTCTACAAAAAAAAAAAAATTAGATGTGGTGGTGGGCACCTGTGGTCTCAGTTACTCAGAAGGCTGAGGTGGGAGGATCACTTGAGCCCAGGAGGTGGAGCCTGCAGTAAGCCATGCTTGTGCCACTGTACTCCAGCCTGGGCAACAGAGTGAGACCCTGTTTCAAAAATAATAATAATTTAAAAAATAAAAACAAAGTCTTTTGCTGAAGGAGTTTAATGGGATTACCAGATAAAATTCAGATAACAAATAATTTTTTAGGGTAAACTGTGTCCCAAATATTGCAAAAGACATACCCTAAAAAAAATATCATTTGTTGTTTTTCTGAAATTCAAATAACTGTACATCCTCTGTCTTTATTTGTTAAATCTGGCAACGTTAGCTTAGGAGCAAGGCAGACCTAGGTTTTCCTCTCAGCTTGATCACTGACCATGTGACTCCAGCCTGCATCTCCCAGGCTCCCGGGGCAAGCTGGTCCGGTCAGTGGAGAGGTCAGCAATGATTGAAGGGCAGGAGGAAGAGAAAAGCCACAGTGTTTCTGGGCCCATCTCTGATGGTGGCTGCTTTCCCTCTGGGACCCCAGCTTCAGCCGAACAGCCCACCATGGATCCTATTGGTACACGTATTGCTACATGTATCATACTGGTACATGTATCATAAAGGTACATATTTTTACATTTTTCACCCAAGATCAGTTCTGTTTGTCTGAGACTCCATTCCAATGAAATCATACACTATGCACTGTTGGGATCTGGCCTCTATCACTTGGCATAATGTTTCTGAGATTCATCCATGTCGATGCATTTATCAGCACTTCGTTTCTTTTCATTGCTGTGTGTATTCCGTTGTCTGAATACACCACCTTAAAAAAAATTCTTCTCCTGTTGGTGGAGACTTGATTAGTTTCCAACTTGAAACTATTATGAATAAAGCTATGAAGAACATTTGGATACATGTCTGTATAGACAACGTTTTCATTTCTCTTGGGTAAATACTAGGAATGGAATTGTTTGATTGTAGGGTAGGTGAATGTTTTGTTTTAAAAAGAAAACTTTCTCACCTTTTTCCAAAAAGTTTACCATGCAGCTACACATGAACATTGAATGTCTGTTATGACACGAATCTTAGGATGAGACAAATCAGAATGGCTGAGAGCCTTTCAAGTCTGGGGTTCTGTGCTTCTCTTGTAATGCTTGCGTTAGTGTTTTCTAACACAAAATTCCCCAGGTCATTAGGTATGCAGAAGGTGCCGAGTCAGCAAATCCTCCCCATTCCCAGAACTTCTGCAAAGACGAGGAATAAGAGGCAAATACACTCACTGCAATGTTATATTAATACATTTAATTGACACAGTTTGGGAAGTGGGTGTGAAGCTGCTAAGTTCCTGGTTGATGCCTGCTATGGTTTGGCTGTGTCCCCACCAAAATCTCATCTTGAATTGTAGCTCCCATAATTCCCACATGTGGGAGGGACCCTGTGGGAGGTAACTGAGTCATGGGGGCAGGTCTTTCCCATGTTTTTTCTCCTGATGGTGAATAAGTCTCATGAGATCTTTCTGTTTTATAAAGGGGAATCCCCCTACGCAAGCTCTCTGTTGCCTGCCGCCACGTAAGACATCCCTTGCTCTTCCACCATGATTGTAAGGCCTCCCCAGCGATGCAGAACTGAGTCTATTCTACCTCTTTCCTTTATAAATTACCCAGTCTTGAGTATGTCTTTATTAGCAGCGTGAGAACAGACTAATGTAATGCCCATCAGCTCTACCTAAGCTGTTAGACTATGGGAGGGGCCACGACGAAGCACACCAGTAATATATAATCCACAGGAAAGCCTTCGTGGTACAACCACCCCACCTGTGCCTTTGCTGAAGACCTTTAGAGAGAGGAAGCCAGCCTTGAGTCCAGGACAACGATCAGGATGCAGTGGCCCCCAGTTCCTTAAAAGATAAAGAGCAGGATGCAGTGGCCCCCAGATTCCTTGTAGTTTGGAAATAACCAAAAACAACCCTAACAGCCATCAATAAAAATAGGGGACATGGTTCCCATCATGGAGGACAGGCAAGGCTGAAGGAGGAACTCAGACGACACCGTCAGGCCTCCTGCCAGCTTGCTTTCCTCCTGTTGGCTATGTTTCTAAGCAGACTTCCTCTGGTGGTCCAAGTTTACATCCTCAGGTTTGGCAAGCTCCAGGCAAAGGGAGCATCTCTATAGTAATATTCCAACTAGTAGTATTCCAGTAGGGTCTCATTGGCCTGGCCTGGGTCACATGCCCATCCTTGAGCCAATCGGGGCCAGGAAGATGGAGTAGGCTGATTGGCTGGGCCTGTGTCATGTGACCCCCTTTTGTACTAGTGGCACAAAAATTCCATGTGCTGAGAGTGGGAGGATCCCCTGAGACCAGGAGTTCAAGACCAGCCTGGGCAATGTAGCAAGACCCCTTCTCTACCAAAAAAATGTTTTTGGAATTAGCTGGGCATGGTGGTAGCACCCTGTAGTCTCAGCTACTCAGGAGGCTGAGACCAGAGGATTGCTTGAGCCTAGGAGGTCAAAACTGCAGTGAGCCATGATGGTGTCACTGCACTCTAGCTTGGGCAACAGAGTCAGACCGTGTCTCAAAAAAAGAAAAAGAAAATTCCGGCCCAGCGCGGTGGCTCAAGCCTGTAATCCCAGCACTTTGGGAGGCCGAGGCGGGCGGATCACGAGGTCAGGAGATCGAGACCATCCTGGCTAACACGGTGAAACCCCGTCTCTACTAAAAATACAAAAAATTAGCCGGGCGTGGTGGTGGGCGCCTGTAGTCCCAGCTACTCGGAGAGGCTGAGGCAGGAGAATGGCGTCAACCTGGGAAGCGGAGCTTGCAATGAGCCGAGATCGCGCCACTGCACTCCAGCCTGGGCGACAGAGCAAGACTCCGTCTCAAAAAAAAAAAAAAAAAAAAAAAAAAAAAAGAAAATTCCATATGCTGAGAGTAAAAGGGAGGATGATTACACCAAATCAATGTGCTGGTAGTGGGATGAAGGAGTGAGCTGGGCCAGCAGAGCTTCCTACATCTGCCACATCCTTTGGTCAGCCTACCTAATCCTATGCCAGGAGATATTAGATAATGAGGGTTAAAGCTGTTGTGATTAGCAAGATCTTAGAGAGGTAAACACTCAGGACGTGAAGACAAAGCTGCCTCCATATTTTTCAGTAGTGTGTAAAATCAGTCAATACTCTGTCTGGTACTTTATAAAAGTCTACTGAATAGGATTATAAATATATGGAAGTCTCTTCTGAGATTACTTAGTAGAAGACAAAAGAGACATATGTCATTGGGGAAATGCTGCTTCTTTCCACTGCAGTAAAAAGTGGGTAAAATAATATAGAGTGAAATGCAAATACCAAAATGCATTTCTTTGTCAGCCTTGTCATTAGAAAAGGCATAGAAAACATGCAACATTTGAAGAAAGTAGGATTAAAAGAAATTATGCTGTGTGGAAGGTTTTTTATACAACTGGGTGAGAATACATATTTTTTTTTCTTTCAAAAAAACCAAGTCACACCTAATGGTATTTGCAAGATTTTGTTTCAATAAAGAAATACGCAAAAGGCCACTTTTTCGTGAGCCACTAAATAAAAGATGTACCAGGGAATACATATTCTTCAAAGTGTATTGCTTTTTAAATAGGAATACTGTCTTATGGAAAAGCCATAAAGTATAGGTTGTAATGGAATAAAATAGAGCTCAGGCTGTGTGTGTGTGTGTGTGTGTGTCTGTGTGTGTGTGTGTGTGTGTAAAAATTTAAA
Source organism: Symphalangus syndactylus (assembly GCF_028878055.3). NCBI lineage: Eukaryota > Metazoa > Chordata > Mammalia > Primates > Hylobatidae > Symphalangus > Symphalangus syndactylus. Next base: position 129,275,188 of record NC_072433.2, read on the forward strand.
ATATAGGCCGGGCGCACAATGGCTCAAACCTGTAATCCCAGTACTTTGGGAGGCCGAGGCAGGTAGATCACCTGAGTTCGGGAGTTCGAGACCAGCCTGAGCAACATGGAGAAACCCCATCTCTACTAAAAATACAAAATTAGCCAGGCGTGGTGGCACATGCCTGTAATCCCAGCTACTCAGGAGGCTGCGGCAGGAGAATCGCTGGAACCCAGGAGATGGAGGTTGCAGTGAGCCGAGATTGCACCACAGCACTCCAGCCTGGGTAACGAGTGAAACTCCGTCTCAAAAAAAAAAAAACAAAAACAAAAACAAAAAACAAAAGAAAATTTAAAGTATAATAAAGATAGCAGCGCAATAAACAGTAGATTGCTTAATAGATGGTATTAGGAAAACTGAGACAAGATTCCTGTGTAACATTTTACAGAAAACTGGCCTCCAGTGAATTAAGAGTTAAACATGAAAGATGAAAATATAAAGCCAATAGAAGAAACTTCGGAAAATGTCTTTCTGAGCAAAAACAGAAGAAGAAATTATCAAAAAAATTTTGAAGCATAAACCATAAGGCAAAAACAATCAATGAATTTGACTACATCAGAATTAAGGCTTATCAGCTTAATGTTATGGGGCTGAGACAATGGGATTTTCTAAATATAGAATCATGTCATCTGCAAACAGTGACAATTTTACTTCCTCTCTTCCTATTTAAATACCCATTATTTCTTTCTCTTGCCTGATTGCCCTAGCCAGAACTTCTAATACTGTGTTGAATAGGAGTGGTGAGAGAGGGCATCTTTGTCTTGTGCCAGTTTTCAAAGGGAATGCTTCCAGCTTTTGCCCATTCAGTATGATATTGGCTATGGGTTTTTCAAAAATAGCTCTTACTATTTTGAGATATGTTCCATCAATACCTAGTTTATTGAGAGTTTTTAACAAGAAGGGATGTTGAATTTTATTGAAGGACTGTCCTGCATCTATTGGATAATCGTGTGGTTTTTGTCGTTGGTTCTGTTTATGTGATGGATTATATTTATTGATTTGCATATGTTGAACCAGCCTTGCATCCCAGGGATGAAGTCTACTTGATTGCAGTGGATAAGCTTTCTGATGTGCTGCTGGATTCGGATTGCCAGTATTTTACTGAGGATTTTCACATCGATATTCATCAGGGATATTGGCCTGAAGTTTTCTTTTTTTGTTGTGTCTCTGCCAGGTTTTGGTGTGATGCTGGCCTCATGAAATGAGTTAGAGAGGTGTCCCTCTGTTTCAATTGTTTGGAATACTTTCAGAAGGAATGACACCAGCTCCTCTTTTACCTCTGGTAGAATTCGGCTCTGAATCCATCTGGTCCTGGGCTTTTTTTGGTTGCTAGGCTATTGTTGCCTCAATTTCAGAACTTGTTATTTGTCTATTCGGGGCTTTGACTTCTTCCTGGTTTATTCTTGGGAAGGTGTCCAGGAATTTATTCATTTCTTCCAAATTTTCTAGTTTATTTACATAGAGGTGTTTTATAGTATTCTGTGTTGGTAGTTGTATTTCTGTGGAGTCAGTGGTGATATCCCCTTTATCATGTTTTATTGTGTCTATTTGATTCTTCTTTCTTTTCTTCTTTATTAGTCTATCTAGTGGTCTATCTATTTTGTTAGTTTTTTCAAAAAACCAGTTCTTGGATACCTATTTTTTGGGGGGTTTTTTGTGTCTCTGTCTCCTCCAGTTGTGCTCTGATCTTAGTTATTTCTTGTTCTCTGCTAGCTTTTGGATTTGTTTGCTCTTGCTTCTCTGGCTCTTTTAAATGTGACGTTAGGGTGTCGATTTGAGACCTTTCTAGCTTTCTGATGTGGGCATTTAGTGCTATAAATTTCCCTCTTAACACTGCTTTAGCTGTGCATGCCAGAGATTCTGGTACATTGTCTCTTTTTTCTCATTAGTTTCAAGGAGCTTCTTGATTTCTGTCTTAATTTCGTTATTTACCCAGGAGTCATTCAGGAGCAGGTTGTTCAATTTCCATGTAGTTATATGGTTTTGAGTGAGTTTCTTTATCCTGAGTTCTGATTTAACTGCACTGTGGTCTGATAGACTGTTATGATTTCAGTTCTTTTGCATTTGCTGAGGAATGTTTTACTTCCAATTATGTGGCTGATTTTAGAATAAATGCCATGTGGCGTATATTCTGTTGATTTGGGGTCAAGAGTTCTGTAGACATCTATTATGTCCACTTGATCCGGAGCTGAGTTCAAGTCCGGAATATTCTTGTTAATTTTTCATCTCGTTGATCTAATATTGACAGTGGGGTGTTAAAATCTCCCACTATTATTGTGTGGGAGTCTAAGTCTCTTCATAGGTCTCTAAGAACTTGTTTTATGAATATGGGTGCTCCTGTATTGGGTGCATATATATTTAGGACAGTTAGCTCTTCTTGTTGCATTGATCCCCTTACCATTATGTACTGCCCTTTTTTGTCTTTTTTGATCTTTGTTGGTTTAAAGTCTTTTTTTGCTATTTTTGCTTTCCATTTGCTTGGTAAATTTTCCTCCATCCCTTTATTTTGAGCCGATGTGTGTCTTTGCACATGAGATGGGTCTCCTGGATCTAGCACACCAATGGGTGTTGTCTCTTTATCCAATTTGCCAGCCTGTGTCTTTTAATTGGATCACTTAGCCCATTTACATTTAAGGTTAATATTTTTACGTGTGAATTTGATCCTGTCATCATAACGCTAGCTAATTATTTTGCATACTAGATGATGCAGTTTCTTCATAGTGTCATTAGTCTTTATATTTTCGTGTGTTTTTTGCTAAGTCTCAGGATACAAAATCCATGTGCAAAACTCAGAAGCATTCCTATACACCAACAATAGACAAGCAGAGAGCCAAATCATGAATGGACCCCCATTCACAATTGCTACAAAAAGAATAAAATACCTAGGCATACAGCTTACAAGGGATGTTAACGACCTCTTCAAGGAGAACTACAAACCACTGCTCAAGGAAATAAGAGAGGACACAAACAAATGGAAAAACATTCCATCCTAATGGATAGGAAGATTCAATATTGTGAAAATGGCCATACTGCCCAAAATAATTTATAGATTCAATACTATTCCCATCAAACTACCATTGACATTCTTCACAGAATTAGAAAAAACTACTTTGAATTTCATATGGATCCAAAAAAGAGCTCGTATAGCCAAAACAGTCCTAAGCAAAAAGAACAAAGCTGGAGGCATCACACTACCTGACTTCAAACTATGCTACAAGGCTACAGTGACCAAAACAGCATGGTACTGATACCAAAACAGATATATAGACCAATGGAACAGAACAGAGTCCTCAGAAATAACACCACACATCTACAACCATCTAATGTTTGACAAACCTGACAAAAACAAGCAATGGGGAAAGGATTCTGTATTTAATAAATATTGCTGGGAAAACTGGCTAGCCATATGCAGAAAACCGAAACTGGACTCCTTCCTTACACCTTATACAAAAATTAACTCAAGATGAATTAAAGACTGAAATGTAAAACCCAAAACCATAAAAACCCTAGAAGAAAACCCAGGCAATACCATTTAGGACATAGGCATGGGCAAAGACTTCATGACAAAACACCAAAACCAAGTGGAACAAAGCCAAAATTGGCAAGTCGAATCTAGTTAAACTAAAGAGCTTCTGCACAGCAAAAGTAAGTAGCATCAGAGTGAACAGACAACATACAGAATGGGAGAAAATTTTTGCAATCTACCCATCCGACAAAGGTTTAATATCCAGAATCTACAAGGAACTTAAACAAATTTATAAGAAAAAAACAACCCCATCAAAAAGTGAGTAAAGGATATGAACAGACACTTCTCAAAAGAAGGCATTTATTTATTTTTTTATTTTATTTTATTTTATTTTATTTTTTCTTGAGATAAAGTTTTGTTCTTGTCGCCCAGGCTGCAGTGCAATGGCGTGATCTGGGCTCACTGCAAACTCTGCCTCCCAGGTTCAAGCAATTCTCCTGCCTCAGCCTCTTGAGTAGCTGGTATTACAGGTGCCCGCCACCATACCAAGCTAATTTTTGTATTTTTAGTAGAGATGGGTTGGCCAGGCTGGTCTTGAACTCCTGGCCTCACGTGATCTGCCTGCCTCAGTCCCCAAAAGTGCTGGGATTACAGGTGTGAGCCACTGTGCCCGGCCAAAAGAAGGCATTTACTATGCAAGCAACAAGCATATGAAAAAAAAGCTCATCATCACTGATCATTACAGAAATGCAAATGGAAACCACGATGAGATACCATCCCATGCCAGTCAGAATGGCGATTATTAAAAAGTCAAGAAACAATAGATGCTGGCAAGGATGTGGAGAAATAGGAATGCTTTTGCACTATTGTTGAGAATGTAGATTGGTCCATTACTGGGTATATACCCAAAGGAATATAAATCATTCGATATAAAGAGACATGCACACATATGTTTATTGCAGCACTATTTACAATAGCAAAGACATGGAACCAGCCCAAATGCCCATCAGTGATGGACTGGATAAAGAAAATGTGGTACAGATACACCGTGGAATACTATGCAGCCATAAAAAATGAGATCATGTCCTTTTCAGGGACATGGATGAAGCTGGAATCCATCATCCTCAGCAAACTAACACAGGAACAGAAAACCAAACACTAAATGTTCCCACTCATAAGTGGGAGTTGAACAATGAGAACACATGGACATGGGGAGGGGAACAAGACACACTGGGGCCTGTCGGGGGGTGGGGGGAGGGGGAGGGAGAGCATTAGGACAAAGAATTAATGCATGCAGGGCTTAAAACATAAATGACGGGTTGATAGGTACAGCAAACCCGTAAAGCACATGTATACTTATGTAACCTGCAAGTTCTGCACGTGTATCCCAGAACTTAAGTAAAGTAAAATAATAAAGTAAAATAGGTGACACTTGCCTAATAAAATAATTAAAGCTTCTGTGAAAATACAGGACACCATGAATAAAGTTAATAAAAGGGGACAGAAATTGGGAGAAGACATTGTAAAATGTCCAAAATGGACAAGACTTTAGTACCTAGCCCAGCACTTTTCATGAAAAGTGATATGTGAGCCACTTACATAATTTTAAATTTTCCAGTAGCCATATTTTAAAATGTGGTTAGTAGCCACCATACTGAACGGCACAATTGTAGAATGATTCACAGAGTTCCTGAAAGTCAATAAGTAAAAGAGGACAATCCCAATAGGAAAATGGACAAGGACATCAATCAGGCAACTTATTAAAAGAGGAAACCCAGAGGGCTCACGAGCATCTGAAAAGATGCTCAAACGCATTAGTCATCATGAAAATTAACATTGAAACAATGAGATAAGCACTTGACACCTATTAGACTGACAAAAATTAGAAATCGGCACAGTGTTGGCAAGGATGTGGATGCTTGGGGGTCCTCATGCATTCTGTATGGGGGTACAGAATGGCATAAATATGATATTTGGGTGGAGGGAGAAGACTAGCATTTACTCAAATAAAAGAAGCCACACGTACTCCAGGACCCTGCAATGCTGCTCTTGGGTCTATATTTCAAAAAGGTACCCAGATTGTTGTTTCAGCTTTATTGAGGTATCATTGAGAAATAAAAATTATATATACTTAAGGTTTACAACTTGATGTTTTCATATACATATACATTGTGAAATGATCACCACAACCAAGCTAGTTAACATTTCTTTCACCTCACATAGTGTGTGTGTGTGTGTGTGTGTGTGTGTGTGTGTGTGTGTGTGTGTGTGTTTAGAACACTTAAGGTCTACCCTCTTAGTAAATTTTAAGTATACAACAGAATATTGTTAACTATCATTACCATGCTGTGTGTTAGAGCTCCAGAACTTATTCATCTTGCACAACTGAAACTTTGTACCGTTCGACCGACACCTCCCCATTTCCCCCACCCATCCCTTAGCAACCACCATTGTACTCTCTGCTTCTGTAAGTTCAACTGTTTTAGATTCCACATGTAAGTGAGATCATGCAGTACTTATCTTTCTGTGTCTGGCTTATTTCACTTAGCACAATGTCTTCCTTCATCTATGTTGTTGAGAATGACAGGATTTCCTTCTTTTTATGGCTGAATAATATTCCATTGTATATGTACCACAACTTCTTTATCCATTCATCCACTAGTGAACATAGGTTATTTCCATATCCTGGCTATAGTGAATAGTACTGCAATGGACTTAGGAGCACTGACCTCTCTTTAACATACTGATTTTATTTGCATTTAAAAATATACCCAGAAGTGGGTTTGCGGAATCATATGGTAGTTCTATTTTTAATTTTTTAAAGAACCTCCATACTTTTTTCCATAATGGTTGTACTATTTTACATTTCCACCAACAATGTTCAAGAGTTCCCTTCCCTCTATGTCCTTGCTAACACTTAATTTTTTTGTCTTTTTGATAATAGCCTTTCTATTAGTTGTGTGAGGTGATACCTCATTGTGATTTTGATTGCTTTTCCCTTATGATTAGTGATGTGGAGCACTTTTTAATTTACCTGATAGCCATTTATGTCTTTTTTTAAGAAATGTCTTTTTTAGTCCTTTGCCCATTTTCTAATCAGACTATTTGTCTTTTTTGCTATTTAGTTGTATTAGTTCCTTATATGTTTTCAGTATTAACCCCTTATGAGATACTGGCTGAAAGATACTTTCTCGCATTTTGTAGATTGGCTTTTTACTTTGTTGATTCTTTCCTTTGCTGTTCAGAAGCTTTTTAGTTTGTTGCAGTCCTACTTCTTTATTTTTGCTTTTGCTGCCTATTTTTCAGTGTCATATCCAAGAAATCACTGCCAAGACCAGTGTCAAGGAGATGTTTCCCTATGTTTTCTTCTAATAGTTTTACAATTTCAAGTCTTATATTTACGTCTTTAATCCATTTTGAGTTGTTTTTTTCTTCTTTTTTTTTTCTTTTTTTTTTGAGATGGGGTCTCGCTCTGTTGCCCAGACTGGAGTGCAGTGGCGCCATCTCGGCTCACTGCAAGCTCTGCCTCCCGAGTTCACGCCATTCTCCTGTCTCGGCATCCCAAGTAGCTAGGACTATAGGCGCCCACCACCATGCCCAGCTAACTTTTTGTATTTTTAGTAGAGGCAGGGTTTTACCATGTTAGCCAAGATGGTCTTGATCTCCTCACCTCGTGATCCACCCGCCTCGGCCTCCCAAAGTGCTGGGATTACAAGCATGAGCCACTGCGCCCAGGCTTGAGTTGATTTTTTATGTGATGTGAGATAAGGATCCAATTTTATTCTTCTGTATGTGGATATACTGTTTTCCCAGCACCATTTGTTGAAGAGACTATCTTTTTCCCATTGTATGTTCTTGGTACCCTTGTCTAAGGTCAGTTGACCATACATGCATGGATTTATTTGTCTCCTCTAGTCTGTTCCACTGTTTCTGTCTGTTTTTACACTAATACCATACTGTTTTGATTACTGTAGCTTTGAAAATGAAAAAGTAGGATTCCTCCTGCTTTGCTTGTCTTGCTCAAAATTGCTTTGGCTATTCATGATCTTCTGTTGTTCCATTTGTATTTTAGGATTTTTCTGTTTTTGTGAAGAATGCCATTGGGATTTTGACAGGGATTACACTGAATCTGTAGATCTCTTTGGGTCATATGGACGTTTTAACAATATTAAGTCTTCCACTCCATGACATAGGATGTCTTTCCACTTACCTGTGTCTTTAAATTTCCTTCCTCAATGTTATATAATTTTCACTGTAGAAGACTTTCACCTCTTTGGTTAAGTTTATTCATAGATACTTAATTTTTTTATTGTTGGTATTATAAATGAGATTGTTTTCTAAACTGGTTTTTTTGGATAGTTTGTTGTTTGTGTATAGAAACATCACTGATTGTTATACATTGATTTCGTATGCTGTGACTTTACTGAGTTGTTCATTAGTCTTGACAGTTTTTTGTTAGGTCATCTTCAAATAGAGATAATTTTACTTATTTCTTTCCAATTTGGGTGACTTTTCTTTTTCTTATCTAATTGCTCTAGCTAGGACTTTAGTACCTTATTGAATAGAGTGGCAAGAGTGGGCATCCTTGCCTTGTACCAGATCTTAGAGGAGAAGCTTTCAGTTTTTCTCCATTGATTATGATGTTAGCTGTGGACTTTTCGTATATGGCCTTCATTGTGGAAAGGTAAGTTTCTCCTATACCTAGTTTGTTGAGAGTTTTCATCACGAATGGATACTGAATTTTGTCAAATATGTTTTCTGTATCTGTTACAAAGATTATGTGTGTTTTGTCTTTCATTCTGTTGATGTGGTATATCACATTATTGATTTGTGTATGTTGAATCATCATTGTTTCCCAGAGATAAATTCTACCCAGTACCCAGTCATGGTGTATAATCCTTTTAATGTGCTGTTGAATTCAGTTTGCTAGTATTTTATTGAAGATTTTTACATCTATATTCATTAGGGATATTGGCCTGTAATTTTCTTCTCTTGTGATGTATTTGTCTGGCTTTAGTAACAGGCTGATGCTGGCCTTATAAAATGACTTTGGAAGTGTTCCCCATTCTTCTGTTTCTATGGAAGAGTTTGAAAAGGATTGGTATTAATTCTCCATTGAATGTTTGCTAGAATTTATCCATGAAGCCATCTGGTCATGGGCTTTTGTCTGTTGAGAGTTTTCTTGTTAGTGAATTTATTTGCTACTTGCTATTGGTCTGTTCAGATTTTCTGTTTCTTCTTAATTCAATTTTCATAAGTTTGGTATGTTTTGTATGTTTCCGGAAATGTATATATTTCTTCTAGGTTACCCAATTTGTTGGCATATAATTGTTCATAATAGTCCCTTATGATCGTTTTAATTTCTGAGGTATCCATTGTAATGTTTCCTCTTCGGTTTATGATTTTATTTATTAGAATTTTCTCTCTTTTTTCCTTAGTCTCGCTACGGATTTGTCAATTTTATCCTTTAAAAAACCAACTCTTAGTGTTGTTCATTTCTTCCTATTGTTTTTCTATTCTCTATTTGATTTATTGCTGCTCTAATCTTTATTTCCTTCTTTATGTTAACTTTGGGCTTAATTTGTTCTTTTTCCTTAGAGTATAAAGTTAGGTTGTTTATTTGAGGTCTTTCTTCTTTTTTAATATAGGCACTTATCCCTGTAATTGTCTCTGTTAGTACTTCCTTTGCTGCATCTCATAAGTTTTGGCATGTTGTGTTTTCATTTTCATTCGTCTCAAAATGCTTTTGAAATTCCTTTGGATCCCTCTTTGACCCAATGACTGTTCAAAAGTGTGTTGTCTGGTTTCCATGTATATGTGATTCTCATTTTCCTACTGTTACTGACTTCTAGTTTCATTTCATTGTAGTTGGAAAAGATAGTTGGAATAATTTCAATCTTCCTCAGTCTCTTAAGACTTGTTTTGTGACCTAACGTGTGATCCATCCTGGAAAACATTCTGTGTGCACCTGAAAAGAATCTGTATTCCTCTGTCATTGGGTGGAACATGCTGTATATGTCTGTTGGCCCATTTGGTCCGTAGTGTTGCTCAAGTCAGCTATTTCTTTATAGATTTTCCCTCTGAATATTCTGTCTATCTGTGCAGGTGTACAAAAGGACAGATACAAGGATGTCCAGTATACTATGTTTTGTGTGGTGGCAAGTTGTCAGAAGCAAGCTGTAGGTCTAGCCTTAGGAGAAAAAGAAGTAAAACATGGGGTTGTACATCATGGCAGGGAGTTAGAAGGACCAGGCTAAATGAACACACAGCAATATGAATAGATTTTAAAACAGGGCTGGGCACTGTGGCTCATGCCTGTAATCCCAGCACTTTGGGAGGCCAAGACGGGCAGGTCACATGAGGTCAGGGGTTCGAGACTAGCCTGGCCAACTTGGTGAAACCCCATCTCTACTAAAAATACAAAAATTAGCTGGGCATGGTGGTAGGAATCTGTAATCCCAGCTACTCGGGAGGCTGAGGCAGGAGAATCACTTAAACCTGGGAGGCAGAGGTTGCAGTGAGCCGAGATCACACCATTGTACTCCAGCCTGGGGGACAAGAAAGAGACTTCATCTCAAAAAAAAAACAACAAACCAGAAGCGCAGTGAAAAATGTAGTGAGATATAATACCGTATATAAACTATACATCACACAAAACAACAATATTTATTTTGCAAGAACACATATTTTTAAAACACACGTTACACACATTAAAAGAGTTACCTGCTGCGCTAGAGAAATAACAATGATCTATGAGGAAAAAAGGGAGTCATTCTTTTTGAATGACAGACCTTGGGTAGACCAATGATGATGGTGTGTTATGAAGTGAGGAATATGTTTAACCCAACCATCTCTACACAAGGTCAAAGAAGGAGGAGGAGGAGGAAGAAGAGGGGGGAGAGGAAGAGGAAAGAAAAGAAGCTGGTAAAGTGAAAAGTACACCACTCGTGAGTGCTACTGGATGTCATTGATGCCGTCACCTTGTGAAATCCAGAGCTCATCGTTAGATGGGAAGACACCTCACAGGCACGTTGAATACCCACCTTCTGGCAAAGACCATAGAAGAGTTTGTGAACCTAAAAAAGTTACGCTTTTTAAAAAGCAAATGACAGTCATTCCAATTTCTGACCTGTTCTGTAATGACAAGGAGCTCTGAGGAATATATAACCCAGCAGATACTGTAATTTCAAAAGAATAAACGTAGCAATCCATCCCATAAAGATTCCATTTTTAATACAAACGAGAAAGTAATTGCTTTTCTAAAGAAACTCTTGCTATGGAGAGAGCATTTTTGAAAAGGTTTTTATTATTTTATCACCTGTTTACCCCCCCAAAAAAACATTTAAATGTATCATTTATAAAAGTGCTCAAAGCTGCATGCCTAAAATCTTGGAAATGAACTATTCTAACCATTTACAGTATCTTTCAAGTAAACGGTTTTAGTGGGTTTTGAACCCACTTGTTAAAAATATCAAAAGGAGCACCTTCTAATTAGTTTGTAAGAACAACATCAAGATTAGGAAACGTGGAAATTTAGCAACCAGATGTCGACAAAAATCTGTGCATAATTGGCAGTTGGGATTGAAAAATGAATATCATCAGCTGCTTCTGCACAGAGCCGCAAGTATTTGTGTGGAATATTTTCCAGTTATGATAGCCTTTCAAACCATGTATTCAGCTCTATGGAACCTGGCTGGGCACAGTGGCTCACGCCTGTAATCCCAGCACTTTGGGAGGCCAAGGACAGATCACTGGAGGTCAGGAGTTCGAGACTAGCCTGGCCATCATGACAAAACCTCATCTCTATTAAAAATATGAAAGCATTAGCCAGGTGTGGTGGTGCATGCCTGTAATCCCAGCTACCTCAGGCGGCTGAGGCACGAGAGTTGCTTAAACCCAGGAGGCAGAGGTTGCAATGAGCCAAGATGGTGCCACTGCACTCTAGCCTGGGCAACAGAGCAAGACTCCTTCTCAAAAAACAAACTATAGAACTTTAGAATCAGTTCCTTAAATTATAGTATCAAAAACTGTTAAAGAGTTTAAAATATAATGAAACAAGTTCAATTCTTCACTCTGATTAAATATTTATTGGCACTATTTATGCAAATAATTTTAGTGACAACCAGAAGGATTTTATACTGTTAGTACATTAATACATACAAAAATGCATTTCAAAACATTTGTTGTATCCTCTTTATCCTTTTCAATTTCTGTTTGTGTTTGCTCTCTAATATACATGATGAATCTGTGCCGTAGAAAATTTTTTGCTAATGAGTGAAAATGTTTTGCTGAGGGGTACAATCAAAAGTGTTTGGAGACTGTATCAGTTTCCCCTTTCTACTGTAACAAATTATTATGACCTTTGTATCTTTTTTTTTGTTTTTGAGAGGGAGTCTCACTCTATTGCCCAGGTTGGAGTGCTGTGGCGTGATCTCGGCTCCCTGCGACCGCTGACTCCCAGGTTCAAGCAGTTCTCCTGTCTCAGCCTCCTGAGTAGCTGAAATTACAGGCACGCGCCACCACACGCAGCTAATTTTTGTATTTTTAGTAGAGGTGGGGTTTCACCAAGTTGACCAAGATGGTCTCAATATCCTGGCCTCGTGATCTGCCCACCTCGGCCTCCCAAAGTGCTGGGATTACAGGCGTGAGCCACCATGCCCAGCCCCGATCTTTATATCTTAAAACAACAGAGTGATTATTTCACAGTTCTAGAGGTAGGAAGTCCAACATGGCTCCCAGTGGACTGAAATCGAAGGGTCAGCAGGGTTACACTCCTGGAGGCTGCAGGAGAGAATCACTTCCTTGCCTTTCCACCCACAGAAGCCACAGCATTCCTTGGCTCATGACGCCGCATCACTCTAATTTCTACTTACATCATCTCATCTCCTTCTCTAACTCCTGCCTTCCCCTTACAAGGGCTGCTGTGGTGGCCCACCCAGAGAATCCAGGGTCATCTCCCCATCTCAGGTCCTTAAGTCAGTCACATCTGCAAAGTCCCTTTTTCCACATCAGGTGTCATATTCACAGATTCTGGGGATTCAGATGTAGACATTGTTAGGAGGGGCATTGTACTGCCTGCTACAAAGACCTTGGGCAGGAAGAGCAAAACGGAGCCAAGGAAGAAAGTCATTGTGATCTTCAGGGTCACATTCAGTGTGTCAGCTCACCAGCAGGGCAGCCCCCACAGGCTCAGTCTCTGAGCTGTGCTTCGAGGGGCAACTGGGTCTTATCTTCAGCTAACGCACATGGTATTTCTTTGGTCACATTTCCGTCCTTTTGGCTAAAAGCGGTAGACCTTCTCTTGTTTAGGTGATAGGGTATCGAGATGGTTCTTTCTTTTTCTTTCTACTGAGTCAGCTGGACCAAGGTCCAGATCTTGATTTAGGCTCTTGCTACCCTGTATGATCTGGGCAAATTTCCTAAGTCCTCTGATCCTAAGTTACCCTCTGTCTAAAATAGAGGCATTAATCCAGGCTTTGCAGGGTGGCTGAGGATTAGAGGAGACAACATACAAGCTGCTCACACAAGGAGGCTGCTGAATAAATGTCCATTTCTTTCCGTCTTCAAGTTAAAATTTCCACCTCTTCAAGTCTGCATCCAGGGAACAAGCCTCGTCTGTAAAGATGCAGAAACATGAGCGTAAATTGAGTCTAAGAGTGAAGGCTCCTTGCAATAATTTCTCATTTCATCTGGGGATTAAGAAACATACAGCTTCATTCACGGCTTCTTCAAGAGTGCCAAGCCCAACAATGAAAGTGAACCAAGGTAGAACAAGAAGCATACTTGGGCCGGGCGCGGTGGCTCACGCCTGTAATCCCAGCACTTTGGGGGGCTGAGGCGGGCGGATCACGAGGTCAGGAGATCGAGACCATCCTGGCTAACACGGTGAAACCCCATCTCTACTAAAAATACAAAAAATTAGCCGGGTGTGGTGGTGGGCGCCTGTAGTCCCAGCTACTCGGGAGGCTGAGGCAGAAGAATGGCGTGAACCCGGGAGGCAGACCTTGCAGTGGGCCGGGATCGCGCCACTGGACTCCAGCCTGGGCAACAGAGCGAGACTCCGTCTCAAAAAAAAAAAAAAAGAAGTATACTTGGCCCACAATAGTTGTCAAAATAATTTCCCCCAAACCCCTTAAAGACAAAGATCATATTAATTTAACAATGTCGTGCTTTGACAGTTTCCCAAATTCTTGGAACATAAACACAGTCATCAGCCAGCGTTTGTTCTACAGACTGACTTGATCCTCATCTGAGGTCTCTAAGAGGGATGGGTGGTGGCAAAACCCTTTTACGGGTGGACATCTTTGTCTCAAAAGGAAGCGTCTTCATTTTCCAGTGTTGGAATTTGGGGCTTATCAAATTTGTTTCCTTCTAAAGATTTTTCCTCTCATGCAGTAACATCCCCCTCTGCTGGAACTTGTGGATTTTGCTACAGATATTTATTAAGAACTAGTAAAAATTAAATATGAGATGCATGTTGCATCTAAACTGGTGGTTCTTAAACTCTCTTATGTGTAAGAATCTTCCAGGATGCTGTGAAGGGGTCCAGCCCCTCCACACCTGTGGTATTTCTCGTCGGGTGGGACGGGAGACTGAGAAAAGAATGAAGACACAGGGACAAAGTATAGAGAAAGAACAGTGGGCCCAGGGGACTGGCGCTCAGCATCCGGAGGACCTGCACCGGCATCAGTCTCTGAGTTCCCTTAGTATTTATTGATTACTATTTTCACTATCTCAGCAAGGGGAATGCAGCAGGAGAACAGGGTGATAGTGGGGAGAAGGTCAGCAAGAAAACTTTTGAGCAAAGGAATCTGTGTCACAAATAAGTTCAAGGGAAGATACTTTGCCGGGATGCGCACGTAGACCAGATTTGTGCTTCTCTCCACCCAAACATCTCAGTGGAGTAAAGAGTAAAACAGCAGCATTGCTGCCAACATGTCTCGCCTCCCGCCATAGGACGGTTTTTCTCCTGTCTCAGAATTGAACAAATGTACAATCGGGTTTTATACCGAGACATTCACTTCCCAGGGACAGGCCTTCCTCTTATCTCAACTGCAGAGGCCTTCCTCTTTTACTAATCCTCCTCAGCACAGACCCTTCATGGGTGTCGGGCTGGGGGACGGTCAGGTCTTTCCCATCCCACGAGGCCATATCTCAGGCTATCACGTGGGGAGAAACCTTGACAATACCAGGCATTCCAGGGCAGAGGTCCCTGTGGCTTTCCACAGTGCATTGTGCCCCTGGTTTATCGAGAGTGGAGGATGGCAATGACTTTTACCAAGCATACTGCCTGTAAACATTTTATGAACAAGGCACACCCTGCACAGCCCTAGATCCCTTAAACCTTGATTCCATACAACACATGTTTCTGTGAGCTCAAGGTTGGGGCAAAGTTACAGATTAACAGCATCTCAGGGCAAAACAATTGCTCAGGGTACAGGTCAAAATGGAGTTTCTTATGTCTTCCTTTCCTACAATAGACACAGTAACAGTCTGATGGCTCTTTTTTTTCCCTACAAAGCTGTTTGTAAAAATATATATAAAAGGAGACTTTTGTACCCATGACCATCTTCTAAGGGGAGTTCACATCTACTTTTTTGTTGTTTTTGAGACAAAGTCTCGCCCCCATCACCCAGGCTGGAGAGCAGTGGTGCCGTTTCAGCTCACTGCAACCTTGAACCCTCCCAGGTTCAAGCGACTCTCCTCCCTCAGCCTCCCGAGTAAATGGAATTACAGGCTCCTGCCACCACGCATGCCTAATTTTTGTACTTCTAGTAGGGACGGGGTTTCACCATGTTGGCCAGGCTGGTCTCGAGCTCTTGAGTTCAGGTGATCTGCCTGCCTCAGCCTCCCAAAGTGCTGGGATTACAGGAGTGAGCTAATGTGCCCAGCTCTCACTTGCATTTTGAAAAACTTTAGGAGGATGAGAAGAAGACAGAGTGAAGCTAGAATTAGGGTACTCGGCATTGCATCCGAGTGGAGTGCCCGCTGGGTGGTACTAAGCATGGAGGACTGTCCATTCCTCTCTTAAACAGTTGAAACCATTGACCTGGAGAAAACGCCTTGTTCCTTACAAAGTTCATCATGCCAGGCCCCTCCCCCCGCAGCCCTCCGACTATAGTTCCTGGCAATATGGCAAAACCGCATCTCTACAAAAAAAAATACAAAAAATTTACTGCATGTGGTGGCACACACCTGTAGTCTCATCTGCTCAAGAGGCTGAGGCAGGAGGATTGCTTGAGCCTGGGAGTTCAAGGCTGCAGTGAGCTATGATCATTCCGCTGCACTCCAGCCTGGATGATAGAGCCAGACCCTGTCTCAAAAACAAAAAAAAAAAAGCAAGTGAGAGCGACATGGTTTGTTTCGGTTTGTTTATTTGAGATGGAGTCTTGCTCTGTTTCCCAAGCTGGAATGTAGTGGTGTGATCCCGGCTCACTGCAACCTCTGTCCCCGGGGTTCCAGCGATTCTCCTGCCTCAGCCTCCCAAGTAGCTGGGATTACAGCACCACGCCCAGCTAATTTTTGTATTTTTAGTAGAGACGGGGTTTCACCGTGTTGGCCAGGTTGGTCTCTAACTCCTGGCCTCAAGTGATCCACCTGCCTCGGTTTCTCAAAGCGCTGGGATTATAGATGTGAGCAATTGCAGCTGGCCAAGAATGATGTGGGGTTGTTTTGTTTTGTTTTGTTTTTGAGATGGAATCTTGCTCTGTTGCCCAGGTTGGAGTGCGGTGGCGTGATCTTGGCTCACTGCAAGCTCCACCTCCCGGGTTCACGCCATTCTCCTGCCTCAGCCTCCCGAGTAGCTGGTACTACAGGCACCCACCACCACGCCCAGCTAATTTTTTGTATTTTTAGTAGAGATGGGGTTTTGCCATGTTGGGCAGGTTGATCTCGAACTCCTGGCATCAAGTGATCCACCTGCCTTGGCTTCTCAAACCGCTGGGATTACAGGTGTGAGCCACTGCACCTGGCCGAGAGTGATGTGGTTATTAACGTGGATAACTTCAAACCTACTCTTTATGGAGCTATGGTGTCCAAATCTTAAGCGTATAATTCTATGGTTTTTACATAGATACACATCTGTGTAACCCACTCAGATAAAAATATGGAATTTTCCCAGCACCTCAGAAGGCTCCCTTCCCTGTAAATACACACACCTCCTACAGATGCAGTCACTGTTCTGATGTCGATCATCATAGATTAGTTTTCCCTCATCTTTCCTTTCATGTCAGTGGAACACACGGTGCACAGTCTGTCTGTCTGTTTTCCTTTACTCATCATCATGTTTATGAGATCCGTCCATGTCTTGTGTACTGGTCGCTTGTTCTTTTTTATTGCTGTGTAGTAGTCCATTCAATGAACATACCACAGTTTATCATTCTCCTGTTGATGGACATTGGCTGTTCACCATTTGTGCTAGTACCTAGAAATATTCTAACATTTGCCTTTCAGAAGTTCGCTCCAATTTAAAAAAAGTTTAAATCCCCTACAAACAGCCATGTGTTAACTTTTAACAGTAGCCAGTTATTTGGGATAAAACTCATAACTGGTTGAAACCCAAAATGCTGGAGCCACCAGCCACTGCTGACAGCCGAGAGCGAGAGAGTGTTGACAAGCTTTGAGCAGGAGAGTGATGCAGTGGTGCTGGATTTCACAAAGAGCATTCAGGCGGCGGCTGAACACCACCATTTCTGTGACTGAACTGATGCCCTTTTTGGGGGCAGCCATGTGCTTTGGCCATTGAAAACACAGAGGGTGTGATGGAGAAAAGAGAATGCCCACTGTTGTTAGTTTTGCTTTTCACTCCCGCCCTTTCTCATTCCAATGGGGAAAGCCTACAGCTGAAAGGAAACGTTCATCTCAAGGGGCAGATCTGTTTCTCCTTGTCCTGTCAGAAATGGTATCCATTCCGCAGTCTTATGTCCCTGTACCATGGTGAAAGCTCTTCCCTGCCAGCTTCAAAGCTGGGCACCAGGGAGAGCATAGGGCACTGAGTTCTTGCTGTGCACACCCTGTGCAGATGACCAGGGATCAGCCACCTGCTGCTGTCTCTGAAGAAGAGAAAACAGAGCAGTGTTGGTTTCATCAAACCCCCTGAAAGGGTGGGCAAAGCTGGCATTGGCTTGGCAGCTAACAAATGTGAAATGGGAAGTTTTGGGGGTTGTCACTGGAGCCTTTTTTTTCTTCTTTTTTTTTTCTGAGAAGGAGTCTCACTGTGTCGCCCAGGCCGGAGTACAGTGGTATGATCTCAGCTCGCTGCAAACTCCGCCTCCTGGGTTCAAGTGATTCTCCTGCCTAAGCCTCCTGAGTAGCTGGGATTACAGGCGCCTGCCACTATACCTGGCTAATTTTTGTATTTTTAGTAGAGACGGGATTTCACCATGTTGGCCAGGCTGACCTTGAACTCCTGACCTCAGGTGATCTCCCTGCTTCGGCCTCCCAAAATGCTTGGATTACAGGTGTGAGTCACCACGCACGGCCCATTGGAGCCATTTATATAGTGTATCAGCTCCCACTGCCTTTGGAAGGAACTGCCTCAGGCCACAGCCGATTGGATCAGAGCTACACACTTGGGTCTGAAGCCGGAAACAAGGTTCATAGCTGCTTCTCAGCCCCTGCTGGTTCTTCTCTCACGCACGAGGTGGGAGAGGGAGAGGGCCTTGAGCTGCCTCTCATCCAACAAGCAAGGTGTGCATGGTCCCAGTCACTAACTGCATCCCAAGTAACTACCGTCCTGACCCCTGACAGCAGAGGTTTTGACAATTATTGAACTTTATACCATGAGATCACACAGAATAGTCTCTCTTGTGTCTGGCCACCTTCACACCATCATCTGTTTGGAGATGCATCCCTATGGCTGCATGAGGTTGAGACTTCATTCTCACTGCCTTGGACTGCTCCACCGTGTGAACGTCCCATGCTTTATTTATGCATTTTGCCATTGATGGATGTGATAGGCAAACTTAAGGTAGTCCCCATGATACCCACCTCCTGGGGTTCATGAGCCTGTGTGAGCTCCTCTCCTGGAGAGCAGGCAGAGTGTGTGATGTGATTCTAACCAATAGAATACAGTAAGCATGATGGAATCCACTCGCAGTTACATTACACAGGACTGTGACCTCCGCCTTTCAAGAGCACTTTCCCCCTTGCAGGCCTTGTTAGAGCAAGTGGCATTTTGGGGAGGCCCCATGGCAAGGAACTGAGGGTGGCCTCCAGTTCACATCCAGAAAGAAACTGAGGCCGTCAGTTTTACAGCCACAAGGAACTGAATTCTGCCAACAACATGTGAACTTGGAAGTGGACCCTACACCTGTTGAACCTTGAAATGAGACCACCGCCTAGCAGACACCTTGCAATTGTTATTACAATAGGTTTCCAACATATGAAATCCTAACCTCCAAGGGGATGGTATTAGGAAATGGGATCTTTGGGAGGTGATGAGGTCATGAGGGTGGAGCCTTCATAAATGGATCAGTGTCCTTATAAAAGAGGCCCAAAAGAGACCCCTTATCTCTTTCACTATGTGAGGACACAGCTAGAAGTTGTCATCTATGAACCAGAAAGTGGGCCCTCATTAGACACCGAGTCTGCAGGTGCCTTGATATTGGATTCCCCAGCCTCCAGAACTGTGAGCAATAAATTTCTATTGTTTATAAGCCACGCAGTCTGTGGTATTGTGGTATTTCTATTGTTTATAAGCCACGCAGCCTGCATGGACTGCAGCTTTGTGAGATTCGGAAGCAGAGTCCACGACCTAACTCCTGATTCGCAGAAACCGTGAGGTCAAAAATATGTGTTGTTTTAATCTGTTAATTTTGTGGCAATTTGTTATGTAGCAATATAAAACTAACACAATGGTCATTTGGATAGTATCCAGATCTGGGCTTTTGAAACCTTGGGCTACCATGAACATTCTAGTACGTGTCTGTAGAAGCCAAAGTGACTCCATCTTGGATGCTAATCTACCATGTTGGCTTGTGATTAACCCCTGTTCTGGGAAGGCCTTTAGGATTTCCAGTTTATCTATGGTTCCTTGTGTGAGACCAGGTACTCGCCATGAATCCTGCCCTTAGGTCTGATGTTGTGGTACTTCAATTTTCCCACACAACCCTTCTGAACTACCCCTCCCCTATGGTATATAAGCCCTGGATCTCAGCAGCAGTAGCACAGGGATCCACCATCTTATCTCACTGCCACCCATGACACAGACATGTCTTCTGTTCCTAAGTGGCTATTAAATGTTTCTTACTAAGAAACTGGATTTGTCAGCCTTTTTCTTAGGCTTCTTGGCTTCCTTGCACTTTGGGGTAGGTTTGCACAGGCCTGCGCACCGCAAAACAGGTATTTTGGTGAATATACATATTTACTCATGTTTGGTATATACCTTGGAGGGAGGTGCTGGGTCATAGGAATGCATGTGTTCAGCTTCAGTGGATTCTGCCAGCAGTTTTACAAACCAAGTTACATTTACGTGGTTAACGATGGGATTCAAACCCACGTCTGCCCAGCTCGGAATCAATGTCATAGCCTGTGAAAAGATTTGGGATGGGCTAAGGAGATACAAGGATGACTTCTCTTTCCTTGGCACTGATTGCATATGTCTTTATACCTATGTTGAGACTGGCCAGGAGCCAGTATCTCATAGACACTCATTTCTGCTTATTTAATATGAGGGGTCTCATAATTTTGAGTTTCGTAGTCTCATAATTTTAATTCTAAACCTCAGAAGCACCCTCTGTTTGTCTTATCAACAAATATTGGGAGGGTGTCTTAGAATGGATTCTCATCACAATTTGATTAGAAAGGAAATGTTTAAATTGCTACACATGTATTTCCAGGCAGCTCAGAACTGGCCCATATCTGTAATCTCACTGAGCATACAAAACAGTAACAAATGTGCATGGAACACCTACTATGCTGAGCTCCCACAGAGTAGTAAAGTTGCAGAAGGATTATGAAAAATGACAGGCCCCATGCTGACATACCATGGCCCACATGGTACTTGTGCCAGCTATTTATTGTTCAGTAACAAATCAGCCCAAAACTTCGTGACTTAAAACAACAATATTTCGTATCTCAGGGTCTCAGTGGATCAGGAATTCAGGAAGAGTTAGGCTTAGGGTCTCTCGTGTGGTCTTAGTCCTGTGATGGCTGGAGGCAGAACCCCAAGGAATTGGAGTTGATGAGGGCTGATCAGTCTCTCTCAGGGCCTCTCCACATGGTCTCCTCATGTGGGCTACTTTGGGCTTCTTCACAGTGTGGCATCCTCAGGGGAGTTGAGCTTACTACTTATTAAGTGGTAGCTGAAAGCTTCAAGAGTGAGGATTCTAGCAAACAATGTGCAAGCTGCATTGCCTTTTATAGCTTTATCCTGGAAGTCACGCAGCATCACTCCTGCAACACTCTGTTGGTCACAAGCAAGCAAAAGGCTGTGTCAGATGGGTCCCCTGGGAAGCAGACATTGAGATGGGAGTTAGGAGTCAAGAAGTTGATTGGGGGTCATACCTGAGACAGAGAACGGGAGGAGGAAGCAGAAGGAGGCTGGAAAGGCCTTCAGGACACAGTGTGGCTCTGAGAGCTGTAAAGGGAAAGGAGGGGACACAGGATGGTGCAGGAGAGTCTCAGATGGCAGCATAGATCAGACAGGGTCTTGGCCAACCCACTTCATGCTCTGGTACAAAAAGCCTCATGGTGCACAGAAACAGCCAGGTCCTAGACCCCTGCCCCGCTCAGTCATTGATTGAGACTGTCCAGAAAGAGAGTGACCTTGGCTTGAAGGCGAAGACACACCCTGGTGGTGCTAACAGGTGCAGATCGCAGCTGAGCACTTTCCTTACAGCTGAAAAGTAACTTTTTTCTTGAAGGGAGATCTGAGCGGTGAAATCCTCAGCTACCAAACAAGCCCACCCAGATTCAGGGGAAGAGAATTAGGTTCCACCCCCTGATGGGGAATTGGCAAGATTGTAGAAGAAGACATGGGACAAGAAATGATTCTAGGAAAATTCCAAATTCTTTGGAACCTAAAATGTGCTCTAACACGCAAACATAGCTTGAGCATGGAACAGTGCATAGGTTGGAGATGAACGTCTTAGGCCTTGGAATCGGCCTGAAGTGGGTTCAAGTCTTCACATGTCCACTGACTAGCTGTGTGACCTTAGGCAAGTTACTTAACCTATCTGAGCCTTAGTTTTCTCATCTGTAAAACTGAGAAAACAGTAAAGCCCATCCTTCATAGGTTATTCTGAGAACAAAAAGTGATCATACATGTAAAAGTTTAGCACCTTGCCTAACATGTAGTCAGTGTTCAGGAGGGAGAGTACATCATTATTATTTACTGAGTAGCAAGAAAATCATAACAGTCCAAGACCACTTAGTCTAAGCAATAAGTGACCCACTGTGTCAACGCAGGAGCCCGCAGGAGCATGACAAAGTGCATCCCGTACAATACGGATTTATTCCCAACAGACAGTTTCACACTAACTCAGGTTTGGTGAGGACACTGAGTTATCAAGAAGATATTGACTTGTATTTATTATAGATATTAAATCAGAAACTGTGAGCTTTTATAAACACAGAACAGAAGTCATTGCTCGGCACTCTGAGCTCTCTAAAAGCAGGAATTGTGCTTTATTTGTTCTTGTAACACCAGGGCCAACAGCTGGCACGGAGTCAATGCTCCCCAAATGTTCATGGCATTGAATTGCATCTAATAAAGATAAAACTTGGCTTGCTGGAAGATGCATAGATTCATAACATCTTATGATGCTAGATAAATATAGATTCTTTTTCCTATCCAAAATGGAAATGGGAAAAAAATATGACTCGGTCTTATTATTAAAAGTCACGCATGCTCGTTGTAATTTAAAAAACCCAGGCAACTCAAAAATATATTTAAAAGACAGTTTTAAAAAACCCATCGCCCAGAAAAAACTTCTGTTCACACTTTGGTGAACCTTTTTTCAGAGTGCTTTTCAAAAAAAATAAAAATAGCATCATGGTATAATGTCTTGTAACTGGATATTTTTCACGTGGCAAAATACGGCCACCAGATGAGTGAAAGCTGACACAGACATCAGCCGGGAATTCACAAGGGGGCAGGAAGACAAAGACTGCGCTGCTGTTCTCTCGCCCTTTGCATGACCCCCATTGTGTGGGCTGCTGGCTGTCCTTGCAGGCTTAGCTGAGGCTGCAGCCGCCCACCCTCCATGCCTGGAGATGCCTGGATCTCTGACCCGGAAGCCCGTCCCTGTCCAGCTCAGCTCTCCCCTCTCTGTCCTATGAGCCATTGTCACCCGCAAGGTCTCTTATTGGTCATCCCTGACCACAGCATCACATACTCTTCTCCCCACCTCAGCTGAAGGGTGTTCGACTCCCTTCCCTTCCTCTCATCTCTGATAAGCAGGAGGACTAACACCACTGCGTCCCTGAGTCCCCAGCACTGTTTCAAGCAGTTTACAAAAAATATCCCAATTAATTTTCCACAACTGCTCTAAGGAAGTTAGAGGGAGATGCTGTCACCAGCATGCCCATTTTACAGATTAAGAAGTTGAGACTAGAGAGGTTAAGTACCTTGCCTGCTGTTACAGCAAGCAAGTGATGGATCTAGGAATGGACACAGAATGAACACAGGAAGGAAAGGAGACTCAGTGTCTCTCCCCTGACCACTTAACCACTGTCCTAAATTACAGAACCAGACAAGAGGTGGAAATACATTTAGTGAGTGCTTTCTTATGAAGCAGCCTCGTTGTCTGGGATAAGTATCAACGTTCTTGGTCTCACAGCCAAGGAGATCCAGGTTGCAGACACACACACAGAGAGAGTGAGTTCGGAGCAGTTTAACAGGCAAAAGGAAAGAACAGCTCTCCATCATGGAGAGGGGTCCCGAGCGGGTTGCCAGGTGGTAGTAAAAATGTCAGGGTTTTTATAAATGGGCTAGTGAGGAGGGGGCTAGTGAGAAGGGGATGTCTTGTACTCCTAGAGCCCGACGGTATAGTTGGTGTGCTATCTGTATAGACCAGAAATTTTTTATCAGCTCTCACCCCATTCGCTGACCACCTAGGCCAACTCTTAGTCTGTGTTTCTTATCTGGGAGGGAGAGTTTCTGTGTCTGTTCCCAGACAGCTTCTTGCAGCGGTAGACATCCCCCCCCAACCCCAATCCACTTTTAGCTCCATATCTTACTTAGTGTGCCTAAAGGAAAGGAATGTGCTATTAAGGCCCACTGTTTCAATGAGGCCCATTGTATGGGTGTGAAGTTTGGTGATTACCCAGGAGACTCCACCCCCTTCTATGCTTGAGCTGTCTTATCTGTGTTTTACAGCTTGATCATTCAGGCTGCCTGTTAGAAGAGAAGTGATTTATTTGAACTGCATGAGGTTAGAAACTGAGCTAATTTTTTTTTTTTTTTTGAGACTGAGTCTCACTCTATCACCCAGGCTGGAGTACAGTGGCACGATCTCGTCTCACTGCAACCTCTGCCCCCCTAGGTTCAAGCAATTCTTGTGCCTTAGCCTCCTGAGTAGCTGGAATTACAGGCACCCACCACCATGGCTAGCTAATTTTTGTATTTTTTGTAGAGATAGGGTTTCACCATGTTGACCAGGCTGGTCTCGAACTCCTGACCTCAAGTGATCCACCTGCCTCGGCCTCACAGAGTGCTGAGATTACAGGCGTGAGCCACTGCACCCAGCCCTTTTGTTCTTGTTGTTTTCTGAGACAGAGTCTTGCTTTGTCACCCAGGCTGGAGTGCCGTGGTGTGATTTTGGCTCACTGCAACCTCCACCTCCCGGGTTCAAGTGATCCACCTCCCTCAGCCTCCCAAGTAGCTGGGACTACAGGCACCTGCCATCACGCCCAGCTAATTTTTATGGGGTTTTTTTGTAGAGACAGGGTTTCATCATGTCGGCCAGGCTGGTCTTGAACTCCTGACCTCAGGTGATCCACTCACATCGGCTTCCCAAAGTGCTGGGATTACAGGCATGAGCCACTGCACCTGGCCTGAAAGGGAGCTATTTCTGAGTTGCTTTTTGTTAGAAGGAAAGTTTTCTGCCGGGGACTCTCTTTACGCTGTCTACCTAAATAATTTCTTTCTGTCTCCTATCACACTCATACTTTTCCTCACTGAAGTGCCAACCCTTGGAGGAAAAGTGTTTTGTTTTGTTTTGTTTTGTTTTGTTTTGTTTTGTTTTGTTTTGCTGAAGAGGAAACTTAAGCTCAGAGAGGTAAAGTAGATTGCTTGGAGTTTCACAGCTACTAAACCAACAAGCCAGGATTTTAACCCACACTGCCCGATGCAGAAGCTGACTTGCTCCACGGTAACAAGTGAGCTTCTGTGTCAATGCAAGAGTCCCCAGGAGCATGACAAAGTGCATCCCATACAACGTGGATTTATCTCCAATAATTTCACGCCACCTTGGATTTGGTGAGGACACTGAGTTATCAAGAAGAGACTGACTTGTATTTATTATAGTTATTTAGTCAGAAAATGTGACCTTGCTCTCCCAACGGATTTGCCCCCACAGTTTTGCTCTACCATGTCTAGAAGGACTGCATGTCTTACTTGAAAGAAACCAATATTTCAAGTCACCAAACACAAGCATGGCAGTGTGTTGCAGGGACGCTGCAGCCAGACTGCCTGGGCAGCCTCGAACAAGTTACACAACCTCTTTGTGCCTCAGTTACCCTATCAGTGAAAAATGTAGATAAAAATAGTCCCTACCTTACAGAGTTGCAAAAGTTCAGTGAATGGGTTCTGTGAAGCACTTAGGATGATGCGTAGTAGTTAGTAAGAGCAATACCAAGCATTAGTTATGATTACTATTCATAGAGTCCAGAGTTTGATACAAAGTATTACTTTCCTATTTTGCATTTCCTTTTGGAGCAAAGCCAGCCAGCCTTGAAAGATGTATGAGTTTCCTGTGGCTGCTGTAACAAATGACCGCAAGTTCAGTGGCTTCAAACAACACAGATTTATTTTGTTACAGTTCTGGAGGTCAGAAGTCTAACACAGATCTCACTGGGCTGAAATTTAGGTGTTAGCAGGGCTTCGTTCCTTCCGGAGGCTCTGAGGGAGCCTCTGTTTCCTTGCCTTTCCCAGCTTCTAGAGACAACCTGCAGTGGCTTCCAGCACCTACCCCACCCCCCACATCTTAGCAGCATATAATCCTCACATTTTTCCCTGAATCTGACTTTTCCACCTCCTTCTTACACCCAGTTCATCCAAGACAATCTCCCCATCTCCACATCAGCTGATTAGCAACCTTAATTCCATCTGCTGCCTTAATTCCCCTTTGCCATCTAACCTAACATATTCATAGATTGCAGGGATGGGGACATGGACATATCTGGGGGTATGTCTTTCTGCCAACCACAGACCAGTAACTAGGAGGCTTGTCAGTCTGATCCCCATTCCACCTCTCTTTACTCTGGCCTCCCCACCTCAACCCTGACTCCCTGTGGTCAAGGTTGGAGCCTCTGCCTCCTGGCACCCTCTTCAGACAGCGTAGAAGTCCCTCATGGCTGCTTACCATTCTCTAAGGCCTGGACTTCTGTCTTTCAGAGTTTAGAAAATGAAGCATCTACAAGTTCTCAAACTTGTTGATAGGTACCACCTTTCTCAGCTTGAGTCTGAGGTGTTATGTTAAAAGACTCCATCTTGGCTGGGCGTGATGGCTCACGCCTGTAATTCCAGTACTTTGGGAGGCCAAGGTGGGCAGATCACCTGACGTCATGAGTTTGAAACCAGCCTGGGCAACATGGAGAAACCCCTTCTCTACTAAAAATACAAAAATTAGCCAGGCGTGGTGGTGCATGCCTGTAATCCCAGCAGCTACTTGGGAGGCTGAGACAGGAGAATTGCTTGAACCTGGGAGGTAGAGGTTGCAGTGAGCCGAGATTGTACCATTGCACTCCAGCCCGGGAACAGAGCAAGAGTCTGTCTCAAAAAAAAAAAAAAAAAAAAAAAAAAGATTCCATCTCCATCACTGTTTATAATCCTGCTTCTCTCTTATTGGTTCCAACAACAAAAAAATATTATATGATGGCAGCAAAATGATAAGCTACTTCTAATCATTCAACAACAAATAGACATTAAGCAGCTACTATATACCAGCTACTTGGTTAGGCAGCAGGTATCTAAAGATAAGTGAGACACAGATCTTGTCTTTGGGGAGTTCAGTTTTGGGACATAAAGGGTGGAAGGCAGATGTGTGTTTTAAAAAAAAAAGTCCCTGGAAAGCAGCTTGTCATTACTTAGTAAGGCACAGGCCTGCAATTCAGCAATTCCGCTCATAGGCATTTGCCCCTGTGGTGTTAAACGTGACTCCACATTAGACTCACCTAAGGCTTCAATTTTTAAAATCTGAATGCGCCCCTCCAGACCAATTGAATGAGAACCTCTGGGTACCGGGCTCAAGCATCAGTTTTTTTAAAGCTGTCAGGTTATTCCATAGCACTGTGCTTCTAGGGATTTTGATTTAATTGGTCTGGGATACAGTCTTAGCATTAACATTTTTATTTTTTCAATTAATTTTTTTTTTGAGACGGAGTCTCACTCTGTTCCCAGGCTGGAGTGCAGGGGTGCCACCTCAACTCACTGCAACCTCTGCCTCCCAGATTCAAGCATTTCTTGTGCCTCAGCTTCCCAAGTAGCTAAGATTACGGGTGCCAGCCACCATACCTGGCTAATTTTTATATTTTTAGCAGAGACAGGGTTTCACCATGCTGGCCAGGTTGGCCTCAAATGATCCTGGTTTCAAGTGATCCACCCACCTCGGCCTCCCAAAGTGCTGGGATTACAAGTGTATGAGCCACCGTGCTGGGCCTAATTTTTTTTAATTTTCTTGAGACAGGGTCTAACTCTGTCACTCAGGCTGGAGTGCAGTGGCATAATCTCAGCTCGCTGCAGCCTCAACCTCCCTGGACTCAAGTGATTATTCCACCTCAGCCTCCCTAGGCATGCACCATCACACCTGGCTAATGTTTGTATTTTTTGTAGCTATGGGGTTTTGCTGTGTTGCCCAGGCTAGTGAATTTTTTTTTTAACTCCTCATGTGATTCTAAAGTGTAGCAAGGTTTGAAAAACCATTAGTCCAGAGCAGTGATTCTCAATAGCAGAAGAGGCATTAGTCCAGAGCAGCCATTCTCAATAGCAGGAAGACATGTTCGGTACATGTCTTCTTTCCAGGAACTCCTCCTGGGTTCTAGAGGGTCAAGATCAGAGGTGTTGCTGAACATCCACAATGCACAGACAGCCCCCATAACAAAGAAGGATCCAACCCCAAATATCTGTCACGTCAAGGTTGAGAAACTGGTCTAGAAAGACCCTTACACATGTGCCTCAGGACCGGGAGTCATGTCTATGGACGTTCATAGTAGCATTGTAACAGCACAGGCAAACCAAGCCAGATACCATGCCAATGAAAATATAAATCTACAGCAGCACATTCATAGTGCAGACAATGTCAGTGCACTGTCAGTGAGGGAAAGAGGCAGAAACAGCAGGGGTGAAAGAACAAGGGCTTCCCTGGTGGGAAGGGATCTCCTGGAATTGCAGCTGCATTCCCAACGATCCCCGGTGAATTTATGAGTCTCTCTTCTTTGTAGGCTACTTGGTTAGTTTGACATTTCATGGGAAATTTTATCCTATTTGGTCTTTTTAAGTAATGTGGGCAATTCAAGTAAAGAAAAAAATATCAGTATGCATGAAAGTATTTCCTACAGTGTGAGATGTATATATATATATATATATATATATATATATATATATATATATATAAAATAGCAAAAAATAATTATAAATTATGTAAATATCCAGAAATGGCAAAGTGATTACAACAATTACGTTACATACCTTCAATTGAATGTTATGCAGCCATTAAAAAGGATAATTATGAAGGTGGTTTAGAAACGTGGGAAGTGTTTGTGATATGATGGCAAGTGAAAAAAACCAAGATCAACAGCACAAACACAGTGATTACAACTCTAAAAAATATGTTGGCCTGTGGACAAATACTGAAAGTATTTGCAGAAATAAAAGCTGTAGTGATTAAGATGCTAGGATTATGGGTGATTATTTTTTTTTTTTTCCCAGATTTTCTTTAATTTTTTTTTTTTTTTTTTTTTTAGGCAGAGTTTCACTCTTGTTGTCCAGGCTGGAGTACAATGGTGCAATCTGGGCTTATTGCAGCCTCTGCCTCCCAGATTCAAGTGATTCTCCTGCCTCAGCCTCCCAAGTAGCTGGGATTACAGGCGCCCACCACCACGCCCGGCTAATTTTTTATATTTTTAGTAGAGATGGAGTTTCACCATGTTGGCCAGGCTGGTCTCGAACTCCTGACGTCAGGTGATCCACCCGTCTCAGTCTCCCAAAGTGCTGGGATTACAGACGTGAGCCACCACACCCAGCCTAATTTTTTTTTATACTTAAAGTAGACATCTTTTGGGACAACTGCCTAGCCCACACCCCTCTTGTCTGAACACTGTGTCCGCACCCAAAAGGCTAAATCCCTAACATCTCTGAGGGCTCCGTGTTACCCTGTATCCCAGTCTAGCTCTGATCCAAAGTGAAACAGATTCTCTCTACTGAGTCTTTGAAACGGGTAGAGAAATGCTAATGCCTCCGAGGTAGTTTCTTTGTTTGTTTTTTGTTTTCTTTTGAGATGGAGTCTCGCTCTGTAGCCCAGGCTGGAGTGCAGTGGCGCGATCTCAGCTCACTGCAACCTCCACCTCCCGGGTTCAAGTAATTCTCTGCCTCAGCCTCCTGAGTACCTGGGATTGCAGGCACCTGCCACTACGCCCGGCTAATTTTTGTATTTTTAGTAGAGATGGGGTTTCACCATCTTGGCCAGGCTGGTCTTCAACTCCTGACCTCGTGATCTACCCGCCTCGGCCTCCCAAAGTGCTGGGATCATAGGCGTGAGCCACCACGCCCAGCCAGTTTTGTTTTTTTTTTAAGACAAAACACCCATAACATAAAATTCACCATTTTAGCCGTTTTAAAGTGTGCAAAGCAGTGGTTTTTAGTATATTCAAAATGTTATGCAATCACCACCACTACCTAACTCCATGACATTTTCATCACCCCAGCAAGAAGCTTTGTGCTGATAAGCAGGCTTTTCCCCTCTCCCATCCCCGACCCCACACAGCCCCTGGCAACTGCAAATGGACTTTTTTTCTGTCTCTATGGATTTGCCTTTTCTGTACATGTCATATAAATGGAATCATAGAGCACATGGCCGTTTGTGACTGCCTTCTTTTTCCTCAGCACAGTGTTTTCAAGGTTCATCCATGCTGTAGCAGGGGCCAGGGCTTCATTTGTGTTTATGGCTAAATAATACTCTGTGGTATGGAGAGACCACCCTCGGTTTACCCCATTCATCCACTGATGAACACGTGGGTTCTTTCTACTTGTTGCTATTATAAGTTACGTACTAGGAAAATGTGTGCACAAGTTTTTGTGAGAATGTATGTTCACAATTCTCTTGGGAACCTAGGAGTGGAATTACTGGGCTCTGGCAACTCTCTTTTGACTTTTTGAGGCACTGCCAAACTGATTTCCACAGTGGCTGTATCGTTTAGCATTCACATCAGCAGAGTATGAGGGTTCTAATTTCTGTATATTCTCACCGGTTATTCTATTGTTATTATTATTGCCCTCCTAGTGGATGTGAAGTGGTAACTCGTTGCTTTGATTACATTTCCCTAACGACTAATGATGTTGAACACCTTTTTATGTATTTACTGGCCATACATATTTACATATACATATATATATATATATACACACATATATATATATACACATACACACATACATATAAATATATTCTTTGGAGAAATGTCTATTCTAATCCTTTGTCCATTTTTAATGGGGTTGTTTGTCTTTTTATTGTTGAGTGGTAGGAATTCTTTCTTTTTTTTTTTTTTTTTGAGACAGAGTCTCGCTCTGTTGCCCATGCTGGAGTGCAGTGGCATGATCTCGGCTTACTGCAAGCTCAGCCTCCCAGGTTCACGCCATTCTCATGCCTCAGCCTCCCGAGTAGCTAGGACTAAAGGCGCCCACCACCACATCCAGCTAATTTTTTGTATTTTTAGTGGAGACGGGGTTTCACCGTATTAGCCAGGATGGTCTTGATCTCCTGACCTCGTGATCCGCCTGCCTCGGCCTCCCAAAGTGCTGGGATTACAAGCGTGAGCCACCATGCCCGGTTGGAATTCTTTATATAATGCAGATACAGACCCTTATCAGATATATGATTTTCAAATATTTCTCCCACTCTGTGGCTCGTCTTTTTACTTGATTGATGGTGTCCTTCAACGCATGAAAGTTTCTCATTTTGATGAGGTCCAAGTTATTTATTTTTCTTTTGTTGTTTGCACTTGTGATGTCATATTTAAGAAATAACTGCTATTCCAAAGTCATGAAGATTTACACCTATTTTCCCTTCTAAGGATTTTATAGCCTTAGCTCTTACATTTGGGTCTTAGATCCATTTTGAGTTAATTCTTATATATGCTGTGAGGTAGGTAGGGGTCCACGTATGTTATTTTGCTTGTAGATGTCTAGTTGTCCCCCTCCCATTTGTTGAAAAGACCCTCTTTTATCCACTGAATGGTCTTAGAACCCTTGTCAAAAATGAATTGACCAGGCCGGGCACGGTGGTTCATGCCTGTAATCCCAGCACTTTGGGAGGCCAAGGGGGGCAGATCATGAGGTCAGGAGTTGGAGACCAGCCTGGCCAACATAGTGAAACCGTGTCTCTACGAAAAATACAAAAATTAGCTGGGTGTGGTGGCATGCACCTGTAGTCCCAGCTACTCAGGAGGCCGACGCAGGAGAATTACTTGAACCTGGGAGGTAGAGGTTGCAGTGAGTTGAGACCACGGCAGAGTGAGACTCAGTCTCAAAAAAAAAAAAAAAAAAAAAATCAATTGAGCACAGATGTATGGGTTTATTTCTGAATGTTCAATTTTATTCTGTTGATTTTTGTGTTTTATCTTTCTGCCAATACCACATTATTTTGATTACTGTGGCTTTGTAGTAAGTTTGTTCTTCTTTTCAAAGATTGTTTTGGCCACTCAGGGCCCCTAGCATTTCTATATAAATATAAAAATATGTTTTTCTATTTCTTCCAAAAAAAAAGGCAGTTGGAATTTTAATAGGGATTGTATTAGATCTGTAGGTTAATTTGGGGAGTATTGCCATTGTATTAGTCTGTTCTCACACTGCTATAAAGAAATACATGAGACCTGGTAATTCATAAAGAAAAGAGGTTTAATTGGATCATGGTTCCACAAGCTGTACAGAACACATAGTGGCTTCTGCTTCTGGGGAGGCCTCAGGAGGCTTCCATTCATGGCAGAAGGCAAAGGGGGAGTGAGGAGCATCACATAGCCAGAGCAGGAGAAAGAGAGGGGGTGGTGATGCACACTTTTAAACAACCGGATCTCCTGAGAACTCACTGTACGGTACCAAGGGGGGGGATGGTGCTAACCCATTTATGAGAACTCTGCCCCTATGATCCAGTCATTTCTTACCAGGCCCCACCTCCAACACTGGGGATTACAATTAGACATGAGATTTAGTTGGACACAGATCCAAACCATATTAGCTATATTAACAATATTACGTCTTCCAATCCATGAACCATGCACGGACCATTCCATTTGTTTAGGTCTTCTTTAACTTCCTTCAATACTGTTCTGTGGTTTTCCATCTACCAGTCTCACACCTCCTTGGTTAAACATGTTTCTTTTATCCTTTCAGATGTTGTTGTAAATAGAATTGTTTCCTTAATTTCATTTTTGGATTGGGGCAGTCTTTTGAAATAAGGACATGAGTGGGAAAAAGCAGAGGATGGCTGTTGACACCTGGAGAAAAACAAGAATAAACACAGAGAAAAAAAACCAAAAGCCAGAAATTATGTAAAAAGGAAGGCACTGGGAAAGTTGAGAAAGAAGAGGGTTGTGTGAGTACCACACTTAGCAAATGCTTAAGCAAAGTCAAGCTTTCAAGACAAGATTCCTAAAGCAAGGCAGGAGTATCCTAGGACAGACAAGAGCTCACTCGACAAGGAAAACAGACAAACACCAGAGTTTGGACCAGACCAACTCCCTCAGCCCGCTGGCAATATGGTTTCACCACTTCTTCGAAAACAGGAACGGAGATGTGTGCTCAAAAGCCACCACTAGGCCTTCAGAATGTTTTGTGTGTCTGTGTCTTGGCAGAATGAGCCAAACGTAGCTTCTTCGTGCCCCATGAGACACACCCAGCAAAGGCTGTCCTCATA
The DNA here is from genome assembly GCF_028878055.3 of Symphalangus syndactylus. Taxonomy (NCBI): domain Eukaryota; kingdom Metazoa; phylum Chordata; class Mammalia; order Primates; family Hylobatidae; genus Symphalangus; species Symphalangus syndactylus. Next base: position 129,307,981 of record NC_072433.2, read on the forward strand.
CAGAACTACCTCCAGGTGTCTTTTATACTGCAAGACCTGCACCAAAGGGTTCTACCTACAGAAATCCTAGCACCTAGACATAGTCAACCAAGTACATGGCTCCCTCAGCCTTCAACCAAAGATGCCCTATTTCCAAGTGGAACAAAATCCCACCGTGTTCCTAATGCCTCCTGCAATTTTGCATGTGGAGACATGGCTGGTATGTGACATTCTCTTCTACAAATTGTAATGGATTGGGGAAGGAAGGGGAACTAGAGTTCAGGCCTATCTTTCTAGAGGACAAAATAAATCTCTCTTGATAACTGCAATTATCTGAAAACTATTTCAAAGAAAACTGTCTCATTCTGGCATTTGCTCAAGGGTATGGCTTTCCATCAGTCTCTCTGTCTCTGTGTCTCTCTTACATACATATGCATGTGTATATGTGTGCGTGTGTGTACATACATGCATACATATAGACATATTCTCTCTCTCCAGACACACTCACACACCCCTCCAACCGCTGTGGCTCTGACGCAAATGGTGAGTGCCTAGGCAGGGGTCAAAGGCTAGCTACCATGCCAGAAGATTGCCACAAACACCTCTTAAGCAAGCAGACTCCTTGGCTCCTCCCAGACACACTGAATCTGAATCTCTAGGATTCTGATTTCGGAGCCCAGTAATCCTCGGGTGCAGGAGTTCCCAGGTGACTGATGCACCGGGAGGCTGGAGGCGCTCAGATCTAGAGAGGAGGCGGCACTCGTGCAGTGCAGTGCAGTCGGGAAAGAGAGGAGGGGCTGGGCCGGTGCCTTTAGGCGGCCAGGTGTTACGACCGGAGTACAAGCCGCCAGCCGAGCGGGAGCAGGCCCCGAGGTAGCCCAGCCGTGAGACGGTAACCTTTGACCACACTTGGCCTCCGGCCGCCGCCAGAGCCGCTCCGCCCCCGCCGCCTCGCCCCCACCGCCCCGCCCCCCGATTGGCCGCCTCCCCAGCCGGGCCCCAGGCCTCGGCCAATGGGGCCGGCGCGCGCCGGAAGCCGGAAGCGCGGCAGCGGCGGCGGAGCTCCCCCTCGGCAGCTGTTGTCCGGCACCATGCGAGGCCTCGGTCCAGGCTTGACGGCCAGGCGTCTCCTCCCGCTGCGGTTTACCCCGCGGCCGCCCGGGCCGCGGCTGGCGAGCGGGCAGTTGGCCGGCGCCCTGGAGCGGGCCATGGACGAGCTGCTGCGCCGCGCGGTACCGCCGACGCCGGCCTACGAGCTGCGCGAGAAGACACCGGCGCCCGCCGAGGGTCAGTGCGCGGACTTCGTGAGCTTCTACGGTGGGCTGGCCAAGACGGCCGAGCGGGCCGAGCTGCTGGGCCGCCTAGCGCGGGGCTTCGGCGTAGACCACGGCCAGGTGGCGGAGCAGAGCGCCAGTGTGCTCCATTTGCGCCAGCAGCAGCGGGAGGCGGCGGTGCTGCTGCAGGCCGAGGACCGGCTGCGCTACGCGCTGGTGCCGCGCTATCGCGGCCTCTTCCACCACATCAGCAAGCTGGACGGCGGCGTGCGCTTCCTGGTGCAGCTGCGGGCCGACCTGCTGGAGGCGCAGGCCCTCAAGCTGGTGGAGGGGCCGGACGTCCGGGTAAGGGGCCGCCCTCGACTCCCCGGCAGCGCGGGCTGGCCGCCTTCCTCGAGTAGTCCTCATTTGCCCCCTCCAAGTCCCACACACCCCGCCTTCGCTGCCTGATACGACGCTCACTCCGCCCGCAGTTACCGCCCGCCAACTGTGTCCCCTTCCCACGCTGTCTGAGTCCTGGCCTCGTCAGGGCACACCTCCGCCTCCCTCCAGTCTGTCCTTGAAGTCCTCACTTGTATAGTGTTTACTACTCAGCACTTGGTGGCCTTTAAGGTAGCTGTCACTTCTCGTACCTGATTTCTGTGTGCTCTACAGTCTCTTTTTAAATTACTGTAGCTGAGAAGCGTTTCATCTATATGGTATACCTGAACTAGAGTATCAGACTGAGCGTCAGGCAGCCTTCTGAGACCCTTGATGGTGTTTCAGAAATTCACTGGGCAACCGCTATGTGTGAGACATTGTCCTGAGAAGTCCTGTGAAATGCACAAAGGTAAATAGGACTCAAGGTCAGCACCACCACCCAGGAGTCTCCATGGCTTCTGGCCTTCTCTGTGCTCCGTGACTTTTGGGAGGGCGTTTAACTCCCTGAGTTCAGTGCTTAATGTGATGATTCTGAGTTGACTTGAGGTAATCAGGCATTGGCACAGTTCATTCATGTTAGATGCAGATACATACTTTGAGGTTTAAATGATTATGACCCGAAAGAAGGCCTAGAGCAACATATACTCTTCTTTTATACTGTTAGTATTAAATACGGCAAAAAAACTAACCTGCCGTTTTTTTATTTTTATTTTTGTTGCCCAGACTGGAGTACAGTGGTGTTATCACGGCTCACTGCAGCCTCGACTTCCCCAGGCTCAAGCATTCTTCCCACCTCAGCCTCCTGAGTAGCTGGGACTACAGGCGCAGACCACCATGCCCGGCTAATTTTTTTTTTTTTTTTGTAGAGAGGGCGTTTCACCATGTGGCCCAGGCTTAACCTGCCCTTTTAATGAACGAAAAATGATGTAAATGTTTCAGGAAGTTTTGGACATTCAGAAGTTTGTTATGTACAATTGGTGTTAAAAAAAAAAATCGAACACTTGAATGATTATGACTTGGCCCATTTAAGAACTCTAATACTGGTTTAATAGTTTTCATTTTCACTTCTTCAGTCTTACGTGGGTGATAACACGTATCCCTTTTACAGTAAAGGAGAACTTGCTGAGGTTGTGTGACTTGTCCTTAAATTCAGAGCAAAAAGCTCTTGCTGATCACCCACCCAAATCCAGGGTTATTTGCACTACGCTTTATATCACTGTCTTACTGTTAATCAGATGTTTATTAGAAACTTCCTTTTTTGGCTACTTAGATGCATAAAATTGGGCCTAATCAAGTATGGGATTAATGTCAAGAGTGACAACACTGGCCATGATTTGATTCCCCATGATAGCTGGTTAATTTACATTGCTAAGTGTTACTAAGGGCCAGGCATCTTTGGCCATAAGATTCTCAGACAGAAAGCCCACAGTTGCTAATTGCATGACACAAAATCAGTCTTGAATTCTTACTGTGTAGAATTATCATGTTCTGGGCTCAAGCCTAGTCTGAATAGCTGAGCTTTTCTGATCCACACTTGGACATAGTACTTGCAATATATCATCCCGCCAAGTAAATGATCAGCTCCTCGAAAACTGGGAAACTTGTCTTTAAATTTCTTGCATAGCAGAATGATGAATGAATCATTGCAGTAGATTCCTGGGTGCCCTGGCATGAGACACACTTGACACACTAATCATTCAGCATTTATGTGGAGGTGAGACTGCCCCACACACTGTCAGAGATTTTTGAGCCTGAGAGGAAGCCATAGAGGGCTTGAAAGTTTTCTGCCCAGCTCAGAGGGTCCTCGTATCAGACATTTGGACAGCTTTGTCCCTCATTGATTTCTCAAATCCCGTCCAATTCTGAATTCTCTGGTTCTGTGAGATGTTGTGGAATACATCCTTTTGTTCTTCCCCACTCAAGAAAACTCTTGGTTATCACATCATGGGGAAGGAACATGTTGCATGGCAACTGAACACACTCGCATCCAGACTTGACTGTTGAGAGAAAGGAGCTGACCCCTGGGAAATACAGAGGCTGCTTAGTCCTCAGACATTCACAAGTTTCCTTGCTTTTTGACCAAGGCTGTCTATATACATAAGGGAAAACAACATTGCATACTGTAATACTAGGCCAAAAGTCCTGTGGACCAGAGATATTTATCAAACAGAATGAATAACGGCAGCCTGATCTTTGCCTCTGCATATGGTTTGGACAAAATGGCTGCAGGAGCCTTTTTGTGGTTGCTTTATTGTGTCCCTTCCACTTCTTTACATAGAAATCCCAGCCTTATATTCAGTGCATATAACTGTTAGTAGCTGAACCTGTTAATTCCCTTCCCCTTCCCTTGTTCTACATAGTTAAATTTTGTCATGTATACACATATATATGTATGTGTATATATGTGTGTGTGTATATGTATATATGGGTTTTTGTTTTGTTTTTATGTTTATGGGTTTTTATGTTTTTTTTTTTGTTTATGTTTTTTCTTGTTATGTTTCCCAGGCTGGTCTTGAACTCCTGGCCTCAAGCAAGCAATCCACCAATCCCAAGTGCTGGGATTATAGATAGGTGTGAGGCCAGATGTAATTTTTTTTAAATCCCTGTCATTTAAATCAGTCTTAGAATAGAATTAGATTGTTCTGTATGTATAAACTATCAACTGGGATCTGATATTGTAACCTGTCACCAGAATCACTTATTGTGTTATGATCTGATCTATTTTTTTATCTGATCTTTTTTTTTGTTTTTTTGAGACAGAGTCTTGCTCTGTTGCGCAGGCTGGCGTGCAGCAGCACAATTCGCCTCCTGGGTTCAAGCCATTCTCCTACCTCAGCCTCCTGAGTAGCTGGGATTACAGGTGCTTGCCAACACGCCTGGCTAATTTTTGTATTTTTTAGTAGAGACGGGGTTTTGCTATCTTGGCTAGGCTGGTCTGGAACTCCTGACCTCAGATGATCCACCCTGCTTGGCCTTCCAAAGTGCTGGAATTATAGGTGTGAACCCCTGTGCCCGGCTGTGTTCTTACTTTTTAAAATGTTCTTTTCCTCTGGTCTGAGTGAGTTTGGAGGCTTGTTACTACCTGGATTTGTGGCCTCCTGAACGTCGAGGAGTTTGTAGGGAGGTATGTGTGTCCCCATGGTTGCATAGTAGGTGTGGGTATGAGGATGTGATGTGTCTGGGGGATGGTGGTTCATAGGCTTTTTGTTTTTCTCCAGAGGCCCAGTTGGTTGATGACTTCAGTTTCTTAGAGGTGAAATCCCAGTGAAACCGAGTCGAATCCCCAGTAGAGGGGAAGGTATGAGCGAGGTTCGTTGATTTGTGGGCACTCGAGGAAGGTTGGCCTTTAATTCGTGGAAAGGGTTCCTCATGGGCGGTTTGGGCCTCGCAGTTAGAGTGGAGTGAGAGGTGCTCGAACCTTAAAAGAGGCACAGAAACTAGAGAAGGGACCTGGTTCCCGCTGCCACAGCCACCCGGCCATGCTAGACAGCTGTGTACCCTCTGCCGTTTAGTTAATTGAGTACTCCTTGTTGGTTCTAGTAAATTCTGTGCTTACCTATGCTAAATCATACTTATTTTTAGATAGGAAAGTATACTCATAGTATAAAGTGTACACCTGCGGAGTGGCAGCTTATGTGAGTGGGAACTGTCCCCAAATATCTCAGCCTCTGCAGTGCTACCCTCATCCATGACTTTACACTCTCGTCCCCAGTGCAGGACTTCTGGGCAAGGGAAGGTAACTGTTCTTCACATACCAAAATAAGCAGATCTTGATAGAGCTTCAAAAGAGAGGGAACCAATTTCTCTTTTAAAAGGAAAAGTGGGCTGGTCTAAACAGTGTCATACAAGTTAGTGGAATTAACAATACAGAATACACAGAGCTGGGTGCAGTGGCACGTACCTGTAGTCCCTGCTACTTGGGAGGTTCAGCTGAGCCCAGAAGTTCAAGTCCAGCCTGGGCAACAGAGCAAGACCTGCCTCTGAAAAAAAAAATAAGAAGCACTCCAGCAGAATACACTGAAAACTGTCGCTGCCGTTAGCATCACCAGGATATTCCCCGCAGTTGTGTTTCTCAGTCTTGTATTGGTGATAAATGGTGGCTGAATTAATGCACATACAGTCGCAGAGGCCTCTTTCCCTGGTGTTGTTTGTATCCCGGCAACCTTGCCGCGTGCTGTGGCTCATCCCAGCCTCAACAGCTGCTGCCAGTGTTAGAACTGAGCAACGGAGACTTCTAACCTTTAGCCTAGATTCCCAGTTCTCGTGTACCAGTGTCACATTTTGTAGCTGTCAGGAGCCCAAAATAGAATGAAGAGATTTGTAGGGGAGGAGCTTTCATCAGCCAAACCATTTCTTTCATAATTAATATTGAATTGATAGCAAAACTAGGTATTTCCAGCTTTTTTCCTATCATGAATGTAAGAGAGATACCAGTACCTCTTACGCAGAGCTCAGCTCATCCGTTCCTAAACTGGGGTACAGAAGTCCTCCTGGCCCCTGGGATGGTCCATACATAAGTATCAGAGGATTCCATGAACCCCAGGAAAACTTATGAGCAATTTTATTAATGTATTTGCAATGTTCTGGGGGCAGGACCTGTCGTTTTTAGCACATACTCAAGAGTGTGGGAGGATCCCAGGAAGATTAAGAATTGCTGTAGTCAAATGCAGAAAGTACAGTTTTATAAAGGGCCATTCTGTGTCACCTAGCAAACGATCTCTGTCATCCTCCCCTCTTACTACTTCCTAATCACCATTCATTCCATTTTTCCATCTTTTTCATTTGATATCGATCTATCAGTGAATGCTTTGTGAACCATAAAAATGAATCAGAAGTAGACCCTGCCTTTATGGAGTTTACAACCAAGTAAAGGAGATTCAGTGATGGAACGTAGAGTTAAAAGAAATTGCAAAGATCATCTGGTCCAGCTGTCTATCCAATGCTTAAATCCGTTTTCAGACAGCTCCGCTGAGTTCTGTCCACCTGTGCTTGGTGACTTCCAGTGCTGAGGGTCACCGTCTCCCAGGATGACGTCTGTGGACAGCTCCAGCTTTTCAAAAGTTCCTCTTTACACTAAATTGAGTCCACGTGTGACTGCCCATGACTTCCACCAGGCAGTCCTAGATTTCCTTCCCCGGCCCCCATGGGGTCACACAGAACAAATTTGTGGCCCCTTTCGTGCCCTAGTGCTTAAACATGTAAAAGGAGACCTCTTCTTCCGAAAACTTCTCTGAGCCATCACCCCAAAACCTGCAACTCTTCCTCAGGCGACAGAGTTCTGAGTCCTTTCACCCTTTAACAGGGATTAAAATGTAAAATTGTTTTATAAAATTTGGAAGCTGAGACAGGAGGAGAATCGCTTGAACCCGGGGGGGGCAGAGGTTGCAGTGAGCCGAGATTGCACCACTGCACTCCAGCCTGGGTGACAGAGCAAGACTTCGTCTCTCAAAAAAAAAAAAAAAAAAAAAAAAAAAATTCTATCTGTTGTAAAGCCATTCTTTATAGGTGTTGCCCATTGTGTTGTTCATGACCCTTGTAGATAGACTCAGAAGGTCATTCTCGTATCAGATGTCCTGAGATGTTTACTGTTATTTAATAATAATGTTCAGTGGATCTGTTAATATGTAGTTTATGAGTAACAAAGACCCAGAATAACAGTGATTTGAATATGACAGAAGTTTGTCTGTCGTGGCTGGGCGCGGTGGCTCACGCTTGTAATCCCAGCACTTTGGGAGGCCGAGGCGGGCGGATCACGAGGTCAGGAGATCGAGACCATGATGAAACCCCGTCTCTGCTAAAAATACAAAAAAATTAGCCGGGCGCGGTGGTGGGCGCCTGTAGTCCCAGCTGCTCGGAGGGGCTGAGGCAGAAGAATGGCGTGAACCCGGGAGGCGGAGCTTGCAGTGAGCCGAGATGGCGCCACTGCACTCCAGCCTGGGCGACAGAGCGAGACTCTGTCTCAAAAAAAAAAAAAGAAGTTTGTCTGTCATGTGAAAGTCTAGAGGTGGGCGGCCCGGAGCTCATTCTGCTCCTTGTGCTCTTGGTGGATCCAGACTTGAATCATATTGCTCTGCCCAGAAAAACCTTCATCTCCAAAGCCACGTCGTGGCCCAGGATGGCTGCTCCAGTGCCAGCCATCACACCGCCTTCCAGCCTGCAGTGGAAAGGACAAAGAAAAAGATGGGCCAAGGGCCTGCTCCTGCTGTCTTTTCAAGTTCCCCAAAGTGGCTGCAGGAGACCTCTGCTTACCCCTCATTGACCAGAACTCTGTCACATGGCTGCCACCAGCCGCAGTGCAATCTTTCTTCTGGACAGCTGTGTCCCTAGCTGAAAAGTGAGGCTTCTGTTAATTTGAAAGAAAAGGGATACAGCCATTGGGGAACAACAAGCCATGGCTGTGCAGGTAGCACCAAGACGATGCTGCTCCTGCTTAGGGCCTTGTGTTCTGCTCTTGCTGGAAAAGCTTCAGTGCAGATATATCTTGGGTGGTCGCATGAATTCACATCATTTTTGGAAGTAGATACAATATAAATACGTGAAGCAAAATTAGGATAATTTCATCAACTCTGAAGTGCAGTGGTTGCCAGATACACTATTATTTTATGTCCCTCTAAGGTAGGTTAAAAATGCTGCAAGTTACGGCAGAGCACGGTGGCTGACGCCTGTAATCCCAGCACTTTGAGAGGCCAAGGCAGGCAGATTGCCTGAGCTCAGGAGCTCGAGACCAGCCTGGGCAACATGGCAAAACCCCATTTCTACAAAAAATACAAAAAAAAAGTATCCAGGCTTGGTGGCGCTCACCTGCAGTCCCAGCTGCTTCGGGGGCTGAGACAGGAGGACCACTTGAGCCCAGGAGGTCAAGGCTGCAGTGAGCCGTATTCATGCCATTGCACTCCAGCCTGGGTGACAGAGTGAGACCCTATCTCTTCAAAAAAAAATGCTGCCCATTAGACTGTGACTCGCCATCATTCGAAAGATGCATCCTGACTTGAGAGATGTTAAAATATGAAAATGTACATCTCTGAGTTGATGAAACAGGGTTCCTGAACCAAGTACTTGTTTTTCTTAGGAAATGTAGGCATAATGTTTCGACATATCAAAGAAGGTTCCCGAGAGGATGAGGACAGTGCTGTTGACACCGTTGCTGTCTTAGTGTTTCGCTTACAGTGCGTCTTTCATTGTTATGTTGATTTTATATGATTAGTATGCTCACTACGGTGAACGAATTGGAACATATTATTTGATTTGGGCAACTTAGTTCAAATTGAATTGTTTCTGTTCAGAGGTCTTAACAGACTGAAGTAGTTAAGTCTAAATAGAGCGTTGGATGAAAGCCTGACTTGGTTTGAGATGAGAGTCTGACAGAGGAATCTTGGGAAAAGCTGTTTGGAGAATCGTCTTGCACAGTTGTCTTCTGTATCGTGCTTGAGCGTTTTCATTCCGTGCTGACCACACCACAGACATGGGCTTCATCTGTTGCGCACTGATGGCCTGGGCTTTATCTTCTCCTTTTCAGGAAATGAATGGGGTGCTGAAGGGAATGCTCTCAGAATGGTTTTCCTCCGGGTTCCTGAACCTAGAACGGGTTACCTGGCATTCACCGTGTGAAGTGCTTCAGAAAGTCAGTGAGTAAGTATTAAGGTTTTCATTTTCTTTGTACATATATTTTTCATATATATTTATATATGTTTTATATTGGCTAAAAGCTAATCTGTCTCCATTCACATGTACAGTTTATTTCAAGTCTAATAAAATCCAAACACAGTATTTGCAAATGCTGCGGCTGTCACCACACATGATACTAAGATTATGGAGGAAGAGGAAAGGGCACCAAGAGAAACTGATGCGTCCGTCAGTGACTTGTGCATGAGGTCTTATTTGTGTCGTCTTATTTAAAGCAAACACACCCATTTTCTGTCGTCCCATGACCGCATGATCAGAGTTCTGGAAACTCACTGGACCAAGCATTTGCATTTGTAATCAAAACAGCATTTAGCCCACCTGGTGGTTAAGATTTCTCCCTGGGTTAAAATCTATAAACAAGCTATATCATGTGTTACATCCAGGACCTAGTATAACACAGGCTAGCATGTCATGGTGCCCTCACAACCTTTGCACGTAGGCATCTTCACATTACATGTTGTCCCATGGAATCCAAGGTTTGAAAAGTGTCCTGTTTGAAATGTAACCAATTAAATTCAAAGGGCTGACAGTGCCTGCTGCCATTTCACATGCTGAAAACAAAATAGCCATGGGGTGAGGTTGCTGGAAGACACCAGATGAGCCCCCTGATTGCAGCACTGACAGGGCTTCACAGAGATCCCGAGAAAAGAAAAGACACAGGGTTCAGCACCAAGTGTTTGATTAGGTTTCATGTGAAAATCTGCATGAATCCTTTGCCGGAGCCTCACAGACTCCTCTTAAAACTGGGATTAAAATTGGAGCACAATTTTTTGTGTAAAATGGTCATTCATTGTTGTTCCTCTCAATGGGTGCTGTTTCTCATGAAAATGACTTTCTTTGAATTTTCCGGAAGAGTCCATTAAAGCTCTGTTTAAAGAACTTGTTTGACTTAGACGAATAGTATGAATGAATAGGAGTCAGCAGCCGTTACTTGTGAATTATGCATTTGTCTTATCTCTTTATAAATTTCGCCCCAGGGCTGAGGCTGTGCATCCTGTTAAAAATTGGATGGACATGAAGCGCCGCGTTGGGCCCTACAGAAGGTGTTACTTCTTTTCTCACTGTTCGACCCCTGGGGAGCCCCTGGTCGTTATGCACGTGGCACTGACTGGTGACATCTCCAGCAACATCCAGGTACCTGCGATGATCAGTTCGGGACACGATAGGCACCCCACAGAGCGCCTTTTGTTTTTACTTGATTTTATTATCTTTTTTTTTTTTTTCAAATAAATGGTTTTGGGCTTTTAATTAGTTAAATAAAATCTCCAGATTTGTAGGTGTAGAGTGTAGAAGTGTAGCAGGCAGACAGTTATGGAGCAAGGAGAGCATTCATCTGGCTGTGTTGATCTTAGGTTGAGATACAGTTAAAGTCTATCACAGAACATGTTTGTGAGACAGAAAATAATTGTGAAGGACGAAGAGACAGATACCTGGTTCATACATGGTTCACCTTTACAATTTTTGTGAAGTGCCTGTGGGGAGTTTTGAAAGATACTTGATGAGAAAATTGAAAGAGACACTCCATACCTTATACGTGATGTGGGCCCAGGACACTCCTTGGTGAGTGGAGGTTATGGGACTTGTGGTTGATAGCCCCGTCCTGTGGCAAGCTGCTCTACTCCTGGATGAGTTTGGCACGAATGTCTGAAACACTCCTGCAGGCCCATGGGGACAGAAGAACCAGGGAGCACATTGCACGGTCTGGAAATAGGAGTGCTAAAGACAGGTGGCAGGGAGCGTGAGACCCCTGGGGCAGTGCAGGTTTGCTCAGACCAAGAGGACATGTGGGGCTGTTAGGAAGCTAAGTGGATGATGGCCCGTCACAAGGTGAGTGCCCTAAGCAGGTGTCCTGGTGAGAAGTTAGAGAAGCTGAGTAGGGCAAATGAGCAGACATTCCTGATCACCAAGGAGAAACACAATCCCTTACAATGTTTGTGTGTGAAGGAGTCACACTCCGACGCCCTCTTGGTGGGACTAGGGGCCATTCTGACTTTTCTGAGGGCAATTTGGCAACATGGATGAAAATTCAGAATGTGCATTCCTTCTGGCCTAACAATTCCGCTCTTAGGAACTTCTCCTGGGGAGATGCTCAGCCCTGCGAGTCAGATGGCTATTCCTGCAGCATTGCTGACAGTTCAAAAGGCTGCAGATGATAACCTAGGGCCCATCAGGAGAGAATGGGCTCCAGGAGGGCGGTGTAGACACATGGCGCGGCCTCGTGTACATCGGATATCTGTGCATGTATTTAAATATTGATGTAGGTTTATATTTTGACATGGAAAGCCAGCCTTGACTTATTGTTGAGTAGAAGTTCAGGTTTACACAGTACCATGTGTATGGCGTGGTCTTATGAATAATATTAATAATATCTGTTGAGTATGTGCCCTGTGCCTGTCAATCTGTGAAGCACATTTTGTGTGTTACTGCTCTGAGCACCCTAGGATTTAGGTGTTTTTTTGTTTTGTTTTTTTTTTTATTATTATACTTCAGGGTTTTAGGGTACATGTGCACAATGTGCAGGTTTGTTACATATGTATCCATGTGCCATGTTGATTTCCTGCACCCATTAACTCGTCATTTAGCATTAGGTGTATCTCCTAATGCTGTCCCTCCCCCCTCCCCCCACCCCACAACAGTCCCCGGAGTGTGATGTTCCCCTTCCTGTGTCCATGAGTTCTCATTGTTCAATTCCCACCTATGAGTAAGAACATGCGGTGTTTGGTTTTTTGTCCTTGCGATAGTTTACTGAGAATGATGTTTTCCAGTTTCATCCATGTCCCTACAAAGGACACGAACTCATCATTTTTTATGGCTGCATAGTATTCCATGGTGTATATGTGCCACATTTTCTTAATCCAGTCTATCGTTGTTGGACATTTGGGTTGGTTCCAACTCTTTGCTATTGTGAATAGTGCCGCAATAAACATACGTGTGCATGTGTCTTTATAGCAGCATGATTTATAGTCCTTTGGGTATATACCCAGTAATGGGATGGCTGGGTCAAATGGTATTTCTAGATCGAGATCCCCGAGGAATCGCCACACTGACTTCCACAGTGGTTGAACTAGTTTACAGTCCCACCAACAGTGTAAAAGTGTTCCTATTTCTCCACATCCTCTCCAGCACCTGTTGTTTCCTGCTTTTTTAATGATGGCCATTCTAACTGGTGTGAGATGGTATCTCACTGTGGTTTTGATTTGCATTTCTCTGATGGCCAGTGATGATGAGCATTTCTTCATGTGTTTTTTGGCTGCATAAATGTCTTCTTTTGAGAAGTGTCTGTTCATGTCCTTTGCCCACTTTTTGATGGGGTTGTTTGTTTTTTTCTTGTAAATTTGTTTGAGTTCATTGTAGATTCTGGATATTAGCCCTTTGTTAGATGAGTAGGTTGCAAAAATTTTCTCCCATTGTGTAGGTTGCCTGTTCACTCTGATGGTAGTTTCTTTTGCTGTGCAGAAGCTCTTTAGTTTAATGAGATCCCATTTGTCAATTTTGGCTTTTGTTGCCATTGCTTTTGGTGTTTTAGACATGAAGTCCTTGCCCACGCCTATGTCCTGAATGGTATTGCCTAGGTTTTCTTGTAGGATTTTAATGGTTTTAGGTCTAACATATAAGTCTTTAATCCATCTTGAATTAATTTTTGTATAAGGTGTAAGGAAGGGATCCAGTTTCATCTTTCTACATATGGCTAGCCAGTTTTCCCAGCACCATTTATTAAATAGGGAATCCTTTCCCCATTTCTTGTTTTTGTCAGGTTTGTCAAAGATCAGATAGTTGTAGATATGCGGCATCATTTCTGAGGGCTCTGTTCTGTTCCATTGATGTATGTCTCTGTTGTGGTACCAGTACCATGCTGTTTTGGTTACTGTAGCCTTGTAGTATAGTTTAAAGTCAGGTAGCTCGATGCCTCCAGCTTTGTTCTTTTGGCTTAGGATTGACTTGGCGATGTGGGCTCTTTTTTGGTTCCATATGAACTTTAAAGTAGTTTTTTCCAATTCTGTGAAGAAAGTCATTGGTAGCTTGATGGGGATGGCATTGAATCTATAAATTACCTTGGGCAGTATGGCCATTTTCACGATATTGATTCTTCCAACCCATGAGCATGGAATGTTCTTCCATTTGTTTGTATCCTCTTTTATTTCATTGAGCAGTGGTTTGTAGTTCTCCTTGAAGAGGTCCTTCCCATCCCTTGTAAGTTGGATTCCTAGGTATTTTATTCTCTTTGAAGCAATTGTGAATGGGAGTTCACTCATGATTTGGCTGTCTGTTTGTCTGTTATTGGTGTACAAGAATGCTTGTGATTTTTGTACATTAATTTTGTATCCTGAGACTTTGCTGAAGTTGCTAATCAGCTTAAGGAGATTTTGGGCTGAGACAATGGGGTTTTCTAGATATACAATCATGTCATCTGCAAACAGGGACAATTTGACTTCCTCTTTTCCTAATTGAATACCCTTTATTTCCTTCTCCTGCCTGATTGCTCTGGCCAGAACTTCCAGCACTATGTTGAATAGGAGCGGTGAGAGAGGGCATCCCTGTCTTGTGCCAGTTTTCAGAGGGAATGCTTCCAGTTTTTGCCCATTCAGTATGATATTGGCTGTGGGTTTGTCGTAGATAGCTCTTATTATTTTGAGATACGTCCCATCAATACCTAATTTATTGAGAGTTTTTAGCATGAAGGGTTGTTGAATTTTGTCAAAGGCCTTTTCTGCATCTATTGAGATAATCATGTGGTTTTTGTCTTTGGTTCTGTTTATATGCTGGATTACATTTATTGATTTGCGTATGTTGAACTAGCCTTGCATCCCAGGGATGAAGCCCACTTGATCATGGTGGATAAGCTTTTTGATGTGCTGCTGGATTCGGTTTGCCAGTATTTTATTGAGGATTTTTGCATCAATGTTCATCAAGGATATTGGTCTGAAATTCTCTTTTTTGGTTATGTCTCTGCCAGGCTTTGGTATCAGGACGATGCTGGCTTCGTAAAATGTGTTAGGGAGGATTCCCTCTTTTTCTGTTGATTGGAATAGTTTCAGAAGGAATGGTACCAGTTCCTCCTTGTACCTCTGGTAGAATTCAGCTGTGAATCCATCAGGTCCTGGACTCTTTTTGGTTGGTAAGCTATTGATTATTGCCACAATTTCAGAACCTGTTATTGGTCTATTCAGAGATTCAACTTCTTCCTGGTTTAGTCTTGGGAGGGTGTATTTGTCGAGGAATTTATCCATTTCTTCTAGATTTTCTAGTTTATTTGCATAGAGGTGTTTGTAGTATTCTCTGATGGTAGATTGTATTTCTGTGGGATCGGTGGTGATATCCCCTTTTTCGTTTTTTATTGCATCTATTTGATTCTTCTCTCTTTTCTTCTTTATTAGTCTTGCTAGCGGTCTATCAATTTTGTTGATCTTTTCAAAAAACCAGCTCCTGGATTCATTAATTTTTTGAAGGGTTTTTTGTGTCTCTATTTCCTTCAGTTCTGCTCTGATTTTAGTTATTTCTAGCCTTCTGCTAGCTTTTGAATGTGTTTGCTCTTGCTTTTCTAGTTCTTTTAATTGTGATGTTAGGGTGTCAATTTTGGATCTTTCCTGCTTTCTCTTGTGGGCATTTAGTGCTATAAATTTCCCTCTACACACTGCTTTGAACGTGTCCCAGAGATTCTGGTATGTTGTGTCTTTGTTCTCGTTGGTTTCAAAGAACATCTTTATTTCTGCCTTCATTTCGTTATGTACCCAATAGTCATTCAGGAGCAGGTTGTTCAGTTTCCATGTAGTTGAGCGGTTTTGAGTGAGTTTCTTAATCCTGAGTTCTAGTTTGATTGCACTGTGGTCTGAGAGACAGTTTGTTATACTTTCTGTTCTTTTACATTTGCTGAGGAGAGCTTTACTTCCAACTATGTGGTCAATTTTGGAATAGGTGTGGTGTGGTGCTGAAAAAAATGTATATTCTGTTGACTTGGGGTGGAGAGTTCTGTAGATGTCTATTAGGTCCACTTTATGTAGAGCTGAGTTCAATTCCTGGATATCCTTGTTAACTTTCTGTCTCGTTGATCTGTCTAATGTTGACAGTGGGGTGTTAAAATCTCCCATTATTATTGTGTGGGAGTTTAAGTCCCTTTGTAGGTCACTGAGGACTTGCTTTATGAATCTGGGTGCTCCTGTGTTGGGTGCATATATATTTAGGATAGTTAGCTCTTCTTGTTGAATTGATCCCTTTACCATTATGTAATGGCCTTCTTTGTCTCTTTTGATCTTTGTTGGTTTAAAGTCTATTTTATCAGAGACTAGGATTGCAACCCCTGCCTTTTTTTGTTTTCCAGTTGCTTGATAGATCTTCCTCCATCCCTTTATTTTGAGTCTATGTGTGTCTCTGCACGTGAGATGGGTTTCCTGAATACGGCACACTGATGGGTCCTGACTCCTTATCCAGTTTGCCAGTCTGTGTCTTTTGATTGGAGCATTTAGCCCATTTACATTTAACGTTAATATTGTTATGTGTGAATCTGATCCTGTCATTATGATGTTAGTTGCTATAGTTTCTTCCTAGCCTCGACGGTCTTTACAATTTGGCGTGTTTTTGCAGTGGCTGGTACCGGTTGTTCCTTTCCATGTTTAGTGCTTCCTTCAGGAGCTCTTTTAGGGCAGGCCTGGTGGTGACAAAATCACTCAGCGTTTGCTTGTCTGTAAAGTATTTTATTTCTCCTTCACTTATGAAGCTTAGTTTGGCGGGATAGGAAATTCTGGGTTGAAAATTCTTTTCTTTAAGAATGTTGAATATCGGCCCCCACTCTCTTCTGGCTTGTAGAGTTTCTGCTGAGAGATCAGCTGTGAGTCTGATGGGCTTCCCTTTGTGGGTAACCCGAACTTTCTCTCTGGCTGCCCTTAACATTATTTCCTTCATTTCAACTTTGGTGAATCTGACAATTATGTGTCTTGGAGTTGCTCTTCTCGAGGAGTATCTTTGTGGCGTTCTCTGTATTTCCTGAATCTGAATGCTGGCCTGCCTTGCTAGATTGGGGAAGTTCTCCTGGATAATATCTTGCAGAGTGTTTTTCAACTTGGTTCCATTCTCCCCATCATTTTCAGGTACACCAATCAGACGTAGGTTTGGTCTTTTCACATAGTCCCAAATTTCTTGGAGGCTTTGTTCATTTCTTTTTATTCTTTTTTCTGTAAACTTCCCTTCTCTCTTCATTTCATCTTCCATCAGCAATACCCTTTCTTCCAGTTGATCGCATCTGCTACTGAGGCTTCTGCAATCTTCGCGTAGTTCTCGAAACTTGGTTTTCAGCTCCATCAGCTCCTTGAAGCCCTTCTCTCCATTGGTTATTCTAGTTATCCATTCTTCTAATTTTTTTTCAAAGTTTTTAACTTCTTTGCTATTGTTTTGAATTTCCTCTCGTAGCTCAGAGTAGTTTGATCGTCTGAAGCCTTCTTCTCTCAACTCATCAAAGTCATCCTCCATCCAGCTTTGTTCCATTGCTGGTGAGGAACTGCGTTCCTTTGGAGGAGGAGAGGTGCTCTGTTTTTTAGAGTTTCCAGTTTTTTTGCTCTGTTTTTTCCCCATCTTTGTGGTTTTATCTACTTTTTGTCTTTGATGATGGTGATGCACAGATGGGTTTTTGGTGTGGATGTCCTTTCTGTTTGTTAGTTTTCCTTCTACCAGACAGGACCCTCAGCTGCAGGTCTATTGGAGTTTACTAGAGGTCCACTCCAGACCCTGTTTGGCTGGGTGTCAGCAGCAGTGGCTGCAGAACAGCGGATTTTCGTGAGACCACAAATTCAGCTGTCTGATAGTTCCTCTGAAAGTTTTGTCTCAGAGGAGTACCCGGCTGAATGAGGTGTCAGTCTGTCCCTACTGGGGGGGTGCCTCCCAGTTAGGCTGCTCAGGGGTGAGGGACCCACTTTAGGAGGCAGTCTGTCCGTTCTCAGATCTCCAGCTGCGTGCTGGGAGAACCACTACTCTCTTCAAAGCTGTCAGTCAGACAGGGACATTTAAGTCTGTGGAGGTTCTTGCTGAGTTTTTGTTTGTCTGTGCCCTGCCGCCAGAGGTGGAGCCTACAGAGGCAGGCAGGCCTCCTTGAGCTGTGGTGGGCTCCACCCAGTTCGAGCTTCCTGGCTGCTTTGTTGACCTAAGCAAGCCTGGGCAATGGCGGGCGCCCCTCCCCCAGCCTTGCTGCCGCCTTGCAGCGTGATCTCAGACTGCTGTGCTAGCAATCAGCAAGACTCTGGGCATAGGACCCTCCGAGCCAGGTGCGGGACACAATCTCCTAGTGAGCCGTTTTCCAGGCCCGTTGGAAAAGCGCAGTATTAGGATGGGACTGACCCGATATTCCAGGTGCCGTCTGTTTCCCCTTTCTTTGACTAGGAAAGGGAACTCCCTGACCCCTTGCGCTTCCCGAGTGAGGCAATGCCTTGCCCTGCTTCGGCTCGCGCACAGTGCGCTTCACCGACTGTCCTGCACCCACTGTTAGGCACTCCCTAGTGAGATGAAACCGGTACCTCAAGCAGAAATGCAGAAATCACCCGTTTTCTGTGTCGCTGGGGCTGGGAGCTGGAGACTGGAGCTGTTCCTATTCGGCCATCTTGGCTCCTCCCTCTTTTGTTTTTTTTAAATGGAGTTTAGCTCTTTTTGCCCAGGCTAGAGTGCATTGGTGCTGTCTCTGCTCACGCAACCTCTGCCTCCCGAGTACAAGCCATTCTCCTGCCTTAGCCTCCCTAGTAGCTGGGATTACAGGCATGTGCCACCATGCCCAGCTAATTTTTTTGTATTTTTAGCAGAGATGGGGTTTCGCCATGTTGGCCAGGCTGGTCTTGAACTGCTGACCTCAGGTGATCTGCCCGCCGTGGTTTCCCAAAGTGCTGGGACTAAAGGCTTGAGCCACCGCGCCCGGCTGATTTAGGTATTATTATGAGAAAACTGAGGCTTAGGGGAACATCTGCAACTTACCCATGATCGTCGAGCAAGTAGGGGTGGAAGTGGAATTCAGACCCAGCTCACATCCTTACTGTAAGGGCACATGAGAATGTGCGTGGGTACTCAGTCCTGTGTGCATTTGTGTGCATACCGAGAGCCTCTGAGACAGGCCTGGAAAGGTGTTCATCAAAAGGGCAGTAGCAACTGGCATGGAGATTAGATTTTGGAGTAATCGGTTATTTTTTTTTATGCATTTTTTTTTTTGCCTCTTTTTGTTTTATTCACTTTGTTTTATAAATTTTTTGCTTCTTTGACATTATACATACCTCACTTATATAACTGAAGAAAGTTTTGTTTTTATTTTGAAAACTTTAAAAAAAGATTGCTGGGATTTTTGCATAAGCAATCACAAGATAATTTGCAGACTTCTTAAAAAACAAAGGAGAGCGCGGCGCAGTGGCTCACGGCACATGCCTGGAATCCCAACACGCTGGGAGGCCGAGGCGGGTGGATTACCTGAGGTCAGGAGTTTGAGACCAGCCTGGCCGACATGGTGAAACCCCATCTCTACTAAAAATACAAAAATTAGCTGGGTGTGGTGGTGTGCGCCTGTAGCCCCAGCTACTTGGGAGTCTGAGGCACAAATGAGAATGGCTTGCCACTAGGCAGAGGTTGCAGTGAGTCAAGATTGTGCCACTGCAGTCCAGCCTGGGTGACAGAGCAAGTACTCCGTCTCAAAAAAAAAAAAAAAAAAGAAAGAACGGAGGTAAGCCTGGGATGGGAGTGATGTGAAGTGAGCTCTGTTCTGTGAACAACAGAGCTCTTCCATAGAGCACGGTGCAGGACAGTGGGCCCCTCTCAGGCCTCAGAGGAGATGTCCTTCGTGTCATGAGCTCTCCCCCTTTCCTCACAGCAGCATTTCTTCACTTTGTCGGAGTCACAGACCCTGTTAAGAATCTGGAGGGAAAGTGCTGAGGATGTTTTCTTCAGGGCAGATATGCATAGACTCACACATTCCATACACCATTTCTTTCTTTTTTTTTTTTTTTTTGAGACGGAGTCTCGCTGTGTGTCCAGGCTAGAGTGCAGTGGTGTGATCTCGGCTCCCTGCTACCTCCACCTCCCAGGTTCACACCATTCTCCTGCCTCAGCCTCTGTAGTAGCTGGGACTACAGGCGCCCGCCACCACGCCCGGATCATTTTTTTGTGTTTTTAGTAGAGTTGGGGTTTCACCGTGTTAGCCAGGATGATCTCCATCTCCTGACCTCGTGATCCGCCGGCCTCAGCCTCCCAAAGTGCTGGGATTACAGGCGTGAGCCACCACACCCGGCCTCCATACACAATTTCAGAAAGTTCATGGACTGACTACGAGACCTCATCTATGTGGTGTGAGCTAAACACTCCTACTTCCAGAATCGAAGGTAGCTGGTAGAAGTTAAAATAGTTTAAATGGGTTCTTCAAAAGTAAGCTGGTGTACCTGCTTCAAAGCAAATGAAAATGTATCCCCCTGCTATTCCACTGTTATCCAGTGAGCTTTGGAGTATTAAGGATTATGCTTCAGAGTATAAGGGATTAGAAAACGCTGCCGTCAGAATGCGAGGCAATAAACTCAGACTTCAGCTAAGCGACTTCCCAGTCTAGCTCGTTTCTTAGAATGCCTCGCAGGGATGTCTGCAAACGTGTTACCATTTAGGAAAAACAAAAATGGCACAAAACCCGAAAGGTACATGAAAAAGTCAAACAAAGGTATATTTCCTAAAAGAAAATTATGTAGGACTGCTTGTGGCCTCTTGAGAAATTTGAAAAACCTAGGGTTCAGAGAAAAGGAGGAAAAAGAGTTCAGTGGTGGGAAACATCAGTCCTTTAGGAGAAGCTGAAGGAACTGGAGCTGTTTGGTCTCAAGGATCCGCGTGTTATCGCTGAGTGTTGGCCGGAGAGTTTATGGAGGAAGTTTTTGTTTGCACAGAGGCCTAAAAGAGACAGATGGGGGCATACCTTGCTCTTCAACAAAGTTTGCATGAAAATTTCAAAATGGCAGAAATGATGCAGCGCTGAGGACCCCCAGGCACACTGTGGAGTCGCCTCCTCCAGACTGTTTTCAAAACAGAGCAGCTTTTAGGCTCTGTAGCCTGAACCCCAGTTGGGGAGCCAAGGTCTCTTCCCGCTCCTTCAGTGCTCTGAGAATTGTCTTCTGGTGCCAGCAACAGGCTTGCCGCGTGGGCTGCAGAGCAGCCAGGCCATCCTTAGAACCATCGTTGGTGTTTTCCAGGCAATCGTGAAGGAACATCCTCCATCAGAAACAGAAGAGAAGAACAAAATTGCTGCTGCGATCTTTTATTCCATCAGTTTGACCCAGCAGGGACTCCAAGGGGTGGAGTTGGGAACATTCCTCGTAAAGCGAGTCGTCAAGGAGTTGCAGGTAAGTGACACGCAGGGAGCCCCCCGGTCACACTTGGCTTACGTGTGGTCAGGTCAGCGAACCTCGTGGGGTGTCAGGTGCCATGAGGGACACAGATGAAGACAGAAGCTAAAGGGAGGGGCAGCGAGTAGAAAAGGTGCCGGAAGCCCCTTGGCAACTCCTAGGAGCCATGAGTGTCCCAGAGAGATGAGAATGATGCTGAGAGAGGCTTTCATCCCAGCCACCCAGTTGCCTGCAAGACACAGTTGTGTTCTGAGGTCATCAGCTCTCTCTAGGGCGACCTCATTCTGACATGCTCAGGACACTCTTGATTTCATGTGTCATCCTGGCGTAAGTGTCACTCTGAAATGTCCCAGCCAGATGGCACAGCTGGTGGTCATCCTGCCATGCCTGTCCTCCCCCTGCCCCTGCCCACACTCTCAGGGCCTGTGACACCTGACATGCCGTTAGCTTGGGTCTTCTCGTGGCCTGTGAGGAAGTGCTGAGGTGAGACCAGACAGCTCGAAGGTAAATGCATCAACTTAGTTTTGATCTAACTCTCCTCTCTTTGCTGCCCTGTAAAAAACATATTAACCATCCTTCATCAGAAATGTTGATGTTCACTCCAGGCCTAGGCTTTCAAAAACCACTAACTTCATCAGGGACTTGGATAAATTCCAACAAGTAGAATCTAATGATTAGGTGCGGTAGCTAGATGTTTGCTAATGACTGGCTCTGAGCAGGGTGTTCACTGCGTTGGGGGTTACACATGGCTGCAGCAGAGCCCTTCCTTTAAGGATGACATTGTGGAGTGGGGACTTTTACATGCTCCTCGTAAGTTCATAATCAATTTCAAATTGAAGCCCTCAGGATTCAGCTGAGCGTGGGCTTCATTACCACACCGCCACGTTTCCCCCGGGTAACAATAAGCAGTAGCTCATTCCCACAGTTTCCTCATTCCTCTGTCTTCGCTGAGGGTGGCAATGAGCAGGGTGGGGTGGGGAAATGTATCAGGGTAAGGAAGGCAGGAAGAGGAGGAGCAGATCCCGGGATTCGGGGGAGTAGGGCCTTAGCCCAGCAGCTGTCCTGAGGGTGCTGCTTAACTGCCCCTGGGCGGCCGGCCTAGAAGTCCTCAAAGGGAGTCTAGAAGGGAACGAACGGCCCCTCTGCATGGAAGCGCTCGTCAGGGTTTACAAAAGCAAAACACAGCTGGGCACAGTGGCTCACGCCTGTAATCCTGTCCGAGGCAGGCAGATCACCTGGGGTCAGGAGTTCGAGACTAGCCTGGCCAACGTGGTGGAACCCCGTCTCTACTAAAAATACAAAAATTAGGCATGGTGGCGCATGCCTGTAGTCCCAGCTACTGGGGAGGCTGAGGCAGGAGAATCACTTGAACCTAGGAGGCGGAGATTGCAGTGAGCCAAGACTGCACCATTGCAGTCCAGCCTGGGAGCAAGACTGTCTCAAAAAAAAAAAAAAAAAAAAAGACGGGGGGCAAAAAACCCAGGAGCTCCCACGAATGCCCAACGAGAGGAACATGGTGAGGAAAATCATAATGGTCTTCTCTTTTCATATTACTCTGGTTAAAATTCTCTGTTTTTGAATTTTAAATGATAATGAGAAAATGCTCACGATATAAATTCGTAATGCAAAATGTAAAGTAAGTGTCTTACCCATGCAAAAATCGCATCAAGAAACACCAGGAGTTTACTTGAGCAGACTGTCAAGAGTAGTTTTCTCAATGTAGTGGAGTATGATGGTTTTATTTTCTTCTGTCATTAATTTTTTTTTTAAATATCTATAGTGAGCATGTGTTACATTTATAATCAGAAAGTAGTAGATTGTTTGAAATGATCATGAGATCTCTATCTAGTTGGGACAGTCACGATTGAACCATGTCATGTGATATGCAGAGATACCCGCAGCGTCCCCCTCCTCCCCCTCCACCCCGTTCTGCACCCACTGTGGTGTGGCTGGGCAGCTGGTCGCTCACTCACCATTCCCTGGCCACTCGTGTGCCGAGCAGCAGAGCAGCTTCTGGGGCCTCACAGGTGGCCATGGGAAGAGCATGGTGTACGGGAAAGGCAAGGCCTTCAGTGAGTAGCTGCGGTGCACCGAGCCCCACTCCCCCGGCCAGCTGTCCGGTTTCAGGCAAGTTCCCCAACACTGTAGTCTCAGTTTTGCCGACATGAGGAGAGATGATGGGGACGGAGACGCCCTTCTTGGGGTGCCAGGATGCCTCTAGGGTCTGGCACATATCAGGTTCCTGATAAATATTTCCTGCCGGGCGTGGTGGCGCGTGCCTGTGGTCCCACCTACTCAGCAGGCCAAGGCAGGAGGATGGCTTGGAACCAGGAGATTGAGGCTGCAGTGAGCCATGATGACGCCACTGCACTGCAGCCAGGGCAATAGAGCAAGCCCCTGACTCTAAGAGGAAAAAAAAAAAGTTTCTTGAAAGAAGGTAAATAACATGTATCAGATGTCACTCTGACCGCCACACAGCAGCGTATGAGCCGTAGGTTAAGAGGTGCTCCTCTGTTGGTAACGTACCTGCTGAATTTGTGTTTTCTCCGCCTTCCTTTCCACCCCAACCATGCTTTACAGAGAGAGTTTCCTCACCTTGGGGTGTTTTCCAGTCTGTCACCTATACCTGGATTCACCAAATGGCTTCTGGGGCTTCTGAACTCGCAAACGAAGGAGCACGGGAGACATGAACTCTTTACAGATTCGGAATGTAAGGAAATCTCAGAGATCACAGGTGGCCCCATTAACGAGACCCTCAGGCTCCTCCTCAGCAGCAGCGAGTGGGTGCAGTCGGAGAAGCTGGTGCGGGCGCTGCATACTCCTCTGATGAGGCTGTGCGCATGGTACCTGTATGGAGAGAAGCACCGCGGCTACGCGCTGAACCCTGTGGCCAACTTCCACCTGCAGAACGGGGCGGTGCTGTGGCGCATCAACTGGATGGCAGATGTGAGCCTCAAAGGCATCACCGGCTCCTGCGGCCTGATGGCCAACTACCGCTACTTCCTGGAGGAGACGGGCCCCAACAGCACCTCCTACCTCGGCTCCAAGAACATCAAAGCCTCTGAGCAGGTCCTCAGCCTAGTGGCCCAGTTTCAGAAGAACAGCAAGCTCTGACAGTAAACCTCTCCTGAAGCACAGGGCCCCTGCTAAGAAAATGATCATTTTCAGGAGGGGCCGGGAGTTATGTATGTGAAGGAGCTTTCCAAGCAAATTCTTGTCCCGCAGCCGGGCCACGCTGTGAGGCCAGGCCTCAACTTCCCTTGCCCTGGGCGAGACATGCACCCAGTGCAAGACGGTTGTGGATGCGGGTGCACACAGGTGGGTGGGTTGCTGTGCTGTCTCCAGAAGATTCTGTCTTTGCCCTTGGCCTGGCTCCCTGCCTGGGGCTGGTGCTGTGGTACCTACATCTTCAGGAAGCTGTGCAGCCTCTGCCATTGTTGTCCCAGGGGGATCCGGCATCCTCCTAAGGACCAGGGAGAGTGGCCCAGATAAGAATAGGTGTTCCTTTGCGCTCGTAAAACAGAATGCGGCGATGGTTGCTTTAGCCATTTCTCACCATGCAATGCAGAGGGATAAAGGGCTGTGCTACACTTCCCAGTTAAATGCTGAAGCTCATAAATGTATGAAAAGATTTGTGATTTTGCACAAGGTGTGTGTAGTAAGTTAAATCGTTGAACACAAAAATGTTGCTGCTTGAGCCATAAGTTTGATAATAGGCTTTAAATGATCAGGGATTTAGGTTCATAATGAAATTCACAGTAAAGAACACATTTGTTCTGTAAAGCATTGAACGTCTGATTACGTAATGGTGGTTGTCTTTAAGATTAGAGACCTGGGAAGGCTGGAATCAGCCAGCCAGCCTGCGGGGAGTTTGGGATGAAGGAGCCTGGGGTGTGTGGGATGAGAACAAAGATGAGGAAAGGGGCAGTCACTGTGCTTGTGGGAGGAAGGCAGGTGTGTTTGTGTGTGTGTATGTGTGTATCAGTGCACGTCTGTGTGCATGTGCACAAGCGTCTCTGTGTTATCAGTGCACGTCTGTGCATGTGCACATCCGCATGTGCGTGTGCTCACATGTCTTCGGGTGTCTGTGTGTGCGTGTCTGCAGTTGCCCTGTCCTCGCTGTCCTCGCTTTGGCAGACAGGTCCCTCGCCTTCCTTGCCTTTTATCTCCTGTGACCCGTGCCAGGCCCCTTCTCTGTCTTCTGCGTACGTCATGTTGCCTCATGACAGTGTGATGGTGGAAGCTGTCTCATGCCTCTTGTTCTCTGGGCTGATTCCGAAAGAGTGCCTTGCAGGGCAATCACTGCAATCCTGGCAACCTGCCAGCCCTTCCTGCAGGCAGAGTTCTTTACTGTAAGTGTCCCCAGACCCTCAGGCCTGCAGAAACCCTGCTGGGCCTTAGCATCTTTGCTTAGCTTTTGGCCTAGACCTTAAAGACCAGCAGTCTTCTGTGCTTTATCCTGCTGCCTCCAGAATGCCATGGACGGATCACCCATTTTAGATCACTCCGGAAGCCTTTCGGATCTGGTGGCGCCCTTCCTGGCTGTGTCCTTCACCTGTGCTGTCTGGTTCTCTCTTGTGTGGACAGGGGATGATAGGAATTCCCGCCGCATAGGCCGCTGGGAGGACAGGCTCAGGTGACATCCGCAGAGGCTTTGGCTCACCAGAGGAGTTTGTAGATGACAGTCATCCCCAAGTCACTAAGAACGAGCACTCCTGAGGGGGGTCTCAGAATAGTGTTCAAATCCATGTCACTATTGCGGCCAAGGAGCCCTCCCTCCAGCAATGCCGCTCATCACATCACGTTACTCTTCAGGCCAAATGTGACCCCCTGGTTTTATTTATCACTAAGCCAGAGTTTCTTAACCTTTTGTGAGTTACAGATCACTGAAATTCTGATGAAAGCCAGGTGAGCCTTGCTACAGGAGAACACATACACGGTGCACAGGAGAACACACGCACAGTGCACAGGAGAACACACACACAGTGCACAGGAGAACACACAGTACACAGGAGAACACACAGTGCACAGGAGAACACACACACAGTGCACAGGAGAACACACGCACAGTGCACAGGAGAACACACACAGTGCACAGGAGAACACAGTGCACAGGAGAACACACACACAGTGCACAGGAGAACACGCACAGTGCACAGGAGAACACACGCACAGTGCACAGGAGAACACACACTGCACAGGAGAACACACACAGTGCACAGGAGAACACACAGTGCACAGGAGAACACACAATGCACAGAACACGCACACACAGTGCACAGGAGAATTCACGCACACTGCACAGGAGAATACATACAGTGCACAGGAGAACACACACTGCACAGGAGAACACACACAGTGCACAGGAGAACACAGTGCACAGAACACGCACACACAGTGCACAGGAGAATTCACGCACACTGCACAGGAGAATACACACAGTGCACAGGAGAACACACGGTGCACAGGAGAATACACAGTGCACAGGAGAACATGCACACAGTGCACAGGAGAACACGGTGCGCAGGAGAATACACTGCACAGAACACACACAGTGCACAGGAGAACACCCACACACAGTGCACAGAGAACACACAGTGCACAGGAGAACACAGTACACAGGAGAACACACACAGTGCACAGGAGAATACACAGTGCACAGGAGAACACACAGTACACAGAACACACACAGTGCACAGGAGAACACAGTGCACAGAAGAACAGTACACAGGAGAACACAGTGCACAGGAGAACACAATGCACAGGAGAACACACAGTGCACAGGAGAACACACACAGTGCACAACACACTGCACAGGAGAACACACACGGTGCACAAGAGAACACACAGTGCACAGAACGCAGTGTACAGGAGAACACACACAGTACACAGGAGAACACACAGTGCACAGGAGAACACAGTGCACATGAGAACACACAGTGCACCGGAGAACACATGGTGCACAGGACACAGTGCATAGGAGAACACCCACAGTGCACAGGAGAACAGTGCACAAGAGAACATGCAGTGCACGGGAGAACACCTGCAGTGCACAGGAGAACATGCAGTTCACGGGAGAACACAGTGCACAGAACACACACACTGCACAGAATATACATGCATGGTGCACAGGAGAACACAGTACACAACAGAACATACTCCATGCACAGGAGAACACACGGAGTACACTGGAGAACACACACAGTGCACAGAACAGAGTGCACAGGAGAACCCAGAGTGCACAGAACAGAGTCCACAGGAGAGTACACAGTACACAGCAGAACACACGCAGTGCACAGAACACCCGCAGTGCACAGGAGAACCTAGTGCACAGAACACCCACCCCATGCACAGTTTTGTTTTGTTTTGCTTTTGCAATTCCAGCGAGCTCCCTGGCCTCCCACAGCCATTCATAGAGCCCATTCTGTTTGGGATAAACACAGATCTCCTTCAGCTCACGTGGGGCTATGCAACGGTTCCTCAAAACCTTTTTGGGCAGCTAGCAGCTTTGACTAGCAGGTTATCTCACCAGGCTGAGGCCGCTGCCTGTGAACAGTTGACAGACCCAAAGGCAGCCAGAATGTTCTGTGTCAGAGAGCCTTGTCCAATGGGCAGAGCTGGGACACACACAGGAAGACCCCCAGCCCATGCCCATTCTCAGGCCTGAGGTTCATTCTCATTCTCTCCCTCTTCCCTTTCCCCTTCCTCCCTCCTGCTCTTGAATCTGCAAGGCCTCTCCGGGTGGCTGTGTTCTGCCAGGGCCTCCCAGCCTCTAGGATCACTGCCTTCAGGGAGCCCAGGAAGAGCTGCACGTCCGCTGCCTCTGTGTGGCAGGTGTGTCCAAGACTGCAACTCCTAGTTCCCACCTTTCACACGTCATCTCTTTAACCTCTTATGGAAAATTTCAAACATATGTAAAAGCAGGGAGAAATTGTATAACGAACCTACAGAACTATCACCCAGTTTCCACAGTCATCAGTGGTTTTCTGTTTTTATCAAACTTTATCTTTGTACTTCTTACAATGCTTCACATTTAGCAGGATGGATGGAAGGAAGGAAGATGGATGGATGGATGGATGGATGGATGGATGGATGGATGGATGGACAGATGGTGGAGGGTTAATGGAAGGAAGATGGATGGATGAGTGGAAGGAAGGAAGATGGGTGGATGGATGGATGGCGGAGGGTGGATAGAAGGAAGATGGATATATGAATAGATGGCTGGGTGGATGGAAGGAAGGAAGATGGATGGATGGATGGATGGATGGATGGAAGGAAGATGGGTGGATGGATGGATGGAAGGAAGATGGGTGGATGGATGGATGGTGGAGGGTAGAGTTTTAATGGAAGGAAGATGGGTGGATGAATGGATGGAAGGAAGATGAGTGGATGGAAGATGGATTGATGGATGGATGGTAGAAGGTGGATAGAAGGAGGGAAGATGGATGGATGAATAGATGGCTGGGTGCATGGAAGACGGGTGGGTGGATGGATGGATGGATGGTGTTAATGGAAGGAAGATGAATGGATGGATGGATGGAGGGTAGAGGGTAGATGGAAGGAAAGGATGGATGGATGGATGGAGGGTGGATGGAAGGAAGGAAGGAGGATGGATGGATGGATGGATGGATGAATGGTGGTGGGTATATGGAAGGAAGATGGATGGATGATGGAAGATGGATGGATGGGTGGATACATGAATTGATGGCAGAAGATGTTAGGATGGGTGGATGGGTGTATTAACATCCCTTCTCCATGCCTCAGTCCCCATCATAAGGAGAAAGAGCCTGTGTTCCCTCTATGATACTGCACTGACCCAAAATTCCCCTCACTTCATGGGTGTTACAGACCTCTCTCTTCATCTGTCTACTGTAGAACCTCTAGAAAGGCAGGTGGCTTCCAGCTCCTTGTTTTTCCTGAGGGATGATCTGACCACCCATTCTTACTTGTGTCATCTTTCACACAGTGACAGTGCAGAGCAGGAGACAAAAGCAGAACAAAAGCAGACAGCGGTCAGGTGTCAGGGTGATAAGAGGCTACTCACTAGGTCCTAGTGTTGTGAACTACACCCTACGGGAAAGTGCTACTCAGTGCCCAGGTGACATCATCACGAGAGGAACACAGTGGCTAAGAGGGCAGGGGCTCAGTCTCACTGACCTGGTTTCCATCCCACTTGCTCTCAGGAACCCTTGGCAACCACTCTGACCACAGTGTCTTCCTCTGGAAAGTGCTCAGCAGCGTTGGGCTCACAGAAGGTGCACAATAAATTGTCATGAGTACTTTCCACTGTGTCCCAAGTTCAAGGCTGAAGTCACGACCCCACCGCCGCCACAGAGCCTGCTCCCCTGAGCGTTCCCCATGTCAGTCTGAGGCCCCGACCTGTGCTTCTGGAGCCCGCGTCCTGTCCCATCTCAGGAGCCGCTCTGCCCCATTCCCCCCGTATCCCAGACCTAAGTTCCGGCTCTCCTTATCTCTTGAAGCCCTGTCATCTGTGGGTCAGATGCTCCCCAGCTCCCTCCATCCCCCCCACAGGGTTTCACAAGAGGCCCAGCCCTGCACCCTGCTGGGGTTCAGACTTGAGGGGTGCCACTGGAGTTGGGGTGCACCTGCTCTGATCTGTTCATGGGCTCCTTTTTCTTGAAATGCAGCGTGAGGCACCATGGAGGAAGCTGTAGACTTTGGCTCCGGCCAGTGCCCAATTGGAATCCTGGCCCCACCACTTCCAGCTGGGTGGCCCAGGGCAAGCCACCTACCCTTGCTTTGCCTCAGTTTCCTCATCTTTAAGTGACAGTAACCATAGTACCGACCCCACAGTCTGCTGAGAGCCTCAAAGGAGACAATGTATATAAAGCAGTGAGCTGATGCCTGCCCTGGGAAGCAGACCCGTCCCTGTCATGATAGGGGTCTCTACATCTGGACTTGGGCTCCACCCTCCTACTTGCCTCAATGCGGGTTCTGGGATCTTTCAGCCCTTTTTTGGATATTTGAATATTAGTTGGTTTTCTGGCTTCTACTCAATTTCTAAGAGATGACTAAGTGGATCATTCGTTCCCGGGAGAGGTGGGAATGGCTCCTGTGTACACTGCATTGCACAGGGGCTTGAGGGGACCTCCCGACCCCTGATGGCCGAGCACCCCTGTCATACTCCTCAGGGAGAGCCCAGGCCACCCAGCTAGCTCCAGACTGGCTCTGCAGGGCCTCAGAATCTGAACTCACTGTGGTCACTCTGAGGCCTCACTGTCTCTGTGTCTTTCTACCCCTCCATCCCTCCTTCCCTCCGAGGGCTTGACCTTCACTGACCTCCAGGACAAGAACAACCAAGAGTCACTCCCAAGAGGGCTTCCCTCCTCCTCGTTCTGTGTGGCCTCAGAAGTGGGGGAATCTCAGTGCTTTGTGCAGGCATTTGTAAATCTGAGCTCTGTTTGAAATTAAACATGAGGTGTACTGAAGATTTAAATCGAGCAAATACCTCTGTGATTTCCAATTGCATTCTGAGGCGCTTACTGAAATATGAAGTCCATTTTGATCTACTCTTAGAAACAGAAGCTGCCAGTGATTTCACCACAGAAAGTCTGCTTCATTTGCGGTTTGGCAGACTTGACAGAGGTGACCCGAGATCTCTTTCTCGCCTTTGTTTGGTTTATTTCCACATTGCATTTATGTTTCCCGCCTGGCTAGTTCTTGACCATTGCGGAAGGGAGAAAGAAACGAGATTCTCTGCTCTGGGCCAGGCATTCTCTGTACACGTCCCTGGTCCCAGCCTCCCTCCTTCCCTGGAGGATCACCACGTCCAACCCTGAAGCTGGAGCGAGCGTTCCTCACTTAGAGATGAGGCGGCGAGCTGGGAGAGGGTTAGGTGGCGAGCTGGGAGAGGGTTAGGCGGCGAGCTGGGAGAGGGTTAGGTGGCGAGCTGGGAGAGGGTTAGGCGGCGAGCTGGGAGATGGTTGAGCAGCTGCTGAGGGCAGAGCTGGGACTCAAACCCGGGCCCGACCACCACCCAGCTCTCCTTCCACCCCACTGGTCCACCTCCTGCCCATACGTAGGGAGACCCACGTGAAGGCCCAGAGAGGAGAAGGCCAGCAGTGGGTAGAACAGAGTGGGCCGCAGGTTTTGGCAAGCCTGGAGGGGAATAGGTCAGAAAGGTAGCCCGGCTGGGCTGAGAGACTGAGGACAGGGGGTGTTAGGGTGCTGACATTCTGGCAAGGGGGCGGGGGTCTGTGGAAGGCAACCCCAGGCTGGGGTGGCTTCTCTAAAACTCGAGCATGCACAGTGCTGGCCGTATCGGTCCGAGCCCTCGGCTGCCCGGGACAGAAGCTGAGCTCCCGCCAAAGCATAAAATCCAGGCCAGCTTGGGGCAGCCAGACCACGGGAAGACAGGAACCTGGACGTGGCTCTCATGCAGGAAGCAGGCAGCGCATAGCTCCACCGCCACAGAGACAGCCTCCTCTCATGACCCCACACTCAGCCCCGGCCGTGGTGGGAATGGTGGTTGGCCCGGTTTGGAGATGGGGGATCTGGCCCTGTGGTGAGGATGGGGGATCTGGCCCTGTCTCTCCGGAGCAGTTGCGTAGAACAACTGGTGTCCCCTCTTCATGTTGACGAGGGGAGATGAGTGGCCCAGGCAGTTCCTAGAACGGGGGAGGTGGAGTGGGCCGGATCCCACCCAGCAGGAGAGCTTGCTTCTGAGGCTCCCGTGCGTCTGTGACAGAGGCTTGAACCCCCGGCTTGTTCTCTCAAGTCTGTTGCCGTAAATCTGTCTGCATCGCCTGGCACAGAGGAGAGGCTCGGCAAATATTTTTGGTTCACTGAAGAAAGGCAGCCCTCACTCCTGCTGCTCGGACAGCACCCTCTGAATGTGAGTTACTGCCTCCTTGAGAGCTTTCACAGGAGGGAAGGAGACCAGAGAGCTGCCTTCGAAGATGCCAGAAGCTATGTTTATTTAAGCGGCGCTGCTCCAGAGACAACTGGCCATTTGCAGTCTCCACCCCATTGTGACTCACGATGCCACCTCTCCTTGCCAGCTCTCCCAGAGGCCCCCAGTGACCTCCTAGGGGGTACATCCAGCGAGCTTCCCCCTCAGCAATGGCCAGGGGTCGCCGTGGGCCACTCTGCACTTCCCAAATGCTCGCGGTGCTGGCGCAGATGCACAGCCTCTTGGCCGTCCCCACCTGTGCTCCGCCACTCTTGGTCAGCCATTCCTCTTGGCTTCCGGGAGTCCCCTCCTCCTCTAAGGATCTCACCCCCATCCATGTGTCTGCTGTCTCGTAACTACCAATAGCAAGTGCACCAGTGCCCCTGTTTGCCCGGGACAGGCCCTGTCTGGGGCCCTGTTGTGGCATTGTTAACAGAGCTGCTCTTCACTCTGAAGTGTTCAGTTAGGACAGTCACTTGCACAGTCCCCTCACTGGCGACACAGACACCCCATACCTGTGTGTTTCCCCTGGATAGCTCAGCAGCAGCTCAGGCTCAGCACAGCCAAGGCTGAATGCAGATGCCCTCCCTCCAAAACCTGGCCTCCTGCAGCTGTTCCTTCCTGGCAAGGCCACCTCCAGCCATCCAACTGTGTAACACAGAAGCCTGGGTGCCATCCCTGGGGCTCCCCTCACCCCCACCTCCCACCCCTCCCTGGGCCCCTGGATGGACCACTGGCCTTGTTCCCTTCATTCCCTGGCCCAGGTTACAAAGTCTCCTTCCTGATCATGTGTAATAACCTCGCAGGTGCTCTGCCCACCTGCCTATGCCAGACCCTTCCAGACCCTTCTCCACCCCAGCAGGCAGAGTTGTCATTGTGAAATGCAAATCAGGTTCCATCTCTCCTCTCCTTTCCTCCCTCCTGCCATCCCTGTCACCCTCCCTGTCACACACAGCCGCCTCCGTGGCCTCCCAAGCCTGCTGTGGCGTGACCCTCCCCTCTCTGCTTTTCCAGGCCCTCCTGGCACTGTCCTCCCTTAGTCTGGGACTCCCTGTCCTCCCTCCTTCCTGCCGGGCACATGCTCCTCTCTCTTTCTGAAACGCTCTCCCCTCCCTGCCTCCCAGGCAGTGCCCACTCTGCCTCCAAATTTCATCCATCATCCTCTGCTCAGGAAGCTTTCCCTGATGGCCTGACCAGGTCACATTCCCCCATTATTTGCTGTCCTCTCACTGGGGCCTCTCCTTCCTGGTAGCCTCTCAACAAGGCAGTTTCATGTGTGTATCTGCACTAGACTAGAAGCTCTCTGAGGGCAGGGACACTGCTTGGCTTCTGGCCCAAGGTGGCTGCAGGGTCTGCAAGATCATCAGGGCCCCCTCCAATCTGACACTTGCAGAGGGGACTCCTGGCCTTGGGCCACGCTGGTTACTTGGGTACACTCCTTGCCCAGGGTTCCACAGTCCCTTAAAGGCAGGGTCTTTCTGGCCACGCCTGGCCCTGGTTTGGCCTCCCCAAGGAACCCTGTCGCTGGGGGTGCTGTGTGGGAACAGGGCACAGGCCCTCCTTCCCAGAGCCCACGAGATCTCACTTTCTCCAAGCCCAGCTCCCCAAGGACTCAGACCCTAGCTGCCCTGCACTGAACGCTGGCTTGCCCTAGCTCACTTGGACCCCACCCTGCACTGGGAAGGAGCGTCCCTGTCCCCGTTTGACGGGTGAAGACACTGAGGCCCAGAGAGCTGAAGGGGCTGGCCGAGGGGACGGGCTTGGGCGCTTCTGTTCTCACACTGCTGCCGTGACACCTAATCCATCCGAGGAAGTTCCCTTTAAACCCAAAAGGGGACGGTGAAGCCACACGCGGCCGTCCTTCTCAGGAGCCCATTTCCACCTCTTGCGAGCTAGACAGCGTTCCCCAAGTTCCCCCCTCGAGCTGGGTGGGCTGCCCAGCTGTGAACACAAGGACACCTCCGATTCCATCCTGTGAATGTTGATATTAGTGGTCCCTTCCTTCAGGGGCTGTGGGGATCTCAAAAGATGAGGCGGGTCTGGAGTCCTGCGCGGTACCCGCCGCATGGCAAGCTCTTTACGGACAGCGCAGGGACGCGCTTTGATGCTGAAAATGAGTCTCTGGGACAGGCGGATCCCAGTCTGGGTCCTCACAGGCGCTGTGCATCCCGTCGCCGCGAGATGGCGGTGTTGCGCCCCTCCAGCCTCCTCTACTCTCCACTTGGGCGCTGAATGTTAAAATTCCTAACAGGTGAATCGCTTGAATCCGGGAGGCGGAGGTTGCAGTTAGCCGAGATGGCGCCACTCACTCCAGCCTGGCAACAGAGCGAGACTACGTCTCAAAAATAAAAATAAAAATAAAAAAATAAAATCCTAACAAGTAGCAAACCGAGCCAGGCGTTAAACCTGCACTCAGAACCTACACAGCCGCTCCCCACTCCCTCGCAGGGATTAGGTAACGATACTCAGAGCTAGTGCAGGCATTTGGGGCTGCCCAAACCAGCTGCTCTTCCTGCTTTCCGAAGCTTCCCGGGGGGCTCTTCTGGCTCCCAGTCCGAGCCGCCTGTGGTCAGCTCCTCCTTGCCCAGCCCGGTGGTCAGTCCTCCTTGCCCAGTCGTGGTTTGCAGTAGAGCAAGGGCGTGGTCATTTGCAAATGTCCCAGAAGGCCCCCTGCAGCCGCTTCACATCGGTCTCAACTTGGGCTGACTGAGGGCGTGACTTTCTGCCTCAGGCATGGAGCCCAGATCACAAATCCAAAGCCCGCTAAATCTAGAGGCCACAGGTCCCAAACACCAGTCATTTGCTGACCACTGTCGCAATTTTTTTATATCACTCCCATCAATAAAAGCTGGATTTTTTCATTAAGTAGAAGGTAAAAGTAATATAAAAACAAAACAGCATTAGATACAGTTGCTTTCTCTCTTCAAAAAAATCCCGGGGGAGGATTAAGAAATATTAAGGTTTTTTAAACATACATTAAGTACCAAACAGACTTTCTCTCTGAGGACTCAGAAAGTCCTCAAAAGACTTTTGAAGGAGCAAGAATTGGAAAAGGATTAAATGAGATTATTGCTTCGTCCAGGAGCCACCAGATTATCACACATCTCACACCCTGGGCAATCCTTTGAAGAATTTTGTCTCTAGACATACAAAGTGCACTTTGCCCTGGGTTTATCTAAGTCCTGTGCTGTTGCTCAGGCTGGAGTGCAATGGGGCCATCTTGGCTCACTTCAACCTCTGCCTCCCAGGTTCAAGCGATTCTCCTGCCTCAGCCTCCTGAGTAGCTGGGACTACAGGCACACGCCACCATGCCTGGCTAATTTTTTGTGTGTTTTTAATAGAGCCAGGGTTTCATCATGTTGCCCAGGCTGGTCTCGAACTCCTGACCTCAAGTGATCCACCCACCTTGACCTCCCAAAATGCTGGGATTACAGGTGTGAGCCACCACGCCCAACCCTTAGATGTGTTCTCGAAAACCCAGTGATAAGCACTGGGACCAGAAGGAGAAGCTACATGGAGGTAGAAGCCAGACCTTGGCATCCTGGGAGGAGGAGCTTCCCTGTGGGACCCCAGCAGAACCTGGCCTCTGCTTGGCATTAGTGGCGTTGGTGACCAGCCAAATCCTGCAGGCCTTCCAGAGCTCCAAAATACTTTACTTATTAAGCTTTCACTTAAAATCTCATTTGTAACTGCACTGGAAGTGGCCAGTTCACAAATGTGATGCATCAGAGATTGGCACATTGGAACCACCAACCTGTCACCTTGTGGTGTGAGGTCATCTCGACTTCGTAAGCCCTCAGCATACCCAGGCTTCTCCCAAAACCTGTGAGTTGGAGCACACACAGAGAGAACAATCTGAGACTCTTATAATTTGCAGCTTTTTATCTGTATGAATCAGAGTTCCTGCCCATTCCTGTGCAAGCACAGGCACAGGCTGGCTTAGAAACCAGCAGCGGACATAAACCTCTGCTGCCCAAGTGTTGCAATCCTCAAAGCAGCCTTGTGGTTGAAAGTGGAGATTTTTACCCACGACCTCAGGATCATGAAGGCAGCACCCTGCGGTAAAGCAGTCGATTGCCAAAGCTGTTCTGAAAGGAATGTGGGGCTTTCACAACAATAATCGGCACTGGCCTTACACCCAGGCCGGAGGGCACCTGCCACGGACCCCACGCTTGAGAGGCCCTTACGTGTCGCAGACCCACATGCAGAACGGGCTCCTGTGTCCCTGGGATACAGCACTCAGTGCTGGCCCGGACTTAGCGTCCACTCTCGCACAACCACCGCCCAAGCCTCGAAGAAATGCTGTCTGCGTCTCCCATTTGACAACCTCGAAACAAAAGGCCACTTCGTCTAAATGCTGTGAAGGCAGGTAGGTTGTGCATCACCAACAGAGAAAGACGTTGCACTGGAGTAGAGGCAAGGCCTGAGAGGTGGAAGAGCTGAGGTGAGACAAGAGGTGCAGTCACTGAATTGTCTGGTCCTTCCTGTCTGATAGCAGGAGTGCAGGAGCCTCTTGCCTGACAAAGTCCAGCTTGCCATGGAGCAGGTGTAATTTATGAATCTCACTCAACTGCATTCAGTTACTCATCCAGACGGTGCCTAGCCATACAATGCACAGTCATCTCTGGCATCTTGCTGACCCTTAGGCACATAAAAGCGTAGCTGTACCCAGTTTTTTTTCAGCTGTATTGTTAGACAGGACAGAGGCTAGAAAATACTTTATTAGAACCCAAAGATGGGTCCTGAGCCTGGCATCGTCACTTATGAGCTGTGTGGCCATTACTAAATTTACAATATGTAAATGTATCCGTTTTGGCTGGGCGTGCTGGCTCATCCCTTAATCCCAGCACTTTGGGAGGCCAAAGCAGGAGGATCGCTTGAGCCCAGGAGCTGGAGACCAGCCTGGGCAACGTAATGAGACCCCCATCTCTACAAAAATTAAAAATCATATTAGCCAGATGTGGCAGTGAGACCTGTAGTCCCAGCTACTTGGGAGGCTGAGGTGGGAGGTTTGCTTGGGTCCAGGTGGTCGAGGCTGCAATGAGCTATGATCACGCCACTGCACTCCAGCCTGAGTGAGACCCTGTCTCAAAAAAATAAGTAAATGTATCCATTTTAATGTATAAAAACAATTTAAACCAGTAAAATTAATTTTTTATGTAAAATTTTTCATATTGGCCTTCAAGTGAGGTGTTTGTTATTAAAATGCTTCTGTGGTCATTCGGTAAACAGAGTTTGAAACTTGAGCAAGACGATTAGCAGGCCCTGCCGAACTGCACTGCTGACACTGGAGGCTAAGCCGCCTCCTCCCTGGCCCTCAGGTTCATTCTCAGGTCGGCGTTGGTGGCTGCTTGCAGTGGTGACGATGCTGCTGGGTGCTGCTGGCTCCAGGCACCTCTTGGAATGAGCTGTGATTTTCGTGTCTCCTTTTGCAGCTCTGACTGGAAAGCCCACATCAACACAGAAGGACACATGCTCCATCTGATCTGCAAAGGCCACCTGTCAGAGAGGCCCAGGTGTCCACAGGCCTGGCCCCTCGGGCTGTTCCCACAGCTGGCACGGACGACCTTCTGAACATTTCTGATGTCATCTGCCTTATCTTCCTAGCATCTGTGCTGTCCTTAAGCAGCAGCGCTATTCACCCTGGGATCTGGGGCAAAGTGCTGGTGTCCACGTGAGGAGGGCAGGAGGTGTCCCTGGGGGTGGGGAAGCAGTGCTGGGTGGAGATGGCTGCCGAGGGGAAGCGGTGGAGAGATGGGCGTGCATTTCTCCTCCCTCGCAGCGGCTGCCCATGCAAGGGCAGCTCTTAGGAGAATAACTATGGGCAGACAACGAATTGTGGGCAGAAACTTGGTGGTGAGGGGGTCTCACCCCTCAAGAAGGGTCCCACCCAGAGCTCCCCCCAAGGCCAGCAGCCTCCTGAGCCTCATTCTCCTGGTGGAAGGCTCCAAGCTGACCAAGCCCTGGCCCGATTCTAAATGTGTCAACTGGTGGAGGAGTGTCAGTCCAGCAGGCGAGTGCCACGGAGAATTTCCTCCCTTACGGGAAATGGAATGAAGGCAGGACAAGTAGAAACCTCTATCCCCACAGCCAGCAGGGCTGCCTGGGAGAAGGCACAGGCAGGGCACCTAGGTTGGTAGAAACCTCCATCCCCAGGGCTCCCACACCCTCGCAGCCAGCAGGGCTGCCTGGGAGGAGGCACCGGTGGGCACCGAGTTTGGTCTGGGTTTCAGCCCTGTGCCAGCACCTGCGTGCATGTGACCGTGGGAAAGGCACGTCCTTCAGCAGTTGTTTACTGAGCACCTACTGTGTGCAGGGCCCTGTCTACCCATCATCACAGCAACCCATCCTGCCCCTTGCGCACACCTTGGCAAGATGTGCCCCTTTTCCAGGTGCCACCACCGAGGCTGCAGATGCTC
The DNA here is from genome assembly GCF_028878055.3 of Symphalangus syndactylus. Lineage (NCBI taxonomy): Eukaryota > Metazoa > Chordata > Mammalia > Primates > Hylobatidae > Symphalangus > Symphalangus syndactylus. The sequence continues at coordinate 129,346,004 of NC_072433.2, forward strand.
TGGAGGAGCTGCAGCAGAGGACAGGAATGGGGCCGGCTGGGCCCTCAGGCAGAGCCACCCTGAGGCTGCCCACCACTGACCGGGCACCCCAGCAAGCCCAGGGCAGGACTTTGTGATGCCACAAATGGCCCAGCCTGGCCTCTTGTCCCCCAGCTCCCCTGTTACCACGTCGGGGGGTGTCCCCTGGGGGAGGGCCAGCCCCACTGTGTCCACTCCTACCCGCCAACTGGTCACCTCTGTCACCTCTGCCGCACCCGGCCCCTTCATTGTCAGGTAAGGAGGGCCTGGAGCAGGGAGGGGCAGGGGCTGCTCCAGGAAGGGGTGAGATGTGCTGCGGGGGCCTGGTAGGGCCATGCAGGAGGAGGGGCTCCCGGGCGGTGGCCCTGGAGTGAGGAAGCTCAGCTTGTGGACTCTGGGGCGCAGGTGGCCTGGGTGGGAACCTGGTGCCGTTGCTTGCCCATCATGTGATCTTGGGACAGTGCCATAACCTGTGAGCTGCCATAACCTGTGAGCTGCCGTCTCCCCAGCAGTAAAATGGTTCCTCGGGTCCCTTCCTCACAGGGGTCCTGGGAGGTGAAGTGAGCCCCTCCATGGGAGGCCTTGGCACTCGCCCCATGTGCAGAACGTGCTCAATACACATCAGCCTTTGTCATCAGGCCCCGGAACCAGCCGCCACTCATGCCTATCTCAGCCAGGCTTGGGCGCTGTCCTCTGGTCACCAGCCTGTCGTTGATTCCCCACCCAGTGCCATGCTGGGGCCTGGCCCCTTCATCCTGGTGGATGGGGGAGAGCGGACGGCAGGAGCAGGTCTCCCCACCGTGCCTCTTTGCGTTTACATCCTGTCATTCTCTCCCGGCTGTGGGTGGCACTCACCTGGAGGAAGGCTTGGGTCCCCGGCACAGGCCTAGCATTAGGTTTTCTGACCCTGAGTCTCATCTGTGAACGAGCTTGCCCAGGGGACTCTGTGTGCGCCACAGTGTGTGACTCAGAGAATAAACTACAGGCCCTCCAAGGACGCCCATAGCCACCCCCAGCCTCTCCCACCACAGAACGGCAGATGCTGCAGCCCCACTGGGCTTTTGGTTCCCAAGTGTTCAAGACCATCCCCTTCTCTGTCCAGCGAGCTCCATTCAGGGCTGAGCAAGAATGGCCTCCCGGATCCAACAAGGAAGGGCTGGGCTGCGGTTTGAACCCAGATCTCTCCAGACTGTTCCGCTACAACCCATGGCTGCCCATGAGAACCACCTGGGAAGCTTTGGACAACACTGAGACACAGTTCCCAACCCCAGACCACAAGTGGAGTCCCTGGTCAGGGGTCCCACCCAGCCCTGTGATCCCAGCTCCACCAGCAGAGGCAGCAGATCGGGGGTCCAGGGCCTCAGTGCACTCCCATCCCCGTCGGGGTGCTCCAGCCCTGCTCCTCAACCCCTCAGCCTTGACTCCCAGCACTCCAGACTCATACTTGGTTTTCGAGTCTTTGCCCAATAGTAACCCCCAAAGCTGTGCTGGTCCTTCCTACGGTGGCAGGCACTGAGGAACCCTCAGCTCTGAGTGTGGGAACCCACGCTGGGACCTTATCGGCATGGTAGGTCCAGCCAGGTTTGAAGTTGGACGGGCCCACTCCCTGGAGAGACACCTGGTCCCTTGCACACACAAAGGCCACGGAGCCTGTTGGGTGGAGGCTTCTGGGGCCTCAGTCGCTCTGACCTCACCTCAGGAGGCTCAGCCCCTCTGACCCCACCCCTTCCACTTCCTGGCAGGATGACCTTGGGAAGGCTGTTTTGCCTCAGTTTCCTCATCTGTAAAATGCCTAGAACAGTAGCTCCCTCATGAGGAGGCTGAGACACCCCATGGTGTAACGCAGGAACGATGCTGAGCTCTGCCGGTGGGCTGGGGGGTGATGAGTGCTCCAGAAATGGTCCCCACGCTCCACTCTATGCCAGAGCATCTGCACTTGGGCCACCGTTTCCTGCGCCTTCTGTAGGAGCAGCATGGGCTTGGCGCACGCTCACCCTGTGTGAGCACAGTGTCACTCTCCTCCTGTGCCGTCTCTTTCCCATTTTAAACATCTCCAAGGTTGACAGCAAAGGCTTCTGGGGCTCCAAGGTCACAGCCAAGGGCAGACGAGGTCAACTACAGCCACACTGCCCCCCTTGTTCCCTTCATTTTGTGAGACTTCGCCTCCGGCAAACACAAGGTCCAGAATGTTCCGCCAGGGCAGCCGCAGGTGCCCAGCTTGGGGAGGGAAGAGGCGCCGAGCGACCCCCCCCCCCAGCCCCTGCCCTGCGCCTGCCCCTTGTCTCCTTGATGCGCCTCCCCCACCCCTGCAGGGCCCACAGCTGTGCTGCAGCCCAGACCTGAAACTTGAAGGAAAGATGATCCTCCATAGACTCATCATCAATCCTTCTGTCAGGGTTTAATCCCCTGTAATTCCTCCTGAATGGGTTTCCTGTACCTGACGTCACCAGTGACCACACACTAAGTGGCTTAAAGCAACAGAAACGTACCCTCTCATCGTTCTGGAGCAGAAGTCAAAATTCAAGGCATCAGCAGGCCCCCTGCCCTCTGGAGCTTCCAGGGAAGGATCTTCATTGGCTCCTCCAGCTTCAGGGGGCTCCAGGCGTCCCTTGGTTCTAACCGCTGCCTCTGTGGTCTCGTGGCCTTCTTCCCTGGGTCCTCAGATCTCCCCCTTTCATATAAGGACACTTGTCGTTGGATATGGGGCCCACCCTAAATCCAGGATGATGTCATTCGAAGATCCCTAACTGAATGACTTCTGCAAAGACCCCTTTTCCAATCAAGGCCGCATTTACAGATTCTGGACAGGTCATTGGGAAGCCACCATTTGGTCCTCAACATCCCGTCTCCTCTCCCTCCAGATGCGACGGCATCTCAGCAGTGAGTTGGAGCCGTGCAGGATTTCTGTTGTGGTTGTTCACTTGGGTAAGCTTCCTGCTCTTAACGACAGTGGATGACACACTCCCCACTCCCACACCACTTCATGTTCCTTCAGGAGCAGAGGGGGTTGGAAGAATAAACACCCAGATCTTCAAGACGTACAGTCCCTTGGAAAGAACCCAGATTGGCCCCCTTATTTATGGATGAGAATCCTGAAGCCCAGCTTGTGGCTTTTGAACTAAGCTCGCAAATCCATCTGATTGTCTGCACCCTTGTCACCGCCCTCGCCTCTGGCCTGACCTTTGCAGCAACAGGCCCTTCTCCCAGCAGCCGATGGTGGCCTTTCTGCGACCCCCACGAGAGCCTGCTCCTGCCCTGCTCTTCCTCCCAGCCCCAGCCCCCTCAGGGCCACAGCAGCCTCCTTCTCTGCCCCGCACTCCTCAAAGCTCAGCCTTGGCGCTGAACCCCACAGAGCCCTGCCCCCTCCTGTCTCGGCCTCGGCTTCTTTCCCCGCTAGGGGGCATCTCTGGGCCCAGCTTTCCTGGCTAAGGTCTTTGGTCCTTAATCTTACTCCTGCAGAAAGTCTCTAAGCCCCCTAGACTGGGTTGGGGGAGCATCTTCTCAGCCCACCCAGCAGTGTGAGCCATGGGTGTGGCATTCGCCTCCCGCTTGCTCCCCTCCTCTGCCTGTGAGCGCCGTTTGACGGGTCCCAACATTTGCACCCCCAGAGTTAGCTCCGTGCCTGATGAACAAGTAACGTGTCCTGCGCCAATTCCCTGGCCAGAAAGAAGCCAGCTGTGGCCTGCTGGCCCTCAGTCCAGGGCTCGTTGTGGCCCCTGCAAAGAGAAAGCCAGCGGCCACTCCTGGTGAGCCAGGGGCTTAAAGGGTCCTGCAAGGGCTGACCCTTCTGGTGTTGTGTCTCCAGGGACAGAAAAGCCAGTCCCAGAGGGAGGAGACCGTGGCCCTGTTCATGTCTTGCTTAAGGAATGCATGTCGGCCCAATTCAGGCAAGGGTATGTAGGGAGCACCTACTATGTGCCAGGCAGTTGAGATACACCAGGGAAGAGAGCCGAGGACACCCTGCCCTCTGGGAACCTGCATCCCAAGGTGGGGACTCAGACAAACAAATGAACAAGGAAGTGTGTAGCCCCTACAGCGCCAGTGAGGCTGTGTAGAAAAATGCAGCTGCGTGAGGGGGAGGGAGTTCCGGTTTCATGCAGGAAGTGCTGGCCTGGCTGGGAACACGCTGGAGCACAGACCTGAACTCACTGAGGTAGTGTCGTGTGGGCGTCTGAGGGAACAGTGCTCCAGGCACAGGGAACAGCAAGTACAAAGGCCCTGGGGTAAGAGTGAATCAGGAGCCGGGAGGAGCCCAGGGGATGGAGACGGGGACAAGGGACCCAGCTCAGCAGTGACTTGTCGATATCCGGGGTGGTCAGCAGAGGGCTTTGTTCTGGTGTGGGTGTCCCTGCCACTGTGTGGAGGGTGCGGTGGGGACACTGTTCAGCTGGGAGGCTTTGCAGCAACCCAGGGTTACAGGGAGGGGCCCAGGGGTCAGAATCCGAATCTATTTGCAGGTGGAGCTGGTGGGTTCGCTAAGGGATTGGGGTGTGAACGAAAGAGGGGGCAAGGTTGACTCAGGGTTCAGCCTGAGCCACTGAAGCAAGACAGCGGGGCTGGGGAGGGAAGGAAGGAGGCATGGGCAGCGCCGGCTTTGGCACCCAGGCAGGGAGCAGTGTGAGTTCCCAGGGAGAGGAGGCAGCTGGGCACATCCTGCGCCGGGTTCACCCTTCACCCAGAAGCCCCTTTCTTCTGCTGAGCCCGCAGGCAGTGCCTCACCCACCCACCCAGGTGGGACCCAGCCCACCCGGCCCACCCAGAGCTGAGTGGCTCACACAGAGGGACACCGTGTCCCTAAGCGCCTGGGACGCAGCCCCACTCCCCTCACAGCCCAGCAAGACTCCCAGCCCCGTCATCGCTCCGCCCACTTCCCTGTTCCTTGCCACCCAAGAGCGGGAGGCAGCAGGCCTGCCAGGGCACCCAGCCTGCAGGGACGGGCAGGGCCCTGGAGCCCTCCTTCCAGGACGTGGAAGTGTCAGAGACACAGCTCCCAATTAAGGGCCTGGGCAGCACCCAGAAACCCTGGACCTCTGCCAGCTGCAGACTCTTCCTAATCAGGGGAAAAGACCCTGAACCCAGGCTGGCTGTCCCAGCATCCAGGCCCAGCTCTGTCTACCCAGCTCCTCCACTGCTAATAACAATAATAATAACAATGGCAGCCACCGCTGCTGCAGAGGTTAGTGTGCCAGGCACCATTCCCAGTGCCACCCGTCATTCTCAGTCCCGAGAGATGGCTGCTGTTTTCCTCTCCATTTTGCCCCGAGGAAACTGAGGCCCAGAGTGGTTAAGTCACTGGCCTGGGCCACACAGCCGGGAAGCAGCCCCTGAGGATGGTTCCTGACTCCACTGCCTCTCGGCCTTGTGCGATCAATCCTCTGTCCCCCTCTCCGCTATTGCCATCTTCGCCCCCAGAGCTCCCCACCCTTGGGTCGTACTGCTGACCTCAGACCCACAGGGCCCTGCCAGCCCCCAGGCCTCTGCCTCTGCTCTTCTTTCTGCCTGGAGTGCTCTTCCCGTGGCCGGCTCCCCACCCACTCCTCGGGCCTCAGTGGAAAAGCCCCCTCTTCACAAAGGTCAGCCCTGGTGGCCCATCTTCCCCTCACATCGGGACCCGGTCTTGCCTTCCTGCTCACTCATTCATTGAATGCAGCTGTACTGAGCATGCCCTGAGTGCCGTCTGGGCTAGGGATGAAACAGAGAATGAGGACAGCACGGTCCCAGCTTTGGCAGACCTGACCTCCAGCACAGGGTGTGCGTTCTTGGGTACAGCTACAAGCATGGCTGGCACTGTCATCTGACCTTCTCCTTTCCATCCTCCTTCTTGAATATTCATGAACTCATCGGATCGTGCCTGAGATTAGCTGGTCTTCCCGCATGACCCTGGAGAATCATTGATCATCATCATCACCCAAGTGAATCCTTGTTGCCCCGCCCCTAGGTCCCCCTCATCTTGGGCTCTCCCCACCCTGCATCTGCCATTTCCACCCTCAGGAAATCCCTCCTGCTCCTCAGTGGGAAGGCAGAAACACCAGAGTGGCTTCAAAGGTGAGCCCTCAACTGACAGAGCTTAGGGCCGGTGTAGCAGATGGCATGCCCTGACCTGGCTCCCATGCTTCCCAGAATAGCCGTTATCTGTGGAGTTCTGCAGAGGACAGGCCTAGTTTGAGTTCCTCGAGACCAAGTTTTGAGTCTCCTCACTGTACTGGTTTCTCTTTTCTGAACATTTTCCAACTTGGTGTTTCCATTAAGCTGTGGGGCTCAGAACATGGTATCATTGATCAATGACAAATCAAGCAGGATCATCACCTCCCACATTCTGTAGACTATGCCCTTGTTAATGTGACCCAAGATTGCAATACAGAAAGATCATCATCCTCTTGCCTCTCCCACTGATCCTAGCTCTAAGGCAGTGGTTCTCCCCAGCCTACACAATGCAATCATTTGAGAATTTAAAAAATCCAGGATTATCATCTCTGCAGATGGTCTCAGGTGATTACAGTGGGTAGCCAGAGCCAAAAGATGGAGGTGCTGGTGTCCCATGACCTCCTAGTCCTCTGAGCCCCAACCGCTATCCCTAACTCCTGAAGTCCCTGGTCTCCAGGCCTTTAAGGGTGACAGTCGGCATTTATGCCAGCTGCTAAGCATGGTTCCCAAAGTGTGTTCCAGGGAGCACTAGTGCTGCTGAGTGCAAAGCCGCACATCTCTTTCCAACTCCACTGTTCAGAAATATTACACTGGTAACGTGAAATTGATCATGGTGGGAGTGTTCACGCTACGGATATTGGCGCACTGCAAAACAGGGCTTTCCACAGTGCCCCCCAAGGCTGATTGTTTGTTGTTGTTGTTGTTGTTTTCTTGACATGGAGTCTCGCTCTGTCACCCAGGCTGGAGTGCAATAGCACAATCTCGGCTCACTGCAACCTCCACCTTTCGAGTTCAAGTGATTCTCCTGCCTCAGCCTCCTGAGTAGCTGGGATTACAGGTGCCTGTCACCACACCCGGCTAATTTTTGTATTTTTAGCAGAGACGGGGTTTCACCATGTTGACCAGGCTGGTCTCGAACTCCTAACCTCGTGATCCGCCCACCTCAGCCTCCCAAGGTTCTGGATTACAGGTGTCAGCCACCACACCCGGCCCCAAGACTGGTTGTTAAACATTTGCCAACACAACCCTGTCCTGGCCACCCGCTCCTCTCGCCCTCTGGACCGTGTCACAGCCATCCATTGATCAAACCCAACCAGAAGCCAGCTGGCCAAAGCACGTAAGGGTGCAGAGCCTGGGGCTTAGCCTCCTGGAGCTCAGAGCAGCACAGAGGAGGTAGAGAATGGATGGGGGAAGCCAGTGGAAAGTGATCAGCCTGCCCACACCTGCTCTCAGGGAGACGTGACGCCTGTGGTCACCATGTTCCTGTGCGTGAGGCAGACCCGCATGCCAGCACTGAGCCAGGCGACCACCTGGTAGCTGGGTGATCCATCAAGGAGGCTCTGTTGCCCTGCTTATGTAATAGACCATGTCAGCCCCATGTACTAGAACCTCTTTTTAATTTTTTGGAATAGCGATAACATCTACTCAAAGAAAGCGATGCTCCGTTTTGATTGATTCATCTCCGACATGTTCCTGAGCCAGGAGTCAGAAGCTCTCACACTTGAGCATATATCAGAACCCCTGGGTCGGGGGGAGGTTAAGAACATGATTGCAGCCGGGTGCGGTGGCTCAGGCCTGTAATCCCAGCACTTTGGGAGGCCGAGGCAGGCGGATCACCTGAGGTCGGGAGTTCGAGACCAGCTTGACCAACAGGGAGAAACCCCATCTCTACTAAAAGTACAAAATTAGCTGAGCGTGGTCATGCATGCCTGTAATCCCAGCTACTTGGGAGGCTGAGGCAGGAGAATCACTTGAACCCAGGAGGCAGAGGTTGCGGTGAGCCGAGATTGTGCCATTGTACTCCAGCCTGGGCAACAAGAGCAAAACTCTGTCTCAAAGAAAAAAAAAATCAAAAAAAAAAAAAACATGATTGCTGGGCCCCAGAGTCAGACCAGTGTTTCTGATTCTGTGAGTCGGGAGGATGAAGGGTGCCCACGAAGTTGGATTTCAAAATCCCCAGGTGCTGCTGGCCTGGCACCCCACTTTCAGAATTCACTGCTGTGTGTAGACTAAACTGTAATACTCCCCGCCTCTGACAAGTACAAAGTGGCTGGCTGTATTATCACACCAGCAGGCACGGAGGAGGGGCCAGGCCTCCTCCTCGTGGATCTAGGTGGCATGCATGGACCAGGGTTTGCAGTGAATGAAAGGCCAGGTGTTTGCAAAGAGGGCACCAGACAAGGGGAGCCCTGGGCAACCTGCCCGGGAATCCTCTGCGAGGTGCCGGGGCAGTACCACGGCCCGTGTATTTCAAGGATATTCAGATTCAAATGTCCTGAATGTCAAGGATAACTTGCCAAGAACAAGAAGAAGAGGACTTGTCTACTCAGAAACCAGGAACTTACAGACCAAGCCCCACCCCGGCAGAGGAAGGAAACAGGAAGTCGGAAGAGAAGTCTAGGGGGAGAAACAGTCACGTCCAGGCTAAGAAAGATGCCACATGTCAAGGCAGAGGAATTTGCCTCTCAAAGCAGGAGTGTGGCTGAATCTCGGAGACACATCAAAACAAGCCAGACGCGAGAGAGGACACTGTGTGATTCTATTTATGTCTAGTTCAGAACAGACAAAATTAATCTGTGGGGACAAAAAGCAGAAAGGGGTAAAAAAACTGAGCGTCCCAGGCCGGGTGTGGTGGTTCACGCCTGTGATCCCAGCACTTTGGGAGGCTGAGGCGGGTGGATCACGAGGTCAGGAGATTGAGACCATCCTGGCTAGCACACTGAAACCCCATCTCTACTAAAAATACAAAAAAAATAGCCGGGCGTGGTGGCGGGTGCCTGTAGTCCCAGCTACTTGGGAGGCTGAAGCAGGAGAATGGCATGAACCTGGGAGGCAGAGCTTGCAGTGAGCTGAGATCGCACCACTGCACTCCAGCCTGGGCAACAGAGCAAGACTCCATCTCAAAAAAAATAAAAAATAAAAAATAAAAAAATAAAAAAACCTGAGGGGCCCCAAGGAAGCCTTCCAGGAGTCTGGGCCTACTCCCCTTTTTGTCCTGGGTGATGTTCACAGGAACAGGCATCTGCAGACATTCACGCTGCTGCCCCCTTCAGCGTGGAACTCATCCCTCAGCTTGTGCCCACCCACACTCAGTTTCACGGATTGACTGCATGTTTACTGAGGCCTCCTTGTCCTGCTGGGCTCTGGGGACACAGCTGGGGAGGAAAAAGTCACCATCCCTGCCCTGACTGTACAGCATCCTCAGCAACAACAGAAACCCAGTGTGCTCAGACAGCCCAAAGCAAGGTGGCTTCCAGGAGGCAGGTGGAGGCCGCCAGAGGATGCCAGTCAGGACCTCGGAGGAGTTAGCAGGGTGAGAAGATGCTTTAGAGATCTTAGAAGAGAGAGAGGCTCTCCCCAGGAGGGTGAGGGAGGGACTTGTGCTCCAGGCAGAAAAGACAGTTTGTGCAGAAGGACAGAAATGGCATGTCCTCAGAGGACAGTGGGCTTTCAGTACGGCTGGAACATGAGGTCCAACGTGGGAACCAGTCAGAGGTCCAGCTGGGGAGACCCACAGGGCTGCGGGATAGGAGGTCTGTGGCTCAGCTGAGTCTAAAGTTTTCCTCTGAAGGCCAGGTAGTCATCAAAGTGCTGTAAGCAAGGGAGGGGCCCGGCCTGCCTTGCAGGTAGAAAGCCCACGTGGTAGCAGGGAGGAGGGGGCTGGATGCTGAAAGGCTGCTGGGGAAACCCTGGTGCAGTGGGGGCAGCCCTCTGGAAAAGTGGGTGCAGTTTCTAATACACATCACCCTCACCTTCCCTGTGGCCCAGTAGTGCCACTTCTCAGTCTTCACCCAAATGCCCAAGTGAAAACACATGGCACACAAAGACTCCCACGGGAACGGCCCCGGCAGCAGGCTGGTGACAGTGAGCCTCCATCCCCGGGAAACAGAGCTGCAGGTGTTCAGACAGGGGACCCGTTCGGCAGTGAGAAGGGGGAACCGCTGGTCTGCACATCAGTGTGGTGACCAACAGAGACGCGATGTCGAGCCACAGAAGCCAGGCACAAGAGAGAACGTCCTGTGCGGTTCCATCTATGCCAACATCAAGAACAGGCACAACTGATGTATGGGACGGAAGTCAGAAAAGGGGTTGACTGCTGAGCCGGGCCCGGTGGCTCACGCTTGTAATGCCAGCACGGGAGGCCGAAGCGGGATGATCACTTGAGCCCAGGAGTTTGAGATCAGCCTGGGCAACATGACATGGGGCACCCCGGCAGGAATGCCTTTTTTTTTTTTTTTCTTTGGGAGCTAGTCTCACTCTGTTGCCCAGGCTGGAGTGCAATGGCACGATGTCGGCTCACTGCAGCCTCCACCTCCGGGGATCAAGCGATTCTCCTACCTCAGCCTCCCGAGTAGCTGGGATTACAGGCACACGCCACTACGCCCAGCTAATTTTGTATGTTTAGTAGAGACGGGGTTTCACCATGTTGGTCAGGCTGGTCTCGAACTCCTGACGTCGTGATCCACCCGCCTCAGCCTCCCAAAGTGCTGGGATTATAGGCATGAGCCACCACACCCAGCTGGAATGCCTTTTTTTTTTTTTTTTTTCCCAAGACTGGGTCTCACCCAGCCTGGAGTGCAGTGGTGTGATCTCCGCCTCCTGAGTTCAAACTCTTCTCCTGCCTTGGCCTCCCAAGCAGCTAGGACCACAGGCACACACCACCATTTTTTGTATTTTTAGTAGAGATGGGGTTTCACCATGTTGGCCAGGCTGGTCTCCCAACTCCTGACCTCAAGTGATCTACCTGCCTTAGCCTCCCAGAGTGCTGGGACTACAGGTGTGACCCACTGCGCCCAGCCTGGAATCACTTTTTGGCTCGTCTGGTCTGGTTTTCAGAGCAGGAGCCTCAGAACCTCCTAGCCAGGAGTGCACTTACAAAGTTCCTGGTACAAGTCCCATCCACAGCAGGGCCACAGAGATGCAAGCTCCATTCCCGCCGCTTCTCTGGACAGTGGAAAACTAGAGACAAATCTAGAGAGGGTTGCCCAGACCAAGGTAAAGCAAAGAAGGGCCTCCAGGCAGAGCCGCGCAGTACAGGTGTAAGGAGGCGGCCACGGGCGGGCCCATGCCCTGGAAGGACAGAGCAGAGAAACCGGGTGGGGAGGTCCTCCCAGGTCAGTCCCTGCAGGGGCTTGTCAGTGCCGGGCCATCAGTCTGGGGTGGGCCTGGGGACAGGAGGAACCGCTGCCGGATGTTCAGTAGAGCAGGGCAGGATCTAATTTGTAGTATATCAGATTCTGGAGGTATCAGGGCCTTGGTAGAAAAGGACAGGACTCTGGAATGCTGCTTTGCCTAGTGACAGGAGCCTAAAGGCCAGGAAACTCCCCAGAATGCCAGGAGGCCTGGCACTATGGCTCCTCTGCAGAGAAAGGTGCAGAGTGGACCGGACATGGCAGCTCATGCCTATAATCCCAGCATTTTGGGAGGCCAAGGTGGGTGGATCACAAGGTCAGGAGTTCAAGACTAGCCTGGCCAACATGGTGAAACCCCGTGTCTACTAAAAATAAAAAAATTAGCCGGGTGTGGCACCTATAATCCCAGCTACTTGGAAGGCTGAGGCAGGAGACTCACTTGAACCCAGAATGCAGAGGTTGCAGTGAGCCAAGATTGTGCCATTGTACTGCAGCCCGGGTGACAGAGCAAGCCTCCATCTCAAAAATAAAAAAGAAAGGTGCAGAGTGCTCGCAGGCTGGGCTGGCCCTGTGTCTGGGGAGGGGCATGGCTCACATGACTGTCAGTTATGTCACTGACCCTACCTATGCCAGAAGTCAAGGCCTAGAATGTTTGTGGAGTCTGATAGGAGCAGCACACAGGGTTTGTTTTGTTTGGTTTGTTTTGTTTTAAAGCAGCTGTGGGAAAAAGAAAAAAAGGAAAGTGACGGTCCTTCCCCCTCCAGAGGGACAACGACCTCTCTGCTGAGGGCAAGGGACTCGTACTGGAGTGGTCACACACTTGTTAGGAAGGAATGGAAGTCTGGGCAAGGGACTGGAGTCTGCAGACCTCCTCATGCTGCAAAGTGACCTCCTGGTGTGCAGGGGACTTGCCATTAGAGCCACTGTCACTGCTGGGTCACAGGAAACCGGCAGGACCCTTAGGGGCAGGGACACGCAGGAGGGGCTCCAGTTTTCTGCAGAATGAGGGAGGCATGTGCAAGAACCCCAGCCGTGGGGACTGACAGCCCTTCCCGGCAGAATTCTAGCACATGCTTATGGGTTAGGATCCTGTAGGAATGGAGAAGCTGTCACCCAGAGGGTCTACCCTGGATTCCCCAGGAGGGACAGGCCACATGCCTGTCATTCTTGCTGTGCCTATGGACGGACTGGTCCCAAGGAGGGTATAGGCAGAGAGGCCCCTGGTGGAGTTTCTCATCCTGTCCTACGGTAGCGGCTGTCAAACTCAAGCAAGCATCAGGACCACCCAGAAGGCGCGTGAAAGCGCAGATGGCCGGGCCCACACCCAGAACTTCTGATCTACTGGGTCTCAGGTGGGCCTGAGAATCTGCGTTTCTGATGCGTTTCCAGGTGCTGCTGGTGCTGCTGATGCTGCTGCTCCAGGGACCCACACTTGGAGAGTGACTGCCCTGGAGGGCAGTTGTTGGGAAATGCAGGCTGCATGACAGGAAAGTCAGTGGCTGCAGAGAGCTGGATGATTAACGCCCACAGGGAAGGCCCAGGGTTTGGTGGACAGAGGTGGGGGGTACCCACCGTTTACGGAGGAGCTAGGACGTGTCAGGCAACAAGCCACCTTGGGGAACAGGTGTTACTATTCCTGTTGTGTAGATGAGGAGACTGAGGCTCAGAGAAGAGAAGCAACTTGCCCAAGAACACCCAGCTAGGAAGTTCCAGAGCTGAGACGCAATCCAGAGTTCCTGACTGCATGGACAGGACCCTTTGCACTCAGCCCTCTTCCAGTAACAGAGCTATTCCCACTGAAGACAGCATCTCTAATGGTGAACCACAGGGCTCTGCCTTCACCTTTGGCCAGTTCGAAATGATCATCAAACATGTAAACGTATTGACAGGCTCACTCCTGTAATCCCAGCGCTTTGGGAGGCCGAGGCAAGCAAATTACTTGAGTCCTGGGGTTTGAGACCACCAGCGTGAGGAACATGGTGAAACCCCATCTCTACTAAAAATACAAAACTGAGCCGGGCATGGTGACACATGCCTGTAATCCCAGCTACTCAAGAGGCTAAGGCACAAGAATAGCTTGAACTGAGGAGGCAGAGGTTTCAGTGAGCCAAGATTGCACCACTGCACTCCAGCCTGGGTGACGCAGTAAGACTGTCTCAAAAAAATAAAAAGTAAATTTGTGAAAGGCGTGTCAATCCATATGCATACAGTATAAAGCCAAGAGGAGCCATGCCTGCTGAAAAATGTTTTAAGAGTTGGCTGGGTGCGGTGGCTCACACCTGTAATCCCAGCACTTTGGGAGGCCGAGGTGGGCAGATCACCTGGGGTCAGGAGTTTGAGACCAGCTGGCCAACATGGTGAAACCCCACCTGTACTAAAAATACAAAAATTAGCCCGGCCTGGTGGGGCATGCCTGTAATCCCAGCTACTTGGGAGGTTGAGGCAGGAGAATCACTTGAACCTGGGAGGCAGCGGTTGCAGTGAGCAGAGACTGCACCACTGCATTCCAGCCTGGGTGACAGAGCGAGACTCCATCTCAAAAAAAAAAAAAAAAAAAAAGGGTCTATCAGCAAAGTCTGAAAGCAACAGGATTCATTCATTCATTCAATTAATATTTATGGAGCTACTGTTATGCCCTGGGCTCTGTGCTAGGCATCTGTGATACACCGAGTGAACTCAGCAAAACACAGAAGGTCCTTGTCCCACCGAATTGCTTTTCCTTAGGATTATTGTTCATTATACAAATATAATGGAAATTAGAATTTTAAAAACTCACATAAAATTCCTTGGCCCCAGCAATCAGTCTGGCTTCTTTCTTTCTTCCTGATCCCTTTCCAGCTCCTGCCCAGCGGCCTACACATCGGACGCGGCATCAGCCCGGTGTCATCACCTGCTTGTCTTATTGCCGCTCTGCCGCCTGGTTCTATAACTCCATTTCTTAAGGCTGCATCATATTCCTCTCTGGGCATTTGCCTGTGTTTGCTGAATGGTTCTCATAGTTGGACACGGAAGTTGCTCCCAGTTTTTCACTATTAATATTAATATTAGTATTAATGCTGCAGTTGATGCCTACTTGTCTGTTGTAACCATTTCTCTCTTGGGGGTTTTTCCCCTGGAACTTTTTCCTTTAAGATTGTAATTTGGGCCCAGCCTGGTGGCTTACACCTGTAATCCCAAAATTTTGGGAGGCTGAGGTGGGTGGAGCACTTGAGGTGAGGAGTTCCAGACCAGCCTGGCCAACATGGTGAAACCTCATATCTACTAAAAAAAAAAAAAAAAAAAAAAAAAAAAAGATTGTAATTTGGGGCTCAGAGTGTGGCCACGCTTAGGATGAATGACATGAAACGCCCAACGGGAAACGCCAAATTCAAAGTCCATTGAGTTCAAAGTCAGTGTTACGGGAACTGAGTTAAGGAAAGGGCTTATCCTGCACGTGGTGAATGAGCAAGGTGCCGACAGGGTTCTCTGTTCCAGGTGGCCGATTCAGTGGCCCTTTGGGCATCCCATGAGCCACACATCCCCCCCACCAGGGTCACCAGCAGGCCCCTGCCATCCTGCTGGCCTGGCTCCTCTGAAGATGAACTTTTCCTTCAGAACCTATGGCTTTTCCTTCAACGGGGCAATGAATGTATTTTACAAAACAGATGGGCTGCCGTGTGGAGGGAGGTGTGGTGTATGTGGCACCTCCACAGGCCGGGCAATTTCTAGGTTGCGTCTCAGCTCATTCTTCAACAGCCACAGGGACAGAGGCCCTCAGCCCAGACCATCACCGGGGACAAAACTCCCCATGTCCAGCCACACCCCAGCCCAGGGATGTCAGACCCCTCTGGGCCGGGGCCTGGGCGTCAGTGTATTTTAAAATCTCCCCAGCCGATCGCAATGTGCAGCGGAGACAGAGGCTCCGCCAGCAGACAGGTGCCACTATCCCCATCTCACACACGGAAATGGAAGTGCTGAGAGGTTCAGCCACAGGCCCGGAGTCACACAGCCGAAAGTGACGGAGCCCAGTCCCAGCTTGTCTGACACCAAAGTGGAGGGCTTTTACACAGCTGGGCCAGACCTCCTGACCCCCCAACTCTGTGGCAGGCACGTTCCCTCTCCTGCCGAGATTCTCCCTTGGGTTTTGGGAAAAAGAGGGAGGAATCAGGGAAGACAGGATGTGGCTGCCTGAAGACACGGGAGCCTCCCCAGCCTCACCCCTGTGCGGCCACCCTTTCCCACCCTCCTCCTATGGCTCCTCACTTCCCTCTACCCCGTTCCCTGGGCCCTGGGTCCCCAGCTGTGACACCATCTTCCCCAGGGTGCAATAGTGACCCTGCACCCCCACCCCCTGAGCTGGGTGATGCTCTCTTCCCTGAGCAGGGCGCTGACAGCTCACACCCATGCCCTCAGTGGCTTTGCCTCCAGGCAGACTGAAGTCTGAATCCCTTTACCCCACTTCATTTTCTATGGCCTTGGGAAGGCTCCTCCAGCTTTCTTCATCTGTAAACTAAAATCGGTATTGTAAATATCTGCCCACCTCTGTGGGTTCTGGGAGAATCGATAACAGAGTGTGGGTGAACAGGCTCTGTAAACCTTGTGGCACCAAACAAATATTAGTTGTTTCATGAGCTGGAATGGCCTAATCTCTTCATGCCACAGCTGGGGGCAGGATGGGCTGACAGCCCCAGCTCTGCCATTGACCATGACTTGGGCCACACCTTACACTCAGGGCCTCCGTTTCCTCAGCTGTAGTGTGAGGAAAATAATAGCACCATGCCCTCCTCGCTGGACTGTTGTGCAGGTCTAAAGCATGGGTCCAAGAAATGCAGCTACAGTGTGGGTGGCCGTGGGCATGGGCAGGCCCTTCAGGACCCGCAGGCCATGACGTGGTGAACCTGGCCATGTCTCTGGACTCGTGCCTTTGTACCTGAGGCAAGAAGGAGGCTTCCTTCTTTGTTTTGCTGTATGTCTTTTCCTGGAGGTGCCCAACTCTGCAGCTGGGTTCGAGCCTCAGCTCTGCCACTCACACTGTGTGGCCTCAAGCTTTAGATCGGCCTCTCTGAGCCTCAGCTGTGCCTAAAGAACCCTCTATTCACAGTGCCCAATGCCTGCAGGTGTCCAGCAATGGCAGAGCTGTGGGAGCCACTGGTTGAGGAAGAGGGAGGCAAGAAACAGAGGCAGGAAGGGATGAGGAGGAGTCAAGAGAGGCCCCTTTGAATAGCTCTGGGATTTCGTAGGCAGAGAGGGATGGTGGTTTTCCAACAGGGGCCCAGGGATCCATTTTGATACCAAGAACACCAGGGATGCAACTTGAGGCCACCCGTACCCGCTTCTCCCCTGACTTCTCAGCTCCTAGGCAGCCTGCAGGGGGGCCGAGGAAGGCCTGCGGAGGGGGCCTGCCATCCAGCACCAGGGCTGCTGTGTGTGAGCTCCCCCCCAGTGCCAGGCCCCTTCCTTCAGCCTGCACGGGTGAGCTGCCACCACCCCAACACTCCACATTGGCAGGAGCAGTACACAGATGGGGAAACTGAGGCTCAGAAGAAAAGCACCTCTACTGGCCACACTGCCCGCCTGGGCACTTGCGGCACTGCAGGGTGACCAACCGTCCTAGTTTACCCAGGCCTGGGGGTTCCTGGGACAGAGTGGGGCTTTCAGTGAGAAACCCTGGAATGTCCCAGCTCCTGTTAGCGACAGTGCCGAAGTCCACGCCAGCTCCAACAAAGACCCAAAGAGAGCCACGTGTGTGTCCTCCAATGTCCCAGTAGCAAAGTTAAAATAAAGAGATGGGTGAAATTAATTTTAATAATATATATATATATATTTTTTTTAAGATGTAGTCTCACCCGGTCACCCAGGCTGAAGTGCAGTGACTCAATCTTAGCTCACTGCAACCTCCACTTCCCAGGTTCAAGCAGTTCTCCTGCGTCAGACTCCTGAGTAGCTGGCATTACAGGTGACTGCCACCATGCCCGGCCAATTTTTATATTTTTAGTAGAGATGCGGTTTCACGACATTAGCCAGGCTGGTCTCAAACTCCTGACCTCAGGTGATCTGCCCACCTCAGCCTTCCAAAGTGCTGGGATTACAGGCGTGAGCTACCACGCTCGGCCTAATTTTAATAATGTATTCTGTCTATCCCAGCATGTCAGATATTTTCCTTATTTTCGTTGCAACATGTAATCCATATTAAAATTATGAATGAGATATTTTACCTTTTTGGTACTAATTCTTTGAATTCTGGTATGTATTTTACATTTACAACTAGAGTTGACAAAATACAGGCTGCCAGGGAAATTTGAATTTCAGATAAACAAGAAATAAACTTTTAGTGTTAAGTATGTCATGTGCAATATTGAAGATACACTAAAAGTTTATTTCTTATTTATCTGAAATTCAAATTTCCCTGGAACCTCTGTTTTCTTTTGCTGCCTCTGGAAACCCTTTTGTGAGCGGGCCTGAATTTCGAGGATCACGTCGCGAGCTCTCAATAGCCACTTGAACTCATGGCCTTAAAGAGCACAAGGCAGGTCCGGGGGAACCAGGGCTCCCACTGGCACCCAAGAGAGCCAGCCCCCTGAAGTCAGCCTACAAAGACCCACTTGGCTCCTCCCCTCTCCACGGCCCCTCTAACCACCGCCCTTTCGCCTGCCTTTAGCAGTGTCGGTCTTTGCCTTAGTCAAGCTTTCTAGGAGCAACTCAGCAATTCTGTTCCCAATAATCACCTGACAGGTAAACAAGATGGCAGGGAGGAAAGTCCACGTCTCGCCCCTAAGTTCTCCATATCAGCAAATCTTCGAATTCTAGAACAAGGTCAGGGTCAGCAGGGGCAGGGCAGGTTTGGAGGAAGGCCAGGCCAAGCCCAGGAGACGAGACAGCGTCCAGGGAAGCCCACCTCCTTCCTGGGTCTCCCCTCCAGACCCCCAGCCTCGGGCCTTCTCAAGCCCCAGCCTTAAGGAGTTGAGCACTCCAGGGTAGGGGGTCTCTGATCCTGGGTGCATGTCTCTCTCTGCCTCAGTTTACACATTCACAACGACTGGGAAGCTGCAGACCAGGCGTGGTGGGATGGGGAAGTGGAGACCAAGAGGCTGCTGCCAGGGAAATATGCAGTGCAGACAAGAGGTACGTCGGCCGCAGCTGCATCCCTCCTCGCCCTCATGTTCAAAACCCCTATCTAGGTCCTGGTGTGTTGGAGCTGCACATTCAGAGTGTCAGAGTGTTGGTCACAAGGCCACAGCTGGAACAGAAGCCCAGAGAGGGAGGCTTCCCACCCCAGGTCACACAACACACCTGTGGTGGGGCTAGACACTGGCCAGGAGCTGGGGCTCAGAGCAAGGGGCTTCCTGCTGCCCCTCCACCATGTGGGGCACTGCTACTGAGGGCCCATTTCCCCTGGGTAAAACTGAGACTGAGGGGACCATGCCTCGTCAAAGCCTACCCAGCCTGCCAGGGTTGAACCCACAGGCAGCTCCCACCTACCCAGCCTCATGCAGGGTGCAGCCCCAGGCTGGACGCATCATGTGATTTTGGGGGCCTAGTACTAAATGGAAATTCAGGACATTCATGTCAAAATTAACAATTTTAAGGCAGTGGCAGCAGAGCATTAAACCAAACTCCGGGCTCTTCTGATCACAGGGCCCTGAGCACAGGTCACCCAGGGAAGCAGAGGAGGGGAAGGAGAGCCCCAGCTCAGTCCTGGCTCCCTCCCCAGCCCTCCAGGCTCTCTGTGCACATGGCCCCAGCTGTGCCTAACCTCTTCCCTAATCCTTTTTCACCCCAGCTTCTCATTCTGCCCCCTAAACACTTACCCCCAGCCATCAGGCCCTCCCTTAGTGCCAGCACGGGCACACACGTACACACACACATGCATACATAAGCACACGTGCACACATGCACACACATACTGGCACACACGTACACACACGCACACATGAGCACATGTGCACACATGCACACACATTCTCATTCTCTCTCTCTCTCTCGCCCTCTGTAGGTTCCTGCTACTCTCACACCTCATCAGAGGTGTTTTCTACCAGGACCCAGCCCCAGCCCCTGCTGGCAGATGCTCTGGGGCCCTGGGCTGTGGCTTCCAGGCTGTGCATGACTCCAGGGCAGGGCTGTGGCCACCAGGGCCAGGATGAGGGTGAGGACGGTGAGGCATCACCTCAGGCACAAAATTTTAGGGGCACCAAAGCACCCCTATCACCAGAACACACACTGTGTCCATGCAGTGTTCTTACAAATCAAAATTCATGAAAAAAAATCCAGAAGGGAAAAAATTTCAAACTTTTATTATAAACACAGACAGCATCGGAAGTCCTGGTTCTCCTCTTTGCATCAGCCCCAACGCACTGCTCTGGAACCTGTCTGAGTTTATCCTAGCTTTTTTGGATTCATTTAGATTTTTTTTTATTGCCTCAAAATATTATTTTGTTTACTGGTTTTGGTTCCCTCTTAAAGTTTGCACTCAAAGATGCACCCCCATCCCCCACCCTTCCAGAGTGGCGACAGCAACATCAACACTGAAAACAACAGCGAATGGACACTGAGGTCACGTGTGCACCACAGCAGCTTCCTCCCTCCCTCCCTCCCTGCCTTCCTCCCTCCCTCCCTCCCTGCCTTCCTCCCTCCTTCCGCCCCTCCTCCCTCCTTCCGTCCCTCCCTGCCTTCCTCCCTCCTTCCGTCTATCCCTCCTCCCTCCCTCCCTCCCTCCTTCCCTCCCTCCCTCCTTCCCTCCCTCCCTCCTTCCCTCCCTGCCTTCCTCCCTCCTTCCCTCCCTGCCTTCCTCCCTCCTTCCCTCCCTCCTTCCCTCCTTCCCTCCCTCCCTCCCTCCTTCCCTCCCTGCCTTCCTCCCTCCTTCTCTCCCTCCTTCCCTCCTTCCCTCCCTCCCTCCTTCCCTCCCTGCCTTCCTCCCTCCTTCTCTCCCTCCCTCCCTCCTTCCCTCCCTCCCTCCTTCCCTCCCTCCCTCCTTCCCTCCCTGCCTTCCTCCCTCCTTCCCTCCCTCCTTCCCTCCTTCCCTCCCTCCCTCCCTCCTTCCCTCCCTGCCTTCCTCCCTCCTTCTCTCCCTGCCTTCCTCCCTCCTTCCCTCCCTGCCTTCCTCCCTCCTTTCCTCCCTCCTTCCCTCCCTGCCTTCCTCCCTCCTTTCCTCCCTCCTCCCTTCCTCCTTCCCTCCCTCCCTACTTCCCTCCCTCCTTGCCTTCCTCCCTCCTTCCTTCCCTCCCTCCCTGCCTCCCTCCCTGCCTCCCTCCTTCCCTCCTTCCCTCCTTCCCTCCTTCCCTCCCTCCCTGCCTCCCTCCCTGCCTCCCTCCTTCCCTCCTTCCCTCCTTCCCTCCCTTCCAGCCTCCCTCTCTGCCTCCCTCCTTCCCTCCCTCCCTGCCTCCCTCCCTCCCTGCCTCCCTCCCTGCCTCCCTCCTTCCCTCCCTCCCTGCCTCCCTCCCTCCCTGCCTCCCTCCTTCCTTACTTCCCTCCCTCCCTGCCTCCCTCCTTCCCTCCCTTCCTCCCTCCCTCCTTCCCTCCCTTCCTGCCTCCTTCCTTCCCATCCTCCTTGCCTTCTTCCCTCCCTCCCTGCCTTCCTCCCTCCTTCCCTCCCTCGCTGCCTTCCTCCCTCCCTCCCTGCCTTCCTCCTTCCTTCCCTTCCTCCTTGCCTTCGTCCCTCCCTCCCTGCCTTCCTCCTTCCTTCGCTCCCTCCCTACTTCCCTCTCCCCTCCCTCCCTCCCTACTTCCCTCCCTCCCTACTTCCCTCCCTCCCTGCCTCCATTCTGTTTAACCAGTATTGAGCGCCTATGTGTGCTAAGCGCTATTCTAGACACTGGGTAGAGCAGTCACAAATACACCTCCCTGCCCACACAGAGCTCACATTCTGGTTTGGGAAGAGAGACAATAAACTAATTCAGAAATAGGCTGGGTGTGGTGTCTCACGCCTGTAATCCCAGCACTTTGGAAGGCTGAGGCGGGCAGATCATCTGAGATCGGGAGTTCGAGACCAACCTTGCCAACGTGGTGAAACCCTATCTCTACTAAAAATACAAAATTAGCTGGGCGTGGTGGCACATGCCTGTAATCTTAGCTACTTAGGAGGCTGAGGCAGGGGAATCGCTTGAGCCTGGGAGGTGTAGATTGCAGTGAACCGAGATCACGCCATTGTACCCCAGCCTGGGAAACGAGCGAAACTCTGTCTCCAAATAATAACAATAATAATGAAGAAACAGCAAGGTGTGTGGTGTGCAGTGCTACCCACACAAAACAGGAGAGAAGAGCCGGGGAGCAGGCTTCAAGTTCTAAGCACGGCAGCCAAGAAGGATGTCATTTAAACCCCCACAGCCACTCTGGCAGAGACAATCTGTGACTTGGCCCCAGTTTTCAGATGAGGACACTGAGGTGCGGGCCCTAAGGCAGCTTGCCAGAGCCCTGCAGCCGGGAAACGGCAAAGCTGGATTCGCAGCCCAGGCAGGCTGGCGCCAGAGGGCTTCTGGGGGTTGGAGGGTGCAGTAGAATCCAGGTGGAATGCGGGAACTGGACGGGGTTTCGCCACTTAAAGGGACTGTTATTTTAACTGTGTGCAGGACAAAGCCATCTCCTCCTCCCTTATGGCAAAGGCCAGGCTGGCTCATTCAGAGGTCACTGGTTCCTCCTCCAGAGACTGAGCCCCAGGGATGGGGGTCTGGCTAGGGGGAGGTGGCTGGGAGGGAGCGCCACCCTAGGCCCCCTGGCAGGCCGCCCAGCAGGGGCCCTTTAAGGCTGGCCATGAGGCAGGCAGCGTGACACCCGCCCAGTGTGCGAGTTCATTCATCACGGGCCCCTGCTGACTCACGCTTATGAAAGTGATTTTCCTGGCCCCGCCCACTGCCTGCGCCGCCTCCTCCCTCCCCGTGAAATACCCTCGCTTCCTTCTGGCCTCTCAGAGCCTCTCGGATCCCCACCGGGTAATGGGTGTCCCGATCTCGCCGGGGACTCTGTGATCCGTGATCCCCTGGCCCTCTTAGTGCACAGCTTGGCCGGGCTCACCGGGCTCCTGCACCACTGCCTGTCAGGTGAGTGTCCGGGGCCAGGTTCCAGGGCAGGGAATCAGGCACATCCCAGGCACCAGTGGCAAGCCCAGCTGGACCCGAGGGTCTACAGAGCCCTGGCGCCAGGCAGGGATCCCGGGTGGTCCTGAGTGGAGGCCCTCCCCTGGGTTCTCTGGAGCCCAGCAGGATTCTCCCCTACCCCAGGTTCCTCCCAGATCCTCAGCTGTGTCCCTGTCCAGGTGCCTGGTACCCTCAGCCAAGCAGCTGAAGCGGCCACAGTCCCAGCGTACCCTGGCCCATGTGACCGCCGATGCTAGCAGGAAAGAGGGGTGTGGCCAGCCCGGGCTTGCTGCCCAGCTGTTCCAAGGCCACTGGGTCGGCAGCCAGGCTGGGTGCCCTCTGGGTTTCTGCTTCTCCTGCTCAGGAGGGACAGAGCCCGTGGGTGCCCATGAACAGCCCTCACCCCCGGAGGTCCCAGCGACTTAGCTTCTCTCAGGAGGCTCAAGACTGTGGCGGTTGGGAGGGCGGCCCCTGGGAGGCTGGGGAGCTGCGGGAGATCCTGGGCTCCAGGTGTGCGGCACAGGGGTGAGGGCTCATCTGTGATAAATGGCAAGTGCCACTTGCGTGGACAGACCACAACCTCACACTTTAGCCCCTCCAGGGCTTCATGTCACTTTCTTGGTCTCCCTGTAATCAGCTGTTTTACTGGAGAGGACGTGGCAGAACTAAGATTTGTCACATGGCCGTGGTCTTGGACCCTCCTAGGTGACCTGGGGCAAGACGCCCACTCCTCCTAACCAGCGTTTCTTCCTCTGCACAATGGGGATAAGAACACCCACCTCTTGGGGTGTCTTCAAAGGCAAATGAGTAAATGGCCACTAGAGGTGCCAAAGAAATGCAGACATACAGGTGTCCCAGAGTCTCAGAGCAGTTTGCAGCTTTAACAACCTCAGAAGTACAAATGCTGCACCCTTGAAAGAAACGTCAGTCGAAGGTGCAACTGTTTTCATTTCTTTTATCCTGTTTGCCTTTGTGAAATTTGAAACATCAATTTTTAATGTTAACTTCTTTCCATCAATATCTGCCATCTTCAATTAAAGGGACTTAAAAAGATAACA
This sequence comes from Symphalangus syndactylus, assembly GCF_028878055.3. Taxonomy (NCBI): domain Eukaryota; kingdom Metazoa; phylum Chordata; class Mammalia; order Primates; family Hylobatidae; genus Symphalangus; species Symphalangus syndactylus. The sequence continues at coordinate 129,369,401 of NC_072433.2, forward strand.
TTAAAAATTGATTCTTCCAACTCCATAAAACTAAAAAGCACAAAAGGAATTGAAATGAAACTTTTGAACGCTTTTTGGTAAGTTGGCAGCATATTTGTCCGAGGTTGTGAGTGACAGCGTCAAGCTACTTTGGACTTTGGGACATCCTGTGTCACTCTGCACAGGAAGTGACTTCTCAGGTCCAGCCCCTGGGCGGTGACCTCAGGTATGTGGCATCCAGAAGCTTCTGTTCAAGTGCCTGAGGACAGTCCCAGGAGGGAGCCCTGGACTTGGAGCCCCAAAGCCGTGGTGGTAAATCAGTGTCCTCTGCTGCCTGCAAAGGGTGGGAAGGGGCAGCCAGTTCTGATTCCTCATTGGCCAACAGGGGCTCCTGCAAGTGCCTTTCTTGGGGTGGTGGGAAAATCCAAAAGAACAAAGGAGGGGCAGGGCATGGCCCAGGGCAGGCGCACTGGGGCAGATGGAGCAGGTTGGCTCACTCGTTTGGTGAAGGGGCTGGGGTGCCTGGGGGTGTCAGCCCACGGGGATCAAATATTGGTTCCATCACCCACCGGCTCTATAGCCTCAGGGCATGGCTTCACCTCTCCTAGCCTCAGTCTCCTCATCTGCAAAGTGGGTTGCTAGGAGGATCAAAGGAGGTGATGTGGGGAAGCCCTTTACCAGGAGTTCCCATGCTCCCCAGTGGCTGCTGTTCCCGGGGACCATGATGAAGACTGAGAGGCCCGGAGCCATTCGAGGGTACCAGGAGCGAGCCAGAGAAAGCACTCTGGGACCCGCAGTCCTGTTCTCCAAGGCCTCTGGGTATGCCCAGCACCCAGGGTCAATGAGAAATGACCCCTTCCCAGCCAGAACACCAGGTCATCAGCTGTCCCTCTGCCTCCTCGCCTGCCACTAGCGCTGCGACAGAGCAGTGGGGGACCCTGGAACGGACCCTGAACGTTCCACCCAGCAGAGGGGTCTCAGCAGGAGCTGTCGCAGCACTTGGGGCACAGAGAAGGCTCTGGAGCAGGGCGGCCTAGGCTCTGATCCAGCCCAGCCTGCAAGAGCTGGTTCAACCGCCTTGCAAACTATAAAGGGCGGTGAGAAACTCTCTGGCCCTCAGAGTACTGACAACAAATCGATTAAATAAGGATTCAATTTGTTAATGTGTATTAAGTGTTGAGATCATACCTGGCACCCAGCCCACTCCACAGAAGTATGGAAATGTAAGCCGCATGCTGTCTTTGTTGTTCTTGTCACTACTACTATTATTATAATTGGTGGCGGCGTCACCCTGAAATCCCCTCCCCAGGCAGGCAGCCTGGGGTCTTGAAGGGAGCTGAGCATGAAGAGGCCATGTGGTCCCTGGGGACTGCAGGATGTCACCTTCCTTCTCTCTGGAAAGGGAGGAGGAGGTCTTCGGTGCTGGGCACACGGGCTTGCCTAGGCAGGACATGGTGGCTGTCCCTGGCCCCCACGCCAGCGGAGGCAAGAAAGGCTATGCTCAAGGGAGCAGAGAGCACTGACACAGGGGTCCCTGACAGACCCCTTCCCCGCTGGGCACATCCTCCTCCTCGGAGCCTCCTTCTCCTCACCTGCAAGACAGAGGTGGCAGGGCTCACCTCTCAAGGCTGCTGAGCGGGCTGGATGCTACTGCTTAGATGCAACCTCCTTGCACACTGTAGAGTGCTGTAAGAAGGTCAGTTGTTGTCACTGTGGGGGCGACACATAGGTCCTATCAGTGGCCCATCTGTACGGCAGTGTCTCATCCATCTCCTCGGGACCTGCCTGGAGGTGGACGATGGCTTCTGTCACCCTGCACACATCAGAGGCCACACACTGGTCTCAGCTGTGTTTGTTTGGCCTGTTAAGGATCTTCCAAAACTGTGTATTCATTCATTGCCCACTTCTTCAAATCAGATCATTCACACAGAAATCCAGACTCCCACCTTCTCTGGAAGAATTCTGGAGGCAGGTGACCCTGGGCCCCCACCCCTGGCCACTCTGGGTGGTCCAAGCCCTGTGCCCACTCACTCTTTCCCCTGTGAGTGTGACACCTGGATGGGCCCTGGATCTCCACGGGGGACAGGCCGAGTGGCATGGGTGGTGGCACTGGCAGGGCCTTGGCACCAGTGAACCCTGGGTTTCAAAGCCAGCTGTGTGACACTGAGGAGCTTGTGTGACCTCTCTGAGCCCCGTTTACACATCTGTGAAATGGGACATTAATATGGCCAGGACTGCACAGGGTCATTGTGAGGCGGATATGAGAAAAAGCATGTCAAATACCCAGTACGGAGTAAGTGCCAAATGCTCACCATCCCTGTGCCCACAAGGGTGTTGCCTTGTGGGCCTCAGGATGGCAGCATGTGGCCCTCCGGTGAGGCTGGTGTCCGCTGCTAGCTGGTGTTGGGGAGAAAGTAGGTCTGATGCTCCTCTGGGCACCGGTAGCTTTAGGACCAGCGCTTGGGTCCCTTTGAGCAATTTGGGCCTGGGGCCAGCAGAGGGCGCAGCTGCCCCAGAGATGGCAGGTTCACTAGCACGTCCCCAAACCTGGCCACTGCTTCCATTTCCCCAAGTCCAGCCCAGCCCCTGGGGCAGGCCACAGCACTGGCCCTATCCCTGTGGCAACTTCACTCCAGGCAGGTGCTTCCCGTCTGTGATCCTACTGTGTCCCTCAACCACCCTAGGAGGTAGGGACTCATTGCTTCCATTTTACAGATGAGGAAACTGAGACCCAGAGAGGCCCAGGAATGGGACAGGAAGCAACTTGCCAGGGCTGGATGACGACTCCAAAGTCCACCAGGCCACACTGGGCCCCACAGAAGGGCCTGGCAGGGCTTGTTCCTGGGTTGGGCAGGAATGGCCTCTCGGGAAGACAGATAATGAGTTTCCGGGACTGTTACTGCCCCAGTGAGATGGAATAGTAGAGGGAGGCTCGGAGGGACAGTGGCTGCCTGGGGCGACCAGGCCCGAGCAGGGGAGGGCACATTCTGCATGACTGGGGAGGGGTGGGGCAGACGGCCTGTTTGGAGCAGAGGCTGTGTGAGAGCAAGAAGGGAGTCCCGTCAGATACGCCTCCTGGGGACCCCGGACCAGACCCTGAGGGCCACAGGAGGCCACCCTAGCTGGGAGGTGAAGTGGCTGTGTGGACACCCAGTCCTCACCTGAATGGACTCTTCCTTCCCCTCTCCCCCACTCCAGGTCCGCTGCCAGCCCCAAGCCCCCCACCAGCCATGAGCTCCTCCAGGAAGGACCACCTCGGCGCCAGCAGCTCAGAGCCCCTCCCAGTCATCATTGTGGGTGAGTGTCAGGCCCCAGCTGGGTAGGGGCTCCGCTGAGCCTTCCGGGTACCCCCCAGGTCTGAGGGCAGGAGCTGGGCAAGTCCAGGCCTGGCCTCTTTTTTTGTATTTGGGGTTTATTTTTTATTTGTTTGTTTGTTTGTTTATTTTGAGACAAAGGCTCACTCTGTCACCCAGGCTGGAGTGCAGTAGTGCAATCTTGGTTCACTGCAACCTCTGCCTCCTGGGCTCAAGCGATTCTCCTGCCTCAGCCTCCCAAGTAGCTGGGATTACAGGTGCCCGCCACCATGCCCAGCTAACTTTTGTATTTTTAGTAGAGATGGGGTTTCACCATGTCGACCAGGCTGGTCTCGAACTCCTGACCTCAAGTGATCTGCCTGCCTCAGCCTCCCAAAGTGCTGGGATTATAGGTGTGAACCACCATGCCTGGCCCAGGCCTGGCCTCTTTACAGTGGTCTTTAAATTAAGCCATTGAGCGTTTACTATGTGGCCAGTGCTAGGCTTAGCAGTTTATAAACTGTCATTCCCTTTCACACTTGCGAGAACCCAGGGGTCTAGAACACACTCACGAGCTGGAGGCGACCCGGCGTGGGGCAGGGAGCCCTGGTCCTGAGCCCACACTGGTCCCATGACTGCCCTGCGCCCAGCACTGTGCCAGGTGCCCACACAAGAGGACATACAGCAGCGGCTTATGATTCCTGTCCTCTGTCTGCAAAAATGGAGACAGATGACCCCCCAGTATGCAGGCGTCCAACTGAGCCACGTGAGATGGTCATTTCTGTAAGGCAAAAGCAGATGGGTGCCTGTGATTTCATATGGTTCCTCCTGGTATCCTACATATGAGTAATATTCCGAATCAGACGAGATAAGAAGAGGGGAAAGGACAGATAAAAAGAGAAGCGCTATCACAGGGCTGTGCCTGGTGAATTGCCCAGGAAGTGCCACAGATGGCGGCGCAGTTCTTCAGACGTGCAAGCAGCAGACCCAACAGGTGGCTCAGCACCCCTGAGTGCCCACGAGCACCCACCACTCAAGCTCGCCCCCAGGCCACGTAGCAATCTGTGCTACATTCACTCATCCATCTGACCTAGTTCTTAGCAATCTCAGAATCTCAGTCGTGTCGTCAGACGTTCCCTCTGTCTGGGTTTTAATCCCGGCTCGTCTACCTTCCAGCCGTGTGACCACAGGCGAGTAACTTAACTTCTCTGTGCCCATTTCCTCAAGTATAAACGGAGGAAAAGAGTGGCACTTACCTCGCTAAAGCTGTTGTGAGGCTGTTGTGAAAGCTCTCAGTACAATTCCTGGCACATAGTAAACTCTCAGCAGTTGTTCATTCCTTCTTTTTAAAATTATTATTAGGCACAGTGTCTGGCACAGGCTAAGGGCTTAATAAATATTTATTTTTATGAATGAAGGATAAATGGATGAATGCACCACATCTAGATCAAAGCCCTCCACAGTAGTGTCCCCCGCCTGAAAAGGCCACCCCCTTTAACCTCCACCCTCTCTACCCAGGTAACGGCCCCTCTGGTATCTGCCTGTCCTACCTGCTCTCCGGCTACACACCCTACGTGAAGCCAGATGCCATCCACCCACACCCCCTGCTGCAGAGGAAGCTCACCGAGGCCCCGGGGGTCTCCATCCTGGACCAGGTGGGTCAGTGTGGGGCCAGAGCTCTGAGTAGGACACACCCGCCCTTGGAGAACTACCGCAGCTTTCCCAGGGAAAAACAAAAGTGTGTGTTTGCTGGAAACAAGACTAAACACAGAATTCGAGAGTCCACAAAGTCAGCCACGGAGATCGTGAAAGAGAAATTGGAGACCCACAAATGCCACATGGTCTAGGGCATAGTGAGCTCACTGTGCCCTAAACCCGTGGTTCTCAACGAGGGGATGATTTTTCTCCTCCGGGGGCACCTGGCAGTGTCTGGAGACAAGTTGGGTGTCATGGCAGGGTGGCGGTGCTACCCAATCTGGCAGGGTGGAGGCCAGGGATGCTGGCAAATGTCCAACACTGCACAGGACACCGAGGGTGGTGAGACTGAAATATCTGCGGTGGAGTTTCTCAACCTTGGCCCCACTGACATTTGGATGACTTTGTTCTAGCTACAAAGAATGATCTGGCTCCAATGTCAGTGAGGCCAAGGTTGAGAAATTCCACCACAGATATTTCAGTCCCACTACCTGCTGCCCACAAGGGTTTGCAAATCCTCCCTCTGTACCCCTTGTCTTCCACTGTGCCCCTCCACGACCTCCCCTTGTCGACCTCCCTCGTCAGGCAGCGTACATCCTCCTGTTCCCTTCCCACCCCTGAGGTGGAGATGAGGAAATAGGTCTTGACCATTTGATCTAGATCAGCATTTTTCAAAGTGCTCTCTATAGAATACTAGTTCCTCGGTATAATATACAGAGAAAAATGTCCCCACTCCAGTAAAACGGGGACACACTGGGTTCGGCAAAGTTAAACAGGTAAAAGATGGCTGCAGGACTTGTCAGAGCCTTTAATATGCCTGTCTTTGTTATCTGCTGTTAGGAGGCAGCACCTCCCAAGCTGATCTGACCACGCTGATAATAGGGTAGGGATGTAGGACCAGGCAATCGCTCCAGTCTCATCTAAGCTTGCCCATTTGGTCTGTACTCTGGGGCCCTTGGCCTCCTGGGAAGACCTCAAAATGAGAGCTTCAAACCGCCCTCAGTATGCGCATCTCTCTAAGCCCCTCCAGTGCCAGGGAAATGGCCCGGCCCCAGTCTCCACATTCCTGCCCAGCCTGAGGCTCTGGGAAGACAACCCCGCCCTCCTCCAGCAGCCCCTCTGAACTATGCCCCCTCCAGGACCTGGACTACCTGTCCGAAGGCCTTGAAGGCCGATCCCAAAGCCCCGTCGCCCTGCTCTTTGATGCCCTTCTGCGCCCAGACACAGACTTTGGGGGAAACACGAAGTCGGTCCTCACCTGGAAGCACCAGAAGGAGCACGCCATCCCCCACGTGGTCCTGGGCCGGAACCTCCCCGGGGGAGCCTGGCACGTGAGTGGGGCAGCGAGGGCATGCCTTGTGGGGGGCTCTCTCCCCTGTTCTCCCCACCTGGGGCTGGGACTCTGGCATCTCCCTTTCCTCATTCTCCACCCCTCAACCCTGCCTTTCCCTCCTCCCTCTACCCAGCCCCAGCAAAGGCCTCCCATGCCCTCTAGCCCCAAATGGGTTCAGGCGAGCAGAGGCCTGGACCAAAGCGTTCCTTTCCCTGCAGTCCATCGAAGGCTCCATGGTGACCCTGAGCCAAGGCCAGTGGATGGGGCTCCCGGACCTGGAGGTCAAGGACTGGATGCAGAAGAAGCGAAGGTGAGGCCGCCCCGGGACGCCTTGGGGGACACGGAAGGTTGGGCCTGTGAACCCAGAAAATCTGAGACAGGTCTCAGTTAATGTAGAAAGTTTATTTTTCCAAGGTTGAGGACGCGCCTGTGACAGCCTCAGGAAGTCCTAATGACATGTGCCCAAGGTAATCGGGCACAGCTTGGTTTTACACATTTTAGGGAGACATGAGACATCAATCAATATTTGTCAGAAGTACATTGGTTCAGTCTGGAAAGGTGGGCCAGCTTGAAGCAAAGGCAGGAAGCAGGGAGGGGGCTTCCAGGTCACAGGTAGGTGAGAGATAAACAGTTGCACTCTTTTGAGGTTCTGATGAGCCTCTCCAAATGAGGCGATCAGATAACGCATCTATCTCAGTGAGCAGAGGGGTGACTTTGAATGGAATGGGAGGCAGGTTGGCCCTCAGCAGTTCTCAGCTTGACTTTTCCCTTTAGCTTAGTGATTTGGGGGATCTCACAGGCCCCCACAGTGAGCCCAGGAGCCAGAGGTACAGGGGCTTCAGGATGCATCTGGTCTGTCTTCCTCTTCTTCCAGGGGGGAAACTGAGGCTCGGATAGGGAAAGGACTTGTCCACCCCACATGAGATGGGGTGAGCAGCAAAGCGGGGCTCGCCCGAGGACCCCCTGTCCCATGCAAGTGGCGGACCACCCTGTCACATGACCCCCAACTGGGCCTCCCCCTAGTGCCCCAGCCTCTAAGGAGGGGGTAACAGCTGGCCCCTGACCCCCACGCCCTGCCCCGTTCCTCTGGCCCAGGTCCCCCAGTCCTTGTGGTCTCCCTTCAGCCCCTCCATTCTGAGCCTGGCCTAGAACAATCTTTCTGGGTCAGCTAATAGGGTGACTTTCTTTTTTCTTTTTTTTTTTTTTAATGCTTTTGCTACAGGTGAGTTTCGTCCTTAACCATGAGCCCACACGTTGGGTAAATTAACTCACCTAAGGTCCCGCAGGTTATTGGAAATGGAGAAGGAAAACAGCTCACCCCAAACCCACACTTCTCCCTGCCCTTTCACTCCTGGGGATTTTCTCCCCATCTGGCTTCCTGCCCTATCATGGCCACCCCAGAGAAATGGTTTGTGAACCCTGAATATTTGAGACGGGTCTCAGTTAATTTAGGAAGTTTTGTTTATTTGTTTGTTTGTTTTTAACGAAGTCTCGCTCTGTCGCCCAGGCTGGAGTGCAGTGGCGAGATCTCAGCTCACTGCAAGCCCCGCCTCCCAGGTTCAAGCCACTCTCCTGCCTCAGCTTCCCGAGTAGCTGGGACTACAGGCACCCACCACCATGCCCGGCTAATTTTTTTTTTTATTTTTAGTAGAGAAGAGGTTTCACTGTGTTAGCCAGGATGGTCTCGATCTCCTGACCTCGTGATCCGCCCACCTCGGCCTCCCAAAGTGCTGGGATTACAGGCGTGAGCCACCACGCCCGGCTAATTTAGGAAGTTTAATTGCCGCGGTTGAGGACGCACAACCATGACACAGCCTCGGGAGGTCCTGATAACATGTACCCAAGGTGGTCGGGGCACAGCCTGGCTGTATACGTTAGGGAGACTTGAGACATCAATCACTATATGTAAGATGGACATTGATTCCGTCCAGAGGTGGGACAACTCCAGCAGGGAGGGGGTTTCCAGGTCTCAGACAGGGGAGAGACAAACGGTTGCATTCCTTTGAGTTTCTGATAAGCCTTTCCAAAAGAGGCAATCAGATGTGCACTTATCTCAGTGAGCAGAAAGAAGACTTTGAGTAGGATGGGAGGCAGCTTTGCCCTAGGCAGTTCCCCGCTTGACTTTTCCTTTAACTTAGTGATTTGGGGGCCCCAAGATTGATTTTCCTCTCACAGTTTCAATCACTGAATAAAGGAATTCCAGTCCCTGCTCCTCCTGGGGTGCGTCCACTCAATGAGAAGCTGCCCCGGCGCAGATACCTGGGTGCAGTCTGCCTCTCGGGAAGCCCTGCGTCCTCCGCCCCCAGGGCTGTGACCAGGCCTGTGTCCCCAATGGCAGGCCCTCCAGGTGTCCCCCTCCAGGCCTCACTGTCTCTTTGATGCAAAGAGTCTTCTGCATGTTTGGCAGGAAGACATCCAGGTTTGTGTAGCTATGTGTTAGTAGGCAGCCAGAAACGTACATTTCACTTGTAAGCACAGCCTTTTATAGCCTCCTTTTGCATTTTCACATTCTATCCCAAGCATTTCATGTGGCGAAGTCACAGGGTTCAAAACCATCCTTTTACATGGCCTCACAATATTCCCAAAGGCGAGTGAGCGTCCCCAGTCCAGCAAATCTTCACCGAATGCTTATTATGTGCCAGGCCTTGAGCTTAGATGTCAGAGCACAAAACCACTGCAGACACACCCCCTGCCCTCACGGGGCTGCCAAGGTTACCCAGCCCCTGCCAGCCCTGGAGTGTTCATTCTTTCCATTGTGTCATTATTATAAATAACTCTGCACAGAAGATGCTCTTGGGACCGTTCTGTATCACAATCTTTAAAAAAACTGAGAAAAGGAGAATGACTGCCCACAGAGATAAATTCCAGGGTCGCAGACGGGCTGCGCTGGGTTGATTGGCACGGCCTTGGTGGTGCATTGTCAGCTCCTGCTACAAGTAGCCAGACAGCAGGTGGCACAGGATTCTCCCCTAAGGGAGTTCATCTTGAACCATGAGCCCACAAGCTGGGTAAATTAACTCATCTAAGGTCACACAGTGAGATAAAGGAAGGTGCTAGGATGATGCTAAAGCCTGTCATTCAACCCCCATAAGAATGGGCCTGCAGTCACTGCCCCTGGAAAGAATGACAATCAAAACAACAATAATAATAAAATACCCCCTGCTGCTGTGTGGGCTGGGAACGATGGTGAGTGCGTCACGTGGGAGTCTTTAAATCAACTTTTAAATTGACTACATATAGGCCGGGTGCGGTGGCGCAAGCCTGTAATCCCAGCACTTTGGGAGGCCGAGGCCGGTGGATCACTTGAGGTCAAGAGTTCAAGACCATCCTGGCCAAAACAGCAAAACCCCATCTCTAATAAAAATACAAAAATTAGCCAGACGTGGTGCTGCATGCCTGTAGTCCCAGCTACTCAGGAGGCCGAGGCATGAGAATCACTTGAGCCAAGGAGGCAGGAGCTGCAGTGAGCTGAGATCACACCACGGCACTCCAGCCTGGGCAGCAGAGTGAGACTCCGTCTCAAAAAATAATAAAATAAAATAAAATTAATTGACTACATATAGAAAATTACATAACTCCTGTGAGTACAGGTTGATGAAATTTCTCAAGGTAAGCACAGAGAATCAAGAAGCAGACCCCCTCCCAGAAGCCCCCATACCCCTTCTGATCAGGACCCCCTTCCCCATCCCCGGAGGTAACCCCTCTGTTGACGTCCATCTCCATAGATGAGTTCTGCCTGTTTCTGAACTCTATAAAAATGGAATCATACCATATTTAATCCTTTGAGGTGACAATCATGGTGGCCTATCCCTACATGGCACTTACTTCCAGTCAGGTTCCATCCTAAGCACTTTGTTTTTATCAGCTCACCAAATCCTCTCCACAACCTCACGAAACAGGTCCTGCCACCATCATCTTCCTCATTTTGCACACTGGGGAAACAGACACAGCTCCCTGATGGCAGAGTCAGGATTCGAGGCCAGGCAGTGTGGCTCTGGAGGCTGCACTCTGAACCCCGCCCTGCACCACCCTACACCATCCTACACCACCCTACACCACCTCTCCCGAGGCAGGCACCCTTGTTAGCTCCATTTTACAGGAGAGGAGACTGAGGCTTAGAGAGGTTGAATTACCTGGCCTACTCCTACAGCTACAGCCTAGTCCAGCTCCAGGGCGTGACACCGCCCTGGACATCTCCCGTCCCACCCAGCCCCCCAACCCCTAACAGTGTCTGACTCTGGCCTCCTGCATCCTCCCCCACAGAGGCCTTCGCAACAGCCGGGCCACGGCCGGGGACATCGCCCACTACTACAGGGACTACGTGGTCAAGAAGGGTCTGGGGCATAACTTTGTGTCCGGTGCCGTAGTCACAGCTGTGGAGTGGGGGACCCCCGATCCCAGCAGCTGTGGGGCCCAGGACTGCCGCCCCCTCTTCCAGGTGAGCGGCTTCCTGGCCAGGAACCAGGCCCGGCAGCCCTTCTCGCTGTGGGCCCGCAACGTGGTCCTTGCCACAGGCACGTTCGACAGTCCGGCCCGGCTGGGCATCCCCGGGGAGGCCCTGCCCTTCGTCCACCATGAGCTGTCTGCCCTGGAGGCGGCCACAAGGGTGGGTGCGGTGACCCCGGCCTCGGACCCTGTCCTCATCATTGGCGCGGGGCTGTCAGCGGCCGACGCAGTCCTCTACGCCCGCCACTACAACATCCCGGTGATCCATGCCTTCCGCCGGGCCGTGGACGACCCCGGCCTGGTGTTCAACCAGCTGCCCAAGATGCTGTACCCCGAGTACCACAAGGTGCACCAGATGATGCGGGAGCAGTCCATCCTATCGCCCAGCCCCTACGAGGGTTACCGCAGCCTCCCCAGGCACCGGTTGCTGTGCTTCAAGGAAGACTGCCAGGCCGTGTTCCAGGACCTCGAGGGTGTCGAGAAGGTGTTTGGGGTCTCCCTGGTGCTGGTCCTCATCGGCTCCCATCCCGACCTCTCCTTCCTGCCTGGGGCAGGGGCTGACTTTGCAGTGGATCCTGACCAGCCGCTGAGCGCCAAGAGGAACCCCATTGACGTGGACCCCTTCACCTACCAGAGCACCCGCCAGGAGGGCCTGTACGCCGTGGGGCCGCTGGCTGGGGACAACTTCGTGAGGTTTGTGCAGGGGGGCGCCCTGGCTGTGGCCAGCTCCCTGCTAAGGAAGGAGACCAGGAAGCCACCCTAACACTCGGCCAGACCTGCTGGCTCCCAGGCCCTGAGAGGACAGAGATGACCACATCCCTGCTGGATGCAGGGCCCGTCCAAAGATGCCCCAGGGAGGGGCGTCAGCCCATGTTGCTGGCCTTTGGGGTCAAGAGGAGTAGGGATCCCAAGCTGCCCTGGACTTAGACCAGTGTCTGAGGTGGTAACAGTGGCCGCAGGCCAGGGTCGGCCTAGACCTGGGATTTGTGGGGAAAGCTGCTGGTGTGACCAGCTGAGCAACCAGCCAGGAGACCTGCAGGCCTGCACCTTCCAGAAGCAGGTCCCAAATAAAGCCAGTGCCCACCTGCATTCATGCGTCTGAGGACTCTGTGCTCAGGGAGGGAGCTGCATTCCCGGAACCCAGCACTGGGCTGGGGGGAAGGGAGGAAAGGGGATTGTGGGAGGAGTCCTGGGGCATGTGGTCTTGGATGAGGTCCATGGCTGGGGCCTTGGGGTACAAAGGATGGTGCCCCAAGTGTGGGGGCAGTTGAGCGGGCAGCTGTACTCGAGCCTGGGGGCAGGAGTGGCAGGTGTGTGCAGGCAGTGGTGTCCAGGAGGGTGCTGCAGCCCCGCCCCCTCCGCAGCCTGTCCCAGGCTTCCCTCCTCTCTGTTCTGCCATGCGGCCTCCTTTCAGTCCCTCCTCCTGGCCAGGTCTCTGCCTGCCCCAGGGCCTTTGCACAGAGAGTCCCCAGCCCAGGATGTTTTCCCGCCTTTCTTTAACTCCTCTTGCTTGGGATGTCTCAGCGTAAGAATCATTTCCTCTAGGAAGCCTCTTCCGACACACACCCCTCCACTGCCGTCACAACACACACTCCTTTCATGGTCCAAGGTGCTACCTTTTCATAGCAGTTCAGTTTTTTTTTCTTTCTTTCTTTTTTTTTTTTTTGAGACAGAGTCTCATTTTGTCACCCAGGCTGGAGTGCAGTGGCACTTGGTTCACTACAACCTCTGCTTCTGGGTTCAAATGATTCTCCTGTCTCAGCCTCCCAAATAGCTGGGATTACAGGTGCCTGCCACCTTGCCCAGCTAGTTATTGTACTTTTAATAGAGACGGGGTTTCACCATGTTGGCCAGGCTGGTCTTGAACTCCTGACCTCAAGTGATCCCCCCTTTTTGTCTCCCCAAAGTGTTGGTATTACAGGCATGAGCCACCACACCCTGCCAGCAGTTCAGTTTTAATTGTTCATTTGTTTGTGGAATCATTTCAGTGTTTGGCTCTGCCCACTTGGATGTAAGCTCCAGGAGCTCCAGGAGACCAAGTACACCATCTGTTTTGCCCATTGCTGGAACTCAGTGCTCGGGCACCTGCCTGGCACCTAGTGGGTTCTCCTTAATTCATCTTTTAAATGGATGGGTGGATGGATGGATAGGAGGATGGGTGGGTGGGTGGATGGATGATAGATGGGAGGATGGTTGGATCGACGGGAGGATGGTGGGTGGGTGGATGGATGGATGGGCAGGAGGGAGGGTGGGTGGGTGGGTGGATAGATGGGAGGGAGGATGAATGGATGGATGGATGGATGGGAGGGAGGATAGATGGTTGGATGGGAGGATGGTGGGTGGATGGATGGATGGATGGATGGGAGGGTTCGTGGGTGGATGGATGGATGGGAGGGTGGGTGGGTGGGTGAATGATGGATGGATGGGAGGGTGGGTGGTGGATGGACAGACAGATGGGTGGGCAGGCAGATGGATGGATGGATGGATGGATGGATGGATGGGAGGGTGGATGTATGGATGGATGGATGGATGGATGGATGGGAGGGTGGATGGATGGATGGATGGATTAATGGATGGTGGATGGATGGATGCCAGGGAGGGAGGAAGGGTGGGTGGTTGGATGGATGGATGGATGAATGGATGGGAGTGTGGGTGGGTGGATGGACGGACAGTAGGCCGGCCGGATGGATGGATGGGAGGATGGGTGGGTGGATGGATGGATAGATGGATTGATGGACGGGTAGGCGGGCGGATGGATGGATGGATGGATGGACGGACAGGTGGGTGGGTGGATAGATGGATGGGTGGATGGGGTGTGAAGGAAAGATGTTCTGGGGCGAAGACTGGTTCTCGGCGTTTTGTAACGACGGGGGCGGCCTGAGGCGGCGTGCACGCCAGCGGGAGTTAAGGGTGGGCACCCGCGGGTGTGGCGGGGCCGCGGTGCGTGGGCGCCGCTCCCCGGGTCTGGAGCCGGCAGAGGGCGCTCCGGGCTCGCTGGACACCCGCCCTTCGGCCCCTGCGGCGCGCCGCGAGTGGGAGGGGGGACTTTAGAAGCGGGGACAGCAGGAGACTTTTGGGAAGCAGACCCCAGGGGCGCCGCCCCGCCCCCAGGCCCCACCTACCCCGCGCCTCCGGGTAGCCCCCTCTGTGGCTGCGCCCGCGCCCCTCGCCCCGGCGGGCAGTCCTCAGGCCCCGCGCCCGGCCGGCGGGGGTGGGGGCGGCGGGGAGCGGGCACGTGGCTCGGGGTCCGGCCGGCCCGCCCCCCGGCGCCGGCCAGTCCCCGCGGTGTCCGCGACCGCGGGGGCAGCGGGAGAGAGGGCGGGGCAGCGCGGGCAGCGCTGGGAGGGGGTCGCGCGGGGGCGGGCCGCGGCTGGGCGGGGGTCGGCGGGCTTCCGGGCGGCGGCGGCGGGCGCGGCGCGATGTGCGAGCGGGCGGCGCGCCTGTGCAGGGCCGGCGCGCACAGGCTGCTCCGGGAGCCGCCGCAGCAGGGCCGGGCGCTGGGCGGGCTGCTGCGCTGGGTGGGCGCCAGGATGGGCGAGCCCCGGGAGCCGCTGGCCCCCGCCGCCCCCGCGGACCCCGGCCCAGCCTCGCCGCGCGGGGGCACCGCCGTCATCCTGGACGTGAGTACGCGCCGGCCGGGACCCCCGCCGTGGCCTCCGCTGGGACCCGGAGCCCCCTCCGCCCCTCGGGCGGACCCCGACGCCGCGACCCGCGAGGCCCTCCCTACCCGGGCAGGAGACCCCCGGCTCCTCCGCGTGCGAGAGCGGGAGCCCCCAGCCCCGCCACGTCCAGGCCGGTCTCCAGCCCAGTCCTCTCCCTGGACCGGGAGACTCCCCCTCCTCCGCCCCTCCACCGGCGCTTCTCGGAGTCCCTGCCTGCCCACAGTGAGGACCCGTGAGCCCCCGGACCCGGCCATTGTCCCCCTAGTTTTGTCCAAGCCAACCCCCCACCCTTTACCCCGCGGGGCCGGAGCCCCTCGCCGCGTCCAGCCGTCTCCTTCTGTCCATCCCGGATCCTGTCCGGAGCGATACTTTTCTGAGGCCCCCAACAACCCCTACCTCTAGCCCACCTCTCTTCGCCCTAGACCCTGAGCTCCCGTTCATCTCACGCCCAAAGACCTTTTGCCCCAGCTACTGCCACTTTAAAAGTGAAGCCCCCTCCCCACCTTCTGCCTTCTCGTCTCCTTTCCATAGAGCCAGAGCCATCGCCCATCAGCCCTGAGCCGGTACCCTCTGGTCTTCCCCACCCTGCCCCCTTCCATTCCAAGTCCTCTGTTCCCTTCTCCACACCCGTCAACCCTACCGAGAGCTGGGTCCTCTTCATGGACCAGACTCACCCTTCACCCCTCCTAACTCCCCTGGGACCCAAACCACCCACCCCTGAGAAGCCCACCTCACCCTCCCACCCGCCCCACCCGGAAGGGAGGAATCTTCAGGGGGCGGCTCGGAGGAGGAGGACTTCTCCCGGCAGAGCGCTAGGAGGAGGTGGAGGAGGCTGCTGGGGGTGTTGACTGCGTGTTTCAGCGAGGGTCCTGCTGGGGTGGGGCGGGGGCTGCCTCTGCCTGTGTGGTGGGTTTCTGGGAGAGTGGTGGGTGTGTGTGATGGGTACACGCGTGTATCGCGGCTCCCTGCGAATGGGAGGATTCCTTCCCTTCCTCTCCCCTCTTTCCTGCTGCTGGAACCCTTGGCGGGGTCTGGACTGGGAGGGCCGGACAGAGCAGGGGGAGCTCTAGAGTGCCACACTCACGGGCACACATTCACACACTCACGCACTGGCTTACGCACACACAGCCAGAGACACACTGTGCAGCCACACTATCCCCCCCGTCAGGAGCCCCGCAGAGCTCCCACTGAAAGTCCTGGGCAGAGTCCTGCAGCCCCAGGGTGCCCTGCACGGAAGCCCTGTCCAGTGAGGGTGGGGGCTGTGAGGTTCCATCTCCTCACCTGCCAAAAGGAGTGATAAGCGGGGGTGGGGCGGGAGGTGCTCGTGCAGACTCCTGGAGCTGGCTGACATTAGCAGGTGTCAGCCCTGCCCTGTCACTCATATGTTCAGCATTCCTGCCCAGAGCCGGCACCTGCCTGGTGCCTGGCCTCAAGGGGGATCTGGGACACCCAGATAGGGACCCCAGCTTTGAGGAGCCTTGCCCAGTCAGGAACAGGGCTGCGGGGTGCCGAGGCTGGATCTCTGAGGAGGGCCTGGGGGGCTGAGGTTCAGCCAGGAGGTGGGGTGATGTTTGAGAGGCCCTCCCGTAGCTGTGCTTCAGTCTCACCGCCTAGGTGCCTAGAAATGACCAAGGGTGCCCCTTTCTCGTTGCTTGGAGGGATGGGGGGCGAGGGCATCTGTCCTTTACCCCAATGTGAGGACAGAGGGTGGAAGGGTCAGAGTGAGTATTACCTCCTCCTCCTCCATGGCTGACCTGGCCCCAGCAGCCCTCCCTGGTGTCGGGAAATGTGCACGTGTTGCTGCCTCTCTCTGGGTCTCTGCACCCTCCTTGCTAAAACAAGCCAGTGAGATTGGGGTGGGGGCCACCGCAGACCCTGGGATCCTTCTCAGGCTTTAAAGTGCTGGTTGGCCGGGTGCCGTGGCTCACACCTGTAATCCCAGCACTTTGGGAGGCCAAGGCGGGTGGATCACCTGAGGTCAGGGGTTCGAGACCAGCCTGATCAACAAGGTGAAACTTCGTCTCTACTAAAAAATACAAAAATTAGCCAGGTGTGGTGGCGGGCGCCTGTAGTCCGAGCTACTTGGGAGGCTGAGACAGGAGAATTACTTGAACCTGGGAGGCAGAAGTTGCAGTGAGCCAAGATCGCGCCACTGCACTCCAGACTGGGTGACAGAGTGAGATTCCATCTCAAAAAAAAAAAAAAAAAAAAGTGCTGGTGAATCAGTCCCGGTAGGAACTGGTTACAGTGAAAGGTCTGACTCCACTACAGTGCAGCGTAGGTGGAACATCCTGCATTGCAAACAAGCTCCTGCAGGACCCAAATAGCTCCTGTGAATAGCAAGGTCTTAGCGCACAGGTGTCAACATTGGGCCTGGGAGGCTTTAAAAATGCTGAAATCAGAGTAGGCCTCACAACAGCTGATTCAGTCACCTGGGGCGTGGCCTGGGCTGAGGAGGTTTTGAAAGCTCTCCAGGCGATGGTGTTGGAAGGGGCGGAAAGCTGCCTTCGAGCCTCAGCCTGGCGAGCAGCAACCTGCCAGCCAGACCTTGAGGAAAGGGGAGCGGCTCTGTCACACGGATTCAGATGTCACTGGAAAGGCAGAACGAGGAGGCACCTGGTCTGTAGGTTCAGGCCAGCCTTGGAGCTGCCCTCCACCCATCCCTGCCTAATGCAGCCAGAACCTCGTCTGCGGCTGCTTTTCTGAACTCTTGGCGTCCTGTTTCTCCTCCTGCATCCCAAAATTAACGCAGTCCTGCCCGTGGCTGGCATTGTCACCAGGCCTTGCAAACACCTTCGTCGGACTTAGCCTAACCTCTCTGGAAACACACCAGGGGTTCTGGAAGGACTGCAGTGGTAGAGGTTGTGGCGCTCCCTGGGACACTGATTCGGAGTGTGGTTGTGTGCACCTGAGCGTTTGGCGGTGGGTGAAGCCACGTGGACTGATGACTGTGGACGTACACCTGCAGGGATGGCCGTGGGGCTGCATGTGTGTGTCAACGTGGCAGGGAGCAGGCTGGTGGTACTGGAAGCCGCTTCCACATGGGCGAGGGGAGGGCTTCTCTCTGCAACATCCCTCATCAGTTCCCCCTGGATCCCAGCCCAGGGAGGGGGAGAGGGAAGGGGGGCTCAGCTTCCCAGGACCTTAAGCTGCTCCTGGGAGAAGAGAAGGATCCCAGGATCCGGTCAGAGGCCGCAGGAAGGGTTTGCCTCTCCCTGGCCCAGGGCTGACTCAACCTCTCTTTTCTGCAGATTTTCCGGCGTGCGGACAAAAATGGTGAGTTTCCCTTCCAGGCTGACCGCTGCCCCGCTCCTTCTGTCCTCCTGCTTCATGGGGAAGGGATCAGGGATAGGAACAAGCGCAACCTTGAGCCTAAAGGTTTGGAGTGCAGGGGTCTGAAGTTAGAAGGCCAAATCCTTCTGCTGCTCTTGGTCTCCGCATCTGTAAAATGGGAATCCTAGTAGGGCCTACTTAGTAGGGACACCTCCACTCAGGAGCTCAGTGAGTCATGTCTGTGATGCCAAGAACAATGGCTGGCCATGGCAAGTGCTGGGTGTACTTTAGGCCTTTTCCTAGCTGGGCTGGACCAGAGGAGCCCAGGCTGGGGCCCAGAAACCCCCAGCCCCCACTAGGGAAGCCCCCAGCCTCACGCTAGGCCCTTTACAAGCCTTGATGCAATTCTTCGTCGTAGCAACCTGAGCAGTCAGTGCGCTTGCCTCTGTTGACACCATAGCAGCCCAGAGAGGTTAAGCAATTTGCCCCAGGGTTGCCCAGCTGCATGAAAGAAGTGGAAGCTCTCCTGAAGACCCAGGCCCTTTTCCCTTTCTCTCTCGGCCTCTTCAAAAATGTGAGCAGCGCCTCGTTGTGGCCACGGAATTCATAGCGCTCCACTTTTCCCAACTCCTTGCAGGGGCCCCACTTGCAGAAGGAGCCCAGGCCTTGAGAATAAGCACGTTTAGGAAGGCCCAGCTGAGCCTCGGCTGACAAAAAGCACCTTCTTACAAATGCCATGGTCATTATTACAGTTGCAACGCAACTCGCTGTGGACTTTAACCAAGACAGATTCCCTCCTCTCTGGGCCTTGGTTTTCCCGTGGGTAAAGTGGGGTAGTAACACTTGCCCTGCCTCCTTCTTTGGGTTTTGGGGAAAAGCCAGAGAGGGGGTGCGGGTGACAAATGTTTTTAAAGAGAATCGCGTGCTCCCGGTGTGTTCATTCATTGAGAAAATCCACATCAAGTACCAAGCCTGTGGCAGGGGAAGAGCAGGCAACAGAGACCCTGTGACCTGCCCCAGGGCCCTTGGTCCCCAATGCCTCTGGCCCCGGTTCCTCTCCTGTACAAGCTGGAGTTGAGGATGGCAGCTCTGGCCTTGGCCCCCAGCACCCGCCTCATCCCTGGGAGTTCCTGTTGATGGCTCCCACCCAGGGTGGTGGTTGCAGGGTGGAGTTGGAGGCGTTGGGCGGGGTGGGAGGGCAGGTGCACAGGCCTGGGCCGGAATCAGTTCCGACGAGTCTCCCACCCTGGCCTCCTGCATCCCTGGGGGTGATGGTGACCACTCCCAGGCCTCTGGGGAAGAAGGACCATCAGCAGTGATTCCATACGGAGCAGACGAGGAATAAGAGGGACGTAGGGAGATGAAGTGGCTCTGGAAAAACAGCTGTAGTATCATGGCCTGAAAAGCCTTGGAGATGAGCCAGGGGAAATCGGGGCTGTCCCTGAGATGGGGTCGCTGGAGCCCTCAGCGTCACTGCCTGTGTGCTGGCCTGGTCCTCCAGCAGGTTGAGAGGTAGGGATTTGGGTTTGTCCCTTGTCCTGGGCCTGATACCCAGCACACAGTAGGTCTTCGGTAAATGTCTGTAGACTTGGTGGACGTGTTTGTTGGTGGGAGCGTGGCTGTGCGTATCTCGGTGACTCAGCAGCATGCGGCTGTTGGCAATGCGTGTGTCCAGTGTGGGTCTCTAGTCATGGCTGTACATCCTGAGTGTGTGTGCAGTTTGTGTACGTGTGTAGTTTGTGTGCAGAGCATGTGTGGGCCTCTAGCCATGGCTGTACATCCCGGGTGTGTGTGCAGTTAGTGTGCGTGTGTGGCTTCCTGAGTGTGCAGCTCTGCAGGAGCCATTGCAGTGTACACACATGGTCGGGTGGTGCCTGGCCCCCTCAGGCACAGATGGGGTTCTGTCCTTGCTGCAGGCTCCTGCCATCAGAGGCCATGTGTCCACCCCCTGAGCACAGCTGTGGGACCCTCAGTTTCCTTACTGCCGCCCCCTCAAAGGCTGAGCCGGTTCCTTCTCCTTGGGGCTTGCGTCTTCCCAGCCACCACTGTGTGACCATTGGGGGCTGTCACCAGGGTGAATGTGGTTGTGAGATGCGGGTTCCAGCAAGAGCTTCCCACGTGCCAGGGCCTGACTGCGTGGGCTTAAGTCCTGGCTCAGCTGCGTACCAGCTCTGGCCTCAGGCAAGTCACCACATTCTCCAGCCTCAGTTTTCTTATCTGTAAATGGGAATAATTACAGGAGCCACATCAGAGGGCTGTCTGAGGATAGAGAGTTGCTCTCCTGGCTTGGCTCATTAAAGATATCAATAAGTCCCAGCTGCTCTGCCTCAAATGCCTGGGAAATGGGAGTCCGCAGGCGTGGCTTGTCCAGAGGGGTTTGATTCTTCTGTGCTCAGCAGGGAATTCGGTCTGGTGGAGGCTGCCAGCAGTTACTGAATGTCTATTATGCACCAGGACTTGAATGCGCTTTTTCCTTTAATCTTCACTGTGATGCTACTGAGACAAGAAGTATCAACCCCCACCCTCCTTCCAGATGACAAAAACAAGGCTCGGAGATGGCACGTGATATTCTTCACATGGTCGGGGGGCAGCGGTGCAGGCAGGTTCTGATTCAACACAGCAGCTTAAAAGGTTGTAGGAGTGGGGATGGGACTTGGTGTGGGTATAGATAGGGGAGTGGTGTGTGGGAATAGAATGGCTGGGGAAAGAGGAATGAGTGTAGGGGTGAGAATAGATGTCAAGGAGGTGTGGATGCAGGAATGAGAACAGGTCTGCAGGGAGGTATGGGTGCAGGGATGGGAACAGGTGTGCAGGGAGGCGTGGGTGCAGGGATGAGAACAGGTGTGCTGGGGGTGCAGATGTGGAGGCCGATAGGCACACAGGCACACACAGGACTGCACAACGCTGATGCTAGCCCTGCCTCAGGTGTCCACAAGAAGGATGGATGGGATGCCTCAGGGGAGTGGGAGATGGGGTGCAAACTCAAAGGACCCCCCACCCAAGGCTGCCTTTAGGACTTAGAGATTACAGGAACAAAGGCTCAGGGCTGGCCTGTCAGGGTGGCTCCTGTGACAGAGACTTGTTTGGCTGAGATGGATACCGGATGCCCAGTCCCTATGGGAAGGTTAGCATGAGGGGCCTGACTGGCAGCCTGGGACGTAAACCCAGGGGGTGGCAGAGGGCTGCGTGCCAGACAGCATTTCCCTCCAGGGACATGGATGCTGACAGGCTCTTGGCATTTGAAAGGTCATGGAGACAGAGGCTCAGTTCTTGCTCATTAGCAAAGACACCTGCAAACGGCCCTCTTGGCCTGTCTAATTGAACTGGGGGCCTATGTAGGGCATGTTTTTTCCTCATTAGTGGATTCATTAGACCCGTGGTCAGGCGTTGAGGATAAATGTCAGCCGAAAGCTTTGTGAGGGGCACCTTGCTGGCCTCTGTCTGCCTGCTCTCCCTGTGAGGGGGCCCAAGGTACCTGGACAGGCACGTGGGGAGATGAGGCAGTCAGAGGGAGGCTGGGATTGGGGCTCACAACCCGTGTCATGCCCATGGTGACTGCCCCTCACCCAAAGTGGGGGTGCCTGAGCAAGCACCCACCCCCTGCTGGGTAGGTGGCGATCTCGCCACAAGATCCTACCCCTGGATTAGGTTGAGAGCCTGGACCTGGCAGCCAGATGGCCTGGGTTCAAGCTTTAGCTGTAGGACCTAGGCAAGTACCCTAAGGGCTCTGTGCCTCAGTTTACCCCTCTCTAAAGTGGAAGTGATAGTACTGCCTGTGTTGTGAGTGTTAGGAAGACTAAAGGAGTGAGCACGTGGAAAGAACTCCGCGTGTGGCGTGACTCCACGCCGGGATTCCAGGTTTGATCTTCAGTCTTGCTGAGGACACTCGGAAGGCGTCCTCTGTCACGGAACACAGAAAGCCACAACTTCGATTTCACTTATCCCGTGGCTGACTTTGCGGACTTTTCATTGTTAGGTTTTGGGTCTTTGGTTTGTGCACATGTGGTTGGATTGGGGTTTTTTTGGCCTTTCCTTTGAAAGTCAGAAAATCTTCCCACTGCAACCTTGAAATCTGAGCTGCGATGTTGGGGGCATCTTGGGATATTGGCCCTAGCCCCCCATGCACACGTGTTCATATTCTTTACCAGCCTCGATACTTTATGCTCTATGGGGTTAAAGAGAAAAGTGGTGGCATGAAACCGTGGCAAGATCTGAGGACCCCTCTCTGCTGAGCTTACGCTCTCACCCTGTGTTGAGCTGCAGCAGAGCTGCTGGGAACACAGACAGAAGCACTGGAGCCTTTAAAGTTTAAGGATGACTCATTCTCAACCCAAGTACGTCTGCCGTGTCAGGTTAGGCAGGTCGTGCGCTGCACGAGGGCACCCACCCGAGGAAGTGGAGGGTTTCAAATCCAGGCTGCAATCCATTTTCAACACATGTGCGCTGACACTAGTCTCATCCTCTCCGCAGAGAAAGGAGTGTCTTTTTCTAATCCACAGGAAGGTGCCCTGTGGACTCTCAGGGCCCTTGTCCCAAGCACCCAGCTTTGAATGCAGATCCTCTGGAAGTAATGCCAGGGGTTTATGCAGAGAGGCTGGGGGCCAGGAACTGTCACGGGCTCCCTCTTCTCGCTGACCTCCATGCCCCTCACATAGTTTCTCTTAAGGAGGAACAGATCCTTGAGGAGGGGGAAGTGGCTGCAGGGCAGGTGGGGGATGAGCTTGCTGGCATTTGCCCAGCAGGTCTGTTCAGGTGGAAGGAGCTGAGGGTGGAAGCTTAGGGACCGCCTCCCGGTGTCCCTGATGTTCTTCTCAAGCCACCTCCCCTGGTGGCCCAATCTGATCCAAACCCACAAGACCTTCCTGGTGGGGCCAAAAGTGTCCCCAGAGCAACTGCAAGTGAAGGGAAAAGGTGAGGCGATGGGTGGGACAGGTGACGTGTCAGCTGTGGAGGCCCTTCTGTGGAGATCCACCTCAGAAGCACAGCCTCTGGCCAGAGCGTTGGCACCTCCAGGCCTGGCACCTCCTTCCCACATGGCTTGGCATCTAGATGGCTGCATCTGTGGCCTGGGAGAGGAGGTAACAGTGAGAACCTCATGCCAGCCATTGGCAGGCATCTCATGCTGCTTCAGGGAAGGACCTGAAGTTTGCTACATAGATGGGGCAGAGAAGAAAGGGTTCTTTTGTACTCTAAGAACAGTGCTGAGAGAGTCAGGGCTTAGGGGCTGGGACTAGGGTTGGGAATGTGGGGAGACCACTTGGCATTTGGAAGCTATAGAGTGGTGGCTCATCCAGCTGCTGGGCTTGGGATCCACTTCATACCGATGGTGTGACATGGGACACATTGCCCACACTGGGTTATCTTAAATAGCACCTGCCTCCAGCTGGCCGTGTAAATTGAATGAGAGAAAATTCACTGGCAGGGGGCAGATACTCTATATTTATTGAATGCATGGAAAATGTTGAGCGCACAGTGAGCCCAAGAAAGCTAGCTACTGCATTACTGTTGTTCTGAGGATTATCTGTAAACAGGCATTGGTCTGGGAATTAGCTGGATGAGGCAGTGATCCTCTGTGTACTGGAGTTGACTGGTTAGTGTGGGAATTAGCTGGGTGGGTAGGGATTATCTAAAATGGAATTTGTCTTTTAGTTTGGGGATTAGCTGGGAGGATGGGGATTATCTGAGCTGGAGTTGCTCCGCCAGTCAGGGCATTGCCTGGATTTGGGGGCCATGCATGCACTGGCCCCACCAGCCTTATCTCTGCAGACACCAGCTCCTTTCCCTGCTTCCTTCCTTGCAGATGATGGGAAGCTGTCCTTGGAGGAATTCCAGCTCTTCTTTGCAGACGGCGTCCTCAATGAAAAAGAACTTGAGGATCTCTTTCACACGATTGATTCTGACAACACCAAGTGAGCCACAGTCCTGGTTGGCAGAGCGCGGGCATGTGTGGGCCGTGGTGGAGGGATCTTTTCATCTAGTCTCCAATCCTAGTCCCCTGTAAGGGGCAGGAGAACTGAAAATCCCCACATTTGCTAAGCCAAAAGTCAGCTCTTCACTGCCTGGGGTGATGGGAGCATGTGTAGATTCATATTGCGTTGGCTACTATCGAAAGTGTCTCTTCGGAGTGCATATGGCCAACTAAGGAGAGACTCCCGGTTCTGCACAGTGGACATGGGATTATGAAAATGGGAAGGTGGCAATGGCTTCATCCTTCTCCCATCTTCAGCCAGCAGCCAGTTCTCACCCCAGCCCCAATGCCTGTGCATCCTCCTAGTCCCAACATTAACTGTGAGGTGAACCTCACCCTAACACTGACTCCTGTGTTAAACCAAACACGAATCCTAACTCAACACTACATCTACCATTATACCTTATTAAACCTTTTCTCCAGCCCAGTCATAACACTAACCTGCACCTGAGGATCAGCCAAAAAGTCTGGCTCCACCCATCTCTAAATCAAGTGGAAAATGCAGATTCTACTCAGACTTAACCTTGATCCTTCCCAGCCTCACCTCCAATCTTGTCCTTTTCTTGGAATTCCCCAGACAGGATGAGGTCTGATCCCTCTCCTCAACCCCACCTTCAGGAGGGGTCAGAGCCCCCCCGGTCCCCTTTCTCAGGCCTACTCCCGTGATGAGGACCCAGGTGTCTGGAGGGCTGCTTAGGGTGCATTTGGTAAGTTGAGGTTCTGAGACGGGCTGGAGATGGTCTGGACAAGGAGCCACCACCAAACCAGTGTGCGAGGGGTAGAGTCCAATGGTGGCTTGGACCAGAGGCTGGGGCTGAGAGTGTCCTGGGAGGCGCTGGCTGGGGACGGGATATGGTAAGTGGAGCAGGCACCATCCTGTGGGAAAGGCCACTTTAGAGAAATGGCTTCAGGCTGCAGACTGCGGAATGGAGAACTCTCTCTGGGGCCAGATAGATTTCTGCGCTGTTACTGCAGCTTCCTGGGGTGCTTTGAAGGGGCCAGGCAGGTGCCCATTGATTTAGACCTTCTCTTTCAGGGCCTTTGGTGTTAAGGCCAGCAGGGTAGAGGAGAGGGTGGAGGCGGAGGGAGGAGGAGGCACTGGTTTGAGAGTGGAGCTGTGAGAGTACGTGTGGGTGGGTGGGGGTGCAGGGAGGACTCGAGGTTATGGAAGGTCAAAACTCTATAAAGACCCTTAGGTTTAATCTCCCCAACATTCCCTAAGGTGTGAGCCGCGAACGTTGGCTCCTTGGGATGTTAAATAGACTTTGTGCCCAAAACAGTGTACAAACAATCAAAAAGATCTGTGAACCATGAATTAAAGCAGAATGACAGGGTCGCTTTCTGCAGGACTTGCCAGAACTCTGAATATGAGATTGAGGTTGGAGGCACCTCCTGACAGAGCATGCAAAGCCTCCGAGTGCAGATTCACTGGGCCACAGAAGCCTTCTGTCCAGATGTGCCTTGCTGAGCCTGGGCTCAGCTGGGCACAATGAGGGACCTAGGCCCAGAAAGGGCCACCACCATCCTGGCTCCCTTGCACATTGACTTGGCAGTAGCTCCTTATCCAGACCATCTCTAGCTAGTCCCAGAGGGCCCCAGCTTATTAAATCTGCTCCTAAGCTGCAGAACCACCATAGTTCCCAGCACTGCACCCCGATCTTGGGGCCAGTGTATGTTCCTTCACTGCCCTGGAGGATAGGCTCATGCTCAGCCCGCTCCCCCAAGAAAGGACAGGACCCTTCTCCAGGCTGCAGGAATGGGGATGTGGGACCCAGGGCCTGGGACCAGAACAAGAAGGGCTCTGCCACACCCCCAAGAACTCCTGGACCCCGGCAGGTAGGGTCACCTGGGGGTGGGTCAGTGGGTCAGGTGAGAGGTTTGTTGACAGCCCGTCACAGCAATGGGTCTCCTCCCTCTGTCCTTTTACCCCTTTCCTGGCCCCCGGCTTGACCCTCCCCTTGGTGTCATTTATTCATGATGGCGTCAGCGGACTCAGAGAAAACAGAAGGTGGGTGGTGTGGGGGGTCAGACAGACATGGGCCTTCAGGGGCAGGGGTGTCACCTACCTGCTGCACCCTCTTCTGTATGGCGGGGCTTGTGGGGCCAGCACACAGGCTGCAAAGAGCAGGCAGGATGTGTGTTTCGCAGGCTGTGCACGGTCAGGCCTGCTAACCCCCTCTCTGTCTCTGTCTGTCTCTGTCTGTCTCTGCAGCCATGTGGACACCAAGGAGCTGTGTGGTAGGTGCCTGGCTATGCTGGGACCAAGATGGGGATGCCGGGATGGGGCTGGATGAGAAGGGCCTGAGGCAGGGGTGGCTGGGGTTAGCGCAGGTGGGAGGTGCAGGAGTGCTGAGTGGGAGGGGCAGGACCTGTGACCCCTGACCTTTGCCTTTCCTTCCCCAGATTACTTTGTGGACCACATGGGTGACTATGAGGACGTCCTGGCCTCCCTGGAGACCTTGAATCACTCTGTCCTGAAGGCCATGGGCTATACCAAGAAGGTCAGTGGGTGTAGGTGGCCCCCTGGGGTTCAGGGCTCCAGTGCTGCTTCACTTCCACCGTTGCCTAAGGATGCCTGGATTTTTGAAGACGGGCGCCAGGGAGGCCTATTTCAGGGGTGGGCTTTGCCTGGGCCTCTTTCAAGCAGCTGCGATAAACTGGGAAGGGGATGGAATGGCTTGGTGAATGGCTCTGGTTGGGAGCAGGAGGCATTTTCCCGGAGTCAGGTCTGCTCCTGGGCTGGGGTCTTAGAAAGGGTGACCGCAATCACCCTGTACCCTTAAGGGCTACCCAGACAGGTGTCATACCCTCCAGGGCGGGCTTACAAGACTGGAAGCGGGGGCGGGGTGGGGCGGGGGGTGGTGGTTCATGCATCTGAACCCGGCCCCATATCAGGTTCTCCATGCTCAGCACCTGCTTTAATCCTCACGGCAACCCTATGGGTGGTTGCTATCACCTCCAGTATCTCACAGCTATGGAAACAGAGACTCACAAAGGTGAACTCAACAGAGTCACAGCCAGACAGCCATAGCTGCTGGCTGGGATGAGTGGGGAAACTGAGTCAGGGACCTGGCAAGAGGCATGGGAGTGCAGCATGAGACTCCAGGCACACCCAGGAGGCAACTGGACAGTCAGTCAACCAGGAACGGAGAGCAGCCATCGGGCGCACCGGTCCAGGCCCACGGTGAGGGGACTGGGAGCGTGCAAGGGTGAGGGACACACAGGTGCTTGAGGCAGCAGCCAGCAGCACCCTGAGCTGTGGGAGCCCAGAAAAGCCCAGCCCTGTCTGCCGGTTGAGGCCGGGGAACTTAGCTGATAAAGCCAGCCAAACCTGGCTGAAGGATCTGAGCTGGTCATTTCCCTTTCTGTGCCTGTTTCTCCATCTGTGAAATGGAGACATCCACCTTATGCATTATGAAGTCCTTCAGAGATTGAGCAAAGTAAGGCCTCTGAGCTATTGAGCATGCAGGACCAAGCATGGAGCGAAGACATCTGCTGCTTTGTATCAGTACGCTCCTACTGTATGCTCAGCCAGATGTTAAAACCCATTCTGTGCAATTTTCCTATGCTTCTCAGTTAGTGACCGCCATGTATTAGAGAGTCTCTGTTTTGCCATATATCTAAAAATAGTTGGGCCTCATTCTGAGCCTCCACGATTCCACATTTCCATTTCTGTCCCAGTACCATGCTGTTTTGAGTCTTGCTGTTTTAGAGTATGTTTTAATACCTTGTAAGACCTGCTCCCTTCAAGTATTAATCTTTGTAGAATATCGTTTGATATCGCAAAGTATCAAGGTACAGGCGATGGATTAGAAGGTAGCGTGGAAAGATCCCAGGCTTCTGAGTCACCCAGACAAGGGTGGCAACCCCACCTCTGCTCCAAACAGGTTGTGTGAGGTCACCATATGCTCACAGGTGACCCTGGGAAATGGAAACCACCTCCTTGAGCCTCGGTTTTCTCACCTTAGAAGGGGCCCATGTCCTCGCCATGCTGTGAGGCATTCATAACATCCATGGTTGCGTCTTGGTCTTTAGTCAGACTTTTCAGGAACATAACAGAGTTCTCCATCAGTGTGTACTGATGCCAGTTAGACTGGTTTTAAAGATCTTGCTCTTGGAAGTCATATGCGTATGATGTCAGGGGTGGTCTTTGGTGGTTTTCTTGGCAGTCGTGGTGATGATAGGTTGTTGCATCCGTGATTGGCATTTCTTTTTTTTTTTCTTTTTCCTTTTTTTTTTTTTTTTTTTTTGAGACAGAGTCTCACTCTGTTGTCCAGGCTGGAGTGCGGTGATACTCACTGCAACCTCTGCCTCCTGGGTTTGAGTGATTCTCCTGCCTCCCGAGTAGCTGGGACTACAGGCGCCTGCCACCACTCCTGGGTAATTTTTCTATTTTTAGTAGAGACGAGGTTTCACCATGTTGGCCAGGCTGGTCTCAAACTCCTGACCTCAGGTGATCCGCCTGCCTCGGCCTCCAAAGTGCTGGGATTACAGGTGTGATGTGATTGGCATTTCTTTTGCTTGCCTATTTCCTAACTGGTTTTTGTTTGTAGAAATGCAGCTTGTCAGTGGTTGTTTTGAATGCTTTTCTCGTATGTGCTGTTTGCTTTTGTGAAGCCATAGCATCAGTTATTAAGAGTGCCTTTGTATCCGCATTCTAACACGTGCCCCTCTCGCTTCCCTGCGTATCCTGTGGCATTTCCCTCATGTTCTAAAACATCGTGGCGGGGCACGCCCAGGCATGCTTGTTTGGCTCCTGATTTTCGAGTGCATCTCTAGTACTTCTCTGCTGATTATCATATTAATACCAGCTCTTGTTTTAGAATCCTCGTCAGCAGGTTGGAGAAATATTTTTGCTTTCTCTTTGTTCCATTTTGTCTTAGGAGGGTGGTAGTGAATTTTTTCAAATGCCTTTTGGTATTTTTAAATGATCATATGATTTTTTTTTCCCCTAAGCTATTGATGGGGTGGATGCTATTTTTAGATTGCCTCAAATTGAAGAATCCTTCGCTCCCTGTGATAAACCCTAATTGGTGTATTATTCTTTTATCACATTACTGAGTCCTTGTCATGAGCCAAGAATTTTGTCTCTGTGTCTATTGGGAATGGAGATCGGATGATAGCTTGGGAATGATTTTGTGAGGTGGTTTTGAATGTGTTCTGTGTATGAATCAGCTTCTCTAACATAGAATCATTTTTCTACATAAAAATAGAATTTATCCATAAGTCTTGGGTCTCGGTGTTAAACAGGGGAGGCGATTATTTTCATAGTTATTTTAAGGTCATCCCTACTTTTAGTCAACTTTTTCACTTGTCTATTGTAAAAAAATATATATATATAAAAAATTTTATTTATTCATTTATTTATTTATTTATTTATTTTTGACAGAGTCTCGCTCTGTCGCCCAGGCTGGAGTGCAGTGGCACAATCCCGGCTCACTGCAAGCTCCGCCTCCTGGCTTCAGGCCATTCTGCTGCCTCAGCCTCCTGAGTAGCTGGGACTACAGGTGCCCGTCACCACGCCCGGCTAATTTTTTGTGTTTTTAGTAGAGACAGGGTTTCACTGTGTTGTCAGGATGGTCTCCATCTCCTGACCTCGTGATCCGCCCACCTCGGCCTCCCAAAGTGCTGGGATTACAGGCATGAGCCACCGCGCCCGGCCGAATATTTTTAAACAAAACTGCCCTGGGCATAGTCTTTTTTACAATCAGTCATACATAGAATGTTTTATGATTATTTTTAAAAACCTAAAACATTGTTTGACACAAGCAGGCACTTAATGCAGATTAAGTTCAATAAAAGATCTGCTGCCACTCAGGGTGGCTCACGCCTGTAATTCCAGCACTTTGGGAGGCCAAGGCGGGAGGATCGCTTGAGCCCAGAAGTTCAAGACCACCCTGGGCAACATAGTGGGACCCCGTTTCTACCAAAAACAAAACAAAACAAAATTAGCGGAGCATGGTGGGATGTGCCTGTAGTTCCCACCTCCTTGGAAGGCTGAAGTGGGAGGATCTCTGGAGCCTTGGAGGTCGAGGCTGCAATGAGGCACAGCATGCCACTGCACCCCAGCTTGGGCGACAAGAGAAACCCTGTCTCTCAAAAATAAAAAAATAAAATGTGCTGCTTTAGCTCACATCTTAAGTTTCTCCTATTTTTCTACATTTTAAAACCTTCTATTTGACAGTTTTGCCTGTTTTAATTAGCTGTTTCAAATAACAAGCTCCTGGCACATTTATTTAAATTTCATGACATGTTTTCTCATTTATTTATAGCTCCTATCATTATTATTTCCTCCGTCTTATAACTTTAGGTTTGTTGTTTTTGCTGTTCTTTTTCATATGTGAAATGGAATGCTTACTTTTTTTGATAATGTTGAAATTTTTTAAATTTACTTTTGATAGGGGCTGGGTGCCGTGGGTCATGCCTGTTATCCCAGCACTTTGGGAGGCCAGGGCGGGCAGATCACCTGAGGTCAGGAGTTCAAGACCAGCATGGCCAACAGGGTGAAACCCTGTCTGTACTAAAAATACAAAAATTAGCCGGGCGTGGTGGCAGGTGCCTGTAATCCCAGCTACTTGGGAGGCTGAGGCAGGAGAATCACTTGAACCTGGGAGGTGGAGGTTGCAGTGAGTGGAGACCGTGCCATTGCCCTCCAGCCTGGACAACAGGAGCAAATCTCTGTCTCAAAAAAAAAAAAAAAAAAAAAATTACTGCCAGGTGTGGTGGTTCATGCCTGTAATCCCAGCACTTTGGGAGGCCGAGGCAGGTGGATCACGAAGTCAGGAGTTCAAGACCAGCCTGGCCAACATGGTGAAACCCCATCTCTACTAAAAATACAAAAATTAGCTGGGCATGGTGGCAGGTGCGTGTAATCACAGCTACTTGGGAGACTGAGGCAGGAGAATCACTTGATCCTAGGTGGAGGTTGCAATGAGCCAAGACTGCCCTACTGCACTCCAGCCTGGGCAACAAGAGTGAGTCTCCATCTCAGAAAAAAAAAAAAAATTACTGTTGATGTTCCCATAGCAGTCACAGATGTTAATGTGTATTATTTTCATCCTCTCTGTTCTTTGAGCAGCCTGTTATGTTCTCATTTATTTTTCAGTTCATTGTATTAAGATAAAACTGAATGACCAGAAAGGTTGCTACCCTATTTTTTAATGTACTGAGATTTTTCCATTACATTTGTGTTTGTTTTTATAACTACCTCATGAATGCTTAAGATGATGTGGATTGTGCTTGCAGAATTATCAGATTTGAAAACAGCTATCCTTTCTTTGTTATGAAATATGTGCTGCTAAGAGGCACTTTTTTAAAGGTAAAATTATGTCTCTTCTGCAAGTATTAAAATGCACACATCAAATATTTTTTCTTTTTTTTTTTTTGGGCCGGGGGATACAGAGCTTCTCTCTCGTTGCCCAGGCTGGAGTGCAATGGCATGATCTCAGCTTAGTGCAGCCTCTGCTTCCCGGGTTAAAGCGATTCTTCAGCCTCAGCCTCCCGAGTAGCTGGGATTACAGTCATGCACCACCACGCCCGGCTAATTTTTGTGTTTTTAGTAGAGACGAGTTTTCATCCTGTTGGCCAGGCTGGTCTTGAACTCCTGACCTCAGGTGTTCCACCCGCCTCAGTCTCCCAAAGTGCTGGGATTACAGGCGTAAGCCACTGCACCCAGCCCAAAGATTTTATTTAACTCAATATGAGAATCAGTAAGATGTTGGAACTGGCTCAAAGGAGAATTGAAAGAACTTGTGCATTTTTACATAGGTAAATAGCAATTCCGAAATCAATTGGTGAATAAATGCATGAATGGTCACTATCCCAGGGCAACAACTAATTGCCCTGTGGAGAGTGCCAGACAAAATTCCTGTGCATTTCTGTGGAAGAGATAAAGACAGGGTCTTGTTGTGATGCCAAGGCTGGAGTACAGTGGCACAGTCATTACTCACTGCAGCCTCAACCTCCCAGACCCAAGCGATCTTCCCACCTCAGCCTTCCAAGTAGCTGGGAACACAGGTGGGTGCCACTATCCCCCGGCTAATTTTTTTTTTTTTTTGGTAGAGACACGGTTTCCCTATGTTGCTTAGACTAGTCGCAAACTCCTGGGCTCAAGCAATCGTCTCCCACCTTGGCCTGTTTAAGTGCTGGAATTACAGGCATAAGCCACCATGCCCAGCCAGAAGAGAACTCTTTGAATTATTATAAATGGTCTACATCCACAGAGTTTTAAAAGTTGCTCCAGGGAGGGTAGGAGTGGGGTTAGGGTTGAAACATTACCTCATAGGTACAGTGTTCAATATGTGGGTGATGGGTACACTAGAAACTCAACCCCCACCATGACATACCCGTGTAACAAACAGGCACAAGTACCCTCTGAATCTGAAATAAAAATAATAAAACATAAAACCCAACTTTCTGTCCTCTGCTTCCCTCCTTTAACAAGTTCTCAGATCCATCTTTCAAATAAATCAATGTTGGAAAACAAAACAAAGTAGCTCCTGAATAAGGAAAGACTTAGATAAACTAGAAAAAATAGTAAACTTAGAAAAACAAGAAACCCAGGAGTTGTTTGTGCCCAGTTCAAAGACGTTGACTATTCTTTCTAACAGCGCCCTTTGCGTCCTTATTTATTATTATCTAATGTATCTGTTCTGTGGGACAGTGGTTAGCTAATTTCTCATACTAAATTGTGTTTTGTTATTAAATCTTTGTGTTTCTAATGGTTTTCCTTTCTATATTTTTAGCCATGTTGTTTGATGCATATAGACTTTGGTTACAGTATTTTTGTTATATAATGGTACGTAGTTGATATGCAAAATTTAGGGAGTAAAGTATAAATAAAATTCAAATCACTTCTAATTCCCACTATCCCTGACCACTGGTAACATTTTAGATTATTACCTTTAGCCTTTTTTATGTGTATTTCTTAAATTTATAATCTGTCTACAAAAATCTATTTCCTGCTCTTTTTACCTAATATTTTAACATTTTCCTTATGTTATTAAAACACTTCAAAAGCATCATTTAAAATATTTTAATGTACTTATTTTTCCTCTTTTGTTAGGTATATTAGATTATTTCCAAGTGTTTGCATTATGAGTAATATGTATTTAATACCTTGTGGCGAACATAGTTGTCCCTGTTTTGCACTATTTCTTGAGGATACTTTATCAGAGTTGGGGAATTGCTGAGTTAAAGAATCTGAGCAGTTTATAGCCCTTGATACATAGCAAAATGGCTATATAAGATGGCTGTAAGCATCAAAGTCCCCGTAGCTGTATCACTGTCAGTACATAAAGATTTAATAATGGCACATCTTTGTTATAACTTCATGCCATTTATCATTATATTCCTACCTTTCTTGGGCAGTACTGTCTCATTTAAATTCTAACTTGATAGTGATACTGCACCTTATCCTGTTCATTCAATCACAGTTGGTTACTGAATCTTTACACAGGCTTTTCTTTATAAGTCCTTTGTGCCATTTTGGTTTAGGTGCACTTCTGATGGACCTTGTTTAATCAGATCTAGGACTGTGTCTTTTTTTTTATTTTTTTTTTTTCCAGACAGTGTCTCGCTGTCGCCCAGGCTGGGGTGCAGTGGTGTGATCTCAGCTCACTGCAGGCTCCACCCCCGGGGGTTCACGCCATTCTCCTGCCTCAGCCTCCCGAGTAGCTGGGACTGCAGGCGCCTGCCACCTCACCCGGCTAATTTTTTGTGTTTTTAGTAGAGATGGGATTTCACTGTGTTAGCCAGGATGGTCTCGATCTCCTGACCTCGTGATCCGCCCGCCTTGGCCTCCCAAAGTGCTGGGATTACAGGCGTGAGCCACTGCACCTGGCCGGACTGTGTCTTCATATAAGGGAATTCGGGCTGCCTTTTTTATTATGATTGTTTTATTCGGTCTGAGTGTTGTGTTTTATTCTTCCCTTTTTTTATGCTTTCTTCATCTCTTTTACATTTTACCTTTTGGTGGTCTACCCTGTTTCTATCATGGATTATGATTTGGAATGTAGAATTCCTCGTTTTCACTTTATTAGTTACTTTAAAAAAATACATTATTATTAAGATTCTTAATCCTATTTTTATATTTAGCTAATAAACACTTTCTCTTCCCTTTGGGAATAAAAACAATTTTTAAGATTTTAGGCTTTTTTTTTCCCTATGCTTTATTGACTGAATGCAGTATATTGAAATTAAACCATTAGTGGTTCATGTTTTTATTTCCTAACTTCTGTAACCTGAATGTTTAATTTGAGTGATCGCTGTTAATTCTTTTCACAGCTTCCCCATATGAAGAACTCTCTCTAATTCAAGCCCAGATGACTTAGGACAAATTCTTAAGCATTGTTTGCAGACAAGGTGCTCATTTGGTAAAACTGCAGAAATTCGCAGGTTTCTGGAGATCTCCCCGTTGTTCTGCAGATGAGTAACTTGTCCACTGGATGCAAAATTTCTCCACCTGAGCCTTTCCCTGTGGAGTCTAGGGAGCTGGTGTCCTGTCTGAGGCAAGCTCAGTCCCCCACCATTATGTAATATACTCATGTAACAAATAGGCACGTGTATCCCCGTGTCAAATCTGGGATTGTATCTTTAGGTGTGGGAATTGTCGTGGAAGAGAAATCAGGAAAAGCTTCATTTTTTACTCCCTGGAAAATAACTTGTCTTCTTTGGAATTCAGCTAACCAGTAACACTTACTGATCCCTGACCACATCTTCAGTCAGTGGTCCAGGTGCTTTTAACACACTTCAGCCCATTTTTCTGCTCATCACTTCTAGCAGCCTTTTTATTTGTGTTTAAATATTTTAGCAAGTTATGTCTTCTTGTCCATTTTTGGCCATTTGCGTGTCCGGAGTCTGTTGATCACTGGATCATGTGTGGTTTTGGTCATTGCCATTTATCCGGCTGCAGGAACCTGCCAGGCTATAAGAACCTGACATCCTTTTGGCCGTGTACTCTGTCAGGGTCTGTCCCCAGCAGGCTCTGGTCTGGCCGTCGGCTCGGGGTGGGTCACCCACCTCCACCATGCCTTAGCTGTCTTCTCATGTGCCCCTCCTCCTCCTCTGTTTCTCAGTCTGTCTGTCAGCCGTGTTTCCCATTGTGCAATTATTGCTGATTAATTCCCAGTCAGAGTGATGGATGGTGTAATTTGCTTTCCTTGAGAGCCCTGTTTTTCCTTGCCTTGCCAGGGACTGGGCAGAATTCCAAGGTGCCTGGCGCAGGTGGCTCGGGAAGGCGCAGGGCAGGGTTTGGGAGACCCAGGACCCCCCAACACAGCATCATTTTCATCACCTCGTCCTTGAGCGACGTGGATAAGCCTTCTCCCTTCTGCTGTGAAGTCTTTGCAGCCCAAAGCATCTCCACTGTATCCAAAAGCCTTGAGAAATGTCATTGCAGAATCTCAGGACAGAGGTGGAAATTCTGTTCCACACCACAGAGCAAAACTTGGAGAAAACTCTCTTTTCCGTCTTTTCCCCAGAGCTCCGCTGAGACTCCTCTCTGATTCCCCCCAGGCTCCTCTCTGGCCGCCTCCTTTTCATTACTAAGCCCCGGGCACTTTCTCCCTTGAGCTGCTTTTGATTCCGTTTTGTGGTTTTCCTTAGTAGCAGCCTGGAGATCCAGGAGCCCTAGGAATCCTCCTTGGAGGAAGAAGGAGGGAGGGAAGGTCGTGGATTCTTCTTGCCTGATCATTATCCTTGTCACAGCAAGAACAAAACCACCAGTCACTATCACTGCCACCATCACCGTCATCTATTTTGTAGCACCTACTGTTGATTGAGTCTTTGCTGTGTGGCAGGAGGCCCTGTGCAGAGCATTTTATACACATGTTGCCGTTTAATCTTTACTGTAACCTTGTAAGATAGATACTTTAGTGACCCCATGATACTCGGAGAGGTCACAGAGCTAGTAAGTGGTGAAGCCAGGGTTCAAATTTGGTCTCTAAACCTCTAGCCTCTGCATTGGAAACGCTACAGCCTCTTAAGAGTGGACCCCAGGAGGCCGTGGGGTCCTCCCTTCCCTTTGCAAAGCAAATTCACCAGCACCAGCTTTCCCCCGACTCCTGTGCTAGACCCCACCTCCAATTTCCCTCCCACCCCTTTCCGCTCAGTGCCTCTTCTCTTCCCTCCACAGGTATATGAGGGCGGGAGCAATGTGGACCAGTTTGTGACCCGCTTCCTCCTGAAGGAGACGGCCAATCAGATCCAGTCGCTGCTGAGCTCAGTGGAGAGTGCGGTGGAGGCCATCGAGGAACAGACCAGCCAGCTCCGGTGAGTCTCTGAGACAACTGCAGGGTCCCACGGGGGTATGCCATGCATGCGCACGTGCCCACCTGCTGCTCGGTGGGGGTGTCTGTGTACCTAAGAGCTGGGTGACCTTGGACAGGTTGCCACAGCTCTCTGTGCCTTTGGTGCTCCATTATGTAATATAGGCACAATTATATACCTAAAACCTCAGCCACTGCAAGGATTGAATGAGATAGTAAATGCTCAGGAGAATGTCTGGTGTACATATTTATTAATACAGTGAAGACACCATTTCCCAGACTCTAATTTGTTTTGTCGCATCCACATACTACTTACTGTTTATGCAGAACTATTCTGTTGTTTGGCCGACGTTTTATTTTTATTTTTTTTTATTTTAGACAATAAGTTTCGCTCTGTCGCCCAGGAGTGCAGTGGCGTGATCTTGGCTCACTACAACCTCTCTCTCCCTGGGTTCAAGCAATTCTCATGCCTCAGCCTCCTGAGTAGCTGGGACTGCAGATGTGTAACACCATGCCTGGCTGATTTTTGTATTTTTAGTAGAGACGGGGTTTTGTCATGTTGGCCAGGCTGGTCTTGAACTCCTGGCCTCACGTGATCCACCTGCCTTAGCCTCCCAAAGTGCTGGGATTGGTGTGAGCCACCGCAGCTAGCCAATAGGCTAGAAAGAGAAAATATCTCTTTCTCTCTCTCTCTTTCTCTCTCTCTCATTCATTCTTTTTTCTTTTTCTATTTGCTTTTCTCTTTTCTTTTCTTTTTTTTTGAGACTGAGTCTTGCTCTGTCACCCAGGCTGGAGTGCAGTGGCGAGATCTCAGCTCACTGCAACCTCTGCCTCCCAGGTTCAAGCGATTCTCCTGCCTCAGCCTCCCTAGTAGCTGGGATTACAGGTGCCCGCCACCACACGCCCAGCTAAGTTTTGTATTTTCAGTAGAGATGGTGTTTCACCATGTTGGCCAGGCTGGTCTTGAGGGTGATCCACCCGCCTAGGCCTCCAAGTGCTGGGATAGCAGGCTTGAGCCATGGAGCCCGGCCTTATTTTATTTTTCAACCCAGGATCTCGCTGTGTCCCCCAGGCTGGAGTACAGTGGCACCACTGTGGCTGACTGCAATCTCCAACTCAGGTTCAAGCAACTCTCCCACCTCAGCCTCCCAAGGAGCTGGGACTACAGGCACGTAGTCCCACCATACCCAGCATTTTTTTTTTTTTTTTTTTTTGTAGAGATGGGGTCTCGCCATGTTGGCCAGGCTGTTCTCAAACTCCTGGTCTCAGCAATCCTGCTGTCTCAGTCTCCCAAAGGGCTGGGATTACAGGCAGGAGCCACCGCACCCCAGCCCACTTTTGAAAATTAGAAAGCAGTTTAGGAAATGGCGTATGGTTATAACTGTGCTCTGGGTATCACATGCCGTAAGTGAAGTAACTGTAAAAATAAGCACCTGTCATTGCTGAGGATGCAGCTTGAATCCTGAGGCTTGCCACCTCTCTGTTAAAAAGAGAGACTGGGAAACCAGAGAGGTGTTGAAGACAGTAGTAGCAATTGAGACTTTTCTCAGGAGGACTGAAAGAGACATGAAAGCAGAGTGGCTTTCTCACGATATTTGGTCTTGTTTTGGGCCTTGTTTGTGTGCTTGGAACCATGGGAATGCATCTGAGGTCCCCTCCTAGGCGGTGGATGCTGTTTTAGGGCTGTGACCTGGCATTTAGAGAGGAGCGGCATTCTCCTGGCTCAGCAGTCTCAGCCCCCTGGGGACCACGAGCACCGCCCGCCACCTCCATTTGCTGTTTCAAGTTGAGACAAACCCCTCTTTGCTCAGTTCTTCCCGGAACAGCTGATGTGCTTGACACAGAAGAAAAAGAGAAAATGCAAACAGATGAGGGAAACAGCCAGGTGTTGGCACCCAAGCTCGATTGAGCCCTCAGTTTTCCAGGCAGAGAGGTACCTGAGGACCAGGATGTTGGTTTGCTGGGGGACTGGGGTTTGATTGTGTGTTTCTGGTTGAAGAGCTGGTCCTGATCAGATATGACTGTGAAGGTCCCTCTGAGACACTGTTTCCCGATGAGTTTGATCTGAGCATTTGCTGCTGTGAATCACCTGGGAAAATTAAAATACAGATTCCCCGGCTCCTGGCCATACTCACTGGCTAGAATCCCTGGACTGGAGCCCAGAACTCTGCACATGTGGTCAGTCTTGTGATTCTTGGGTGCCCTAGAATTAGCAGCCATTGCTGTGAAAAAAGCTGACACTGAGATTTCCTTTAGTTTTCCTGTTACTATCTTGATGAAAAACTTGCTGTTTTTCCCCTGCTGCAGAACAGATACTATGGCTGCACGGTTTTCAGGGCTGACTTCCCGCACTGGGCCAGCTCCATCATGCGTCAGCAGTTATGCCCACCCGCCCCCATGGTGGGACCTTACTTGGGGGTGTTGTCAGACGGGACAGCTTGTCATGATACCTGTGTTCCATACATGCCCCTCCCTCGAACTTCCCCAAATCTCAGCTAGTTTGGCTCTAGGCTGTGGGTCCCTGAGGACTATCCTGTTTCCCATCCCCAGGACACTCTCCCAGGATGTCACCTCTAGCAGAGGCTACTGGCTCAGACCCTACCACCCAGCAGCCCTGAGCAACCCATCATGGTCTGAGGGACACATTTAATTTCCTGCTGGTTTATAGAGGAGCCATGATTGACACCATGAAGACTCTGCCAGCCTCTCCCCTCCCAAGGCGGGAGTCGAGTTTGCTCCCTCCACACGGGGGAGAGCCTGGCTGAGTGTTCAAGGTTCACAAGAGAAAATTCCAGAATGCACCAAGACTGTGACGCACAGAGACCAAGGGGGTGTTGGGGCCGTGCACAGGGCACTCTGTGTGTCTTTTGCGGGGAGTATCTGTGTTTATGTGTGTCTGCAGGGAGCTTTTCAGCATCCTTTTGCATGGGAGGGTTTGGTCATTCACTGAGCATTTTTTGAGTCCCTGCTATGTGCTGGGCACAGTGCAAGGTGAGCAGTGTGTATGTGTGTGTGTGTGTGTGTGTGCGCGCGCGCTTGTGTGTGCCTGTGGCTAGCTGTGCCTGTCAGGGCACGCAGGGGTGTGTATGCACATGAGAATGCACAGGAGAGGGGTGTCCAGCCCCAGGAGATGGGGCCAGGCCCAGGTCAGGATCACAGTTTCTGTCCTGTTACATCCCGACCGTCAGTATCTCTTTAGGTCCCGCTTTTATGTGTATGTGTTGGAGGCGGGTCTTGAAACCAGGTTCCCCACCCCAGAGGGCACCAAACATTAAATGGGCTTATCATGAGGGAGGGAGGGGGACTTGGTCACTCCACAGCTTGGGCTCTACAGGTGTCCCAAAGCTTTGAGCTGTTAGGGTAGGGGTGGGTACCTGGCTCAGCCTCACCCGGGAACTGAATCTCTGGGGGAAAAGGCCTGGGCTGTGGGGTCTTAGAATGGAGCTGAATTGAAATCCCAGCTCTGCCCAGCTAGCTGCGTGGCCCTGGCTGAGTCACCTGCTTTAAGAACCTCATTTCTTCCTCTGTCACAACAAAGGCCATGATGCAAGTTCTGTGCATGTGTGTGTCCACTGTCGGTGCTTAAAAATGCCTGTTGAAGCTGCTAGAAGTGGTAAGGGCCCTGAAGCCACCGTCATCGTGTGTGTGTGTTCCCATTCAAACTGCAGACAGAACCACAGCAAACCCACCCACGATGTGGCACAGACCTGGTATGGAAGCCCCACTCCCGCCTCTGCCCCCAACCACAAGCTCATGGCTATGGAACAAGGCAAGAGCCTTCCATCTGGTGAGAAAGCGGGGGCCCTGGTGGGGGTACCGGCCGGGGGACCCGAGGAGTTCTGAGAGTCTTCTCACAGGGACTGGGGAGATGAGGAGCAAGTTGGATGCCCCTAGAGGGGCTGGGTGTTGCCAGCTTCCCCGCAAAGCCCTCACCCTGCCCACCACTGAAGTCTGTGTTCCTCTTTTTCTGCCGCAGCCACTGAGGATGCAAAGGAAGAGGGTCTGGAAGCCCAGATCAGCCGCTTGGCAGAGCTGATTGGGAGGCTGGAGAGCAAAGTAAGCCCTGGCCTGAACCCCGCCTCTGCTCCTTCCAACCCCTGAGGGAGTGCAGAGTTAAGCCTGGAAAGCCTGGGCTGCAGAGGGGACAGGGAACCATGAAAAAGACATCCCCCAGGTGGGGCGTGGTGCTGCCGAGGACGAAGCTAAGGATCAAATCCCCGGGGATGCTCATGTTGTTCCGGCCCAAGCGGGGACACCTGGGGAGAGAGAGTGTTGGGAGGTCGGGCACACCTGTAGGCAGCAGGAGCAGCTCCAGGAATACAGGGTGGTTAGCAGGGTCCCGTGTTGCAAGGCCCTAGCTTCGAGGAGACTTTGCTCTGAAGTGGCTAGAGCAGGTATTGGCCAAAAGGCAGCCCCAGGACGAGAGAGAGACGTGATGACTTGGGAGAGTTTTGAAACAAGGAAGGAAGTGACCAGCAGTAGCAAAT
Organism: Symphalangus syndactylus; assembly: GCF_028878055.3. Classification (NCBI taxonomy): domain Eukaryota; kingdom Metazoa; phylum Chordata; class Mammalia; order Primates; family Hylobatidae; genus Symphalangus; species Symphalangus syndactylus. The sequence continues at coordinate 129,409,803 of NC_072433.2, forward strand.
GTATTAAGTGTGATGTGGGACGTCCACAGGTCATAGAAAATGGCACAGCCCTTACAGAAAATATTTTCAGAGAATGTTTCATGACTCGGGATAGAGTGCTCACAATGTGACCATCTGGTGGAAAGAAAAGTTTGTCTTAGGCCCTACAGACAGATGGGCTGCGGTATCAGTCAGAATTCTGGTTGTGCCACTTCATAGCTGTGTGAGCCTGGGCCAGGGACTTGTCCTCTCTGAGGCTCAGATTCCTCCTCTGATAAGAAAATGACCTGGGGCATGGGACCCCTTCCTCATAGGGGTGTCGTTAGGATGAACCAAAATGATGTCTGAGTGGTTTAGCACAGGGCCCGGTGCTGTAGGTTGCATTTAATATTAGCAATGTTAGCAATTCTTATGAGGCATTCTGTTACCCAAACCTATCCACATGCACGCACCACACCCGTATACCCACATCAGCCAAGGTAACTGAGCTCTCAGAACCCTGGGATTGAGGTGGTTTTATGTTTCTCCTACTTTTGTGTATTTTTTTATACCCTTTGTGTAAAGGGTATTGCTACTTTTAGTTTGGGGGTTCTGAGGAATTCATGGGGGGCAGGAACAAGGGGCTCCCCGCACCGAGGGAGACAGGCTGACGTGGAACGAAGTCCAAGGGAGGAAGCTCAAACTTCCCTCCTGCAGGGATGAGGCTGAGGTGGAGTTACCCCCTTCCTGAAGCCGGCTGCGGGAGCGGCTCTGAGGGGACCCCGTGGCCCGGTTGTCATAACAACTCAGCGGGCGCCTCAGGAGGGACACTCTTTGAAGCTTATTTTTAGAGCACCGTCGCCCTAACAACCAGGCTGTCTGGTAACCACGGAGTACCTGGGCGTCCTGGAGATGGGGTGGGACCAGGTCCTCCTTCCTAGCCTCTAATTGGCCCGGGCGGTCAGTAGGGGCCAATGCGGGCCTGGCTTCAGGCCCCGCCCTTCATCTGCCAACCTGAGCTGCCTCTGGGCTGGAAGGATGGAGGCCCTAGGGGCAGCTGGCTGGGAGAAGAATGGGGCAGATACGGGGGCCATAGTGCCTCTCCTCATCCTCCTATGGCTCTTCCAGCCCCAGCCCTGCAGGACCCCTCACGTATGCTTGTAAAACCATGGAAGTAGATTTGTTCCTGCCAGGTACACCTTCACCACTTACCAAGGCATGTTCATGCTGTGTGCCCCCAGAAGGCAGTGCCGTTGCCAGGATTAGCTACTACAGAGCCCAGTGCAAAATGAGCGTGCAAGGTCCCTTGCTCATTTAGAACGTCACGGTGGTGACTGCACAGACTCATCCACCTGCCGCTGTTTTCCTTATTAGCCGGTGTGCTGTACTTGTGCCCTGTGTGACTCCCATAGATGGTCTGTCCTCATTGAGGACGGACAGAGATAGCCACAGAGGTGGTGGTTAGTGGGGTGCCCAAGCTAAAGGAAGCAGCAGCATGAGCCTGTGCATCAGGTAGAGACACTGGGTTCAGACCCACGCTTTGACGCTTACATGGCTTTCGTGCCTTCAGAGCCAGGGTTCTCTGCCGTGACACGGTGACTGTTGATCATCTGTGAGGGCTTGGCCCTGTGTAGGCACCAGGCGTGGGTGAACAAGGCAGCTGTGGTTCCTGGAGACTGAAACTTACGGTGGGGCAGCACCTTCCCTGGGGAGTCTGGAAGATTGTGTGTTTGTAAACCATCTAGCTCAGAGCCTGGGGAAGGCCAGAGAGAACAGTTGACCCCATTAGATCCCTGAGGTGCTGGGGGTTATGATTTGGGGTGAATTGTAAGTTACAGGGAATCTAAGGACTGTTGCTCATCATTGTGGCAAACCCCAGCATCTTGGACTCGGGCCTCTGGAGTCCCCATTGCTGCTTCTCCCAAGGCATCCTCACCCCAGCAACATGTTCTAGGTCCCCCTTAGGCCCTCTGCAGTGGATCACCTGGGCCTCTCTGCCTCCCATTCTCCGCAGAGGCCAGGACCAGAGGGAGTCTCTGCCACTTCCTAGGGTTGGTCTCCCAGTCCTGTGCAACAGGGCCGGGTCCCTGGGAGCTCCCAACAGCCCTAGGGCTCCCGGAGCTCGTGGCCCACGGGGCGGAGTGGGGCTCTGGGTCTAGCATCAGTGTGTGCTGGATTGTTTCAGGCACTGTGGTTCGACCTGCAGCAGCGCCTGTCACATGAAGATGGCACCAACATGGTGAGGCCCCTTCCCCCCTCTCTCCTGAGACCACATCCCTGCCCATGCCAGGACTGCCAAGATCCAAGTGGCTCAATGCCCCTGACCCCCCTCTCCCTGCCTGGGACCACCATGAGGGGAGATGTAGCCTCAGCACTTGGCCCCCAGACCCTGCCCTGGCCCAGGAGCCACCGCACTGAACTGACTCAGCGACTATTTCTTGAGGCCCTGCAGGCCTTTTTTTTCTTTTTGAGACGGAGTCTTGCTCTATCACCCAGGCTGGAGTGCAGTGGTGCGATGTCGGCTCACTGCAACCTCTGCCTCCTGGGTTCAAGTGCTTCTCCTGCCTCAGCCTCCTGAGTAGCTGGGATTACAGGTGCGTGTCACCACACCTGGCTAATTTTTTTGGTATTTTTAGTAGAGACCAACAGGGTTTCACCATGTTGGGCAGGCTGGTCTCGAACTCCTGACCTCATGATCCGCCTGCCTTGGCCTCCTAAAGTGCTGAGATTACAGGCGTGAGCCACCGCACCTGGCCCAGAGGCTCCTGGACTTTGATCCGAAAACAGTTTGGCCTAGAGCAAAGTGGTCAGCCAGACAGTGATGTGAAAATGCCGAGTCCATCAACTATGAGCTTTTCTTGTCAGTGGATGTGCTGTGTTTCGGGCCCTGGAGCCTGTGCAGGCAGCTGTGGACATGGATGGGGCCTCTGTAAAGAACCTCGTCTGTTTTCTCCATTTATGGGGGCTACTTCTAGACTGGGCTCTTGAGGTTCTAGTCGTTTCTTAGCCCATTTGTAGTCCATTCTTACACATTCATGGGTAGGAATGAAAAGTCGGGGAGGGTTATTTTATTTTGACCAAGGAAGGGAGGTCATGGGGGCCGGATGGGGTCTTTAGGGAGAAGGCCTGGGGTCTTTAGGGAGAAGGCCTGGCATGGAGCCCCACATTGACTCCTGCTGTGGCCCGGCAGCACCTGCAGCTGGTCCGGCAGGAGATGGCCGTGTGCCCCGAGCAACTGAGCGAGTTTCTGGACTCTCTGCGCCAGTATCTGCGGGGGACCACAGGAGTGAGGAACTGCTTCCAGTGAGTGAGCTGCCGAGGCACGGATGGGATGGTGGCAGGGAGCTCTGCCTGGCAGTGGAGGAACAGGGCAGGGCTAGGCCTACCCCTAAGTACAAATTGCACCCCAGGGACACAAATACGTGGGTGTATAAGAACTGGGTTCAGGTCTCCACCGAGGTTCCTCCCAGCCATGCAAATGTGGCAGGCGCCTTCATCTCCCTGGCATCAGCTTACTCATCTGTAAAGGGGGGCCACCCCCAAGACTCCTTGCTGGGGTGATCATGAGTGCATATACAATCAAGTGTGTGAATCTCAGGTGTGAAGGGCTCCAGCTGGGCCTGGTGTGCCCCGTGTGCTCAGTCCCCCTCAGCTGTTGCTCTCACAGGGGTTGCTGCACACTTAACACCAGGCCCAGAATGTAGCATGTGCTCAGTTAACCACCGAGGAAGAAAAGGGGAGTCGGTGAGGCTGAAGGGAAATGCCCAAGCGAGGTAGTCACCATTCTCCTCCTCCTCCCCACGATGTGCCGAGATGTCCAGGGCGGGGCAACTGGCCTTACCTTCAAATTGCCATTCATACCCCCAGGCTGATGTAGCTCCTTGGTAAAGCTCAGCCATGTGGGCATGGCCAGAGCGGACGGGTCTGCAGAAGACAACAGCCCTTTGTTCTTGCTGGTAGTGGCCCCCTGCCCCCCATTTCTACACCAAGGCTGTGCCCAACTCCCTCCCTTTCCAGGGCTTTCTTCCATCCCCAGAGCACACATTCATTCACCCCGTTGCCTGGGGGCACGGCTGTGAATCAGGCGGGCCAGGTCCTGCACAGGGTCTTTGGGAGGGGTTTTCCTGGGCCCCCCGTGCACTGAGGCATGAGTGACAGCAGCCTGACCTGTAGCATGGGGGAGGAGCAGCCTGGGCAGGAGTGCGGCTGTTGCCGAGACCTGGGGTGGCCACAAGGGGCCATGCTTGAGTAAGTAGCCAGGATGGTGGCAGGACCCACTCCCCTCCAGGACAGCCTGCACAGGAGCAGGTGCCAGACTTCATCTTTTTCAATTAGCTGAATAAGTGGGAGGCCCCAGCGTGAAGTAGGGCCACCCCATCGCACTGTGGAGAGGAGGCAAGGTGGACGTAGGGGCTCTGGTTTGTTGAATTGGAGACGGCAAGCCTGGAGAGCCAGGTGCGATTCCACTTGCCAGGCACGGTGCACCTAAAGCTGCCCGGAGGTGTGTCTGCCCCAAGATGGAATCCAGCCTGGCCCCCTCCTTCCAGGATGAGCACTGTTGCTCCTCACCCCCAGCTCTCCCCCACCCTTTATGGTCACTTGGGGCTTCCTCATAATAGTGCACTTGCAGAGAGGAGCCCAGAGTGGCATAGGCTCTCTGTGCCTTTAAAATGAGGTGAGTGCTGTCCCCTGGGTCCCATAGAACAACTAGGGAGTTGCCTGCATCCCCTTCCTTTGTGGTCCAACACCTCCTTCGGTCAGGTCAGGTACCGTGCAGTGGGGTTGTTGCAAGCATTAAATGAGAGGACAAGTAGGAGGAAGATGCTTTGATTTTTAAAGAAAAGGTTTTATTGTTTTTTGAGACCAAATCTTGCTTTATTGCCCAGGCAGGAGTGTGAGTGGAAGCTCAGCTCCATGCAACCTCTCCCCAGAGGGTTTAAGTGAGTCTCATGCCTCAGCCTCCTGCATCACTGGGATTACAGGCATGGGCCACCAGGCCCAGCAAGTTTTCATATTTATTTTTTTTTAAGAGACAGGGTTTCCCCGTGTTGGCTAGGTTGGTCTTGAACTCCTGGCCTCAAGTAATCCACCTGCCTCGACCCCCCAAGACTTCCCAAAGTTCTGGGATTACAGGTGTGAACCATCACCTTCAGCCAACTGGTTTTGTTTAAATAAATGTTCACATTTTAACCTGACATTTCAACATGACATTTCAGCTGGGCACAGTGGCTAAAGTTTGCAATCCTGGCACTTTTGGAAGCCAAGGTGCAAAGACTGCCTGAGCCCAGGAGTTCAAGACCAGTGTGGGGAGCATAGCAAGACCCCATCTCTACTAGGACATTTTTTGAATTAGGCCAAGTGGTGCACACCTCTAGTCCTGCCTACTTGGAAGGCTGAAGTGATTGTGCCACTGCACTCCAGCCTGGGCAACAGAGTGAGACCCCGTCTCAAAAGAAAAACTACATTGCATTGTTTCTATTTAACAGATAGCTATTGGCCACTATAAGAAGCCAGGCCTTATTCCCTGTGCTAGGGTCACCCTGTCGAGTCCCGAGGGAGGTCAAGACAGGAAGAAACGTTGAAGGCAGCCCTTGTGTATAGTGGTGGGCCTCAGGCCACCCCAGGGGAGCAGCACTGAGGTGGCCTCAGTTGGGCTCCAGCCTCCCCCCTGCCCGTCTCCTGTTGCAGCATCACTGCCCTGAGGCTCTCGGACGGCTTCACTTTTGTCATCTATGAGTTCTGGGAGACAGAGGAGGCGTGGAAGAGGTGAGATGCTGGGTCCCCACAGCAGGTGAGGGGGACAGAGGGAGGGGCCGGGGCTGTCTTCCTAGAGCCAGACCTCCTTGGAGGGGAAGGTAATGCTGAGTCCAGTAAGCAGATTCCTGAGGCATCTACCTCCTGGCATGCTTGCCTCAGTCAACCCCAGTGGAGTAGTGAGACCCCCCACTACACTCAGCGGGGCTCTCCTGCCGTCCCCAGGGTTGCTTCTGTGGCCCTAGAGCACCTTGTCCTCCTGGAACACCCCTGGGGGGCGAGGCACGGCCTTCTTTCCTACCCTGTAGAGTTGAGGGCAGGACGTGGAAGGTAACTGAGTCCCCATGTGATCAATTGTTCCAGCGCCTAACCTCCCCTCCAGCTGAGTGCCTGGTACGAGCAACAGAGATGGGGTTAGGGTGTCATCAACTCTGACGGGCTTTAGGCCGTTGTCATCTGCTCGGAGCACATCTGGGACAGGTTCCTCCACACTCTAGGCGGAGACTATTTCTGATGCGCCAGACCCCACAGACAGGAAGCGGGGCCTAGGGGTAGCCCATGCACCCACATCCTGCTTGGTAAACATGGTTTGCTGACAAACTCAGGACCCCAGTGGGAACAGGGGCTGTCATGAGAAGTGAGGGTGTCTCCTCCCTGTCCGTACTTCAGTGACTCATAAAACAAGGCCTAAAACCCTTCCCAGCTTCTGTGTTATCATGGGTCGCAGGCAGAAGATGGCCCCACTCCTCCTCCTAGGGTAAAGGGGGAGGTAGAGGCTCTGTGCAGTGAGTAGGGGGATCCCACTGCCCATATATAGCTCACAGGGAAAAGAGAAGCTCACTGCCCACCCCTGAGATCCCCAGAGTCAGCCTCCCTGGGTACCCCTCACCTTTCCACAAACGCTCTGAGTCCAAAGACTCCCCCTGTTCTTATTGATAAGCTCCCCGTTTTGGGCAGAACTAGGATTAATAGGGGATCCACACGTGGAGCTGCGCTCCTGCCGCCCCTGACTAACGCCCCTGCGTCACAGGCACCTGCAGAGCCCCGTGTGTAAGGCGTTCCGGCACGTCAAGGTGGACACGCTGAGCCAGCCTGAGGCCCTCTCCAGGATCTCGGTGCCAGGTAGGGGGCAAAGGCCTGGAACTGTATTGGCCACCTGCCTAGACAGAAGGGCAAGAGCCTAGAGGCTGCCCCGTATCTCTCGGGGACTTGGCTGCTTGCTGTGGCCCCACTGTAAGCTCCTGACACCAGTGCCAGGTGTGCAGAGAGGGTCCTAGAGGAGAGGACCAGCCCTGAGGTGGCCCCACATACAGGTATGCCGGCCAGAGCCTGCACCAGAGCACCCCCTCCATGGCCCCCTACTTCCAGCCAGACTGAATTTCCCTTCCCAGGTGTGGGGTTTGCACCTGGGTGACCAGCAAGGACCTGTGTGTCACACAAGGACTCAAAGCCATCCCCCCACCTGCCCTTCAAGACCACCACCAGCTACAAGGCTGCCCACGTTCGTACTCCTTCCCTCTAACGTGTCTCTCCTTCTAGCTGCTTGGTGCATGGTGGGACGGGACTGACAGCCTCCCAGCGGCCCATGGAGGAGCCCACCAGCTTCTTCTGCTCGTGAAGGAAATCCCCTGTTTCCTAGAAACTTTGGTGCAGAAGCTTCTTTTCAATCCATCCTCCACAAGAAGGTGTGTCCCTGCTGTGAAGTGAAGGATGCCTCCCCTGCCCCGACCTGAGAAAGCAGAGCAGTGTCTGTGCTGCCAGGTCCTGGTGAAGCCTAAGGTTGTGCGTGAAGGGGGTGGCTTCCTGCAGCCAGCACCCCCACCTCCTGGTCCCTCCCCCACCCCTCACACGGCCACGCATGACCCACACTCACCACGCCCAGCCCTCTTCAGTGACATTCTTCTACTTGGTAGGAGACATGACCCTGTAGTGCCCAAACTAGTCAGGCAGCTACCCAGGCGCCAAATAAACCCTGGGTGGGAAGGGCTGTGTGCTCTGTGTCTGTTTCCTGGTTGACAACAGCAGGGGGCCAGGGACCCTTCAAGTGCTCCCAGCCTGTTTTCTGAACCATACAATGGAGGTGGGTGCTCCCCGCGGTATTGGGGAACTAGGCTCATGCCTGTGCAGGAGCTCAGCATCACACCCACCCTCAGCTCAGTAATTCAAAGGACTGGACACAACTGTCAGAGTCACAGTCAGGGTGGATGACAGACAAAATCCAGCAAAGAAAGTGGCTCCCGGAGTCGGGGCCAGGCACGGGGCCGCCAGTAAAAGCACACAGCACTGAACCCTCCCAACTTCAATGCGGATAGGGCATCACCAATCAGGGATGCAGTCCCGAGCCTTACTGGGGTTCGGTGACGCATACACGGCTGACACCTCATGGTTCAACACCCCACCATAAATCACATGGTTGGCACAGAGCATGCAGTGTGGCCCAACACAGACAGTCTCACCAGGCAGGACGCTCCAGGGATGGGTGAATCCTTCCCAGCACATCTGTGCATTAGCCATTCAACACGGCAGGAGACCCCGACTATGAAACGGAAATCATGTCTTAAGTCTTATTCTGGAAACTTTGTAACTTCTTCCTATTTCTCAGTCCTGGTTAGCAGGAAAGAAGTCACTCACAGCCCAGTGCAGTGGCTTAACCTGTCAGCCCAGCACTTTTTGGGAGGCCGAGGCTGGTGGAACACCTGAGGTCAAGAGTTTGAAACCATCCTAGCCAACACACAGTTAAACCTCGCCTCTACTAAAAATATAAAAATAAGCCGGGGATGATGGTACACACCTGTAATCCCAGCCACTTGGGAGGCTGAGGCACGAGAATCGCTTGAACCCAGGAGGTGGAGATTGCAGTGAGCCGAGATCACACAACTGTACCCTCGGCAACAGAGTGAGACTGTCTAAAAAAAAAAGCAAATCACGCACAAAAGTTCAAAGGACAAAGAGAATGGTGGGTCTGGCTCCTAAAACAGGGCAGAGCCAAGACCATGTGCCGGGGCACAGGTGGGAGCCCTGGGGGGGAAGGGGCAGGACCCGGAATGGGCACCTTTCTACCTCCTGCACAGAGCCTGCAGGGCTGGCCAGCGCCACATCTAGTTATTCACACTGTCGCCACCCAGCGAGGTCCCTGCCCACACTGTCCAGCCCCCTGTGGTTGCCGGGAGCTTTGAAGCCCCTGCTTCCAGGCAGGTCCCTCCCCCTTGGGTCCTGCCACCTCCTTGCGGGGTGTGATGCCCGCTGCTGCAAAACCAGCAAAACACGACATGAGCTTGTAGGAAAAGAAAAGGGCGTTCAAGAACCATCTGTATGTCTCCAAGCTGAATGTCCCTATACCACCCTGTCAGGGCCTGTTTTCTCACCTGTAAAGTGGGGAAAAGACCCCTCCCTTGAAGGATCAGGGGCTTCACTGCCTGATGCAGGAGAATGTCACTTACAGGCTCCTGCTGCCCCACCCACAAGGCTGGTGTATTCCAACCAGCTAAGCTATTTTAATAACATTCTCAGGGCCTAAGGCTTTCTGGGGTACACCTGAGGAACCTCCTTTAGCCGGGCCTGTTCCCCTCCCACATGTCACATCTGCCCAGCCCTCCACAGGGGGTGGTGTCGCTGCTGATTGCAGCCCATGTGCACTGAAAGGCTTCGGGGGCCCCCTCAGAACCTGACTGGCCAGGGATGGGCTCTGACAAGACCATATTTCAACCCTAAAAGCGCTAAGAAAGAGCTCCCACTTAATTCACACTTCCCAGCATGGCACACTCAAGCACTCGGCCGGCCCATCTCCCTCCATGCTCCCTATGCTGTCCTGCTCTTGGCAGGTGAGGAGATGGAGACAGAGAGGGCAGTAAGTGGCACAGACAGTAAGTGGCTCAAGTCAGATCCAAACCCAGAGTTCTGTGCCTAACCCCTGCGCCACACAGCATCCACCCACGAGGAACAACAGCCTCAGGTTAACCCATTAAGATCAGAATCAGGTTCCTCCAAATGCGAATGGCGAAGTACCGTATCCCATAGAAGTACCGTATCCCAGCAATTCCACTTCTAGGGATATACTTTACCTGAAACAGAAAAAGGCATCCAAACACTCACTTGGCCCACGTACTCCTAACAGCAGTATACACAATAGCCACAAGGTAGAAACTATCCAAATATTCATCAGCCGATGAAGGCATGAACAAATGCGGTCTCTCCAAACAGCTTATCATTCAGTCATCAACAGGAGTGAAGGACTGGGCCGTCGGTGACTCGAAAACCCCACACTGAGTGAAGGCAGGCAGGCAGACACAACAGACAGCGTCTAATATTCCACTTACATGAGACGTCCAGAATAAGCAAATCCATGTAGACAGAAAGCACAGAGTGGCTGCCTCTAGGATGGGGAAGAGGAAGAGGGGAGGGACGGATCATGGGCAGGGGGCTTTCCTCGGGATGGAATGTTCTAGAACTAGAGGGAAGTGATGGTGACGAAGCATTGCAAATATACTAAAGGCCACTGAATCCGATGCTTTAAGATGGCTAGTTTTACGTTATGTGAGTTGCATTTCAATGTTTAAGAATCTCAAATCACTCTCAAAAACAGTTCACCATCTGTACTGAGCCAGTAGAGCTGCATACTCACCAGGCCCGGTTCAAAACCTGCCAGTTGTCCCTGGGAGGCATCTGTGGGTGGGCAACTCCTCCTGAGGCGCTTGGGGCCAGCAGTGCCCTGGGCTGGGCCTCTGAGCCAAGGGAAAGAGGTCTCCCCTGCAGCCTACCATGCTCAGAGCAGGAGCACAAGGCATTTGCACTATGAAGCATCACCGGGCCATGTTCAAAGCGGTTACTTCTGACTCCACTGACACACAGCTGTCACCCTTGGCCAGGTGCTGCAACAGGACACGCTCTGTGTCGAGGGCTTTGCAAGGACCTCAGCTCAGACTCACAGCCATCCTGGGAGGGAGGGGCTGTCCACAGCTTCATTTTGGAAAAGGACAAAAAGGTCTGAACTGGAAGGCTGGAAAACACCAAGAGGAAGGGTGCTGAGGCCGAGGAGAGCACTGGCAGGGATTTCGTGCAGTCACCACCCTAGGAACAGGCTTTGCCGAGGCCACACAGCTGCTAAGTGGCAAGCAGAGTCAAATCATCTGCCAGCCCCAGAGCCCGTGTGCTGGAAGCCCTACACACTGTCACCTGGCCCCTGAGGACATCTGGCTGGAAGGTGACATCCCAGCTTCTACCACTGTGATTGCATGAGCTGTGTCCTTGCATTATAATTTGCAGACAGTCATGGGAGGATCACATCGACCTGTCATAGAATCGAGATGGAAGCCTTTGTCCTGAGTAGTGATATTCAGTCACCCCTCAAAGAGCCCCACCATCACCTCTTAGCATTGAGTGCCAGTGCACTTGCCTCCTGAGGTGCTTTCCTGCCTTGGGGTGAGTCCCCACCTCCTCATACTTCCCTTTTCCCCTTGGCTCCCAGGAAACTCAGGTACCCCTTGCCAATCACGACCTTGGTCTTCTGGGAATAAAGCTGCATTGCTTGGGCCTCCGTTGTGTGTGAGGTATCCCATCAGCTCCTCTGGATCCATCATCGACTTTAATCCTCATAAGAGACCTGCTTTGTACACAGTAAGCCTGCTCCATTTTGCTGGTAGGGAAACTGATTCTGCAAAGAGGTTCACACACTTCCCAAGGCTTTGAGATAGCAAAGGGCAGACCCAGCGTTCAAAACCAACGGTCCAACTCCAAAGCCACTTCACACACAGCCTTCTTTGATGGCATGACCCTCACCCCGCCACTTTGCTATCTCAGGACTCTCCATAAATAGTACTGGCACAGCCCCAGACTTCCTGGCCAGGGTCACAGAGCCCTTTAGGAAGCAGGCAGGCATAAATAAGAAATGAATGACAACTATTCAGCCTCACCTCTCACTCTAGGGTGATAAATTCTCCATTACAGCAATCTGGGCTCAGTGCAGTGGCTCATGCCTGTAATTACAACACTTTGGGAGGCCAAAGTGGGAGGATTGCTTGAGGCCAGGAGTTCGGGACCACGCTGGGCAAACACAGTAAGACCCTGACTCAAAAAAAAAAAAAATACACAAAAATTAGCTGGGCATGGTGGTGCATGCCTGTGGTCCCAGCTACTCAGGAGGCTGAGGCAAGAGGATTACTTGAGCCTGGGAGTTGCAGGCTGCAGTGAGCAGTGATGGTGCCCCCGCAATGTAGCCTCAGTAACACAGTGAGACCCTCTCCCCCACCCCCCAAAAAAAAAAAAAAAAAAAAAAGAGGCCTGACATACTGGCTTACACCTGTAATCCCAGTGCTTTGGGAGGCTGAGGTAGGTGGATCATCTGAGGTCAGGAGCTCAAGACCAGCCTGGCCAACACGGCAAAACCCCATCTCTACTAAAAATACAAAAATTAGCCAGGCATGGTGGCAGGTGTCTGTAATCCCAGGCTGAGTCAGGAGAATTGCCTGAATCCAGGAGGGGGAGGTTGCAGTGAGCTGAGATCGTGCCACTGCACTCCAGCCTGGAGACAGAGTGAGACTCCATCAAAAAATAAAAAATAAAAAAAAAATAGAGCAATCTGCCCACACGTGTCCCAATTCCCAAGGCCTGGGAAGATGCTGTGGCCCTTGAACACAGGCTGTGACAGGTCATGGTACGGTTGGTCAGACATTGAAGAAGAGTCCTGGGTACCTTCCCAATACCCCCACAGGGTCAGAGTCTACACCTGCAGCCACACTTCTCCCATCCCCCAGCAGCCAGGCTACCGGAGCCCCAGGGCCAGGCACCTATTCCCACCTCCGTCCCCCCGACTCTGCTGTCTCCTCAGCATGGCATGTAAAGTGGGAAGGAAAAGAATTTAACCCCAAATGAATTCTGATCTAATCTCTGTACCTTCAGGACACGCAGCCTGGATTTTTCCAAGCCTCAGTTGCCTAACCTGTAAAATGGGCACGTCTAGAAACATTATGCTAAGTCCAACGAGGCAGACACAAAGGCCCACATACATGTTAGGCTGTTCAGAGGGCGTGCCCGTAACGGGCAAACCCAGAGACTGAGAGCAGCTGCACAGCTGCTGGGAGCCAAGGGAGGAAGAAATGGGGGGTGACTGCTAATGGGCACTGAGTTTCTTCTGGGGGTGACGAAAACGGACTACAATTAGTGGGGCAGCTGCACAGCTCTGTGAGTGCACTAAAAACCACTAGATTGTACACTTTAAAGAAGTGAATCTTTATGGCATACACCTTATATCTCAATTTTGAAAATTCATGCATGTGGACAAACTGAAATAAATGTGGACCTGTCACCGCCATCCTTGCACGGTCACGTGCATTACACCACGTGACAGCAGGAAGAGCCTGGCCTACTACCTACCCTGAGGAAGGCATCCTCAAACGTCAGTCCCACCCTCCCCTGACTCTGGCACTGCTGGCTTCTAGGAGGATGTCCCAAGGCAGAGAAGCTTGGCCTGCATTGAATCTAGCAACCGGGGCCTGTGCAGGGTCAATGCCAGGTAGGACGCAAAGGAGCAGCTGGGTCCCTGTCTGCCTCTCCATATCCTGCCTTCCTCTCCCTTTTTTTTTTTTTTTTTTTTTGTTATTGTTGTTGAGATTGAATATTGTTCTGTCACCCAGGCTGGAGGGCAGTGGCACAATGTCGGCTTGCTGCAACCTCCACCTCTCAGGTTCAAATGATACTCCTGCCTCAGCCTCCCGAGTGGCTGAGATTACAGGTGCCCCCCACCATGCCCAGCTAATTTTTTTGTATTTTCAGTAGAGACGGGGTTTCACCATGTTGGCCAGGCTGGTTCTCAAGCTCCTGACCTCAAGTGATCTGCCCATGTCGGCCTCCCAAAGTGCTGGGATTACAGGTGTGAGCCACTGCGCCCAGCTACCTCCTTTTCTTTACCCAGGCCCTGGAAGCAAACCTCGTCTCCTCTCGCTCTCTGCTGCCAGTGTGACCCCTTGCCCCAGAACTGGGGAGGCCACCAGGGAGAACCACAGATCCAACAGTCCACTTGGCTTCCAGGCTCTTTGGCTCCAGCTGGTTGGAGGGAAAGCACAGTTTCCTTGGAGTCATCCACTCTCCGTGGGGCATGGGCCAAGTGCATGGCAGTGTGGCCTGTTCCAGGCATACATCTCCTTGAGCCTCTCCCAGCCAAGGGCAGGATTCAGGCATTTCCTGCGCCCTGGCCAAAGGACGGCTTGAGTCCATCACCATCGCCAGCCATGCCTCCTCCCACTCCCTTCTGGGCTTCCCACCCCTGTGCAGTATCCTTGCCTGACACCCTTGGTCCTGACACTCCAAAGCCAGTCATCTGGGCCTCAGATCTAGCTCCCTTTTATGGATTGAATCTTGTCTCCCAGAAACATCAGTTGAGGTTGAACCCCCAGAACCTGTGAACATAACCTTATTTGGAAACTGCATCTTTGTGGGTCCTAATTAATACAAGATGCAGTCAACTTCAGATGAGATCACACTACGTACGGGGGTGGGGGGAGCTCACTTAATGATGGGTATCTTTTTAAGAGAGAGATTCGGACACAGAGGTTACACAGGGGAGACTCACATGAAGACAAGAGCAGACACGAGTCAGGCAGCCACAAGCCAAGGGGTGTCGGCCACCCCTAGAACTGGGAAGAGACAGGAGGGAGCCTCCCCCAGAGCCCACAGAGGGAGCATGGCCCTAATGACACGTGATTTCAGACTTCTGGCCTCCAGAGATGAGATGCAATAAGCGTCTGTTGTTTTAAGCCACCAGAGTGCAGTTATGGTCATTTATCCCACGGCCATAAGAACTTTCCTCACCTTGGTACCAGAAACCCTTCAAACCAGCAGAGCCCAACGAGCAGCCCAAGGAGGCAGAAGGCATCAGTCTCTCCAGCATCTTTATGATGAAAAGAAATGACATCGGTCTCCTGGCTGCACACGGCAGCCACGTAGGGTCAGTCCCCGGAGGGCCCCTTCCTGCCCGGCGCTGGCTGCCCATCAGAACATCTCCCAGACCGCTGCCACCGTGCTCTGCCCAAAGATGAAGGTGCCAACCACCACAGAGACCACTCCCCAGACCTCCAGGCAGCACCTGCCAAGCCAATAAACCCAAGTCATATCTTTTCTGGAGTTTTGCACAAATAAGACACACACACATAAAAAATTCACTACGTACAGCCCAGTATGGAGTCTTCAATTTGGAAAAAAGAAAAATTCAGAATATTCCCAGTTACCTGTAGGGATAGGCTTCCAAGATAATGGGAAGCAAAGAACCTAGGCAATTTTTTTTTTTTTTGAGGTGGAGTCTCATTCTGTTGCCTAGGCTGGAGTGCAGTGGCACGATCTCGGCTCACTGCAACCTCCACCTCCCGGGTTCAAGCAATTCTCCTGCCTCAGCCTCCCAAGTAAGTGGGACTACAGGTGCGCACGATGACACTAGGCCAATTTTTGTATTTTTAGTAGAGATGGACTTTCACCAAGTTTGCTAGGCTGGTCTTGAACTGCTGACCTCAAGTGATTCGCCCTCCTCAGCTTCCCAAAGTACTGGGATTACAAACGGGAGCCACCATTCCTGGCCCCAGGGAATTTTTAAAAGCCCTCCGATCCCACCTGTTATTTCATAATCTTATTTCTCCCCAGTATTTTATCAAATAAAAAGACACAGGGGCCGGGCATGGTGGTGCATGCCTATAATCCCAGCACTTTGGGAGGCTGAGGTGGGCGGATTCACCTGAGGTCATGAGTTCAAGACCAGCCTGGCCAACATGGTGAAACTCCATCTCTATTAAAAATAAAAATAAAAAATTAGCCAGGCATGATGGCAGGCACCTGTATTCCCAGCTACGTGAGAGGCTGAGGCAGGAGAATTGCTTGAACCCGGGAGGTGGAGGTTGCAATGAGCCAAGATTGCACCACTGCACTCCAGCCTGGAGGACAGAGCAAGACTCCATCTCAAAAAAAGAAAAAGACACGGAGAGAGGGGAGACACTACTTTGAGAAGTCCCCCCACCCTCTCTTTCTGCTCCTCAGCCTCTGATGAAACCCCACGAAAGTGAAGGAGAAGACGCAAGCTCTAACTCACACACCATCTCAGAGGGGTAGGGGAGGAGGACGCAGGAGGCAGAGGTGGCTGCGACTGGCAGCCACCGAGGCCACATGTGTGAGCTTCGTAATGTAACCAGAGATGGGGTAGACGGGGTAGACAAGGAGGTCAGAGCGATAACAAGATTTTCACAAAATGGCAGGGCCACCAGAGATATTTCTGGCCCCATTAACAAAGGCCAGAAGGCTGGGTTGTCATGGAAGGAACATTTCTAACCGAGCAGCATCTCAGCACGGCTGTTCAGCGCCATAAACATCCATTCATCTGTCCGGGCACTGTGAGGCTAATGTGCCTGTGGGCTGCGGCCCTCCTGGAGCAGCGCTAACGTATTAGAAGGACCTAAAGCAGTTTTAGCAATAAAAATATCTTGAAAGCTCATCAGTAAAAACTGTTGTGAGCTCAGATCAAGGGACAAAACAAAAAGCATAAAGACTCCGAAGAGCGCCCCAGGGAATGAGCAGCTTAGTGGGTTACCAGACACTGGGAGGCTGGTTCTAAATCCAAGGCAGGTTTAGAAACATCCAGAAACACGGCTCTCAATCCAGAAGAAACCGGGCCAGGCCTGCTCCTTTGCAAAAACCAAGCTTGGGCTCAATGGGGCTAGAGGGATGGGGGCTATAGGGGAACAGACCTACAGCTGGGACCCAAATTCACAGTTGCTGCCATTTAACATTATCTGTGGTAGGATGAAGGGTGGTCCCCAAAATTCGTGTCTACCTGGAACCTGTGCTTGCTAGCTTATCTAGAAACTGGATTTTGCAAAAGTAATTATGTAAAAGATCTTGAGAGAAGATGCAACCCAGATTTAGGGTGGACCCTAAATCTGATGGTAAGTATCCTTATAAAAGAAAGGCAGCCAGGTGTGATGGTGGGCGTCTGTGGTCCCAGATACTCAGGAGGCTGAAGCAGGAGGATTGCTTGAGCCCAGGAGGTTGAGGCTGTAGTGAGCCACAATTATGCCACTGCACTCCAGCCTGAGCAACAGAGCAAGACTGTCTCAAAAAATAAAATAAATAAAAGCAGAGGAATATTTGAGACACAGAGACACACGGAGAAAGCTAGATAAAGGCAGAGGCAGAGACCGGAGTGATGCAGCCACAGGCCAAGGAGCACCTGGGGCCACCAGAAGCTGAGGAGCCTTCAGAGTCCAGCCTTGCCAGCACCTGGATTTCACACTCCTGGCTCCAGAACTAAGAAAAAAATTCATTACTGTTGCTTTAAGCCTCCCCACCATGCCCCAATTTAGGATAATTTGTTACAATAACCCCATAAAACTAATACATCATCTCTTTACCTGTCTCAGCCTCAGTTTCCACATCTATGGAATGGGAGGGAGTCACCCAGACCCTCAGACTACCCAGGGGCGGCTGAGGAAGAACACATCATTCATGTGTACATCGTCCTCTTCCGTGAGTCAGACTCAGCTGCTCAGTGGCAAAGTACAGAGGCTCAGCTGTGTCTGATCCACAGGTCCGCTCAGGGATAAATATTTGTCAAATAAAGGAAAGATCCAAATTATCTGGTCTCAAAAGCATTGTATGCCAGGCGGGTGGGTTAGCATGGGGCCTGGGAGCCAGGGGCCTGGGTTGCATCCTAGCTCTATCCTCACTGGCCTCCTGGCCCGTCTCCTCATCTGTAGGATGAAGACATCCGGGTATGGTGAGGAGGTGAACATGTAAAAGGACCTAGCACAGTGCCTAGCAGAGGAGCCTCAGAACAGTGACCCACTGTGATGATGGAACATGTTGTCCTGGTGTCCGACCGGCCATGGGGCCTTTCTAACCCAGCCTGCACCCTGATCCTGCCCTGAGTCCGAGCCAGGTAGCAAAGGAGGGTACAGATGCACCACTGGGTGCTTCCAGAGGCTGGAATCTACATGAAATCCCAACCACAGGCCCGCAGAGTGGACGGGAAGGCCCTTGCAGGACCCAGCGTCACTGGCCTGGGCTCCTGTCCTGGCTCAGATGCCCTCATACTGGGTAGACAGAGACTCTCTTCCTGTGGCTTGCAGGTTTCTCATCTGCAAGATGCAGAGGATTGCAAGTAGGATCTCCTGGGTCCCCTGAAGCATTCTTACTCTGATCCGGGGCACACCCAGGTTGCCACCTCATCTTAGAGACACTTACTTGACTCTTGGTCCTATAGGCTCAACCCCCATTGCGCAGACGAGGCACAAACCTGCAAAAAAGACAGGGTCACCCCCAGTTCTTCGTTACCAAGCCCAAAGCAACAAAGAGGTCCCGGGAGAAGCCCTCAGGGACCCAGGAGGCCAGCAAGGCCTCTGCCCACAGGTGCCCCTGGCTCTGGCCCCCTGGAGAGGCAACGCAGTAGAGCTGGAAAGACGGTGCTGGAAGGACGAGGCTGGAGTCCCAGCTCAACATGCCCTAGTGACTTAGCCAAAAGTCTGGCAGCAACCGGCTTTCCAGAGCCCCATCTTTCAGGCAAGCTTGACAACACGCCCTTCCCAGCTGGGTCTGTGAGGAAATGGTGACAATCCATGCCTGACACCCGGGAAGTGCTCGGTAACTGGCAGCTACCATTATTTTGTTTTGTTTTGTTTTGTTTTGAGATGGAGTCTCACTCTGCCGCCAGGCTGGAGTGCAGTGGCATCATCTCGGTTCACTGCAACCTCCACCTCCTGGGTTCAAGTGACTCTCGTGCCTCAGCCTCCCGAGTAGCTGGGACTACAGGTGCGTGCCACCACGCCCAGCTAATTTTTGTGTTTTTAGTAGAGACAGGGTTTCACCATGTTGGCCAGGATGGTCTTGACCTCTTGACCTCGTGATCCGCCCGCCTTGGCCTCCCAAAGTGCTGGGATTACAGGCGTGAGCCACCGCACCCAGCCTCTTTTTTCTTTTTTTTTTTTTTTTTTAATAGGTCTGCTAGGATTCAGGGCCATGTAGCTTGGCCTAAAGTTCCCAAAGGATCCTCTCTCAACTCAAACCTGTCCTGGGCAGTCCTTCCCACCACAGGAAATAGCCAGTGCTACAACTGGCCACCTGGTCACAGAATCAGAATTTAATCCAGCAGCCCAGACCAGGGAGTGGAACGGAGGAGGCACGTGGCCACACCCTCACCTCTGAGAAGCTCCACCCAGAGCCTGAGTGACGAGCCGTGTGGCCACACCCTCAGCACTGAAAGCCCCGCCCAGAGCCTGAGGGAAGGGCTGTGACCACACTCTCATCTCTGAAAGGCCCGCCCAGGGCTGAGGGAGGAGCTGCATGGCCACACCCCTCACCTCTGAACGCCCAGCCCAGAGCCTGAAGGAGGAGCTGTGTGGCCACACCCCTCACCTCCAAAAGCCTCGCCCAGAGCCAAGCGAGGACCTACGTGGCCACACCCTCACCTCTGAAAGCCCTGCCCAGAACTGAGGGAGGAGTCGTGTGGCCACACCCCCATCAATGAAAGCTCTGCCCAGAGCATGCAGGAACAGCTGTGTGGCCACACCCCTCACCTCTGAAAGCCCTGCCCAGTCGAGGGAGGAGCTGTGTAGCCACACCCTCAATTGTGAAAGCTCCACCCTAAGCCCGAGGGAGAAGCCACATGGCCACACCCCTCACCTCTGATTGCTCCTCGCAGAGCCAGGAGCAGAGTGGCTGGCTGTTTTCCTCCCCTCCCTTCACTTCACTTCCCTATTCTTTACCCCTTAATCCCAGTAGACCCCAATTTACAGGAGCTAGGGCAGGTACGGTTAGATTCTCAAGGGACTACATCAAAGACCACCGCCTGCTAAGAACCCACTTTTCGTATTCCACACATCAGCTGGCCTCATTGATAACCAACATTTCTCTGTGGCTCTCAATTCTTCCATACCCCCCACCTCCGCGCTATTGACAAAGTTGTCACCACCCACTTACCTGGGACCCTGAACAATGTTTCATTTCGTTTCATTCCCCCATTCGAGTTTTGGAAGACCTCTAAGAGCCTCTCCCTTGGTTTCTGTAAGTTTCACCAATGGGCATCTACTTCTCGTCTGTTTGACATAAGGGCTGCATCAGGGTGTTGGGGATACCTGGCTAAGGGTCCCCAAGCTCGATGTCTGCTTGACATGGTTCCTCTGAAGGCTGAATCACAGGGTCCAATCACAGAACACGCCCTGAGGGAGTCTCGACTGTGCACTCAGCACTTGCTGTGCGTGGGGCCCTGGAACACACTCCCTACTGCGGATCTGGGGTCTCTGTTCTGGGCTCCAGTGGGCCACTACAGTGTACCCTTTTCCTCTGGAAGAAGCATCCCTCCAGCCCCCACCTTGCTGGCTTCCTCTTCCCAGGTAATGCTTGGGCTGTTTGGGAAGGTTTCCTAAGAAACCATCCTTCGCAGAAACGGTGTTTGCCTCCAGGGCCTGGAGGCAGGAGGGGAGGGAGACATTCATGGGGTGCCTTGAGCCACGTGACTTTCACATAAACGATTTTCTTTTTTAATAAAACAAAATCCTTTAGCAGGAGGCACCAGTGGTAGCATGGACAGAGCTGTATGATTGACCCTCAGCCCTGCTGCACACTAGCTATGGCCCCTGGGGGTGTTCAGGGCCTCGGTCTTCCCATCTACGGAGTGGGATAATAAAGGTTTCTCCATCAAGAATGGCCATCGGGAGCTGTATGAGTCTGCTCTCAGGCTGCTAATAAAGACCTACCAGGGACTAGGTAATGGTTTGTTTTGTTTTGTTTGAGATGGAGTTTCACTCTTGTTGCCCAGGCTGGTGTGCAGTGGCGCGATCTTGGCCCACTGCAACCTCCGCCTCCCGGGTTCAAGTGATTCTCCTGCCTAAGCCTCCTGAGTAGCTGGGATTACAGGCATATGCCACCACGGATGGCTAACTTTGTATTTTTAGTAGGCTGGTCTCGAACTCCCGACCTCAGGTGATCCGCCTGCCTCAGCTTCCCAAAGTGCTGAGATTACAGGCGTGAGACACTGTGCCTGACCAGAGGCAAGGTAATTTATAAAGAAAAGAGGTTTAATGGACTCACAGTTCCACAAGGCTGGGGAGGCCTCACAATCATGGCGAAAGGCGATAAGGAACAAAGTCACGTCTTACGTGGTGGCAGGCAAGAGAGCTTGTGTGGGGGAAGTCCCATTTATAAAACCATCAGATCTCATGAGACTTATTCACTACCAGGAGAACAGCATGCGTGGAACCACCCCCATGATTCGACCATCTCCACCTTGCCCTGCCCTTCACAGACGGGGATAATTACAGTTCACCGTGAGATTTGGGTGTGAACACAGCCAAACTGTATCAGGAGCTAATGAGATGTTTAGTGAGTGAAGGAAGGTATGTAAAGCCCAAGCCCTGTACCCGGCTCAATAAACAGGGCAGCTACATGGGGTCTTAATCCTACCCATATGTGGCTCCCACCTTCCAGAACCTTGACCTCCAAAACTGGTAGTTCCCACAGAGATGAGCAGGGAAGAACAAGTGGGCAGAAAGCCTGGAAAGCAGGGGCCTCACCTGGGAAGATGAAGATGAAGAAGGAACTGATGCCTCCGATGATGCTGACAATCTCACTCAGGTCGGGCATAAACAGCGCCATGGCGAGCGTCACGGTGACCCACAGGACGGTCAGCGGCATCCGGATCCACAGCCCTGAGGGGTCGGCCAGGGCGCTGGGCCCCCATCCCCCCAAGCAGCTCCTCCTCCAGAAGTCCTGCATCACCGACCTGGAGGCCACACCCAACACAGACACATGGGCATCCCAGGGGCGCCAGCCTCCACTTGCCAGCTGCTCCCCAGTCCTCCAGGACTCCCCCCACACCTGCCAGGGCTCCTGTTCCACACTCAGGTGTTTATTCCCCAGGAGACCTTGCCAACTCTCAGGGGTTCTGCCACCATCAGGCAGCCCATGGGGCAGGGGATGAAGCATGTGGTTCGCGTTCCAGTCCTGGCTGTGGACACACACTCACGGGGTGACTTTGGGCAGTCTACCTAAATCCTCTGTACCTGTTTCCTCCTCTCTACAATTGGAGACAATGGTAGTCCCACAGCAGTGTAGCCCACATGTAGCACATGCTCAATCACAGCACATGTCAGCAGACCATGCTTAACGGTACCCCCCACTGAGCCAGGCCTCACCTCCCCAGGAAGAGCACGATAGGGTAGACAGTTACGATGGAGACAGCAAAAAGGACCCGGGCCACAATGATGACCATGTCATTGCCTGGGTAGGACATCAAGACGTCAGCAGAAACTTCTGTCCCAAAGGTCAGGAAGCCATAAACCCCTGAAGGTGGGAAAGGACGAAAGCCAGAGAGTGGATTAGGAAAATGCTGCCCCTTTCCCCACCAACAGATGGATAGCGCCTGGCTTTACCACCTAAGATTTTCCTTAGGAGCTGACAGAAAGTTCTGGAAGGGATAGCCCAAAGCTTTCCTGTCCTAAGCCTACACATGACTCTGCTCCACGGATTCAAAACTCCTGCAGACAATTCCGCCACTTATCCTTCTTTCAAATCGCTCACAGAGCTGGTCCACAGAGCTTACCCATAGCACGTGTGTTGACTAGAAGCACAGAGCACTTTGAAAAATACAAACACACCTCCCATGCCCTGTCCATCTCACTCCTACGACATCTAAAGAAAGGAGCTAGCTGTGCACACATTTCCAAATGGGGAAAACCAAGAGCCAGGCCGTCAACGAACGCCTAGAATCACACAGCTAGTTTTCGTGGACTGAGGACTAGAGCGCCAGTCCCTTTGCCCCAACAGAGTGACACTGCTTCTGTCACCCCGGGTTGCCTGCCCTGTCCTGAGAGATCGATCTCTAAGAGCCTTGTCCCTTTCAGCTTCTCTGCAAGCCCTTTCTGAGAGGTCCCATGGCCCTGGCAGCAGGAACATGTGGAGGTGACACTGAATCACTGAGTCACACCCTCTGACCCAGGGGCTACTGAATGATGGGACCTCCTCTGCTGGGGAAGGAGTCACCCAGCAAGTTTCCTCAGTAATCACAGTATCTTAGTCCATTTTCTTTTGCTTAAAACAGAATACCTGAAACTGGGCCTCTCATAAAGAAAAGAAACTTACTTCCTACAGTTATGAAGGCTGAGAAGTCCGAGATTGAGTGCCCACACTGGTGAGGGCCTTCTTGCCAAAGGGGACTGTCTTCAGAGGTGGCACAGGGCATTGCATAGCAAGGAGGGTGAGCTCTGACTCAGCCCTCATTCCCCCCCCCACCCTTTTTTTTTTTTTTTTTTTTTTTTTGAGACAGAGTCTCTATCACCCAGGCTGGAATGCAGTGGCACGATCTCGGCTCACTGCAAGCTCCGCCTCCTGCGTTCACACCATTCTCCTGCCTCAGCCTCCTGAGTAGCTGGGACCACAGACGCCCGCCACATTTTTGTATTTTTAGTAAAGACAGGGTTTCACCGTGTTAGCCAGGATGGTCTGAATCTCCTGACCTCGTGATCCACCCGCCTTGGCCTCCCAAAGTGCTGGGATTACAGGCATGAGCCACCGTACCTGGCCTGGCCCATTCCCTCTTCTTATAAAGCCACCAGTGCCATGCCCATAACCCATTAATCCATTAAGCCCCTGCCCCATGCCTGCCTCTTACGTGGGCTGTAAGGCTGGACCTAGAAACTAAAATTGACACCAATTACATCAGGAGGAGAAAAGCCTACAGATCTTATAAATTTTCCTTCTCAATGGGATCTTAACACAGTGATGTCTGAAGCAGCAGCCAAAATGAGACGCTTTTATTCTTCTTAGACAAAGAATAAATCTGACAAGGAATGACAAGACAAAGGGGATTTGGTCAGGGCAGTGAATTTCTAGGGGAGTCACTAGGAGATATATGGGGTGGGTATAAAACTAGTGGAAGCTAAGGCTAGTTCAGCAAGTGGATTCATTCAGGTCCGTTGCAGCCAGAAATCCCGCTTCCAGGGATGAGGACTATTTTCTCACCCTGGTATGGGGAGGCGGTCCCTCCCAGAGGAATTTTTATGGCTTGATGCCTGCAGAAAGAGTCAACTCAGCTAGCCCTTTCTGAAACTACAATTTCTCCAATTATTTATTTATTTATTTATTTATTTATTTTTCAGATGGAGTCTGTCACCCAGGCTGGATTGCAGTGGCACAATCTCAACTCACTACAACCTCCACCTCCCAGGTTCAAGTGATTATCTTGCCTCAGCCTCCTGAGTAGCCTGGATTACAGGCAAGTGTCACCACACTCGGCTAAATTTTTGTGTTTTTAGTAGAAACGGGGTTTCACTGTGTTAGCCAGGATGGTCTCGATCTCCTGACCTCATGATCTGCCTGCCTCAGCCTACCACAGTGCTGGGATTACAAGCATGAGCCACCACACCAGGCCTCCAATATTTTTAACCCGAAATAATCAATGTACCAATTTGGCATAACGGCAGATGGTACGTCCTTCAACCCTTCACCACAAATGGATCAATCTGTTCATGAGAGCACTGCTCTCGACAGCTTCTTAAAAGCCCCACCTCTCAATACTGCCATACTGGCAGTTTAATTTCAACATGAGTTTTGGAGGGGACAAAGAACCAAACCACAGCATTCTGCCCCTGGTCCCCAAAACTCATATCCTTCTCACAGATAAATACCCCATGGTTATTCCAACCCCATGGCTCCAAAGTCTTCATCTTCTCCAGCACCAACTCAGAGGTCCGAAGTCCAGAGTGTGGTCCGTGAGCTTGTGAAATCAAAAGCAATCTACTTCCAGGACACAACGGCAGTGCAGGCAAAAGAAACATTCTCATCCCAGAAGAGAGACTAAGGCCAAAGAAAAGCAGTAAAGGCTCTAAGCAAGTCTGAAACCCAGCAGAGCAGACACTCAAGCTTCAAGCTGGAGGATCATCTGTTTTGACACAATGTGCCACCCCCTGGACACACTGAGGCAACCGCACTCCTACAGCTTTGCTGGCTACAGCCCACATGTCTGTTCACAGGAGCTGGCACCTCATGCTTGAAGCTTTTGCAGGCAGGTGTTGCACATTGCTGGTAACTTCGCAGTTTGTAGTCCCCGTGACAGTCCCACTCTCATGACTCCACTAGGCATTGCCCTGGCAGAGATTCTCTGCAGTAGCTCCAACCCTGCATTTCCACTTGGCATTGCACTGATGGGGGCTCTCTAGATTGGCTCCACCGCTGTGACAAGCCTCTGCCTGGACCCCTACGGTTTCCACAACATCCTTTTCTTTTTTTTTTTTTTGAGACAGGGTCTTGCCCTGTCACCCAGGCTGGAGGGCGGTGGCACAATCACAGCTCATTCCAGCCTTGACCTCCAAGGCTCAAGTGATCCTCCCTCCTCAGCCTCCTGAGCAGCTGGAACTACAGGCTCACACCACCATGTTCTGCTAATTTAAAAAATGTTTTTGTAGAGACAGGGTCTCACTACATTGGCCAGGCTGGTCTCAAACTCCTGGCCTCAAGCAGTCCTTTCACCTCACCCTCCCAAAATGCTGGGATTACACGCATGAGCCACCACACCTGGCCTGAACAACATCTTTTGAAATCTGCGTGGAGGCTGCCAAGCTTCTGTAGCTCTATCTGCCACCCTGAAGAATTAGCGCCACACAGATCCTGCCAAGGTTTACCACTTATACCTTCTGGGACTGCAGCATGAGCCAGATCAGGGGCCACTTGAGCCAAGGCTGGTGCAGCGAGGAACTCTGTGCCAGGGTCCAGGGAGCAGAGACATGAAGGCACGTAGGATAGCCTGTGGAGGCACCCTGGGTCTGTCCCCAAAACCATCCTGCCCGTGAGGCCTCTGAGCCTGTGATGGGAGGGACAGCCTCTAAGATCTTTGAAATGCCTTCAGGGTCTTTCTTCCATTCTCTAGATAATCCTTTCTCTCCGTACTAATCTCCTTAGCAAAAGGTCACAGGGCCACAACCTTAGTTTCCTATCCAGAACACGCACTGCACTCTACACGGCCAGGCTGAAAGAGTTCCAGATCTTGCTGCTTTGCTTCTCTTTTGACAATCAGTTCCATCTTCAAGTCATTTTTTGCCTGTTCCACCATAATGTGAGCAGCTAAGAGTAGCCATGCAGCATCCTGAATGCTCTGCTACTTGGGTACGTCTTCTGCCATATACCCTAGTTCATCCTTTTTTCCGGGGAAAGGCAGAGGGCGGGGAGACAGAGTCTCATTCTTGTCGCCCAGGCTGGATGCAACGGCGCGATCTCGGCTCACTGCAACCTCCGCCTCCCAGGTTCAAGTGATTCTCCTGCTTCAACCTCCCGAGTAGCTGGGATGACGTGCCCACCACCACGCCCAGCTAATTTTTGGTATTTTTAATATAAATGGGGTTTTACCATGTTGCACAGGCTGGTCTCAAAATCCTGACATCAAGTGAACCACCCGCCTCAGCCTCCCAAAGAGCTGCGATGACAGGGGTGAGCCATGTCACCTGGCCAGTTCATCCCTTTCAAGTTCAGCTTTCCACAAAGCCCTCAGGCATGGACACGGTTCAGCCAAATTATTTGCCAGTTTCTAACAGTTTTGTCCTTTACTCCAGCTTCCAAAACCTTGTTCCTCAGTTCCGTCTGAAACCTCCTCAGAATAGCCTTTACTATCCATATTTCCATGACTAACTACTGTATGTAAGAAGTTCCAAATGTTCCCTAGTCTTGTCTCTAAGCCCTCACCAGAATCTAGGCTTTTTCTAACCTGCTCCTCTGAATTCTTCCACCCTGCACTCACTGACCAGCTCCAAAGCTGCTTCCATGTTCCAAGTAGTCAATCATCAACACCCCACTCTCGATACCAATTTTCTTAGTCTATTTTTTGTTGGTTACAACAGAATGCCTGAAACTGAGTAATTTATAAAGAAAGAAAATTTATTTTTTTACTGTTATGGAGACTGACAAGTCCAGGATCGAGGCTACATCTGATGAGAGCCTTCTTGCTGGGGGGGGGGACTTTGCAGAGCCCTTAAGTGGCACGCTGGGTGTCACATGGCAAGGCGGCTGAGCGTGTGAGCTCGGCTCTCTCTTCTTCTTCTTATAAAGCCACCAGCCCCACTCCCATGATAACCTACTAATCCATTAATCCATGAATAGATTAATCCGTTCATGAGGGCAGAGGCCTCATGCCCCAATCCCCTCTTGAAGGCCCCACCTCTCAATGCTACCACATCAGGGATTAAATTTCAACATGAGTTTTAAAGAGGATAAATATTCAAACCATAACACACAGGAGTCCAAGGCTACCTCACAGATTCAATGCAGCCCAAGAACTTCCTAGATTGGAGGATACATTGGTGAATGAAAAAAAGACTGGAGTCAAGTGGCCAACCAGAAGCCAGCCGTGCCAGGGACCTGGGTCTGTGCTTCCAATACGCTGTATGATCCTGGGCATCACAGCCCCTCTCTGAGCCAAACTTTCATCACCTTTAAAGACCCTCTGCCTCCCACACACAGTTTGTGAGCACCTGAGCCCACTGCACCCACAAACGTTTTGTAAACCACTACCCAGATGTTACAGTGTAATGACCGACAGCAGTCAATAGCCTTTGAACAGCAGGCAGCAGGGCTGGGGTGTGGTGTGTAAGAGCAGGGGCTTTGGAGAAGGCTAGGCTGGAGTTCAGGTCTCAGCGTTGCACATCTAGCTGTGAAACCCTGAACAAGTTCTGGAGGCCATCTGAGCCTCAGCTTCCTCATCTATGAAATGAGGCCTTTTCCTATGGACACTAAGGATTAAATAAGTCAAGATGCTCAAAACATCGAGTATTGAGCCCAGCACGTGGTAAACTCTCTACAGAGATACTCGCTGTTACTCTTGTTTCTACTGTCAATCCCCACCCTCTGCAGGGGTGCCTGGGAAGGGCCTTACCCGTCAGGGAATAGATGAGGCAGCAGGCCAGCAACGACAGCACAGAGACCAGGGCCCAGTGGGAGAGGCTCCGTTTGCGCATGCTGCAGTAGATGGAGACAGCAGCTTCGTGACACTGCAAGACAGAGGGCGGCTCAGCAGGATGCTGGCTTCCCCTGGAACGGGCGATGCGAAAAAGCACTCATATCCAGAAGGTGGGAAATGTGGGATCTGATGAAGTTTCTCTTCAAATAGCCTGATCAATCCTTTATCCTTTAATTCACAATACACCCCCCAACCCCTTTTTCATGTTTCCTTTCTGCCTGTTACATGCCCAAACACACCACAGTACCAGGCATTATCAATACCAGCTCACATTCCTTTCCTTATTTAAAAAAAAAACTAGCTCTCTAGCTCATTACAAACACCCCCTTCCCCTTTTCCCCTCTCTCCCTTACCTGCCCACCTTATCTAAAAAAAAAAAGTTCAAATATTCAACCGAGACTAGTTTAGATTGTGCGGCCCAACCCCAGCCAATGGGAAAAGGTTAGAGGGGCAGGACTCGCATCAGGAATAAAGGCTCTTGTACCGCTTTCTTCAGGTGTGCTCTGACCAAGAAAAAGCACCCCTCTACACAAAAGTAAAATTCCTTTGCTAAGATTCCTTTGAATGTTCAATTTTCTTAAGATTTTGAGTGTTATTCCCAACAGAACCCACATGCCCACCAATAGCAGAGGGTGTAAGTAAATGGCAGGATGCTAACACACAGAACATGACGTGGCTCTGACAAAGAACCATGCACCTCAACACAGAAGAATCTCAGAACACTGAACACCACAAGAAGCCAGATAGGGGCCAGGCACAGTGGCTCACACCTGTCATCCCAGCACTTTGGGAGGCCGAAGGGGGCAAATCACTTGAGGTCAGGAGTTCGAGACCAGCCTGACCAACATGGCAAAACTCCATCTCTACTTACCATACAAAAATTAGCCAGGCATGGTGACAAGCACCTGTAATCGCAGCTACTCAGGAGGCTGAGGTAGATGAATCACTGGAATCTGGGAGGTGGAGGGTACAGTGAGCCAAGATCGTGCCACTGCACTCCAGCCTGAAAGACAGACTGAGACTCTGTCTCAAAAGAAAAGCCGGACAGCAGAGAACATTTCTGTTAATGGATGCGAAGTCCAAGTTACAAGATGAACGATTCTAGGCCGGGCGTGGTGGCTCACGCTTGTAATCCCAGCACTTTGGGAGGCCGAGGCAGGCGGATCACGAGGTCAGGAGATTGAGACCACGGTGAAACCCCGTCTCTACTAAAAATACAAAAAAATTAGCCGGGCGTGGTGGCGGGCGCCTGTAGTCCCAGCTACTCGGAGAGGCTGAGGCAGGAGAATGGCGTGAACCCAGGAGGCGGAGCTTGCAGTGAGCCGAGATTGTGCCACTGCACTCCAGCCTGGGTGACAGAGCGAGACTCCGTCTCAAAAAAAAAAAAAAAAAAAAAATGAACGATTCTACACCAGGGTTTCTCAGCCTCGGCACGATTGAAGTCTGGTGTGGGTTAACTCCTGGCAGCTGCCTTGTGTGTTTGGGGTGGGGATGTTGTGCAGTGTCCCTGGCCGGGACCTACTAGATGCCAGTAGCACCCCTCTCCCCCAAGTTGTGACAACCCAAAATGTCTCCAGACATGGTCAAATGTTCCCTGGGGGTATAAACAACCCATGTGAACCCCTCTCTGTGGTGCTAGAAGCAGGATGGTGGTTTGGGTAGGGTGGGTGCTACTGACCAAAAGAGGTCATGAAAGGGTTCCCGGGGGCTTGACCGTGTCACGTGGGTGCACGCATACTTAGAGTCTACATACTGTATATGTGCCATGCCATATTGGGGTAAGAATTTTTTTTTGGTAGAGATGGGTTCTTACTACGTTGTCAAGGCTGGTCTCAAACTCCTCAACTCAAGCAACCCTCCTGCCCTGGCCTCCCTAAGTGCTGAGATTACAGGTGCGAACCACCATGCCCAAGTGGGACAAGAATTTTAAATGCAGGAGGACGTGGTGGCTCACACCTGTAATCCCAGCACTTTGGCATGCCGAGGTGGGTGGATCCCCTGAGGTCTGGAGTTCGAGACCAGCCTGGCCAACATGGTGCAACCCCACCTCTACTAAAAGTATAAAAATCAGTCAGGTGTGGTGGCACACGCCCATAATCCCAGCTGCTTGGGAGGCTAAGGCAGGAGAGTCGCTCGAGCCTAGGAGGCAGAGTCTCACTCTGTCACCCAGAATCTTGGCTCACCGCAACCTCCGCCTGCCGGGCTCAAGCGACTCTCTTGCCTCAGCCTCCCAAGCAGCTAGGATTACAGGCAAGACAAGCTAATTTTTTGTATTTTTGATAGAGACAGGGTTTCACCATGTTGTCCAGGCTGGTCTCACACTCCTGACCTCAAGTTGATCCTCCCACCTCGGCCTCCCAAAGTGCTGGGATTACAGGCGTGAGCCCCCAAGACCACAGCAAGAATTTTTTTTAATGCACATCAACGCCAAGAGCCCATGAATCACATGGATTCATTTCCCTGAGTGGGTGGTGGACACTGGTGATTCATGAATAGTCAAGGGAACACTGATGTACAGCCAGGGCTGGGTGGGGAGGCTCCGCTCCGTCCGGACACACCGGGCAGGGAGGCGCTGCTCTGTCTGGACACGCTGGGTGGAGAGGTACTGCTCGGTCCAGACACACTGGTGGGTTCGGGATCCTTCCCAGGCTCCCGGGGCTGGTTCCCACCATCACACCCACTCACTCCTGGTTGAAACCAAACGTGCCAAGGCCTTGCTCCTGCTCACCCTACGCAGGGAGCTCAGATCAGCTGGGTCTCCCCTCCCTGCCTCAGGGCCTTTGCCTGTGCTGGTCCCTCTGGCTGGATTTTCTCCTAGTCCAGCCAGCTCCTCCGCACCCTCCTGGGGAGCCCTCTGGAGTGGGCTGGTTTCCTCTCTCACACGGCCCCTGTCCTTAACATGAGGCTTTTCGGTTCGTCTGCTCAGCATCTCTCAAGCACACAACGACCACATCTGCCTGGCTCAGGGCTCTGAGCCTGGGCCAGGATCGGAGCCTGCACCCAGCTAAATGAACACTCCAGGGGTTACCCACCTACTCATCCCATGAACCCACCCAGCAGCCACCAGGCCTCCCTCTACCCAGCCCCGCTCTGTCACTCACGAGTCCTACTCGGGGCAAGTGAGCCGAGCCAAGGAAACAGGCCCAGCACAGCTGTCCTCCCACCCCCAGGACACAATCTGGAGATGTAGGAGGGCACAGTGGCCTCCTCTCTCCGGCTTCCAGCCCCGGCTGAGCACACCCCTTCTGCTGACGCACTGACCTCAGGCACCACACACCCCTGCTTTCTGCCCCCAGCTTTCCTGACCTACAGGAGGGCTCAGCCAGCAGGGGGTACTGAGCACCTCTGGGATTCTGTGGATCAACCCCTCTGCCTCCTGCACCCCCACAGCACTTGTGGGGCTCACCCCGCACACTCAGGTCAACCCTGTGGTCCTGGAGCCCCAGTGCCCACAATGGGAACCTCCGTGACGCCCCTTTCCTGTTCCTAAAGGAGCACCAGCACCTCAGCCCCATCACAGGCTCTGCCTTCGGGGCACTGCAGGTGTCCCGAGGTGGGGGGGTCCCCGAACCGCAACTCTGCATATAGTGGCACAGCTGAGTCCAATATGAGGGAGAAGACATCAGTAGTGCCAGAAACCCTGGTGGGCAGGAGGGTGCCTCCTTTTCTCCCTGTTCGACTCCCCAGTTGGGTTTCTACTGGTGTTTTTTTTCTTTTTGAGACGGAGTCTTGCTCTGTAGCCCAGGCTACAGTACAGTCACATGATCTTGGCTCACTGCAACCTTTGCATCCCGGGTTCAAAGGATTCTGAGTCAGCCTCCCAAGTAGCTGGGATTACAGGCTTGTGCCACCATGCCTGGCTAATTTTTGTATTTTTAGTAGAGACGGGGTTTTACCCTGTTGGCCAGGCTGGTCTTCAACTCCTCACCTCAAGTGATCTGCCTCAGCCTCTTAAAGTCCTGGGATTACAGGCATGAGCCACTGCGCCCGGCATCTACTGGTTTTGTAAGGGGAAGCAGAGCAGGCCTGCTGAGGGTGGGCAGTACCCAGGAGGTGGTGGCAGCGTGCAGACACTCATTGCTTGGTGACAGAAGGAGACGGGAAGACGACACAGTAGCCAAAACGCGGACCCCACCCAGATGTCCATCAAAGGACACAGGGACAAAGCGCAGCTTATCCACACAATGGAGTATTATTTGACCACAGCTAGCGTGGCTACAACATGGATGAATCTCACCAACACGGCGGGGGAGGGAAGCCTGTCGTAAAAGGCCACAATGGGATTCCCTTCCTAGGAGATGGCCATCATAGGCAAATCCAGAGACAGGAAGTACAAGAGCTGCGGGCAGGGGTAGAGAATGGAGAGTGACTGACGGCGATGGGTTTCTTCTAGGGGCAACAGAAAGGCTCTCAATTGACTGTGGTGATGGTTAGACACCTCTGAATGGACTAAAATCCATTGCATTGTACACTTCAGAAGGCTGAACGGCGTGATATATGCATTCTATCTCAATAAAGATGTTTTTTAAAACCACAAAAACCAGCCAGGCACAGTGGCTCACGCCTGTAATCCCAGCACTTTGGGAGGCTGAGGTGGGCAGATCAAAACGTCAAGAGATTGAGACCAGCCTGGCCAACGTGGTGAAATGCCGTCTCTACTAAAAATGCAAAAATTAGCTGGGCATGGTGGCAGGTGCCTGTAATCCCAGCTACTCGAGAGGCTGAGGCAGGAGAATCGCTTGAACCCAGGAGGCAGAGGTTGCAGTCAGCCAAGATCACACCACTGTACTCCAGCCTGGGCAACAGAGCAAGAGTCTGTCACAAAAGAAAAAAAAAAAAAACATTAGAAGTCCCGGCGTAGCCGCATTGGCTGGAAGTGGACAGCCCCTCTGTTCCTGTGTTCCTGAGGCCCCTCTCACTGACTGGACAGGCCTGGGACGGGGGTGCCCCACGCCAAATGTGTTTCGGCGGGGATGTTGTGTTTGAGTCAGGTCAGAGTTCCTGATGACAGTATGTGACCGTCCCCTTCCCTGCAGCCCTCTCCAGCCTCACCCCCTTTTCCCAGCACCTTCACCTACATTTTTTCTCCCCCGCTTCAGATCCTGACAGCCCCCACCTCTAGCCTGAGGCCCTACTCCCACTCCTTCAATTCCAGTTCTTCCCAGCTCTTCATCTCGGCATCCCGTGTCCCTGGAAACGCAGCCCAGGCCTCGTTGCTAGGAGAATCAGGTGAGGGCTGGAAGCAAAGGTGAGGGGCACCGCTTGCAAGCATCAGCCAGGCGGCCCCGGCGTGGGTCTGCTGCACCATATGGCGCTTGGGCACAGAGAGGGGTTGTTAAACTCAGTCCAGACAAACAGTTGACAGCAAAATCAGCTCTTTAGATCTTTCAAAATATTGGGCGTGCAAGAAGCAATGTGAGAAATCCACGGAAGCGGCTTCCTGAGGCTCTGAAGCAGCATGCCGACTTATTACGAGGAAGAGAAATGGAAATGTTTCAGGATTTTTTTTTTTTTTTTCCTGAAAAGGGTTCTCAAACAAAAAGGCAAGATGAAGAACAGAAGCAGAGCTCACTGATAGTCAAGGGAAGAGACGAGCTCAATGGCTACAAAGCTGAGATCTGGTGGTAAACCCCGGAAGCATCTCCCTGTGGACTTGATTTTTACTTTGGAATGGTTTTGTTGGTGCTGGTGGTAGGCAGTGGATATGTGGTTGTTTTTAGGATATCGAGGCAAATCTTCCCTAAAATAAGCAATGTGGCCACGCACGGCGGCTCACGCCTATAATCCTAGCACTCCGGGAAGCCGAGGCGGGCGGATCACTTGAGGTCAGGAGTTCAAGACCAGCCTGGCCAACATAGTGAAACCGCCTCTGTACTAAAAATACCAAAAAAAATTAGCTGGGCATGGTGGCACATGCCTGTAGTCCCAGCTACTCAGGAGGCTGAGGCAGAAGAATTGCTGGAACCCGGGAGGCGGAGGCTGCAGTGAGCTGAGATCCACTGCACTCCAGCCTGGGCAACAAGAATGAGACTCCAACCCAAAAAGCAATGGAAGAGCAGTGTCTGCTTCCACCTGCTAGGAAGACTGGGAGAACCCATGACAGCCCAGAAGCAGAGGACTGAGCCCAAGCCCGCCACCTCCCCTGCCCCCCATCCCCCGCCACCTTCCCCCCAGCACTGTACCACAGAGCCCTCTGCAGGTCTCTCTCCAGCTGTGCCTGGGGCCCGCTCACATCAGTGGCCCACCTGTGCTGTCCTCTCTACCTGGGGTGCACTCCCACTCACCCGGCTGCTGCTCATACATCCTTCAAGATCCCTTTCAAACCCCACCACCTTAAGCAGACCCCTTTGACTCTGCCCCTCTGCCACGATGCTACACATATAGCCCCGTCCTCCCTCCCATGACATTCCATTAAAAATTCTGTATTTCTGTCCCCTTCTCCTCTCTAATCAGCTACCTGTACACCTTCCAGCTCCTCTACCCTGTACCCCTCAGGAGGCAGGATCTTTCCTGCCCAAGGCCCAGAGTCCACCTGGGTAAAAGTGTCCTGCCAGAGTTAAGTGGGTACCTTAGGACTGCAGGCCTCAGGTCTGACTGGAGTCCTGTGGGGGTTCTGCAGAGGAAGGAACAGGTCTCCGGTCCCCACACTCTACCCGAGACCCAACAAACATGGTGCTGCTTTTGGCCATCCGTGGGGGCTGGATTCCCAAGTTCCAGGCAATTCCTACCTCCCTGAGCCCAGACACCAACCCACCCTCATGGTCTCGAAAGACAGCCTGGGGACCACAGATGGGCGGCAGAGAGCCCACTGTATCCTAGGAGAAGTCCTCAAACACCTCCCTGACAGAGAAACGAAGGTTTCCCAAGGGAGCAGAGAGTCACCCACAGCCTCTGCAAACGCCAAAGTCTTCAACACAGATGCTAAAATTACCTGAAACCCGAAGCAGATGGTGGGGAAGACACTGAACACAGAGGTCCAGGAGGTAGGGCTGTAAACAAACAAGAACAGGAGTTTATTAGAGAAGGGTCACACCCGGAACAACCTGCAGCTGCAAGGGTGAATTTTAAAGGATGCTGGGAAAATGTAACAGTGCATGGCTGCAAGATGTATTTTTAATGACTGTCCGTGACCAGGCTTTTGGAAATGGAAAAGGATGCTGGCTAAATGCTGCACTTTCTAAATACATCTTTGCTGACATTTGGTAACATGACATTTTCCATGTGGGCAGAATTTGGGCAGGGAAACCGCAATAGGAAGTCCCAACTTCCCCATTGGAGGCTGCTGGCTCCCAGTGTGGTTTGGTAATTGGCGGGGGCAGGGGCACCCACAGCATCCACCCACTGATCCCAAATAGCACAAGGATGGTTTGAGCTCTGTCCAAGCCACCTAAGAAGACAGAGGTGTGCATGGGGAGAACCTCCAGGTCCAGCCTCTTGGGATCCCCGCCTGGTTCTCAGCATCGACAGGCTTGGCGGGTGTAATTATTGAAAGTAAGAGGAGGTCATGGTGGATTACGGTGAGCCTGAATCCAATGCCTGCTGCCCTTATTGGAAGGGAAAACAAACAGACAGAACACGGTGTGAGGATGAAAGCCAAGACCCAGTGATGCGTCTATCAGCCATGGAACACAGATCGCCGCGGCCCCCAGAAGTGGGAAGAAGCAGGAAATACCCGCCCCTGGAGCCTTCGGAGGGAGCATGGCATGACCACACTTTGATTCTGGACTTCTAGGCACCAGAAGTGAGAGAAATTTCTGTTAAGCCACCGAGTATGTGGTCACTTGTCACAGCAGCCCTCGGACACTCGTATCCTAACTCATCACCTCCTGTTTTTACCAGGGCCTCCTCATCCCCTCGACCTGCCCGTGCTAGAGTACCACCGGCTCAGTGTACAGATCTCAGCACTCATAGCCTTGAACGCCGTCTCTGGGCCAACGTCAGCCACGTTCCTCCTGCCAGCCCGGACCTCTCCCCCTGAACTTCAGACACACCGACCTGCCCAGCTGCTTGACTTCCGTCTTAGATGTCTCCAGGTCGGCTCCACCTTGACTGTTCCAGCTCCACCTTGACTGTTCCGAGGGACCCGCCCTGCTCAGGCCTCTCTAATCCAGGAAACAGCATCTCCGGCCTTCCCATTGTTCAAGCTGAGAGCTCCAAGTTACCTTGACTTTCTTCTCTTGCTCACCTTCCAACCCACTAGCAGCACTGGCCACAGAATTCACAGGGCCAGGTGCAAGAGGAACATGTGGGCACCCTTGTTGGACAATGATTAAGGATTTTAAGACAGCGACATCAGAAGGTTACACTGAGCATGGGGCCTGGGTGACTGTAGGGGTCCCACACCCACGAGCCAGCCCTGCCACTAGGAAATCTGATCTCAAGCATATCCAGTCTGACTATTCCTCATTGCCTCCCCTGAAGCCACCAGGTCTGGGATGTGGGATCTAGGCAGAAGCCTCCTACTTCATCTCTGTTGCTACCCCTGGCTCCCAAGGACCACAGAACAGCCAGGGTGAGCCTTTTTATTTATTTATTTTTGAGACAGAGTCTTGCTCTGTTGCCCAGGCTGGAGTGCAGTGGTATGATCTCAGCTGACTGAAACCTCTGCCTGCCGGTTCAAGCAATTCTCCTGCCTCAGCCTCCTGAATAGCTGGGATTACAGGTGCCCACCGCCACACCTGGCTAAACTTTGTATTTTTAAGTAGAGACAGGGTTTCACCATGTTGGCAAGGTTGGTTTTGAACTCCTGACCTCAAGTGATCCACCTGCCTTAGCCTCCCAAAGTGCTGGGATTACAAGTATGACCCACCACACCCTACCTAGAGTGACCCTTTTTAAAAACATCGTGTCATGTCCCTGCTGTACTCAAAATGCTGCCAAGTCTCCCAACTCATCCAGAGCAAAACCAAACTCCTCGCCGTGGCTCTGAGTCCCTGTATGACATTCCCGCCCATGCTCTCTGCCCTTACTCCGGCTGGCTTGGCCACGCCGGCCTCCTCACAGTTCCCCTGCCCCGGTACATGCAGCTGGCTGGCTGCCAAGTTCCCTACCTCCACGCTGTGGGGACAAGTCTGCAACAGCCTATGACCCCTAGGCCACCGCAGCCTTTGGTGGCTTTTGGGTCCCTTGGCCTGTCCCGGTCATCACTAGCCACGGCCAGGTCCCTGCAGCAGAAGGAGAGTGGCGCTCCCTTGCCTTCACCGCATCAGAGACGGAAAGAACTGCAAGGAAGGAGCCCAGGCTCTGCAGTGAGCACGACAGACTCCTCCTCCAACACTCCCCTTGCAGACTCCCCTGCGGTGCCTCCTCCCAGAGGCTGCCGGAAGCTGTTCCCTCAGACTTACCTCAGTGAAGGACGGGACTCACGCACGAGACCCTGGGGCCAGAGGTAGTACTGCACGGTGATGACCAGGGCCAGGTAACAGGCAGCCAGAGTGCCTAGGATGCTAACACACAGTGACTGTGTGAGGGGCTGCACAGTGGGTGACACGTGGTTGATGCACAGGGGACAGTAGTGGGATGTGAAACCCAGCTCCGCCCTTGACAATGAGGTGCTGGCCAAGCTGTCCAACTCTGCCTCACCATCCTCATCTATACAGGGGGCATGTGGGGCAAGGCTGCTCTGCGGTCAAGGGGTCAGATGTACAGACCTGTTTTTTGTTGTTGTTGTTGTAGTTTTTTTTTTTTTTTGAGACGGAATCTCGCTCTATCACCCGGGCTGGAGTGCAGTGGCGCAATCTCAGCTCACTGCAAACTTTGCCTCCCGGGTTCAAGCAATTCTCCTGCCTCAGCCTTCCGAGTAGCTGGGATTACAGGTGTCTGCCACCACGCCTGGCTAATTTTTGTACTTTTAGTAGAGACGGGGTTTCACCATGTTGGTCAGGCTGGTTTCGAACTACTGACCTCGTGATCTGCCTGCCTTGGCCTCCCAAAGTGCCAGAATTATAGGTGTGACGCCCAGCCCAAATGTGTAGAATTCTTAATGGCACCCGGTGCCCTTGGGGATGGCAGCTGTAATATTGTTTCCTTCCCACCAGCAAAAGTTAATCAGCCACTCAACCTGACGCCTAAGGCAGGACGCCAGCAGACTCGCTCACGCTTGAGAGGGGACAAGCCCCCTCCTGGCTTGGTCTGAGTGGCACAAGCGCCTTGCAGGGCAGAGGCCTGGGGGAGGCTCTGGTTTGCTGCCCGCTGTTTCTATACAATGTCTATTGCTCATACACACAGGCAAAAGGCAGGCAGCAGAGGGAGATGGATACTGTTGCCAAGCTTTATTTCTTCAAAAGTATACAGACCCTTAGCCACAAAAAAACAACCTCTGTGTGTGTGCACACGTGTGCGTGCACGGGCAGGGGGGCGTGTGGGGGTGGGGGTGCATATATGGGTGGGTGTGCATGTGTGGGTGTGGGTAGGTGTGTGTTGTGGGGAGGCGCCTCTCTCTGCAGCCATGTACAAAAAATCCAACAATGAAATAAACTGAGTAGCACTGACGTTGTTACAGGTCATTTTCTTCTTTAGGCTCGTCTGTGTTTTGTATCATGCATACATTTTACTTGTATAATTTTTTTTTTGTTTTCCCCTTCTCCAAATGTGAAGGCCAATCCCCCAGCTCCTCCAACCCCAGATGTACAGAAACCCTGACACAAACACTCAGCAAGGTTGGGGCCCCCAATGGGCAGCATCCCCAGCCCTTACCTTGTGTATTTCTGGAAGGCGATCTCCCGCGGGGCAGACAGGGGCAGGATGGCCAGCACGGAGAGCAGGGGCAGGGTGAAGCGCTGGTCTGCGTACCACAGCTGCGGGGCGGACGGGGTGCCAGACAGGAGGGTGTCACACACTGCCAGAGACACGGGGAGAGCTGAGCCACAGAGTACAAATACCGTGGGTTCTCGGCTCCCCCCTGGCCCTTCAATCCTGGCTGGGGTTGGACATCCGCCCTCAGTCAGCCCCAGGAGCCCAGAGATCGCATGACAAGTGAGATGGAGACAAGTCACATGCCCCACGCAGGAACAGACTCTGACACACGGATTCATTCAACAGACATTCGCTGGGCTCCATCCCCAAGCCCAGCACTGCTCTAAGGCCCAAGATGCGGTGATGACCAGACAAGCCATCTGCCCTCGTGCCCCTTACATTCTGGTGGAAGACTTTTGGTTTCGCTCAGGAACTCATAGTATCTGGGGTCAAATGGGGGCCTGAAGTCGATTTTTGGCCACTGTGCAGTCAGCAACAGGCTGCTGTGCATCAGCGTTGTGGGTCCTCATGGTTGCAGCAGAACACATGACCCCAAATGCAGTGGCTTAGAATCACTTTGTTACAAGTCATGGATTGTAGGTAGACAGTTAGTCCAGGGCTGGGCCGGCCAATCCTCCTCCATGTAAGATTGGCTGAGGTTGCTTGGGGGTCTCTGGCTGGCAGTGGGGCTGGTCTGGAGTGCACTTGATGGCTCCCCCCAACACCTAGTGCCTGATGGGCACACCTGGGCCTTCCCTGCTGTCTGGGAGTCTCTCCACATGGGCCTTCTAGCAGATGCCTCCAACTTCCTCCATGGCAGCTGGGGGATCCCAGAGACCGAGGCAGAAGCTGCCTGTCCTCTTAAAGGCCAGACCCAGAATGGGCACAGTGTCCCATTTACCACACACTGCTGGACAAAGCCATCCAGGCACAACTAATTCAAAGGCAAGGGACACAAGCCCCACTAACCTCTCCATGGAAAGAACACCAAAGAATGTAGGGCCATTTTTATCGTGCCACACTGGGATGAATGATTTGGAACCCATGTAAGAGGCAAAACATATGGGGGAGGGGAAAGCAGGGAAGAGTGGGAGGGTGGCTGGAGGTAGGAGCCACTGGGAACCACCTGGGTGGGTGAGGTGGCCCCTGCGACCAACGGACGTGGGAGGCTGTGGAGCTTGAGCTATCTTCACTCCTTCAGGGATTCGTTGGCACTGAGGTGTCTTAAATGCTTCTTTGTTCTCACTCAACAAGGGGAGCCGTGTGAAAAAATGAATGTATGTGAGAAAAGCTCAAGTGTACGAAATGATGAAGGGGAAGTTCCACAAGCAGGTGGTCACAGCAGCATCCACGTGGGAGGGCCAGAGATGCCAAGGGACTGCACACGCCCCAGGACTGCACGGAGATCATGGGTGGGTTTTAGACCTCCAGGCGGTGTGGGATGGCGCAGGCCCTTTGTCTGCACCTGGACCTCCCACAGCCAGGATCCCCGGTGCCAACAGCAGGACTGTACCAGCTCCTTCCCAAATCCAGCGTTCCGGGGTGCTTGAGATCTTTGGCACCAAAGACATAGCCACTTGTACCTCGTGCCATGACTCCCCCAAGCACTCCAACCTCTAACCAGCACTCCCTCTCAGAAGCTTGGCCTCCCCTGCAGAGAGGCATCCCCAAATATCTAACCAGATATGCACAAGAACACTCTCTCCACCACAGTCAATCCACCCACACCTGGGGTGGCCCATATCCTCATCCGTCCTCTGACTAATCAGGGGGCTCTGCTCCCAGTGAGGCTCAGAATCCTTCTTAACACAGCAACACTAC
Organism: Symphalangus syndactylus; assembly: GCF_028878055.3. Lineage (NCBI taxonomy): Eukaryota > Metazoa > Chordata > Mammalia > Primates > Hylobatidae > Symphalangus > Symphalangus syndactylus. The sequence goes on from NC_072433.2 coordinate 129,450,034, forward strand.
CAGTTCACTGGAGCTGAAACTGCAGACGAACTCTACTTGCCACTTGTGGGTGGGGGCGGGGAGGGCAGGACGTTTTTGTGCCCGCTTACCCGTTAAGAGGTTCAGGTACGCCAATCTCACTACTTTTTGGTATAAGATAGTGTTTACCAAGACACAGCAGCCTTCAATCTCAATACCCCCCAGTCAGGGGTCTTTTGCTTCATGGGTCAAGAGACACACAGAACACACACATGGCAAAATGGTAGACTAAATTTCACCCTATCAACAATCACATTCCAATTAAAAGTCTAAACATTCCAATAGGAAGTCTGAGGCTGTCAAGTTGGGTAAAAAAGCAAGACCCGACCATATGCTGCCTACAGGAAATGCATTTTAAAATCCCAAGCCATTCTCAGGCTGGTGTTGCAAAAACGACATATAATCACATTAAAAAAAAAAAACAAACCCAAGTCACAGTTAGATTCTACGTAAAAGAATGATAAGAGAACTTCTATACAAACACTAGTCTTAAGGACGCTAGAGTGGCTCTATTAATGGTAGAGAAAACAAATTAATGCCAGAGATAAAGAATATTTCATAATAAAAGGATATACCTAGAGTTTCAAAGACCATGAAGCATGAAGCGTGACAGAATAGGCTAATCTGCAATCGCAGCTGGCGATTTTAACATCCTTTAACATCCTTCTCTTAGGAATAGAATAACTGGACCTAAATATTAATATGGTTGCAATGACGATCTGAACACAGCTGTTGAGCGCCTTGACCTAATGGACATTGCCAGCACACTGTACCCAGCAACTGCAGAGTACACATTCTCTGCAGAGCACACAAAATGTTCTCCAATACAGACCATGTGCTGGACTACAGAGCAAGTCTCAGTGGATCTCAAAAGACAGAAATGATACAGATTCCCTGACCATGATGCAAATTAAGGTCGAAACCATGAAGGAATCTAAAAAACTCCCCAATAATTGGCAATTAAACACAATTCTAAACATCTCACGAGTCAAAGAAACCACAGTGAAAATGGGCGAATATTTTAAATTTTCCATTCATGAGAAAAGAGTCAAATGAAAATGAAAATAGAACATGCGAAAATTGTTAAGATGCAGCTAAAGCAGTGCTTAGAGGGAAAGTCTTAGTCGGGAACTAGAGGCCAAGGTTGCATGAGGGCTCAGAGCCATAGCCATTCCAAAGCTTAAGGTGTTACTGGTTCTCTCTCAGAAGGAGCTGCTTGCTGCTGGGTCCATTTCCTCATCTGTGAAATGAGTTATCTCCACTGGACATCCTAATTGCAGCCACAACCTCTCTCATGCACTTGTGTGCCCATGACTCTCACCCCACTGGTGACTATCCATTCTGAGCCTCCCTTCCCCCCCATGTTAGGAACAAGAGTGTGATTTCAGCCTCTGCTGTCCCTCAGGGCCCAGGCCAAGGCCCCACATCCTGCTCAACTGGAAACTCCAAGAGATCATTACAGGTCCAGCACCCTGGGCCATCCCAAGTCCCACGGAGGTACTTACGCTTCTCCAGCTGGTCCCCGATCACCCTGAGGAAGGCCACAGAGATCATGAGCAGGTTGATGAGGAAGCAGGCCTCACACAGCTTCCCGATGGCAGGGCCACACAGCCCCCTGACCACACCCTGGTAGGTGGCCTGGCCACTGACAGCAGCAGCATATCCCAGGATGACCAGCCCGCTGATCAAGAAGACCAAGGAGACCTGCGGAGCAGGAGCAGGACCTGGAACTGTGTTGTGCCCACAGCCCACCCACCCCCAGCCAGCCACCCCGTGGGCACACTCTCCACATGGCTTCTTGTCCACAGAGGCCAGGGCTGCCACCAGCATGGGGTTGGCAGTCTACCAGCTCTGTCACTGCACACACCCCCACCCCACCCCACCTATCCTGAAATCGGAGCTGCAGTGCAGGCGGACTCTGGCAGCCTCACTGGCTCCAGGCAGTGAACCTGGGAATCTGACACCATCCTGCCCCAGTGGGATAAATGACACATCAGAAACCCAGAGTTTAAGCTACTCTCCTGAAATCTCCTGGGCTGTGGGTGGAGAGGCAGTAGGTGTGGTGGCTTGGAACCCGAGGTGGAGTGGGCACAGCCAGGCTCAGGTTCTAACCATCGCTCACCTGCTGTGTGACATGAGGCAGGATGGCAACCTCTGCTTTTCCATCTGTCAAATGGGGGCAGCACTGCCCCCCTTGCATGGCTGCTATGACACGTAAGGACTGAACAAGGCCTGTGACATACTCGTCTCAGCACGTGAGTGCTCAAGAAATGGTGTTCCGGCTTGGCACAGTGGCTCATGCCTGTAATCCCAGCACTTTCGGAGACCGAGGTGGGCGGATCACCTGAGGTCAGGAGTTTGAGACCATCTTGGCCAACATGGAGAAACCCTGTCCCTACTAAAAATATAAAAATTAGCCAACCATGTGGCTCTTGCCTGTAATCTCAGTACTTTGGGAGGCCAAGGTGGGTGGATCACCTGAGGTGGGGAGTTTGAGACCAGGCTGGCCAACATGGTGAAACCCCGTCTCTACTAAAAATACAAATATTAGCCAGGCGTGGTGGCGGGTGCCTGTAATTCCAGCTACTTGGGAGGCTGAGGCAGGAGAATCACTTGAACCCAAGAGGCAGAAGTTGCAGTAAGCCGAGATCGCGCCACTGCACTGCAGCCTAGGCCCCAGAGGGAGACTCATCTCGAAAAAGAAATTCAGATGTACAGGAAAGTTCTAAGAATGTTACAGTGAACACCCCTATGGGCAGCCACCTGACTCCCCCATGACAGGTTGCTGTACTCGCTTTGACTTCTCTACCCTTCCACCCATGCCTCTGTGCGGCCTTCCATCCATCTTAATGGATTAGCATTTTGAAGCAAGTTGCAGATCCCAGTGTGCTTGATATTTGTTCGTTCACAGGCCTTTTCTCTTGTGGGGCGAAATTTACATATAAAATGCTCAAAGTCTTAAGTGTATTGCTGCAAGATGTAAAATGCACATGTGCCAGCCAAACCGCTACCCACAGGCAGAATATCGCCACACCCTGGACGGTCCCACAGGTCCCACTTCTGTCTCCCTCCCATCCCCAGAAGAAACCACTGGTCTAGTATTTTCCACCTTTGTGTAATTCCCAGCTCCTCCCACTCCACCAAGCATGTGTGATCGATCCGTATCGTGTGCACAGGCAGCTTCTGTTTTTTGCTAACAGGCCATTGTCTGAATAGATCACAATTAGCCGAGCATGGCGGTGGAGCATTCCACATCTAATGCCTAGAGCTTGTGAACGTGACTTATTGGAAACAGTTTTTGCAGATGTCCACAAGCAAAACGTAATTAAGTGAAAAAGGGTTTTGCCTACATCATTAAGGATCCTGAGGTGAGGTCATCTTGGATCCGGTGGGCCCTCAACCCAATGAGGCGTGTCCTTGTAGAGACAGAAGGGAAGGAGGCAGAGATTGGAGTCCTGAGGCCATAAAACCAAGGAGCACCTGGAGCCACCAGGAACTCCAAGAGCCTTTGGTCAGCCCTGCTGACCCCTTCATGTCAGACTCCTGACCTCCAGAACTGTGAGACGATACATTTCCAGTGTTTTAAGCCCTCCATTTTGTGGTAATATGTTATAGCAGCCACAGGAAACAGACATGTGCAATTGTAAAATATTGACAGATTTCTCCAATGCCCTCTCACCCAGGCTCTAAGCTCCGTGAAGACTGGGCGGTATTCTTTTTTTCTATTTTGCCCCAGAGAAGGGCCTGACAAATGCACACACTCAGAAAACATCTGTGATTGAAAGGCAGGGGGGCTGGGTGTGGGGGCACACGCCTGTAATCCCAGCACTTTGGGAGGCCAAGACGGGTGGATCACCTGAGGTCAGGAGATGGAGACCATCCTGGCCAACACAATGAAACCCCATCTCTACTAAAAACACAAAAAACTAGCCGGGTGTGATAGTACATGCCTGTAGTCCCAGCTACTTGGGAGGAAGGCTGGGCAGGAAAATCGCTTGAACCCAGGAGGTGGAGGTTGCAGTGAGCCGAGATCACGCCATTGCACTCCAGCCTGGGTAACAGAGTAAGACCCTCACAAAACAAACAAAGAAACAAACGAAAAGGGCAGGGGAAGGTGTGGGGGCAAGGAAGCCTCAGCAGTGAGCCATCCCTGGAGGACAGGGTCACCACAAGAGGGACTGGGCCTCTGGGCAGCAGAACTGCAAGGACCCCCAGCCGCCATGCCAGACCCAGCCCTTCCACAGCTCCCAAGAGGAGGTTTGCCAGTTTTCATCAAATGTCTCCCATCCAAGTACTAATCACGTCCGACCCTGCTTAGCTCCCGAGATCAGATGACATCAGGTGCGTTCAGGGTGGTAGAGCCCTAGACTGTTTTCAGCAAATGTTACTAAACCGCCAACCCTAACGAGTCAGGCTTCCAACCTCTGCCCACTGACTTCACATTTAAACGCTCCCCATGCAGAAGCCTCCCCAGCTAAGCGGAGGATAGCAGCCTCCCCCAAATCTTCCGTCATTCACAGTGACAACACCCCAGCCCCACCTCCATCTCCCCTGCAGCCCTGGAGGCTAAAGGAACAACTTGGGGTGGCGCGCCAGGAGCTTGTCAAGAGCCAGACTGGCTCCTCTGCTCTGTCATGAGTTTCCTTTTATTCATGTCCGGGTTCCCTTCTCCTCGTCTGTTGAGCGAAGGGATCTGGAACTCATCCTAAGCAAAACAAAATAGCTGTTTCCCCAGAAGCAATTCACAAATGTGGTCTCAGGCCCACCCAGCCCTGCAGGGCCAGCATCTGCATTTCAGCAAGATCTGCATGAAATGCTTGCACGGTGCTCGTGGAACAGGGATTCCCCCCCTCTGGCTCATGGCCATTCCTGCTGCCCCAGGATTGGCCACAACCCTACCCCCAAGCCCCACCTGCGTCTGTGGCTTGAGATGGGGCTCCTCCCTCACTGCTGTAAAGGCAGACTTCCTCACGCACTAGTCTAAACACAAGCACGCCGCCCCCTCACACGCACCTCAGGAAGCTCTTACCATTTCCAGTTGGGCTCAGCGCAAAGGTCACCTCCTCTGAGACGCTTCCAACCATGCCGTGTCATATAAACCCCCCATCCCCAGAGACACATGACCCTCCCGGCATGATCCACCATCTGAAGCTCATACATGCATCTTGTCTGACTTCCCATTAGAACAAAGCTCCATGAGGACAGGGACCGCACTGCCTCGTCCATCCTAGGCCAGGCACGGGGCAGGAGCTCGGCCAGCGCCAGGGGTGGCATGGGTTACACCCGACACTGCAGTTTCCAAACAGACCCAAAGAGCCTCAGGGCACACAAACGGTTGGAATCCAGCCATTACCCACCAGCTGCCATAAAATGTGTGAGATAAAGCCAGCCAAAGAGCTTACCACAAAATGTAGCAATTCACTCCATCAGCCAGGGGAAGAGGATCTTAGAAAATAAAGCTGTGCTCATGAGTGCTTCTCCCGCAGCAAAGAGAAGAGCGCAGCGTCCGCGCTTCCCCAGAAGGGCATCCCGGCTCTGCACTGGGCAGGCAGGAGAGCACAACAACCGACACCAAGCAAGGCCAGCCCGGCTCTGCGTGGGGGGTATGGGGGTGTCACACCAGTTTTAGGCTCCATCTGCACACAGGAGTCCAGCTTTGTTTTGGTGTGTTTGAGACAGAGTCTCACTCCGTCGCCCAGGCTGGAGTGCAGTGGCACAATCTCAACTCTGCAACCTCCGCCTCCCAGGTTCAACTGATTCTCCTGACTCCGCCTCCTGAGTAACTTGGATTACAGGCACCTGCCACCACGCCCGGCTAAGTTTTGTATTTTCAGTAGAGACAGGGTTTCACCATATTGGCCAGTCTGGTCTCGAACTCCTGACCTCAGGTGATCCTTCCACCTTGGCCTCCCAAAGGGCTGCGATCATAGGCGCGAGCCACCGCGCCCGGCCCAGCTTTAGTTTAGAGCAGCTGACCAGGCAGGGCGCCCAGAAAGGCTCCTTCCCAGGTGAAATGCCCCCTTCACAGACGGAGCTGCAATGACTCTAGCTCCATCCCGGGAGCTGTGGATCAGACGTCACCAGTGCCCACAGGGGATATTCTCGTCCCAGGGCTACAGTGGGATTATCTTCTTCCCTCATTAGCTGAGCGGGATAGAAAATAAAACCCCGAAGCTATAGCTTACAGGACATGCGACTCCGCAGAAGCAATACAGAGAACGCCACCCAGAAAAGCCAAAGTCACCTCGTACCCGTCCCCAGGACTCACTTCCCGGGGACTTACCAGCTCCACCAGGAAGGCAGGGACCACTCCGCCCGCTTTGGAGAAGGCCCAGGGGAAGTTGAGCAGGCCAGCTCCCAGCGCGGACTTCATGAGGATGAAGACAGCGCCCATCGAGGACAGAGTGGCAGCAGCTGTGGCAGGGTGAGGCTTTTCTGGAAGGCCTCTGCTTCCTGGTGTCTGTCCCTCCATGGCTAGAGGCGGCAGAGGGGTGGAGAGAAAGCAGAGTCTTCACACTTTCTTCCCTCCCTAAGTTCCTTGGCGTCAGCTCCCCCTTTCCAAAGGGTGCTGCATGCATCTTCCCACAACTTCTAGTCCCCCTTCCTCTCCCATTCCCTACCCACATTATTCTCACTCCTGCTCTCCCACTAGACCCCAAGGCAACCTCACCCCTTCCCCCTCCCTCTCTCTTCCCCCAAACCCCCAACCTTCCTCATTCCCATCAATCCTCTCTCCCCGCATTCCCATCCACCTCCTTTGCTTCCAGCCAAACTTCTGTACAGAACCCCAGTCCCTGAGGCTTACCACCAAATCCAACTTTCAAGGTGCCGGACGGTCTTCGGCTGTTGGCGATGGGGCTCGGGCTCACTCCAGGTGGCTCAGTTGCATTTCTTGGGGCCAGAGGGGTGGGAGAAGGAAGATTCTAGCTTGGCCAGGGGTGGTTGAGTCATTAATTAAAGGATCCCTAGCGATTATCTGTCAGGGTCAGGCCCCTCTACACCTAAGAGGACAGCAACAAGTAGTCAGGGCCATGGGTCCCAAGAATTTGCAGCTTTTGAGACTTCTGACCTGAGCAAGGAAGGCTTAAGACTCCCGCCTCTCCCCAGCCCCCTGCAGGCCCGGCTCTGGGGGTGGAGCTTTCTCAGCTGCGCTGGAGGGTGACAGGGAGCTCGGCTGGGAGCAACATGGGGCAGGGGAGCAGGCACCATGATCTCATGGCAGCTTCTGCAGCACCTCCATCCTCAGATGCCTCTCCAAGGCCCCCAGCCCAAGGGAGGGGGCTTTTTGAAAAGCGCACTGAGCCCAGCCTCCTCATCTGCAGAACAGGCTCCACCGTCTGCAGGTACTCCCCGCAAGGTGGTTTCCTTTACTTCCTTCACCCAACTCCAGCAGGTGCACCTCAGAGCTAATCCCATGCACACGAGTCACCTGCGGGCCTTGTTGAAAGCTTGGGGGAGGCGGCGGCTGCTGGTCCCTAGGCCACGCTTGATCTCTCCAATCTGATACGTGGTCAGCTAAGGGGACAGAATATCGGAGACGGCCCCATTCCGGAAAATGCTGGCACATGCAGGTCAGATCTGCAATTTGACTGTTTATTCCTGGAACCCCAGCTCCCTCTCACCTGCATTCTCAAACTCCACTTTGCCTCAGAATCCACTGGAGGGTTTGTTCAAACACAGACCACCAGACCCCAGCCCATGTTTCTGACTGAGTGTCTCCGGGGCGGGGTCTGGGCACCTGCCTTTCTAACCGGTTCCCAGGTGACTCCAATGCTGCTGGTTCGGCCCCTCGCTGAGAAGCACTGCTTTCACTTAAATATCCTCAATGCCCAGAACCCCTCCCCTCGTTGCATCTAATCAGTCCTTATCTGTCCGACACCAGATCAGCCCCAAAGCCTTCTTTTCGATGTGGTTGCTAACAGTCTCAACCCCTGACTCCTGTTACCTCCTGATGAGCCGGCAGGTTCCAAACTCTGTGGCTCACACAATGGCTGCTCCATAAACGCCCAACCAGCAGAGTCAGTGGCTGGCTTCCCAGCAGGGGCAAGTGAAAGGGAGCCGGGATTGCAGTCCCGGAGCTCCAGGCTGGACAATGATGCGGATGGCATTCACGCCACTGCTGCATAAATGTGCTGCTGAGAACCCAGCCTGGATAAGTTCACGCAAATTCCCGGCCGGGTATCCCCACAGTTTCCCCCAACTCCCACCCTGCATCAAGCAGGAACTGGGCTCAGGCAGGTGGAGCACGTGGCTCAGAGCATCACAGCTGGCAAACAACAAGGCTGCGATTCACTCTGAGTCAGGCTCCTTCCAGAGGCTGCAATGTCACACGGCCTTCTGCCCCACAAGGACTCTGACAGTGCCTGAATGAGTGAGTGTGTGAGAGAATGAATGAACGAATACACAGAGTCCACAAAAGAGAGGAAAGGGAACGTCGTTTGACTGTTCCCCTGTGTTAGGCTCCTGAGGCTGCCAACACAGACTCAGGGGCTTAGAACAACAGAAAGTTATTCTGTCATGGTCTTGGAGGTCAGAAGTTGGTCAAGGTATAAACGGGGACATGCTGCCTCTGGAGGCCATGGAGGGCGGATCCTTCCTGCCTCTTCCAGCTCCTGGGGGCTCAGGCGCTCCCTGGCTTGTGACTGCATTGCTGCCGTCTCTGCCAGCATCATCTTCCCAAGCTTTCTCCTCTGTGTCTTCTCTTTTCAGGAAGGCCCACCCAGATAATCCAAGATGATCCCATCTTGAGATCATTAATTATATTTGCAAAGACCCTTTTTCCAAATAAGGTAACAGTCAGGCTCCAGGGCGTGGCATAATTATGTCTACTAGGGGCCACCATTCAGCCCACTACACCGCTCACATCTGAGATCTGTTTGAGTTCTCATCAGTCATTCAACAAACACTGAGTGCCTACTGTATGCAGGCACTGGAGCTCAAAGGTGAAAGAGAAGGCTCCTCCAGAGAAGGGGACGGTCCCGTGGGGAGCGCAAGAAGAGACACGCCACCCTAGCCCAATGGGAGGACTGGACTACCAGACCCAAGAATGGAGGTGAATCTGGAGGGGCTTCCTGGTGAAGGTATGGGGGCTGAGGGGACATCTGTGCACCATTGGTGAAGGGCTGGGAGGATGTTCTGGGAAGCAGAGACTCCCAGTGGCAGGTGCATGAGCCAGTGCTCCCGGGAAGGGCCCCAGGGGACTGGGGTTCCCTGGGATAGAGACCTAGGTCAGCGCTGAGCTGGGAAAAGGCTTAAACTCTTGTGTCCCACTCACTGGAGGGTCACTAAACCATGTGGAGATGGCACTGGACACAGCAGGGAAGAAGGGGGCTGCGGGTGACACTGCAGGCAGGGCCCGTGCAGTACCCAGGGTGGCAGAGGGCGGGGACCACACGCCGTATTCCCACAGCTCTCCCAGGCCTGCCAAAGAGGCCAAGTCATTCCTGCTTCCCCCCAAATCCAGCCTCCTGAGAAAGGAGATAAAGGGCCCTTCATCAGCGGCTGGGGGCTTTGTAGTCCTTAATCTCCACTCGGGGGCTGGGCGGACACTTCCCTGTCCCCGCCGGTGGGTCCCTCATTAGCGGCCCATTAACGTGCATGACTTCGAAATTGGCCATTGGGCTGTGAAATTCCAGGCAATGGGGAAAACCTCTTAATTCGGAGGGGCTTTCATATCCACTCTCTGCCGGCATCACAGGGCTGCGTGACCTTTCCCGAGCTGTGGAGGGGCGCCCTGCTGGGCTGCATCTGCAGCCGGCGGGCAGGCGGGTGGGCGGCCACCCCTCTGCTTAGTCGGCCCAGCCCACCCAGACCTGACACTGGCTCCAGTGCGGCAGGAGCACGAGGAGGCCACACAGAGGTGCCCGTGTGGATGCTGTCAGCCATGGCCCACACTGCACACTGCACCCTGCACAGGAGCGCCCAGCCCGGGGCGGCCTCTCTCCCCTGTGCTGCAGGGACCCACCTCACCAAGGGAGCGCCTGAGGACCCCTCCCTTCCTTCCCCAGAGTCCGTGTCAGGTCACAGGCTTAGGAACTTTCGCAACAAAGTGGCCTCTGATCGTTTCCGAGATCTTTCTGCTCATGTCTGTTAGAAAATTCTGGAGAGGCCCGGTGGCTCACACAGAGGCGGGCGGATCACCTGAGATCAGGAGTTCGAGGCCAGCCTGGCCAACATGGCAAACCTCCTGTCTCTACTAAAACTACAAATATTAGCTGGGCGTGCTGGCAGGCATCTGTAACCCAGCTACTCGGGAGGCTGAAGCAGGAGAATCACCTGAACCCGGGAGGTGGAGGTTGCAGTGAGCCGAGATCGTGCCATTGCACTCTAGCCTGGGCGACAAGAGCGAAACTCCATCTCAAAAAACAAAAAACCAACAACAACAACAACAAAACCCCAGAAAATTCCAGAGAACAGATGACGGTAGGCCTCAGGAGCTAGCCGGCTGCAGCACACAGTATCGTCACCCTGGCTCTGGGGTCTCAGGCGTGAGCCTCACTCGAGTCACCTGCGAAATGGGAGGACACAAGCGCCTGCTCTCCGGGGCTGTCAGGAGGGGCCCGCAGAAGGTGTGCACAGCGTCGGAGTGGCACGTGGCAGCTGCTGAGGTTGGAACAGAAATGTGTGCCATATTCCATTATCCAAATTTCCGTTTTCACCAGGGCCCAATTCGGAGCTTCTAGAACAGTATCCTGAACCTTAGCTACGCAAGATCCACCTTGGGACTTTTTACACTACCGATGCCAGGCCCACCCGCAAAACTGCACATTAAACTGGCCTGGGGCAGCTCTAGGCGTCAGAATTTTTTTTTTTTTTTTTTTGAGACAAGAGTCTCACTCTGTTGCCCAGGCTGGAATGCAGTGGCACGATCTCGGCTCACCGCAGCCTCTGCCTCCCAGGTTCAAGCCATTCTCCTGCCTCAGCCTCCCAAGTAGCTGGGATTACAGACGTGCACCACCACGCCCAGCTAATTTTTGTATTTTTAGTAGAGATGTGGTTTCACCATGTCGGCCAGGCTGGTCTCGAACCCCGGACCTCAGGTAATCGGTCCGCCTTGGCCTCCCAAAGTGCTGGGATTATGGGCAGTCAGAATTTCTACGAAGCTCCCCTAGGAGGGTCTACCATGCTGTGAGGGTAGAGAACCCAATTCTTAGGGCCTCCCGCTGGCCCTGCTGTCCCCGAGACTGAAGCCCCTCCTTTCTCCGAAGCTGTCAGCCCTAGGCCTGGCCCGCGAAGTCTGCTTAGTAAGTGGCGCAGCAAGCCCCGTATGGCGGAGTAGAGCCGGCCTCCACCTTCTCAGATGGTGGGAGGGGCCCCAGCTGCAGCAATTACCAGGGACCAAAAATCCTCGGATGGGAGACACATGTCATAGGGATAGAGAAACTTCTTGTGGTCGGTGAAATGATGGCCTCAACGATGTCCTCATCCGAACCTCCAGGCCTTGTATGTTACCCCACATGGCAAAAGGGGCTTCACAGATGAGATCGGGGACCTTGTGGGGAGGGGACCCTGAGCTATCCAGGTGTGCTCTACATGTAATTAGTGTCCTTCTAACACGGATGCAGGAGGGGCCCGAGGTCAGAGAGGAGACAGTGGTGTGGAGACAGCAGCAGAGGCTAGATGGGTGTGCCTGGAAGACAGAGGAGGGGCCGCTGGGTGCTGGGAAAGGCAGGGAAATGGGTTCTCACCTAAGGCTTCAGGAAGGAACCAGCCCTGCCAACACCTTGATTTTAGGCCAGTGAGCCCGAATTTGCACTTCCAATTTCTGGAACCATAGGAGCATAAGTATGTTTTAAGCCACTAAATTTGTGGTAGTTTGTACAGGTGGCAATAGGACCCACATACAGCAGCATCCTGAATTCCGATCCTTGGGCAGTTCTGAGAGGACAGGCTGGTGGGCTCCCCCTGGGCCCAGCAGCAGAGGCTGGATCCCTCAGGGGACGCAGCCACAGGCCACAGGCCTTGTCACATCCCGCGGTCCCCACCTGGTGGCTGCTTCTCCAGAGCTGTAGTCAGAAGACCTGCTGTGGGTAAAGCAGTAAACGGGTGAACTGTGGAAGGGAAAGGAAGCATCCTTTAGGCTCACTCTCCTCCTGCCACTGTGTCCAATGGAGGAAACACTGGGGGTGCAGTGGGGGGTGGTCAGCAGCCAACACAGGGCTGGGGGCAGAGGGCAGGGAGGAGGACGTGGTGCCAGGGCTGAGCCCACAGGGTCTTCATCCAGGGAATTCTGACCCCTTGGGTCCCCACTGACACTGGGGGTCGGAAGGGCACAAGAACCTCTCCCAGGTTCTAAGCCAGGGCTCCCGAGGGCATGTTAAGAATTAACATGACATCAGATTCACTTTTTTTAAAATCCATTCTGGGGCTTACCATTTTAAAGTGTGCAGTCCGGTGGCTTTAAGTACTCACAATGTTGTGCCAGTATCACCACTATCTAATTCCAGAACATTTTCAGCAGCCCCAAAGGAAGATCCCTTCCCCCCAGCTCCTGGCAACCACGAATCAACTCCCTGTTTTTGTGAACTGTTTACTGTGCAGACTTCATCACACATGACGTGGCCTTTTGTGTCTGGCTTCTTTTACTCAGCATGTTCCTGGGGTTCCCCCACGTGGGAGCACGTGTGAGAACTTCGTTTCTTTTTATGGCCATGTTCAATGGCATGGAGAGACCACCTTTGTCCATGTGGCCATCACTGCTAGACGTGTGGGCTGGCCCCGTCTTCTGGCTACTGTGAATAGTACAGGTGTGAACTTCTACACAGATGTTTTTCTTTGAACACCTTCTTTTCAGTTCTCTTGTGTATAGGCTTAGGGATTGCTGGGTCACAGTTCCAGTAGTTGTTTGCTCTTGGGAGCTTTTATAAGAGATTCCTAGTCCCTTCCCAAGGAACAGATGATCTAGTCAAGCTGGGATGAGGCCAGGGATCTGTATTTCTAGGACACTCACCTGCAATGCCTTCTTGTTACCAGCAAATGACACCATTATTCCGTGAGTTAATATCCAATTAAGGGGGTGGCGCCAGCCATTTTTTTTTAAATGAAGAATTTCAATATTTCTCTAGAAACGTCTATCTAATCTGTATATAAAAAGGGAGACAAACTTTTTGCATATCCTTGACTCTATATTTTGTGTCCTGTGAAAGCAAAATCTAAGTTAACCCTCCCGTTACTTCCAGTAGGCGGCACCCTGCACCCGCCATGGGAGGGAGGCAGCCTGGCGCTGAGGGCTTCAGAGCTCATGCCCAGGCCAGACCTGGGTTTTCTCCCGAGAAATGGCTCTGAGAGCCCTGGGTGGGATCATGCCCACGAACCGTTGGCCTGAGGCACAGAGACAAGGGCTCAGCAGGTCTCAGGGCCATCGCTGTGGGCCAGGCTCACCCACCCTTTCCTGGAAGGTCTCCTTGGAGCCATCGTACGTGGGACACATTCTGCACGAAACGGACAAGTGTGTGTGCAAAGAAAGATCTAGACTTGAGTGTCCTGTACAGGGGAGGGGGCCAAAGGGGGAGGCACTATTTGCATCTCATCTCAAAGGTTCCTGCAGTCGGGGCCACTGCCTGAGTCTCCAGAGAGAGCCACGGCGAAGGATGACATCTGGCCCCTCTCATGGTCCCCAGGCCCCCTGTGAACCCCAGGTGTATCTGTGGTTGTGGCTGGTTGGTCTTTTGTTTTTTGTTTTTTAGAGACAGAGTCTTGCTTACGTTGGCCAGGCTGGCCTCAAGTGATCCTCCTGCTTCGGCCACCCAGTGTTGGGATAACAGGCAGGGCCACTGCCAGCTGGCCTTTTCTGGCTTGTTAAAAAGATGTAGCTGTTCACTAGGACAATGAGAGCCCATGCCAGGGGCAAAAAGGAATCCTTTTGAAGGGGGGCTTGGCCCAGCCCAGGACCACGAGTGGGCCTAGGTGACAGAACGTGGCCTCAACCTCTAGGCACGTGTGTCCCTGTAATGGCTGACACCGGCACTGGCTGCCAGGCACACGGCTAAGCACATGGCCTGGGTGACACCACGTACCCAACACACAGCAGTCAGTGGAGTGAAGGCCCCTGGCTAGGGCACACAGCAGGAGTGGCCGGGCTGAACTGGACCCAGGCAGCTTGCGTCTAGGGCCAGGGCCATGACATCCTCTCCAGGACCTCCAAGGCAGACCCCAGTATCCCACGGCTGCCACCCAGCAAAGGGGGCGTCCCTCCAGGGCCTCTTCTGTTGGGTGGCACATCTGAATGCCAGACTCAGCCACCTCAGCAGACCACATGGATCCACTTCCTCCCAGAGACCTAATCCCCTTTCGACATAAACTCTCCACCAGGGCATTCTCTCTCCAGGCTCACCGTCACCTGCTCCTTCCCTCAATCCTCCCAGACTCTGTCCCAAGGCCCCGCAGCATCTGGGTATCCTCCTGATGTGTCGCTGTCCCTTTAGAGAGAGACAGACAGACATGGGACATCACACAGACACCAGCAGGAGAGAACACGGGTGAAGTACACAGGTTTTGGAACTGAGGACAACCTGAGTTCAAATTCTGCCTTGGCTTCTAGTTGTATGACTGGGCAAGGCGATGAGCGATCCCCGGGCTTCTCTTTTACCTGTGTGATGGGTCCAGTGATGCCCACCTTACAGTGTGTGGGGAATGAAACAAAAACACATGTTATAACTAGCACAGCATGCCTGGCACACAGCTCCTCATGACACCATTCTGGCAACTGGACAGAAAGGGTCCTCGCCTCCTGGTTCGAGGCAAAACCTTTACCATAACCCTGTCCTTTATGGTCCTGAGCCCCAGAAGGTGAGCAGCCTGCACCTGGAGAGACCTGTGAGACGAGAGGCTCCACAGCCCAACAGCATGCAAGACCCTCATGTGGATAAGGAGAGTGGCTCAGAGCCACAGCCACCTGCTAAGGACAGCAGGGCTCCTGAGTGCCAGATGCTTGCAGCCCTCCGGCTGCCTGTGAGGCCCTATACCCTTGGGATAGGAAGGAATGCCTCACGGGACCTCAGCAACATATTTGGATTCTCGAAGCAACGTGGGCAGAGTACAGTGAGAGCCTCAAGGTGAGCACGTGACCTGCCGGGGACGAAAAGAATCGCAAGGGACAGTCGGCCCGGCGGCTCCTTCCCTGAGTGGGCCATGTTTTCTGCCCGTGACCTCAGCAGCACCCTTATCAGTCCCCGCACAGCCTCTGCCCCCCTTCCCAGTCACCCTCGCCTTTGCTGTGCAGGCTGTTGCTCGGCCAGTCAGCATACAACACCCTGTTCAGGTGGGGATCAACGGTTAACAGGCTACCTGGGATCAGGCAATGCTTTCTCAGATATGACCCCTGATACACAAGCAACCAAAGAAAAAAAACAGCAAAAATGGACTTCAAGATGAAAACCTTTTCTATTTCAAAGGATGGCATCAAGAGAGTGAAAGGACAGCCCAAAGAACAAGAGACAATATCTGCAAGTTCCATCACTGATAAGGGGCTCGCCTAAGAACTCCTACAATTCAATAAAAAGACAACCCAACTAAAATGTGGACAAAGGCTCTGAACAGACATTTCTCCAAAGAAGACAGACAAATGGGCAACAGACACATGAAGAGACACTCAACGTCGTTAGTCTTCAGGGAGGTGCAAGTGAAAGCTGCAGTGAGATAGTGCTGCACACCCACCAGGATGGCTAGCATTTATAAGACGGGGAACTGCAGGTACTGACGAAGATGTGGAGAAAGGGGGGCTCTCGCACGCTGCTGGCAAGAATGCAAGATGGTGCAGTGGCTTTAGAAAAAAAGTCTGGCAACTCCTCAAAAACTTAAACACAAAGTGGTATTTCACACCTAGGTACACTCCCAACAGAAAAAAAAAAAAAACAACTATGTTCGCACAAACCCCATACACAAATACTCAGAGCAGCGCACACAATGCCAAAAAGTGGGAACACCACAAATGTCCACCAGCTGAGGAAGACAGAAACACAACCGCTCTAGCCACACCACAAATGTCCACCAGCTGAGGAAGACAGAAACACAACCGCTCTAGCCACACCACAAATGTCCACCAGCTGAGGAAGACAGAAACACAACCGCTCTAGCCACACCACAGGACACTGCTCAGCCACAAGCAGGAATGAGTCTTGATACCTGCTACAGCGCTGGTCAATGAATCCTGAAAACACGACACGAAGTGAAAAGAGCTGGACGCCAAGGACCCTGTACTGTGCGATCCCATTGAAAGGACATGTCCAGAACAGGCCGATCCACAGAGCAGCCCGGCCGTTGGCAGCCTGGGGGCAGGTGATGAACGCGGGTGACTGCTGGGGGGAGAGGGGTTTTTCTCTGGGGTGATGGAAGTGTTCCGGAACCTGCACAGCCTTGTGAATACACCAAAAACCACTGAGCTCTACACTATAAAGTGGAGAATGTTATGTGAATTACGTCTCAGTAAACACAAATTAGCAGGTTGATTCAGAACCCATTCCAGACCGTCATCAAAGAGAAATGGGACAAGTGAAAAGAGTCCGTTACACAGTATCTTTAAGCTTCAGATGGGTAATACATATTTATTGAAAATTTTCTTCACCGACAATGGTGAAATCAAGACCTCAAATTACAAAACATGGTGGCAGGTGATACTTACAAAAATAAAGCGAAGGTCTATGTTTCACAGATTTGTGCATGTTTCCTTCAAATCTCAGTCTGTACTGTCATTAAAAAGATCATGGAATCTATGTTGTTCCTCATGATGAAATAGTAAAAAAAACTGCATTCCACTGACAAAAAAAATAGCTTTGCTTCCAAATAGCACAAGTCTTTAAAGTGACTTTTCCCAACAATAAATATAGAAAATAGCCTTTAACAAGCGTATTTTAGCTTGGTCAGGGTTGTGTCATTTGTTTGGAAAGTACATCCTTCCCCTGCAGTCAGCAGACCCCAGACAGCCTTTCCAGGTTCCCCCGAGTCTTTGGTGCGCACAGCTGCCCGGTGGGAAGTCTCACTGGCGGCAGAGCCACTAAGTTCCTCCTGACGGGACCCACAGGATTCTTCTCGATGTACCAGGAGCCTCTGCCCATCACAGGAGGGCAGGCCCATGCAGAACAGACTCTAACAAACCTACAGCTGGAAACTGGATCCCTTTTAAACCAGGCACCACCACAGCTCGGCTCACCCACCAGCGCCATCCGTGAAGGCTCGCTCCAGCCCTCACGGTCAGCCAGGCTGCCGGTCACACCGAAGGGGTCTTTGGCGGGTGAACCTGCTGCATGAGCTGCGGGCGCTTCACCCTGGGCTTCCTCCGCTTCGGCCTGCTCTTGGCCTTGTTGATTTGTACCACAAAGAAGGCCAGGACCACCATGGCTCCCAGGAAGGCGAAGACAGGAATGGTCTGGCCCACCTCCTGGTTGTAGCGGCCAGGCATGATCCCTGCAAGAGCACAGCCAGTGAACAGGCAGGAACGCCACAGAGCTACCATGACAGGCTTTTTCTATGACAGCTGGATTCATCAGAAGCTAAATGCGAGCTAATTTCACTAGCTGGGCTTGCAGGGCATACATCATTTTTAAGCCTTAGCTAAAGTAACCCAGGCCATTAATAAAGAATGGATGAGAGCAAAGAGCAGCCACATTCCCAGTCCGCGGAGAAGCCACTTCCTGTGGGGGTGGAGGGCTCGGTGGGGTCTCTGCTGCCCTTCCTCCCTGGGCTCCCCACAGACGGATGATCAGGCCCAGCTATGCTTCTGTCACAACCTACCGAAGGGAGGCCCAGAGGCGCTCTGTGTTTCTCTAAACACAAGGGAAGATGGGCACGTCTCTATCCAGGGGAGAAGGAGGGGCCTGTGGTTCCAGCTGAGTGGGAGGAGGAGAAAGGGGGCGTAGCGGAAGAAGCACCCCTGGCTGTGCCCCACCTTTGGGGAAAGCCCTCCATAGAGGGGACATGTGGCTGAAAACCAGGACAGGCCATCAGAGGACCCCTGGTTCCAAATGTCAATACGAGTGGACAATGCCAAGGGCTCTGGAATTTACCCTCAGCGCACCCCGTGAGCTATGCGCAAGGCCCTCAGGACCCTGGCACCACCACGCGGTGTCCAGGGCTGGACTGCATGGACAGGAGTGCCCCTTCCTGATCCCATTTCTGGATAATTCCTAGAACCCAGAGAAACTCCCCTGGTAGCTGTAAACTCTTTGGAAGAGTACGGGGGACTCTAGAGCAAAAGAACTGCCCGGGTTCGGCTAGAAAGACCTGGTATCAACTGCCTTGGATAGCAGAGAAGAACCCGCCCCAGGCAGTCTATGTAGCCAGTCAGGATCCTTGGAGAGACAGACAGGATGAGAGCACCAACGGACACACCCCAGCTCAGTCAAGTCCCTCCCAGGGGGGCAGGGCAGAAAACTGAAGGGGCCTTCTGGGCTGAGGGCAGGGAGCCAGGGTGGCTGCTGCCATTGGCTGGGACCCAAACCAGCAGACAGGCGATCTGTGAGGGACATAATAGGTGGCTGGCAGAACTTTCCTAAAGAGAATGCAAGTTACTTTGAACATGTTTAAGTAGATCACCCGGCCGTTGTAAAATAAATTCAAGTGTGAAAATCTAGGTAGCATTTTCTAAGGGAAACAACAATCTCTTAATCTCTCAGGCCTGCCCTTGGTCGTGCTGGTTTGTGCCAAAAAAGAAGCCAAGAGCCAAGGCCACTATGGCTCCCAGGAAGGCAGAGACACGGACAGTCTGGCCTGCCTCCTGGGGGAGGGAGGGAGACTCCTTTCAACAAAATACAGGATGACTGAGCACAATCACAAAGCACCCAAGAACGCACCTCCAGGAATGTCCCAGGCGCCGCTCTCTCCAGGGGACAAGGGCCTCACTTGAGGGCGATTCGATCGAAAGTTGGGTAACACCACTTTGTCCAGGTCGATGGAGAGTAGCTTCTGATGTTTCCAAAGGTTACTTCAGGAAAATGGATTAAAACAAACAAACAAAATAAGCCATTGTACTAGTCTAGGAAGCTCAACTGAAACCCAAGAAAGTGATCTATGGGGAGATATGAAAGCTATTTGCGTCCACGGCCACCTAAATGCCACTGACAGCAACTCTGGTGGCCGTTTCCACGTCCCGAGAGAGAAAGATCAAAATCAAGTCCCTGTTCATGAGATTCTTTTTCTTTTTTTTTTTTTTTTTTTTTTTGAGACGGAGTCTTGCTCTGTCGCCCAGGCTGGGGTGCAGTGGCACGATCTCGGCTCACTGTAAGCTCCGCCTCCCGGGTTCACACCATTCTCCTGCCTCAGCCTCCCGAGTAGCTGGGACTACAGGCGCCCGCCACCATGCCCAGCTAATTTTTTGTATTTTTAGCAGAGATGGGGTTTCACCGTGGTCTCGATCTCCTGAGCTCGTGATCCACCCGCCTCAGCCTCCCAAAGTGCTGGGATTATAAGCGTGAGCCACCGCGCCCGGCCTGTTCATGAGATTCTACTGAGTTTACAATATGACCAGCAGGAGCCTGTTTTTGCATAAAGCTGGAAACATGACCAAGCGCCTCGGGAGGACACTCCAAGCGAGGCCCTGGAAGGAGCCTGTGGGCGGGAGGAGCTGAGCCTGCTGAGTGGACACGAGCCTGGGGCTATCGAGGTCCGCTCCCTAAGGCCTGGAGAGTCAGAGGCAATGGTGACTCCACAACCACTGCATATTATGGAGTGGGCAAACTGCTGCTGGGAACCAGACAGCATCTTTGTCTCTGAAGAAACCACTGTCTCCAGAGAGAATACGAAACATACAAGGAACCAACAATGGGGGAGAGTCTGAGCAGCAAAACGTGGGGTCCCCATCTGCCTTGCCTACAGGCGGGGGACGATCAAATGAACGTGTGCGCTTTCTGTACTCTGCGGTGCAGAGTATCATTATTAACTCTGGGATCTTAAAAACTTTTCAGGCCAATGCAGTTTAGACCCAAAGAACAGAGAGAGGCTGATATGCTGGCAACAGCAGCACAGAGCTTGGGAGGACACCGGAGCTAGAGCGAAGAGCGCGATGGGAAAAACACTACTCTGGCTTAAGTAAGGGAGAAGAATACAGTAAGTTTGCAAATTAAAAATTCTCTATTTTTCGGTTATTTACTCATTTGGAAACTGTCGGCCTGTCTCTTTCACTTTGGGCAAGTGAAAGCAAAGACGTCCAGTCCTATCAGCAATTAGACAGAAAGTCAAGGCCAAGCTGGCGGGCAAGGGCTGGTCTGAGTACAGCCTTCTCAGGCAGGCAAGAGAGAGACTCCCACTCGATACTCCCAGCTCGGCAACTGCCTGAATGCCAATGAGCACTCATTATAACCCGTCCTATTTTACAGGATTTAATTTTACACTTCAGGTTTAATCAGTCTGAAAATTAAACTGACAGTGTTAAGTTACGGAATCAATGATATTTAGGCTTTATGACTTTGTAGCTGAATAATATATGGGCTATATTTCCATTCTTTTTTTTTTTTTTTTTTTTTTTTTTTGAGACGGAGTCTCGCTCTGTCTCCCAGGCTGGAGTGCAGTGGCGCAATCTCGGCTCACTGCAAGCTCCGCCTCCCGGGTTCACGCCATTCTCCTGCCTCAGCCTCTCCGAGTAGCTGGGACTACAGGTGCCCGCCACCACACCCGGCTAATTTTTTTGTATTTTTAGTAGAGACGGGGTTTTACCATGGTCTCGATCTCCTGACCTCGGGATCCACCCGCCTCGGCGTCCCAAATTGCTGGGATTACAAGTGTGAGCCACCGCGCCTGGCCACTGTATTTCCATTCTAACGGTGACATCCTGTTCCAGAATCTAATTCTTTGGCGATGGCACTTTCTAGTGGAGCAGTCACGGTAACAGTCCACATCCATTACCATGTGACTGCTTTACAGCATACTGACGGAAGGACTGAGGAGCCACCGGAGCAGGGGTTCCTCTCAGGGAGGACGCTGACACTTCCATAGCTGCCCTAGGTATGGGCACCTAATGCCAACAGAGAAGCCCAAAGCGCCTCTCCACTTCACAGATGGAAACCTGCCCCTGGCACTGGGCTGACAGCATCTGGAGCTATCTCCTGGTCTCAAGTCTCTTTTAGAGACTCAGAATATGCATCGATCTAGGTCTCTGGGGACCGAGAATAATTTTCAACAAGATGTGAAAAGCAAGATAAATGTAAAACCCAGTAGCGTACTGAGAAGAAGGAATTACTGAGTGATTGTGAAAATCAAATTCCAGGAGCTGTCCATTATCAACGTGCTGGATGGGCCGGTTCAGTATGTGATGGATTATTTGATGTGAACAGGTAGATAGCCAAGCATAGAAAGGATATTGTTATCTGCTTCAAGTCCTGAACAACACTGTGGAGAATAATTGGGTTTCTGGAACTTCAGCTAACACTGTTCACTGAGTATGAATTGCTGACCATGGCTGGAATATAAACTCTGGTTTGAATGCTAGGCTAAGAGAAGGTTATAAATAAATAAGATGCAAAAATGGAAACTTATCAGAAATTTTTAAATGATGAGATGTGAACTGGAATGGAAAAGTACCCAGTAATTAAGGTTCAGGAAGAAAGCTACTGATGAAACAATGTGATGATTCTACCATTTTCCTGTGTTCTATTAAGCATATTCGAAATGAAGACATATGGTCAGTGCGTGGTGTGTTTAGCACTTTCGGTTTATGATGAGGAGTAAAGGCGGAAGGCAGCCTCGCCACCTTCACACGGGCACTCTCCTCTTCACCTTACAGGACGGAGGGTGGCCTCTGTCCCTGGCCCCATACCATCACTGGAGGAAAAGAAGGCAGGCAGGGGGCCTGTCTAGAGGGTAGCCTCCTGCCTGAGGGGCTGGGGAGAGGGGCTGGGTACCAGGCGGCCAGGGGGGCTCGGAGGGCAAGACTCCTGCTTGATGGGGTGGGAGGTGTGCCTGCCCGGCCAGGGGCACAGCTCTGACAACTGTCCCTGGCTTCATCCCCTTTCTCAGGAGAAGCTCCCCCTTTCTTCTTATATTGTCCTGTTCAGGCCAGGGACGTTACAGAAAAAGTAAGGGGGTGGGATCTGGAGAAAAAGGGGACCAGCCACACCGAGCTGGTCCTAGCCACAGAGGGAAACAGCAGGGCCACCTCAAACACTGGGTACAGAAAGGAAACGATGCAAATGAAGAAGCCGAGTTAGACAGTGAGCTGGAGAAGGGATCCAGGCGGCACTGCACACAAGAGTGCAGTGACAGCAGCAGAGGTCACAGCCTGTCATCGGAGGCGGGTGCCTTCACCCCCAGTCATAGTCAGCACAGGACGTAATGACACAGAAGCATGCTCTTCTTGGACAGGCTGCAACCGCAGCCCCCGGGGATGACAGAAGAAGGGAACTATCTGTATCTTATCATCAATGTCTCAAACAGGGAACACACTGCAGCCGGCAGCTCTCAACTCCCCAACCACAGGACTCAGAGCTCCAGCTCACATGAAATCACTCTGTTGGATCACAGCTTTTTAGAAAAGAATTAACCAAATGTAACAAAGTGCTAATTATCCAAAGCACTTTTTATGCAGGATACCACCAAAGAGCCTGTTTCCAAACGCCAATACGAGGTTCACCAAATAACTGTCGCAAATGACAAGCTTGAAGATCTGACAATTCCATAGTGATGTCAGTAAAATTCCATTCTCTCCTATAAGAAAAGCAATGACTCACAAGCCCCGTGGAAAGAGTGGAAGGGCACAGGCGGACACTAACCTGGGCGCCGTCTCGTTTAAAGGCTGTGGTTTGGCCCAAGACAAATGTGGACAGGCTGGCAGAGGCCGAGGTTTTGGGTCTCCCAAATGGGCCTCCAGAACCTTGGAGTACCGATGAAGATGGTTTCCTGTGGTTAGCAGCAACATCAACAAAAAAGAAAATCATCTCTATTATTAAAATGCAAAGGAAAAAAGAGGGCTTTATTATGAGTTGTCTGCTTTCCCACAACAGAGCAGAGCCCCTGTGCTCTATTAAGCTATCCTCCATGAGCTGCAGGAGCCACGCCTGAGTGGTTCCTCCCGGACAATGTGTGTTTCCATTACTGAAGGAGGGTGAGAAAATCAGAACCGTTCCCTTGAAGATGGGCAGATGTGTGCACGGCACTGGCTGGTCAACCGTTGCTGACCACCACTGACACACGCAAGGCTACACCTGTGGAATCTTAGCTACAGACTGGTTTCATGGAAAAAATACTTCTCTTCTAAAATATTTAATTCTCTGGCCAAATAAAAAACCACTCTGCATTTTCAAAATTCTTTCTATTTCTTAGATCTGCACCATTGAACACTGTAGCTGCCAACCACATGTAGCTATTGAGCAACTGAAATAAGGTATCATGTGTTTAAATTCTAATATTCTTCATGTCTTGGGCTCAAGTATGTTATTAAAGTAGTTTCATCTGTGTTTCTTTTTACTTTTTAAACGCAGCTCCTGGAAAATTTTAAATAAGGCCTGTGGCCCCCATGAGCCTTCTAGGGGCAGCGCTGTAAGGACCAGCACAGCAGGGACTTACAGGCACTGATACCCACCCCACTAAGTGCCAAGCAGCTGGGGGCCCCACGGCACCAGCACAGGCCCCAGACGGGAGTTGAGGCTCCACGACCACATACTGCCCGGGGGATCTCAGGCAGTTAACTAATTTCTCTCAGCTCTCATTTCCTCATCTGGAAACTGGGAATAATAATATCTCTTTTCACAGGATTACTGAGAGGTGAGCATCCCAGCCTGCTGCCTGGGACCAGGCAAATGCTCTAGAATATTGGTGATTCTTCCTGAAGAGCTGTAGGAGCCACTGTTCTCACCTGCGAGAGCAGGACAGTAAACACACTCAGAGGGGTGTGAGGGTCGGGGTGCGCGTGGGAAAGCAGCTGCACACTGGGTCCTCGATCATGGCCCTCTGGGGACTAAGGATGACCTCTAGGCAGGTTAGATCCGCTGAGTGCTGGTCTACCCGCAGCCATTACGAAAACTGCTCAGCGGCGCACACAAACTGGCCCCACTTGCTGGCAGGCACAGCCACTGGCTGAAGTAGCATCATGTTCAGCTGGATGCAATTCCCTCCCCAAGGCATCCTGCCCATCCACTCACCTTCCATCCTCTCTGGAGTGACAGAGCCTGCTCCACTGGGAGGGCGCTGGCGGTTCCCAGAGTGACTGAGGCTAGGAGGTGTCACCCCATACGATGTGTACTGGAGGAGGGTATCCAGAAGCCAAAAGCAGTCTGCGAAGTCAACAAGCCTGTTTAGGAATTCCTTTTTTGTTTTTTTTTTTCCAGACAGAGTCACGCTCTTGTCACCCAGTGCAGTGGCACAATCATAGCTCACTGCAGCCTTGAGCTCCTGGGCTCAAGTGATCCTCCTGCCTCAGCCTCCCAAGTAGCTGAGACTGCAGGCACATGACACCATGCCTGGCTAATTTTTTCTTTTTTTGCAGAAATGGGTCTGGCTGGTCTCAAACTCCTAGGCTCAAGTGATCTTCTTGCCTCAGCCTCCCAAAGTGCTGGGATTATAGGTATGAGCCACCACACGTGGCCCGGAATTTAGCTTTTAAAAAGAAATCTCTAAAGGAATTTTTTTTTAAGTTAGTCCCCAGAAGAGGGGGAAATGGGAGTTCAGAAGTCACGAGTTTAGGTCAAAGTAAATCCAACACGTTCCAGATTCCCCTATTCTCATAAGACATGCATTCTCAGTGGCCCAGCCCAGCCAGATCAGCACACACAGCCATGACCTGACCAGGGCTCCACTCCCAGTGCCCCAGGGCTCCAGGTGGTCAGCACCACTGTCCACCAGGCTGCACCAACCACCTGAGTGCCACACTCAGCTCCTCATGGATGGGGGCAGAATGGAGCTCATTCAGAGACAGTGAGACCATGTGACACCCACTGAAAAAAGAAGGGCTTGAGAGCGGGGGCTCAGGGGCAACAGGGAGAGAAGAACGGAGGGCCATGGCTCCTGCTGCGTCCCAGAGGCTCTCCTGGGGAGAAGGAACTGTACTGACACCCAGGGGGTGGAGGCAAGGCCCAACACCCATGGAGCATCTGTTCACTTGAGCTGGGCTTCGAGTCGGCAGGGCCCTGACCACTGGAAGTGTGACAGCACAGAAAGGGCAATTTGTTTTCAGGGACACCTCAGAGTCGAGGCACTGGGCTAGCAACAGCTCCCGTTCCCAAAGGATCCTTTCTGAGGGCGAAGGCACAACCCGGTATTGAAACCTGGAGATTCTGTTTCCATCTCGTTTCTCCTGTGTCTGCCCCTTCAAGTCCCATTACCATCAACCTGGACTAGACAAGATCCATGTGAGAAAAATGCCATTAAGTACTTTCCTGTCATTAAAGGGCACTTCTGGTCAAGTGCTTAATGCCCCTGAAAGATTAAAAAAGCTGTCATTTTAAATTGAAGGCCTAGGACCATCCTCTCAGGCATTTACAATTTAATAAAGACTCTTACCGGGAGATCTCAGGTCTTAAAATCTCTGTGGAAATAAAACATTAATCTCCTTTAACTGTGACTTTAACCCTCACTTTTAATTTTTATTTTATTTTATTATTATTATTATTTTTAAACAGTATCTTGCTCTGTCACCCAGGCTGGAGTGCAGTGGCACGATCTTGGCTCACTGCAACCTCCGCCTCCCGGGTTCAAGCAACTCTCCCACCTCAGCCTCCCAAGTAGCTGGGATTACAGGCATACGCCACCACCCCTGGCTAATTTTTGTATTTTTAGCAGAGACGCGGTTTCACTGTGTTGGCCAGGCTGGTCACGAACTCCTGACCTCGTGATCCACTCACCTCGGCCTACAAAGTGCTGGGATCACAGGTGTGAGCCACCGTGCCCGGCCCATTTTTGATTTTTAAAAAGACCCATCCCAGTCTAGGGATTTACATAAATGCCAGGAATGTAGTCAACTTCAGCCTGAAACAGAGGGGCACACACACACCTCTCAGTGCACGCTGTCAGGGCCTCGTTCTTGTCACTCACCACCCGCCCTCTGCCTCGAGTTCCCCAGTGGTCATAGTGCATGAGAAGGTTGCCTTTCAGGCCTGGTGTTGTTATCATCTTACCAGGTAAAACATGGAGCACTTTCACCATTCTTTTTCCCCTTTACAAAATGAGAAAAATAGTCTGTGCCCAACCTCAAGCCCCCAAATCCAAAGGATGCATTGAGAGACTGACAAAGAGGCGGAGGGAAGAGGACTGGTGTGCCCATTTGCCTCCCCTTCATGCCTCAAGATAACAAATGCTCTTCACTGATAAAGGCTCAGAAAAGCCCGAATTCTCGGTCTGGAAGGACAGCCAAGAGCCAGCCCTCCAGGAAAAGAGTGGGTCAGACCAGAGAAGGGCGCCCCCACGTGGCAGTGCCCACAAAGTACAGGCAGCACGGGGTAGGAAGCCTGGGAGGGGCAGGCCCCAAGGAAGTCAGGGAAGGGGCTCTCCACCAGAACGCGGGGGTCCCGCCTCCACTGGCCTCAGGAAGGTGAAGATGGAGAAGAGGCATCATGGCCCGAACAAGTAGCTTTGTTTTGCTTATTAAATGTGTGCAGACTCAGACACCTATCAAAATAATCCAAGCAATCAAAGCGACTGCAACGTCTCCAGCTGACCCTGGCTCAAGTGAACAGACGTCAGCTGATCTGCCAGCATGTCACGGGCGCCTTTCCAGAGACAAAGGGAAGAAAGGATCTGAGTGCTGAACTCACTAAGCCCATTTGCGTTTTTCCTACCCTTCTGTCGGTGACTGTCATCCAAGCAATTGGAGTCCCCATACAGTACAATCCGGCCTCCACCCTCAGCTGGAATCTGATAAAGTCCCAAAATGGGGACGTTTTCAACAACTGCTGTTTCCTGCTTTAAAACCTCCAACCCTGAAACAACACAACAAAAACAACAGCCATGAGAGTTTCCACTGAGCAGTGAGTTATTTCCTGAGACTTCATCCACGTGACAAATAAACCATATTTACAAAATCTAATATTCAATTAAAACACTGCAAATTTTTAGAATAGAAAAGCCTTAAGAATAACCCTTTAAGAATGGAAATGTCTTAAGTGCCATTAATTTGTTTTAGCAAAATTCACTTTGTGTGTATTTCCGTATCTATCCACTTTTCATTTTTACTTGCCATGGCAGTACATAATATTTACAATTGCAAAGGTGCTGGCTCTTTCTCTCTTAAAAAAAACCCTAAATTTTGTCCCCTCTTATTATCCTGAAAGGCCTGTGTTTTCAGACACCTACACAAAGGGCAGCCAGCAGCTCTTGCTAAACACACAGGTTTCTATATGAATACAGTCATATATACTACTACCCAGGTTTCATGTTTTATTATGAAAAGCTAGGACAAATGTAACTAATTTTTAAAAGTATGTCCACATATTTTAAATTTAGGTTTAAGACATCAGTTACATTAATTTCACAAAGACACATGTTCCAACAGCACAGCCTCCTATCTTTGCCCAGAGGACATAATTTAAAATTTGTAATAAATCAAGAAGTCAAAAATGTATAAATGCCACAGGCAGCATCATCAGTGGCACCACCAGATAATCTAGGAGTCTCTGCCCCAATTCAATTGCTTTCCTCTGCACTAGAACATGATGTACGTCTTCATCAGAATCTAGTATTGTCTGTGTTGATAATATCTGAAATGTCTGTAGCTCTCTAAACGTGACATTCCCTGCTCTCTGTGCAGGAATCCTACTAGGAGCTGAGTAAAAGAAAAAATACGCTTTTCTTTGGAAGAGGGAAGCAGTCAGGAAAAACTGGAACACATTCACCACCATTTGCCTTGTGGTATTTGATGGGAGTTTTATTTCTGCCATCAGGGTCTTTTCTGATCAGGCATAACCCAAATTCCTATTTTCAAATTCTTATTTTGTACTCAAAAGATTATTCAACTTAAAGTCTTTATGGGAATAAAATGCCCCTTTAAAAAATTTCACTTTCACACTGTAGTAGAACGCCAAAAGAAAGCACATATCCTTAAATCTACTTCTCATTCTCCCCACCCACCAACCAAAAACAAGGATCTCCCAGAGGGTATAAGCCAATGAGACCACCGCTGTGATCCATTGTTTATAGCTAGGACCTGAAGTGATACTGTCTATGAGAAATGCTTTTAGAAAGAATCACTAACCCATGGCCAAGTAACTGTAAAAACAATCATTATGTGCCTAAAGGTGAAATATAACCCTATTAAACACAGATCCAGTTACTGATCAACCTTGCTTTTGATAAAAGGAAAAAATTCCTTCCAGGTAATATAAAAATAAATTCTATATTCCAGTTGTAAGTAGATAAGGAGAGAAATCCTCTCTTTTCATCGTTTTCAACTAACAAAACTATCCTTAACTTCCACGTACAGAAAATGGCAACTTTACAAGGGAGGGGGCCTCTCATTCTGAAATACACAGTATCAATTTGCATGACAAAAATGAATCTTGAACATTTTCATTTTTCTAAAACCTTGGTAATCTGGCAATCACAGAAGCAGAACAATTTATAAAGGGTAACAAAAAAATTCATCAAGTAACCGTGAAGGTAGTTTTTTTCTTTTTTTTTTTTTGAGATGCTCTCCCTCTGTCGCCCAGGCTGGAGTGCAGTGGCATGATCTTGGATCACTGCAACCTCTGCCTCCCAGGTTCAAGCGATTCTCCTGCCTCAGCCTCCTGAGTAGCTGGGAATACAGGTGCGTGCCATCACGCCTGGCTAAATTTTTATATTTTTGGTAAAGACAGGGTTTCACTGTGTTAGCCAGGATGGTCTCGATCTCCTGACCTCGTGATCTGCCTGTCTCAGCCTCCCAAAGTGGTGGGTACCATTCAAGTAATATTGCAATAAATTTTAAAAGAAGCCAAAACGTCAAATGGGCATGGGATTTCTTACTGGGGTGATAAAATTGTTCTGGAAGTAGACAATGGTGATGGTTCCACAATTTTGAAAATACACTAAAAACCACCGAATTGTACACTTTAAAAGGGCAACTGTTACGGTATGTAAATTATATGCAATAAAGCTTTTATTAAAGAGAGACAGAGATGAGAGAGAGAGAGAGAAGCGGGGGAAAACGGAGAGAGAGAAAGAAGAAGCAAAAGGCCCATGAATGGCATCCTTTACCTTGGTCCTTGAAAGTCTGTGTTATCACGACGCCATCTTCTGGAAACTTCGCGATGCTGCACCCTGACGCATAATACACTAGGAAAGAGTGTTCAAAGTCAAGGGAACACAGGAACCCCGAACGCTTTAATAAATAATAGCTACTCGTTTACCCAAAATACATTCTTCAGATGCTATGTATTTTTTTAAATTGTTTTTAATCTTGAGGGAGGAGCTGCTATTGCCTTGTCACACATAAAGTACAAGTAATCTCCTCAAAATTCCAGTAAAAAACACTACTAACATCAGGTTTCTGAATACATTTTATAATTCAAAGAAAAATACTATTAACATTAGGTTTCTGAATAGATGTTATAATTCGCAGCAGTTAAAGGCTCAAAACAAGCTGTCCAGACCTGCAGAATGGGTAGTAAGAATGTTTAAGACGTTGTTCTCAAAACCAACTACCAAAACCTTATCTGTGGGGAAACTTCCTACACGAGAAACACAAAGTTATTTCATGAATAGCACTTTGTAAATAATTAAGAAGCTGTGAGGTAGTTCCTCTTTGGGACTATTACATAAAGACTCTAATAGGGGGCACTAAAATTAGGAACGGCTACATATTTTCATTTAAAAAAAAATCTGGACAAAACTAGAGCCTCACAAATGCACTTTTGAAAATACTGATGAGTTCTTTCCACAGACTCCAGCTAACTGAGGGATCATCATTCTCTTTCTCAAGAAATCTAGATATACTTCAGAGGTGTAGAGCTTCTGCTCTCACGCCTAAGACCATGCCCTCGGGAAACAGAGCCTTACTGTCATGGTTGGCCAGGGTGAACTCCCCTTCATACAGGCCATCGCTGAACCCCATGTTCCACACAGACAGCAGCTCATTCAGAGCTGGTATGTTAGCTCCTCCGGTATCCGGCATCCACCACTGCCTGGGAAGGTAGTAACAGACACACAGGGAACAGGGAATGAAGACACTCCGTACACAGTTATTTAGTCTCTGTGACAAAACTCAATTTCTCCTGCCACAATCCACTCCTTCCACACTAAGGCTTCAACTGAAACCAACTGTATGGGTTTGGGTAAAACTGCAAATTTAAGTGCTTCGGCTGATGTGCAGAATTAATTAAAGCAAAATTTATTTTATGAAATGAAAATCAGTACTTTACCGAAATGCACCAGACCCAGCAAGGCTCAGTGAAGGAAAAGGAGATTAGAAAGAAGCACAGAAACGTTCAGTCACAGATTGTAAAGAAACCAATTCGAAACATAAAGGTGATTATGTTTATAATACATTGGGAGTCCTTGATCCCAATTAAGGGGAGGACACTATTCCCTTTGAGTAAATTAATTACTACAAAGATAAGTAAATTAATTACTACAAAGATAAGTAAATTAATAATTGTAAATATACAATATCTAAATATACAATAATTTACTCGAAATATTCTTTAAGTAAGAGTTCCTTTGGTGCATTTAAATTTATATATACTCAGTAACAGAGTGCAAGTGAAAAAGAATTAAACAGAAGTTTAAAGCTGAAGTATCTCATATCTAAGATTAACAAGGAAAGACAATGAACCCTCTATATTATTAACAGTACTCACAGTCAATAAACATCTTACTTTATGAGCAATTTTCTTTTTTTTTCTTTTTTTTTTTTTTTGAGATGGAGTCTTGCTCTGTCGCCCAGGCTGGGGTGCAGTGGGGCAATCTCGGCTCACTGCAAGCTCCGCCTCCCAGGTTCATGCCATTCTCCTGCCTCAGCCTCTCCGAGTAGCTGGGACTACAGGCGCCCGCCACCACGCCCGGCTAATTTTTTTGTATTTTTAGTAGAGGCGGGGTTTCACCGTGGTCTCGATCTCCTGACCTCGTGATCTGCCCGCCTCGGCCTCCCAAACTGCTGGGATTACAAGCGTGAGCCACCGCGCCCGGCCGAGCAATTTTCAAGAACCTCTCTACTGTATAAAGGACTATTTTCTTTTTTGTGTTTTATTTTTTCTCTTTGAGATAGGGTCTCTCTGACACCCAGGCTGGAGTACAGTGGTTTCATCTCAGCTCATTGCAGCCTTGGCCTCCCAGGTTCAACTGATCTGCCCAACTCAGCCGTCCAAAGTGCTGGGATTATAGGCGTGAGCCACCACGCTCAGTTGAAAGGGCTTTTTTTCAAATCAAGCTCTCTGAATGTGTCTGTGCTAACTGGAAAGACCACCAACAGGTCAAATCATCACTTAAGTATTTGCTGGGTAGAATTTAATTCCCCAAAAGTCACATTTTTTATCCAAATACCAATGCATGTCAACAGTACCTTGTGTTTTCATCATAAAACTTCACTTTTCTCATAACTGAAGTGTTGTACCAGTCACTGAAGATGACGAGCGAGAGGCCGTTGTCCACGTCCCTCCGGAGCTTGGCGATCTCTTCGGGGAAGTACTCCTCCTCACTGTCCACCATCAGCAAAGTGCCTGATGAACAAAGAACCAAGGCTGCCAACTGTCACCTCTGAATGACAGGACACCACCACTGCAGAAACAGTGTCACCAGGTACATGTCTCAGGTTACTGACACCTAAGAGTCTGGTTTGTGCCACCCTGTACCACTTTAAAAGGGACTAAAAAGTAGAGGACCAGGGCCCAGCAATACACAGCGACTATCTGTGATCTCATTTCACTTGTGTGCTCAGGATAAAGATCTTCATTCACTTGAGAAGGAGCAAAATATACGGCAGAGCTGCTTTCAACTTCAAGAAAAAAGAGTATGAATGTCCCTGTCTCCAATGAGTCTGTCTTGTATTTCAGCTAAGTGTCACACCCACGACCACCTGTTTCAGAGCCTTGCCCTAGGCTCACCCAGCTGTGGGGCCCACGGTGCATACTCCCTTGGTAGCTATCACTGAAAACTGGGATTCACTTCTCGAACATTTAACAAACATCCAAAGTGGGCGGAAAGACCATCTGGCTAGCACAGCATCGCCACTTACCATACTGACTGGCATCAAAACATGTGAAGGGGGCCCCAAGGACCTCTAGAAAGTAGCCCATGCTTCTCAGATGCTGGTACATATCCCTGAAATTGGTGTGGATGTGATCACCATTCCTGAAAAACAATAGGCCACGGCATTAAAATGATCAATCTTTACTGGCAATAAAGGCATATCTGGCCACAGGGCCACCTCTGCAGGAGCACCATGCGATGGCCCACAGAGAAGGCTTGGATGGCTGGCCACTGGCACAGGCATCAGCTTAGGAGACCTGTGTGCTCTGGACACACGGAAACGGCTGATAAGAAGAAACCATGTGCCTAGCAGGTGCATGAAAGAGACAAAATCACCAGAAGAAATGGCCAAAGACATGTTTAAAGTGTACCGGACCATCACTGTAGCAGTGGTGTTCATGTAAATTGCTGGCAACCATGTGTGTCTGACAGAAGAGCTTAGCAAACGGCCGCAGGAGTGCAGGGATGCTGGAACAAGATACGCAGGGCCACGGTGCTAAGACAGCGGCACAGCTAACTGATATCACTGCCACTGGTCAACTTCCCATCCCCGTCCCTCCCAAATGTGCTCACTTTCCTATGGGACACTGTATACACCCTCTAGGGTCACCTCATTTTCACCTCCCAGCCCCGCAGCACCCTACTCCTCAGCAGCACGGACTCCAGGTGCTCTTCTGCAAGCCCACAGGCTCTCCTTGGTCTATGAACTTCCCACCACTTCCTGTCTACCCGTCTCTGGTCTGAGCCCCTCCAATCTGGCTGCCAGGGACATCTTATTTTAAAAGGCAAGTCTGACTCTGTAACTATCCTGGTCACATCTTTCAATGCTTCCCCTTCCCCTACTTTCAGCATGGAGTTCAAACTTAGTCCAAACGTGAAAGCAGAAATCAGCTTGGCTAATGGACCAAGAGAAAGTCAGCCCAGCTGCCCTGCAGGGAATAGGCACAGGGAGAGGGGGTATGGGGACTGGGGGAGAAGCAGTGCCAGATTCTGAAGGACTGCATGGGTCACACCAGGGGGCTTGGCCAGGTGAGGAAGTCAGAATAGGCAGTCAGTGGAGAGCTTGAGGAAAACTGTGTTAGAATTTATGTTTTAAGAAGATTACCAAGGTTGCCACAGGAGGAGTGGAACTTAGGGCAACAACAGCAACAGCAGCGGCACTCGGGAGCTACTGATGCCGTCCAGGCAAGAGATGACAACGGCATGGACTAGGATGGGAGAGGGGAGAAGGCCAGACATGGAAGGATCCAGGAGGTAGTTTGAGGGTAAGACCGATGGCTTTGCTGACCGGCTCAATGGGAGAAGGAAGGAAAAGAGAACAGTTAAAGAGAACTTCAAGCTTTTTACTGCACAATCATACATTTGAAAGTTTCAAAAGAGAAGTCAGGCTGCCCTAAGTGCATGGTAAAAGCCCGAACATCTCAGCATCACCACAGTCCAGACTCCACGAGAAGCTGAGCAACATCTCCTTTCCAAGAGCTGCAGGAAGAGTGGTGCCTCCCCCCACACGGAGGCTGGGGAGGTGAAGTGCATCCTGTGAGGTGCTTACCAGTCTAAAGGGTCATTCTTCATCCTTAAATTATCCCTGGGGAAATAGCCAGGTGGATAGCGGAGGTTGTGGTACTGATCCCAGAGAACTCTCTTGCTTCGCGGGGGAGTAGGAATTATCTTCACCTTAATGGGGAGCTTTACTGTTGAAGTCTGTTCTGCACCATTTTTTGACTAAAAAAAAAAAAAAAAGAAACTTGAAATGCCCTCATTGCCCAGAAAGAAACTTTCAGGTTTAAAAACATCATTTCCATTTATCAATTTAACCTAAATAATTTGAACACAAGAATTTCCAATAACAAATGTGTGATGAAAGATTCATGTATCACAACTAAATCCATTCAAACACTTAAAGAGTTTAAGAGTTAAAATGTAAGGCATATTCTATTAATAAAAACTACTACGGCCTCCTAGAATTAACACTACATTTCCTTTCAGAGAATGTATATTTTTGGTGCACTCCTTTTGAGCTTGAAATCTGGTAGACAACAGTCTTCTCTGCTGTTGTGTGGCCACAGAACAGCAAGCGCTAGCACTCACTGACTGAGCCACTTCTTCAAACTCCAGCTGCTCCGGAGGCCCTGGAAGCATCAGTTGTGGCCATCAAGGCTAAGCCTATCTGTCAACTGTACTTCCAATGGAGACCTCAGGCATTTGGCCTGTCCCTCCCTGAAAGGTGATGTCAAACAGCTAAGAAAACAAGCCACTTTCCCGCATATCCTTACCTCTGTCTCTGCTGGGGAAGCCACAGTGATCATGACATGGCCCTGAGCAATGCCTTCCCAGGAAGCCGCTTTCTTGGTCACAGAAATGGAGATGGCCAGGTAGCCCGACCAAGGCCATAAGACTGAGGAGTAGGAGAAGGCGACTTCAATGTTGTCTCCGTTCTGTGGCAAATAGGGCTGCCAGTCAGGCTGCAGGAAAAAGAAATCAGACAAAGGCTAAAGGGAAAAGCTCCAAGAGAAAACACGTGGAAACCAGAAAAACTCAATTCTTACCAAAACTGGTTCTGAGAAATATTTCATTAAATAGGGAAAAATAAAATTTATACACAGATACTAAGTAACTACAACCAAAGTAGCCTATGTACTGCCTCGAACATACCACTAGAAAAGTCTAGAAACCGCTACTTCTGACAGCCTCCAATTTTATGGAGACATTTTTTTTTCTATTGTAAAACAGGGGAACTTTTTACAAAAGTTCCTTAATGAAGAACTTTATCTGACTGAGAGAACTTACATAGATGAAAACTCTCAGATTTAAGGTTATTTCCCAATTAGTTGTATGCTTTAAAAAATCCCATTAATTGAAAGTAGTAACATGACAGGGACACCAGCTGTCCCGAGTCACATTCTGAAGCTGGGAACAGGTGGCTGGAGGGAGGGCTGGCTCAGCTGCGAGATGACCACCCTTCTACCCTCCAGGTGGGAGAAAAGCAGAAAGGGAAGCATGAGCAGAGGCCATCTGGAAGAGACGTCAATGAGAGCTTGCAACTAACCAGTATTTCAGACGAATCTAATTACTCATTTCCCTCACAATCCACACAGCCAGAGCTTACTTCCCAAGTAGGCCAGTGTGTTAAGAAAAAAGTATGAAAAAGAAAAATATCTGTAGGATACGGTGTCCCAAATAATGAGGAAGAAAAGAGATTTTTAGAAAATGCTCTTAGAGCCACTGGTTCGCAAGTGAAAAACTTTCGCTCATCTCTCCTAACACATATCAAATTAACATAGATGAAACAATTAAATATTTAACAATCATATACATAAAACTTAGAAAAATAAGATGGAAATTTTATTATATCTCTGGAAGGATGTTTCTCATTTGCAAAACAATAAAAGTTATAAAACATAAAAATTCAACTTCATGAAATGTAAAACTTTTAGAGGAAAAAAATCCCCACCACAGTAAGTAATATTAAAGGGAAAAGAGCACCACCTGGAGGAACATTTTGCTGAAAACACAGCAACAGTGAATTTCTCTATGACAGGACTATCTTGTTAGGATTGATAGAGAAAATCCCAATTCCAGCAGAAAAATGGGCCAACAAAATGAATGTGTAACTCATACAAGAGGAAATACAATTCGTAAACACAACCAAAGATATCCACCCCACAAAGAACTGAAGTGCACATTCCACAAGGCACCCGTTTTACCCGCTCTAAGCTGAAAGCTGAAAGATGTACCACCTAGAACAGCCAAACGCCCAGCAACAGACGAACGGAGAAACGCCATGTGGCCGACCCGCCCAGTGGAGCACTACTCCAACGTAGGAAGCAGCACGGCACTGACGGCGCTACGGCATGGACAAACCATGAAAATCTGAGGCTGAGGGAAGGAAGCCGGGCACAAAATGACAGATGCTATAGGATTCCACTGATGTGAGAAGTCCAGAATAGGCAAGCCTACAGAGACAGAAAGCAGGCTGTTTGCCAAAGGCTGGTGGAAGGAAGAAGGAGTGGCTGATAATGCGTATAAGGTTTCTTTTAGGGAATGTTCCTGAAGGAGATGTTGGCACAACCTTGTGAATATACTAAAACCCACCAAACTGTGCGACCTAAAAGGGTGAATTTCATGATACGTGGATTTTATCTCAATTTTTTAAAACACTAATGGAATAAAAACACTTTAAAAGGCAGATCAGGTCAGGCGCAGTGGCTCACACCTGTAATTCCAGCACTTTGGGAGGGCAAGGCGGGAGGAGCACGAGGTCAGGAGATCGAGACCATCCTGGCTAACACGGTGAAACCCCGTCTCTACTAAAAATACAAAAAATTAGCCAGGGGTGGTGGCAGGCGCCTGTAGTCCCAGCTACTCGGGAGGCTGAGGCAGGAGAATGGCGTGAACCCGGGAGACAGAGCTTGCAGTGAGCCGAGATCGTGCCACTGCACTCCAGCCTGGGAGAGAGCAAGACTCCGTCTCAAAAAAGAAAAAGAAAAAAAAAAAAAAAAGGCAAATCACCCAGTGAAGGTCTGGTGGAGCCATGTTCTCCTGAAACCCACTGGCAGCAGTCTAAGCTGACATAACTCTACTGGACAGAATTTGGTAGGACGTCCCAAGAGCCATCCTTGACTGTTCACACCCTCTGATTCAGGGAGCAAATCCAGGGAGTTTATGTTAAGGAAATAATTCAAAATAAAAGAAAACCATATATGCAAAAATATTTAATGAAATGTTGATAATTGAAAACTACCTAACAGTTCAAAATAGTAAACAAATTATAATTTACTATTTCTATATAAACAACCATTAAGAAGTATACTGGTGCCATGCATATGTCCTGTAATCCCAGGACTCTGGGAGGCTGAGGTAGGTGGATCACCTGAGGTCAGGAATTCGAGACCGGCCTGGCCAAAATGGTGAAACCCTGTCTCTACTAAAAATGCAAAAAATTAGCCAGACATGGTGGCAGGCACCTGTAATCCCAGATACCTGGGAGGCTGAGTCAGTAGAATCGCTTGAACCCAGGAGGTGGAGATTGCAAGGAGCCAAGATTGTGCCATTGCCCTCCAGCCTGGGCAACAAGAGTGAAACTCTGTCTCAAAAAAAAAAAAAGAATGAAATACTACAACTGGGCCTTTAATTATAGCTGCAAAATTGTATAGATGAAAAATCAAATGTAATTAGCTGACTCAGGAGCCAAACTCAAGATGCCAAAGCAAAAAAGTAAAATTGGTTTCATTAATTTATACCCTGACTTATTCTGTAACAGACTCAGGATATAACAAATCACTACTTCCAATAGCCCTGGTAGCCTAGACAGGGCTATTTCCTTTTTTTTTTTTTTTTTTTTTCCCCAGACAGGGTCTTGCTCTGTCATCCAGGCTGGAGTACAATGGCATGATCTTGGCTCACTGCAGCCTCAACCTCCTAGACTCAAGTGATCCTCCCACATCAGCCTCCTGTGTATCTGGGACCACAGGCACGCACCACCATCCCTGGCTAATTTCTTTATTATTTGTAGAGACAGGTCTCACTTTGTTGCTTAGGCTGGTCTTAAAGTCCTGGGCTCAAGTGATCCTCTCTCCTCGGCCTAGAAATTTTCCTTTTTTAACCTCAGCAGAAATAACTACGGCCTAAAGGTCTGGGCTGTGTCTAAGTTCAGCATCAAGTCAGAGACCAAGTCAGAGAGAAGTTTCACCTTATCTACAATTCTTCCTGTGACTCCCATGCCGTTGAGGATGGTGACATTAACAACTGTTGGCATTCCTCCATAGTAGATGGGCTGGGAGCAGTAGGGCCACATGTAGGGACACTCAGTCAGATCTATGTAGCTGGGGCTCAAACTGAAATAAAGAATACAGTGTTAGAGTAGATCATATGAGAAAACTACAATGAAGCAACACAACTGTACAAGACAGAGTTAACAAAGCAGACCTAGCTTCAGAAGGGCTTGCTTACAGGGCTGCCCTAGGCTGGCATCTGGGAACTTGGCTCTGGAATGCTCCTGCACAGATAACGCCTCTTTGCCAGCCTGCTGTCTATACAGACAGTGTGATGTGCAGGGACACCTCTGCTTTTGCAAGTCTGCAGCTTTGGGAGTTGTCACTGGCAGAGAATGAGTACGTGACCAGCCCTAATGGAAACTTGGACTTGAGTCTCTAGAGGGCTTCCCTGGGCACAAACACGTACACATGTCAATGCAGCTTGCTGCTGGGAAAGGGGCCAGCTCTGTGAGACCCTGCCTGGCAGGAGAGAGGGGAGAGCTTAGGAAGCCACGCCTGGATTTCTCCAGGCTCTCTCCGTGTGAGGCATCTTTTTCCCTTACAGAGCCACTATGCATCTTTGCTGTGCCACTATAACGAATCTTAGCTGGGCGTATGACCACAAGCTGAGTCCCATGAGCCCTAAAGCACCAAGCCTGGGAGAGGTGCTGGGGACCCTGACATATAGGTGTCAGAAGTGCTGACACAAGTGCTCTGGCAATTATGTTGGTTTCACGGTTTCCCCTTATCTGAACTGAGTTTGTGTGGGGTTCACATCACTCCTAGTGCAGCAGCAGTGTCAGCTACACCCGAACAGGTGAAAAGACAGGCAACAGACAAATGTTTCAGACAAGACACGACCCACGACGGCCTCCCTGAGAGCACCAGGCATACGTGGATCCTGCTCCTCAAGCTGCACCCACGTGCAGTGGGCACGCAGCTCTGCGCAACTGCTTCACCTCATTACAGGGGATGCCAGCCTTTCTCAAACAGCAACTATGGTATAAGGAGTACTTTTTAGTAGTTTGTGATAACAAAGATGTATCTGGGCCAACTGTATTGCTATATAAGAAACCAAATGGAATATCTTTAGGGATCTTGTGACTTTCACAGGCAGTTATAATCAACACATATCACAGTTAAGTTATCTAAACAGATACCACTTTCACAAGTCTAAAGTTCACAAAAAAAAGTAAAAGAAAAGGAAATAGGTACCACCTAGTTTTAAAAATCCTGAATGGACTGGCCATGTGACAACAATTGTATGCATCAGCAAAGGTATCTGTTCTACCTGAAATGTGTTTGTAAACTTTGCTGGTAACTCTGCTCTGTAATCAGTTTAATTCGACTACTAATTCAACAGATTTAACTAGGAAATCATTATTAGCAAACAGAATTCAACATCATATTAAGAAAACAACATAGCACAACCAGTGGGATTTATTTCAGATTGGTTCAATATTGGGAAACTCATTAATATCATAAACCATATATATTAATAGGTCTAAAGTATTCATATGATTACCTTTCTAGATGCTGAAAAAGCATACAAAATTCAATCCACAGTCCTGATGAAAACACCCAAAAAAAAGCACTAGACAGATAATCTACCACAATAAAAAAAATATAGATAGATACACACCTTAGGGATAAATCCAGCATCTTACTTAACAGAGAAACACAAGAGGCATTTCCATTAAGATTAGGAACAACACAAGGATAGCCACTCTCTCCACTGCTGTTCAACACTGTGCTAGAGATACCAGCCCATGCAACTAGACAGAAAATAATCAATGAAGCCTTAAGAATTGGTAAGGAAGATGTAAAACTATCTTTATTTCCATATGGTAGGTTAGTATACCTGGAAAACCCTAGAGAAGCAATAATAAAACTAACTCAAACAATAATTCAGATAGGTAGCAGGATATAAAATTAACATACAGAAATAAAATCAACCAGTTAGAGAATATACAAGAAGAGAAAGCCCCAACTACAGCAGCAACAAAAAGATTAAATACTTAAACTTACCAAGAAATCTGTAAAACCCATATGAAGACAACTGTAAAACCTCCTGGAAGACATACAAGACTTGAGCAAACGGAAACACATCCTTTGCTCTTAGACAAAATAACTGCATTGTAAAAATATTATTTCTAAGTTCATTTAAAATTTGATGCAATTGCAACAAAAATTCCAACAAACTTCTTTCACAGAATTAAGTTGATATGAAAATTCATATGAAGAAAACAAACATGCAAGAATATCTAAGAAGGGCCAGGTGCAGTGACTCACGCGTGTCATCCCAGCACTTCGGAGGCTGAGGCAGGAGGATGGCTTGAGCCCAAGAGTTGAAGACCAGCCTGGGAAACATGGCGAAACCCTGTCTCTACTAAAAATAGAAAAATTAGCTGGGCATGGGGACATGTACCTGCAGTCCACCTACTTGGGAGGCTGAGACGGGAGAATCACCTGAGCCCAGAGGACAGAGGTTACAGTGAGCTGAGATCATGCAACTGCACTCCAGCCTGATCCACAGAGCAAGACCCTGCCACAAAAAAAAAAAAAAAAGAATAGAAAAGAAAGGAAGGAAGAAGGAAAGAAAAGAATACACAAGAAAACACCAAAAAAAAAAAAAAAAAAAAAATTACAAGGGGAACTAGCACTAACAGACATTAAAACATGCTATAAAGTCTTTATAATCAAAACAGTGTGGTACCAGTACATGGACAGACAGACCAGTGGAACAGAATGGAAAGATCAGGGATAGACCTAATACACATGAAAACTTAGTACATAATAAAGACAGTATCTCAAATCACTGGGGCAAAGATGGACTTTTTTTTTTTTTTTCGACATGGAGTCTAGCTCTGTCACCCAGGCTGGAGTGCAGTGGTGCAATCTCGGCTCACTGCAAGCTCCGCCTCCCGGGTTCACACCATTCTCCTGCCTCAGCCTCTCCCAGTAGCTGGGACTACAGGCACCCGCCACCACACCCGGCTAATTTTTTGTATTTTTAGTAGAGACGGGGTTTCACTGTGTTAGCCAGGATGGTCTCGATCTCCTGACCTCGTGATCCGCCTGCCTCGGCCTCCCAAAGTGCTGGGATTACAGGCGTGAGCCACCGCGCCCGGCCAAGGATGGACTTCTTAATCACAAGAGCTTTAACAAATGGGTGGCCATTTGGCAAAAGAAAAAATTAGATCCCTACCTCTAATCAATACACAAAAATAAACTCCAAATGGATCAAGAAATTTCAAGTAAATAAAAGAAAGCAAACAAGTATTAGAAGAAAACACGGGTGAATTTCTCTTTTACCTCCCTCAGTGCAGAAAAAGACTTTCTAAGAACTCAAAATACAGAGGCATCAGCTGAAGAGTAACAAATGTGACTATTAAAAAACAACCGCATGTCAAAAACACTTTACACTAAGTCAAAAGACAACTGACAAAGTGGCAGAAAAATCTGCAACATGCATCCCTGACAGAGGGTTACTAACCCTAATATATCGAGAACTCTAAAAAGGGACCAAAAACCCCATCGAAAAAGAAATGAACAGACAATTCACAAGAAAGGTAAAAAAAAAAAAAAAAAGCTCTTATAGACTTAGGTGTTCAAACTCACTCATAAATAGAGAAACACAAATTAAACAATACTGAAATACCATTTCTTACCAGATTTGTAAAAAGTAGCAAGTACAACAGAACACTCTGTCAGTGAGGCTCTGGGGAAACCGGCACTCACGCACACTGCTCACGCCAACACAAACAGCCACAACCCTTCTGCAAAGAAACAAAGCAATGCCTAACAGAGCTACCTGATGCTCTCAACGCTGACCAGCAATGCTACCTTACCTAACAGAGCTACTGGATGTTCTCGACCTGGACCAGCAGTGCCACCTTACCTAACAGAGTTACCTGATGCTCTCAACCCAGACTAGCAGTGCCACCTTACTTAAGAGAGCTACTTGACGCTCTCAACCCAGACTAGCAGTGCCACCTTACCTAACAGTTACCTGACGCTCTCAACCCAGACCAGCAGTGCCACCTTACCTAACAGAGCTACTGGACACTCTCGACCTGGACCAGCAGTGCCACTTTACCTAACAGAGTTACCTGACGCTCTCAACCCGGACCAGCAGCGCCACCTTACCTAACAGAGCTACCGGATGCTCTCAATGCTGAGCAGGGTAAATTTTTAGGAATTTACCCTGAAGAAACACCTCCAACAAAACTAAGACACACAGGCCTGAGGTTATTCATTGCAAGTTTATAATTACAAAATACTGGAAACAACTTAAAAGCCCATATGCAGAGAAGTAGTGGCTTAAACAATTGTACATTCCCAGGATACAGTTGTGAAAAACGAGGAGAATCTCTATGCACTGACGTGGAGAGATTTCCAGGACGTTAAGTGAAAAAAGCAGAATCCAAAACAATATCCACAGCGATGCTATCCTTCTATGTATGTGCTCATTTGTGGGGTGGTGGGGGCGGGGGAAAGGATAAACCCAAACCTGATGTGATGGTTACCTAAGGCATGTGTGGAAGCCTGGTAGAAAGAATGGGCGAGTGGGAACTGACATGGTTTGGATGCTTTTCCCCTCCAAATCTCATGCTGACTTGTAATCCCCAATGTTGGAGGTGGGCCTAGTGGGAGGTGACTGAATCACGGGGGCAGATCCCTCATGGGTGGTTTAGCACCATCCCTTTGGTGATAACTGAGTTCTCGCTCAGCTCAGGCAAGATCTGGGTGTTTAAAAGTCTGGGATCTCCCCGCTCTCTTGCTCCCTCTCTTGCCATGTGATGTGCTGGCTCCCCTTCACCTTCTGCCATGACTGGAAGCTTCCTGAGGCCTCCCCAGAAGCAGGTGCTGGCACTGTGCTTCCTGTACAGCCTGCAGAACCAGAAGCCAATTGAAGCTCTTTTCTTTGTAAATTACCCAGCCTCGGGTATTTTTTTATAGCAATGCAAGAACAAACTAACACATCCTTAGAACCACAGTAATGTTTCACACACCCAATAACAAGTTATAATCAACCAGGATGTGGGGGAAATCTAAAAAGGAACACAAATATGAATAAATGAGTCCAACTGTATTAAAAAGACACCAAGGAAAAAATTAACCTAAGTAACTGAAAAAAACCACTATAACTATATTCTGTAGGGCCAAAGATAATGACGCACTATCACAAATGCTACATTCAAAACATTCACAAGGACATGGGCTAGCAGTTCCAAAGCTGCTCAGTACATACACACTACGACCAAGCAAATCAGCCAACATATTGTGGATAATGAGAGCCAGGCTTCTCACTGTTGGAGAATGGAGTTAGAAACAGAGGTAACATGACCATCTCTGTAAATAAGAAATAAATAAATAAATAGAAACAAGGATAGGGAAAGGCTGGAATGAACACTGAGATACTGGCTGGAATCTGGAGGTGGCATGAACTTATGCTTCCAGTACATACACAGGCAGATAAAGAAGCAGGTGTGTGTGTCTGTGCACGTGTCCATACATTGCCTAGCTCTGTCCGAAGAGCGCAGTAACCACTGTGAGCGCAGCAGCTTTGAGCACCCCGAGTGCCCAGGTCTTGATTTCTTTAGAAGAGGCCATCAGCAAAGAGCTGCTTGGAGACAGAACTGATACCAAGGCTAGAGCACAGAAGTGCATGACAGGACATCCTGTGCTGCCAAGAAGACAGAAAGTGCTCAGAAAAGGCTGGACACATGCTGAAAACACACATAAGCCAACTACATGGAGTTCCCAACAGCCAACTTGGGGACAATTTGAACGACCAACTAAATGATGATATTAATTATAATCCACAGAGTAAAATAAATATCTGTGTGTCCATATTGATACAAAGAATTGAATAAATAAATGGGACAGAAAGGACAGCTCTTCCTTCCAGGAGAGTTCCAATTAATAAATGCACATGGAATGAAGGAAAAAGAAAATCATCACGTGTCAAAGTCCTCAGCAGTAATCACCAAAGGCAAGAACCATCAAGGCATGCTAACACGAGTGAGTAGAAGTATGTGAAGAAACAAGACCATCTCAAAACACTCCCCCACAAGACACTGAGAAGTCACAAAGGAAACACGGGCTACACAGTGGAGACACCTGGCACGCACCACCCCTGGCCCCACAGGGCCAGGAGCTCAGGTCTCCTCTGCAGGACACTGCTGGCTGACACCTGCAGCTGCTGCCCTCAGGTCCTCACATGTCTGTGCCAAGGCCACGCTTCCCCTGGGGCTGCTCCCAGCCAATGACTAAGCACAGAGGAGGCACTAGGGCAGGCCCATTCCTGGGGGACACAGGACTCCTCCAACAGGCAATCTGGTTCAAGGATTTCCTATCAGCCAAAACTTTTTCAGGCCTGTGCGAGCCTCTTCCTCCCCAGACCTCCTAACTTTTCGGTGTCAGATCAGCAATGCAGTTCTTGCCTATTCCCACACCCTTCCCTTTATCCTTCAGAGGCCCTCACCCCCCACAAATCTTTTGAACATCTAATCTGAGCTTGGCGTCTGCTTCTTGGAGGACCCAGACTGACAGACCACATTAATCAAATGATGAAAATGAACACCACCGATAATAAGATGAAGGAAAATGGAGGAACCGTCTGTGATTAGAGGAAACTAAGAAGACAGGACAACGAAATCCAACATGGGATCCTGGACTGGATCCCAGAGAAGGGACCTGTGGGACAATGGGCGGAATCTGCGTGAAGCCTGCAGGTCAGTCAGCAGTGCTACAGCAAGGTTCATTTCCAGACTCTGAGGCTCATGCTGTGGTCAGCAGTGCTACACCAAGAGTCATTTCCAGGCTCTGACACTCATACTGAGGTTATGGAAGGTATTAAGGTTAGGGAAAGCTGGGTGAAGGACTCAGGGGTTCTCATGAACTATTTGTGACACTTTGCTGTAAATCTAAAATCATTTCAAAATAAGGGTGAAAGCAAAGCAGGGCCCAGGCCAGACGGGAGCACCACGGGAGCTGGCGAGATGTAAGTGG
The DNA here is from genome assembly GCF_028878055.3 of Symphalangus syndactylus. Classification (NCBI taxonomy): domain Eukaryota; kingdom Metazoa; phylum Chordata; class Mammalia; order Primates; family Hylobatidae; genus Symphalangus; species Symphalangus syndactylus. Next base: position 129,494,895 of record NC_072433.2, read on the forward strand.
TCTGCTGGTGAATTACAGCACAGTGTCAGGGTTTGTATGTTAGTTTTAACAGCTGTGCTCCAGTCATCTGAAATGGTGGCATTAGGGGAAACTAGGCAACCTTGCATGACAACTCTCTCCTATTTCTGCAAAATTTCTATAAACCTAAGATTATTTCAAGAATCTAAAAAAGTAAACAACAAAAGCAGAAAAAACCACTCAGAAATCATTACTTTTAACCATTTATATTAAAGATAACATCAGTAAGTCGACAGTAGCTGCCAGCAGTACCCTGGTAGAAGCAGCAGCAAAACCTCTCCGAGCACCCCGAGAATTCTGTGCTTAGTCGTCATTTTTTTGTTTTGAGGCTTGTATTTTGTGCAGAGGGAAAATTCACCCAGAGCCCAGTGAAGGAGAGAAGGGCCCATTGGCAGGACGGTGCACTGACCTTGCCTGTGGCTTGTAGCTGTTGAGGATCTGATAGGCTCTGAGCAGATCGAGCTTGCCGTGGCCTTGCTCAAACATGTTGACCCCGGGGAGCCTCCGGGCTGATGCAATCAGGGCCTGCTTCATACTCGCAGGATTCACCAGCTCACGCTTCTGGACTGTGCTGGAGGAAAAATCAAGCATTTGCTTATTCTCTTAGTAAAAGAATGAAAATTGGACCACTAAAACCTAACCTACAAACGTGCACTTAAGAGGCCTGCAGTCGTTTCGTATCTAACGGGTGCTTGTCTGGCACCACCCGCATGAGAGAACGAGTGCGCACTCATTTCTGTACTCACTCCAGGACTGACTGCTCCGCAACCTTCTACGGGACCCATGGGCTAGCACCATTTATGCTAAATGCATCAGTAACATATTTTTCTGATAATTCAACTAATCAACCACATAGGCTGCAGAAGGCACAAATGTGTAGCAGGTACTGACTCCTCAGGGGACGGGAAGCCTGCTGGTTGCAGGAAGAAGACGCCATGGGACACAGCCTGGCTGGGAGGAGGAGGAGCACACTCAGATCCTGGGGAGGGGCCATGACACAGGATTGGCAGGAGGCACAGGTCTGAGTGAGGACCACCGCCTCCAAAGCCAATCCTTGCCTTTTTGTTTCCAGATTGGGAGGCTCGGCTGGGATGAGCCACCCTGACAGATGATGCCTTTCAGAACGACAGACCTAAAGCCACCTTCAGTTTCACCGTGAGAATGCATCTGAACAAGCTTGAACACACAGTGCGACCTGGCTAGGAACTTAGCCTGGTGATATTAGCGTTAAAACATCCATTTTTGTGTATCTATGTATTATAAATACAAGTCAATTTTAATTCCTAAAATTGAGGGGGGAATATCAGTATGCAAAAAAGGAAAACGTACTCTCCTAAGTTCCTGAATGTTTGTATATGATGGTGGTTGGTCTTGGGGTCTAGGCAGGTTTTCTAAATGGGAAATCTGACGTAAGAAGACGAGATAAAGTAGAATCAATTCTTAATGACAGAAGAAAAGAATTGCTCAAAGCTACGGGTCAACAATCTTCCTCCTCTTCCGGCCTATAAAGTGAACTCAAGGGTTTCGTTCCACTGCCTTTCACAGCATCATCAGGCTGGAGCTCGGGAGGCCCACCACTGCTGCTTGGCTTCCATTATAAGCGACTGTCACACACAGAGGTGTTTCTGAATGATGACAATGGCAGTTTTATCTGCTGCAGTGAGATCATGAGATTGAAAGGCTTCCTTGTTGCTGAAAATATCTGTACTTAAAGAAGCTTCTGGGAAAAGGAACAACCCCCCAGCTGCCTGCTTACTCAACAGCAGAGAGCTGACGGGCTCAACGGTGAAGGCAGAGCCCTCACTTCCTGCTAACAATCATGGCGTGTAGGAGAAATGAACCAGTATTTTCTGTTTCCAGAATCAACAAGATTACAAGCAGCAGCCCTAACTGAATTCTTTCCACCTGGCAAATACAAGCGTGCAAGTAGGCCAGGTAGCCCACTATCCACCTTCCCTCCACTCTGTTCCTCACTTAATGTAACACCGGAGAGAGGAAAAGAACTGGAAGAGAAGACAGTGTATCCAGCAAGCACATGGTTATTCTCCAAAGGCCAGTCTGGCCAATGTTAACATTCTCAAGAATTTGGCTCCAAATAGTAAGGGAAGAACAGAGAAAGGGGGAAAGAGATGGATACCTACCCCTTTTTTTGGTAGAGATGGGGTCTCACTATGTTGCCCCAGCTGCTCTCAAACTATTAGCCTCAAACAATCCTCTTGCCTTGGCCTCCCAAAGTGCTGGGATTACAGGTGTGAGCTACCACAACCAGCCCAATATCTAGCTTTATTAAGGATTACTAACAAAATAATATCTGGCATTAGAAGCTAAAATCAATATTCAATTTACTTAAAGATAATTTAAAACATAAAGACATTTAATACTATTTGCCCATATTAATTAATTTTTAAATTAGCATAGAATAACTTCCAAATACGCAGAGTTTTGTGTATCACAATACTCAACTAAAACTTCATCTAGATAGAAGAAGTTTTATTCCCCAATTTATTTTTGGGGAAAATACAGTGACAAGATAAATGCCAGCCCCAAAGACATCTTCTTACAACTGAGAGTAAGGAAACACGGGCCTCCGATGAAAATGAGAGCATGTGAACATCAACTCTGGTCTACGCGCGCAGAGAACTTTACTGATTGATCAGCTCATGGAGACAGAGTGTTGCTCTGTCACCCAGGATGGAGTGCAGTAGTGTGATCTCAGTTCACCGCAACCTCCTACTCCTGCGTTCAAGCAATTTTCCTGCCTCAATCTCCTGAGTAGCTGGGATTACAGCTGCCCACCACCACACCTGGCTAACTTTTGTAATTTATAGTAGAGACAGGGTTTCACCATGTTGATCAGGCTGGTGTTGAACTCCTGACCTCAGGTGACCTGTTGCCTCAGCCTCCCAAAGTGCTGAGATTACAGGTGTGAGCCACCGCACCCGGCCTCCTTGAGAACTTTCTTCCATTTTCATTATCTGCAAGATTAAGGGCCAGTCACTAAGCTCCATTTCAACTGCATGAGATTCAGTGAAACAAAGCACAGGGGTGACTGTCAGTCCCTGGTGGGTTTGACATCCTTAGCTATAGAGAACATTAAAAGGTGAGTTCCCTTCACAAAAACAACAAATGGGTAACACTGTGAGAAGACGGATGTGTTAATTCGTTTCACTACAGTAACCTTTTTACTATCTATATGTATTCCATAACATCATGTTGTATATCTTACATATACGCAGTAGGATTTTTTATTTTTAAGTGAATCCCCAAGGAAACGGAGGATATATGGCAGGGAAATATCTTACTATTTGTTCCTTGCCTGATATATATGCTTGCTTGGATATAAAAATCACAGTTCTAGCACATGAATGGGTATTGGAAAACAGAACACAAACATAAAGAAACAGGTATTTTGCCTATCAGCACTTTGTTTACTTGGGCTTATAAAGTGTGTTCACATTCATGTCATCTATCTAAAAAAGAAGTGACTCCTACCTCTTTGCAGAGGTGAAGAAGGAGAGACAGAGCAAGGCTGTGAAGGGCCTAAGCTCTCAAACCCAAGTCAGGGCAGAAGCAAGACACGACTCCTGCTCTATTGGCACCAAGTGCTCCTGTCCTGACGTGGGAGCTACTGGTCTCTGGGGGGCAGCACTCACCTCACTAACAAGGTGACAGCGCCTGCAACCACTGGAGAAGCAACACTGGTCCCTGAGAGGGCCCGGCACCCCCCTTTCACGCCGGAACCCCGCACGCCAGCACCATAGGTGACAATGTCAGGTTTCACGCGACCGTAGCCTCCTGGTAGCTCCTATGAATAAAAGTAGCTTGGTTTCTACATGTCGCACATTGGCATACAGCCACATGCAATCATAAGTGAATCAAACAAGAACAGAGATATCGGTTAGTTAAAAACAGTATAACCTTAGGAAGGTATTGGTTTTAGTCTGAAATTCACTCCAGGCCAGGCGCAGGGCTCACACCTGTAATCCCAACACTCTGGGAGGCCAAGGCAGCTGGAGTGCTTGAGTCCCGGAGTTCCAGACCAGCCTGGGCTCCACAGCAAGAACCCCATCTCCACAAAAAATACAAAAATTAGCTAGATGTAGCGGCACAAGCCTGCAGTCCTGGCTACTCAGGAGGATCACCTGAGCCCGGGGAGGTCAAGGATGCAGTGAGCTGTGATTGTGCCAATGCACTCCAGCCTGGGCAACAGAGTGAGACCCTGTCCGCCTCAGCCCCGGCCCCCCAAAAAAGAGAAAAAAACAAAGAAATTCACTACAATACAGAAAATAAGCTTAAATGATAATGTAGAAAGTAAAATTTTTAAAATATATTTTATAACAACCAGAAAAATGGCAAAGGCATAAAGCAATTAAAAGATAAGTATTTTAATTTTGCTGACATGCCAGACTAGAAGTGGACACTGGCTTATCAATCAAGCCCAGAAACTGGAAACTGCTTTATCTCTAGATAAGTTAAAATTAGAAATATGTTAGAAATATTAGAAAATTAAAATATAAAAAAACCCAAACATGTTTCTTTACAAGGAAAAAAGTACATGGTATGAGCGGATGTTTCAAATGGCTGTAAAAGAGGAAATAAGAAACCATTGAGAAGGAACAAGATAACCACACGACTAACTTGGGATAAAGTTTTAATAAGTACTCGCTTAAGCTGCTTAAGAATTGGGGCAAAACGAGAATTAGAATAGGATCTCATATTCTGTCAGAAAACAGGAGACCAATTTGAAGGGAAGGCCAGGGACCGTGGATGCATATACTGGGACACCGAGTGAAGGCATCCTCCACTGCAGCTGTGATGATGGAGGGACATTTCTCAAATGCCATTAAAAAGCTGGCTGGTGATGAAGGCCATGGACGTGACATCTCATCAAGGTTCGGTGAAAGCGTTTACACAGGGAGCTGGGGACAATGTGGGTGACATCTCATCACGGTTCGGTGAAGGTGTTTACACGGGGAGCTGGGGATAAAGCGGGTGACATCTCATCACGGTTTGGTGAGAGCGTTTACACGGGGAGCTGGGGACAAAATGGCGGATGCAATTTCCTAGTATCCGGCAGCACAAGGAACATGCTGAGGGAGCATGGACGGGAGGACACGCAGCCTACCCTGGACACACTGTCACATGAGAGAGTGGTCCCCAGCCAATGGGTCAGTTCCAGGAAGAGGCACATGAGTGTGGGAGGCAGGGACCCTGGTGGGGCTGAGTAGCGGGGATGCTGGGGGCTGACGCTGTCACAGTACCAAGGCTCAGGCAGAAGGCAATCCTGTAAAGTGCTGCAGTGTGGACGAGGCCCACAGTGTTCCCAGGCAGTTGGGAATCTTTCTAGGGACTTATCTGAGGCCTCTGAGTGTGGCACGTGAAGTTAAACACCAAGAGATGCTCTGACCCTGAAGAATGAGAAGGGCAGGTGCCCCCCTCAGCCACAGGGAGGGCAAAGGTACCCAACTGCTGTTCTGCAAGAGCATCTAATTCTTCGTCACACTTTGACAGGTAAAGGTGGGTGAATTTGCTGCATAATTAAACCGCAAACAGCTGAATTATTAACTGTAGCAGTTATTTTGAATTTGTCCAGCTAAATACAATTGTTTCTGTGTTAGCAGAGTTGATATTAAGCTGTTCTCAATGGCTTCACCAACTTCTTAAGGCCCCCTCACAAAAAAAATCATCTCACCTACCATTGAGGTGGAGTGCTTACCACTACTAGATAGGGTAAATGAGCAGGAACCCAGTTCACCTAAAGGTGAGTTCCTCAGAAATCAGTTAAAAAGTGAAACTGGGAAACACCACTTAGAATCAGCCCGTGCTCATCACAGCAGTTGTGGACTTGCCAGAGTAAAGTGGCAGATGCTGAAGGGGCCAGATCTGTCGTCCTCATGGCTGCGCAGGCACTCACAGCCCTGGCTATTCACATGTGAATGTGACGGTGTCTGTGCACTTACAAATACACCCCAAGGCTCGTCAACAACCGGTGCCACTAGCCACAGTAGTTTGTCCAGCTAAATACAATTATTTAGCAAAGAAGGGCGTACCCAGGTAGTCATTCCCCTTGAAGAAAAGCGGGCGATGTTATCTTCAAAGTCAATGCCGCCTACTCCAATCACATCCATTTGATCAGCAGGGTTATTCAGAGTGCTATATTGAGACCAAAAAAAAAAAGAAAAGAAAAAGAAAAAAACAAGAGAAATAATTTAAAATGGATGATTCAAACCAGGGTGAATACTCCCAGAACAATCTAAGACTGTATGATCTTCTTCTTTGGGAAGACGTGTGCAGCTCCTCACGGCTGTCCTGTGAAAAGCATGACCCTGCCACATTCATGCTGTGCTCAAATTACGCCATCTCACCTGGAACGCCCCTCCTTTCTTCTCCCCCTGTCAACTTGGCACACTGGGGCTCAAGGCTCACGTTTTCCCTCCAGCAATCCAAGCCTTAAGCATGTGTACTTGCCTTGAACTTCACAACACTTAGCATGATCACAATTTATCATCTAATGACACATTCTCACGTCACTTTCAAATTGTTCCCAGTACATTCATCTTAACTCCCCAGCTAAATCATACACTTCTCTGGGAAGAAACCATAACCACACATTTGCATCTGCCAAGGTCAGGAAGTGGTAAGTTTTCGATTGACCTGTGGTGGTGTTCTACCCTCCTCATAGGGAACCGTGGAAGGACTATCATTACTCTGTAATCTTGAGCTCCTTAGAGTCTCTCCAATACCTTAAGTGCACTAGATCTGCAAAATAATTATAGTGAAATGAATAATGGCAAAAATGTGTAAACAGCAAAGTCAAGATAAAGATGAACTATCTGAAAATATGAGACACTCAGTTATAAAACTGCATTGCTAAGCTTTATTATGGCTCCACTACCAAAAAAATGAACTCTTTGACAATTCAAGAACTACATACAACTGATTCCAAGTGGGTTAAGAGATAATAGCAGCATGAAGTTCTCCTTCTAGAGTGTGTTTTTAACTGCCAATTCCCAACACAACAAGACAAAGTGGTACTGCCTTCTCAGCCCACTGGCCACCAATATCCTACCAGTTGGTCATTCAGAGGAATGAATAATGATTTTCTGATGACTGATGCTAGATGTTTACACATTCCCAGGAACTCAAGGAGCAGAGGCTGGTACAGAAGTCACTGACAGAAACTCCCACTGAAGGTGACCAAAAAAATACCACGTTCCCACCCTCCTGTACCTGCTAATCCCTATAATGCTTAGTGTATTTTAAACCCTTGAAAAATAAGGGAATGCATCAAGAAATCATTACTGGTATTGAAAAGGAGGGAGCTGAGGCTGCAGGCTCGCTGGCACCACCAAGTCTAGGAGCACCAAGGGCACAGGACCAAGAGAAAGAGACCACAGCAAAGGGGACCAGAGGATGTGTGCCTCACTCCCAGAAGAGCTGACGTATGCATGTTACTGTCCTCAGACCAGCCCTGGGAGCAGTCCCACCAGATGCCCAAGCAGAAAAAACCACACCCGCCACAAGCTGGGCTGCCGTGATCACATGCCACGTCCCGTCACTTCAACAGCCAGCAGGTGGCCAGGTCTGTGTGAGGCAGCAAGAGGGTACACACAAGACGGAGATGGGGCCTTCCTGGCAAGGCTCTGCTCCTTCAACACACTATAAACTCACAACTCTAATAAGAAGCTATCGAGTGCAACCACCCACAAAAGCCACAGGGTTTCAGAACAGCAGCCAGTGTGTGACAAAGCAGTCCAAACAGCATGCGAAAGAGCTGGGAATCCAGACAGGTGTGGCCAGGAGGATGGGCAGAGTGATGGGGTGCAGAAGATGTGAAAGAAACAGAAGGACACTCATTCCAGGCAGGTGTATATGCGGAAGTGGAAGATCAAGGTGAACTGAGATTCTGGCTGGAGTTGGCCAACTACGGCCCACGGGCCAAACCAGGCCCACACCTGTTTTTGCAAATACAGCGTTGCTGGAACACAGTTACGTTCATTTACACATATATCACCCACAGCTGCTCTCACACAATAACGCCTAACATATTTATTATCTGACCCTTTACAGAAAAAGTTTGCAATTCAGCCTACAATACTGAAGACCTTGAAAAACAAAAGAAAAATGTGGATTTCATCTATTAGGCAATAATAATCCGCTGCAGATTCTTGATTAGAAAACTGCTATAATATATGTTTGAACAGTAGAAATACACACAAAAAAGAAAATGGGCAGCTGCCATTCACAGAGCATCATCAGCATTCACGGTGCTCTCCCCCTGCTGTCTGATTTCAGCCTCATAGGCACCGTGCAGGCTGCTCTCTGCTCCCATGACAGGTGAGGGAGCTGAGGCTCAGAGAAGTGACGGTGCCTCAGCCGTTAAGTGGCAGGTCGGACCTGTCTGCTTCCACACCTAGTTTCACCCATGTTCATGCTGGAAGAGCTGGGGTGGGAAAAGACTCAAGATAGGAAAACAGGCTAGGAAACACTGACACCTGGTGACTCTGAACTGACGAGTGCCAGCCTTGAGTGGGGACATCAGAAATGGGAGGAACATTTAAAAGGGAGACCAGAAAACCTGACGAGATGACTTAATAACTGGTGTTTGTCATGGCAGAGCTATAGCGAGGGTATGTTCGTGCCACTTACATCTATGGCTCATGATACATATCACTGATGCAACAGCAAAATCCAGAACCCTGGACCTCTAACAAGGTTCAGGATCATTTACTCAACTATTAGGCTAGAATCCTATGAATGCCAACACTCGCGTTTTCTGATAAACAAACATGAACTTCACATAGCTTCACCTTGTCTTATGCCCTGGATTTGCGTAAAGCATCCTACAGAAACTTTGAGCACAAGAAATGACTTATAAACATTATCTAGAGAATAAAACGAAGCTGCTGGTGGAAAGAAAACTGAGACCTCTAAACAGACAGGAGTGTAGTGGCTGGGATTCAGTGGCAAATGTTTCACATCTCATGCTGCTTAAGTTTAGCACAAAGGCCCCCCTGTGACACTGTCCTCCCTGCCTCTCTCCTAAATGATCCCTCTTATCAACTCCCAAAGCACCGGCCATGTTGCCGTTAGGCCCGCCAGCACTTCCCCTGTGAATGAGTGTGACTGTGCTCGCACGTGCTCTTTCAGAGAGGCAGAAACCTCTTCCGTTTGCCTCTTTACCCGGATGCTTTGCACACAGATCTCATCAACACTGCAGAATCCCTAATAGATTCAGTTTTCTGATTGATTTTGGGGAAAAAAAAGTAGTTAGAATAAAAACTTTAGGCCTCTAAATTACTATTTGTAACAAAATTTTAAAAATATATAAATAGAAGGAAGACTGGCCTTGAGGTGACAACTGCTGAGGTGAGTGGTGAGTACCTGGGTGTTCATCATACATCCTATAGTATTTTTTTACATGAGGAAAACTTATCCTTAAGACAAAGTTTTAGACAGACATAAACAGGTAACCATAGGTGGATACACAAACAGGTAACAATTTTTCAGTTATTTAAGGGGGAAAAAATCCCCAAGGTCATCCCTGCTGGGACTACTTACCCATAAAGGGGTCCGTCATTGCCAATAGCAGAAACCATGATTACATTGTTAGCTGTTAATTCCCATACCTACAAAAGGAGCATTTATTTAATGAAAGTATACCACTCTTAACATGTAACGGTCAAAAAAAAAAAAAAAAAAGCCATACACAACGTCTAAAAACAGTTCTAAAAAAAGCAGCACTGGACCATTATAAAGGCAGATGTGCTGGCAACTTGCATTTTTAGAGACTACCACCCGGGATGGAGAAGCACGCAGTGCACAGAGCAGATGCTGACTTTCTAGTCACTTTCAGGAAAACACAAATTGCATGTTTAGGTAAGAAAGAATTGGCAAGGCATGGTGGCTCACGCCTGTAATCCCAGCACTTTGAAAGGCTGAGGTGGGTGGATCACCTGAGGTCAGGAGTTGGAGACCACCCTGGCCAACATGGTGAAACCCCATCTCTACTAAAAATAGAAAAATTAGCCAGGCATGGTGGTGTGCACCCGTAATCCCACTACTTGGGAGGCTGAGGCAGGAGAACTCCTTGAACCTGGGAGGCGGAGGTTGCAGTGAGCCAAGACTGTGCCATTGTACTCCAGCCTGGCCAACAAGAATAAAACTCCATCTCACAAAAAAAAAAAAAAATCAGCAAGGCACCACGTGCTCCTTATAAACACCTACTCTGAGGCCTCTAACCCACTCAGTTTATGACATGCAAATCACTGAAGCTCACTAGCCATCTGTTCTCACAAAGCTGTCACCACCTGGATGAAAAGCCACCAACACACTAGATATGATGCAAAGTTGGGTTGCGAAAGAGCAGGAGCTGTCACCCAAACCCTGTGTGCAGTGACTCCACAAACCTTGTCAACAAAGGGATGATCCATGAAGTCCGGGCCGCCGATGCTGAGGTTTAACACGTCAATCTTCTTTAAGATGGCATAGTTGAAGGCGTCCAAAAACCAAGATGTGTAAGATACCTAGTTAAATAGTAAAACAGTCTGCTTAGTGTTTCAATCAAGTTTTAAAGTGCTAGGACAGTTTTTATTTCTAAGGCTCTTAAAATCACTAAGTATTTCTCCTAATATTTTTTTAACTTAAAACCAGAAATAAATCCTGAGTACGCATAATGCTCTGGAGAGTAAAATACAACACCTAGAAGATCTAAGTCCTTGGAGCTGAACCTAAGGAAGAGGCAGCTGTGTTCTGCAGGTGGCCTATCTCTCTAGGTGAAATGCACAGCTCTCTACACAAAGAATGCCTTCCTAGATAACACCCATGCTCCCAACTGCCCCTCTCCTATAAAAGGACTTATCCCAAGGCACTTCTATTAAGTTAAGCATTTTGGAATAGTTCAACTTATCTATCTAATCTTCTTCATTCCTAAACAGACTGAAGGACAAATGGCAGCAGTAACAGTTATTTCATAGTATCAGTCCTCTGATGTTCAAGTGCTCCTATGCTCCTTACAAAAGCTTCATTACTTTGTGGATCACCTTCAGCTGTTGCTTTTTTTAAAAATATAAAATTAAGTTTACCATAAGAAGAGAAGCAATGTAATGATTAAGATTATGTTTTTAAAGGTTTTTAAAAGACCATGTATTTATATTTTCTTATATACACCGAAGAAATTCTAGGAGGAGGTATAAGAAAGGAACATCATCACACAGGAGACACCGGCAAGTGAGGAAAGAACCTGCTGGACGGGGACGGGGTGGGGGTCTCACTGTGTTACATTCTGACCTTTCTGAGCTATGCATTACCTATTCAAAAATTAACATTAAAAAATAAGTAATGAAAAAAGAAATAAATACTAGGACCCTCTCCCTTTTCTACAGTTTCCAAATGAAGAGTGAAGGAACAAGGCTTGTAAACTCACATTACCCAACACAATGCCAGGTGTTGGGACACAAAGGTAAATAAAACAGCTCAAGGTGGTAGGAACCCAATCAGAGAGGCAAGCACACTTATTCTATGTGTAACTGTTCTATTCTATCATGCAGACAACCGACCCAGGGCACAGAGGCCTGGGGAAGGCTGGAGGTAGAGAAGAAACAAGGGAAATCAAAGAATCGTCGTAAGTAGTAGCCTCGGGAGGGTCTTCAGGGTTCAACTTAGGTTGACACAGTGGTTGGTGGGAGAAGGGCGGAGCCACCCAGGAGGCAGAGGAACAGTAAACTGAGCATGCATGCTGTGGTATGAATGGCTCAGCGTCACTGACGTGCACTCCTTTTACACAAGTGTGTACAGTACAGTGATTCTGCTTTTTACATTTCAGTATGAATTCCTCAAGTTTCAGGAGTCCTCAAAACACCTACCTGATTATTGGTAAAGACCCTGAAAATGTGAAGTTCTGCATCTGGAGCAAATCCTTGGCACTCCCTCATGCTGGCTATCACACCTGCCACGAATGTGCCATGGCCCAACCCTGTAGTCCATAAAGAAAACAATCCCATAAAATACACTGAATAGCAAGTGCCAGGATGCAACATTCCAGGCCATGAGTTCCACAGCTTTCCATTTCCAAGTGCTGGACAGAGGAGCGCCTCTGCTGCTGCTCTACGATCCCCTTGGACGTCACTGGCACAAGCACCCCTTCCAGGTCTAGCCACTCCACGCTCTCCCGGACAAGGAGCTGCCCCCACACCAGGCATCCCCACTCTCTCCTGAAGTGCTACTTCCCGACATCCTATGAGGTATTCAGAGCAGTTTCTGCCACAACAAAAAGCACAATAACAACCTGGGCTGGTCTGAATAATTGCTGGACAGACTGTGGAATCATGCACTAAACACACTCTCAATCGATCACACGACCACATTCTCACTGCCGCTGAGACCCACCATCGTCCAGCGTTCGCTCGTTGGTCCAGTTGGTTCTCTCCTTCACATTTTTGAAGTGGGGATGCTTCTCGCTCAGCCCAGTGTCAAAAACAGCAACTCTTACATTAGCACCTTATTCAGAAAAGAAAGCAAACACAATCATGTTTGAAGAAATCATCTTTTTGGATTTTGCCTATAAAATACATTCCTTCCTGGGACCCACAGAAAATGACATATTGTGGAAGGCCAAAGCTGCTCAGAGCAAACAAGTTAGGTCAGCTGCTCCCACGGTCAGCTGGCTGAGCCAAGGCTAAGAAAAGAGGACAGCAGCAGCAATGCCATCATCTGCCGCCAAATAAGATTTAAGGATAAGCAGAAAATCTTTCTAGACCCTCCTCAACTGCCACAAGCACTCAGGATGGAACCACCCCTTCCACTCCTAGCAGGCTTCTTAAGGCTCCAGGCTGGCACCTACTGATACTCCCCTTCTGGCAATTTATCACAGGTCTCCACCCCCAACCTTCTCAGAGGCCCTGCAAAACACTCACAAACCACACACCCAAGGAGCGGGACACAGAAAATGGGAAAAGGGGGAAGCATTCTTATTCCCAACAGGGACAGCAATTTATTCAATGCTGCTCATTTATAACACAGCAAACTCTGCCGCAAGGAACAATTAACACCACATGCGGCTAATCACACATAAGGAAAATCACTGCAGCATGCACTTTTCTATAATAGTAAGTCTATTCCAGACACTGGCCAAAGCCATCAACACCAATGTGAAATACAACTGGCCTGTCTGACCAAAAATTCTAGAAAGCATCTAGAAAAAAAATATAGAATACCTATATGACTTAACAGCTAACCAACGTAAAGAGGGTGATGTCTTTCTGGCAAAAGGGCTGTGTACATATCAATAATATGTTAAATAATCTATTAAACTGAGATAAATATAAAAATCAATGCTACTTTTAAAAAATGCACACAGAAAATCAGAAACCATTTGGTTTGGGGGGAATAAAAAATTACTTCCGATGACTAGAAAATTTGTTTTGTCAAGGAGTTCTCACTCTAAAAAGGTAAAACCATGGGGAGACACACATTTTAATGAAATGCCAGTCCACCAGGTATTAAAAGGTGAAGTATCTCAGATACTTTGGAGGGCAGGACACCAAGGAGATCAAAGGAGAGGTAAGGCTCCCTAAGTCAAGGAGATACGAAAGACACCTAGGCAAACTGCCATGTCCTGGGAGCAGGTGAAACTGGCTTACATGTAGAAGTCAAGGTAAAAATCTTCACATTAGATAAAACATGAATGTTTTGTCATGATGAATCAGCAAGGGAAAAATCCTTATTGTTCTGAATTTTATTTCACAGGACATGATCATTAACACTGCTTCCTGTTCTAAAACAAATCATCAGCAGGTGTGATAGTCAATTACTTAGCCACTCTGCATTCAGGGCACCAAACTCAAGCGATAAACTAATTTCCATGGAATTGCCCAGATCAGGGACCATCTTTCCCCGAGAAGTGACAGACCTCTGCAGGCCTGTCGGTCAGCGCCAGCAGCCAGCAGTGCTGTGCTCGTTTGTGTATGTGTCAATAGGAGAGAAGCGCTCCACAGCCTTCCCTTCTAACCTCAGAAATGGTAACAAAAAGAAGACACAAATAGTGACAATTAGAAAAGCCACAGAAACAAATGCCTGGCATAACAGGAGTCAAAGACAAGGAATACTTGGCTACCTCCAGCTAAACAAATAGTAAGAAGGCTGGATGTGGAAGGCTGCAGGGCTTTAGCACTAGGCAGTCCCGAACATGGAATTCTTGCATGTCTGGACTTTCCACGCCTTCCCTGGGAAATAGCACACACCTGTATATCCCATCTGCCAGAGCACGTCTGCCTGCAGTGTCTGGGCAACCTGGCGCGGGATGGCTCTCAGCAGCCGTCTGCTCGAATGCCTTCCCGTAGCATGCCAGAAGCCAGAGCCCAGGGAGAGGCTAGCTCTTCGCAGGGGACGCGATGATTGCCACTTCTGGCTCCACCGGGTTTCATTGCAGGGTACTGTGGGGTCAGCTACAGGCAAGGGAGAGAAAGGTCAGAACAGAAGAGCAAAACGAACTACACCATACCCGCCAGGCAAAACTAAACTAAACACAGCGAGGATTACCATTTGCCACTCTGTTTGAGGGAAAGTGGGATTATCTTCTTTTTCTAGAAGGACAGTCTCAATGCAATTATAACTATGGGACGTTATTTAGCTGTCATATTATTCCCAAATAGTTCTCTACTTGAAATTTTCTAACCAAGGTAAGGCAGAGAAAGACTGATTAAATTAAATAACAATAATTTAGAAAGCTAATTGTGATATTAAAACTAAAGAAAAACCTGATTTTTCATCAGCAACTTGTTCTCACTGAAGCAGAAGGGGGAAAAGTTAAAGAAAATGACCCTAAGCATTCACGGAGTTTAATTTTTACTATAAGTTTCACTAGATTTCTTGGGAAGGCAAAAGCCATCAAATATCAACAGGACTTAAAAAAACCATATATTGCTCAATATTCTCAATATTCTTATCTGCTAGAATTTCACCTTTCAAAAAAACAGAAGAACTACAAAGGAGTGAGAGATGGGGAATTTCTGAGGGTGATGGAATTACTCCATATCTTGATTTTGTTGGTGGATATTTGATGGTATACTTTTGCCAAAACTTGCCAAATTGTACTCTAAAAAGGACGAATTTTACTATCTGTAAGTCTCTTTTTTTTTAAAAGCAGAGGAAAAAGGCAGCACCACAGAAATGGCCTAAGGGTTTTCCCCTTACCTTTCCAAGACCATGTTACAATGAGCAAGTCATATTTCAAATCAGTTTTAAGAAGAGAAAATCTGTAATACTAATACAGTTCCTTTCTAAAGCAAATCATTGTCATTTTTATTCTAGCCTTACCAACCTACACCCATGTAACTACAGAGACCTGGAAACACATACACTCACGCCAATTCTGGTAAGTAAATATTTGCACAGTCCAACTGAAATGGTTCTTAAATGAAATTCCTTTGCTGAGTCTGATCTTTAAGTCAACAGCATGGGACAATGCTGCAGGTACTGACTGAAGAGCAACACTGACACCAGGAACGGGCCTGCTCTGCTTGACCCTGCACAGGCCAGACTCTACCTCCAGTATTATACTCAGTTCAGAGCTTCACAGCTTTCGAACAATTTAGAAAAATTAGTACATTCAAAGGAAAACACTTAAAATGATGAGGGGACTTGAAATCAAGTCATCTGAGTAACTATGGCAAGAACTGGGGATTAGCCTGGAGAGAAAAAATTGCCAAAAGGGACACACCATGGATACCTTCAAATATCAAAAAGACAGCTATCTTCATCATATCTTTAACTCCTGTCATGTAGAAAACAGGTAGGCTTTGTCTTATGGCCCATGCGATAGAACCAAATGGGTGGGATCCAGAGTGAGAATGGTGTCAGCCCAAAATAAAGCAAAACCTTCTATGAATAAGACCCATAGAAATCGTTAACATTTGGTTACTCACAACATCCTGAACACTCTACTAAGCTTTCTTCATACGCATTATTTCATGTTATCTTCATGACAGCCCCGTGACAATCTAAGCTTTCTTCATATGCATTATTTCATGTTATCTTCATGACAGCCCCACAAGGTAGGGAATATCATCTCCATTTTATGAATGAGAAAAACTGAAGCTTCAAGATGGAAAAGGTGCTTACTGCTGAAGGTCACAGCTAACTTCAAGGGGCATGGGCACACAGTGGGCGAGTCTCCCCTCACAGGGGTGTCAAGCACCCGGAACACACACAGCGGAGATGGTGTCCAAGGGAATCCCATCTCTAGAGAGCCTAGGATTCTTGTGCTAAAATTAGGCAACTCCGTGTTTCCTAAAGCATTCTAGAGCTCTTTAAGATAACTGAAGTAAAAATAAAGTCAAGTAGAATACCACAATGTATACATTTCGCTAACTGTATCAGGTTTGACTCTCTTTTATCTTCCTGGATTATTTTGAGGTGTTACTGCTTTTTAAGGAGAATAATACATAACATCTGGAGTAGCAGAAAAGGCTCCAAAAAAGTCAAACGCCTAAAGTTTACACCTGGTTTTACTATGAAAATTAAACTTCTCTTCGTGTGTGTGTGTGTTTAATGCAGCAAAACCTCAGAGGCTCTTAGGCCTAAAATATGATGGACAAAGAAGAGTAAAATTTTAATTTCTTCTTCCTTCTGATGAAAGAAATGATTGTAAATAATAACAGAACTAGCAATTTGTTAACCTGATTTCAGATAAACAGGAAAAAAAACGCTTTTCCTTTGGTAATACATATCTTTGGAAAATATCATTTAATAAATTTGCAATTTATTATTTGAGGCTAAATTCTATTTTGACAAGCCCAATTGGAATGAAGTAGGAAAGACTAAGCCCTGGAGAAGAAAAGGAAAAGCCAAATTCCTTCCATCCTCACACCTGCACAGCTGATGCCTTAAACAAACTCAGCTGATGCATGACCATTCCTGGTCAGGAGGCTTGGAGAAAAACAAAACGAAACCCCAGGAAAACATGTTTTGCAAAAGTGCCTTTAAAAATGGGGCTGGGAGCGGTGGCTCACGCCTGTAATCCCAGCACTTTGGGAGGCTGAGGCACATGGGTCACCTGAGATCAGGAGTTCAAGACCAGCCTGACTAACATGGAGAAACCCCGTATCTCCTAAAAATACAAAATTAGCTGGGCATGGTAGTGCATGCCTGTAATCCCAGCTACTCGGGACGCTAAGGCAGGACAATCGCTTGAACCTGGGAGGTGGAGGTTGCGGTGAGCCGAGATCCCGCCGCTGCACTCCAGCCTGGGCAACAAGAGCGAAACTCCATCTCAAAAAAATAAATAAATAAAAAGGAAAAGAAAAAAGAAAACACACACTGAGAGAAGCAAAATGCAAGAAAGAAGCAGACACAAGGACGCGTCTTTCAGCACAAGAAGACGGCCGCAGCCTTGAAGTCTGAAGGCTTTGAAACGAAGCTGGCGAAAATCACTTCAACAGAAACAAAGATCACTACCAGCTACTACTGCAAACCCTCAGATTTTCTTCTACCAGAACAGCACGAAGTCTCTTTTTAAAAAAAATTCCACCCCCAACACCAACCCTGTACACTAAACAAAACTAAACTAAAAAATTCCTACCAGGAAAATGTTCACAATTAGCAAACTAGATGGAAGGATGCGGATACTTACCGTACTATTTTTCAACTACTCTGCAGCTTGAGATTTTCAAAGTAAACAGCAGAGATAGAAATTTGCCTACAATCACAATACTCACATTCAGCATACTTGAGGGAACGAAAGACTTTTCGTTGCGGCGTGACCCGTTTGATGTTTGGATGATCTTCAAGTGTTAGCAGCCCCGCTTTCTGTTTTTCTTTTATCTGAATCACTTCAAAATCACTAGGGTAGTCACTGGATGGATTGTTTCGAGGTATAATTCTCCAATTGTCTACTTCACTGCTCTTCAGCGCACTTGAAATAAATGAATTTCTAGCTTTGGCTGTAAAGTATCCATTGAAAGCCACAATATATTCTGAAACCAATCACCACAAACAAAAATAAGATTTATGCACATATATTATAACATATACTATATTGTATCTAATCTAAAATCTGGCAAAAGAAAAATTATCTTAAAGCCCACAGCAGACGAGAGGAAAACACAAAGACCAGTTTAAGTACCTAAACAGCTGTCTGCAGAGCTTTGAGGAAAAATGATCCATTTGGGGCCGGGCGCGGTGGCTCATGCCTGTAATCCCAACACTTTGGGAGGCTGACGTGGGCAGATTACGAGGTGAGGAGTTGGAGACCAGCTTGGCCAACCTAGTGAAACCCCATCTCTACTAAAAATACAAAAAATTAGCTGGGTGTGGTGGTGGGCACCTATAATCCTGAAAGGCTAAGGCAGGAGAATCACTTGAACCTGGGAGGCAGTGGTTGCAGATCGCGCCACTGCACCCCTGCCTGGTGACAGAGCAAGCTTCCGTCTCAAAAAAAAAAAAAAAAAGGTCTGTATGAATCACCTAGCCACACAGAATACAGCATTCAAAACCAGATACCCGTGATATTTTTTTAAAAAGCAAATACAGAAGTTTGAATACACAACAAAGAAATGTATATAATTTTTTTCAAGTAGGAAAAAGAAATTCAGAGAACTGAATGCTCAGTTAGTGTTTCTTAAAATGAAAACAGTAACAAAATTCCAGAGTGGATTATGTGAGACTATTTGCTCAGTTCTTCACATCTGGTCACTCAAACTTTAGAACGTAAACATTCAGCACCTCCCAGTTCCCCACCTTCACCAACTACAATGGCATCTGTTCCAAAGAATCAAGGTGTAGGCTGGGCACAGTGGCTCATGTGTGTAATCCTAGCACTCTGGGAGGTCGAAGTGGGTGGATTGCTTGAGCTCAGGAGTTTAAGACCAGCCTGGGCAACATGGTGAAACAAAAAATAAAAAAATTAGCTGCGCAGGCTGGGCACAGTGGCTCATGCCTGTAATCCCAACACTTTGGGAGGCCAAGGCAGGAGGATCACCTGAGGTCAGGAGTGCAAGACCAGCCTGACCAACATGGAGAAACGCAGTCTCTACTAAAAATACAAAATTAGCCGGGCGTGGTGGCGCATGCCTGTAATCCCAGCTACTGGGGAGGCTGAGGCAGGAGAATCGCTTGAACCCGGGAGGTGGAGGTGGAGGTTGCGGTGAGCTGAGATGGTGCCATTGCACTCCAGCCTGGGCAACAAGAGTGAATCTCCATCTCAAAAAAAAAAGAAAAACAAAAATAAAAAAATTAGCTGGGCATGGTGGCAGGTGCCTGTAGTCCCAGCTACTCAGGAGGCTGAAGTGGGAGATCACTTGTGCCTGGGAGGCCAAGGCTGCAATGAGCTGAGATGGCGCCACTGCACTCCAGCCTGGGCGACAAAAGCAAAACTCTGTCTCCAAAAGAAAAAAAAAAGAAGAAGGTGTAGGTACATAGTTCATGTCAATTTCGTTTTATCATATAAGCTCACTCTACCGGGAAAACAAACTTAAGCAAAGTTAGCATTCATGTGCTGTGCACTCAACCCACTGGAAATTTACTACAGAAGCCCAGGTGCAGTGGCTCATGCCTGTAATCCCAGCACTTTGGGAGGCCAAGGAAGGTGATCACTTGAGGTCAGGAGTTCAAGACCAGCCTGGCCAACATGCTGAAACCCTGTCTCTACTAAAAATACAAAAAAAAAAAAAAAAAAAGGCTGGGTACAATGGCTCATGCCTACAGTCCCAACACTCTGGGAGGCCAAGGTGGGTGGATCACAAGGTCAGGAGTTCGAGACCAGCCTGGCCAACATGGTGAAACCCCATCTCTACTAAAAATAGAAAAAATTAGCTGGGAGTTGTAGCGGGTGCCTGTAGTCCCAGCTGCTCAGGAGGCTGAGGCAGGAGAACTGCTTGAACCCGGGAGGTGGAAGTTGCAGTGAACCAAGATCGCACCATTCCACTCCAGCCTGGGCAAGAGAGTGAGACTCCATCTCAAAAACAAAACAAAACAAAAAATTAGCCAGGCACAGTGGCAGGCGCTTATAATCCCAGCTACTTGGGAGGCTGAGGCATGAGAATTGCTTGAACCCAGGAGACAGAGGTTACAGTGTGCCGAGATCATGCCACTTTGCTCCAGCCTGGGCGACAGAGTGAGACTCGGTCTCAAAAAAAAAAAAAAAAAAAAAAAAAAAAGAAAGAAATTTACTGCAGAAAAGAGGAACATGTTCTTCAGCAATAGCTAATCTTGAAAAAAATAGGATGGGAGGTCCTAATATTTAAGACAACATTATTACCATATTCCACAACTGTTGATGAGAATTCCACCTTCAAAGTCAGGTGGGAACAGCCCGGGCATGGGGCCTTTTCAGAAGATTTCTTTTCCAGTCTGTCGCCCAGATGTTTCTTCCCACAGAGCAAAACCACTAGCAGAAGCAGCCAGATGTTGACAAGCTTCATGGTCACAAGCGAATATGATCATAAAATTGCATACATTCAAATCACACTTTTTTCTTCTTGATTAGAAATGAATTTTTGTTTCGGCTAAAAGCTGCAACATTACTGATCAGCCATATTACAGTCTTGTCCAACGTAAATAAAAGTTAAATCCCATGGCCTTTTGTGGTTCAGCCTGAAGAGAGGCTTTCATTTCTTTCTCCGCTTCTTCTCCATCTTGGAAATAAGGCTTCTCTCACTCAGGCCGTGATGACTGAGTCCTATATTCCATTTGTACCACAGAACCAACGTCCAACGGGGTTGATCAATCAACCACTGTGAGCCAATCTATGAAACAAAAAACAGTGCACACAGACATTAGTAGCAAACTGACATAGCCACGTATGATTTAGTTGTATTTATAATTTAAACAAGTGGGTCAGCCAGGCAAGGTGGCAGGTGCCCGTAGATCAGCTACTTGGGAGGCTGAGGTGGATCACTTGAGCCCAGGAGTTTGAGTCCAGCCTGAGCAACAAAGTGAGACCCTATGTCTAAAATAATAAAATAAATAAGAGGATGAAAGAGATATCCTGGTTTTAAGACAAATTAATGTGCTATACAACCATGAAACATATTATTTAATTTTTATTTACTTATTACTCACTGCTTTCATGGGAAAAATTTTTTTAGGCATCTTCAAAAATAAAACAATAAAATAAATGAGAAAAATGGAAAAAACTAAGGATAACAAAATAACATAGAAAGTATTAAGCACACTGGACCTGAGCATTCTAGCAGCCAAAGAGAAGATGGAATCAGGATGATCCTTTATTCTGTTTCAGATTCTGTATTTCCTATCATTTGCAACGCAACCCCCAGAGCATTTCCCCAGTTGGCACTTTTACTTCCCACAAATTTCGTCAATTTTTCAGGCAAAAGCTTGGTATACATCCTTACTTTCTGCTGTAACACTAATACCTAACAGCAAAGTAATTTCCATATCAGTGATATTTAACATCTTCTTTAAGAAACACTATGCTTTAATATGACAGATTTTGAAATATTTTCTACCAATTCTATGAAAAGAGCATAAAAGGGTTTACTGTCCTGAAATTTATTTTACCTGAAACCTCACACTTAAAGAAAAGTAACCTGCTAAATGTGTTATAAAACCAGATTATCTCTTTAGTGGAGTGACATGAGAGGACACTTTGTGAGGGAAGCTACTGCTAAAGAGAAACGTCATCTGAATATTAAATTACGCATGGGCACAAATATCTTCCAAAACATCTGAATTGTAAGAAAAACTGCCATTCTTCACAATGAAAACAGAGCAATAGTAAAGAACAATGCTGGCTGTAGCACACCCAGAAAAACAGTTGCACAGACCATACCTGGGGCATAAATAATCCAGCAGGGTGGGGGATGGGTAAACGAAGCAAGAGAGGCCTTCCAGTGCTACTTAGGATTTTACTATTATTATTATTTTTTTTTTTTGAGGAAGGGTCTCACTCTGACACCCAGGCTGGAGTAGGTGGCGCAATCTCTGCACAGTTCACTGCAGCCTCAACTTCCTGGACTCAAGCGATCCTCCCGCCTCAGCCTCCCGAGTAGCTAGGACTACAGGCATGCATCACCACACCCAGCTAATTTTTGGATTTTAATATAGAGAAGGGGTCTCAGCATTTTGTCCAGGCTGGTCTCAAACTCAGGTGATCCAGCCACCTTGGCCTTCCAAAGTGTTGAGATTACAGGCGTGAGCCACCATGTCCGCCCACTACTTGTTTTTAAAAAGAAAACATTAAGGACAAGGAGTTAGTCATCTATTAGGAAAGGTACTTCAAGCTGTGAAACTCATTCTTCGGCAGAAACTGGTGCTTCTGAGTTTTTGGTCTCTGGAACTATCAATATGTGCTTCTACAAGTAGAAAATCATTGATAAAGTACTGTGAGGGGTTAAAATATCCAAAAAACGTTTTTACATTTACTAAAGACGGACTTTCACTGCTGTACTAACAACTGATGCTGAAAAACAAGCCTATCTCTGGAACCGGCACTGGCAACTAAGGGGAATGGAACTCATCGGAGATGAGTGAAAGTTTAAAGCAGTTATGTCCACCTCGACAAGAACAATGAGAATGCCAACTGCAAGAGGAAAAACAAAGAGCCAAACAGAAAGATCAGAAAAGCAGGTATGACAGAAGTTTACTCAGGAGTAAGCCCCTACTTCTTAGTTTCTTTACGCTTGATATATCCAGCAATGGAGTACCAAAGAAAACAATGACATGAAGCATGTATCTAGCTTAATTAAAGACTACTGGCCAAAGAAGATAAAAGCCAGTAATAACAGTTCTCATATCACAGTAAATGAACATATATTTAAAAGATACTTATTAAATGGGTTCCTCACTCAAGGCAGGTTTTTTGTTGTTGTTGTTAAAAAGGAAGGAACAATCATTTGAACCCAGGGGTTTGAGACCAGCCTGGGCAACGTGGGGAAACCCAGTCTCCACAAAACAAATATTAAAAATTAGCTAGGCATGGTGGCACACCTATAGCCCCAGCTACTCAGGAAGATCGCTTGAGCCTGGAGGGTTGCAGTGGGCCAAGAGCACGCCACTACATTCCAGCCTGGGTGACACAGTGAGACTCTGTCTCCACTTAAAAAACAAACAAACAAACAAAAAAGCCTCTTAAAACTTTTCTGCCTCAAGCTAAAGAATCTATGACACATGTGGGCTCCATATAACACAAATATAAGTAAGTAACAGCAGTGAGAAAATCTTAGACCTAACTGGGTTAAATCAACTTTAATTCAACCTGTTTTAAAATAATTCACTCAAAGGTGAAGACTCTTAGGTAGGAAATGTTAACACGGCCCATGCAGAACAGATGGCTGATGTTCTCTTACAGCTTAGGCAGGTACTTGCCTTTAAAAGAAACGGAAAGGAAGGGTTTGGGGGCTTTCAAATGAAAAAAAGTCCAGGTGGGGTGGCTCACACCTGTAATCCCGGGTGTGATTCCACTTTGGGAGGCTGAGGCAGGCGGATCACTTGAGGCTAGGGGTTGGAGACCAGCCTGGCCAACATGGTGAAACCCCATATCTACTAAAAACAAAACAAAACAAAAAACAAAAATTAGCTGGGCATTGTGGCGCATGCCTGTAATCCCAACTACTCAGGAGGCTGAGGCAGGATAATCGTTTGAACCCAGGAGGCAGAGGTTGCAGTGAGCTGAGACTGGGACACTGCAGCAGTCTCGCCTGGGTGACTCTGTCTCAAAAAAAATAAAAAATAAATAAATGAAAAAAAACTCTAAGGTAATCAGTTCTTTCCCAAATTAAAAATAATAATAAATGTGGGGTTTTTGGAAAACAGAGAAGGCAGTTATTATCATAAGACATTTTACCTTAACTCATTCATTAGGTCAGGCAATTTTAGAGTACTTATCAAGTTAAGATACTATCAGGTACTACAGAACAAACATGGATTATTAGCTAGTCAGGGCACAATCTTCCAAGTGTGATCTAGTTAAATTTAAGGACAACTAAACAAAATGCAGGAAATGAAAATGCCAAAGGAGAGGCAGCCATCCAGGGCCACAGATGCTGAACTGACACACAGTTCTCTCCGGGCTGTGAAGAGGTGGCTTCTGCTGGGGAGGGGGCACTGCAGCAGCTCTGGAAGAATCTGAGCTCAGTAGGACTGAAAGATGGGCGTGAGGGAGGGAGGAGCAGAGCATCCCAAGCGTGGCAACGCTGGAAACACAGGAAGACAGGGATGTGCACAAGGATCAGCACCACCCAGCCTGAGGAGGGAGGCAAGGAGGTGTCCATCTGGAGAGGCTGAAAGATGAGGGGGGAGGAGAGGACCTCCAGCAGGTACACCCCAGCCAACAACTGGAAAAACGGACCTCTTCCATCCAATGGCAGTGAACAGCACAGAGATAAAACACAGCCAAAGGATGAGACTGCTGAGCTCCTGTGTTCACCCATCCAACTTATTTAGTGAGAAATACTAAAAGCCAGGCACCGTTTTAGGAGTAGGGATAGAGTAACGAACAAAATACCACAGAAATCTCTGACCTCTTACCTTCCAGTGCAGGGAGACAGACCGTAACCAAGACAAGTAAAACATATAGTATTTAGCTGGTGATAAAAACTACATTTGGGAAGGAGAAAAAACACACATCTGTAGTCATCCCAGCACTTTGGGAGGTCAAGGCAGGTGGATTACCGGAGGCCAGGAGTTCGAGACCATCCTGGCCAACATGGAGAAACCCAATCTCTACTAAAAACAAAAAAATTAGTCCTGCGTAGCGACAGGCGCCTGTAGACCCAGCTACCCAGGAGGCTCAGGCAGGAGAATCACTTGAACCCAGGAGGCAGAGGTTGCAGTGAGTCAGGATCGCGCCACTACACTCCAGCCTGGGCAACAAGAGCAAAATTCCAGCTCAAAATAATAATAATAAATAAATAAATAAATAAGAAAAAACAAAGAAAAGGAATATGACAAGTCAGGAGAGGGCTGGCTTTCTGCTCCAGGGCTGCCTACAGCAGCTGCTGAGAAGGGGCCTTTTCAGTGAAGGCCTG
Source organism: Symphalangus syndactylus (assembly GCF_028878055.3). NCBI lineage: Eukaryota > Metazoa > Chordata > Mammalia > Primates > Hylobatidae > Symphalangus > Symphalangus syndactylus. Next base: position 129,519,896 of record NC_072433.2, read on the forward strand.
AAGGATGTGGGAAGCTGGCCAAGGGTCTGGGGAAAGAGGATCCAGGCAGTGGGAAAGCAAGTGAAAAGGCCCTGGGGCAAGGACCATTCCTGGTGTGTGTGAGGAAAGAAAGGCAAAGAGGCCAGCGTGAAGCAAGGGAAAGCCGAAGATGAAATCCGAGGAAACCGCGGAGACAGCCCAGGGAAGGCCTGCAGGTCACAGAAAGGACTTCAGCCTTGATTCTGACTGGGAAGAGAAAGCGTGGGGCGGTCCTGAGCACATGTGGCTTGTGTTTTAGCCTGACTGCTCCGGCTTCAGTGGGGAAGGGGGCACAGGCTGAGGCAGGGAGCATCTGGAGGACTTCTGGACAAAAGAACCAAAGGAGAGAAGATGCTGGTTTGGACCAGGGCAGGCAGGGGAGGTGATAAGAGGCGAAGACATCACAGATCCGAAGGTAGAAGTGCCAGATGCGCTGTCCACCAGATGTGGGGGGCACACAAGTGAGGATTCAAGGCAACACCAAGGCTGGTCGCCCGACTGGACCAGTGGAGCCTGCCCCTAACTGAGACTGGGAAGACAGTAGGAAAGCTGGCTTGGGAGACACCAGCAGGAGCTGAGCTCTGAGCATTTTCAATTTAGGATGAGCCTCAGGGTTGAGGGCACGGCTTAGGGCAGAATCCCGGGCAATCCAGTACCTTTTCTTTCAGAGATGGCAAAAGACCGAGGGCACAGGAAGGTCAGAAGGAAACCAAAATCAGTGGGAAATAATTTGCAAAAGGAAGGTGGGCAAGCTGAAGGGACAGAGACCACTGGCTTAGTAACTGGCCCCTTCCAGAAAAGGGCTACACTCGTGGGCAGGTGAGCCTGGCAGCCAGACTGCACTTTACCAAGCCTGTCAACTCCAGCCCACCTGCTGTAGTCACCAAACCACCAGCAGCTGGAAGGAAGGTGCCTTTAAGTGTAAAAATCTCATGGGGATGAATGATGAGGCTGGAAATGACAGGGACAAGGAGATAACCCCTTGCTGTGTTTGGATCTCGTGGACCTGCTTGTGTTCCTAAAAGGTGAGCTAAAATCCAGGCTCTGACAAGTCACTATTTCAAAGGATTTACGGCTCAAAAAATACGGCAACAGATCCTGAGGTTTCTATAGTTTCCCAATCCTAGAATGAGATGGCTTCAAAATGTAAATTTCCTTTAAGGAAAACAAAAACGCCATAATAGGGGCAAGAGACCAGTAAATGATGGCAGACGGACTGGGGTTCCCAAGGCTGAGCTTATTACCAACCCCCGAACTCCTGGGACTATTTTTTTTTTTTTTTTTTGAGACAGGGTCCCACTTGGTCACGCAGGCTGGAGGGCAGTGCGACAATCACGGTTCACTGCAGCCTCAACGTCTAAGGCTCAAGCGATCCTCCCACCTCAGCCTACCAAGTTGCTGGGACTACAATAGCGCCACTATGCCCAGCTAATTTTTTTTTTTTTTTTTGTAGAGATGGGGTCTCATCATGTTGCCCAGGCTGGTCTCAAACTCCCGGGCTCAAGAGATCTTCCTGCCTCAGCCTCTCAGAATGCTGGGATTACAGGCGTGAGCCACTATGTCTGGCCTGGGCCTAAAAAGATCTTGTCCCCACTGACTCACTAGACAAGTCAGTGAGGCTTTGCAGGCACAGACTGCACTTTCCAGGGTCTAATACATCTATTCAGCTGTGACAAATGGTCCCTCCTGATTCTCACTATATAATGCAAACCCAACGGGCACACTTCCCAAGACGGGCTTACCACAGAGAGGTAAGCAGGCAAGCAGCAGCAGGACAGGCAGACAGAGCATGCACACACAGATACAGACACACACACCTAAGGAAAAGCACTTTTTTCTTCTTTTTAGATGGAGACGATCTCTGCTCAATGAAACCTCCACCTCCCGGTTCAAGCGATTCTCCTGCCTCAGCCTCCCAAGTATCTGGGATTACAGGCGCCTGCCACCACACCCAGCTGATTTTTGTACTTTTAGTAGAGACAGGGTTTTGCCATGTTGGCCAGGCTGGTCTCGACCTCCTGACCTCAGGTGATCTACCACCCACCCTCGGCCTCCCAAAGTGTTGGGATTACAGGCGTGAAGCACCGCACCCGGCCCAAGAAACGCACTTTCTAAAAAGAGTGCTAACTCTGCCTTTTCTTCCTCCCCTTCTGAAGAATTCTGCTGAAGACAAGAAGGCAAGTGTTCATGGGAGAACGGCAGAAGCCCACCATGGTGTCTTAGAGTCTGAGCGGAGGGAGGAAGGTATGTGAAGAGAGAGGTACCAGGTGAGGCGGTCAGAGCCTGGCAAGTGAAGAAGGCACCAGGCAGGCAATGGGGTGACAGCAGTGAAGGTAAAACTGTTTGATCAAATAAATATTTTACATATAATGGGATGCAGCTTTCTTACTGTCAGAGAAGGAAGTTAGAAATATGAAAGAGAAAAAAATAAATGAACTATTCAGTATCCGAACAAAATGATAAATGCTGGTCTGAATTTAAGGTTTTCAGTACACAGACTAGCAGATGTAGAAAGAAAGAAATCTAAGTGCACATGTACATGCTACATACGTTTCTTAGCTATCTCCAAAAGGGTGTGGAAGCAGTGAAATCCCAACAGCAAGGAGCCCACCTAGTGTCCACAACTGGTTCTAAATATCACTCTCCACTAAAAGAACTCAGGCTCTTTGGACAAAGAGCTAGTTCCAGGCTGGGTAGGGTAAGAACAAGATGGGTTTGGAACAGTGTTACCCAATGAGGAAAGGCTCACAGAATGATCGGGAAGTGTCCAAGGAACACGGAAGCCAGTTTGCAGGGGCCCCCACTAACAAAATCCGGGACAATCTAAGCATCACAATAAATAATGAACATAACAGATCCCAACCCGTGGAATAAAACAAGAAAAGAGGAGTCCACAATGACATAAAGTTTGAAGAAGAATGAGATATTTACATCATCTCGAAATGCCTAACTACTAACAAAATCTCTCTTTTCAAAGGGGAAAAGTCATTTTACAGTGGAGAAGCTCCACCAAGTTGTCCCAGGGAAGCAGCAATGGGACAAATGGAGCCAGGTCTACGAGAGCAGATGCACTGAGAAGAGCCAGCATCACTTCTGGAGGTTCCTGACAAAGATGCACAACCTGAAATCAATTCAAGAGAAACATCAGACCAACCCAAATTGAGCAACATTCTACAAAATCAACTGGCCTAGAATTTTTCGAAGCACCAAGGTGATGAAAGGCAAGAATGACTGAGCTACTGCCCCAGATTGAAGGAGACTCCAGAGACAATGCAACTCCTGAATCCAAACTGGATCCATCTGCTGTAACGGTCACTCAGGGACAACTGGCAAAACCCAGGTAAGCCTGCCCGTGGATCTGATGGTAGTGATGTATCAAGACTAATTTCCTGATTTTGACAACTGTGCCATGATTATGTACGAAGGTCCTTGCTTGGAAGATACACCCACTGAAATACCGGGGGATAATGGAGTATCAGGTCTGCAATTTACTCTCAAATGCTTTAGAGAAAAAATGGTTTCATACTGTTCGTGCAACCTTCCTGTTAGGATCAGCCTGTTTCCAAAACAGGCAGAAAAAATAAGTTATTTAGCCTCACCTGCCAGGAACGCATGAGGCTGGGGTATTTTAAATATGGTGATGGGGGCATTCTAAGCGTCTTATTCAGACTCAGTCCGTGCTGATCACTGCATACATAACCAGACCACACGGCATGTCAGATAGATTTACACTCATCAATTGTTATGCAGAAGGACATCCAAAGATGGGACTGACCTAGTTAAAGGGAAACTAAAAGCATATCTCATTCTAGGAAATTGATAGAATTCTTGAAAAGATTCATGGTAAATTTCTGCTAACATTAACCTGTGTTTCTATGATTTACATTTAACAAATCAAGTAACATTCTGACAGAAAAAACTCAGGCACCCCCTGTAGAATAAAAATATGTTTATTAAGTTAACAAATCCAATAAAATAAGTACTCCCATATGTTGCTGGTGAATATTAAAAAAAAAACTCAACCTTTTAGAATGGCAATTTTCACATATGTATTAAAATGCTTAAAAATGAACATTAAAAACTTTTCGTCTAACAAATCCAAAATAAGAAAAACTAACACTTACTGAGCATTTACGATGTAGCAGGTGCCATTCTAAGTAGTCTGCAAACATTAACTCATTTAGTCCTCCCAACAACCCGTTACCACCCCCATTTTCAGATGAGAACTGAGGCCCAGAGCAGCTAAGCAACTTGCCTGGGGCCACAACACCAGCAAGTAGGACAGCTGGGCTGGGAGCTCAGGTGGTCAGCCTAGCTCCAGAGGCCACACTCTTCAGAGGCAGGTCACCTGCTTTTCTAAAATCTCCCCTAGGGATTCAATCGAAGAAGTATGAATCTGGACGCACATAAGGCTTTATGTCCAAAGATACACACTGCAAGATTATGAGCGGGAAAAGCTGGAGGCCATCTGAATGTGCATAAACAAAGAGACTGGCTAAATAATTACGGTTCATGCATACCACAGAAGGCCATGCAGCAATTTCAAAAGCTACTCCTGCAGTAGGCTGAACAATGGTCGCCACAAAGATGCCCACATCCTAATTCCTAGAACCTGGGAATGTTACTTTATACACAAAAGCATATAGGCCAAAAGGACTTTGCAGCTGTGACTAAATGAAGGCACTGAGACAGTATCCTCGATGATCTAGGTGGGCCAGGTGTCATTACAAGGGTCTCTATAAGAGAGAGGCAGGCGAGTAATAGACAGTAATAGATGTGACGATGAAAGCAACAGGCTGGCTGGGCACAGTGGCTCACGCCTGTAATCACAGCACTGTGGGAGGCCAAGGTGGGCAGATCACCTGAGGTCAGGTGTTTGAGACCAGCCTGGCCAACATGGTGAAACCCCATCTCTACTAAAAATACAAAAATTAGCTAGGCATGGTGGTGGGTGCCTATAATCCTAGCTACCCGGAAGGCTGAGGCAGAAGAATCACTTGAACCCGGGAGGCAGAGGTTGCGGTGAGCCAAGACTATGCCACTGCACTCCAGCCTGGGCGACAGAGAGAGACTCCATCTCAAAAAAAAAAAAAAAAAAAAAAGAAGAAAAAGAAAAAAGAAAGCAATCAAGAGGTTGAGATAATTTGAGGAAGAAGTCAGGAGCCAAGGAACGCAGGTGGCCTGTAGAAACTGAAAAACAAAAGGAAACTGATTCTCTCCACAGAGCCTCCGGAAGGAGACAGCCCTGCTGAAACTTTGACTTGAGCTCAGTGAGACGGATTCTGGACTTCTGATATCCAGAACTGTGAGACACTAAATTCATGTTGTTCTAGGCCACTGTTTGTGGTCATTTGTTACAACAGAAATATGGGGAAATGCTAATGAAATGTTAAGTAAAACAGTTCATGCACCATATAATCCAAATTTTATTTTACATTTTAATTTTAAAATGTGTCTATGAGCAAAAAAAAAAAAAAAAAAAAAAAAATGCAGCTGGGTGCGGTGGCTCATTCCTATAATCCCAGCACTTTGGGAAGCCGAGGCAGGCGGATCACTTGAGGTCAGGAGTTCAAGACCAGCCTGGCCAACATAACAAAACCCTGTCTCTATTAAAAATACAAAAAATTAGCTGAGCATGGTGACACATGCCTGTAATCCCAGCTACTCAGGAGGCTGAGGCAGGAGAATCGCTTGAACCAAGGAGGTGGAGGTTGCAGTGGGCGGAGATAAAGCCACTACATTCTAGCCTGGGCAACGGAGACTCTGTCTCAAATGGAAACAATGACAACAAAAAAAAACCACTGAAAGACACATACCAAAATGGCTACAGTGGTTCTACCTTTCAATTGTATGATTACGGATAGTTAATTTCTGCTTTAATTTATTTATGTTTATAGGGAGCATATGTTACTTTTATACTTTGATAAAACATATTTAAGTATTTTAATAAAACTTTTCAAATAAATTGGTTCACGCCTGTAATCCCGGCACTTTGGGAGGCTGAGGCAGGCGGATCACTAGGACAGGAGATCGAGACCATCCTGGCTAACACAGTGAAACCCCATCTCCACTAAAAAATACAAAAAAATTAGCCGGGCGTGGTGGCCGGCTCCTGTCGTCCCAGACACTCGGGAGGCTGAGGCAGGAGAATGGCGTGAACCTAGGAGGTGGAGCTTGCAGGGAACTGAGATCAGGCCACTGCACTCCAGCCTGGACAACAGAGAGAGACTCAGTCTCAAAAAAAAAGAATAGGCTGGGCTCGGTGGCTCACAGCTATAACCCCAGCACCGTCAGAGGCCGAGGCGGGCAGACCACCTGAGGTCAGGAGTTCAACATGGTGAAACCCCATCTCTAATAAAAATACAAAAATTAGCTGGGTGTGGTGGCACACACCTGTAATCCCAGCTACTCAGGAGGTTGAGGTGGCAGAATCCCTTGAACCTGGGAGACAGAGGTTGCAGTGAGCTGAGATCGAGCCACTACACTCCAGCCTGGGAGACAGAGTGACATGCCATCACAAAAAAAAAAAAAAAAAAGAATAAATCATACTTTCTGGTAAGACAGTGGCACAAAAATTCAAATATATATGCTAGATTTAATTTTATTTGTATATATACTAGAGCTTAAAGGGATCTATCTCCTACAAATTGTTCTCAAAGATCTGTCTACAGCTACTTTCCAGCCTAAGGAAAAGATAGCCTTTGAAAATATTAAACTTCTGGCTAGTTCATTCTGAAAGGCTTATTATCATTTGTAATATCACTTAACTTAGAGAGCCTACTTAGGGCTGTTACTGGATCCACTAAATGTTAACTGGATTTAATTTTTATAAATTCTTTATGCAGAAGACCTGGTTATCTTTCCATATAAAGGCATAACCTTAAAAGATGGTATTCCTATACCTATGGATTTTTCATGAGAATGATTACACCTCTAACACATGTATAATTAAAAATTTTTGATATCAAGTACTAACTGAAAAAGACACCGTTCAAATTATAGAAATAGAAAATAGTACTTAACGGGATTTGTGTAGAAGGGAGACTCAGTAGAAGAAATGCATTACTTGCGCAAGCAACTGGCCTAGCTGGTGGCTAGCATTCTTTGCAGCTCTTGGAGTCTCCCACTTAGAATTTTCACAACGAAAGAATATCACAAAGATTATAATTCTGGGCATAACTAAAATACATCTGAAATTATCTCTTTAAAAACAATCAGAACATAATTCAGGTGAGTGAAAATGACTTGTATCACCTGATAATCATCTAAATTATGCAGCTATGCCTTGCTTTGTAATAAACTAGTTTACTAAAATAGCTCCAAAGGAGACTGAATTGTGTTTAGACCACGAAAGGTTACTATCCAGTCCAATTAAAAGTCGGCTGAAAAACTACCACCTTCAGAACTAATTCCATACTTGGCTGTATTACCATTGTTTAACAGGCTAACAATTAAGTCATGCCAGACCAAACTATGGTAAAACAAAGGTGTCTTCGCCTTTTTTTTTTCTTTTTTTTTTGAGATGGAGTCTCGCTCTGCCGCCAGGGTGGAGTGCAATGGTGCCATCTCAGCTCACTGCAACCTCTGCCTCCAGGGTTCAAGCGATTCTCCTGCCTCAGCCTCCCAAGTAGCTGGGACTACAGGCGCGTGCCACCACGCCCGGCTAATTTTTTGTATTTTAGAGATGGGGTTTCACTGTGTTAGCCAGGATAGTCTCAATCTCCTGACCTCGTGATCTGCCTGCCTCAGCCTCCCAAAGTGCTGGGATTACAGGCGTGAGCCACCACGCCGTCGACAAACGTATATTCTGCTGTATTCTTACATCCGATGCAACCATTTATTCTGGCACACTCTATCTATCAGGTGGTCTTGTATTAAAAAGAAAAAAAATTCATCCCAATGTATCACTACATTCAAGAGTGAGAAACCTTGGTCTGTGGTGTCTTCACTGCCTACTATTTCACACACGTCACTCTTGTCTCCTTTTAGTCTTACCCCTTAGTCATCGAGTATTAGTTGGCCACAGATAGGGCACCTCCAAACTTCTAACTTCCTTATTTTACTTTAAAATGCGTTTCCTCAGCTGGGCGCGGTAGGTCACGCCTGTAATCCCAGTACTTTGGGAGGCCGATGCGGGCGGATCACGAGGTCAAGGAGTCTGAAACCAGCCTGACCAACATGGTAAAAACCCGTCTCTACTAAAAATACAAAAATTAGCCAGGCATGGTGGCGGGCACCTGTAGTCCCGGCTACTCGGGAGGCTGAGGCAGGAGGATCGCTTGAACCCGGGAGGCAGAAGTTGCAGTGAGCAGAGATCCGCCACTGCACTCCAGCCTGGGTGACAGAGCGAGACTCTGTCTCAAAAAAATAAAAGTAAATAAATAAAGCATTTCCTCAAGCAGATTTCTGCAGCACTGATGGCAACAATGTACAGTTCACCGTGGCCTTTCCAAGTTTTTTGTTTGTTTGTTTGTTTGTTTGAGACGTAGTCTCACTCTGTCGCCTAGGCTGGAGTGCAGTGGCATGATCTTGGCTCACTACAACCTCTGCCGCCTGGGTTCACGCGATTCTCCTGTCTCAGCCTCCCGAGTAGCTGGGATTACAGGGGCCTGCCATTGCGCCCAGCTAATTTTTGTATTTTCAGAGAGACGGGGGTTTCACCACATTGGCCAGGCTGGTCTTGAACACCTGACCTCGTGATCCGCCCGCCTCGGCCTCCCAAAGTGTGGGATTACAGGCGTGAGCCACCGCGCCCGGCCCGGTCTTCCTAGTACTTGTTAACCTCCTGACTAGAAGAGCTCCCACTTCATCCCTAGGTGCTTCAAAGGTTCCGCAACCTCTGCATTGGAATTTTCCCTTTTTATATAGAAAGGACCAACTCTAGATTATACGGGGTACCTGGGGAGTGCAGTCGTTTGACACGTGTCTGGGTCAGTTCCCAGCTCCCATTCCCAATCAACAGTTTTGCTGTCATCTGCATCACACATTAGAGCATAAAATAAACTTTTATTTGCCAAAAGTGTTCTGCATAAATGCTTAAACAAAATGTGGTACAGCCATACAACTGAATATTATTTGGTCACAAAAGGAATGAAATCCTGATTCATGTTACAACATGGATGAACTGTGAAAACATGCTAAGTGAAAGAAGCCTGACACAAAAGGCCGCATATCATATGTTTCCATCTGAATATACGAAATAATCATTAAAGGCAAATCTAGAAAGACAAAGTAGATGAAAGGTTGCCTGTGGCAGGGCTTGGAAATGGGTATTAACTACAACTGGGCATCAGAGCTCTTGGGGTAACGGAAATGTTCTAAAAGTGGATTTGGTGGTGACTGTGCAGCTGTATATTTACTAAAAACCAATGAATAGTACACTTAAAACAGGTGGAGTTTATGGTATGTAAATTCTACTTCAAAGCTCTTACATTAAAAAAAAGTATAAATAATAAAAGCGGATTTTCCAGATTGAAAAAAAAAACGGAGAGGAATTACTTCTCTTCTGCAAACCCTCCTTTTCGTACACATACAATCGGAGACCTTGACGTTAGGAGGGCTTAGCTACACAGTTAAGACTAAAGGACGAGTCTCCAGAATCAACTCAGGTTTTATTCCACTCCAAGTCATTTCGAAGCGTCAATCGGAATCTAATAACTTAATTTGTGTAGACAAATAGGCCAAGATTCTCAGGGGCTCAACCCAATAAGAAAGGTAAACATCTTAATAAAAATACGATCCACAACGGTCTTTGGTAGCGTAACCATGCCAAGGCGAGGCAAGATTTTTAAGAAGCTGTAGGTTTAAAAGGCAATCTGGATCTGAGAGTTCGCCGAACAGAATCCCTGCATTTCCAAAAACCAGCGGCGCAATATGCACAGACCGAGATAAGGCAAAGAATCGAGGTCTTTTAAACCTGACGCCAGCACTGCCCCGGAAGCGCACCTATAATTGAGTCTGTTTGGAGGCTCGGGGCAGAGCAGGGCGTATTGTTTCACTCGGTGAATGCTCATTTCACGTAAAGAAAACCATGCAACGGAACAAGCCGCCGGAGCGCGCAGACACGCTGTGTCCAAACAAGCGCCGGAGGCCCCGCGCCCACCTCCCCCGACCCAGCCCGGCCCTGGCAGCCCTCGCCTCGTGGCCTCGGACGCAACCGGCACACCTGAGCGAGCGGGCCGCCTCTGCTAGGCGAAGCGGGTCGGGGAGGCCGCGCGCGGGCGGCTGACGTACCTGCGCCGCCTGGAGCTCAGGGCCGGCAGGCCCGGGATAACGGCGCCTCCGCGGCGAACACGCTTGGGCACTCCATTCGGGGCTGTTTACTCCCAACTCTCGCGAGACTGGGCAACCGGGCCAGGGAGGCCCACAGCTGGAAGCCTCAGTTCCGCCGACCCAGCGTGCCCTGTGTGACCCGCGCTCCCGGGGCCTGCGTGCGCGCTCTGGACGCCGTGAGCCGCGGAACCACGCCGGGAGGATGGACGAAGGTCTCGCGACATTTGCGGCCAGGGGCCGGTGTCAGGGTGGAAGCGGAGGGGCGTGGCCAGCGACTATCCAGACGGCGAGAACGCGCCGGGGGAACCCCTGGACTGCGCTGCGCATCGCTCTAGGATCCCGGACTCGGAAAAGGAGCCCGGGCGCGAAAGCAGCCGAGTTGGGCCAGGATCTAGAAAGACTGCCTGGCGCAGGCTCCGTGCCCCCGCGGGCCTGCTGTCATGGACCCGTGGAGAGCTCGCTTCCCTCGCGGACCCTCCCTGCAGGGGTTCACGTCCAGGCACCGGCGGCTCGGCTACCTCACCCCCGGCCGGGCACCTGCCCTGGGTGCCCCTTAACCCAGGTGGTAGCTCGTTAAGATGGCGAAGTGTCCGGTCCGGAACACGGGAAACCCCAAATCCCGCCTGCCTGACCTTCTCACCCCTGGCGCCGCGGGAAGACAGACTGGCCTGTCGAAGCGCAGCGCGCTGCCGGGACACCGGTGCGTGCCAAACGGAGGACCTTTGTAACGCCACGTGTTTGCCCTTTTTTAAAAAACAAGAATAAATGTGTTAAACTGTCTGAAAAGCTTGCCGCCTAAAAGATGTCTGGGTAACTTAGGTGCTGGGATCAGTTTTTCTTCAATGTAAATGGACCGGCCCGGACTCCTACGGGCACTAGCAGGGGACTGAAAGCGTCTTCAGGTACTGCTGGTGGGCGGTGATGCGCTACAGGCCGATCAGACAGTTTTGTGTCTTTTGGAACTTGACACTGCACCACAGTAATGCTGAACTGCACCAATATTACACATCACAGCGCATCATCTTCCTTCAACATGATTTAACACAGTTGACTTAATATGGTGGATAAATGTAGAATCATAAATTACCATACCCCATCTCAGGCTTCTACTTGGTAATTTTGAGCAAGTTGTTTAACCTCTTTGTACCTCAGCTTCTTCATTACAAAAATAGGGGTACTAGCCAGGCGGGGTGGCTCTTGCCTGTAATCCCAGCACTTGGGGAGGCCGAGACAGGAGGATCACTTGAGATCAGAAGTTTGAGACCAGCCTGGTCAACATGGTGAAACCCCGTCTCTATCAAAAATATAAAAACTTAACTGAATGTGGTAGTGCGTGACTGTAATCCCAGCAACTCTGGAGGCTGAGGCAGAGAATCCCTTGAACCTGGGAGGCGGAGGCTGCAGTGAGCTGAGATTGTACCACTGCACTCCAGCCAGGGCAACAGAGCCAGACTCTGCCTTAAAAATAAATAAATAATTTTTTTAAAAAAATAGGGGTACTAATAGCTGCCTTAAAGGATGAAGTTTAAATTAAGTACACACATAAGGCCTAGCGCAGTGGCTTACACCTGTAATCTCAACACTTTGGGAGGCTGTGGTGGGAGGATCACTTGAGCCCAGGAGTTTGAGACTATTCTGGGCAACAGAGACATGTCTCTACAGTTGTGTTTGGTTTTGTTTTTACCAGGTGTGGTGGTGTGCACCTGCAGTACCAGCTACTAGGGAGGCTGAGGTGGGAGGATTGCCTGATCCCAGGAGGTCGAGGCTGCAGTGAGCCATGATTGTGCCACTGCACTCCCGCCTGGGCAACAGAGCAAGACCTTGTCTGAAAAACAAAAAGCATACGCATGAAGTGCTCTGCTCCTATATGATTCAATACGTGGTGGTGGATTCTTGAATCCTTTCCTGACTCAGACCTCATACGATTTTCTAAACTTTTGGAGAACCCGTGCCTCTCTTTGCATTTGCAAACGTCAAAGTTAGGCACTCCCTTCTGCCACTACAGAAAGCATTTGATCTTAAACTTGACTGTGTCCTTCTGTTCCAACTTTGGGTAAATTAATCTTGGTCAGGGTTCTCTGAACAGCCTTTTAGTCACTATGCCGTTGAATACCTGGCCCTAGAGTTGGAAACTGGGGTAGAACAGTGATTGCAGACATCCATCATGTGACAGTGAGGCCCCACAGAAGGGGACAGAATACCACCACCACCAGTTCCAGAGAATGCCTATACACTGAGGGGACTGGTCTGTGGGAGAGAAAAGTTACTTGGAGAGCTACCAAGACAGCCTGAGCTACAGGATCCTGGTCTACCACTGGTGGATTCCCACCACTCTGGTTCTAAAATAACTTCCTAAACTTGTGCTTCACATACAGAATAAAGCATCTGTAATTCCATGGGAAGGTAAATCTTTATTCAAATGAAATGTTATTTTAAAGAGTAATAGCTGATGGCACAGGCACTAGCCAACCCTGGGAAAGCCTCCCTGGAGTTGTGGCTCCTGGGGTCCCAGCAGCCACTCTGCAGAGATCTTGGAGGTCCTAGTAAACCTGCCGGCGGCATTACAGGCAGGCTGCTTTTTTGGCAAGGGTGGCTTTGCTGAGAGCATCAAAACCTTGGAGGCAAACACCAAGGAGGTGTTCTCCGGAAAGATCGCACCTGAGTCACTGCTACTCAATCTGCACCCAGAGGAGACGTCCCTGGAGACGTCTCCAGCCTCTCACTGTACTCACTGCAGCCTTGCCCACCAGCCTATCTCAGGTGTCCGTGGCTTTTTCAAGGACAACTCATGCTCCTGGTGCTGGAGCTCTGCCACCTGAGACCTCTCATGGAGTTGCACAAGGGGAGAGCACCGAGCCCGAGGGCGCTACTGCCCGCAGTAGATCATCCTTGGCTGCCAGCACCTGCCTAAAACTGGATTATTCACCGGGACCTCAAGCTGTACCCCCTCCTCCTGAATGATGACCTGGAGGCGAAAACGGGAAGATATGGACTGGCAACCAAAGTCGAACATGATGGAAGGCAGAGGAAGACCCTGGGTGGGACTCCTGATTACATAACTCCCAGGGTGCTGGGAAAGAAAGGGCACCGTTTCAAGGTGGATGTGTGGTCCCTTGGGTACATCACACACACCTTGTTAGTGGGCAAACCACCTTTTGAAACCTCTTGTCTAAGAGACCTACCTCTGGTCAAGAACACACACAGTGTTCCCAAGCACAGCCACCCCGTGGCCACCTTCCTCGTCCAGAAGATAATTAAAACCCGACAGCACCCCCAAACCCCTGAGAAGCTGCTGAACAAAAAATATTCAATGGAAAATTCCATAAATAGTTCATAAGTTTTAAATTGCACACAGTTCTGAGTAGCGTGTGGCTCCAGCGCCGCCCATCTCCCCATCATCTGCCTCCCATCGCACCGAGGTTCTCAATCCCTGCCAGCAGCCTGGAGCCTCGCAACTGCAAGCTTCCTGTGATCCTCAAGGCATGGAGAACCGCTGCCTCAGCAGCCCCAGGAAAAAGAGGAAACAGTGGCTTAGGGAATAGGTCAATGCCACTGTGGTGACATGCTGCAGCAGCTACACAGCACGGGCTGGTGAAGCAAGAGGAGGCTGAGGATGCCACCTGCATCCCCAGCTTCTGGGTCAGTGCGCAGGTAAACTGTTCCAACAAGCACAGCCTAGGGTATCAGCTGTGTGACAACAGTGTCACACGTGCCTTATCCTCGACAACACCGTGACAGCCTGCAGTACCTACGGTAGTGCTCCCTTATCCGAGGGGACGTTCCAAGACCTCCGGTGGATGGTCTTGGACTCACCGTGGCTGGAACTTTGGCAGTTTGAGGAGCGACAGCAAAACTAGCATGAATTTCTTTTTCCTTCTTCCCAATGTCATGAAGATTCGTCTTACTGTAGATCTCAGCAACTTCAGCATACGATGTTTTTCTTTCCTTATTAAGTGGAGAAGTTTTACCTTTTCACTTAAGAGCACTTTACAGCTTCTTGGTATATCCATAGCACCAGCATCACTACTCTTGGGCTTTGGGGACATTATGAAGTAAAATAAGGGTTACCTGAACACAAGCTGTGGACATGGGGAGAATTCCCATCCCAGGCAGGAGGGAGTGGGATGGTGCGAGATTTCATCACGCTACTCAGAACTGTGTGCAATTTAAAACTTATGAACTATTTATGGAATTTTCCACTGAATATTTTCGGACCTTCATTGACCATAGGTAACTGAGGGGAAACAACTGTCCACAAAGCATGATGACACAAGTCCTGCCCCACTGTGAGTTCCCATCCAATTCACTGATGGAGGTCACCCCCCTAAGTATTTCCACAACCACCTGAGCAAACACTGAAGAAGGGCGTCAACGTCACGCCACGTGAAGGCCATGAGCCTGCCCACCCTCTCCCCCTGGAGCACCTGGCTCCATACCTGCAGCACCCTCATCCCGCCCTCAACAGTGGCACTGTGCGGGGCTGGGCAGAGCACATAGCCCTCGCAGGGGGCTTGCTGTGGAAGTGGAAGTTCTATTTGTGCGTGTTCCAGAGCGGGTTCTAGAGCCGCCTCCCTTCCCTCTCAGTCTCACCATAGGAATTACACAGAATATTTCTTTTTTTTTTCTTTTGAGACAAAGTTTTGCTCTGTCTCCCAGGCTGGAGTGTCATGGTGCGATCTCGCTCACTGCAACCTCCACCTCCCGGGTTCAAGTGATTTTCCTGCCTCAGCCTCCTGAGCAGCTGGCATTACAGGGGCGCACCACCACACCTGGCTAATTTTAGTATTTTTAGTAGAGACGAGGTTTCACCACGTTGGTCAGGCTGGTCTCAAACTCCTGACCTCATGATCCGCCCGCCTTGGCTTCACAAAGTGCTGGTATTACAGGCGTGAGCCACTGCACCCGGCCAGGAATTACACAGAATATTTCTACTGAATTCACGACTGTCCTGTGCTTGGCTTTATACTCATTAAACATACATGAATCTTTAAAAAGATAAATAACACACAAGCCAATACTAAGACTGAGACATAGATTGACTGGAATAGGTTTTGAGGACATAACCACCTAACCATCTGGTTCCCAAATGTGATTAGATTTTAAGTAATTGAGGTTAGGAAAACACAGGAAAGTCTCCCAGGAGCTTCTCTATCTGCTCTCCTCCTTTTTTTCTTCTTCCCACTCTTTTTTGAATCCATTACAATCTAGCTTGAAGACTGAAATGGCTCATGGAAAAAAATCACCAATGATCTCCACACACAGCCCAATTCCATGATCAAATCAATCTTCACCTTACTCAACCTACCAAGAGAAAGAGCTCCAGAAGTCAACCCAGTAGCTTCCAAAGACTAGGCACATAGTTATAAACAATTTTGTTACCGATGTGTCAGCTTTTAATCAGTTATGACCACTGTTGTTCATAAGTTAATTTCTTGCAATCACACCTAAGAAAAAAAAAATTCTCTCATTCCAAATTACAACCAAATTACAAACATCTGGTACAAAACTCTTCCAAAGGAAACCGAAACAACTACTTTTATTGTTAAACTTTCAATTCACAGATTAACTTTCAAAGGTCCATATTTCCCATGTTTTTTGTTTTTTGTTTTTGTTTTTTTTTTTGAGACAGGGTCTCGCTCCGTCTCAAGGCTGGAGTGCAGTGGCACGATCTTGGCTCACTTCAACCTCCGCATCCTGGGCTCAAAAAATTCTCCTGCCTCAGCCTCCCAAGTAGCTGAGACTACAGGCATGCACCACCATGCCTGGCTAATTTTTGTATTTTTTGTAGAGACAGGAAGTGTTGCCCAGGCTGGTCTCGAACTCCTGGGATCAAGCAATCCACCTGCTTTGGCCTTCCAAACTGCTGGGATTACAGGCGTGAGCCACCGCGCTCGGACCCTATTTCCCACATTCTTAATGAGACCCTATCCACAGTGGTCCAATCAACTTTCAAATTAGCTCTGGGGAAAAAAATACATTTAATGAAAGCTAGAAAACCTAGAGAAGGTCTTGCTCTTCATCTTTCACTGCAGCTATGGACAGCTCTGCACCACATTTGCACCAATCAGCATGTTTGCCCATGTCCTGCCAAGGAGAGAATTTTACATCATCACTGACAAGGTGTGTTCACCTATTCAAATCACATAACACTGATTCTGATTCCATACCTAATTTATCAGTCTAAGACATTACTGGACCACGTAACCTTACATATAACTACCTGACAATATTCTCACATGAAGTTTCTGCTGCTTATTATACATCAAAGTTCACGTCAATGTGGCATGAAGTCGAGGATTCCAAGCTAACTCCATCAAAACCTTGGGGCTCACAGCATCTCCCAGTGTATAGACTTTCACATCTAAGTTCTGAAGACATGATCTAAGTGTGGAAGAGCTTCTGAAGTTGACCACTAATCTTCTGAGTGCAAGTCACATCTGGAAATCCTATTGGCAATGTCATGGGCAAAATTGTGTCCATAAAACTGTGCTTAGGTCTGCTTATGATAGATTATCACATCACGAAAAAAATGCCACAGAAGTCCAGACTTTTAACCAATCTACTAGCTTCTCCATCAGTATCACAATGCCGAGCTCTGAATTTTAAATGTGCACATATTGTCATATTCATATAGTGACTTACAGTTTTCAAAGCACTAGGTACATGGTCCTCAAAAATGGTTGGATTTACACGACCCAAACTAAGGACATTTCATAAGTTTCAATGTTAACGCATATTGTGAGGGTTTGTGCATGATTATCTTCACACCAATAAAGGTATTCACTACAATACATAAATTCATTACACAAACCAAGAATAAGCTTCTAACTTATTTTGACAGATATGTCACACACACAATTTGTCCATATTTTACTATTCCATAAATACTTATTATTTCTATCAACAATGCTACTGGAATGGAATAATATTACATAGAAAAACGTAGGAAAACCAGATATAACAAGCTCTAAAGGGCTAAATTTCAGTTATAAAATGGGTCAGAGGCTGAGAAATCACTATTCATCCACAAGAATTGCCTTATAAATCAAAAGATGACTACAGGTTTCTCTTACATATCCACATCTAGGAATAAGTTCATTCCACAGCAGATTTGAAAAAACAAAACAAAAATATAATGTAGGAAGTAATATTATTCATGGCAAACCAACACATGAAATTTGGTAAGCTTATTTAGGATGAAAAGGAATAATCTAGATTGTTTTAATACCCTATAAGATTCCACATTAAGTCATCCTGACAAAAAATCGTTTTAAAAGTATGGTAACCATAAATAAAGTTGCTCAAAGACACCACACACACACACACACACGCACACACATGGTTCTCTAATGAAACACCAGCTGAAGCGCAGCATTTTCATTACAGACAGTCAAACAGCTAGAGCTATGCAATACACACAGATTTTTCCTAATAGTACCAGCAATCTTAGTTATAAAATAATACTTTTCAGTAGTCTTTCTTGATGCACATTTAAAAACCAGCACAACTCCTCTAGTGAAATGGTCAATTTCCCTTAAAAAACAATACCTGAAATTAGAAGAGCTGACAAATCACATTATATTTCAGTATTAGACTGCTGTGGCTCTAGAACAACAGAAAAGTGTAACTTTGAACAGTTTAGGGAAAAAGCACTGAAATGTAGATGTCTTCAAACAGCCTCAGGCATTATTGATCCTGTGCCATCCACATACCCTTGAGGTTTTTCACAGCACTCTGACAGTATTATGTCTGCTTTGCAAATGACGAATCAACAGTATGCTGAATAATCAGCAATAAAACACAGGAGATAAATTAAATGTGTTTTTCCAAATGTCAGAATACCGAGGTTCCCAGGAGTTGGCAAAACTTCTCAAGTGGCCATCCAGACTCAGGCTGTGCAGGATAAGGCCTCCTTACGTAGTGAACGGTTGAGAATATTTGCTCCCCACACCCAGAGCCATTCAGGCATATACTGTGCAAAAAGAAACTAAAAATGAAAGAGAAAAAGGTTGTAAGGTTAGAAGCCAAAATCAACACTGAAGGAACAAGTACACAGACCAGCACATGAAACCCACCAATCACAACAAATAACCACCAATCAATCACAACAAATACCCACCAATCACAACAAATACCCACCAATCAATCACAATACCCACCAATCAATCACAACAAATACCCACCAATCAATCACAATACCCACCAATCAATCACAACAAATATCCACCAGTCACAACAAATATCCTTCAATCACAACAAATACCCACCAGTCAATCATAACAAATACCCACCAATCACAACAAATACCCACCAATCACAACAAATACCCACCAGTCACAACAAATACCCACCAATCAATCACAACAAATACCCATCAGTCACAACAAATACCCACAAGTCACAACAAATACCCACCAATCAATCACAACAAATACCCATCAGTCACAACAAATACCCACAAGTCACAACAAATAGCCACCAATCACATTAAATACAACAAAGGAAAAAGCTCCCAGGCACTACTGTATTGAATACCTATTTTTGCCTAAGATCTTACCCTAGATTCTAGATGGAATAGAAACATGACCACTACGCACCTACTCTACTTTCTGTAATGAGGCTGGACTGTCCTGCATGTAAATACAATTCTATCTTTACTTAATGTGATATGAACAGAATGTTCACTGGTTGAGAACCACAAAATCGGCCAGGCGCAGCGGCTCATGCCTGTAATCCCAACACTTTGGGAGGCCGAGGAGGGTGGATCACGAGGTCAGGAGATCGAGACCATCTTGGCTAACAGGGTGAAACCCCATCTCTAATAAAAATACAAAAAATTAGCCAGATATGGTGGCAGGAGCCTGTAGTCCCAGCTACTCGGGAGGCTGAGGCAGGAGAATGGTGTGAACCTGGGAGGCGGAGCTTGCAGTGAGCCGAGATCGCGCCACTGCACTCCAGCCTGGGCAACAGAGCGAGACTCTTTCTCAAAAACAAAACAAAACAAAACAAAAACACACCACAAAATCATTATAGGAATAAATCAGTTGGAACAGACAGACGCACACATGGTTAGTACTCTATGAGAAAACTGGGGCTTGAGGGGTAGTATGGAACAAAGTTCAACAAGAAAACAGGTCAGAAACACCAGGACCTTGGAATGGTATCTTGACCTATGATGAGGGAGGCTCAGGGAACCAGAGGAGGGAGTCCTGCCGATGTTGCTCTGCTTCAGGGTCTCACTCAGGGCCTTTGCGCGAGCAGCAGACATAGGGCAATGTCTGAAAACATATTTGGTTGTCACACCGGGAGTGGATGCTACTGGGATCTAGTGGGTGGAGGCCCAGGACGCTGTTCAACATCCCAGAATACACAGGACGCTCCCCATGACAAGGAATTGTGCACTCTCAATGCCAACAGTGCTGAGGTGGAAAAAGCCCACACTCCTCTAACAGATTTGTTCACAACCGAATGGAAGTTCTAATACTGTGTATATGAAAGAGAAGAGACAGACAGGCCCTTGGCAAATACTGACATTCTAGTCTTGAACTGAACTGATGAATGATAACAGAGGTCATTCAATCCTCTTGTCAATAAATGGACACAGGTTACTCTCCAGGGAAGACACACCCACACCCACACACACATACACACACACTCACGCGCTCTCTGAACAAAATCACGGCAGCAAAAGCTACCAGAGAAATATGCCACGGACAAAACAACAAAGGATGAGTCAAATCTTTGATGTAAAATTGGAAATAAAAAATGATAGTGTTGAAAATAATTTGAGTAACATAAAATGAAAACAGAAAGTTTTAACAAGTTTATACGGAAAACTACTCCAGGAATTAAATCAGCTTAACAGAATTTCTTAGCAGAAAAATACATTCTCAAGGAAAGTTTATCAATGTTAACAAAACTTAATTTTGAGTAAAATGTTCGTGTTTATAAACACAGTCAAAATATCTACTGCATCTAAACCTGATCCTCATCATATCTTTATTTCTAAAAAAATTTTATGGTCAGTGACTTCTAAGACTACTTTTTAGGTTTCTCTGCTTTTCTCAAGTAATTAAAGGACCTGGAAAGAACTACTTAAATAAAACTGCTTCTTTTTTTTTTTTTTTGAGATAGAGTCTAGCTCTGTCACCCAGGCTGGAGTACAGTGGCGTGATCGGCTCACTGCCACCTCCGCCTCCTAGGTTCAAGCGATTCTCCTGCCTCAGACTCCCAGGTAGCTGGGACTACAGGCATGCACCACCATGACCAGTTAATTTTTGTATTTTTAGTAGATATGGGGTTTCACCATGTTGGCAAGGCTGGTCTCGAACTCCTGACCTCAGGTGATTCACCAGCCTCAGCCTCCCAAACTGCTGGGATTAGAGACGTGAGCCACCACCATGCCTGACCAAAACTGCTTCTTATTAATCTCTCACTTTTCATAAAAGTAATAATTAACTGTTGATATACTTATATGTTTATTTGGTAGTGGTAAATCTAATACTCTTTATGCAAATAGTCCCAAAAATATCTGTTTGGTAATTAAGAAAACTCTGAATATTTAAAAAAAAAAAAAATTCGGACCAGGTGCGGTGGCTCACGCTTGTACTTTTTTTTGTGTGCGTGTGAGATGGAGTCTTGCTCTGTTGCCCAGGCTGGAGCGCAGTGGTGCGATCTCGGCTCATTGTAAGCTCTGCCTCCCGGGTTCACGCCATTCTCCTGCCTGAGCCTCCTGAGTAGCTGGGACTACAGGCGCCCACCACCATGCCCAGCTAATTTTTTTGTATTTTTAATAAAGACGGGGTTTCACGGTGTTAGTCAGGATGGTCTCGATCTCCTGACCTCGTGATCCGCACGCCTTGGCCTCCCAAAGTGCTAGGATTACAGGCTTCAGCCACCGTGCCTGGCCAGCTCACGCTTGTAATCCCAGCACTTTGGGAGGCTGAGGCGGGTGGATCACCTGAGGTCAGGAGTTCGAGACCAGCCTGACCAACATGGTGAAACTCCGTCTCTACTAAAAATACAAAAATTAGCCAGGCGTGGTGGCACGCACCTGTAATCCCAGCTACTCCGGAGGCTGAGGCAGGCGAATCGCTTGAACCCAAGAGGTGGAGGTTGCAGTGAGCCAAGATCGCACCATTACACTCCAGCCTAGGCAACAACAACGGAACTCTATCTCAAACAAACAAACAAACAAACAAACAAAAATTCTAAACTAGGGCACGTCTCTTTACTACACCAGATAAAGGAACTCAAATATATTGTAATAAATAATTATGCATTCTCATATTAATACTTACGATCACAATTTCAAATATCTAAGAAAGTTACTTTCTAAAGTAGTAAAAGGTACCAATCCTTTGTCACGCCTAAACAATAAGCTTAAAATAAAAATTCTATGCTTCTTGAAAAAATTAGTCTAAGACTATATGGAGATATTATTTGATAAAATGGTGACATGAAATATAGCCCTATCTTGTGGTTTTGTGGTTTTTTTGGATTATATTTTTCACTGAGAGGTAACCCTCAAGCAGTACTAAAATCTTTTACTTTGAAATTCCCATGTAAATACTTAGTATTTTTATAGTCCTAACATCCACTCACAACAGCATATTTCTTCTTTTTTTTTTTTTTTTTTTTTTTGGCAACAGAGCCTTGCTCTGTCGCCTAGGCTGGAGTGCAGTAGCGTGATCTTGGCTCACTGCAACCTCCGCCTCCCAGGTTCAAGCGATTCTCCTGCCTCAGCCTCCCAAGTAGCTGGGACTACACGCACACACCACTAAGCCTAGCTAATTTTTGTATTTTTAGTAGAGACAGGGTTTCACCATATTGGCCAGGCTGGTCTCGACCTCCTGACCTTAGCTGATCCACCCACCTCAGCCTCCCAAAGTGCTGGGATTACAGATGTGAGTCACCACACACCAGCCAAAGTAGTATACTTCACTTTAAGGTACCACAAAGATTGAACTTTTGAAAATTCTTAATGTAATAATCTCACAAAAGAAAATTTAGCGTCTTTGGTAGGGCACAGTGGCTCACGCCTGTAATCCCAGCACTTTGGGAGGCTGAGGCTGGCGGATCACGAGGTCAGGAGATCGAGACCATCCTGGCTAACATGGTGAAACCCCGTCTCTACCAAAAATAAAAAAAATTAGCTGGGCGTGGTGGTGGGCGCCTGTAGTCCCAGCTACTCGGGACGCTGAGGCAGGAGAATGGCATGAACCTGGGAGGCGGAGCTTGCAGTGAGCGGAGATCGCACCACTGTACTCCAGCCTGGATGACAGAGCCAGACTCTGTGTCAAAAAAAAAAAAACAACAACAAAAAACAAAAAAGAAAATTTAGCGTCTTAACCAAAATTATTAAGTGTCAGGCTTAAGAGTCAGAATTTACAATTCTCATCTTAGGCTTTAATCAGATTTCTCTGTATCACTGAGATAGGTTCATGATGCTTTAGTCTAATTATGAGACCTGAAGCACACTCCTACCTGAATAGAATGGGACCAGTATCCTGTGGTCCTTTTGGAAATCCCAAGAGTAGAAACAGCATGATGTGCATAGACTTTTGGCGAAGGCACCAACCACGAGCACCTGTGCAGAAAGCTGCTGGGTGCTGTCATGCTGGTGGCTACATAGAAAGGGATTAGACTCTGTACAAAGATTCCTTTAGAGGCATATTCATACTGCAAGGCTCTGCTGAAGTGGTCTAAATAAGCCTGTTGAGACAGAGGAGAGGAAAAGACTTTTAATTCTGGGAGAACTTGAAAATTCAGGAGAAAAAAAGACTTGCTTATTATCAATTCAGGAAAAAATACAGGATAAGCAAATGCGAGTTGCCGACAAAGAGTTCAACAAATCACACCAAACAATTGTTAATAAATGTTCTGTGGCATTAGGATTTCATCTTCCAGTAAGTAATATCTGACCTTAGAAGCAGAAAATGCAGCCAGCTGAGGAGTGGGTTTGCAGCAGGAGCCAGAAGAGATCGTGACGATGGCACCTTTCTTTCTCTCCACCATTCCCGGTAACACGACATGGACCATCAAACTAGCAGCGGCAATGTTCACATTTATGATGTCCCAGAGCTTGTCCTCGGAGAGCTGAGTGAAATACTGCGGGTAGGGATAAAACACACCCACGTTATTTACCAAGATGCCAATGTCTTTGTCCTTCAGGGCTTCTCGAATTGGAAGGTAGATCTCACGGCCGCTGCTGAAGTCCGCAACTATAATATCAGTTTCTACTTTGTACGTGTCGGCTATGTCTTTAGCAACAATCTGCAACTTCTCCTCGTTGCGACTAATCAGGATGATATTGAGACCTCGGCTTGCTAACTCTTCAGCGTAGGCTTTTCCAATCCCATCCGTTGCACCTAGGATGCAAGTCAGGAAAAGTGAGCATGCGCATTTCACCGTGTGACCCTTAAAGTGGACCCGAAGTACCCCTGGTCAGGTTTAGTCAGAGAAAAATTCACACTAGAAATCAAGTCGGTGCTAGTATCTACGAGTCAAGGACACTGTTGCTGAATCAGGAATGTGAAGGGCACGTGCTAAACACTCTTCCAGACATCCTGACACACGGACAGGGAGGTATTTTACATTCACCATATTGATTAGGAGACACAGTAGGAATTTGTTTTCAAACTACCATCTGGCTTGAATGAGAGGTAGGAGGTGCTTTTCTGGGAAATCTTCATAAATTAAAATGAAATTCAAAATAGGTGAAGCATTTCTGAAAGTGGTGACAGTTTTAAGACAATTTTAAAACAGAGAACAAAAACGAAAAGCAAGCAGTAGGAAGTGGGTCTGGAGGAGGCCTGGGAACAGGAGAGAGCAGAATAGGAAGGATACCAGTCATGAGGCAAGTTCTTCCTAAGATGAGAGCAGTAAGAAAATGTGAACACAATCATGGCAGGAGCCATAAGTTTTATTTTTTTTTTACCAGTATGTTCCCATAAAAACACGACATTAAATTCAATAGCTCCTTGAATAATGCATCCGACTTCACAGAAAAGATTATTTTGATTATAAAGTAGGTTACCACTGACAACGGCCCATCTTCCATACTGCTTAATCAAGTCTGCTCTGCTCCCCAGGCGGGGGATAAAATGCAGCCTGATCAGGCTGTAAAAGTCACAGATGACAGTGATGCTTTTTCTGGCCGTATACCAGGCTCCAACCAAAGCTAGAGCTTCCATATAGCAATTGCAAGACCTGGCGATTTCCCTGTACAAGAGGTAGAAACTGTCAACAGCAGCCATGGCAACCTGCAGGGAGAGGGAAACAGAGAGAGCCTCTTTGGTTAATAAATTAAAGGAACATACACAGTCTGAGTGAAGACATACAGCTGAGGGCATCAGATCTTGTCAATTGTACGTTCAAATAACAATAACTTTTCAAATGCACGTGGTGCATGGTTTCAGTCTGTCTATCTATCTGTCTATCTATCTATCTATCTATCTGACAGAGTCTCACTCTGTTGCCCAGGCTGGAGTGCAGTGGTCTGATCTTGGCTCACTGCAACCTCCACCTCCCAGGTTCAAGCGATTCTCCTGCCTCAGCCTCCCAAGTAGCTGGGACTACAGGCACGTGCCACTACACCTGGCTAATTTTTTATTTTTAGTAGAGACGGGGGTTTCACCATGTTGGCCAGGATGGTTTCGAACTCCTGACCTCAGGTGTTCCGCCACCCTTGGCCTCCCAAAGTGCTGGGATTACAGGTGTGAGCCACCACACCTGGAGATTCAGTCAATTTATGACCTCACCATTTAACATCTGAAGCTTATAAAGTTACTTTCTTCCAAGGAGACTAATCAACATAACTACCAGAAGTTACCAAATTCCCACTAAAATTCAGGTACTACACTACATGCTGTGGCTACAGAGATAAACACAATATGCTCTGCGCCTGAAACATGCTCCTAGTCTAATAATAATAAACACAAAGCTTCTAATTCATACAGCAGAGGTACATGCATTTCTTTGCTTTATTCATAATCAGCAAGTACGGAGGACCTACTACCTGTGTAGGGACAAAGGAGATGAAACAGAGGTGGCACTAACACATGGCCTTGGCCTCAAAAGCTTACAATCCACTGGAAACAAAACTCAGCTTTCAAAAACCTTTATATCAATTAAAAAAAAAATTTTTTTTTTTAAAGAGATACCCTCCAAGCTTGGAAAAATGTCTTCTCAAATGACAATAGAGTGAGCACTCCTCTATCTTCTAACTTAATTTGTAACCATTATGTTGCCTGGTCTCTTACATTTGAAGAAAGAAAAGTCCAACACAACTCTGGTGAGTGTCCACATAGCAAGTATATACTAAGCACCCACTATGTTCTACGTACTGTGATTCAAAGGATTCACAGATGAACTAAATGACCGTCCCTAGGTGAAGACACACACATTTAACAAAATAATGTAAAATGCCACATAATCTGGTAGGTGTGTGCCTGCAATCAGAGATAACCCTGCAGAAACGGACAAAGACCAGGCACGTGGGGGCCTGGCCACAGACCAAGTGAGTGGACTTCATATCAGGCTAAACCAACTGTGTGCATCCTGAGAAAGAAAAAATATCAAAACAACTGCAATAGACTACACTTAAATTACAGGGAACTCAGATATACACAAACTCAAGGACACAGCTTATATTCTAAAAAGAACATGATTTTAACCCAAAAGAAAAAGAAATATAAAACTTCTGGGGGTGGCCACTTTTGAAGAAATCCCTTTAAAACAGAAAAAAAAAAAAAGTCTGGAAACTAAGAAAATACCCAACAATAGCTGCATAAATTAGCCTAAGTTTGAGAAAGAATGGGTGAATTCCCTCCTACTCCACTGCAGTGTAATCTGAGCTCAACCAAGTTTTGCAGAGTAAAAACGGAACCAAGCAGAAGAAAACAAATGAACCACTGAAATGGAACACATACAAGAATGGCACCATATTGTGATAAAAGGCATATAAAAAAATTTTAAAACTGCTGAATAAATATATATAAATGTGTACTGTGAATTACAAATCAAGAAAACATACACAAAAAATATGACTGAAAACTGAAGAAACGGAGAAGCAGTAGGATTCCTACATGCCCTACAATAAGGAAACAATCTCTCAAAAAAAGAAAGTTTCATACTGGTACCATATTAAGTTGATATTGCTACTATATTAACTTACCAAATTAAGCTAATGTGGCATTAAGTTTAAAAAATGTTTTCCTCGGCCGGGGGCAGTGGCTCATGCCTATAATCCCAGCACTTTGGGAGGCCAAGGCGGATGGTCAGGAGTTCAAGACCAGTCTGGCCAAGACGGTGAAACCCCGTCTCTACTAAAAATACAAACATTAGCTGGGCATGGTGGTGGGCACGTTTAATCCCAGCTACTTGGGAGGCCGAGGCAGAGAACCGCTCGAACCCGGGAGGAGCAGGTTACAGTGAGCTGAGATCACGCCACTGCACTCCAGCCTGGGCGACAGAGTGAGATTCCATCTCAAAACAAACAAACAAACAAACAAACAAAAAAGTTTTCCTCAAATTAAAAGTTGGGCCCCTTTATTCCCTACAGGTAAAATGCTGTCCACCGGGGCTCTGTGCACAGAAACTCACCTCCCACAATGAGAATACCAAAGTTCATCATGAAAAGGAAACATTTTAAATTTGACTAAGTACATAAAACCAAATACTTCAGCTAAAAACAACTAAAATAAATGCTCCTTTGGGTTAATTTTTCTTTATGAACCAGACTGGCTGAGATCACCTAAAATATGAGCTGTCTAGTTCAACAAACTCTTTCTTTTTTCTGAGCAATCTTCCATACAGCAGTCACCAATACCCCTTACTGCTCCCAAATCCTTTGACTGACAATCCTTTGAAATATATTCAAAGTCAGGGCCCCCCTTCGGTGTAGCGAAAGAGCATGCCTGTTTCCAGATCTGCATGAGAGGAAGCCGCACCACCACCCCTCCCACAATGCTCCTGCTGCTGGATATGCTGATGACGGGCACGGTACCAGAGTTTTCACACTGGCTGTAGCCCTTCAACAGTCATAATTATTGGACTCCCAAAGACATGCCCAAAACATTAATATCCTAAAAAACATTAAAAACTGACATTCCAGTCAGGGACGGTGGCTCATGCCTGTAATCCCAGCACTTTGGGAGGCCAAGGTGGGCAGATCACTTGAGGTCAGGAGTTCAAGACCAGCCTGGCCAACATGGTGAAACTCAATCTCTATTAAAAATACAAAAATTAGCCAGGTGTGGTGGTGAATGCCCAGCTTGGGTGGCTGAGGAAGGAGAATCACTTGAATCAAGCAGGCGGAGGTAACGGTGAGCCAAGATTGCACCACTGCACTCCAGCTTGGGCGACAGAGTTAGACTCCATCTCAAAAAAAACCCCAAAAAACGAACAAACAAAAACAACCGAGATTCTATGTTAGACCATCCAAAATTGTGAGTTCCGGAAATAACTCATAAAACGTGTGTGTGCCTTTTGTCTTAACTGATCAAACACAAGGCCATGAGGAAAGTAAATGCAAAAACAATTACCTCTATGTAATTACCTGTATGTAATTACCTTAATTACCTGTATGTAATTACCTTAATTACCTGTATGTACCAGGACCTCTCAAGGAAAACGTAATAAAATTGGGAATAACAAGCTATGACTAAAGACACCTAGACACTTGGAATATTAACTTTATTCTTCTAATAACAGGTAGGCATACATCTAGGCTGTTAAAACAGTGTTTTCAGTGAAAAAATAGACACTACAGGCCAGCCACGGTGGCTTACGCCTGTAATCCCAGCACTTCGGGAGGTCGAGACGGGCGGATCACGAGGTCAGGAGATCAAAACCATCCTGGCTAACACGGTGAAACCCCATCTCTACTAAAAATACAAAAAATTAGCAGGGCGTGGTGGTGGGCGCCTGTAGTCCCAGCTACTTGGGAGGCTGAGGCAGGAGAATGGCGTGAACCAGGGAGGCAGAGCTTGCAGTGAGTGGAGATCATGCCACTACACTCCAGCCTGGATGACAGAGGGATACTCTGTCTCAAAAAAGAAGAAAAAAAAAAAGAGGAAAGAAAGAAATAATAGACACTACATATCAAGATCAATGGGTTGTAGCCAAAGCAGTATTTGTGGGGAAATCAGTTGCTCCAAGCGTATAGAGTAAGGCTCTCACTACAAAAAGGAGGTCAGGCATGCCTTATGGAGGGAACTCACACAGATGGAAGTTTCCTCCTTAAGCCCGATTTTTTTCAAGAATCTGAAACTTTTTGAAGTAAATGTCTAGCAAAAGGCACCTGACCACAAAGGGGACCCCGGTTTTTCTGCTGTGGTCGTTCCCTGCCCTGGGGTCTCTTACCTTCTCTCTGCCAGTTCTGGGCTGTCAGCAGTATGCGGCTCTGTCCTTCTCTTAAGGCCAATCTGTGAATAAAACCAACAAGAAACAAATGCCTTTCCTTTTCCTCATAGTTCAGCTGGGAAAACTTTGTATTAAACTAACATCCAAGTGCTCAAAAATTAAGAAAACACAAAAATTCTTACGCCATGAATCTCTGTACAGGCAGCAAACCACGTACTAAGCAGCAAGTACCCTCCTCTCAGAATAAGCGCCAGGCGTCTGCTGGGGGCACAGTCCACGTGTCCTCAGGCACAGCTGGAGGGTGCCCCCCTTTTCCTATGCCTTTTTTCTTAGGGAACATTTCATCAAATGGGACAAAAGCCCATTCCAATCCCAGAGGTCCTTGGGGAAACACCACCCAGGCACCAGGCCTGCGTCGGGGAAGAGAGCAGCCACAGCTGCCCTCGGTGCCTTTCTCTGCCTGGTGCCTATCTGGGTTTCACCTGGGCCTCCTGCTGCCTCGCTCTGCACACCCCTTCTTCAGCTCCACCTGCAGCGTTCCCTGGAAACATCCACATTGCCACAGGCTGCCCTGGCCTCTCTTTCCAAATTCCTGGCAGGGATTCTGGCTGGCCCACCTTAGTTCAGGTGTCCACCACCTGTCTAATCTCCTGGCAGGGTGGCAGGGAGGAAGTCGTGCTACAGTGTTTGGGGGCAGCCCCCCTAGGCTGTGAGTGGGTCAGGTGCTTTAAGGAGGAAATGAAAGGAAACCCCTGGTCCACATTTTCCCTCTCCTCCACCACACACACCGCGTTGCAACTGCTCTGTCTCTGACCACCCCAGCAGGCTACAGTCCTCCAGGGCAGAGGCCAAATTCTACTCCTCTCTGTTTCTCCAGCACCGTCCACAATTCCTGGCACAAAGAAGCTCAACACCACCATGTCTGTGGCTGCAGCTCACAGGCAGTCTTTTCCTGTCCAGCGCTCAGCCCCCAGCTCAGGAATGGACCACCCACAAATTCCTTTTATCCTTTACAGAAAGAAAAGCTTGTGTGCTAAACCCACCAGGGACCTCCCACTCAGGCCAGCAGAGGAGATGCACCCACTGCAGAGGTGAGTACAGGAACCTGGGGCTGAGGGGCTTCAAGCCCATGACGGCCCAGCTTCTCAACGCCCCCACTAGACACCCCTCACGTCTTGCCAGGGGAGCGCCATCATGCGCAAGTACCTTCAACGTGTGTTAATATGATTGTTGCTATGTAAATTTTAAAAATCACAGAGCATCGGGGGGCTGATGGCATTCAAGGTCTGGTCCTCAGCCTTGGTGGACAGAAACAAAAGTTTTTCATTCCTTAGAGGCAGTCAAGACAAAGAGATCTGACTCACATCCACAAAACCCACAGAAGACTGATACATTCAAATGCCAATTTAGGAATGGATAGTAAACAACACAGCGATGAGGCCTAAACACACACGGTCACTGGTCCTACAGTCTCTCCAGATCTACATGGAAAACCAAACTTCTAGAACAGCAATGAAAAATACAAAGCGTCAGAGACTGAGGACACCATCATGAATAAATCAGGACTCCGTGCCACCCAGTACACACAGAAGTCAGAGAAAGATAAACCGAGCAACTGCAACGTGAGGTGGGAAGGACGCCACCGGGATGAAATGGGTCTTGAAGTGTGAGCAGAATTTCTGGGCAGAGAGGAGTGAAGGGGCCTCCCGGGCCCAGGCCCACGGAGAAAGGCTCGGCACCATCAAGGGTCTGGCCCACTCAGGAAACACTAGGAAGTCCCCCGAGTGGACAGCACAGGCTGTCCTGTCCTGTGTGATGCCCCATGTGTGCAGGTGCACAGGCGTGAAGGAGACTGGGAGAGGCAGACTGCAGATGCCTTCACGCCAGACTAGAGTGCATGGACCTCCTCCTTGAGCACCAAGGGAGGGAGCTGGTGGGGCTTGTTTGGGAATGTGATGCAGCAGGGGAGGAGCGGGGCTCCTGAGCCCTGGTCACCCAGCTGGGGATGAAGGAGGGCCACACGGAGAGCAAAGGCTCTGTGGCCTCTGCTGAGTTTTCCCTCGCCAGACACTTCACACATTCGCTCACACCCTGATGGGCCAAAAATGTTAGAGAATTGCAAATTAAAACTCATTCCGTCCTCTCGATCTGCTTCCCCACTCTTCTGTACATGACAGAAAATAACATTTTTCTCATGACAAAAGAAATCAGTACTTTCCCCAAAGCCACCAAATTTCAAAAGCTCATAGCCTCTCATGAAACTTTCAAAGGAATTTATCACACATTTAAGCCTGGAAGTCCACTAAGGCATATGTAGATATCAAACCTCGTCAAAGTTGCTTGAGGTATTTGAGTAGTTACTGTTTTGTGGCTTGATCAGTGAAAGCTATTAACCTGTGCTATGGTCTGAGAGTTCGGCCCCACTCCCTAATTCTTGTCTTGAATCTTAACCCCCCAGGTGATGGTTTAGAAGGGAGGGCCTTTGGGAGTCGATGAGATAATGAGGGCTCCACCACCTTGATCTTGGACAATTCAGCCTCCCAAACTGCGAAAAGTAAGTGTTTGCTGTTTCCAAGCCACCCAGTTCATGGTATTTTGTTATAGCAGCTCAAAACCAACTAAGGCAGCCTACAACCTAGAGAAACCCTTGGTGTGGAAAGCAATACTAAAACACAGTAAAATTCTGATTCCTGTACAATCTACCTGCAAAAAATTATTCTAAAGTTTATTTTCTTAAACAGAGAGTAGAATGGTGGTTGCTAGAGGTGGGGGCATGGCTGGGAAGTTTCGGTCAAAGGGGTACAAACTTTCAATTATAAAATGCATACGTCTGGAGATCTAATGCACAGTACAGTGACTGCAGTGAGTAATATCAAACTGTAGGCTTAAAATCTGCTTAGAGGGTAGATTTCAGGTGTTCTCACTATAAAGAAATAAAAAAGTAACTGAGGTGATGAATGTGTTAACTAATTTGGTCGTGGTGATCATTTCACAAAGTATACATATATCAAATCATATTGTACACCTTAAATTTATATAATGTTATTTGTCAATTATACTTCGATGAAGGTGGAAAAATATAAAATAATTTAAAAAAAATTTTAAGCTTTCTTTTCTCATCTCTGCAGAAAACTAAAACATCTGTGAACAAAACAAACCAGAACTGTCCCCAAACTAGAAAAAGAAGAGCAATTCCCTATTATCTTTTAAGAATTTTCTACTTCTACAGGGCAAGAGTCATCAAAAGCCTACAGGAAACTTACAATTACAAAAGCGTCATGGCATAATTATGGTCAAAACTGCAAGGAGCAAAGTCACCTCTTCAAAGCACCACCGCTGTGGCCTGTAACATGATCCCACTCCACAGTGAAGGGGACTCCACCTAGCAGTGTAAAAGGCAATCAAATCAAATACAAAAACCTTCACGGACCAAGAGTTCTGGGAGGAAAGTCTTGGGTGAAACATGGACATCACCAAGCTATCCAAATGCGTGTGAAGTGGGGCGGGTGGTAAAAGAACACAAGGCAGGCTGGCCAGGGTTTTAAAGAAGACAAACCAAGGGGGATGGAAAAAAAGACAATCAAAGCATTAGCGAATGACACTGTGGTGGGCACAGTAATGGCCTCCAGGGACATCTACAGCCTAATCCCCCGACCCTGTAAATACGTTACCTTATGTGGCAAAAGGGACTCTGTAGATGTGACTGAGTTAAGGACTCTGAGCTGGGGAGGGTGGGTCCAATGTCATCATGTGTCCTTGTAAGGGGGGCAGGAAGATCAAAGACAGACAGCAATGTGACTACACAGGGAGAGGTCAGAGAGAGCTCGAGCTGAGGGTGCTCTGTGCTGAGGGAGAGGTCAGAGAGAGCTCGAGTTGAGGGTGCTCTGTGCTGCTGGTTTTGATTACGGAGAGAGGGGTGGGTCACCAGTGAAGGACTGGGGGCGGCCTCTAGAAGCTGGCAGAGGCAAGGAAAAGGATTCTCCCCTGGAGCCTCTAGAGGAACACAGCCCTGCTGACACCTTGACTTTAGCCCAGTCAGAATGATTTCAGATTCCCATCTCCAGAAGGAAGAGACATCCGTGTCATTTAAGCCACTACCTTTGTGGCAATTTGTTACATCAGCCACAGGGGATAAGGATAAACAGTGGGAGGAAGGGATGGATGAATAGTCAGTTCAGCTTTCAGGACAGCGAAGACACAAGCTGAAAACTCTGCAACCTCCCTTAAGCCAAAACCACTATGTGTATTCAGGAGCCAGAAAGTCTCAGAGATTCCTGCCATCTTCGACTGACCAGGGTAGACCTGCGATCCTCCTCCTCACCAGCTGGGATTGTCCAGCATTTCAGTAAGGCTCCAAGGCTATGGCTGTTTTCATTGAAAACATTTTTTCAAAGAAACGTTACTTTTTTTCAGACTGTGAATCTGTCTTGTACTCAGTACTCCAAATCCTCTGTTCTTCCTGACCTTTCAAGTCCCATGCCTTCTCCTCGGTTCAATCAATTCCTGACAAGCACCAACAACATGTCAGCCCTGGGGAGAAACTTCCCTTCCTGTCCCTTCCCTTCCCAGACCGTGGCACTGCCCCCACCTCTGAATTCCTCTCCACCTCTCTTACCCATGTGGCACCTAGCACACACTGCTTTGGATTCTATTTAAACACTCAACTTGCTTATATCTTGGTTTCTTGGTTGTCCAAGGAGAGCACAGGCCTCTGGAGGGCAGGAGATGTATAGAAAATGAATTTTTCTGTAACTAAAAGAAATTTTTGTTTTTAGACAGAGTCTTGTTCTGTCTTCCAGGCTGGAGTGCAATGGTGCAATTTCTGCTCACTGCAACCTCCGCCTCCTGGGTTCAAGCGATTCTCCTGCCTCAGCCTCCCAAGTAGCTGGGACTACAGGCGCCGGCCACCTGGCCCAGCTAATTTTTGTATTTTTAGTAGAGATGGGGTTTCATCATGTTGGTCAGGCTGGTCTTGAACTCCTGACCTCAAGTGATCCACCCACCTCGGCCTCCCAAAGTGCTGGGATGACAGGTGTGAGCCACCGCACCTAGCAAAAATGTTTAAATATATACAAAAGTATGTAAAACCTATTATGCACAGTTCAAAGAATAATAAAACAGCCACTTAGCCACCAGCCTACTTAACAAAACCAGTGTCGTGGAAGTCCTGTACGCTGTTCCTCTGATTACAGCCCCTCCTCTATCCTGGAGGCAGCCTCTCTCCTAAATTCTGGGGTAGTCACTCCCTGACTCTTTTAACAAAACAACTGTATACCCCAAGCATATATTCTGAAACAGTAAGAGTACCGCTAAGTTTCGCCTGGTTTTGAAGCTCACATAAAGGAACCACACGGCATGGACCCTTTGGTGACTTATTTCTTTCACTCAACATTATTCCCGAGACTCATCCATGCCCCTGCAGCTGCAGTCCATCCTCCTCTGCAGCTGCACAGTATCTCACGGTTCTGATGCACCGCAGTTCACATATCCCCCTGCTGCTGGTTCAGATACACCGCGATACACAAGTCCCCCTGCTGCTGGTGCTAGGCATGTGCACTGTTTCTGCTGGTTTTGAATTTACAGTTAGGAACAGCACTGCAGGGAGCACTTGTCCCCATCTCATGCACACCTGTGAAAGAGTTCGCAGAGGGATTTGCCCATGGTTTAACTGCTGGGCCACATGCATTCCGCTGCCAAATGCTTTTGCAAAGTGGCAGAACCCACTCACACTCCTGCCAGCAGCAGGTTCGTGCTACTCCTCAGTGTCACTGGCTGGTAGCGTCCAAAGCTTCACCTTCTGCCAACAGGGTGGCTGTGAAATGGTATCTCATTATGGTTTTAATTTACATTTCCCTGGTTACTAATAAGGCTGCAGTCCTTTTTATATGTATGTGCTTTCTGTGTTTTGTAATCTATGAAATGCCCGTTCCTATCTTTTTCCTTTCCTTTTTTTCTCTCAGAATTCTAACAATTCTTTAAATATTCTAGATACTAGCTCTCTGTATGTTTTGTGTCTCATTATAGTGTCTTTGATGAATTAAATGTGTTATTATTATTACTGAGACAAGGTCTGGCTCTATTGCCCAGGCTGATGTGCAGTGGCATGATCACAGCTCACTGCAACCTCTGCCTTCCGGGCTCAAATCATGCTCCCACCTCAGCATCTCAAGTAGCTGGGACATAGGCATGTACCACCAAGCCCGGTTAATTTTTTTTTTTTTTTTTTTTTTGTAGAGATGGGGTTTCTTCATGTTACCCAGGCTGGTCTCCAACTGGTAAGCTCAAACCATTCACCTGCCTTGGCCTCCCAAAGTGCTGGGATTACAGGTGGGAGCCACTGCACCCAGCTGAATGTGTTAATTTTGAAATAGACAAATGTATCAATCTTTCTGCTTTAGGGTTTATTTCAGAAATCCCTCCTTAGCCTCAGGTCACGAAGAAATTTTTTTGAATTATTTTCTAGAAATTTTACACTTTCGCTTTATCAGTTTAAGTCTTTAATCCTCCTGGCGTTTTGTGATGGTGTGAGGCTGGGATCTCACACATCTTTTTTTTTTTTTTTTTTGAGACAGTCTCGCTCTGTCGCCCAGGCTGGAGTGCAATGGCACGATCTTAGCTCACTGCAACCTCCACCTTCCAAGTTCAAGCGATTCTTCTGCCTCAGCCTCCCAAGTAACTGGGAGTACAGGCATGCGCCACCACGCCTGGCTAATTTTTTTAATTTATTTTTTATTTTATTTTTTTAGTAGAGATGGGGTTTCACCATATTGGCCAGGCTGGTCTTGAACTCCTGACCTTGTGATCCGCCCACTTTGGCCTCCCAAAGTACTGGGATGCGACCAGCCGGATCTCACACATTTTTAATATTCCTCCTCAGCACCTAACATGCTGCTGTAGACAATTTTATTTAATAAACAGAATCCAATACTGCTTTGTGTTCAAAGCTCAAATTTCACTCTTGAGAAAAAAACTTAAGAAGCTTTTCATACTCTGCGTCAGCACTCTGACAAAGTTAGCATTGGTGTATCATGACTTTTTGGGATGTCTTTACCTTCACTGCCAATTTTTGGTATAGGGCTAGATGCACAATGAAGCTGAGCCTAAAGAGCAGCAACATGGAATTAGAAACCTGGATTCTCATCCAAGATCCAATACTCTTCACTGTCATGTCTGTATTTATGCAATAAGAATTAAAATATTCAGAGTACCCCACTCCTAGGCAGATACCGAAGATCATTAGAAACTTTTGCTCACATAAAAACTCCTACTTGCATGTTCACAGTGGCCTACTCACAACTGCCAGAAGGCAGAAACAAACAAAATGTCCATCAACAAAAGAATGAATAGGCAAAATGTGGTGTTATCCACACAAAGTAGTATTATTCAGCCATAAAAAAGCATGAAGTACTGATACATACTACAACATGGATAAGCTTTTAAAACATTATGCTAAAGGACAGAAACCAAATACAAAAGGCCGTATGTTGTATGTTTCCACTTGTATGAAATGTTCAGCGTAGGCAAATCCATAGAGATAGAAGATAAATTAGGGCTGCTGAGGGACAGGGGGAGAAAAGAGGTATGACTGTTAATAGGGTTGGGGTTTCTTTTGTAGGTGATTAAATGTTCTGGAATTAGTTACTGGTGATGGTTGCATAGCATTGTGACTATAGCAAGAACTACTGAGTTATACACTGTAAAATGGCTAAAACGATAAATTTTATGTCATGTGTATTTCATTTCGATTTTTAAAAACCTACTTTAAAAACAAGTAGCACCAATTTGTTCAATTCTCTTCCCCTGGAATATTCCTGCAGTGATTAAAAGCCGGGTACAGTGGCTCATGTCTGCAATCCCGGAACTTTGGGAGGCCAAGGCGGGCGGATCACTTGAGGCCAGGAGTTCAAGACTACCCTGACCAACACAGGGAAACCCCGTCCCTACTTAAAAAAAAAAAAAAAAAAACAATTAGCTGGGTGTGGTAGAACGTGCCTGTAATCCCAGCTACTCGGAAGGCTGAGGCACAAGAATCACTTGGGCCCGGGGTGGGGGTTGGGGGGCGGAGGTAGCAGGAGCTGAGATGGCGGGCGATAGAGCCAGACTGTCTCAATCAATCAATCACACACACACACACTCTCAAAGGAGCCTGCCTGGGTTGGAATCCAGCTCTCCATTTAAGAGCTGTGTGTCCCGAATGAAGTTACTTTGCCTCTGCACGTTGCTCACATCACCTCTTACCAAAGCGGTAACAGTTCTTGCCTAAGAACTACAAGAGCAATAAAATGAGGTGGTCCATAGAAAGCAATCAGAACAGCGCCGGTCCATGAGTGTTCAACAAATCTAAGCTATTAGCCACAATTATTGTGTTTGATGTTAGCTACTGGGTATCTGTGGCGGTCAGAGTAAAATTGAGAGTTCACTTTATGCAAAAGGCTCTGCTAAGTGCTTTATTCCTACTGTCTCACTTTATTCTCTCATTAACCTTATAAAGCGCAGTCAAACTCTCCCGTTTATAGATGGGGAAAGTGAAGCTTACAGATGTAAAGTAGCACACCCAAAACCCCACAACTCAGAAAGGGGCTACCTGCAATTCAGATGGAGGTGTAGCAAGGCGCAGAGTCCTGGCCAGGGAGCCCACTGTGAGACCCCCCGACTGCCTCGCAGTCACCTGTACACATCCTGCTGGGATCGCCCAGGGGCGCTGCAGGGATCTGGTTTCTGGGGCTGCGTCTGGGTGGCACGTTCAGAACAGGGACCTGCCTGGTTCGTCTTCCCAGCCCTTCCCCTCCAGCACCTGGCAAGGCCCAGTCAACACGAGCAAACTCGGAAATCCTGGCTGAACCCACGACCGCTGCATATTTCCATTTTTGAAAAACACGGCAACAACAACTCAAACCAAATCGTTTAGAAAGGAGAATAAAGAAGCACCGACAAAGGAGGCGACTGCTGGGGCCGCTCGGGGGAGGAGCCGGGTGAGGGGCTGCAGGGAGGGCAGGGCACGCGCCGGCGACAACGGGGTTCGGGGGGCAAGGCCCGGGGGAAGGGAAACTACAGGGG
Organism: Symphalangus syndactylus; assembly: GCF_028878055.3. Classification (NCBI taxonomy): domain Eukaryota; kingdom Metazoa; phylum Chordata; class Mammalia; order Primates; family Hylobatidae; genus Symphalangus; species Symphalangus syndactylus. The sequence goes on from NC_072433.2 coordinate 129,557,609, forward strand.
TGCAGCGCCGCGGCGGGGGGCGTGAGGATGGAGCCGGGGGAAGGGGGGGGCTCTGAGATGTGAAGGGGCGGGGCTGGGGGTGTTTGGTCTGAAGGAAGGAGTCTCACGGGAGGGAGGGACGAAGATTTCCTGGGGTCAGGGGCGCCAAGGGGCTTCGGGGCCGGATGCCGCGGAGGGGGCCCAGGGCCTGGGGGGCGTGGTGAGAGCTCAGAGGGGTCGGGCCGAGCAGCCGCTGGTGCTGAGGGGACCGAGAAGGGGTGTGGGGCGGAAGGGCCGCGAGAGGGCGCCCAGGGCACGGGGGCCGCAGTACCTTCAGGGCGGCAAAGCCCTCCAAACCGGTCCCGCCAGACCCGCGCGGCCGCCGCCCCCGTCTCAGCCGCCGCAGCTGCTGCCGCGCCGCGCCCTCACGTGATCCGCGCACGCGCCGGGGGCGGAGCCGTCTGAGACCCGCCCCCACCCCCTGCGTCCCCAGCGCGCTGGCCAGCCCCGAGTGCGCGTGCGCGGCGGTTGCCTTGGCGACCGGGGAAGCGTTGGGCTGCAAAGACTAGGGCGCCAGCGGCTGGGCGAAGAAGGAAAGGGGGGGAGTCTCTGGCTGGGCTGGGGCCGTAGCGACGTCCGACGCGAACCTGGGCCCCCCAAAGCTGCGGGGCGTTCGGTGTCGCCGAAGTAAACATGCACCCTGAGCCCTCGGAGCCTGCGGCAGGTGGTGCAGCAGAGCTGGATTGCGTGCGGGAGCCCGGCGTGGAGGAGTCTGCGGGTGACCACGGGAGCGCAGGCCGAGGGGGCTGCAAGGAAGGTGCCGACTGCCCCCCAGGGAGGGCGGTGGGCGAGGGGCCGACACGTCTAGGCGCTCCAGCCCCCTTCCCACACCACGTACCCTATCTTCACAGCCAAATAATGGTAGCAACCAACGCGCTCTGCACTAGGGGGCTTCTCTCGCCATTTCGTACTGAGGAGGAAACAGATACTTAAGAGGTTACAAAACTTGCACCAAACAGATAACCCTCGGCTAGTCAGTGACAGAACAGACTCGGCCGGGCCCGGTGGCTCACGCTTGTAATTCCAGCACTTTGGGAGGCCGAGGCGGGCGGATCATCAGGTAGTCAGGAGTTCGAGACCAGCCTGGCCAACATAGTGAAACCCTGTCTCTACTAAAAATACAAAAAATGAGCTGGGCATGGTGGCGGGCGCCTGTAGTCTCAGCTACTTGGGAGGCTGAGGCAGGAGAATCGCTTGAACCCGGGAGGCGGAGGTTGCAGTGAGCCAAGATCTCACCATTGCACTCCAGCCAGGGCAACAGTGGGAGACTCCGTCTCAAACAAACAAACAAAACCTACCAGACTCAGGGCCAGACAGTCTGGGTCTCCAGAGCCCCAGCCCTTACCCACCATGCCATTCTCCCTGCTCCCAACTTTGATGCTTTAAATGTGTCCCTTTATTGCTATCACTATGTAAGATCAAAGGCTTTCTTTTTTTTTTTTTTTTTTTATTATACTTTAGGGTTTTAGGGTACATGTGCACAATGTGCAGGTTTGTTACATATGTATCCATGTGCCATGTTGATTTCCTGCACCCATTAACTCGTCGTTTAGCATTAGGTATATCTCCTAATGCTGTCCCTCCCCCCTCCCCCCACCCCACAACAGTCCCCGGAGTGTGATGTTCCCCTTCCTGCGTCCATGAGTTCTCACTGTTCAATTCCCACCTATGAGTGAGAACATGCGGTGTTTGGTTTTTTGTCCTTGCGATAGTTTACTGAGAATGATGTTTTCCAGTTTCATCCATCTCCCTACAAAGGACACGAACTCATCATTTTTTATGGCTGCATAGTATTCCATGGTGTATATGTGCCACATTTTCTTAATCCAGTCTATCGTTGTTGGACATTTGGGTTGGTTCCAACTCTTTGCTATTGTGAATAGTGCCGCAATAAACATACGTGTGCATGTGTCTTTATAGCAGCATGATTTATAGTCCTTTGGGTATATACCAGTAATGGGATGGCTGGGTCAAATGGTATTTCTAGTTCGAGATCCCTGAGGATTCGCCACACTGACTTCCACAATGGTTGAACTAGTTTACAGTCACACCAACAGTGTAAAAGTGTTCCTATTTCTCCACATCCTCTCCAGCACCTGTTGTTTCCAGATTTTTTAATGATGGCCATTCTAACTGGTGTGAGATGGTATCTCACTGTGGTTTTGATTTGCATTTCTCTGATGGCCAGTGATGATGAGCATTTCTTCATGTGTTTTTTGGCTGCATAAATGTCTTCTTTTGAGAAGTGTCTGTTCATGTCCTCTGCCCACTTTTTGATGGGGTTGTTTGTTTTTTTCTTGTAAATTTGTTTGAGTTCATTGTAGATTCTGGATATTAGCCCTTTGTCAGATGAGTAGATTGCAAAAATTTTCTCCCATTCTGTAGGTTGTCTGTTCACTCTGATGATAGTTTCTTTTGCTGTGCAGAAGCTCTTTAGTTTAATGAGATCCCATTTGTCGATTTTGGCTTTTGTTGCCATTGCTTTTGGTGTTTTAGACATGAAGTCCTTGCCCACGCCTATGTCCTGAATGGTATTGCCTAGGTTTTCTTGTAGGATTTTAATGGTTTTAGGTCTAACATATAAGTCTTTAATCCATCTTGAATTAATTTTTGTATAAGGTGTAAGGAAGGGATCCAGTTTCAGCTTTCTACATATGGCTAGCCAGTTTTCCCAGCACCATTTATTAAATAGGGAATCCTTTCCCCATTTCTTGTTTTTGTCAGGTTTGTCAAAGATCAGATAGTTGTAGCTATGCGGCATCATTTCTGAGGGCTCTGCTCTGTTCCATTGATCTATGTCCCTGTTGTGGTACCAGTACCATGCTGTTTTGGTTACTGTAGCCTTGTAGTATAGTTTAAAGTCAGGTAGCGTGATGCCTCCAGCTTTGTTCTTTTGGCTTAGGATTGACTTGGCGATACGGGCTCTTTTTTGGTTCCATATGAACTTTAAAGTAGTTTTTTCCAATTCTGTGAAGAAAGTCATTGGTCGCTTGATGGGGATGGCATTGAATCTATAAATTACCTTGGGCAGTATGGCCATTTTCACGATATTGATTCTTCCAACCCATGAGCATGGAATGTTCTTCCATTTGTTTGTATCCTCTTTTATTTCATTGAGCAGTGGTTTGTAGTTCTCCTTGAAGAGGTCCTTCACATCCCTTGTAAGTTGGATTCCTAGGTATTTTATTCTCTTTGAAGCAATTGTGAATGGGAGTTCACTCATGATTTGGCTCTCTGTTTGTCTGTGATTGGTGTACAAGAATGCTTGTGATTTTTGTACATTAATTTTGTATCCTGAGACTTTGCTGAAGTTGCTAATCAGCTTAAGGAGATTTTGGGCTGAGACAATGGGGTTTTCTAGATATACAATCATATCATCTGCAAACAGGGACAATTTGACTTCCTCTTTTCCTAATTGAATACCCTTTATTTCCTTCTCCTGCCTGATTGGAGAACTTCCAGCACTACGTTGAATAGGAGCGGTGAGAGAGGGCATCCCTGCCTTGTGCCAGTTTTCAGAGGGAATGCTTCCAGTTTTTGCCCATTCAGTATGATATTGGCTGTGGGTTGGTTGTAGATAGCTCTTATTATTTTGAGATACGTCCCATCAATACCTAATTTATTGAGAGTTTTTAGCATGAAGGGTTGTTGAATTTTGTCAAAGGCCTTTTCTGCATCTATTGAGATAATCATGTGGTTTTTGTCTTTGGTTCTGTTTATATGCTGGATTACATTTATTGATTTGCGTATGTTGAACCAGCCTTGCATCCCAGGGATGAAGCCCACTTGATCATGGTGGATAAGCTTTTTGATGTGCTGCTGGATTCGGTTTGCCAGTATTTTATTGAGGATTTTTGCATCAATGTTCATCAAGGATATTGGTCTGAAATTCTCTTTTTTGGTTATGTCTCTGCCAGGTTTTGGTATCAGGACGATGCTGGCTTCGTAAAATGTGTTAGGGAGGATTCCCTCTTTTTCTATCGATTGGAATAGTTTCAGAAGGAATGGTACCAGTTCCTCCTTGTACCTCTGGTAGAATTCAGCTGTGAATCTATCAGGTCCTGGACTCTTTTTGGTTGGTAAGCTATTGATTATTGCCACAATTTCAGAACCTGTTATTGGTCTATTCAGAGATTCAACTTCTTCCTGGTTTAGTCTAGGGAGGGTGTATTTGTCGAGGAATTTACCCATTTCTTCTAGATTTTCTTGTTTATTTGCATAGAGGTGTTTGTAGTATTCTCTGATGGTAGATTGTATTTCTGTGGGATTGGTGGTGATATCCCCTTTTTCATTTTTTATTGCATCTATTTGATTCTTCTCTCTTTTCTTCTTTATTAGTCTTGCTAGCGGTCCATCAATTTTGTTGATCTTTTCAAAAAACCAGCTCCTGGATTCATTAATTTTTTGAAGGGTTTTTTGTGTCTCTATTTCCTTCAGTTCTGCTCTGATTTTAGTTATTTCTAGCCTTCTGCTAGCTTCTGAATGTGTTTGCTCTCGCTTTTCTAGTTCTTTTAATTGTGATGTTAGGGTGTCAATTTTGGATCTTTCCTGCTTTCTCTTGTGGGCATTTAGTGCTATAAATTTCCCTCTACACACTGCTTTGAACGTGTCCCAGAGATTCTGGTATGTTGTGTCTTTGTTCTCATTGGTTTCAAAGAACATCTTTATTTCTGCCTTCATTTCATTATGTACCCAATAGTCATTCAGGAGCAGGTTGTTCAGTTTCCATGTAGTTGAGCGGTTTTGAGTGAGTTTCTTAATCCTGAGTTCTAGTTTGATTGCACTGTGGTCTGAGAGACAGTTTGTTATAATTTCTGTTCTTTTACATTTGCTGAGGAGAGCTTTACTTCCAACTATGTGGTCAATTTTGGAATAGGTATGGTGTGGTGCTGAAAAAAATGTATATTCTGTTGACTTGGGGTGGAGAGTTCTGTAGATGTCTATTAGGTCCACTTTATGTAGAGCTGAGTTCAATTCCTGGATATCCTTGTTAACTTTCTGTCTCGTTGATCTGTCTAATGCTGACAGTGGGGTGTTAAAATCTCCCATTATTATTGTATGGGAGTTTAAGTCCCTTTGTAGGTCACTGAGGACTTGCTTTATGAATCTGGGTGCTCCTGTGTTGGGTGCATATATATTTAGGATAGTTAGCTCTTCTTGTTGAATTGATCCCTTTACCATTATGTAATGGCCTTCTTTGTCTCTTTTGATCTTTGTTGGTTTAAAGTCTATTTTATCAGAGACTAGGATTGCAACCCCTGCCTTTTTTTGTTTTCCAGTTGCTTGATAGATCTTCCTCCATCCCTTTATTTTGAGTCTATGTGTGTCTCTGCACGTGAGATGGGTTTCCTGAATACAGCACACTGATGGGTCCTGACTCCTTATCCAGTTTGCCAGTCTGTGTCTTTTGATTGGAGCATTTAGCCCATTTACATTTAACGTTAATATTGTTATGTGGGAATCTGATCCTGTCATTATGATGTTAGTTGGTTATTTTGCTCATTAGATGCTATAGTTTCTTCCTAGCCTTGATGGTCTTTACAGTTTGGCATGTTTTTGCAGTGGCTGGTACTGGTTGTTCCTTTCCATGTTTAGTGCTTCCTTCAGGAGCTCTTTTAGGGCAGGCCTGGTGGTGACAAAATCACTCAGCGTTTGCTTGTCTGTAAAGTATTTTATTTCTCCTTCACTTATGAAGCTTAGTTTGGCGGGATAGGAAATTCTGGGTTGAAAATTCTTTTCTTTAAGAATGTTGAATATCGGCCCCCACTCTCTTCTGGCTTGTAGAGTTTCTGCTGAGAGATCAGCTGTTAGTCTGATGGGCTTCCCTTTGTGGGTAACCCGACCTTTCTCTCTGGCTGCCCTTAACATTTTTTCCTTCATTTCCACTTTGGTGAATCTGACAATTATGTGTCTTGGAGTTGCCCTTCTCGAGGAGTATCTTTGTGGCGTTCTCTGTATTTCCTGAATCTGAATGCTGGCCTGCCTTGCTAGATTGGGGAAGTTCTCCTGGATAATATCTTGCAGAGTGTTTTCCAACTTGGTTCCATTCTCCCCATCATTTTCAGGTACACCAATCAGACGTAGGTTTGGTCTTTTCAGATAGTCCCAAATTTCTTGGAGGCTTTGTTCATTTCTTTTTATTCTTTTTTCTCTAAACTTTCCTTCTCTCTTCATTTCATTCATTTCATCTTCCATCAGCGATACCCTTTCTTCCAGTTGATCGCATCTGCTACTGAGGCTTCTGCAATCTTCGCGTAGTTCTCGAAACTTGGCTTTCAGCTCCATCAGCTCCTTGAAGCCCTTCTCTCCATTGGTTATTCTAGTTATCCATTCTTCTAATTTTTTTTTTCAAAGTTTTTAACTTCTTTGCTATTGTTTTGAATTTCCTCTCGTAGCTCAGAGTAGTTTGATCGTCTGAAGCCTTCTTCTCTCAACTCATCAAAGTCATCCTCCATCCAGCTTTGTTCCGTTGCTGGTGAGGAACTGCGTTCCTTTGGAGGAGGAGAGGTGCTCTGTTTTTTAGAGTTTCCAGTTTTTTTGGTCTGTTTTTTCCCCATCTTTGTGGTTTTATCTACTTTTTGTCTTTGATGATGGTGATGTACAGATGGATTTTTGGTGTGGATGTCCTTTCTGTTTGTTAGTTTTCCTTCTACCAGACAGGACCCTCAGCTGCAGGTCTGTTGGAGTTTACTAGAGGTCCACTCCAGACCCTGTTTGGCTGGGTGTCAGCAGCGGTGGCTGCAGAACAGCGGATTTTCATGAGACCACAAATTCAGCTGTCTGATAGTTCCTCTGAAAGTTTTGTCTCAGAGGAGTACCCGGTTGAATGAGGTGTCAGTCTGTCCCTACTTGGGGGGTGCCTCCCAGTTTGGCTGCTCAGGGGTGAGGGACCCACTTTAGGAGGCAGTCTGTCCGTTCTCAGATCTCCAGCTGCGTGCTGGGAGAACCACTACTCTCTTCAAAGCTGTCAGTCAGACAGGGACATTTAAGTTTGTGGAGGTTCTTGCTGGGTTTTTGTTTGTCTGTGTCCTGCCCCCAGAGGTGGAGCCTACAGAGGCAGGCAGGCCTCCTTGAGCTGTGGTGGGCTCCACCCAGTTCGAGCTTCCTGGCTGCTTTGTTTACCTAAGCAAGCCTGGGCAATGGCGGGCGCCCCTCCCCCAGCCTCGCTGCCGCCTTGCAGCGTGATCGCAGACTGCTGTGCTAGCAATCAGCAAGACTCTGTGGGCATAGGACCCTCCGAGCCAGGTGCGGGACACAATCTCCTAGTGTGCCGTTTTCCAGGCCCGTTGGAAAAGTGCAGTATTAGGATGGGACTGACCCTATATTCCAGGTGCCGTCTGTTTCCCCTTTCTTTGACTAGGAAAGGGAACTCCCTGACCCCTTGTGCTTCCCAAGTGAGGCAATGCCTCGCCCTGCTTTGGCTCGCGCACAGTGCGCTTCACCGACTGTCCTGCACCCACTGTTAGGCACTCCCTAGTGAGATGAAACCGGTACCTCAAGCAGAAATGCAGAAATCACCAGTCTTCTGTGTCGCTGGGGCTGGGAGCTGGAGACCGGAGCTGTTCCTATTCCGCCATCTTGGCTCCACCCGATCAAAGGCTTTCTACCCCTCCAGAGTGCATGTTGTGTGAGGGCAAGACATCCTGATTGAATTTGGAGTCTAGTCCAGTGCCTGACCTAGGGTAGAGAGTACAAGTGAAGAGTTGGTAGTTCTGGAGTCAGCGTGTGATCCCCTCACCAAAGTTTGCCAGAATGGACTTGAAAGATAACCTTCATGGCCAGGTGCAGTGGCTCACGCCTGTAATCCCAGCACTTTGGGAGGCAGAGGCAGGTGGGTCACCTGAGGTCAGGAGTTCGAGACCAGTCTGGCCAACATATCGAAACGCTGTCTTTGCTAAAAACACAAAAATTAGCAGGGCATGGTGATGTGCTCCTGTAATTCTAGTTACTTGGGAGGCTAAGGCAGAAGAATTCCCTGAACCCGGGAGGCAGAGGTTGCAGCGAGCCGAGTGGGAGGCTGAGGCTGCAGTGAGCCAAGATCACACCACTGCACCCCAGCCTGGGCAATGGAGCAAGACTCCGTCTCAAAAAAAAAAAAAAAAAAAAGGCAGGCTGGCTTCAGCTTCTGCTCCCACTAGACTTGGTGCCCTAAAGGAAACCTTTTAGTGATTAGATTAAAAAACCACTTGATTTGTGTTCCAGTTTCTGAACCCAGGCAACAAATAAACCAGCTGATTTGTGTTCCAGGCAACAAATATATCTTAAGCATCAACTGTCCAGATGAACCTTGTATGAGGAGCTATAGGGAACTAGCATTGCTCAGTGGAAAGACACTGGTCTTGGGGCCATTGACACTGGGTTCAGGTTGAGGCTCAGCATAAAGCTGGCCAGCTTTATGGCTGTTGGTCCAGAGCTTAACTTCTCGGAGCCTTAGTCTCCTCATCTGTAAGCTGGGATAATTATACAGGAGTATATGGAGAGAATTATAATTAAATGTCCCAGCATATACTGGGCCATTATTAAATGGTAGCTCTTGTTAATTACATATCAATATTTATATATTGAGTGCGTATTCTTTATTTTTTCCACAGACATTTATCTGTTGCTTCCTGTGGCTGGGCATTCTATGCAAAATTGATGAGTTTAAGAACCAGTCCCCACACACACAGCCTTTAGTCTTGTTCAATAGACCACACAAAGAAAGCAGCAGACAACAGCTCTTAAAGTTAAGTGCAGTTGAACTGGCCAATTTTGAATGACCTTTAAAAAAATTATTCATTTGAATGTGCTTATGTTATTTTTATCAAAGACATTCTCACTATTTTTGTTTCTTTTCATGTGATTTTCCTTTTGATGATTTTTTTGTAAGGGATGGAATCTCACTATGTTACCCAGGCTAGATTTTCCTGCCTCAGCCTCCTGAGTAGCTTGGACTACAGGCTTGTTCCACTACACCTGGCTTGAGAAATTTTTTAAAAGACAAAAGAACAAAGAACATTAAAACAAATACTCATGTTTTGTCAGCAAGAACTGAAAATGAGTAACATTTTATCATATTTACTTGAAGTCTTTTTTAATTAAAGAAATAAGCCCCCCCCCAAAAAAATAAATAAAAATAAATAAGGCTGGGCACAGTGGTTCACGCCTGTAATCCCAGCACTTTGGAAGGTCAAGGCGGGCGGGTCACCTGAGGTCAGGAGTTTGAGGCCAGCCTGCCCAACATGGGGAAACCCCGGCTGTACTAAAAATACAAAAAAATTATCTGGGCATGGTGACAGGCACCGGTAATCCTAGCTACTTGGGAGGCTGAGGCATGAGAATCGCTTGCACCCGGGAGGCGGAGGTTGCAGTGAGCTGAGATCCTGCCACTGCACTCCAACCTGGGGGATAGACCAAGACGGTCTCCAAAAAAAAAAAAAAAAGAAATAAAACATTTCACATAAAGTTGGTGTTCCTTTTGTCCCCTGTACCCCACCCCGTTTCTAATCCCATTCCTTTCCTCCCTTGTCCAGAATTGTATATGGATTCTTGCAAGCACTTCTCTATACATGTATGCCCTGAAACAGTATATAGCATTGGTTTGCATATTTTTAATTTATATATGGTATCCTGTGCTTATTGTGAAACTTGCTTTTTTCACTCCATATACGTTTCTGAGAATTATCCCCATGGATAGATGTAGTCCTAGTGCGTTCTTCTCAAAGGCAGAAAAGCAAGTCATTGTTTTATGTAACCAGCCCCTATGGATGGACATTTACGTTGTTAACAGTGACGGAGTCTCACTTTGTTGCCCAGGCTGGAGTGCAGTGGTGTCAACACAGCTCACTGCAGCCTTGACTTCCCAAGCTCGAGTGATCAACCTGCCTCAGCCCCACTAGTAGCTGGGACTACAGGCACGCACCACTACGTCTGGGGTTTTGCCATGTTGCTCAGGCTTGTCTCAAACACCTGGGCTCAAGCAATCTACCTGCCTAAGCCTCCCAAAGAGCTGGGATTACAGGCCTGAGCCACTATACCCAGCCAATACAGAATACTGGTGTTCTATACTAAAAGTGGATGGTCATTAACCAAGATGAAGTTGGGGGATATTTTTTGGTATATATATTGGTCTCTACAGACCTGATTTCTTTTATTTTACAGAAATTAATGATCCTAAGGAAATATGTGTGGGTTCTTCTGACACATCCTACCAAAGCCAGCAGAAACAGAGTGGTGATAATGGGTCAGGTGGTCACTTCGCACACCCAAAAGAAGACAGGGAAGATCAGGGCCCCAGGTATGTGGGCATACTCCTAATTAGTGCACATTTATGGAGTAAGGTACATGGCATAATCACCCCCTTGTATGCATAAGGAAATAGAGGCTGGTAGAGATTGAATTGCCTGCCCGGTATCTGAGAATGGAGTGAGGATGGCACTGCCTCTGCCGCACAGCTGAGCGCACATTCTATTAAACTTTAATGCTAGACCTGCAGAGAGGAACAGCAGTAGTTCCAGATGACACCATTTAAAGTATTTTTATTAGAACATACAATGCAATTTTTAGGCCAGGCGCAGTGGCTCATGCCTGTAATCCCAGCACTTTGGGAAGCTGAGGCGGGCGAATCACAAGGTCAGGAGTTCGAGAGGGGCCTGGACAATATGGTGAAACCCCATCTCTACTAAAAATACAAAAAATTAGCTGGGCATAGTGGCGGGCGCCTGTAATCCCAGCTACTTGGGAGGCTGAGGCAGGAGGATCGCTTGAACCTGGGAGGCGAAGGTTGCAGTGAGCCGAGATCATACCACTGCGCTCCAGCCCGGGTGACAGAGTGAGACTCCATCTCAAAAAAAAAAAAAAAAAAAAAAAAAAAGAACATACATTGCAATTTTTAAGAATGCTGAAAATAGGCCAACCATGTGGCTCTTGCCTGTAATCTCAGTACTTTGGGAGGCCGAGGTGGGTGGATCACCTGAGGTCAGGAGCTCAAGACCAGCCTGACCAACATGGTGAAACCCCCTCTCTACTAAAAATACAAAAATTAGCCAGGCGTGGTGGTGCATGCCTGTAATCCCAGCTACTTGGGAGGCTGAGGCAGGAGAATCGCTTGAACCTCAGAGGCGGAGGTTGCAGTGAGCTGAGATTGTGTCATTACACTCCAGCCTGGGTAATAAAGTGAGACTCCGTCTCAAAAAAAAAATGCTGAAAATAATATTGGATGAGGCCCTAAAATCTATACAAAAAAGAAGAAGAAAAAGAAACGGAGAAAGAGAAAAAGAAGAACTTAAAATACGTATCAGGGATATAGGATGTTATAGAATTTTGGGTAGGAATGGATGTGGTAAAGAACTGTGAGAATATATTTTACAGCTGACAATTTGCAATAAGCTTATTCATATTTTCCATTTTAACAGAATGACTAAAAGTTCACTGCAAAAACTCTGCAAGCAGCACAAGCTTTATATTACCCCAGCATTGAATGATACGCTGTATTTACACTTTAAAGGTAAGGACCTAAGAGAGGAAGTGCTTCACGTCAGGTGGAAAGATTCTGTCTAGCGGTATAAAAAATTACTTGCAGGGATCATGTTTGGTTCTCAGAATGTATCTAAGCAGGAAATTTCAAAGTTTAGTGAAGATTTATAGAAAAGGAATAACATTATTTCAAGAAAAAGTCTTGCCTGACCAGTTTACAAAGGAGCCACTGGCTATGGGAATACCAAGGAAACGCATTATCTTTTATTGTTGTTTCCTAAGGGTTTTTTTTTTTCCTTTCTTTTTTTTTTATTTTTTTTTTTGAGGTGGTGTCTTGCTCTGTTGCCCAAGCTGAAGTGCAGTGGCGCAATCTCTGCTCACTGCAACCTCTGTCTCCAGGTTCAAGCAATTCTCCTACCTCAGCCTCCTGAGTAGCTGGGTTACAGGTGCCCACCACCACGCCTTGCTAATTTGGTATTTTTAGTAAAGGCGGGGTTTCGCCACGTTGCCCATTCTGGTCTCAAACTCCTGAGCTCAGTCGATCCAGCTGCCTCAGCCTCCCAAAGTGCTGGGCTTACAAGTGTGAGCCACTGCACCCAGCCAGGACTTTAATTTTTCATACCAGAAAGTTAGTTTGTAAGTACTGTGGGGTTGGGAGGTATACGTTGGGAAGGATTGCAGCTTGATGTTGGAAACAAATGATGAGAATATTTGGGTGCCTCTTAGAATGGAGAGGCATGAGCAGGAGCCAGGGTTGAAGGCCAGTATCACGTATCAGTGGAAGCTCAGGTTCATAGACAGGGCTTTTCCCAGCCTCAGGGCTTCCAGTCTGTGCTCATGGGGTAACCAGCTTGCCCATCAGTCCTCTCATTGTTCATTTGTTTCTTCAGTAGCTGCTTGCCAAGAGTCTACTGTGTGCCCAGCACTGCTCAGTGCTGAAAATGCACAGAGGGAACCGGCAAAGGTGCCTTTGGTGTGTTGGGGGATGTGAGCGGCTATTATGGGGACAGTGCCATGCTAGGGAGACAGACGCCCAAAGGGATCCAGGAGCACAAATGCCTTAAGGGGTCGAAACGACTCCTATGGGTCTCCTCACCTCCACTTTTGCCCATTCCAAAATTCCCCACCCAGCCTCCAAGTATAGCAGTGAGTCAGATGATGTAGGAGGACAGACTGCCGGGGGAATGATACTTAAGAGGCGAGAAGGAAAAAGGAACCAGTAAGTTTGACTGAGTAGAGACAGAGAGGTAGAAGAGCTAGGAGAGAGAGGTGCCCATATTAATTATCTATTGCTACATAATTAACTGCCCTGAAACTTAGCAACTTCAACTCATGATCTCACCCAGTTTCTGAGGGCCGGGAACTCGGGAGTCATTAGCTGGGCAGTTCTGGCTCAGGGTCTCTCATGAGGCTGTAGGCAGACTGTCAGCACAGCCTCACTCATTTGATGGCTTGACAGGGGCTGGAAAATCCACTTCCAGGCTCTAGGCCTCAGACCCTCATAGCTGTCAGCCAGAGGCCTTAATTTCTCAGCACATGAGCCTCGCTATGGCAGCTGGCTTCCCTCACAGCAAGTTACCCAAGAAAGGAAGCAAGGCCAAGACAAAAGTGGAGGTGACACTTCATCACTCCATTGTATGCTGTTGGTGTCAGGATCCACTCCTGTCTTACTGGGTTGCTAACATGAAGGCATTGACACTAGGAGGGTGATCCAGAAAGCCTGAGGAGGAAGCTGGGAAACGGGCGCAGGGCCCATGGGCCAGATGCCTGGGAATGGTCAAGGGCTAAGAGGACTGACAATAGCATGTAGCAGTTAGGATCTTAGGGAGACTTTAGCCAGGTGGTTACAGTGATGGTGGGATCCAGGGGCGAGCAGCGAGTTGGAAATGGCTTGAACAGGAAAGAGGGAGGAGATGGGTTGAGAGCTAGAGCAAAAACCAGGGAGAAAAACCTGCATGACAGAAACCCAAGAGGACAAGTAATCCAGTTTCTTCAACAAAAAATTGCAATGGAGGAAAGAGAGAGAGACACACACACAAACACTCTAGGTTAAAAGTGACTTAAGGCCCAGCGTGGTGGCTCATGCCTTTGATCTCAGCAATGTGGGAGGCCGAGGCAGGCAGATTAGGAGTTTGAGACCAGTCTGGCCAACACGGTGAAACCCCATCTCTACTAAAAATACAAAAAGAAATTAGCCGGGTGTGGTGGTGCATGCCTGTAATCCTAGTTACTTGGGAGGCTGAGGCAGGAGAATCACTTGAACCCAGGAGGCGGGTTGCAGTGAGCCACGATTGTGCCACTGCGCTCCAGCCTAGGCGACAGAGCACGATTCTGTCTCAAAAAAAAGTTGACCAGGTGCGGTGGCTCACACCTGTGATCCCAGCACTTTGGGAGGCCAAGGCAGGCAGATCACCTGAGGTAAGGAGTTCGAGACCAACCTGGCCAACATGGTGAAACCCCATCTCTACTAAAAATACAAAAATTAGCCAGGTGTGACAGCGGGTGCCTGTAATCCCAGCTACTCAGGAGGCTGAGGCAGGAGAATTGCTTGAACCCAGGAGGTGTAGGTTGCAGTGAGCCGAAATTGTGCGATTGCACTCCAGCCTGGGCGACAGAGCCAGACTCTGTCTCAAAAACAAAAAGTGACTTAAGAGACATCCACTAATTACAAGGTTTGGACCTTATTTGTATGTTGATTCAGACAGTAAACAGTTTGGAAAAAAAGACAACAAAGAAATGTGACCAGTTACTGGCTATTTGATGACTTTGAGGAACAGTTGTTTAGACATCACAATGGTGTTGTGGCTATCTTAAAGACAAAAAAAAAAAAGTTCCTATCTTTTATAGATAGTGACTACAGCATAAAGACCTTGGAGCAACATGACAAATACTTCCTGCTGTAAAAATTTTTGTGGAGAGGGTTTGCGAGAAGGGAGAGCATCAGGAAGAATAGCTAATGGATGCTGGGCTTAGTACCTAGGTGATGGGATGACCTATGCAGCAAACCACATGGCACACATTTACCTATGCCACAAACCAGCACATATGGCACAGGAACCCATCAACTTAAAATAAAACTTGAAGAAATAAAACAATCAAAATTTTTATGGAAAATATAGGATTTTAAAAAGTCTATCTGTACAACGCCTATGTTTAAGTATATTCTATAACTATTTTATATATTACATATGCTTATAGCAAGCTTGGAAGGTGAGAGAGAAAAATGAAAACAGATTATCTGTTGGCAGGAACATGGGTGCACTTCTTTTTATTTTGCTCACCACTGATATTAAAGTTTTTTAATAAAAACTTTTTCAGGCAACAAATTAAAGAAATTTAAAAAGTGTTGGTAATAGTAGGTAAAGGCATGAATTACACATCGATGATGAGTTACTAAAGGAAACTAAAAGATTTGTTTTCCTAACCCTAAATTTGGCTCATAAAAGTGAAAAAGAGAACAAAACAAGGCCCACAGTTTGCACTAGGGTCAGGCCTGGTGGGGACATTTTCAGGGCAGGGTTACCCCCACTGCACCACCACCTCCACCCACTCCCCACCATGAAGGCAGCAGTAGGCTCCACCCTCCCAGGTGGGTGATTCCAGCAGAAAGACTACCAGTCTTTTCAGCAAGACCCCCTAGGATTCATCAAAGTTGGTCTTGCTTGGCTAAGTGTGGCCACCCCCGAATGAGTCACCGTGACTCTGATAGGCTGCCCAGAGAGCCATCAGGTGATATTAGGAAAAGGATAGTTCCTCCAAGAAAAGTTGTTACTGGAGGAAGGAGGTGTGGATGCCAGTTAGGCAGGTGTCTTAGTCCATTTTGAGCTGCTGTAACATAGCCTGGGTGGCTTGTAAACAACAAAAATGTATTTCTCACAGTTCTGGAGGCTGGGAAGTCCAAGGTCAAGGTACTGGCAGATTTGGTGACTGGTGAAAGCCTGCTTTTTTATTCCCAGATGGCACTTTCTTGCTGTATCCTCATGGGGTGAAGATGGCAAAGGAGCTCTCTGGGGCCTCATTTATGAGGCCACTAATCCCATTCCTGAGGGTTCTTCTCTCATGACCTTATCACCTCCCAAAAGTCCCACCTCCTAATACCGTCACATTAGGGGTTAAGATTTCAATGTATAAATTTGGAAGGGACACAGGCATTCAGTCCCTAATAGTAGGCAAAAACAACGGTGACCATGACCCCTCTGCCCTGTGAGTAGGAGCTTAATTCCCACATGCTTCCTTCTTGTTAGGTTTTGATCGCATTGAGAACCTGGAAGAGTACACAGGGCTGCGCTGTCTCTGGCTGCAGAGCAACGGAATACAGAAAATCGAAAACCTGGAGGCCCAAACCGAGTTGCGTTGCCTCTTCTTGCAAATGAACTTGCTCCATAAAATTGAGAACTTGGAACCTTTGCAGAAACTGAATACTCTTAACCTCAGCAACAATTACATCAAGACCATTGAAAACCTCTGTAAGAATACCCAGCAAGCAGTGTGTCTATTTGCCGTATGTCCATCACTTTCCCCTGAGGGAGGCTCTAAGATTTTACATTACAGGCAAGAAGTGTTTTTTTTTTTGAGACGGAGTCTTGCTATGTTGCCCGGGCTGGAGTGCAGTGGTGCGATCTCGGCTCACTGCAAGCTCCACCTCCCAGGTTCATGCCATTCTCCTGCCTCAGCCTCCCGAGTAGCTGGGACTACAGGCGCGCACCACCACACCCAGCTAATTTTTTGTAGTTTTAGTAGAGACAGGGTTTCACCGTGTTAGCCAGGATGGTCTCGATCTCCTGACCTTGTGATCTGCACGCCTCGGTGTCTCAAAGTGCTGGGATTACAGGCGTGAGCCACCGTGCCCAGCCAAGAAGTGTTTTTGGTTTTGTTTTGCTTTGCTTCTTTTTGAGATGGGGTCTTGCTCTGTCACCCAGGCTGAAATGCAGTGGTGCAGTTACAGCTCACTGCAGCCTTGACCTCCTGGTCTGAAGCGATCCTCCCACGTCAGCCTCCCAGGTAGCTGAGACCACAGGCACGTGCCATGAGACCTGGCAAGTTTTTCTACTTTTTGTAGATATGGGGTCTCACTATGTTGCCCAGGCTGGTCTCAAACCTCCTGGGCTCAAAAGATTCTCCTGCCTTAGCCTCCCAAAGTGCTGGGATTAGAGGTATGAACCACTGCGCCTGGCCCTAGAAGCATTTTTATGCCTTTGTTTTTGACTTCTGCTGACCTTACCTTCCAGCCTGCCTCCCAGTCCTGAACACGCTGCAGATGGCCCACAATCACCTGGAGACCGTGGAGGACATTCAGCATCTACAAGAGTGTTTGAGGCTTTCTGTCCTTGACCTTTCGCACAACAGGCTGAACGACCCGGAGATCCTGAGCATTCTGGAAGGCATGCCCAATTTGGTAAAAACAAAAACAAAAACAATGAAAAAGCACCACAGGAAACGGCTTCTATTATTTTCATCAAATATCAAGTCTTTTTTGTCTTTTCTCTCCTTCCTGCCTTCCTTCCTTTTTTCACACTTTTCCTCTTTGTGTTTTTAGCTGGAGTATCTGAAATGCCAGATGTCGTATTATTTTACCCACAAATAGTTCAGTGTGTACCTCTAACAGATAAGGACTTTTTTTTTTTTTTGCGATGGAGTCTCGCTCTTGCTGCTCAGGTTGGAGTGCTGTGGCACGAACTCTGCCCACTGCAACCTCTGCCTCCGGGTTCAAGGAGTTCTCCTGCCTCAGCATCCTGGGTAGCTGGGATTTCAGGTGCCTACCACCACACCCAGCTAATTTTTCTATTCTTAGTAGATTCAGGGTTTCATCGTGTTGTCCAGGCTGGTCTTGAACTCCTGACCTTAAGTGATCCACCCACCTCAACCTCCCAAAGTGCTGAGATTACAGGCATGAGCCATCGCACCCAGCCACCACTCGATTAATTTTTCAAGGAAACCAGGTCCTCTGGTGTTACCCACATTCTGGATTTAGCTGACTGCATCATTGTGGTGCCACTCAACATGTTCTGCTGGCCCTGGTATTTCCTGTAAAATGATATCGGAGCCAGAGGCTGGATGGTATCCAGGCTCAATATTTCACCTTGAGGTGTGCCAGGTCCTTCCACTGCCGGCGCCTCACATCAGGGAGCATGCGATGCCTGCTTGCTTCTCCTTTTGTTGTTTTGAGATCCACTAGTGGGTTCAGATGTTGTCAGCCTGGTCCAGCCATTATGAAGTTCCCCATCAGTCCTTCTCTCAGTTATTTTAGTAGTCACTGATGAACATTGCCTAGATCAATTATTTAATGAGGAGTTACACAATGACAACTTTCCACTTCTCTCACTCTCTCAGCATCTGTTAGCTAGAATGCTTCTACACTTCTACAAAGAGCTTTCATTCACCAACTAGTACTTCATGCAGCTCATGCAGAAAAGGCCAGGATCAATATTTGGCCCTTTTATTTATCATTTTTCTTTTCTTTTCTTTTCTTTTCTTTTCTTTTCTTTTCTTTCCTTTCTCTTTCTTTCTTTCTTTCTTTCTTTCTTTCTTTCTTTCTTTCTTTCTTTCTCTTCTCTCTCTCTCTCTCTCTTCTTTCTTTCTTTCTTTTTTTTTTGAGACAGGGTCTTGCTCTATCACCCAGGGTGGAGTGCAGTGGTATAATCATGGCTCAACCTTCCAGGCTCAAGTGATCCTCCCACCTTAGCCTCCCAAGTAGCTGGGTGCACAGGTGCGCACCACCACATCCTGCTAATTTTTATATTTTTTGTAGAGACGGGGTTTTGCCATATTGCTCGGGCTGGTTAAGTATCAATTTTCGGTAAAATGAATTGAGACCCTAGCAACCTCTCATGGTGACAATGAAACCTGTCTTTTTTTCAGTATCATTATGAACGCATACATTTATATATACAGTATTTGACATGATTTAACTCTTGCTATCACTTTAATTTTTCATGTTCAAATTTTCCCATCCAGGTGAGGTACAATGGCCCACACCTGTAATCCCAGCACTCTGGGAGGCCCAGGTGGGCAGATCACTTGACGCCAGGAGTTTGAGACCAGCCTGGTCAACATGGCAAAACCCCATCCCTACTAACAATACAAAAATTAGCTGGGCATGGTGGTTCACGTCTGCGATCTCAGCTACTTGGGAGGCTGAGGCATGAGAATTCCTTGAACCCAGGAGGCATTGCAGTGAGCCGAGATCTCGCCACTGCACTCCAGACAGAATGTGACGCTGTCTCAAAAAAAAAAAAAAACAAATTCCCATCCTTTGGGCTTGAGAACCCTTCAAGTTGCTTCCCATGTCCTTTTGAGTCCTCTCTAGTAGCCTTTGACAGCTTCCTTGCTTCTTGGTGTCTATGTGTTGTCGTGTGTACTAGGAAAAATAATACTAAAACTAGCACACAAAACCCTTGAGTTTATTGTATACCGCTTAGGGCACTGATAAACAAGGAGAAAAGTGAGTCAACTGGAAGCAAATCAAGTTCAGGAACAATCTGTAGCGTGTGCTGTCAAAAGACTAGTTTAGAACTGCAGCGCATGGTGAGAATAGAAAGCTCTATTGTATTATAATCCCCCCGTTTGTTCGTTTTTGTTTTGGCTGGGGTTGCTGTAAGTACCGGGTGGCTTAACCAATAGAAATTTATTTTCCCATGCCGGGGCGTGGTGACTCACTCCTGTAATCCCAGCACTTTGGGAGGCCAAGGCGGGTAGATCACGAGGTCAGGAGACCGAGACCATCCTGGCTAACACGGTGAAACCCCGTCTCTACTAAAAGTACAAAAAATTAGCTGGGCGTGGTGGCGGGCGCCTGTAGTCCCAGCTACTCAGGAGGCTGAGGCAGGAGAATGGCGTGAACCCGGGAGGCAGAGCTTGCAGTGAGCCGAGATTGCGCCACTGCACTCCAGCCTGGGCAACAGAGCAAGACTTTCCGTCTCAAAAAAAAAAAGAAATGTATTTTCTCATAATTCTGGAGACAGAGAGTCAAGAGCAAGGTGTGGGCAGGGCTGGGTTATCCTGAGGCTTCTCCTTGGCTGGTAGGTCTTCTCCCTGGGTCCTCACACGGTCCCTCCCTCTGTGCTGTGTGTTCTCTGTGTCCTACTCTCTTCTTCTAAGGACACCAGTCAGATTGGATTAGCGTCCACCCTAATGGGCTCCTTTCAACTTCATCACGGCTTTGAAAGTCTTATCTCCAAATACAGTCACATTCTGAGGTGCTGAGGTTTGGACTTTAACATGTGAATTTTGATTAGGACACAATTCAGCCCAGAATGAAAGCAGGTTGCTTTATATTAATAGTTGTTTCATGACTGCTTTTAAATCCTCCCCACACCGTGTACCCCTTTATTGCTGCCTGGGTGTATTGCTCTCACCACCCCACCCTGTGCAAAGTAAGTCACTTGAAAATGGAGCAAGGATGGTAAAGACAGTATAAGAATGAAGTTTGGGAAATGCTAAACTCATTTATGATATCTTCAACAAAGAAACACTTTAGATATGAAAAATATTCCATCAGTTTAGGCAAACAGATTTTGAAATGGTTCACCCTTATGCTGCCTTAAGCGTCCAACATCTTTTTTTTTCTTTTCTTTTCTCTTTTTTTTTTTTGAGATTAGGCAGTGGCATAATCTCGGCTCACTACAGCCCCCGCCTCCTGGGTTCAAGTGATTCTTCTGCCTTAGACCCCTGAGTAGCTGGGATTACAGGTGCTCACCACCACGACCGGCTAATTTTTGTATTTTTAGTAGAGATGGGGTTTCACCATGTTGGCCAGGCTGGTCTCGAACCCCTGACCTCAAGTGAACCACCCACCTCAGCCTCCCAAAGTGCTGGGATTACAGGAGTGAGCCACCGCACCCAGCCCCCCTAAACATTAAACTTCTTTGAGTTTCTTAAGGCAGTAGAGGAGGCGACAGTATTTAAAGATGGGGGAGGATGGCAGGTCGGATTGCTGAACCCCTTCCTCCTCCCTGATGCTAAGTGACAGCAAGGAGAGCTGTGAGCTGAGGGAGAAGGGCCCTCCATCCTGTGGCACTCAGCAGAGGTGAGCGGGCACTCCCCATCCTTTCCCTTAGTCACTGCTGCTTCTCTGTCTAGCGGCTGTCTGCGTTTTCGTGAAATGGATCCTGGCTGGGAAGAAAAGAAAACAGTCAATTAGGCAGAGATTCATTTCAGTAAAAGAGGTTGGGTAGCAAAACTAATATAATCAACTGCACTCGGAAAAAGTCTCAGGAAATGTTTTCCAATATTGTTCTGGAGGGACAATGAGATCTAAGATCTGAAGTTCAAGTGGAAGAAAGGGCTGCTGGATGATCTAGACAGCTCTGATAGCGTGAGAGCGATGGAAACCTTCCGATTTCTCCCATCAAGTCACCAGGACGGGATACTGGCGCTTCTATTTTGCTCAAAAAATAGATTTTGTTCATTTATTCTTAGTGCACAGCACATATAAAATAATTCAGTCGCATCTTTCAGTAAACATTTTGGTTCTGCTTGTCTTCTTGCAGTGTGTACTGAATTTGATGGGAAACCCGGTTATCAGACACATTCCTAATTATAGAAGGACAGTCACTGTACGACTAAAGCACTTAACATACCTGGATGATAGACCAGTGTTTCCAAAGGACAGGTAAGAAGAGAAAAGCCTTCTGATCACATTTTAATATTTAGTAGTTGACCATGCTTAATATTAAACTTTTTAAATTTCTGATTCTTGAGCAATTTCACATATCAAAAATGTTCTTTGGAAATAGGCTTGATGGCTACATAATTGACTATAATGGGAATTTGAGCACTTGTTCATAGATTTTTATATTCCTTTGATAAGTATCTTTGTATCAGTCGTTTACCTCTTTGCTGATGAGTTCCTTGGAATGGAATTTTTGGAGGAGTATCACTGCATTGAAGAAAGTGGTTTCAGACTTTGTGAAAACTCTTACAAATATTTTCTAGTTGTTTTCCAGAGAGTTTGTACCGATTTACAACCTCACGTAACATAACCATGAAAAGAAATCTTTGGCAAGTTAGTTGATGGGTGAAGATGGTACCCCATTGTTTTAAATTGCCATTTTTGGATAATTGATGAAGTTGGGCATTTTTTTCATTGTTATTGGACACTTATATTTCCTCCTTTATGAATATTCTGTTGGTGACTTTTTCCAAGTTTCTTTTTGAAGTGCTTTTCTTACCGGTTTGTAAGAGCTTCTTTCATATTAGGAACATCGTACCCTGGACTGCCATGTTTATCGTCACTGCTTTTATCTGTGTTTTTAACTTACTTTTAAATTTAGGTCAATTTAGTAATTCTAATTAGAATAAAATATCAGTCATATGGGCTACTTGACGAGAAGTACAATCTGAATTTTGCATTATACAACATTTAAAATAAATGTAGCTTGTAATATGTTTTTAGACTCACAAATTTAAATCAAACTAACAAATATTTCAAATAGAGCTTCCACTTTAGCCAGGGAAGCAAACCAGGGCCGGGCGTTGTGGCTCACGTCTGTATTCCCAGCTACTCGCGAGGCTGAGGAGGAGAATGGCATAAACCCGGGAGGCGGAGCTTGCAGTGAGCTGAGATCGCGCAGCTGCACTCCAGGCTGGGAGACAGAGCGAGACTCCGTCTCAAAAAAATAAAAAAAAGGAAAACGAGAAGACCTGCTCCTGGGAGGTTCAACAGAAATTGACCCAGCTCCCCAGGTCCCAGGCCTGGGGGTGGTAAGGACAGGGAGAGCAGCCAGTGTGCAGGGGCCTGACTCCCAAGCCAGCTCTGCAGCCACGAGCTACGTTACAACCTCGGGGAGCTCCCTAACCTCCCTGGGCGCACGTTCCTCATCTGCATCCTGGGGATGAGAATACTGTGGCCACAGGGTCCTTGTGAGTGCCTGTGAGCAACATGCGGGACTCGGAGCAGGTGCTGGGCTTCTAGGAGTGAACCACTGGGAACAGCTGCCACTGAAGATTCTGCTCCCACCCCAGGGGCCATGCTGAGGAAAGTAACATGGATGTTAGCAATAGGAGCCACCGCCCTTTACACCATAGCCCAAGACTCCAGCTCAGGAGTCAGATTAACCTGGCTTGAGTCTTTTTTTAGAGACAGGGTTGCACTCTGTCACCCAGGCAGGAGTGCAGTGGCGCGATCACTGCAGCCTCAAACTCCTGGGTTCACACAAGCCTCCCAAGTAACTGCGATTACAGGCGTGCACCACCAAACCCAGCTAATTTTTAAGTTTTTTGTAGAGATGGGGGTCTCACTATGTTGCCAAGGCCGGTCTCAAATTTCTGGCCTCAAGTGATCCTCCTGACTTGGCCTCCCAAAGCCTCACAGGCATGAGCTACCACACCACTGGCGTTGAGTCTTAATACAACCACTGACTAATTGTTTGACACTGGACACCTGCTGTCGTCTAGGATGCAGCAGGTATCTGCTCACCTGTCATTTTATTAGAGCACTCTCCGTGACCTATCTAAATAGTACCTTCTCCACTTGATGTCTCTTCGGCCTGACTTAATTTCCTCTTAGGACACATCAGCCTCTGACATACACTCATTTCTTTGTTTAGCATCTGTCTTCCCCAACTAAAAGGGCTACTCTAACAGAAATCAGCTCTTACATTCACTGCTGGGTCCCCAGCCTCTAGAACGGTGCCTGGCACGTAGCAGGCAACAGATAGGCCTTTGCTGGCTGTCTGCTCTGAGATAAAAGGGTCTGAAGTTTTCTCACTGTGTGGTAAATGGACTGGAACATGGTTTATTCTCCTTGGCATATTCTGTCTCAGTGACTCGTGGTCTTTCTCTGCTATAGTATGCTTAGCAACACCCTGTCCGACTATTTCCAAACACCTGTACCTTTCATTTTACAGCAGGGATCTGCTTCTTCAGTTAAGCCTCCCGTTTTTAAACCACCAGACTTTGTTTTTCAAATAACAACTTTGTTGAGGCATAATTCACATACCATCCAGTTTACATATTTAAAGTGTACAATGTGGCTGGATGTGGTGGCTCACGCCTGTAATCCCAGCACTTTGGGAGGCCGGGGTGGGCGGATCACGAGGTCAAGAGATGGAGATCATCCTGGCCAACATGGTGAAACCTCATCTCTACTAAAAATACAAAAATTAGCCGGGCGTAGTGGTGGGCGCCTGTAGTCCCAGCTACTTGGGAGGCTGAGGCAAGAGAATCGCTTGAACCTGGGAGGCGGAGGTTGCAGTGAGTAGAGATCACGCCGCTGCACTCCAGCCTGGGTGACAGTGCGAGACTGTCTCAAAACAACAACAACAACAAAAAAGGAAACACCATCCCCATTAGCAGCCAACCCCCTATTTCTCCCTCCCTGAAGGCCTTGGCAGCCACTCCTCTGCTTTCCCTCTCTGTTGATTTGCCCGTTCTGGACATTTCATATAAATGGAGTCACCCACCATGTGGCCTTTTGTTTCTTTCACTCAGCGTCATGTTGTCAGGGTTCATCTGCGATGCAGCGTGTTCCATCCAGTACTTCGTTCCTTTTTATTGCCAAATGATACTGCATTTTGACATACTACATTGTATTTGTCCATCAACTTTCAGAAATTAGGGTTGTTTTCACTTTTTGCCTGTTGTGAACAATGAAGTTTTTGTGTGGACAGCTGTTGTCTTCTCCTGGGTATGTATCTAGGAGTGAAATTTCTGGGTCATACAGGGACTTTATGTTTAATTTTTGAGGAGACACCACATGGTTTTCCAAAGCAGATGCACCATTTTACATCCCCATCAGTAGTGTAGGAGGGTTCCAATTTTCCCATATCCTCACCAACACTTCTGGTTGCCTTTCTCTCTCTCTCTCTCTCTTTTTTTTTTTTAAGACGGAGTCACACCCTGTCGCCCAGGCTGGAGTGCAGTGGTGAGATCTCAGCTCACTGCAACCTCTGCCTCCCAGGTTCAAGCGATTCTCCTGCCTCAGCCTCCCTAGTAGCTGGGATTACATGCAACCGCCACCACGCGCAGCTAATTTTTCTATTTTTAGTAGAGACGGGGTTTCACCATGTTGGCCAGGATGGTCTCAATCTCTTGACCTCGTGATCCACCTGCCTAGGCCTCCCAAAGTGCTCGGATTACAGGCGTGAGCCACCGTTCCCGGCCCTGTCTTCTTATTTCTCATCCCCTGGATGGTATGAAGTGGTGTCTCATTGTGGTTTCCATCTGCTCTTCCCTGGTATATAATGATGTTGAGCATGTTTCATGTACTTACTGTCAGTTTTTATATCCTCTTTGGAGAAATGCCTGTTCGGTTTCTTTGCTGATTTTTAAAAAATTAATAGGCTTCTTTTCTTTTTTTTCTTTTTTTTTTTTTTTGAGACAGCGTTTCACTCTGTCGCCCAGGCTGGAGTGTAGTGGTGCAGTCATGATTCACTGCAGCCTTGGACCTCCTGGGCTCAAGCAACCCTCCCACCTCTCAGCCTCCTGAGTAGCTGGGACTGCAGGTGTGCACCACCATGCCTGGCTAGTTTTTGTGCTTTTTGTAGAGACGGGGTCTCGCCATGTTGCCCAGGCTGGTCTGGAACTCCTGGGCTCAAGCAGTCTGCCCACCTTGGCCTCCCAGAGTGCTGAGATTACAGGCATGAGCCACTGCACCTGGCCTAGACTTTATTTTCAGAGCAGTTTTAGATTTACTGAAAAATTGAGCAGAAAGTAGACAGAGTTTCCATATACCACCTACCCTCACTGTTTCTCCTATTTGTAACGTCTTACATTCGTGTGGTACGTTTG
This sequence comes from Symphalangus syndactylus, assembly GCF_028878055.3. Lineage (NCBI taxonomy): Eukaryota > Metazoa > Chordata > Mammalia > Primates > Hylobatidae > Symphalangus > Symphalangus syndactylus. The sequence goes on from NC_072433.2 coordinate 129,582,830, forward strand.
TGACAAGCGATCAACCAATGCTGATACCTTATTATTGACTGAAGTCCATCATTTCTTTAGGGCTCACACTTGGTGTTGCACATTGTATGGGTTTGGACAAAGGTATCATGTCATATATCCCCCATCACAGTATCTCACAGAAGAGTTTTACTGCCCTCAAACCCTCTGTGCTCTGCTTGTTCATCCCTCCTACCTCCTCAGCCCCAACTCCTGGCAACACTGATCTTTTTGCTGTCTCCATGGTTTTGTCTTATCTAGAAAGTCATATAGCTGGCATCATACACCATATAGTCTTTATGGACTGGCTTCTTTCAATTAGCAAGGAAGTTAGGCTTCTCCCATGACTTTGTGTGGCTTGACAGCTTGTTTCTTTTCGTTGCTGAGTGATATTCCTCCGTCTGGGTGTGCCAGAGTTTGTTTATCCATTCACCTACTAAAAGACATCTTGGTCACTTCTAGTTTTTGCCAATTAGAATAAAACTGCTGTAAACATCCATGTGCAGGTTTGCGTGTGGACATAAGTCTTCAACTCATTTGGGTAAATACTTAGGAGCACAATTGCTGGATCATATGGTGAGAGTATTTTTAGTCCTGTAGGAATCCACCACACCATTTTTCAAAGTGGCTGTACCATTTCGCATTCCCACCAGGAACAAGGGAGCATTCCCGGCACTCCACATCCTCATTAGCACAGCGTTGCCAGTGTTTTGGATTTTAGCCATCTTATAGCCATATCATGTTATCTTATTGTTCTAATTGGCATTTCCCCGAGTATACGTGATGTGGAGCTTCTTTTCACAGGCTTATTTGCCATCTGTATATCTTTTTTGGTGAGGTATCCTGATCGTTTGCCCAGTTTTTTATTGGGTTGTTTCCTTATCTTTGAATTTTAAAAGTTCTTTGTATGTTTTGGATCCAAGCCCTTTCCCAGTTATCTTTTTTTGCAAATATTTTCTCCTAGTCTGTAGCCTGCCTTTTCATTTTTTAAAAGTTTGCTCATTTTGAAATTGTGTCATCTTTTTATTAATGAGTTCAGGCTTATTTATATTTTCCAGGTACAAGACCCTTATCAAATGTATGATTTGCAATATCTTCTCACATTCTTTGAGTTGTCTTTTTACTTTTTTTTGGTAGAGACAGGGTTTCACTATGTTGCCCAGGGTGATCTTGAACTCCTGGGCTCAAGTGATCCTCCCACTTTGGCCTCCAAAGTGCTAAGATTACAGGCATGAGCCACTGTGCCCTGCTGGTTTTTTTAAATAATACTTTATTTATGGTATCCTTTGCATGACAAAAATTTTTAATTTTGATGGAGTCCAATTTCTCTATTTTTCCTCTTGTCACTTGTACTTTTGGTGCCATATCTAAGAAGGTTGTGCAGACCATTCCACCTTAAATAATAAAATTTACATGTGGAAATTTTATCCTTGCAGTCACATGTCTGATGCTCACTTTGCTTTGATTTTGAAGAAAATGAGCAAGTTGATCAGACAGTGTATGTTTGCAGTTCACCTCCCCTGTTTATGTTTCTTTGTTTTTTTAAACAGAGCTTGTGCGGAGGCCTGGGCTAGGGGAGGGTACGCAGCTGAAAAGGAGGAGAGACAGCAGTGGGAGAGCAGGGAGCGGAAGAAGATCACGGACAGCATTGAAGCCTTGGCCATGATCAAGCAGCGGGCAGAGGAGAGGAAAAGACAGAGAGAGAGTCAGGAGAGAGGTATGTGCTCAGCCAATGGCAACAGCCGCGGAGTTCCTTTGAGATTAGGCGAGTCTAAGCTGTCAAACCCAGTCTTTAATCTTGAGAATTTTTTTTTTTTTTTTTTTTAGACAGAGTCTCATTCTGTTGCTGAGGTTGCGAGGTTGGAGTGCAGCAGCATGATCTTGGCTCACTGCAACTTCTGTCTCCCGGGTTCAAGCAATTCTCATGCCTCAGCCTCCCCAGAGCTGGGATTACAGGCACGTACCACCATGCCTGGCTAATTTTTGTATTTTTAGTAGAGATGGGGTTTCACCATGTTGTCCAGGCTCGTCTCGAACTCCTGGCTTCAAGTGATCTGCCTGTCTTGGCTTCCTAAAGTGCTGGGATTACAGGCGTGAGCCACTGTGCCCAGCCTTGGATTTTCTTTTTTCTTTTTTTTTTTTTTGGTAGGGACAGGATCTTACTCTGTTGCCCAGGCTAGAGTGCAGTGGCACAGTCTTGGCTCACTGCAGCCTCCAACTTAGGTGATCCTCTCACCTCAGCTTCCTAAGTGGCTGGGACTACAGGTGTGCACCACCATGCTTAGCTAATTTAAAAAAATTTTTTTCTGTAGAGATGGGGTCTTGCTATGTTGCCCAGGCTGGTCTCCAACTCCTGGGCTCAAGTGCTCCACCCACCTTGGCTTCCCAAAGTGCTGGGATTATAGGCGGGAGCTGCTGCACCTGGCCAGGGATTTTTTTAAAACCCTTTCCTCACAACCTGCAGATCCATCTGCACTTGGCCTCACCCACCTGCCAGCACCAGCGAGAACCTCAAACAGTGATGAGCTGTTTCAAATCACTTTTACTGACTGAAACAGCTTTTCAAAATAAATGATGTATTTTCTGCGGCTGCTGAAAGTAGGAAGACTCAAATAGGTTGTTTTCTTCTACCACACTCTCAACACTCAGTACACTGTGGTCACGAAATGTGCAGGGTGTCCCCACACCCACCAACTGTCTGACACCAGCCGGGTGTCCTACAATTCATTTCCATCCTGACACTAACCCCACAAGTGATGGGCAACGGTCTTGCAAGATTGCTCTCCACTTCCAATGCCAACTGCGAGTCTCAGGGTGTTGCCTGGACTTCTAACAGAATGGCTATAAAATTAGGGTTTCCATGACCCTCTCTTTGGGTTTGATAATTTGCTGTGATGGCTCACAGAACTCCAGAGAACACTTATATTTTCTAGGTTATTATATTAATAAAGGATAAAATAAAGGATGCAGATGAATAGCAAGATGAGGTGGAGCTTATGGAAGGGTCTGTGGGAAGGGGCAGAGCTTCATACCCTCTCTGGCCACAGCCCACTCCAGATACCTCCAGTGTTCAGCAACTTGGAAGCTCTCTGAACCCCACAGTTCAGGGGATTTTCTGGAAGCTTCAGCATGTGGGCATGATGGGTGATTAACTCCATTTCCAGCCCCTCAGCCCTCTCTGAAGGACGAGGGTGGGGATGAAAGCTCCAAGCCTCTCATCATGGCTTGGTCTCTCTGCTCCAGAAGCCACCCCACCCCCAAGAGCCGCCCCATTCGAACAGAATATGTGCCTGTCACTCCGGATAAAGGTCTTAGGAGCTCTGTGGCAGGAACTGGGGTTGCAGACCAAATCTTAGAACAGAAGAGCCTCCTAGCACCCCGTCTACAGGGGTTTTAGAAGCTCTGTTTCAGAGATCTATGGATCTTGTAATTTCACAGCTGCCACAACAAATTACCACAAAATTAGTGGCTTAAAAGAATACAAATCTAGCTGGGTGCGGTGGCTCACACCTGTAATCCCAGCACTTTGTGCTGCTGAGGCGGGTGGATCACCTGAGGTAAGGAGTTGGGGACCAGCCTGAACAACATGGAGAAACCCCGTCTCTACTAAAAATAGGAAAAATTAGCTGGGCGTGGTGGCACATGCCTATAATCCCAGCTGCTTGGGAGGCTGAGGCAGGAGAATTGCTTGAACCTAGGAGGCGGAGGTTGCGGCGAGCCGAGATTGCGCCATCGCACTCCAGCCTGGGCGACAAGAGCGAAATTCCATTTCATAAAACAAAAAAACAAAAAAACACAAATCTGTTCCTTATTGCAGTTCTGTGGGTCAGAAGCCCAAAATGGGTTTCACTAAGCTAAAATCGAGGTGTCTCAGGGTTGTGCTCCTTCTGGGGGCCCCAGGGGAGAACCCGCTTCCTTGCCTTTCTCACCTCCTAGAGGCTGCCTATGTTTCCTGGCTTGTGGCCCCTTCTTCCAACTTCCACGCCAGCAGTGTGGCATCTTCCAGCCTAGTTCTGGCTCTGACACTCTTGCCTCCCTATTCTGAGGGCTCTTGTGATTCTTTTGAGCCTGCCTGGATAACCCAGGACAATTTCCTGATCTCAGGGTTCTAGATCCTAATCACATCTGCACAGTCCCTTTGTCTGTGTAAGGTAACATATTCATATTCTAAGATTAAGGCGTGAACATCTTTGACTAATATTTTTATTTTTTTTTGTAGAGACAGGGCCTTGCTATGTTGGCCAAGCTGGTCTCGAACTCCTGGCCTCAAGCAATCCTCCCGCCTCGGCCTCCCAAAGTGCTGGGATTACAGACGTGAGCCACTGCACCTGGCCACACATGCATTTTTATATAAAAATGGCAGAAATACGTTGCTTCCTGTCTAGTCTTTTGAATTAGCATACTATAACTGTTTTCCATACAATAGACATTTTCTTATTACATATATTTTGTCTTTTCCCAACTTTTTGTTTTGAAATGTTAAAAATTTTCAGAAAAGCTGAAAGAATAGTAAAACGGATAGCCGTATGTCTGCATTTATTAATAGATTCTGTGGTTTTTCAAAATTTGCTACACATTTGCCACACACACACACACACACACACTTTGCTTTTCCCCTGAACCATTTGAAGATAAAGGCAAAGGTCACAGCCCTTAAACCCCCAGTGCTTCAGCGTGCATCTCCTAAGAACTTCCTGCGTTCTGTTTTCTTGATGGCTGTGACCTGTTCCATTAAAGGGCTGTGCTCGGCAGTGCCTTCCGTGGGCATTTGGCTCCCATTATTATCCATTATAAATAACACTAATGAACATCCCTCAAGGATAATTCTTTTTATTTTTTTTTAGACAGAGTCTCACTCCGTCACCCAGACTGGAATGCGGTGACTCACTGCAACCTCTGTCTCCTGGGTTCAAGCGCTTCTCCTGCCTCGGTCTCTCTAGTAGCTGGGATTATAGGCATGTGCCACCACCCCGCCCAGCTATATATTTTTTTTTGTATTTTTTTTTTTTTAGTAGAGATGAGGTTTCACCATGTTTGTCAAGCTGGTCTTGAACTCCTGACGTCAAATGATCCACCTGCCTGGGCCTCCCAAAATGCTGGGATTACAAGCATGAGCTACCACGCCCAGCCCCTCAAGAACACTTTTTAATCTATGTTCCTTATTTATTTACTATTTTTTTTGGTGACAGTAGAGTCTCGCTCTATCTCCCAGGCTGGAGTGCAGTGGTGTGATCTTGGCCCACTGCAGCCTCCATCTCCCAGGTTCAAGCGATTCTCCTGCCTCAGTCTCTTGAGTAGCTGGGACTACAGGCACTTGCCACCACATCTGGCTAATTTTTTGTATTTTTAGCGGAGATGGGGTTTTGTCATGTTGGCCAGCCTGGTTTTGAACTGGCCTCAAGTGATCCACCCTCCTTGGCCTCCCAAAGTGCTGGGATTACAGGTGCGAGCCACCGTGCCCAGCCCCTCAAGGACACTTTTTTAACTGTGTTCTTGACCTTTTCCCTGGTCTCAGAAGTTTGCTGTGAGCCCTTGATGTATGCACAAACACCCTTGTCCTCCCAGGACACTCCCACATTCACCTTTGCATTTTCTGCCATTAGGGGAGATGACATCTTCAGATGATGGTGAGAACGTGCCCACCAGTGCGGAAGGCAAGGAGGAGGCTCCCAGGGACAGAGAAACAAGGCAGAAGATGGAGCTATTTGTTAAGGAAAGCTTTGAGGCCAAGGACGAGCTCTACCCGGAAAAGCCAAGTGGAGGGGAGCCGCCTGTGGAGGCTCAAGGAGAGGATGGAGGTGGAGAGCCAGAGGGGACCCTCCCAGCGGAGGTCCCACCAACCCCGCCACCTGTGGAGGTTAAAGGAGAGGGTGGAGATCGAGAGCTGGAGGGGACCCTCCCAGCTGAGACCCTGCTACTGTCACCGCCTGTGGGGGTTAACGGAGAGGACAGAGATCAAGAGCCGGAGGGGACCCTCCCAGCTGAGACCCTGCTACTGTCACTGCCTGTAGAGGTTAAAGGAGAGGATGGAGATCGAGAGCCGGAGGGGACCGTCCCAGCTGAGACCCTGCTACTGTCACTGCCTGTAGAGGTTAAAGGAGAGGATGGAGATCGAGAGCCGGAGGGGACCGTCCCAGCTGAGACCCTGCTACTGTCACTGCCTGTAGAGGTTAAAGGAGAGGATGGAGATCGAGAGCCGGAGGGGACCCTCCCAGCTGAGACCCTGCTACTGTCACTGCCTGTAGAGGTTAAAGGAGAGGATGGAGATCGAGAGCCGGAGGGGACCGTCCCAGCTGAGGCCCCGCCACCGCCGCCGCTGGGAGCTGCCAGGGAAGGTAATGTGAGCGGAGACACACACAGACACACACGCCTCTCAGGGAGCCCCAGCCTTTGACTCGCGTCTCTGGGACCTGGGGCCTGAGTTTCACTTCTTCTGTATTGCTGTTTCTAGAAGATAATGGACACTAGTTATCTTGTTATCTGGAACAGGGCTGCCCAACAGAAATGGAACAGGAGCCACTACTAGATTCTCTAATAGCTCTATTTAGAAAAGTAAAAGGAACTTTGGGAGGCCAAGGCGGAAGGACTGATTGAGGCCAGGAGTTTCAGACCAGCCTCGGAAACGTAGTGAGACCTCATCCCTACCAAAACTACAAAAATTAGCTGGGAATGGTGGTGTGCCTCTGTAGTCCCAGCTACTCAGGAGGCTGAGGCAAGAGGATTGCTTGAGCCCCAGAGGTTGGGGCTGTAGTGAGCCAAGATTGCACCACTGCACTCCAGCGTGGGTGACAGAGTGAGACCCTCCCTCAAAAAAATTAATTAATTAATTAATTAAAAATTAAAAAGTAAAAAGAAACAGTAAAACTATTAATGACATATTTGATTTAATGCAATATATAAAAAATATAATCATGTTAACATGGAATCAATATAAAAGTTATCAACAAGCTATTTTACTTTTTTCAAAAATTGAGTCATCAAAATCCAGTATGTATTGACATGGCGAAACGGTAACTTTTTAGTGGTGAAAGGTAGGCCATTCATCTCTGACGTAAACGAAGCCCCGAGAGCAATGGACGGATCAGAGCACAGGACCCAAGGATACAGCCCGGGGGAAAAGTAGGGGCAGGCCCTGCGAGGTGGCTCACGCATGTAATCCCAGCACTGTGGGAGGCCGAGGCAGGCAGATTGCTTGAGGCCAGGAGTTCGAGACCAGCCTGGCCGACATAGTGAGAAGCCCCCTTCCCCACAACCCCCAAGCCTCTACAAAAAACAATAAATTAGCTGGGCATAGTGGTGACCACTTGTAGTCCCAGCTACTTGGGAGCTGAGGTGGGAGGGGTAGGGTAGGGGAGGTCGAGGCTGCAGTGAGCTGAGATCGCACCACTGTACTCCAGCCGGGGTGACAGAGTGAGACCCTGTATCAACAAAATAAAAATAAGTAAATAAAAAGGAAAAGTGGCCTGGATGAGGAAGGGGCTTCTCGCGATTCCACAGTCCTCAGGCGATCTTGCAGTTATGAAACTGCACAAGCCCTGAACCTGGTGCAGCAGGAGGGGCGTGTGCCTGGCTGAGGGACAGGCAGGCGGTGGGCTGTGAAGCCTGCCCCTCCGTCTCTGAGCGAGTCGCCCTTGCTGGCATCCCTTGTCACCCTGCAGTCGGCTGCCGTTTCCAAGATTCCTGAGGCTGCTGCTTTGACTCCTGGCCGGTGCTCTTCATCTCATGGGATTCGCCTCCAGATTACAGAAAGGGGCAGCCATTCCGTTCTTTTTCCAGCAGACAGAAGCCTGTCTTGAGCTGCGGCGTTTGTCATGGAGGCTGGCCTTTGGGCCCTGAAGAGGGTTTTTGTCTTTTTTTTTTTTTTGAGATGGAGTCTCACTCTGTCACCTAGGCTGGAGTACAGTGATGCAATCTTGGCTCATTGCAACCTCCCTCTCCCGGGTTCAAGCGATTCTCCTGCCTCAGCCTCCCAAGTAGCTGGGACTACAGGTGCCCGCCACCACACCTGGCTAATTTTTGCATTTTTAACAGAGACGGGGGTTTCACTGTGTTGGCCGGGCTGGACTCGAACTTCTGACCTCGTGATCCGCCCACCTTGGCCCCCCACAGTGTTGGGATTATAGGCGTGAGCCACTGAGCCCGGCCCTTGGGAGCCCATCTTCACCGTAGGCTCGTCCATCTGCCCGCTGTGCGTTAAACTAACTCCAAGACTTGTTGTTGCTCTTTAGAGCCGACTCCCCAGGCTGCGGCCACTGAGGGTGTATTCGTTACGGAACTTGATGGAACGAGAACGGAAGATTTAGAAACCATTAGACTGGAGACAAAGGAGACATTCTGCATTGATGTACGTGAAGTATTTAATCTTGGAGATAAGTATCAGTTTTACTCTTAGTAAAATAGGTAATCAGATGCAAACTTTGGAGACCCTCGATACCCCACGTGTGGTCCTTGGGCCGGCAGGCCTGGCATTGCTGGGGCACTGGTTAGAAATGCAGACTCCCAGGCCTCAACCCTGGCCCACTGATCAGAATCCAACTTTATTGCACTTCCCTAGGTGATTCGTGCACATGCATGCTCAAGTTTGGGGAGCCCTGACGCAAATCGCTACCCTTGAACCATGTCTACCAAACTCTTGATTCGTTTTTGCCAAAGAAGCTATCTTGCTAAGCAGTTCTGACTAGTTGCCTTATCCAAATTCGTGGTGAGAGTTACGTTGTATCATCAGTTACATTGTATCATTATACATTGTATCTTTTCCCTCCTCCTTGGACACCGCCCAGCAGGTAGCTCAGGCTCTCACTGGCCTTCTGGCTCATGGAGGTGTGACGGTTCAGTGCCGCATCCCCTTGAGTGAATGTTTGATCGCAGCCTTGCCTGTCACTCTTCCCTGAAGCTCTTCCCATTTTGATGACAGTCTCAAATGCTTAGGCCCACAAGAATGGTACCATGGAAATTCACACATTGTGTCACAACCCCCCAAGAACTGTCCTTTGATGGGGCACGAATAGGAGAGGCATTTCTGGGTACCTCTGACCTCATACCTTGGAGAGGTGGCCCCCTGCCCACTTTCTTGCTAAACTTCTTCTAAACTGGTGTTTCTAATGTCCAAACTTCAGAATTTCACATGGCCCAGTAGGAGTTGAAGTGATCGGCCAGGCACAGTGGCTTCCGCCTGTAATCCCAGCACTTTGGGAGGCCGAGGTGGGTGGATCACGAGGTCAGGAGATCGAGACCAACCTGGCTAATATGGTGAAAACCTGTCTCTACTAAAAATAGAAAAAAATTAGCCAGGCGTGGTGACAGGCGCCTGTAGTCCCAGCTACTGGGGAGGCTGAGGCAGGAGAATGGCAGGAACCCGGGAGGCGGAGCTTGCAGTGAGCTGAGATCATGCCACTGCACTCCAACCGGGGTGACAGAGCGAGACTCCATCTCAAAAAAAAAAAAAAAAAAAAAAGAGTTAAAGTGATCACGGTCAGAATTCATAGTGGGTTTCCAGTTTTCTGGAGCTATGTAAAAAAAGAAACGAAGTACAGGTGTGGTGGTTTACACCTGTAATCCCAGCACTTTGGGAGGCCAAGGTGGGTGGATCACATGAAGTCAGGAGTTTGAGACCAGCCTGGCCAACATGGTGAAACCCCATCCCTACTAAAAATAAAAAAAAAATAAAAAAAATAAAATTAGCTGGGCGTGGTGGCAAGTGCCTATAATCCCAGCTACTCAGGAGGCTGAGGCAGGAGAACTGCTTGAACCTGGGAGGAGGAGGTTGCAGTGAGCCAAGATCTCACCACTGCACTCCAGCCTGGGCAACACAGCAAGACTCTGTCTCAAAAAAAAGAAAGAGAAAGAAACATAATTGGGCAATTTATCTCTCACATTTGAGAACTGACCATATAGATAACTACAACACTAATAGCTAATATTAATTGGTTTCTTATTATATGTGTGACACCATTCTAAGCATGACTTGTATTGATTGATGTAACCCTTCCTACACCTCTAAGCGGTACATACTATTATCATCCCAGTTTCCCAGGTGAGGAAAATGAGAAACAGAGAGGTTAGGCAACTTGCCCAAAGCCACACAGCTAGAAAATGGTGGTGGGGGAGTAACAACCCAGGCACCGTGGCTCCAGTTCATGCATCCAACCGTGCACTATGCTGCCTCCCCAACCACGCACTGGTTGTTTGGACAAAGATACCAAACAAACACCCACAATACAAAACAAAAAAGTCCTACCAGTTTTGGGGAGGTACAAAATATATTACTTTTATGCCACATAGAGTTTTCAGACTAGTTTGTACAGAGGTGCATTTGGTTTGGGTCTCATTATTTCCCCCAAGATGAACTGGCTGTGTCTCCATAAAAAAGCAGAAAAAAGATGTGGAAATTCTTTAAACACGTCACACCTTGCAAGTTCCCTTTCATTTATTAGATCCAGACGCCTGAGGTGGCAATGCTTGCTTTGTGTGTATCTAGAGTTCCTTTTGGTGGGGAACAGGCAGGGGAGTCACCTGAGTGATTTGAGTAACTGTAACTAAGGCTGGGTTGACTCGTGTTTGCCTTTATCATGCCCATCAGAACGTTGACAGCACGCGTGCCTCCCTGGTGATATGCGGCTCACTTGCTCTTTCAGGACCTACCTGACTTGGAAGATGATGATGAAGCAGGCACAGCTCTGGAAGACCAGGTTAAGGTCATTAGTAACCATTTTCCCACAGTCAGCTTAATTCCACCTTCATTCTTGTCATTTACAGTCTCTCTCCTAAACTTGAAAGTAAAATGTTCCCTGTGCATAAAGCATTGAATCCCCCATATTCTCTTTTTCTTTTTTTTCTTTTTTCAGGCAGAGTCTGGCTCTGTCACCTAGGCTGGAGTGCAACAGTGTGTTCTTGGCTCACTGCAACTTCCACCTCCTGGGTTCAAGCAACTCTCCTGTCTCAGCCTCCCAAGTAGCTGGGATTATAGGCATGTGCCACCACGCCCAGCTAATTTTTGTATTTTTAGTAGAGATGGGGTTTCACCACGCTGGCCAGGCTGGTCTCAAAACTCCTGACCTCAAGTGATCCACCCGCCTCAGCCTCCCAAAGTGCTGGGATCACAGGCGTGAGCCACCGCACCCAGCCCACATCTCCCATATTTTCAGCTTGCTGAAGGAAATGCTATTTGTTCTTGTTCATTTCTTTAAGATTTTATGATTAACCACTTGAGAATCTATTGCGGTTTGTAACAGCTGAGTACAGTGCATAGTCACCTGAAAGTACTTTCTGTCGTTAAGATGTATCTCTATGGCCATCCTATGAGTGTCTGTCTGAATGTAGCTACAGGTAGAGGGAAGGAAATGAAAACAGGAGAGAGGAAAGAAAGGGGTGAGTCTGTGAGGCACAATGGGGAATCCTCTCAGAGTGACGTGACCCTCGTCCGCCCAGAGGCCATTAGTGGCATTATCAGGAGCCCACACGTACCAGACCCGTACCCTGAGGGAGAAGGAGGCATCAGCCGTCATCCCTGTGCATGAGCTCAGCAGCAAAGAAAACAGACACAGTTACTGTGGGGGGGCTGCTGTCCAAGGAGCTAAGTCCTAGAGAGTCTGTGAAGGAAGCCGGGTTCAGGGGCATGGCAAGCAGAGCCCAAGGTCCACGGGTGTGCCCTCTCAGGTACCAGGAGTGGCTGGGGGAGCAGAGGCCAGAGAGAAGGGCATAGACATGAGCTGTGCCCAGGGAGTGGCCACCCCCAGGCCTAACTTTCAGAGTCCTGTGTTCCCTTGGGCCTCTCTTGGATGTGGCAACAGAACAGTTTGTGACATTGGGTAAAAAAGCAGAACTGGCGTGGCGCATTGTAGAGCGATTCTGTTGTGAAAACAGAAACTTTCAAACACATCTTTTCTTCTGTAAATAGAGTATGTGCCTTCCGAAGATTGAGGTCATCTCGAGCTTGAGTGATGACAGTGACCCTGAACTGGACCACATGTCACTCCCTGTGCTGGAAATCCTGCCCACAGACACTCCGTCAAATATATTTGCAGTCTCTAAAGACGCATCGAAGAAGGCTCGGGTGCCCTTCACAGACATCTTTAAAAAAGAAGCTAAGAGGGCCTGGGAAATCCAAAAACAAGACATCAAGTCCCCAAGACCCCTGATCCAGGAGCTCAGCGATGAGGATGCCTCTGGCCAGCCACTGATGCCCCCCACCTGCCAAAGAGATGCTGCACCACTCACTTCCAGTGGAGACAGGGACAGCGACTTCCTTGTAGCCTCTTCTCCGGGTAAGAGCGTGGGGCCGAGAGCACAGTGGAGACAGTGTTGGCTCCCCGACCTGGGATGGGTGGAGCAGGGGCAGTCACTCAGCCTTACCCTGAGCTTTCATGTTCCTGGAGGGGTCACCCAGGACAGACCACGCAGATCCTCTGAAGTTCCTGAGTTCCGGAACCATTCCTAAGTTCACGGCTCTGAAGCTGCCACTTGCTGGTAGCCAGCCTGGGCCAGAAATTCGCCGAGCCAGCCTGCTCTTGGGCAGCCGAGTCTGACTGTGTGTGGGGGTCACAAGGCCCCTGTGGTCATGCAGATCTCCTGGGGTGGGGGGCCTAAGGACCCTGCATTTCCACCCCCTCCTCACCATCCCTGGCCTCAGCCTTTCTAGACCAAGGCTTTTGGAGGGGACCACCGACACCACTGCTGGGGAGTGTGGGGCAAGGGAGGCGACAGCTGCACAAGGGCGTGGCTGCTCCACAGAGACCCAGGCCCTGGTTAATCACAGGCCAGTCCTAGTGGCCTTCAAGGCGGGGAAGGCAAAGGGGCACCAGGCAGGGACGGCGGCCAGAGGCCTGGCTGCAGAAGACCCAGAAAAACATGCTGAATGTACCGGGACCACCCCTCATACTGCAGGCTGGCGCCTGGCAGAAGCGGTTTTGGGGAACAGCTGGTTAGTGCTGAGAACAAGCAAGCTGGGGCTGTTTTTCATTCAGCACCTGCCTTCAGGTGCACTCCCAAATTGGCGGCGGTGTGGAGCCCAGACCATGCTACTCTCATCCAGCACGCATCAGTGGCCAGGCTTTTTTCTGTAGACAGCTGCCTGGCTGACTCCAGACTTGCAGGCAGGAAGCAGGGAGGGGCCTGAGTGCATTTCCCGGGCACACTGAGTGACCTTCTCTTTCACGCTAGGAACCAGCACAGAAAAGTGCAGTCTGAGCTGGAGCCCGTGGAGCCTCGGGTGGGGGCAGGCCTGGAGGACACTGAATAATTTGTTTTTGTTTGTTTTGTTTGAGACAGTCTCGCACTGTGGCCTAGGCTGGAACGTAGTGATGTGATCTTGGCTCACTGCAACCTCTGCCTCCTAGGTTCAAGCAATTCTCCTGCCTCAGCCTCTGAAGTAGCTGGGATTACAGGCACCCGTCAAGGGATTTTCCTGCCTCAGCCTCCCCAGTAGCTGGGATTACAGGCGCCTGCCACCACGCCCGGCTGATCTTTGTATTTTTAGTAGACACAGGGTTTCACCATGTTGACCAGGCTGGTCTCCAACTCCTGACCTCAGGTGATCTGTTTGCCTCAGCCTCCCAAAGTGCTGAGATTACAGGTGTGAGCCCCCACGCCCAGTCGAGGACACTGAATTTGGCCTGGACTGAAACCCAAGGCTGCCCCCCTGTCCTTGGAGTCACAGTAACAGGGAGAAAGCACAGGTCACCCTTCCTTCCACAGTGCCGACTGAGAGCGCCGCCACACCCTAAGAGACGTGTGTTGGAGTTGCCCAGCCCAGTCCAGCCCAGCCCAGCTCTGCCCACGTGGGACCTCACTGCATTCCCAGCGCCGAAAGCATCATAGTTTTCCCCAGTTGTATGTAGCATAAATGGTTTAATTATAAATGTCTCCTTTAGGCATGATAAACATTTTAACACCCATGTGAGTCAGTGTATGATTGCGCTAGCTCCTGTTTGTGAGGCACGTGCAATTCCTTTCACTAGCCACCCTGAAAAAAGACCTTTCTCTTATTGTGTCATCAGAAACCAGACAGACCCGGGTCCCTGCAAAATCTCGAGTATTTTCCCCACAGGAAAACAGAATCTTCCATTGCAGCTAGAGAAACTCCGAGGAAGAGGGACTTGATGCTTTAGACATCAAAATAAGAAGGGGAGGAAAGAAAGGGGGGAGTCTGTGAGGCACAACAGAGAATTCTTCCAAACTGACGTGACCATGATCCTCTGCTCAGAGGGCACTACTGAGAGCCCACAGGTGCCAGACCCATGTCCCGAGGGAGAAGGAACATCAGCCATCATCTCTGTGCATGAGCTCAGTGTCAGATAGTAGCTGTGGCGGGACGCTGTCCAGCCTAAAAAGTATGACCATTCCAATTCATCTTCAGCTGACAAGTTTATTTAATCCCTGAACCTGGATCCAAGGCATCTCCCTGTACAAAACATCAGACTGGGGCAGAGATTGACAAAGCAACCCAAAACAGCAGCTGCCGACCGCCGCTGTGCCCACCTCATCAGCAGCTCTGCAGGAGCCTCACTCCACCCTAACGAAACACAAGGAGCCAGCACTACTGGCCCCCATTTCACCAGACAGGAAGGCATGAGAACTGAGGGACCTGCCTGAGGCCCCCACAGCTAAGGCGCAGCGGAGTCCTGCCTCCCGGCACAGACTAGAATCCCAGCAACACAGGCCCGTTGGCACCTCCAACCTGCCTTTCGGGATGATCTTCAGGCAAATATACAAAATACAAAAGAAACTACTATTGTATTTTGTTGCCCTGTCCCTTCAACTTGGCTCCAAACTGCTTGGCTCATCATCACAGTGGCCTCCAGAAGGTGGCGAGCTCTGCTTCTCAAGTTTCAACTGTGGAAGGCACATCTGGTCCCGGAGGAAGGATGAGGGGCTCTCTGGGGCTTCAGGGCAGCCCACCTTGCGTCATCAGAAGCCCATTCGAGGCTTCTTCCGGAGAGGCTGAGAGCCAGAGAGGACGGGTGTGTGCTGCTCGGAGCGAGTGGCCCGGACGCTAGAGGCCTGGGAGGAGGGGGGTGTGGCGGCACAGCCTGGGGTGTCCCTTTGGGGTGGGAGCTTGGCCATGTAGTCACGGAGCATGTGCCGCCGCTCTGATGGGATGCCCTGGACACACACGTTCGGAGTCAACTCCTGGGAGGGCGGGGTCACGGGGGGCAGGGGCACAGCATCAGCAGGTGGCCACTCAGGGCTGTGAGGGGGGCTGGTGTCCTCTGAGGGGTCCACATGGCCACTGAGCGAAAAGGTGCTGGACAGCTGGGTCCGGCGCTTGGGCCGCCTGCTCTGTCTCTCGGGCCCTGAGGTCCTGCCCTGCTGCCTCTCCCACCAGGCAGCCCCTCGGCCTGCCCAGGCTTCCCCCAGGCGCTCACTGAGCTTGTCCTCTGGGCCTGACTCGGGTGCAGGGGGTGGCTCTGCCGAAGGGAGGGAGCCCAGGTCTCTCTGCAGCAGGAGCCGCCCTTGGGCCATGGCCTTGCGGAGCACACCCAGCCGCTGCCCTTCCTCTCCCTCCCTCCGCAGCTCTGTGCTACCCAGCAGCTGGCGGTGGGTGAAGGTGGGTGCCGTCCACACAGGAGGAGCCAGGGGCACTTTGAGCAGGGCCTTCAGCCACTGGCTGCAGCCGGCAGTGTCCTGGGAGGTCCAGGAAGCTGTGGGGGCATGCAAGTCAGGTTGGGTGTCGCCGGGAGGCCCGGCATCTCTGCGGAGGCTGGAGTCCATCTGGGGGCGGAGCTGCTGGTAGAAGACATCTCCCGCCGCCGAGAGCTGGAAGAGCACCAGGCCTGGTGTGGGCGCCGAGGGCACGGGCGGGACGACGGCAGCCAGACCTGCCGACGGGAATGACAATGACCTCCAGGGCCTAGCGCGGGGAGGGGATGTTTTCCACTGCGCCCCCCCAAGCTCACTCCCCTGCCCCAGCAGACCTATGGTCGGTGCTTTCAGGCGCTCCTGCAGCCGCCACTGGATCTTAGGCTCCAGCAGAGGAAATGCAGGGAGGGAGTCGGTCCTGGAAGGAAGAGACTGGGGGGGGCCTGCCAGGCGGGGCACTGACGCCCCTTCTCCTGAGGAAGGACAGACAGCTGAGGCCCTGTACAGGCCCCGACCGCCCCATCTCCCACACGCCACCCACCCTGGCCTGGACCCTCACCTGCCAGGTGCAGCAGCTGCAGCTGCCCACCCTGGCCTCCGAGGAGCAGGGGCTGCACGCAGCTGGGCCGGGGCGGAGGCAGCAGTTGGGCCAGCAGGAGCGGGGAGGGGAGGCCATGGTTCCACTTCAGCATCGGTACCATGGGAAGGCGCTCGTCCACTAGGTAGAGAGAGAACTGGGGCCCGAGAAAGGAGGGAGATGTGGCCGAACTTGGGAGCTGAGCTGAGCAGTGGCTCTCCAGGCCCCATGTGGCTCTCTGGGTGAGTGCAGAGCCCTGAGGGGCAGCAGCATCTCCCATCAGCCTCCACGTGCCTCTTAGACCGCACCTGCCAGCCCTGAACAGGTGCCACTTCCTTCACCAATTCTGACCAACAGCCCAGTGGACAGACAGAACAAGTGGGAAAGGGGTGCTCAGAAGAGGTGTGGGGGAGCCTTGCCAGCAGAAACCTGCCCGGCCTTCCCGAAGCCACCCCCACTCTCCTGACCCCGGAGCCTGTGCTCGAGGCACACCTACGAACGTCCCCAGGAGGGTGGGTGGAGGACAAACCTGCTTCCTCAGAGCCCCCACCTCCTGCACCGCAGAAACTGTCCAGCTCTGCACGGAAGCGCCACCCTGAGGCCCCTCCTCCCCTGCTCCATCCCTGGCTGCACCTCGAAGCCCTACTAAGGGGAGGCCCTGGGAGAGCTTCCCCACCTGCCTGTTAGCACCGGCTGTGGGATCCACTGCGTGTTTGGGCCACAGATTTATCCAGGGTTGAGTTTGGTTTGCTGGGTGGTTGTCTGGGCCCAGCAGAGCCGCTGGTAAGCAGCAGCCTCTAGTGACCATCTGAGACAGAGCAGAGGCAGGGCGGGGCGGTGTTGTGTGCCACTTACCTGGGTACAGACGAGATGGAGAGTAGGGGGGAGGCATTTGGGGCTGGAGTGCCCCAGGTACTGGGTGAGCAGGACACGTTCCCCTTTCTGGCACGAAGCCTCTGCCCCCAATCGAAAAAGCAACAGACCACAGCCCGGCGGGCCCTGGAAGAGAAACACAGCGTCAGCCCTCCCCACAGTCCCAGGCCCATGACGCTGTCTTCGCCCAGGCCGCAGCCAGCCTGGGACTCACCGCTCTGCGGCTGCTCCCGCAGTCGGGGCAGGTCTCCCGCTGCCACCCCATACCTGAGTGTCAAGCATCTTCACTCCAGTGCGGTCACCCACAGTCAGCACCCGAGGGTGGGCAGTGAAGTCTGCCCAACGCCAGGAAGAGGAGTCCCGGAACACAAGGGTCTCAGGGTCCTTGTAGATTTGCTGCAGCCTTGGGGAGACAGGCAAGCCATGGGCAGGGGGACAGGCAAGCCACGGGCGGGGGGACAGGCTGATGTGGAAGGGGCTCAAGGGTCGTGACATGCTGAACAGGGCAGAGTTCAGTTGGTTAGGGTGGGGGTTTCACAGGAAGCGGCAATACCCGTCCTCGGGGCTCCACAGGCAGACAGCTCCCGAGCGGCTGCAGATGGCGAGCTCCCCGGGCAGATGAGGGCTACAGGGCAGGAATGCATTCACATCGGGCTGCTACCCCTGCCCCCAGCCCCTCCTCACTGACCAACCTGACTCCCCCTCACCTGAGGCCGATCCCTGTGGCCCCTTTCTCCACCTGCATTGCCTGCAGAAGGGTTGGCTGCCACTGTTTACCAAACTTCCACACGGCACAGTGGTAGTCAGAGCGGACGGCCAGCAGAGCTGAGCAGGGATGGAAAGGGTCAGGGGTCAGGGGTCAGGTAGCAGGTCAGCCAGTGAGGGAGGAAAGTGTGTAAGGGCCTTACTTTCTCCCTGGACGGTGCATGTCACCACCTGCCGGACAGGTCCCTGGAGCTGGATGCGTCCAGGGTTCCCAAGGAATTGGGGATTGTCACCTGGGGTCAGAACGACCTCTTGGAAATCTGGGCCTCTCACTAAGGATCAGTGCACGAGCTATGGTCACTGCAAACCCCTCCCCCCAAATTCCTGCCCTTCTCTGGACCATGCCAAGAGCACCTCCTCTGCCAGAGGGGAGCCCACTGGAATCTCCTGTCTCGCAAGAAAGGATACGCAGCCTGTCCAGGGCGCCTCCAGCAGGGTAGACCAGCTGCCCGAACTGGGGTGTCCTTCCAGGCACCCAAGCCAGCGCGCCCCCAGTGCAGGCCTCATCCAGAAGCAGCTGCTCCCACCGCAGCACCAGCTCCTCATGCAGCAGCTCTGCCAAGTGGCTCGCCACTGATGTGCCCAGGATGGGGCCCCCGAGGATAGAGAAGCGGCGCTGTCGGTTGCTGAGGTAAGCCCAGGGACACCTGGGGACCAGAGAACAGCAGGAGGATCACTCAGTGGCACTCAGGGGAGGACAGGTCCCATCCCAAGGAGACCAAGTGCAGTGGACACATTTCTTATTTCCCTAGAATTTCTTCCTTTGGGAAACCACCCCATCCTGTTCCCATGCCCCGGAAGCAATCGTGTGACCCAGAGCTGGCCACCAACAATATTCCATTGCCCTCGCCATAGTGACTGGTTCACAGATGGGTGTGAGACCCAAGCCAAGCCAACCAAAGTCCTTTCTGGGACTTCTGGTGCCTCAGGAAGGATACTGGCTCTTTCCTTAGATCATAAGCCATCTTGCTGCTACCTAGAGACAGCCTGTCTAGGAACTGTGCAGGGAGAGGCAAGTGGACGAGAGAGTAAAGAGAGACACAGCTCTATGAACATTATTTGAACATCTGGATGCAGCCGTACCTGAAGTCCACAAATGTAAATCTGCTTTCCCCTGAGATGATTTGGAGTTGGAAGTCTGGTACAAGAAAGTACAGCTCAGACCGCATGGAGCAGGGGGGAAGTGGGTATGACGGAAAGCTGGATGTGCATCCTAGCACCTCCTACATCCCCACCACCAGCTATGCCTATCCATCTCCTTTCTCATTAGCCACTTGCCCCCAGGGCTGGTGTCCACCGAGGTCCTGAAGCAGCTTCTTCACACTGACCACTGTCTTCTTCTTAGTGCGGCTCTGCATGGAAAGGCCTTGTCAAGCTCACACACCCTCGAGTTCACCCCTGAAGGATAGCAGGGAGTCCCTACCCCTGGCGTCACGGGCCACTCACCCCTGCTCCCTCCAGCTTGAAATTCTCCAGCATCAGCTTCCCCAGGGGTGCAAAGGCTACGTCTCCATGATCCCAGAGGAACCGGCTGATCTGGGAAGAGGAGGAGGCCAGGTCGCTAAGCAGTCTCCAGGCTACGCAGCACTGTCCCCCGTGGGCCCACTCACCTGCTCAGTAACATCCAGCACGACTCGGGGCCGCTTCCGATACCGGTACCCTCCACGGAAAAGCAGGTCCCGGGCAGTCAGGCCAGGGTCCCAGGGATCTGAGAAGGAGGTTACGGAAAGGGCTGGGGAGGGTACAGGAGTGCGGCCAGATGCCCTGTGTGACTGGAGGTATCCAAGGGCCCTGAGCGGGCACAGGCTTAGCAGGGAGAGGAAGGTCTCAGGAGCGAGAGAAGCGGGAAGAATAGGGGGAGCAGTGTGGAGTGAGCCCGGGGGAATGAGACCCTTACCGACGAGGGGAGGCAGCATGGGGAGAGGCCCAGGGGTTGCCGGCTCCCACAGCAGGTCCTTGGTCACATGCAGTGCCCGATTCTGAAAGGAGGACAATCACAAGGACAGTATCATGATGGGTGCCTTCCCTGGGCCAGGCTGTGCGCAGGCATTCATCTTTTATCAACTCATCCAATCCTCACGACAATCCTGCAAAGCTGGGATTACTGGCATCGTCATTTTACTGATGAAGAAACTGAGGCACACTGCCACCTGCCCCAGATGACACAGCCAGTCAAGAGAAGAGCTGGGATGTGAACCCAGGCAGCCTGACCCCAGAACTCATGTTTCCGACCTCCATCCGTGCTGGCTCTCAAAGAAGGAAGCCCCTCATGCCACCAGTGGCTGGTCCGCATCCCACTTAACCTCACTTCCATTCAGGAGACCTTGCAGTCACTCTGGGAGCCCAGCAGGCGGCTCCACCTCCCTTTGCTGGGCTGGCCTGAGATGTTTCAGCTCAAACATTCAGGGGACAAAAGAGCTAGCAAACCAGACTCCCAGAGAAGCCCCAATTTGACGCCAGACCTTCCCTTGTAAGGAGGCCATCCCTGACCCCCGTTCCCCAAGCCTCCGCTCCACTGTCTCTTTATTTGCTCGCTCACTTGCCTCTGCCAGGCTTCATTCCTAGACAGGGTGTTTCCAAGGGGAACTAGGTGGCTGAGGATTCCAAGTAAAGGGCCAGTGTCCCTCCAGAGGCACCAGAAACCCTGGCAGGTCTATCCTCCCCTCTCCCAATCCTACTGTGCTGTTTCAGCATCCTTCTTGTTTCATTCCAAGCTCTGATCACATTTTGTAAACACCTTATCCATTGGATAAAGTGCACTTGTTTATTCTCGCTCAACTCAGCTCTCCCTTCCAGGAAGGGAGGGGTCAACTGACTGATTCAGGCAGCATTCTCAGGGTCTCATAAGGGACCCGGCATAGTGGGGGCATCCGTCTAGGGATGGCAGGGTAGCCCATGTACCCCAGAAAAGGTGGCACAGCCTGTGTCTCAGCAGACTCGTGTGAATACCACCACTCTGTGGCCTTGTCAACTGGTGTGAATGTGAGACGGGGGACCCAGGGAAGGGTTGCCCCTGGAGCTGCCAGGGCCCCTGCCTCCATCCTCACCTCTGAGTTCTGGGGCTGGGCCTCTGGCAGAGTCAGCGCGTCTTGCCAGCTGCACATGAAAGAGAGGTCAGGGACGTCGCTCAGACCAAGGGGGCCAGTCATAAACAACGCAGGGCGGAGGGTGCCGGGGAAGTCCATCCTGGAAGCAAGGACCAAGCACCACACTGGTCACCTCGAGAGACTGGAAGCTGGTAAGGGGCACCAGAGTTCCTGAGGAGTGAAAAGCGCACTATGGGAAGCATATGTTCTTTGAGGAAGCAGTTAACAAAAAACAAATATGTAGCCCAAGGCCAAGCAGTAATGAGAACTGTATTAAAGCCAAGCACCCGTCCAGGAGAAGAGGATCTAGTAATGGGCTGAGGGCGTGGTTTCAGCAAAGCCAGCCAGGAAAAGCCTCGTTGAGAAGGTGGCCTTTGAGCACAGCCTGAACCTACTGAAGGAGAGAACCACGTACACAACTGGGAAGAGGGTTCCAGGCCAAACGGTCAACAACTGTGAAAATCCTAGAGCAGTGAAGTGTGTGAGAAAACGAGGCAGCCAGAGTGAGCGAGGTGGAGAGCGGTGGAGATGGAGTCAGACAGACGGCAAGGGGCAGCCTCTCTCACAGCTCATAAGTGCCGTCATCATACATTTACAGACTACACCCCCAAGACGCTCGAGTTACTCCACAGCCAGGGACTGCATCTCAGCATCATCTTCCTACTGTCCAGAACAGTGCCTCCCAGAAAAATGCACTACGGGTTGAATAAAAATAAATTTCTATCACAAGGGTCCGGGCGCGGTGGCTCATGCCGGTAATCCCAGCACTTTGGGAGGCCGAGGGGGGCAGATCACCTGAGGTCGGGAGTTCGAGACTTGCCTGACCAATGTGGAGAAACCCGGTGTCTACTAAAAATACAAAATTAGCCGGGCGTGGTGACGCATGCCTGTAATCCTAGCTACTCGGGAGGCTGAGGCAGAATTCCTTGAAGCCGGGAGGCGGAGGCTGCGGTGAGCTGAGATCGCGCCATTGCACTGCAGCCTGGGCAACAAGAGCGAAACTCCATCTCAAGAAAAAAAAAATTATATCACAAGGCTTTCGTAAATGCAGTCCTCTAGAGGTATGAGCAGCCATAGCATCCCTCCTTTTTAATTAACAAAAATAACAGGGGCAAAAGTAACAGCAGCGCTCACTGACTAAGCGCCAGCATCTATCTGCCAGGCGCATGCTAAACGCTGCACTCTTCTATCGCTGTCCCTATTACGGAGTTCAGGAAACAAAGGCTCAGCAAGAACTTTAGTCCAACAGCTCTTAGCTGCCACAGCCAAGACTTGATTCCCATCCGATTCAGAGGCAGAGCTCTGAACCACTTGGCTCTCGAATGCACCGAAATGCAAACGTTAGCATTAGAGTCTCGCTAAACAAAAATCTTTTCCCTTTGGCCGGGTGCGGTGGCTCCTGCCTGTAATCCCACCACTTTGGGAGGCCAAGGCGGGCGGATCACTTGAGGCCAGAAGTTTGAGACCAGCCCGGCCAATACAGTGAAACCCTGTCTCTACTAAAAATACAAAAATTAGCCGGGCGTGGTGGTGTACACCTGTAATCGCAGCTACGGAGGAGGCTGGGCACGAGAATCGCTTGAATCTGGGAGGCAGAGGTTGCAGTGAGCCAAGATCATGCCACAGCACTCCAGCCTGGGTGACAGAGCAAGGTTCTATTTCAAAAATAAAATAGAAACAAAAATATTTTCTCTTGGAACCCCATAGCCTGAAACGATCCTAGGCAGGCGGAGGGCGCTGGTGGAGAGCACGACCCTACAAAAGCCCTCAGACAAGGCAGCCTCGACTTCCCCGGCCGGCTTCCCGCCCTCGCTGCTGGCTCTCCAGGACCCTTTAGACCCCCAAGGCTACAGAACTCAGTCGGGTCCGCACTAACGACAGGCCGGGGACTGCGAAACCTGAGCCTGCCGCGGGAACTGGGGATTGGGGGAGTCCCTCCCGTCCTACATCTGCGGGTCCACTCCTCTCGAACACGCCCAGTCCGGGGAGGGGGCGCATGCATGCACTTACGTGACCCTGGCCTCGTCGTGGTCGTCTGGAAAATGGGTCTCGGCGTGATGCTCGCCGGACCGTGGCACCACGAGGGAAATCTCAAGTAGAACCCCAGCTTTGGCACTCAGGATGGGTCAGCCCCGCCGCCGCTACTCACGCTCTTCCGGTTTGGACCGGAAGTGTCTCCTGGGGAGGCAGGAAGTCCCACCTCCCAGCCAGGTCTGTTAGGGTCCTGGCGCGCCCCCTCCCGGGAGGAGAGGGAACGGGCGTGCAGGCGGCGCGTGCGCAGCGGAAATAAAGCTCCCTTGAGTCTCAATAGTGGAGATCGTCTGGAGTTAGGTTCGAATCCCACATCTACTCCACCAATTTCCTCAGAGTTGTATTAAATTAATCATCTAACGAACTCCCAGAGAACACCTACTATAAGCCAGACCTGTATTTGTCAGTAGGTATTCTACTGATTGTCCTTAAATCCCAAGAAGCGGGCTTCACAAATAAGGGTACAAATACCTCCTGAGAGTGAAGCTTTTCCAGGGGTGGTCAGGCAGGGAGAGCTTTAGGCAGTGGTCCTCTTACTCTAGCTAGTGTGCGTCAGCAGTAGCACCTGGGGGGCTTGTTAAAACACAGTCTCCAATTCGGTGGGTCTGGGGTGGGGCCTGATAATTTGCCTAAGTTCCCAGGTGATGCTGATACTGCTTATCTGGGGGCCGTGCTTCAAGAACCACTGTCCAGTCATAAACCTTACCTTACCGTTATCCTAACATAGTACTTCTCAAACTTGAGTGAGCCTTAGAACCACAAGGGGGGCTTGTTACAAGTTTGCTAGGCTCCACCCTACCGCTGCCCCCCGAGTTGCTGATTCAGTAGATCTGGGATGTGGCCCAAGAGTCTGCGTTTCTAGCAAGTTCCCGGATGATGCTGGTCCAGGGGCCATACTTTGAGAACCATTGCTTTAAAGAATCAATTTCCAAATTCTCAGCTGTCATCTATATCTTTATTTTTTTGAGATGGAGGCTAGAGTGCAATGGCGCGATCTCGGCTCACTGCAACCTCCGCGTCTTGGATTCAAGCAATTCTTCTGCCTCAGCCTCCTGAGTAGCTGGGATTACAGGCCTGCGCCCCCATGCCCGGCTAATTTTTGTATTTTTAGTAGAGACGGGGTTTCACCATGTTGGTCAGGCTGAGTCTTGAACTCCTGACCTCAAGTGATCCGCCTGCCTAGGCCTCCCAAAGTGCTGGGATTACAGGATGAGCCACTGCACCTGGCCTATATTGTTTTTATCTGGAAGTCTTTACCTGGACTAAAAGTGTCAGCAGGGCTGTGTTCCTTTTGGGAGGCTCTAAGGAAGAGTCCCCTGTCTTACCTTTTCTGGCTTCTGGAAACTGCCTGCGTTTCTTGGCTCATGACCTCTTTTCATCTTCAAAGCCAGCAATGCCAGTCGGATTCTTCTTATGAGGCCATCTCTCTGGTTTTGACTCTTCTGTCTCCCTCTTTCCCATGGATGGACCCATGTAATTATAGTGGGCCCGCCCAGGTAATCCAGATAATCTCCCTATTTTATTTATTTTATTTTTTTGAGACAGGGTCTCACCCTGTCGCCCAGGCTAGGGTGCAGTGGTACCATCATGGCTCACTGCAGCCTCAACTTCCCAGGCTGAGATGATTCTCCCACCTCATTCTCTCAAGTAGCTGGGATTACAGGCAAGCACCACCATGCCTGGCTAATTTTCTTTCTTTTTTTTTTTTTTTTTTGAGACAGAGTTTCACTCTTGTCACCCAGGCTGGAGTGCAGTGGTGTGATCTTGGCTCACTACAACCTCCACCTTCCAGGTTCAAACGATTCTCCTGCCTCAGCCTCCCAAGTAGCTGAGACTACAGGCATCTGCCACCACATCCAGCTAATTTTTGTATTTGTAGTAGGGACGGGGTTTCACCATATTGGCCAGGCTGGTCTTGAACTCCTGACCATGTGATCCACCCGCCTTGGCCTCCCAAAGTGCTGGGATTACAGGCGTGAGCCACCACGCCTGGCCTAATTTTTGTAGTTTTTGTAGAGATGGGATATCATCATGTTGCCCAGATTGGTCTCAAACTCCTGGACTCAAACTACCCTCCCACCTCAGCCTCCCAAAGTGCTGGGGTTACATGTGTGAGCCCTATTTTAAAGCCAGCTGATTAGCAACCTTCCTTCCACCTGCAACCTTAATGCCCCTTTGCCAAATAATATACTCATAGTTTCTGGGGATTAGGCTGTAGACATCTTTGGGGGAACCATTATTTTGCCTACCACACTAATATTCTACATTACCCTTATAAAACACCTATCCAGCTTTGGCACTGGGAGGCCAATTCCATTTCTTCCTTCCCTCCTTTCTCTGAATAAGCCATTATCAATTTGCTTTTGTAACTGACATATACTTAACATGCAGTAAAGCACTTTGGGAGGCCAAGGTTGGAGGGTTGCTTGAGTTCAGGAGTTCAAGACCAGACTGGTCAACAGAGCAAAACCCCCATCTCTACAAAATTTTTTTCTAAAAAGAAAATTCCCTGGTGCCACTTTCCAGTCAATACTTTCTTCAAGAGGGAACCACTATTTGGACTCTTATCACCATAGATTAGTTTTGCCAATTCAAGAACTTTACATAAGTGGAATCATGGAGAGGATGTGTCTGGCTTCTTCCACGCCATGTGCCTAATAGATTCACCTGTGTTGTGCACGCAGCTGTTGGTTCCTTTTTAAATTACTGAGTCATGCTCCATTGTATGAAGATACCATTGATTTGTTCATACAACGTCCTGTTGGTGAGCGTTTGGGTCGTTACTGGGTTTGATGGCTTTGTGGAAGCCTCTCTGTGGATATGTGCAGCCCTCAGTTCATTTCTGGACATCTGCTGTGCTGTCCCTTCACTCTCCTGGGCCTCATCCCACTCTCTGGGCTGCACACACATGCAAAATGGAATTGTTCTTCCTGATGTCAATCCTTGACATGTTGGGGAGGCTGACTACCCAGCCCACCACACCTGCTTCTTCCAAGTCAAAGGTTCTGGGAGGACTCCACCACCCGGTCCTCAGATGCCCCAGCATCCTCACTGTCACAATCCTGGAGAGCGCTGCCACGCGCAGCTTCAGCAGCAGCAGCAGCAAGCACTGTGACGAATCTTACACTGGTCATGCTTTCCCAAGTTAGTGGCTACTGTAAGACTCCGTTAAACTTCCAGCCTCCTTCAAGCAAATACGCGTTGCATCACAGTAAGCCTCGTGTAAATTGTCTTTATCCCTGTCTTCATCTTATTTTTCCTATGTCTCTTGATCTGTAGCTCCTCACTTTAAACAATTGTTATCTTGTCATATTTGTATGAATCGACTTAAAATCCCTTCTTGGGGGGAAAAAGGCAGAGTATCACATGGCTATTTTTAAAAAAAATTTTATTTATGTATTTTTTGAGACGGAGTCTTGCTCTCTTGCCCAGGCTGGAGTGCAGTGGCGCAATCTCAGCTCACTGCAGCCTCCTCCTCCCAGGTTCAAGCGTTTCTCCTGCCTCAGTCTCCTGAGTAGCTGGGACTACAGGTGTGCACCACCACGCCTGGCTACATTTTGCATCAAATGGCTAATTCTTGGCCTCAGAACACTTATGTTTGGCTTCAGAAAGGCCTGCAGTGAAATTTTATATCCAACGATCCTGCTGACAGTGTGAACCCCTAATTCCTGTGTTGAAGTCTCCAGGCTCAGCCAGTGAAGCAGCTGAGCAGCCTGCGATGTGGAGGTGCCTAGGGGCCTAGGACAGGAGCTAGAGTGTGAAACTGGACCTGAGGGCTCCAGATACTCCTCCCCCGCCTTCCAGGCTCCGGGACCACCCACGGTTAAAGAAGCAGCTGCTACAGCAACCCCTCACCCCCCCGCCGGAACTTTCATCCAGGCCATGGGACGTTGGTCTCAGCCATAAGCATCCAAGCTGCCGCAGTTGGGAGACTGGCCTTCCCATTGGCAGGGTGTACTGTCCATCACAGATCTAAGGGCTCTCATTGGCCAGCGGTATGGCAGCGGTGGAGCTCACCACGCTTTATCCGCGTGCTCCCCACGTGAAGGCACCCGCCCTGCGCGTGTGAAAGGGCGAGAGCAGCGCTAGATAGGGCCCAGCGCCTCAGATCTTCGTTGGTGGCCATGGCTTCGGCTTCTAAGGGCGCTGCCGACGGCAGTGGCAGGAAGCCCCGCCTGGCTGCATCGTTGCCGATCAGTCCGGAGCCCCGCCCCTGGCGACCGCTACCCGCCCAGGCCCAAGGTGCCTGGGAGCCCGCGCCCGCGATGGACTACGCGGAGGGCGGGTGGCCCCAGGTCTCGGTGCTGAGGGACATTGGGCCTGAGGCAGGGGCCGGAGGCGGGGAACCGGGGGCAGCCCGGGCATGGGAAAACTTGGGAGAACAGATGGGGAGGGCCCCGAGGGTCCCTGTGCCCCCCGCAAGGCTGAGCCTGCTGCTCAAAGACCCACCTGCCAGCCAGGCCGTGTCCTTGCTCACGGAGTACGCGGCCAGCCTGGGCATCTTCCTGCTCTTCCGGGAGGACCAGCCACCAGGTGAGGCCGGGCCGGGGCGTGGGTGTGCCAGAGGGCAGAGCCACAGAGAGTGGGTCCTAGGACGTGGGGAGGGGGTCTGGGGAAGGTGGACTTTGGTCCCTATGCCCAGAGACACCGCCAGAGCAGGACCTGGCCTGAGCTTGGGACCTTGGGGTGGACCCTGCTGTGAGCAGCGATCTCCAAGGATCATCAGCCACACCAGATGCTCAACTGTGAAAGGGTCATGGCAGGTGAACGTTCTTCCCACCCGACTTCCAGGGAGGTTAAGGCCCCCTGGTATTTCTGCATACGTTTTTAGAGCCACTTAACATGCAATTTAAGTTGCCATGCTAGCACTGGAGATACGGGAATGGAAGCCACTCTCCTGACTTAAAGACGTTATTAAGCACAGTTTGGTAAGGGTAATGAATACCGTGTACATGATACAGAGGTAAACCGTTATTTCCTCTTCTTCAGTACATACCCCTCAAATCCCTTAACTCAGAGTGGTTGTTTTGTTTTGCGTTTTGGATTTTTTTTGAGACAGGGTCTTACTCTGTTGCCCAGACTGGAGTGCGGTGGAACAAGCTTCCCTCACTGCAGCCTCCGCCTCCTAGGCTCAAGTGATACTCCCGCCTCAGCCTCCCAAGGAGCTGGGACTACAAGTGGACTCCACTACACCTGGCTAATGTTTGTATTTTTTTTATAGAGATCATGTGGTTTTACCATGTTGCCAAGATTGTTCTTGAAGTCCTGGGCTCAAGCTATCCGCCCTCCTGGGCCTCCAAAGTGCTGAGATTACAGGCGTGAGCCACCACAGTTGGCCCAGAGTTTTAATTTAAAAGTTAATTGCAGACATTATGCTCCTTACCTGTAAATACGTTCACGTTTTTTTGTTTGTTTGTTTTTCTTTTTTCTTTCTTTTTGAGATGGAGTTTCACTCTTGTAGCCCAGGCTGGAGTGCAATGGCACGATCTCAGCCCACTGCAACCTCTGCCTCCCGAGTTCAAGCGATTCTCCTACCTCAGCCTCCCGAGTAGCTGGGATTACAGGTGTCCACACCAAGCCCGGCTAATTCATTTTTGTATTTTTAGTAGAGATGGCGTTTCACCATGTTGGCCAGGCTAGTCACAAACTCCTGACCTCAGGTGATCCGCCCACCTTGGCCTCCCAAAGTGCTGGGATTATAGGCATGAGCCACCTTGCCCAGCCCTCTTTTTTTTTTTTCTTTGAGACAGAATCTTGCTCTGTCACCCAGTTGGAGTGCAGTGGTGAGATCTCAACTCACTGCAACCTCTGCCTTTCAAATTTCAACGATTCTTGTGCCTCAGCCTCCTGAGTAGCTGGAATTACAGACTTGTGCCACCATGCCCAGCTAATTTTTTTGTGTTTTAGTAGAGATGGGGTTTCACCATGTTGGACATCCTGGTCTTGAATTCCTGTCCTCAGCCCCAAAAAGTGCTGGGATTACAGGAGTGAGCCACTGTGCCCGGCCTCATGTATATTTCTTAAAAACAAGGGCATCTCTTATGTAACTACAATACAGTTATCAAATCCTGGAAATTTAACATTGATATAATACCATCTTCTAATTTCTATTCACATTCAAATTTTGCCAGTTGTCCCAGTAATGACCTCATGGCCATTGTTTCCCACCCCAGTGTGGCGTTACAGTTAGCTGCCACGCCTCTTTAATCTCTTAGCTGAAACAGTTGCTGTCTTTGTCTTTCACAACTTTGATGTCTTTGAAGAGTAAGGGCCGGTAGTTTTGCAAATCTCCTTCAGCTTGGGTTTGTCTGTTTCCTCAGAACCGAGTTCAGGTGATGTGTTATTGAAGTGATGTCGAGTCTTTGGCCACGCATCTCACCAGGAGGTGTGCGATCTTGGTTTGTCCCGTGGCGATGGGAGCTGTGGGGATTTGACTAGGGTGGCATCTACCAGGTGTCTTCACTTTCTCCTTTGTGCTGAATAGTCATCCAGGGGAGGCATTTGGAGATCATGTAGATATCCTGTCCCCATAACATTGTCACTTGTGGTGTTAGAAAATCATGCTTTGATGGTTCTCCCCAGAATCAGTCGCTGTTAGGATGGCAGCCATGTGCTGGTTTTCTAAGGCCAGCATCCCTTCCGCATCTGTCTGTGGTTGCTGGTTTTGATGCCCGTTGAGAGCAGACAGATCTCAGTGCTCGTGAGGAATGCTGAAACGGGTTCCCTTCCAAAAGGGAAATCCCCAGAGGGGCAGTCCTTGGGAGAAACAATTTAGCAGCAAGTACTGTGAAATTAAATAACCCTGCACCTTTGACCATGTGATCCCAGTTCCAGATTTTTCATCTCTCTTTTGTGTTATAAATAACATCAAAAATGATACTGTTTCATAGAAAAAGTGTTCAAATATAGAGCCCCTGGAGGAGAGGAATTGAAACCAATGTGTCTGTGGCAGGTGGGAGTGCTCAGAGCCTTCCTCCTGAGAACAGGGTGGCATGGGCTCTGGAGAGGGGACCTGGATTTGGGTCCTGACACAACTTGGGCAAACCGCCTGCCGTTTCTGCTCATCTGTGAAATGGAGTCATGCATCCCTGTTGTGGAGGAGTTGGCTGAGGACTTGGTTGAGTCAGCGATGGGTCACAGCCTGCAGAGGCACCCAAGGATGTGCGCTGCATGGGGTGGCGATGGAGCCCGGTGGAGGAAGGGAAGGGCGGTCAGGGTCTCATTTATTCTGGCCGTCCTCGATGTCAGGTGTCAGGAGGAGGCAGAGGTGGTACCTGTCACAGGGCGAAGGCCAGCGGGCTCCTTCCTCACCTGGCTCCTTCCCCAGGTCCCTGCTTCCCCTTCTCTGTGAGCGTGGAACTGGATGGGGTGGTCTGCCCTGCAGGCACTGCCAACAGCAAAACAGAGGCCAAACAGCAGGCCGCGCTCTCTGCCCTCTGCTACATCCGGAGTCAGCTGGAGAACCCAGGTAATGGAGGGAGGGCCAGGCCGCTGAGCCGCAGCTGGGGACAAGAGGCCTGAGGCCGGCAGTCTTGTGGGGAGTCTGAAGTGACTGTGCGTGTGAGCAGGAGGTGGGTTGCTGCACGAACCATCTGAGCATCAGGACATCACCTGCAGGGAGCTGGGGCGGGGGACATGTGCGGGTCCCTGCTTTCATGTCCTCTGGGGACACTGGGGGTGGAATGTCCTGTGTCTGGAAGATGAAAACTTCCTCTCCCCGCCTCCTTGGCTTCCTGAGGGATGGAGGGTGGGCCTTGGCACCCACACCAGCCTGCCGTCCTTGCCTCTTCCAGAGTCCGCCCAGACCTCCAGCCGGCCTCCACTGGCCCCGCTAAGCGTAGGTAGGTGAGCTCTCGCGGACCCAGGCTGTAGTGTCGAGGGGAGAGGCGTGGGCCCCCCTTCTACCTGCATTCTCTCGCCCTGGCGCAGAGAACATCCTGACCCATGAGCAGCGCTGCGCAGCGTTGGTGAGCGCCGGCTTTGACCTCCTGTTGGACGAGCACTCGCCATACTGGGCCTGTAAGGGGACCGTGGCTGGAGTCATCCTGGAAAGGGGTAGGGATTGCCCCAGCCCCGGCCCTGGCCCCCTGGGAAGGGCCCCCTGAAGCTCCTTGCCTTAGGCTGGGCTGTCTCTGCCCCTTCCTGCACAGAGATCCTGAGTGCCAGAGGCCACGTGAAGGAGATCTATAAGCTGGTGGCCCTGGGCACCGGCAGCAGCTGCTGTGCTGGCTGGCTGGAGTTCTCAGGCCAGCAGCTCCACGACTGCCATGGCCTGGTCATCGCCCGCAGGGCCCTGCTGAGGTGAGGGCAGTGGGGTGGGCGCCTGACAGCAGCCTTTGCCAGGACAAGATCTTCCCAACCGCCCTCTGCCTGTCCCTCCTAGGTTCTTGTTCCGGCAGCTCCTGCTGGCCACACAAGGGGGCCCCAAGGGCAAGGAGCAGTCCGTGCTGGTCCCCCAGCCGGGGCCTGGACCCCCATTCACCCTAAAGCCCCGTGTCTTCCTGCACCTCTACATCAGCAACACCCCCAAGGGCGCAGCCCGTGACATCTAGTATGCAGGGCACCTGGGGCAGGCGGGGGATGGGGCTCCCTCGGTTGGGCTGCTGGGTGGGGGCCAGGGTCAGAAGAGCGGCCGTGACGCTGGTGTCTGTCCCCTCCCGGCCCACAGTCTGCCCCCCACCTCGGAAGGTGGCCTCCCGCACAGCCCGCCCATGCGCCTGCAGGCCCACATGCTTGGGCAGCTGAAGCCTGTGTGCTACGTGGCGCCCTCGCTCTGTGACACCCACGTGGGCTGCCTCTCAGCCAGCGACAAGCTGGCACGCTGGGCCGTGCTGGGGCTGGGTGGTGCTCTGCTGGCCCACCTGGTGTCCCCATTCTACAGCACCAGCCTCATCCTGGGTGAGCACGTGGCAAGGGCTGGGGGGTGAGAAGGGAGGGCACGGAGGTCACTTACCTTATCCTGTCCCTTCTCCCTGCAGCTGACTCATGCCACGACCCTCCGACTCTGAGCAGGGCCATCCACACCCGGCCCTGCCTGGACAGTGTCCTGGGGCCATGCCTGCCACCTCCCTACGTCCGGACTGCCCTGCATCTGTTTGCAGGGCCCCCGGTGGCCCCTTCTGAACCCATCCCTGACACCTGCCATGGCCTGAGCCTCAACTGGAGCCTGGGGGACCCTGGCATCGAGGTTGTGGATGTGTCCACCGGGCGTGTGAAGGCCAAGTGAGACGGGCCCCTGGGGCCGGGCTGAGGAGGGGTCCTGGTGATGGAGGGCTCCATGCATGAGCTTCCTCACCTCAGTCTAATCCCAGCGCAAGCCTGTAGCTCAACCCCTTGGCTCAACCCCTTACTAGCTCTGCAGTGGTGGCCACACCTCTGCCTGCCCTGTGACTCCTGTGACATTGTCACAGTGTGAGAGGAGGTAGTGTGAGGTGTGTAGCAGGCCTGCTGGTCCAGCTTGTATCTCTCTGATCTCAGTGGCATCCTCTCTTTACCCAGTGCCACTCTGGGGCCTCCCTCCCGTCTCTGCAAGGCCTCCTTTCTCCGGGCCTTTCACCAGGCGGCCAGGGCTGTGGGGAAGCCCTACCTCCTGGCCTTGAAGACCTACGAGGCTGCCAAGGTCGGTTCCTCCCAAGTCCCGGTCCCTCTCCAGCCGTGCAGTCCCTGCCCCCTGCAGGTACACCTCTCACCCCACCTCTCATCTCCCGCCCTAGGCTGGGCCCTACCAGGAGGCTCGCCAGCAGCTGTCTCTCCTCCTGGACCAGGAGGGCCTGGGGGCTTGGCCCTCGAAGCCACTGGTGGGCAAATTCAGAAACTGAAGCCAGCCTCGGCGGGACCAAGGTCCCGGAGCCAAGCTGTACCCCTGCTGGGGGAGTGCCCTATCTGAGGAGGGTTGTGGGGAGAACATGGGTTGTGCAGGGTGAAACTGGGGCTGGAGGGGAAGGAGGGGCCTCCTGTGGTTGGGAAGCTGCTGCTGCACGTTTGGGCTTGAATAAAGAAGTATTTCTGGTCCCTGTGTGTGTAGTTGGCTCTGTGTGTGTGTGTGTGTCTGTGTGTGTGTGTGTGTGTGTGTGTGTGTTGGGGTGGCCAGGGGCCCTTTGTTTGTGGGGAGAGCCCCTCACTCCTCCTTTTGGAAGCCCTGTGTTCACTGGGTTCCCACCTGGATCCTCTCACTGAGCCACTGAATTGTCACCAGAGCCCCTGTTCACAGGGCTGGAGGCAGGTTTAGGAGGGGAGATGACCTCCCCTGGTTCCTCTTGTTTTCCAGCCTGTGTGCTGGAGGAGACCACTGAGGCCACAGGTGGTGGGTGTTGGAAAGGGCGGGAGGGCAGGCTGCTTGTGGGTGTGAGCATTTTATTTGGTTCTCTGGCCACTATTGGGCCTCCAAATCCTTACCTTTCTGGGCGCCCAGGATGTGTGGGAGCGGCAGAGAACACCCTTCCCTGGTCAGAGCTTCAGCTGCCCTGGCCGTCGAGGGTGCTGTGGGGGTCTGGGCAGCCCCATGTTGAAGGGCGCAGGGAGGGCATGAGCAGCATCAGTCCTTTCCCTGGGCTGCCCGGCTGTTTGACCTGGGCGAGGCATTGGACCGCTACAGCCTGCGTCTTCCACTGTGGAGAGGGACAGTGCTCCTGCCCGGTGTGGGCTCGGCAGTTCTCTCTCCTTTCCCCCCAGGGTAGCATAGTAAGCCCACATGGCAATCAGGCACTCGGTTGACTCTGGACGGGGAGAGAAGATGGTAACACTAAAAGCATGTGCGCGCACGCGCACACCCACACATGCACACACACCTGGAGCCTCTCCAGCATGGGCACTATATCCGTTGAGCCAGGAGCACAACAGCTTTGAAGTCCAGGGACCTGGGGCCAGGGATGGTAAAGGACCATGGCCAGCCCTGTGACCCCCACCCTGTGACTCCCTCCCTGCATCCCCAGCAGTTGCAGTTTCAGAACCATAGGCTGCTCTCCCATGTGGGCCTTGGGACACTGGTCAAAGATGGTGTGATGGTTAACTTTGTGTCAACCTGACTGGGCCAGGGGATGCCCAGATGGCTGGTAATGCATTATTTCTAGGTGTCTGTGGGGTGTCTCTGGGAGGGATTAACATCTGATCATTGGGCTGAGTAAGAAGATTGCGCTCCCCAATGCGGGCAGGCACCATCCAATCCACTGAGGGCCTGCAAAGAACAAGCAAGCAGAGGAAGGTGAGTTCACTCTCTCCCCTTGAGCTGGGACATCACAACTCCTGGGTCTCTGGCCTTCAGACTTGGACCAGGACTCACGCCATTGGTTCTCCCAGTTCTCAGGCCTTCGAGTTTGGACTAGAACACCACCACCTGGGCCCCTAGCACTCACACAGCAAATGGTGGGACTGCTTAGACTCCGTATCATGTGAATCAATGCCTT
The DNA here is from genome assembly GCF_028878055.3 of Symphalangus syndactylus. Lineage (NCBI taxonomy): Eukaryota > Metazoa > Chordata > Mammalia > Primates > Hylobatidae > Symphalangus > Symphalangus syndactylus. The sequence continues at coordinate 129,617,137 of NC_072433.2, forward strand.
GCAATACATCTCTATATATCCTGTTGGTTCTGTTTCTCTGGAGAACCCTGACCAATGCAGACAGCTCCCTCCAGAGCTGTCACTCAGGGCCAGGCCTGATGTTGAAGTCGTGAGATTGGGTCCTCTCCCTCCAACCCCCTTTTGTCTCTGCCACTGGGTGTGTGTGTGTGGCCGTGGCCATGGCCAGCCACTCAACCTCCGTGCATGTGGGTTGACTCATCTTGAGAAATAATCAGAGGGCTGGTCTCAGGGGTGTGTTCCTGGCCAGCCTGCCCATCCGCGGGCCTGGGCTTTCCCTCTGCTTTCACTGGGCTCATGCTGTCTCCTTTCCCCACAGTGACGATGACATGGGAGAATCTGAGGGAGGTGGGGTAGAGGAAACAGCACCAGTGGACAGATCAGATAGCTCCAGCAGGCCCCGGCCTGATGCGTGGCGTATCTGTTCTGTTTTCACCTCCCACAGCTCACCATGATAGATGCAATCATTGCCTCAGTGTAGAGGTGAGGAAACTGGCAAGGTGCAGTTAGGTAACTTCTACAAGAGCCTCCAGCACCTGAGGTGGGCTGGAGCTGTGGTAATGTGCAGGCTGCCAGGCTTCCAAGCCCTTCAATTGCAGTCACCACCCAGGGCTGCAGCTGGATTTCCTTACATGACCTTAGATGAAACTCTGAACCTCTCTGAGCCCCAGTTTGCTCATTTATAAAACAAGGACTGGGTGATATCCTTCCTAAGGTTCCCTCGCGTTCTGTGCTCTGCTGTTTCCCGACTGCTGCAGGAGGTCAGGAGGATGCCCAGTGCTATTACAGGAAAGAGCTGCAGGCTGGCAGGCTGCGGGGAGGCGAGGCTGGAGCTGGGGGCATCAGGCTGGGAAAATGGCAGGCGGGAGGGCTGGAGAGGGGAGCTGAGGCAGGAGGAGCTGCAATTTACATGTGCAAAGGACAGGACGTGAGCCCTTGCTGAGGGAGGAGGACTACAGAGAGAGGCATTTGCACCAGCCGGAAGGGTCCACGGGGCCTGGAAAGCCAGGAAAGCACCGATTTCTTGTTTGAGAAGAAAGGATTTTTACCTTTAGTTTTTGCTTTTTTAAAAAAACAAAAAACAAACAAAAAACACTTCTCAGGCCAACCTTGAAATAATGATTTCTCATGGCTCTTTTTTTTTCAGGGATGGAGCGGGGGGTTTAAAAACACCCAAGCCTATTAGCCTGTGTGTTACACATTGTTTTCCCCAGGACATAACTTAAATTGATTTACTTTTTGTACTGCAGTAGTAACTACAACCAAATCTGGAAATATACCAGCCATTTCAAACTTCAGTTTGAGGCAATGAGCGTTTTGGTGTTCATTAATCACATAATCACTGCGTAAACAAGTTATTCAAATCGACATTAACTCTGTTGTGTTCCACCAAATAAGTAATATTTGTCCTCACATTGCATAAATCTGCTTGTCCAATGCTTTCCTCCCAAGACAGTCTTTTCATGACATCAGAGTCGCTCAGTTCTTCTGACTCAGCTTGTTCATTACTGCGGGGTGATGATGAAAGCTACTTTTGAAATGCGGATCTGTTAATGTCCAGTTGGCTGTATCTCCTCTGGGTGTAAGTTTTGCCAACAGTAGCATATTTGAATTGGGAAGTGATGTAATTTCACTTGGCACAAGTGCTGTCTCCTCTGAGTGCCATCCCGTCACTCCATCCTTCCTCCTGCAGCTCAGGGCACTCTCTGTTCCGTGCTGACCTGTGTCTTGTCTTCACTCCGGGACAGAGTGTGCCGAGTGGAAGCGTGGACCTGGGAAGTCTCTGGGAGGCCAAGGTGCCGCTCCGTCTCCCCAGTCCTCAGCCTCCCCAGTTGCCAACTGAGACAGGATCACAGACATGCAGCCGGCAGGGCCATGGTGAGATGAGGTGGGAAGCGCGCCTGGCACTGTTCGTGGCTCTCTCGGCAGCCCTCAGCACTCACTGTCTTCAGGCCTGTCTGCCAGCAGCTCCCAGCATGGGGCCTTGTGCATTTCTCTCCATCTCCTCCTGTGGGGTCTCCCACATAGAAGGTGCCCAACAAACAAGCACTGAATGGAAAATTAGTTAATGAGAGGATCACTGGCAGGAGTGTAACCCACCCCTATATAGAGAGACCAGAAACCCTGTCCTCAAAACCCTGTAGAAGACACTTCGAAAATTTCCACTGTGCTCTGAGCCCTTTTCCTATGCCCTGGAGCAGTCAGTGAGGACCTAGAGAAAAGTTAGTGAGAGTCTAGAGGAAAGCACATTGTTCCCCTGCCTCATCGTTTAGTGGTGAAATTACCTTTTTGTTTTAAAAGATACATATATTTGAGATTTATCTATCTATCTGTTGCCCAGGCTGGAGTGCAATGGAACGATCTTGTCTCACTGCAATCTCAGCCTCCCGGGTTCAAGTGATTCTCCTACCTCAGCCTACTGAGTAGCTGGGACTACAGGTGCCTGCCACCGTATCTGGCTAATTTTTGTATTTTTAGTAGAGATGGGTTTTCACCATGTAGGCCAGGCTGGTCTCAAACTCCTGGCCTCAAGTGGTCCATCCGCCTCAGCCTCCCAAAATGCTGGGAATATAGGCATAAGCCACCGCGCCCGGCCTAAAAGATGTTTTATATGTCCATTTTCCTGGGTATCCAGAGGCAGCAGGATGAAGTACCCTTCCCTCTGTGCCATGCACAAACATTAACTCAAATTGGAACACACACCTAACGCAAGAGCCAAAACTGCAAAACTCTCAGAAGAAAACATAATAGTAAAATTTTATGACCTTGAGTTAGGCAAAACTTTCTTAGATATGTCATCAAAAGCATCATGACAAATGAAAAAACAGAAAAATTGGGACTCCATCGAAATAAAAACCTTAGTGTTTCAAAGGGTATCGTCAACAAAGTGAAAAGAAAATTCACAGAATGGGAGGATATACTTGCAAATCATGTATCTGATAAGGGGCATATACCTACAATATATAAGGAACTCTTACAGCTCAGTAATAAATTCAACCCAATGAACAGGCAAAGGATGTGAATGGACATTTCTCCAAAGAAGATACTGAGGCCAGGCATGGTGGCTCGGGTGTGTAACCCCAGCACTTTGGGAGGACAAGGCAGGTGGATCACCTGAGGCCAGGAGTTTGACACCAGCCTGGCCAACTTGGTGAAACCCCATCTGTACTAAAGATACAGGAAAAAAATAGCCCGGCATGGTGGCAGGTGCCTGTAATCCCAGCTACTCGGGAGGCTGAGGCAGGATAATCGCTTGAACCTGGGAGGCAGAGGTTGCAGTGAGCCGAGACTGTGCCACTGCACTCCAGCCTGGGTAACAAGAGCAGAATTCCATCTCAAAAACAAATAATATTAACTAAGAAGATGCTCAAAAGGCAAAAAACACATGCAAAGACGCTCAGCACCACTAGCCATCAGGGAAATACACATCACCACGCTAATGACAGCCGGGGCTGTTGGTGCGCACATGTGGTCCCAGCTACACGAGAGGCTGAGGCAGGAGGATCGCTTGAGCCCAGGGGGTCGAGGCTGCGGTGAGCTATGATTCTGTTACCCTGTACTCCAGCCTGGATGACAAAGTGACATCCTCTCTTAAATAAAATGCGGTATCACTTTACCCCCACTAGGATGGCTATAATAAAAAAGGCAGATAATAGCAAGTGTTGGTAAAGATATGGAGAAATTAGAATCTTCATGCACTGCTAGTGGGAATGGAAAATGCTGCACCCTCTGCGGAACACTTAGGCAGTTTTTCAAATGATCAAACATAGTTAATATGTGACCCAGCCATTCCGCTCTTAGGTGTAAACTCAAGAGAACAAAATATATGTCCACTCACAGATCTATACACCAGAGTTCACAGAAGCACTATTTATAATAGCCCTCAAATGGAAACAATTCAAGTGCCATCGACTGATGAACGGATAAAGGAGATGAGGTTCATCCATATCATGGGAACTATTCAGTCATAAAAGGAGTGAAATAGTGACACATGCTACAACATGGGTCAACCTTGGAAACTTCATGCTGAGTGAAGAAAGCCAGACACAAAGGGTGATGTATTAGATGATTTCATTTACCTACAATATTCAGAGTAGACAGATTTGTGGTGGCCTAGGTCTGGGGGGAATGGAGGAATGGTGTGTGTGTGTCTGCTAATGGATGTGGGATTTCTTTTTAGAGTAATGAAAAATGTTCTAAAATTGAACATGGTGATGGCTGCACAACTCTCTGAATATGCAAAAACCATTGACCTGGATGGAGTTCCAGACTAGCCAGACCAACATGGAGAAACCCCGTCTCTACTAAAAAATACAAAAATTGGCCTGGCGTGGTGGCTCACACCTGTAATCCCAGAGGCCAAGGCAGGCGGACCACAAGGTCAGGAGTTCGAGACCAGCCTGGCCAATATGGGGAAACCCCATCTCTACTAAAAATACAAAAAAACTAGCCAGGTGTGGTGGCACACACCTGTAGTCCCAGCTACTCAGGAGGCTGAGGCAGAAGAATAGCTTGAACCCGAGAGGCAGAGGTTGCAGTGAGCCAAGATTGCACCACTGCACTCCAGCCTGGGTGACAGAGCAAGACTCTGTCTCAAAAAACAAACAAACAGTCTGAGTGTGGTGGCTCACACCTGTAATCCCAGCACTTTGGGAGGCCAAGGCGGGTGGACCATGAGGTCAAGAGATCGAGACCATGTTGGCCAACATGGTAAAACCCCATCTCTACTAAAATTACAAAAATTGGCTGGGTGTGGTGGCGTGCACCTGTAATGCCAGCTACTTGGGAGGCTGAGGCAGGAGAATCGCTTGAACCCAGGAGGTGGAGGTTGCAGTGAACTGAGATTGCACCACTGCACTCCAAACTGGTGACAGAGCGAGACTCCATCTCAAAACAAAACAAACAAAAACAAAAATTAGCTGGGCGTGGTGGCAGGTGTCTATAATCCCAGTTACTCAGGAGGCTAAGGCAGGAGAATCACTTGAACCCAGGATGTGGAGGTTGCAGTGAACTGAGATGGTGCCACCGCACTCCAGCCTGGGCAACAGAGTGAGACTCCATCTCGAACAACAACAAACCATTGATTTGTACACTTGGGTGAATGGTATGTTAATTATATCTCAGTAAAGTGGTTATGTAAAACAACTTAAAATTCCATTTTCTTGAAAGCCAGGGTTTCTACTACCACGCATTGCTATCTTGAAAGACCTGATCTTGGCCAGGCGTGGTGGCTCATGCGTGTAATCCTAGCACTTCTGGGAGGCTGAGGTGGGCAGACCACGTGAGACCAGCCTGGCCAACGTGGCGAAACCCCATCTCTACTAAAAGTATAAAAATTAGCCGAGTGTGGTGGCATGTCCCTTTAGTCCCAGCTACTTGGGGGCTGAGGAAGGAGAATCACCTGAACTTGAGAGACGGAGGTTGCAGTGAGCCAGGATCACACCACTGCACTCCAGCCTGGGCAAAAGAGTGAGTGAGACTGTCTCAAATTGAAAAAAGACCTGATCTTCCTGATGTCCTTGTGCCTGCCTTGGGTGCATGCTCGGACGCTATGGCAACAAAAGCCGGGTGCTGCGGCTCTCATAGGAGTTTATTCCCCACAAGGCAGTTTGAAGTAGACGGTCCGGGACTGGACGGGTGTCTGCTGCCCTCATCTTGAGAAGTGGCCTCCTCTTATAGCTGACCCACAGGTTCCTCATCCCCCTGCTCACTTTCCTGGTGGTCCAGACTCAGTCACAGGCCATACCTCACCACAGAGGTGGCTGAGAAATGAGTCTAACTGCAGCTCCGTAGGTTTCATTACTAACAGGACAGTGCGGGCTGCTGGGGAATGGTGTTGGCAGGGTCAGTGGTCTTTCTCACAGGGTGCTGGGAAGGACTGCCAGGCCCTACCCTGCTGGACCCCAGAGAAAGGCCTGGCCATGGCAAGGGAGCCTTCTGGCTGCATGGACCGAGGTTGCATGCCCAGCGTCACCCTGGGGGGTGCCACCCTCTATCCCCTCCTGCCCTGACCTCATCTCGTTACTCTGCTCTGTCAGTTTCTCTACTCCAGACACAATGGCTCCCATGATCAAGTATGTTCCTGCCTCTGAACCTTTGCATGTGCTGTTCCTCCTTCCCCAAAGTGTGTCCTCCAGAGGCCCCCACACCTCACTACCCTCCCTCCTCCAGGAATTCTCGAATGTCATGGCACAGTGAGGCTTTCCAGGGTCACCCTCTGCAAAATTGCAACCCCTGCTTAGCAATCCCCATGTGTCCCTGCTTTCTTCCTCATGGTCACTTGTCTCTTCTGTTCCTGGCTGGACCACCCAGGCCTGGAAGTGTGTCTGGCACAGTGAAGACTCTGGGGGAATGAATGCAGAATACATTTGGGAGCAACAGCAGCCGACAGTGCCGGGAATGCCACAGCCCAGCGGCCACAGCTTGGCACCCCAGCCACTTTCTGCAGCCTCACCCATGCCCAGTATCCTCTTCCCAGTCTGGAGTCCTCGTGCCAGCTAGTCCTGACACTCTCCCAGGGACCCTGGAGCTGGCTCATTTATTTTCCAAAGACCCCAGGGTCTCCAACTCAAACACAAGTATCCAGCACGCAAGAGCGGGTGTGAGGCTTCCTAGGCAGGTAGGTAGGAAGGCAGGGGCCAAACACTCCTTGTGAGCGAGACCGTGTCTGTTCCTCTGTTCACTGCCTTGTCCCTGGTGCTGACCACGGGGCTGGTGCACAGTGGCACTTGGCAAGATGAGGGAAGCGGGTACCGCTCCAGGGAAGGGATGGGCACTCACATTCACAGCACACCTCCTGCGCGTCGGGCCCTGAAGGGAGAAGGTTTTAGGACACACGCATACAGCTGAACAATGATTCCCAAGGTCACCAGGAAAAGGAGATGTTTCACTGCATAACAGAGGAGGTGTTGGCTGAGAAGACGTGAAATGTGGATGTCAGGGTGAGGTGGCGACTGGGTCTGAGTGCGTGTTTCTCCCTGTGAGTATTTGCTAATGCGATTTGGGAGCAGATTCTCCCTCCCAGAACGGCAGAGCAGCAGGGCCGGCCAAGGCAGCCGGAAAGCCCAAGCTCCTCACCCCCACCAGGGTCAGAAGCCAGTGCGGGTCTGGATGCTTCTGTGTGGCCGGCCAGGTCTCTCTCACGCAGGCCTCCATAACAACGGTTTCAGCACTGACCTAGCGGTTCAGTGAAATATTAAAAGCTGAGAGAGCCAGTGCCCTTCTGCAAAGGCTGGAATGTCACAAAAGCCCACCAAGAGCTTTGCCTGGGCCTTTCCTGGGCCTTTAAGCATGACAGGATCATGAAGGACTTCTTAACGGGACCCATTTAGATTCAAACAAGTCTTACTGTGGGTCTGAAGAAGCTTCCCAGGCCTCCACAAACAAGGCTTCCTGGGGACTAAATGACCTACCCAAACCTCCATGATTTAGTAGGAAAGATAAGGGTCATCACCCCAGCACCTGGACCCATTTAGGTTAAGTAAATTTACTGAGGCTCCAGAGGAAGAGGTTCAGGACTCAGATCTTAGTCATAAATTAAAAGAAGTTAATCACTTATGTCTTTAGATGAATGCATACTTCCATGAAAACATATAGCTTAGAAGGTATATAAGCTCTGGAAACTGTAATTGTGAGTTGGTAGGGTGATAATTTCCAGGCCTTCTGCCTGTGACCGGTGACACAAATAAAAATTCCCTTCTCTCCCAGTTCATCTGCATCTTGTTATTGGGCCACGAAAAATAATCAGCCCAACCCTTGGTTTGGGAGCACCTGGAGCGTCTGTGGGACGTGAGCTCTTTATCCATGACATGCAGGGTCACGCTAGTCAGGGTGGACCAGCTGCTGGAACAGACAGCCCACAGTTTCAGGGACTTCCTACAGGAGTCGTCTTGCTCAGGCAACCTCCCAGCGCAGGGGATCAGCAGCGGGGCTGCCGCCTTCCTCTGGCAGCCCTCCTCCCTTAGGGCAGGCCCACAGATGTTTCGGTAAAGGACCAGAGAGTAAAGATTTTCAGCTTGCAGTGCAGGCCATAGATTAAGTTGTGACTGCTCAGCTCTGCCAATGGAGCACAAACACAGCCAGAGACAATACCCAAATGAAGAGCCTGGCTGTGTTTCAAGAAAGATGTATTTATAAAAACAGGTTGCAGATGGGAGGTAGTTTGCTGACCTCTGCCTTACGGCTTTGGAACATTTGGAGGGATCTTCTACATTGAGCTGAGGCGTGTGGAGGGGAGGAAGAGGGCAGAGGGTCATGAAAAAGATGTTTGCTGCCAGACCTGGCAGTGCCCTGTGCCCTTTCCGCACACCCCACTGACCAGAACCCCAACCTGCAGGGAGGCTGGAACTGTGGCCCAGTGGATGGCACAGAGGAAGAAGAATCAGGTATTGGCAAACCCACTGCAGTCTCTGCCACCAGGAAGGGAAGAGAACAGCCTCACAGTGTATAACAGTTGATACAGTTTGGCTGTGTCCCCACCCAAATCTCATCTTGAATTATAGCTCCCATAATCCCCACGGGTTGTGGGAGGGACCTGGTGGGAGATAATTGAATCACGGGGGTGGTTTCCCCTATACTGTTCTCGTGGTAGTGAATAAGTCTCATCAGAGCTGATGGTTTTATAAGGGGTTTCCCCTTTTGCTTGGTTCTCATTCTCTCTCCTGCCTGCTGCCACGTAAGATGTGCCTTTTGCTTTCCGCCATGATAGTGAGGCCTCTCCAGCCACGTGGAACTGTGAGTCCATGAAGCCTGTTTTTCTTTATAAATTACCTAGTCTCGGGTATGTCTTTATCAGCAATGTGAAAACAGACTAATACAGCAGTGCAGTTTCATAACAAGAGGACAGGCCCTGGAACCAGTAAACATGAGTTCGAATCCTGACTTTTCTCTACTATCAATGGAACATTTTGTGCCTTGATTTTCTCATTTGTAAAATGAGGGTCTCCCTTGAAGAGTTGCTTTGTGGATGAAATGAAATAAGGTGTGAAAGGTCTTGTGTTGGGGCTTTATGCATGGCAGACTCTCAGAGATTGGTCATTTTTTAAAAAGACTTTATAGGAGCAGTGTTAGGTCTACAGCAAAATTGACAGGCAAGTATAGAGATTTCCCATATACGCCCATACCATGGTGGTACATCTGTCACAATCCATGAACCTACACTGACATATCATTGTTACCCAGAGACTGGGTTCACTCCTGGTGTTGTACCTTCTAGGGGTTTGGATAAATGCATACAGACATAGACCCACCATTATAGTGGCCTGCAGAGTGGTTCCGCTGCCTAAAACCCTCTGTGCTCTGCCTATGCATCCTCCCTCCTACCAACCCCTGGCAATACTGACCTTTTGTTTTTTTGAGACAGAGTCTCGCTCACTGCATCCTCCACCTCCCAGGTTCAAGTGATCCTCCTGCTTCAGCCTCCTGAGTAGCTGGGATTACAGGCACACACCACACCCGGCTAATTTTTGTATTTTTAGTAGAGATGGGTTTTCACCATGTTGGCCAGGCTGGTCTTAAACTCCTGACCTCAGGTGATCCGGCTGCCTTGGCCTCCCAAAGTGCTGGGATTATAGGTGCGAGCCACTGTGCCCGGCCCAACACTGACCTTTTTTCTGTTGCTATAGTTTTGCCTTTTCCAGAATGCCCTGTAGTTGGAATCGTACAGTAGGTGGCCTTTTCAGAGTGGCTTCTTTCACTTGGTAAAACACATTTGTCAAAATAATTAATTGTGAGGCCATTAGGCAGAGTCAGCTCCAGCGCTTGGGGTTCCTATATAAGCAAACCAAACCCTGACTCAATGGAAACAGTAAAATGAAACGTTGGCGTAACTAATCAGAAACCACCAATTAACCTCTAACTGGAGATTTCACCAATCAGATGCCTCCAAGTAACCTCTAAGTAAGGACTTTCCACTTTAGCCAATCAAATATTTTCTTTGTTTTACTTCTGTGTACATCTCTAAAAAAGTTTCCTATCCGCAACATCCCCTGGGCAGAGCCCTGAGCCACCTGGGGTCTGGAAATGCCCGATTCCTGAATCATTGTCTCCTCAAACACAGACATGAAAATTTTAACACGCCCAAGTTTATCTTTTAACACATTTATGTTTCCTCCATGTCTTCTCAGGCTTGATAGCTTATTTCTTTTTATTGCTGAGTAATATTCCACTGTCTGGATGTGCCACAGTTTTTAAATCATCACCGACTGAAGGACATCCTGGTTGTTCCCAAGTTTGGCAATTATGTAGAAAGTTGCTATAAACATCTGTGTGCAACCTTTAGAGTGGATAGAAGTTTTCAATGCCTTTGGGCTGGTGGCTTTTTTTTTTTTTTTTTTTTGAGACAGTCTGAATCACTCACCCAGGCTGGGGTGCGGTGGCGGAATCTCGGCTCACTGCAACCTCTGTCTCCCAGATTCAAGCAATTCTCCTGCCTCAGCCTTCTGAGCTGGGATTACAGGTGTGCGCTACCATGCCTGGCTAATTTTTCTATTTGTAGTGGAGATGGGGTTTCACCATGTTAGCCAGGCTGGTCTTGAACTCCTGACCTCAGGTGATTTGCCTGCCTGCTGGGGTTAGGCATGAGCCACCGTGCCCGGCCAATCTGAACATCATTTTTGTAGCGAGAGACAGAACCCCAAAGAACCCACTGGGGAGTATAGGTGGATGAGGTGGGGGGTACCGAGAGGGAGTAGGAAGTAGAGGTTAAGAGCAGGGAGTGTGGGGCCAGACAGGCTGGGTTTGAATCTTGAACCCACCACTGACAGCCACGTGACCTTGGGATAGTTACCTAAACTGCCTGTGTCTCTTTTTTCATCTGTAAAGTGGGGATAATAGTACCTTCCTCAGACGGTTGCTGGTGGGAAGCCCAGTGATGCTTGTGAAGCCATGAGACAGGACCCAATATGCCACCAACGCTCCACAGATTCCGTGATCATCGCCCCGGGTTGCTGCCCTGCACGTTTCATTCTCTTTTGGGATAATGTCCCGATTTTCCACTGGGAAACTTCACCCTCTGCATTTCTCTCTCCCTTTTTTTTTTTTTTTTTTTTTTTTTAGACAGAGTCTCTCTCTGTCACCTGGGCTGGAGTGCAGTGGTGCAATCTCGGCTCACTGCAACCTCTGCCTCCCAGGTTCAAGCGATTCTCCCACCTCAGCCTCCCAAGTAGCTGGGATTACAGGCGTGAACCACCACGCCCGGCTAATTTTTGTATTTTTAGTACAATTGGGGTTTTACCATGTTGGCCAGGCTGGTCTTGAACTCCTGACGTCAGGGGATCCGCCCACTGCAGCCTCCCAAAGTGCTGGGATTACAGGCATGAGCCACCATGCCCAGCCTCACCCTCTCCACTCTTAACCACAGGGTTTAGGTGGGATTGAACCTGTTTCCTACTCCAGGGTGAACCCTGTCTCCCAGAAATCAATCAGTGTAGCAACAGTGGTTGGTTCAAGGATGTATTTGTAACCCACTGCAGAACCAATAAGGCCAAAATCACATGCTTGGAATTCTTGGAAAAAGAGACTTTCTCTTCCCAGAAGTCTTTGTGGAGTGAGAGTGTGAGAGTTGGGGCTTGTGCAGTGATCTTCTGGCCATGAAGACAAACTAGGGGTGAAGCTGACACACCCAGGGAAGCAGGGGAAAGATGCAAATCTAAGCTCGCTTGTTTGACATTGATGACGTTGGCTGAACTCCTGGATTCAACCACACCTGAACTCCCATGTGGATGTTCAGTTACAAGAGCCAATAATTCCTTTGTTTGTTTGTTCATTTGTTTGTTTAACGAAGTCTGAATAGAGTTCCTTCAACTTGGAAAGAAATCATTCCTAAGTGATATTTACAGGTGCATTTTAGAAAGAAAGTTCTCAGAACTATTACCCTTGGACATGGGAATGGGAATCTTGTATGAGAGTGAAATTTACTTTTGTGCGACAAGCCCTTGGCATTTCTCCTATGTATTCTGTCTCCCAGAGTCCCCACAGGAGCTTGAACTGTAGTTGCCCATGTGGTCTACAGGGTTGATCACACCCCTTGTGTCCTGACTGCCTTCCTTGCCCTGTTGACAGAGTTTGGCTATGTTCCCACCCAAATCGTATCTTGAATTATAGTCCCCACAATCCCTATGTGTTGTGGGAGGGACCTGGTGGGAGGTAATTGAATCATGGGGGCAGTTACCTTCATGCTATTCTCATGGTAGTGAGTGAGTTCTCACGAGATCTGATGGGTTTATAAGAGGCTTTTCCCCCTTTTGCTTGGCACTTCTCCTTGCTGCCTCCATGGGAAGAACGATGTGTTTGCTTCCCCTTCTGCTATGATTGTAAGTTTCCTGAGGCTTCCCCAGCCATGCTGAACTGTGAGTCAATTAAACCTCTTTCCTTTATAAATTACCCAGTCTCAGGTATGTCTTCATTAGCAGGTATGTCTCATGTGAGAACAGACTAATACACCTGGCTAAGTTCCCTCTCCCCTACTAGAGTTTCCTGGGATCGTATTCAGGTGAAATGCCTGCACTCAAATCCTTGCCCCAGGGTCTGCCTCTCGGGGAATCCCAAGATCTGGGAGAAACAAGAAGCACCTCCTCAGGAGCCTGTGCGAATGTGGCAACCCCGTGCCCCCACATATGTTGACTCTGCGTAATCACTTGGCCTCCTTTCTTCCTAGGACTTGTCACAAGTCATGCTTGTCTTTTTTTTTTTTTTTTTTTTTGAGACAGAGTCTCACCCTGTCACCCAGGCTAGAGTGCAATGGTGTGATCTCAGCTCACTGCAACCTCCACCTCCTGGGCTCAAGAAGCGATTCTCCTGCCTCGGCCTCCTAAGTAGCTGGGATTACAGGTGCACACCACTATGCCCAGCTAATTTTTGCATCTTTAGTAGAGACGGGGTTTCACCATGTTGGCCACGCTGGTCTCAAACTCCTGACCTCGTGATCTGTCCTCGACCTTCCAAAGTGCTGGGATTACAGGCGTGAACCACTGTGCCTGGCCGCTTTTCTTGTTGATTGACTTTTTTAAAATAAAAAAAAAGATATTTAAAAATAGAGATGAGTCTTGCTATGTTGCCCAGGTGGGTCTCCAACTCCTGAGCTAACTTGATCCTCCTGCCTCGGCCTCCTAAAGTGCTTACAGGTGTGAGTCACTGCATCCAGCCATTGTATTTGTACCCTGCTTTCCTACCTCCCCTCCATCTGCCCCCCGAGGTCCACACAGGCATCTGTCTTTCTCACTATGGTCTCCAAAGTGTGAGAATATCTGGCACATGGTGGGTACTTAAGAGATACTATCCCAGAAACCAACCATTGCCCCACCAACCTTTTTTTTTGTTGTTTGAGACAAGGTCTCTTTCTGTCATCCAGATTGGAGTGCAGTGGCATGATCACAGCTCACTACAGCTTCAAACTCCTGGGCTCAAGTGATCCTCCCACCTCAGTCTCTCAAGTAGCTAGGACTATGACAAGGAGGCCACAGGGCCTGCAGGTACAGCTGGGCACCACTGTGCCCAGCTAATTAGAAATAACTTTTTTTTTTTTTGGAGAGAGGGTGTCTTGCTGTGTTGCCCAGGCTGGTCTCGAACTCCTGGGCCCAGGCAATCCTCCTGCCTTGGCCTCCTGAAGTGCTAGGATTATAGGCCCAACTTTTTTGTTTGTTTGTTTTTGTTTTTTTTCTGAGACAGGGTCTTGCTCTGTCACCAGGCTGGAGTGCAGTGGCGTGATCTCGGCTCACTGCAACCTCCGCCTCCCGCATTCAAGTAATTCTCCTGCCTCCACCTCCTGAGTAGCTGGGACTACAGGTGCCCACCACCACACTCAGTTAATTTTTTTTGTATTTTTAGTAGAGACAGAGTTTCACCATCTTTGCCAGGATGGTCTTGATCTCCTGACCTCGTGATCTGCCCGCCTCGGCCGCCCAAAGTGCTGGGATTACAGGCGTGAGCCACTATGCTCGGCCTATAGGCCCAACTTTTGACTCAAGTCTTCGTGGTGGGCTGAGGTGAATGATACCTGGCCCCTGCTACCCCCTTTCCAGGGAGAATCTCTCACATCCTCAAGGTCAACCCCAGCAGGCCTCATGAGTGGCCCCACCCCAGTACACCAGAGATGCCACAGCATCACTTCTTAATATCGTTTAATGTTTCTCTGAGATTTGGAGGGAGGTGGGGGCCCTGAATGCTTAAGAAGGTGCAAAGTGAAGCTCTGAACTTCCCAAACGGGATCTTATTTCAGGCTGGTCATTGGCCAAGTAAAATGGAAGCCTTTGGAAGCTGCAAGATTGGCTAATTTTAGCTCAGGGCACCTGAATTCATTCCAAGTCACATCACATGGACCCCAGTGTTCCCCTCGGCTTTGTTCCCCTTACGGCAAAGGTGAGTTATGAAAGCCGCGCAGCAGCTGAGCCACTGACTCTGCGGCTCTCCACGTGTCATTTGGAAGTAGGCTGCCCTGGAGGCAGGGCTGCGCTCTCTCCAACTCAGCAAAGTCTGCCTCAGAACGGACAGCTGCGGATGACAAGGAGGCCATAGGGCCTGCGGGGACAGCGGCTTCCCTTTGTTTTATTTTTAACCGACATTAGATTCCTGTAGGTGCCCCTTGGTTAGACGTCAAGTACAGACCTCAGCACTGGATAGAGGCCGGCACTGGGCGGGGGTTGGGTGGCACATTGCTGAGAACACCAGGCTAGGTGTTCAGAGCCTGGGTTTTGAGTCTTGGCATGGCCACCCCTGGCTGTGTAGCTTGCCAAATTATGCCTCCTCCCTGGGCCTCCACACCCACACCTGTAAAATAGGCAGGATGGAGCCAGTGAGCATTAAGGTCCTTTTAGCTCTTAGAATGTGTGAGGCAGGTCATGCCTAAGCTGGCCAGGGTCCGGAGGGACAACGGAGGGTCCCCTCCTTGTCACAGCTGGAGAGAGGTGATGTGCTCTGAGCCTTGGGGACTTGTTCGTCTGCAAGGGGAACATGCTGTCCTCCTCAGAGGTGGTCTGGGTGGCTGGCACATACCTAGCCTGCTGTCACATTCTATCTGCCTGCTGGAGTGGGGCAGGCACAACATTAATTTCATTTTTTATTTGAATGTCGTTAGGCCAGGCTGGCACTCCCCCAGACCCCCTTTCCTCCCCTCAATCTCCACTCCCCTGCGAGCATGTCCTGGGGTCACTTCCCCAATACTCTTGGGCTCATCTCTTAAATAAACGACTAGGACATGGCACTCCCAGACACAGTGCCCTGAGAGGGACACAGCCTCACTTATGTAATGTCCTGGCCAGGAATGCGTGGCCTCAAAGCACCAGGAGACAGCGGACAAACACAAAATGAGCGTCCTTGTGTGCATGCTATATTCGAGTCATCATTTCAATGCCATCTAAGTCAAAAGCTGGGGAAATGGTCCAGATTACAGGAGACTAAAGAGATAGGATCCGTACATATATCTGGTATATCCCATCCTAGGCTGGACCCTGTACTGGAGGAAAAAAGTGCATAAAGGATATTGGTAGGTCAGCCGACAAAATTGGAACTGACAGTAGATTAGATTAAAGTAGTGCGTGGAAGTTAATTGTGCTGCAGTTGAGAACTGAACTGTGGTTCTGTAAGAATCTCCTTCTAAGGATCTATACACTGATGTATTTAGGGTCTCCTTGGGCTTTCCATCCTAAAATGAGGCAACTGGTTTACTTTAGAGCTTCCTACCCTTTTGCAGGGGCAGGGAGAGGAGTCAAGGATTCCTTTGAGAATCTGATGAAATTGTTAGACACTTAACACTTCAAAGTGCAGCTAACCCCCAGAGGTTCATAGACCTCTGGAACCTCATGGAAACTCCCAGCTAAGACTCCTTGGGCTGAGAGTCTTCTGCTAAGCCTTCTGGTCACCACATTCTAAAGTGCCATCTAGGCTGGTCATGGTGGGCTCACACCTGTAATCTCAACACTTTGGGAGGTTGAGGCAGGAGGATTGTTTGAGCCCAGGAGTTTGAGGTCAGCCTGGGCAACATAGTGAGACCCCGTTTCTACAAAAAATAAAAAAATTAGCCAGGCATGGTGGTGCATACCTGTGGTCCCAGCTACTCGGGAGACTAAGGTGGGAGGATTACTTGAACCCAGGAGGTCAAGTCTGCAGTGAGTTAAGATTGTGCCACTGCACTCCAGCCTGGGCAACAGAGCAAGATCCTTTCTCAAAAAAAATCAATCAATCAATTAATCAAAAATAAAGGTGCACCTAGAAAGCAGAGGGCCACGATGTGGGGAACTTACTTTCAAATTGTTCAGTAAACATATTGTTAACAATACCATGTAGATATGACAAAAATATAAATGAAGCAAAGGGGAAAGCAGATGGACAAAATGCCAAAAAAAAAAAATGGTGTTCAGGTGTTTTATGCGCTATTTTTGTTCTTGCAACTTTTTTGTGGGTTTGACATATTATGCAAGTAAAATGTTAAAAAATCAATTGCTTGGTGACTACTAATCTTTCATTAGGTGATCCTCAGGATTAGCATGTCACTGTGAGGAAGAGGAGGCAGGGAGTTTAATACGCTGCTGGAGGAAGGCAGGCCGCTGAGTGTGTGCAGCCAGGTAGCCAGGCGCTTCCAGAATGAGGCCTCATGGTGGGTGAGGTGCCCTGATGCGGTGGGCGGGTGGTGGAAAGAGATCTTAGTGAACTTACATTCAAACTTGGACTACTTGCCAATTTTGGCCAAGGGAGCAATTTTGTGGATAGTCAAGGGACAGAGTCTGTTTTTCTTTCTCACCTCTCTCCGTGTTCTTATCTGCCCCTCTCCATAGTATCAACTGTGGCAATGAGCCCTACTTCCCAGAGTCATAGACTGTCCAAACTGGGAAGGACTTTAATCCTCTCATCTAAACTTTCCCTGGGATAAATGAGAAAACGAAAGTCTGGTGAAATTGATTTGCCTAACTTTGTGTTACACAAAGTACCTGGGACACACCAAGACATCTGCTCAGGACAACATGGCAAAGTGTTGTTACAATCTCATCTTGAATCTTTTCTTTGAGGGCTTGGACGCTGTTTTAGATGAGCCTAAAAGCAGCAGCATGACAGAGTGTTCTGCTGGAAATTGGGATACTTGGATCTAACTAGATGAACTGGCTGCGTGGCCTTGGGTTGGTGGCCCTCCCTCTCTGAGCCTTAATCTCTCCATCTTTTTTTTTTTTTTTTTTTTGAGACAGGGTCTCACTCCATCGCCCAGGCTGGAGTGCAGTGGTGTCATCATAACTCACTGCAGCCTCGACCTCCCAGGCTCAGGTAATCCTCCCACCTCAGCCTCCTGAGTAGCTGGGACTACAGGCATGCGCCACCACACCCTGCTAATGTTTGTATTTTTTTTTGTGGAGATTTGGTTTTGCCATGTTGCCCAGGCTGGTCTCGTGCTCCTTGGCTCAAGTGATCTGTCCCCCTTGGCCTCCCACAGTGTTGCGATTACAGGCATGAGCCACTGCGCCAGGCTTAATATCTCCATTTTAAATTGATTTACTTAAGAATTTGTCATCCTCCTGGAGCGGTCATTGATTCCCTTGAGAATCCGATGGAATCACTGGACACTTTGCACTGTGAAATGCATGTCATCTGCAGAGGTGCACAGGTCCCTCGTGGAAACTCCCTGCTCGGATTGACTGTCTTCCAACGGGACTTCCAGTTACCATATTCTAAAGTCCTAAAGCCATCAAAATAGAGTCAATGGGTCCCCAGTATAGTCTTGCATCCCTTTCATGCCATTGAAGAATTAACTCATCCTTCACCAGCTCACTTCTTGGGCTCAACTCTGTCCGGCTAGGACACGCTGAGTCAAAGTTTCCCAGTTACCTCTGGCAACCACATCAACAACACAACACGAAAATGGCTTGCTGTAAGGGCTGTTTTCTCTTTGCCTTCAGCTGGAAGATGTCCAGCTTTGGCCACAGTCATGCCCACTGGCCTCAGAGAAAACAAGCGCTTCTGGGTAACATAAGGGACCTTTCAGCCAACAGGTGTGATGAAACTGCCTGGTAACTTGCTTGTCACTTCCACCCCATTCAATCAGCATGAAGGAAAGGCGGTTTGTCAAGGCTAGACTAAAACAATTTAGACCCATCTCCTGGGACATTACCAGGGAGAAAAAATAGAAGGTTTAATTAAGCCCCACATGCGAGCAATCAATTCCAATTTTCCATGTCTAATTTAGCAGAGAATCTCAACTGGGTGAACATTAAGACCCTACAGAATCTCATAATGGTGGTGGTGGTTCACCTAATTTTGATTTTAAATGTTTCTTTTAGTGCTGGCACACTTTGGTGAAGAGGCCTGGTAGGTGAAGCAGAGAAGGGACATGCCTGGGTAGAAGCCAGTTACAGGGATGGGCAGAGCTGTCATTAAGAAGTTTTGCACCAGGCATGCAGCACAAAAAATGTCTTCAATGAGAAGGCAGGGCAGATATGGGGGCTGATGTGGGTCCCGGACCTTCCAGTGGCTGTTAGGCTTTGTCTCTGGTTCCAGAATGAGCTTACCACCCAGTTCATAGGGCTGGGCTGGACACTGACTGGAAGGAGAGGAGACTGGGGATTCGCACATTCTTTTCAGCATCATTAATTGCAAATGTTTTGCCCCAGGAGGCAGAGCTCTGCCTGCTTTGCTGCTGGTCTTCATCCACAGAACAGTCCCTGAGCTTGCTTTGTGGAACCCAGGTCAGAAAACCACAGATCTAGTCCAATACCTGCCTGCAGCTGACTGAGGGGCAAGGGGCCTGCCCCAGGTCACACAGGAAGTGAAGACACTGGGTTTCAGCCAGCGCCCAAGCCAGCTAGCCCCCAGAAAGAGAGTAAGTGGGAGACTTTGTCCTTTTACTGTTTTGCCTAAGAGTAGTTATTAAAATGTTAATCGGGGTTGGGCGAGGTGTCTCATGCCTGTAATCCCAGCACTTTGGGAGGCTGAGGCTGCGGATCACGAGGTCAGGAGATGGAGACCATTCTGGCTAACACGGTGAAACTCCGTCTTTACTAAAAATACAAAAAATTAGCTGGGCGTGATGGTGGCGCCTGTAGTCCCAGCTAATGAGGAGGCAGGAGAATGGCGTGAACCCGGGAGGCGGAGCTTGCAGTGAGCTGAGATTGAGCCACTGTACTCCAGCCTGGGCGACAGAGCGAGACTCTGTCTCAAAAAAAAAAAAAAAGGTTAGTCTGGGCTGGGGCGCGGTGGCTCGTGCCTGTAATTCCAGCACTTTGGGAGGCCAAGGCAGGCGGATCACCTGACATCAGGAGTTCAAGACCAGCCCGGCCACATGGTGAAACCTTGTCTCTACTAAAAATATCAAATTAGCTGGGAGTGGTGGTGGGTGCCTGTAATCCCAGCTATTTGGGAGGCTGAGGCAGGAGAATTGCTTGAACCTGGGAGGCAGAGGTTGCAGTGAGCTGAGATCAAGCCACTGCACTCCAGCCTGGTGGACAGAGTGAGACTCTGTCAGTAAATAAACAAAAAAAATAATAAATAAAATGTTAGTCTGGAACAGAAACACTTCTATGGCTACTGTCCAAGGTGCCTGTGACATGGAATTTCTACCCAACACTTAGGGGAATCTGCCTGTCACTTTGTGGTGTGGAGTGGCCATCCAGGCTGGGGATTTTATAGGGTGCAGGGGATTTCCTTGTGTCATGGCCACTGGACCACTGTGTCACCTGGTGACATGTCAGCTTGGGAAAGATTGGGGTCTAAAAGAATGGGGACATGTGCCCGTATCAGCTGGGGGGACACTTGGAGGACTCCAAGGAAAGGCGGGCTCCACAGGAGGCCAAGGCTCCTTGGACACTAGATGCTAGTGCAGGGTGCTTCCTGGGTCAGAGCCCTCTGCCACGCTGCTGTCTGGCATTGCCATCAGCGGAGGACTATGCCTGGCACACAGCAGGAAATCGCAGAAAACTAGCAGAATGAATGAACAGCAAGGAAATTGTTACCAGTGGTAAAATGCTGACCACTCTCATACGTACACGACATCAGAGTGGCAGGGGCCAAACCACTTCGCTGTCACCCGTTTGGATCTTGTGCACTTTCTTCAGGAGTCCTGCAGCCGACAGCAAACTCCTGTGCAGGCCATGCCACTCTGGGGAAGTGCCATCAGGATGTCTCCAAGGTGTGTCCTGCTGGGAGAAGCCAGGATTTGACAGAATCTTGTAGGATTAATCTTGTAGGAAGGAGGGAGGGCTGTGTTGCCTGAATGGGTCAGTGGCTCCTCATCCCAAACTGGGCTTCTCACGCCCAATCCAGCCTCATCATCTCCCTAACCCACAGTCTGTGCACATCACTCTACCCTCCGTAAAGCATTCAAGGCCCCCGCCTTCTCATCCCAACCCACCTGTTCAGCTTCATCTCCCAAAATACACCTCTACTCTCCAGCCCTGCCCACGTCTCTGTGAGGCCTTTGGGAGCCCACTGCTTGGAAGTCATTGCTCCTTCCTGCCTGCTCTCAGAATATGCTGCTTTATCTCCAGTGACTCAGACCTCCATCTGCCTCCTCCCCTGGATGCAAAGGACAGACTGTTCGCAGATGAATGGACAAATAAATACATTGAAATGTGAGCTAGGAATGTCTATCCTCCCCTGGAGAAGAGTAGTCTGGGAAGCCAGCAAGTGGCAGTGACTACAATTCCCCTTGTTTCTGTGCCAAAGCTACACTGAGTCCATGGGGGCTCAGCTGTGGATGAAAAGCCAAGGTCCCCTGCAGTGTGGGAGGAACGAGCAGCGGGAACAATCCTCTCAAGGGACAACGTGGACCCCAAAATAGTTTGTCAAGGCTAAGGACTGGATAACTGGAGAACACCACACCAAGAGTCCAGGTGGCCAAGGAGGGCCTGGCTGTGCTGGCAAGTGGAGTTTCTGCCCAGGTCCCAGGTCCCACATCCCAGATCCCAGGCATGCCTGGGGATGCCTGCTCTTTCTTGAGCTCCAGGTAAGGGATGGCAGGCTTGCGGGCGTCAGCCTCAACATGTGATTTACTGCAAAAAGGCTGGTTCTGCCTTCTTAGCTACAAGTGTTCAGAACTGGCAGGAGGCAGCAGCATTGGGGAAATACCACTGGTGGTGGTGAGTGGAAGGAGAACATATTGCTCCCTCCGCAACCTGTGGAAAGGTTGGGTGGGGAGATCTGATTAGAGGGGTTTGCACTGACTGGACCTTTGATTTCCAGTGGTGGCATGGCCCAGGAAAGAGGGTCTTAGGGAAATCATGAAATTCCGTAGGCTCACTATGCAAATACCAATGGTTACCAGTTCTATGGGCATCCAGAACCCAGCCTGGGATGTTAGAGCCTCTGCTGGGAAGGAAAAGATAATGAAAGGAGACTGAGCTACTCCAGCAAGATTGGACGTGCTCAGTAGATGGGCAGAGAGAGGAAAAGGCAAGCAGCCTGGACACAGTTAGCCTGGGACATCGGGGCCCCGAGGGACAAGGATCACAGACACACAGCCTCTGTGGCCTTATGTCCCTTCAGCTTTGGGAGTCCTCCCCGGGCTCTAGAAACACCACTAGGTGGTCTATGTGGGGTACCCTTGAGTGTGTTTCAGGCAGGGTGATGGGTTGAGGTTACCATGTAGTCACGGGGGCTGCTGAGTTACATGTGCATGATAGGCAAGGCCGAGCCCTCCAGGATTAGGTCGTTGACGTCATTCATGAGCTCGTGTTCACTGGCCACTTGGGGGTCCAGGAGTTCAGATTCACTGGCCAGACCAGTGTTTTGGAGGTGGCGGAGGCGGGCCTGAAGCTGCTCCTGCTCCTTCTTGAGCTCCAGGTAGGAGTGGGAGAAGGTGTGGAAGATTGACGTGGCCGGGAAGGCCATGATGAGGATCCCGCTCAGGATGCTGCTGAGGGCCACCATCTGGCCTGGCACGCTGCGGGGCACCATGTCCCCGTAGCCCACCGTTGTCATGGAGATGATGGCCCACCAATAAGAGGCGGGGATGCTGGTGAACTCCAGCACCCGCCCAGACTCCTTCTCGGCCACGTAGACCAAAGGGGAGAAGAGGGTGACGGCCACAGCCAGGAAGAGAAGGAGCAGGCCGAACTCACGTGTGCAGCGGCGCACGGTGAGCCCCAGCGTCCGCAGCCCCAGCGAGTGGCGAGCCAGGCGCATCACGTAGAGGATGCGCAGAGCCCGCAGCACACGCAGGACCAGCCCCACCTTCTCCAGGTAGGAGCTCCCGCTCGGCCTGTCGCCGTCCTCCGGGGGCTCCTCAGACACCGCCAGCGACACGTAGTATGGGGAGATGGCCAGGATGTCGATGATGTTCAGGGGCCCCTGGAAGAACTGACACTTGTCTTGGGCCTGGACGAACCGCAGGCAGAACTCCAGGGAGAACCAGGCCACGCAGACGGTCTCCACGATGAAAATATAGTAGCACTTCCGAGAGCATTCACCCTGCGGGGAGAAGAGGCAGCAATGTGGGGTAGAGAGAGGACCTGCAATAGCGCTGGAAATCGGGGGACAACTTCGAGCCTTGTGCTGTAAACTTATGCCCATGAGCTTTGGGCTGTAAACTTAGTCGTCCACCAGAACCTCCTTTTACACAGTTTTCCAGCTGTGGCTGGGTACACAGCAGATCGGCCAGGTCAGAGACCGTTCTTTGTGGCTTCCTTTGCCGCTAGGTGTGGCCAAATATGACTAAGTCCTCACCTCCGGACTGGAAACAGAAGTGATGCAAACCACCTCTGGATCTCACTCTTTTTTTTTTTTTGAGATGGAGTCTCGCTCTGTCACCGAGGCTGGAGTGCAGTGGCGCAATCTCGGCTCACTGCAAGCTCCGCCTCCCGGGTTCATGCCATTCTCCTGCCTCAGCCTCTCCGAGTAGCTGGGACTACAGGCGCCCGCCATCACGCCCAGCTAATTTTTTGTATTTTTAGTACAGACGGGGTTTCACCGTGGTCTCGATCTCCTGACCTCGTGATCCGCCCGCCTCGGCCTCCCAAAGTGCTGGGATTACAAGCGTGAGCCACCGCGCCTGGCCAGATCTGACTTTTCCACACTCTTTCCATCCTACCTGTGAGCCGGGACAGCACAGATGGGTCTGCAACCCAGCTTAGAAGAGAGGACTGGACCAGCGCCCCAGGGGAGGAGGGAACATCAAGGCGAGAGAATCTGGAATAAGAGTTGTCTATACCCGCCTACCTCCCTCACCTTGGGACTATTGCACAAGAGAGAAATTTGGTTTAAAACTATTCTAGTTTGAGGTCTCTTTGTTATAGCCGCCAGCCTCTACCTTAATAACGTTAAGGGGGGATCATGCACTGCTCTCCTGCTGTTACTCAAGCCACATAGCAATGTTGTGAGCAGGCAGCGTGACCCCATTTGACAGCCCAGGAAGTTGGTCACAGCAGTGAAGTGACTTGCCTGAGCTCACATACATAGGAGGTGGTACCAGGGTCTCTTAGCCACTATTGGCTATTCTGTAACTTTGTTGTTTACCACCCCTCATTCACTTAGCCAACAGAAATGTATGGAGGGCCCACTTTGTGCCAGGCATGGTGCTAACCCCTGAGCATTCTGTGACTAGACAAACAGATATCGTTTCTGATAGCTTGAAGGTTAGTGGGGCAGAGAGTGTTCCCGAATCCCCAGGACAGCCCTTGGGATGTGTGATTGCTGCCTTTGACATGTGGGATTCCAGCTCAGCGGTTTCGCTGGGTCGGTGCCATTCTGCGTTCTGTATTTTGTTCTTCCTCCCCCGTAGTTCAGGGTAGTTCCACCAGCCCTTCTGCCACTCAAAGTGTGGACCTTGAGCCAAAAGCATCAGCCTCCCTGAGGAGCTTGTTAGAAACACAGCATCTCAGGCCCCACCCCATCCCACGGAATCGTATTCTGCAGTTAAGATCTCCAGGTGACTCATGCAAATTGAAGTTTGACAGGCACTGTTCTACTGTGTGGTTCTCAACCTTCGCTGCATGTTGGAATCACCTAGGGGTTCCTTGAAACATTCTGCTGCTTGGGCAGGGTCCTCCCAAGATTCTAATTTAATTAATCTAGGTTTGAACTGAGCAGTAGAATTTTCCAGAACCCCCATGGATAATTCAAATGTGGAGCCAGGGTAGAAAGCTTTCCTATAAATATTTTACACACACACACACACAAACACACACACACAGACACACAGATATGTATACTTGATGGATGAATGGGTGAATGGCCGAAGCAACTTCTCTGTGTAAAAGGCAAGATGTTGACAACCACAGTTTTCTTTGGATTAAAATGCTCTGAAGTGGAAAAAGAAATTATTTCCAGTGCCCACAGAAATCATAAATTGAAATGTTCTTTATGCCTGGCTGCTGGAGAAAGAGAAACAGACCGAACAATGCCAGTTTCTATTTGCCTGTCCAGGGCAGGGCACCTTTCTGGCTGGACTTCTGTGTGGACTATTGCAGGGGTGGGAGGCAGAGGCAGCACTGCCAAGGGGTGGAGTCCAGAGTGTTCCATCCTCTTCTTTGGAAACTGAAGCACAGAGAGGGGCAGTGGCCACTGCAAAGCCACACAGCAAGGTTTTAGCAAGATTGGAGAATCAGGAACTTTCTGTGCCCTACCTGCCTTCAAGCCCCCCAGAAACCATGTCTGCTTGTCTAGTTACAATACTCTCAGAGCCTAGCACAGTTTCAAATCCCATCTTTTCTGCTTACTTGGGCAAATCACTTGTCTCCTCTGGACTTACAGTTGGCTAACCTCTGAAGGGCTGTCATGATTAATGGAAATTATGCATATAAAGCCATTAACAGGACCGTGTACCTAGCAGGCACAGGATGCACTGTAGCCATTTGAACACAGTCATACATTGGTCATGGACCACAGACTGCCTGGTCAGCGTAAGGGTAGCAATGCCTTCTTCCTATTGCTGGGTATTACAGGAAGATGAGGGGATTCTCCAACCCACCGAGAGGTCTTTGCCATGACTCCCCAAGGTTTGCTTCAGGATCCTGAAGGGCTCAGAAGTTTTGGGTTCTGATTCCCCAGCCCTGCTACGAACTTGCTGTGTGACTTTGCAGCGGCCACTGGCCCTGTCTGTGCTTCAGTTTCCAATGCAGAGTTTGGAACAGAATTGGTATTTCTGAAAGCTGATTTGGAAACCCGGGCACCAGAAGCCCGCAGGGTGGTTGTTGTAAATGCAGATTCTTGGGCCCCCATCGTAAAATCCAAACCTTAGGGTGGGCCTGGGAATCTACATTTTGGCAACTCCCCCATTCATTCTGAGGCACCTGGAAGGTTTTCAGACTCTGAGCTAGATTCTGCCTACAAGGTTTCTTTCTTTGCAGACATCCTGGGAGTTTCTCCCTAGGCTTAAAATACTTATAGCCTGGGAATAACTTTTCCACACCGATGACCTGATAGCTCAGGAAGGTGACTCCTGAGAGGCCGAGAAGGCTCTGCTGGGTCCTCCTCCTGCCTGTGGGGCTGGCGTTTGGACATTCAAGCCATGCACACCGGCTCCTCCCCTCCCCTGGCCTGGCCCTCTGGCCACCTCTCTGGACTGCAGCAAGGGCTCTGCTCTGCCACGTCACTGCACCTGCATCAGGCTCTGCTGTGCATCCTAAATCCAGCCTCCCAGCACTGGTCCCTCAGAAATGGCAGCATTGGGGCAGGGGGTGTTTATGGAGTGTGGGCAGAGGAAATAATTCCCAGCTTAGCAAACACTGGAAGAAAAGAAAAAAGGGGAAAGAAGGAAAGAAAAAAGTTCTCCTTTCTCCATTTGTGGAAGTTCTGTGCTTAAACCCAGAAAGTTCCAGGTCCTAGGAACCCCCTGGGCCCTGGGCACACCCGGATGGTTGGTCACCCTATTCCTAGCCCTTGTCACAGGCAGAGCGAGGTGTGTTCTGGCTCCTTCCTGCAATGAAGAGGAGCAAGTGTTGGCCCGGAGAAGGCCCAGGGTGTGAATGATGAAATAACACGGATGAATCCCACAGGCATGAGGTAGAGCAAAGCAAGCCGGGTATGTGTTTCCATTTGCAGGACGCTCGAGAACAGGCAGCCTCATCTAGGGTGCACAAAGCGATCAGAACAGTGGCTGCCTCTGGGTAGTGTAGGGATGGCCTGTGAAGGGCCACGAGGGAGCATTCTGCGATCGCGGAAATATTCTGTACTCACAGGGGAGAGGCTGACACGGGTGTATCCGTTTATTAAATTCTACACCTAAGATTTGTGCATTTCAGTGCATGTACATTTTACCTGTACAACTGTAAAAGAAAAATAGTAACAAATGATGATAAGTGATTTGAGGTGGAGAGGGGATGGAAAGAGAGGAAACAAGAATGGCAGAATATTGGCTGGGCACAATGGCTCACGCCTGTAATCCCAGCACTTCGGGAGGGCAAGGCAGGTGGATCACCTGAGGTCAGGAGTTCGAGACCAGCCTGACCAATATGCTAAAACCTTGTCTCTACTAAAAATACAAAAATTAGCCAGGCATGGTGACACATGCCTGTAATCCCAGCTACTTGGGAGGCTGAGGCAGGAGAATCGCCTGAACCTGGGAGGCGGAGGTTGCAGTGAGCCGAGATTGCACCACTGCACCGCAGCCTGGGCGATAGAGCGAGACTCCATCTCAAAAAAAAAAAAAAAAAAAGGCGGCAGAATATTGACCATTGTGTGTAGCTGAGTCAGGATGGAGTCACGGTTTCCCAGAGGTTCCTTATATTATTCTATGTACTTTGTAAATGTCTGAAGTTCTCCATGATGAAAAGTTAAAAAACAAAAATAAAGGATAATCAAAACCACAATAAGAGACAATTTGACATCCACTAGGATGGCTAGAATCATAAAGACAGACAACAGCCAAGTGTCGGTGAGATTGTGGAGAAACTGGAACCCATCACTGCTGGTGGGATGGAGGTAAAATGGGGCAGCAGCAGTGGAAACAGTTTGGCGGGGCCTCAAAGGTTAAACAGAGTTACCATGCAACCCAGCTGTTCCACTCCTAGGTGTATAGCTCAGACAAATGAAAGCACATGTCCACACACAAACTTGTACACAGGCCGGGTGTGGTGGCTCACAACTGTAATCCTGGCACTTTGGGAGGCTGAGGCATGTGGATCACCTGGGGTCAGGAGTTTAAAACCAGCCTGGCCAACATGGTAAAACTCCATCTCTACTAAAAATACAAAAATTAGCCAGGCATGGTGTCAGGTGCCTGTAATCCTAGCTACTCGGGAGGCTGAGGCAGGAGAATCACTTGAACTCAGGAGGTGGAGGTTGCAGGGAGCCAAGATTGTGCCACTGCACTGCAGCCTGGGCGACAGAGCTAGACTCTGTCTCAGAAAAAAACAAAACAAAACCCAAAAAAACTTGTACACAAAAGCCTATAATAGCTCCAAAGTAGAGACAACTTAAATATCCATAAACTGATGAGTGAATACATAAAATGCGGCCTATTCATACAATGGAATAGTAGTCAGCTGTGAAAAGGAATGAAGGGCTAAATCATGCTACAACATGGATGCACCTTGAAAACACGATGCTGAGTGAAAGAAGCCAGACACAGACACCACGTGTTGGATGATTCTATTTATGTGAGATGTCCAGAGCAGGCGAATCCACAGAGACAGAAAGCAGAGGGGTGGGTGTCCGGGGCTGGATGGAGGAGGAAGGTAGCAGTGATGGCTGGACATCTCCCTGATGATACTAAACATCACCGAATGGTGCACTTTAAAAGGGCCAGTACTGTGGTAAGGGAGTTATAGTCTGAGTCTGAGCTGGCTGAACACTCCTGGGGGAGGCAGGAAGTGGGAGTAGTGGGGATCCCACTGCCTGGCCCGCACCTGTTTCACGCAGCAGCAGAGCGGGGCTTCCTGAGGGCAAAGCCGCTGCCTGGGGCTCTGCAGGTGCAATGAGGGCCAGTTCTGGAAGCTCCATCTGGGAGGGGCTCAGGGCCCACAGTCTTGACCTTGGAGACTTCCTCATCCCGCTCTGTCCCTTCCAGCAAAATCCTGCCAGTCCCACTTTGGAACGTGGCCACCTGTCACTTCTGCAGCTCCTTAGTCAGGGCTGGTCCATTCCGCAGCTCGGCATCCCTCCCTCCCTTCCCTCCTGCTGTGAGTTCACCATTTGTGCCTCTGGCCCTGGCCTGAGGCCCTGAGCTGTTTCCTCCGAGGCTCTCCTGGGGCCTGGATGTGCTGACTCACTTGTCTGCCCACTCCTTTAGCCACTTTTCTCTCAGCCAGCCATGCCCTCCGCTACCCTCCCCTCCTTTATTCCACTCCCATGGGCCTCCCCCCAGGCACTAGTCACCCTGAGCCACAATCCCTCCTCCCCAGGATCTCCCCTCCACTCCCTGCCCACTCCTTCTAGCAGCTGTCCCCCCTTCCCAACCCTGGGACACAAGGGCTCTGAGAGTGCTGGAACCAACCAGACGGGGTCAGCCCCACCGTGGGAACTGGCCCATGAGTCATCTCTCTGAAGGTGTCTTCCCTTCTGTGAAATGGGGAAGGTCACTCTCATCCCACAGGGCAATTGTGGGCACGGAGGAGACCTGCTGAGGGATGCTGCGGTGTAGGAGCTTCCCCAATCTACGCTGCTTCTCTTCCTGCTCAGTCCTTTCCCGCCGTTGCCCTCCGGTTCAGGCCCTGCAGCTGATCCATCATGGGCTCTCCATGGCCTTCACCTTGGGTGGGTTGGATGGCTGACTTCTCTTCTAGAGGTTCCAGCAAATTCTTACTAGAAAGCAGCTGCCACTGGGCTGGGCATGGTGGCTCACGCCTGTAATCCCAGCACTTCGGGAGGCTAAAGTGGGCAGATCACTTGAGACAAGGGAGTTTGAGACCAGCCTGGCCAATGTGGGGAAACCCTGTCTCTGCTAAAAACACAAAAATTAGACAGGTGTGGTGGTGCCCGCCTATAATCCCAGTTACTCGGGAGGCTGAGGCACGAGAATCACTTGAACCCAGGAGGTTGGAGGAGAGCTGAGATTGTACTACTGTACTCCAGCCTGGGCAACAGAGCAAGACCCTGTCTCAAAAAAAAGAAAAAAAAAAAAAAGCAGCTGCCACTGAGGGAGCATTACTAGCTTAGCTGCTGTCAGGCAAGTTACATAACTTCTTGAGGCCCAGTTTTCTGATCTGTAGAATGGGATAGCGGTGAGGATTAAATTGGGAAACAGGGAAATGACTAGCACAGGGCCAGGAGCCCAGCAGAGGTCTAAGAAGTATCCACTGACTCTGAATCTCACAGTGGTTCTCCTGGTGTGGGGAGGGCGGGCCGCCATCCCATCGCCTCTGTGCTGGTGTCCCCTCAGCAGTCACCGAAGGAGAGACCTGGGGACTCTCCCAGTGTCCAGCATAGGCCTGGCCTGTGGGGGCCCTTCCTGAACGACTTGTGAATGAGTGTGGGTGGCGGCGTCTGCACGGGGCATTTGCGGGGGACTGGGAGTTGGACCTGCAGAGGTGGGGGGAGTGTGAGGAGGCAGAGGAAACAGTGTCACCTGCAGAGCACCATGGAGGCCCCAGGCCAGGAAACAGGGAATATTGCTTCTTGGCTGGGACATAGGGAGAGACACAGATGTAGGAAAAAAAACCAAAAGCAACAAAACTAGGATAAGTTAGCTAGAGCAATTACCAAATGCCACCGAGCACAGAGAAGCTCCAGAGAGCAGGCCAGTTCTTTAGGAAGCTGATTCATGGTCCGAGAAAGCAACAGAGGAGGAGGCAGGAGCTGGCTCTCGTACGGGGCCTCTTACTAAAGGGTGAGGAGGCAAGGAGGTGGAAATGGCAGCCCGAAAGGTGAGCTGCATCCCGGGGAGGGGGCCCCAAGAGTCCCGCCTGGTCTTTGAAAAATCTCTGTGGGCCAGGCACAGTGGCTCATGTCTATAATCCCAGCACTTTGGGAGGCGAGGGCTAGTGGATCACCTGAGGTCAGGAGTTCGAAACCAGCCTGGCCAACATGGTGAAACCCCGTCTCTACTACAAATACAGATATTAGCTGGCATGGTGGCGGGTGCCTGTAGTTCCAGCTACTCAGGAGGCTGAGGCAGGAGAATCGCTTGAACTCAGGAGGCGGAGGTTGCAGTAAGTTGATATTGTGCCACTGCACTCCAGCCTGGGTGACAGAGCGAGACTTCATCTCAAAAAAAAAAAAAAAGAAAAAGCCAGGTGTGGTGGTGGGCGTCTGTAGTCCCAGCTACTCGGGAGGCTGAGGCAGGAGAATGGCGTGAACCCGGGAGGCGGAGCTTGCAGTGAGCCGAGATCGCGCCACTGCACTCCAGCCTGGGTGACAGAGCAAGACTCTGTCTCAAAACAAACAAACAAACCTCTCTCTGTGCCTTGCTTCCCCAGCCCTCCACCTTAGTAAGACACTGAAATGTCTACAGTCCAGGATGAGACGGAAGGCGAGGACCAAAGAGCCTGCGCGGTTCTGCTCCCTCACCCCACCATGGTTCTGCAGAGACATCACCAAGGGCACTTTACTCGGTGGCCATAGGGTGTGCATGTCCCTTTGACAATATCCCTGAAAGCCCCAGGCAATGCTATGGGGCAGGAGTAGCACCCAAGGTGGGAGGAGAACTGTGGGAAGGCTGGCAGGGCTGGTCCTAAGCGTGGCGAGTTCCCCTACTTCTCCCACCGGGTCTCCAGCCAGAACAGGCCCTCAGAAAAGACGCACTGAAAGCCAGAACAGAGGAGGAATGGGGACAGACACTGGAAGGGGAGGGAGAGGACATTTGAGCCACCGGCCCCTGACTTGGCCATTGCTATTCAGGTTGAAGGGAGCCAGGGAGGGGGACTGGTGAGCAGAGCAGCAGAGCAGGTGCAGGGGTGTGAGCCCAGCCCCAAGGGGGAGCAAAACAACAAGCGTCCACTGTGTGCTGGCCCCTGATATACAGGCTCTCATTCAGTCCTCAGCACCACCCTTTGAATAGTATTATGATTGTTCTCTTTGCTGGGTGAGGAAATAGAGGCACAGAGAAAGGAAAGGACTTGTCCAAGGGCAGAGCCAGGAGTGGGAGAGCTGGGACTCAACCCAGGATGAGCAGATTAAAGATGCTGGCCCTTTCCATGACCTGATACTATCTGCTGTGGTTGGGATGTCTTAGTAGCAGGAAAGAGGAAGAAAGACGGTCCACTGCAGGTGGCCAGTGGTGTTCAGGCTGCCAGGAGGGAGGGAAAGGCAGAGCTGCCAGGCCAGGGCTGAGGCCACATGGAGAGGGTGGGAGGGATGAATGGCAGGGAGGACAATGAAGGCAGAGGGGAAGAAAGAACCTGGGAAACTGCAGCAAATAGACCAGGACAGGAGGCTGCAGGTGCCCAGGGCTGGAAGGACATTAGGGACCAGTCAGCCTGTAAAATGACAAGTCCAGACCATCATTTTACCAGCAGGAGGTTGAGGTCCAGGGGCAGATGTGACCTGCCCTGGATCTCCCAGTGCATTCAAGCGAGAGTCAGGGTTCAGTGTGGTGGCTCAAGCTTATAATCTCAGCACTTTGGGAGGCAGAGGCGGGCGGATCACCTGAGGTCAGGAGTTCGAGACCAGCCTGGGCAACATGGTGAAACCTCATCTCTACTAAAAATACAAAAATTAGCTAGGGATGGTGTTGGGTGCCTATAATCCCAGCTACTTGGGAAGCTGAGGCAGGAAAATTGCTTGAATCCGGGAGGTGGAGGTTGCAGTGAGCTGAGATCACACCACTGCGCTCTAGCCTGGGTGACAAAAGCAAAACTCCACCTCAAAAAAAAATAAGCGTCAGGACTAGATCTCAAATCCTGCCTATTCAAAGGAGTCTGTGTGGCAGCTGTGGGAACAGAATCCTGGCTTCATGTCTCAAACCCATCTTGTTCCTTGGAGGTGGGGGTCGGTCTTTGGAGTGTGTCTTTCTATCTTTAGCTGTCAACATGAAGCAGGTCATCAGCGCTGGATGGATAAACCAATAGTGGCATATACATACAGTGGAATAGTATTCGGCCATGAAGAGGAACGAAGGTCTGACACATGGCACAGTGCATGGACCTTGAAGACATGATGCTGGAGGAGGAAGCCAGTCACAGAAGGCCACACCTGGCATGATTCCATTTCTACGAAATGTCCACAATAAGCTAATTCATGGAGATAGAAAGCAGATGGGTGGTTGCCAGGGGCTGGCGGGAGAGGAAGGAGAAGAGACTGCCTAGTTGGGACAGGGTTTTCTTTTGGAATGCTGAGAAAAAGCTTTGGAACTAGATAGAGGTGATGGTGGCTGCAGAAGATTGTGATTGTACTAAATGCCACTAAATTGTTCCCTTTAAGGTGCTCAATTTCATGTTATGTAAATGTCAACTCAAAAATGAAGCAGGGGGCTGGGGTGCAGTGGCTCATGCCTGTAATCCCAACGCTTTGGGAGGCCGAGGTGGGAGAATCACTTGAGCTCAGGAGTTTGAGACCAGCCTGGCCAACATGGTGAAATCCATCTCTACAAAATGTGCAAAAATTAGCCAGGCGTGATGATGCCTGCCTGTGGTCCCAGCTACTCAGGAGGCTGAGGTGGGAGGATCGCTTGAACCCGCGAGGCAGAGGCTGCAGTGAGCTGAGATTGTGCCACTGTACTCCAGCCTGGGTGGAGACAGAGTGAAACCCTGTCAAAAAAAAAAAAAAAAAAAAACAGGGCTGCTCAGAATCTAAGCTCCAAGGAAATAAGAAATTTGTCTTCTCTCCAGCACCCAGAAGAATGGACTTTAGTAGGCAGTCAGTGACTGTTGTTGAAGGATGGTAAAGGATGAATGTTTGGTTTCCTGTTAACTACTACCAAATGAATGAATGAATGATGATCAGTATGACAGACTTTCGCTGAGCACCTCTGTGTGTCAGCACTGTCCCAGCTGCTTTATGCACCACATGACCCCTTGAGGGAGGTGCTTAGAGCACCCCCATTTCATAGAGGAGGAAACTGAGGCTCAAGGAGGTTAAGTGACTTTCCTAAGATCACTGGGTTAGTCATGGCTGAGGCCAAAATTGAAACCCAGGGCGTCTGGCCTTCGCACCATCATGCTGGCCTGAGAGCTGTTTGACAAATTCTGGCTGCCTCAGAAGCACAAAGTGCCCCCGATGCTGAGGTTCTAGACTAGAGGCGAAGTGGCCCAGAATTGAAAGTTAGGGCCGGGCATGGTGGTTCACGCTTGTAATCCTGGCACTTTGAGAGGCCAAGGCAGGCAGATTGCTTGAACTCAGGAGTTTGAGACCAGCCTGGGCAACATGGGGAAACCTTGTCTTTACAAAAAATTAGCTGGGTGTGGTGACACACACCTGTAGTCCCAGCTACTTGGGGGGCTGAGGTGGGAGGATCACTTGAGCCCAGGAGACGCAGGCTGCAGTGAGCTGCCAAGATCATGCCACTGCACACTAGCCTGGTGATAAAGTGAGACACTGTCTCAAATTTAGAAAAAGAGAGAAAGAAAGAAAGAGAAGGAAAGAAAGGAGGAAAAAGAAAAGGAAGGTAGGAAGAAAGAAAACGAAAGGAAAGAAAGATAGTATCAGTGTTGTGCAGTCATAGGGGGTTGGATTTTAAAGCCAATCAGAGGTGAGTTCAAATCTTAGCTCTGCCACTTACTGTGAGCTTAAGAAAGTGATAAAACCTCTCTGAGCCTCAGTTTCCTCATCTGTAAAATGGGGGTAGAAGTGGTATTCACTTCCCCTTGCTGCCACAGGGATGAAATCAGTCCATGGTGTGAAATGCCAGCTTCATGAGCGGCAGTTAGGAGGCAATGGTTCTTTCATACTTTTGGGGAAGAGTCTCCCTGGGAAATCCAGAACTTTAAAATCCGGTGCCCCTTAGAAGAGCTCAGGTAATGGCTTGGTCCTTCCTGTCTACACTGCCTCTTCCCTTCTCCATTGTAATTTTATTTTGAGATGGAGTTTTGCTCTTGTTGCCCAGGCTGGAGTGCGGTGGGACAATCTTGGCTCACTGCAACCTCTGCCTGAGGGTTCAAGTGATTTTCCTGCCTCAGCCTCCCAAGTAGCTGGGATTACAGGCACATGCCACCACACCTGGCTAATTTTTTTGTGTTTTTTAGTAGAGATGGAGTTTTACCATGTTGGCCAGGCTGGTCTCGAACTCCTGACCTCAGGAGATCCACCAGCCTTGGCCTCCCAGAGTGCTGAGCTTACAGGCATGAGCCACTGCACCCAGCCTCCACTGTAACTTGCAATCTCTGGCACAGATCTTTTACCCCACTATCGGGTTTATGCCAAGAGACATTGCTATGAGAAGGCAGAAAAACAGAAAACTGCTTACAGCAAAGGTCCATCCATTGTTTCTGTTTCTGATGGAAGAGTTCTGTGGGTGAAAGCCCTGGGGTCTGCTCCCCAACCCATCGTGACATTAATTCTTCAGCGTGGATGCTATCAGGATCAATTTACAGGACACAGGCCCCACACTAAACGGCCACTGCCTGTCCCCAGAAGCAGCTGGTCCCTCTTAGACTGACATTCCCTGAGGGCAAATAAGGAATACAAAGCACGCGTGTCCAGGAAGAGGCCATCATCCTTTCACGTAAATGTAAGGTCACCGTCTTGGGAGAACAAAGACTGCACCGTCCTCAGCCTCCCTGCTCTCTGAATTATTATCTAAACAGGAACACAGACACTCTCCAGGCAGCACCTCAGCCTGTCTCTGGGCACGCACACAAAGGCGCTTTCACTAAGGAGAAAGCATAAAGCTATTGTGGCTGGGCCCGGGCATAAATCTCTCTTGTCCCAGGAGGAGACTTGGCTCCCTGATCCTGGGCTGAAACTTCGGCTGCACAGGTCTGCAGGCCCACCTCTCCCCTCTAATTTGATTTCCCGAGTCACTGTCAAGCCGGGCCTGGGTTCATACCCTGCGTAATTTTCAAAGCATTAGGTTTTGAAAAGATCTTGGCCCTCTGCACAACCGAAATCCTGGCTCCTACACAGTTTCTCCCCTCTCTGGAAATGTCTAAGAGGAACAGGCTTGTGGGCATCCAGGGGCCTTTCTTTCTTAACTGGGATCAGGGCACCCTTAAGAAATGGGGTAGGAAGGTCACTTGTTTTGTCTCAATCTTTGTACTGCAGAGTCCACACATAAATATTTCTGTGAACAAGCAGGCTCTTAAATCACATGCTTTTATGCTGTAGAATGAAAAAATGCCTATGATTGCCATTATCGTCTTCTCCATGGGAAAACAAGCTGTTTAAAGGTCCAAATATTTTGTGGGGTTTTTTAGGGCCAAACTTTTGTAGGTTGGACAAGACACATTTTATTCAACCCATATGTACTGGGATCCTACTGTGTGTGAGGCATGGGCTGTTCTCCATTTAAGTCCTTTCTATCTGGCAAGTTCTCTGATCCTGTTGTCTTGCCCTGGGACATATCTTTAAGTGAAAAGAACTTAGGTAGGCTGGCAACTGTTATGAGCCAAATAGAGCAAGCACGATCTTATGTATGTGTTTACTTTCTCTCTCGGTTGATTACAAGTTAAGCTCCAAACCTTAAGATGACAGGCAGCCCTGGGGGAGCTCGGTGCTGGAGGGGAGTGATTTTTTAAATCAGGAAACAATCTAGTTTTCTGTTTGAAGCTTTCCAATAACCCTCTCAACCAAATGCTAGGTTCTTATTTCACTTCTCAGACCATCTGGCCCCTGGGAGGGGGGAGGGTGTCTCGGGGTCTCCTGTAACTCCCTGCAAAGGGGATGAAGGTGTGGGCAAGCAACACTTTTTGCTCTGGCCTCCTGGGGCAGAGTGACTTACAAATCAGCTCATCTGTGAGTTTCCCAACCAGTGAGACTGGCCCAGACACTGAGCACTGCAGGGAAACTGAGGCCGGGGACCTTTGCATCATTGGTGTTCTTACCGTGGAGCTCCGAGGAAAATAAATGGCCTGTGCCTCAGTTTCCTCATCTGAAAATAGAGTGGGGATGACCAGGAGAATGTCAGCTCAAGAAGGCAGGGATTTTATGTTTTTGACCTGGTCTAAGGCTTAGCACAGAGTGCTATTCAGTAAACACATGTTGAGTTCACTGGGTGAGTAAACCTTCGAGGTGATGTTACCCATTTCACAGAGGGGGAGACAGCCTCAGAGAGGAGGTGGAGTGATTTGCCTGTAGTCACAGAATCGGGAGAGCCGGGAGAGGTGACACTGGGTCTGTCTGGCCCACTGTGTCCATACATGGCTGAGGGCCACATAATGACTTTCATGATGAGCCTTGGGCACTTTTGCGTTTGTAGGACTCCAAAAAAAAAAGATGAAAAATTATCTTTTATGACTGATGGCCTAATAATGAATATAACCCACGTTGGATAATATTCATTTTTTTCTTCTTATTTTAAGACCTGAAGGCATTTTCGTGGGCCCCTAAAAGACATCTCCGCCCAGGCACCCTGCGGGATGGAGCCGTGGGTCCCATCAGAGGCCACTCACCTGGTCCTCCTCTGCCCTGAGGTCGGGCATGGTGCTGACACACAGGCTGACGGCCGTGGTGGCCACGAAGAGGATGGAGAGGCAAGCGAAGACCTTCCCGGGCAGCCCGGACTGCGGGTTTTCCACCATCTCGCGCAGCCGGTTCATGCAGAGGCCCCAGCGGGAGGAGTGCGAGGCGGGGCGGCGGGTCTCCCTCTGCTGCCTCAGTACCTCCTCCCTGTGCAGCTTGGCCAGCTCCTCCAGCTCCTCTAGCTTCCTCAGCAGCTTCCGCAGGCAGCACCTCTCCAGGTGGGCCTCCTCGATGCCCCAGTAGGCCAGCTCCTCCTGGAAGGACAGCGCGCACATCTCCCGCAGGAGCACCAGCTTCCCGGCCGCCAGGAAGCTCACGATCACCCCGAAGGCGCTGGGGCTCCTGTCGAAGAAGAACTCCTGGCTGTCCTCGTCGTAATCATCGCAGAGCTGCGTGATCTCCTCGTAGCTCCGACAGAGCCTGAGTTTGCTCAGGCGGCTCAGAGGGAACTGGTCCAGTGTGCTCCAGGGGAGGAGATACCTCCTGCCCCCAACGTTGATCAGGATCTCCTTCTTCAGGTCCACCGGGGAGGCGCCCAGGGCACCCACCTTCCGCACTCTCTGGTAGTAAAGGCCCTTGATGGACGGCGTCTCCATGGGGCTGCACAGGAGCTGACTCCAAGGGCTGTGGGAACCATAGTGGTGGTGTCTGGGATGCAGGCTCCGTTCTCTGGCAGGCATGGGCATTGCTGAAGACCGCCAGGTGGGAAGCGCTGGGTTTACCAGTCTGACACCCAAACGACAAAGAGCAAGAAAAAGGAAGGGAAGTGAGTTTTGGGGCAAAGAGTCCTGGATGTCACAACTGCAGATATTCTTGCATGTGTTTTCCTGTGACTGCATCTGCATGGCTTGTTCCTTTAACCTTTAGTTCAAGACATATTTATTGGGCACCTACTACGTGCTTGAGATACATCAGTGTACAAAACCCTTCCCTGGTGGAACATCTACTGACATCTCAGAAGGATGTCTCCAGAACAGACGTTGCACGGATGGGGACTTGAGTAATTCAGTCCTGAGCTGGACAAGTCAGAGTGGTGCCACTTCTGGGCTCTGTGGTCTCAGGTATGTGGCTTAACCTCTCTGATCTCAGCATCATTCATTCAAATGACAAGACTCATACTAATCTAGCAAGATACAGGTGCTTAAAAATAGAGCTTAAGAATGTAGGCTCTCAAGTTCACTGGCAGGGACCGACCCCTCATGGACTGCCAGCACAGGTGGGTAACTCAGTGTCTCTGAGTCCTTTGCTTTATCCATATGACTGGGGCAGTTTGAGTGCCCACATCGTAGGGCATGGCAAGGGTTATATGCAGTAATATACAAGAAAGTGTGTATTAATAACACTTTTAGATGCTTCTGACATGCCTGGCTTCACCTAACTCACCTCAACAACCTCATGAGGTAGACATAAGAGCTCCACTTTATAGATAAGGAGGTTGATGCGTGGAATGCTTGCGTGTCTTGCCTACTGTTTAGCAAGCACCTGACACCAGGGAGGTTCGGCAAGGGTCTGTTAAAGGTTCGAGCAGACCAGGAATGTGACTGTCCTTAGCAAGCATCTAAGCATCTATGTCTCAGGAGGAGCTCCACCAGTCTCGCTTAATCCCTCTTGGTTGCTTCCTCATTTGGGGAGGCCTTTGCTAAGGGGATGGAGGAGCATTGCATACTTGCAATCACAGTAATCCTCCATGTTCGTTGCGTGCTTGCCTCAGCCATCCTTGCTGTGTGACCTCCAGCCAGTTACTCCCCGTCTCTGGGCCCGCAGGCTTTTATCTGCAGAATGAAGGGGCCTCCAGCTGCAGTGGTTCATGCCTGTAATCCCAGCACTTTGCGAGGCAGAGGCAGGCAGATCATCTGAGGTCAGGAGTTTGAGACCAGCCTGGCCAATGAAACCCTGTATCTACTAAAAATACAAAAATTAGCTAGGCATGGTGGCATGTGCCTGTAGTCCCAGCTACTCGGGAGGCTGAGGCAGGAGAATCGCTTGAACCCGGGAGGCAGAGGCTGCAGTAAGCCGAGATTGCGCCATTGCACTCCAGCCTGGGCAACAGAGCAAGACTCCGTCTCAAAAAGAAAAAAACAAAAAAAATGATGGGGCCTCTAATGCTGTCTCCATTTCAGACCTATATGAGGTGCTTGACTTAGTGTGAGTGTTTTAGATTTAGCCAATTCACATATTTAAAAAGTCCTTTCCATAATATTTCTCACCTTCAGATCCTGCAACTATTTCTTATGCTATTCATTCTAGCCAAAGCCATTTCCAAAGCATCTATAAGCTTACATTTTCAGATGCACTCCACTCCAATCAAGAGAAAAACTCGGCAGCGGAATGGAAATCAAAGTTCCTCTCAATTTCAGCGCCGGCTGGATTCCGGTGGGTAGTGGAGAGTGAATCGTAGCCTATTTCACACTCTTGCTCCCTACACAACATTCTGTTGTTCTGAATGCATTACTTTGCTCACAGGGAATGGCCAGAGGAGGATGAGGAGCCTGCAGAGAGAAGAGTATTTTGAAATCCGGGGAGCCCTTTGCAAGCTTCCACATTTTCCCAGTGCAAAAGCCAAGACCCAGCGAGCGGAAGTAACTTGTCCAAGGTCACACAGCAAATCCGAATCCAACCCAGCACTCTGTCCCCCAGCCTGGGGCTCCTTCCAGAACCTGAAAACTGCCCTTTCTGCATTCACGGAATAAACCCAATTTTGCAATCTACGGCTCTCCAAACAGCTGGCAAACAGCTCCTTCCAGAGCATGGGAAAGGAATTCACTCAAAACAGCACTTTTGCCAAGGATGTTTGACAGCATCAACTTCCCCCCTGGCCCCCGCCCGCCCTGCAGCAAGCACTAACTCTTCCCCTCAAGTTTCACTCACCTTCTTGTCTCAGGGAGCCAGTTTCCAGCTGTTTCTCTGCCAGGCAAGGGGAGCCCACGTCTTGGTGCCCAGGGAAGGGACAGGTTTGTGGTGGAGATGAAGGGTAAGAAAAAATCTCCAAAACAGCAGTTTCTAGCAGAGTTAGTTTCCAATCTTTCTTCCTGTGCCTCCTCCAGAAACCAGAAGTTCATTCATTCTGCATCTCTCTCTCCAGCAGCTGCAGGAGAGCCCTGGGGGATTGAGGTGGGATTTTTTTTAAAGGACCCAGAAGTCCCTTTCCTTATGAGAGATGAGGGTCCGGGGGTTCTTGCTGGGAGGGAGCCAGGGCAGCTGTCCTGGTTGAGCAGCAGACTCTGCACTTCAAGTCCCACGGGGACAGCCACTGTGGTCCTGCAAGAGAAGCCAGTGTGGGGGGGTGGAATGGGAAGGGCTTAGAAATAATCTCTCCATCAGCCAGCAGCAGGAAGGAGCAGCAGCCGCTGCCACTCTGCCAACCGCCTAGGAGGCAAGGGGAGCTGTCCTACCTCCCCTGGCATGGAGGAGCACAACTCGGGAGGGGCAGAGGGCAACTTGGTGTCGGAGGCATCTGCAGCTACCTGTCCCCAGGCACCCCAGAGTCTGTCGGAGTATGCTGATGATGGTGACAGCCTCAAGTTGAAGCTGCAGGAGGAACTTTTTGCTGCTTTTAACCAGCCCAGGCCTGGGACAGGTTCAGATAGAAGCCCAGGCTCTGAGCGCCGGGTGGGAGTCCGGGGGGCTGCGTTACAGAACAGGAATAGGAAGAGCTGTGAGCTTGGAATTCACACACATGCCTGGATCCTGGCTCCTATGTGAAAGGCTGGGTGACCTTAGGCAGGTGAGTTAGTGCTTCTGAACCTCAGTTGTCTTGTCTCTAAAACATGGGAATGAGAGAGGGTTCAGGGAAGGTCAGAACCATAAGTGCAAGCTCCTGTGCTGGTTGGATGGTTGGCTGGGTGAAAAGGAAGAGGCATCAGTACAGGGCCTGGGTGTGAACTTGGACTCTGCACTGTCTGGCTGTGTGTCCTTGGTCAGTCACTTCACCTCTCTGGGCCTTGGGTTTCTCAGTCAAATGAGGACATTGAAACCAACGATGGCTGCAATTGCAAAACCAGCGTCTTGTAGGTGCTCACTACACCTACATGTTCTGCATTTCTTGACTGTTCTTCATTTTCTTAAGCGGTTTTGAAGCCCAGGCTCTTGGCTTCTGAAAGTAAGTTATCTTCGCTGCATTTGATAGTTGAGGCCCTGGAGGTCTGAGAAGAGGCTTGCTCAAGGTTATTTTGCTGGTTAGAACCATCACTTAGGCCAGGTGTGGTGGCTCACAGCTGTAATCCCAGCACTTTGGAGGCGGAGGCGGGCAGATCACAAAGTCAGGAGTTTGAGACCAGCCTGGCCAACGTAGTGAAACCCTGTCTCTACTAAAAATACAAAAATTAGCTGGGCATGGCGGCAGGTGCCTGTAATCCCAGCTACTTGGGAGGGTGAGGCAGGAGAATTGCTTGAACCTGGGAGGCGGAGGTTGCAGTGAGCTGAGGTTGTGCCACTGCACTCCAGCCTGGGGGACAAAGTGAGACTCTGTCTCAAAAAAAAAAGAACCATCACTCAACAGAAGCTTGAGTTTTGATGGGAGGAGCCAGGAGTGAGGGAGATTAGAGGGTGAGCCTCCCACAGCTGCCTGCAAGGGGATGACAGGTGCTGCTGGCCTAGGTGGGCTGTGGCCTTGGCAATGGGAACGAATCCAGGCAGAGCAGAGAACTGACTGAAGGGAGGTCCATCTGGTGTTGCAGTTTTCAAAAGGTATTGCTTGAAGCCTTAGGGCTCTGCAGAAATGACTGAGGGGCCTGGCCTGGGGCAGTGACAACGGGGAGGAAGAACCGCTGGACCTGCTACCTCAGCCATGACAGCTGTACTCTGATCTGTTTCCATAAGACTGTAAGTGTAACCCCAATAAAGGCTGTGGCCCAGAGTGGTTCAGTGTCCCCACAGAGCCACTCAGAGAGATCCCAGCGCACCTGCCAGTAACGGAGAAGCTTCCTTCCCTCCTTCTTCTGACTCCTCTGTTCCTCAGACCCCACAGCTGCTCCAATGGTGCTCTTAGAAGAGACTTCAGAATTGTCTTTCCAGCTCATGTTCCTCCCCCTACCCCAGCTGGCTCCCCACCTCTCTCAGCTGTTTCTTATTTGTCTGGATTTAGCCTCTCTGGTTAAATCTCCCCTAACTTATCCCCCTTCCTCTCAGTTCTCTCTGGATCCTGAGTATACAGGTTCAAATCAATAATTTACCAATTCCCTGCTGGGTGACCTTGAGCAAATTTCTTAACCTCTCTGTGTCTTAAATTTTTTTGTCTGTGACCTGAAGATGATAGCATCATCGATTTGTTGTCAGTTTT
Source organism: Symphalangus syndactylus (assembly GCF_028878055.3). Taxonomy (NCBI): domain Eukaryota; kingdom Metazoa; phylum Chordata; class Mammalia; order Primates; family Hylobatidae; genus Symphalangus; species Symphalangus syndactylus. The sequence continues at coordinate 129,658,832 of NC_072433.2, forward strand.
GAACAAATCAGTTTACATTGATAAGGCTCTTAGAAGACTGCCTGTCACAAAAGTGAGTCCTATTCAAATGCTTGCTATTATTATGATTATCTTTTTTTTTTTTTCTTTTGAGACAGAGTCTCGCTCTGTTGCCCAGGCTGGAGCGAAGTGGCAAAATCTTGGTGCACTGGAGACTCTATCTCCAGGTTCGAGCAATTCTTGATCCTCAGCCTCCTGAGTAGCTGGGATTGCAGGCGCCCGCCACCATACCCAGCTAATTTTTGGTTTTTTAGTAAAGACAGGGTTTCCCCATGTTGGCCAGGCTGGTCTTGATCTCCTGGCCTCAAGTGATCCACCTGTCTCTGCCTCCCAAAGTGCTGGGATTACAGGTGTCAGCCACCGTGCCCGGCCATGATTACCATCTTAGCAATTTTTTTCCAAATTACCGGAGAAAGATTTAGTGTAAATACAGGAGTCTGCTGTTCAAAAGCTTTTCTAAAAGAAGGCTTGATTTACTGACCTAGTGCAGGTCCCTCATTTTACCTATAGAGGAACTGAGAGACAGCGGCGGGGAGAGCCCTGCCTGAGCCCTACCAGCCAGTGGATGGCACTGCCAGGCTCAGTGTGGACTCGCAGTCCAGTGCTCTTTCCACAGCTCAGTGCCTTCTGTCAATATGGTCACTTTGCCCAGGTTGTGGGACCTTTCCCTCAGCCTAGTGTTCAGCCCCGTCAGCCCCTTCCCCAGGGCATCCACTCAGCCCTTCTTCAGGTCTTCATGAAGTCCCAGCCACCTTTTGGCTTAGTGCTACTGTCTTCTTATCCCCAGTGTCCCTCCCTGGTATGGACACTTGACCTCAGCTAATCAGGGCCAGTAACCCATCTCCTATCATCTTGGCATCCTTGAAGTCTGGAACTCGAGGCATACGTAGAAATGACCCACTCAGATGTCTTCTGCCACATTTTTCTGATCAAGGGATGAGCCACAGTGACCACATGTGAGTTTCTTATGGCTGTGGTAACAACCCCAATGTAGAAGCTTTAAATAATGCAAATTTGGCTGGGTGTGGTGGTTTCTGCCTGTAATCCCAGCCCTTTGGGAGGCCGAAGTGGGTGGATCACGAGGTCAGGAGATTGAGACTATCCTGGCCGACATGGTGAAACCTCATCTCTACTAAAAATACAAAAATTAGCTGGGTGTGGCAGTGCGTGCCTGTAATCCCAGCTATTTGGGAGGCTGAGGCAGGAGAATCGCTTGAACCCAGGAGGTGGAGGTTGCAGTGAGCCGAGATGATGCCACTGCACTGGAGCCTGGTGACAGAGCTAGACTCCCTCTCAAAAAATAAATAAATAAAAATAATTTTAAAAAAAGCAAATGTATTCTCTTACAGTTCTGGAGGCCAGAAGTCTAAAAGGGGTCTCACAGGGATAAAGTCAAGGTGTTGGCAGGACTGGGATTTTTCCGGAGGCTGTAGGGGAGAATGTGTTTCCGTACCGTCTCCAGCTCCTAGAGACCTCCTGCATCCCTTGACTTGTGGCCCCTTCTCCATCTTCAAAGCCTGCAGCTACATCACTCCGACCTCTGCTTCTGTGCTCTCATGTCCATCTCTGGCTCGCCTCCTCCTCTTTCCCTTGTAAGGACACTTGTGATTACGTTGAGCCCCCTGGATAATTTGGGATTGTCTTCCCGTCTTAAGATTCTTAATCACAACTGCAAAATCTCTTTTGCCATGCAAAGGAACTTATTTCCATATTTACAGGTTGCTTGAGCATCTTTGCAGGGTTGGGGGGGCATTATTCTGCCTGTCAGAGATGTATTTATTTCCAGTACACCTCCTCCTGGCCCCAGCCAATCAGATAGGACCAAGATTTTTTTGTCCAATCAGACAAAGGAAGGACACCTACCCTGAGAGGACTTCACCCATAGGCTGAGATGAACCAATCAAATTTGCTCTCTCTCTTTCCTGAGAATTTGGACCCAAAGACATGGAGACTTTGGCGTGGTAGTGGGTGCTGGCCCTGTAAGGTCATGTAGAAGTGGGGCTGGTGGCTGCATTGGGCTGTGGGTGAGGAGGAGTAGCAGAGGAAGCCACAGGAAGAAGAAGAGTTCCCATTGACCCAGAGTTAACTTCTGTAAAGCCCATAGAACTCAGCCCTGCTCTACCTAATACATCAAGCAGCAGCATCATCATCATCAAAATTAGACTGAACATGTCCCTCTGTACTGTTTTGGTAGGAGGACCCCAAGTCCCCAAATTGGTGGATGTGATCACATCTAGTTCTTACCTTCTTAGATGTCACCAAGGCCTGGCTCTTTCCTGAAGTGTCCATCAGAAGAGGGAGTTGTCTTTGTCCCACAAAATGGAGCAAGAAAAGGGGGAGCCCTGTGAGAGGCAGAATATCGGCCTCCAAAAGATATCTATGTCCCAGTTGCTGAAGTTGCATGTGTGTTACTTGACATGGCAAAGGGGAATTAAGGTTGCAGATGGAATTAAGGGTGCTCATCAGCTGATTTTAAGTAGTGAGAGTATCCTGAATTCACCAGGTGGGCCCAGTGTCCTCCTGGGTCCTTAAATGTGGAAAAGGGAGGCAGAAAAGAGAGAGTGTGAGAGAGTGGTGTGAGGAAGCACTCAATCAGACACTGCCGGCTTTGAAGATGGAGGAAGGGGCCATGAGCCAGGGAATGCAGGTGACCTCTAAAAGCTGGAAAAGACAGTGAATAAATTCTCCCCTGGAGCCTCCAGGAAAGAACATGGCCCTGCAGATACCTGGATTTTAGTGCCGTAAGACTCATTTTAGACTTCTGGCCTCCAGAACTGTAAGATATTAAATTTGCATTATTTTAAGCCACTAAGTTTATGGCTTTTGTTATAGCAGCCATAGCTAATTAATACAGCCCTGCCTGAAGGAGGGGATAGGCCAGTCACAAACCATCAGGGATATTTGCAATTTGCTGAGGATAAGGCCCTGCCTTGTCTATCTAGCCAGGCCACCCAGCACCTGCTTGGAGAAGTTAGGATCCCTCCCTCCACAGGACATACATTGATTGACCATCTACTGTCATGGCTGTGTTGCTCACTGGCTGTGTGACCTCAGGCAAGTCACCTTTCCTCTCTGTGCCTCAGGACAGCGGAGGTCACGATAGTCCTCGCCTCTCAGGGTTACTGTAAGGAGCAAATGAACGCATGCATGTAAGGACTTCATTTCAGTCTCTGGCACACACATGCTCAGTAAGTGTTAGCTGTTATTATTTTCATCATCTTCACTGCTATCTATTATTACAGGGGCTGAAAGTCTCCTGGTAACAGCACGAGAGGAGCTGGAGTCAATGAAATCCCAGGCTGCCATGAGCATGCAGAGGAGCTTTGTAACACCTGCGTGATATTAATTGATAATAGCTGGCTTTCTAGGGGAAAAAAACTCCTGATATGTGGTGGTTGCCAGGTGCCGTGGCGTAAGTACCTCTATCATGGCCAGTGTCGAGCCAGCAACAGCATCGTTGAACAGGGAGTTGGGAAGAGATGCCAAGGATGGGCTGTTGCAAGCCTGCGCCTGTGGTCCCCAGTACATCACTGTGACTGTTGCTCCCCAGGAAGGTCAGAGGAGGCTCCTAAAGGTAGAATCCCTGGTTAATCAAACCTTGTGGGGTGAGCAGCAGCTAGCAAGATGGATAAGCGGGTGTTGGCAGCAGGGGCAGGTTGAGTCAAGGCAGATGCGCTGGAGAACACGGTGCTTCTGGGAAGCTGAAACGGATTCAGCAGGACCAGAGAGTTGGACATGAAGTGGCAAGTACCAAGAAGAAGGGCAGAGAGGTAGGTGGACTTCAGAAAATGAAGGGCCTTCTCTATTTTGCTGAGGACCGTGGACTTTATGTGGTGGGAAAAGCATGGGGAACCCCTAGTGAATTTATAGCTGTGGTTCTCTACCCTGGAACATTCTAGAATCACCTGGGGAGCTTAAAAAAATCTCCAATGACTGGGGCACATCTTAACTCAGTCAGAACCTCAGGGGTTGGGGCCTCACTTATAGGGTTGCTTTGATGTCTCTTTGCTATTCTGCTGTGCAGTCAGAATTGGGGACGGGTGGCTTTCAGTTAGGAGGACCGTGATCAGATAGGTGTTTTCAAGAGCTCATTTGAGCTGCTCAGATATTGCTGGAGGCAGTGTAAATGCGTGCAGTCCTTTTAAAGGGCAATTTGGTGCGATTGATCAAAACAAGAGATGCAGACCTCCTCTGACCTGCAGTCACAGGTCTAGGCATTTATTCTGCAGCTCTACTTGCTCATGTGTACAAAGCCGTGTAGAACATTACAGTGTTGCTTGTGATAGTGGTGGGTTGGAAATGACCAAAATATTCCTCATTAAGGGACTGGCTAAGTAAATGATGGTCGTAAAGGCAAGAGAAAACTGCAGCTCTTCAAAAGAATCAGGAGAATCCATACACACCGCCGTCAAGGCCCAGCAAAACACACAGAGCAAGCTGCAGAACAGACCTCACTGTATGCACCAGCCTGCATTAAAATAGACAAGGGTAGTGTGTGAGTTCATTTGATTTCTGAAAAATGATTAAGAAATTAGAAATGGTGGTTGCCTCTGGGAAGGGAAACTGAGGGACTTGGGAGAGGCGGTGAGAGGGAAATTTCCTTTTCTCTCTCTGTATCATTTTATGTTGCTTAAGTGAAATTAAAAGGCATGCTGAGAAGGAGACAGCCTGGAAGAAACAGATCATGTATCAGGCCAGGCTGGAGGTGATGAGAGCATAAATAAGGGCCCATCTGTGCAGCTAGAGGTTGAGAGAGGAACTGGAATAAACAGGAGGAAGGTGGAGAAGGTACTGAATAGATAGTAGCAGCCAGGTGGTGGGGGGCGGGGGGGTGGCGGGTGGCCCTGACCTGAACTCAGCTGTTTCAGCTTCGGTTACGCCACAACAGGGGAAATTAAGCTGGAGTACAGTGGCGAAATCTCGGCTCCCTGCAACCTCTGCCCCCCAGGTTCAAGTGATTCTCCTGTCTCAGCCTCCCGAGTAGCTGGGATTACAAGCGTGTGCCACCATGCCTAGCTTATTTTTGTATTTTTAGTAGAGATGGGGTTTTGCCATGTTGGCGAGGCTGGTCTCAAACTCCTGACCTCAGGTGATCCACCCACCGCAGCCTCCCAAAGTGCTGGGATTACAGGCGTGAGCCACTGTTCCTGGCATACATCGGGGCAATTGATTCCCGCTCAAGGCCTCAGACTCCACTGGAGTAACATGAGCACAGTCCTCGGGCCCCCAGGATCATTCAGAATGGACTCACTGGGGAAACTAAGCTCAGTAATTTTCATTATGGACTTGAAGTAAAAGCACACTCAGATCTTTACCACGGAGAGTCCCAAAGTCACAATGCCTCCAGGAGCTGGGGAAGTGACACAAGGCAGGCTGGGTTGGGGCTTGGCAAAACGGGGAGCCCAAACCCCCAACTCATGAAGGTGGAATGTGGGTCTAGTGTTGCAGTGTTTTTCCGTTTGGAAAGAAGAGATATTATTTTGATCTTAATGCTAAATCTTTCAAATTCTTTTTTTTTTTTTTTTTTTTAGACAGGGGCTCACTCTGTCACCCAGGCGGGAGTGCAGTGGTATGATCTTGGCTCACTGCAAACTCCGGCCCCCAGGCTCAAGCAATCCTCCCAACTCAGCCACCCAAGTAGCTGGGACTAAAGGTTCGTGCCACCATGCCAGGCTAATTTTTTTTTGTATTTTTAGTAGAGATGGGGTTTCACCGTGTTGGCCAGGCTGGTCTCAAATTCCTGGGCTCAAGTGATCAGCCTGCCTGGACCTCCCAAATTGCTGGGATTACAGGCATGATCTACTACGTCCTGCCTAAATCTCTCAAATTCTAAATGTTACCAACCAACTCCAAAATTTACAAGGCACCATGGAGCTGAACATGTGTGTTTCTGATGACCTAACAATTCTGCTCCTAGGTGGATACCCATGAGAGATGTGCACATATGCTCACCAGGTAGGAGATTTGTCACAGTGCTGTTTCATGACAGCTGCAGATCGGAATGCCCACTAACAGGAGAATGGACAAACCAATCATAGCAGAGCCACACCATGGACTATCACAGGGTAGTGAGAATGTGTGCACCACAGCCATTTGCAGCAATGCAGAAGCACCTCCCAGTCAGCATGCTGATGGAAGACACCAGACCCAAAAAGAGCACAGCCAGCCTGATTCCATGTATGGGAAGTTCAGAACCAGGCAACACTACTCTCCAGTGGTACAAGTCAGGAAGATGATTCCCTTTGGGAAGGCATAATGACTGGGAGGGACACAGGAGTGGGGGTCGGGGGCTGGGCATGTTGTTTTTGGGGGCTGATGACACAGTGTTCACTTTGTATAACTGATCTGTGCACTTCACTGTGTATGTTATATTTCAACTCAAAGGTTTTTTTGTTTTTTTTTTTAAAAAAACAAAAAAGCATAGTTGTGGAGGGTCGAATAAGACATATCGATGGGCTGATTCAGCCTTGGCTGCACGTCACGATCAGGTATCACAGTGAATGGCTTCCAAGTGGCTGGGCCTTCAAAGCTGCTTGAGCCCCAGAAGCCCCATTTTTTTAATCAGTCACCACTGAAGCCTGCACCTATACCGAGCTCTGTGTTCAACTCTTCACCTGTGACCGCCCTTCCTCCTCCTCTGCCTCCCTTCCTGGTGGAATGCTGAGGTCCTGAGGATGGAGGAATGGCAGAGATTAAGGTTGGCCCTGATACCTTCTGACCATGTTCTGTCTTCCTTTTCTGGGAAGGAAGAGGGATCTGGTTGGACCATTTATAGCCGCTTAAGCTTCCTGTTTAAAAATATTGCTCGGGATGTAATTATCACCATTGAAAGGTGCAAGCTCTTTCTGAGAGCGAGTCTGTCCTCAGGCATTTGTGGGTTGTCAGGGACAGCCCCTGCTACAAAGGGACTTGTAGTTGAGTTAAAACTGTAAATGCCAGGCAGCTGAAGCTCTGGCAGTGGCAGAGTCCTTTTAGAGCAAGGTGACTCTCCAAGGAGACCTGACATTCTTAGTTTCTGATTGGAGAGTTAGCAAGCAGACCAAGGGCTGGGGTCTCGGCCCCCAAGATCCTATTATCTATTTATTATGAAATGTTCTCAAGCAAGTGGAAAAATTACAAGATGGGTACAATGAATATCTTTATTCAGTACCTAGACTCATCGTTACTAGCAGTTTGCCATATTGACTTTATACATGCATATAGATATATACATAATTTTTTTTCTCCTCAAGGCGCTTCAAAGTAAGTTGCAGACACGGATATTTTGCCCTTGAATTCTTCCCCATGGACATTCACAAAAATAAGGATAACTTTCTACATAACCACAAAATCCTCCTCAAGTTGAACACAATTAACAATAATTCCCTAATACCATCTCATATCTACCCTGTATTCAAATTTCCTCATCTCCAAAAGGTCTCTTATGGTTGTTTTTATTTAAAAGAAAAACTAAGATCCAATTAAGGATTAATTGAGGGTTATGTTTCTTTGCTCATTTAATCTCAAACCCTCCTCTGTTCTTTCCAGCACCTTCCTTTGTCTCCTGTATGACACTGACTTTTTAAAGAGGTCAGGCCAGTTGGCTGGTAGACTGTTCCTCCTTTTGGATTTATCCAATTACTGCCAGCTGTCCCGCTCTCCCCTCTGTGTCTGGAAATGAGATCTAAAGTGTTGCCTGCACTTGATTTCAGCAGTTTTGGCAAGAACGCTTCCTAGGTGGAGACGCTGGGAGCTCAGTGTGCCTGGCTGTCCGCCCTGGGTGAGGCTGGGCGCCTGGCTGGGTTAAGGTGGTCACAGCAGATGCCACCACTGCAAAGGAATGCTTTCCCTTTGCCCTGAGCAAGTATGCTGGGGGAGATATTTGGCCCTAGATCTCATAATTCTTTGGTCCTCTGGAGGAGAAGGTATAGGAGCTCAGGGATTTTGCACGTGGATTAGGAGTGCTCATGTGCCCTCCACAGGAGGCTGGTTCCCAGCGCTCACAGTCAAGAGACAACACATGTCTTTGTTTCTCCTTTGCTAGGTTGGGGTGTCAAGAATGGCCAGTGCAGCATCGCTATCACTTCTTATGGCCCCATTCTTTCTGTGTACTCATTTTTTTTTTTTTTTTTTTTTTTTTTAGATGGGGTCTCACTCTGTCGCCCAGGCTGAAGTGCAGTGGCGCGATCTCGGCTCATTGCAAGCTCCACCTCCCAGGTTCAAGTGATTCTCCTGCCTCAGCCTCCCGACAGATGGAATTACAGGTGTGTACCGTGACGTTGGGTTAGTTTTTGTATCTTTAGTAGAGATGGGGTTTCGCCATGTTGGCCAGGCTGGTCTCAAACTCCTGACCTCAAGCCGTCTGCCCACCTCGGCCTCCCAAAGTGCTGGGGTTACAGGTGTGAGCCACCATGCCTGGCTTCTTCGTACTCGTCTTAATTAGCCCTTCCAGCAGCCTTTCAGGTCAATCCGATTATTATCCCGGTTTAGAGATGGAGACACTGAGGCTTGGAGAAGTTAAGGAACTTGCCCACGACACCCAGGATTCAAAACCTGGTGGTCTGCTCCCAACCATTCTTCTGTATGTCGCCAATATTTTCACTTCCACTAAGACTACATTTCTAGGGCTGTGTCCCTGCCTCAGGAGGCAGCAGAGGCCAGGAAAAGGGTTCATGGTTGAGTAAGAAGCATGAGACAAGATGGGGTATAGACTGAGCTGTGACTGGTAACGTTAAGGTTACTAAGATCCTGAATTTTACTTTTAATTTAACCTGTTTTTAATCTTTGTATGTCATTTTGAAACCTGCTTATGATCATAATGATTTAATAGGACATATTGGCAACTATAATAGTTATAGCCTTTTAAATATTTTTTGAAGGCTGGGACAGTTGGCTAGTTGATTGGGCCTGTACAGTCATGTTGGAGGTACTGTGTCCTGTGGGATGTCGACTTTCTGCTGAATTGTGCCATGGACAGAGCATGATTGTGGAGTCCAAGGGGCATTCGGGGTGAAAAAGACAGAGCCCTGTTGGATGCAGTGGCTCATGCCTGTAATCCCAACACTTTGGGAGGCTAAGGTGGGCGGATCGCTTGAGGCCAGGAGTTCAATATTAGCCTGGGCAACATAGCGAAACCCTGTCTCTACAAAAAATACAAAAATTAACCAACCTTGGTGGTGCACAGCTGTGATCCCAGCTACTCAGGAGGCTGAGGTGGGAGGATCACTTAAGCCCGGATGGTCAAGGCTGCAGTGAGCCATGATTGCACCACTGCACTCCGGCCTGGGTGACAGAGTGAGACCCTATCTCAAAAAAGAAAAAAGGAAGAAGACACAGCCCTGGCCTTAGGCCTTCCCATGGGGAGACAGATTCATAACCGACTCCCTCATAGCAAAGATGAGTTTAGAGTAAGGAGGATGGAGTGTAACCACTGAGTCTGGGGAGGACAGGGAAAAACTGAGATTGGTTCTCATTGGGAGAATCCAAGGAAGAGTTTTGGGGGAAAGGGCATTGAGCTGGGCATGGACATATGGGCAGAAGGTTGGGCAGTAGCACTGATGAAGGCATTTGGGCTGAGGGGAGTGCAGGAGTGAGGGTTGAGGTGTATAGGGTGGGGCATGTCTGTGTGGCTGGAACAGGACAGCCGGGGATCAGGTTAGAAAGGAAAATGGGGTTAGAGCAAAGATGGCACTGAATCCTGGGTTCGGTACTTGGATCTTATTCCAAAGGCATCACAGAATCACGGAAAGAATTCAAGAAGTACTTGACCAGGTCTGACGTACCTTAGGGAGGATACATCTAGGGCGGGATTTGAAGACCCGATGAAGGCAGAGACAAGACAGCAACCTCAGTTAAGAGACCACAAAAAGAGTGTGTGAGGCCGGGCGTGGTGGCTCACGCCTGTAATCCCAGCACTTTGGGAGGCCGAGGCGGGCAGATCACAAGGTCAGGAGATCGAGACCGTCCTGGCTAACACAGTGAAACCCTGTCTCTACTAAAAAATACAAAGAAAATACCAAAAAAAAAAGAGTGTGTGAGTGAGATAAGAACCTGAACATAGGAGGCGGTGGAAGGAATGCAGGGGGGTTTCAGGGAGAATACATGTTGACGGCTTGGGACTGGGTGGCTGCAATGAATGAAGGGCCAGAGAAGCCTTCTGTGGCCCCAAGATTTCCAGTCTGTGTGGTAGAGTGGATGAAGGGGGCAGCCACTCACACAGAAAGCAGTGGGGGAGGAGAGGCTGGGGCAGAGGATGTTGGCCTTGGCATGCTGGGTTCAGGGCATCACTGGAGATGTGGGGATTTGGAATCCGGAGCACATAGAATTGCACAGCGCTGGAGTTCAAAGGCGCGTCTCCCTAGCACCTTTGTCCCCAGATCAGAACTCACCTTCAGAGGGGTGCAGTGAGAAGGAGAGAGGTGGAGGTGTGCGCAGAATGGGGATCATCTAAGAATGAACAGAGAGGCACAGCCGGCACAGGACTCTGGGCAACTGGAAGGTCAGTGGTCACCTTTCAGGGCAGTTTCTATGGCAACAGAGGGAAGTTGCAGTGCAGAGGGGAGGGGAGCCCAGGAAGCTGGAAGTTTGGGAGTGAATGAATGTAAAGGAAGGTGGAGTGAGAGGTGGGGTGGGGGACAGGGTGGAGGCCAGGAGGTGAGGGGAGTCAGGATCTAGTGGAGAGGGAGCGAGGGAAGAGGTAGACACAGGCAAATGAGGGGCAATCCAGAAGGCAAAACTATGGGGAAAGCGATGAATTTCCCCTCGGCCCTGTGAGATGGGAGTCCTGGTGGGAACCCTGCGAAGAGGATTTCCCACAGAAGGCCAGGTCCTGGCGGACAGGCAGGGAAGGAACCAGGATCTGGGGCTTGTTGGATGTGGAAATGGGCTGGTCCCAGGCGTGTCCTGGACTGTGATGGGTAGGGACCCTTTTAAAGTTTCCCAGGGTTTCCAAAGAACAGCCTGGGTGAGTCTGTGTAGCCCAGCACACGAAGACCCCTCTGGGGCAGCGTTGAGAGCGGTAGACTGCCTCCAACTGTTCCTTGACAGTTGCTAACTATTTCCTGCAGAAGAGTGTGTCTGCGTGTGTGTGAGTGTGTGTGTGTGTGTGTGTGTGTGTGTGGCGGGGGGTGTCAGTTTCTTCCTCCACACCCCCTTCCTCTTTCTCCTCTCCTCCACTCCCTGGTGCCCTCCTGGGAAACATTTGTGCTGTGCGTCTGTCCTCATTGGCCTGCCGTCTGCTGAGCCATTCCTGAGTATGAGTGATACCAGCTGTCCAAGGAAAAGAGTGTTGTTCAAGTAAGTTTGGGGGAAGGAGGGCCAAGTAGGTTCCCTTCTTGCGGAACTGCTCAGCTCCTTCGAGAAGTTGATGGAAAAGGCACTTTGTCCATCATGTGCAACACTGGGGTTGCAGTGGAGTCTTTGGCATGGTGCAGGGCGTTTTGCACCAGCCTCGTTCAGAGGAGTGGAGTCTACTCAGGGGTGACAATGATGGGACAAGAAGGCCAAATGGCAGGAGATGAGAATAGGAGACTTGGGGGTAGGGCACAGTGATGGGGAGCAGCGGGCCCATTTCAGGGGGTGTTACTCCTAGAGGCCTCACCTCACAGCCTATCAGCCTTCTTATGTGCACCCGCTTTTCACATCCAGAAACTGGTTTACTCTGCAAAGATATGGGTACATATTTATTGTTTTGCTTTGCAAATCTTTTGGCTATGAGGACCTTGTTTAATGGATGATTGGCACTGACTCCTCAGCAGACGTGTACCTGCTTTAGAGAGGTCAGTTCCAATGTGACAAGGAAGAGGACATGTGGCTCTTCAATGTAATGAAATATTTTGGGTGCAAAATTGACTCATGAACAAATGGATATATTAAATATCAAAATCTATATTAATAACAGGTTATTTTTCCTCATGATTTGGAAACTTTGTATGTTTTCAGAACCATGCATCTTTTGGTAGGTCTTTGGGAAGCTTGACGGTCCTGGATCTTGGGGACTAGGGGTGCCTAATGGGGTCAAGGGAGGTCTGGGGGTCTTGGAAAGCCAGGAGGGGTGGGAGCCTGAGGTCTCCAGGAAGACAGGGGCGAGGTGGAGAGGCAGGAGATCGTAGACAGAGACTGGCATCTACGTTCAGGATGTTGGAATTGGAGCAGTGTTGGCGGAGGGGTGTTGGGGTCCCTCTTGTGTCTAATGTGCCTGGGCAAGGGAGAGTTTCTGCTACTAGGACTCTCCTGAGGAAAAAAGATCTAAAACTTGGGAGCAAGGCAGACGGCTGCATGTGCGTCCTTTCAATGTCACGCTGTAGCTTCTGTGAACAGGCCAGCTCGGGAGTTATTTATATTTAATTCTCTGGGGGAATTGTGGCTTTCTTTGACTCTCTTTGTACTGTTGAGTGGGGCCCCTGGAGTCTGACGTTAACATGTTAACTTGCAAATTTTTGTCTGGTAGAAATGAGTCTGATTGCTGTCTGTTAGGGAAGAAACCTCCAAGGTCATGGTTTTATTGCCCTGAAGAATGTTCTCCAGTTTTGTGTCTCACCCAGAATCCCTGTCCCAGCATTCTTCTCCCATGCCTGTGAATACTCAGATGGTCACCATCTTTAGTGTTCTTGGTCCTTTCACTTATGAGAATGAGGGATTTTTGACACATATTCATTCATTCTATATTCATGGGACAAGTTTTTTTGTTTTTTTTTTTAGTAGAGACTGAGTTTCACCATGTTGCCCAGGCCAGTCTCAAACTCCTGGACTCAGGCAATTCACTTGCCTCGGCCTCCGAAAGTGCTGAGATTACAGGTGTGAGTGATCGTGCTGGGCCCCATTTTTAAAAACTTTTTGAAAATTATATTATGATGCCCTTTCCTAGCCGAACACATCTCCTGGAGGCCCAGGAAGGGAAGGTGGAGACTAGGATTATTGGGATCTTTGAGAGATTTTTGATCTCATGGCACGTGGTGGAGGCTTAGATCCAAGTGCTGCAACCTCTGAGACCTGCTCCAAGTTTGTATAGGTCAGTCCCCAATTCCAAGTGCCAAATTCTGTCCCACTGATCTTTTGCTGTGCAGTAAGCCATCTTGAACATATTGGCATAAAATAATGATTATTTATTACAAATTTTTTAAAAAGAGAGAATCTTAACTTCTGTGGGTCAGGACTTTGGGCAAGGCACAACAAGAAAGGCTTTTCTACTTCATGATGTCTAGAGTCTCAGCCAGAAGCCCCAGAGCTGAGGGTGACTCTAGTATCTGAGGCGGGGGCTGGAGGATCCCCTTCTAAGGTGTTCTTTTTAGTCCTGTGTCTGACAGGTTGGCAGGGATGCCTGGAAGGCTGGGCTCAGCTGGGACGGTTGCTCAGAGCACCTCTCTGTGGCCACTTCAGCATGGCAGCCTCCATGGGTAGTGAGACTTCTAAAATGGCGGGTCAGTGCCTTGTGAGTAAGGTAGGAGCTGCATGGCCTTTTGTGACCCAGCCTGAAAAGTCACATAGTGTCATGTCTGCTGTGTCTAAGCAGTCAGAAGCCTGCCCACTCTCAAAGGGAGGGGACCTAGGCTCCACCTCTCAGTGGGAGGAATGTCAAAGAACCTGTGGTCATGTTAAAGTTGCTGCTGCTGCTTCTACAGTTTCCATCCTCTTTGGTCCTTTCTGATGGCTCCTAATAACCCACATCTCATAAACCACAAGACTTTGCCAGAAGCCAAGGAAAGAGCAGCCCTCCAAATTCTGCCTTCGTTCCCAGTTCCCACCGGAGTCCGTGGAGATTTTATCCACTCGTGATATCTTCTTTCTCTTGGTTCTTCCAGTCTTAGGGGTGGAGCTTCCAGTAATGTATTTGTGCTTCCACAGAGCTCAAAACACAGATGAAAATATGCTCGTTGGCATAGGGAATGTTCATGCTACATTTGGTAAGTGAAGAAAGCAAAGGAAAGATCAAGTGGAAGAATATAGATCAAGGTGCTAAGTGGTTATCTCTGAATGGAAGATTTAGAGGTAATTTCTGTTTTGCTTTTGCGTATATGTATTTTTCTTTTTTATACGAAGCCAAACTATCACATGGAAATTAAGCGTGTAGGCTCTGAAGTCAGACCCCTTGGGTTTAAATCTCCATTCCTTCAATTTCCAGCTTTCTAACCTTGGGCAAGGTACTTAGATTTTCTAAAACTCAGTTTCCTCATCTCTAAAATGGGGATAATGATAGATCAATAGTTTCTACCTCAAAGGGCTGTTTTAAGGATTAAATAAGATTATGTGTGTAAACACTTTGCATAATTTTTGGCATAAAATAAGCAGTCAAGGTTAGGGATTATTTTTAGTGGTTTTATTAGTAAGTTTTAAAAGAGATAAATGAGTCTTGTTTCTAATATCTTGACAATGGCACTTTGTGTGAATGAATCTGTGTGTTTTACCAGAAACACAAACTCGGTTTTATTGCTGGAAATATCTCGTAATTTGCTTTCACACCTTTTAAGAGCTATTTGCTCCAGACATACACTGCTTTTATGAAGATTTTGAAAATCTAGGGCAGTGATTTTCCTTAGAGGGGAGCAAGAAGGTCACCAGAAAAGTCTGCTGTCCTCCCGTGGATCCTCAATTTTCTAGAGTAAGTATTTAATCAGGCAAGATTGAGAAGCTAAAAGCAATAGAATACTTGACCTGATTTTTTTTAAGTGCAGAAGTTTTGTTCTTTGCCTGAACACAAACGTATTTCTTATCCTAAAAGGATTTTTAAAAATTTGTTTTGCTGTCAGCAAAAATTTAGGCTTTTGCACGTAACACTTTTGCTAGCTAAGTAAATAGGAAGGACAGACAGGACGATCCACTGTATATTTAGTCTGAATGAGCAAAAAGTGGTGGAGAAGTGGGGGTTACGGTCTCCTTGTCCCAGTAAAACTCGGAGACTGAGACCCTCCAGCAGTGTTATGCTGTGGGAACAGGACTGGCCTGGATCTAAGGAGTCAGGGTTGAGCCAGAGCTGGAAGTATGTCAGTTATGCACCTGGTGTAAGAGCTAGAATGGAAGGAACATACAATAAGTGATGAAGGGATGGATGGATGATGAACAGATAGATGGATGGATGGTGAATGGATTGATGGATGAATAGACAGATGATGAACGGATGGATGGATGGACGGATGGATGGATGAATGAACAGACATTCGAATGTGTAGATCTCTTTCCACTGTCCTAGGCTGCCTGAAGGTCTTGAGTCTTGGATCTTCTTGTGAGCTATCAACTGCTTGCTCAATA
Organism: Symphalangus syndactylus; assembly: GCF_028878055.3. Taxonomy (NCBI): domain Eukaryota; kingdom Metazoa; phylum Chordata; class Mammalia; order Primates; family Hylobatidae; genus Symphalangus; species Symphalangus syndactylus. The sequence goes on from NC_072433.2 coordinate 129,674,072, forward strand.
ATTAAAAACAAGTTGAGACAAATTGGCCATGAGAGACATTTTTGGATAAATTGAGATCATTTGAATTTGGTCTGGGTATTAGATGAGGTGAAATCTTACTGGAATGAGAAGGTGAAATTTATTGACCAAAAAAAGCATGCACAGAATGTTGTGTAATCTTGTTTGGGTTAAAAAACTACGTATATGTATAAATCCAAATGCTGGCTCTCCCAAAACACTATGCAAATGAGCTCCGGAGAAGACAAAGCAGAGTGTTCCGCTAGACTGCATCACCCTTTTCCCGCCTGTGGATCTCTGCTCATGCTGCCCACTGCTTGGAACGTCCTTTCCTTCCCACTCTCCACCTTCCCCAGTTCCTACCCATCCTACTCATCCTTCCGTGTGCAGCTTCACCGTCTCTCCCTCAGGGAGCCTCCCCCGCGCTCCAGGTTAGAAAGCCATATGCACGCTCTTGGCTCTCATTATATCGTAATTTTTTAAATTTTTGAAAATGTTTGTAGCTAGCGCAACACAACACATTCCCTGAATGTGTATAGTAGGCATTCAAAAATGTATTGCTAGGTTAATTATGTAAAGAGAAATGTTATGGAATGTGTTATTTTTCCTCCTCCCTTCCACAGGATCCTGGCATGCTCCAAAAAGAGAATATTTGCTAATTTGACAAAATGCTGGAAGATAGAGAAATTTTTTTTTTTTTTTTTTTTTGAGACAGCATCTCACTCTGTCACCCAGGCTGGAGTGCAGTGATGTGATCTTGGCTCACTGTACCTTCTGCCTCCCGAGTTCAAGAGATTCTTGTGCCTCAGCCTCCTGAGTAGCTGGGACTACAGGTGCCCACCACCATGCCTGGCTAATTTTTGTATTTTTTGATAGACATGGGGTTTCAGCATGTTGGCCAGGCTGGGGTCAGACTCCCGGCCTCAAGTGATCCACCCACCTCAGCCTTCCAAAGTTCTGGGATTATAGTCATGAGCCACTGTGCTTGGCCTGGGAGAGATAGAAATTCTTTTAGCAAGGTAATACCAAGAGCTGGGTTAAGAGGAGCCCCATTTAGCAGTAATGCAGTTGGAAGGTGGTGTTGGTGAACTCCCTATGAGAGGGGAAGCCAGCTAGACTTCCTGGGTCCAGTGGGGACTTGGAGAACTTTTCTGTCTTACAAGAGTTTGTAAAATGCATCCATCAGTGCTGTGTAAAAACGCACCAATCCGTGCTCTGTAAAAACGCACCAATCCGTGCTCTGTAGCTAGCTAGAGGTTTGTAAAGTGGACCAATCAGCACCCTGTAAAATGGACCAATCAGCACTCTGTAAAATGAACCAATCAGCAGGACATGGGTGGGAACAAATAAGGGAATAAACGCTGGCCACCCCCAGCCAGCAGCGGCAACCCGCTCGGGTCTTCTTCCACGCTGTGGAAGCTTTGTTCTTTCCCTCTTCACGATAAATCCTGCTGCTGTTCACTCTGTGTGTCCATGCCACCTTTAACAGCTATAATACCGCGAAGGTCCGTGGCTTCATTCTTGATGTCAGTGAGACCGTGAACCCACCAGAAGGAACCAACTCGGACACACCTACAGATGGGAAGCCCCTCCCTTTGGTCCACGCAGACCCAGAAAGACTGAGAAATGGAGAACCCTTGGGGTAGGGAAGGAGGTCAAGGGTCCTTGAAGAGGAGAAGAGAGAGGGGGTCTGAAAGGGAGAAGTCATTGGTGCCCTGTGACACAGCACTGAGAGCGTTCAGGGGAAAGACCTTGACAGTTTCAGAGGAGTTGAATGACGGAACTTTCTAGACCTCCACCCCCTCCAAATCCCTGGGCACTAGATTGGAGACTATGACTTAAATCCAAAAGAAAGGACTCTTCTTGTTTATTTTTTTACGTTCCAAGTAGGGCTTGCCTAGCCAAAAATGAAAGCATTTATTACCCACTGTCTCTTTCTTGGGAATAGGGTGGTAGGTTATAGAAAACAAGGTTTATTTTTCTTCCAGATAACTTTCCATATTTTCTCAATGTTCTTACATGCCTATGTGTAAATCCAAATGCCGGCTCTCCAAAAATACTACGACAATGAAAACGGAGCTGAGTGTTTTGCTCTACTGCCCCATCTTCCCTCCTCCGGTCTGTGCACCCACTGCAGGAGCATGTGGTGTTGTCTTAGATAATTTGACCTGCTGTAACAGAGTACCACAGACTGGGTGGCTTGTAAACAACAGAAACGTATTTCTCGTGGTTTTAGAGAGGCTGGAAGTCTGAGATCAGGGAGCCCGCCACCATGGTTGGGTTCTGGTGAAGGCCAGCTTTCAGGCAACAGACTGCCAACTTCGTGTTTCATCCTCACCTGAGGGAAGAGGGTGAGAGGGGTCTCTGGGGTCCCTTTTATAAGGGCGCTAATCCCTTTCATGAGGGCTCCATCCCTCTGACCTCATTACCTCCTCAGAACCCTTCATCCTACTACCACCCAACTGGGGATTAGGATTAGAACATATAAATGAAGGTGGGGAGAAATACAAGCATTCAGTCCATAACCATTGGTTTGCATATTTGTACAAAATTTATGTCTACAGAAGATATTCGAATACACACGCTTATCTCAATCACTGTTTCCATCTTGTCATGCATCTTTCCAGACCCATAGAGTAGTAAATGGTTGAGAGCTGATAGCATCCTTTTCATCATGACCTCAATGAGCCCTCCCAGCAACTTTGAGATAGAGATGCTTTATATTACCTTTTTTACAGATGAGAAAACAGAAGCTCAGAGAGGTCAAGCAACTTGTCCAAGGTCACACAGCAGTGAGGAGAATGCAAGTGAGATTTGAGCACAGGCATTCTAAGTCCACTCTCTTAAATACTCTACTGGACTGCTACATCTTTATAAACCTAGCAAAATTAATTTGCAAGTACATTTTTGTGATTTAAAGGTGAATTTATTATTTTTTTCATTTTTTTATACGTGAGTTTTTCTCTTTTTTTTTTTTTGAAACACAGTCTCGCTCTGTCACACAGGCTGGAGTGTGCAGTGGTGTGATCTCAGCTCACTGCAACCTCTGCTTCACCAGTTCAAGCGATTCTCCTGCCTCATCCTCTTGAGTAGCTGGGACTACAGGAACCGGCCACCCCACCCAGCTAATTTTTGTATCTTTAGTAGAGGCACTGTTTCACCATGTTGCCCAGGATGGTCTTGAACTCCTGACCTCAAGTGATCCACCTGCCTCGGCCTTCCAAATTGCTGGGGTTACGGGCATGAGCCACTGCACCTGGCCCAATTTATTTTATTTTTTTTTAAGGAAAGGAGAGGATGATGGCCTGCTGACAGGTGCAGAGGTGCCTGATGATTTGTGTTTCCTAACTGGCTTATACCATATGACTAAGAATGTGGCAGAAGTGATACCACCTGTCCAGGGGAGTTTTCTGGTACATCCTGGGAACTAATCTTTTATAATCATGGCAGAAAACACAGCTCTGGTGGATTCAAAAGACCCCTGTGTCCAAGGTATGCTCAAAGTATGGAAATAAACATACCTGTGGGCCTGCGAAGTCCAGATGGCCATCTCTTCCAGGAATCCTGCTCTCTCTGGCATACCAGGCTGTCTTTTATTACCTTTGTGTCCGTGGTGAGAAGTGAGTACTTCTCACCAGGCCCTCCTTTGCTCCTGGTTGCCATCTCAGCCCCGGTGCATCTTGTGGCCCTTGCAACGATGAAGCATGATGATGTTGCAGGGCGCCCTTGGGCAGGACCCTCTCTGGGGGCCAGGAATGCGAGTGGTGAAGATGGGAGCTTTGGTGGTAAGGTGTGCATCCGCTGTGGCTCTGCTGCATGGGAGGAAGAGAAGCCATTCAGCCCCACGCCCAGCCCCTTGCAGACCTCGTCCAAGCAAGTTCTGAGCTCTGGCTCCAGCAGCTCATAATGCAAAGGGGCCACACTCGCATCCCTCGACTCCGGGATGCCCAGCGTCTAGCCTGTCCTCTCTCTGTCACGTGGAACTCCTTTTCAGAGAGGCAGCAGCCCATTTGACACCTTCCAATTCTATTTTCCAAGCTGTATGCGCATAACCACCAGCCACTGTTTGGCTCTCATAGGAATTAATTGCTTTTGGTTGCACCGCCTCACTAAGATTATAGTCACTGAGGCTTTCAAGATTAGAATATGAAGAGAAATTAATTATTTAAGGACGTGCATTTGAACTTGAGATAGACTAAACCTAGACGAAACACCTGGAGGTCTGAATTGTCAAATCTTGGCAGTGGACTCTTCATGCTTGACGAAAGATGAATAGCAGGTGACATCTGCATAATGCATTATGATCGACAAACTTGCGACTTGTGATTGAGTCTTACTTGATTTGGTAGCTCTCTGACATGAATGCATCGCTGCAGTATCACACACGAGGATGCCAAGCTGCAGAGAGGTTGAGTGCCTGGCCCAAGGTCACACGATTTCAAAGGACTAGAGCAGAAATTTGAACCCAAGTCTCTATGCGTTTTTTAAAAAAAGTTTTAATTTTTTTTTTTTTTTGAAGGTTTACATGTGTGTTTTATTCTGAGAAGTTTACAGTGTTAGCTCTTACATTTAGATTTTTTTTTTTTTTTTTTATACTTTAGGGTTTTAGGGTACATGCGCACAATGTGCAGGTTTGTTACATATGTATCCATGTGCCATGTTGATTTCCTGCACCCATTAACTTGTCATTTAGCATTAGGTGTATCTCTTAATGCTGTCCCTCCCCCCTCCCCCCACCCCACAACAGTCCCCGGAGTGTGATGTTCCCCTTCCTGTGTCCATGAGTTCTCATTGTTCAATTCCCACCTATGAGTGAGAACATGCGGTGTTTGGTTTTTTGTCCTTGCGATAGTTTACTGAGAATGATGTTTTCCAGTTTCATCCATGTCCCTACAAAGGACACGAACTCATCATTTTTTATGGCTGCATAGTATTCCATGGTGTATATGTGCCACATTTTAAGACGGAGTTTCGCTTTTGTTGCCCAGGCTAGAGTGCAATGCTGTAATCTCTGCTCACTGCAACCTCCGCCTTCCAGATTCAGGTGATTCTCCTGCCTCAGCCTCCCGAGTAGCTGGGATTACAGGCATGCACCACCACACCTAGCTAATTTTTGTATTTTTAGTAGAGGTGGGGTTTCACCATGTTGACCAGGATGGTCTCAATCTCCTGACCTCATGATCCGCCCACCTTGGCCTCCCAAAGTGCTTGGATTATAGGTGTGAGCCACTGTGCCTGGACTTTTTTTTTTTTTTTTTTTAAATAGAGATGAGTTTCACCATGTTGGCCAGGCTGGTCTCAAACTCCTCACCTCAAGTGATCTGCCTGCCTCGGCCTCCCAAAGTGCTGGGATTCCGGGCATGAGCCACCATGCCTGGCCTCTCTGTAACTTTTAAGTCCAGGGTTCCTCTGGGCCTGTTCAATAGAATGATGTTTGTTCCTGTGGAAAATGCTCAGTGAGGCGCTCTGTGACTCTGGTTTATTCTATTAATGATGTATTGATTTGAGGCTGAGAAACAACCATTTGCAAATGTATTTAGAAAGAAAAATAAGTCCCATGATGTCAATGGGGACATTTAAGCTATCAGAAATTACATGGAAGACTCACTATTGCTTCAGGTAGGACATGGGCTATTAGGGAATGAAATGATGACAATAGCAGTCTAATGAGGAATTGTAATGGGCTCCCACAGTCTCATTCTCATGCTTATGTACGTGGAGAATCCACATTTCCATTTCAGCGCAATATCAGCAAATCCAATAATTTTCCTGGCTTGATGTTATTGTATGCCTGGGGTTGAGGTAATTTTTAGAGGGTGAGATGGTAACTGTCACTTAATGGGGTAGGATTTGCAACGTGGTTAAGCCCTGGGTGATTGCACAGACTGTTGCAGAAGCCCAAGTCTGCATCCTCCTAGCAGCCAGACCTCAGTGGGAAGCTTCATTCTCTAGCTAAGTCTGCATCTTCTCATCATCCAAATGGGCAACAGTAGCGCCTCCTCCATTGCACTGTTGTGAGAGGGTCTACAGGGAGCCTACTGGGTTTGTAGCAAGCAGGTCAGTAAACGTTGACCTCCATTATTGTTGCCAAGAGTAGAGCGTCAAAGGGTGACCCTCAAAAGATGTGTCCACCTGGAATGCCAGAATGTGAGATTTTCCATCCAAGTGCCAATCAGGCCTGACCCTGCTTTGCTTCCGAGATCAGATGAGATTGGGCACGTTCAGGGTGGTATGGCCATAGGGCAGAATGTGAGGTTTCTCTTGGGGAGCCAGGAAAGCTGATATAGTTTGAATCCAAAGGTAGGGAAAAAAAACCCAGTGTTCCAACTTGAACAGTCAGACAGAAGGGATTCCCTCTTTCTCAGCCTTTTTGTTCTAGTTGGGCCTTCAACTGATGGGTCAAGGCCCACCCACATGAGGAAGGATGATCAGCTTTGCTCAGTGTACTGAGGGAATGTTCATCTCACCCAGAAGCACTCTCACAGACATGCCTGGAATCATGTTTGGCCAAATGTCTGGGTACCTTGTGGCCCAGTCAAGTTAACACATAAAATTAACCATCACACTGTGGAATACTGCACAGCTATTAAAAATAACACGATAGCCTTCTATATAACAGACATGGAGGGATGTCAAGCATGTTGTTAAGGGGAGGAAGCAGGATGCAGATCAATGTCTCTGGTGCAGTCCCATTTATATTAAAATCTAAAGCAAAATAGGCCAGGTGCTGTGGCTCACGCCTGGAATCCCACCACTTTGGGAGGCTGAGGTAGGAGGATTCCCTGAGCTCAGGAGTTGGAGACCTGCCTGGGCAACACGGTGAAACCCCATCTCTACAAAAAACACAAAAATTAGCCAGGCGTGGTGGCGCTTGCCTGTAGTCCCAGCTGCTCAGCAGGCTGAGGTGGGAGGATTGCTTGAGTGTAGGGAGGTTGAGGCTGCAGTGAGCCATGATCATGCCACTGCACAGGCGACAGAGTGAGATTCTGTCTCAAAAAGACTAAACCAAACTAGCTATGTGTAGACGGTGAGTGCCCAGTGGTCGCAGATGCTGCAGAAGGGGTTTGGGGGTGAGTGTGTATCTGGTTGCTAAGGGCCGTCTGAGGGTCCTCATCCCTGAGACATACCTGAGGAGCCCTTTGTGTTCCTGCTTTTACACTCGAGGCTTTTGCCGTGGTCTGGGCTTGCAATGGCACAAGACACACAGAGAGAAGCTGGACCTCCAGGCCCCTGAATGAGCCATGCTGGAGCAGAGCGCTGAGTATTGGCTCCCTGTAATGTCACCATAACATGACCACAATGCAGGAGACTGACAGTGACAGGGAGACCCCAGAAGAAGTTGAGCTTCCGTCTGGGAAATCAGACAGAAGAGAGCGTCAAGATGAGGCCGGGGTCCTGGAGGTCAGTGGGTTTGATTCTAAGCTCTGTTTGCACACAAGTTGCTGTGTGGCCTTGTGTGTCTTTTTAACCTCTTGAGCCTCAGCTTTCCTCTCTGTGGAATGGGCTTGTGAGGATTTCATGCGCTGGTGAGCCCTGAGTGTGGTGCCTGTGAGTCGTGGGAGCCTGTGAGGAGGCTTGTTCCATGAAAAGGCCGTGTACGCAATGTGGCCTCCAAAAACCAAAGGAGGCCAGGCGTGGTGGCTCATGCCTGTAATCCCAGCACTTTGGGAGGCTGAGGTGGGCAGATCACCTGAGGTTAGGAGTTCGAGACCAGCCTGGTCAACATGGTGAAACCCTGTCTTTACTAAAAATATAAAATTTAGCTAGGCGTAGTGGTGGGCACCTGTAATCCCAGTTACTTGGGAGGCTGTGGCAGGAGAATCGCTTGAACCCAAGAGGTGTAGGTTGCAGTGAATGGAGATCCCGCCACTGCACTCCAGCCTGGGCAACAGAATGAGACTCCATCTTAAAAAAAAAAAAAAAAGAGCCAAAGGAGCCGAGAAGCCAAAGAGCAAGGCAGACCAATTGGGTTTGTGGGTAAAACATGTTTTACAGGAGGAGCTTGCAGACAGAAGCATGGTCTTGGAGGCAGTGGGACAGGTAGATCTCTGTACCTGTTACCCCCAGACCCAAGGCTTATTTACTGTGTTAGTCTGTTCTCATGCTGCTATTAAAGACATACCCAAGACTGGATAATTTATAAAGGAAAGACGTTTCATGGACTCACTATTCCACATGGCTGGGGAGGCGTCACAATGATGGCGGAAAGCAAATGAGAAGCAAAGTACGTCCTACATGGCAGCAGGCAAGAGAGCCTGTGCAGAGGAACTCCCATTTATAAAACCAGATCTTGTGAGGCTTACTCACTACCATGAGCACAGTATGGGGGAAACTGCCCCATGATTCAATTATCTCCATCTGGCCCCGCCCTTGACATGTGGGGATCATTACAGTTCAAGGTGGGATTTGGATGGGGACACAGAGCAAAACCATATCATCTACCACAGGGGAAGGGGGTACGTGCTCCAGTAAGACAAAGGCAACCCTCCTAACAGGCAAGATTGTCATGTGTGCCATAGCTTAGAATTTGTCCGATAATATCAAGGTTGTCATGTTATTACACTAGGGATAGTAAATAAAGTAAGCAGCCAGAGGCATTCCTAGGACTGGAGACAATCAGAAATCAACATGGCAGATTAGCATCCAAGATGGAGTCACCACTGTCTCTGCAAGCTCAAGGGTCCTCCCCTCTGCTTCCTCCTCAAAGGCAGAGGCCAATTTGGGGGTCACGTCCCCAAACATAATCAGCCCTGTTTCTACACCATGGCCTGTTAACGGAAGGGCACGTGGGATGTAGTGGGAAGCTAAACTCAACTTGCCAAGAGCTCTGCCCCTTGTTTTCTTGGCAGGCTTTTTCTCAGGCTGTCTTTAGAGAAGTAAGGTTGGGGTGCAGTGAGGCAATCTTGGCTTACTGCAACCCTTGCCTCCCATGTCCAAGTGATTCTCCTGCCTCAGCCTCCCCAGTAGCTGAGACTACAGGCGCCAGTCTCTGCACCTGGCTAATTTTTGTATTTTTAGTAGAAACAGGGTTTCACCATGTTGGCCAGGCTGGAGTGCACTGGCATGATGATGGCTCACTGCAGCCTTGAACTCCTGGGCTCAAGCCATCTTCCCACATCAACCTCCTGAGTAGCTGGGACTACGGGCATGTAGACGTGGCTAGGTTTTTTTATTTTTTATTTTTTGTAGAGACAAGGTCTCCCTATGTTGCCCAAGCTGATCTCAGACCCCTGGCCTCAGGTGATCCTCCTACCTTGACCTCCCAAAGTGCTGTGATTACGGGTGTGAGCCACTGTGGCCAGCCTCGTTTGGCCGTTTGAGACTCCAATACTGGCCCTATGTACAGCTGAGAAAGCTGAGGCCTGAAGGGCATGGGGACTTCACCTCAGTCATGCAGCTTCCGGGTGGTAGAATTGAGAGGAAAGCAGAGTCCCCTGGATTCCTGGTCCAGTTCCAATGTTTCCGTCCTCCTGCTGCAAATTCACACAGAACATGGAGGGCACATGGTCCTGGCATGGAGGAGGGAGTTGATTATAATGAGCGTCAGTTCTGCAGGATTTCTGTTTAGAGGCAAGTTTCCTATGTGTTTATTTCCTATGTGCTCTGCTAATATTTCTTGTCCACTGGTTTATTAAGCAAAATGCACCAGATGCTCCCAGGATTATCTCGCCCTCTGTCCTCATGGCTCTGACAGCCTCTGGCTTTAATCAGCTTCCTGACTGCAGCAGGCCCAAGAAATTCCATGACCCCATTGAGCCAATTCGCTCTTCTTCCACAGTAATATAACATTAGCTGTCCGCCGCCCACCCACAGAATAAAGACTACATTTCGCGGCCTCCGTTGCAGCTAGGTGTGACCATGTGACCACATTCTGGCCAATGGGATGTTAGTGGAAGGTCATGGTGGTGGCATCTGGGGATCTTACTGGCTGGCTGGCAGGCAGGTGCCCTCTGCCCCACCTCTCTCCACAGTGTCTGTAGCTGTCCCCTTGGACCCAGAGGACGAGTTCAAACGTTAGAGAAGTGGAGCCGAACCGCCATCTAGCCCCAAACTGCTAATGTTTGTCCATTTGTGTCCAAGTAAACCAAACTACTGTCCAGTTTAGGTCACTTATTTTAGGGTCACCATTCCTTGCAGGCAACCCCAATCCTAACTGAGGAACCAAGTAGTGACTAACTATACGTCAGGTTCTCTCTCTAAACTTGTTAACCCTCAGAACAACCCTGTAAAGCAGGGCTCTCCTGCTCAGATGGATTTGCCTCCCAGGGCACAGCAGGCAATGCCTGGAGACATTTGGCTCATCCTGACTGGGGAGGAGGTTCTACCGATAGCCAGAGGGTAGAAGCTGGGATGATGCTAAACATTCTGTGATGTTCAAACAGCACCCACAACAAAGAAGAATCTCTTTCCTCGGGTCCACAGTAGTGAGGTTGGAAAGCTCTGTTGTATTGTTTTGTTTAAAACTAAGGAAATCAGTTTGATCTTACAAAAGGCTGAAGTCACTTGCCTGTGGTGACAAGATTTGTAGGTGGCAGATTGGGATTTAGACCCAGGCAGTCTTTGTCCAGAGGTGAGGGTTGGTGTGCACCAGGAGGCAAGGCATGGGTTGCCTTCAGTATGTCCCCAGCATTCTGCATGCTCCCACCTCATCCAGAGGAGTCTGACAGCTTCTGGAGGTCCTCACTCTGCCACTCCCTGGATGATAGACCTTGAGCTGGTCACATTCCCTGTTGGAGCCAGAGTTTATTCTGCTCTACAAATGGGGAGGGGGTGAGGAAGCCACATCCCTGTTGACAGTATTGGTGGGCCCAGTGCAGCGCCTCTACAGTATGACACTCACTGGGCTGTAGGTCTCAGAGTCCCCTGCTGTCCAGGGTTAACCCTTTGGTTGTCAGACCATGGGCAGTCGGGGGCGAGGGCACAGGGAAGCTGGGCACTTGAGATGCAGTGGGAGAGGCTGTTTGCTAATTGGTATGGAAGGGTTCTTTCACCTGTTTGGGCTACATGGCCATTCTGGTACACATCAGCTACATGTCAGCATGGGCAGAGAGAAGTAGAAATTGCTGAGGTCAGGGAGGGAACCTGGCCTCATTTGGAAGAAGGAGTCTGAAGAGCCAGTCTCTCCTTCAATGTTCAACATGTCCAGCTCACTTTGGGTTTAAATAAATTAAAACACATCCACAATTAAGATGAGCTGTCTACAGAGATGAAAGATGAGAGGTGACGCCTGCTGGGCATGACGCACCTTAGACCTGGAGACTTGCTAGAAGACTCTGCTCCCACAGCTCTGTGGAAAGTGCATTGTTATTTGCCCGCATTCTCCAGATGAGAAAACTGAGGCCTGGAGAGGCTCAATATCGCTGTCAGGATTTTACAGCTGGTAGGTGAACTCAGGAGTTAATTTACAATCACCCATTAGAAGGCAGGTGGGTGGGATTTAGGGGCCTGAGGCCATCCCAGATTTGTGCCGTTAGGCAACCCCTAACACCCAGAAAACAACAACAACAAAACGTGGACAAGGACCTGGCCTCAGAGTGCATTTGGCTCGCCAAGGTCACTCATCTGTCCTCGGCACACAGATTGCTCCAGGACAGAGGCAGACACCTGACATTTCTATTTCCTGCCACCTTCTTCACCTTGACCCCAGGGCACCCGCATGCCTTATCTGTACTCCGTGGCTGGCGCCCTGTGTCAGCACCATCCTTGGGGTCTTTGTGCCCCTACCCCCATTCCTCGCCACTTCAATGTGTCAGGCAGGGTTAAGCCACCCCCGGATTATGGAGGTGCTAATGATTTGATATCTCAGCCAGGGATTTAGCTGATCTCCTAGCTCAGCTGGAAAAATTCCCTCCCCCAAATAGCTGTTTTATCTTTTAGCTGCTGCCACCACTTTAATCACACTAAGTCCTCATCAGATGCCTCAAATGAGAGATTTTTAAAAAAAAAAAAAAAAAGCTAAGAAATTGGGACCAGGTTGGGTTTTCTCTCTGGACTCTTTAGAACACGGTTGCATATTATCACCCTCAGAATCATCAGCTTTCACCTGGAGATTAAAGGGAGTCCCCCAAGACCACTTGAAATGAACAGTGTGGCACACAGCAGCTTAATCTCCTCAGTGTCATGAAATCTGGGTTTTATGGGACATTTCGCCCCCAGCCTCCCATTTTCCTTCTCGGACCATTGGTCCCCTTTGCTAAAACGGTGTCCTGGGAAAATTCATGCGTCCACAAAGTGGCTAAGGGACCATGAAGCCATTTCAAAATGTAACTAGAACGCCACGTTTTCAAACATTAACCTTCTGCAGAAGGACACCACTGACTCGATTCTGGGCTTTACAGGTTCCGGGAGCTTGTAAAGTGAATGCTTTTGTTTTTACTTCTAATATAAGCTTCACTTTAATAAAACTGGAACCTTTTTAACTTTCAATAAAAATTGTAAATATATATGTATTTTTACCTTTATCATAAACTTGACCTTACTAAAATTGGAAAACCAGAAGATAACACAATATAACTAATATGTCATTCAAAGAGTTTCTAGAGGCTGGGTGCGATGGCTCATGCCTGTAATCCCAGCACTTTGAGAGGCCAAGGCGGGCGGATCTCCCGAGGTCAGGAGTTTGAGACTAGCCTGGCCAACATGGCTACTACTAAAGATATAAAAATTAGCCAGGCGTGGTGGCACATGCCTGTAATCTCAGCTACTCAGGAGGCTGAGGCACGAGAATCACTTGAACCTGGGAGTCGGAGGTTGCAGTGAGCCAAGATCACACCACTGCACTCCAGCCTGGGTGACAGAGTGAGACTATGTCTCAAAAAAAAAAAAAAAAGTTTCTAAAGGCCTGGAGTAGTGGCTCATGCTTGTAATCCCAGCACTTTGAGAGGCCGAGATGAGTGGATCCCTTGAGGTCAAGAGTTTGAGACCAGCCCTGTCAATAATGTGAAACCCTGTCCCTACTAAACACGCAAAAATTAGCCGATGTGCTATCCTGCCTGGCTAATTTTTGTATTTTTTGTACAGATGAGGGTTTCACCATGTTGCCCAGGCTGGTCTCGAACTCCTGACTCAAGCAATCCACCAGCCTTGAAGTTATACTCCCTCTACGTGTATATGTAGGTTTCTTTCATTTAAAAAAATTCTTGAAGTCACCACAGTGCACCTGGTCAGTGTTACGCTGTGCCCTGTTGTGTTGCACTCACCTGTCCTGTACATTTCTGTCTGGCCTCGCCCCACAGGCAGGCACATCTGTGACTTCTGGAGTAGATGATCTTGAGAGCATTCCCTAACTGGAATATCCTTTGTTTCTTGTTTCTGCTGCCTGAGAACAGGTCCGGGTCAAATCATTCATGACTTTAGCCTGCACAGTGGAGATGTATTTTACACCCATTTGTTGAAGTGGGTCAGGTCCCTTCTGTGCCCAAGCCATAGCCCACCCAGGATGGTGTACATACATTTGGATGGAGTCACTTCTCTGGACTCCTTCATCTGCCCCCAGGATTCCAGGGCCAGCTGCTCAGGGCAAGTGGAAGACATTGGCACGCCCCACCCCCATGTTCCCCAGCCAGCAGGACCAGGGAGCAACACCAGATGGGCGGCAGACACAGAAGGATGAGACTGGGAGGTACAGAGAGTTGTGTCTCTGGACAGTGTGGAGATGCAAGCGTGATCTGGACTTGGGGCACAGTTGGTGGAGGGGGGAAGTCAAAAGGAATGATTGTCCTCTTGGCTGGTCCAGAGTTAAAAAACTGGCAGCCAACGATTGACCATCTTCCTTTGTGAGGTACTTTTATTTAATCCTCACGACAAATCTGGTACCTAGGAATCACCTTCCCTACTTTTCAGATGGGGAAACTAAGGCTGAAAGATGAACCAAGCACAATAATGGTTTGTGATGGTCTCATGATCCTGTGGGTTGGCTGGGGCTCAGCTGGGTTGTCTGTTGATGTCACCTGGGCCCAGCCACACAGCTGGGAGTTTGTCAGCAACTCCACTGGGTCTGGAACGTCCAGGGTGGCCTCACCCGTGAGGCGTCTCTGCAGAGCGTCTCATGGTTTAGTAGTCCTGGACTTGCTCACAACATGGCGGCCGGGGTCTGAGAGAGGAGATGAGAGCTGCTGTCTTCTAAGGCCTGGGGTCCCTGAATTCTATTGCTCAAGGCAAGTCACAAGGCCAGCCCAAGGGGAGGAGAGAAGAGCACCGATTCTTGGTGTCCGGACTGGCAGGTGCATACAGGATTAGGAGGAATTTTCGGTGGCCGTATTTGGAGACAATCTTCGAGGCAGGGGATTATGATGCAGATGTTAGATGCTATGATCAGAGCACAGGCCGTGTGGGAGCTCAGAGGGGGAGGCAGCAAACCTCGCCTGGGAGTGGAGAGCTTTCTTGAGGAAGCGTGGCCCTACCTGGGGTGTCTCTAGAGTGTAGTGGTAAGAGGAAGACTGTGCATTCAGACTGCCTGGGTTCAAATCTCTATTTCAGTTGCCAAGCACTTGGGCCAGTTACTGGAGCTCTCTGCCTCAGTTTCCTCATCTGTAAAATGGGCATAACAGTAAATCCTACTTCATAGATCATAAGGATCCAATGGCATTTGCCTGTGAAACATTTAGCACTGTGTCTAGCACATGGTAAGTTCTCAAATGTTCACTGTTGTTGCCATTATTACTGTTAATGATGGTGATGATGATGTTGATGAGGAAGCGGAGGATTGTCCAGGCTGAGAGGGATAGGGAAGAGTGTTGTGAGCACAGGGAACAGTCTCTGCTCAAGCCGGGAGCTGAGAGAACCTGTTGCTTGGAAGGAATGGAAAGGAAGCCCATCTAGTAGAAGGGCAGATTTTGGAGAATGGTGGTCACAGTCTCTAAAGGTAGGTTAGGGACCGGGTTAATGCCCTATTGCTAGCCACAGTGGAAGGGCTTGGAGGGAGCAAGGGTGGGGATGGGGCAGCCAGCATGGGAGTGAGAGAGAAGAGGGCTGGGACTTGTGGGTGGCAGAGAGAGTGGGGTAGCTTGGGAGAGCATGAGAGCTACAGGAGAACTCAGCATTCGATGGGGTGCGGGTGAAGGCAGGATGCTGGATTCCTCCTAGGTTTCAGGTCTGGGGGATGGGGTGGATCCTTCAAGCACATGGACAATACAGAAGGACCAGCTTTGGGCTGGAGATTGGGAAGATGTTGTGTTTGAGGGACCAGCGGGTCTTCCATGAGGGGACAATTGAGACAAGAATGAGGGCCATTCCCTAGATGGAGCAAAGGAGAGCAGTGTTCTGGATCAACAGAACAGCATAGGTGCATGCCTGGAGGCTGGGGGGAGGGTAGGATCTGTTCTCACAATAGAGACGGATTTCATGTGGTGGCAGCACCTGGGGTTTGTGTGAGGAGCTGGAGAGGGATGAAGGATGAAGCTGGTGAGTTAGGCTGGTGCCAGGGTGTAGAGGACCTTGAGCGCCCTGGAATCTGTACCAGTCCTGTGAGCCAGAGATTGCCCCCTGAGACTTTTAAGAGTTTTAAAAAGGGAAGTGATGTGAGCGAGTCTTTTTTTTTTTTTTTTGGAAGGGGACCAGAGCAGAGAGGGGCCCCGCTGGTGGTGGGAGAATTTAGTGCTAATGCTTTGAACTGGGATTACCAAGCCCTCGTGATCAAGCAGCTAAGTCAATAGCTGTGTGTGGGGCCCAGGCATCAGGTGGGGAGTTTATTAAATATAGATATTTGCTGATAAGATAAGATGATTACAGAATCTGGTTCAGAGGATTAGAGGTGCAAACAGCCTGTTGACTTCTGTCACTTGGTAACAAAAGTCTATCAGGAAGGCATAGAGCAACCTCTTTAAAAAGAGATGGAAAATATTGATCCAGCTCAGTCTGGTAGCCACATTTTGAGGAATTTTACATCTGTCCTTCCTTCCATCCATTTACTTCCATTTCTTTCCATATATCCTCCATTCTGTCACCTTCTATTCTATCCCCTCATCTTCTGTCTTTCCTTCCATCCATGTATTTCCACCCACCTATCCTTTCATCTACCCATTTTCTCTTTCATTCATTCAACCTTCTATCCTTCCATCTAACCATCCTCCCATCATTCATCCGTCCACTCATTCTTCCATTTGTCCATCACTCTATTGATTCATCTTCCATCTTTTTTAATCCACCTATACATTCATTCACCATCCATTTATTCTTCCATTATTCTATCCTTCTGTCATTCCATCAGTCCAACTTTCTTTTTTTTTTTTTTTTTTTGAGATGGAGTCTCGCTCTGTCACCCAGGCTGGAGTGCAGTGGCGCGATCTCGGCTCACTGCAAGCTCCGCCTCCCGAGTTCACGCCATTCCCCTGCCTCAGCCTCTCCGAGTAGCTGGGACTACAGGCGCCCGCCACCACACTCGGCTAATTTTTTTGTATTTTTAGTAGAGACGGGGTTTCACCGTGGTCTCGATCTCCTGACCTCGTGATCCGCCCACCTCGGCCTCCCAAAGTGCTGGGATTACAAGCGTGAGCCACCGCGCCCGGCCCCATCAGTCCAACTTTCTATCCTTCACCACCCATCCTTTAATCCATCCAAACATCCTTCCATCTGCCTATTCTTTATCTACCCACCAATCCATCCATCCATCCATCCATCCATCCATCCATCCATCCATCCATCCATCTTCTCATTTTACTCATCCTGCTGACAACCTGTTTTGCCATCCATTAACCCTTTAATCCATTAATCAATTTTCCTTCCATCCACCAGTTTTCCATCTATCCATCCTTCCATCCAGCCATCTACCCATGGTTCCATATTTCTTTCCATGTCTCCATCCTTCCATCCATTTTTCTATCCACACATCCTTTTATCTTCCCATCCATTCACCAGTCTTCCTTCCATCCATCCATCATCCATCTGATATTTTAATACCTACTGTATTGCATGTTCAGCTCTAGGCACTGAGGAATCACTAGTGTACAAGGTAGGTGAGGTCTCTACTGTCTTGAAGCTGACCTTGAGCAGGAGACAGGCAATAAACAAATCAGACAGGAAGATACAAGAGTGATAAGTGGCTGCAGACAGAATCATAATAGGGCAATAAGAGTGACAGGGTCACCCTACCATTAACTGGGACAATGGGGAAGGCCTCTCTCTCTCTCCAAAGAGGTGACATATAAGCTAAAACTTCAATGATAGGAGGATAGGTATGCAAACATTTTTTTTAAATAGGGGAAGACAGCGTTCTAGATGGAGCATTTACTTCATATAGCAAGTGAAAGGACTTGGTCCAGGCATGAGTTTGGTGTGTTTGAGGGACAGAAAGAAGGTGATTGGGGTTGGGAAGGGGGATTGTGGGGAAGGGTGGCGAGGAGTGAGTTAGAGGACGGAGTCAGATTTTGAGCCTTGTACATCAAGGTGAAACAAGCAAACTCAGACCCTCTTGCCCTCCTCCTTTTTTTTTATTTGAGATGGAGTCTTGCTCTGTCACCCAGGCTGGAGTGCGGTGGCGCAATCTTGGCTCACCGCAAGCTCCGCCTCCCGGGTTCATGCCATTCTCCTGCCTCAGCCTCCCGAGTAGCTGGGACCACAGGCGCCCGCCAGCACGCCCGGCTAATTTTTGTATTTTTAGTAGAGACAGGGTTTTGCCATGTTGCCCAGGCTGCTCTTGAACTCCTGACCTCAGGTGATCCACCCGCCTCAGCCTCCCAAAGTGCTGGGATTATAGGCGTGAGCCGCCATGCCTGGCCATTGCTCTCTGTCTTATAAAGACCTTGGTCATGACATTGGGCCCACCTGGATCATGCGGGATCATCTTCTCGCCTCAAGATCTTTGACTTAATCACATCTGCAAAGTTCACACTTGCACATCTGCCATGTAAGGTAACCACAGTAGCCAGATGGACCCAGGCTCTGGAAATAAGGATGGGGACATCTTTGGGGGTCATTCTTCTGCCCATCGCAGCCTGGGTCCCATCCCAGGAGACTGGATTCCTGCAGCAGCCCCCGACCCCTGCCAGCCCTCCTGGCTTCCACTGCCGAGACCACATTCCCATTCTTCAGCCAGTTTTCAGAGTTGCCTTTCTGGAAAATAAATGTGATCATTTTCTGGCTTAAATTCCTTCGACAGCTTCCCCTTGGCCACAGGATCAAGTTCCAGCTCTTTAGCACGTGCCTGAGCACAGGGTTCAAGCCCTTGCCTGATTTTTTGCTACGTCTGTGACCTTGAAGAAGTGATTTAAACTCCTCGAGTCTGAGTTTCTCTAGTAGGTGCTCTGGGACCAGAGGCCCCTTCAGGACTGAAGGCCTCAGCCCCTCAGCTACTGGGAGTGCTGCTGGCAGCCCCGGGCGCTCGGCCACCAGCCTGCTTCGGAAAATCCCTTGGCTGGCATTGTGGATTGACATGTGTCCCCCAAGAAAAATATGCTGATTTCTGACTGCCAGAACCAAAGAATGTGACCCTGTTGGGAAATAGCTTTGTTGCAGATGTAATTTGTTAAATTAAGATGTGGTGGTACTGGAGTGGGGTGGTGTCCTCATAAGAAAACAGTGTGTGAAGCCAGACACTTGGGGGAAATGCCGCGTGTAGGTGGATGTGGAGATCTGAGGGATGTGTCCACTAGCCCAGGAACACCAAGGGTGGCTGGCTGTCCCCAGAGCCAGGAGAAAGTCCTTCCTCAGAGCCCACAGCGGGAACCAACTCTGCCGATGCCTTGATTTCTTATGTCTGGACTCCAGAGTGATGAAAGAATACATTTCTGTTGTTAAACCCGCTCGTTCTGTGATACTTGGTTATGACAGTCCCAGGAAGGAAACGTGGGAAGAGGCTCATAAATTTCATGCTGCCCTCCACGAAAGTGGCCTGTATCCCATGACTGGCCAGTGTGGGGAGGTATGTGGCTGGGTGTAAGGCCCAGCGCCCTCGCCCAACCCCAGGGCACCTCGGAAGGCTCTTCCAGCTTCAGAACCCACCATGAGGTTGGCTGAGGCTCTCCTTGAGACTGTGTCCTAGCCAACTTCTTCCCTGGCCTCGTACTCCCTTTGCATGGACGTGGCCCCAAGAGCATAACCTGATAAACCTCCTGTCTGCAGATCTGGAACCCAAACTGGAAATACTCTTTCCAGAGAATAGACGAAAGCTGCCCCTGTCTCTGTTTCTTCATGTGCAAAAAGGAACTAATGAAGGAAGCTGCATTACCGAGATGTCCGTCCACTGTGAGGGTCAACAGGACCAGGTATAAGACACCACGAGATCAACTGCTCTGTGTTCCACAGCTTGCCTGTTAGCACGGGGCGTGGGGCAAAGCTCCTGTAATTCTTGGCTTACTGGTCTCCTTCCCCCTACAGCATGAACCCCTTGAGGTCAGCAACTATGTCTTCTTCTATTCATCCAATTCAGTCATTCATTCTATTTTACCTCCTCCCATTCATTCATCCCGTTCATTCACTATATCTCGTGATTCATGCAATTCTATGGTATTTATTCACTCTAGGCCATGCGTCTGATTTTGTCATTCTATTCATTGATGACAGTCCATATCATTCCATTTTATCCACCTCATTCCTTTTCATTTCCTTCATTCTCTGTATTCCACTTATTCAGGTATTTATTCCACTCTACTTTGTTACTGAATGAAAGCCACATATTCCATTCTATGTGCCCATGGTGTGCCAGGCACCGGGGTTAGTTCTAGACTGTTGTGAGGTTGCATCCACTGGCTTTTAGGGCAGAAGGTAGCACCTAGTTTACCTGCTCGTGTGTGTGTGTGTGTGTGTGTGTGTGTGTGTGTGTGTGTTGGGCACATGCGTGTTGCTTTCCCAGGACAGGGAGGGGCCGTGCGGGCCCATGCTCACTGTTTCTTGGTTTCTTCTGCTTTAGGGAAAGCTGTGTGTTGCTGAGGCAGGAAGTTGGGCATGAATCGAGGTCAAGATGCCTAGTACCCACGGGGGTCAGATTCTAGTCCTTGGCCTCTCTGAAGCTAAATAAATGTGATTAATCGAACTGACCCAAAACAAATGATTTTACAAAATCTTGGAAAACAGTTCCATTTCTTTTGGTAGGTCAAATACTTCTCCTGTAATCCCATTTCAATGCTAGAGAGTTACTTTATCATGTTATATATGTGAGCTGTCATTTATAGAAAAATGGGAGAGCAGAGGCAAGTAAAAAAGGGAGGATTCCTGATGCCACCCCCTAGAAACAACCAAATGCTAATGTATTAGTGTGTATTTCTTCACATTTTCCAATGCATGTATGTACATAAAAATATGTGTTTTTTGCCGGTGGCTCATGCCTGTAATCCCAACATTTTGGGAGGCTGAGGCGGGGGGATCACCTGAGGTCAGGAGTTAGAGACCAGCCTGGCTAACATGGTGAAATCCGGTCTCTACTACAAATACAAAAAATTAGCCGGGCGTGGTGGCATGCATCTGTAATCCCAGCTACTCGGGAGGCTGAGGCAGGAGGATCGCTTGAACCCGGGAGGTGGAGGTTGCCATGAGCCGAGATTGCGCCATTGCACTCCAGCTTGTGCAACAAGAGCGAAACTCTGTCCCTCCCCCAAAACAAAACAAACAAACAGAAAAATATTTTTTGCAAAAACTGAAATATATAATACATTGTTGTATAATTCATTTTTATCACTTAGCAATACATTATGAGCATTTTTCCAGTCAATAATTATGTACCATTTCAATAGGGGCATAGAATTCCATTGCCTAAATCTATGTAATTCCATAACCAATTCCTTAAGCTTGAACATTTGCCCCCCCCACCCCCACTCCCACGTTTTATGATCATAAGCTACGTCCCCGATGGGCATCTGTGAACGTCATCTTCTTCTATAGTTGTCTTTATTGTTATTTCACTTAGCCAATCAGGTGGAGATGACAGATAAAACTCAAAACAGCTCTGTTCAAATCATGACAAATTTCATTTTATAAAGGGAGGGGATTAACGAGGCCAGTTAGGTTGGAACTAGGCAGTGTTATGTACTCTGTAGTTTAAATGCCTCACTTCTTCCCTTAGCAGCATCTCGCTGCTTCCAGCAGGGGGCGTTGTGAGCCAGAGCCTCGTCAGGCGTGGACGCTCTGCAGGTGCCTAATTCCATGGTGGGTTCCAGTCCCCTACCTGGGGCCCTAGCTGTCTCACTGTCTGTTGGCAACTCCAGTTCTTTCTTTATTTCCTTATAATAATTATTATTATTTTTGAGACAGAGTGTGGCTCTGTCACCCAGGCTAAAGTGCGATGGTGTAATCTCAGCTCACTGCAGCCTCAGGCTCCTGGGCTCAAGCAGTCCTCCCACCTCAGCCTCCTGAGTAGCCGCGATTACAGGCATGTGCCACCATGCCCCGCTGATTTTTTAATTTATAGTAGAGATGGGGTTTCCCTATATTGCCAGGCTGGTCTTGAACTCCTGGGCTCAAGCTATCTGCCTGCCTTGGCCTCCCAAAGTGCTGGGATTACAGGCATGAACCACCGCGCCTGGCCTCTTTCTTTCTTTTCGCTTTCTCTCTCTTCTCTTTTTCTTTCTGTTAATTCAATTATGCTCACTTACATCTACCCTGGACCAGCTCTCTGAGATTCTGCTAAATACACTTATCAAGGTAGCAAAAGCTAGAGTACTATTGTGGCAATTATCCTAATACCTTTTAAAAGTTTCACCATTTTAAAGTTTTTGGCATTTAAGATTTTCCTTTGAAACCTCCTTTCATTTAGGGAGTACAATGTTAGCCAAACTAATGATATACAGGCGGCTGTCCTGTGGCCATGAGAGGTGTGGAAATACCAAACAGAAACGTGTCCACTGTTCGCGAAAGATGTTGGTTCTGCTAATGCCTGTCAGTACTGGGCTCTGTTAATTTTATAGATTTTAATTCTTTTTTGCTCTCCTGATTTAGAGACATGGTTTGCTTAAAATGCTGGTAACAAACATCAGAGTCAATAGGAGCTTGCCTTGTGGGAAGGACTGATGTGATTTGTGGATGGATATGATAGTGATGAATTTCCTAGTTTTCACTGGGCTGTTTTTCTTTTCACAGGTAGGCATTTTTAATTTGCACAGCGCTCTTGTGCAGCAGGCATGGTTGTTATCCCATTTGATGGGGAGGGAACTGAGGCTCAGAGAACTCACACACTTGCCTCAAGGTTCATTTCCGGGAAGCAGCAGGGCTGGGGCTTGAACACAGGGCCATGCACCTCTGGGTCTTTGCACCTGCCATGTCCCCTGCCTGGATATGCCTTTACCTCTCTCTGCAAGAGAATTCCTTTCCATCCCCAGTCTTGACTAGGGCGTCAGCTGCTCTGGGAGGGCCTCCCTGCCCCCCACCCTATGCAAGCCATTCTCATCACTCGCCACTCTGTTTTATTTTCTTCATAGCACTCACCACTGTGTGGGATTAACTTGTTCGTTCATTTCTTCCTTGTTTACCGTGTGACATCCCCACCCCCCACTAGAATGCAAACTAGTGCATCCCTAGTGCAAGGGAGCAGCGACCTTGTCTTTGACCTCTCTGAGTGTCTGTACTCAGAACATGGCAGATGCTCAGTAACTATTTACTTAATAAGTGACTGGAAAATTTCTGCCATCACTTTTGAATCTATCAGCTTTTGATCCAGTGGGGGGAAAAGGAAGAAGAAAGGGAGAGAGAAAATAAAGATGGTAACCTTGTTGAGGGGGGAGGGCATGTATTTTGCAGTGAACACATGTGCTGGTCCTGAGTCTGCTGTCCCTTCCCTCCCCTCCCCTCCCCTCCCCCCTCCCCTCCCCTCCCCCTCCCCTCCCCCCTCCCCTCCCCTCCCCTTCCCCTCCCCCCTCCCCTCCCCTCCCCCTCCCCTCCCCTCCCCCCTCCGTCCCTCCTCCCCTCCCCCCCTCCCCTCCCCTTCCCCCCTCCCCTCCCCTTCCCTTCCCTTCTTCCCTTCCCCCACTCCTGCTCTGCAGGACATCACAAAGGGACTGCCGCTTGCAAGCAGCGTGTCCCTGGCTCTCCTTCTGTCACTAGGCTCAGCCAATAGGCAGCATTGTGGGGAGGCTGAAGGGGAGGAAGACGGAAGCCAGGGCATTTCTCCCCACCTCTCTGGACAGGTCTCTCCTTGGACGGGGTTTCTACCAGTGGCCATGCAGCCTCCATGGCCCCAGCTTTACTGGGCAGGCTACTGTGACTCCAGCTTCCTCCTGCAGCCCTAGATCCTGGGTGGTAGAAACGCCCCCTCCTCTGTTTGTTGCTCGTCCTGCAGATGGGGCAGCGCTTCTTGCCTTTCATCTCTGGGTTGCCTTGTCATCTCTTAGGTGGTTTCTCAGCCCTTCTGTTCCTTGTATAGCCAATTCTCTGCATTAATCTTCTCTGTTTTCAATATCCAAGATTGTTTCCATTTTCCCACTGATTAATAAAAAACCTGTGCCTTCATTATTAGAACAATGAAAATATAGGCCAGATGCAGTGGCTCACGCCCACAATCCCAGCACTTTGGGAGGCCAAGTGGGGCTGATCACCTGAGGTCAGGAGTTCAAGGCCAGCCCGGCCAACACAGTGAAACCCTGTCTCTCCTAAAAATACAAAAATTAGCCAGGCATGGTGGCGGGAGCCTGTAATCCCAGCTACTCAGAAGGCTGAGGCAGGAGAATCACTTGAACCCCGGAGGCGGAGGTTGCAGTGGGCTGAGATCATGCCACTGCACTCCAAGCTGGGAGACAGAGCAAGACTCCATCTCAAAAATAAATAAGTAAAATAAAAAATAAATGTTGGAGAAGACATGGGAGGCCAGTTCTTGAGGAAAGGGAGAGGCTGACCAGGCGCATAGGCCTGAGCGGCGGCTGTTGCCTTTCCCACAGGCCCACCGTGTGTGAGCCCCGCATGCCCGGCCAGGCAGCGGCTGGAAGCTTGAGCTCTGCATTTAGGCGCCCATCACGCTGTGATTTATTATGGGACAGCTTGTTTTTGCAAGCGATAGATTGATTTGCACCAGGCGCTGCATAATAAGGATCAAGGACTCTTTCTTTCTCTTTTCTTAAACTCCTGCCATGCTAACGTGTTCCCCAAGGTCCCTGCCAGGAAGGGTATCGGAGAGCTCAGTGTGCTCTACTGTCCCATGGATCACTGCAAGCTGTCCCTGACCTCCAGGAAGGAAGAAGGAAGGGTTCCATGTGGCGTCTCCATGCAGGTTGTGACAGTGGGGCCCATGGTTGAATGGCATCCAGTTGAGTTCCTGATCTCTCTTGGTTGGGCTCCTGGTTCTGGATGGCTGCGGATCATCAGGCAGGTCTGTGTCCTCAGCTCTTAGGTAACAAGGGATATTCCCAGGAAAAGATGGCTCAGCTCAAGCTGAGGCCTCCCTTCCCTGCCAGGGCAGCTCTGTCACTGTTCTCCGGAAAGCAGGTTGGCCAGGTGAGTAAGTGGAACTGGGTTCACATCCGAGTCCCACTAGGTGGAATCAGGCAGTGTCTTCACCTCTCAGCCTCAGTTTCCTCTTCTTTTAAGTGGGGACACAATAGTAATAGCACCTCAAAGGGCGGGTAAGATTAAGGAGAGACCTACAGGGTAGGGCACACGGTAGTTGCTCATGAAAGATGAGTCACTCCACTCCGTTTTCCCTTTTCCCTTCTGCTTTCACAGCTGCTCATCAGTCTGGCTGAATGAGAACGTGGTGTGTATCAGTCAGGATGTATTTGGTGGTCAGCAACAAAAAGCTCAACTCAACTAGCTTAACCCTAAAGAAGATTAGTTTGTCCCATGTAACAAGAAGTCCAGAGGTAGGCTGGCTCCGAGACTGACTAAATTCAACAGCTCAGCGATGTCACCAAAGACTCAGGGTCGTCCCCCACCCTGTCCGTCCCCCCCCCCCGCCAAACGCCGTCATTTCAGTGTTGGCCTCACCCTCTGATTGGCTTTCCTCACAGTCACAGAGTGGCTGCTGCAGATCTGGGCATCATATCCCTGCTGGGTAAAGTTCAGACGTGCACCTGAACCATCACTTTCCTGCATCTCTGGGGTATGAGGACCACTTTCTCAGAAGCCTCTAACCTGACTTCCCTCCACCTCATTGGTCCTAATCGGATGACAGACTGATGCCTGAACCAATCACCAATAAAAGGGGGAAGGAATACCTGGTTGACTCTTGGGGAATCGACCACCATCACCGCTAAGCAGGGTCTTGCTTTGAAACCGTGCTGCCACTGCCCTTCAATTTCTCCTCTCATCTCTGGATCCAGCAAGAGCCGTCCTGGCCCTCAAGACCCTCTTGAGTTTACAGTCCAGCAGGGATTAGGGCCAGGGGCAGGTGTCAGGGAAATTCCTTCCCCCACGGCCTCCACTTACTTGGCTGGCCGGCTTCCTCTCCTCTGTGGGTTTAGAAGTCACCCCCTGGACACCGCTCCTTCGCCTCCTGTCTTAAGGGGGTTATCCAGTTACCTAACGTGCCTAAAGTCCCTTTCCCGGGCTTTCTTAGGCTTTTGTGTCCTTACAGCATCGGTCTTCATGAGCTTTGCCTTTCGACTGATGGCATCCTTCGTGATGGAGGAATCCCGCTCGCCTACCAGGACCCCTACCCCTCATGACCAGGGCCCGCCGTGGGGCATCCCCAGAAACACAGGCGGAGCTGGTGTGTAGGAACGTGGGAAGCCGTTACTTTCCTGGAAAGTTGGTGTACTCTGGGAAGAGCTTGTGAAATTGCAAGCCCACCTCCTGGGAGACACATCAGCAGAGGGGGATGGTCTGATGTCCAGCTTTTCTGGACTTAGAGTTGGTTATTTGTTAATGACATTCCTGGCAAGTGACAGCTTTGAATGGTTCTGCCTGGATCAGCTTTTATGAAGCCAACACCAACATCTTCCTGGATTGTCTGACTTTGGCCCGCCGCAAAGGACCTTGAGCCCCCACCCAGCCCACCACAGCGGGGTGGGGGGATGAGCGATGGACTGACAGAAGCAATGACATTGGGGGGCTGGCACTCAGTGTTCCTGTCCCGACCTGGAGTGTGGGGCGTGGAGTCCTCAAATCAGTTTCTCCTAGCCAGGTCCTTTTTTTTTTTTTCTATGTTATTTTTCACTGAAGTAAAACTCAAAAAGTTAATCAGTGTAGGCTGGGCGCCGTGGCTCTCACCTGTAATGCCAGCACTTTGGTAGGCGAAGGTGGGCGGATCACTTAAGGCCAGGGGTTTGAGACCAGCCTGGCCAACATGGCAAAACCCCATCTCTACTAAAAATACAAAAATCATCCAGGTGTGGTGCACATGCCTGTAATCCCAGCTACTTTACTCAGGAGGCTGAGGCAGGAGAATCGCTTGCAACTGGGAGGCGGAGGCTGCAGTAAGCCGAGATCACAGGTCTGCATTCCAGCCTTGGCAAGACAGAGCGAGACTCCATCTCCAAAAAAAAAATATTCACAGTTGGAAAGTGTAAACTTCAGTGTTCAATGGCATTTAGTACATTTGCAACGTTGTGCTGCTGCAGATGTGGGGGCCAGGCCAGCCAGGTCTGGGAAGTGTGACGTCAGGAAGTGGATGACCCTCAGTTTGCTGACTGTCTGAGGAAGACCCTGCAAAGTCAGGGCAGAAGCACTGGGTAGGGAGGGCAGGAGCACCCCATGGATGCATTCGGTGAGTGTTCTCTGAACTCCTACTGTGTGTGCTAGGGGCACGGTAGATGAGAAAGAAAACAAAAAAGACTCAGTCCCTGTCCTTAGAGTGCCCACCATCCAGTGGGAGAGTCAGGCATTGACAGAAAGAAATGTCACTTCCAACTTCAGGGTTGCACAGGTGCCATCAAGCAGAGGGACGAGGGCTGTGAAAGTCTTCTCTGGGGGAACTGAGCTGGCCTGCTGATGAGGGAACATTTCCTGGAGAAAGGAACTGGCTGTCTTGCTAAGGGCTGAGATATGAGGAAGTTTGAACAATTTTTTCAGCAAAGAAAACAGGGAAGAATGTCCTGGGGAGCAAGAACAGCGTGTGCAGAGGCTCTGTGGCGAAGAGTGTGTGGTGAACAGGCACATGGAGAGGGTCAGTGTGCTGGGCTGGGAGGAGCGAGAGGGAGCACTGAGCGGGTGGGGGCAGGTGGGGGAGAGGCCAGATTTGTTGGGCCTTCTGGCCCTGGCTGCTTAGCAGAATCATGGGGGAGCTTTGGAACTAACTGGTTAGGATGTGATTGAGTCAGGTTCTGATTTACTTGGTCTGGGGTGAACCCGGATGTGGGTGTTGTTGAACAGCACCTGCGCAGGTGATGTCAGCGTGTAGCCAGGCTGAGAAAGGCTGGGTCTTTCAAGGCCTTTGTCCTAAAAGGGCAGGGGCAAGGTTTTCAGCTTGGGAGGTGGGAGAGCGGGAGTGCGTCTCACGATCATATTTGCTTTTGGAGGAAAAATGAAAACAAATGAGCCACAAGCCCTATCTTGGGGGTCATCCCGGTCCTGAGCTTACAATCAAGAGAAGGGCAGCAGAGGCCCAGCCCCTGCAGCTGGAGCGGGACTGCGTCTGCTGAGGGTCTGGGCCTCGGTTTGGCGGGGGGAAGGGCGGCAAGGCCAGCCTGGCTTTTGGACTCACTCACTCCTGGTTTCCCGGCTTCCTACTGCTTGAAAGACGACCATTTTTTCCTGCAGCAATCCCACATGGCAGAATGAAGCATGGGAGGCCACGCTGACCAGAGCCCAGGGGTCAGTTTCTGGGTGGTCTGGCCCTGGATGCGTTGCCCTGTGGGGGCGGGAGAAGGAGAAGAGCAGGCTTTTTGGAGTGCGAGAAAGCGGCCCGGAGTCCCCTGACTGGGAGGACGGTCCAGGGTGTGGGAAGGGGGAGAGGACCATAAGTGAAGGTCGGTAACAGGGCAGCAGGGATGAAGTGGGGTCAAGGTGTGGCTCTCTAAGAAGGCAGCCCCAGAGAACATCTGTTTCCATTCACAGCCTGAACAGGGCTGGGCGGGGCCAGCCTAAAGGCCGATTGTGCAATGGGAGGGGCCTTTCCCATATCCCTGCTCCCTGCTCTTTGCGAAGGCCACAATGAGGAGGGAACCACTGTGAACTAGGCACCTCCCAAGTGCTGACGGCCTTTGGGCTGATCTATACCGTCTCATTTAATTGTCCTGACTTCCTGGCTCAGAGAGTGGGAAGGCTGGCCTCAGGTCACACAGCGCAGCGTTTGGACCCAGGGCTGATTCCTCCCATAGACACAGCAAGCACAGTGTCCAGGGTCTGTGAGACTTGGAGGGGCCCAGGAAGGTGTTTTAATTTTTCTTAAAATAGGGGGAAAAATAATATAATCCAGCTTGTATTATTCATCTTTTAAGTCAATGCACCTGTAAAAGATGATGGTGAATGTACTTTTTTCCATAGAGAAAGGGGCCTGCAAAGGCAGAAGTGCTAGGGCTGGTCACGTCATGTGGCTCTGTTTGGATGGTGCCCCCCTGCCACTCAGGGCCCACACCTAGGGTCTGCCTGCCTCCTCCTTTCTCTCCTCCCCATGGGCAGCGGGCTCCAGCCCTTCTCTCAACTTTGGCTTCATGATCCCCCCAGCTAGGTCAAATCCCTCACTCTGTGCCCGTGCTGCGCCTGACCTTCCTATAAACACATCGTGTAAGGGTTTCGAGCACAGGTTCTGAACGCCAGCATCTGGGTTCGAATCCAGCTCTGCCACTGATCAGTTGTGCGCAGTTGACAAATTCTTAATCTCTCCCACTCTCATCCCTTGTCTGTGAAGTGGGATAGCAGGAGAACCTACTTATCACAGTTTTGATGGATGAATGGTGACTGTTTTAAAACCACTCAGTTGTTAATCTAAGACTCAGTTTCCTTATCTGTAAAATGGGGGTGATGATAGTGCTTACCTAGAAGAGTTGTAATAGGTTAAATGAGTGAATATTCTTATTTTTATTTATTTATTTGTTGAGACAGAGTCTCGCTCTGTTGCCCAGGCTGGAGTGCCGTGGCGCAATCTCGGCTCGCTGCAACCCCTGCCTCCTGGGTTCAAGCGATTGTCTTGCCTCAGCCTCCTGAGTAGCTGGGACTACAGGCACACGCCACCACACCTGGCTAATTTTTGTATTTTTAGTAGAGAGGGGGTTTCACCATGCTGGTCAGGCTGGTCTCGAACTCCTGGCCACATGTGATCTGCTCCCCTCAGCCTCCTAAAATGCTGGGATTACAGGCTTGAGCCACCATGCCCGGCTACAGTGATTATTTTTAAAGCCCTCAAAACCATGTACGGCACCAAATGGTGCCATCTGAGTGATTATTAAAAGTACTGATTAATATCTGGCCCGTCTGTGTGTCAGTAAGCCTTAGAGGGGCTGTGGGTGGGCCTGGTTTTACTCTCCTTGGTGTCCTCAGGCGTGACACATAGTAGGTACTCACATATTTGAATGAATGAATGAGTGTTCTCTGCTCCTCCTCCTCGTGCCAATATGTTTCTCTCTACTGGAAGTCATTCACACTTTAGTATGAAGTATGAATTAATGCTACCTGTCCCCTTTGCCTGATCGGATCACTATGGAAAAAAGTTCTATCTCCCTGGGAAAGGAATGTGAGGCCTCAGTGCCCAGGTCGCGGCATTTTATTGGCGTTAGAGAAGAAGGATGTTTTCCTGGGCCCTACACCTATGAGTGTGTCCTCTGCCTCCTTAGAGCAAGGCATCGAAGTGCTTGTGCCCTTTATATTTTAAAAGATAACGACCGGGCACGGTGGCTCACACCTGTAATCCCAGCACTTTGAGAGGCCAAGGTGGGCCGATCACCTGAGGTCGGGAGTTCGAGACCAGCCTGACCAACATGGAGAAATCCTATCTCTACTAAAAATACAAAATTAGCCAGGCTTGGTGGCACAAGCCTGTAATCCTTGCTACTTGGGAGGCTGAGGCAGGAGAATCGCTTGAACCCAATAGGTGGAGGTTGTGGTGAGCCGAGATCACGCCATTGTACTCCAGCGTGGGCAACAGAGCGAGACTCTGTCTCAAAAAAATAAGAAAAATGAAATACAATAAATCAAGAAATAAAGAGAACATTTTCCTCTTTTTTTTGAGGGGCAGAAGCCTTTGGTGGGCAGCAGAAGTCAAACCCCAGCACAGAGGAGATGAGAGGCCCGGCCAGTTCCGAGGCCTTCCCAGAGGAAACCTCGCCCACAGATCTGCAGGAAGTTGAACTAATGAGTTGGTGAGTCCCCAAGAGGACTGCCCGCCAAGTTGGGATCAAGTTCAGGCTGCCAGAGCTCAGATAAACTAGAAGGGCCTCTGCCACTTGGGACATAAAGTTCTGAGCCTGGCAGGAAGCTGGGAAGGGGTGGTGGCCCTGAAATCATGATGGCATGCAAGCCCTGGGTAGCAACATCAGGCCCCAGCTGGGAGCATCCAGCCCGGCTGTCAGGCTGGGATCCTGCCTTGTCACTGATCAAAGGAAGGCAGCTGGTTTCCCAGGCAGATTTGTTCTGTGTTTATTTCTCCTCTTGGAGCTTTTCTCCTTGCACACAAGACCTGCTGTACTGCTGTGTTCTCCGAGTAGTTACCTTTCTTGTCTCAAAAACTTCAGAAGGTGGTTTTATAAGTTAATGTTTGTGAGAAATTAACTGAAGGGTCACTGCTCAGCATCCTGGGTCCCTGTAGTCTGAATACCGCTGCGGAGTGGATGGCTCAGTTGAAGAACATTTATTGAGTGCCTCATGTGCCAAGCCCTGTATATACTGAGGAAAGCACTTTGGAGTTCGGTCACTAGCTGAGACTTTGGAAAGAGCCCGTAAAATCTGCGGCCTTCCATCTCTTGATAGAACAGGGACCATTCCTGATGGGGCCATGATGATGACATTGATTCTGTCCATCGGTCCAGGACTTACTGAGGGCTGATGGTGCCCCGTCCCTGTGCGAGCTGCTGGGTTGCAGGCAGTAAGAGACATGGATACTTGACCTTGCAGAGCCTATATCCCACTTGTGGGTATAGGACCTTCCTCTTTTTTAAAAAAATTTTAATTTTTTTTTTAACAGAGTCTGGCTCTGTCGCCGAGCTGGAGTGCAGTGGTGAGATCTCAGCTCACCGCAACCTCCGCCTCCCAGGTTCAAGCAATTCTCCCGCCTCAGCCTCCTGAGTAACTGGGTCTACGGGCTCCCTCCACCATGCCCAGCTAATTTTTGTATTTTTCATAGAGATGGGGTTTCCCCATGTTGGCCAGGCTGGTCTCGAACTGCTGACTTCAAATGATCTGCCAGCCTCAGCCTCCCAAAGTACGACCTTCCTCTTGATGCTGTAACAAATGACCATAAACTTAGCGACATGGATGGAGCTGGAGGCTATTATCTTAAGTGACCTAACGCAGGAACGGAAAACCAAAGACCACATATTCTCACTTCTAAGTGGGAGCTAAACATTGACTATGAGTGATCGTAAAGACGGGAATGATAGACACTGGGGACCACTAGATGGGGAAGGGAGGAAAGGGGGCGTGGGCTGAAGAACCACCCATTGGGTGCTATGCTTAGGGCCTAGGTGATGGGATCATTGGGATCTGAAACCTCAGCATCATGCAATTTACCAATTGCAAACTCAGCAAGTTCACAAGTGTATGATTTTACAGTTCTGAGTCCCACTGGGGAGAACTCTAGGGGTTTGCAGGACTGTACTCCCTCTGAGGCTCTAGGGGAGAACTTCCTTTGACTTTTCCAGCTTCCAGAGGCCGGCTGCATTCCTTGGCTCATGGTCCCTTCCTCCATCTCTAAAACCACAGCATAGCATGGCAAATCAACTTTCCCTTGACTTCCACACCCACCCGACTTCCACCATTCATCTCCTCTGACTCTCACTCTCTACCTCCCTCTTACAAGGACCCTTGTGATTGCATTGGTCCCACCCACATAATCCAGGATACTCTCCCCTCCCCATCTCAAGATCTTTGCTTTAATCCCCTCTGCAAAGTCCCTTTTGTCAGGTAAGGCCACATGCTCGCAGGTCCTGGGGATTAGGATGTGGACATCTTTTAAGGGCTCATGATTCTGTCTACCACAGGGAAAGAGACAATCAGTAATAAACCTAATAAGTACATTTCATAATTTATTAGAAGGTGATGAAACTATGGAAAAAGAAAGCAGGACAAAGGGGATTGGGAATTTAGGGTGGTGTAAAAGAAGCAGATGGTGATTTTAAAAGCTTGGTTGGGGTAAGCCTCATTGAGAAAGCAAAATTGGAGCACAGACTGGAAGGAATTGAGGAACCAGCTAAGCAGGTATCTGGGGAGAGAGCAACTGGGGGGCTGTGCAAAGGTCCTGGGGTGGGAGCTGTCAAGGAAGAAGCTATAGCAGAGTGACCACAACGAAGAGTAGTGGGGATGGTGATCTCAAGAGCCCAGCACTATGCCAGGCATATAGTAAATGCTCATTAAAAGAGGTTCCTGTCTATGTCCCAGAGAAAGGTTCGGAGCTGGACAACACTCAGCCCTGTCCTCAAAAATTTATGGTCAAGTGAGGACAGAGGAACATGTACAACTGTCTTCTGCGTACTACTAATTCAACCCTCATGACAAGCCTATGAGACAGGTATGTTACTCCCATTTTACAGATGAGTCAACCAAAGAACAGAGAAGGCAGGTGACTTGCCCAAGGTCACACAGCTGGGAGGTCTCAGAGCAGGTGTCTGTGCCTGAGCAAGCTGGCTGCAGAGTCCGTGTTCTTCTTTTTTTAAATTTCAACTTTTATTATAGATTAAAGGGTATATGTGCAGAATTGTGACGTGGGTAAATTACATGCTGCTGAGCCTTGGGGTCCCAGTGATCCCATCACCCATGCGATAAGCATAGCACCCAACCAACGAGTGGTTCGTCAGCCCACATCCGCTTCCCCCTCTCCCATCTCCTGGTCTCCAGTGTGCGTTGTTTCCATCTTTATGTTCATATGTATTCAGTGTTTAGCTCCCGCTTATAAGTGAAAACATGTGGTGTTTGGTTTTCTGTTCCTGCATTGGACCACTTAGGATACTGGCCTCCAGCTCCACCCACTGGAGCCCTTGCTGCAAAGGGCATGATTTTGCTCTTTTTTATGGCTGCACAGTATTCCCTGGTGTACAAGTACCACGTTTTCTTTATCCAGTCCACTGTTGACGAGCACTTAGGTTGATTCCATGTCCTTGTCATCGTGAATAGCACTGTGTAGCAAACATTTGAGTGCGTGTGTCTTTATGATAGAATGAATTACTGTCCTTTGGGTATATTCCCAGTCGTAGGATTGCTGGGTTGACTGGTAATTCTACTTTAAGTTTTTTTGAGAAATCTCCAAGCTGCATTCCACAGTGACTGAACTAGTTTCCTTCTCACTGAGTGTATAAGTGTTCCCTTTTCCCCACAGCCTCGCCAGCGTCTACTGTTTTATGATTTTTTGTTTTTTGAGACAGAATCTTGCTCTTGTTGCCCAGGCTGGAGTGTAATGGTATGGTTTTGGCTCACTGCAACCTCCACCTCCCAGGTTCAAGCGATTCTACTGCCTCCCAAGTAGCTGGGATTGCAGACGCCTGCCACCACGCTCAGCTAATTTTTGTATTTTTAGTAGAGACGGGGTTTCATCATGTTGGCCAGGCTAGTCTTGAACTCCTGACGCCATGTGATCTGCCCATCTTGTCCTCTCAAAGTGCTGGGATTTACAGGCGTGAGCCACCACGCCTGGCCTGTTTTATGACTTTTTAATAGCTATTCTGACTGGTGTGAGATGGTATCTCAGTGTGGTTTTGATCTGCATCTCTGATGCAGAGTCTGTGTTCTTAATGTTACTTAACGTTGCCATGCTGACCTCACCCACAGCCATGACTTTGGCCTTGGCCTTGACTTCTATCATGCCTAATGTATATACATAGAAAAAAAGAAAGGCTACGTTGGTTATCTCTGGATACTGATACTAGATGTATGTATTTTAAAGATTTTCTTTATTCTTTCCTCTGTTTTCCCAGTTCTCCGCTAATAAACATGAATTATGCTACTATTAGGGGAAAAAAAACATAATATCATAACTTTTAAAAATTCTGAATTAGGCTGGGAGCGGTGGCTCACACCTGTAATCCCAGCACTTTGGGAGGCTGAGGCAGCTGGATCACCTGAGGTCAGGAGTTTGAGACCAGCCTGGCCAACATGGTGAAATGCCATCTCTACTAAAAAAAAAAAAAAAAAAAAAAAATTAGCTGGGCATGGTGGCAGGTGCCTGTAGTCCCAGCTACTCAGGAGTGTGAGGCGGGAGAATCTCTGGGACCCAGGACGAGGAGGTTGCAGTGAGCCAAGAACACGCCATTGCACTCCAGCCGGGGCAACAAGAGCGAAACTCCAAGTCAAAAAAAAAAAAAAAAAAAAAAATTCGGAATTAGAGACCAGATAAGGAGAGGAGCAAGGCAGTTATTAGCAGTGAAGTGAAGGTTTGAGTTGGGTGTCTGGTTGGACAGTGATGGCCTTGGCTGAGAGGAGTTGAATCTTAGAGAGGGAGTTTGATATCTCAGACCAGCACCACTTAACAGAAACATAAGGCAAGCCACATGTGTAATTGTAAATTTTCTAGTAGCCATGTGAAACAGGTATG
The DNA here is from genome assembly GCF_028878055.3 of Symphalangus syndactylus. Lineage (NCBI taxonomy): Eukaryota > Metazoa > Chordata > Mammalia > Primates > Hylobatidae > Symphalangus > Symphalangus syndactylus. Next base: position 129,708,534 of record NC_072433.2, read on the forward strand.
AAGCCGGGTGCAGTGGCTCATACCTGTAATCCCAGCACTTTGGGAGGCTGAGGCGGGTGTATGGCTTTAGCCCAGGAGTTCAAGATCAGCCTGGGCAACATAGTGGGACCTCGTCTCAAAAAAGAAACAGGTACAGTTAATTTAATACCATCTTATATTTAACCCAATATAGCATAAACATTAGCAGTTGAGTTAGTGGTTGAATGCACAACCAACGTAAAAACTCCTAATGAAATGTTGACATTTTTTTTTTCCTGTCTCCAGCCAACAACAGATGCTGGCGAGGCTGTGGAGAAAAGGGAACACTTATACACTGTCAGTGGGAAGGAAACTAGTTCAGCCACTGTGGAATGCAGATTAGAGATTTCTGAAAGAACTTAAAGTAGAATTACCATTCAACCCAGCAATCCCACAACTGGGAATATATCCAAAGGACAGTAATTCATTACTGTCATAAAGACACATGCACTCACAGGTTTTCCAAATCTGGTCTGCATTTTATCCTTAAGACAGATCTCAATTCGGACCAGCCATGTTTCACAGGGAATCATAGGTAGAAAGCGACTGCCACGTCGAGCCGTCAAGCAGGCAGGTGAAATGTGTTATGCGCGCCTCATTCATTACACCGTCTTTACTGAGTGCCTGCTTTGCACCAGGCACTGCTTAGGGATCGGCAATTCCAAAGTGAACAAACAGATCCGCGGAAGCTGCCCCCATGGAGCTCACATCCTAGTGTGGAAATATAGACGATAAACAAAGAAAGCAAAGTCAGTAAAATACAGAATATGTCAGGTGGAGATGAGTACGAAGAAGCATAAAACTAAGAGGGGCACCGTGAGTCCCAGTGGTATGCAAATGGTGGTTTTCAGTCCTGGGGTCAGAGAGGACCACAGCAAGAAAATGACACGTGAACAAAAGTCTAGAGGAGGCGATGGGTGAGAAGTGCCGCAGCTGCGTGGAAAAGCATTCCAGGTGGAGGGCGCTGCAGGGTCACAGGGCTGGCGCCTTGCCCAGCCAGGAGGCTGAGAGAGGGCATTTGGAACCTCATCTAACCAGAGGGAGGGGAGTCATACTGTTGGCAGAAGTGAGGCCACCCAGGGAGAGAGAGAGAGGCAGGAAATGGGCCAAGACTGTAACATCAATGGGAAACGCCTACATTTTAAGGGGAAGGTGGAGATGGTGGATGAGCAAGAACCACGTGGGAGGCGTTAGCTGCCTTAGGAGAGCGCAGGACCCCAGGTTCCAAGCAGCAGGAAGTTTCTGAAACGGAACCTGGGCCAAGGTTCCGCTCTGCCTGGAGAACAGGGTGAGGGTGGAAGAGGCCCAGGAGGCAGTGGCTCAGAATGCTCATCTCCTAACAGCAAGCATGTGCTGAGCCTAGATCCTCGCGTAAGTGCAGCTGGACCTCATGGCAAACCTGCGGGTAGATTCTGGCTCCATACCCCTGTTCTACAGATGAGAAAACAGAGGCACAGAGATGCGGCGGGACCTGTTGCAGGTCGTCCTAGTAAGTAGGGGTAGCAGCTCCATCACGTCCGTGGGTGGCTCCTGGCTTCTAAATAAGCAGCCTTGCCCTGCAGGGAGGGGCATTGAGACTGCGTCCCAAAAAGCTGAAAGAAGAGGGAGTGGAGCACCCTGGACCAGGCCCCCATAAGGGCTCAGCCGGTAGTTTCTGGATGAAGAAATGAAGGAATATTCTAGAATCTAGGGTAAGGTAATGACCAGGGCTGGGCCTAGCGGGAGGCAAAGGAGGCATCTAGGGTGTAAAATGTGAAAAGCCTCTCACTCTTGGGCTCCTGCGTTTACAGGACTCTGATGGTGAACTTAAATTTTGCGTTGCTCACTGGGCAGGTGTCTTAACCTCTCTGTGCGTGGGATCCCAGACAGCACCTGCTTATAAGGCTAATATGAGACCTAAATGCATTAAAGTGCAGGAAGTTCTTCAAACATTGCCTAACACACAGACTATATGGTTTTTAAGGTTTTTTTGGTTTTTTTTTTTTTTTTTTTTGGTCATACAGGGTCTTGCTCTGTGACCCAGGCTGGAGTACAGTGGTATGGCCTACTGCAACGTCTGCCTCCTGGGTTCAAGCGATTCTCCTGCCTCAGCCTTCCAAGTATCTGCGGTTACAGGCATGTGCCACCATGCCTGGCTAATTTTTGTATTAGTGGAGACAGGATTTCACCATGCTGGCCAGGCTGGTCTCAAATTCCTGACCTTAAGTGATCTGCCCGCCTTGGCCTCCCAAAGTAATCATGGCTCACTGCCGCCTCAACCTCCCAGGCTCAGGTGATCCTCCCATCTCAGTCTCCCAAGTAGCTGGGACTACAGGTGTGCATCAGCACGCCTGGCTACTTTTTTTTATTTTGTATTTTTTGTAGAGATGGGGTCTCACTATGTTGCCCAGACTGGTCTTGAACTCCTGGGCTCAAGGGATCCTCTGCCTCCCTAAGTGCTAGGATTACAAGTGTGAGCCACCACACCCGACCTACACAGACTATTTGTGTTTGCTACTGTTGTCATTCACCAAAAGGCCAAGAGGGGTTGATGGTACCTGCCTGGGGCGTTCTGAAGTCTGTGCTGGCCAGGAGGTGGGGGGTGAGGGTCCCCAGGGAGGGAGGAACCAATCTTTCTGGAGCACTCACTCTGTGCAAGTGCTGGGCACAGCTGGCACCCTCTCCTGTAGCGCTACATGGACCTCAACAGGCAGAGGCTTTCACCTGCCCATTTCACAGATGAGAGAACTGAGGACCGTGAGCAAGAGGCTTTCCAGCATCTCACAGAGGCTGAGCTGGGATCGGGCAGATGCGTGAAGCCTAATGCGTGGGTCCCTTCTGCTTCACCTGGGGGGTGCCACAGGGTCTGACCTACCTGAGTTCCAGCCTCCTCTCTGCTGCTGTTGCATGACTCAGGCAGCCCGCTCTGTTTCCCCATCTATAAAGTGGGCATGATAACAGTGTCTATTTTGGAGACAGGCACGGTGGCTCACACGCCTGTAATCCCAGCACTTTGGGAGGCCGAGGCGGGCAGATCACTTAAGGTCAGGAGTTTGAGACCAGCGTGGCCAGCATGGTGAAACCGAGTCTCTACTAAAAATACAAAAATTAGCCAGGTGTGGTGGCAGGCACCTGTAATCCCAGCTACTTGGGAGGCCGAGGCAGGAGAATCGCTTGAACCCAGGAGGCAGAGGTTGTAGTGAGCTGTGATGATACCACTGCACTCCAGCCTGGGTGACAGAGCAAGATCCATCTGAAAAAACAAAACAAAACAAACAACCAGTATCTGTCTTGGAAGTGCTGAGAACAGACAAGGGAATATAAAGTTTGTGAAATGTTGAGCCTGCTGTGCTACATTCCTGTAAAACACACACGTGCACACACGTGCACACACGCATACACATACATGCACACGTGCAGATACACAGACTGACAGTGACAGCACACTTCCGTGTGTGAAATGCTTCATGTGCTCAATTTCATTTATATCTCGCAAGAAACACACGCTATGAGGAACTACCCACATGCCCACATCAGACAGGAGGACCCCGGCAGGTGCAAGGGTAGAAGTCGTCTCTTCATGGCTGCACCCTTGGCCAGCCCCCGTCCAGCAGCCTCTTCCAAAGAAGCTTTTATAGGCAGATAGTTTGTCAGCCCAGCTTGAAATTTGAACAAGATAGCAGCCAAGCCCCCACCTATCCTGCTGCACTCCCCTGCATGTCCAGCCTGGAGCCGTGTGTCAAGCACACCTCCTCGGGAGGAGACCGCCCCAGCCTGCAAGGAAGTCCTCATTATGGAGAGTGGAGAGTGACAGGCCACTCCCGGCCACGTCTCCAAGCAAGCCGGTGCCCCCTCCTCCTGCTGCCACCGCCCACTGAGCTGCCTGGGCTGCAGACGCCCTGGTCGGAGCCTCTGGGGCCAGATGTTATAGGGCAAGCTAAAAATAACCAGGCAGGCCAGCCACCATCGAGGAAGGGGCATGTGCTGGACGCGGACACATGATCCGAGGGACCCTGCTGGGTGGAACTAAGAAAGTCCAGCAGACTGTGCACGCTCCTGTCCCCACTCGCAGGCCCACGTAGCGAGAGGGGCCCCTCTTCTGTGTGAGTCTGGAAGGTCGCTGCCCAGGGAGGAAATGCCTGTAACCAGCGTGGGGCCGGGCAGCCGCAGGAGGCAGATCATCCAGGCTGTGTGCCTCTTGCTACTTCTCCTCCACGCCGGCTCTGCCAAGAATATCTGGAAACGGGCATTGCCTGCGAGGCTGGCCGAGAAATCCCATGTAAGTGCCTGGGATGGGGAGGTTGGGGCAGCCTCTGTGGGTGGGAGGCAGCCTTGAGGAGAGGCGATCCCCAGACACTACCTTCTCCTGTAAGTGCTCCCCCAAAACGTGTCAGGGCAGGCGTCTTCCTATCCGTGTGTGTCTGAGTTGTGTTGTGGGCAGATGGGGCTCAGCCCCCAAAAAGGACCCTTGCCTGTGAGTCAAGAGGCAAAAGACACATCACAAATGTGCAAAAGAATCGTGCCTCGCTTTTGCCTTTTTACAAAAGTGTGCTTGCTCCTGAAAGACAGCATCTAATTTCAGAGCCCTAGGACTTAAAGGGAGCATTCCGTCTCCATGATCAGTACCAAATGTTTGTGAAATATACTTACGCATTCATGTGGTTGTTTATTCATTCGGCAAACAGAATGAATACATTCTGCTAAACAGAATTGAGCAGAAAACGCTGTGGGGAAGGCACTCTGTGGGGTCCTGTGTGTACAAGATGAAGGAGGTACCAGCCCCCATCCTCAAGGGTGACGTGGCCGAGGTGCAGAGGCAGTTGGGTGACAAACGACGGCAGTACCAAGAGAAGGCGCGAGGCAGTGAGTGGCAAGAAACACACGCCGTGGGGCCAGGTGTCTGGGTGTGAATCGGGCTCTGCTGCTCATTGTTGTGTCACTTCTCTCAGGCAAGCTGCTTGACGTCTCTGAACCCCAGCAGTCTCATCTGCAAAAGAGAGAGAGATGCATTCCTTCACACAACTGTGTCTGGGTCGCCACTGTTTACTAGGCACTGTCCTAGGCTGTGGGGATACACCTCAGATCTCTGCCTGGGGAACTCACTGCGGGGCTGGGGGCAGCAGAGAATAAATGAGAGAGATCTCATTTGTTAGTGTGTGTAGTTTGCGAGCGCTGAGGAAGCAATAAAGCAGGAAGGGAAGTAGGAGAGAGAATGGGGTGGAGGAGGCTGTCATGTTGGGTTCCTCCCACCCCCTAGAGATCATAGATCCACAGGGACAGGGGAAGCCAGGACGACATCAGCACACAGAGGGCTCAAGAAGGTAATGCTGGCACCGACAGCACCTGCGTGAGGATTAAATGACTCAGTATGCAGAACGTCTTTGCAACATAGCAAGCTGGCAGTGCATCTTGGCAGCTTTCAGTCAAATAATTGTGACTTTGGTTGGTGTTTTCTAACAGGGTAGCATGTAGGTTCCTTGGGGTAGGGCGGGGTTCTGTTTCAGTAGTATGTGCCCCTGCTGCCTGCCATTAAGTCAACCCCTGGTACATTCTTGTGGGTGAATTATGAGCGGATGCAGTGGTAGCACGGGATGTGTGTGCAGCTCTTTCTCGGGAGAGTCAGATAGGGTTTTTACGGTTGGGGACAGTGGACCCGGGGCTTTAAAGGATAAATAGGAGTTTGCGAGCTGGAGAAGAGGGAAGGGAGAATGATTAATGACCCCAGGCATGGTGGGGTGCCCGAAACTGTATTGAGGCAAAGCTGGGCCTCCAGGGCTCATATTCTCCATGTTGGGCACATGCTCGTGGCAGGAGACAGGAGGCCTCCGAGAAGTGGAAAGAGTAGTAGAGTGACATGATGAGGCGCTTGGAGAACGGAAAGCTCATGTGAGATGGTGTAGTCACCTAAGGCTTCCTGGAGGAGGTGGAGACCCTGACTGGAGCTTGGGGAAGGATTAGGAATTAGGACAAGGAAAGACATTCCTGGAAGAAGGCTTGGCATGAGCTGAGGCTCACAGGCAGAAGTGGTGCATCTGAGAGCTGCTTGGGAGACAAGACCCGGCCAGAGTGGAGGCATTGAGGAGGGATGAGAGACTCTTCTCAGATTTTATTGACTCCTCCGTGCTCTTCTGTGGTGCAACAGGATGATGTAACCCTCACCAGTAGCACTTTGGTTCTACAACCATAGAGAGATTCCCAATATGTCATCTGATTTTATCTCCACCATGTCCCAGGATGTCATAGGAGCCAGTACTGTGACATCCACATAGGAGGGTCAGGGTTGATGTGCACGGGGGATTCGGGGGAGTCTCTAAAACACAGGCCTGGGTGGGCTGCAGGAGCTGATTCACTTGTAGCCACCACTGGTCAGGATGCAAGTGGTTTGAATTGGCTCCTCGCTGAATTGAAACTTTCCCTGGTTTTCAACAGATACTGGCCTCCTTCCTGTGCGCCTAGACATAGGCGAGGTTTATGCAGAACAACTGTGCTGGCCGGGCATGGTGGCTCACGCCTGTAATCCCAGCACTTTGGGAGGCCGAGGAGGGTAGATCACCTGAGGTCAGAAGTTCAAGACCAGCCTGACTAACATGGTGAAACCTTGTCTCTACTAAAAATACAAAATTAGCTGGATGTGGTGGCACATGCCTGTAATCTCAGCTACTCAGAAGACTGAGGCGGAAGAATTGCTTGAACCCGGGAGGCGGAGGTTGCAGTGAGCCAAGATCACGCTATTGCACTCCAGCCTGGGCAACAAGAGTAAAACTGTGTCTCAAAAACAAACAAACAAACAAACAACAACAACAAAAAAAAACAACTGTGCCTCAGAGAAAGCCCTGGGCAAAGACAGGCTGTTGACTTGTGGCTCAGAGGACAGGGAAGGCTGGGAAGAGCGCCTGGCCTAGAACTCATCACAGCGACATCTCTAATGTGCTGTGCAATCTTGGACCACTCGCTGCCTTTCGCTGGTCCTCAGTCCTCACCTGGGAAATGAAGATGGAGAACCTATGACTTTCATGGCCCTTTTGTTTGACAGGGACTTAGGGGTGATAGGAAGCAGCCCCCACATGCACAAAGTCGAGACTTCCCCGTGAGGCACCACTCCCTGACCCTACGCTGAGCCAGACCTTCAGCCTTGGCCCTGACCCTCAAGGGCTATGGGCTGGTCAGAGTGAGGAGATGCTGGGCGTGTGCTGAGGCTGGTTTGCACCCCCTCTGGAGAGCCAGTTTCACAGCCAAGATCACAAATTAAGTTATATAAACTTACAATTAACTCATTTATATTAAAAAGAAAGGAAAGATTTTTTTTTTTTTTTTTTTAAGACAGAGTCTCGTGGTGTGATCTTGGTTCACTACAACCTCCACCTCCCCGAATCAAGTGACTCTTGTGCCTAGGCCTCCTGAGTAGCTGGGATTACAGGCATGTGCCACCACGCCCGGCTGATTTTTTATATTTTTAGTAGAGATGGGGTTTTGCTGGTCTCAAACTCCTGAGCTCAGGTGATCCGCCCGCCTCGGCCTCCCAAAGTGCTGGGATTATAGGTGTGAGCCACCGCACCCAGCCAGGAAATACTTCTTATTAGAAATGTGTCACTTTCCAATTGTATTGCTCCATTTTGCTATTCTCTCGGCTCCTGGGGTTTTATGTCTCTTGCATCCATGTGGTATGACGAGGAGAGAAGGTACTCCACATCTCTTCCCACTCCCATTCAGCGGCCTCACGTGGGTTGCCTGAAATCAACCATGCTGGGAGTATTTACACCTTGGAAATTGGCCACGGCTACATGCGGAGAGCTGCTGGTTCAGTCCTGACCAAGCGCAGGGCTGCCTGTAGCCTGCTCTACTCTCTCAAAGCCTCGTCCCCCGGCAGAGTGAGTTTTGTGTAGGGGACTGGTCTCTTAGAGTGGGGCCAGTCAATGTCCTGCGCGCTGTTTATGCTTCTTGGTCTAAGCATGCAGAGACAGTGCCAGAGACGAGCACGCTTGCCTTCCGTTCCCGTGGGAGGCCCTTAGGAGAGGCTTCTAATGAGAAGTGCCGGGTCTCCCGCCTTCTATCTCTAAGACCTTCGGGAGTTTCCTTCTCCTATCTGAGCCTCAGTTTCCTCATCTGCAGCATGGGTCACAGTAGTGCTTGGTTTGCAGTGTTCAGTAAAAAGACCATAGAGTCCACAGTTCCCTGACTGGCACAGAACTGCATTCCCTACATGTGCGCTATGGACAGATTTAAAAACCCATTCCAGGCTGGGTGCAGTGGCTCATGCCTGTAATCCCAGCAGTTTGGGAGGCCAAGGCAGGCGGAGCTCCTGAGGTTGGGAGTTCAAAACCAGCCTGACCAACATGGAGAAACCCTGTCTGTACTAAAAATACAAAAAAATTAGCCGGATGTGGTGGTGCATGCCTGTAATCACAGCTACTGGGAAGGCTGAGGTAGGAGAATCGCTTGAACCTGGGAGGCGGAGGTTGCGGTGAGCCGAGATCGTGCCATTGGACTCCAGCCTGGGCAAGAAGAGCGGAACTCCATCTCAAAAAACAAAACAAAAAAAAAAAACAAAAAAACAAAAACCCCATTCCAGAACCAAATATTTATGAGACTGAATAAAACAGAAGTAGAACGTTTATAAATAGTCCAATAACCTTTCCATGGAGCTCAGTTGGTTCTGTGGAGTTGGCGTTTTTGGCTTTTCTTTCCTGGCATCAGATAAAACTCCTGAGAACAATGATTTACTGAGCGCTTACGCTGTGTCAGGACAAGCGTTTGCCATGTAGGCGCTCTTGAGAGCCTCTTGACAAATCCACCGGGTGGGGCCCATGGCAGCCACCATGCGGGCCTGGGTGCTGCGCTGCCCCTGGCCTGGGCAGGCCGGTCCCTGCTGTCAGTGCGACTGTGGGTCTGTTTTCCCCTCTAAGCACCCCTCCAGGGCAGCTGGAAATGGTGGTTCGGTTTGCACCCTGCCCAGAGATGCCTGTCCTGCTGAGGGGGTCTGGGAGGGGCTACAGCAGCCCAGAGTTGATGCCACTTTCTCTTTCAAATGCATCCTGCCAGACGTGGATAGGGGGCACATTGCAGCTTGTCTGTCTGGAGGCACCCCCTGTGCTAATAGCAGTAGGGGTCTGTAGGAGCCAGCAGTGGCCCACAACTCACATTCCTCAGTTCCCCAACCTAGTTCTCCTTTCCCCCATTATTTCTGTGAGCTCTTGAGAGCCTTCCAAACATCCTTTTATTTTTTGCTCAGATAGCAAGAGTGGGAGAGGCAGATGGCCTGGAGCTGTGCTTTCACCGTTCCATGAGTTCTGACCTTCGCCTTCAGCTTTGTACCGTAAGCATCTGTGTCTGCTGGCCTGAAGGCTTTCTCTGGCTGCAGGAGCACGCTCAGCCCACACACAGGCAGGCCAAGGTGCCGGGGAGGTAACGCCTGTAGGAGCAAATGGAGCTGGAGCCCGATGGCCCGGCTGGCTTCTCACCTTTGGTGGGACACGAGTGAGAAGTGTTCCACACGGTTTCTCCAAGGTCCACTGGGTTTGAGCTCCAGCGCCCAGGCAGCCACCTGCTCATTAGCACTCCCTGAAGGGGCGCCTTCCCTTTCGTGCCCAGCTTCCCCACTGGCCAACTGGGGCTTCCTGGGATCCCCTCCCAAATGTACTCCGTGCACTCAAATCCTGTCAGATCCATGCTGTGGGATGAACTGTGTCCCCCCAAAGATACATCCAACCCGTAACTCCTGATCCTTGTGAATGTGACCTTATTTGGAAACAGGTGCATTGCAGGTGTAATTAGTCAAAATAAGACCAAGTCATGCTGGAGGTGGGTGGTTCCTTAATATGACCCCCGTTCCTTATAAGAAAAGGAGAAGGGGCCGGGCATGGTGTCTCACGCCTGTAATTCCAGCACTTTGGGAGGCCGAGGTGGGAGGATCACCCGAGGTCAGGAGTTCGAGACCAGCCTGGCCAACATGGTGAAACCTGGTCTCTACTAAAAATACAAACATTAGTCGGGCATGGCGGTGCATGCCTGTAATCACAGCTATTCGGGAGGCTGAAGCAGTAGAATCACTTGAACCCAGGAGGCGAGGTGGAGGTTGCAGTGAGCCAAGGTCATGCCATTGCACTCCAGCCTGGGCGACAGAGTCAGACTTCATCTCAAAAAAAAAAAAAAAAAAAAAAGTAAAAAAGAGACATAGAATCAGAAACACACGGAGAGAAGGCCACGCAGAGACAGAGAGTTGCAGAGATCAGAGTGATGTGTCTACAAGCCGGAGAACATGAGGGTGTGTCAGCCATCGCTGGCAGCTGGGAGAGGCATGGAAGGTTTTCTCCTTAGAACCTCCACAAAGGAACCAACCCTGCCAAACACCTGGGTCTCGGCCTTCTGGCTTCCAGAACTGTGGAAGAATCCATTTCTGTTGTTTTAAGCCCCCAGTGTGTGGCATTTTGTTGCAGCACCCTGGGACACGAATACAGTCTGCTCTGGGCATCAAGGGAGTCAGCTTCTGTTGGTTGCAACCGGCAATGCTGACTGAGAGACATTTCACAGATAAGGAAACTGAGGCCATTGCAGAGAATGACTTATCCGTGCTGTTTTGGCTGGGGACAGGTAGGGCTATCACTGTATCCCCAGAGTCTGGGAGCTTTCTCTGCTCCTTGAACCATGTGAGCTCACACCCTGCAGGACTTCATCATCAAGACTACGAAGATGCCTCAGTCTTGGGGGTCAGCGGGTGCTCATTGGGCTCCGGAGAGCCCCAGCAGCACCCAGGAGGGGGTCTCCAGGGCTCATGGTTGAGAACCCCAGAAAAGCCCTGGAGCTGCCTGGGTGCTGGAGAGAGGGGATATGTCGTACTGATGTGAAGCAAACTCACTGTAGGCTTGGCCACACCCTGGTGTCTAGCCCAGAAACTGGCATGGATGGGTGAGTGGAAGGAATGAAAATCCATGAATAGCTGACTTTTGAGGGAGACCTTGGGCAAATCACTTTCTCCTCGCTGGACCTGAGATTCCTCATCTGAGGTCCCAGCCCTGAAATTCCAGGTGAAAATCAACGAGTAAAGAAGCATCCGAGGTCCCTGTGTGGTTATCACTTCGGAGAGGGAGACAGGAAAGCAGGACACCTCTGTGCCAGGACTCACCGCAGCCACAGGGCGTAGGCAGAAGGATGCCCATGGGCTGAGCACATCTCACCTGTCCACTCAGGGGACTTGAACTCAGCCATAGAAAGGTCCGGAGCCTGGCCACACGGCACTACATAGATGAACCTCGAAGACATGATGCTGAGTGCACAAAGGCCAGAGGCGTGTGACACTGTTTGGATGCAATGTCCAGAAGAGGCAAATCCAGCGGGACGGGAAGGAGATTCTTGGTTGCCCGGGGCTGGGGGAGGGAGGAATAGGGGGCAGCTGTCTGATGAGAACAGAGGTTCTGCCTGGGGTGACGGAAAAGCCGCAGAAATAGATGATGGAGGTGGTTGCACACATCGTAAATCTAATTAATGCCACCAGCTCGCAACTTAAGATGGCTCAAATGGAAAATTGCATTATATATATATATATACACACATAAAACCACAATAATTTTTCTAAAAAGCAGCAAGAGCCCGAGGCACCTCTCGGGAATTCTGTGATGGCATATAGAGACCCTGTGAGTCCTCTGTGTCCCCAGCACCGAGAGGCAGCCTCTCAGCAAGTGTCCACTCACGGTGCCCTCTCTGGCTCATGGGTCATCGTAGCTTCAGGCCCACCTCCTCCGAAGCCTCTCCCTGAATTCCCTGAATGCCTCGTTATGATTTCCCTTAAATGTTTTCATAACAGCCCAGCTCTTCCTTCTTAGCATTAAGCTCTGTCGTTGTTTTTGGCATGATTTGTTGAGGTTTCTCTCTAACTACTTTTGCAGATGACCACAAAAAGCAATTCGTTCGCCTTCTCTCTGTGCTGTTTTGTGTGGTGTCTGTGACTTGTCCTGAAACTGAGCCATGTAAAGTCAGGGCCAAATGTCTTCTGGTTCAACTTGGAACTCCCCATTTCCAGCCCAGTGCCTGAAATGCAGTGGGTCTGGGAATTATGAATTTACTATTGAATGAATGAATAAATTATGTTAAAACCTTCCGGAACAGAACAGAAGGGATGGAAAGTTCTAGAGGACTCTCGGGTGCACTGATTGACAACGACATTGTTGGGAAGAGTGGGTCGAGTTTGCAGTCTTGTGAATTTCTTTTTTTTTTTTTGGTCTCCCTCTGAGGAAGTCCCGTTAACCTTGTGCCAGATTCTGTCCCCAGGGCCCAGTGTTAAGGGCCCCGGGCACCAGGAAATGGCATTCATCTACACACGCTGAACTCTAAGCCCACTATTTCAGGGAGCGACGTATTTTTAGATGTTTGACGTCCGAATTCCAGAGGAAGAGCAAGTAATGCTTAGAGGAAAATTGGCTTTCTTCCTCCACCACGCAAACCAGTGCTGGGGTGCATTTTTATTGGTCTGGCTTCTAAGCTGCTGGAACTTTCCAAAGAAGGGTAAAAGCTCCTGCATGTGGAAGGAAGGGATTGGCGAGCACTGAGGCAGGCATGTGGGTAGATTTGGTGACAGGTCTGGAGATTGGATTCTTTTTCCCTAAATGGAAATAGTTTATAAATTCTTCTACTGATTACTAAAAGAATGATGTTTACTGTAAAAAAAAAAAATCAGGCAACACAGAAAGTTATAAATTAGTAAAAAGGATCTGAATTCTTCCTCCAAGATGTAAACTCTGGTGACATTCTGGGGTGTCTGTCTAGATTGTTTCATGAAGCAGTTACACACAGCACACATGTTTTTTCTTAGTGATATTTTATTCATACTGATTCAAATTTCTTTTATTGAAATGAAATTCACATGACAGACAATTCACCCTTTCAAAGGTACGATTCAGTGGTGTTTAGTATATTCACAGAGTCATGCAACCGTCCTAAGTACCTAGTTTTGGAACGTTCCCATCAACCCTACAGGAAACCCCGCTGCCATTAGCCGTCAGTCCTCCTTCCCTGTTCCCGCAGCCTCTGGCAACCACCAATCCACTTTCTGTCTTATGGATCTGCCTGTCCTAGACGTTTCATGGAAATGGAATCATCCAGTGTGTGCTATTTGGTGTGTGGCTTATTCACACTGTTTTACATGTTGCATTTTCACTTGATAATCTGTGGGAAGTATGTTAACATGGTGGATCGGCATCTTCCCTTCTAAGGCCTGCCTGGTGTTCCCTGTGCCTTCACTTATGTATCCAGCCTCCTTTGGTTGCACATCCAGCTTGTTTGCTTTAATCGAATCTGGACTTGGACTTGCTGAATTGGGGTTCCCACTGCTGGAGCCCAAAATGGGCATTTCCCCATCTGCTTCCTAGGGGTATCAGTGGCAGAATGGCTTTGCAAATCTATTTTTTTCATCTATATGAACAAAAGGTCATATAGTTTCACTCTTGGCACCCAGGCTGGAGTGCAGTGGTGCCATCTGGCTCACTGCAACCTCTGCCTCCCTGGTTCAAGTGATTCTCTTGCCTCAGCCTCCCACATAGCTGGGATTATTGGCACCCACCACCACACCTGGCTAATTTTTGTATTTTTAGTAGAGACAGGGTTTTACCATATTGGCCAGGCTGGTCTCGAACTCCTGACCTCAGGTGATCCACCTGCCTTGGCCTCCCAAAGTGCTGGGATTGTAGGTGTGAGCCACCGCCCCCAGCTGGGAATCATTTTTATCCAGGTAAGGCATACAGAACCGGAGAGTCCTTGTCTGAGTTGTACCATGAATATGTGCTCAGTGGATACTTTGAAACAGACTTACTCTACAATCCCTGAGCAGGAATGAAAATAAAAGCTGGAAAGCACGGGTTGCTCTGCGGTTTTCACAAAGGTGTCGTCTGTCTGGAGTGAGTGTCCTCCTTTCTCAGAGGGATTTCATGTGGCATTATTTTGTTTTCATCTGAGAGGCAACATAAGCTGGGAGGGAAGGGCTGCAAAGAGGGGGCCAGGAGAAATGTGTACCTGGGGCCCCCCGTTTTGACTCCACCCTGAGCTGGGGCTAGGCCACAGGAGGGCAGAGGGAGAACTTTGGGAGGGGGAGGGAGCTCCTGGACTGAAGGAATGGGAAGAAATTGACAGGCACCACTGGGAAGCAACTCCCAGTTCCAGGCTCCTGGGTCAGGAACGCCCCCGGAGGAGTAGGACAGACCCAGGTTCGAATCCTGCCTCTGACACTTCGCAGCTGCTTGCTCTTGGGCAAATGCTTTTAGTTTTTTTGTGCCTCAGTTTCCCCATCAGTAAAGTGGGTTTAGAATAGCAGCAGCCCCAGAGGGTGATACTGAAGATTCAGTATGTGAGGACCCAGCACAGCATTGACACCCAGTAAGAGCTTACTAAATGCTGCCTCCCTTGCCATGAGCATGAATCACACAGCCCAGGCTCTAAGCCTGGTGTCTGTGTATGGTGACTGCGTGCCTCCGTTTCCTCACCTGTGCAATGGGGACAGCAGTGGTACCTACCAGGGAGGTCTGGAGGCGGCTTCAGGTGGTCCTCCGCGGGCAGTGCTCTCGCCCATGCTGGGTGGCTGTTTCCGCGTGGCCCCTCTCTTAAGAATTCTGCAAGTTGTTTGCGCTGGTCTTATCCAGAAATGATGAGGTTACCCAATCCCACATTTCACTGTTGCTGGTGGGTTTCTCGTACGTGGATCTGCAGCCTCAGCTGGACTGGAGCTCCTTAGGTTTCTTCTGCATCTGCTGGGCATCTAACCTAACGCTATGGAGATGGTGGGCATTCACTAATTCATCAGTGAGTGAACTGAGGGAGGATACAGGGGAAATGGAGAAAGACTGGAAGAGATGAATGAAGTTACTATGGGAGGAGAGGCTTCTGAGTCCATTGATTAAAAATAATAAAAGGGGCCGGGCGTGGTGGCTCACGCTTGTAATCCCAGCACTTTGGGAGGCCGAGGCGGGCGGATCACGAGGTCAGGAGATCGAGACCACGGTGAAACCCCATCTCTACTAAAAATACAAAAAATTAGCCGGGCGTGGTGGCGGGCGCCTGTAGTCCCAGCTACTCGGAGAGGCTGAGGCAGGAGAATGGCGTGAACCTGGGAGGCGGAGCTTGCAGTGAGCCAAGATTGCACCACTGCACTCCAGCCTGGGCGACAGAGCGAGACTCCGTCTCAAAAAAAAAAAATAATAATAATAATAAAAGGAGCCAGGCGTGGTGGCTCATGCTTGTAATCCCAGCATTTTGGGAGGCTGAAGCAGGCAGATCACCTGACCTCAGGAGTTCAAGACCAGCCTGGGCAACAAGGCAAAACACCCATCTCTACTAAAAATACAAAAAATTAGCCAGGCGTGGTGGCAGGCACCTGTAGTCCCAGCTACTTGGGAGGCTGAAGCATGAACTGGTTGAGCCTGGGAGACAGAGGTTGCAGTAAGCTGAGATCGTGCCCTTGCACTCCAGCCTGGGTGACAGAGTGAGACCTTTTCTCAAAATAATAATAATAATATAATAATAATAATAAAAGGAATAAAAATCAGGTGAACTATGGATTAGCATTGTCCATGCTGAGCCGAGTACACGCAGGTGTGGTCTCTTTTGATCTTCACCACAAACAGTGGCAGCAAGTATTCCTTTTGTGTCCATTTTGCTGATGAGGCTCAGATACGTTAGTGATTTTCCTGTATGATCGCACAGCCATGGGGTTCAAACCCAGACACGTCAGATTCCTACACCTGAACCCTTAATCCCTGTGCAAAGCAGCCTTTGCTGTATAAGAGGTCATGAGCTTCAGTCCCTTCCATCTTGGGATATGGCTCCTAAGTTCTTGCCCCCAAAGGATGCGGAGGCTCAGCTGTTAAAAAGAGTTAGGAAGCGTTCCGAGTGGAAGGAACAGTGTGCGGAAGGCTCCAAGGTCAGGAGGAGCAGTGAATCTTCAGAAACTGAGGACGGCCGAGTCCAGCTTTACATTTTGAAAGCATCCTTCCTCATCTCTGGAGTGTGGGATATTAAGACCTACTCCCCTAGTTCACATCCACATGAAGTGAGCATAGGAGTGTGACGATGCTTGCCTACAGCACAGCCTTACACAAACACGAAGGGCTGCCCCCACGCCTGTGCAGGACCCCCGCTCTGCAGAACCCACTGCACAGGGCCCATGTGCAGGTCAGCCAGTTGATGCATATTAAGCACTTAGAAGGGTGCCCAGCAAACTGCCAGGGTGTGTTGACCACCATCATCCTCATCTTCATCCTCATCATCATCCTCATCATCATCACAGCTTTTATTCCACCCAAAGAATATTCACTGAGTGCTTGCTATGTGCCAGGCACTGTTCTAGGTGCCGGGGGCACAGGTAAGAACAAAACCAAGTTCCTGTCCCTAGGAGGGAGGAAAACAGCAAACCAATGAGTTCATGAATACACAGTCCACCCAAGGGTGATGAGGTGTGTGAAGCTCCACAAAGCAGGGAGGGGGGGAAGGGAGGGTGTGTGAGCAGACCCCGAGGAGGTGAGAGCCGGGCGGATATGGTGGGTGGGTGGGGAAAGAGCCAGTGCAAAGGCCCAGAGGTGGGACTGGGTGGCTGGAGAGAATGAGTAAGGAGGGGAGTGCTGGAAGAGAGGTCAGAGACATGGAAGGGGTCAGGGAAGCCAATTCCAGTCCAACCTCTAGGCCAAGAACCTTGGCTGTTAACTCCTTTAACCCATGGGGTCCAGGGATAAATTGGAGGACAAGCTGTTTATTTCTCTGAGTAAAAGTTCTTTCCCAGAACTCCAGAAAACGCCCTTTGTTTAGAACCCTCTTTGAGTGTCACCTTGCGTGACATGAAATATTTTTCAAAACATGTAATCCTTTAATCTGGGCCTCTCAGTGAAATCAGTGCTTTATCACTCACGACCATCTGTTGTTTCAGCCACGCAGTAAATAACTCAGGAGATGTGGCTTCTAAGGCGCTTATCTCTTTGTTCTCTCCAAATTCTGAGAAATGACATTTGAATTTTCCTCTGAGACAGCGGCACATCTAAAATTGATCTCTGCGTACCCTCCCGTCTGGGGCTGCCATTGAGGAAGTCACAGGACTGGGAGGCATTTGAGGTGGGTGAAAAGTGTTTTGCTTCTGATCACCCCGTTCCATTAAATTTAATAAATGGGTCTTGATGGAAAAATAAGCCGGGCGGAAAAATAAGGCACCCCCTGCCAACAACGTATGGTGTATTCTTAACCACCCTCCGAAGGAGGCTGGGGCGGCTGTCATATTAGATTAGGATTAAAAATTGCGGACCCCAACATGGGTCCAATTTAGTTAATTCTGCAGCAAGTGAACTAAGAGCTAATGGCATGGGATTATACACCTGCTGCGGCTGGAAAGTTATTGGTGATGGTTACAGGGGTGAGGGAGATTGGGCGGAGAAAGGGGTGATAAAAGGTCTGATCCACACTCTGGTCTCCCCTTTGTCTTTGGGGAAAACCATTCACCTCCTTAAGGCCTCATCTCCATATCCACCAAATGCCAGCTTAGTGGTCATTTTCACTTTTCGTGAATTTAACAGCCAATGTCTACAAGAGTGAAAAGAAGGGTTCTCTGGGTGAAGCAGGGATACGGGCCAGGGGCCCCCCTCCCAGGCTTTCCTGCCACACCACCCCCCCTCCTGCTTCGCCATTCCTGCTCTCTGCCCCTCATGCCATCAGTCTCAGGCCCTGAGGCTCCCTGGGGGCAGCCGAAAACCTCTGGCCTTGGTGATCCCACCGGTTCCCAGGGGCACCCGGCCAGGACCTGTTCCCTGGGACCTGGTGCCCCCTGCAGGGCACTGGTGGCACCGCGTGCAGTTTGCAGGTACCCAGATAGGGACGCAGGAAGGACTGCGCTCAGCCCCAGCCAGGCAGGGACAGACACAGCCTCTGCTCTCAGCGTGGGGTGGCGAGGGCCTAAAAATGAAGAAGAATCATACTAGAAACATCCCGACGAGTCTGGGGAAAGCCGCCCTCGGAAGGCTGTTTAAGCTGAGGACTGAAGGGTGATTTGGCCAATAGAAGCTGATGGGAGGCCTTCCAGGCAGAGGACCAGCACGTGCCAATGATGATCGGTGGCACTGTGCTAGATGCCAGCCTGGGTGTAGATGCCAGCCTGGGTGTAGACACCATCCTGAGTGTAGACGCCAGCCTGGGTGTAGACGTCAGCCTGGGTGTAGACGCCAGCCTGGGTGTAGACGCCATCCTGAGTGTAGACGCCAGCCTGGGTGTAGACACCATCCTGAGTGTAGATGCCATCCTGGCTGTAGACACCATCCTGGGTGTAGACTCAGGATACCCCAGGAGGGAAGTTCTATAGGGAGAAACTGATGCTTGCCCAAGGTCACACAGCAAGTGAGTGGCAGAGAGGATTTAAGCCCTAGAGCCAGGATTTGAACCAAGCCCATTAGCTGCAGAGCCCACTCTGGTGGCCCGTCTGCTCTGCTGGATGAGACAAGCTCAGCTGGTGGAAACGGTTTGAAGAGAGGAATGTGCTTGGAGGGCGTGGGGAGGAGGAAGGGCAGTTTACTGGCATGTAAGGACAAGGAGGGTCGGGGTGATGAGATGAGGCCAATGTATCCTATATCTAAGTTATTAAATTGAAAAAGTAACTTGTACCTGGTTGGCACAGGGCTCAGAGGTCGAGTGGGGAGCTGGGACTTTGTCCCGAGGGTGATGGGAGCCTCTGGGGTCTTGGAGCACAGAGGTGACCGAATCCACACGTGCCTTTCATAAAGCCTCTTTGGGCTGCAGTTTGGAGAATGGATGGATTTGGAGGCAGCGAGGCCAGGGATGAGGCCACTGTGGAAGCACTGATGGGGACTTGGGCCTGGGGTGGGGTTCATTTACAGAATGTGCCTGGCAGAGGGACAGATATCCAGTTTCCAGGGCCGTCGTAACAAATGACCACAAACTGGGGTGGGAGGGGTGGTTAAACCAACAGAAATGAATTGTCTCATGGTTCCAGGGGCCAGAAGTTCAGCATCAGTTTCACTGGACTGAGATCAAGGGGTCAGCAGAGCCACGCCCCCCACTCCAGAGGTTCCTTCCTTGCCAATCCCTCTTCCGGTGGCTGCTGGCAATCATGGTCATTCCTTGGTCTGTAGACGCTATCTCTGCCTCCCTCTTCACGTGACTTTCTTGAGTGCTTGTGTGTGTGTGCATGCGCTTGTGTGTGTGTGTGTGTGTGTGTGTAATCTCCCTCTGCTCCTCTCTTCTCAGACACTTGTGACTGGATTTAGGGCCCAACCGGAAAATGCAGGATCATCTCCCCATGTCAAGATCCTTAACCTAATCGCATCTGCAAAGACCTTTTTTCCTTTGCATTTAGGATTCCAGGGAGTAGGGCCTGGTGTCTTTGGGGACCTTTATTGAGCCAACTGTACGTGCAGGAGGAGACACAGGAGGCTTGAGGCCCTCTGTTGAACGGGTCGCTCACTGGTTAAATGTGATGGCGGATTTCTATTAAGACACCGAGAAAGAGTGACAAGGGAGGGTGGGTGTGGGACATAGAAGTAGGGGGTGGCGTGGCCCTAACCCTGGCCTGGGAGGGCTAGTGTTAAGGAAGCACATCCCAGCCGTGAGCGCTGAATTGAGTCTTGGGGAATGGTCCTTCTGGAAGACCTGAAGGAACGGGCATTCGGCAGAGGACACAGCCTGGGCAAAGGCCTGGAGGTCACGGTGCCCACACTGTCATCAAAGCAGCTTCAGTAGCTTTGTGAGGTTCTGTGAGTCAAGTCTAGACTAAGCCAGGGCTTGGACGATGTGCCCTCGCTCTCCACAGAGACCGTCTTTAAATTGAAAAAGTAATGTGTACATGGTATAAAGATATTGAACCAGTTCAGAAGAGTATACAATAGGAAGAAATTTCTATTAGCTTTACACCCTATTCTTCTCTCCAAAGGCACCTTTCATAATGGTTTCTTGTGTATCTTTCCAAAAGCGTTCTCAGCCTATGTAAATATATACGTATTACATCTGTGTGCATTTTTAAAAAC
The DNA here is from genome assembly GCF_028878055.3 of Symphalangus syndactylus. Taxonomy (NCBI): domain Eukaryota; kingdom Metazoa; phylum Chordata; class Mammalia; order Primates; family Hylobatidae; genus Symphalangus; species Symphalangus syndactylus. Next base: position 129,728,522 of record NC_072433.2, read on the forward strand.
ACAGATGGGGCAGAGTCTACGCGCTGTTCCGAACCATGGTTTTCTTCACGAGCCACCACATCCTGGCAATCTTTCATATGCGGCACATTGAATCTTATTTCATTTTTTGCCAACACCGTAAGGGCAGGTTTCCATGGCTGTCTACTATTGCAATTTGCAGATATGCCCTATGTACTTGGCCAGCACAAAGGGGCCAGATTTTGAATATGTCAGGGGAGGACTTGTGGGGAGGTAAGTAGGTGAAGCATTTTAGATTAAAGGAACAGTTTAGGCAGAGGCCAGGAGGCAGGGCAAGCCAAGGTGGTTTTTTTCCAGTTAATCTATCCTGTATCTAACTGTGTGTGTGTGTGCGAATGCGCATAAACTGCCCACCACACACCCCATTTTCATAGAAGCAGAACAGTGTTACTGGGCATGGATGGGGTCTGGTGTCAGGGGACCCAGGGCAGTTTGCCCACTGGCTTAAATTTTCTCAGTCTTACCTTTAAAATATTGATCTTATTGGTCACTCATCCATATTCCTATATGTTAAGTACAGTACTATATCTGTTTTTGTTTTTTTTTTGGGGGGTGGAGACAGAGTCTCACTCTGTCGCCCAGGCTGGAGTGCAGTGGCGCGATCTCGCCTCACTGCAAGCTCGGCCTTCCAGGTCCACACCATTCTCCTTCCTCAGCCTCCTGAGTAGCTGGGACTACAGGTGCCCGCCACCACGCCCGGCTAATTTTTTTTTTTTGTATTTTTAGTAGAGATGGGGTTTCATCATGTTAGCCAGGATGGTCTCGATCTCCTGACCTCATGATCTGCCCACCTTGGCCTCCCAAAGTGCTGGGATTACAGGCGTGAGCTACTGCGCCTGGACTTTTTTTTTTTTTTTTTTAAACAGGGTCTTACTCTATTGCCCAGGCTCGAGTGCAGTGGTTTGATCACGGCTCACTGCAGCCTTGACCTCCTGGGATCAAGCCATCCTCCCGCATCAGCCTCCCAAGTACCTGGGACTACAGGAGTGAATGAGCATGCCTGACTAATTTGTTTTATTTTATTTTTATTTTTTTTTAGTAGAGAAGCAGTTTCGCTGTGTTAGCCAGGCTGGTCTCAAACTTCTGAGCTCAAGTGATTCACCCACCTTGACCTCTGAGAGTGCTGGGATTATAAGCATGTGTGCCACAGCACCTGGCCCCTATATCTTATTTTTGAGCTTTTTATTAAAACATAATACTTCAGGCCAGGCACGGTGGCTCACACCTGTAATCCCAGCACTTTGGGAGGCAGGCGGATCACCTGAGGTCAGGAGATCCAGACCAGCCTGGCCAACATGTAGAAACCCTGTCTCTACTAAAAATACAAAATTAGCCGGGTGTGGTGGCACATGCTTGTAATCTCAGCTACTCGGGAGGCTGAGGCAGGAGAATCGCTTGAACCCAGGAGGTGGAGGTTGTGGTGAGCTGAGATCGTGCCACTGCACTCCAGCCTGGGCAACAAGAGTGAAACTCTGTCTCAAAAACAAAACAAACACAAAAGTAATACTTCAAAGTACATAAATCCTATGAATTCCCACAAAATAAACACACCATGTAACCAGCCCCCAGACCAAGAAACAGAACACAGCCAGTCCTGAGACCACGTGTTCCCAGCCAGTCACTGCCCACCAGATTCCTGACTTCTCATGCCAGACACCAGCTTGGCCTGTTTTTGAGCTATAAATAGAAGTGGAATTCCACTGTGGTGTTCTCTTTTGATCTGGCTTTTTTCCTTTCATTATTTTCTGAGATGGATCGATGTTGTTGCATGGATTTAATCATTCTGTGTATAATTTGTAAATTCTCAAAGCTCTATATAAACATATGGATTAAAGAAATCCACACATATGTACATAGACATATGTATATATAGACATATATGTGTGTACGTATATGCATACATGCAGACATATATGTATATACACATATATACCGCATATATTATGTATTATATATACTCTCTCTCTCACACAGGGTAGATACTTAAGTAATTGTCCTTCAGCAAACATACCGAGATTTGCTTATCCTTTTGCTCTGGGCTTTCAGTTATTTCGTGCTGTGCCGACTGTTATAAAAAGAAACATGGTATCTTTTGACCTTCTGAGCCGCCCTCCGAGGCTGGCTCTGCCTGCTTGCTGTTTCTTACAAGAGGAAACGCAGGCTCAGAGAGGTCCGGCGCATGGCCCACCCCCTTGCAAGCTCTGGGCGGCGCCGGGACTCGAACGCGCGGCCCAGAGCTGCTGACACCGCCCTCTCCCCGCAGGCCGAGGAGGCGGGCGCGCCCGGCGGCCCCCGGCAGCCCCGAGCCGACCGCTGCCCGCCGCCTCCGCGGACGCTGCCCCCCGGCGCCTGCCAGGCCGCGCGCTGTCAGGCGGACTCCGAGTGCCCGCGGCACCGGCGCTGCTGCTACAACGGATGCGCCTACGCCTGCCTAGAGGCCGTGCCGCCCCCGCCAGGTAGGTCCTGGGCCCGAGGGAGGGGGCTGAGGGAGAAGGACAGGTAAACAGGGCTGTCCCGGGTAGGAGAGAGCTCGACTCGGGGGAGGGGAAAAAAGGAGCTGGGCTTGGAGCTGGGCTTAAAGCTGGGCCACCTGGGCGGGTCTCTGGCGCCTCCACTGCGCACCTGTGAACTGGGACGGGCGCTCCTTGAGCAGGCGTGGTGCTGCTGTCCACCTGCTGTGTGTCCCACTGCCCTTGGGGACCTGCGTTGTGGGAGACGCCCTTCCAGAGAAAATGCCACTTCTTTTGAAAATGGGGTGGGGGCAGGGACCCCAGATGCCTCCAGGGAGCCACAGTCCAGCACACACCCAGGAGGATCGGGGTGCAGTGAGATTTCTCATTTAAAAGATCAAGATTCGAGGCTTTTCTTTACAATATCGACCATGTTCCCTGGGCTGCCACCAGCTGGAACCTCAGGTGCCCCTGGATGAGGAGGTGTCCTCTAGCTTCCCACTCACCCCATCACCCCACCAGGCCCGCCACACTTCTCATGCCTGGCCCTGGGGTATTTGAAGTGGAGACTGGGAACTTAGCAATCCAGATGGGGTGTGCCCCAGAGAGGAGCGGGTGCGTGGCTTCAGATCCACTGGCCAACTGTCACTTTCTTCAGTCTCCCCTCCTGTGAAATGGGTGGATCACCTGAGGTCAGGAGTTCAAGACCAGCCTGGGCAACATGCTGAAACCCCGTCTCTACTAAAAATACAAAAATTAGCCAGGCATGGTGGCAGGAGCCTAAAATCCCAGCTACTTGGGAGACTGAGGCAGGAGAATCACTTGAACCCAGGAGGCGCTGGTTGCAGTGAGCCGAGGTTGTGCCATTGCACTCCAGCCTGGGCGACAGAGTGAGACTCTGTCTCAAAAAAAAGAAAGAAAAGAAAAGACAACGTGCAGCTCACGGTGGACCTGCTACTCCGAAGTGCTCAGCACTGCGCGGGGCTGGGAGCAGATCATGAGACGTGTGTGGAATCAGGACGCCAGCCTCTTGGGGAGAGACAATGTTGAGGGGTTCGTCACTGGCAGGACAGAGTTTCAGATCCCTTTTGGAGAGAAGGTTTGGGAAGGGAAGGAGGTGACCCTGTTGGGAACAGTAAGTGGGGAGTAGGGTGGACAAGTAGCTGTTTCCTGGAAAAAATGTGCCCTCGGGTGGGGAAAATGTGCCCCTAAGTGGGCAGGATTTGGGGCAAGGAAGTTTTCTCCACCCTCAGCTCTGCTCAGGTTGATAACAACAGCTGTTTGGACTGTCCCTTCCGTGAGAGGCTGTGTGTTCCCATGGGCCTTAATTAGGGAAGGTGGCTCGAGCAGGTGGCCCAGCCCCTCCTCCCAGGGCAGAGAGGAGAGTCGGAGATGGCAAGAATGACCTCACTTTGTTTTCTTTGGGGTGAGGTCACAGTGATGACAGGGGACTCAGCACACTTAATCATGCTCATAATTACAGTCTTATATGCTCATCAAGACACACAGGGACTATTTCAGTACTGCCTCTGGGCAGGAACTGGCCGCTGCTCCAGGCCAGGCAGCCTCCTACTCAGCCTTCATAAGAAAAACTAAATGTTGCCCCTCATGGTGGACAAGCACATAAAGGCGCTCCCCTCTGGGTGGGCTTACCAAAAATGGTGCCCCTTCCTCTGGAATGTGACCTAGCATAGGGATTCTAGCCTTGCTTCCTGCCTAGAGCAGGTGCTTTTGAGCAGTGCACAGATGATACAACTGTACATGGCATTCCCAATAGCCTTTTCATACATCATCTCATTTCATGCTCACACAGCTTGATGAGATGACTGTTATCAGCCCTGTGCCACAGGTGAAGCTCAGAGAAGCTGAATCATTTGCCCAAGGTCACATAGCAGGCAGAGCTGCAGTTTCCATCCAGTTGTCTGACTGTAGAGAAGGGTTCATTGCCTTAGGCTGTGAGTGTGGGAATGTGGGGCCCCTGCCCTGGCACCTGTACCCACGCGTGGGGTCCTTCATTGCCAGGAATATCCTCCCCCAGACATCCCGTGGCTCACTTCCTTACCTCCTTTAGACCAATTTCCAAAGGCCACTTCTCAGGAAAGATTTCCCTCTCTAAATGACAGCCCCTCCTTGGCCATTTTTTAACCCTCCATCCCTGTTTAGTTTTTCTCTGTAGCATAATCTGGAAGACTGTTTTACTTGTTTGTTCATTGACTGTTCTCTCCCCACTTGAAGGTCAGCCCCACAGGGCAGGGAGTTTGTCTTTCATTCACTGCTGTAACCCCAGCGTCTAAAATGGTCTCTGGGCATGTAATACTCAATAAATATTGACTCATTCATTCATTCACTGGCCAGCAGGAAGAGCAATCATACTACTAGTTAGTAATAGCAACAGTGCTGTCTAACACCAGATTTCACAATCTTGGCATATGGATATTTGGGGTTGGATGATTCTACTTGCTGGGCAGGAGGGCGCTGTCCCATGCACTGTAGGATGGTCAGCAGCTTCCTCGGCCCCTCCCCACCAGATGCCAGTAGCAACCTCTATCCCAAGTTGTGACAACCAAAAATGTCTCTAATCTTTCCTAAATGCTGTCTGGAGAACAAAATTGCTCTGCATTGAGAACCACTGGTCTAACATAAGATGACGTGGAATACATCAGGCCCCGTTCCAGGCACCTTACTTCTTCATTGCCATCTGGATTTGGGTCCGTCCAAAGCAGACCCAGAGACAAGGACTTGGGCCCAGGTTGCTTATTTGGGAGGTGATCCCAGGTAGTTCCAGTGAGGGCATGAAGAGCTGACACCCCAGGGCCACCAGGCCTTTAAGGGTCTTCAACTAGAGTGATGGGGAGCCCAGACCAAGTTTCACTACTCCAAACATTTGCTTATTTCCTTGCTGCTCAGAAGCCTTTGATGAAGGCAAAAGAGAATACAAACAGCACGTATTACTACGTTTCCTACCTGAAAATGTTTCCTAACACGTGGTCCGATGTGGTGGGGGAAAGGAGGGAAGAACTGAAAGGTTGGGCATAGAGGCTGCAGAACCATCACATCGTTGCTGTGTCGGAGGTCACAGACTGCTGGCTCCTTTCTCTGCTGTTCCAACTTCCACTGTCATTATAATCAGCAAGTGCTTCTTTATAGAAAAAGCTAACCAGCATTTTTACCAGTACCCATCAATGTACTTTAAAAGATGCTAATTATTTTTCTATTCTCTTTGTAAAGATAAATATTAGTAATTTTTATTTTTGTCTTATTTTGGAGTCAAACGAATGCAGAGGTCACAAGCAAATGTGATCCCAGAACCATTTTGATCTCCAACATGCTTAAAGTTTTCTGCCCAGGCATGGTGGCTCACACCTGTAATCCCAGCACTTTGGGAGGCCAAAGCAGGAGGATTGCGCGAGGCCAGGAGTTTGGGACCAGCCTGGGTAACATAGGGAGACCCCCTGTCTCAACAGAATAATAATAATAATAATAATACTCATTAATAAAAAAGTTTTAAAATTACTTGTCAACACTTAAAAACCAGAAGATTTCTATTTTTAAAAATACAGACTTGGCTGGGTGCGGTGGCTCATGCCTGTAAATACCAGCACTTTGGGAGGGCAAGGCGGGTGGATCACCTGAGGTCAGGAGTTCTAGACCACCCTGGCCAACATGGCAAAAACCTGTCTCTACTAAAAATACAAAAATTAGCCGGGCATGGTGGTGCACCCCTGTAATCCCAGCTACTTGGGAGACTGAGGTGGGAGACTGAGGCAGGAGACTCGCTTGAACCCGGAAGGTGGAGGTTGCAATGAGCCGAGATTGCGCCATTGCACTCCAGCCTGGGCAACAAGAGTGAAACTTTGTCTCCAAAAAAAAAAAAAAAAAAAAAAATACAAACTTACAGTCTGGGTGCAGTGGCTCACTCCTGTAATCCCAGCACTTTGGGAGGCTGAAGGGGGTGGATCACTTGAGGCCAGGAGTTCAAGACTAGCCTGGGCAACATGGCAAAACGCCATCTCTACTAAAAATACAAAAATTAGCCAGGCGTGGTGGTGGGCGCCTGTAATCCCAGCTACTCGGGAGGCTGAGACAGGAGAACTGCTTGAACCTGGGAGGCAGAGGTTGCAGTGAGCTGAGATGGTGGCACTACCCTCCAGCCTGGGTGACAGAACAGGACTCTGTCTCTAAATAAATAAATAAATAAATAAATAGAATAAGAACTTACAGTAGGGAAAAAAAAACAGTCTGGGCGCACTGGAAATGACTGGTCAGGGCTAACCAGCAGCTGATTCATCCAGGTAGGAGGCACTGTCTGCTTTGCTGTGGCCCTGCCTGGTCTGCTTTCCTGTTTAATGTCATCTACCTGTCCCCTAGAGGCATCTGAGTTTTCGACCCCTGCCTTTTGAAGGCCTTCCCATAAACTGTGTGGGTGACTCTTTCTGTTAAAACCAGGTATATTGGTTATACCTGGGTGATGGGATCACCTGTACAGCAAACTTCACCCATACACCAAACTTCACCCATACACCAAACTTCAGTGACATGCAACTTACCTGTGCAACAAACCTGCACGTGTACCCCCGAACCCAAAAGTTAAAAAAATAAAGTATTAGTTAGAGAACAGGCTATGCTGCTGCAACAAAAAGACCCATAAATACAGGGACCCAACCCGTGAGGCATTTTCTTCTCTCTCAGCTATTGGTGCAGAGACAGACATTTGTGGTAGGCAGGTAGCTCTGCTCGCAAAGCCGTCTAGGGACCCGGCTTCCTTCCTTCTTTCCACTCTGCAGTCTGATTGATGTCCTTGTCCACATGGTCAGAATGGCTCCCAGCCTGCAGGAAGGAAAATAGGGAGGGAGGGAGGGGAGCAGAGAGCCCCCGATCAGAGGGCAAGACAGGAAGTTGCATGGTCACTGCTGCTCACATCTTTGTGAGCAGAACCCTGTCACGTGGCCACATGTAGCTGCAAGGGAGGCAGGGAAGGCTAGTCCCCAGCTTGGTGGCCCAGTGCCCAGCCCACAGCGAAAGGTTCTATCACTAAAAGCAAGGGGTGAAGGTGTGCCAGGAACCATAGTTCTTTCTCCCATGGGGAGCCTCTGCGCTGTCATGAAATGGGGGTGCCCCCAGCCCCCAAGCCTGGGCATTTCTCAGCTGCTTGAGGAGGGCCTTGATCTGACCTTGTATTGTGTTAGTCTTAGACTGGCTGGTGCAGCCGAAACCTCGATGGCTTGGTGGCAATGGCTGGCTCCTGGATGGCCCTGAGGAGGTGTTACAAGGTACCTGCCGGGTAAAGCCCAGACCCTACATCCAAGTCTCGATCCCTCCTTCTCAGCTGCTTCCAGAAAGCTGGCAGCACCAGGCTGGCTGTCCCCCATGCACGGGCCCTTCAGCCAAACACTCAGCCCTGTTTGATCCTCCTCACCCCAGCGCAGAAGGGTTGATGGCTGGGGTTTCGTCAGAATCAAAGCCCAGTACAGAATAACGGCCTCGACTCTCCCCAAGAATGGGGCCTTATCCTGGATGGAGAATTGAAGGCGAGGGGGCTTAGGGTTGGTTTTCAAATTCCTGGAATTATAGGGGGTTCACTCCTCTCTAATGATGAAGCCTCCCTGGGGGTGGGGGAGGTACCAGGAGGCAGAGGGCGGTTTCTGGAAGGAACAGCTTGCAGGCCGGGGACCTGGAGGCCTAGGAGGTGAGAGCGGGCACCCTTGCACACCTGCGGCTGTGCTTCTGACTCCACATCCATCTGTGTGTTGTGTGACTGTGTCCGCTAGAGTGTGCAGCCGTGTATGCAACTGTGTGGCTGTCCTTGTGCCTGTGGCTGAATATTTGTGTGTGTGTGTGTGTGTGTGTGTGCATGCGAAAGTGTGTGACTGTATTGTGAGTGTGTACATGTGTGGGTGAACGTGTGTGTATGTGGGTGTGGATATGTGTGTGCAGGATTTGTGTGTGGGGATTAACGTGTGTATGTGTCTGTGTGTATTTGTGTGCCCGACTTGCTTGTGTAAGTGTCTGTGTACCCATGCGACTGTAGGAGTGAGTATGTGTTTCAGGGTGTATCCGTGAACATGTCTATATGGATGTTGTTGAGCCTGTGAGAGTATGTTTGGGATCAGGTGAGCTTGGACTGCCTGTGTTTGTGTGCATGTTTGTGGGTATGCACGTGTGCCACATGCCGCTGAGTGAGACCCAGGGCCTAGCCTGGAACCTGGGGTACAGAGGCGAGGCCTCCTCTCTGGGTGAGGTGCGTTCCCTGCACCCGCCCCGGGGGTCTGCCTTCTAGACCCCAGCGTGTGTCCCCCCTGCAGCAGAGGCATGCAGCACCACGGAGGATGGGGCCGAACCCCTGCTCTGTCCCTCGGGCTATGAGTGCCACATCCTGAGCCCAGGTGACGTGGCCGAAGGTATCCCCAACCGTGGGCAGTGCGTCAAGCAGCGCCAGCAAGCAGGTGAGTGTGGCACCCCCTCCCCCCGATCCTGGCCCCTGCCCCAGTCCCCTTCTCCCTGTAAGCGCCCTCACCCCCACGGACGACCTGACCCAGGAAGCAACCCCAGCACCTGGGCCTCACTGAGAGCTCCCCACATCTTCCCCCTGCCCGGCTCCTTCTTTCATGGCCCCTACCCTTTCCCTGCCACACCAGCATGTGACCGAAACTCTTCAGCCAGCAGACTGGCTGCAAACCCCAGCTCTGCACCTCCCAGCTGGGCGACACTGGGGTTAATTTCTTCCTATCTCTGAGCCTCAGTTTCCTCATCTGTAAAATGGGGCTACTTCATGCTGTTGTGGAGCGTGACTGAAATCGTAAGTGCAGAGCTGTCGGAGCAGCCCTGAGGAATAGTAGGTGGTCAGTAAACACTGGATATTTTATATACACGAATGTGTAGATGGACCCCAACTTATGATGGTCAACTTATGATTGTTAGACTTTACGCTAGTGCAGAAGCAACATGCACTCTGTAGAAACTGTACTTCAAGTTCCCATCCAACCATTCTGTTTTTCACTTTCAGTATGGTAATCAATAAATTACATGATACATTCAATATTTTATTATAAAATAGGCTTCGTGTTAGATGACTTTGCCCAACTCTAGGCTAATGTAAGTGTTCTGAACACATTTAAGGTAGGCTTGGTTAAGGTATAGTGTTCAGTAGGTTAACTGTGTTCAATGCATTTTTACTTAAGATATTTTCAGCTTGTAGGGGGCTTATCAGTACATCACTCCATTGTAAGTCAAGAAGCATCTGTGTCTGTTTTAAAGGAGCATCTGTATCTGTTTTCAAAGTGCACAGAATTAGAATTGTCTGAGAATCCTTAACTTCCCAGAACTTCTGCCAGGACTGTTCAGTTTGACTTAATTTGTGTTTGTCTTTGGACACAAAGGCAATAAATAGATGAGTGAGCGGTGTTGCTTTCATTGGCATAATTTTCCCAAGAAAAGAAAGAACATGGGGCAGCGATTCCTGGTGGTATCTAAAACCATCTCGAACTCCACGCAAGGCAATCAAGTTGAAAGACTTCAATGTGCTTTTTGGCATGGAGTTTGGATGAACTGTGTGGTAAGCCAGGAGTCTGGGACTTCAGGGTGACCAGGTCCACCTTGTCCAAGTCAATGTCAATCAGGCTGAGACCACACCCAGGGGCCCCTGTCCCCACTTCGGCATCTCATAGCCCTAATAGCTAAGGACAGGACCCTCAGACAAGATTGGTGATTACAGTGACCCTATTTGCCAAAAGTATACTGGGGGGTGCATGTTCTGCCAAAACCTCTTTTTTTTTTTTTCTCATTTGAGAATGTGTTTCTCTGAAGTGTTTCAAGAAAGGCATAGACATAAAATCAGTCATGCATTTAATGTCATTATCATTGCAGATAAAGTGATGAAAATCCTGGAATCCTGAACTTTGAAGAAATTATCTGCAAAAGGCTTTGAAACAAAGAGATGCGTTTTTGCTTTCCTCTACATTCCACTTGCTATTTGCAGGGCTTTGTTTGGGGTTATAGGGTGGCTTCTCTAGCCAGATAGCCTGAGCTGCCACAGCTACTCAGCCCCTTACTGCTGTGGGCAGCAAATAACATAACCTTTTCAGGCCTCATTTGCCTTTTCTGTAAAATGGGTTCATAATACTTGAGGTACTTCATAGGGCTCTTTGAGGAGTGAGTTAATCCGTGTAGAGTGTCCATCACTTCACAAGCAGAGAACACAACCTTCATGGTTTTATCCCTGTTTTATCTAGACACTCAATCCTGCTGTGGATGGGTGGGGTGTGTGGTCCTTTGGATGTAAAACCGCAAGGGTCTGCCAGCCAGTCTGAGGCTGCTGGAGTGTGGAAGGGATAGCCTTTTCCAAAAGAGAGCTGTGGGGCGAGTTTCCAGTTCGTTGTACTATGCCACCATTTATAATAATGGCGGCATAACAGGAATGCCTTTGGCACTTGTCTTTTTCATCCCCTGATCTTTTCATTCAGCCCTATGATGTCTAAGACCAAGGTCAAACCAAGTCAAACTAGTTCTTAAGGGTTCAAACCAGTTGAAAAAATTCCCATTTCAAGACAGAGCTAAGCAAAGAGAGTCAGTCATTCAATGATGACCACACCAGTGATGCCTACTGTTAACACCCATCTTTGGAGTGCTCTCTTTAAATTAAGCTTTGCTGCAAGCCTGCAAAAGGACAAGTAGAACCAGGAGGCAGTGCTGCATAGGTTTCAGAGTGCAGGCTCAGAACCACAGAAAGAAGTCCAAAGCCTGTAAGTTTCTTCCTCCGTGGCCTTGAGCAGGTCACCCAACCTTTCTTAGCCTCAGTTCCTTCATCCGTAAAATAGAGATGGCGATGGTAACCATAGTGGCTACTTCATGGGGCTGTTGTGGGGCTTGAGTGAGAGAAAACACCTGAGAAGTGCTTAGACTAGCACCTGGCGCACTGTAGGTCCTCCGTGAACGTGTACCGCCATCATCCCTGTCTTACTAAAGGGAGGATATGAGTTCAGGAATTTACCCAAAAGATGCACAGCTGGAATTCCAAGCCGGTCCACCAGCCTCAGCCTCTGTGTGTGTGTGTGTGTGTGTGTTTGTGTGTGTGTGTGTGAGCTTCCCCTCATAAATGAATGATTTGAGGCTTCCAAATGGAAATGTAAGTGGAATTCCCCCTAGCCTTGTTCTCAGGGGGCTGACACTTAGCAATAATTACTGGTAATTTATTGGTAATTATATATATGTTTGAAAACATTTTGAATTCCAGCAACTTCCCTTGGAGCAAAAATCTCAGGTGAAGAGTGGCCCCCTTGTCCCAGCCTTACCAAGGAAGAAGCTTTTTATTTAAGTTTTTAAAAACTGCATATTTGAAATAATTTCAGACTTATAAAAATGTTGCAAAAGTAGTTCATTGAACCCCCCATCCAGATTCCCCGGTTGTTAAAAAACTACCATTGCATTTTCTTTTATGCTTTCTCCCCACTTATAAATCTATGTGTGTATTTTTCTGGACCATTTGAGAGTAAGCGACAGACCCTGTGCCCACACCTAAGATGCCATCCTCCCCTAAGAAAGGCTTCTAGCGGGTACCAATAGTCCTTCAAGTTTGACCATCCAGCACCTGGAACCAGGCATTTGAGGGGTTCACATTTTATGCAAGAGGAAAATGAACATTGATATGTATAGTAAATCTGATTTTTCAGAGAGTGGGGTCAGGGAAAATTGGTGCATTTTTCTGAGTAGGTTTGAAGTCACGCAGAAGCTGATCTGCGGGGGCGGGCCCTTCCTTGTCCTGCCCAAGACGCTGCTTGAGAAGAATGAAGTGGGGCTTGTCTAGCCTTGAGTAGGAGGAAATCTGAGAAAAGTGATGAGTAATCACTTTTGGTAATAAATTATGAGTGATTATATTTGGCCTGAGGAGGGGGTCCAGGGTCCACATTTACCTCTGTCTCCTTGTGGTGTTATGGGCCAGAATTCATCCCCAGGTAAAGGGGGAGCAGGAAAGTTTCAGGGAGCTGCCCCAGCCTACAAAAACCCCAGCCATTTGCCTTGGAAAATAGTTATTGCTGCAGTTGCTGATCAGCAGGTGCTGACCCATTGGAGGGCCTGCAGCGGTTCCATGGAGCGTTAGCACTTTGACCAATAAATGTCCGTGCTGGTCCCAAACAGCCTGATGATTTTTAGTATGGCCACAAAACAAAAGAAAAAGAAAATGTCTGGCTACTGCGCATATGTGCTTGATTGACCTTGTAGCAGAGAAGGCAGCGCTGATCACCAGGATGGAGAAGTGAGCTAAATTTGAAATAGATTGCCACATTCAAGCATCCACATATCCTGGTCACATTCCTGTCGGCAAATGCTTTCCTGCTACTATGGGGTGGGTAGCACGGCTAGTCATGGGACATGCATGAAATTGCCAGCAGTTGACCACTTTTTACACACAAAGATAGCATTTTCATGTGGCTCCTCCTAATACTGCATGGATATGTTTTAAATGAAATTGTTTCTTTTAATCCTCACAATAACTTTAAGAGGTACTAATTTTATGCCTATTTTTAGGTGAGGAAACTGAGGCTCAAAGAGGATGAATGAGGATTCATACTCAAGTTACTTTGTCATTTGCAGTAATGACATCAGAGTGTCTCTTGGGCAGGCTCAGAAGAGTGCCATCTCTTCCCCCTGTGAACATATTTTGTGATGACATTTACTCAACAGTATGTTAAAATTTGGCTTCCAGTTCATCTGTTAAGACAGTGGTTTTGGCTGGGCACGGCGGCTCACACCTGTAATCCCAGCACTTGGGCGGCTGAGGCGGGTGCATCACCTGAGGTCAGGAGTTCGAAGCCAGCCTGACCAACATGGCAAAACCCCATCTCTACTAAAGCTACAAAATTGGCCGGGCGTGGTGGCTCATGCCTGTAATCCCAGCTACTCGGGAGGCTGAGGCAGGAGAATCACTTGAACCCAGGAGGCAGAGGTTAGAGTGAGCTGAGATCATGCCACTGCACTCCTGCCTGGGCAACAGAGTGAGACTTCGTCTAAAAGAAAAAAAAAAAAAAAGACAGTGGTTCTGAAACTTTTTGGTCTCAAGACCGCTGTACCCTCAAAGATGTTAAGGAGATCTCACAGGGCTTTCCTTTATGGGTTGATGGCTCTGGATATTATCATATTAGAAACTAGAGCTGAGACATTAAAAATGCTCGTGTAGCCTCTGAACAATTCCACTGTACACTAGTGAGATGGTGAGAGTGAAAAACACAAGTAATTCCTCAGTATTATTATGAAAACAGTTTTGGCCTTCTAAACTCCTAAAAGAAGTTTTTCCCTCTCACTTGTTTTCCAGATGGGCGAATCCTACGACACAAACTTTACAAAGAATATCCAGGTAAAAGAAGAAACTGTTCTTTCTTTCCAGAGGGCACAAAAAAAAAGGCAGTGAACGTTTCTTATGTGAAGAAAAAAATAAAAGCCCAGGGCTGAGATATAGGGAACAAAATGAGACCTGGGATTAGGAAACAAAATAGAAGACCTGTGGTCTGATGGTGGGCAGGGAGGTGTGAGTCACAGAGGAGCTCATGGCAAACATGACCGCATGCCGAAGAGCAGAGCCTGGAACTGCTCATATTTAAGCCTCTGCTACTTTCATTCAGAGAACTGGAAAACATGGCTGATACCACTCTTCCATTCATCCGTCTAATCATCCATTGATCCATCTATCTCTCCATCTATTATTTCATCCATCCACTCATCCCTCCATCCATCTACCCACCCACCCATCTACCCACCATCCATCCATCCATCCACCGATTCATCCATCCATCCACTCATTCATCCATTCATATATCCGTCTATTCTTTCATCCATCTTCCTGTTCTTTCATCCATTCATTCCTCTATCAATCTATTCATCCATCTATTCATTCTTCTATCCATCCACCCATTCATCCATCCACATATTCGTCTATCTTTTCACCCACCCATCGATCCTTTTATCCACCACTTTATTCCTTCATCCCTCCATCCATCCATCCTTTCATTCACTCACCTAGTCACCAATCATCCATTCATATATCCATCCGTCCATTCATACATACATCCTTTCATCTATCCATCTATCCACCCATCTATCTTTTTTTTTTTTTTTGAGATGGAGTCTCACTCTTTTGCCTAGGCTGGAGTGCAGTGGAGTAATCTTGGCTCACTGCAAACTCTGCCTCCCGGGTTCAAGGAATTCTCCTGTCTCAGCCTCCCAAATAGCTGGGATTACAGGTGCCCGCCACCATACCTGGATAATTTTTGTATTTTTAGTAGAGACAAGGTTTCACCATGTTGGCCAGGCTGGTCTCACACTCCTGACCTCAGGTGATCCGCCTGCCTTGGCCTCCCACAATGCTAGGATTACAGGCATGAGCCACTGCTCCTGGCCCCATCCACCCATCTGTCTATCCATTTATCCATCCGTCCACTCATCCATCCACCCACCCATCTATGCATCAGCCCACCATCCATCCATCCACCCACCCATTCATCTGTCCGTTCACTCATTCATGCATTCATATATTCATCTAATCTTTCATCCATCCATTTTTTCAAGCAGGCATCCATCCATTCATTCCTCCATCAGTCTATTCATCCATCTATTCATTCTTCCATCTATCCATCTATATATTCATCTATCTTTTCATCTACCCATCTATCTATTATTTTATCCACCCCTCTATTCCTTTATCTCTCCATCAAACCATCCTTATATCCACTCATCTATTTGCCCATACATCTATTCACCCAACCATCCATCCATCTGCCCATTTATCCATTCATGCACATATCCTTGCATTCATTCATCTATCTCTTCTTTCATCCATTCATACGTCCATCCATCCACCCATCCACCCATCCATCCATCCATCCATTCACCTATGTATCCATTCATCCATCCACCCATATATCCATCTATCCAGCCATCCAGCCAGCCATCTATCCGTCCATCTATCCATCCATACATCCATCCATCCGTCCATCCACCCACTCATCTATCCATCCATCCATCTATCCATTCATCTACCCATCTATCCATCTATCCACCCACCCATATATCCATGCATCCATCCATCCATCCATCCATCATTTATCCATTCACCCATCCATCCATCCATCCATCCATCCATCCATCCATCATTTATCCATTCATCCATTCACCCATCCATCCATTCTCCCATCCATCCAATATGTCTGTATCAATAATTTACTGCACATATTTTCTAAGCATTACTCATCAGTCTGCTGGGGGTTGGAGCTACATTTGTGAACATGACAGACCCAGTCCCTGCTGTCATGCAGCTATTATCAAGCAGAAAATTCAGACATGAATAAAGCCCAAGTGGTTATTTTATGATAATAGTGACAAGCCTTCCTGACATCACATGCTGGATACTATGAGGACACCTTAGTCCAGGTTGTGAGGAAAGGCTTCCTAAGGAGAGGACATGAAAGCTCAGCCTAAAGAATAAGAAATAGTGGGCAGCAGAATGGCATGTGTGAAGCTCTTGAGGTCAGAAGCAATTTGGCCATCCCCAAAGCTGGAGTGTGTGGTGAGCTGTGGAGGTGGTGGGAGGTAAGATCAGAAACAGACAGAGCTGGTGACACCAGCTGGGGGGCCTGGGGAGGAAGAAGAGGCACTGCAGGTGGGGACTGAGTGACCTCAGTTGGGGGAGGGAGGAGAGGGCCAGGTCACCAGGCTTCATTTGGCAGTAGCTGGTGAGCCACGGGGGGCATTAGAGCAGGAATAGATACATCTACCCCAACAGAGCTGTGTTCTTTTCACAGAAGGTGACTCAAAGAATGTGGCAGAACCTGGAAGGGGACAACAGAGGCACTTTCAGTAAAGCAATGGCAAGCAGGTGAGTGGGCAGAGAGCAAGAGTCAGTGGCCAGGGTAAATGTGGGCAGCCAGTGTCCTGGCAGCTTTCACCACCAGGTTGAGGAGCAGGAGGGTGAGAGGAGCGCTTTCCCTACTGGCAGAATTTGAAATTCCCTCCTGCAGTAAGTCCTCACCTAACGTCATCAATAGGTTCTTGGAAACTGACTTTAAATGCAACGACGTACTATATGCACTGTATGCCATAGAAGCTTAACTCATTTGTTTGTTTTTTTAAAAGACGGGGTCTCACTCTGTCACCCAGGCTGGAGTGCACTGGCACAATCATTGTTCACTGCAGCCTCAGACTCCTAGGCTCAAGCCATCCTCCTGCCTCAGCCTTAGTCCCAGTAGCTGGGACTACAGACATACACCACCGCACCTGGCTAATTTTTTTTTGTATTTTTTGTAGAGGTGAGTTCTCACTATGTTACTCAGGCTGGTCTTGAACTCCTGGCCTCAAGCAGTCCTCCCACTTTGTCCTCCCAAAGTGCTGGGATTGTAGGCATGAGTCGCTGTGCCTGGCCTTAACTCTTGTTTATATCCATTAGCCTATGGTAAAATTGTTTTTGTTATATAGTAGGTCATTTTGCTTAAAGTTGCAGTTTCCAGTAAGCTATCCATGATGTTAAATGAGGACCTACTGCAATTTCAAGGCAGGAACATAGGAGAACTTTGTGTGTGATCAGAAGTGGAAGAAATTCTGTATCCCTCTGAATCAAAATCCAAGACCAGACTAGGTCGCAACTTTCCTTTCCATTCCTTTGCTTTACTGTCTCCAGGAAGTCTTGTCTATCTCTTCTCACTTCTGTCAAACAATTCTGTTGGGTGCCAACTATCTGATAGTCATGGTTCCAGCCTCTTGGTTGCTCAGCGGTAGTTCATGGCAGAGCGGCATGGTGAACAAATCACACAGAGCCCCTGCTCTCGGGGAGGCCACATCCTGGTAGAGGAAGGCTTCACAAGCCAACAGATCAATCCATACAAAGACAGGTGTGCTGAAGAAGTGAACAGGCAATGTGGGGCAGAGTCCCTGGGCAGGGGCAGAGC
Source organism: Symphalangus syndactylus (assembly GCF_028878055.3). Lineage (NCBI taxonomy): Eukaryota > Metazoa > Chordata > Mammalia > Primates > Hylobatidae > Symphalangus > Symphalangus syndactylus. The sequence goes on from NC_072433.2 coordinate 129,745,917, forward strand.
CTGGGGCAGGGGCTGCTTCATTTGGGGTCAGGGAAGGCCCTGTGGGGGTTGAAGTCTGAGCCAAGATCCGAGGTGAGAAGGTGCTGCTTGGGGAGGGTCTGGAGGACAGGCGCCGAGGTGGAGGGAGTTGGAAGAGTGAAAGTACTGAGGCGGGAGGGACGCTGGCTTTGGGGAGCCAAAAGAAGGCCCCTGGGGTGGACGCGGGAAGGTGGCAGGGAGTCTGACTCCAGAGGAGGCCGCAGGTGAGGCACAGGCTTGCTCTCAGGTGCCGGCAAAGGTGAGACGCAGGTGCACGCAAAGGGCTGTGGAGTTGCAGCCCTAAACCTGAAAATCTACCCAGCCCCTGTGAATGCTGGATAGCCACAGAGGGCAGAAAGGAGCCCCTAAAAGCAGGTGACAGCCTCCCAGGATGTCACTGAAAAGCAAATGTCAGATTTCAGGTTCCAGAGTCCTCCCGGAAAATCTGGAGCCCGCAGGGACTGATGCCAGCTTGTCTATTACCTGCTGATGACAGGAGCCGTCCCTGGAGTAGGTCAGATGCAGCTGAGGACTGAGTGTCTAACAGGGAAGGAGGAGGCCAGTGGATGAGGAAGAGACCTTGAGAGGCAGTTTAGGATGGTTTAGAAGTTGAGGCTTTTGGCCAGGCGCAGCAGCTCCCGCCTGTAATCCCAACATTTTGGGAGGCCGAGGCAGGCAGATGGTATGATCCCAGGAGTTCAAGCCCAGCCTGGCCTGGCCAACATGGCAAACCGCTATCTCTACAGAAAAATAGGAAACTCCCCAGGCATGGTGGTGCGCACCTGTGGTCCCAGCTACTTGGGAGGTTGTGGTGGGAGGATCACCTGAGCCAGGGAGGTTAAGGCTGCAGTGAGGCATGTTTGCACCATTGCACTCCAGCCTGGGTGACAGAGTGAGACCCTGTTTCAAGAAAAAAAAAAAAAAAGTACGGCATTTGGAGCAAGCTAGGCCTGGGTTTAAATTTTTGCTCCATCACTGTGTGACCTTTAGTAAATAATTTCAGCTCTCAAGCCTCAGCTTCCTCATCTATAAAATGGGACTGATGGTAAGGGAAGAGTTAGGAACTAAATAAGATGATGCCGTGAAGATGTCACAGTGAGTTCAGAATTGGGTCTTCTCAGAAACGGCCATCTTCCTGGTGTTTCTGATGGTGGCAGTGGTGGCAGGGAGAGGAAAGATTGGTGACTCTGTGGTCTGCCCTGCGGCGGTTCACCCTGATGCTTCTTTGTCTCTGGTCTGCCCTGCAGCGGTTCACCCTGATCCTTCTTTCTTCTTTTCCAGTTGGGTTGCAGGAAAATTCCTCCACTTTCTGCTAAGCCTTGGAAACATTTGGGAAAAGTAGTTTGACCCTCAAAGTTCACATTCAGCTCAGCAGAGCAAGACCCCAGAGATGCTTAGAGACGGGACACCTGGTCGTCAATCCCAGTTTGGCCCAGCCTGGTTGGGTGACTTTGTGGGAGCCACTTAACAGCTCTGGGTCCCTGTTTTACCATCCTGGGAGGAAGGCCCTGCAGCTCCATGAGACCTTTACCCTGGGAAGAAGCCACCGCCCATGCAAGCATTTCTGAAGCCGCTTTCTAAGAGCAGGCTCAGCAGCTTGATATTTTTGAAAGATTTCTCCCAAGCATGGCTCTGGGAGGTATGTCCCCATCTCAAATGTTCCCAAGATAAATTCATCCGTCAGGAAATGGAAATGAACTTGCCTACTAATGTGTGATTCCTAGTTCTAGCCACCTGATGTGCTGAGGCCTAAATGTTAGCAGGTGGGAGGAGGCCACAGAACAATAAAAACAACCAAATAAGATGCTGAGTCTGGTGTTTTGTGATACTTTGTCACTGTTTAATTGAGGGGCGGGAAGCAGCGTGAGTATCGCTGGGATGAGGTGTCAGCTCGGCTCTGCTCCTGGAACCCTGTGTTAGCATAGAGCCCCTGAAGCAGACCCTGGGAGGGGGATTTGTTGAAAGTGATTCATTAGGGAGTTGCCTGGGAAAAACTGGCGCCTCCAAGCTTCTCTGAGACCAGCTTGGCCCAACATGGTGAAACCTTATTTCTGTTAAAAATACAACAATTCGCCAGCTGTGCTGGCACATGCCTATAATCCTAGCTCCTGGGGAGGCTGAGATTCCACTGGCTGAGCTGGACTCCAAGATGCAACGTAAAGTCCTCTTGATCTGCCCATCAGGGAAGTGGAACAGGAGGAGACAGTCAGACGAGGGAGAGGTGACGAGGGCCCATGGAGGGCACCTTTGCTGCAATCCTTCTGGGGGTCTTGGAGGAAGCCTCAGTCCCGCCAGGGCTGGCTCAGGGCTGTGCATCCTGTGCTGTCATCCAGAAGGACCCTATGCTTGGTTGAATGATCTGCTGTCACCATTTAAAAACTCTTAGTCATTGTTGAACAAGGGGCCTCTTGTTCATTTTGCAAATGATGTCGGTAGCCCTGAGCCACGCTGTGGAGTCGGTCCCACTGGGGCTGGGCAGCGGAACCCGAGTATGCGTAACGCTTCCAGCACCCATCAGTGCGTGGCGAGGCTGCCCCTCCCCCTAAGAGAGGAGGCAGCCCACCTGCCGCCAGGGAAGGAGAGGCACAAAGACACCCAAGGGGACATGGGCAGAGCCCCTGGGGCACTCTGAGGCTGTCCCATTAAATCATGGATGCCCCACCTGTGCTAGATGGCTTGCTCGCAGTGGCCTGGGATTGGCTGAAGTCCCCAGGGCTTGCCAGAGCTAAGGACAGAGGCCCTAAGGGACTGTCCACCCCCAGCTAGCCACATACGGTGGAAGCAAATAATTACAACCAGCAGCGACTCCAGGGGGCCTGGCTATGTCTGTGCATCTCTCAGATGAGGAAACTGTGGCTCTTGGAGATCTGAAAGGACCCACCCAAAGCTGTGAAGTCAGTAAGAGCCAAAGCCAAGATTCCGAGCAGGCAGTCCCACCTTACACTCAGGCTCCAGACACCCTGCTCTTCTGCTAGCCTGGCCTGTCGAAGCTGACTCCCTCCTGCCACTGAGGTATAGAAGGGACCCCTGACAGTGTGCCATCCTGCAGAGGACTCTGGATTGGAAGGGACTGGGCTGAGCTCATCCCTCCTCCCTGGAGGGCTGCTCACTAGATGGGGTGGAGACACTGGAGCCTGGTCAGCCTGAGTTCCAATCGGAGCCTCAGTCTCCTCTTCTCTGAACTGGGTATAATAAAAGCAGCTGCCTTTCAGAGTTCCTGTAGGTATTGTGTGAGATGCTACATAGTAAGTGCTCAGCACACAGGGATGGTTATAATTATTATCAATAGCCTGGCCCAATACACACTAATTCTCTTAATACTCACAAAACCTCATGAAAAGGGTATGAACACCCGCATTTTCCAGCTGTAGAAATTCAGCTTCAGAGAAGTTAAGCAAGTTGCCTAGGATCAAAAAGAAAGCAAATGACAGAGCTGGGCTTTGAGCCCAGAGCTTCTGATGCCCAAGACTAGACAGGCTGGTCCTACCTTGTGTTGAGTCCCAACCACCAGCTGGGCGGCCCTCACAGGTTACTGAACATGCCCCAGCCTCGGGGTCCACATTTCTAAAGTGTTAATTAGAACTCCAGCCTCATGATTATTACTGTGAACTCAATCAAGATCATATGAATGGGACTGGACGATCAAGATGCAAATACCAAGGCAGGAAGGTGGTCGTATACTGCCAAGTGGTGAAAAATAAGACCTGCTGTCTGCTCTCAAGGAGCCCAAAGTCCTTGAGGGAGTCAGAGAAATGAGAGAGTTATGATCCAGGATGGGAAAGGCACAGACGGGAGCAGGGGCCGGAGGTGCCAAGGGAGCCCAGTGAGGGATGCTAAGCGCAGGCAGGAGGCAGGGAAGGGAGCAATCAGGGAAGACATCCTGGAGGTGGTGATGTGCTGCTTGGTCATATCTGAACACTTCTGGGAACACGTGCATTTCAAGGGGAACTGCTGTCCCTGTTCGGCTTAAGGCAGAGGTTCTCAACCTTGACACTAGTGATGTTTTGTGCAGGATCATTCTTTGTGGTGGGAGCTGTCCTGTGGAGCGTAGGATGTTGAGCTGCACACCAGTGTCTCTACCTACTAGATGCCAGAAGCACCCTCCCCAAGCTGGGACCACAAAAATGTGACTTTGCCAAAGTCCCGTGGGGTACAGTTACCCGGCAAGAACTTCTGGTTTAAGCCCAAAATAAGGAAGCTCGACTTTGTATCATTTCATCCGTCAGCAAGTTCTCTCGGGGCACTTTCCCTCAGGCTCAGGGTAATTCACTTTTCTGCTCACTCATCACTTGTTCATGCACTGACTCATGCACTCATTCTGTCAAGTAATATTCCCAGGCACTAACCACCTTTTCTTTAATCAAATCTGAGGCACCATTTTTTTTTTCACCTTTTGACATTCCTGAAGTTAGGATTTGTCTTATGGCCACTGTCCTCCAGGCCCAGACACGATGGAGCCATCATTGCCTGTAAATGTGAATATCAAAACATGTAGGTTGGGTGTCAGCAGCTTGGTGGAAACTTCCAGAAACAACAGAGGAACCAAAAATTCTGCATCACCAATGCTCTCAGAAAGATGTCCTATGAAATACCTTATCTCATTTATTGCACTTATATTTTTTATTTGATAAACACATAAGAATGATGCATGATGAGGCCGGGTGCGGTGGTGCACACCTGTAATCCCAGCACTGTGGAAGGCCGAGACGGGCAAATCATTTGAGGCCAGGAGTTCGAGACCAGCTTGGCCAACATGGTGAAACCTTATCTCTGTTAAATATACAAGAATTAGCCAGCTGTGCTGGCGCAAGCCTATAATCCCAGCTACTGCGGAGGCTGAGGCACAACCAGGGAGACAGGGGTTGCAGTGAGCTGAGATTGTGCCACTGCACTCCAGCCTGGAGGACAGAGCAAGACTCTGCCTCAAAAAAAAAAAAAAAAAAAATGCATGATGAAAACTTATGTCTATACAAGTCTAAGAAAGGCCTTTAATGACCTTGAAATCAAAAGGGAAAGAGCAAGATGGCCAAATAAAAGCCCACTCCATTCATCTCCCCTGTAGGAACACCAAACTTTAGCAACTAACTACACACAGAAAGCACCATCACAAGAACAAAAAATCAGGTGAGCAATCACAGTACCTGGTTTTCACTTCATGTTGCAGACAGGGGCATGGAAGAGGCTAGGAAAGACAGTCTTAAATCGCCAGTGCCACCCCTGCTTCATCCCTCAGCAGCAGCCACGAGGCATGGGGAAATCTATGCACTTGGGAAAGGAAGACTGCAGTGACTGGGGGCTTCACATTGAACTCAGTGTTGCCCTGTCACAGCAGACAGCAAAGCCCGGGTGGCTTCAGCCGGTGCCCATGCACAGAGGGAGTATTCGGACCAACCCCACCCAGAGGGGAATCGCCCATCCCAGTGGTCGGACCTTGCGTTTCTCAGCAAGCCCTGCCGCCATGGACTAAAGTGCTCTGAGGTACGAGGTAAACTTGAAAAGCTGTCTAGGACACAAGGACTCTAATTCCTAGGCAACTCCTGGTACTGGGCTGGGCTTAGAGCCAGAGGACCTGTGGGGCACATGACCTAGAGTGACACCAGGCTTTGAGGCTAAGGAAGTGCTTGAACCACCCCTCCTCCAACTCCAGGCAGCACAGTTGGCAGCAATGAAAGTGACTCCTTCCTTCTGCTCAGGGAGAGGAGAGTTAAGACTAAAGAGGACTTTCCATTGCATCTTGGAGTCCAGCTCAGCCACACTTGGAGAGGGCACTGGGCAGAGTCATGAGGCCCCCATTTCAGGCCCTAGCTCATGGGTGACATTTCTGGGTACACCCTGGGCTAGAAGGGAACCCACTGCCTTGAAGAGAAGGACCTAGTCCTGGCAGGGTTCATCACCTGCTAACTAAAGAGCTCTCAGATCCTGAATAACCAACGGTGATACCCAGGTAATATGCTGTGGGCCTTGGGCCCTGAGAGGTGCTGGTGTCAGGTGTGACCTAGTACATTCCCAGCTGTGGTGGCTATACGGAGAGACCCCTTCTGTTTGAGAAAAGTGGAAGGAAAAGTAACGGGGACTTTGTCGTGCACATTAGGTACCAGGTTGGCGACAGTGGGATAGAGCACCAAGCAGGCACTTAGGGTCTCTGAGTCCAGGCCTAGGCTCTTGGACAGCATTTCTGGACCTGCCCTGGGCCAGAGGGGAGCCCAGTGCCCTGAAGGGTGAGTCCCCGGCATGGCAGCATTCATTGCAAGCTGATGGAAGGGCATTTGGGCTTTACGTGAGCACCAGCAATGGCCTGGCAGAACCCCCGACATGGGCCAGTGGTGACAGTGGCCACAGGGGGAGGCTCCTTTGCCTATGGAAAGGGGAGGAAAGAGCAGGAAGGACTTTGTCCTGTGGTTTGAGTGCCAGCTTAGCCACAGCAGAATAGAACATCAGGTAAATGTGTAAGACTATGATTTCTGGCTCTGAGGCAGCATCTCTGGGCCTATCCAGGGCCTGAGGGAACTCATTGCCCTGAAGGGAGAGACACAAACCTTGCTGGCTTCACCACGTGCTGATCATAGAGCCCTAGGGCCTTGAGTGAATATAGGTGGTAGCCAGGTAGTGGTTACAGTGGGCCTTGGGCAAGACCCAGTGCTGTACTGGCTTCAGGTCTGAACCAGTGCAGTTCCAGTGGTGGTGGCTGCAGGGATGCTTATGTCCCCCAATGCCAGTTACAGGTGGCTCAGCACAGACACAGAGACTCCATTTGTTTGGGAGAAAGAAAGATAAAAGAATAAGAATTGCTGCTGGTAATCCAGATAATTCTTCCAGTTCTTATCTAAGACCACCAAGGTGGTACTTCTATGAGTCTGCAAGAACCACAGTGTTATTGAGTTCGTGGCCCTAAGTCCCTTCAAATACCTGGAAAGTCTTCCCGAGAAGGACAGGCAGCCCAGGCCCAGTGGCTCACACATGTAATCCTAACACTTTGGGAGGCCAAGGCAGGCAGATTGCTTGAGCCCAGGAGTTCGAGCCTTGGCAACATGGCAAAACCCTGCCTCTACAAAACATACAAAAAGTAGTGGGGTGTGGTGGCATGCACCTGTAGTCCCAGCTACTTGGGAGGCTGAGGCGGGAGGATGGCTTGATCCCCGAGGTCAAGGCTGCAGTGAGCTGTGATCACACCACTGTACCCCAGCCTGGGCAACAGAGTGAGACCCTGTCTCAAAAAACAAAAAACAAAGAGGAAGAAGGACAGGTACAAACAAGCCGAGACTGTGAAGACTGTAATAAATACCTAATTCTCCAATGCCCAGACACCAACAAACGTCTACAAGGATCAACACCGTCAAGGAAAATATGATCTCACCAAATGAAACATAATAAGGCATGAGGGACTAATTCTGGCACCTCACAATATATAAGGCACGAGGGATCAATTCTGGATAAATAGAGGTATGTGATCTCTTTCAGACAGAGAATTCAAAATAGCTGTGTTGAGGAAGCTCAGAGAAATTCAAGATAACGCAGATAAGGAATTCGGAATTCTATCAGATAAGTTTAACAAAGGGATTGAAATTATTAAAAAGAATCAAGCAAAAATTCTAGAGTTGAAAAATGCAATTGACATACTGAAGAACGCATCAGAGTCTCTTAATAACAGAATTGATCAAGCAGAAGAAAGAATTAGTGAGCTTAAAGACAGACTATTTGAAAATACACAGTCAGAGGATAGAAGAAGAAATAACAAAAAAGAATGAAGCATGGCCTACAGGATCTAGACAATAGTCGCAAAAGGGCAAATCTAAGAGTTATTGGCCTTAAAGAGGGGGTAAGTGCCTACATCAAAAAAGAATAAAAACTTCAAATAAATAGCATAACAATGCATCTTAAAGAACTAGAAAAGCAAGAGCAAACCAAACCCAAAGTTAGTAGAAGAAAAGAAATCATAAAAGCCAGAGCAGAAATAAATGAATTTGAAATGAAGAAAATAATACAAAAGAACAACAAAGCAAAAAGTTCGTTTTTTGAAAAGACAGATAAAACTGACAAGCCTTTGCCCAGACCAAGAAAAAAAAAATAGAAGACTCAAATAAACAAAACGAGAGATTTAAAAGGAGGCATTCAACTGATACTGCAGAAATTCAAAGAATCATCAGTGGCTACTATGAGCAACTGTATGCCAAAAAATTAGAAAAATCTACAGGAAATGGATAAATTCCTACACACATAGACCCTACCAAGATTGAACTGTGAGTTGGGTGCAGTGACTCACACCTGTAATCCCAGCACTTTGGGAGGCCAAGACGGGTGGATCACCTGAGGTCAGGAGTTCAAGACCAGCCTGGGCAACATCATGAAGCCCCATCTCTACTAAAAATACCAAAATTAGCCAGTCATGGTAGCGTGTGCCTGTAATCCCAGCTACTCGGGAGGCTGAGGCACAAGAATCGCTTGAACCAGGAGGTGGAGGTTGCAGTGAGCCGAGATCCCGCCACTGCCCTCCAGCCTGGGCAACAGAGCAAGACTCTGTTTAAAAAAAAAAAAAAACAGAGATTGAACCATGAAAAAATCCAAAACCTGGCTGGGTGCAGTGGCTAATGCATGTAATCCCAGCACTTTGGGAGGCCAAGGCTCACAGATCACTTGAGGTCAGGAGTTTGAGACCAGCCTGGCCAACATGGTAAAACCCTGTCTTTACTAAAAATACAAAAATTAGGCTGGGCACGGTGGCTCACACCTATAATTCCAGCACTCTGGGAGGCCGAGGTGGGCAGATCATCTGAGGTCAGGAGTTCAAAACCAGCCTGGCCAATATGGTGAAACCCTGTCTCTACAAAAATACAAAAATTAGCTGGGCATGTTGGCAGGTGCCTATAATCCCAGCTACTCTGGAGGCTGAGACATGAGAATTGCTTGAACTTCGGAGGTGGAGGTTGCAATGAGCTAAGATCAAGCCATTGCACTCCAGCCTGGGCTACAGAGTGAGACTCTGTCTCAAATAATAATAATAATACAAAAATTAGCTGGGCACAGTGGTGCACATCTGTAATTCCAGCTACTCAGTAGACTGAGTCATAAGAATTGCTTGAACCTGGGAGGTAGAGGTTGCAGTGAGCCAAGACTGTACCACTTTACTCCAGCCTGGGTGATGGAGTGAGACTCTGTCTCAAAGGAAAAAAAAGAAAGAAAGAAATCCAAAACCTGAAAGACCAATAACAAGTAACAGGATTGAAGTCATAACAAAAAGTCTCCCAGTTAGGAAAAGCGCAGGACCTGATGGCTTCACTGCTGAATTCTACCAAACTTTTAAAGAAGAACTAATTCCAATGCTACTCAAACCAGTGTGAAAAATAGAGAAGGGAATACTTCCAAACTCATTCTACAAGGCTAGTATTACCTTGATATCAAAACCAGACAAAGATACATCAAAAAAAACACAAACTATAGGCCAATATCTCTGATAAATACTGATGCAAAAATCCTCAACAAAATACTAGGAAATTGAACAGCATATTAAAAAGATCATTCATCATGACCAAGTGGGATTTATCCCAGGGATGCAAGGATGGTTCAACATACTCAAATCAATGAATGTGATATATCTTATCAACAGAATGAAGGACAAAAACCATATGATCATTTCCATTGATGCTGAAAAAACGTTTGATAAAATGCAAAATCTTTTCATAATAAAAACCCTCAAAAAGTTGGATATAGAAGAAACATATCTCAACATAATGAAAGCCATGCATGACAGACCCATAGCTAGTATCACTAAATGGGGAAAAACTGAAAGCCTTTCCTCAAAGATCTGGAACATGATGAAGATGCCCACTTTCACCACTGCCATTCAACATAGTTCTGAAAATTCCAGCCAGAGCAATCAGATGAGGGAGAAAAAGGGCATCCAAACTGGAAAGAAAGAAGTCAAATTATACTTTTTTGCAAACGATATAATCTTATATTTGGTAAAACCTAAAGACTCCACCAAAAAACTATTAAAACTGATAAATAAATTCAGTAAAGTTTCAGGATACAAAATCAACATTCCTAAATCAGTAGTTTTTTTTCTTTTTTTTTTTGAGACGGAGTCTCGCTCTGTCTCCAGGCTGGAGTGCAGTGGCACGATCTTGGCTCACTGCAACCTCCGCCTCCAGGTTCAAGCAATTCTCCTGCCTCAGCCTCCAGAGTAGCCAGGACTACAAGCACACGCTGTCACACCTGGCTAATATTTTTTTTGTGTATTTTAGTACAGACACCGTTTCACCATGTTGCCCAGACTGGTCGCGAACTCCTGAACTCAGGCAATCTGCCTGCCTCGGCCTCCCAAAGTGCTAGGATCACAGGCGTGAGCCACAGTGCCTGGCCTAAAATCAGTTGTATTTCTATACACCAAAATGAACAATATGAAAAAGAAACCAGGAAAGTAATCCCGCTTACAATAGCTGAAATTAAATACCTAGGAATAGGCCAGTTGCAGTGGCTCACGCCTATAATCTCAGCACTTTGGGAGGCCAAGGTGGGTGGATCACGAGGTCAGGAGTTCAAGACCAGCCTAGCCAACATAGTGAAATGCTGTCTCTACTAAAAATACAAAAATTAGCCTGGCGTGGTGGTGCATGCCTGTAATCCTAGCTACTCAGGAAGCTGAGGCAGAAGAATTGATTGAACCTGAAAGGCAGAAGTTGCAGTGAGCTGAGATCGCGCCACTGCACTCCAGCCTGGGGGACAGAGCGAGACTCCATCTCAAAAACAAACAAACAAAACCTAGGAATTAACCAAAGAAGTGAAAGAACTCAGCAATGAAAACTGTAAATCACTGATATGAGAAATGGAAAAGGACACACCAAAAAGAGAAAGATATTCCATGTTTGTGGATTGGAAGAGTCAATGATAAAATGTCCATAGTATCCAAAGCAATCTACAGATTTATGCAATCTCTGTCAAAATACCAATGACATTCTTCATAGAAATAAAAAAAATCCTAAAATTATATGGCATCACAAAAGACCCAGAATAGCCAAAGCTATCCTGAGCAAAAAGAAAAAAAACTGGAAGAATCACTTTACCTGACTTCGTATCATACTATAGAGCTATAGTAACCAAAACAACATGGTACTGGCATAAAAATAGACACATAGACCAGTGCAACAGAATAGAGAACCCAGAAACAAATCCATACCCCTACAGTGAACTCATTTTGTTTCCACATGTACCCACAAAAATTTTAAATTAAAAAAAAAAAACTCTAATTTTTTTTCAGGTGAAAGCATTATAATATTAGCCTGGTTAGTGGTGCTTTTTCTTTAAATTGTTTGTGAGTTGTGGTATCTGCTGCCTGTCGCCGTTCCAGCCTGGAACAGCCTAGAAACAGTCCCTGCTGCCTATAGTCTAGAGGGACACAGTACATGGAGAAGCAGGGATTTGAACCATGGCCTGCTGATTCCCAGGGGCTCTCCCCTTCATCATGCTGCCCCTGGGATGGCTAAAGAGCCTCCCTTCCCTCCTCCCTGGCCTTTCGTGCTTCCTCCCTGCCCGGGAGGAGAGACACAGACGGATCAGCGATCGCAGGCAGGTGGTGTGTGCCCGGCCCGTCTGGGAAGCAGCTTTATTTTTTTAGCTTTGAACCCAGTACAGCTTCCCCTTGAGAGCCTCCCTTGGACCTCACTGTTTTGGAGACAGGTGACAGTGTCTCCCTCCTGAGCTGAAATCTGAGCAGACACCTGGCTGCCTCAGGATGTTGGAGTGCTCTGGACTGGAGCTGAGCTCCATGGTGGCCCTGCTGGTCCTTAGCTGCGTATCCCTGGACAAAGAGCTTAGCCACCCTGAGCCTCAGTTTCCACTGCTTTAAAACAGGGGTAACATCTGCCATTACTTCCATAGGACCAGATGAGATAAGGGTGTGAAAACGGTCAGGAAACTTACAAGGCTGGGAGGCAAAGAAATGCAGAAGGCTCACTGAAGACCCCAGCTAGGGATTCAAGGGCCCTGAGGGGCTGGATGACCACTGCTCTTTGGTGATGATGACAGAAACCCAGCCAGAACCAGTCGGGGCAGATAGGGCCACAGGATGGGCCGTGTGCAGGAGTGGCGAGGGGCTGTGGCCCTGGGCTAATAGGGTTCAAGACCTGGCTCTGAAAGAAGAACAAATTTGTTTCCTTTTATTGCCATTAATTATCAAAGTCAAATTATATTTTATACTAAGGTCATTTGGCTGGATTTTTTTCTTTGCACAATTTTTTAAAACAAACTTCTTGCTTTGAAATTCTGATAAATTTACAAGACATGCAAAGAAATATACAGGGAGGTCCTGGCCCCTCCACCCCTCCTCCCCCATGGTAACATCTCACACGGCTATGACATGACATCAAAACCGGGAAGGTGACGCCGGCAGTCTCCATGCAGCATACTCATCTGTGTCCCACTCTGCATGGGTGTGTGTGTGCGTGTGTGTGTGTTTGCACATGTGTGTAGCTCTGTGATCTTGCTGCACGAGCAACCATCACCATCAAAAGATCCTGACTGCACCGTCGCCTCCTCCTCACTAGGTGGTTTTATTACCCACGTGTGGATGGAGTATGAGGAAGACGGGAGTATGTGGCAATCTCCCCACGGCCTCACAGCTGGAAACTGGCGGGGCAGGTTGCTGGGACATCAGAGCCCCACCTCCCGTTCTCCCACTCTTCCAGGAACAGAAGGAGGCGGGCTCCATTTCTCTGAATCTCTGTCTGGAGTTTTCTCTCTTGGGGCACAAGTTCTCCTGTATTGAGGAATCAACTTCTCAGTTGCAGCCACCTCTCTAACCACCTGGGGACGGTTCCACAGCCACAGGGAGCAGGGGTGGCCAGGGGCGGGGAGGACTTTGTCCCTCATGACAGCAAACAGGGTCTCAAAGCACGGCTGCAGGATGGGCCCCTGGGTGCTTTGGGTCCCCACTGCAAGACAGGGTACCAGGACGTTGGAAACTACTGGGCAAGCCCGTGGGCCACCCCAGGCCTGCTGGAGACAAACCACTGCGTGCCATCCAAGGCCCCTGAAAGCAGCTTTTTCCATAAGGGCAAACTTAACTAAATCATCCCTTTGGGCAAGTCATGATGGCTCATGCCTACAATCCCAGCACTTTGGGAGACTGAGGTGGGAGGATTGCTTGAGCCCAGGAGTTCAAGGCCAGCCTGGGAAACAAAGTGAGACTCCGTCTCTTAAAAAAAAAAAATTAGGCATGGTGATGCACAGCTTCAGGTCCCAGCACAGGAGGCTGAGGCGAGAGGATCGCTTGAGCCCAGGAGGTCGAGGCTACAGTGAGCCATGATTGTGCCACTGCACTCCAGCCTGGACGCCAAAGCAAGACCCTGTCTCAGAAAAATAATAATAATAATAATAATAATAATAATAATAATAATAATAATCCCTTTAGACTTTGGTTATTCGGATGTGGCCACATTCCTTCCCAGATTGCTTTCCATCTGAGTAGCCAGTATAAGCTCGCACCCTGAGCCTTTTTTCTAGAACATTCTCATAGAGATCAGTAAGTTGGTCCAAAGAGAAGGCAGGTGGGTCCATTTCAGGTGACTGTCTTTCAGGACAAACCTGATCTTACAGCCCCCACAGAGGTTCTTCCCGTGCTGATGCCTGGAGTAGGAGCCTGGGTGAGAAGGAGCCCAGACCCTCAATCATCCTTCCTGCAGGCCCCAGTGAGCTGCCTGAAGTTCCACCATTACAGAACCATCTTTTATCGACAGCTGCGAGGCCTGTTAGCCTGTGGACTTCTCTGGGAGAGGCTGCTGTAATCTAAGCCATTAGGGAATCCTGCCCTTCAGTTTACGTTCTGGAGTGAAGCCACACAGGTGTGTCGCTGATCGTGGCCACCGAGGTAAGAGGTAGGAGAGGGACATACTGGGCTCTGGGCATCCAGTCAAGGTGAGGAGTCAGGGAGGTCTTCCCAGAGGAGGAAATGTTTGAGCGAAGTTTCTGAGTATGAGTTTCTGTAGCTGCTGCAACAAATGACCACACATGAAGTGATGTGAAACACCAGTCATGCATTCACACAGTTCCGGAGGCCAGAAAGCCAAAACTAAGGTGTTGACACGGCTGGGTCCTTCCAGAAGCTCAGAGGGAGAATCCACCCTGCGCCTCTCTCCGGGCTTCGAGGGAGAATCTGCCCAGTGCCTCTCTCCGGGCTTCGAGGGAGAATCTGCCCAGTGCCTCTCTCCCGGCTTCCGATGGCAGCCGGCCATCTCAGTGCTCCCAGCCTTGAGGATGTGCCCCTCCCATCTCTGCAGCATCTTCCTGTGGCCTTTGCCTCTGTCTCTGTGTCCCAGATTTCCCTCTGATTTATCTTTCAAGGACACCCGTCATTGGATTTAGGGCCATCCTAAGTCCAGGATGATCTCCTCTTGAGACCTTTAACTTCATCCCATCTGCAAAGACCCTACGTCCAAATAAGGTCACATCCACAGGTTCAGAGGGTTAGGACATGGGCATTCTGGGGAGACATCATTGAACCCACAGCAGGGAGCAAGCGGCTAGGTCAGGAGAGGGAAGAGGGGCAAAAGCATTCCAGGCAGAGGGAAGAACATTGACAAAGGCATGGAGCGGAGAAGTTCAAGAACCTCCAAGCAGGTGGGCGTGGCCAGGGAAAGGGGGCACCCGAGAGTGAGAGGATGTGGGGCTAGAAAGCTAAGCAGGTGCCAGCCAGTTCACACACTGACTTTGAACTTGACCCTGTTGACCTAAAGGAAAAAAAAAAAAAAAAAAACGGAGGAAAAAATGACTTAATTACTTAGTTAAACTAAGCAAAGAGTTTATTTGGGCCAAGCTTGAGGATTTCAACCTGAGAGCATGGATTCAAGCTGCTCTAAATATACAGTCCGCTCAGCAGCAGTTACAAGTAGGTTTTTAAAGGAAAAAAGGAGAGGCAGTTCCCAAGCTGTTTACCAAGAATTTATGTGAAAATAACAGAAGCTGTTGCTTGGCTAGGCATTGTTCTTTGTGTCACAAATTCTCGGAACATGAAGATAGCGGGTGAGGCAGCAAGTCAGGAACAAAATGCCCTTAACTGTCCCTAGGCCTGGGGGTGATGGCATGACTGAGGTCCCACACTCTCGTCTTTCCGGGCCTCATGAATTCTGCACACCCCACGAAGCTGAGACTACACCAAGCCATTTTTCTTTTCTCACCCCTGAAAATGATGTGGAGATGCTGAAAGTTTTACCTGGGTCATTATGTCACTTGACTCTCCCCACATCCTTGAGAGGTGGGAATTGTGGCCCCATTCACAAATGGTGACTCTGAGGCCCAGGGAGGTGAAGTCACTTGCCCAAGAGCGGATCCTTGGAGAAATGGCAGGGGTGGGATTGGAGCTCAGGCCTCATCTCACTGCATGAGTGGGAAGATGGAGGCAGCAGGGTTCTGGGTGTCTGTGGCAGGCAGAGGTGGGTTGTCCAGGAGAAAGGAAGGGAGCAAGGCTTTTGGAACTGGGTGCCAGACCCACCATCACATCATGCTGGGCCCAGGGTCCTCATGGTCTTCATATGAGACCCACCTCCTTGGCTAGAGCTGATTGGTCCAGAAACAGGTCACCTGACTCAAGCTGAGCCAATTCTATTTCCCTTCCAAGAATGTGCTCTTGAGTCTTTTTCCTTTTTTTTTTTTTTTTGTTTGTTTTTTATGAGATGGGGTCTTGCTCTGTTACCCAGGCTGGAGTGCAGTGGTGCAATCTCGGCTCACTGCAACCTCTGCCTCCTGGGTTCATGCTATTCTCCTGCCTCAGCCTCCCGAGTAGCTGGGATTACAGGCGCCCACCACCACCCCCAGCTAATTTTTTATATTTTTAGTAGAGATGGGGTTTCACTGTGTTAGCCAGGATGGTCTCGATCTCCTGACCTCGTGATCCACCCGCCTCGGCCTCCCAAAGTGCTGGGATTACAGGTGTGAGCCACCGCGCCCGGCCCTTTTTTCCTTTTTTTTTTGAGGCAGGGTCTCACTCTATTGCCCAGGCTAGAGTGCTGTGGCATAATAATGGCTCACTGCAGCCTCGACCTCCTGGGTTCAAGTGATCCTCCTACTTCAGCCTCCTGAGTAGATGGGACCACAGGTGCACACCACCACACCTGGCTGATTTTTGTATTTTTTGTAGAGACGGGGTGTGAAGACCTACACCACTTCTCTGTGAACCTCTCTGTGTTGCTTCCATTTCCTTCTCTGGAAGTGAGAAAGATGAAACGAGCCTTTCCTCCCGGCCTATGGTGGAACAAAGTGACATTCCTGCCGTAGGCCTGGCACTTGGAAAACGCTGGGCAAACCTTAGTCCTCACCTGGTGGCTGTCTGAACAGAGAGGATGGAACTTGGAGCTCCTGCCTTTAATCTTTGATATGAGGAGGAGGGGGAGAGAGAAAGAGACAAAGAAACCAAGACAGGACGAGGAAGAGGAGAGAGACAGAGACCCACAGACAGGGAGGGGGGAGAGGAGAGACACAGAGACCCAGAGACAGGGAGTGGTGAGAGGAGAGAGACAGAGAAAGAAAAGCCCCCTTGTCCGTTTTCTTTGGTTTCACAGCCGCCATGACAGTTTTCTAGGACTTGCTTCCAGTTGTTAGGAGACAGGGCTGCCCTCTTTGAACTTGGGTTCCAGGCAATGAGTCCATGGTCCCCGGTAGCCTGCACCCCTGATTCTGGCTTAGGCTAGCACACGTGGATTTCTGTTATTTGCAACCAAAACCAAACCAACCCAACACTCAAAAAACGCCTCGACTGAGACAGATTGGCAGGCCAAGAGCCCTATGAACTCTGTTGGAAACCCCCTTGATCTGGATGCCAGGGAAATCTTGCCCCAGACCCCATCACTACGTAAAGAAAAACCCAGGAGGCCTGAGCCTCGGTGTGGGGCAGCCGCGGGAGCTTCTAGGCAGCCCTCGTGGCTGTGCTGGCCGACAGGCCTTCTGTCGTGCGTCCCATACCTGTGCCTCCTGCTCCCAGATGGGCAGGTTTCTGGCAAGTTCCACACTCAACCCAGGAACCCTTTGAGCAGGTGCCTTGAAATGGGCAGTACCCCTACACATTGGGCACAGGAGGTCCTGCCCTGGCCAGGTGGGGACTGCAGAACGTGTGAGCAAGGAGCAAATCCAGGTAATTACAGCTTCATTAATTACCTACCAGGCTGAGTGCCACTCAGCATCCGTGATCTCCTCAACAACCAGCCCAGCTGGGAAGATGCCAGCATCCCCATTGGATGGGAGAAAGAACCAAGACTTCGATATCCTAATAAGTCAGCCTCTTACTCTAGGTCAAACAGTTGCTAAGCGAGGGAGCCAGAACATTTTGTGTCTACATGAAGTAAGGCTTATTATTAACATTTTAAAATATAAACAATGCATCAAAAACAGTGTACTAGGTGGCTCTGCACTTCTCACCAGCTGCCACTGTTTTACCTTCAACTTTTTGCAGGAACAGGAGCTGGAATATTTTAAAGCAAATCTCAGATATTACCTATGTCACCTGTAAAAGCATCAGAACATGCATCTTGAACACATGAGGATGATGTATTCATTTCTCTTTCTTAACATAACCATGACGTCATTATCACAAGACCACTTGGTTTGGGAAGTTCCAGCTGAGACCACCACAGCTTTATCCTAGGAGGGACCAGGGCAGTACCAGCCTAGTCCTAGTCTCCCTCAGTGGTCGAAAGTTCACAAGAGGCCAGGCACGGTGGCTCACACCTTCTCTCCCAGGACTTTAGGAGACCAAAGTGGAATGATTGCTCAAGCTCAAGACCAGCTTGGGCAACAGACGGAGACCACATATCTAAAGTAAATTTAAAATTAAATTTAAAAATTAGCCTGGTGTGGTGGCAATCATCTGTGGTCCCAGCTATTTGGGAGGCTGAAGTGGGAGGATTGCTTGAGCCTGGGCGGTAGAGGCTGCAGTGGGCTGTGAGGGCACCACTGCACTCCAGCCTGGGCAACACAACAAGACCCTGTTTCCAAAAAAAATTACAAGAGCAGCAGTTCCCAAAGTGAGGTTCCTAGACCCAGCAGAATCCATGTCACTGGGGACAGCATTAGAAAGGCAGATTCTCACGCCCACTCCAGACCTGCTAAGCCAGATACTCCAGCCTTGGGCCTGGCAATCCTCATTTGTTTCTGTTTTTTTTCCTAATCTCATGACAGGATATGGCAATCTGTGTTTTAACTCAGCCTCCAGGTGATCCTGATGGCAACCCCAGTTCAAGAACTGCTGCTCTAGAGAGAAACAGGTGACACAAAGAGATGGCTCCACTCTTCATTCAGAGTTTTTTTTTTTTTTTTTTGAAACAAAATCTCACTCTGTCACCCAGGCTGGAGCGCAGTCGCACGATCTCGGCTCACTGCAGCCTCTGCCTCCAGGGTTCAAGCTATTCTCATGTCTCAGCCTCCTGAGTAGCTGCGCAAACACGCCCGGCTAGTTTTTGTGTTTTTAGTAGACACAGGGTTTCGCCAATTTGGCCAGGCTGGTCTTGAACTCCCGACCCCAAGTGATCTGCTCACCTCAGCCTCCTAAAGTGCTGAGATTATAGGCATGAGCCACTATGACCGGCCTCAGTCAGTTCATTCTTTGTGCATGTTCTGGCTTCTTCTCCTAAGGACGCTGAGGCCTAGTCCTGAGCAGTCTTGTCCTCCAGTTAGATGCATTGACCCTGGAGCCACCGTCAGCAAGTAAGACCCGACTCTTCCTCTCATTCCCCAGGTGACCTCTGTGCCTTGGTCTCCTCTTTCATCAAATATGTGCGAATAATAGCACTTGCTTCACACGCTGCTCGTGAGGAACAAACCAGCTAAGGTATAAAAACTGCTTAGAATGGTTCCCAGGGCACAGAAAGTGTTCATTAAGGCAAAGATGTGCTGTTCTTACCAAAACGGGGATGTCTGTTACCAAAACGGAGATGCCCGGATCTCTAGGCTGCCATAGGACCCCGGGAGTGAGATCACAGCAAGTCACTAGGAGTCCATTGTGCAAGGGAGGGGCTGGGAGAGAACAGAAGGAGACTGGGAGCTTCTTTTACAGCTTTGGGGAGTGCAGCATTAAAGAGGGGCTCAAAGGGTGCCGTTGACCTGAGGGCTCCAGGCAGCGCAGGCCTCTCCGCAGTGGGGAGGCTGCAGGTGGTGAGTTGGCAGGGGGTGGCGAGGACTGAGCTTGGGTCGCCCGGAGCGAAGCTCCTGAGATGCCCCACGAGCAAACCCTGGGGACCTGCTTCCCAAAACCCCAGAGAGGACGAGAGGGGGCCCACTAGCTGGAAGAGCCGAGATGCCTCCAGGAGTCTCTAGAAGTTTCTGTCCTCCCCGGGCCCAGTGGGGAGACGAGAGACTCAAGCAATTGAGGAGTGTGGGGTGCCCCGGACACCCGGGAAGGCAGAGGGTCAGGAGGTCAGGGCTGGGTTCTGAGCAAACCCCAGTGCCACCATTGTCCCAAGTTTGATTGTCCCCAAGCCTCAGGAAACCAGTTGTGTACTGTGACTTAAATAGGACATGAGGCTGGGCACAGTGGCTCATGCCTGTAATCCCCGCACTTTGGGAGGCCAAGACAGGTGGATCACCTGCAGTCAGGCATTTGAGACCAGCCTAGTCAATATGGTGAAACCCTGTTTCTAATTAAAAAAAAAAAAAAAAAATTAGCCAGGCATGGTGGCACACACCTGTAATCCCAGCTACCTGGGAGGCTGAGGCAGGAGAATCGCTTGACTCCAGGAGGCAGAGGTTGCAGTGAGCCGAGATCGCACCACTGCACTCCAGCCTGGGGAACAGAGCAAGACTCTGTCTCAAAATAAAAAATAAATAAATAAAAAGGACATGGACTCTCAAACTCTGTCTAGCAGAGGGATAGACACCTTGTCTCCTTTATACCCATGCACGAGGGAGACACTGAAACCTCCCCAGTTGTCCGTCTTAGCAAAGAAAACTCATAGGCTTTACACCTTGGGAAGGACAGAAATTCCAACTGAATAAGGCAACGAGTTATGAAATGAGACGGCTGATCCAAATGCAGACATTTCAGAGGTTCATGATATGAACTCAGGAGGTTGGTTTGTTTGAGACAAGGTCTCACTCTGTCGCTCAGGCCGGAGTACAGTGGCATGAGGAAAGCTCACCGCAGCCTCAACCCCCGGGCTCAGGCGATCCTCCTGCCTCAACCTGCCAAGTAGCTGGGACTACAGGTGCCTATCACCACAGCATGGCTAATTTTCTTATGTTTTGTAGAGACAGGGGTCTCGCTACTTTGCCCAGGCTGGTCTTGAATTCCTGGGCTCCAGTGATCCTCCCGCCCTGGCTTCCTGGGATTACAGGTGTAAGCCACCGTACTCGGCCAAGATATTTTATTTAAAAAAATTTTTATTTTATATTTGTATCAGCTAGCCCTGACGACTGACAAGGCCTAGAAAAAGTAGTCACCTCAGTAGCCTAACACACAAATTATGGTCTTGAAATGCCATTTCTCATTTGAAACACTAAAATTAAAAAGCACGGTGTTTTGGAGAAATAGCTGACACCAGGACTGGAAAGGTGCCAGCCAGTGTACAAGACAAGGCTGGATTATCTTATTACACCAAATAGCAAAGAATTATGCCAAAGAACTCAGGGCCAATCCAAACACATTCCCACCAGCCAAAGCTGCATTACCATGTGAGCTTTAATATGAATAATATTTGCAATGGATAGAAATGCACCTATGTTTAAACTCACGCGTTCACAAATGTATTTTTAAAACTTGCATATGTACATGTGATTAAAAAAGAAAAATAAATGAAAAATATAAAGACTATCTGATCACTTTCAGAGGATGATGAGAAACCAGCATGTTATCTTGAAAAGTGGCTAATAAAGGGAAGGAATCCAGCAATTCTTCTGCCTTTCCTGTACCAATCAGTAACAAAATTGCAGATGAAGAAATGCCTCTCTTTACAGAAGTATTCCCATCAATAAATTTAAAAGCAATGGTGGAGTAGTACAGTTTTGCAATCCCCAATGAATTAGTGAATCTAGGCTTTGAGCAAGAACAAGTACATTACAAAAAGAGATGCTCCCCAGGCATCCTGAGCCTCCTGATGCAGGAACACAGAACCAAAGTCATCCATCCAGAGGCTGGGCAACCTTCTGGATCCCAATTTGCAGGGACTAGTGAGGACAGAGGGATAGGCAGAACGGCACTGGGAATGTGCAACCAGCAAAATCCAGACTGTGGCCAGGCGTGGTGGCTCACACCCGTAATCCCAGTACTTTGGGAGGCCAAGGCAGGCGGATCACCTGAGGCTGGGAGTTCGAGACCAGCCTGACCAACATGGAGAAACCCTGTCTCTACTAAAAATACAAAATCAGCCGGGCTTGGTGGCGCACGCCTGGAATCCCAGCTACTTGGGAGGCTGAGGCAGGAGAATCACTTGAACCCAGGAGGCAGAGGTTGTGGTGATCAGTGATCGCACCACTGCACTCCAGCTGGGCAACAGAGCGAAACTCCCTCTCGAAAAAAATCCAGACTGTAGGAGTGCACAGGTCAAACGTCCAGGATTCTGCAACAGGTAAACTGTAAGCAAGAAAGATGGATGGTGCGTTAGACAGAATAATGGCTCCCAAAAGATGTCCATGTCTTAATCCCCAGCACCTGGGAATGTGTCTTCTGCAGGGTAGAAGGGGCTTCACAGGTGCAATTGTGTTGAGGATCCTGAGACGGAGAGAGGAGCCTGGATTAGCCAGGTGGGTCCAATGTCATCACAAGGATCCTTATAAGGGTTGTGGGGTGTGGGGGTGGGCGGTTAGAGTCGGAGAGGACAGGGGGTGACAGCAACTGAGTTCAGAAAGATTGGGGGAGAGAGAGAGGGAGGAAAAGAGGTCTGATTATGGAGGAAGGTTGCATGAGCTAAGTATCACAGGCAGCTTCTAGAAGCAGAAAAAGACAAGAAAATAGATCCCACCCCCTTCAAGTTTCCAGAAGGAACACAGCCCTGCTGACACACCTTGCACGTCGACTTTGGCCCAGTAAGACGGTTTTGGATATCTGACCTCTGAAACTGTAAGACAACTAACGTGTGTTGTTTTAAGCCAGTAAATTTGTAATAATCTGTTACAGCAGCAACAGAAACTAAGACAGATGGGAAACCTACAGGCTAAAGACAGGTAACAGACATGGCAAATTCACAAAACGGGCACAACCAAACTAGAGTGTGTAGGCAGGCGAGGAAGGGAGAGCATGTGAATGTCACAGTCAGGAGAATGGCCACATTCGGAGGAGGGTGCAGGCTGCGGGACGGGGAGAGGGCCTGAGGGGAGCTCGCAGGGATGGGGGCAAAGTTCCTCTTTGTCCTGGCTGCTGGCTTCCAGGGTTCATTAAGCTGCACCTTTGTTTGGGGCGTTCCCAATGACTGTTTGATTTTACATTTAACAAGGTAAAAATCGTAACCGTGGCAAGGACAGTTTTAGGATGTAGAATAGGACCTCTCTGTCTCTCTCTGCAGCCGTACAAGCAGCAGCAACATTTTCTTCTGATCTGAGATTTCTTTCAGCAGCAGCAGCACAGGAATCCGTGCAGAGAGAAATGAAAGGCCAGTCTTCAGAGCTCATGACTTACATTCTGCAAAGAAGTGGGCAGAGCAGGCTCACCCCCAAATGGAATATGGGGTGCAATGTTTTGTAAAAGTCCAGAGTAAAAATGTAAAGCCCAGTGCGGCAGATGAGCCAGGCACCCCCTCCACCCAGCACCCATTCATCTCTCCTTGCAGAAAGCTGCCTCCGGGCTGGTAGTGCAGGGGCTCATGCCTGTAATCCCTGCACTTTGCGAGGCTGAGGCGGGTGGATCACTTGAGGTCGGGAGTTTGAGACCACCCTGGCCAACATGGTAAAACCCCATCTTTACTAAAAATACAGAAAATTACCCAGGCATGGTGGCAGGCGCCTGTAATCCCACCTACTCGGGAGGCTGATCCAGGAGAACCACTTGAACCCAGGAGGCAGAGGTTGCAGGGAGCCAAGATCACATCACTGCACTCCAGCCTGGGCAACAGAGTGAGACTCCATCTCAATAAAAAAAAAAAAAAAAAGGCTGCCTCCTGAGGTGATATGTGACCGGGACTCCCTGCCTTTCTGGCTGCAGAAGCAGGCCCAGCCCGTGTACCTCATGGCAGATCAGAGGTGGTGCCTGAGGAGCAGCCCTCAACGTGGGAGGGATGGAAGTTGGGGATCAATACTGCAGGCTTCCCATCCCTTGGTAGGGATAACTCTGTGTTCTGTAGCATCTCACAGACTTCCCCCACCAGACTGAGCTCCTATTGGCCATAGTGGTGATGGGCTGAGTGATGATCCCTCTGTGGGGAGCATAATTCATGCCGGGGTTACCTCCCAAATATACCCGTTTGCATTCAAATCTTCCTCTCAGGATTTGCCTCCGGGGAACCCAAAACAAGGCACTTAAAGATGGGGGGAGATGGTTAATATATATATGTATATAAATGTATGTGTGTGTGTATATACATACATATATACACATATACATATATATACATGTAGAGACAGGATCTTACTAATCCTCAAAGGTAATCCCCTCGCCTTGGCCTTTCAAAGTGCCGGGATGACAGACATGAGCCACCGCATTCAGCCAGATGATTAATATAGAACACCTAGTCACAGAGAACCTTTGTGGCCTTTATCTGGCTGCTTCTACCGCCACCACCGCCCCATCCCTAGCTCCTCCCACAGTACCTGGCACCTGATGGGCGCTTAGTAACTATTTTGCTGGATGGGCAGGTGGATGGATGAAAGACAGTGGCCCACCCCCCATTAGAGAAGTTGAGAAAGGCCTGGTGCGGTGGCTCACGTCTGTAATCCCACCACTTTGGGAGGCCAAGCCGGGTGAATCACTGAAGGTTAGGAGTTCCAGACCAGCCTGAACAATATGGTGAAACCCCATTTCTACTAAAAAAGCAAAAATTAGCCAGGTGTGGTGGCATGCACCTGTAGTCCCAAGCTACTCAGGAGGCTGGGACAGGAGAATCACTTGAACCTGGAAGGCGGAGGTTGCAGTGAGCTGAGATTGAGCCACAGCACTCCAGCCTGGGTGACAGTGTGAGACTCCATCTCAAAAAAAAAAAAAAAAAAGAAGTTGAGAAAGACAGGTCTTTGCTCTCCCTGCCCCTATGTCCTGACAAGGCTGCTGGCCAGGTGAGGGCGGTGGAGCTTCTGGCTTTCTGGCCACCCTCACCTCAAGTTCCCTTGTTTCCTTCCCAATTTCCAAACCTGAACCTCTGCCCTTCTCCTCTTCATTATGTGAGGTACTGATCCTTCCACTAAATTCCCTTTTTTGCTCTGCTTAATAGAGCCAGAGTCAGTTCTGTTGCTTGTAGCCAAGCGATTTCTAACTGATACTGCCAGGTGAAGCTCAGCAGGTTCTGAATGTTAAATAGAGCATCAAGTGTCCTGAGAGCTAAGACACAAGTCCAATGTGGAGAAACTCTGTCTATCGAGGGCTTCTTCGGGGCCAGGTAATACTCACGTAGCCTTCATCACCATCTGTAAGCTGTGTGTGACCCTTTTAGAAATAAGAGAGGCCAAGGCTCCAGTACATGGCCCAAAGTCCCAAAGCCTGGAGGAAGATCAGGTGGGGTATAGTTCATCACGAGAGAAGAAACACTTTTTATGTTTTTTTTTGTTTGTTTGTTTTTTTAAGTTCTATCCAGCCGGATGTGGTGGCTCACGCCTGTAATCCCAGCACTTTGGGAGGCCAAGGCGGGCAGATCACCTGAGGTCAGGAGTTCGAGACCTGCCTGGCCAACATAGTGAAACCCCGTCTCTACTAAAAATACAAAAAGTAGCTGGGCATGGTGGTGGGTGCCTGTAATCCCAGCTACTCAGGAAGCTGAGGCAGGAGAATTGCTTGTGCCCAGGAGGCGGAGGTTGCAGTGAGCCGAGATTGCGCCACTGCACTCCAGCCTTGGTGACAAGAGTGAAACTGTCTCGAAAGAAAAGAAATGAGGCTCAGGGAGTGAGGCAATTTGTCAAGAACTCCCGGAAGTCACAGGTAAAGGAAGCATTGACCCAGAGTGAATTTAGTTTTCTAAATATCCACGCCTACCCTCTGTTGAAAGGGTTCCCACCCTGTGTTCTCCCCGGCCTGACTTGGCCCCAAGGACCCATGGAGGGGCCTGAAGCTCCTGGGCTCTGGTGAACAGCTCTCAGTGGCGGACTCCCACATGGGCACCAAGGACCCCTTCCCTAGGCAGGCCCCAGCAATGCACCCATGGGCACTCACAACCCCCTTCAGTTTCTTTGTGGGGTTGGAGAAGGGGGCCCATCTTCTGCCATCAGCATATGCAAATCACAACCGTGTCAGTGGCGCTCCCTAAAGATCCACCAACCTGCCCAAGCACACTTGGGCCCTGCCGGATCTATCCAGCACTTCCTTGGAGCCAGGCAATACTTGTGTAGCCTTCATGACCGCCTGTTAGGTACGTGTAACTGACCCATTTTAGAGATGAAAGAGGCCAAGGCTCTGAGGGTAAGATACACGGCTCAAGGTCCCAAAGCATAGAAGGGATCAAACTAGGCCCCTGGAGCTCAGCCCCACACTAAAGCTTTCCCATGGGAGGGTGTGACTCGAGGCCCTTGTCTGAGGACAGGCAGGGGGCCACCTCCAACGACGTTGCCTGCAGAGCTGGGCCAGGTGCACGCTTGCTGCAATTCCCAGCCCTCATTTCAGCATCAGTCAGGAACCCCGAATGTTGTGCAACCACTGCTGCTCTCCTAGGCAGCACGTCTCCACCTTCTTCTCCTGCCAGGACTCTGCCGAATCTGTAGCGCCAGCTCTGAATCATCTCTTTGGAAGCCTTCCTTGAGCCTCACCTACAGGTTCCCTTCATGTCCCCACTGCACCTGCACATGGTGTCATTATAACACGTGCCATGTGGTTTTGCTCCTCCTCTGGATTGACAGCTCTTAGAGGGCAGAGACCCTAGATGTCTTTCTGCTTGACATCTAGTGTGGCGCAGGCAAACAGTAGGTACTCAGTCCATGACTTTTGAGTCAGTGATTGATTAGAGGGATGAGGTTGAGTCTCCTTCCTGAGCAGGCTGAGAGCTTCCAGGGAGGGACCTGAGAGTCATAATCGCCCTCATCTGTCCTGATCCCCAGCCTTCCTCCATGCCTAGCAGTAGGGGCTGGTCAAAATAAGTTTGTGGTTGGGTGGGTGGATGAATGGATGGATGGGTGGATGCGTGGGTAGGTGGATGGATGGGTGGATGGATGGGTGGATGGGTGGGTGGATGGGTGGGTGCATGGGTGGGTGGGTAGGTAGATGGATGAATGGATGGGTGGTTGGGTGGATGGGTGGATGAATGGATGGATGGGTGGATGGATGCATGGATGAATGGATGGGTGGGTGGGTAGGTGGACGGAAGAATGGATGGATGAGTGGGTGGATGGATGGATGGGTGGGTGGATAGGTGGGTGGACGGATATGTGGACGGGTGGATGGATGGGTGGATGGATGGGTGGATGAATGGGTGGGTGGGTGGATGAATGGGTGGATGAATAGGTGGCTGGATGGGTGGATGGGTGGGTGAGTAGGTGGATGGATGAATGGATGGGTGGGTGGGTGGATGGATGGATGGATGGATGGGTGGTTGGATGGGTCGGTGGGTGGGTGGGTGGATGGATGGGTGGGTAGGTAGTTGGATGAATGGATGGGTGGGTGGGTGAATGGATGAATGGGTTCATGGATGGGTGGATGGGTGGGTGGGTAGGTGGATGGATGAATGGATGGATGGGTGGGTGCACAGGTGGGTGGGCGGGTGGTCTAGCTGGAGGCAGTGCAGCATGATAGGAGTGCAGGTTCTGGCATCTGACTCCTGGGCATCTGACTCTAGGAACACAGAACCTGGCTTTTCCTCTCCTCTGAGCTGTGTGGCTGTGATCAACAGACTCAACCACCATGTGTCTCGGATCCTGTCACAGGTCAGGTTCTGCAGAAGCAGGTCCTGAGACAAAGACTCACATGCTGATGATTCCCCCCCTCAACCCGCCGAGAGAGTTTTACTCTGTCACCCAGGCTGGAGAACAGTGGCACAGTCACAGCTCACTGTAGCCTGGAATTCCCGGGCTCAGGCAATCCTCCTGCCTTAGCCCCCTGAGTAGCTGGGACCGCAGGAGCACACCACCACACCTGGCTTGTTTTAAAAATATTTGTAGAGATGCGCTCTCCCTAGGCTGGTCTCGAACTCCTGGGCTCAAGTGATTCTCCCGCCTCTGCTTCCCAAAGTGCTGGGATTACAGGTGTGAGCCACCATCCCAGGCCACATGCCAGTGATTTATGAAGGAAGTGCCACAACAGAAACTGGCAAGGGAGTGTAGGAACACTGTGGATGGGTGCAGTTTTAGGTCAAGTCCCAGGCCTGGCCTCACCCCACTGGGAGCTGTGAAGGGCGAGTTATGCCTCTGCCTTGTCCCACCAAAGGCTAGAACCTCTTGCCGCGCACTTGCTGGTTGCCTGGGGGTGAGAACATTTCCAGGCACTTCCGGTCTTCCACATCCAGGCAAAGCAGCCCAGGAGCCCAGACTTGGACTTCAAAAATCTGTAGGTGCTGGGGGTTATTGAGGAAGCCCCAACACTGAGGGAGGGGGGCACCACACGGGGAAAAGGGGTCTGAGGGGATCTGGGTGGGCACCACATTGTTGGCTACAATTTCCCCTTCTGCAAAATGGGGTTGCTGAGCACCAGCAAATTGTTGTAAGGATGAAGTGAGGGCAAAATCTGAGCACAGGGTCTGGGGGCAGGTCAGCGGTATCGCTGGCTCACACTGGGCTGTTCTTATCCTCCCACAGGCTCCTCTGGCTCTCATTAAATATTTGTTGAATGAATTAACCAGCTTTCCTACTGGTTTAACTGGGTTCATGGGGCCCGCCCCTATGCTGCCCAAACTGTTGATCAAAAGTCCCTTTGTGTCCAGGCTGGCTGGTAAAAATGACAGCCAGACCCAATGCAAAGAGCCAGCTGCGGCATCCAGTCCCATCGCCCTGGGGGCTCCCCAGGCTTCCCGGGGTGGGTGCCTGAATGTAGTCATTGTCCCTGGGTTTTGGCTCCCTTCAGGTTCACTGGGGCCAAGGCAATCGGCGGCCTCGGGCCAGGGCTGTCTTGTTCATTCAACACAACAAACATTCCATTCAAGCCCCTGCTATGTACTAGACACACTTCCCGCTGCTGGGGATAAAGCAGGAAAGATAACAGACCTCAGGGAGCTGGTAGTCCAGGGGGGCACGGGCAAAAAGCAAACAGACCAAGTCAGTGGTAGAAGGGCTTTGGGGGAAAATAAAGCTGAGTAAGGCATGGAGAGGGACAGAGGTGTGTTTACCTTTGTATTTTCAAATAATTACAGATTCCCAAGATGTGGTCCAGGGTACCCTTCACTCAGCTTTTTCCCATGGTTACATCTTGCATAACCACAGTGCCAAATCTAAGCCAGGAAACGGGCGCAGCTACAATGTGAGCACAGCTGTCCCTTGGTATCCACGGCGATTGATTCCAGGACCCTGTCTCCCAGGACAGCAAAATCCCAGGGTGCTCACGTCCCCCAGTCAGCCCTCCCAGTATCTGCAGGCTTCTCAGAAACCTCAGACACAGGGAGGGCCACTGTGTGTGGTTTCTGAGTCATTTTATCACTGCATAGATTCATGCGACCACCAGTACAGCTAGGGAAGAGAAGGATTCCATCACGCCTAGGTCTGCCTTGCGCAACCTTTGTGGTCACATCCATACCACCCCTAACCCCAGCATCCACTCCTCTGTTCTCCTTGTCTATAATCTTGTCATTTTAAGCATGGTATGTAAGTAGAATCACATGGTATGTGACCTTTTGAGATCTGAATATATTCTTCACCAGATTCTCCAGGTCTGTGCATTCTCTCTCCCCCTCCCTTTTCCTCTCCCCTTCCCTCTCCTTTACCCTGAAAACCTTCAGGGTGCATTTTCAAAAAAAAAACAGGGACATTCTCTTACATAACTAGAGTCTAATGATCAAAATCAGGAAGTTCGCACCAGACAATACAATTCTCTACAGACCTTATCCAAATCCACCAAATGTCCCGCTGATGTCCTTTACAGCAAAAGAGAAAGACCTTTTTTCCCCGATCCAGGATCTGACCCAAAATTGCAAGTTGCATTTGATTGTCATCAGGGAGCCCTTTAGTCTCCTTTTTTATTTATTTGTATTTTTATTTATTTTTTGAGATGGCATGTCGCTCTTGTTGCCCAGGCTGGAGTGCAATGGTGTGATCTTGGCTCACCACAACTGCCGCCTCCCAACTTCAAGCGATTCTTCTGCGTCAGCCTCCTGAGTAGCTGGGATTACAGGCATGCACCATCACACCCGGCTAATTTTGTATTTTTAGTAGAGATGGGGTTTCTCCATGTTGGTCAGGCTGGTCTCAAACTCCCAACCTCAGGTGATCCACCCGCCTCAAAGGGTTCCCAAAGTGCTGGGATTACAGGCGTGAGCCACCGCACCTGGCCTTATTTTATGAGACGGAGTCTCACTCTGTCACCCAGGCTGGAGTGCAGTGGCGTGATCTTGGCTCACTACAATCTCCGCCTCCCAGGTTTAAGCAATTCTCCTGCCTCAGCCTCCCGAGTAGCTGGGATTACAGGCAGCTGCCACCATGCCTGGATAAATTTTTGTACTTTTAGTAGAGATGGGGTTTCCTCATGTTGTCCAGGCTGGTCTCAAACTCCTGACCTCAAGTGATTCACCTGCCTCGGCCTCCCAAAGTACTGGGATTACAGGCGTGAGCCACCACACCTGGCATTTAGTCTCCTTTAATCTGGAACATTCCACAGCCTTCCCTTGACTTTCCTGGCATGGTTATTTTTGAAGAATCCAAGCCAGTCTAACTCCAGGACGTCCTGCACCTGGGTGTGATGCACGTCTTGATGAGATTCAGGTTTAGCCTCTGCAGGAATGCCCCAGATGCGGCACCGCGTCCTCCTTTGCGAATCATATTGGGGGCACGTGATGTGTCTCATCCCATTCCTGGTGATGATCATGTTGATCCCCTGGCAAGGTTGGTGTCTGCCAGGTTTCTCCACTGTAAAGTGACTGTTTTCCCTTTCCAATGAATAAGCCTCTGGTAGGGACATATTTGAGAGCTTCAAATATCCTGTTTCTCATTAAACTTTGACCTGCTTTGTTTTCCGAGCTTTTAATTGAAGCGAAACTTACCTAGCGAAAAGTACACACACTGCCAGTTCCACTCACTGGGTTATTACAAAGGGAACACGGCGGCAGGGCAGTAGGAGGGTGCACTTTATGTGGGGTGCTCAGGGAAGGCCTCCCTGAATGGAGGGCAGCAGGGAAGAGCTGGGGACAGAGCATGCCTGGCAGAGGGGCATGGGAAGCATCAAGGCCTGGAGGCGGCATTGAGCCCAGCTCATTTGACAAACAGCCAGGAGACCAGGGTTGGGGCAGGAGGAGGGGAGTTGACAGATGGGGCCTCTTGGGGCCAGAATAAGAAATCTAATTGTATTACAAGGGTGATGGCAAGGTCTTCGCTGAGGTTCTCGGCGTTCCTGGGGTTCCCCAAGGTAACCCCAGGAGACAGTTGTGGAGGAGTGGGGAAGGGAGACATCTCACTTCACGGCGGGGGTGCGGAAGCTGGGGCGTCTACCCATCCCCTGGGGTCAGTCAAGGGGAATGCCGGGAAGTGAAGGGGGGAGTTAACACGGCCTTATTTCTGGCCCAGGTACCAAAATAAAATCCCTGAAGCAGAGAGCCTCAGGTGTTTGCAGTAAGCAGACCTTGTTGAGGGTGAGTGGAGAGGGGCTATGAGCAGCAGCTTCTGCTACAGCAAGCTATGGGGGGCTTGAAATGGGGATGGATGTGCTCTGACGTTCATTTTTACCACCTCTCTGTGTTACTGAGAATCGACCGTGGGAGGGGAGGCTACCACCACCCTGTGCCCTTGCTTGGAGGGGATCCCAAGCCCGTCTGAATCCCTCAACAGGCAACTGAATCTGGGGAACAGGCTGCACCAGATGAGGAGAAAGGAAGATCCGGCCCCAGACCCCCAGTCCACCCCCTCCCACTGCATTTCTAAGAGCTGCCTTCCTGAGAACTGACCTCACCCCTTCAGGCACAACCTAACTTGGGAAACCCAGGGTTCTAGGAACTTGCAAAGAGAGAAAGTAGGAACTTTGAACTCTATTGTATCGAAAAGCCAACAAAAATCATAGATTTAACTTCTGATCAGGCTTCCCAGTTAAAAATATTCATTCATTTTCCATTCAACAAGTATGTCTTCAGAGCTTATTTTAAAATATATTTGTATCGAGACACAACCCAAACAAAATTCACCATTAAAAGCGTGATTCAGTGGTTTTAGTATATTCACAAGGTCATGCAAACCCTCCAATTCCAGAATATTGCCATCACCCAAAGAAGAAACACCAATAGCTCCTAATGTCCCCTCCACACAGCCACTGACGGTCACTCATCGGCTTCCTGTCTGTGCAGTTGCCTGTTCTGGGCAGGTCACCTGAGTGGCGTCACACAGGATATGGTTTTTGTGACTGCTTTCTTTGACGTGGATCATGTTTTCCAAGCCCATCCATCCTGTCGTGTGGATGAGTGTCTCATTCCTTTCTATGGCTGAACAATGTCGCATCCTCTGGGCATGCCACGTGCTGTTCACCTGCTCTCTGTTAGTGGACGTTAGCTCTGTTTGCATTCAGCGCCCTCTTTTAAACCCATAACTGTGATAAAGTTGCCATCACTATGGGGAAACCATGGGTGTAGTGGGGCTCCCCGCTGCGGGAGATCTCATTTGGTCCAGGGATCAGGAGGGGCCTCTCTGGAGAAGCAACAACTCAGTTACAACCAGAAGGATGCGCAGCAGTCCGCAGGGTGAGATTTAGGGGTGCTGGGGCCTCTGGGGTGTGTTCCAGACAGAGGGAAGAGGTCAGACAGAGGCTGGTGGGGAGAGAGCACATACCTGGGGCCTAGACAAGGAAGGAGGTTTAGAATGGCAGAAGTGGAGAGATGGAGAGAGAGTCAGGCGTCAGGGCTACAGGGCCCTGGTGTGGCCTATGAAGGAGTCGGATTTTAAACCAAGGGGATGACTTCATCTCTTGTGAGTTTCAAGATGCCAGGACAGCCACAGTAAAACTGGGATCATCTCGGCAAAATCAGGGTGGTTACCTCCGTGAGTGACCATGGCAGGCACAAACTGGTGAGTTTAAACATGGAAGGCCCTGGGCCGCTTTGCTTCGGATCGCCGTTCTCTTGACTCTGAGTGACAGGCCTGGATGCTTTTGAATTTTTGAAAGGAGAGTAAGTTTGAAAAGGAGGTCACATTTCCAACTGTGTGACATTCTGAAAAAGGCAAAACTTACAGAGGCAGTAAAAAGATCAGCGGTTGTCAGGGGTCCAGGGATGTGGGGGATGAATTAATGGCGCCCAGAGGGTTTTCAGGCCAGTGAAACTAATCTCCATGACACTGCCATGGTGGACCCGTGTCATTATGTCATTTATACTTTTGTCATAACCCACAGAATGTACGACTCCAGGAGTGAGCTCCATTGTAAACAATCGACCGGCCACATGCGGTACCTCATGCCTGTAATCCCAGCACCTTGGGAGGCCGAGGTGGCTGGATCACGTGAGGCCAGGAGTTCAAGACCAGCCTGGCCAACATGGCGAAACCCTGTCTCTGTTAAAAATACAATAATACAATAAAATTAGCCAGATATGGTGATGCACATCTGTAATCCCAGCTACTGAGGAGGCTGAGGCAGGAGGATCACTTTAACCCAGGAGGCAAGGTTACAGTGAGCCGGGATCGCATCACTGCCCTGCAGCCTGGGCAACAGAGCAAGACTCTGTCTCAAAAAAAAAAAAAAAAAAGAGACTTAGTTAATAATAAATCAATGTTTGCTCATCAGTGGCATCAATGTGCCACACCAATGCACGATGTTATTCATAAGAGACATGGGGTGGGGGTGGGGCTGGGAGAAGGGACACATGGACACTCTTTATTTTCTGTGCAATTTTTTCTGCTCTCAAAACTAAAGTTTTTTTTAAAAGGAGTCGGTTTTATACTTAATAACTGCCACGGTGTTTGGTAGACAAAATCCAAGTTGACGACCATCCATTGGCCTGGGAAAGAATTGTGAAAAGAGACCTTGGAGAAGTTAAAAGAGCCGGGTGTGGGGTGCTCTCAGGGGGCTGAGCCTGGGGATCCCTTGAGCCCAGGAGTCGGAATTCAGCCTGGGCAACACAGTCAGAAGTTGTCTGTTAAAAAACTTTTTCTTCTTTTTTAAAGCAGGAAGGCTTAAAAAGAGAGAGAAAAGATCTTGAAGTTTGGGAATTCTCTGTCTGGGTCTTCTTTCTGCCTCCCCACCTGACTTTTCTCTCCACATGGACAGAGCCTCTCCTTCAGCCATCCCACTATCTTCTAGAAGGTTCCATAACTCCTCCCTGTCCCCATCATTCCTTGTTCTGAAAATCCTTTAGTAAATGGGTTCATTCATTTGCCAGCTGCAAGCAATGGTCAGTGGGTGCTTGAAGTTTGATAAGGAGGATTCGGAGGCCTGTCCCAGCTAAGGGGGAAATGCTGCCTGGTGATCAAATACCGATGCCTGCTGCAGGTGTCAGAAGAGGGAGGAGGAGCAGAGGCATCTGTGTTGTGGGTTTACCTCCTGGAATTTAGCAAGTCCCAAGCCCTGTTCATTTGGCACCTGGTGTCATGTTCCAAGGGGCAGTGCCTTGTTGCTTCTGCTGGAATTAAGCCCTTTAGAAGCCCAGCAGTGCCCACAGCTGCAGGAAGTGCTCAGCCAACATTTGCCTGTCATTCAGCAAATAATGGCTATGAAACAGTGAAAGTAAGATGTGAATAGTGCGTGGAAACAGGCTGTGTGTGGGGAGCGTGTGAGCATGACCCTCATTTTGGTGCAAATGCATAGACCGGTTCACATAAGGGGGTCTGACTCTTGTGGTGGCAGCAGAGCTGTTTCCCCCTCCGGGCCTTAGCTCCTGCCCTTCTCTCTGCTTGGAATACTCCCTCCACCCCGCCCCCCCCGCCCCCATACTCACAGAGGTTCCTTCTTGCCTCTCCTGACTCCTCTAGCTACAAGAAGCCCCGCTCTCCAAGCCCCATCCTGCTCACTTTTCTTTTCTTTTCTTTTTTTTTTTTTGAGGCTGAGTCTCACCCTGTTGCCCAGGCTGGAGTGCAGTGGCACCACCTCGGCTCAGGGCAACCTCCTCCTGGATTCAAGCGATTTTCCTGCCTCAGCCTCCAGAGTAGCTGGGATTACAGGCCACCATACCTGCCACCATGCCCGGCTAACTTTTTGTATTTTTAGTCGAGATGGGGTTTTACCATGTTGGCCAGGCTGGTCTCGAACTCCTGACCTCAGGTGATCCACTCGCCTCGGCCTCCCAAAGCGTTGGGATTACAGGCGTAAGCCACCGCGACCGGCCTCACTTTTCTTCTTAGTGTCACCTACTGTCCTAGTCTCCTTGGGCTGCTGCAGTAAAGCTCCACAAAGTGGGTGGCTACAGTGGAAATTTATTCTGTCTCCATTCTGGAGGCAGAAGTCTGAAATCAAGGTGTGAGGGGGGCTGTGCTCCCTCTGGAGGCTCCACAATGGGTGTGGGGAGATTCCTCTTGCCTCTTCCAGCTTCTCGTGGACCGAGGTGTTTTGCAGCTTGTGGTCAAATCCCCGCCTTCGTCTTCAGGTGGCCTTCTCTTCTGTCTGTTATCAGGCCACCAGTCACTGGATTTAGGGCCCACTCAGTTAATTCAGGATGATTTCATCTTGAGATCCATAATTATATCTATAAAGATGTTTTTCCAAATAAGGTCACATTCACAGTTTCCAGGAGTTAGGACATGGACATATCTTTTGCAGGGGACATTATTCAATCCACGGCATGCACTGCCTGACTTTGCATTACACATGGATTTGTCCGCAGCCTGTCTCCACCATTAGATGAGATATAGGAAAGCAGGGAAAGAGTCTTGTGTTCCCAGCTCAATCGCCAGTGCTACATGGCAGGTGCTGAAAAATATTTGTTAAGTGAACGAAATGGTTTTACCTTTCCAAATCCCAATGTTCCCATCTATAAAATGATTATTGCCTGTGTGCACAGCTATTGCAAAACAAACAGAATCGAGGGTTTATGCAAGGAACCATAACTTCCACCTAATTCTTAACATTAGAAACAAATTGTACAAAATATACTTTTGTACAGTGTACCATTTCCAAAAAGGATGTCTTCAATGCCACTCTTAGAGAACTTTTGAGTGAAGTTTGTTACCCAACAAAATTCAGGTGCCTTGAAGTTGCATCATGGCTCCCAGCAGGGCGCATTGCTGGGGATAATTTATGGGCAGTGAAAAGACACCACTTTGACATAGAGAGTGAATGAGAGTTGCAGATCATGACCTCATTGTTCAAGGTGCCCAGAGCAGACATTTCGAGAAAGGCTGGATGCCTTTGGTTGGGTCCCACCCTTGGCGTTCATCGTTGGCCAGTGGGGCAGAATCACTCTGAGGCGTTCAGCTGCAAACCCCAGAAAGTTCTCTAGCCAACTGTCTTGTTAGATTCTTTGCAAGTGGGCTGTAGCATTTTACAGGCTGAAGGCAGAAAAAATAAACAAAAAACTTGAAAAAACAGAATCTTGAAGTCTGTGGGGATGACCACAGAATCCAAACAAAGTGACAGAGCTCAGAAAGGTCGTTTAAGACAAACATAAATAGCAGGTGTAACTGACAAGGAAATGGACAACACACAACACAACAACCAACTCAGAAGGTAAGAGCTTGGGCAAGGAGTGGTGGCTCAAACCTATAATCCCAGCACTTAGGGAGGCTGAGGCAGGCAGATAGATCACTTGAGGTCAGAAGTTCAAGACCAGCCTGGTCAACATGGCAAAACCCTGTCTTTACCAAAATAAACAAACAAATAAATAAATAAATAAATAAATAATTAGCTGGGCATCATGGTGCATGCCTGTAGTCCCAGCTAATCTGGAGGCTGAGGCACGAGAATCGCCTGAACTCGGGAGGTGGAGTTTGCAGCAAGCCAAGATGGCGCCACTGTACTCCAGCCTGGGCAACAGAGCAAGACTCAGTCTCAAAAAAAAAAAAAAAAAAAGAAGAGAGACAGTTTGGATAATTAAATTACTTAGAATATAAAAGAATGCAGAGTTTAGAAAAACAAAAATTAAAGTTGGAAAATTCTTTAAATCTGGAAAAGGAAACCAAAAGAGACTGTAAATACTCATCTGTATTTCTGAAGTGTTTCCAGGTAGCTCCCAATAGAACTTTCAATGAATTGTTTATTCCAAAACCAAAGTAAAAATTGAGAGCAAATTGAGTGCTTGCCTCAAAAGGCACAGAAATAAAACATGAAAGAGGATGACAGAAGTCAATCTAACAGTGACAACTATAACAATGTAGACACAATACATTTCCCTATTTTTTTTTCTTTTGAGACGGAGTCTTGCTCTGTCGCCCAGGCTGGAGTGCAGAGGCGCGATCTGGGCTCACTGCAAGCCCCGCCTCCCCAGTTCATGCCATTCTCCTGCCTCAGCCTCCCAAGTAGCTGGGACTACAGGCGCCCACCACCACGCCTGGCTAATTTTTGGTATTTTTAGTGGAGACGAGGATTCACCGTGTTAGCCAGGATGGTCTCGATCTCCTGACCTCAAGATCCGCCTGCCTTGGCCTCCCAAAGTGCTGGGATTACAGGCATGAGCCACTGTGCCCAGCCTACATTTCCCTATTATAAAGCAAATCATTCATATGAAAGTTCCATTAAATATAAATTTTAATGATCTGCGGTTTATGAGAGACATATTCCAAAGTTTTTTGGAGTATTTGCCATGTTTCAGGCACATCATTTACCATAACCAACACTGGTGGAGCCTAATTTACCTAATTTTACATACCACAAATCTAATTTACAGGCCTGGGCAACATAGCAAAGACCCCATCTCTACATAAAAATAAAAATTAAAAAATTAGCTGGGTGTGGTTCTGTGCACCTGTAGTCCCAGCTACTCAGGAGGGAGGAATGCTGGAACCCAGGAGTTCAAGCCTACAGTGAACTATGATTACGCCACTGCCCTTCAGCCTGGGCTACAGAGTGAGACTTTGTCTCTAGTATGTACATGTATATATCCACCACCTAGAGTTTCCTTCTGGAATGCCCTGGGCATTTTCGAACCTAGCTCAGGAATTCCAGCCTTGACATCTCTGGGCTGGAGCGGAAGCCATGGTGGTAGGATCCGAAAGGCTGGGCTTTCACATCCTCTGCTCCAGGGATGGTGATCTGCCTGGAGAGATGACATCTGGTTAACAGCTTGGAAAAACATGAAGATGCCAACAAGGCATTCTTCTTCCCGGGATCCAACGTCATCTTAAAATCACAGAATGCCAGTTGGGAAGGACCTGAGAAATAACTGAGCCAAGTTCCCATATGTTCTTTTATATCAATAATATAGAAATGCCTGAGAGCCTGCAATGTCGGGTACTACTACATCATACTACTGGGTACTCTACCTGTGCAAGCACTCACTCAGCCTGCACCACAGGATGCTGAGGTTGGCTGGGCGATGTCTCCTCCTTGTTCCTCTACAATACTCTTTTTTTTTTCTTTGACATGAAGTCTTGCTCTACTGCCCAGGCTGGAGTGCTGTGGCACAATCTTGGCTCACTGCAACCTCCACCTTCCGGATTCAAGTGATTCTCCTGCCTCAGCCTCCCAAGTAGCTGGGATTACAGGTGCATGCCAGCACACCTGGCTAATTTTTATATTTGACAGGGTTTCCCCATGTTGGCCAGGCTGGACTTG
This sequence comes from Symphalangus syndactylus, assembly GCF_028878055.3. NCBI lineage: Eukaryota > Metazoa > Chordata > Mammalia > Primates > Hylobatidae > Symphalangus > Symphalangus syndactylus. The sequence continues at coordinate 129,783,781 of NC_072433.2, forward strand.
AACTCCTGACCTCAGGTGATCCGCCTACCTTGGCTTCTCAAAGTGCTGGGATTACAGGTGTGAGCCACCTTGCCCAGCCTCCTCTACACCACTCCCCACCCTTCTTTGGATTCTCTGCCCAGGAGCCTGCATCCTTGGCTCTGCTGCTCTCTGGCTTTTGATCTAAGCAGTTGCCCTCTGCAGAAGTTATCAGCTCCCCAGAGCTCCCCCTCCAGGTAACTCCTCTCTCATCTGGCCCTTCAGGCCTTGGGTGGGAACAAAGCCACTTCTCATTCCTTGCTAGTCTTCATTAATGGCACAAGTGCTTCTGGTTTATCTACATCATCCCCATACCTTTGTAAAAAGTCTGTTTCTCAAACTCTCCTCAAATTACTGTTTCCTACTGGGACGCTGACTCATACAGGTAGGTAGTGACGTCCCCATTTTATGGATGAGTAAACTGAGGTGGAGAGAGGTGACGAAAGTTGCCCAGGGTCTGAAAGGAACGTTCCTGGGATTCAAATCTGGACTCACTCACATCAGAGGTTTGCTGTTACCATTATTCCTGCACCTTTGTTGAAACTGGGGACTGGGGGCAGGCTGATACCGTAGCCTTTATTTCCTTACAAGAGGAAGATGCAGGAGATACAAGAAGGGGCACTGGAACTGCCCTGCAGGTTTTCGTGGGCTGGAGTCAACCCTCGGGAGCAATTGAGGTAGGTGGCAAATATTTGCTCTAAAGGGGTGGCTGAATTTCACGGACAAATGCAGAGGCCACCTCCTGTAGTCTGTAAGTAACTTCTCTGTAGAGATGAGGAAGCCAGTGGGAAGGCGGGTGGCACGGCCTTCCCCAGAGCCCCCCCGCTCTGCTAAGTGCTGGGTCTAGTTACGGATCTAGTCCTACCTGAAGCCAAGGAAAGCCCTGGCACTTCAAATCACCCACTTGGCGGCTGGCAACTGTCTACACTGCGTATGGACTCACATACTTTGGGAGCCATTTGAGCCCAGCACCTTCTGATGATGATGATGTGAGGATGGTGTCATGGGGACACCAGCACATTCTCTACGCCAAGCCCTGCTCCAGACCTTCCTGTACAGCACTGTCCGCTGGGGCCTCTCAATGTCACTGTGAAGGAGGCGCTATCGTGGTGGCCATTCTGCAGAGCAGTAAACCAAGGCGCAAAAAAATGTAAGAAACCTGCTCAGGTCCCACGATGAGCAAGAGCGGCGCTCATCCTGCAGACGAGGACAGGGGCCCTGACCATCCGAGACCGTGCAGGCGCCAAAGGCAGCAGGGCTCTCAGTCGCCCCTGTTCCTGGACTCACTTCCAGGGCCCTGGAGGTGGGGGTCTTAGCTTTCTGCTGCTCCCCGCTCAATGACGTGCTAGGTCGCCGAGGCTCAGAAAGGCCACGTGACCCGTCCAGCGTGCACAGCCGCAGGTGTGAGTCTGAGTCAGCTCCAACCACCTCGCTCCCGGTGCCTTCGAGCGGCCCACCCTGGGTTCCTCAAGAGGATCACCTGGGGCTCGTGAAAAACCCAGCTCCCGGCGGCTCCAAACCCATTGACTGGGCAGGGAGGGGTCTGGGAATCCGGATTTTAAACCGGCATTTGCTTCTCCACCTCCCCCACTCCAGGTGATTCTTAGGATCTGCAAGTTTGGGAAACAGCCCAAGCCCTGAGGCGACGCAGCCGCTCCCTGGGCCTTCCATGACCAGCTGGCGCTGTCCCCAGGGGCCCTGGGGTCCCAGGCGAGCTCGCGGGGCGGGGCCGGGTGAGCCGGCACCTCCCTGTGCGCAGCCCCGCCCCGGAGGCGGGGCCTCACCTGCCGCGGGCAGGTAGACAACTACCTGGTAACCGAGTCTGGCCCAGGAGGCTTGGGCGCGCGCAGCCATCCCGGGCCTCGCCGGGGACCGAGGGACGCAGGCAGCGCCTGCGCCCGCTCACCATGGTCGAGGGACGCGTCTCCAAGTTCCTGAAGAAACTCGGCTTCTCGGGCGGGGGCCGCCAGTACCAGGCACTGGAGAAGGACGAGGAGGAAGCCTTGGTGAGTCCGGGCGACCCCGCGCCGGGCGTGCGACCCGACCCCCCATCCCCTCCGTCGTAACCGTCCCCGACCCGAGACCCCGCGTTCGCGCTGCGATCCGCGAACTCGCCCTCCTCCCCTGGCTGTGAAAAGAAGCCTTCCTCACAGCAACCGCGCTCTCATCTGTGCTCTGGCGCGGGGAGCTCAGCATGGAACCCTCACGTGAACCCATTTTGCGGATGAGAAACTGACGCCGAGAGTGGTTAAGTATATTCCCTAAGTGGCACGGAACTAGGAAGTGACCTTCCTGGCTGGGAACTTAACCTAGGTTTCCCCGACTCCAGAGAACTCAAATTCCTGGGTCTCCAGACTTGGGCTGCTTTATGGATTTTTAAAACTTAACTTGGAAAATAAAATTAGACGGATGCAAAAAACAAAAGATTGCTGAAATGTTGTAGCAATAATAGAAGCAAAGTTGGAGCTAAGGGACCTCCCAGCCTCACTTCCTACCGTCAGGTGCTTTTAGAAAGCCACTCAGAGCTATATGCCTGCTTTGCAACCTCCAGGGGACCCTCTGGGATAAAGTAGCAGGGTGCCAGGGCAGGGCGGTTCATGAGGGAACAAAGTGGCAAAGCTGTCAAATAAAGCCCCTCCTGTTCCTTGGATTCTTGGAAACCAGGGGTGAAGCCAGGTTTGAGGGTGACCCAACACCCTTCTTTTTAGCTTCGCAAACAGAACTCCTTGCATGCTTTAAGGTCAGGGGGGTACTGAATTTCTGTAGAAGCGTTTCTCTGCACACCAGAGGGTCGTTGTACTTTTTTTTTTTTTTCGTTTACGCTTAAGCAGTAATTCAAAAATAACATTTCTGAACGAGTCTCCTGGGTTGCTAATGAGAAATATGACTTGCCGGTGGCCTTTTGACCAGTGAAAGGAAGCTTCAAAGGTAAACTTAACTTTTAATTAAAAAAAGAAATTAGCCGAAAAAATATTTGACTTAAAATTTTATTTTTTTCTCCCAAAGAATACTAATGGTCAAAACATTTTGTTTGTGAGATTAAGTATTCGTGCTTTTTTTAAAATAGTGTTTTGTGGTTTTTAAAAATAGTGTTTTATACATCCCTATTGATGTAAGAATTCTGGTGTTAGGGTGGTAGGCCACAGGACCACGTAAATAGCAGTTTTTGAACAGTCTTGATTTTTCTGAAGTGACGTGTTAATAATGATAGGATATAGAGTTCAATTAATTTGCTGTGATCCATTTCTCTACTTGTCTGATATGTTTTGCTAAAAGAGTTTGAAGTTTATTTGCCATCACAGGTTGCCTTTCCTACGTTGCCATTCCTGTTTTTTTCCTCTCCATCTTTCGATTTTTGCATCAGGCCAGGTATTTTTCAAACACTTCTGATGTGTAGTTGGTTACCATCAGGTTTCATAGGATGTCCAGGAATGCAGGTGCATGGATGATGTAACCTCAAGGGAGATGCTGGGGAGAGTCTGATCTCTGTGCCAGGTGGACACATCCCTCCAAAGCTTTGCAGAACAGTTCTCAAAGTTCCGACAGGTGTTCAGCCGGTCTGTCAGTGTGCTCTCCCACCTGGCTGTGGACCGGGGTGCTCTCAGCAGCATCCTGAGGCCCTGGGTGCATGACGATGGGCAGTGTGCAGTGCCAGGAGGAAGGTGATACCGGCACTGGCACCACAGGCCAGCTGAGAAAGAAGGCATGCTGTCTCAAGAGGCAGCCTTGTGCAAACCCAGGAAATGACAATGAAGATCGATGGGAAGCGTGAGGAGGGAGGGAGGTGGGGAGGCTGGGAGGCTGGGCGAGGCACTCACTTCCTGCCAAGTTGGCTTAGACCAGAACACCTCCTTTGCTATCATACTCAGGTCTTCTCGTTGGAACTCCTTTCTCCCAGGGTTTGGAAAGGAGGCAATATGTGTTGAGGTGATCACTTTTACAATAGTTGGAATTGTCTTTTTTTTTTTTTTGCGCTATTTCATACTAGTTTATCTAGGGGTTCCATTTTCACTCCTCAGTAGAACCGTCTTTTATGAGCACTAATTATATGCCACATCCAGAATGCCTGTAGGAGGCCTCTAAGCCCTCCCCTCCCCCAGCCACTTTGACCAGTTACCAGTTCTACTAGTGATTCTTACTGAGAACCTGCTGTGTCTTCTCTTGGGCCTCTTACCTCTAAGGTAAGTTTTACTCTCATCATGTGATCAATGAGGATGTGAGGCTCCTAGTGGGGCCACGTTCGTTTGCTCGGTGAGCGTTTCCTGGCAGCCAGTTTTGCCAAGCACTGAGGATACAGATGTGTACAAAACAGAGTTCATAAAGGAGGCCAACGGACAGCTGAGAAACCAGGAGATGCTTTATTTTGAGACCCAGTGGTCTTAGGTGCACTGGAGAATCAAAGAGAAGAGGACCAGACAGAGGACTGGTGGTTGAGAGGGGAACTGGAGACGACCCCATGTTAGAAGCACTAGAGACTGGATTTCAGCATTTCCAGGAATGGAAAGAAAGGTGTTTGATCCGGGCGCAGTGACTCATGCTTGTAATCCCCACACTTTGGAAGACTGAGGCAGGAGGGTCACTTGAACCCCAGAGTTCAAGATCAGCCTGGGCAACATAGCCAGATGCCATCTCTGCAAAAAATTAGGCGTGGTGGTGTGCACCTGTGGTCCTAGCTACTTACCAAGCTGAAGCAGGAGGATTGCCTGCACCTGGGAGGTCAAGGCTGCAGTGAGCTGTGATTATGCCACTGTGCTCCAGCCTGGGCAACAGAGTGAGACCCTGTCTCAAAACAAAACAACAACAAAAAGGTCTTTGCGAGGCCTCCTTAATTTAGTTACTAGAAAAAGCTTCTCACTGCTGACCTGAACGTTAAGGTAAGGAAGAGATTGGACCAGAAATTCCTGCTTCCTGGGTGACTCAGCGCCGACTCCGGGGAAAGCTGTCTCTGCCCCTCAGGGCTCCCATCTCTTAACTGAGGCAGGTATAGCCCCAGCCCACTGCCTTCCTGGCTGGCGAGCAGATTCATCCTTCTGGGCTCTCCAGGGTGAGGCTTGGATCCAACAGACGCATGTAGTGACCACCCATCCATTCAACTTAGATTCACGAGGGGGCTCCCTGTGTGTTGAGTGCTACCTGCTGGAGTTGGGGCTGATAAGGATGCACAGCTCCCTGCTCTTAGGTATCCCAACCGCGAGGCAGAGACAGGCACCCAGCAACAGTTCACTGTTTAATGCCGATGTGTAAGAGCTGGGAGAAAGACGTGATGTTTAAGATGAACAGGAGTGGCAAAGAGGGAGCTGGATGAAGGGCAGGGGTTGACAGCGAGTTCTAGACAAAAGACGGAGAGGCGTTGGGGGTGGTAGGACGAGCCTGCAGAGGAGGGTCATACGGAGCCTTGTCGGACCGTGGACTTTATCCCTGGAGCAGTGGGGGATTGTTGAACGGTTTTAAGTCAGGACATGACAGTCACTCATTTATTCCCAGATGGGCCAAACATTAGAACTGTGATAAAAAAACAGGCACAGTCAGATCTGTGTTTTTAAGAGATTACACTCGGTTACCGGAAAAGAGTATATGCCTGGGAATTCTGAGGCTCACAGATCATTAGTGTTTCTCAGAATTTAGCAACATGTGGGCATCTTCTTAAACGTACTGCAAGCCCACAGTGTTTTTGTTTTGTTTTGTTTTGTTTTTTCGAGACGGTGTCTCACCCTGTCACCCAGGCTGGAGTGCAATGGCATGATCTTGGCTCACTGCAACCTCCGCCTCCCAGATTCTCCTGCCTCAGCTTCCCGAGTAGCTGGGAATACAGGCGCCCACCACCATGCCCAGCTAATTTTTGTACTTTTAGTAGAGACGGGGTTTCACCATGTTGGCCAGGCTGGTCTTGAACTCCTGACCTCATGATCTGCCCGCCTCAGCCTCCCAAAGTGCTGAGATTACAGGCGTGAGCCACCGCACCTGCCAGTGTTGTCTTAAATGATTTGTACAAAAGTGTGACTTCAAGTAAGTGTAAGTATAAAACTGTAATAAACATAACTGTTTGCTTTATAACTCAATTACAAAGTCAAGTTCAATTTAGGCCGGTTGCGGTGACTCACGCCTGTTTTCCCAGCACTTTGGCAGGCTGAGGCGGGCGGTTCACTTGAGTTCAGCAGTTCAAGAGCAACCTGGCCAATATGGTGAAACCCCTCTTTACTAAAAATACAAAAATTAGCCAGATGTGGTGGCAGGCACCGGTAATCCCAGCTACTGGGGACGCTGAGGCAGGAAAATCCTTTGAACCTGGGAGGCGGAGGTTGCAGTGAGTCGAGGTCACGACACTGCACTCCAGCCTGGAAGACAGAGAAAGACTCCCTCTCAAAAAAAAAAATCAAGTCAAATTTATAATAAAATTATAAAGTACAAATAGAACAGCCTTATTTTGATATATTGGTGATGTCTATTAAAACTCAATCAGGCTGGGCATGGTGGCTCACGCCTGTAATCCCAGCACTTTGGAAAGCTGAGGCAGGCGGATCACCTGAGGTCAGGAGTTCGAGACCAGCCTGGCCAAAATGGCGAAACCCCGTCTCTACTAAAAATACAAAAATTAGCTGGGTGTGGTGGTGGGTGCCTGTAACCCCAGCTACTCAGAAGACTGAGGCAGAAGAACTGCTTGAATGCAGGAGGTGGAGGTTGCAGTGAGCCAAGATTGCGCCACTACACTCCAGCCTGGGTGACAGAGCGAGCCTCCATCTCAACAACAAGAACAACAACAAAAGAGACTGGAAATCAAAGCCTTCTTTGAATCTCATCTCGAAATGAGATCTCATAACTTCTGCCATATTCTATTCATTTGATGCAAGTCTAGCTCCAGTCTACACTCAAAGGGAAGGGGTTCCACAGGCCATGGGTACTGGGAGGGACTGATGGCTGGGGACTGCCTTAAAGGCTGCCCATTGGAATAGTAGAAAGAAACACTTCCTTAAATGACATCATTCACGTTAAAAAAAAAAATCCAGAACCACATCTGACATGTCATCTGCTCACTACTTATCTAGTTTTGTTAGTGTTTTCATTCATCATGAGTTCTGTTCTTTAAACTCTTTTGGACTTTTGATTTTGAAAATACTGATGCTAAGAATGTCTGCTAACGTGTGTATGTACAAAATGACATTTACATTTGTCAGGAATTTGTTTGCTAGTTTCGGATAATCAGACTCAAACTCAAGTCCAACTGCCAGCAAGCAGCCTGCGAATGCCAATTTTAAGGCTGTCATCTGATAACCGTAGAACTGGCTCGTTCACTTGACGATACTGTTGGGCGTTGTTGAAAGATATTTCTTCCTTTGGTATCTATTTGTATTTACTACTACGCTTGGTGCTCATTGGCTGTGCCAGCTGCTATGTACAAAGACTGGATTCATGTAAGGCACCTGCTTGCAACGTGACTACACTTCTCAGTATTTAGGTATCTTAGAGTTTTCTCACGGATTCCACAATTGCGCGCTGTGCGATGACTCAATTCTCCTGCTAACCTTTCTCTCTGAGCCATTGAAGCTTTCAGTGTGTGTCAGCCTTCACTGGGACACTACAGTGTGTGCTGTGATCGTTGTCTTGGATGCAAATATGCACACTGGTGTTATGTCACAGTCCTTAGCTGTAAGTTGCCGCCCACTCGAGAAGGTCTGTGTTGATCAGACAGTCATTGAAACACATATTCAAGGTTAATAAGTTCTCAGAAAACTTGAAGGCTCTTGAGAATACGTCTGAAGATGGCATCCCGGAAACCCTGCCCCCAATCCTAATGTGACAAGCTTTTTTTTAATAAGGGTAAAGAATCCTAGAGTCCCAAACTCCTAGGGAGAGGAAACTAGAAGGAACTTCCAGTGTGTTAAATGGTTGCTGCTTGGTGGCCATCATATTAGGGGTGGGGACTGGGAGCTGATGGGGGGGTCCTGTGTTTTTCATTTGTGTGCACACAAGTTGTTTGTAGATTGGGTATTTCTCCTAAAGCAGAGGCCATCTGGATGAGAACACAGGCAGCTGCTATATCTTCAAGGGTTGACATTCAGCTGCTATTTCTCTTTCAGGGAAAAAGAAATACAAGTTATGAAAGACCCAAGAGTTTGGGTTTTATTCCCACCCTACCTAATAATCTATCAAAAAGGAGAGAAAGGGAATTAGCAGAAAGCTTATTCAGGGACTTCAAAAATCATATAGAGTATTTAGATGAAACTGTCCAAGTTAGATGTTGAGAAGGATGGTATTTGGATGGTTGTTTGAGGGTTAATATAGGCACCTGGTAAAAAGGACTTGTCTCATATCAGATACGATGAAAACAAATACTTTAAAACAAGAAATGAGATATTCAAAACATTAAAAAATGCCCATGAGTAGATGTTTGTTTACACATATTCTGGGATATCTAGATAGCAGAATTCTCACAGGCACTGAAACAGATGCTGTAAAGCATATGTAATGACACAGTGGACGGCTATGATTCTATCTAATGTTTTTAACATGAAAAACGTCAAACAGAGGCCGGCGCAATGGCTCACTCCTGTAATCCCAGCACTTTGGGAGGCCCAGGTGGGTGGATCACTTGAGGTCAGGAGTTTGAGACCAGCCTGACCAACATGGTGAAACCTCGTCTCTACTAAAAATACAAAATTGGCCGGGCGTGGTGGCACGTGCCTGTAATCTCATCTACTTGGGAGGCTGAGGCAGAAGAATCACTTGAATCGGGGAGGCAGATGTTGTAGTGAGCCAAGATCATGCCACTGCTCTCCAGCCTGGGTGACAGAGCAAGAATCTGTCTAAAAAAAAAAAAAAGGAAAAAAAAAAAGAAAAATGTCAAACATACAGAAAAACAGAAGGACTAGACAGCTGTCTGCTCACCCACGTGGATTCCACGATTCTTTTGCCATCTTTGCCCTGCATGAAGCATCCTTCAGTGGAAACAGGTGGTTGTAATTTCTTTTGGAAGAAAACAAACTTTTACAATGTGCAGAGAATAAAATGTGGAAAAAGATCATTTTGAGCAGCATTTTTATCTTGGGATGACAAATTTTCTTCTTTGTAATCTTGTGCATTTTCCAAATTTCCAGCCACAAATATGGTTTAATTTTGTAACCAGAAAAAAAGGAGATGTGAAAAATAAAGAGGAAGTTTGAACAAAAGAAGGGGAGAGAAAGGATTGTGGGTTTTTAGGTCTGTGTTGCCTTTCTGGGCTGGGTGGGCGTAGCTGGCTGGGAGTGGTGCTGTAAACAGCATTATTAGGCAAGAATCCAGATCCCCAGGGGTGGTGGTGTATGAGCGGCGCCAGCCCAGCACTTCGGGTGCCAGTCGGAGAAAGAGGTGGATGGGACAGGGGTCTGTACGTGGCCATTTGGGGGCTCCCACAACCCCTTGGGGCTTCCCAACACAGAGATACGTAGTTTGGGTCAGCATATTTGAGACTTCCACAGGGGAGTTTGGAACGACCAAGGGCAGGGAGGAAAGGTCTCTGGTTCAAGGAAGGCAGGTGAGGTGATGAGGTTGCCATGAGGGCAGGACTGGCTACAGAATTTGTGGGGCAGACTGCCAATAGCAGGAAGACACTTGCTTCTGTCTTCTATGATGTCTCCCTTGACTGTCCTCGTGAGTTCCACTTGCTATAGATTATTGGTTTCCACCACACAAGGGATTACTACTGGGTGAGTGTAGACCAAGTGTATTCAACCCAGAGCCCGAGATAGCTTTGAATGCAGCCCAACACAAATTCGTCAACTTTCTTAACACATTATGAGATTTTTTTTGCAATTTTTTTTTTTTAAGCTCATCAGCTATCATTAGTGTTAGTGTATTTTATGTGTGGTCCAAGACAATTCTTCTTCCAATGTGGCCCAGGGAAGTCAAAAGATTGGACATCCCTTGTGTAGACCCTGCCAGGCGTCCCCCATCGGGGAGGGCAGTCATGGTCACTGGGTGGAGGGGAGAGATGCCAAGTTGCAGGAATACATTGTCCCATGGGGCTAAATTTCCACATACACATTCAGATCCAATGATTATGCATTTCAAGATGGCACCTGTGGAGCATGAAGCCTCAAGCCCAACACCTGTCCTGCATGGGGATCTCTGTGCAATTGCACTGGCCTCATGCCCATGAGGCTGGCCCTGCTGAAGGGTTTTTGTTGGAGAGGAAACATCCAATCGATACCTCCCCTGTGGACTGTCGGCGATTCTTCTGGATTGTCCTGGGGTTAACCTGGATCTGTGGACACTTCAGAGGCTAATAATCCCAGCACCTCTCGTCTCTAAGGCATCTCACATGATGGTGATAAGAACACGGGAGACTTAGTAGTGGAAGTCGTGTGCTAAGACTGAGTGAGTAGTGGAAGCCGTGTGCTAAGTCTCAGTGAGTAGTGGAAACCGTATGCTAAGTCTTAGTAGTGGAAGTTGTGTGCTAAGTCCTAGTAGTAGTGGAAGTCATGTGCTAAGTCTTAGTAGTAGTGGAAGTCATGTGCTAAGTCTTAGCAAGTAGTGGAAGTCATGTGGTAAGCGGGAGCTGGTGGGAGCTTTCAATCCAGATCACCTGTCTTCCCTCTCACTGCCTGGTAAGGTGGAGTGGGCCGGAGAGGCATCTTTGTTGTCAATGAATGTGAATTCCAAAGGTGTCCAGCCAGCTGCCCTTGCTAGAGACTCCACTTCCTCACAGCTCATGCGTTGTCTCAGTTCTGGAGGCCAGAAGTCCAAGAGCAAGGTGCCAGAGGGTTGGTTCCTCCAGAGGTCTCTCTGCTTGGTTTACACATGGTCGACTTCCCCGTGTCTTCATACGGTTGTCCTCTGTGCATGTCTGCATCCTAATCTCCTTTTGTGTGGACACCAGTCGTATTGGATAAAGGCCCCACCAATGACATCATTTAGCTGTAATGACCTCTTTAAAGGCCCCATCTCTAAATACAGTCACTTTCTGAGGATATGGGGTGTGGGGTTTAGGGCTTCAGCCCGGGGATCGTCGGGGGATTGGACAACTCAGTCCAACACCAGGTTCTGTGTAGAAATTGACTTGAAAGGTATTTTTTTCTTTGAGGAGCTGTGGGCCACTAGGAGAAAATGTGTAATTGTGTCTTGAGGCTACAGCCCCTCTGGAAATGCTTATCACATCTGCCGTCTGCCCCAAGTCCTCAGGAGATGCGGGGATGGTGCCCCTCTAGCTGGGCCATATTCCTATGACCTTCCCTAAGACTTCCCTGTGGCCTGTTGGAGAGAGGAGAGCTCAGCAGAGGATGTGTTGTTTGGCCCACCTTGAAACTCAAGTGCAGAGACAGGGAAGAGAAGGGCCCAAGATCTGTGATTCCAGAGACCCAGGGGGAAGAGATGACAGGCAGGCACTGCACCTCACTTTCCTAAGCCAAACCAAGGACGCCGACTTGCAGGCTAACTAGAACTGCTTATTTCACCCTCATGCACTTCTCAGGACCCTCCCCATCTTTGCCTCTCCAGCTGGACCGAATGTGGGGGCTCTGGGTGTAGGGGAAGGAGTGTTGACCTGAGCAGTCACTCTTAACTAAGAGCCGTTGGTATAGGGCAGACAGGGCCCATCCGTTGTCGGCCATGTGGATTTAGGCAGATGTAATAATCTCTCCACATTCATGTGTCCTGGTGTGAAAGTGGAGGTGTTGGGTGCAAGAATGGAGGGCAGCGCTGGATTCCGCTTCTGACTGCTAGGTTCCTCCTCCCCCTGGCTTTTTGTGGAAGCTGTGTTGGGTAACAGATCTAAGCATTCTACAAAGTTCCCCTCATTACGCGTCCCTCAGTGAATGTTAGTAATCAAAAAAGAGTAAGTGAGGGAAGGTGTTTAAAACTATCTGCACAATACCTTGTTCACAAGATGATGATGTTTTTAAGAATCCAGCCCTGCCTTGCTTTGACCTTGGGTCATGTGCTAGGGCGCTGTGTCCATAGAAAGCGCTCAGTGGTAGGGGCAGGACCGACTAGGTGATTGTCAGGCTCAGTGCAAAACGGCCCCCTCCTTGAAAAATGACTAAGAATCTCAAGAAGGCGGCAGCAGAGATTGAGCAGAGTGCAGGCTGCCGTGGACACATGAGACCATGAACGTGGAGCTGGCCCTGGTCGCGAGGTACCTGGCTGGAGACACCAGTGAGCTCTTGCTGTTTGGGGTTCTGTTTTTCAGCCTGTACTCCAGCCACTCCTGTGGCCCTCACCTACTTTTTTTTTTTCAACTTTTATTTTAAGTTTCGGGGTGCAGGGTACACATGCAGGACGTGCAGGTTTGTTACATAGGTAAACATGTGCCGTGCTGATCTACTGCACAGATCATCCCATCACCCAGGAATTAAGCCCAGCATCCATTATCTCTCCCCTTCCCTCCCCTCCCCTCCCCTCCCCTCCCCTCCCCTCCCCTCCCCTCCCCTCCCCTCTCCTCACCTCCCCTCCCCTCCCTTCCCCTCACCTCCGCTCCCCTCCCTTCTCCCCTTTCCCCTCCCCTCCCCTCCCCTCCCCTCCCCTCCCCTCCTCTCTCCTTCCCTTTCCTTTCCTGATAGGGTCTTACTCTGCCATCCAAGCTGGAGTGCAGTGGTGCAATCATGGCTCACTGCAGTCTCAATCTTCCTGGGCTGAAGTGATCCTCCCACCTCCCGAATAACCGGGAATCCAAGCACACAACCGTGCCTGGCTGATTTTTGAACAGGTGGGGTTTTGCTGAGTTGCCTAGGCTGGTCTTGAAGTCCTGGGCTCAAGAGATCTGTCCATCGCAGTCTCCCAAAGTGTTGGGATTACAGGCGTGAGCCACTATGCCTGGCTGATTCTTTCTTTGGATGACATGTCCTCCAAGTGTGGGCTGGGGACCAATAGCGTGAGCATCACCTGGGAGCTTGCCAGAAATGCAGAATCTCAGGTTCCACCCTGGAACTACAGAATCAGAAACTCTGGGCTGGGTCCCAGCAATCTGAGAGTCAGCAAGCCCCGCCGGGGTGTTCTGAGGCTCCCTGGAGTCTGAGCACTGCTGCTCTGGATGATTAGCTTCTCTGCGTGTCTCAGATCCATCCTCCTGTTTGCAGGCCCCTTGCAGATACTAGAGACAAAAGAGTGAGCAAAGCGCTGATCCTCCTGGGTGGGGCTCATGTTCTGGTGGGGAAGGAAGATGTCTATCAAATAATTCCTCCAGTGAGTACATAATTACACACTGAGATAAGCCCCGGGAAGGAAAGCAGAGCATGTAAGAAAGAAGGTAGGCGTGGCCTGGGTGTGGGTGATGGGTGGGAATGCTACTGTGAAAGTCCAGTGCCATCTGGGAAGACTTCCTGGAGGAGGTGGCAGGAAGTCAGAGAACTAAGCCTTGCATTTGGGCTACACGTACTCCTGCATTTATTATTTTTATTTTTTATATCAGCCACATTTGGCATGCCCTGGAGCCTACAGCCTGACCTGCAGTAGATTTCAGGAAAGATAGCTGGCCCCCCTCCCCTGTGATCTGGGAGGTGCCTGTTCCCCAGGGAAAGTCTATAAATAGCCAGTGTCCTTCAGCAACACCTATCTCACCAGGCCTTCTCCTCCTTCTGCTCCCTCCCCCAGATATCAGCATATTGAAATTTGAGTGACAGTTTTGCCTTCACTTATTATTGAATTCTGCTAATAGTAGTTGCTGTTTATCTACTATCTTGTGTGAACCAGGAATTGTATGTTTTTTCTTTTTTCTTTCCATTTTTCCTTCCTTGTTTTCCTGTCTAAACTTGTCTTAGTTTTTTTTCATAAACCATAAATAAAAATTGGCACAATTTAAAATTCCTCCTTCAGTCCCCACTTAATGGATCCTTATTTCCCCCCTTGACTTGGGGTTGGGGGAGGCGGAGGGAGGAAGGTCCTGTTTGTTTCTGATCAGTTTGCAGTAATCAGGTCACTGTTTGGGTGTTCTTGGCCCCTTTTCTGTGCAAGTCTAGAGAGGCTGCAGGATTGTGGTTAAGAGCACGGAAGTCTACAGCCCAGGCTGCCTGGATGCAAATTCTAGTTCTGCCACTTGCCAGCTGGGAGACCTTGGGCAAACTTAATTTTCCCTGCCTCTGTTTGTTCTTCTGTACAATGGGGTAGTAACTAACTGTACATACATCAGCGGGTCTGTTGTGGAATGGAGTCATTTAATACGCATCAGGCATGTAGGGTAGCACCTGGTCATGGTGATTTTTATTAGCAATAATTATTTAATTATAAGTAATTATTATTATACAACTACAGGCTGGGCTTGGTGGCTCACACCTGTAATCCCAACACTTGGAGAGGCCGAGGCGGGCAGATCATGAGGTCAGGAGTTTGAGATCAGCCCGGCCAACGTAGTGAAACCCCATCTCTACTAAAAATACAAAAATTAGCCGCGTGTGGTGACATGTGCATGTAATCCCAGCTACTCAGGAGGCTGAGGCAGGAGAATTGCTTGAACCTAGGAAGCGGAGGTTGCACTGAGCCAAGATCATGCCACTGCACTCCAGCCTGGACGACAGACAAAACTGTCTTGAAAAAAAGAAAAAATACTAAAAAAAAAATTATACAACTACATAAGTGTCTTTTCCCTCATTGATTCACACTGGGCACACTATTCTGCCCACTCCACGCTCCCATATTCCTACAGTGTATGTGGTTCAACACATCTTCAATGGTGGTGTAGGCATTTGTATTTAACCTGTATCCTGCCGACAGTTAGTTGGTTTCCTTTTTTGATTTTTAGAACAATGTTATAATGAACATATATGGATATACCATATTGTTTTGAATCCTTACAAAAATCCCTGTAGAAATCTGAGGGCTAGAAAATGAAGTAACTTGCCCAGGGTCACACAGCTCTTCATGGAATTGGGCCCAGGGCTGCCCGAATTCTGAGCTCGAGTCCCCTGGACTCCTTGTCAGTGTTAGGAATATCTCTGCTTCAAATGCATTCTTCTTTTTTTTAGAGTTCTGGGATACATGTACAGAACGTACAGATTTGTTACATAGGTATACACATGCCATGGTGGTTTGCTGTACCCATCAACCCGTCATCTACATTAGTTATTTCTCCTAATGCTATCCCTCCCCCAGCCCCACACCCCCTGACAGGCCCTGGTGTGATGTTCCCCTCACTGCGTCCATGTGTTCTCATTGTTCGACTCCCACTTATAAGTGAGAACATGCGGTGTTTGGTTTTCTGTTCCTGTGTTAGTTTGCTGAGAATGATAGTTTCCAGCTTCATCCATGTCCCTGCAAAGGACATGAACTCATCCTTTTTTATGGCTGCATAGTATTCCATGGTGGACATGTGCCACATTTTCTTTATCCAGTCTATCATTGATGGGTTTCAAATGCATTTTTCACAGAAACCTCCCCACCGTGTTTTAAGAACAGTTGGATTGACTTGACTCATGCCTCCCAATCCCCTCCCTTTTGCCATCGGGTCAGTCCTGGGGCAGGATGGGCACCCAGGTTCCTCCTGGCATGGGGGCTGATCTGTTTAGCTCAACACCATTGCAGCCAGGGCTCAAAGGCTGACCATAGGAATGGCCAAGCCATGGCCAGATGTGGTGGCTCATGCCTGTAATCCCAGCACTTTGGGAGGCTAAGGCGAGAGGATCACTTGAGGTCAAAAGTTTGAGACCAGCCTGGCCAACATGGCGAAACCCCGTCTCTACTAAAAATGTGAAACATTTAGCCAGGCATGGTGGCAGGCGCCTGTAGTCCCAGCTACTTGGGAGGCTGAGGCACCAGAATTGCTTGAACCCAGGAGGCAGAGGTTGCAGTGAGCTGAGATCTTTTTACTGCATTCCAGCCTGGGCGACAGAGCAAGACTCCATTTCAAAAAAAAAAAAAAAAGGAAAGAAAGAAATGGCCAAGCCAGGAGGAAGAGCTGCCTCTCTTCCTGGACCATCCAGGCAAAAGCAGCCTCAGGAGAGACAGGCAAGAGTCTACAGCTGGAGACAGAGGTGTGCCTCCTCTCCCAATGACATGCTGGGATCCAGCACTGGGCCTGCCCTGGAGCAAAGCTAGAGGATTCCTGGGAACCACTGTCCTTGTCATCTTGGGCACAGCTCAGTGGGCTACTGCTTTCTGCTGCTCAGGCCACAAGCAGGTCCACTAGGAACCAGCCTCACTGTCCTGAAACTGAGTGTGAATCAGTGCCAGGGAGGCCCAGGTGTGTGTCTAGAGGCAGAGATGTGGGCTGGCAGGAAAGCCTGCATCAAACCCTCACTCTACACTCACCTGCCGTGACCTTGGGCAAAGCTCTCAAATCCAGGGCCTTGGTTTGCCCATCCAACAAAATGGGCACAGCACCTGCCAACTTGAACTTTTGGTCAGATAGACGAGCGAAGGTGCACGTGGTGACAAGCAGCCGTGTCTGGTCCATAGTACGTGCTCAGCCAATGCGGGCTGAACTCGAATATAGGAATGAACCTGTTTCTTCCCAGCCATACCATTATTCTGGAATCATTTCTTCACTTATTGTCTGGAAATAATTTCAAATGGACAGAAAAGTTGTAAGAAGATGATAGCATAAAGCCATTTGCACATCCTTCCTCCAGGGTCTCTCAGCATCGTTCGTACATTCCTACACTGGCTGTATTGTCCTCAGCCTCACCGCCCCAATTTAGGCATAAATTGCAGACATGATACTCTGTTATTTCTGAATACATCTGTGTGTGTGTGTGTGTGTGTGTGTGTATGTGTGTGTGTGCTGGTGGTGGGGGTGTTGGTTGTTTTTTTTTTTTTTTTTTTTGAGACAGCGTCTTTCTCTTGTCATCCAGCTGAGAGCAGTGGCACAATCTCAGCTCACTGCAGCCTCCAACTCTCAGGCTCAAGCGATTCTCCAACCTCAGCCTCCCCAGTAGCTGGGACTACAGGCATGTGCCACCACACCCAGCTAATTTTTGTATTTTTGTAGAGACTGGATTTCACCATGTTGCCCAGGCTGGTCTCGAACTCCTGAGCTCAAGCAATCCTCCCGCCTCAGCCTCCCAAAGTGTTGGGATTATAGGTGTCAGCCACTGTGCCCAGTCTATTTTCTTTAAGTGACAATCTTCAGTAATCACAACAGAGTCCAAAAATCAAGAAATGAATATCTACGCAACATGACAGTCCAGTCCACAGGTTCCAATCAGCGTTGTCCCTGTAACAGGGAAAGGATGTGGCTCTTAGTTGCAGTGTCCCCCTGGTCTCCTGTGTGGAACACTCCTGTGGGTTTTCCTTGTCTTTTGTATTCTCGACCTTTTTAGAGATTCCAGACTCAGATTCCAGGCCCAGGGACATCATAGGATGTCCCTTGATTAGAGTTTGTCTAATGTTTCCTTGGGATTTGGCTCAGGTTACGCACTTCTGGAGAAAGCCTTGTGGCCTGATACTGTGTCCTCCTTAGTACATGGTACTGAGAGGCCCACCCAGCTATTTGTCTCGTTACTGGTGGTGGTAACTTTTGCCCCTTGGTTAAGACAGCATCTGCCAGGTTTCCCTTAATTAAAGCTATTATTTTCTCCTTTTTAATGATTAAGTATTTTACGAAGAGACATGTTGAGACTGTGTCAGTATCTGATTCTCATTTTCACTCATTAAGTTTGGCATGCATGGACAATGCTTGGCTGAATGGATTACTATCACACTGTTTGCTGAATGGTGATTTTCTAATTCCGTCTACATTAGTCCCTTCTCACACTGCTATAAAGAAATACCTGAAGCCAAGCGTGGTGGCTCATGCCTGTAATCCCAGCACTTTGGAAGGCCAAGGCAGGTGGATCACTTGAGGTCAGAAGTTCAAGAGCAGCCTGGCCAACATGGTGAAACCTGGTCGCTACTAAAAATATAAAATTAGCCGGGCTTGATGATGCATGCCTGTAATCCCAGCTACCTGGGAGGCTGAGGCAGGAGTATAGTTTGAACCCAGGAGGCGGAGGTTGCAGTGAGCTAAGATTGTACCGCTGCACTCCAGCCTAGGTGACAGAGTGAGACTCTTTCTCAAAAAATGCACACATGAAAAGAAGAAATACTTGAGACTGAGTGATTTATACGGATAAGAGGTTTGCTGGGCTCACAGTTCTGCAGGCTGTACAGGAAGCACAGTGGCTTCTTCTGGGAAGACCTCAGGAAGTTTCCAATCATGGTGGGAGGCAAAGGAGCAGCGAAGTGTGTTACATGGTGGAAACAGGAGCAAGAGAGAGAGCAGGGGGAGGTGTCTCATGCTTTTAAATGACCAGATCTCATGAGAAGTCACTCACAATGGTGAGGACAATACTAAGGGGATAGTGCTAAACCATTCATGAGATATCTGCCCCCATGATCCAGTCACCTCCCACCAGGCCCACCTCCAACATTAGAGATTACAATTGGACATGAGATGTCAGGGGGAACACAGATCCAAACAATATCACCACCATCATCATCATTCTCCCTCATTTACGGTCTTCTATAAGGAAGAGCTTTCTCTTCTCCCTGTTGACTTGGTCATTTATTCATTGATATCAGTAGGAATGCAAGGACTCTGTATTAGTCCATTCTCATGCTGCTATGAAGAAATATCCAAGACTGAGTAATTTATAAAGAAAAGAGGTTTCATTGACTCACGGTTCCACATGTCTGGGGAGGCCTCAGGAAACTTACAGTCATGGCGGAAGGCACCTCTGCACAGAGCAGCAGGAGAGAGAATGAATGCTGAGCAAAGGGGGAAGCCCCATATGAAACCATCAGATCTTGTGGGAACCCACTCACTCTCATGAGCATGAGGAAACTGCTCCCACCATCTAATCACCTCCCATGAGGTCTCTTCCCCAACATGTGGAGATGACAATTCAGATTACAATTCAAAATGAGATTTGCATGGGGACACAGAGCCAGGCCATATCAAAGTCCTAGTTGATTAAATATGTTATGATTTGTTACTATCAATATTTATTTTGATGCTTGATTGCCTTAATTTGGCCAATGGGAACCCCTTCAAGGTGGCTGCCATGTCCTCTTGACATTTTTTCCATTATTCTTTGAACACTTCTCTTTCTGGCATAATGAGAAACTTCAGCTTCATTTTGTACTTTCTGTACCTTGGCCCTGGAAAAAGCCATTTCTCCCAGGATCCTTGGCTCTTTTTACCGGAAGAATTATATTTAGAAAGCAAGATCTGGTAGTCTGTGTTCATTGTTACTGGGTGCCATGGCTCCTGGGCCCTCTCAGTGGAGGGGGTGTAAGTGTGCGTATGTTGTGAGATCTATATTTAGTTTTATATCTGTCTGTCTCTATATCTCCATATATTCCAGCTCAATAAATACCACAGGGTCTGTGCCAGCTCTTTGTATATTTTTAATTCTTTTCACTAACAGTAAGAACACCGGCTACCATTACCATTAGTATATTTCCTTATTGCACAATTTCCCTGTATGTAACCCATCTCCTCACCTTGCCAACAAGTGCATTGGCCACCACTCTGCCCAGCCGTCTCCTCTTGGCCTGAATGCACTGGCCACCCTTGAGCAAGGTTCATACTCCAAGTATCTCACTTTGTCCTCTTGCTAGCTCCTTGCTCACTGGTGTCACACTACCACTGCGTATGCACAACAGACGCACACAGGTAGTACCCAGAAAGGACTTCAGGGGCTGGAAAACATCTCTGAAGCCCCTCTTGACCTGAGGCTGAAATTTCAGAAGCCCTTCCTCACATCAATGCTAGCAGCGAGGTATCATCATTCCCATCTTAAAGAGGAGGAAACTGTGATTCAGAAAGGTCCAGGGGCTTGCTGAGGGTCACACAGCGTAGGTGGGGGGAGCCAGACTAGGCCGAGTCTGGGCCTGGTGATGTCTCCTCTACCCTGTGGCTGCATTTAGGGTTTTTGTTTGTTTGTTTGTTGTCTCTAACATTAAAAAATAGGCAGGCCTTTCTGAGTTCTCTTGCAATGTTCTTCCCCATTTTCCCACATGGTGTTAAGCTTGATTGTCGCCACTCACCTGCCCAGCACCTGTGGGCAGTGGGGTTGGGGGTGCAGATCTGAGGGAAAGATAACCCCAGATCAAGTTCCACTTCTGAGCACATTTGGGCACTCGTATCTCCTGGAAAGCTTGCATGTGAATGGTCACAGCAGTGTCCTATATAAAAGCCCAAACTGGACCGGGCGCAGTGGCTCGTGCCTGTAATCCCAGCACTTTGGGAGGCCGAGGCGAGTGGATCACCTAAACTCAGGAATTCAAGACCAGCCTGACCAACATGGTGAAACCCGTCTCTACAAAAATTTGCCAGGCATGATGGCAGGTGCCTGTAATCCCAGCCCCTCAAGAGGCTGAGGCAGGAGAATCACTTGAACCAGGGAGGCGGAGGTTGCAGGGAAGCGGAGGTTGCAGTGAGCCGAGATTGTGCCATTGCACTCCAGCCTGGGCGACAGAGCGAGACTCTGTCTCAAAAAAAAAAAAAAAAAACTGGACACAAAATGCCAGCCACGTGCACGTACTTAAACAAACTGTGGCATAGCCATGAAGCAGCATACTTAGAATACTATAGAGCAGCAAAAGAGAATGAGTGGCCTGTCCCTGGTGGTCTAGTGGCTAGGATTCGGCGCTTTCATCGCCGCGGCCCGGGTTCGATTCCCGGTCAGGGAATTGTTTTGCACTGGCCGCCCTCCCGCAGGAATCTTCCTTCACTACGCTGTCAGCCGGCCTGCTCCAAGGGCCAGAGGCAGAACAGTCTCCGCAGCGAGGGGCAAACCCGGGCGAAGGAGGGCAAGTCCTGGTGGACCACCTTCAGGACACACCGCTCCTATTAGCCGGGCGCGGTGGCTCACGCTTGTAATCCCAGCACTTTGGGAGGCCGAGGCGGGTGGATCACGAGGTCAGGAGATCGAGACCACGGTGAAACCCCGTCTCTACTAAAAATACAAAAAAAATTAGCCGGGCGTGGTGGCGGGCGCCTGTAGTCCCAGCTACTCGGAGAGGCTGAGGCAGGAGAATGGCGTGAACCCGGGAGGCGGAGCTTGCAGTGAGCCGAGATCGGGCCACTGCACTCCAGCCTGGGTGATAGAGCAAGACTCCGTCTCAAAAAAAAAAAAAAGAGAATGAGTGGCAGTTATTCATGGAAAGGCACCGGTGAAGCTCACGGCCTTTTCCCTTCTCCAAGGTTGCGGCCCCTCAAGGATGGGACCTTGCTGGGTTGGGCCTTGAATGCGTGTCCCAAGAGAGCCCTTCTCAGACAGCTCTGGGTACATTTTAGAATATTAGAATCGCCTGGGGGACTGGGTGTGGTGGCTGATGTCTGTAATCCCAGCACTTTGGGAAGCTGCGGTGGGGGGATTGCTTGAGCCCAGGAGTCCAAGGCCCAGCCAGCCTGGGTGACATAGTGAGATCCCATCCCTATTTTTTTTTTTTTTTTAAATAGAAGCACCTGGGGGCTTGTGGAGCCCCTATGGCCTCACTCATCTGCTGGTCTCGGGCGAGCCCACAGCAGGTGTGTTTTTATAAGAACCAGAAGCAACTTTTGGCCAGGCGGGCGCGGTAGCTCACGCCTGTCATCCCAGCACTTTGGGAGGCCGAGGTGGGTGGATCACCTGAGGTCAGGAGACCAGCCTGGCCAAATGGTGAAATCTTGTCTCTACCAAAAATACAAAAATTAGCTGCGCATGGTGGCAGGTACCTGTAACTCCAGCTACTCGGGAGACTGAGGCAGGAGAATGGCCTGAACCCGGGAGGCAGAGGTTGCAGTGAGCCAAGATCATGCCACTGCACTGCAGCCTGGGTGAAAGAGCGAGACTCTGTCTCAAAAAAATAAAAAAAGAAAGAAAAGAAAAACTAGTATCAACGTTTGAACACATCAGTCAGAGTCCTCTATAGAACTTGCTGGAACACAGACTGTCCGCCCACCCCTAGGGCTTCTGAGGTAGTAGGCCCAGGATAGGGCCTGAGTATCTGCATTTCTAACAGTTTCCAGGTGATGCTGGCCTGAGGCCCATACTCTGAGAATCCTGGGCTAAGATAAAACTAGAGAATACCCAGATCTGTGCCTTGGGAGAGAACGACAGAGGAGCCTTGGAAAGAAGGAAGCATCTGCCTGAGTGTGGCTTATTTGGGAGTGTGTCTCCAATGTCACCTTTGTCGGGAAGCCCACTGGATTGCTGTGTTCTTGTGTCATTGTGACTCTTGCGTTGATTCTCTCCAAAGGCATCGGTCCCAATAATTACATACCCTATACTGTGAAATTCTTTTTTTTGTTTTGTTTTTGTTTTTTGAGATGGAGTCTCGCTCTGTTGCCAGGTTAGAGTGCAGTGGTGCAATCTTGGCTCACTGCTACCTCCGCCTCCTAGGTTCAAGCGATTCTTGTGCCTCAGCCTCCTCAGTAGCTGGGGCTACAGGTGGGCACCACCAGGCTCGGCTAATTTTTGTATTTTTAGTAGAGATGGGGTTTCACCATGTTAGCCAGGATGGTCTCGATTTCTTGACCTCGTGATCCGCCCAAAGTGCTCGGATTACAGGCATAAGCCACCCCGCCCGGCCTATATTGTGAAATTCTTGAAGGATTGGGGCTGGAGGATTCACTAGGCCAGGGGCTCACTCTGCCTCTTCTCTTTCCCTGAAATCCCCAGGGGCCAAGTGCTTTCCACAGCCTAAGGCATTTGGGATTCCCACATGAGCCGTTTTCTTGTTCTTCTCAGCACCTTCACGCCTGTTCTTCCCTCAGCCCAGAAGACCCCCTCATTCCAGTACCTCTCTCAACCGCTTTCTCACAATTCCTGGGTGCCTTTCTAGATCCCCCGCAGTCTGCCCTGGGGCCCGCCCATCTCCTTCGTGGTTAGCTGCACCCCAGCAGGGCACCACCACGTGAGTTTTGAGCATCTCTCGGCTTGTTCATGCCTCTGGTGTCGTCAGATGTACACAGGACACACAGTCGTGGTTGAATTTCAAACAATAATTTAAGTGCACGCGTGTCCCATGTGGTACTCATGTGTGTGTGTATACTGGAAAATCATCCGGTATTTATCTAGAGTGCAAAGGTAATTGACATCTGTATTTTCGTTTCTTAAACGTAGCAGCCCTCTTCAGGCCCCTTGGTGTCCTCTAAGGACAAGGACTCCTGCTGTCCCCACCTCTGGTCACCGCTGTCACCCTAAGGCCCTCAGTGCTCCCTGGTGCTAGGCACTGTGCTGGGAACTTCACTCTCACTGTTTCCTTTTTTTTTTTTTTTTTTTTTTTTTTGAGATGGAGTTTAGCTCTGTCTCCCAGGCTGGAGTACAGTGGCGCTATCTCAGCTCACTTCAACCTCTGCCTCCTGGGTTCAAGCAATTCTCCTGCCTCAGCCTCCCGAGTAGCTGGCACTACAGGCATGTGCTATCACGTTAGACTAACTTTTTTTGTATTTTTAATAGAGACAGAGTTTCACCATGTTGGCCAGGCCGGTCTCGAACTCCTGACCTCAAATGATCCACCCACCTCGGCCTCCCAAAGTGCTGGGATTACAGGCCTGAGCCACCGTGCCTAGTTTCACTTTCCTTTATCCCACGGCAGCCCTGCAGACCCCAGCTGTTATACCCTTAGCCCCCCACATTCCAGGGGAGGAAACTGAGGCACGGGCTAGGCTTTGGTCAAATATGTTGAAGAAATGCATGTCTGCATAAGCCCTCTAACAGGGAAGATAATTAGGGTCTAATGCATTCCAAGTTCGCAATGAACCGTATCCCAGGGCTGGACGGGAGGGCGCCACAGCGGGGCTGGGCTGAGGGAGGCTGTTCGCCCGGAGGTGCCGCTGGCTCCCTTGCTCTGGAGTGAGCTCACAGCTCCAACTCACCTTTCAGCAAGGGCCATATGTGCACTTCGTGGTCCCCTCGGGAGCCTCTGGTAGGTTAAACATCAGTCCTGAGCTGCGCTTGTTTGGTGCAGCTTCTCTCAGAAGCGTTTCTCTTCTAGGCCGTTTCCTTAGGGCTAGGGAGGCTCCGCTCACCATCGCCCGTGTGGGTCTATCTGCAGCAGGCAAATAACATCTTGGGGGTTCCAAAGGAGGCACAGACACAGAAGATGGATGTGAAGTAGGCAGGACCATGACGTCCATAGAGACGGGAAACAGATGAGTCCTTCCAGGAGCTGGAAAGGGCGCGGGGAGCGCCTGCTTCCTGGGCACGGAATTTCCTCTGGCGGGCGGTGAAAGTGTTTGGCGATGAGTTCCACGTGGCGCTTGCACAACGTTGCGAACGTACTAGATGCACTGAACTGTATGCTCTGAAACAGTTAATTTTTTGTTATGTGGATTTCATCTTATAAAAAACTTTAAAAAAGAGAAGGGGCCGGGGATGGTGTCTTATGCCTGTAATCCCAGTACTTTGGGAGGCTAAGGTGGGTGTATCACTTGAGGTCAGGAGTTTGACACCAGCCCGGCCAAGATGTTCAAACCCCGTCTCTACTAAAAATACAAAAATTAGCCGGGCGTGGTGGTGGGCACCTGTAATCCCGGCTAGTCGGGTGGCTGAGGCAGGAGAATGGCTTGAGCCCAAGAGGCAGAGGTTGCAGTGAGCCAAGATCCCACCACTGCTGTCCAGCCTGCGTGACAGAGTAAGACTCAATCTCAAAAAAAAAAAAAAAAAAAAAAAAAAAAGAAGGGAAGCTTTGGTTCTGCCCAAATCAGTTGTGATGGAGAGGAGGAGAATTAGGGACACTCTCTGACCTTTACCAGGATGCGCCACTGTCATTACAAAAGGAACACTTGTGATTCACAGTGGACTGATGTCTACAAAGTTAAAAGAAGCTACAGCCTCGGACCCTTCAGCCCCCAGCCCTGGGGCAGCTACTGCCATCTCTCACATCTTCTGTGGACGCACATACGTGCTGTTATGGTCAAGGCGTGTCCTCCCAAAAACACGTTGACGCCCTCACCCCTGGTACCTGCGAGTGCAACCTTATTTGGAAATAGGGTCTTTATGCATGCAGTCAAATTAAAATGAGGTCACACTGGAGTTGTGTGGGCCCTAATCCAATGACTGGGGTCTTTATAAGAAGAGCAGAGAGAGACGCTTGGGAATACAGCGATGTGCTGGCGGAGGCACAGACTGCTGTGATATGTGCACACGCCAAGAACGCGGAAGATTGTCAGCCACCGCCAGAAACTGGGAGAGGAAGGAAAGATCTTGCCTGCAGGGTTCAATGGGAACGTGGCCCTGCCAGCATCTTGATTTCAGAGTTTTAGCTTCCAGAACTCAGAGAATAAATATCGGTTGTTTTAAGCCACCCAGTTTGTGTTAGTTGTTTGTTACAGCCCTGGAGACCAAGCAGCCATGGGAAACTCACACACAAAGTTGAATTGAAACTGTTTCCAATTTCTTGTATGTGACTCCCCTTTCCTCCCCTCCCTTCATCTTTCCTTCCTTCCTCTTTTTTTTTTTTAAGCAAAACTAGGATTATATTATGACGATTGTTCTGCAAAAGGTTTTTTTTCTATTGTTTGATGACATAGCAGTGACGTCTCCTTAGGTCAAATCATGTAACACATCTTTTCTCTTTAATTTTATACTATTTAATTTTGTATTTTGTATTGGAGAATTCCAATCATATGCAGAAATAGACAGAATGATGGAATGAGCCCGCATGACTCTATTACCCAGTGCCAAGGAGGGGAGCCAGTCTTGACTCCTCTCTACCCCAGACTGTTTTGACACAAATCTCAGGCTTCCTAACATTTCATCTATAAATATTTCACATATATATGGCCAAAGATAAGAACTCTTTAAAATACCACAATTACCATTAGCATATCATAAAATATTAACAATCAGAGAAAATCAAATATTGGCCAATGTTGAGGTTCCCTTGGTGGGCTCGTAAACACAGCTGCACGCTGGTTTATTCAAATCAGGACTCAAGTGAGATCCCAGCCTGCGCTTGGCTGGGGTCTCTGATGGTTCTCTGCCTCTGCACGTTTCATCCTTGTGTTTTTCGTTTTGTTTTGTTTTGAGATGGAATTTTGCTCTTGTTGCCCAGGCTGGAGTGCAGTGGCGTGATCTCAGCTCACTGCAACCTCTGCCTCCTGAGTTCAAGCGATTCTCCTATGTCAGCCTCCTGAGTAGCTGGCATTACAGGTGCCCACCACCAGGCCCGGCTAATTCTTATATTTTTAGTAGAGACGGGCTTTCGCCATGTTGACAAGGCTGGTCTCGAACTTCAGACCTCAGGTGATCTGCCTGCCTTGGCCTCCCAAAGTTCTGGGATTACAGGCGTGAGCCACTGCACCCGGCTCATTCTTGTGTTTTTGTTGTAGTTTACATGCTGGGGAGGCTGGGCTGTGTGTCCTACAGTTCCCACAGTCTAGTGATCATGTCCCCATGGTGTCATTCAATGTGTCTGCTATCTCCAATATTTCCTGTAAACTGGTGGGTGGGCCTAGAATGGAGGCTTGGTGCAACTCAGGGGATGTTTTTGGCTGCCTGACAGCGTAGGTGCATCACGGTTGATCAACCTTCCCCACAATCTACCCTGAGTTTGTTTCCAGTTTTTGAGTGCCTCAGCTTCAAGGTGGGCCATTCTGGGTCATGGCAATGTCCTGATCAGCAGGCAGCTTGGGACCACTTGGAGATAAGTGAGTGTGTGTTTAGAGTTGGGTACAGGGATGGGGCCATACCAGAGTCTGCAGTTTCTGGAAACAGAGTAGGCAATCCTGTTTTCAACAAAGAATACATTAAGTGCCATTTAGATTATGGAGCTGTGTGATTGGAATCAACCCAGGGCAGATTAGGCCTCCTGGCCCCTATTAATTCTTAAGGAGATGAGGGGGGTGCCCAGGTGAGTGTCCCAGGTAGGAGTCCCCCAAATGCAGGGCGAGGAGTGGCAGCATCTACGAGCTCAGTCACCAACCCAGGGGCTCTGTTTCCTGAGAGTCACGAGACTGGAGTGAGGCAGAGCAAGCCCTCACTCACAATGTACTGGGTCCAGGGCTATGTCCCGGTGGCCTTGAAACACCGGAATCACTTGGAGATTTGGCTGAAGTGGGCTGAGAAGTGGATGGGAAGTGAAAAGATAGAGACAGAAAGTGTAGACACTCCTTCTAAAAGCTCGAGGTTGGCTAATGAGGAAGGAGTAGGTGTATTTCCAATGTAAGGCCCAGAAAAGAGGTAATGTTTAGAGTGGAAACCCATGCTGAGATGTTTATGGGAGGAGCCAGGGAAGAGAGAATGAGGATCGAGGATGGGAGGCTAGTGGATGGGAGGCTATGGGTGTGGGGGGAGTGGGGGTGGAGGGGGCTGTGACTGACACAGGTGGGACCCGGGGGAGAGTCAGGAGGACAGTTTCTAGGTGGTGGAGGGAGTTACTGCCTGTAGCTTGTAAATGGCTTTAAAAAAACAAAAAGGCTGGGCATGGTGGCTCACGCCTGTAATCCTAGCACTGTAGGGGGCCAAGGCAGGTGGATCACTTTAGTCCAGGAGTTCAAGACCAGCCTGGGCAACATGGCAAAATATTGTCTCAATTAAAAATACCAAAAAAAAAAAAAAAAAAAAAAAAAAAAGCCCTGGTGTGATGACACACACCTGTAGTCCTAGCTTCTCAGGAGGCTGAGGTGGGAGAATCAAATTGCTTGAGCCTGGGAGGTGGAGGTTGCAGTGCACCAAGATCATGCCACTGCACTCCAGCCTGAGTAACAGAGCAAGACTCTGCCTCAAAAACAAAACACAAAATTCGTATTTTATTGAGGTGAAATTCACATAACAAAATCAACCATCTCACAGCAAACATTGTAATGGGATCTAGTACACTCACAATGTCATGTGACCACCACTTCTATTCAGTTCTGAAACATTTGAAAGAAACCCTGTACCCATTAGCAGTTTCTCCCCATTCCCCCTTCCCCAGTCCCAATCTGCTTTCTGCTCCTACGAGTTTGCCTGTCCCGGGGATTTCCTGTGAGTAGAATCACATACCGTGTGGCTTGTTGTGTCTGGCTTCTTCCGCTTAGCGTGATGTCTTCCAGGTTCATCTGTGTTGTAGCAAGTGTGTTTCCCGGGGCTGTAGCCACCGAGTAGCAAAAATGTGGTGGCCTAAATTTCAATGTATTGTCTCACAGTTCTAGAAGCTCGCAGTCAAAACTCAAGGAGTCAGGAGGGCTGTGCTCTCTCTGGAGGCTCCAGGGGAGAATCTGTTTCATGCTTCTCTTCAAGCTTATAGCATGGCCAGCAATCCCCAGCGTTTGTTGACCAATGGACACGTCACTCCAGCCTCTGCTTCCGTCATCACACGGTTGTCTCCTGTGTCTCCACATGGACTTCACTGTGTGCATGTTTATCTTTGCAAAATTCTCCTTTTTGCAAGAACATCGCTCGTGTTTGACTTCATCTGACCTTGATCACTTCTGTAAAGACCCCCTCTAGATAAAGTCACATTCTGGTGTACCAGGTGTTACGCTTTCAAAGAACGGTTTTGCCGAGGCCACAGTTTAACAACATCCACGTGCATCGGTATTGCATTCCTGTTCCAGGCTGAGTTGATGCTCCACTGTCTGGATGGACCACATTTTGCTTCTCCATAATCCGTGGATGGGCATTGGGCAGTGTCTGACTCTTGGGTCTCGTGAACTGTGCTGCTGTGAGCAGAGTACCTGTTTCCAGTACCCTTGGTTACAGAGCTGGGAGTGTGTAGGTGGCTTTTACTCACACAGGGAAGTCGGAGGCTGGGTCTTCTCTCCTTTGGGCTCTGGACTCTGCCCCCGCAGTCACAAAACACAGGCGAGTAAGGGAGGTCTCTGCGGCCAACCCCCCCTCCCCTCCAGTGTCAGTGCAGCATGGCACCCTGTCACCTCATGACCTCCTCAATCCACCTAGCTCATTCTCCAGGGACATATGGGTGCACAGCCCTGGGCCTTCAGATGTCCAGAGCACCTGAGAAAGGTTGGGGGCACATGCTAGTCCTGCCCTCAAAGGCAAGGGAATGGGTGGCTTTGATCCTTTTCTTCTTTCTTTTTCCTTTTCTTTTTTTTTGAGACAAAGTCTCACTCTGTTGCCCAGGCTAGAGTGCAGTGGCACGATCTTGGTTCATTGCAACCTCCACATTCCAGGTTCAAGCAATTCTCCTTTACTCAGCCTCCCGAGTAGCTGAGATTACAGATGCCTGCCACCATGTCTGGCTAATTTTTGTATTTTTACATAATACCATGTTGGCCAGGCTGGTCTAGAACTCCTGACCTTAGATAATCTGCCTGCCTCGGCTTCCCAAAGTGCTGGGATTACAGGTATGAGCCACAGTGTCTGGCCCTTTTCTTCTGGATTTTTATTGTGGTAAAATATACATAACATAAAATTCACCATTTTAACCATTTTTAAGGCTATGGTTCACTGGCATTAAGTATATTCCCATTGTTATGCAACCATCACCAACATTTGCCTCCAAAACTCTTTCATCTTTCCCAAAGAGATGCTGTAGTCATTAAACACAAACTCCCCAACCCCTGGTAACCTCTGCTCTCCTTTCTGTCTGTGTGAGTTTGACTATTTTAGGGACCTCCTGTAACTGGAATCCTATAGGATTTGTCCTTTCGGGTCTGGCTTATTTCACCAGGCAAAACGTCTTCAAGGTTCATCCATGTTGTAACGTGTGTAGGTTCTGGGCAGTCACACTGAAGGTAGTTGGGCTCTTATCCTGAGAGCACTGGAATCTCTGCAAGTGTTTTCAAGCATGGGGCATGTGTGTGTGTGTGTGTGTGTGTGTGTGAGTGATGGGATTTATGTGTTTCGAGCCAGGTGCAGTGGCTCACGCCTGTAATCTCAGCACTTTCGGAGGCTGAGGTGGGCGGATCACCCGAGGTCGGAAGTTTGAGACCAGCCTGGCCAACATGGTGAAACCCCCGTCTCTACTAAAAATACAAAAACAAATTAGCGAGGCATGGCGGTGCGTGCCTGTAGTCCCAGCTACTAAGGAGGCTGAGGCAGGAGCCTCGCTTGAACCCCGGAGGAGGAGGTTGTAGTGAGCCGAGATCGCACCACTGCACTCCAGCCTGGGTGACAGAGCGAGACTCCACCTCAAAAAAAAAAAAAAAAAAAAAAAAGGAAAAGTGAATTCGGTGTAGTGAGTGAGAAATGGCAAGGCTGAGGGCAGCTGAGGGAGTGCGGGGGATGGGGGTAGTGCCAAGCCCCCAGCCTGCCTCCACGTGTGGTATGAGCAAGAATCAAGCACTTTTATTTGGTACAACGGAAGCAGATTTTGAGAATGGGGGGGAAATGTCTTGTGCAATCCACATTTTTCTTTGAAGTAACTCTACAAAGAATGCAATGTTGACTTAAAGAGGGCTCCCAATGGATAGCTAAGCCTGCTTAAAGATCTGTGTAATCGCTGCTGTGCTCCTGGGCACTGGGCATAAGTGAGAAGCAGCCCCAGTAAACCGAGGTGGCTAGCACAGCTTTTCTAAGCAAACAGGCATTTGGGAGGAGATGGTTTGGGGTTGGGGAGGGCGGCTGGCAAGAAGGAAGAGTGGGATTTGTGATCTCTATTACAGCTAAAGGAGGAAGTTACTCAGTATCTCTCCTGCTTCCTCTTTCCCAGTTTCCAATAACCTGGTGGAAAAGGAAAAGATGAGCATCACATCCTGGGTGTCAGGATGCTAGAAATGGTTTTGCAAAAATACCTCACACTTTCCTGTTTCTGAGGTGTCCTTTGTATTAGCAAAGCCTCCCGAAGCCTCAGGTGTTTCACTTGGCTTCTTTCCAGGCCCGTGGGTCTCAACACAGAGTTCTGGGACTTCCAGAACTTGGTTGTGCTTCCCCTCCCCTTTTCTTCGGTTATTTAAAATGTCCCATAGAACCAGGCTGTGATACCACCTATCATCAGCAGGAGGCACTCTCTGCAATATAGTGCACACTTGATGGAGAATCCTGGAAGTCTGAGGTTCAGGATTCTAAATATGTACATTGTTGCCCTACTCTGTCCGCTTACAAGTTTCAATTCTGTTAAATAAGTGGGCTCAGCCTGGGCAACATAGGGAGACCCTGTCTCTACAAAATATTAAAAAATTAGCCAGGCACAATAGCATGCACCTCTGGTCCTGCTATTCAGGAGGCTAAAGCAGGAGGATCACCTGAGCCTGGGAGGTTGAGGCTGCCGTGAGCTATGACTGCACCACTGCACTCCAGCCTGGGTGACAAAAAAAAAAAAAAAAAAGCTTGCTTAAAAATAGATGCATCAGTATTAGCCAACAACTAACAACTGGAACCAAGATATTCATCGACAGGACAATAAATACATTGTGATCTACTCATACAGTAGAATACTAAGCTGCTGTGAAAATTAGCGTACTGTTGCTACATGCAATATCTTGTATAAATTTCACTAACAATGTTGAGTGAAAGAAATCAGACAAGAAAGCATGTATGAGTGTATACTGCATGGCACCATTTCCACAAAGTTCAAACCCTGGCAAACCTAATCTATGAGGATTGAAACCATGATAGCAGTTGCCCCTCAGGTAGGTAGGTAGGCTGAGGGAGCATCAAGGGACTAGCCATATCTGTTTCTTAATTTGGAGGCTGATTATAAGGGTTAGTTTGTGAGCTGTACACATATGCACAATTTGTGTGTGCGTGTTATGCTTTAAAAAAAACACATGTGGCTGGGCACAGTGGCTCACACCTATAATCCCAGCACTTTTGGGAGGCCGAGGCAAGCAGATCACCTGAGGTCAGGAGTTTGAGACCAACCTGGCCAACATGGTGAAACCTCATCTCTACTAAAAATACCAAAAAAAATTAGTGTGGTGTGGTGATGTGTACCTGTAATCCCAGCTACTTGGGAGGCTGAGACAGGAGAATCTCTTGAACCCAGGAAGTGGAGGTTATAGTGAGCTGAGATCATGCCACTGTACTCCAGCCTGGGTGACAGAGTGAGACTCCATCCCAAAAAAAATAATAAAAATAAAAAATAAATTTAAAAATTCATCAGTACAAAAGTTCAATCTGCTAAACAGCAACCCTGCTCTTTTCACAGATTGATGGACAGAGTGAGCTGAAAGCCACAGAGAAAGAGAAGAAGGTGACAGCCCTGCCCCCCAAGGAAGCATGCAAATGCCAGAAGGAGGATTTGGCCAAAGCGTTTTGTGTAAGAATTGAATTTGCATCTGGTGCTAATCGTGATAAGGTTTTATGTTTAAAAGAAAGCAACACAAAGCCCTGAACAGTGCTTTGAAATTCTGTGTTAGGATCAATTTTATCATCAAGGTTGGAAAATATTGTTGATGTTGAATGGTTCAGATTCCACAGGTAGAATATCAGTACTTGTCAGTAGAGCTCATCTTCCCCAGGCCCTTACTGGAAGACGCCATCCTTTCAGACACTCTTGTGTACGCTGCGTCTCTTCAGCCTCACATTTCTTGGCAAAAACATGAAGGGATGGAAGATGAAGTTGAGACACAGAAGGTAGCACAGTCCAGTGTTAGAGGTAGCACAGCCCAGCGTGGAATCCAGCTGTTTCACATCAGAGCCCAAACTCCTCGTCATCCGGTATGCCCACCGTCGTCTTTTATAATCCGTGGAGTTGCCAGGTACTAAAACCAAATTCTCCCAAGTTTCTCAAGTGAGTTTGAATTATTTCCTGGCCAGTGCAAGACAGGAAACATTTGCATTGCACACGTGTTTGTGTGTGGGTGTGTGTGTGTGTGTGTCCATGCATGCGTGCATGTGCGTACTCATTACCACTACATTTTGGGAGAGCAAATAAAAAGCCCCCAGGAAAAGGGCACATGCTACAATTTGGGGAAGCTGGAAGCCAATGTTTCATGTGTCTTTTCTTGAGAATAACTCAAGTCTCTTTAAATTCAAGTCCTGTGTATTAGTATTTGGAAAGGGGGAGGAAGTATTTCTTCTCTGCCTAAACATTATCCCTACTTAGAAAATGAGCTAGATTTTCTTTCACCATTCAAAAGTGTCTAGAAATCAATTCTGTTTTCCCTGTTCCCTCTACCAGCAAGTACAGTTTTCTTGTTACTGGCTTTTTAAAAACAAGGACACTTTTGTTGTGACCAGAACAGCAAAGTTTCCTTCCATTATGAGTGACTTATAAATTAGCTGTATTTAATGAGTTTGTTTACAGAAAGAGCTTGAATGGTGTTGGGTACAATATAATTGTTTTAGCTACTGTTTCTTTTTTTTTTTAATTTTTGTGGGTACATAGTAGGTGTATATTTATGGGTTCCAGAGCTACTTTGATACAGGCATACACTGTATAATAATCACATCAGGGCAAACGGGGTCTCCATTACCTCAAGCATTTATCCTTTGTGTTACAAGTCATCCACTTACACTCTTTTAGTTATTTTAAAATGTACAATTAAATTATTTTTGAAAACAGTCACTCTGTCGTGCCAGCAAATACTAGGTCTTATTTATTCCTTCTAACTATATTTTTGTACCCATAGCCCTCTCCACTTTCTCCCAGCTACCCTTACCAGGCCCTGGTAACCATCCTACTATCTCCATGAGTTCAGTTATTTTAATTTTTAGCTCCCACAAATCAGTGAGAACCTGCAAAGTTTGCCTTTCTGCATCTGGAGGCCACTATGTTATTTGACTTAATATACTGACCTCCAGTTCCAACCATGTTGTTGCAGATGACAGGATCTCGTTCTTTTTTATGGGTGCATAGTACTCCATTGTGTATATGTACCACATTTTCTTTATTCATTTGTCTGTTGATTGGCACTTAGGCTCCTTCCCAACCTTGGCTATTGTGAATACTCCTGCGATAAACATGGGAGTGCAGATAGCTCTTCAATATTCTGATTTCCTTTCTTTTGGTTATGTATCTAGGAGTGGGATTGGGGATAATATAATAGTTGTATTTTTAGTTTTTTGTTTTTTTTTTCTTTTTCCTTTTTTTTTTGAGATGGAGTCTCACTCTGTCGCCCAAGCTGGAGTGCAGTGGCACAATCTCTGCTCACTGCAAGCTCCACCTCCCGGGTTCATGCCATTCTCCTGTCTCAGCCTCCTGAGTAGCTGGGACTACAGGCGCCTGCCACCATGCCCGGCTAATTTTTTTTTGTATTTTTAGTAGAGATGGGGTTTCACTGTGTTAGCCAGGATGGTCTCGATCTCCTGACCTCATGATCTGCCCGCCTTGGCCTCCTAAAGTGCTGGGATTACAGGTATGAGCCACCGTGCCCAGCATATTTTTAGTATTTTGAGGAACCCTCCGAAGTGTTCACCAGAGTCATACTAATTAACGTTCCTACCAACAGTGTACAAGGGTTCCTTTTTCTTCATATCCAGGATTTGTTATTACCTGACTTTTGGATAAAAGCCGTTTTAACTGTGATCAGATGATACCTCATTGTAGTTTTGATTTGCATTTCTCTGATCAGTGATGGTGAGCACCTTTTCATGTACCTGTTTCGCATGCATATGTCTTCTTTTGAGAAATGTCTATCCAGATCTTTGGCCCATTTTAAAAGCAGATTATTAGGTTTTCTCCTATAGAGTTGTTTGAGCTCCTTATACATTCCCGTGTCAGATGGGTAGTTTGCAAATATTTTCTTCCATTCTGTGGGTTGTCTCTTCACTTTGATGATGATTTCGTTTGCTGTGCAGAAGCTTTTTAACTCGATGTGATTCCATTTATCCACTTTTGCTTTGGTTGCCTCTGCTTGTAGTATATTAGTCAAGAAATCTTTGCCCAGTTCAATGTCCTGGAGAGTTTCCCCAATGTTCTCTTGATAGTTTCATAGTCTGTGATCTTAGATTGAAGTCTTTAATCTTTTTTTTTTCTGAGACGGTGTCTCACTCTGTCGCCCAGGCTGAAGTGCGGTGGCGCAATCTCAGCTCACTGCAACCTCCGCCCTCTGGGTTCAAGCAATTCTCCTGCCTCAGCCTCCTGTAGTAGCTGGGATTACAGGCATGCACAACCACATCCAGCTAATTTTTGTATTTTTAGTAGAGCTAGAGTTTTGCCATGTTGACCAGGCTGATCTCAAACTCCTGACCTCAGGTAATCTGCCCACCTCGTCTTTAATCCATTTTTATTTGATTTTTATTGATAATGAGAGATGGGGGTGAAATTTCACTCTCCTGCATATGGAGATTTTGTTTTCCCAGTACCATTTATTAAAGAGATTGCCCTTTCCCCAGTGGATGTTCTTGACATCTTTGTCAAAAACGAGTTCACTGCAGATGTATGGATTTATGTCTGGGTTCTCTGTTCTGTTTCACTGATCTCTGTATCTGTTTTTATGACAGTACCATCCTGTTTTGGTTACTAAAGCTCTGTAGTATAATTTAAAGTCAGGTAATATGATTCCTCCAGTGTTGTTCTTTTTTCTTAAGTTATCTTTGGCTATTCTGGGTCTTTTGTGGTTGCATATAAATTTTTAAATTGTTTTTTCTATTTCTGTTAAGAATGTCATTGTTATTTTAATAGGGATTCCATTAAATCTATAGATTGCTTTGGGTAGTATGGACATTTTCACTATATTGATTTTTCCAACCCATGAACATGGAATACCTTTCCATTTTTCTGTGTCTTCTTCAGTTTCTCGCATCCATGTTTTATAGTTTTCACTGTAGAGATCTTTTACTTCTTTAAGTTAATTCCTAGATATTTAATTTGTAGCTGTCGTAAATGGGATTACTTAATTGGTTTCTTTTTCAGATTGCTTTCTCTTAGTGTATAGCAGTGCTGCTGATCTTTGTAATTTGAGTTTGTGTCCTCTGACTGTACTGATTCTGTTGATGAGTTCTAATAGTTTTAGGTGGAGTCTTTAGGTTTTTTCAGACGTAAGATCATATCACCTGCAAACAAGGATAATTTGACTTCTTCCTTTCCAATTTGGATGCCGTTTATTTCTTAATCTTGTCCGATTGCTCTAGCTAGAACTTACAGTATTCTGTTGAATAATAGTGGTAAAAGTGGGTATCCTACAGGAAAAGCTTTCAGTTTTTCCTCATTCGGTATGACAGTAGCCCTCGGTCTGTCATATATGGCTTTTATTACATTGAGATACGTTCCTTTTATACCTAGTTTTTTTAGGGTTTTTATCACGAAGGGATGTTGAATTTTGTCACCTTTTTTCAGCATTAATTGAAATGATCATATGGTTTTTGTTTTTCATTCTGTTGATAAGATGTGTCACATTAACTTGTGTGTGGTGAACCATCCTTGCACCCTTGGGAT
Organism: Symphalangus syndactylus; assembly: GCF_028878055.3. Lineage (NCBI taxonomy): Eukaryota > Metazoa > Chordata > Mammalia > Primates > Hylobatidae > Symphalangus > Symphalangus syndactylus. The sequence continues at coordinate 129,819,877 of NC_072433.2, forward strand.
AAATCGCACTTGGTCATGATGAATTTTCATTGTAATGTGTTATTGCATTCAATTTGCTTGTATTTTGCTGAGCATTTTTGCATCAACAGTCATCAGTGGTATTGTCCAGTAGTTTTCTTTTTTAAATGTGTCTTTGTCTGGTTTTGGTATCGGGGTAATACTGGTCTCGTCAAATGAAAGTATTCCCTACTCATCTATTTTTTGGAATAATTTAAATGGGATTGGTATCGATTCTTTGAATGTTTGGTAGAATTCAGCAGTGAAGCCACTGGGTCCTGGGCTTTTCCTAACTGGAAGACTTTTTATTATGGCTTCGATTGTATTCCTTGTTATTGGTGTATTCAGGTTTTGGATTTCTTCATGGTTCAATCTTGGTAGGTTCTGTGTGTCTAGGAATTTATCCATTTCTTCTATATTTTCCAATTTATTGGTATATAGTTGCTCATGTTAGCTACTAATGCCCTTTGAATCTCTGTGATATAATTTGAAAAGTCTCCTTTTTCATTTCTGTTTGTATTTATTTGGTTCTTCCCTCTTTTTTTCTTAGCCTGGCTAAAAGTTTGTCAGTTTTGTATATTTTTTCAAAAAATACTCTCATTTCTTAAGACAGGCCTATTTTTAAAAATGTCTGATTGTGGTAAATACACAACATAAAATTTACTATCTTAATCATGTTTTTTTTTTTTTTTCCAAGACGTCTCACTCTGTTGCTGAGGCTCGAGTCCAGTGCTGCAATCAAGGCCCAGTGCAGCCTCCACCTCCTGGGCTTAAGCAATCCTCCTGCCTCAGCCTCCTGAGTAGCTGAGACTACAGGAGTCTGCCACCACAATGGGCTAATTTTTTTAATTTTTTGTAGAGCCGAGATCGTGCTATATAGCCCAGACTAGTCTTGAACTCCTACGTTCAAGCCATCTCCCCACCTCAGCCTCCTAAAGTTTTGGGATTATAGGTGTGAGTCACTGTGCCTGGCCTTAACCATTTTGAAGTGTACATTGTAGTTGCATTAAGTACATTCACACTGTTGCACAACCATCATCATTCTCTATCTCCAGAATTTTTTTTTTTAACATTTACCAGTTTATTACAATTTTTTTTTTTTTTGAGATGGAGTTTCGCTGTTGTTGCCCAGGCTGGAGTGCAATGGTACGATCTCAGCTCACTGCAACCTCCGCCTCCCAGGTTCAAGCCATTCTCCTGCCTCAGCCTCCTGAGTGGCTGGGATTACGGGCACATGCCACCACGCCTGGTATTTTTAGTAGAGACAGGGTTTCTTCATGTTGGTCAGGCTGGTCTCGAACTCCCGAACTCAGGTGATCTGCCTGCCTTGGCCTCCCAAAGTGCTGGGATTACAGACATGGGCCACAAAGCCCTACCAGTTTATTATAAAGGCAAAGGTAACTATGAAGAGACGCATAGGGCAGGTAATGGGGGAAGGGGCACAGAGCTTCCATGCCCAGTGCTGCTATGAACATGATTGTTCAAACATCTCCCTGGATGCCACTCTCCAGGAGCATCCTCGTGTTCAGCTATGTGAAAACTCACTGAATCCTATCTTTGGGTTTTGAGGGAAGCTTCATGACATCATTCCTTCCCCCAGACTATAGGGTGGGACCCTCTCATGGGAGGGTCTTAAGACCCACAGTCAGCAAGGCAGGGTACATGAGCATCTCCAGTATTCTTTTCATCTTGTAAAACTGAATCTGTCTCCATTAAACACTCACTCCCCATTCCCTCTCCCTCCAGCCTCTGGCACCCACCATTCTACTTTTTGTCTCTATGAATTTGACTAGTCTATGTCATTCATATGTGGAATCAACAGAATTTGTCTTTTTGTGACTCGTTTATTTCACTTCATCCTCAAGGTTCAACTTAAAGGTGTATCCATGTTGTAGCATGTGCCAGCATTTTCTTTTGTTCTGAGGCTGAATAGTATTTCATTGTGCGTGTACACCACGTTTCATGCATTCATTCATCCCTCGACAGATTGGTGGCTTGTTTCCTCCTTTTTGCTTTTGTGAACAGTGCTGTGAATGTGGTTGTACAAACATGTCTTGGAGCCCCGCTGGCAGTTCCTTTGGGTGTATACCCCAAAGTGGAATTGCTGGATCTGGTAGCTCCCTTTTTAATTTTTTGAGGAACCACCACACATTTTCCATAACACCTGCACCATTTTATGTTCCCAAGACCTATTTTTTTTTTAAGAAGAAAATATGTGTTTCTGCATTTCTAGAAGTCTACGCTGCACTTCCATTTGTTGAAATTTAAGACCAGAGTCATCTTTTCTGCTGTAATTATAATGGTCACTGGCCTGTGTCTTTTCCTCCTCTCTCTGCCCCATCTGCACGGGGTCTTTGAACAAGTCCCAGAACCTTGGTGGACAAGCCCGTGTGCCTGGTCCATCATGGAAGCTGCTGCCTTTCAGAGTGGGAGGCTGTCCCTTGTTGCCTCATTCCTTGCTGGGCCCATTGGTGAGCTTGTGCCTGACCTCTCTTTCCAGGTGGACTTACACACTGGGTTGTCGGAGTTCTCGGTGACGCAGCGCCGGCTGGCCCATGGCTGGAATGAGTTTGTTGCTGACAACAGCGAACCTGTGTGGAAGAAATATCTGGATCAGGTAGGACCAGAGGTGTCATTCTTTGCGTTAACAAGCATAAGCCAGGGAGGGTGGGGCAGCCATTCCATCTTTCAGTGTTGTTGGAAGGCATCCTTGGACAGCTCCCACCCGTTTCGCGCTGCGCCAGCCAGCCTGAGCATCAATCATGAGCAAATCACCAACTCCCAGGCAGCCGGGATCAGGAAAAACAGCGATTACTTTCGTAGACAGTTGAGCAGGCCCCGGGCCCCACACAAAATGAGTAAGTGAATAAGTAAGGATGCACTTACTAATCGTCCTCCTAATCAGGGATTTGCCCATGAGGAAGGAGAAGTGCAGAAGTTGAAAGATTTCCCCAGAGTTGCCAGGTTTAGCAAATAATAATACAGGATGCCCTGTTAAATTTCAATTTCAGGCCGGGCGTGGTGGTTCACGCCTGTAATCCAAGCACTTTGGGAGGCTGAGGCGGGTGGATCACTTGAGCCCAGGATTTCAAGACCAGCCTGGCCAACGTGGTGAAACCCCGTCTCTTCTAAAAATATAAAAATTAGCCAGATGTGGTAGTGCATGCCTGTAATCCCAGCTACTGAGGAGGCTGAGGTGGGAGGATTGTTGGAACCCAGGAGGTGGAGGTTGCAGTGAACTGAGATTGTGCCACTGTTCTCCAGCCTGGACGACAGAGTGAGACCCTGTCTCAAACAACAACAACAAAGTGAATTTCAGATAGATAAACAAGAAGCAATTTCTAGTATAAGTGTGTTCCAAATATTACAGTGGACATGCTTATATTAAAAACAAAAAGTTCTTTGTTTATCTGAAATTCAGATTTAACTGAGTGTGCTATAGAATCTGTAACCTGAGCCCAAAGTCACATAGCAGTGAGGAGCAGTGCAGAGAAGTGCAGCCAGGGAGCTGCACCCAGAGCCCCTTCCCTTGCTAGCTGCTGCTATCGGTGCTGGCGCGGTGCTGAATGAATGGCACACAATCAAATGCCTGGAAGCCACTAAGAAGAGGAAAGAAAAAACTGCAATTGACATGGCTCCAAGTTCCAGTCTGGAAGTCTGCAGGCCCCGCCACCTTTGCAGGACCAGTTCAGAAAGGCCCAGTGAGCAGGCAGAATTTTCCAGGTGTCTGAGGGCATTTAGATGGCCTTAGATCCCCTTTTCCAGCCTTTTGCATGCTCTTGGCCCCATCCCTTACATCCCCTTCTTCATTCTCTGGCCGCTGGGCTGCCCCAGGCTTCAGCTGCCTTTCTATTGGCTGTGTTTACAGCTTCCTCCATTGGTCGATTCTGGAACCAATCACATCCCTCCGTGCAGCATCCTCTGTCTCCACTCTCCTTGAGGTCCCCTCCTTGATCACAGCTCAGTTCTCAGTGTTCTGGGAATGTTATTCATCGATGCGTTTTGGCATCAAAAGAGGCTTCTGGGTATGCAGGTGGTTCTGGCTAGCCCCGAAGCTTCCTAAAACTGCAGGGCTGGGAAGAGGCAGTGGAGGCTCCCGGAAGTTGGGGTTCAGGGAAGGAGGCTGAGACATGGGCTGGGAGGGAGGAGCACCCCTCTGCAGCTGGAGGTCTCTTTGCTCTGCCCTGGCACCCCTTCCACTAGGACCCGCTCCCCCACTTCCCCTGGTTGTCCTCCTTCCCCTCTGCCCTGTCGAAACCCACCGTGAACATCTTCCTTCTCACCAAGGATCCTCTTCCAGCCTCCAGCCAGGGTGTTCCCCAGAATGAAATCTCTTAAATTTCTTGAGAGCAGAGGACCTGCTCATTCATCTTATAGCTTGTCGGTTCAGCAGTGCATCTGTGGGAATCCTTGTAGGACTGGACGGGAGCTCCTGACGGCTGGGTTTTCCTGCCCTTGCGTATGCAGGTTCTGTCTGCACTCCCTTATTAATTCCTTACATGTGTTGAGTTCCTGCTGCGTCCCAAGTGTTGCGATTCTCCTATCCTTGCCCCCGTGACAGGGCACTCATCACCTCACAAGGCAGCCCTGTCCCTCTGTCTCAGGAGTCTCACCATTAGGAATTCTACCTTAGCACGACCTAAGGCTCTGGACGGGATGGCAGGGAGGCCCTGGGCTGGTGCTCTGAGGAGGTGGCATCTGGGGGGCAGAGACCTGAGTGAAATGAGGAGAGAAGCCGTGTGAGGATGTGGATGGAGGGTGTCGCTGGAGGGCAGGGTGCAGAGTCCCTGAGGGGACAGGAGCCTGGCAGCCTGGGAATCAAGGTGCCCAGACCTGGTGCTTTTTTGTGTGTGTGTGTGGGATACAGTTTCTCTGCTGTCCAAGCGGGAGTGCAGTAGCATAAACACGGCTGACTGTAGCCTCAACTTCCCAGGCCCAAGTGATCCTCCTGCCTTAGCCTTCTGAGTAGCTGGGACCACAGGTGCACCTGACTATGCCCAGCTAATTTTTTCATTTTTTTGTAAAGATGGGGTTTTGCTGTGTTTCCCAGGCTGGACTGAATGTCCTAGGCTCAAACAGTCCTCCCATTTCTGCCTCCCAAAGGGCTGGGATTACAGTGTGAGCCTCTGCGCCCAGCCCTTGTTGATATTTTAACTCTCTTCCTTATACTGATCTTTGGTCTGCCTTCTGAATCCAGTTTTATGTGTTTGTGTTTCTTTTCAATCCTCTGGAACATGAGCTACCATGAGATGTCTCTGAAAGGAAAGGGCAGATATATAAAATAAAGCAAAAGTCTTCTCAGGAAGTTTTGGGAAGAGCTGTTTTAGAGAGGGGCATCATTGGAGTCCCTAGAGGCTGTTACAGGAGCAGGTTGGTACTGAGTTTAGTGACTGGGATGTGCAGGATTTGGGAAGCTGGTGTGGTGAGAGAGGATCCTTGGCCGTTCTGAGCCAGGACTGGCATCTTGCTGAAGGTCCTGGCCTGGAGCCTCATGGAGATGTGGAGAGGCGAGACCAAGAACTCAGAGGCAGGGCTGAGGCCGGTGTCTTCAGGGGGTCAGTGTCGGGACGACTCCTGGGAGGGTCAGTGGGGTGGAGTTCCAGGCAGAGGAGGACCACTGCTTGGGGGTGGTCTCCCCAGCCCTCGGTCACCATGGTGTTGACCTGGAGGCCTGGCCCTGAACTGAGAGCCCTGTCACACAAGCTTCTGCACAGTAAGAAACCCATTCTGGTCCCTGAAACTAAAGAATGTGGCCCACCCTGTTATTTCCTCTTCAGTTTAAAAACCCCCTGATCCTGCTGCTGCTGGGCTCTGCCCTGGTGAGTGTCCTCACCAAGGAGTATGAGGACGCCGTCAGCATCGCCGCGGTGAGTTCCCTGACAGCGCTCGGCTCCCGGGTGCGCAGCCACAGGTCTGCTGAGTCTCTGCTTGTTATTATATACAAAGAAAAAAAGAGTTAGCTGTAGCGGGGGGAAAGGAACATAAAGAGGAAAGAAAGGAAAGGAAATCTACGTCCTTCTTTACCCTAATATCAAGGTGCCCTGGTTTATTCGGCCACTGCTTGCTTGGTGGACACACAGGTGCTTCTGGGTCTTTGCTGGAGCAGTGTTGCAGGGAATTCCTTTCCCGTGACCCTGGGATGGGGGAATAGAGCCTGGGCTGTGCACATTCGCCTTCCGAAGAACAACAACTTTGATCCATTACCCAGACATAACCACTGAGCACTCAATTTTTTTTATTTAGATGAAATTTGCATAATAAAATATTCACTATTTCACAGTGAACAATTCATTGAAATTGAGTACATTCAGGACGTGGTGCAACCACCAGCTCTGCCTAGTTCCAAAACATTTGCATCACCCCAGAAGGCAACCCTGTGCTCACCAGTCACTTGCTGTCCCCTCTCCTACCAGCCCTTGGCAACCACCAATCTGTTTCTATCTCTGTGGGTTGAATGACCTATTCTGGATATGTCACAGAAATGGATTCAGATGGATGAGCTCATGTCCTTTGCAGGGACATGGATGAAGCTGGAAACCATCATTTTAAGCAAACTATCACAAGGACAGAAAAGCAAACACCTCATGATCTGACTCATGGACACAGGGTGGGGAACATCACACACCGGGGCCTTTCATAGGGTCAGGGGGCTGGGGGAGGGATAGCATTAGGAGAAATACCTAATGTAAATGACGAGTTGATGGGTGCAGCAAACCAACATGGCACATGTATGCATATGTAACAAACCTGCACGTTGTGCATAACGCACCCTAGAACTTAAAGTACAACAAGAAAAAAATGGATTCAGACAGTACATGACCTTTCATATCTGGCTTCTCCTGAGCACATTTTTTTTTCTTTTTTTTGAGACCAGAGTCTTCCTGTGTCGCCCAGGCTGGACAGCAGTGGCACGATCTCAGCTCACTACAACCTCTGCTTCTCCTGCCTCAGCCTCCTGAGCAGCTGGGATTAAAGGTGCCCGCCACCAGTCCTGGTTAATTTTTGCTAATTTTTATATTTTTAGTAGAGATGGGGTTTCCCTTTGTTGGCCAGGCTGATCTTGACCTCTTGACCTCAGGTGATCCGCCTGCCTTGGCCTCCCAAATAGCTGGGATTATAGGCATGAGCCACCGTGCCTGACCTGAGCACCTTTTGATGGCTGTCATTCCCCACTTCTTTCCGTTTGTTCCAGCTGGTCTTTTAAAATACAAACAGAGACTTATTCCACACGATGGAATTTGCTACTTCCAATTGAAAGGCTGGAGTAGGCCGGGTGTGGTGGCTCATGCCTGTAATCACAGCACTTTGGGAGGCCTAGGGGGGCGGATCACGAGGTCAGGAGATTGAGACCATCCTGGCCAACATGGTGAAACCTTGTCTCTACAAAAAATGCAAAAAAATTAGCAGGGCGTGGTGGCATGTGCCTGTGGTCCCAGCTACTTAGGATGCGGAGGCAGGAGAATCGCTTGAAACTGGGAGGCGGAGGTTGCAGTGAGCCAAGATCGCACCACTGCACTCCAGCCTGGTGACAGAGCAAGATTCCATTTCAAAAAAAAAAAAGGCTGGGGTAAGATAGACATCTGCTGTGGAGAAGGGTGTTTGCAGCATGTTCAGTGAAAATGGCAGTTTATAAAAGTGTATGTCCATATTATAAGATGCGGTGCCTTAAGTGTGTCTACGTAGAAAAATCTAGATGGGTACTCCAAAATGTGCACCTCTGGGTAGTAGAAGATATTGTCAATTTTTTCCTGCTCTTTTGGCTAGTATATTTCCTAAATTTCTGTATTGTGCACTTATTTTGTAAGAAGAAATGAAATCAATCGTTAAAGACAAGCCCCTAGCCTGCCACGCCCTGTCCCCCCTCCCACTGAGCCTCTGGCACTGACACCCTCCTCCGTTTGCCGTCTAGGCAGTGTTCATCGTGGTCACTGTGGCCTTCATCCAGGTGAGTATTTCCTGAGGTCCCAGTCACGGTAACCCGGGCGGGACAGGAGCTTCATGGAGTCCCCACCTTTGAACAACACATCTGATGTGCTTCCTGCCAGGAGTACAGGTCGGAGAAATCTCTGGAAGAGCTGACCAAGCTGGTTCCTCCAGAATGTAACTGGTAAGTCAGGGCCTCCCTGGGACTTTTTGGTTCACTGGAGGAGCCAGTGAGCTGGAGAGTTTGGCAAATGTTTGGTGAAAGTTGTATCCTTGGTAGTGTTGGACAAGAGAACCACATCTCACTGGGAGTTCTAAGGCCTGGTCTCCGCCTGCCAATAGGCTGCTGTGTGTCCTTGGGCATGTCACTCAACCTCTCTGGGCCTCAGCTCCATCATCGATGTCTAAATCAGGGTGCCTAGCCTGAGGGCCACAGGTAGCAGCAGTGACTCTGGGAAGAGGGTAGGCCACAAAGCCTGTGAAATAGTGTGCAGGACTGTGTGCATTTTTTCTAGGAAGAGGGTTTGGAGGTTTACGTGAATTCTCAATGAATGAACTCAAGAGAGTAAGATCCAGGTTTTAACAAGCGGAGCCATCAGAACGTTGGCTGCAGCATAGGGTATAGAGAGAGTGAACTTGAGTAACTACTCAGCAGCTGCAACAGCCTCTTCCTGCCCAGAGCTTTCCACTGCTTATTGCACGGCTCTTACCAAAGACGTTTAACAAGAAAAAGAAAAGATTAAAACGTCTGCCAGCACTGCATAGCCATTTCTGCTTAGCATAGCCCTGTGTGATAGAACTTGCAGATGTTCTATTAATATCATCTTCCCTGTCCAATATGGCATCTGGCAATTCTGTTTTTTTTTTTTAAGATGGAGTCTTGCTCTGTCGCCCAGGCTGGAGTGCAGTGGCTCGATCTCAGTTCACTGCAACCTCCCCCTCCCGGGTTCAAGCAATTCTCCTGCCTTAGCCTCCGAAATAGCTGGGATTACAGGCATGCACCACTACACCTGGCTAATTTTTATATTTTTAGTAGAGATGGGGTTTCGCTATGTTGGCCAGGCTGGTCTCGACCTCCTGACCACAGATGATCTGCCTGCCTCAGCCTCCTAAAGTGCTGGGATTACAGGTGTGAGCCACCATGCCCGGCCCACAAACTAAATTCTTAATGTTATTTAGTTTTAATTTTTATTTAAATATGCACATGGGCCTAGTGGCTACCATACTGGGCAGTTCAGCTTAGAACATCTGCGGGGGCCCTTCTAGGAACAGCTGCCATTGGTGGAGGAAGCTGACAGGCCCAGGAGGGAAAACGGCTTTTTCCTTTTTCTTTCCTGTCTTTCCTTTCTTACCTTTCTCTCTTTCTATCTTTCTCTCTTTCTGTCTTTTGTTTCTTTCTTTCTTCTTTCTTGTTGTTGTTGAGACAGGGTCTGGCTCTGTTGCCTAGGCTAGAGTGCGGTGGCAGGATCTCTGGTCACTGCAACCTGTGCCTGCCTCCAGGGCTCAAGTGATCCTCCTGCCTTAGTTTCCCAAGTAGCTGGGAATACAGGTGCATGCCATGCCACCACACCTGACTACTTTTTTGTGTCAGCTGCTACAAAATTGCATTTTTTGCATTTTTATTTTTTAAACCTGATTGTGTGTGTATGTGTGTGCGTGTGGGTGTGCGAGCGTGTGTGTGCGTGCATGTGTGTGTATGCGTGTCTGCGTGTTTGTGTCTGTGCGTGTGTGTGCGTATGTGTGTATGTGTGTCTGTGTGTGCATGTGTGTGTGTTTGCATGTGTATGTGTGTGTGTGTGCGCCTGTGTGTGTGTGTGTGTGTGTGTGTGTGTGTAGATGGGGTTTCACTATGTTGCTCAGGATGGGAAAACAGCTCATTCTAAGCTTAACTTTTAGCATAGCAGTGGTCCATAAGCTCATTCTCCTTGTAGAAAAAGAAATGATTTCAAAAAAGGTCGAAGTCTCCTCCCCACCCCTGCTAACTTTGGTTGAGGTCGTTTCAGGCTGATCTGTCTTTCCCAAACATACCTGGCTGCTCAAAGTGATACAAAGTATCCTGTGATCAGCCGGGCGTGGTGGCTCACGCCTGTAATCCCAGCGCTTTGGGAGGCCGAGGTAGGCAGCTCACCTGAGGTCAGGAGTTCAAGACCAGCCTGCCCAACATGGTGAAACTGTCTCTACTAAAAATTTTAAAAAAATAGCTGGGCATGGTGGTGGGTGCCTGTAATCCCAGCTACTTGGGAAGCTGAGGCAGGAGAATTGCCTGAACATGGAGTTGGAGGTTGCAGTGAGCCAAGATCGCTCCATTGTACTCCAGCCTGTGAGATAAGAGCGAAATTCTGTCTCAAAAAAAAAAAAGTATCTCATGATCTGGGGTGCCTGGGAACAACTCAGACCACCCTCTGAGTCTCCAAGAACCATTTCCAGCATTTGGCAAACACATGGCAACTCCGTATTTTCTGAAGGATAATTTTCAGGGGGAGCTTTAGTATATATCCCAGGCACATGTTGTGCAAGTGAGCCATGGGGCTGGGGTAGAAAGCCCTAGTGAGATATGGTCCCGTATCTCAAAGAGTCAGCATTCAAGGGGTACGTGTATATAATACAAGGCAGAGAATGACGAAGGACCAAATAGGGACAAGAAGAGGATGATACAGAATTGACTTACATCAGAGAGGGTGAGTCAGTTGTAGAAGGGCCACAGGAGCAGTAGAAATGTCTGGGCTCGCTGGTCGGATGAAAAATGCTGTCAGAAATCCAGACATGTGACATCATTAACTGAGCAAACGGAAGCATAAATGATTTATGTGATTTGATGATCCAATCTTAAGCTTAAATATCAAGTGTTGGCCTTTCAGGTGAATAGCGTGCATTATTGATGTCTCCCGGGAGGTCACTTCTAAAAGACAGTTTCATTTACCAAAACAGCAGTGTCAGGCAGCCCAGTAGAGTTGAAAGGGCGCTGAAGAGGTGAAGCCCACCCTCTGAGTCTCCGAGACCTATTTCCAAGTCAGGGGAAACCCTGCTGTGCGGGACCCCCTCCCTGTGTTACTCCATCCCTGGTGCAGGCATCAAATATTTATTAAGCACCTACTGTATGCCTGGAGAAAGGGCACTGAGGTTATACAAGTGGAAGAAATGGGGAGTCCTCGGCCTTTGGGGACCTCACATTCCTACCAAGGGAGTACATAATAAGCCAGTGAAGAAACAAGATGACTTTGGAATTGTCCAGGTACACGAAAGCCAAAAAATACCCAAGGCCACCAAAACAAATAAAAAATCCCACCGAGATGTAATAGTGACTGGTGGAAGGGTGAGGATAACCCTAAATAGCTGTCGATCAGGCTGACATTTAGAGAGGAGGTGACATTTAAGTTGAGGCCTGAGGAAGAGGAGCCTGCCTCGGGAGGAGCTGAGGGAGCAACAGGTATATCTCTGGCAGGTGCTCTTGGCTACAAGGAACAGAAAGTTCAATTGCACAAACCCCAAGAAAAGTATATTGTCTCATAGCCAGGGATCTGAGGTGAGAGCCGTGGGGTTAGTTAATTCAGGAGAGCACCCGGGACCTGCCCCTTTCACCTCCTTACCCTGCCACCTTGAGCTCATTGGGGTTGCATTGGTTCTTGGCTGGCTGTCCTCATGGTCCCAGATGGCTGCCACAGCTCCAGGCATCACAGCCAAACACGCAAAGGCCCTATAGAAGAAGGGGGGTGTGTGTGCGTTCACACGCACATACAGTAAGGAAATCTTTTCCCACAAGTCCCCAGCAAACATCCACTCATCTCTCATGCCACTGTTGCTTGGTGTGCTGATACCTAAGCCAATCAAGGGCAGGAGTCTTAGCCAGGCACGACCCACTCCCCAGAGCACGTGGCTGTGGGGAGAGGGTGGATACCTGAACAAGATAAAATTGCATTAACAGGGAAGAGGGGAATTTCTGCTCCTGCATTTGAGGTCTGCAAAGCATCTGAGACCAGAAAGAGCCTGTGTGTTTAAGGGGGCTGGATGGAAAGAGATGGGAGCTGCAGGAGGCTGGCCTCCCCCAGAGGAGATCTTTGAGTTTGGTACCAAGGTCATGGGAAAGCCATAGGAGCAGGCCATTGGAGCAGGAGGGAGGTGGGATCTGGTTTGGGGTTGTAAGAGCGCTCCAGCTGCCATATGCAGGATGGGTTGAAGGGGCCAGGTCGGAGGTCGGAGTCAGCTGGGACGGGCAAGGGGTGGTGGTGTGCAGGATTCCAGCTGGAGCCTCCACGGAAGCACATCCGTAGTCTGAGGGCAGCTGGTCATGGCCCTGTGGGAATGGAGGTCCTTGGCTTCCTCCCAGCTGTGAAAAGGCTCTGCCATCCCTGACTTCCTGAGATAGACTCTGCACCCTGAGTGCTGTGTGCTCTGAGGACAAAACTCTGCCGGCTGCATTCGGAGGCTTTAGAACCGCTGACCTTGACCCCAGGAGCCTCCCTGGGGCATGTGGCCCACGTGGTTTCCAGGCGGGGTAAACAGCAATGGCCTCATCTTTCAGATGTCGCCCAGGGATGCCCAGAAACCACATACTTTCCCTAAAGTCTTAAAGGATATGTTAATTTCAAAATAATAACACCCTAAAGGCTCAGGGTTGGTGTGTATTAAAAGAGAAAAGTGTGTTTCTATTCTCCTTGTTCAAATGTATCAAAGTGCATAAAAACAAATGTCAGCATGGATGCTTTTGCTTTTTACCATGTCAAATGCAGCCTAAGAGAAGGAAAACTCCAGCATCTGCTTGCTCGAGAACTGGTTCCTGGTGACGTCGTATCTCTCTCCATCGGAGACCGGATCCCTGCAGACATCCGACTCACTGAGGTGAGTGATTCCAAACCCTTGTCAATGGGGTATTTGATGGAGCTGGTCAAGGAGCAGACACTTAGCTGATTGTAGGCATGTATAGTCTCTCTCATACACACATGCTGAAACATACATGCACATGCATGCACACAAGAAAGGAAGGAAGTTAGCAGACAAGCGTATTCTACGCATAGAGCCCCTCAAACCATATTTCATAAATTGTCATTCTCACTTTAAGCCTAACAACTTTTGGCTATATGATTTTCCAGTTTAAAGCAGGCTGCAATAACAAATTAAACCAAGGTGGGCTTGGGGAATGATGGGAGAGTTGCCTCTCAAAACAGACACACAAGTGTTAGAGAGAAGTGATATTAGAGGTGGGTGATTCACGTAAGGTCAGGAGTTCAAGACCAGCCTGGCCAACATGGTGAAACCCCATCTCTACTAAAAATACAATAATTAGCCAGGCGTGGTGGCATGCACCTGTAGTCCCAGCTACTCAGGAGACTGAGGCAGGAGAATCGCTTGAACCTGGGAGGTGGGGGTTGTATTGAGCCCAGATGGCACCAGTGCACTGTAGCCTGGGTGACAGGGTGAGACTCCATCTTAAAAAAAAAAAAAAAAGTGCTATCGGGGCCATGCTCCTCCAGGGGCTCCAGGGGAGAAGCCGTTTCCTGGACTTTCCCAGCTTCTAGAAGCCGCCTGCATTCCTTGGCTCATTGCTCCGTGTTCCCGCACCGCTGCTTTTGTTACATTTCCCTGATGTCAGACACATCTCCAACCATCCTTCCTCCCCCTCCTTTATAAGAACCCTCGTGATCTCCCTGGGCCCACCCTGGTCACCCAGACCATATTCTCCCCATATCAAGGTCCTTCAGTTAGTCATGCCTGCAAAGTCTCTGTCACCACGACAGAGAACACATTCCCAAGTTGAGGATTAGGGTGCGGACATCATGGGAAAGCTGGGGGCAGGGGGCTGTTATTCAGCAGGCCACACTCCGGCCCTTTTCCAGGTCCCCTCCCTCCTCCCTTCCTGCCTTGAGGCCCCCCACCCCACTCCCCATCCACATCGCTCATTCATTCGACAAGTGTTTCCTGAGCACCTACTACATACCAGGCCCTGGGCTGGGTGCCGAGGACACCGTGCAGGAAGCAGAGCTGGTCTCCGTGCTCATGAGTTTATAGCCCAGAGTGACAGACTAACCTAAATCTACTCATGACAAGTACTGTTCCAGGACTGCTAAGAGACCCACGAGTGGAAGTACTGGGAATCCTGGATTTCCCAAATGGGAGAGACTTGCCTGGCCTGGTGCAGTCAGGGAGGGCTTCCTGGAGATAGCAGATTTTGGCATAAAACAGCCATTTTAGGCAAAGGAGGCCCAAGCTACTTGTCTCACACTGACCAAGAAGCCAGATAAGTTTTTGCTTTCAACCGCCATGGGGGCACCTAAAACCCTCCCCCACCACATGCGACTTAGCCTATCTCATCCCAGAGGTCTCTGCTCCCTGTCCCTCCTCCCAGGCCTTCCCCCAGCAGCCTCTTCTCAGGGTCTTCCCTCCCTGCTCTGTACACCCTGGTGTTGGATCCAGTGCTTGTTTATCGTCAGTCCCCCCTCCCTCCTCCATGGAGTATCATCTTCCTGAGGCAGAGATTGTATCCTATTCACTGCGGTATTCCCAGTGTCCAGAGGAGTCCCTGGCCTGTCGAGGGTATGGATGGGCAGATTTCCAGTCTGTCCAAACCCACACTCACTCCCCACCCCACGTGCCTCCTTTCTTCCAAATGCCTCCTCCTTCTTCGTCCTTCTCTTCCAAGCTGCCTTCCCGGGTGGGGGTCACCTTTGATCTCTCTGTTTCGTTTTTCGTTGTTGTTGTTGTTGTTGTTGTTTTAAAAGGACTTCATTGTTTAAAAATGTTTTAGATTTGCAGAAAAATTCAGCTCAGGGTTTCCATCTACCCCTCACCCGGGATCCCCTCCTGTTTTTAGTGCCTTAGCTTACTTGGGTGCATCGGTCACAACTAAGGAACCCATATTGATGCCTTCTTGTTACCTTGAGTCCGCGCCACTTTCAGATCCCCATTGATTTCCCTAATGTCCTTTTTCTGCTCCAGGATCCCACGTGACATTTAGTGGTCGTGTCTCCTGAGGTTCTTGTTGGCTCTGACAGTTTCTGATGGTCCTTGTTTTTGACCTTTACCTTGACAGTTTCGGTTTTGCTTTTGTTTTGAGCAGAGTCTCTCTCTGTCACCCAGGCTGGAGTGCAGTGGGGCAGTGTCGGCTCACTGCAACCTCCGCCTCCTGGGTTCAAGAGATTCTCCTGCCTCAGCCTCCTGAGTAGCTGGGGTTACAGGCGCCTGCCCCCATGCCCGGGTAATTTTTGTATTTTTAGTAGAGACGGGGTTTCACTGTGTTGGCCAGGCTGATCTTGAACTCCTGACCTCAGGCGATCCGCCTGCCTCAGCCTCCTAAAGTGCTGGGATTACAGACGTGAGCAACCATGCCCGGCTGTCCTTGACGGTTTTGAGGAGCTCTAGCCAGGTATTTTCCAGAATGTTCTTGAAGCCTCCTTCAAAGATGTTCCCCAGCATCACTCAGTGACTTCTTATGCTTCATTGTCCAGAGCTGGAGCCGCGGGAGCCACAGGGAGGCGGGAATGTGGCTGTGCAGCAGGAGGCCTCGCCTCCCTGACACTGTGGGATCCGCTGGGAAGGAAGGGGGGAGACGGGTATTACCTCAGTGAGTGGCGGCCGCTGTCGTTCTTGGGGACTGAGATCCTATGGCAGTGTACATATTTTTAAATGATTGCTAAATTTAAACAGTTGTAAATTATAGAGAAGTCGCAGGTCTGTGTTTGAGAATCACTGATCTAGCTGTGCTTCTCTGGTGGTTTGTGGAAGAAGGCTTCTCTCTAGCTTGGTTTTACAGGCTTACATGACCAGGTCCCAAGGGATAGGCCCACCCAGCCCCGCTCTATGAACTCAGAGGTGTCTGGCACAGTTCTGGCCCTGGGAGCCTCACCTCGGGAGTGAGATGTGTTAAGTCCGAGGTCAAGTTGTGGTTTTGCAAGATGGTTAAGTGTATAGTTTCTAGAACCAGAGCTTTGGTTCAAATCTCTGTTTTGCCACTAACTAGCTATGGAAACTTGAGCAAATTACTTAATTCTTCCGTGCTTCAGTTTCCCCATATGCAAAATGGGGAAGATATTAGAGTCTTCCACTGGGGGTGGTGAGGTCTGAGGGCTAAGCCTTGTGGGGAGCTGCACACAGGGCCTGGTGCGTAGTCAGCGTTCTACAAATGTCAGTACCTCCCTTCCCCCTGCCAGGCTGTGTGAGTGTCTCTGCGTCCCTGTCTGTGTTTCTGGTGTTACTATTGCCCTAGATTCTCACTGAATAACCTGGGTTGGTTATTGTGTGGGATTGTGTGGGAACCATACAGATTGTACAGGCGTCTCCAAGGTGAAGAGTGGACTGCGTATGTGGAGACTCACACAGGTGTTTTGAAAGGTATATCCTAAAATAGCTATCACTTTCATTTTTCTTTTTAGATTGTATCAAAATTTTGAACAATATTAAGCAAAGATATGAGACTTTTATGTTTTTAAGGGAGGCCGCTCATTCATAGCTTTTCTGATCGTGGAGGCCTCAGAGGCCGTCATTGTGACGCTCATTCTGTAGGTTCACTGTGCTCTCGAGTTCATGTCCATGAAGGTGCTGGTACCATTTTGTGCTTTTAACACCAGTTCTCGGGGTGACAGGGAGATTCCACAGCCTTTTCCCCTTGCTCTCCTAGGTCACGGACCTCTTGGTGGATGAATCCAGTTTCACTGGGGAAGCCGAGCCATGTAGTAAAACAGACAGTCCCTTGACAGGCAGTGGGGACCTCACCACCCTCAGCAACATCGTCTTCATGGGGACCCTGGTGCAGTATGGGAGGGGCCAGGTAAGCCATGGGGCACTGAGGCCTTGGGCTCCCATAACCCACAGGCTCCCATAACCCACAGGCTCCCAGACCTTAGATTTCATACTTCTCTCTCTCCTGGACACAGGGGGTCGTGATTGGAACAGGGGAGAGCTCTCAGTTCGGAGAAGTGTTTAAGATGATGCAGGCTGAAGAGGTAAGGGGCAGGAGGGAGCTTCGGGATTTTTGTAAGCTGGAGTTTGAGATTATTATAGGCAAATAATACCAGCCCTGCCTACTCCTTAGGAATGAGTGGCATGTGGTTAATATAAGTATACTTCTGAAACATTTAATTTTTTTTTTTATTGGAGACAGGGTTTCACCATGTTGCCCAGGCTGGTCTCAAACCCCTGAGCTCAAGCAATCTGTCTGCCTCAGCCTCCCAAAGTGCCAGGATTACAGGCATAAGCCCCCACACCTGGCCTCTTTTTAAACATGTAAGACATTTGTTAGCATTTTCATAAAGATACAGCTTTCAGACAGTAACACACACAGATCTTCAGTGCAAAAGTCAATGAATGTTGACATATGTGTACCCCTGTGTAATCATCACTGAAGCTGTAGGATGGCAAGGAGAAGACATTTTGAACAAAGGCAGGCAGAAGCTGGGATCTTGTCCAACTAACCCATTGTGCTCACCCTTTCAGACACCTAAAACTCCTTTGCAGAAAAGCATGGACAGGCTAGGAAAGCAACTGACACTCTTCTCCTTTGGCATAATCGGTGAGTGAGGCAGTTTCCATACTGGGTTCGTTCTGCAGGTGGAGGGGAGCCATCATAGGGGGGCCACCATGGCTGTTTCTCAAATATCTTGCTACTCAGCTGCAGAAGGCTTGGGGATTGGGATCAGAGGCTCTCCAAAAGCAACAAGAGCTTTCTGTGTACTTGGACCAGGCTGGCTGCTGTAACAAGCAGCCACTACATTTTCTTGGCTTAACATAGTAAACGCTTGTTCCTTGCTCACATGGCAGTCCAAAGTCCGTGGGTGTACTCCTGGTCCAGTGGCTCTCCTGGATAGCTTGCCTACAAACAGTGACGTGGGCCCAGGCCCCTGTTATATTGCTGCTCTATCTTCCTCTGGGTCCTTGGAGGCCATATTGCTGTTCAGCCAGCAGATGGTGAAAGAGGAAACATGGAGGCTTGTGGAGGACATTTTTAAGGCATAGACCAGGAAGTGGAATCATCAATTTGACCATCTTTTATTGGCCAGAATGGAGTCACATGGTCTACATAACTGGAAAGGAGACTGGGAAATGTAGTTTAACTGTGCACCCAACCATAGTTCTATGCTTCTAAGCAGCCTGTGCCTGGACTGGGACTTCCTGACCTTTGGTAACACAACAAATAGCATTGACATAATGCTGCGGTCCTGAATCTAGATCTTAAGACTTAACATCCCCGTAGTGCTGCCCCGGTCCCTTCACTGGCTTCTTCCTGCTCTTTCCAGTTCTGGCCTTACTTCTGTGTCCTTTATTCCAGCCTTTAGGATCAACCCGTGCCTGGTCCCTAATAGATTCTCAGTAAATATTTGTTGAGTGAAAAATTTAATGAAGGAATAAACCAACACGCCACTGCCTATAGCACATCCAGTGATGAGGGAGGTGCTGGTGAGTGTGGCCAAAACTGCGGAGCCAGAGAACAGCCTTGAGAGAAACAGCTTATGTAAGCCCATGTTTCTTAAGTTAAATTAGAACTGAAATTGACATGTCCACAGCAAGACCCATGATATCACTCAGACTTTTTTTGTTTGTTTGTTTTGAGATGGAGTCTCACTCTGTTGCCCAGGCTGGAGTGCAGTGGCATGATCTCAGCTCACTGCAACCTCTGCCTCCTGGGTTAACCTATTCTCCTGCCTCGGCCTCCTGAGTCGCTGGGATTACAGGCATGCACCATCACGCCCAGCTAATTTTTGTATTTTTGGTAGAGACAGGGTTTTCTCATGTTGGCCAGGCTGGTCTCAAACTCCTGGCCTCAAGTGATCTGCCTGCCTTGGCCTCCCAAAGTGCTAGGATTACAGCCATGAGCCACTGCACTGGGCTTTTTTTTTTTTTAAACATTTTGAGAACTGCTCTAGCAGATGGAGAGTTTTGACACTCAGTCTCACAGACATCCTAGAAGGCCCAACGGGCAGGTGCAGGGAAGCAACACCATGCTGGTCAGTGCTTCTAGAGCAAAGTAGCATTTGCCAATTCCCATGGTGTAAATACTCTCAGTGTGGCCATTTTCAAGCTACTAATGTATAGACACTGAACATGGATTTTGGAAGAGATGTGCCTAGTTGATTCTTGTGAGCTCCTGTGAGGGATCTCCAGCCTTCTACTATGGGAATGCCACAAAGGTGGAGTAAGTTCCTAGTGGGGGTGTCTCCAGGCTCACTGCCTCATCCCTATAGAGCTCCCCTTGCTAATCTATTTCATTCAAGTTCATTTGGGTTCTAGCTAAGATTTCAGTTGATGACTGAGTTTAGTAGCCGATAGTAGAATGCCCAAAACAAAACTAACAGATACTGTGGCAGCCGCCCCGCCAACTACCACCCATCAGAAAACATCCCTGGCCTCTGCGAAGCAAAGCTAACCTTCTTTAGCAAGCTCTCCAAGGGTGTCACCTGGCAACCCCACCCACGTTCCCAGTACCTACTCACTCCTTCCGATAATGATGGCAACAAGAGTTAAAGATTAGGCTTGTGTTTGCTGTGGCCCAGGAGCTGTGCTGAGCACAAACTGTCACACCTTAAACCAGGGAACTACTCTTTGAGGGTTGCACGGCCATGAGCCCCATTTTACAGACGAGGAGACGCAGGCTGCACCAGGCAACCCGAGCACCTTTCCCTGTTGCCAGAGCATCTCATGAACTTCCACAGGCCCCAGGGCAGCTCTTGCCATTTGTGCCTTGAGGGTCTATCTGTAACCACCTCCATGTCTTGTACACCTAGTGCAGTAACTGGTGTGCAGTAAATATTTGGTAAATTATTAATGAAGGAAAATGGAAATGCAGTATATTTAATCATGAGTACCACAGAATAAAATAATTAAAAAAAAAAACAGTGACCCATCTGCCCATCACAGGAGCGGCTGCATTTTCCACACCAAACACCACATGGGGGGATGTTCTGGATACACACAGCAGATGGGAAACTTGGGGAATAAGGTGTAAATGCTTGCAAACAGTCAGAAATAAACTGATTGAGCCTTTAACTTAAATTTGGCTTGGACCTTTCCCGAGAAAGTAAAACCAGGTTTTTGTAGGTATAAACATATCTCCCTTAGAAAAAGGAAGAGAAGGGTTGAAAGTGGTTGAGGTGATCAGTCGTTCCTCTGTGCATGAGTTCCTGTAAACTCTTGAAGGAAGTGGATTTGAATCCATCCAGGCATCAGCGTGTGTAGTGCACATGGAGATAAGGCTGTTTTTGTCTCTTCCCCAGGTCTCATCATGCTCATTGGCTGGTTGCAAGGGAAACAGCTCCTCAGTATGTTCACGATCGGGGTCAGGTAGGAGTGCTGTGGCCGCCCCTTGCCTTGCCAAGGTGGTCAATGGGCTCTGAGCCCTTCCCTGCAGCAAGAGAAGGTGGGGAGGCTGCAGAACAGGAAGGGCTGGGGAAGGTGCAGCCCCGTCACCCGAACTCCAGCCTCCCAATAGCACATTCTCCGACAGGTACAGAGTGCGCAGTGAATGCTTGCAAAATGAATGACAGCATATGATGGGGGGGGGGGGTCCCTTTTGTATTAGGCTATTATTGCATTGCTAAAAAATACCTGAGGGTTGGTAATGTATTCAGAAAACAGGCTTAATTGTTCCACGGCTCTACAGGCTGTACAGGAAGCATGGTGTCTGCTCAGCTTCTGGGGAGGCTCCAGGAAATTTGCAATCAAGGCGGAAGGGGAACGGGGAGCAGGCATGTCACATGGCAAGAGCAGGGGCAGGAGAGGGAGAAAGGGGAGGTGCCACATGCTATGAAACAATCAGGTCTCTCAGGAACTCACTCCAGCAAGAACGGCTCGAAGGAGGTGGCACTAAACCGTTTATGAGGCATCCACTCATCGTCCAGTCTCCTCCCACCTCCAACATTAGGGCTTATGTTTCAACATGAGGTTTGGGTGGGGACACACATTCAAACTGTATCAGCTTTCTTGCCACTCTTTGCCTGTGGGTTTGGGTCTTTCTGCCTAAGAGCAAGGACCCCAGAGCCAGCCTGCCTCTGTTTAAATTCTAAGCTTGCCACTTGCTGGTTTTGTGAACTCCAGCAAGTTTCTTAGCTCTCTGTGCCCCCGTTTCCTCCTCTGAAAAATGGGAATGCTCATATAGCCTCTCCTAGGGCAAGTGTCTGGATTAAAGGAGTTCGTCTGTGCAAGCGTCCACACGATACACAGTGTATAGTGAGCGTTGGCTCTTATTACTAGTTTAGAACTCGATCCAAGCCCTTATTTTACAGAGGAGGCTATCAGAGAGGCGATGGACGTGGAGCCCAAGGCCATATGGGGACAGCAGGGCTGGGAGTCATCATCACTTGATGGTGCTAAGCTGAGGGGACCCGCCCTTCTTCTACATAGTGATTCATAAGTCATCCCAAGCCCCTGGATCCTGGTGGCCGAGACAGGGAGAGGCACAGGCAGCCCAGCATCGTGCAGCAGTGTGACGTTGTTGGTAGTTCTTCCGTGGCTATTTGCCAAGGGCAAGGGAAGCAGAGGGCTGGGGATTGTCACTAACTGGGTATGTCCCTTCCGAAGGGAGGCTAGGGGCTGTTCCAGGACACGGAGGAACCAACCCATGTCTAGGCTCACGTCAGGCCCATTGGTTCCCAGACGGTAATGCACATGCAGCTGCTGTCTGCAAGATGCTTTTAGGTGATGTGTGGAAAATTACTGTAGTGCCTGTTCACATGTATATATATGTAATTAATACATCGAACCCATGATGTAAACAAACTTAGATGTCCGTCAGCTCACGAAAGGATAAACAACTTAGGTACAGTGGAATATTTTTCAGCCACAGAAAGGGATGAAGTACTGATGCACGCTGCAACATGGATTAATGTTGAACCCGTTTTCCTAGGTGAAGGAAGCAAGTTGCACATGTTATGATTTTATTTATATAAAATATTCAAAAATAGGTCACTCGGTCAGGCGCGGTGGCTCATACCTGTAATCCCAGCACTTTGGGAGGTCCAGGCAGACGATCACCTGAGGTCAGGAGTTCTAGACCAGTCTGGCCAACATGGTGAAACCCTGTCTCTACTAAAAATACAAAAATTAAAGGTGTGGTGGCAGGCGCCTATAATCCTAGCTCCTCGGGAGGCTGAGGCAGAAGAATCGCTGAGCCCGGGAGGCAGAGTTTGCAGTGAGCCGAGATTGCGCCACTGCACTCCAGCCTGGGTGACAGAGCAAGACACTGTCTGAAAAAAGAAACAAACCAAAACATAGGTCACTTCATAGAGAAAGTAAGTTAGTGTTTGCCAGGACCTGGGGTTGGGGAGTGAGTAGTGACTACTAACAGTTATGGGGTTTCCTTTGAGGGTGAAGAAAATGTTCTAAAATGGATTGTGGGGATAGGTGCACACCTCTGCATACACTAACCACCATTCAATTATATATGTTAAAGGAGTGAATTTTATTATATACAAATTATATATCAATAAAGAAACCAGAAAGGTATAGAACAGGCAACTAAGAATGCTGTTATTGAAAGGGTCCTTGGAGCCTTTCTAATTTATATATGAAGAGTAAACCATTACTGCAAACGTGTGCCATAATGATCATTACAGTGAATTACAGTGGACAAACTCCTGGTGGATTGAGGCATCCCAATGTGTGCTGGGACACAGAGGTTTGTCCTGCTGGCCAGTGTGGGCAAGAGAATCTTGCTTTAAGGGTTGAGTGTACTGGGTCTGGTACATGGTATCAGGTATGCAGTATCAGGTGTACATGGCTGTGGTGCATAGTCAGGCTTTCCTGTGTATACATGAATGTACACGATTATCTGGTAGTTAGTAGAAGAGATTCCAAATGCCTTATTTTTTCAACGACAGTGCATGGTAGCATTAATTCAGGGGCAGGCGGTAAAATCAACATGTGGGCAGATGTGTGTCCTATGACAAAAGCATTCAATAATTGTTTTTTTGAGTGAATGGGAATTGGAAATACTGTGTCTGGCTTTGGATACTTTGTCACTCAGTGTATTTAACAAGCAAAATCTTAATAACACCAAATGCTGAGAGCACACAAAAAAACATAGAAAAGAGGAGTTTGAATATTATGTAATGATGTGGGCACACAGATGTGATAAAAATCATAAAAGCAAAATACAAATGACAGACACTTGGAAAACCCCATCCCAGATAAATTCTAAGCCATAATAAGTTCCTCTCTTCCGTTTAAAAAAAAAAAAATCCTGTAATGAGACACACAAGACATTCAAACCACATCAGAATACCCTTAAATGATAGTTTTCAGTAGGAAAAGAGGAACAAGAAAAAAAGCTGTACTAATAGATAATAGTTGTTAGGTTTTAGCTTTAAGCAACCTATAAATGAGCAGAGACGAATGCCAGGGCTTGGACTTTCCCACCGTACCCGTTGGGAACCATGAAAATGATGCAGTGGTTCTGTACAGGTTGCAGCCTGTTTTCCTGAAACAGGCCTTTTTCCCAGAAAATATGCCCAGGTCCTCGGTTTGTTTTGCTAATAGCCCTGCGAAAGGGCATCTTAGGATCTGGATAATGAAACCCAAGGGGTCTATTAAATGTAGGGTGCTCTTGATCTCTAGTGAATTGGGGGTTTCTAGCTTAATATCCTGAGCAGAACGATCTTCATGGCATTGTTTTTTTGTTTGTTTGTTTGTTTTGAGACAGTTTCACTCTTGTCGCCCAGGCTAGAGTACAATGGCACGATCTTGGCTCACTGCAATCTCCACCTCCCAGGTTCATGCAATTCTCCTGCCTCAGCCTCCCAAGTAGCTGGGATTACAGGGGCGCACCATCACCCCCGGCTGATTTTTTAAATTTTAAGTAGAGATGGGATTTCACCATGTTGGCCAGGCTGGTCTCCAACTCCTCACCTCAGGTGATCCACCTGCCTCGGCCTCCCAAAGTGCTGGGATTACAGTTGTGAGCCAGCCCTTCCAGCCTTCATGGACCTTTTGAGGGGCATTTATCCTTCAGTGTTACTGTGTATAGCACGTGACTGCGTGATCTGTTTGTATCACTCTTATTGAATCCCTTTCATGTTCACGTAGTACTGGGATTGGGGGAGGTTGTGAACAAGACAGTCATGATTCCCATCTTCAGAGATTGTAGGTTTCAGTGAGGATGGAGAATCGATGGAATCAAAGGCTAGAGGGAGAGAGCTGGGAAGAGAGGCAGAGGCAGGGGGGAGAGGGAGCCTGAAGCTGAGATCTGGAGAAGCTGTGGCTGATGCGATGAAGCCTTGGAGGAGACTGGGTGTGCAGATTCCTGTGGCTGCCAAAACAAAGCACCACAGGCTGCAGGGCTGGAAACAGAAGCTTATTCTCACCATTCTAGAGGCCAGGAGTCTGAGGTCCGGGTGTGGCGGGAGCGTGCTGTTCGTGAAGACCCTAGGGGGAAGAGTTAGCCAAATGCTCGTTGGCTTCTGGTGTCACAGGCAGTCCTTAGCACATAGATATCTTGCCTCCAGTCTCTGTCTGTCACATAGTCTCCTTCTCTCTCTCCGTCTCTTCTCTTCTTTTTATAAGGACGCCAGTTATATTGGACTAGGGTGGGTACTCTAATGACCCCATTTTTATTTGATGACATCTGCAAAGGCCCTATTTGCAAATAAGGTCACATTCACGTGTACCAGGAGTTAGGATGTGAACATATTTTATTGGAGGGACACAATTCAACCCCTTAGCAGCACGCAGTGGGCTGCCGGGAGAGGGGAGTGGATGGACAGCAAGCTTACTGAAGGAGATGAAGACGAGGAGGCCTGAGCCACGACTGGGAAGTCCCGTCTACGCGAATGGCAAAGTTGCCAAGAGTAGCCTGCAGGTGGACAGAGGAAAGTCAGTTCTGGGCCAGGTGCGGTGGCTCACGTGTGTAATCCCAGCACTTTCGGACACTGAGGCAGACGGATTACTTGAGGTTAGGAGTTTAAGACCAGCTTGGCCAACATGGTGAAACCCCATCTTTACTAAAAATACAAAAATCAGCTGAGCATGTTGGCGTCTGCCTATAATCCCAGCTACTGGGGGGCAGAGGCAGCAGAACTGCTTGAACCTGGGAGGCAGAGGTTGTAGTGAGCTGAGATCACACTACTGCCCTCTAGGCTGGGCAACAGAGTGAGACACCGTCTCAAAAAAAAAAAAAAAAAAGTCAGTTCTAGAATCTTCAAGGAATTGAAGAGGGAGGGACCAGGGTCTGTTGGTGCTGGAGAAGGAGCAGGACTAGAACATGTGATCCCAGTTCATCCTTACACAGCCCATGGGGTAAGTCTGGTTTCCTTTTTACAGATTGGGAAACAGGCTTAGGCTAGCACAACTTATGGGATCAGGGCATGGAAGAGACAGGTTTCAAACCACTGAAGCCTGATCCAAAGCTGGGGTCCTTGTCAGCAACCCAACCCCCTAACCTCGGGAGGGTGAGGACTCTGCTGCCAGCCACCGCCCCTCACTCCCTATCCTTGGCAGCCATTGGCAATGGGCTCGAGTTTGTTTCCCCATGAATATGTATTGGGCATGTTTTGACTGTCTGTTTACATCAAAAGTGCTGATCCAGCTGGATCAGGTACATAGATCTCTACCCTCCTGGAGTTTTCTGGCTGGGGAGAAAAGTGAATGTTAACAATTTAAGCACACATTAATAAAAATAATTACAACTTATGAGTGCTACAGAGGAACAACCGCAGAGAAAGAGATTAAAAGGGAGGTAGAAGCCAGCTGGGCATGGTGTCTCACACCTGTAATCACAGCACTTTGGGACTCTGAGGTGGGCAGATCACTTGAGGTCAGGAGCTCAAGAACAGCCTGGCCAACATGGTGAAACCTGCATCTCTACCAAAAATACAAAATTAGCCGGGCATGGTGGTGTGTACCTGTAATCCCAGCTACTCAGGGAGGCTGAGGCAGGAGAATCTCTTGAACTCAGGAGGGAGAAATTGCAGTGAGTCGACATCTCACCACTGCACTCCAACCTGGGTGACAGAGCAAAACTCCGTCTCAAGAAGAAAAAAAGGGAGGTAGAAGGGGATAGACTGGAAGAGGTGGCCGGGGAGGGTTTTGGGTGGAGAGTTGAGGAGTCAGGAGATGAGCGGGAAGGGTGTTCCAGGCAGGGGGAACAGCACAGGCAAAGGTTTGGGGGTGGGAACATGTCTGAGGGCTACTTAGGGGGACCAAAGCTGAGCTCTGTGAGCAGAACGAGATGATGCAGTCGCTTAGATCACGGGGAAACTCATGGCCCCTTCTCCTATTCCTAACCTCATCATCAGAGCGTTTCCCAATATGCCACACCAGGCCGTCTCTGTGACACTTTGGAAGCAGAGAGATGAAAAGTGTTGGCCCCCCTTGATTTAGAGGCCGAAGGAAGTGGGAGGTGGGAGCCCCAGCTTATTACAGAAGCAGGGGCTGGGAGGAAGGGGGCGCTGGAGCAGGACGCGGAGCTGTGCTGGGGACAGTGGAGTTTGAGGCATTGAACAGCAGCGGCAGGCACTGGAGAGCCGAGGTCTCCGGCTGAGCTGAAGAACGGGAGGGTCCCTGAGAGAGCCCGGCAAACCTGGGTGGCCGCTCCCCCAACTCGGGGCTGGGTGGGGTCTGAGACTCACAATTCTTTCTTTCTTTTTATCATTTCTATAGGCTTTTGGGGAACAAGTGGTGTTTTGTTACATGAATAAGTTATTTAGTGGTGATTTCTGAGATTTTCATGCACCCATCACCTGAGCAGTATACACTGTACCAATGTGTTGAAACTCACATTTGTTTTGTTTGCTTTTTTATTTTTTAATTTTTCTTTAAGTTCTAGGATACATGTGCAGAACGTCCAGCTTTGTTACATAGGTATACATGTGCCATGGTGGTTTGCTGCACCTATCCACCCGTCATCTAGGTTTTAAGCCCCATGTGCATTAGGCGTTTGGCCTAATGCTCTCCCTCTCCTTTCCCCCAACCGCGTGACAGGCCCTGGTGTGTGATGTCCCCCTCCCTGTGTCCACGTATTCTCATTGTTCAACTCCCACTTAGGAGTGAGAACATGCAGTGTTTGCTTGCTTGTTTTTGAGATGGAGTCTCGCTCTGTCCAGGCTGGAGTGCAGTGGCACGATCTTGGCTCGCTGCAACCTCCATCTCCTGGGTTCAAGCTCTTCTCCTGCCTCAGCCTCCCAAGTAGCTGGGATTACAGGTGTCTGCCACCACACCCAGCTAATTTTTGTATTTTCAGTAGAGATGGGGTTTCACTGTGTTGGCCAGGCTAGTCTCGAACTCCTGACCTCAGGTGATCTGCCTGCCTCTGCCTTTCAAAGTGCTGGGATTACAGGTGTGAGCCACTGCGCCTGGCTGAGACTCACATTTCTAACAAGCTCTCAAGGGTGCTGACACAGCTGGTCCAGGGAGCGCCCTCTAAGCGTGAGGCTGTGATTCAACTGTCCCCCGAGAGTGGGCTCCAGCAACAACAGGACCAGGAAAGAGGCCAAGACACCTGAACAGCGTTCTCAGGTGACTGAGCCTTTGGAGGCAGGGGTGGTGGCAGGTAGGGAGACATATGAGCCTCAAGGAGGCTGCCAGAGAACACAGGACTCTCAGAAGACAGAATGCTTAAAAACTTCCCCAAGTAGGCCGGGCACAGTGGCTCACACCTATACTCCTAACACTTTGGGAGGCTGAGGCAAGACGATCCCTTGAGCCCAGGAGTTTGAGACCAGCCTAGATAACATAGTGAGACCGTCTGTACAAAAACAAATGTTTTTTAACTAGCCAGGTATGGTGGTGCACGCTTGTAGCACCAGGTACTTGGTAGGCTGAGGTGGGAGGATTGCTTGAGCCTGGGAAGTCAAGGTTTCAGTGAGCCATGATCTTGCCACTGCACTCCAACCTGGGCAACAGAGCGAGACCCTATCTTAAAACACAAAAACAAAAGAAAACAAACAAAAAACCTCCTGCAGATCATGAGATCAGGAGTTTGAGACCAGCCTGGCCAAAACGGTGAAACCTCATCTCTACTAAAAATACAAAAACTAGCCAGGCATGGTGGCGTACGCCTGTAGTCCCTGCTACTCAGGAGGCTGAGGCAGGAGAATCTCTTGAACCCGGGAGGTGGAGGTTGCAGTGAGCCGAGATTGCACCACTGCACTCCAGCCTAGGGAACAGAGCAAGACTCCGTCTCAAAAACAAAACAAAACAAAAAACAACAACAACAAAACACGCACACCCTCCTGCAAATAATGGTACATACAATCCCTGTCTTATAAGCCATGAAAAGCTTCATGAGGCAAGAAAGACAGTTAAATATTTCCAGAAGAAAATGCAAAAAAGCCTTCTGCCCTCAAGCCCCAAATCCCCTGATTCTCTCCCCACCCAGTGCTATTGGTCACTTCCGGTTTCTTGTCCTAACCTCCCTTGCAGCACAGGCATCCCACTTGATGCATGCGAGTGGACTTGCACATGGGAGACACTTTCCCCCTCTCATTTGTGATTTTGAAAGGGTGACGTTTTTCAGTTTTAGTGCCAGATTAAAGCCTCTCAAAGCCATTGAATCGGAAGGTGGAGATGGCAGCTTAGCCAGCGGAGGTTTTCCAAAATAAGTAAAATGAGAGAATCATTTTTTAAAAAACTTCAAGAACTTTTTTAAAACAAATTCCCGGGCCGGGCATGGTGGCTCATGCCTGTAACCCCAGCACTTTGGGAGGCCGAGGCGGGTGGATCATGAGGTGAAGAGATCGAGATCATCCTGGCCAATGTTGTGAAACACCGTCTCTACTAAAAATACAAAAATTAGCCTGGTGTGATGGCAGGCGCCTGTAGTCCCAGCTACTCGGGAGGCTGAGGGAGGAGAATCACTTGAACCCTAGAGGCAGAGGTTGCAGTGAGCCAAGATTGCACCACTGCACTCCAGCCTGGCAACAGAGCAAGACTCCATCACAAAAAAAAAAAAAAAAAAGAATTCCCTGTATGTTAAGTGACATACAAGATGATCCAAGGCACTTGCTTTTCCTGGTCCATTCTAATTAATTTTTGTTTTGTTTTTGTTTTTTTTGAGATGGAGTCTTGCTCTGTTACCCAGGCTGGAGTGCAGTGGTGTGATCTTGGCTCACTGCAAGCTTCGCCTCCTGGGTTCAAGTGATTCTCTTGCCTCAGCCTCCCCAAGTAGCTGGGACTACATGTGCTCGCTACCACACCCGGCTAATTTTTATATGTTGGTAGAGACGGGGATTCACCATGTTGGCCAGGCTAGTCTCGAACCCCTGACCTCAAGTGATCCACCCGCTTCTGCGTTTCAAAGTGCTGGGAATGCAGGTGTGAGCCACCACACCCGGCCCATTCTAATCTTTATTAGTTTGTGGATTAGTTCTTTATTATTATGAATTCATCCAAGTAATACAAAGATGCCCTTCCCCTGCCATATGGGATGAAAGTCCCCGTCATAACGCTCCACAAATGTTTGCTTAGCTGGTCTTCACAGCCTGTGCCATAAAACCAACGAAGCCTGGCTGTCACTGTAGAAACCGGGCACAGCCCCTTGATCAACTTCTATAATCTTGGTTTATATAACTTGTCCATGCCTGTTCCATTGTCCCTGGGTGAAAGGTCACCATTCACAACCATTCTATTCAAACTGCCTGTTTTGTAATTGGAATTTGTTGCCAACATTTAATGTACCATATTTCTTTGATTCTGAGATGTACATTCTTTTTCACATTCAACTCCGCTGAAGTCAGATCACTTCTAATAAGCGATGTAATTAGAAAGTATGGTGTTACTGATTAATTGGCAGTGTTTATTCTTTTCTGAGCTCTGCACAAAATAATGGTGCCCCTACACAATCAGCTGTCTTAGCTCTGATGAAATACAATCTCCCTGTGTGATCCTGGTTGAATGGATTCTCACCAGGTGTTCTGATTATCAGTCAACCCAGGTAGAGTGCTCACTGTGTGCTAGGCCAGCGCAGGCCTAAGCATTGTTATACCCACTTCTTCATGCAGCAAATATTTACTGTATATCTCTTTGCTCTGCTGGATTTTCTAATGCAGAGGATAAAAACAGCCACCTGGCCAGGCTCGGAGGCTCATGCCTGTAATCCCAGCACTTGGGAATGCTGAGGTGGGAGGATCACTTGAGCCCAGAAGTTCAAGACCAGTCTGGGTAACATAGTGAGAACTTGTCTCTACAAATAATTTTTTAAATTTGGAAGTAAATAGTGGTGCATGCCTGTGTCCCGGCTACCAGGGAGGCAGAGGATGGAGGATTGCTTGAGTCCAGGTGATCCAGGCTGCAGTGAGTCTTGATGGCGACACTGCACTCCATCCTGGGCAACAGAGCAAGAGCCTGTCTCAAAAAAACAAAAAACAGGTGAGGCACAGTGGCTCATGCCTGTAATCCCACCACTTTGGGAGGCCGAGGCAGGTGGATCACTTGAGGCCAGGAGTTCAAGACTAGCCTGGCCAACATGGTGAAACTCCATCTCTACTAAAAATTCAAAAATTAGCCAGACATGGTGGCACATGCCTGTAATTCCAGCTATGTGGGAGGCTAAGGCAGGAGAATTGCATGAAGCTGGGGGGTGGATGTTGCAGTGAGCTGAGATTGCACCACTGCACTCCAGCCTGGGCGACGGAGTGAGACTCCGTCTCAAACCCAGCCACCCTTGTGTGAGATACAGCCAGAAAATATGTTTTGTTTGAACTGTATTTTTTCATTGTAATGTGTTGCCATCATTTAAAAATAGGGAGTTTGCATGAAAAAGATACTGGATTTCCAGCTTCTCTTGGGAGCATGGGAGGCCCGGCCGCACTGTGCATTGCTGTCGTCCCTGGTGACTTGGTGGTGGCTCTTTGTTTAGAGGAGGAGGACCTGGGCTCTGGGATCGCCACGTGGTCTCGCTCACACTGGCTGATTTCACGTATTTCCTGGGCAGCTTGGCCCCGGGTCCTGGACCGGGTGTGTCTCGAGGGGCTTCTGCAGGGTCCCTGGCAGTGGCTGTGGGTGGGCTGCAGGTGTGATGAGAGACAGTGGCCCCCTTCTCCCAGGACATTTCTGGTATCTGAGATAACAGAAATTTCTCATCACTTCTAGTCCCCTAAATAGTCTCTTTCTAGAAATTGTGCAGACTGATTCCATGCGGTGACAGCACTTGGAGCTCCATTTAAGTCACATCCTCCCCACCCTTCAGCCTGGCCTCTGGTGGAGGCTTGGTGGGGAGGATCTGGCCAGCCTCCCTTACCTGCTCCAAATCTCTCCTCCCTTCCCCATTGCCAGCCAAGGCTGCTTTTCTTTCTTTCTTTCTTTTTCTTTTTTTTTTTTGAGATGGCGTTTCACTCTTGTTGCCCACACTGGAGTGCAATGGTGCGATCTCACTCACCACAACCTCTGCCTCCCAGGTTCAATCGATTTTCCTGCGTCAGCCTCCCGAGTAGCTGGGATTACAGGCATGTGCCACCACGCCCGGGTAATTTTGTATTTTTATTAGAGATAGGATTTCTCCATGTTGGTCAGGCTGGTCTCAAACGCCCGACCTCAGGTGATCCGGCCGCTTCGGCCTCCCAAAGTGCTGGGATTACAGGCATGAGCTGCCATGCCTGGCCTTTTTCTTTCTTAAAGATCTTTATTGAGATAAAATTCACATATATAATTCATCCATTTAAAGCATACAATTTAATGGTTTTTAGTGTATTCACAAATATATACAGCCATCACCACAGTCCATTGTAGAACGTTTTATTTTATTTTATTTGAGACAGGTTCTCAGCTGTTGACACACCCAGGGAAGGGGCATACGTGTGCTGCAGCCCAGTCTCATTTCCAAGAGAGCATCTCACCGGCTCAGCTTGGGTCACACGCTCTCCTCGAATCCAGCCAACCCTGGTTGTGGGAGAGTGGGGTCGCACCATACAGGGAGAGTTGGAGGGGTAAGAAAGAAGTGAGCAGACACCCCGAAACAGATCCACGCAGCAGGCAAGGGCGTCGCTGTGGCCCTTCAGCTCCCCTGACCTGGACTTCCTTGTCCGGCTTCCTCATAGGAAGTGTCTACACCACTACACTCATGAAAACGAAATTCAAGGGACTGTCGAGGACCCTTGGAACCAAAAACTCTTAATCCCACCTACTGTCTGATTTTGGGAATTCCTTTTATGGAATCCAAAGTCTTTTCTCTCTAATAAATGAGAATAATGTAAATACAAAATAGTTTTAAAGAGGCAAAACAGCTGACACACTAATTCACACTAAGTTGTGGATGACTGACAGGAGAGGTCCCTTCCCAAGGGCAGGGTCTGCAGGGGAGGGCTCAGGACAGCGGGTGCTGAAGAAGGAGGCAGGTGCACCTTAGGATTGGGAATGGAGAATAGAACCAGGACACTGGGGACACCTAAGACAAGCTTCACCAGCCAAAAGCATTGCCAGCCCCAGCTGAGAGTCATACACTCCTTAAATGTGTGTTAGAGGGGACTCATTTGACCTTTCGATCCAGCCTGGCTGTGGCGGCCATTCCAGAGGGTCTGCCCATCGTCGTCATGGTGACGCTGGTCCTGGGAGTGCTGCGGATGGCCAAGAAGCGGGTCATCGTGAAGAAGTTACCCATCGTGGAGACTTTAGGTGAGGGACTCTGGCTGGTGGAATTCTTACACGTGGAATTGAATGGGGGCTTGGCTGTCAGTGCAATCCAGCTTGGGGTTTCACAAGCCTGAGGGTGACGACTTCTCTTTTCTATAAACTGATGTTTGTTGTACCAGGTTGCTGCAGCGTTCTCTGTTCTGATAAGACGGGGACTCTGACTGCCAATGAAATGACAGTGACCCAGCTTGTAACGTCAGATGGGCTTCGTGCCGAGGTGAGTCCCAAAGGAATTTACAAGCCTCAGAGATGCACCCAGCCAGGCTGTCTCTTTTCCAGACAAAGCACACAATGTCTTCTAGAACACAATAAGGAAGAAATAAATTGGGGTCATATTACAATCTCATTGCTAACATGACTGATTTTGTTTTTAATCATCCCATACTTCCTTTTAATAGATATGACCAATTTAAGGTAGCCTCCTTTTTTAGTTACTTATTAATTATAAGCACATTACAAATTTTAAAACCCAGAAAAAGTCTTCCATACCTCCCATGATAAACTAATCATGATTAGTCCATTTGTGGTTTGTTTGTTTTTGAGAGACAGAGTCTCGCTGTGTCACCCAGGTTGGAATGCAGTGGCTGATCTCGGCTCACTGCAACCTTCACTTCTCGGGTTCAAGCGACTCTCCTGCCTCAGCTTCCCAAGTAGCTGGGACTACAGGCCTGCCCCACTATGCTGAGCTTATTTTTGTATTTTCTAGCGGAGATGGGGTTTCACTATATGTTGGCCAGGCTGGTCTCAGACTCCTGATCTCTGGTGATCCGCCCACCTTGGCCTCCCAGAGTGCTGGGATTACAGGCATGAGCCACCACGCGCAGCCTGTCTTGTTTTTTAAGACACGGTCTTGCTGTGTCACCCAGGTTGCAGTGCAGTGGTGCAATCATGGCTTACTGCAGCCTCTAACTTCTGGGCTCAAGGGATCCTCCCACCTCAGCCTCCCAAGTCCTCGTGTGTCTTTCAGTGTCTTCTGTGTGCTTGGTGCAATTGGAAGCTCCCTGAATGTGCAATTTTTTATCCTGATATTTTTTCTACAAAACTGGCCAAAGCAAGGGGTGAACAAATGATGGCCCATGGGCCAGTGCTTGTTTGAAAATAAAGTTTCCTTGGTGTACCACCACACCCATTTGTGTACATGTTGCCGGTGGCTGCTTTCATGCCTCAGTGTGCTGCGACGGCAGAGCTGAGTAGCCACGACAAAGGTGGTATCGGCTGCAAAGGCTAACACGTTTGCCCAGCGCTGTTCTTAGAATAGAAGCACTCTTCTGTGCTAGTTCTTAGTTTTCTTAACCATCACTTGTCCTGGCTGTAGAGTATCCCACTGAGTCAACTTGCTGCAATTTACTAATGCCTGGCACTGTGTCCATCCATGACGTATCCAATTAATCAATAATCTTTCAGAGAACATCTTCATACTGAAAGCCCTGTCCACGTTTAGGATTATGTCCTTGGAATGGATCCCCAGGACAGAGATTGTGGGCCAACTGGGGGAGCATGTTTTTGACTCTTGGCGACACCCTTTCTTCTGCCTCACCCTGCAGGTCAGTGGAGTTGGGTATGACGGTCAAGGGACTGTGTGTCTTCTACCATCCAAGGAAGTCATTAAGGAATTTTCCAATGTCTCAGTGGGCAAGTTAGTGGAGGTAGGTGTCAAAAGCACCAGGGGGGAAATAGGCATTTACATTGAGGCTTCTGGGGCTTTTCTCTGAAAAGGGAAACAGCCATTGAACCTACTGGTTCTTGAGAATGACTGGACCACCCAGGGGTGAGGCTGTCACAGCACTGAAAAAATGACACCAAAACTGATGGAGACATCAGAGGTAAGAGGACAGCTAGGCTGGGCAGAGTGGCTCATGCCTGTTATCCCAGCACTGTGGGAGGCCAAGGCAGGAGAATCACTTGAGGCCAGGATTTCGAGACCAGCCTGGGCAACATAGTGAGACCCTGTCTCTATTATTTTTTTAAAAAATTATTTAAAAAGAAGAGCTAGAAGCCTCTGTACTCATCACTGCCCAATGGGAAGGCTCTAAGGAGACTCTTGCCCAGAGACGTGCCTGATAAATGGTGAAAAGTGAGCCTGTGATGACGTTCCCCTGTGGCTGTGATGAGTCCTACAGTCTGAGCTGTCCTCACCCTTTCACAGGGGCTCACTCCTCCCCATGTAGTAGGCCCCCTTCTTCCTCTGTACAGTTCAGTGAGCGCCGCTTGCGAAGGACCTGCCTTCAGGGGCCCTTCACTATCACAGCGAACGCTGTCTTGGTTTTGCGGATTAAAAATCAAAAATATGGCCGGGGTGGTGGCTCATGCCTATAATCCCAGCACTTTGGGAGGCCAAGGCGGGTGGATCACCTGAGGTCAGGAGTTCAAGACCAGCCTGGCCCACATGGTGAAACCCCATCTCTACTAAAAAATATAAAAATTAGCCAGGCATGGTGGCACACACCTGTAGTCCCAGCTACTCAGGAGCCTGAGACAGGAGAATTGCCTTGAACCAGGAAGGCAGAGGTTGCAGTGAGCTGAGGTCATGCCACTGCACTCCAGCCTGGGTAACAGAGTGAGACTCCGTCTCAAATGAATGAATGAATGAAACAAAAATATGCAAAACTAGTAAGTAATAATAAAAAAGAAAAGAAATGGGCAGAGAAGTAATGCGAGTGTCCAGGCTCACCAGGCCGGGAAGGAAGAATGCCGGGAATCCCACTCTTTTTGCTTGTCTCTTTTTCATTTTTTAAATATTTATTTTTAAACTGAGATAGAAGTCATCTACCATGAATTCACCCCGTTGAAGTGCACAATTCAGTGGTTTCAATATGTTCACAAGTTGTGCAACCTTCACCACTGTCTAGAATACTTTGTCACCCCAAGTGGAAGTGCCATCATCCCCATTACCGGTCACTCCCCGTTACCCCACACTCATCACCACCCGTCCACCTGCCTCCCTGCTGGCTTCCCTCATGATAACTTTGTGGGAACCAACATTCAGCAAAGCCAAGAAATAGTCACGATGTTTCTTTTAAAAAGCCAGGACGCTGAGTTGTTTTAAAGAGCAAGTCTTGTCCCCGCAGCCCCAGCTGTAAAAATGGGACAAGCCCACAATGTGTAACTTTTTCATGAGCCCCGTACTAACTACAGATGTCTGGACAATCCCCTTTTAGGCGGGCTGTGTCGCCAACAACGCAGTCATCAGAAAGAACGCCGTGATGGGGCAGCCCACCGAGGGTGCCTTGATGGCCCTGGCGATGAAGGTAGGAGGTCCTGGGGTGTCTGTGCGGGGAATTCCTTCACTCGGGGCTGGATTCGTTGGTACAAAGCCAGCTCCTGTCTGAGCTAACAGGACTGGGCATGTTAGGTAATCACGGAAGAAAATGGCCCAAGCTGGCCTTGGGCCATCTGTTGTTGGTGGAGGAGGTGAGCTCTGAGATTCCACGGGACTTCAGCAAGTTCCCTCTACCAGCGATTCCAGAAGAATCCTAGGAGCTCCCCTGTGGTTGAGGCCCTGGTCGGGTGTTGGGGCGAAAGACAGTGGAACGAGACTCCCTGTGCGCCCAACACCACCCTCTGCTCACCGAGGCACCACTGGGAGGGGCTGGTTCCTGGGAATGCGTTCGATTGACTCCGGGGCTCAGTGTTAGACCCTGGGCTCTGTGGCTGTGCAGGGTTGCCCCAGGCCATTCTGTACCCAACACCAGGTACCAAGTGGCTGCTTGCAGTGTGGAGGGGATGGGCGGGGGCTGATGGGGGCCCGCTGCGTTCTGTGCTCAGAGGACAAGTTAGCAGAAGGAGAGGCAGAAAACATGGGCTGGGAATGCGGGTGACAGGAAAGCAAGGAGAAGAGAGGACAAAGGACATGGGAAAGGAGGGGCCGGCAGAGGTTAAGAGGAGGGAGCAAAGGAAGGAGGAAGTTGGCCCCGGTCAGCTCCAACGTCTGTTTCCATGGCCACTTGGCCTGGGTCCCTCCTCTTCAGCCAGAGCTGGGGCTTCCCTGGACCCTGCGGGAGCTCCTCTCCCCGGCCCGCTCCGTGCTTTCTGCTGTGTGACTTGTCTCTGACTCGGGTCTGATGAGACCCCTCTCCATCAAGGTCAAGGGAAAAGCCGGAATCAGGGTGCTTATCCCCCAGCACTGACCCCTTGCTGCCGCCCAGCCTGGCCCCTGCACTCACCCCCCCTTCCTGCTTCCTCCTGGACTTGGACCACTCCTGCCTGTCCTCACTGGCGAGCGCCAACTTTCTCTTCAAGTTCACTTGTTTCCACCCCAGCAGACACTTCTCATCCCGGGCTCACTTCACTGCCTTCTATTATCAGCTTACCTGTCCCTCCCTCCAGTGCAAGACTCCGACCTCCCACACCGCTGCCTTCCCGAAGCTGGTGCTGTGTCAGGGAGAGGTGGTCGCCCTCTGATAAGCCCCTGTGATGGTAGATCAGGTGCTTTTCCCCAGTGTGAGAGCTTTGGAAAGTCATTACAGGCTGAGTGCAGTGGCTCAAATCCCAGCACTTTAAGAGGCTAAGGTGGGAGGATAATTTGAGGCCAAGAGTTTAAGACCAGCCTGGGCAACATAGTGAAACCCCATCTCTACAAAAAATATAAAAATTAGCTGGGCATGATGGTGCGTGCCTGTGGTCCCAGCTGCTCAGGAGGCTGAGGCGGGAGGATCCCTTGAGCCCATGAATCTGAGGCTGCAGTGAGCTATGATCACATCACTGCACTCCAGTCTAGATGACAGAGTGAGATCCTGCCTCAAAAAAACAAAAAGGCTGGGCACAGTGGTTCACACCTGTAATCGCAACACTTTGAGAGGCTGCGGTGGGAGGATCACCTGAGGTCAGAAGTTCGAGACCATGCTGACTAACATGGTGAAACCCTGTCTCTACTAAAAATATAAAAATTAGCTGGGCACGGTGGCGTGCACCTGTAATCCCAGCTACTTGGGAGGCTGAGGCAGGAGAATCGCTTGAACCCGGGAGGCGGAGGTTACAGTGAGCTGAGATCATGCCATTGCACTCCAGCCTGGGTGACAGAACAAGAGTCTGTCTCAGAAAAACAAATAGAAATCATGACATAATATTATTTTTCTTCCATTCACAGAAGATAATTCTCTCTGCAATGTCTTTAATAGTGAATGGAGCTCATTTCCCGTTTTAAAATAGTGCTGAGTCTGCCCCATTCAACAACTCGCTGCCCAGAAGTCCTGACCGTCTGGCAGGAATGACACCCATGTGTCACCCTGCTCCCGCCACCAGCCACCCCTGCAGCCTAGAGAGGAGAGAGGTTCCAGAACCCAGAAGCTAGGAGATTTCCTTGATGTGTTATGATTTTCCTCTTTCCTGAGGCCTGGCTTAAGATTTTGGAATATAGAACAAACACTGGCTGGCATGTAGGAAGTGCTGCCTGTGTGACAGGCATGGGGCAAGCACTTCGTGCTTCTTACCTGTCTCACCTGCTCTAAATGGCACTGAGGCCAGGTCAGTGGTTCCCAACTTTTCTTCCATTATTGCTCCTGGATTAGGGCCTTGGGGTTACTGAAATAAAACACCACTGGCTGGTGATTTAGAGTCACCAAAACACACTGAAACACAGCGCTGTGGGCCAGAAGTTGAAATCAAGGTGTGAGCAGGGCCAGGCTCCGTCTCCCAGTTTCTGGGTGTTACCAGCAGCCCCGGGCATTCCTTGACTCGCAGAACGCATCCCTGCCTTGGCTTCTCACACCAAGCTCTGTCTCTGTCACCAGGTGCTCTCCGCCATGGCTCTGCACAGCGTTTTCCTCTTTTTTTTTTTTTTTTGTTTGAGACGGAGTCTTGCTCTGTTTCCCAGGCTGGAGTGCAGTGGCCTGATCTCCGCTCACTGCAACCTCCGCCTCCCAGGTTCAAGCGATTCTCCTGCCTCAGCCTCCCAAGTAGCTGGGACTACAGGCAGCCGCCACCACGCATGGCTAACTTTTTGTATATTTAGTAGAGACGGGGTTTCACCATGTTAGTCAGGATGGTCTTGATCTCCTCATCTCGTGATCCGCCCGCCTCGGCCTCCCAAAGTCCTGGGATTACAGGCATGAGCCACCGTGCCCAGCCTTCCTCCTCTTATATCTAGTCATGTTGGCTTAGGGCCAGCCCTAATAACCTCAAATTGACGATATCTGCAAAGGCCCTCTTCCAAATCAGGCCACATTCAGAGGTTGCGGGGTTAGGACTTGAACATATCTTTTGTAGGGTGCAATTCAACCCCACTAAGGAGATGTTTTAGGCATTCCTTCCCTAATCATCCCACTCCCTCCCCCTGAAATTTAATACTGTAGATACACTGTGTTGTACGCGTTATCTGCACTTTCTACGTAAAAGGAGTAGTTTTTTGTGCCCCTGCTGTACCTCATTTTCACCCCCTGTGGGACATCATAACTGGTTTGCACTTGGGGAAACTGAGATTCTGAGTTGTCACATCACTGATCCAAAAGCCATCAAAGAGCAACAAAGGGCTGGGCTGGCGAGGACCCCAGGCTGTGGACGGCAGGGCTGGCGAGGACCCCAGGCTCTGGACGGCAGGGCTGCCTCAATGACTCGGGGGGTTCCTTTTGAGAAATTGCTACACCTTCAAATCTGAAACATTCCGCCCGGCAGAAACACTGTGGGTTTGTTTCTAAGCAGATTTCAGATAGAAGCTTCTGCAAAGACCATCAGGTCTGCCGTTCAGCCAAGAGAAGAGAATTTTTTTTTTCTAGGTGGGACATTCCAAGGAAATGGCCTTTTTTCTGTGTGCTAAATGCTTGGATTTCTTATCTGCCAGAGGTGGTTTGAACAATGAATAATTTAAATACACTGAACTTTGTATAGAGATTGGCTTCAGAAGACTCACTAAAAATGTGTCATTTTATTATGCTAGATGGACTTAAGTGATATTAAAAATTCATATGTAAGAAAAAAAGAGATTCCATTCAGTTCAGAGCAGAAGTGGATGGCGGTGAAATGCAGTCTGAAGACTGAGGTGAGACCTTTCAATCTTCAACCTCTTCTCTCTTTCTGCCCGGGCCCCCACCCAGAAATAAAGCAAAATGCAGACTTCAAAGATAATTTGAAAGTTCCTGGCTGCTTCTGTGACGTTCCAAATACATGGAAAAACTTAATCACCATCATACCTTTGATTCTCTTGGGTCTGCTTCTGGCTTTTTGTTTAAAACAGAAGTTCTCAAAGCAGGGTCCCTGGAGTAGCAACGGTTGTTATCACACGAGAATTTATTAGAAATGCGGAATCTCAGGTTCCACACCAGATCTCCTGAGGCGGATTGTCCACGGGTGGGACCCAGTAACCTTCGTTTTCTGCAGATTCTGATGCAGGTGCGAATGTTGAGATTGACCAGCCTGTAATCCAATGACTGAGGGCCTGCTGCTAACACCAGTCGCCAACATGCCAGTCCTCTCTTTGCAGCCCTGTGCTACGTTTTTTATACTTCTAAGCTCATCTCCCCCTCATACTGGGGAGCAAATCCTTCAGCACGGAAGGCGTGTGTGCGTGGTGCATCAGCGTGTGCACACATGTTGTCCATGACTAGAGGAACACATACCAAGCTATGGCCACCCCGGGTGGACATTACAGCTGAGTTTTAAAATTGTCTTTTCAGATTTGTTGTGGCTTTTCAGATTTTCCTTAAAAGCTATTTTTTAAAGTTTTTTGTTGCCTTCTACCTTTTTCTCCACCCCTCCTCTTCCCTCCCACTCTTTCTAGAATCTATCATGTCTGCCCATGCAGGCTGCTCAGCTCCCACTCAGGGCTGTGGGCGGCTTGGCCAGCTCATGCCAGGCCCTTGCTGTGCATGGATGGACACATGTACATTTCAGGGGCTTAAAAGGGATTATAGATTTTCAAAAAACTTTTAGACCTTTAATTTTTTTTCCCTGCAAGGCAGTGGTAATATATTCTCATTGAAAAAGTATAGAAATATGACATAAAAATGAAAGCTTCTTTCATTCCACCCTTCTTTCCTCCCTCCCCACCAGCCACCCAGAGGTAATTCTGTTTTAAGTCTGGGATGGAGCATTGCAGATTCTAAATATGCAAATGACAACATCTGGATGGTATTTTCAAAACAAGGTCACTGTTTATATTGTGTGTAATTTGCTTTTTCCCCCTAAGATTTTCTTTTAATATTATATCTTAGATGCCTGTGTTGGTCAATATAAGCTTGTTATATTAACATATTAATTATATAATATATTATGTAATATATTTTACTTAATATATAATATGTAATATTAATTATATAAGTTAATATATGTAATATATAATATACATACAAATAATATGTAATATAATACATATAAATAATATACACATAATAAAATACATATGTATTATAATTAATGTGTTAATAACCTATGTAATTAATATTAATAACATTAATATAATTACATATTAATAACATATATAATTAATATATTATAACAGTGTTACATTCACACTGTGCAACCACGTGAGCCAGGTGGGTCCGGTATTGAGGCTAGGGATACAGTGTGACTCTCACCCAGGGCCTCCCCACATGGAGCTTATAGTCTACATATTTGTCATGACAGAGCTTAACAAAAACACAGGAAAAGTGATCAGCTGCTCATGGGGGTTCACTATTACAAGCCAAGTGCTGGGGGTGGGTACAAAATAGACTTGGTGCTGCCCTAGGGAGGCAACAGTCTAATGGAAATATTCCCAGTTAATCACACCCCCAAAGGCATAGTCCCAGCTGGGATGATACTTCCCGTGCATGAAACATACAAGACGCTCTGAGTGACAGTAACAAGGGAACTGAAAAAAGAACAAGGGTGGTACAGGTTGAGGATTGGCCTTGTTCTTTCTCTGGACTGCAGAACATTCCATGGATGGATTCCAGAACTTAGCGAACCTGTCCAGCACCCATGAACAACACCAGCCCAGTATAAATAACTCCGCTGCAAACATCCCCGTGTGTGTCTTTGTAACCTCATGCAGAGTGGGGTGATGGTCACTATGAACCAAGGCTTCCAGTGATAGTGGATTTCTTCCCTTTGTCTTCTCTAAGGATCAGGAAGACATTTACTTCATGAAAGGGGCCTTGGAAGAGGTGATCCACTACTGCACCATGTACAACAACGGAGGCATCCCCCTGCCGCTGACGCCCCAGCAGAGGTCATTCTGCCTGCAGGAAGAGAAGAGGATGGGCTCGCTCGGTCTGCGTGGTCAGTGCCTGTGGCCAGGCCCAGAGCTTTAAGCTTGCATGTAACGTTGACTTTTAAGTGCATTCAAGCAGGGTCCCCAGTCAAGGAGGTCACCTGTCCCAAGGAGTCAGGCAGCATGCTGACGGCAATAACGCGTGCTTGCAAGCTGATGGTCACGTGAAAGGCAGAGAGGTCCGCACCTCATCCCAGTTCCTCAGTGACCCCCCGTTAATCCAGAGAAGAGGGGACCCTCCCTTGCTGAGTTTCCTAAGGCAGATGAATGGGCCGCACCCCAAACATTGATTTTCCCAACAGGTCTTTTTGCTCATTGCCTCTTGTTGGGAAAACCCGAAGCTCTTCTCAGTCAAGGAACGTATTTTCTCCCTTAGCCATTTTCAGTTTTCTGCAGCAGAGCCAGTGCCTTCCCTGATGGGCTGAACATTAAATGTCACATTTCCCTTGGTGTCATTTGTCACCCTGGCCAGTTACAGAGGTAGCGTTTAGAAGCACCCCTGAGCACTGGTCTTCCCTCGGGGGACAGAGAGAGGCATTGGGCTGGCCTTACTGGCTTAGGAGCCTTGGTTTTCCCCTTCGGGGAACAGAGTTTGTAGGTTGCTGGCAAGCTTGCTCAGAGGTGTATGGGGTGAGACCCTTGCGGCTTTCTGGGGCACGGTGAAGCCAGCGCCGAGCACATGTCCCCTCTTCCCGAGTGAGGGGAGCATTCCCCAAAGCATTGTCACTTTGCCCCCCATATGGTTTGTGTAGCGCTGGGTCTACAATAGGCTTACAGGTAAATACTGTGCCTCAGTTTCCCCATATGCATAAGGAAGGCACGACAGCAGTGACTTCATTGATTGCTGTGAGGATTGGAAGAGACGGTGAATCCCATCTTAGCTTGCCCTGGGCCTTGACTCTCTCGGTGGCAGAGAAGCCAGGCCCAGCTTCTGCGAGCCGGGTGATCTGAGAGGGGGTGGTGTAAGAGGGTCCTTGTCACCTCACTGACACCAAAGACGGGGCTGTGGCATCCCTCCTGCACAGTGGAGGGATTGGGAGACGATGTGGCGCGTGGGTGGCAGCTGCTTTCATCATGGTTGATACGACCAAGCCATCCAGTAGCTCCCTGTTCTGGTCACATCGTGCCTCTGCTGACGATGAAACAGCTCCCTTAAGAGTGGACACGTTAGTAAGTAAACATCCCACGTGGCACTGGCCTCTAAATCTGCTCCTGGCACTTGGGCCCCACCTGTGTGCTGGGCACCAGGTTAAGTGCCTGTGTGAGGCCACGCCCTCCATCCCCACCTGGCAGAGGAGCCGGCCAAGGTGACACAGCCCCGCCTAGTGCAGCCAGCGCCTTCGCCCAGATGTCTGCTGTGGAGCGTGATGACGCATTCCAGGGACTTGCTCCAGGCCTTGCAGGAGAGCGTAAGGACAACAGGTCGGT
Source organism: Symphalangus syndactylus (assembly GCF_028878055.3). Classification (NCBI taxonomy): domain Eukaryota; kingdom Metazoa; phylum Chordata; class Mammalia; order Primates; family Hylobatidae; genus Symphalangus; species Symphalangus syndactylus. Next base: position 129,862,946 of record NC_072433.2, read on the forward strand.
GGCGGAGGAGCAGTGAGACCTTTTCCTGTCTCCCCCAGTCCACACGCAGTCCTTTTTTGTTTACAAATGGACTTGTCTCCCACCTGTGGCTGGGAAAGCTACAACCTGGGAACTGGCCTTAGAGAAGGCCTGTGTGTTTTTCCAGCCTGTGTCTGGTCTGAGAACAGAAGGGATGTTATTCCTCAGCAGGTGACCGTGAACTGAGGCCTGCTGCCCGGCAGGCCCGGGGCAGTGCCCGAGTGAGTTAGAGAAGCCCCCAACCTGCTAGATCCTCTGGAGTGATTGCTGTGAGGATTGGAAGAGTCAGTGAATGCCATTTTGGGGTTTGAGACCCCCGACCCCACACACATCCAGGGGAAGATGACAAACCCCAGGGAGCGGGAAGGAGAGTCAGGTTGAGGGGAGCACGGTGGCAGGAGTATCCTCTGCGGATAGAGCGCTGCTAGATGGCCACTAGAAGCAGGGGATGCTCCTGGGTTGGCAAAGCCCAGGTTCAGGGAGGGGAGGGAACCATTGGAAAAGGGGAGGAAGGGCACCAGTGTCATTGGTGCAGCGTCATGACTGTGCAGGAGGGATGCCAGCCCTGTCTTTGGTGTCAGTGAGGTGAAAAGTACACCACCCCCTCTCAGATCCCCCAGGTGGCAGGAGCTGGGCCTGGCTTCTGTGCCACCAAAAGAGAGTCAAGGCCCAGAGCAAGCTCACAGCAAGAGTCCCCTCAGCTGGGTTGCTCCCCCGTCAATTTTTCTTCACCACCGAACCGCCCCACTAAGTCTGCTGGAGATGACAAGATGAGTTAGTACAGAGCAAATGAAGGCAAGAACTGTCAGAAATGCCCCATCCTGCTCCACCTCACATGTCCCATTCTGGGCCAGCTCACAGGTTTCCGTGGCCAGTTTTGTTGGGAAGTGGGGTGGGTCTTATACCATGAGTGGTGTATTAGTCTATTTTCATGCTACTGATAAAGACAGACTTGAGACTAGGTAATTTATAAAGAAAAAGAGGTTGAATGGACTCATAGCTCCACGTGGCGGGGGAGGCCTCATGATCATGGTAGAAGGTAAAAGGCACGTCTTACATGGCAGCTGCCAAGAGAGAATGAGGGCCAAGCCAAAGGGGAAACCCCTCATAACACCATCAGCTCTCATGAGACTGACTCACTACCACAGAGCATTATGGGGAAAACCACCCCCATGATTCAATTCTCTCCCACTGGGTCCCTCCCACAACACGTGGGAATTATGGGAGCTGCAATTCAAGATGAGATTTGGGTGGGGACACAGCTGAAGCATGTCACGCAGACGGCAGTGGTATTTTTTGCTGCACAGCTGTTTCTGGCTTCTCTGTTGTGCATCTGTGGAGGCCTGAGAGCCGCTAGAGGCATCTCTGCCCTCCCTTTCAGTCTAGGGACTTGTTGCCTGAGCCCTCTGCAGACTGGGGCATCTGGGCCATGGTGGGGGCTCGCTGGGGACTAACAAAGGGCTGGGCACATTGCCTCACACCTGCAATCCCAGTACTTTGGGAGGCTGAGGTGGGCAGATCACCTGAGGTCAGGAGTTTGAGACCAGCCTGGTCAACATGGTGAAATCCTGTCTCTACTAAAAATACAAAACTTAGCTGGGCCTGGTGGTGCATGCCTTATAATCCCAGCTACTCAGGAGGCTGAAGCAGGAGAATTGTTTGAATGTGGGAGGCGGAAGCTACAGTGAGCCAAGATTACACCACTGCACTCCAGCCTGGGCAACAAGAACAAAACTCTCAGAAGAAAAAAAAAGAAAAGAAACAAAAAAAAACGATGGCCCCTAAGCCCCCCGGTGACCCCTCCTTACTTCCCTTCTCTCCTCAGTGCTGGCCCTGGCTTCTGGGCCTGAGCTGGGGCGGCTGACGTTTCTGGGTCTTGTGGGCATCATCGACCCCCCGAGGGTTGGCGTGAAGGAAGCAGTCCAGGTTCTCTCTCAGTCTGGAGTGTCCGTGAAGATGATAACGGGAGATGCCCTGGAGACGGCCGTGGCCATAGGTAACCAGGACAGGGTCGGGGGTGAGGACGAAAACACCCATCCATCCTTTACAATGGAGGGCTGCTACCAAAGGGAAGCCTCAGCAAACTCGGTCAGGAGTGCTGAACCCTAGCCCTGTGGGCTTAGAAAAGACGCTGAGTATTCATGGGCCAGCATTCCAATTTGTGAGGTGTTCCTGTTTCTGAAATGTTGGCAGGTTCTGCAAAAGGGAAAAAGTCTTCATGGATACTGAGGACCTACTGTGTGTCAGGGGCTTTTCATCAGCTGTCCTCACAGGCAGCATCAAGGCCATGTACAGTTTCAGTCTGCCTTCTGCCTCTAGCTGTGTACCCTTGGCAAACCATTGAACCACTCTGACCCTCAGTCTCTTCATCAGTAGAGGGCTAGCAGCCCTTCTCCTCTAGTTAATTTTTTTTTTTTTTTTTTTTTGAGATGGAGTCTTGTTCTATTGCCTGGGCTGGAGTGCAGTGGTGCAATCTTGGCTCACTGCAACCTCCACCTCCTGGGTTCAAGCAATTCTCCTGCCTCAGCCTCCTGAGCAGCTGGGACTGCAGGCACCCACCACCACGCCCAGCTAATTTTTTGTATTTTAGTAGAGACGGAGTTTCACTGTGTTGCCCAGGCTGGTCCTGAACTCCTGAACTCGGGGAATCTGCCCGCCTCGGCCTCCCAAAGCGCTGGGATTACAGGCATGAGCCACTGCCCCTAGCCCCTCTAGTTACTATTATATGGGTGGTCACAGCGTAGCGCTGGGAAAAGGTTCACGGGCTTTGGAATCAGCGCCGTGTCAGGTTCCAGTGTTACTCCTTACCAGCTGTGCGTCCTCGGCAAAGTCCCTTCTGTTTCCCCATCTTTAAAGTGGGGATAATGAGGCGTTTGGTGTAAGCTAATCCTGTGGATAGAACCAAGGCCATGCAGCATGGTAGGTCCTCAGTAAACAGTCTCCAGCACGGTTTTATTCTTGGTATTCCCCATGGCCGAGGTAGGGCCGGGAGCGAGGGGATAGGGATGGGGGCCTCAGAGCAGGCCCTCAGAACAGGTTCTTCCGTAGGAAGAAACATCGGCCTGTGCAATGGGAAGCTGCAAGCCATGTCCGGGGAGGAGGTGGACAGCGTGGAGAAGGGCGAGCTGGCCGACCGCGTTGGAAAGGTGGGTCCCTGGAGGCTCGGCTGGCGGCGGGGCTGGGTCACAGCTCTGAAATCTGATTCTTCGTCTTCCCCGTCTCCCTGTCCAGGTGTCCGTGTTCTTCAGGACCAGCCCAAAGCACAAGCTGAAAATCATCAAGGTTCGCTGGGCGAGGCGGGCACAGGCTGCGCTGCTGGGGCCGGGCCGGAGACACTGTGGCTTGAGGAGCTCATGCATCTGTCGGGTGACAGTGCAGGGCCCAACCGTGGCTTCCTTCTCTAGGTCCAGGGCAGCTGCCCCATGAGTTACCTTTTCATAGCCAGGGGGAGGGGAGGAGGATGAGCAGGGGCACGTGGGCAGCTCTCTTGGAGTGGACGAAGCTCTGAAGTTGCCAGCATCCCTTGCGCTCACAGCCCCTTGGCCAGAAGGCAGTCACGGGCCCAGGTTTAGCTGCAGGGGATGCTGGAAAGTGTCATCTCTAGCTGGGCGGACATGAGCCCCACTACACCTGGGGATCATTTTAAGGAAGAGGGGAGAAGTGGGGGAGCTTTGCTACATTGAAAAGTAGGAGCTGTAATTAGATAACGTAAAGGGAAAAACTACAACAGAAGCTATCTTTTGTTTTTTTTTGTTTTTTTTTGAGGGGGGGTGGGGTTGCAGGTACGGAGTCTCGCTCTGTCTGTCACCTAGGCTGGAGTGCAGTGGCACAATCTTGGCTTACTTCAACCTCTGCCTCCCAGGGTCAAGCGATTCTCCTGCCTTAGTGTCCCCAAGTAGCTGGGATTACGGTGTGCACCAGCACACCCGGCTGATGTTTGTATTTTTAGTAGAGACAGGGTTTCACCATGTTAGCCAGGCTGGTCTCAAACTCCTGACCTCAGGTGTTCTGCCTATCTTGGCCTCCCAAAGTGCTGGGTGGTTTTTGGTTTTATTCCTGTTATTCACCTCTGTGCCTCTGTTTCCTCATCTGTAAAATGGGAGAAATATTAATGCCGTCAGCTAATTCACAGGGCTGGTAGAGGATTCAACAAAGCCAGGCCCATGAATCTCTTGGCACACAGCAGGAGCCCAATAAAGAGCTGATGTGATGTTTCTGACTCTGAATACCAAAAAAAGGTAGAAAATGTGCTTGGTTTTCTCGCCTGTGCTCTGAAAGTTTGCTCTTGAGCTCTTTTAGTAGGCAGGCTTGCTTCTTTCATATTATTTTTAGCTCTACAGAGTAAATCCCTATGTGAGTTACTCCTCAAAGAAGGTAGTAATACTTACCAGGTACCTGATGGTTTCCAGGGCTGCATTGTTGATTACTGTTTATTACTGGCAATGGGTAACCTTTATGAGCCTTTACTGACCGTGCTGGGCACCGTCACATCCGTCATCTCAGTTTGGGCCTCACAACAGCGCTGGGAAGAAGAAACTGTTGGCCCCACTTTGCAGATCAGGAAACTGAGGTCAAGAGGGTCAAGGGCTCGCCTAATTCCCATAGCTAATGTGGGTGAAGCTGGGATTCGAACTCCGGGTGCCCTCCAGACAGAGGTGGCTGGCCACAGGTGTGCGTGGCCGGGCATTGGGAGGTGGTCTTCAGGCTGCAGGCCTTCATTGCCTGCTCTTTCCAAAGGCTCTGCAGGAGTCAGGGGCGATCGTGGCCATGACTGGGGATGGGGTGAACGACGCAGTGGCCCTGAAGTCTGCAGACATCGGGATCGCCATGGGGCAGACAGGGACGGACGTCAGCAAAGAGGCCGCCAACATGATCCTGGTGGACGATGACTTCTCAGCCATCATGTAAGCTGCCCTTCTGGTAGTTTTTCAACTGCAAAAATGCCTGGGGTCACCAGCTTCTCCCTGGAACCTGATACTGTGGAGATAGAGGGGGTCTCGTGGAGTCCCCAGGGAGAGCTGAATCTCGGGGCTCGTCAGTGTGGCAGGTGCCCCCAACCCCAAATACCAAGAGCCTCTCATAGCAGGGTCATGGGGTCCATGACCCCTGGGCTAGTCTCATGCTGCCTCCAGGGGAATGTTACGGACCTGAAGCAGAGATGGGATTTGCTGCCTGTGGGTGCATTTCATGTGTTACTGGGAACGCCCGCCTGGCTCAGGCTGGTGGGCAGCAGCTGAATCTGTAAGGAAAACCTGCGGCCAAATACGTGCTCGCACTTGAGTGTGGGGTGAGAAAGGATTAAAATGAACATCTTCAGTTTGAGGCCCGTGTGTTGATACATCTCAGGCACTGAGAGCTGGGCAGAAACAAACACCCCCATCACTAACCACTGAGATGCTCTCTAGGTTCTGGGGGTGGCACAAAACTATTTGTTGTTTCACTTTTCTGTATTTTTTTCTTAATACATTTACCTTCCTTCTGGGTCTAATTTTAATTAGTTATAACTAACTAAGACTCTCCTCATAAGCAAATCACAGTAGTTAGTTGGGGGTGAGGGAAAACTTTAAGCCTGACAGAAAAAAATCCAAATGAACAAATATTGAGGCTATGTGTGATTGTGCACTTTACAAAGGTGCCTGCACAATTCATTCGCCAGAGGAAGCCTTAACACACTTCCAAAAAAAAAAAAAAAAATGGTCATAGTATCAGCTCTATAGTTCTTTTGCAAAATATTTTAGTAAAATCTGGTGGCAGGGGTGGGTGCAGCACATAGATGGTTTTTCTACATTAGTGACCCCAGGTTAAGGTTTAAAAGGGCATCCGCGAAGAGCCTTCTAAAGACAGAAGTAGGCAATGTCCTTCAGCCTGCCCATCCCTCCCTCCTTACCGTCCTCCGGACCTCATTTTTTAGGTGTCACTGGTTTTGCTGTGTCTCTCTTCTCTTTGGTAAATGGCTGAGACGCAGGGAGCACTTCGGGAGTGTAGGCAGGGATGGGGTCCCTGAGCTCAGGAGGAGAGTAATTTATGGTGTAACTAACTGGAGGCATCGAGTGTACCCTGGGCACAGAAGGCTGAACATGGCTCGAGGATCAGTTCCCAGTGGCCGAGGGGCACCTGTTAGAACACCAGCGTCTCCTACAAATGTGTCCCCAAGAATGCCAGCAAAGGGAACCAGCAGGGGCCCAAGTACAACGTCCATCTGGGCAAGTCACCACTGCCCCCTGCAGCAGCCGATGCACTGGTCCAGCCCTTCCGCAGGTCGTCTCCGGGAGTAAACAGCTCTCTCCTCTTGCAGGAGTGCAGTGGAGGAAGGCAAGGGGATTTTTTACAACATCAAAAACTTTGTGCGATTCCAACTCAGCACGTAAGTAGAGGCCAGCATTCCAAGTGTCATTAAGCGCCACGCCTGGCGGACGGCCCCTGATTGGCTGCGTGTGCCCTGCAGGAGCATCTCCGCCCTGAGTCTCATCACTCTGTCCACCGTGTTCAACCTGCCGAGTCCCCTCAACGCCATGCAGATCCTGTGGATCAACATCATCATGGATGGGCCACCAGCACAGAGGTGAGGCCGGGCTGGCTGGGAGCCGTGTCTCCTTACCCCTCTGCGGGGCTTCCTCCAGGGGGCTGCTGACTGTGCCCCAAGGCTATAGGGATGAACAAATACAGCCACTTTCCATCAGGAGTTCCCAGAAAACTGAAGTGTGTTGCACTGGAGTGAGACTGGGAGTAGAAGGCAGAGGAGAAAGTACCTGGGTGGGCAGCGCTGGGCGAGGATGGAACTTTCTGCTCCCTCTGCCTGGATGCTCTTTCTGGGCAACTTGGGTGGCTCGTTCTCATTCTTCATTCCAGTGACTGCCTTCAGGAGGTCTTCCCTGATTGCACTCCCACTCAATCCCCTCATCCTGCTGTATTTTTCCCTAGAGAGGAAGATATACACAGACACACACATACACTTTTCCTTATGGATCTGATTGTGATCTGTCTCCCCTTTAGAACATCAGCTTCATGGAGGCGGAGTTTGTGTTTTATCCTGATGTCTAGAGATAAAGGGCTTGCCACTCAGTAGGTGCTCAGGAGTCCACCTGCTCTGCGACTTAATATCCCCTTCAACAAGCTGGCCAAGTGGTGTGGGGGAAGGAATGCGCTTTGGAGTTAGGGGACCCAGCTGGCCACGCGTGCGTAACAGTATGAGCACGGGCCAATGCTTCCGCTGGAGCTCAGTGCTGCTGTTATCACCAGTGACAGCTGCCAAGGGAAAGAGAGTCCTCATTTGTGTTCCCAAAGCCAAGTGTGGGGGTTACCTCTCCTGCCAGCTCTCCCTGGGAGCAGAAGTGGGACCACGAACCTGGCCTCAGCTGTGTCTGAGCAGTGGGGCCTCACCCGGCAGCTCCCACCACACCCCCCGCTGCTGGTCTCGCCTCAACCCTGCTGTGTGGAGTTGGCTGGAGGCAGGTCACCCTCAGCCGATGAGGGGCCCTGCGGAGGGTGGAGCCTGGAGCCTGTTTCTCCAGGCCCAACATAGGGGGGCCCCTCGGGGTGATGGAGATCACCTGGGTGTATGGAACTGTGTGTGGTTGGCCTTACTGGGTGGTCTTCCTTCACTGTCTGCTGGACAGATGGACGGGCACAGCTGCCCATGGACCCAAGCTGTGGGGCTTCTGGAAGGTGCCGAGGAGGGCAGGTGCGATGCCTGGGGGCGTTCAGCAAATGCCTGGCCCTGCTCCTTGTGCCAACTTGGCCTGGGAGGCTCAGGTACAGCTGTTTCCTGGTTCATTTCAAAGTGTCTGTGTCTTGTTCGGAGCAGCCTGGGGGTGGAGCCCGTTGACAAAGACGCCCTCAGGCAGCCACCACGGAGTGTGAAGGACACCATCCTCAGCAGAGCCCTCATCCTGAAGATCCTCATGTCCGCGGCCGTCATCATCAGCGGGACCCTCTTTATCTTCTGGAAGGAGGTGGGTGAGGGCCACCCCGGCTTGTTCTGTAGAGTTCTCCAAGCCCTGGTGCAGTGCAGATGCTGGGGACTACAGTCCCTGCCCTCCTGCCATAGCTCACATCTGGGAGAGGCAAACATGTACACACACCGGACAATGTGGTGCCATCAGAAGGCCAGGGAGCATGAGGCAAAGGGACTGGGTGACCCCTGAAAGGGAGGTCGCCAGGTGTGTGCCTGGGAACTGCAGAGGCCAGCGGGGTGGGGATGACTTTGCCGAGACGGGAGTTGAAATGTACATGAGGCCCCGTACATCAGGTTTCTTTCTACATGGGACAGGCTGGCCCCTGTTCCCTTGTCACCAGGAGACAATTTGAAATCTGCTAAAGATCCTCCTGTGTTACGCTCTAGAGGTGACTGTTTGCTTTGGATCTAGGCCTGGGTCACCTTTTCATGGCCTGCAGGTTCAGGGAGCTCTGGGCCAGGACGGGCAATGACCTAGGTGGGAAATGAGGCAGGTGACCCGTGTGACCGCACTGCAGATCGCCCATGTGCAGGAAGCACGAGGGGACCCTGGCCGGGTACCCTGCCTCCATTTTTCTTCCAGCTCTCCCTCTCCCCCAAGCAGAACAGCTCTGTGTTTCCCCTGTCGTCTTACTGGCTTGGGAAGGCCATCAAGGCCCTGCGCTTGTCCAGCTGGGGGTAAAAGAGATGGGCCAACCCGGCGGTCCCCAGAGTGGGGTCCCAGCAGTGGCGTCAGCACCCCACGAGCCTAAGAATTGAGCTGCCCACGCCCTGCCTCCACTTTAACACACATTCTCCAGGAGACTCAGCTGTGAGCTCATGGCTCAGCGCTGTGGTCTGACCACCAAGTGCAGGACGGGAGCCATGGCCTGCTGCCCCCGCCAGGCAGAGGAGCCTCTCCTCACGTGGCGGGAGGTTGAGTGAGAACTGCCAGCTGGGCACAGTGGCTCACGCCTATAATCCCAGCACTCTGGGAGGCTGAGGCGGGCGGATCACCTGAGGTCAGGAGTTCGAGACCAGCCTCACCAGCATGGCAAAGCCCTGTCTCTACTGAAAACACAAACAGTAGCCACCCAGGCATGGTGGCTCACACCTGTAATCCCAGCACTTTAGGAGGCCAAGGTGGGTGGATCACCTGAGGTGAGGAGTTCAAGACCAGCCTAGCCAACATGGTGAAACTCCATCACTAGTGAAAATACAAAAATTAGCCAGGCGTGATGGGCGCATGTAGTCCCAGCTACTCAGAAGACTGAGAGGGGAGAATTACTTGAACCTGGGAGGCAGGAAGTTGCAGTGAGCTGAGATGGCATGACTGCACTCCAGCCTGGGTGACAGAAGGAGATTCTGTCAGAAAAAAGAACTGCCCAGGAGCTTCTGCCTGTGGGCTGGTGTCACCTCAGCTCCAGCCATACCCTGCGACCCTGCAGGGCTCAGAGCTGGGGAAGACTCCAGGGCTTCTCTCACGGAACTGTACTCAGTCACCTCACAGGCCCCCATCGGCTAGGGGGTCAGCCATCCTTCAGCCTTCCTTGTAGGAAATGATGTTCACTCTGGCTTTAACTGGAGTGGCATCACCTCCCTGGGAGACAGTTCCTTCCTGGAGGAGGTGGTGTTTCTTCCACCTGTCGGTGCCCTGCCCCCCATCCTCATGGTGGCAGCAAACCAGCGTGTGCTGGGGAGACCCTGGGGTAGAAGCCACTGACCTCACACCTGGAGGAAGCTGTGTGACCGATTCCTATTAATGAGGTTACAAGGGGCCCCCAGCCGTGCCCCAGGAGCAGTGAGGCAGGCTGGCGCATGTCTTCCCGCCTAACCTCTCAACTCTGCGCTCACCTTCCAGATGCCTGAAGACAGAGCAAGCACTCCCCGCACCACGACGATGACGTTCACTTGTTTTGTGTTTTTTGATCTCTTCAATGCCTTGACCTGCCGCTCTCAGGTGAGACCCGGGCTGACCCTCCTCGCTGCAGAGCTGCAGCGTGTTCTCAACAGCAACGCCCCGGCCCTGCCCACAGCATTGAGAGGCTCTGGCTCAGCGTGGGCAGCCAGAGCTCCCCTGCCTGTACCTGGGGTGTAGACAGCACACAATCCCCCATGTGACCTTCTCCCTGCAGACCAAGTTGATATTTGAGATCGGCTTTCTCCGGAACCACATGTTCCTCTACTCTGTCCTCGGGTCCATCCTAGGGCAGCTGGCGGTCATTTACATCCCCCCGCTGCAGAGGGTCTTCCAGACGGAGAACCTGGGAGCGCTTGGTGAGTGGCGGGGACGGGAACGACAGGTGACCTCAGACCAGGGCTGTAGGGGGCGGCAGCTGCCGGGTAGGGAACTGCAGCCCAGGAGGGGTCAGTGCGGGAAAGCGGAGCTCACCAGGGGCTGGCTGTCTCTTCAGTGCCCTTCTGTCCTCCCAGGAAGGGACTCTAATGTGGGTGATGTGAGGGAGGCACAGAGGACACACACAAATCCCCAGGAAGAGGCCTCTCACTCAAGAGTAGGGTCTGGGGCCCAAGGGGCATCGGCATCCCAGGTGTCGGGCTGGAGGCTCAGAGCATGTGCAGGGAGGAAGGAGGGAGCTGTGCAAGGCCTGGACTCAGCCTGGGATGTGCCCCAGCTGGGGAGCCTGGACTTGACCCTGGGGCCAGTAGTGTCACTTAGAGATCTGGTCACCTGAAGACAGGGAGCTGGGCTGTCTTCTAGTTTTGGCTGAAAGGGACATGATGCAGTCACCATGGCTTTCCAAGGGCACACGCCCTGGTGTGGAGCCCAGGGGACTCCCCGACATTGTCCACCAAGCGAGCGTAGCACCTTTCTCTGTAGCTGCGGTTATGGCAGGCATGGGGCGAGGGGAAGGTTGGGTGGAAGAGGGAGCCAGGGACAAGTCATCGACCCCACCCTTTTCCCCAGGGTGCTGAGAGCCACCCCTATCCCAGAATAGAGGACGAGGGAGGCCAGTGAGGCAGCCCCCATGGGCCCACCCCCCCGGCAGGCCCCAGAGAGGGTCGTGGCCCAGATCGGGAGGGTCATGGGAGTATCCATCAGACCTGAGGCTGCAGTGACAACGGTCCGATGACCTCCAGGCAAGACTGGGATGGTCAGCTCTGCCCTGTCCTCCAAAAAGCAGTGTCAGTGTGGGTCACCAGTGAATGCCCTGTAGGAACGGACAAGAGGACCCCCCCAAAACACTCTGTTCACTGGCTGTTTCCACCTGCTGGGAAGGAAGTTGGCTTCCCACGGCTGAAGGGGTTGTGCTTGGGCAGCCCGTACATCAGGAATGATCAACAGGGAGCCAGGGATCATTCCTCACAATAGCATGTGACAGGAAGAGAGGGAGACGCTGGGAATTCATCCCAGGGAATGTGTCGGAGTGCACGGGACAGGGAGCCCGGACTGGTCACTTGGGACATTTGCAAACAGCAGAGCGCTGGGACAGCTGCTGTCGAGAACGAAAACTCATTCCCCTTCCAGCCCGAGTCCATAACATGTTCTCAGCTGCCTGCCAGACCCACCCTCTGCTCTGGAGCTGCCTGGCGTTTGCCTGGAAGGACAGGCAGGCCCTTCTGGAACTGCAGCATTTTGGATCCTGGGTTGGGAAGATCTCCCTGCCTTCAGGGGAAGGAAAAGGGCTGGTCCTCCGCACCTCTCACTTTATCAGGAGGACTGGCAGGGAAGGTGCTTCCTGCCGGCGCAGCACAGCTGCAGCATGTCCTGACTCTTTTCTGTTTTCTCCTTTGGCAGATTTGCTGTTTTTAACTGGATTGGCCTCATCCGTCTTCATTTTGTCAGAGCTCCTCAAACTATGTGAAAAATACTGTTGCAGCACCGAGAGAGTCCAGACGCACCCTGAAGATGTGTAGTGGACCTCACTCTGCGGCACCTTCCCTCATCCTCTCGATCTGGATGTGACTGTGGCCCCTGCCGTGTCCACTCTTCAGGGCAGACTTTTAGGATGCCGCAGCCTTCTGTCACCGGATCAGTTTTTCCTCCTGGGAAAGCTGCAGGAATCTCGTGGGCTCCAGGGACCCAGGCCCACATCCATCGAGCGCTCCTGCTGGCTCTGGGGCAGACAGGGAGGGGCCTGTACAGAAACATCACACTATTAAATCACAATGATTTTTATTAAGCATGTCTAACTACGTATCTGTGCCACAGCTTGCAGTGAGGCAGGCCACTCGTGGCAGATACAAGGGGCTTCTGAGAGGCAGTGGGTAGGAGGGTCATACTCTGCCCATTGTCCTCCTGGAGGCCCCATTTCCTCATCGTAAAATGAGCGCTTTTTAAATAAAGTGCTATGCCGGGGACTAGTTATTATTTTGATGTGTTTACCTAGGGCTTTTCATACAAGAGGCCAGGTTGGAAACCCACAGCCGTGTGTTAATGGTCATGTGGGGTGGTGAGTAGCAATCCATGGTGAATGGCCTACAGGAAGGCCTTAGCTTTTGGAGATAAAGAGTAGGGCTGGGCCTGGTGGCTCACACCTGTGTAATCCCAGTACTTTGCGAGGCCAAGGCAGGTGGATCACTTGAGGCCAGCCTGGCCAACACAGCAAAACCCTGTCTCTACTAAAAATTAAAAAAAAAAAAAGCCAGGCGCGATGATGCACATCTGTTAATCCCAGCTACTCAGGAAGCTGAGGCACGAGAATGGCTTGAGTCCAGGAGGCAGAGATTGTACCACTGCACTGCAGCATGAGCAACAAAGCAAGATTCTCTCTCAAAAAGTGGCCCTTCTCCCCGGAACCAGGAACTGCAGTATCTCCTGCTGCCTGCAGACTAGCTTGATTTCCCACTGCCCCAAAGATTTCCAAAAACCGATCTGCTCTTCCACGTGAAAGATGGCAGAGGAGAGAGGTCTCCATGCTGTTCTTCTGCCTGAAGCCACACCAGAACCACCAAAGAGAACCAGAAGGGGAACTCCGTCCCCATCTCTCAGGAAATGAGGCCAGAGCTAGAACCCCCCAGTTACTAGTCAGGCCTCACTAGAGAAACAGAACCAACAGGTTGGAGGGAGATTGTTTTAAGGAACGGGCTCATAGGATTTTGGGGTGTGGCAAGTCTAATATCTTGAGGGCAGGCCAGCATCCTGGAGACCCAGGGAAGAGCTGGGGATGCAGGCTGGGGGCAGTATTTCCTCCTCCTCAAGGGAGTTCAGCCTCTTCCTCTTGTAGTCTTCAACTGATTGGATGAGGCCTACTCACATTATGAAGGATAATCTGTTTTACTTCAAATCTACAGACTTACATGTTAGTTACACAGCGCCATCTAGACCAGTGTTTGACGAAAATCAACTTGGCCTGGCCAAGTTGTCAGATAAAAGTAACCACTGCACCCAGCCACAGTAGCTATGAAAAGGGCTACCGGGGGTGGTGACAGCTGGGTCAGACCAAGATAAGGAAGCTCAGAGTGGACCCCGGCCAGGGTTCTAGGCAGAGTCCAAAGTCCTCCATGGTAGGATTCACAGCCTGGGAAGAAGCCCCTCTCCAGCCCAACCTGTGACACCAGGGCCACAGGAGGAGATGCAGAGACGGGCCATTCCTAGTGAGACGCAGACACAGGGCTGGCTGGAGAAGAAACCTTTTGAGCCGTGGGGCTGTCGTCCCAGAAGCTGCCAACCCCTGGAACCACTAAGAGGTCAAGGCTGAATTGTGCCACTTACACAGTCTGCTAAGCAGGCCTCCGCCTGAGTCAGGGAGACTTCCTGCTCTACTTTTCAGGATCCTTGGGCACACTGCTGGCCCAGGAAATTTACTTCCCATTTAAAAATAACTAATCGAAAAACCAGGGTCGATTGATATTTGCAATAACAACAAAAATTACTCTTAACTCTTGCTTATACCATATAAAACTTTAGGGATAAAATTGTAATAAGACACAAAATGCTAACAATAAAATATAAATTAGAATACATTAAAACTAAGATCTTTTCATTAAGGACACAGTAGACTTGAACAACACCATTAAGCAACTTAGCTTGATTTACATATGTAGAACACCCCATTCATGAGTAGCATAGAAACACTCACCAAAATAAAGAGCAGAAATCAAAGGAAAAGGAAAAATAGAGGAAAATCAATCAAAACCTAGTTCTTCAAAAAGATCAATAAAACTATCAGTCTTGCAATAAGCTTATCAAAGAAAAAAGGGAAGAGAAATGACCATTGTCAGGAATGAAAAAGTATATCACCACAAACCCTTCAAGACATTCCAACAATAAGAAATAATACTATGTACATCTTTATGTACCTAAATTCAACAAATTGGATGAAATAAACCAATTCCTTGAAAACCAGAAACTACCAAAACTCACTGAAGATGAAATAGATAAGCTGAAGTTGAAACCCTTCCAAAAAAGGCAGTTTTTGAAGCCAGATGATTTCACTGGTGAATATTACTAAACTTGTAAAGAAATGTCAATTCTATACATTGTATTCCAAAAATAAAAGGGGACCGAGCACTTCTCATTTTATGAGGTCAACAATCACTCTGATACCAAAACTAGAGAAAAATACTAGAGACCAACATCCCTTATGAATATATGCACGAAAATCCTCAACAAAATATTAGTAAATCAGATCTAGCCAGGTACGAAGAATATAAGACACCATGACAAGGTGGGGTTAATTGAGGAATGGAATTCAAACATTGAAAAGTTCAACATTCAGACCCAATATAACTGAAAAGCTCAACATTCAAAAACCAATATAACTCACTATATTAATAGCCTGAAAAAGGAAAAACACATGGTTATATCAATTAATGCAGAAAAGGCATTTGATAAAATTCAATCTCCATTTGTAATAAAAACTCTCAAACTAGGAATTGAAGGAAACTTTTTCTTCAACCTGATAAAGAACATCTAGAAAAAACCTATAGCTAACATCATACTTAATGATGAAAAACTGAATTCTTTCCCCACAGGATAAGGTCCAAGGGTGACCAGCCTCACCACTCCTATTCAGCATAGTATTAGAAGTCCTAGCCAGTGTGATATGGCAAGAAAAGTTAAAAGGCATTAGAAAAGAGCCTGGAAAGGAGAAAATCACAGATAACAGAATTGTCCACACAGAAAATCCCAACAAATCTTTTTAAAAAAGAAAAACCCTCCTAGAATTAACGAGTTTAGTAAAGCCACAAGATACAAGGTTAACACACAAAAAGCAGTCGTATTTCTATACATTAGCAATGAACAACTGGAAACTGAAATTTAAAATTGAATACTATTTGCGTGTCTCAAAAAAAAAAAAAGTATCAATTCTCCCCAGATTGTTGTATTAGGTTTAAACACAATTACCATCAAAATCTCAGGGTTTTTTTTGTTTGTTTGTTTGTTTAGACACAGATAAACTTGTTCTAACAAGCTTGGTATGATATTGTTATCAGCAGACCTATTTCAATTTCACTGGTTTTTACATAGTACCTGATCTTAGGCAAACCTGAGTTTAAGGGCACAGTGCTCCAGGTGGCTGGCCAAGTCTGCCCAGGACTTCTGATAGTGACTGCAGGTCCAAGAGTTTCCCACGACCATCTTCAGGTTGGATGATTCATTGATGAGGCACACAGAGCTCACTGACACCTGTCATGCTCACAGCCATGTCTATTACCAGGAAAAGATACAGATTAGAACAGCCCCAGGGCTGCAACTGCAGAGACTGGTCACCCTCTCCCTTTGAGCTCAACAGTTTCTGAGTCCTGAGTCTTTCTAGCAAATCACTGGGTCTAAGGGTGGTTTCCTGCCCCCCACAAGTTCTATGAAATTGTATGACACACATCAATTCAGGTAACCACTGCTACAATCAGGAGGCAAAACTTCCATCGCCCCTGAAAAACTCCTCCTTACTTTTTATAGTAACACCCTCCTAATCCCAGCAACCTCTAACCCCTTCTTCATCACTATAATGTTGTTCCTTCAATACTGTTACGTAAATGGAATCATGGTATAGAACCTTTTAAGACTGGCTTTTGTCACTAAGCATAATACCTGTAAGGTCCCTTCAAGTTGTTTTGTGTGCATTCATTTTCATGGCTGAGTAGTATTCCACTGCATGGATGTACCACAATTTCTTTATCCACTCACTCATGGAATGAGAGAAACTCCTGTACAATTTTTTTAAGTCTATATGAATCTAAAATTATTTCAAAATAAAGAGTATAAGAAGACATACTCATAGAGCAAAAATACACCAGGTAAAGGCAAACAACACACATGACAGAGGTGACACAGTCTACTCAGACAAGATTAAAAGAAAGGCCAAAAGCATTCAGGGAGACCAAGAAGGAAATTTAACAAGATATAATCACCACTGAAAAATCCATAGGCCAGACTATGTACCAACAGAACATCCAAATTTAAAGAGGAAACAGTATGGGAAATTCATGCAAAGGATACAGAAAATTCATTAGGAGATTAACTTACCACATGACACAAAACCTCAAAATGATTCCAAAGAGTAGATCTAACATAGATGACTTCTTGGCCGGGTGTGGTGGCTCAGACCTATAATCCCAGAACTTTGGGAGGCCGAGGCGGTTGGATCACTTGAGGTAAGGAGTTTGAGACCAGCCTGGGCAACATAGCAAAACCCCATCTCTACTAAAAATAAAAAAATTAGCTGGGCGTGGTGGGGGGCGCCTGTAATCCAAGATACTCCGGAGGCTGAGGTAGGAGAATTGCTTGAACCTGGGAGGCAGAGGTAGCAGTGAGCTGAGATCACACCACTGCACTCCAGCCTGGGCAACAAAGCAAGGCTCTGTCTCAAAAAAATAGTAATACAGATGACATCTCTAATCACTATGCAATGTAATTAAAGACGCGTAACAGGACTAGGGGAAATTCTCTAGCATACCAAAATTTAAAAACTCTTGGGTACAAGTGGAAATCAAAATGAAGGCCACAGAAAATCTAGAAGCTTATGATCAACACACACCTGTCAGTATCTATACAATACTGCAAAATAACTCAGGGCCCAAGAAAAAAGTAATAGTTTTATGTATTCATTTACTTCCATTATTTTTTATTTAGTAAAATAACTCAAAAAACTGAAAAAAAAAAAAAAAAAGCAGGAAGAAATAATATAAAAGCAAAATTAGTAACTAAATGCAATCTAGGAAAATGAAAACACAAGACCTCAGAACAAGCTTGGCCGAGGCCACCACTATTGGTACCTGAGCACTCCTCCCAGGCTGCTGAGGTTGGATTCACCCACCCTGCCACTACCTGCACTAGTTGGCATCTACCTGCACGTGCCACCTGTGGGCCTGGAGACTGGCCCACCCAGCTCATCACAGCTACCACCACTACCTGCGTACACTACTGGGGACCCAGAGGATTACCCTGCCATTGCCACTGCCATCTCCTATGCCACTTTGGCTGCCCAGGAGCCCAAGAGCCCAGCCACCTGGCCCACTGCTGCCATTTAGCATCCAAGCAAGCTATCCTCAACAAAACACTAGCAAACTGAATCCAACAGCACGTCAAAAAAAAAAAAAAAAAAAAAGAAAAGAAAATAGGCCAGGTGTGGTGGCTCACACCTGTAATCCCAGCACTTTGGGAGGTCAAGTCAGGTGGATCACTTGAAGCCTGGAGTTCGAGACCAGCCTGGCCAACATGGTGAAACCCTGTCTCTAGTAAAAATACAAAAATTAGTCAGGTGTGGTGGTGGGTGCCTGTAATCCCCACTACTTGGGAGGCTGAGGCAGGAGATTCGCTTGAACATAGGGGGTGGACGTTGCAGTGAGCCGAGATTGTGCCACTGCACTCCAGCCTGAGTGACAAAGCAATATTCCATCTCAAAAAGCAAAACAAAACAAAAATAATACACCATAATAAAGTGAGATTTATCCCAGTTATGCAAGGATGGTTCAACATACAGAAATCAATAAATGTGATACATCACATTAACAGAATGAAGGACAAAAACCATATGATCAGATATAATCAATTAGTAAATTAATGCAGTAAAAGCATTTGATAAAATATGACATTCCTTCCTGAAAAAAAAAAACTGTCAACAAACTAGACAGAAGGGACATATCTCAACATAATCAAGACCATATATGACAAACCCACAGCTAACATCATCCTGAATGAGAAAAAGCTGAAAGCCTTTCTTCTAAGAACTGGAGCAAGACAAGGATGCCCACTTTTACCACTTCTACGCAACATAATATTGGAAGTCTAACCAGAGCCATCAGGCAAGACGAAGAAATAAAAAGCATCCCAACTGGCAAAGAGGAACTCAAATTGTCCCTTTTGGCTGATGACATGATCCGATATCTAGAAAGACTCCATCAAAAAACTATTAGATCTCATAAATTCAGTAAAGTTACAGGATACAAAATCAACATACAAAAATCAATAGTGTTTCTACATACCAATAATGGAATACCTGAGAAAGAATTCAAGACAATAACCCCACTGACAATTACTATAAAAAAAAAAAACCTAGGAATAAATTTAACCAAGAAGTAAAATATCTATACAAGGAAAACTACAAAGCACTAATGAAAGACATTGAAGAGGACACAAACAAATGGAAAACATCCCATGGTCATGGATCAGAACTAATACCATTAAAATGACCATAATGCCCAAAGCCATCTAGAGAGTCAATGCCATCCCTATCAAAATGTGTCATTTTTCACAAAATTAAAAACCAATCCTAAAGTTCATATGGAACCAAAAGAGAGCCCGAGTAGCCTAAGCAATCCTGGGCAAAAAGAACAAGGTTGCAGACATCACACCACCTCACTTCAAAATCTATTACAAGGCTATAGTAACCAAAATAGCATGGTATTGGCTTAAAAAAAAAAAAAAAAAAAAGACACATGGACCAATGGAACAGAATAGAGAAACGAGAAATAAGTCTACATATCTACAGCCAACTTAGTTCAACAAAGTTGCCAAAAACATACACTGCGGTAACGAGAGTCTCTTCAATAAATGGTGCTGGGAAAACTGGATATCCATATGCAGAAGAATGAAACCCCTACCTCTCACCATCTATAAAAACCAGATGAAGATGGACTAAGATTTAAATGTAAGGTCCAAAACTATAAAACTACTTGGAAGAAAACAGGGAAAACACTCCAGGAACCCAACAATTTAAAAATAAACTATCTCATTAAAAAGTAGACAAAGGACATGAATAGACATTTCTCAAAAGAAGACACATAATGGCCAACAGCTACATGAAAAAAAACAGAGCCCAGTATCACTAAATATCATCCCATCCAGCAATCCCACTACTGAGTATTTATTCAAAGGAAAATAATCAGTGTGTCAAAGGGATACCTGCATGCCCACATTTACTGCAGCACTATTCACAATAGCAAAGATGTAGACACAACGTAAACATCCACCAATAGATGGACGGATAAAGAAAACGTGGTATATACCATCTCATGCCAGTCAGTATGGCAATTATTAAAATGTCAAGAAACAATAGATGCTGATGAGGTTGTAGAAAAGCAGGAACGTGGTCGGGCACAGTGGCTCACGCCTGTAATCCCAGCATTTTGGGAGGCTGAGGCAGATGGATCACAAGGTCAGGAGATCAAGACCATCCTGGCTAACACGGTGAAACCCCATCTCCAGTAAAAATACAAAAAAGTTAGCCAGGCCTGGTGGCGGGTGCCTGTAGTCCCAGCTACTCTGGAGGCTGAGGCAGGAGAATGGTGTGAACCTGGGAGGCGGGAGCTTGCAGTGAGCCGAGATCACACCACTGCACTCCAGCATGGGCAACAGAGCAAGACTCCGTCTCAAAAAAAAAAAAAAAGGAAAGAAAAGAAAAAATAGGAATGCTCTTCCACTGTTGGTGGGAACGTAAATTAGTTCAACCATTGCGGAAGGCAGTGTGGCGATTCCTCAAAGATCTAGATGAGAAAGACCACTGGACCCAGCAATCCCATTATTAGGTACATACCCAAAGGAATATAAATCATTCTGTTACAAAGATACATACACACATATGTTCACTACAGCACTATTCACAATAACAAAAACATGGTATCAACCCAAATTGCCCATCGGTGATAGACTGGATTAAAAAAATGTAGCACATATATACCATGGAATACTATGTAGCCATCAAAAAGAATGAGATCACGTCCTTTGCAGGAACATGGATGGAGCTGGGAGCCATTAACCTCAGCAAACTGGCAGAAGAACAGAAAACCAAACACTGCATGTTCTCACTTATAAGTGGGAGCCGAACAATGAGAACACATGGACACAGGGAGGGGAAAAACACAGACTGGGGCCTGTTGGCAGTAGGGATAGGGGAGGGAGAGGATTAGGAAAAATAGCTAAGGCATGCTGGGCTTAACACCTAGGTGATGGGTTGATAGGTTCAGCAAACCACCATGGCACACATTTACCTGTGTAACAAACCTGCACATCCTGCACATGTCCCCTGGAACTTCAAATAATTTTTAAAAAAAGAAAGAAAATAGAGTATATATACACAACAGAATATTATTTAGCCATAAAAAGTGAAATCATGTCATTTGCAGCAACATGGATGGAACTGGAGGTCATTATGTTCAGTGAAAAAGCCAGACACAGAAAGACAAATTCTGCATGTTCTTTCTGATGTATGTCAGCTAAGAAAAAAAAAAAAGGTGGATCTCATGGAGGTAGAGAAAAGAATGATAGATACTAGAGGATGGGAAGGATGTATGGGTGGGAGGGAGGGAGCAAGGGATGTTGGCTAGTGGCTGCAGGGAGACGAAGGCCCTTGGGATGTGACCAACTCAGCATTCCACTGGAGGCTATATGATCACACAGCAAACTGTTTATCATGAATGCGGGATGTGGACAAACTCATGCTGCTCCTGCCGACAGAAGGTTTGCTGACAGCCATCACTCCCTGTCACTGAGGTTATCTACTGCGCCATCTAGAGCCAGTTGTTCGAGGAATGTAGTCTTGCAAGCCTACTCCAGACTGAGCAGCTGACCCTTTCTTCTACCCCGCTTCTCACTATCTCTTTTGCATAATAATTACGGAGGGCTGTGTAAAGTTCAGGGCCCTTGTCCACCAGAGGCAAGGTGCCCCCTGACCCCTTCTTCCAAATATATTCTTTTGTCTCTTGTCTTTTATTCCCGGGCTCGCCTGCTTTGTTCGGTCCCCCTAGGTCCGTGAGGCTTACTTAGTTGCACCCTGAACAGCAACAGAACCAGGTGCCCCACAAGTGGGTACAAACATACAGTTAGGAAAGATAAGTTCTCATGTTCCATAGCAGCACTGGGCGACTGTAGTGGGCAACAATGCACTGTGTATTTCACAGTAGATACAAGGGAAGACTTGAAATGCTTGGAATGTGGAAAGGATACTCAAGATGATGGATACCCCCAAATACCCTCATTTGATCATTACACAGTCTATGCACGTAGCGAATACATGCACCCCATAAGTATGTAAATATTATATATCAACAAAATATAGCTTTTGTCTATCAGGTTAGAAAAACGTATTTTAATACAGTGGTGCTGAAAACATGGCAAACAGGCACCGCCGTATATTGAGTATAAATTGAGCTCAAGAGGTTTTTGTAATCTATATCTAAATAAAAGGCATATACCTCTCAATCCAACAAATCCAATTCTAAGAATTTCTCCCACAGACACCATCACACCAAGGCACACATAAACGATATTCATGACAATGATTAGCTGCAAACAAAATGTTCCCTAGCTGCGGATGCTGGAATGCTAGGCCCAAGAGCATCCAGATGGTGGGACATCCTGCAGTCCATACAGACAAGAGGGAGGCAGGTGGGTGGTTACGGACCTCCCTTTAAAAAAGAAAGCGAGGGACACATCAGTGTGTAAAACACAGTGACGCTCAGGTGTGCACCAAGTCACAGGGAGGAGATCTGAGTGATTTTTGCATCAGTGCCTTTGCCTGTCAGGAGGGAAAATAGCTGGAGAAGAGGCAGGAAGATGACTGACTTTAAGTTGTATCCTTTTATCTTTTTTTCTAAACCAGGTACACAATTTTTTTTTAAACATAAGGTCTTGCTGTGTTGCCCAGGCTGGAGTGCAGTGGCACAATCACAGCTTATAGCAGCCTCAACCTCCCGGGCTTAAATGATCCTCACACCTCAGCCTCCCAAGTAGCTGGGACCACAGGCATGTGTCACCATGCCTGGTTAATTTTGGTATTTTTTTGTAGAGATGGGTTTTCGCCATGTTGCCCAGGCTGGTCTTGAACTCCTGGGCTCAAGAAATCGGCCTGCCTCAGCCTCCCAAAGTGCTGGGATTACAGGCATGAGCCATCACACCCAGCCTTTTTTTTTGTGAAAGAGAGTTTCACTCTTGTTGCCCAGGCTAGAGTGCAATGGCACGATCTTGGCTCACCGCAACCTCTGCCTCCCTAGTTCAAGCAATTCTACTACCTCAGCCTCCTGAGTAGCTGAGATTACAGGCATGCACCACCATACCCAGCTAATTTTGTATTTTTAGTAGAGAGAGGGTTTCTCCACGTTGGTGAGGCTGGTCTCGAACTTCCGACCTCAGGTGATCCGCCTGCCTCGGCCTCCCAAAGTGCTGGGATTACAGGCGTGAGCCACCGCACCCAGCCCCAGCCTATGAATTAAAAAATATGGTGGGAAAAATAATAGCTTGCAATGTGGCAACCATAATTTTTTTTTTTTTTAACCTCTTCCTTCTAGCACTTTCTAGGGCCCTGGTAAGTATTCATTTGTAGGGAGACCTCTAGTCCTTAGAACCTGAATTCTCATTCTGGTTTCACAAAAGAACTATTCATTTGTGCAAACTAGGATTGCGAGTTTCTCAGAGCCAGGTAAGGTATTGTCAGTTCCACTGGCCCCAGCCCTGCACACACCCTGAAAAGGTTTGAGTGCCTAGAGGCAGAACCACGAACCAAGAAAAGCCCACGGAGAGAGCTGCATCCCCCAGGTTCCCAAGCCCGGGTCAGTGCCCTTTCTCTAAGTGCAATGCCTGGAAGCAGGTGCACTTGTGATCTGCGCTCTCCTTAGAACAAGCTCAGGGTAGAAAGCATGTGAGTGGACAAAGTCCTAACCTTTGCGGCGGCCTAGGCAGAAGCAGCAATGAATGGTCATCAAGGCACAGACACTGACAGACCTTTAATTTTTTTTTAACTGAGGCATCATGGCAGTTTAATAGTGAGGTATTTAATTGCATTTTTATAAAAAACATTCCAAAACAAAGTGACAATAGGGACCTAAATTCTTTGGACTTACGGTAGAGATGCTTGAGGATCCTAATATTCTACACCTGCTAACATGTCAGGTAGGAAGTTCACAGTGTTCCCCATAAGCCATTCAAAACTGGCTAAGGAAAAGCAGTCATGACTAAGTCCTTGTCTGCATCACACTCCTGCCCCTGCACACACTGTCTGAGCGTGCACTTTTCTTTTGAAGGCTAATTTACGAGGCATTCTGCCTGAGTCAGGGCTATTGCTAAGTGGAAGGTTTGATGAACCTCCCAGGAGAAAATGCAGGGCCTGCAAAAATGTGAACAGCTCGATTTACTATGGCTTACAATCAAGGCAAACTATACAATAAGAGATTATATTTTCATCGATCTGCAAAAGGTCAAAGCTTACGGCAAAAAACAAAAGGAAGAGGTATATGTCTTAGACACAAGCTCACAGCACCTTTAAGTGGGGAGTTCTCGTGGCCAACTGGTGACTCACCGTGTGTTGTTTTCCAGAGGTGGGCAGGCGGCAGGTCTGCTGACCCCACAACCCACCTACATGATCTTCAGCATTTCAGGATCATTGGAGCTTGTTTAAAGTGAGCCTACACTGCTGAATTTCCCATCATCCCCCTCGGGAGCAGCCCTGTGCAAATGACTCAGCTGTGACTCAGGTACTGGTTCCCGGAGATCCAGAACAAGGCCCGCACCGAGGGCTAGACAGCTGTGACTCAGGTGCTGGTTCCCAGAGGTCTAGAACCCAGGCCAGTCACTCACCACTGATTTATGGAATGGACTATATACGTATTTATCAACCAAGTTCCCAAACTTAGGGTGCCCAGTGTCCCTCACTTTAAAGTTAGCAAGAGAACCACAACTTTGCTTCTCTGTAGACAGATCTCCCAACTTCCCCATCTGTTCATCACACATTCATTTAAAAACAGCTCAGTGTGGAACCTTAATTACAAACACCTTCTGAGGACTCACGACACCACGAGACCATGTTACCTCAAAGTCTCCTGCCTCCATTTCCCCATTTTATACACAGTTCATGCTTTTAAATACAGAACTCCCATGGCATTGGAAGCTGTTCCCAGAAAGGGTCGAGTTTTCATCCAGATGCCTCTGTCTCTCACCCGTCAGAAGAGACCATCAGGTACCATCTTTAATAGGGATGGCCTGAGTGAGGCCATGTGAACCCCAATGGGAGGAACCCCCTCCTCAATAGAGAAGTTGAGCTCCCAGCAACGCTAATGCTGGTGGAATTCCCTGAGGCCAGCAGAATTCCCTGAGGCCAGCGGGGGTCTGAAAGGTCTCAGCCGCTTAGGATTTCATTGGTAAAAAAGAACAAAGTATAAGATTGAGTTACTAATTTGACACTTAAGATTTCTCGGACAGATCCTGAGAGTGACCCTGCAGGGCAAAAAAGAAAATTTTAAAAACATCTATTTCTGGGAGATCCACGCATCAGTCAGGACATGGCTTCAGAGGGCGTCTTCTTGGCACATCTGGGTCTACCTGGCTGTGACCCGTGTGGCACTCTATTACAGTTAAACCATGGGGGAGGGAAGAGGGGCTGCAGGCGGTGCCCTCTACCCAAAGGAATCCAGGTCCCAGCTCCAGGAAGGCTCAGGTGGCTCCTCATTCATCGTCCGGGACTTCCCGGAGCCCTTCACTGTGGCGCGACCGCCCACTGATCTCCAGCAGGGCCTGGGTCTCAGGGTCCGCATCCAGGATGCTCTTGTTGCCCTTGGCCTTGAGAAGACAAGAAAGGGTGGATGTGTTCCATGATGGCTCAACAACAGGCAGCAGCTTCCTGCTAGTTTTCCAGCCTTCTTGGGTGGAATCCAGCTCCAGATCCCCCGAAGGCCCCTCCCACTCTGGGATTCAATGGCTGGGTGGGTAGGAGGTATTACAGGAGTTTCAGGGGCCAACAGCAACTCAGGTGCGGAACCAGGGAAGGAGAAGGAACCCCAGACATTCCTCCTCTTGCAGGTGGGCAGACAGAACGAAGGGCCACCTGGGCTTACACTTGGGGACCCCCCGCTTCCCAGGGCTGCTCGACTAAACCACCCACAAATCCCAGACAAGACTTCCAGCCATGCGTCTCCTGGCCTCCAAGCCAGCATCAGCTGCCAGGATCAAATTTGGGATAAACTATCTGCAGACAGAAGAGTAAAGGGGTAATGGTAAGAAAATGCAGAAAAGCCCCCAGGCTCCAGGGGCCATCCTGGGATGCAGAGGACGGCTCCACTCACCAACTGCTCCTCTGAGGGGTCTCCAACCGCCCACACCTCCATCTTATCAAACTGGAAGTTCTCCTGAGCCGACAGCTGCGGGCTGTTGTACGTGGTGCACGTGGGCTTGGCTCTGCTGTGTCCTTTCCCGAAATCAACATCCACCCAAAGCCCAAAGTAATTGTGCTGCCCCCCCATACCCTGCAAAGGAAGCCAGGACAGAGAACAGCATCAGCAGCTCCTCAGGGTCTGTGGACATCAAATGCCACAAGCCAGCCTCTCGCCTTAAGTACCAGCCTGAGACAGGGACGGGTGAGTGGTGAATGCCATCATCTTGTTTTCCTTAACTGTGAAATGTATCAATTACTGCCATTTAAGCATCCCAAGCCAAATTACTAGAACAGTCATCTATGTCCCCAGACACCCACCCCATGGCTCTTTCTCAACAGGATTTGCTGGCTGAAAGCAGAAGTGACTTCAGAGAATTAAAAATGTTAAATATATCTACAGAAAGAGACCTCCAGGGCCCAGGGCCCCGCCCAGTTAAGATAACGGGAGAGGTGAACACAGAAGCTGACACTGCACACTCCCTGTGTTGGGGCCCCAGTGGCCCCGCTTCCGGGCAGCGATCCTCACCCCAAGACAGGCTGGGAAACTCAGCTCCAAGTGTGTGGCCTACAGGATGCGGAGGCAGACCCGGAGGCGGACGCAAACCCCTGTGCCTTCCACCCTCAGTCACATGGCTGGGCTCTGAGCTGTTCAACCTCGCCCTGCCAAGAACCTCCTCTGGTCCCTGGTAGGCCTGGAACACCTGGCATGCCCTAGTTCTGACCTTGGGCAACAAGAGACCCGAGCACACTGTCCGGAGTTAACACTCTGATCCGCTCTGTCTCTCAGGGCCAATGACAAGCGATGCCCGGGGCCTGCCGGGTGCTGCCTGTGAGGCTGGCACCTTGGCTCCTGCCACCACCAGACCGCCCTTTCCAGAAGGTGCCAGGTGTTCTAGGTGGCCCGGCCACGCCCCTCCCACTCTCCAGGGCAGCAGTGTGGTGAGCCTGGGAAGGACACTGGCCCCTCTAGCGGACCAGCCTTCTCTGCCCTCAGCTCTGCAGACACAGGGCTGGATTTTCCCAGTAAGAGCTTTCTGTTGGCCAGGCGCGGTGGCTCATGCCTGTAATCCCAGCACTTTGGGAGGCTGAGGCACGTGGATCATGAGGTCAGGAGATCAAGACCATCCTGGCTAACATGGTGAAAACCCGTCTCTACTAAAAATACAAAAAAATTATCCGGGCATGGTAGCGGGTGCCTGTGGCCGCAGCTACTCGGGAGGCTGAGGCTGGACAATGGCGTGAATCTGGGAGGCGGAGCTTGCAGCGAGCCGAGATCGCACCACTGCACTCCAGCCTGGGCAAGAGCGAGACTCCGTCTCAAAAAGGAAAAAAAAAAAAAAAAAAAAAAGAGCTTTCTGTCAAGCAGCAGAGGAAAGAAATCGGCAGGGGAGCTGGCAGGAGCAAGCTGAGCTTCGGCGTGGATGCTGCCCCAGCTCCTGCCCTCGGGCCTGCCTGGACCCATGCCCACCCGCTCCCTGCACCCGGCCTAGGCCTCCCCCACTTCCCCCTACTTCCTGTGCCATGTCACCAAGCTGAAGCGAGGGCTGGACAGGAGCCACGGTCACCCCAAATGGGGCCCCACATGCCGTCTCATGAGCTGCCAGCTGTCCATTCCCCTCGGTCCAGCACTCCCAGGTATGAGGCAGGCCAGCGACATGCAGGAATGGGTCTGGCGCTGACACCATCCCTAGCCACAAAGGCTACAAACCCATCATCTGAGGGCCAGAAAAATGGGCTAAGTGCGCCATCTGCAACAAACCACTGAGAAGCCCCAGCAGAGGCCACATCCTTCTCTAAGAGAAATCCTGGCCCAGCCGTCACTGCCCCCAGCACTGGCCCTGGAAGCAGAAGGACCTGGACACGGCGTGCGTGAGGAGCTGAATGCCACGGGCCCTGCCCTGATCTGTGGAGCTGAGCCTCGGGGCCGACACCTTCTCGCGGGGACATCACCAAGGTGAGACCACCACGCTCTGCCCAGGCTCACCAGTCCGTTCGGGATCGTCTGTTGTCCATGGTTCAAGTACATGTAGTGGTCGTTGTAGCCCGTGTGTGTGTACACGGCCATGCTGGGGCAGATGGAGAACAGGAAGCATCTGTTGTCCCCTGAAAGTAGCCAGAGAACAAAACAAACAGGGTCGGTGTCTGAGCCAGTCCCAGAGGGCTGGAAATGCCAGTAAGCTGCGGCTCAGGAAGCAACACGGCCAAGACCCCTCTCACCCATGTCCAGGTGTCGGCATATCGGGGTTTGGGACAAGCTGCTAGAGACCCAGGTGGATGAGCTGGGGGTGCAGGGATTAGAGGGACAGCTAATAAGGAATGGGACATCTTTTAGCTCTGGCCAGGGGAGGAGAGATCAGAACTCTGCCCACTGTCTGCTGAAATCAGTTCAGTCTGGCCAAGCACATCTGAGCCAGGAAGAGCAGGCTTCCTTTAGCTTATGAGTACGGGGCAGGCGGTCACTCCGCAGAGACTGAGGCCTCCAGCACAGCCTACCCGAACAGGCAAGTGACGCTGCGTAGTGCTGACCCCGGCCTGAAAGAACATACCATGCAGAGAGAGAAAACCTGCAGATGCAGAGCTCTCCCCAGGGGCACGGCCTAGGAAAGGTGGTAGTTTACCCTCGCCCACAGGCATGGGGTGGGCACACAGGCCATTAAAAGAAAGGTACCAGTCACAACTCTGGAAACTATGGGTCCCCAGTCTCAGAGACTCCTTCTCTCCACAAGCACCTCAGCACTGGGGAGAAGGCCGTGGGCCAGGCCTCGCCCTCGGAGCTCCCAGCGAGGGGCACTTCCCACCATGTTCTGAGGACTCAGCTGGAAGGGCTGCCCGCCTCAACACCAGCATACACAACTGTCACAACAAGCCGGAAGGCTGCAGAGAAACAAGCTCATGGGAATTTGGGGTTGGGCTATTCATCAGGTGGCAAAGAAGTCACAGGAAGCAAATTGGGGACACCATGATGGAACGCAGATAAGAAGGGGGCCCCAAGACCAGGAGGCTGGAAGAGGACGATGGCCCCGAGCAAGGCAACAGGGCTCGGTCTGTAGAGTGTGGCTGACACCACCCAAGGCCTCCAATCTAGAAAGATCCCCGGGGGGCCTCTGCCATCAGGGTCTGGGAGGCTTCTGGAGGCAGCTTCCGAGGTCAAGAGGGAGGCCCTGAAACAGAGCTGGCTGGGGCAAGAGTCCCCCATGGAGAAGGGATCCCATGAGGACAAGGTGTGGGACAGGTAGTGAACAGTGGGGCTTGAGAGCATCGGGTGGAGGAAGGAGGTTAGGCTAGAAAGTTCCACTGGAACCAGCTAAGAGAAGGGCTTTACTCTGGGCTACAGACTCAGGCTTGCTTCACTGGGTTTCAGCAGCCCCAGAGGCTTGAGGGCAGGTTTAGACGCCGCCATGAACAGCTCGGTCAAACCCGTCTGCATTGTCCCCGCCCCACCTTCCCGCACTGGACTTCAGTTAAGCGGCCCTTTGCTTTGCAATCCGGAGCCTGTCGTACTGCAGAGCAAGGTCGCAGGGCCACAGAGTTCAGGCCTCGGCTGCGACGGGCCCAGATCCTAGTCCACTCCCAAGGGCTGCTCTCCATCGGGGAGGCCAGGAGGGGGAAGCATCATTCCCCAGGATGCAGGGCAAGGACCTGAGGAGTTATGATTATCTGCCAAAAAAAAAAGTCACGCCAACAGCAAGGACTCCTTATCTCATTCCCATAAAACAATACTCAAGCGTGTGGCCACCGCCACTGGCGCTCGGCCGCTGAGGAGCTGCCTGCCCACACAGCATGGTTTCGTGTAATTCTGAGGAACTGAGGCCCAGAAAATTAATCAATCACCTTACCCATGTCCAGAGCTGGGACTCAAAACCCTGTGTTCAGTCCAAAGCCTTGGGCCTTTTCAACTATCGCACAGAAAACACAAGCAAAAAGGCTCTAAGTATAATCAATTCTTCTTTCCTCAAAAATACTCTGATGAAAACAGTCCTTTAAAAATGTTTATGAAGCCACACTACCCCGCAGTGAAATATCCTCCGTCCTCAAGGAGGCGGCCACCCTCCCCAGCATTTGCTTTCATTGTTTGCCCCACAGCTATTAAATCACTTAAAGTCTCAGATATTAGAGGTCATTATTTCCAGGACAAGCGGACAGCACGCTCTCTGAACTTGACCCACCGGCCATGGATTTGTACCATGCGTGGTGTGAGGCTGCCCTCTGCTGTTAGTTCGTGAGTACCGACACGTAGTGCAACAGAATGGACTCAGGTTTGAAAACTTGGCCACTGCATTTTTCCCACATGCTTCAGCAAGATTAAGTCTGCTTGTTAATAAAATGTAAAGAGCCAGCAGAGTCCATCTGAAGTTAACATTAAAGGCTCTGGAGGGAGCAGCAGCTTTACCCGGATCATGCTGCTCAGGGTCTTTTCATATCCTAAAGCCGAGCCTTCAGCTGCGCAGTGAGGCAGAGCAACGTGTAATTTCCCCGGAGCCCGAGGCTGGGCTAGTGGGTACGTGCCCTATGCCTGCGACAGGGAGGCAGGGAAAGGTGGGTGTGCAGAAGAGAGTGGCCGTGGTAAGGCTTAGGCTGCTGTCTAGAAAGGCCCACCTGCAGGGCCAGCCCTGGGCTGGCACCTGGAAACTTTGATTTGGGGAGAGTTCCCACCATTCCCAGAACTAAGATAAAGATCTAGAACATCCTGAAACCTAGATATAAATCAAACCATAGAAACAATGCAATCTAGGAGATAGAGGTGCCCAACCCTGATGACCCCTGCTACGTGTCCCAGCCAGATGCCACCTAGCCTCTGCTGAAAGCTTTCCCGCAAGGGCAACTCCACCCGGACACAGTTCCCGGCCTTCAGAACCTCTGCCTGGTGGAGATGACGACTCCAGAGGTGCGGGGTAAGATACAGGATGTACCGGGGAATGCCAAAGGCAAACCCTGGGGATAGTGGCCCACTCTCAACTACAGAGGACAGCACACTGATTGGCGACGCATCTGTAAACATTCCAAAAACTATCTATTTATTTACTTATTTAGAGATGGAGTCTCGCTCTGTTGCTCAGGCTGGAGTGCAGTGGTATGATCTCGGCTCACTGCAACTCCGCCTCCCAGGTTCCAGCAATTCTCATGCCTCAGCCTCCCACGTAGCTGCGATTACAGGCGTGCACCACCACGCCCATCTAATTTTTGTACTTTCAGTAGAGATGTGGTTTCACCACGTTCGCCAGGCTGGTCTCAAATGCCTGACCTCAAGTGATCCACCTGCCTGGAACTCTCAAAGTGCTGGGATTACAGGCTTGAGCTACCACACCCAGCCTTATTATTATTTTTTTTTTTTTTAAAGTTAGAGACAAGGTCTCACTGTGTTGCCCATGCTGGTCTGAAACTCCTGGGCTCAAGTGATCCTCCCGCCTCAGCCTCCCAAAATGCTGGGATTCCAGGTGTGACCCACTGCACCTGGCCTGTGTTTTAAATATTTTTAAAGGACTCTTTTCATCAGAGTATTCTTCCTTGAGGGAAGGAGAAGAATTTACTTAGAGCCTTTCATCCAGTGCATTCAAGGTCATGCACAAAGCTTCCAAATTCCAACAGGCAAACGCGTGGCAGTGGGGGCAAGGGCAGGAAGGTCCAGGGAACGAAAATGTCCAATCTGAACTCATTAGCATCTCCTGGTCCCCTCGGAGGCATCTGTGGCTTGACTTCTCCCATGCCCCGTGGACCCGGCACCGTGTAATAACTGGGCCAGTGTCCTCACCTGAAAACTGGGGGTCACACGGCCTGTCCTGAAGAACTGTGATGTGATAAACACCACAGAGCAGCATCACATTTTCCTATCGCCCCGACCGCGTCTAGAGAAACACTTGGAGAAGATGGTAGAGCCCTATTTAGCACCCCCAACCCCTCCCTTTCTCCAGAGCTCTTTGCCTGTGCTGTGCCACTCCTCAAGGTTCAGGTCACCAAGTCTTACCTTGAAACTGAGGCTTCACCTCCCAGGAGCAGGAGGCAAACCCACCGAACACATGCTTGTCATGGTCCTCGAGGACAGCCACACAGGGCCCCTGGTGAGTGATGTGGCCGCAGAGCTGGGAGAAGCTGTGTCCGTGGAGCTCACATGAAAAGAGCAGGCGCCAGCGGTGCCGCTGCTCCCGAGGCAGCTGGGCGTTGATGTACATGACAGAGAGGACGTCCAGGATGCTCTCAAAACCCCTGCCCTGGTCCACTTGACGCTCGGGGACCAGGATAGTCAGATCAAGAGACGAGCACAGGACGAGAAAGCCCTTGCAAATGACCACACTCAGGAATACGGCCACATGGGGGACCCTGAACACCCAGTCCTCGATCGCGGCTCGGTCGCAGTCACAGTCCAGCCACTGGGGCCCCAGAAGCCTCTTGCCATCTGGGGAAGGGGACGGTCAGCATTAGCGGGGCTGTTATGTCACCGTATAGCTACTATCTAAACCCAAACTGACCAGTGTGGGAGCCACGAGTCACACGCAATTACTGAGCACACAAAACAGGGCTCGTGTGAGTTGAGAGGTGCCGTCAGTGCAAAAGGCACATCTGATTTCAAACATTTGGTGTGAAAAAAGAATGTAAAATATCTCAATTTTTAAATATTCATTACATTTCACAAGTGTGTTTAGGACATATTATTAGAATCAGTTTTCCCATTTCTCTTTACTCTTTTAACATGGTCCCTAGAAAAGTGAAAATTTCACATGGGGCTTGCTTTGTCTATTGGCCAGCACTGATCTAAACAAACCGACTTCAACACTCTCCTCTCCTCTCCAAGCAGCATTTCAGAGCCCCTCAAGATGGCAGTACCCTGGCAATGGCGCTGGAATAAATGCCTGAGCTACACCTCGAGCCGCTCATCCGAGGGCATCGGTCCTGCCAAGGTCACTGGAAGGGGACTGTTCCCAGCCAGTCACGGGGCTGGTAGGGCACTTCCTGGGACTCCTGTAGTGTATCTTGGAAGAGCGGGTTTCATTCGCCACTAATCAGGCTTAATCACACAGCACTTGGAGTCCTATCTTCCATCCCTCACCCACTAAGAGTGGAGGTGACAGTAACAGCGTGGGAGCACACACCTGGGACTCCAACAGCTGGCTTTAAACCCGAGCTCAGGCACAGCACGACCTTGCCAAGGTCTGCACCTCTGTGCCTCAGTTTCCTCAGGTGTAAAATGGAGATAAGGCCGGAACCTGCCCCGCTTGGTTATTACAAGGACCAGAGGAGCTTTTACATCTTAAGCTCTTGCTGACACAAAGGCTCCATTTACAGAGATTATAATTCCCAACCTAGCGAAAATTTGACTAAGCTGAAATAACATTTTGTCTAACTCAGGCCCATTTTATTAAGCAGGAAATGTAAAAGTACCCCCAACTTCTGATAATTCCAAATTCCTATCAATTTATTTTTCAAACAGTTTCATTTCTCATTACCTATATATTACTTGAAATCTTAAGGATAATTTTAATCGTCTGAATTAACTTTCTCTACTTCAATGACAACTTTAATGTTTATTTTCATGATTCTTCTTTTAAAACATACTAATCCTAGATGGATGAACGGTTTACCCATAAGACGAATTACTGATACTTACTTTTAAAATTCTTTCCAAGTTCCAAATACCTCATCTAAACTAACTTCTGAAACATAACCTATTTTCAAGCTGTACTTTAAAATCTGGCTTTAAAACAAAAGGGCAATGTATTTATAAAGTAAGTCTGCTTTGAAAAGTGATTTGCCACGAGGTTTTTTTAATCCCAATTAAAATTAAATATATACTGCTTCTCACCCAACAAAAGAATACACATTCTTCTCAAATGTGCTTTAAACATTATCCAGAAGTGATCATATTATAGGCATAAATGATGCATCAACAAATTTTAAAGGACTGAAATAATACAAAGTATGGTCTCTGAACATAATGAAATATAATTAAAAATCAATACTAGAAGGCAATTTGAGGAATTCACAGGCATGGAGAAATTAAGTAACACACGGTTACATAGCCAATAGGCCAAATGAAAAAATCCTAAGGGACGTTAGAAAGTATTGAGATCAATGAAAATAAAAACATAACTTATCAAAACTTACGGCATGCAGCTAAGGCAGTGCTGAAAGGGAAATCTGCAAGTGTAAATGCTTATTTGAAAAAGAAGATCTCGAATCAATAACCTAATATTCTATCTTAAGGAACTAGGAAAAGAAGACCAAACAAATTTAAAGCAAACAGAAGAAAGAAAAGCTAGGAGAAAATAAAGTAGAAACTAGAAAGACAACAGAAAATTAATGAAACCAAAAGCTGGTTCTTCAAAAAGAACCGACAAAAATGTGAAAAACCTTTAGCTAGACTAAGAGGAAAAAGGGACAAGACACAAATTATTTAAATCAGTAATGGAAGTGGGGACATCCCTATTGCTTTTGGGAAAATAAGAAGGATTATTTAAAAATATGCCAACAAACTAGAAAACCTAGAAGAAGGTTCGAGGGCTCACGCTTTCCGGTTTCAAAGCTTTACTACACAGCTACAGTAATGGAAACAGAGGGTACCGCTCTACAGCAAAATACCTAAATCACCCAGTCCACGCACACTTGCCTTGCAGCTTCATCTCAGAGAGCAGCTGAGCAGCCAGCACCTGCACCCGGGGGGCGGGCCCTGGGGCTTCCTTCCCAGTCCAGCCTCTCAGCTCCTGTCTGTGGCTTAGCACGTGCACCACAGAGCCAACCAGATCCTCTGTAAACTTTAAGATCACAACGTCACCATTAAAAACAGTTCCACCATATCCTGAGTCCTATGTCATGACCACATGGAGAACGGCAATTTTCTTTAACGCCAACTATGATGGGCCACAATGTGGGGAAAGGGCATGCAATGTATGTAGTTACTCGTTTTTCTAATTATACACTTGGCTGGCCTAGAAGTTTTCCCAAAGCCTTCATCCAGTTCTGACCTCAGCCCAACAGTATGGGGGTTTAGGGCTCCCCGAGAATGGACAGCTCCACAATGCCTGCTGTCTTCATTGCTCAAACCAACAGGATGATTTACTGAGGCTCAGGAGCTACCCCCTCCAGAAAATCCCTGATCTCCCCAAGTGTGGATGAAATCTAAGGTTTATTTTGCTGAGTTTTACTAGCTTCCAAAAAGGAAGGCAAGTCTTCCTGTTTCCGGAACGATAGAGGGCAGGCTACTGCTTTCTGGAGCTGTGGCTCGCTTCCAACAGGGAAGGGGAGTTTGAGGTTTTCTTGCTTCTAAGATGGCAGAGGGCAGTCTGCAGCCTGGGCTCCACTCCTAGGAAAGTAGCTGAATTGGGGTTTTGTCTTAAAAATTCTCCTGATGACTAAAACTTAAGATTAACAACCAACTGATCTTCATTTCTGCTTACCATTAGAGCACTCAGTAATTGTACAAATTGTGTGAGCACGTGTGTGTTTTGCTGAACTGTTTTTATTTGTGGTTTCTGTTTTTGTTGTTTCAGTCTTTTTCCCATTTGGTTTGATCAACTCTACCTGACTTGGTCAAATCTGAAGGAACGTCCCAAATTATGGGGAAAGGAGGCCTCTGAATTGGCTAAATTCCCACAGCTGGGGAAAAAAAAAAAAAAAGAAGGAACAAACAAAGCCAGCAAAAGGAAAAAAAGATTTTGACTGCCTGAGGGGCTTTATTTACATAACCTTTGCTAGCTAGGCCCAAACTGATGGTAGTAAGAGATTTAAAATGATTTTTTTAAACAGCTCAATGGTTAAAGTCAGCTTAATTAAAAGCTAATATCCAAGATATGTGTGTGTGCGTATGTGTGTATATTTATATTTAAAGGGAAATAATGCTTTTTTTGTCTCTCCTAGGGTGTTTTTTGAGAAAAAAAAAAAAAAAGATTTATTTCCCTCTCAGTCGACTGAACTGTTTTCCCCATTTGCTTCTGCATGTCTCTCCTTCCTCTTGCCACCCTCCGCTGTACGAAGGACGTAAAATAATGTCTAACAGTCTGGGATTCCTTAAAGAAAACAGAGAAGGTGCCACACTCATTTCTGAGAGAAATTTGTGTTTCTTTATGGAACCCCAAAGGTATAAACAGACCAGTTCCTCTCAGCTCTTAAGCTGCTTGCTTTTCTACTGTTACCTGATTTTTTTTTTTTTTTTTTTTTTTTTTTGTCTAAAAAAGTTATTACTACATGGCTACTCTTTAATGAAACCAAAAGTTGGCTCACTGAAAACATCAACAAAAATGTGAAGAAACTTTAGCTAGACTAACAGAAAAAAGGGTGACAACTCAAATTATTCAAATCAGAAATTGAAGTCGGGGGCCAGGCACAGTAGCTCACGCCTGTAATCCCTCCACTTTGGGAGGCCAAGGCGGGTGGATCACTTGAGGTCAGGAGTTCGAAACCAGCCTGACCAACGTGGTGAAACCTATCTCTACTAAAAATACAAAAATTAACTTTGGGAGGCCAAGGCAGGCGGATCACTTGAGGTCAGGAGGTCGTGACCAGCCTGGCCAACAGGATGAGACGCCGTCTCTACTAAAAATGCAAAAATTAGCCAGGCATGGTGGCGCACACCTGTAATCCCACCTACTTGGGATGCTGAGGCAGGAGAATCACTTGAGCCTGGGAGGCAGAGGCTGCAGTGAGCCGAGATCGTGCCACTGCCCTTCAGCCTGGGCAACAGAGCGAGACCCTGTCTTAAGAAAAATAAAACAGGGCCGGGCAGGGTGGCTCAGGCCTGTAATCCCAGCACTTTGGGAGGCCGAGACGGGCGGATCACCTGAGGTTAGGAGTTCAAGACCAGCCTGACCAACATGCAGAAACCCCGTTTCTACTAAAAACACAAAATTAGCTGGGTGTGGTGGCACATGCCTATGATCCCAGCTATTCGGGTGACTGAGGCAGGAGAATCACTTGAACCCAGAAGGCGGAGGTTGTAGTGAGCCGAGATTGCGCCATTGCACTCCAGCCTGGGCAACAAGAGCAAAACTCCATCTCGAAATAAATAAAATAAAAATAAATAACTAAATAAAATATATACAAAAATTAGCCAGGTGTGGTGGTAGGAGCCTGTAATCCCAGCTACTCAGGAGGCTGAGGCAAGAGGATCACTTGAACCCAAGAGGCAGAGGTTGCAGTAAGCCAAGTCTGTGCCACTGCACTCCAGCCTGGGTGACAGAGCAAAACTGTGCCTCAAAAAAACAAAACAAAACAAAAAAACAAAAAACAAAACACATGCACACATAAAGAAAAAAAGAAAAAGAAAAGAAATAAAAGTGGGGGCCAGGTGCAGTGGCTCACACCAGTAATCCTAGCACTTTGGGAGACCAAGGTAGGTGAACCGCCTGAGCTCCTGAGTTTGACACCAGCCTGGCCAACATGGTAAAACCCCATCTCTACTAAAGATACAAAAAATTAGCTAGGTGTGGAGGCACACGCCTGTAGTCCCAGCTACTCAGGAGACTGAGGCAGAAGAATTGCTTGAACCAAGGAGGTGGAGGTTATAGATCACGCCACTACACTCCACCCTGGGCGACAGAGCAAGGCTCTGTCTCCAAAAAAAACAAACAGAAAAGAAAAGAAAATGAAGTGGGGGCATCATTACTGCTTTTGGGAAAATAAGTATTATTTTTAAATAAACCAACAAACTACATAATAGAAGGTTCATGGGCTCACACTTTCTGGTGTCAAAGCTTAACTATACAGCTACGGTAATGGAGACAGCAGGTACCCCTCTACCGCACAAAGTCTAAATCACCGAGTATACGCACACTTGCCTTGCAGCTAGCTTCATCTCAGAGAGCAGCTGGGCAGCCAGCACCTTGCACGTTTAAGATAAGGGTGCAGCTTAAACACTTAGAGAAATGTCTTCATTACAAAATGCACCGTAAATGCATTACGTGGCCTAGTCCCACGATCTGTCTTTTTCTGGAGACCCAGATTTCAATGTGGGCTCCTCCCAGAGTTCCAAGGTCCAGTTAAAAGACACAGACTAGGCTGGGCATGGAGGCTCACGCCTGTAATCCTAGCACTTTGGGAAGCCAAGGCGGGTGGATGACCTGAGGTCATGAGTTCGAGACCAGCCTGCCCAACATGATGAAACCCTGTCTCTACTAAAAACACAAAAAAAATTGGCTGGGCATGGTGGTGGGTGCCTGTAATCCCAGCTACTCAGGAGGCTGAGACAGGAGAATCATTTGAACCCAGAGGCGGAGGCTGCAGTGAGCCAAGATCACGCCACTGTACTCCAGCCTGGGTGACGGGCAAAACTCTATCTCAAAAAAAAAAAAAGAAAGAAAAAGAAAGACTAAATTGAAAACTACCTAACTAAATAAAATTGGTCTTCTTATAAAATCCTATGGTAGATTTCTATAATTTGAAGTTTGGCTCGGCATCCATTTTAAATCTCCTTCTAACACAGCCACAAATGCTATCTCTCTCTCTCTCTACTTTGAGATATAAATTTCACTATCTTTCACCTGAGTTGTTTGTTGCAAATTTAGGGCTATCTAGCTGACAATTGCCTGGAGTCACGAAACAGGTAATCCACACATTGGAAGTCTCAAACAGAATAAAAGGGGTTCTTATGAATCTATAAGATCTATGTCTATCTGTGTATCTAGTCAATTATGTGTTGTGTATACAATGTTCCACTACCAAAAATATGAGCTCTAATTAACTGACTTAAAGAAAAAAGGAAAAGTTCTTAAATCAAATACTTTATCAGAAAAATAGAAACTTTAAGCCCAAATGCCTTTTCAAGTTCATAACTTCAGCAGAATTTTTTTTTTTTTTTTTGATACCAAGCCTCATTCTTGTTGCCCAGGCTGGAGTCGAGTGCAATGGTGCCATCTCAGCTCACTGCAACCTCTGCCTCACAGCTTCAAGCAATTCTCCTGCCTCAGGCTCCTGAGTAACTGGAATTAAAAACACATGCCACCATATCCAGGTAATTTTTGTATTTCTAGTAGAGATGGGGTTTTACCATGTTGGCCAGGCTAGCCTCGAACTCCTGACCTCAGGTGATCCGCCCGCCTCGGCCTCCCAAAGCATTGAGATTACAGGCGTGAGCCACCACGCCCAGCCATGATTTCAGCGCATCTTAATAAATAAGATGGTTTTAAAATTATTTGTAAAATAAAATTAGAAATGTCTTTAGAATTGTCAGCATACATTATTGTTTACATTTATTGGTCAAGCAGTTTTATACTCATCTCTGCTAGACATTATAACATGTCAAAATTTCACATGAAGGTTATAAAGCTATAAATGCAGCCCAAAAGAGAATTATGTTTGTATAATTTTTTTTTAGTAAATAAGGCATTTAATATGGTTGGTTTAACAAAAACAACTAAATCCTAACTTACTGGCAAAATAAAGCACGTACATTTATTTAACCTTAAGGTTCTTACTTAGACAAACATCTGAAATTCACAGGCTATAAAAATGCTTAACAGGTCATCTCCTTGGGAAGTGAAATAAAACAGAATGGTTAACAGGGAAATAACTGTAAATGATGACTCTCATAATTTTCATAAGCACTTTAGGTATAAACTATTTCTAAAATTCGTTAGGTAAATGGAATGGAATGAATGCTTGTAAACAAACTTGTCATATAATTTAGAATCTGAACGTATAGCAAATTAAATAGTATTAATGTTGATCATTTCTAAATTTTTTAAAGAAATTATTCAAAAAATTTTTTCTAAAAAATGTATTCTTGGCTGGGTGTGGTGGCTGATGCCTGCAATCCCAGCACTTTGGGAGGCCAAAGCAGGTGGATCATCTGAGGTCAGGAGTTCAAGACCAGCCTGGCCAACATGGCAAAACCCCGTCTCTACTAAAAATACAAAAATTGGCCAGGTATGATGGCACATGCCTGTAGTCCCAGCTGCTCAGAAGGCTGAGGCAGGAGAATCACTTGAACCTGGGAGGCAGAGGTTGCCATGAGCCTAGATTGCACCACTACACTCCAGCCTGGGCAATAGGAGTGAAACTCCGTCTCAAAAAAAAAAAAAGTGTTCTTAAAGAAAAATAATTTTTATCTAATTCAAAGGTTATTTATGAAACAAGGTGAACGGAATCAGTAAATAAGAGACATAAAGTTATAGTTCTTATAGTTCTGTAAAGAGGTATTCTTGTAAGAAAGGTTAAAAGGCAAATAATTTTATATGAGAAAGAATCCTGTATGGTAAATTTTTTGTACTCAAATAACATGACTGGTTTTTTAAGAAAGTGAAGGATAAAATAGGAAGTTCAATCAAGTCATCAATGGTTTGCGTAAGTCATAAGGTTTGTATAAAGATAATTTATGGCCGGGCACAGTGGCTCACACCTGTAATCCCAGCACTTTGGGAGGCTGAGGTGGGAAGACCACGTGAGGCCAGCAGTCCAAGACCAGCCTGGCCAACATAGTGAAACCCTGTCTCTACTAAAAATACACAAATAAGCTGGGCATGGTGGCACACGCTTGTGGTCCCAGCTACTTGGGAGGCTAAGGCAGGAGAATCTCTTGAACCCGGTAGGTGGCAGTTGCAGTGAGTTCAGATCACACCACTGCACTCCAGCCTGGGCAACAGAGCAAGACTCCATCACCCAAACAACAACAAAAAAAGATGACTTATGGAAAAAAAATTTTTCTGATTAAGTTGGCTGTAATTAAAAAGAAATTATTCATAAGTCTTTCTAGAAATTAGGCTTAGATATTAAAAATACACTAACACACTAAAGAATTCATTAAAACAAGATTCTTTTAAGATACTGATTAATAAAATCACAAGAGGTTTTAATTTTTTTTAACCCAAGACTTCAATTTTTACTGCATCTTGCTGTTTTCTCTTTGAGAAGACCTGAGATAATAACTCCCTCCTTCAACTTTTTCCGTCAGCTCCTGAACTTTTTTCCCCTCAAGTTCTAACTGCTGTGGTGGCCTGATGCCAAAAACGTTTTACTTTTTTTTTTTTTTTTTTTTTTTTTTTTTTTGAGACGGAGTCTTGCTCTGTTGCCCAGGCTGGAGTGCAGTGGCGCAATCTCGGCTCACTGCAAGCTCCGCCTCCCGGGTTCACGCCATTCTCCTGCCTCAGCCTCTCCGAGTAGCTGGGACTACAGGCGCCCGCCACCACGCCCGGCTAATTTTTTGTATTTTTTTAGCGGAGACGGGGTTTCACTGTGGTCTCGATCTCCTGACCTCGTGATCCGCCCGCCTCGGCCTCCCAAAGTGCTGGGATTACAAACGTGAGCCACCGCGCCCGGCCAAAAACGTTTTACTTTTAAAAATCCAAAAGAAATGTTTTCTTCTAATGTAACATTTTGTGCTCTTGCCTTTTTTAAATATGTCTAAACTGTTCTATGAAACTTAAAACCTTTATTTATGACCCAGGACACACTCTTCCTATGTCTGATTAATTCAAGTACCATTTTCATTAGTTTTGCAGGTTACCTAAATAGACTCCCTCCCCATAA
Organism: Symphalangus syndactylus; assembly: GCF_028878055.3. Taxonomy (NCBI): domain Eukaryota; kingdom Metazoa; phylum Chordata; class Mammalia; order Primates; family Hylobatidae; genus Symphalangus; species Symphalangus syndactylus. The sequence goes on from NC_072433.2 coordinate 129,903,887, forward strand.
GACAAAGCAATCACACCACAGAAGGTTTTTGTTTTGTTTTGTTTTGTTTTGTGCCTTTAGGTAACTCGCCTAACAAACAGATTTTGGTTTTGTTTCTTTTTGTTTTTGTTTTCAGAAGGAGTCTCACTCTATCACCCAGGCTGGAGTACAGTGGTACAATCTAGGCTCACTGCAACCTCCACCTCCCAGGTTCAAACGATTCTCCTACCTCAGCCGCCTGAGTAGCTGGGACTACAGACGTGCGCCATCATGCCCAGCTAATTTTTGTAATTTTTAGTAGAGACAGGGTTTCACCATATTGGCCAGGCTGGTCTTGAATTCCTGACCTTGGGATCCTCCCGCCTTGGCCTCCCAAAGTGCTGGCATTATAGGCGTGAACCACCACCCCTAGCCAGATTTTATCTTTTACTGAAATACTTCCCATGCCATTATTATTTGCTTAGAAAACAGATTTAAATGGCCGGGTGTGGTGGCTCATGCCTGTAATCTCAGCACTTTGGGAGGCCGAGGTGGGTGGATCACGAGGTCAGGACATCAAGGCCATCCTGGCTAACATGGTGAAACCCCATCTCTACTAAATGTACAAAAAATTAGCCCGGCGTGGTGGTGGGTGCCTGTAGTCCCAGCCACTGGAGAGGCTGAAGCAGGAAAATGGCGTGAACCCGGGAGGCGGAGCTTGTAGCGAGCTGAGATCGCACCACTGCACTCCAGCCTGGGACAAGGCACAAGACTCCATCTCAAAAAACAAAAAAGAAAAAAGAAAACAGATTTAAATTTTTTTTAATTAAGGTTATCATATCCATGTAACATTTTGTATGGTTTTTAAAGTCCTTCTGCTGTTAAGTTACAAGGGCTGTGATTCCTAGGGCTAAAAGAGACTTGAATCCTGCTAAATCTTCAACACTGAAAACAATTAAAGCCTCATCTTGAGACCCAGGAAAAGATTACAATCAAACTGTGTTCATGAGACACAGGGCTTGAAATTTAAAATATTTAACCCCGCTAGGCCCAGGGACGATTGCGGAAGAGGTGGATGTATGAGATTGTAAGGGCCAATTTTGAGAGAGAAAATTAGTTCACAGGTCCTTTGTAAATTAAATATTACTATCAAGCATACACTGATCAACACCAGCATCTGGGTCCTTGTGTCAGATTAACAAGGTTTTCTTGGAGCATAACCCACTTTTTAATTTAAAGAATTATAAAAGGTTATAAAAAGGTTTATACAAATTATATCTTACGGTCAAGATGATTAAAATTTAATAGGTTTATAAGACTTGACAGAGATTTAAGTGGCCTCATACTATCTTTATTAGGGCTTATTGTTTGGGAAATTAAGTCTCCTCTCTCAAAAAAAAATAAAGGTTTTTAGCCATTTTTTCAAAACCTTTGAGTTAGCACTTTGGCTAAATGGCTTATTTTATAATGACCTGTGATCTTACTTTGTGATATCAAGTGTTTTATTTTATTTATGTATTTATTTATTTTTGGAGATGGAGTCTCACTCTGTCACCCAGGCTAGAGTGCAGTGGCACAATCTTGGCTCACTGCAACCTCCACCTCTCGAGTTCAAGCGATTCTCCTGCCTTGGCCTCCCGAATACGTGGGACTACAGGTGCGTGCCACCATGCCTGGCTAATTTTTGTATTTTTGGTAGACACAGGGTTTCACCATGTCAGCCTAGCTGGTCTTTAACTCTCGACCTCAGATAATCTACCTGCCTCAGCCTCCCAAAGTGCTGGGATTACAGGCATGAGCCACTGCGCCCGGCCTATATCACGTGTTTTAAATTTCTGATATTTGACAAACTTTCCAGAATCAAATTCAAAATTCAGTCCTTTTGACCTCAATTACTGTTTTGATATTAGGTCCCTTGACCTCCAAGGGAGACACATTGGGCTTACTTGGTATAATACAATCATACAGGAAGCACTGTCAAATACGAAATGGTGTTTAACCATCTTTGGACCACATTTATGTAAGTGTGTTATTAGTATGTGTTCCAAAATTGTATGAGATTCCTGTGATTCTGATGTGTCTTAGTATATGTTATCAGTAGTAATTACTATTATGTAAAGTTGTTGTATGCCAGAGAAGTACCCAAAATTCCTTGTCAATTGTGTCGTTAACCATGGCTGTTCTAAGAGTTTTGACATCCACAATTGTTTTACTTTGATCCTTTTATAGGGCAGTTTATAATCAGCTACAGAACTCTGAGGAGTACTCTTAAATATCGGTTCTGATAACTTTAGAGATTGTGCTGTTGGAATAGAAAGGAAAACTTGCAGGACTCATAGGGGGCTGATGTATTCATGAGGATTGCTGATCCAATATCAAGCCAGCAAGAAGTTAATTGTGTGGACCGAACTAATAGATGACCAAAATAATCTTTTATGACATTTTGTTTACAACATTAGCTGTTTTTTTTCCAGAGTCAAGAAAACTTTCTCTTTTAAGCTATTTACAGCCTTTAACAATTAAAATCTACTCTAGTGAGCAAAATTTAAAATATAATCCCTTTCTCTCTACCTAATTTCTCCAAAATTTGGAAACTATTTCTGAGTATTCTTAATTTATGGCAATGTAATTATTTGCATACATTCACTAAGAATCTATTTTCTTTTATAACAGGACATAATTGGAAACACTGGTTATTTCATGAAGGCTTTGACTGGAACAGCATTTTCAGATTACCTTGAGAAAATAAAGCTGACCAGTAAGAGCTGATAAAAGCCACTGGACAAACTGGCCTCACACTGTCTTTTACAGGGTTCTGACCTGTGGTAAGTAAAGGATGTCACTTTCTGACAGGCCTAAATACTCCAAGTTTTCTTGAGACCTCAAAAAGAGAGGAATTCACCCAAGTCACATGGGTATCTACAGGCACAGATAAATTCTTGGCTGGGCTTGGGGCTTTTAGAAAGGTCTAATCTAAAAAAATGAAGTAAAATTTTAAAAAATGTCTAATCTCAGACTCCTTAAGGAAAAGTTCTAGCGAAGACAATTTAAACAAAGAGAGTCAGTGTCTATATGGCAAATTATTACTGTTGCTGCACTTTATGCAAATAATCAAGCTAAGTATAATTAGACTACAACTTATTTTACAAATAAGTTGGACCTACTATGATTTTGTCTGTAATAAAAGTGGGGAATTTAAGAGAGAAAAATGTCTCAAAATAAACCATAGTACACCTGTTATTAGATTCTAGCCTTGACCAGAGTTTTTCCATTTTTATTATTTTCTACAATTTGGACTGAATCCTAAAATTTTTTCCTGGCTACAAGTCTCTAAAATAATGTTTCAATTTTTTTCCTTCTTTCTATTCCTTTTTTCCCCCCATTTTTCTGATTTGAAATCATTAAAAAATAAGCTGTGCTCTTCTTAAGGCTCTGAGAACTAAAGTTGGACAACTTAAACTCCGGAGTAACAGCAACCTATTTGTATACAGAACCATTTTCATATCTGCCTGCTGATATATGGACTTCAGACTGATACGGCCTGTGTCAGTTTTCCAGTGTTGTCTTTCCTTTTTTGTTTGTTGTTTTTCTCTCTTCCTCCCCCACTATTCTTTCTTCATGGGACATGAGACTTCACAACCTGCTAAAAATGAGTTTCCCTAAAAAAGTGGGACTATCTGACTAGGAATAAACCATTCTGGACATGACCCAAGCCCTAAGACTAATTTTCCTCTAAAACCCCGTCTCCAAAAGATTTTTGAAAGACAAAGGAGGAAAAAATAAAAACTCAGGACTCCAATTCACTCTGCCAAAAGGAAAAATTAAGCTAAAAGCTGAGTCTTGCAATAAACTGCCTTTCCTTTCGTTCCTACGCTGAGAGCTACAGATAAAAGGTTTAAAATCTCCACAGGTGGCCAGCATGGTGGCTCACGCCTGTCATCCCACCACTTTGGGAGGAAGAGGCAGGCGGATCACCTAAGCTCAGGAGTTTGAGAGCAGCCTGGCCAACATGGTGAAACCCCATTTCTACTAAAAATACAAAAAAAAGCCGGGCATGGTGGTGTGTGCCTGTAGTCCCAGCTACTCAGGAGGCTGAGGCAGGAGAATCACTTGAACCTGAGATGAGGAGGTTGCAGTGACCCAAGATCACACCATTCAACTCCGGCCTGAGTGACAGATCAAGACTCCATTTCAAAAAATAAATAAATAAAATCGCCACAGGTAGTGACTATGCTCACCTGATCATATGTAAAGTGCTGATTTACTGAGTGCAAGACAAACACACATTGACTATTTCCCTGCCTGCTCCCTTCCTCTTACAAAATGTGGATTCAGTAATAGGACCAGACCCTCCCTCTTTCCCCTGCAGTCTGCTTTTCCCCTTTAAGTCCTGAAGCCCTCAAAATCATCTTTGGAGAAAGGCACAGGCCTCTCTCCCAGACATGCCCTTCACCTTGGCAAAATAAACTTCAATGAATTGAAACCCATCTCAAATACTTTTTGGTTTACTCCTCCGTCCGCCATGTAATTGGCCTCCATCCCCCACCGATGGTCACCACTGCTGAGGAGGCTGCAAAGGGCCTCGTGGCCTCACTACCTTTTGGACTTCTCTGGCCTTCACGGGACCTTCTGTGGCAGAAATCATTTTCATAATCATGACACTCTTCTCCTCGGAGTTTCCTTTCAACAGGTGGGACATGGATGCTGTGAACTGCTCCTGGGACACGTTCTCACTGGGTCCCTTCGCCTTCCCTGTCAGGTCGACCCTCCGCATGCCACTGTACAGCCTGGTGACCATCTCTGGGGGAAGAGCTTCCCCGACGTGGTTCTGCCGGGGACAAGCAGAAAAAAATGGTTAGACAAGTGCACGAGTTGAACTTGGTTAAATTATTTTAGGCAGATACAGAGGAAAAGGGGTCTTTGGGAAGTTTTCATTTTTTAAAGCATCTCCGAAAAAGTTTCTTGTAAAGCCCCGTCTCTTAGAGCCAGGCCGGCAACCTTTGATATGCAAATGCGGGCCATTAGAAACTGGGTCCACCCAACACGGTGATTCCCACGGCCTTTTTGCCCTTTCCCTACATGTTCCTGGCAACATGGCCACCTGCACATATCCCCATGTGTGTAGAACACCCATGGTGCCCTGCATTTACATATTAAAAGGCTAGGGTAGGAGGGCCAGCTTTTTCACGGGCTACAAGAATGACATACCTGGTCAAACCAATCCCGAGCCCTGTGCAAATCAGATATCGCCTTCTCCAGCCTCTACATATATACCTGGCTGGTGTCCACCACACTTGAGGACCTCTTCTTTTGGCTTTGGAGCTGCCCCTCCCTCTGTCTCCGTACAGGGGAGCCTCTTCCTTCTGCCTTCTCCTTCCTTCTTGCCTATTAAATTCTCCGCTCCTTAAAGCCACTCCACGTGTGTCCATGTCATTTTTTCTAAACTGGCATGAGGATCAAGAACCCTGGTGTTCTTCCACTCATCGTGAGCCCTATCGGTAGTATCACAGGAAAATAAGTAGGGGGCCCAGACCAACATCGGCCACTTCACAATGCTGCTGTCAGCTCCCAAATGCTCCTGCATCACAGGATGCAGGATGTTCTCTCACCTAAAGGCCTCACACCACCTAAGCGTCCTGGCTGTAGCTCACTTTGGCCATCAGACGCTCCCACAATCTGCTCCCATCCTGCCTCCAAACTCTCCTGTCTCGTCATTCCTGCCTCTGGCCACCATCTGAGATTCACTTTACTTTGAACATCACCTTCATTCTAGATTCTAGCAGCTGCCATTTGCATGTCGGAATTTATTAACACATGTCACATATGTCTGTGTACAGCTAATGTGCTCTCTATATTACGGGTTTCCAAATAGACCAGCTTTTACTTCCCGTCCATGTTCCTTGGGCTCAATATGCATTTTTCCTTCATTTTTTATTTTAAATTTAGGGGTTTGTTTTCGTTTTGAGACAGGGTCTCCCTCTGTCACCCAGGATGCAGTGTGGTGGCTCAATCACAGCTCACTGGAGCCTCTGCCTCCGAGGCTCAATTGATCTGCCTACCTCAGCCTCCTGAGTGGCCGAGACTACAGGCACACGCCACCACGCTAATGTTTGTACTTGCTGCAGAAACGGGGTCTTGCTGTATTGCCCAGGCTGGTCTCAAACTCCTGGGCTCAAGTGATACTCCTGCTTTGGCCTCCCAAAGTGCTGGGATTTCAGACGTGAGCCACCGTACCCAGCAAATTTAATTCTTAATGCCTGGACGATAACATTCTGATGAAATATTGTTTTCCTTTTTGGTTCCAGCATCAAATCTGCTTTGGTCCTGACTTTACAACTAAATGGAGACAGCGAGCAAATCACAAGCCAATCACATCCTGCACAGCAGGGTCTGCGAGCTGGGCTCTCCTGTAACAAGCAGCTGGGCGGACACTGCTTGTTCCAGGATCAGTATTCTGCAGCTCTTCGAAGGCAGGCCTCTGCCCTCGCCACTCAAAAAGAGCGCTCCTATTTCGGTCAGTGTCTGCAAAGTTCTACTGGAAAAGCAACTTTTCATCCTTTCTGCAAGGAAACTTCGTTCCATCAACCAAGGTCTTCTGGTCAACTCTTTACTCTATTTATCTGAACATTACCACCCACTCTACAGTCAAGTCTGAAACGGGCCTGGCTGATTCTGCTTGTTCCTGCAGGCCTCCCGGGGTGCTTCTCATCTAGTGGCACTGCACACACGCATGCACACGTGGACATAACACATGCACACACAACCACACGGCTGTGTGTCTGTATATTAGCGGTTTCCAAATATACCAGCTTTTACTTCCTGTCCATGTTCCTTGGGCTCAATATGCATTTTTCATTCATTTTCATTTAAATTTTAAATTTAGTTTTTTTTTGTTTTTTTGTTTGTTTGAGACAGGGTCTCCCTCTGTCACCCAAGATGGAGTGTGGTGGCTCAATCACAGCTCACTGGATATAACTCCCTGGCCAGTTTCCTCATCTGCTCCCACGCTGCACCCTCTAGAAGAGGAAGGAGGCTGCTCGGATGGCTGCCCGGACTCCCAGGAAGATGAGCTGACGGCATCTCCTTGTCAGCGTCTTGCCTCAGTCTGAGCACTCAAATCTGCAGCTGAGAGCCCCATGGAACGGGGAAAAACATGGGCAAATGGGCAGCTTTAACTCCCTGCAAGATGAGCCTTGAATCTAAAATGTCATTATTTTGTTAGGAATATCGTGAAATTCCTAGCCATCGAACACATACACATTCTAGAGGCAAAGGTGCACCTGACACGTCATGGTTCCTGGACCGACGAGTCCAGGAGGGCAGACCCGTCACCCAGTCTGTCTCCCCATCTCTGGGAGGGCAGTCAGGAAGAACGTGGTTCAAGAGACACAGGAGGCAGGCTATCTCCTCTGATGTTCATCTCAAGTTAGAAATGTCCCCAAATGTCGTGTGAATCATTCATTATCTACTCCAGGTTTCTTTCCTTAGTACAGATAAGAGACTATTGATTTCAAAAAGGGGGAGGGATGCGTTTAGACACTGTCTATGGCTATTTTCACATAGTAAAGGCAGAGCAGAGGAGCTACAACAGAGACCACATAGCTCACAAAGCCAAAACTAGGTCATATCTGGCCCTTTACAGAAAACGAACTTTTTAGTGTTGCCATCCATTGCATTACAAAAACACTAAGGCAGATTCTGGCCCAAGGGCCACAGTTTGCACACCCCTGCTCCCAACTAAACATGAACCACTGATTGTTACTCTTGCCTGCAGTGCCTTCAAAGAGAAGGATTTGGATGAGACATTCGGGCTGTTTTTATCCGATGACAGAGCATCAAACAATCGATCAATCTCTGCCTGTTCCTCAGGAAGAAACTGTGAACAAAAGCTCTGCCCCACACGGCTTCTGCTGTTCCCCATTTGTCCTGATATCTGGCAGAATTCTCTGCAGAAGGAAAAGATACAACGTTAGAGAAATCAGAATTTAATAATCACAGAAAATAAATGATAATTATATGGGCAAGTTAATATACATTGATTTAGCCACAAAAGGTAGCTAAAACACATCAGAGCTACATAATACTGGGTTTTGGGTTTTGTTTTTGTTTTGTGTTGCTGAGGCGGGATCTCACTCTGCTGACCAGGCTGGAGTGCAGTGGCGCCATCACAGCTCCCTGCAGCCTCAACCTCCTGGGCTTGGGCCATCCTCCCCACTCAGCCTCCTGAGTAGCTGGGACTACAGGACCACATCAGGATGCCTGGCTATTTTTTTTTTTTTTTTGTCTTCTGTAGAGATGGGGTCTTGCTATGTTGCCCAGGCTGGTCTCCAGCTTCTGGCCTTAAGTGATTCTCCTGCTTCAGCCTCCCAAAGTGTTGGGATTAGAGTTGTGAACCACTGTGACTAGCTAATATTGTTTTGATGTGACAGAAATTAATAGCTTATACAAGTAAAGCTGGAAAAGCCCATCCTGACGCCTATGACGTACTGAAACACACCCATAATTGTCACAAAGTCTGGGTTTGAGAACATAGTGCCCAAGCTAATATAACCAAAGGCAGGACAAAAAAATCTGTATTTTAATCAATCTAAATATTCATTCTTTAAAACCAGAGTTAGAAAATACATATCAAAGGCTGAACAATCACATGTATTTGAATAAACTCACCTTCAGAATACTGCTACACACTAGTTGGGAAGTTTTTCCTTTGTGATCCTGGCTCTGCCTCCTCCTAGCTGTGTAGTCTTGTGCAAGATACTAAAACTCTCTCTGCCTCAATTTCCCCATTTGTAAAGCGGGAGGAGTCACAGCCCAGCCTCAGAAGATTGCCGTGATTATCAACCAAGTCAACCAAAGCAAACGGCCGAGACCTGCCTGGCACTAACCGTGCCTGTATGATCCTGGCCCGCGAGCCTCATCTGTTTGAGGTGCTGGAGGAGCATTAACAGCGACTGGCACCAACAGCAGGTGACCTGGGGCCTTGTTCACTGTCACAAACTTCAGTATAGGAAAAGGCAAACGCCAAGAAATCGGGGGATTCAAACAAAAAACCATGGATGGAAATGAAAACAAACAAACAAAATCTCTCAAGAGGTAAGCTGCTGTGACTGTTAATTCCTGGCCCTGGACTTTTTCCAGAAACCCAGTGTCATTGAGACTGCTGGAGAGACAATGACCTTCTCCCGCACAGGCACTTTGATAAACAAAGTCACTGCAACAGTAAATTATCCCCCACGGTATTTAGCCAAGGGGGAAAGGCCATGCTACTAGGGTGGGGCATGAGTCATGGTCTGCACCAAGCCCTGACAATTCAAACCCTCAAGGGATAACAGGGTAGTCAGGATCTTTCTTTTCACTGAGATGAGATTCACATAAAATTAACCATTTTCAAGTGTACAGCGGCATTTAGTACATTCACAATATGGTGCAACCCTCACAGTTCCAAAACATTTTCACCCCCCTCAGAGAAAACCCTGCATATGAGCAATCTCCTCTATTCCTCCCTCCCACATGCCCTGGCCATCACCTGTCTACTTTCTGTCCCGATGCATTTCCGTATTCTGGATGTTTCATATAAATGGAATTATATGGCCAGGCACAGTGGCTCACACCTGTAATCTCAGCACTTTGGGATGCCAAGGCACGAGAATCACTCGAGCCCAGAAGTTTCAGAACAGCCTGAGCAACACAGCAAGACCTCATCTCTACTAAAAACATAAAAATTAGCCAGGCCCAGTGGCACGAGCTTACAGTCCTAGCTGCTCCAAAGGCGGAGGTGGGAGGATCGCGTGAGCACAGGAGGTCAAGGTTGCAGTGAGCTATGGTCGTGCCACTGCACTCCAGCCTGGGTAAAAGGGCAAGACCCCGTCTCTAAAAAAACAATAAATGGAATTATACGATGTGTGGCCTTTTGTGATTGTCTCTTTTCACTTAGCATCGTGTTTTTGAAGCCCACCTATGTTGTAGCGTGGGTCAGCATTCCACTCCTTTTTACGGCTGGTTAGTATTTTGTTGTATGGATGGACCACATTTTGCTTATCCATCATTAGCTGACGGACACTTGGGCTGTTTCCACCTTCCAGCTATCATGAATAGTGCTGCAATGAACATCTGAGTACCTGGGTCCCTCTGTTCCAATTTCCAGCGTCGACACCGAGCAGTGGACTTGCTGGGTCACATGGTAATTCCATGTTTAACATTCCAAGGGGCCGCCAGAGTGCTCTCCACTTTATATTCCCATCAGTAAAGCATGAGCTTCCATCTCTCCACACCCCCACTAAAGCGAGTTATTTCTCCACCTTTTATATGACAGCCATCCTCGCAGCGGATGGGCCTTTGACAGGCCTCACTGCTAATGTGCCCTCTGCACAGGAAGTCTCCAGTGGGGGGCTCCTTGGAAGGGGATGGGGGTGCACTTTGCAGAGACAGGCTGGAAACAAAGGCTTACCCGACCCCGTTTGGGCTCTCTCCCATGCCCATCTGATCTCACTGCTTCCACTCAAGTTTCGCAGCAGCAGGACTGCCCAGAAGGAAAACCTCCAGCCCGGACTCAATGTCCAGCAGCAGGGGGCTGTTCCCAGCTCTGAAACAGAGGGGCTGTGCCGGCTGAGTCTGGGCGCTGCAGGGACACAGCCCAAGCAGCCAAAACAAAGCAGACCCACCCTCTGCATCAACTCGAAGAAACTGCAAGGTGGGCCACACCATCTCCTGAGGTCAGGAGATCAAAACTAGGTTGGCCAATGACGTGAAACTCCATCTCTATTAAAAATACAAAAAAAAATTAGCCAGGCGTGGTGCTGTGCACCTGTAATCCCAGCTACCTGGGAGGCTGAGGCAGGAGAATTGGTTGAACCCGGGTTGCAGAAGTTGCAGTGAGCCGAGACCACGCCAGCGCACTCCAGCCTGGATGAGAGAGTGAGACCCGTCTCCAAAAAAAAAAAAAAAAAAAAAAAAAGAGGGGAAACAGAGACAAGGGCATGAGGACGGGTGTGGCCAGGGGGTGTAACAAGAAGAGTCAAGAGTGGAAAAGGTCCCAAAGGTCACATTCCAGCTGAGTCTTCAGACTCACAGGTCATTCACCAGGAAGTGGGAACAGCACGCACGGGGCACAGGCAAGAGCGTTGGGATCAGCGAGGCAAGGGTGGAACTCGGGGCACATGGGGGAAGGCAGCAGAGGGCTGCAGGAGAAGGGGGTCCAGGCCTGACTCCACCCAGCCCCTCACTTCCATTCCACCCCAACTCCCCCTTTCTGCCAGAAACAGGCTCCCCCACTGTGGTCGGAGAACAGCAGCAGGGTGCAGCCTGGCCAGCCCTCACCATCCCCAGACAGCCGGGAGAAGGATGCAGGGCTGGGCAAGTGCCAACAGGCAGGACAGGAACCCAGAAATGCACAGAAGCAGCGCAGACCAGGGCAGGCCCAGGAGATGACAGGAAAGGCTTGGACGCAGAGCCAGGCTGGCAATGCCACTTTTTCAAGCAGGAGAGAGGAGGGTGCATGGGAGCCCCCAGTAGGAACCCCAGGGCTGGTGCCAGTGAGGTGGGAAGGTGGGCAGCCCCTAAGAACACAGCGCTGTCCCCGGCACTGCCATTCTTAGTGCCTGCAGAGTGCTGCTGAAGGGACGTGTCTCCGAACGGCTCAAGGACAGCCCGTCTCCTTTGAGAGCCCCATGCCAGGCAAGATAAAAAAATGGCAATGGTATGCTGGCTCATGCCTGTAATCCCAGCACTTCGGGAGGCCAAGGCAGGCTGGGCAGCTGAGGTCGGGAATTTGAGACCAGCCTGACCAACATGGAGAAACCCCGTGTCTACTAAAAATACAAAATTAGCTGGGCATGGTGGCGCATGCCTGTAGTCCCAGCTACTCGGGAGGCTGAGACAGGAGAATTGCTTGAACCTGGGAGGCAGAGGTTGCAGTGAGCCGAGAGCGCCATTGCACTCCAGCCTGGGCAACTACATCTCAAAAAAAAAAAAAACAAAAAAAAAAAAAAAAAGGAAAAAAAGAAATGGCAATGATACAAAGTGTTCCACCATTCATCTATCCTCGCCTCAATCTCTTTCATCAGACCAGACATCTAATTAATTTGCAGGAGAGCATGAAGGCCTTTAATGCATTCTTATCTCTCTCTAAATCCAAGTTCCTGAGCTTTCAGTCCCTGGCAAGTTTTCTCAGTGTCATGGGACTTTCAGAGTGCACCTTGGTACATGGGGTGGCCTCTTCCCCGCGAAGTTATGCATAACGAAACCCTACGTTGGCCTCGAGACTTCTGTAGGTTCCCTTCTATCAAGTTCTCCTAAATGACAATGCATGCCAGGCGTGGTGGCTCACGCCTGTAATCCCAGCACTTTGGGAGGCCGAGGCAGGTGCATCACCTGAGGTCGGGAGTTCGAGACTAGCCGGACCAACATGGAGAAACCCCGTTTCTACTAAAACTACAAAATTAACTGGGCATGGTGGTGCATGCCTGTGATCCCAGCTACTTGAGAGGCTGAGGCACAAGAATCGCTTGAACCCAGGGGGTGGAGGTTGCGACGAGCCGAGATCGCGCCATTGCACTCCAGCCTGGGCAGCAAGAGTGAAACTCCGTCTCAAAAAAAAAAAAAAAAAAAAAAAAAAAGACAATGCACACTGGTCCTAGTGCTGAGAGCGCACATCAAGGTTGCTTGTACCAGTGGAGCTCGAACGGAGCAGTTTCGTCCCCCGGGGGCATTTGGCAATGACTGGAAAAGTTTGATAGTTGTCACAACTGGGGGAAGGGAGTGCCGCTGGCATCTAGCAGGGAGAGGCCAGGGATGCTGCTAAAAATCCTACAGTGCACAGGATGGCCTCACGACAAGGAAGTGTCCATCCCAAACAGTGGTAGGGCTGAAGGTGAGAAAACCTAGCTTCTGAGGATGTGGGGCAGTGGAACAAAATGGAAGCGGAACTTGATACAAGGGAACCCCCAGAAGTCTCGAGGCCAATGTAGGGTTGTGCTATGCACACGTTTGCAGGGAAGAGGCCACCCCATGTACCAAGGTGTACTCTGCAAGTCCCATGACACTGAGAAAACTTGCCAGGGACTGAAAGCTTTCCATCGTCAAGACTATAATCCCAGAACTTTGGGAGGATCATTTGAGACCAGGAGTTTGAGACCAGCCTGGGCAACATACTGAGACTTCGTCTCTGTCAAAAATACAAACCTTAGCCGCGTGTGGTGGCGTGTGTCTACAGTCCCAGCTATTCAGGACCCTGAGGTGGAAAGATGGCTTGAACCCGGAGGCAGAGGTCGCAATGAGCCAAGATCACAACACTGCACTCCAGCCTGGGTAACAGAGCAAGACCCTGTCTCATAAAAACAAAAACAAAAGTCCCAGCAGCCCATAATAAGTGACCAAGATTTTTTGTTTGACCAGACTTTAGTCAGGCTCCTGGGCCCATCTGTGTACTTCTTTGTAAAATCTGGTTTTAGCAAAAACAGAACAAAACAAAAACCACCAAACCACCCATCCTTGCTATTTGATCACCATTATCTGTTTACTGGCTGTCTAACCAGGTTTAACGCTTAGGTTAAGGATATCCAATCTTTTGGCTTCCCTGGGCCACACTCACAACCCACTAACAATAACTGATAAGCGCATATATCTACATATATGGCAGAAAAAAATCTCATGTTTTAAGAAAGCTTATCAATTTGTGTTGGATGTCATTCAAAGACATCTTGGGCCACATATGGCCCACGGGTTGGACAAACTTGCCCTAGGTGATGTCTGATCACCCTGGCCTGCCTTCAGTAAGAATCTGCTAGGTCAGCTTACCCAGAATCCACCTTAGCACCCTGATCTTTCCTCACTCATTTTCCCTCCACTGATCCCCACCCTGCTTCCTGGCTTCCCACTTGCCCCTGCTATAATCACAGTTGAGCCCAATCTCTCTCCTTTACTACAAAATCCCATTGCTGTGGTCCCTATACCCATTGCAATGGTCTTGAATAATTAATGTGCTTTTAATAAGCATCATTAAGAAATTTCTTTAACATAAGGTTGAGAAGATTAAATAAGGTAACCCAGGGCATTTGATCTGCTTACTGGAGGTCAGAGACAGAATAACGGACCCAAGACAACAGAGAATGGCTCCTTGAGCTCTTGTCTTGGAACAAGAGAAACTGCCCTGCTTGGAAGAAACGGAAGGTTGCTCTGCCTCCGTGATGGAGGGATGGACAGGGGCCGATTGTGTGCAGGATGGCCCCCCACGGTTCCCACTAGTATCCTAGGAATGGCTCAGTCAACTCCTGCTCAGAGTTTCTCCAACAGGCTGTTACATGGCTGCTTCCCATCCTGCCTGCCAAGCCCCAACTCTCTAAGGGCGGCACATCCCTAGAGCCACACAAGGGGCCCTCTGTACCCCCACAAGCTGGGGAGAGTCCAACTGCCTCATCTAGACAGGCTTCAAAGTCCTGTCTGTGTCTCAGAGCCCAGAGGCCCTTGTGCGAATGGGCAGCTTGAACCTGGGCAAGGAGTTCCTACGGGCCAGAAGGTGACCTGTCCTGCGCTGGCCACCTACATGGCCTGGGAACAGTTATCAGCTCACTGTCCTAGAAAAGCCCAGCAGGGTGTGGTCAGAATACAAGAAGGAAGACCCCTCCACACACACTTCAGTGTCTACCCCATACTCGCCTCCTCCGCAGAGGCACCGCTCCCTTTCTGCGTCTATAAAGGCTCCGAATCCCCCTCCAACACGGCTGGCCTTGGCCTTGGGGGAGGCACCTCCCCACCCTCTTACCCTGACCACAGGAATAGCGGGAGGTGCAGGATGATTCTGATCTCCCCAGGACACCCTCCCTCCATCCCTCCCAGCTGTCCCCACCCCCTCACCTCCCCGCAGCCTTCCCCTCTCCCTCCCCCGACCCGAGGGCCTGGAGACGCGTGGGAGGCCAGGGAGGGGCCGGGCCCAGGCCTACTCTGGACCCGTCTGCTCCAGTCCCCACCTCAGCTGGACCTGCGCCTCCGGCTCAGCTCACTGCGGCCCTGAGGCCGGGTACTTACCCTGCCGGGCTTCCTGGTACTCTCCGGTCAAGACCAGCAGCCCACGGGTTCCTCTCGAGAGCCGCGCCTTCCCCGTTGCCAGGCAACACTGCTGAGGGGCAGTCATTTGGCCCAATCGTGAAAGCGGAGGTGTGGGGCGGAACCCAAGAGACGAGTCAGCCAATGGTGATGCACCTCACAGAGAGTGGGCCGAACATGGTGGGTGCGGCTGGGGGCAGGGCCGCGGTCTCCGGCCCCGCTGAGTGCGTACCAAGGAGGCCCCTGGAGAGGGCGGCCAAAGACTCAGGCCACGCAGCGCCTAGGGCCAGCAGTGGTACCTGGGGAGAAGGGGTGCCTGGGCTGGGCGCTGGAGTGGAGTAGCCAGGGTGTGGGAGATCCTGGGGGAGAGGCTGAGCATGGGGGTGAAGACACCCGGGGGAGGAGAGCGGCCCACGTGGAGACAGCTGAGAGGAGGCGAGACCCTCCCCTGCAGAGGCCTCCGCAGTGCAGCCTCCTAGGCCCCAGGCGACTCTCCTCTGAGTCCCCGGCCTGCTGGTCCTGGCCTAGAGGCTCGGGTCCGCCTCCCCTCGGGCCTCCCTCTGCCAGCTGCCCCTGCCTCGCTCTTCCCTGGCACCAGGTCCTTCCCAGCAGCCATCAGGCGCCAGCTCCACAGCCTGGCTAAACAGACTCCCTCCACCCCATATGCGCCTCTTCAGCCAGTCCCCCTTCACTCCAAGACGTCTGAACCTGTCACCCCACTTCTTCACTTCGTTCCTTCTCAAACCCACCGAAACCTGGTCCCGGGGGCCTGGTCACTACATCCAAGGGGCGCCTTGGGTCCTCGCAGGCAGGGTTTGGCGCTTGGTGATCGTGCTCTCATCAGACCTCTCTCTTGGGCACCCCGGCACTCATTCCCGGTCTTGGCTCGCTCGCTGTCCCTAGTGGTCTTACCTGGGCCCTGCTGGCTTCTGCCCTGGAGTTTCTCGGCTTCTCCCTACTCTCTCCACCCCACACATCCTCCCTGGGGTCCACCTTCCTGCAGATTAAGCTCTCACATGTCCGCGGTACCGGTTCCCTACCCTGCACGACCTGCTGGTTTTCCAGCCTGGAAAATCGTGATTTCGCCCGCCAACGTCCGCTCACTTAAAAGGTACCTCCACGAGGCTGTTTCACCAGCGCCTCAAACTCAGCCTCTTTCCTCCAGAACTGAGTTTACCTCCTACCTCGGTGCATCATCTCCCCTTCCACAGCCTGAGTCAGAGACCCGGAGTCACTGTGGACACAGCCTCCCTACTCTCTCCCCATGTTTCAGTGCTCACATCTGACCTCCAGGATGTGCCCTCCGTCTGCCCACTCTCCTTCGTGTCCCCAGGGCCCATGGTCCACGCTGGACGGCAGTAATGGCCTCCTTCCTTCCTGCAGCTCATCCGCCACACTGGCACTATAAAAATCCACCTGGTGAGGCAGGCGGACTGCTTGAGCTCAGGAGTTGGAGACCAGCCTGGGTAACATAACAAAACCCCATCCCTAGAAAAAAAAATAGCTGGGTAGGGTGGTGCACACCTATACTCCCAGCTACTCAAGAGACTGAGGAGGG
Source organism: Symphalangus syndactylus (assembly GCF_028878055.3). Taxonomy (NCBI): domain Eukaryota; kingdom Metazoa; phylum Chordata; class Mammalia; order Primates; family Hylobatidae; genus Symphalangus; species Symphalangus syndactylus. The sequence goes on from NC_072433.2 coordinate 129,920,442, forward strand.
AGGATCACGTGACCTCGGAAATTGAGGCTGCAGTAAGCGGTGACTGTGCCACTGCATTCCAGACTGGGTGACACAGTGAGACCCTTTCTCAAAACAACAACGAAAATCCACCTGACCACTCATCAAGCTGGAAAAACAGGCTCAGATAAAACCAGCCGCAAAGTTAACAAGGAATCCTGTTTTTCAAGGACACACTGCAGCAGTTAGCACATGTCACAATGGCCCCGTCTTTGAGGGACAAACAGCTTTCCTATTCATCGAGATCTTTGCTCTCTCAAATCCCTGATTTCCCAGAACTTTGCTATCTGAAATACAATCAGTAAGAAAGAAACAGCCTGCTCATCCCCGGAGGGTGTAAGTCACTTTGATACCGAAGCAGCTTGGGTTTCCAACCTGGAGGAAGAGCCCCACACAGTCCACTTTCAGGCACAGTATTCCGTAACTATCATGACCTGGGGGCTCCCAAAAAAACCGGAGCCTCTTTGCAGACCAGGCCTGATGCCGCCGGCCTCGCACTTAGCCTTGTTCTGAGCCCGTCAGAAGCCTGCCTCATCTACGCCTGTAATCCCAGCACTTTGGGAGGCGAAGGCAGGTGGATTACCTGAGGTCAGGAGTTCAAGACCAGCCTGACCAACATGGTGAAACTGTGTCTCTACGGAAAATACAAAAATCAGCCGGGCAAGGTAACGGGCATCTGTAATCCCAGCACTTTGGGAGGCTGAGGAGGGTGGATTACCTGAGGTCTGAAGTTCCAGACCAGCCTAGTAAAACCAGGTGAAACCCAGTCTCTACTTAAAATACAAAATTAGCTGGGCGTCGAGGTGGGTGCCTGTAATCCCAGCTACTCGGGAGGCTGAGGCAGGAGAATCACTCGAACCAGGAGGTGGAGGTTGCAATGAGCTGAGATTGCGCCACTGCCATTGCATTCCAGCCTGGGCAACAGAACAAGACTCTGTCTCAAAAAAAAAAAAAAAAAAAAAATGCTGCCTCATCTAAAGCTCACCTGAGCTCCACCCTTCCACAAGATCCTAGGAACACTCTCTTTACGTGTGTCCCATGAGCTGTCCAGGGTTCCCTGGGGCCACAGATGAACAGGCCTGACTGTCAGACTACAGGCTCCATCCTGGTGGAATCAGGCTTGTTGGGTTGACACAACCGTAAGACCACCAGGCAGCATTTGTCTCTACGGTTTGCAAATACCTACTGCACACCTACTACGTGCCAGGCGCTATGCCAGGCAGTGGTGACCCAGCAGTGAGCAAGCGCCTCTGACTTCCTCATGCTCCACCTCCAGCACTCAGTCCCTGCTTGCCGAAGAAGTGGGGCATGACGGGTACACTGAGGGGAGAGGGATGGTTAGGGAGGGGGTGGCTGTGGATTAGATAAGGAAACAAAACAAGGACACGGAAAGGTTGAGGGTGAGGCTACCAGCAAAGCGAGAGGTGGGATTTAAAGACACAAACAGGAACCTCTAGGCTTGAAAATAACTCAGGGGCCATCTGAACATTTTCCTTTCTTGCGTCAAGGGTCTACTGCCTTTCCAAGCCTTTTCATCATCAGAATCCAGCACCACCTTCCCAACACCCCTGGAAGGGAGGCATTGCTCCCATCATGAAGACAGTGGGGTTCAGAGAAGTGACTTATCCAGGAACACACAGCTAGAGGGCGGGGACTCTGGGCCCCAAGTCTGAGTCAGGGGCTCTTCCCGGTATAGCACACTCGCTGCTGTGGAAGTAACCTGGTTTGATCATTCTGCAGCCATTTCTGCGGACTGGGAAGATGGAGCCTCTGGGTTTCAAAGACTCCACGGGGTCAGCCCACAGTGGGCATTGTACTTGCAGGGGGAACCCAAGAGGCCCCAGGGAAGAATTCATTTCAGAGCAAGTCTCGGGTGATCAGAGTACGTACGGGCTATCCTCCAGCCCAGAGGTGCCAGTTGACAGGAACTCCATCAAGCCACCAGGCTGTAAGGTGATGGTGGCACAGGGCTTCATAGCTGGTGTGAGGAAGTGGTGGGGAAGAATCTTTGCCCACTGCCTCCTCCCTCTCCCACCATCAGGTGGCCGGCCTGGACCACCCCTGGCCTCCCAGTTCCACGGCTGCCTCACTCGCTGCCTGTTTCTCTCCAACTCGGTCACTAGAGTAAGAGAAAATCACATTACCCCACTTCTGAAAGCCCTTCAAAGCCTTCTTGCCATGGTTCACAAGGCCTTGCCTAATTTCTAATCTCACCTGCCGCCCGATTTCTAATCTCACCGGAATGTGCTCTCCTCCTGCCTTTCCGCGGGCACTCGGAGCAAGGGAAGCCTTTTCTTGCTCACTCCTCCCTGGGCGGGGCACCGCCAGATTGTGGCCTGGACCCACCCTTCTCACCTTCCAGGTTTGGGCTCACCACGTTCTCTGTTCTCTCCGGGATGCCTGCCTCCACCACCCTCAGGCCGCCCTGCCCCTCTGCTTCCTGCTCGAGTCTCCCTGATCAGCTATCGTGGCCCTCTCTGCTCTCCGCCATTGTTTTATTTTGCTGTGTTTGTTTCCTCCTCTCCCCACCACACTCCCAGAACGCAGCCTCCTAATGAACACACCCACCAGGTTTGCCTTAACACAGAGCCAAGTGCCTGGCACCCGGTGGGGGCCAATAAACATCTGTTGCAAGAAGGAAAGGATAGGGTGCCCACTTGCAATGACGTCATTTCGACTCCGGCCTGATTATGCAACAGCAGCACCAGCACCTGCCAAGAAGAGCTCCGCAGTGAGCGTGGCCATGCTCAACCGGTGAATTCCAGCCAATGACGGGAAGGCTGGCATCTCAGCCTGCCACCCCAATTCGGGGACACAGGATGACAGCAGCTGTTGTGTGCGCACCCAGCTGTGCCAGCCTTTGGGGAGCTCCCTGGTTCCAACATCAGCTGATCAGGGCTGGATACGCTGCCCATCCAGGTGTCCTCATCTCCTGCCAACCAGACATCTTTTTTTTTTTTTTTTTTTTTTGAGACAGTCTCGCTCCGTTGCCCAGGCTGGAGTATAGTAGCGCGATCTTGGCTCACTGCAACCTCTGCCTCCCGGGCTCAAGTGATTCTTCTGCCTCAGCCTGCCAATTAGCTGGGATTACAGGCACCCGCCACCACAGCCAGCTAATTTTTACATTTTTAGGAGAGACGGGGGTTTCAGCATATTGGCCAGGCTGGTCTCGAACTCCTGACCTCAGGTGATCTGCCTGCCTCGGCCTCCCACAGTGCTGGAATTATAGAGGTTAGCCACTGCACCTGGCTCGTCACTTCTTACTTTTTAAGCTGGAACAAAAATAGAAGGCTTTCTGCCTGAGGGCAGCAGCCCTGGCTGGTGACAGTGCACAGCGTAGGGCCCCTCACCAACAAATTGCTCTGAGATCCGGGGCCAATGTCCCAGGAGAAGCAGCTCCACAGACTAACGCATCTACAGCCAGTGTACCCCCAGCCCTGCTTGCCAATGACACAAGTGAGTAGCCCCAGCTCTTCACCTCGGCTTCTCAGAGTAGGTGCCTGTCACCGGCAGCCAAGGCTCCTGATGCCTAAGACGCATGGGCCTTTACACATGAAGGACTGGACCCTGTTTCCAGCTCTTACATCCCTGTACTTCCTGCACACATCAACCAGCTAGGTGCGTCTTTTTCAGTGCCATCCGAGGTAGTGGCATTTTTCACAGAGCAACAGTTTTTTGTAGGCTGAGGCACACCAAGGGTAGACAGCAATGGTGGCCTCTCAGGTGCAGGCACTGGGGGGTCCGCAGGAGCAAACAGGAGCCAATGTGTCAGCCTGGGCAACATACTGAGACTCCATCTCTACAAAAAATCAAAAACTTGGCCGAGCATGGTATGGCACACCCGTAGTCCCAGCTACTCAGGGAGCTGAGGCAAGAGGATCGCTTGAGCCTGCGAGGGCGAGGCTGCAGTGAGCCGTGATTGCACCACTGCACTCCAGCCTGGGCAAGAGAGTGAGATCCTGTATATAAAAAAAAAAAAAAAAAAAAAAGACAAAATCCCCCAGAAAACCACAGGAGCAAATGCGGAGCGGCACTGTTTGAGAGCTACAGAAGTGGCGCCACCTCGTGGCCATACCCTCCAGAAACAGCCTACACTCCAATCTGCCCACCTGCGTGGTTGGAAAATTACTCTGTTTTTGATGGAGTTTCACTTTTGTTGCCCAGGCTGGAGTGCAATGGCGCAATCTCGGCTCACTGCAACCTCCACCTCCCAGGTTCAAGTGATTCTCCTGCCTCAGCATCCCGAGTAGCTGCGATTACAGGCATGGGCCACCACACCCGGTTAATTTTTCTATTTTTAGTACAGAGGGGGTTTCAACACGTTGGCCAGGCTGGTCTTGAACTCCTGACCTCATGTGATCCACCCGCCTCGGCCTCCCAAAGTGCTGGGATTACAGGCATGAGCCACCGCACCTGGCTATTGTCAATTTTTTTAAATAAGAGATTTATATTACTTGACATTTTGCATATAAAGTGAGACTGCCTCTTTTAAAAATATACATCATGCTATTTCCACCAGCTGCTGCTCCCTGGGATGCCCATGGCCTGTCCAGCTGTCCCCTGGGCACGAGCTTCTGTTTTTTTATGCTGGCTTTGGGCACTGAACCCTCCTTGGCTCCCATGGTTCCTCACCAGGCTGGTCCTGCCATACACAGCCGTGCCTCTGCTAGCGACATCCCTGCCCAATTTTCCACGTTCAGCTTTGACACCTCCACAGAGAGGCTGAGACACCACGGGGCCCCCAATGTGGCTGAGCATCCACTCTGTCTTCCCCATGTGCTCCTTGCCCCTGATTCCCCATCTCTGGAACCCAAGTTTGGGCTGCACGGACCACCTTCTGGGCCAGGCTGTTAGGACGCCACTACCAAGCAGCAAACACGGGAGCAGCTGTGCCCGGAGGAGGCGCCACCAGCAGCCTCCAGCAGCACTCGGTGAGGCAGGCAACGATCCATACGTGCCGTGAGCATGGAGCCGGAAGCCACGGCTGACTTGTGCAGCAGACGAAGTCGAGTTCATTTGACTGAACTTATTCTCATTTTCGGTTTGAACGGCCACGTGTGGCAGGCAGTTATTGTATTGTGCAGTGCTTGCTGGACCACATGCAACATTTCAAAATCGAAAATCAAAAATAAATATATGGCCCATCCACTAGGATGGCTAACATTTTTGTTTTGTTTTTGAGACAGGGTCTTGCTCTGTCACCCAGTCTGGAGTGCAGTGGTGCAATTACAGCTCAGCTCACTGCAGCCTTAACCTCCCACGCTCAAGCCACCCTCCCACCTCAGCCTCCTAAGTAGCTGGGACCACCGCCGTAACCCACCACACCAGGCTATTCTTATTTTTTGTAGAGATGGGGCCTCACGATGTTGCCCAGGCTGGTCTCGAACTCCTGTGCTCAAGCTATTCTCCCACCTTGACCTCCCAAAGTGCTGGGATTACAGACATGAGCCACCATGCCCGGCCTAAGAGGGCTAAAGTCTTTTAAATAACAAGTGTTGGAGAGGAGGTAGTTCTCTCCTCCTGCACTGCTGGTGAAATGGTTCAGCCATGGGGGAAATCAGTCCTCAAAAATTTAAACAGAGTTAGCGTAGGACCAGCAGTCCCACGCCTAGATACACACAGAACAAAGCTGAAAACTTGTATTCAAACACACACTGGTACTGGATGTTCAAGCAGCACTGTTCAGAATAGCCTAAAGTGGAAAAAAGATAAAAGCCCATCTGAAGAATGGATAAACAAGATATGGTATATCCACACAATGGAGTAATATTTGGCAATTTAAAAAAAAAAGGATTGAACCACTGACACGTTACAACATGGATAATCCTTGAAAATCTGATGTTACAGCCGGGCGCAGTGGCTCACGCCTGTAATCCCAGCACTTTGGGTGGCCAAGGTGGGTGGATCACCCGAGGTCAGGAGATTCAGACCAGCCTGGCCCACATGGTGAAGCCCTGTCTCTACTAAAAACACAAAAATTAGCTGGGTGTGGTGGCGGACGCCTGTAATTTTAACTACGCAAGAGGCTGAGACACGAGAATTGCTTGAACCCAGGAGGCAGAGGTTACAGTGAGCCAAGATTGTGCACTGTACTCCAGCGTAGGTGACAGAGTGAGACTTTGTCTCAAAAAAAAAAAAAAAAAAAAAAAAAAAAATCTGTGGTTACGTGAAAGCAGCCAGACACAAAGGACCACGTATTGTAGCTTTGGTGTAAAATGTTCAGAAAAGACAAATTTAGAGACGGAAAGTAGGTTGCGGTTGCCAGGGCTGGAGTGCGAGGAATGAGGACTGACTGCTGATAACGGCTCTGGGGTCTCCTTCAGGGGTAACAAAAATATTTTGGAACTAGACAGAGCCAATAAATAGTATAGCAGTTGTGAAGGTATTATCCTCAATGTCATGGAATTATACACTTCAAAATGCTTAATTTTATGCAATGGGAATTATACTTTTTTTTTTTTCAAGGAAAGTGCACAATCTTGAGACCTCACACAGATGGTGGTGTGAAAGGGTCAAGGCTGTGGAGACCTGCTAGAGGGCCGAGTTCCATCTCCCCTGAGAGTGAACGCAGGGTCAGCCTCCCAGGGCTCGGGGGCTTCAGTGGCCCCACCTCAGAGAGCTCCAGCCAATGGCCATGTCACACATGAGGCAGCTGAGGGGCCAGGGCAGCAGAGCAAGGTCTGTTCCCAGGAACTGACTGCCCTGCCTCCCAGCAGCAGGTCATAGTTGGGGCATCTGGGACAGGTGGCCACAGCAGCCTGCAGACATCCCAGAACAAGACCTTACGCAGAACACCAGGAGCCCAGCGGTGAGGGGCTGCAGGGCCAGGACCCAGGGTGAACCGGGCCCCAGGGTGAACCGCGACCCAGGGTGAACCAGGAGGGTGAAAGGCCAGGCACTGCCCAGCTGAGGTCTACAGCGGGCACAGCCTGCTAGCAGAGTCTCAAAGGACATCCACAGAAGTGACCACAAGCTCAAAGTCAACTTGAAACATGGGCCACAGATCGCCTGAAGCCAGCTTACCCCCATGGGACAGAGAACAGCCCCCAAAGACGTCCATGCCCTAATCCGCAGAACCTGCACATATGTTACCTGACACGGCAAGAAGGACTTCGCACATGTGACTGAGTTAAAGACTTTGAAATGAGGCGATTATCCCGGATTACCCAGGTGGGCCCCAGGCAATCACAGCAATCCTAACGGGGGAAGACAGGAGGCTCAGGGCAGGGAGGAGACCGTGATGGAAATAGGGAAGCAGGTGAGGGCGGGAGATACTGGACGGTGTCACGCTACCACCGCAAAGATGGAAGAGGGGAGGGAATCTCCTCCAGAGCCTCCAGAGATGACACCATGCTGCTGACCCCTTGATTTTAAGCTTCTGGCTGCGAGACTGTAAGAACACATTAACATGTCTTTAGCCACTGAGTTTTTGGGTAATTTGTTACAGCACCAATGGGAAGCCAACATCTCACCCCACCGGGCAAGTGAAAACTTCCTGTGCCCTATCCCTCCTTCCGAGCTGGAAAGGGGTCACAAACCAGGTGTTCAGACACCAAAAATAAAAATATAGGTGGCCAGGTACAGTGGCTCACGCCTGTAATCCCAGCACTTTGGGAGGCCGAAGCGAGCAGATCACAATGTCAGGAGTTCGAAACCAGCCTGGCCAACATGGTGAAACCCCGTCTCTACTTAAAAACAAAAATTAGACAGGCATGGTGACACACTCCCGTAATCCCAGCTACTCAGGAGGCTGAAGAAGGAGAATTGCTTGAACCCGGGAGGCACAGGTTGCAGGGAGCCAAAATCACGCCACTGCACTCCAGCCTGAGTGACAGAGTCAGACTACGTCTCAAAAAATATATATATATATATGCCGGGCGCGGTGGCTCAAGCCTGTAATCCCAGCACTTTGGGAGGCCAAGGTGGGCGGATCACGAGGTCAGGAGATCGAGACCATCCTGGCTAACATGGTGAAACCCCGTCTCTACTAAAAATACAAAAAATTAGCCGGGCGCAGTGGCGGGCGCCTGTAGTCCCAGCTACTCGGGAGGCTGAGGCAGGAGAATGGCGTGAACCCGGGAGGCGGAGCTTGCAGTGAGCCGAGATCGCGCCACTGCACTCCAGCCTGGGTGACAGAGCGAGACTCCGTCTCAAAAAAAAAAAAAAAAAATATATATATATATATATAGAGAGAGAGAGGATAGTGGCCAGGTGCAGTGGCTCATGCCTATAATCCCAATGCTTTGGGAGGCCAAGGCAGGAGGATTGCTTTAGTCCAGAAGTTCGAGACCAGTCTGGAAAACATATTGAGACCTTGTATCTTAGACAAAAATTAGCCTGGCATGGTGGTGCATGAATTTTAAATTCACGAATAGCCTGTGGCCCCAGCTACTTGGGAGGCTAAGGTAGGAGGATCACTTGAGCCTAGGAGGTCAAGGCTGCAGTGAGCTATGAGTCCACCACTGCACTCCTGCCTGACAACAGAGTGAGATCCCATTCAGGAAAAAAAAAAAAAAAAAGCCCAGCTAAGTATGAATTTCAAATACTTTTTTTTAGTAGAGAAAGACCTCAATATTGCATGAGACGTAATTATACTAAAAAAGTGCTCACTGTTTATCTGAAATGCAAACTTAGCTTGGCATCGTGTTATCTGGCAATCCTCATCAAACACAGCAGCTACATGGAAGGAGAGTAGCAGGGAAGAGAAAAACCACAGTCCCTGCTGCCCCCCAGTAGGCTCTTGAGGGCATGGGGGAAAACTAATGGTAAGTCAATGTCCACATTTTACTACCTGGGATCTAACATTTTTTTTTTTTTTTTTTTTTGAGACAGAGTCTTGCTGTGTCACCCAGGCTGGAGTGCAGTGGCGCGATCTCGGCTCACTGCAAGCTCCGCCTCCCGGGTTCAGGCCATTCTCCTGCCTCAGCCTCCCGAGGAGCTGGGACTACAGGCGCCCGCCAACACGCCCGGCTAATTTTTTTTTGTATTTTTAGTAGAGACAGGGTTTCACCGTGTTAGCCAGGATGGTCTCGATCTCCTGACCTCGTGATCCGCCCGCCTCGGCCTCCCAAAGTGCTGGGATTACAGGCTTGAGCCACCGCGCCCGGCCGGGATCGAACATTTTAAATTCATGAATAGAGACTGCTTTTGATCTAAAGTGATACCAGGAACTAATTCCCTGGGAATAGACAGAAAAAAATCAAGGGAAAGGTCTGGGCTTTTCATAGCGGGGTTAAGACGGACAAGAGGGCGGCCCTCTTCCCCATGTTCCCACCGGGCACGTTTGAGGGGCAGCAAGAAAGAAGGCTGCCTGCATTGTGGCACCCCTCCAGGCTGCCCTGGACGAGTTAAGATGGGATCCCTCAGCTTGGTCCCTAACCCCAGGTAAAGATGGAACAGATCCTGGCTGTGACCAGGAGTCCTGAATTTGCCTTGCACCATTTCCCTCCACCGGACTGGGAGCCACTGCGGGGCAAGAAGCGGCCTTTTCCATTTCCCAAGACCAGAATCAATTACAGCGGCTCATCGCATCATCGATCCTCTGCAATTGTTCTCCTTCTTTTCCAGGGAGGTTGGTCACGGGCAATGCTGTCCTGTTTCCACGAGGTGGCGCTCGCGATCACTGCAAAACACACGCTACGGTGATGGTTTTTAAATAAAAAATCTTAGACACTTTGGGAGGCCGAGGTGGGCGGATCACGACGTCAGGAGATCGAGACCACGGTGAAACCCCGTCTCTACTAAAAATACAAAAAAACTAGCCGGGCGTGGTGGCGGGTGCCTGTAGTCCCAGGTACTCGGAGAGGCTGAGGCAGGAGAATGGCATGAACCCGGGAGGCGGAGCTTGCAGTGAGCCGAGATCGCGCCACTGCACTCCAGCCTGGGTGACAGAGTGAGACTCCGTCTCAAAAAAAAAAATCTTAGAATAGTTTTAGACATAAAGGACTGTTGATAATATGATACAGAGTTCCTGTGCAACCCGCACCCTGTTCCACTGTGCCTTAACATCTGACATGACTCTGGTCCGTCACCATGAAGGAGCCAATTCATGTATTAGTAAGTCATGTGCATTTTATTCACTCTTCCTTCGTGTTTGCCTAATGTCCTTTTATAACCCAGGTCCCACGAGACGTTGAGCCATCAGGTGTCCCTGGGCTGCTCCTGGCTCTCACCGTTTCTCAGACACTGTTTCTGATGGTCTTGACAATTTGAGGAGTCAGGGATTCAGTCAAGTGTCCCCCACACTATTGTGATTCGGCTGATGGGCTCCTCACGATTGGATGGGGGGTATGGGTCTGGGAGACAGACCCCAGAGGGGACGCGGCCCTTCTCGTCACATCGTATCAAGGGCCAGAACTATCAGTGTGGCTCATGGCCGTCGATGTCGCCGTTGAGCACCTGGCTGAGGTGGCGCCTGTCCGCTTCTCCTGCTACGAGGCTGCCCTTCCATTCCCCTTCTATTCTGTACTCTTGGATCATTTTTTCGCTTTTGGAAACCATTTCCCGACCTCTTGGCCATTGGAGCACTGGGTTCAGTTAGGACAGTGAAGGTAGGGGTGAGAATTGGGGGACACGGTGCTCGTCACATGGTGTGAGAACAAAGCGGAAACTTACAACTACGGGGGAAGGGCCCAGTGGTTTTCAAAGTTAGGGCACAAAATAGTAACAAAGTTCTTGGCTCCTCCCACCTCTGAATTACCCAGGTAAAACTTAAGTCAGGATCCTTTCAAAGGTGATAGGAAGTGTGATCTGAGAGACTGAAATAGATGCCCCTGTATCAGCTAAGATGGCCCATAAGGTTAAGGAAACAAAGTTACCTGTAGTTCCAGGGTTCAAGGTTCAGGGCCCAGCTGGCATGGGAAATTAATTTTTTTTCTTTTTTGAGACAGAGTCTGTCACCCAGGCTGTAGTACAATGGCGTGCTCTCAGCTCACTGCAACCTCCGCCTCCTAGGTTCAAGAGATTCTCCCACCTCAAACTCCTGAGTAGCTGGGACTAGAGGCATGCGCCACCATACCCAGCTAATTTTTCTATTTGTAGTACAGACGGGGTTTCACTATGTTGGCCAGGCTGGTCTCAAACTCCTGACCTCGTGATCAGCCCGCCTCAGCCTCCCAAACTGCTGCGTTTACAGGCGTGAGCCACTGCGCCTGGCCAAATTGATTGACACCCAGGCTGGAGTGCAGGGGCACGATCTTGGCTTAGTGCAACCTCTGACTCCTGGGCTGAAGCGATTCTCCGACCTCAGCCTCCCAAGAATCTGGGATTACAGGCATGTGCCACCATGCCTGGCTAATTTTTATATTTTTTGTACAAGCGGGGTTTCATCATGTTGCCCAGGCTAGTCTCCAACTCCTGACCTCAAATGATCTGCCGGCCTCAGCTTCCCAAAGTGCTGGTATTACAGGCATAAGCCACTGCACCTGGCCTGGCATGGCAAATTTTAAAATCCCTATGGCTGCAAAAAAAAAAAAAAACACTAATAATTGGAGCTATCAGGCAAATTATCCTAAGTCTTATTTACAATCCCAACCGCTACAACTCTGACCGGAGGAAGGAATGGACTTACATTCTTTTCCAATAAGTAATTACAGAACTTAAGCCTGTTTCGGCAGCTTACAGAAGCTACCCACAGACTGTGTGCCCTACAGTTCACCTTTTCATGCAAAGAGCCAAGTTGCACCTCACTTTAATGCTAACCTCACTCCAACGTGAACATGTGATGTATGTTATATGTATGTTACATGTGTTTACCCACTGCCCACGCACTTGGCTCCCTGCATAAATATTTATCACTTCCTCCCGAACCTGCTGAATATATATAACTATTGTGGACTACAGGCCCTGTGAGGCATAAAACCCAGCCTGTTCCTCCCCTCTTTGAAGAGAGGGTACCTTTGGCACACATTGGAGACCGTCTCTTCCAGTTTGCAAACTGATACCCCTGCCGAGCTCTCCTTTCTACCATTTAGCCACCCCAGTGGTCTTTCGGATAACAAGAAAAATCCAGAAAAGGCAGCCAAGGAAAAGCAGCTTCCAAAAGGCTGAGGGAGACTGTCACCCTGTCCTCTAAGTGCCACTAAGACACAGAGCCTGAGCACAGGGACATCATGTGTATCTCCCCTGCACCTGGGCCTGGTCTGGCCCACAGCGGGGGCTCAAGAAACAGCTGCTCAGCCGAGAATGCTGGCTCACACCTGGAATCCCAGCACTTTAGGAGGCCAAGACAGGAGGATCACTTGAGCCCAGGATTTCAAGACCAGCCTGGGCAACACAGGGAAGTCCCTCACCTCTACAATAAGTCAAAAATTAGCTGGGCATGGTGGCCCACGTCTCCGGTCCCAGCTACTCGGGAGGCTGGGGCGGGAAGATTGCTTGAGCATAGGACGTAGAGGCTAAAGCAAGTTGTCATTGGGTCACCACACTTCAGCCTGGGTGATGACAGAGCCAGTCAAAAAAAAAAAAAAGAAAGAAAGAAAAAGAAATGGCTACCGAATGAACAAATGGTCGGTTGGTTGCTCCTGCCCCACTCAATTCCCCCAAGTAAAAGGGATCCTGCCTGCCTCTCACCTACTTTAAAACCCTTCCACGACTGCCCACCACCCTAGGCTGACCTCTCACTCAGCCCCCACCATCTGGGCCTGGTCTCTCCCCACGCACATGGCCCAGCTCGACTCCTTCACCCCGGCCTTTCCATTTTGCCTGGAACACATGTCCCCATGTTCTTCCCTCCCTCACCCTTCAGGTGTCCCCAGGATCTTCCTGGCCACTCTCTACCTCACCTTGGCTTACGTGGCCCGCAGGTCAGAACTGGGATGAAAATAATGGGGGAGGAGGGAGGTGATGTTCTTTGCCAACAGTACAGGCTTCAAGGACAGTGGGGAAGCCTGATCTGGGGGGAGGACAGTGTGGGCAAAGACCCCGTGGGTGAGCCACGAGGCTAAGGAGGGGTAATGGGAGAGGGTTATGCCCCATCTAAAAGCCCCACCAACTTAAATTCTGCAGCGGATTCCTACAGCTGCTGTGTTGCCACTGCACAGGAACCCCAGGCTCACAGCTCCAGTCACTTTATCTTGGGCACCAGGCACCCTGCAGAGTTAGCTACATCCTGTGCCTCTCACAGAACGTTGCTTTTGCAGTAAGAGTCGCTGTGAGTTCAACCCACAGTTCTCACTGCGCTAAGGCTGTGTTTCTGCTTTTGTGGTACACAGGTCTTTTTCTTCTTCTAACACCATAAAAGGTGACAAAATCTCCTAGTTGCTGAAGTCGTCTGTGCACACACTCAGCTGGAGAGCCTTTGTGGCTTAGTGGAGCGAGGCTTGTGGGGCCGCCTGCTTACCTGGGTCCCTGCCTCTGCAGGGATTGCCTTATATGGTGAACAGGCCCAGTGACAACGTGCAGCCAGGGCTGGTGACGGAAGTCCTCAGTTTCGAAAGAGGCTTAGCACGGATCTTTACAGAATGTCTGGCCTCCAAGCAGGCAGGCAGGCAGCAAGCCACCTTTCCAGAAGGCACCAGGCATGGAGGGCAACCAGGGACTCGGTGCCCAAGCTAAATGCAGAGAGGTCATTCTGCTTCCTGTCTAGCAGTTCAAAGGAGAAGAAGAGATGGGCAGGAATGGACTGTTTCAGGGAGATTAACAGAGGGAGGCAACAGGGCTTTCTAACATTAGGCAGAACCAGATGAAGCTGCTGTTTGGGATTGTAAATATGATTAATACCAGTAGATGTGGTCCAGGCTCACATTCACCCACCCATGGGCCAGACCCATGCTAAGTGCTGAACACGCAGCATCCCACTTAACCCCGGCAGCCACCTCTCTGGGATAGAGACTGTCATTCTTCCCACTTACAGATACACAAACTGAGGCACCAAGCAGGGCAGTAGCTTATCTACCAGGCAACCACGCCGTGGGAGAGACAGTGCAGGCCTCCTGCAATCCCAGCTCAAGAACGCTGTGCTGGGGCAGGGAGCAAGGGACATGGCTGTCTGACACCGTGGCCTCGGGCCACACCCAGTACTTGAATGTCTCTCGTCCAAACCTAGATGTGCTATAAGCGTGAAAGACACAGTAGTGTTCAAAGACTTGATTTTTTTAAAAATTTAAAATCTCAAATTTTAAACTACTATTTTATGGCCAGGAGCAGTGGCTCAAGCCTATAATCCCAGCACTTTGGGAGGCCAACGTGGGCAGATCAACCAAGGTCAGGAGTTCAAGACCAGCCTGGCCAACGTGGCAAAATCCTGTCTGTACTAAAAATACAAAAATTAGCCAAGAGTGGTGGTGGGCACCTGTGGTCCCAGCTACTCTGGAGGCTGAGGCAGGGAGAATCGCTTGAGCCCAAGAGGTTGAGGTTGCAGTGAGCCGAGATCACATCACTGCACTCTAGCCTGGGCAACAGAGTGAGACTCCATCTCAAAAAAATAAACTACTATTTAGAAATAATTATAGGTTCAATAGAAAGTTGCAAAGACAGTGCACAGAGATCCAATATACCCTTCACCAAATTTCTCTGTGGTTCTATCTCACCTAATCCAAACTGGGAAATAGATATTGGTACAATGTGTATGTTCAATTCTGTCATTTCCCCACGAGGGTAGTAGAGTCGTGCGACCGTCACTACAAAACACAACTATTCCATCTATACTGAAGTTATAGAAGTGTTCCATCACCATGATGATCTCTTCTATGTTGCCCCAAAATAATTGTGAAATCAAAATTAAATATAGAAATAGTATTTTGGCTATATTAGGTTCAAAGCGTACTAATGGTAATGTTACCACTTCTCTTTTTAAAACATGAACACTAAAAAACTTAGAATCGCACACAGGGCTTGCGTTTTACCTCCATGGTCTGTATTTGGATGTTGGACAGGACTGGCTCCGAAGTTCAGACCACAGCTCGGCTGCTTTGGATGGGTTGATTAACCTCCCTGAGCTAGGTTCCGTGGGAGTAGACCAGACCTGTAAGAGTCACTGTTCGGCACACTTGAATGCCTATCATGTGCTGGGCATCAGGCAAGGGCAGGGGACACAAGAGGCAGCGAGAGAGACCGTGTCCTCCAGAGGGAGAGGAGATGCCCCATAAAGGCTCACACATGGGCTGGCAGTGCGAAGGGTCAGTCCACCAGCACTACCAGGTAGAGTGGAGACCCAGAAGGGGTTAAATAAAAACAGCAAGGGAGACTACTTAAGAACATGGCACAGACTCACCCACGCACGGTAAGGAAAAGAAACGCACGCACTGTGAGCAAATAAAGAGCAGAAACAAAGAATTTTTTTTTTTTTTTTTTTTGAAATTGAGTCTCACTCTGTTGCCCAGGCTGGATTGCAGTGGCATGATCTGGGCTCACTGCAACCTCCACCTCCCAAGTTCAAGTGATTCTCCTACCACAGCCTCCCAAGTAGCTGGGATGACCAGCGTCCACCACCGCACCCAGCTAATTTTTGTATTTTTAGTAGGGATGGCGTTTCATCATGTTGGCCAGGCTGGTCTCGAACTCCTGACCTCAGGTGATCTGCCCACCTCGGCCTCCCAAAGTGCTGGGATTACAGGCATGAGCCACGGCACCCGGCCAGAATGTTGCTTAGAAACCTAAATTGTCCCTGTTGCCCCAGAGCAGGTAAATCATACTGGGGGATCCCAGAATCCCAGCGCTTCCCGGGTGCCTCCCAGTACCCACAGGGCAACAGGAAGAAGCAACTGCGGTTGAAAAGTAATAAAAATACTGCTACACGCAGCCCCTGTTCCCCTAGAGAACTTGACTGCCAGCTGGGAACTGATACCAAGCCCCACGCGACCCATCCCCCAGGGCCCGTCCCAGAAGTACTCAACCCCAGGTGCTGGAGAGCTTCTCCAAAGAGATCATGAAAAACGTCTAATATGCGGAAAACCAGACTAAAAAAAAAGCCCTCTTGTACCCACCACCCAGACTCAGACATTGTTAACATTTTGCCATTTTCTACTGTTCATTGGAATGTTCAAAGTGAGTCAATTCTGACATTTGAGCTTTCAACATATTTGATGCATTTTTTAAAAAATGATGCCTTTGTACTAACCACAGAACGGTCACTGCATCTAACAAAATTAACAATCATTTCATCATAGAACCTGAGAGTCAATTGCTGGACTCTGGTCGGTAACGCAGTCTCCGGCATCACCCCAGACCTCCTGAATCAGAATCCGCACCTTCACAAGGTCTGAGTCCTTCACATACTCATGACGGTTGGAGGAGTAAACTATTTTTTTGGAGACACTGAGGCTGGAGTGCAGTGGTGCAATCATAGCTCACTGCAGCCTTCACTTCCTGGGCTCAAATGATCCTCCCACCTCAGCCTCTCGAGTAGCTGGGACTACAGGCATGTGCCACCACACCTGGCTGACTTTTTCTTTTATTTTACAGAGTCTTGCCAAGTAGCCGAGGCTGGTCTCGAACTCCTGGACTCAAGTGATCCACCCACCTCAGCCTCCCAAAGTGCTGGGATTATAGGTGTGAGCTGCTCTGCCCAGCCCAGAAGCAAACCTTATATTCAGTCTCATTGGATTAAATTCTGTCCCTCCACAAAATTCATGTGTTAAAGTCCTTCTCCCAGTGCCCCAGGATATGACTATGTGACTTATTTGAAAATAGAGTCATTGCAGATGCAATTAGTCAAGATGAGGTCACACCAGGGTACTGGGCCTATGATCTAGTGTGACTGGTATTTTTTTTTTTTTTTTTTGAGATGGAGTCTCACTCTGCTGCCCAGGCTGGAATGCACTGGTGAGA
The DNA here is from genome assembly GCF_028878055.3 of Symphalangus syndactylus. NCBI lineage: Eukaryota > Metazoa > Chordata > Mammalia > Primates > Hylobatidae > Symphalangus > Symphalangus syndactylus. The sequence continues at coordinate 129,937,227 of NC_072433.2, forward strand.
CCTAGGCTCAGTGCAGCCTCTGCCTTCCAGGTTCAAGCGATTCTCCTGCCTCAGCCTCCCGAGTAGCTGGGATTACAGGCATGGACCACCAAGCTCGGCTAATATATATACACTTTTTTTTGCATATTTTTAATAGAGATGGGGTTTTGCCACGTTGGCCAGGCTGGTCTTGAACTCCTGACCTCAGGTGATCCACCCACCCCGGCCTCCTAAAGTGCTAGGATTACAGGCAGGAGCCACCATACATGGCCTTTTGTGTTTTTTTTTTTTAATTGGACAGAGACAGACATGCACGGAGGGAAGCTATTGTGAACAGTCACACAGGAAGATGGCGTCCACAGGCCTCGAGATGCACCAGCTCTGCTGACACCTTGACTTTGGGCTTGTGGCATCCAGTGCTGTGAGGAAGTCGATTTCTGGTGATTTTAACCCCCTGCCCGCAGTTTGTGGTACAGCAGACCTAGGAAATGAATCCACAGTCCCTATCCAAAGTTCACCTGTGGTTTTCTTAAAATTACCCATGGCGGAGCCCACACGAATGATTCCGACGTCCCGGGTCTGGGCAGGGCTCAGACGTGGGTGCTTTTAAAACTGAGACTACACTGCAGGCGAGGCCAGCACGGAGTCACGGAGCTGCTCTCCTGGCTAACCACGAAACAGCAGCCAGGTGGTGTAGGGCGCCTGAGGGCAGTCACTGAAGCGTACCTGAGAAGGTGGGGATGACCCTGGGGGGCAGATGCATCCGGATGCCGCATGCAGGTTCCGAGCTAGGGAATCTGAGTTGGCCAACCCCGAGATCCGTTCCTTGTCTATGAGACACATCTGAGCCTCAGTCGCCTCTCCCCCACCCCCACCCCAGCCTGGCCCGTGGAACACGAGCTGTACAAGAGGTTGAGGCCCTGAGTTTTTGATTAAATGCAGGTTGCCAGCTGGAGGCCGTTAGGGGGAGGGGGTTAAATGAAAATGCTGGGTAAACTGCATGATGTTTGCAGACAGCCGTGGCTCTCCTGTCCAGCCCGCTCTCCCCTGTCCGTATGCTGCAGTAAAACCTGTGTCTCGTTCCCTGTCTCCAAGTCTCTTCGTTGGCCTCTTGAAACTTGTACCTTGCCTACTGAGGTTAATAGGGGTTTCAGCACAAAGGATGGACCCTCATCTGCTGCCTGCTGTTTTGTGGGGAAAGGGTAATAAGTTATTTGGAGAGACAAACACCAACACCAGGGCTGGAACCCTGGCAGCTCTGGTCCTCAGTGTGGGTTTTGACACGCAGCAGCCCCTTAGGAACTTCTTAAACTACAAAAATCCTTGGCCGGGCGCGGTGGCTCACGCTTGTAATCCCAGCACTTTGGGAGGCCGAGGCGGGCGGATCACGAGGTTAGGAGATCGAGACCACGGTGAAACCCCGTCTCTACTAAAAATACAAAAAAATTAGCCGGGCGTGGTGGCGGGCGCCTGTAGTCCCAGCTACTCGGAGAGGCTGAGGCAGGAGAATGGCGTGAACCCGGGAGGCGGAGCTTGCAGTGAGCCGATATCGCGCCACTGCATTCCAGCCTGGGTGACAGAGCGAGACTCCCTCTCAAAAAAAAAAAAAAAAAAAAAAAAAAAAAAAAAAAAAAAATCCTCAAGCCGCACACATCGCTCTTGAGTCAGAGATTCCTGTAGTGGACTGCTGCCTGCATTTTAAGGAGCCCTCCTGGGGGCTGCGATACAGGCTTAAGAGTGAGAACCCAGACTTAAGAGTGAAAACCTGGACGAGAAGAAGTGCAGGCCCCATGCTATGTGCACTCAGGCGGCCCCCGGACCAGCCCACAGGGATTTCAGTGTCATCAGCTCTGTCTACGACAAGGTGTAAAGAAACAAAATCCCACAACCACAGCCCCTGACCTGGGAGTTTCCTTCATCATCCACGAACACAGTAACATTTTCAAAAAGTCCTAAAGACTGAAGGAAAAGGAAACCTCCTCCCCACCTCCTGCAGACCTGCTGCCTGGAGGCGACCTCCACAGGAAGCTTCCTGTGGATTTTCCCAATGTTCTAGGGGTGCACATTCACATCCACCTACAGCCTTTAAACATGGACACACTGGAAGCAGACGACTGTCTTACACCTGGACGTTTTTCTCGTTTAACAATATATTAGCAGCTCACACCAATCTACGTTTTCCTAACCTGCCACTGTGTAAGTCGATAATAATTTATCGAGCCAATTCCCTTTGAGGGGCACTTCGGTTGCTCCCTGTCTTTTGCTTTTATGTACAACATTTGTTTAACATCCTAGTACACACATCTTCCTACATGCAGATGGCTAAATATTGTTTCCAGACTGTGGGTTTCATAGGCAAGTTAAAACATCAAGAGACTAATCCAAAGCTGTCTCTTATTTCACCCACTAAGGACATTTAAAAGAAAAAAAAAAAATGTAATACCCTTTTTCATTGCCTGTTTCACAAAATAGTCATTTTAACCTAAACCTTAGAAAAGACAGATTAAAAAACCAAAGTGAACACATCGCTTTCTCACGTGACCAAGGATCTGCAGCTCTCCACCACGGTTCTTCAAAGGAAAAGGGGAGACGAGATTAGCACTGCGCCTGAACCCCCACCGGCTGCAGCTGCTCCCCTACCCGCCTCCAAGGGCACCATTCTGTAAGAGGAACTCCTACGGCATCCCTCCATCCTGTCTGCAATTATACCGCCCTGATGTCCCAGCCTTTTCTAATTTAGAGGGAGCGTGTCCATTCTCATTGGGTGCTTGGAGAAGGTAATTCCATCCAGGTGCCTAATGAGACCAGCAGGCCACTGGGCAGCTGTTGGGTTTTCAAAGAAATCTGTTAGCAGGTGCTCATCAAGCAAATAAACTTCTTGGCTCTGTGAAATGCCAATTGCTCTGCAATTCCAAGGCAAAGTGGTTCCTATTACCCAGGTGTTACCATGTCTGGAAAACAGGATGGAGCTGCCCAGATCAGGACTTGCCCCCACTCCATGATAGGTGCCTCGTGAGGGTTTGTGGAACCGTACACTTGCTCGGAACCCCGTACCAACCAATGCCTGGTCCCAAGCCAACCTGGAGCCAGAATCTGCATTTTAACCAGGTGACTCACGTCCACATTGAAGTTTAAGAAGCACCAGCTTCAACAGAGCTATACCAAGCAAGGGGGCAGGGGTCACACTGTGAAGCTGGGAGCCGTGCCTTGTCAGGCAGCTGACTGGAAGGCTGACTCTGCCACCTCTGTTTGTGCAACATTGAGTAGACATTTTGTCTCTCTGGGCTTCAGCTTCCTCATCTATAAAATGGGAGTAAGGATAGGACCTGCCTCACGGGATGCTCTGAGGATGAAATACACTAATGAATGTAAGGCACAGGGCTTGGCACAGGACACGAGCTCTAAACATGTGGCGGTTCCTTCCCCTGCCCCTTCCAGTAGAAAGGCTCAGGTTCCTACAAAGGCCACTGTCTCAGCCTTGATCATCCTAGAAACCCACAAAGGTGTGGCATGTCTATTTTATGTTCTCAAGACCCTGAGTGCTTTCTTTAAAAATTGAGGCAGGATCTTGCTCTGTTGCCCAGGCTAGACTGCAGTGGTGTGATCATGGCTCACTGTAGCCTCCATCTCCTGGGCTCAAGAGATCCTCCTGCCTCAGCCTCCCAAATAGCTGAGACTACAGGCATGCACCACCACGACGCCCAGCTAATTGTTTTGATTTTGTGTGTGTCTGGACATGAGGGTCTCACTATGTTGTCCAGGCTGGTCTCAAACTACTGGCCTCAAGCAGTCCTCCCGACTTGGCCTTCCAAAGCACTGGCATTATAGGTATGAGCCCCTGCACCCAGCCCAACCCTGAATACTTTAAACCTCGGTAGTTATATGACTGTCCTGGGAGGTGGTTAAACACACAAACATCTGGGACTCAGTCCCAAGCAGCCTGATTTTGTAGGTCAGGAATGATACCCTGGATTTTCCAATTTTTTTTTGTTTTTTTGATACAGAGTCTCACTCTGTTGCCAGGCTGGAGTGCAGTGGCACAATCTCGGCTCACTGCAACCTCAGCCTCCTGGGTTCAAGCGATTCTCCTGCCTCAGCCTCCCCAGTAGCTGGAACGACAGGCATGTGCCAGCACGTCCAGCTAATTTTTGTATTTTTAGTAGAGACAGGGTTTCACCATGTTGGCCAGGATGGTCTCGATCTCTTGACCTCGTGATCCGCCTGCCATGGCCTCTCAAAGTGCTGGATTAAAGGCGTGAGACACCACGTCCAGTGGATTTTCCAATTTTTAGCTAGCATCTGGGTGACATTGATACATGTGGACCAGGGAACACCCAGGAAGAAGCACTAATCTAAGACCTCACTGCTCAGAGGGCGATTCGGGACCAGCAGCGCCGACGTCGCTAGACAGCCTGTTAGGAAGGCAGCCTCCGGCCACCAGGACCTACTGGATGGGAATCTGCATTTTAACAAGATCCTGGGAGACTCGTGTGCACCTTAAAGCTGACTAGGCACTGCCCAGGGATGTCCCTGACCCAGGCTTGGAGGCAATGAGGGGACCCTTGGCGCTCTCGGGTATGGGCACTCCCGCCCTCCATCTGCCCAGCCCCTTCTTCGGGGACCAGTATCGGAGCTCAAGCTCCAGGGCTGGAGCTTGATTTCTTCTGGAATGGATCTTGTATTTGTTTCCTGTAGCTGCTGTAACAAAGTATCACCAACTGGGTGCCTGAAAGCAACAGTCTTTTGTCTCACAGTTCAGGAGGCCAGAAGTCCAAAACGAGGCGTCCACAGGGCTCGTTCCTTCTGAGCACTGTGAGGGAGAATCTGCCCAGCCTTTCTGCTACTTCACTTCCAGAGGTTGCCTGCAGTCCCTGGCTTGTGGCCACATTGCTCCAATTGCTGCCTCCAGCTTCACGTGGCCTTCTCTGTGTCCATCTCCTCTTCTGCTTCTTGTTTTGGCTGGGTTTTTTTGAGACAGGATCTCACTCTGTCACCCAGGCTAGAATGCAGTGGTACGATCACAGCTCACTGAAGCCTCAACCTCCTGGGCTCAGGTGATCCTCCCACCTCAGTCTCCTGAGTAGCTGGGACCACAGGTGCCCCACCACACCTGGCTAATTTTTTTTTTTCACTTTTAGTAGAGACAAGGTCTCACTTTGTTGCCCTGGCTGGTCTCAAACTCCTGGGCCCAAGGGATCCTCCTGCCTCTGCCTCCCAAAGTGCTGGGATTATAGGCATGAGACACTGCACCCGGCCCTCTTCTGCCTCTTAGAAGGACACTAGTTGTTGGATTTAGGACCCACCCTTGATCTAGGATGATCTCATCTGCAAAGACCTTCTGTCTAAATAAGGCCACAGGTGCAGGGCTTAGCACTGGACATGTCCACCATTCAACTCATGACAGGCCTACTCTGTGGCTCACACCTGTGAGTATTTAAGTCACTGTTCTCCAGGCAGTTTTATGTCTGTTTGGTCTCTTCTCTCCTCCGGGAGGAAGAAAGGTTGTGCCCTCATTTAAAGAGATTTCAGCCCTCTCCCAGCTGGCAGGGGAGGCTGCGTGCACTCCCATGACTGGCTGACAACCCCAGTGACAGCTTTTTACACTCACCAGGAAACAGGGCAGAGAGGGGCAGCCAGGGGGCTGGGGCTCAGCAGCTCCCCCCGCAAAAGGACACCACGTAGGCACCACAGCCGAATGGCCCACAGAATGTGGGGGGGCATCCTTTGGCCTTCAGACACAGCCCTACCCGCAGTCCTGCAGATTTCATGGACTAATCTGGGGCACCAACACCCAGGGAAGGCCACCAGGAAATGACCTGGCCTCAAGTAAAAGAACGTTTGGCCGGGCGCGGTGGCTCACGCCTGTAATCCCAGCACTTTGGGAGGCCGAGGCGGGCGGGTCACGAAGTCAGGAGATCGAGACCATCCTGGCTAATACGGTGAAACCCCGTCTCTACTAAAAATACAAAAAAACTAGCTGGGTGTGGTGGCGGGCACCTGTAGTCCCAGCTACTCGGGAGGCTGAGGCAGGAGAATGGTGTGAACCCGGGAGGCGGAGCTTGCAGTGAGCCGAGTTTCCGCCACGGCACTCCAGCCTGGGCGACAGAGCAAGACTCCGTTATCAAAAAAAAAAAAAAAAGAAAGAAAGAACGTTCATCTGGCTGTGCTTTTTGAAACCTCTAACACCAGACACTAAGGGACCTGGGGGTTGGGTTGTTGAGACCCACAGGATGAGAGGGTCCATGGCCCTGGGGAGCAGGCTTCAGGCAGCCTCCAAGCTCGCCTGAGCTGAGACACACGCATGGATGCCCAGACTTTGATAGCACACACTGTCGACTGCAGCCAACAGCTAGTTGAGTCAAAAGATCAGACTGCCTGTTGCTCTTGTTGCGGCCAGCAGCCCTGAGCCCCGCTGCCCTGCTGCCAGGATCTCGTGGGACACTTAGATAAGCCCGGCAGCCATGGCTGGTCCCAGACCGGCTGACTGGCAAGCTCTGGGAGATGGGGTGCAGGCATCTGGGGTTCCAATGACCAGCATTACTAAGAACCCCTGGTGTGTAACTATAATCTGTTGTCACACCGGCGGGAGCTTTGGGAAGACATGGGGCCTTGTGGCACCAAAGGGCAGCTTTAGGAACCTGAAGGTCTAGGTGGTTGCCACGCGGCAGCCTGCTTGAAACAGTGGTGAAAGTGCTTCCATCCTATGGGGGTCCTTGCAGCCCTCAGCCTGGGACCCCTCCTCACCTTACCCCAGCTCCAATAACAGAATCCATCCCTCTTTTTGGGCTACTGTCTGTGTTCTTGGGTTTGTGGTGGCCACGGCGGTGCCCAGCTCAGATCTCCCTGCATGACAGAATCTGGTGGTGTCCCTGCTCCCAGCCAATGTGAGAGCAGGGCGTGGCTCCTAGAGCCTGGCCACTCCGCCCCCTCCACACAGCCCTCTTTGTTCTGAGCTCCCCGACTTTCTCATCGCCACTCTGCAGGCTGAGGCTCTTCCCCGCTCCCAAACTGCCATCCTCCCTCCCTCTCCGCTGTCAAGTGTCAGACCCGTCCCACGGCTGAAGCCCTTCAGCACCCACTCCTCTCCCCAGCCCCTTGACCCACATGGGCATTACATTCAGTACATTGCTGCCACATCTAACTCCCACTCGGGATTCGAATGTGCTTCTCATGAGACTGGAACTGGCATAGAGTTCAACGTGGTTTCTAGCTCAGAACTCATAATGTGTACTTGCCCCCATATCGAGGAATGGGATTCCAAAGACATGTGACAAGTGTCCTTGGTGCTCACACATGGCCCCAGAGGCCCACGCCAAGCAGCAGCCTGCCCGGTGTGGGCCTCCAACATCTTTTCCTCACCCCCGCATGACCTCCTCTTCCGTGGATCTTTCCACGGCACTCTCCCTGATATCAACATAACCCATTACCTGATCAGAGCTACCAGGATCCCAGACCTGCCAAACTGTTCATCCATTCATCAGCCCTACTTGCAAGCTCAGAGAAGGACATGGAGACACGTTAATTTTTAATTTTTTAATTTTTTAATTTTTTATTTTTTTTCGGAGACAGGGTATTCCTCTGTTACCCAGGCTGGGGCGCAGTGGCACCATCACAACTCACTGCGGCCTCAACCTCCCGGGCTCAAGCAATCCTCCTGCCTCAGCCTCCTGGGTAGTTGGTTCTACAGGTGCATGCCACCACATGGCTAATGTTGTTGTTGTTGCTGTTTTGGTTTGGTTTTTTAGAAACAGGGTCCTGGACGGGTGTGATAGCTCAGGCCTGTAATCCCAGCACTTTGGGAGGCTGAGGTGGTGGATCACCTGAGGTCAGGAGTTGGAGACCAGCCTGACCAACATGGTGAAACCCTGTCTTTACTAAAAAATACAAAAAAATTAGCTGGGTATGGCGGCAGACACCTATAATCCCAGCTACTCGGGAGGCTGAAGCAGGAGAATCGCTTGAACCCGGGAGGCAGAGGTTGCAGTGGGCCAAGATTGTGCCACTACACTCCAGCCTGGGCAACAGAGCGAGACTCCAAATCAAAAAAAGACGAAAGAAAAAGAAAGAAGGAAACAGGGTCCTACTTTGTTACCCAGGCTGGTCTTGAAATGGGCTCAAGTGATCCTCCCACATCTACCTCCCAAAGGGTTGGGATTACAGGTGTGCGCCACCATGCTGGCCTGTTTGTTAATATTTTTGTCCTTGCCCCAAGGACACCAGCATAATGGTTAAGATACCTTACCCTCACAACTCAATTTCTGCATTACTACTAAGCATCCCTTGGTTGTTGTGGAAATGAAGGTCCAGGGAACGGGTGGCCATTTGCTCAGAAGAACCTAAGGGGGGAACTTTCGGAGCCCTTGCCTCCAGAAACTGCCTCGAAGGCTCTCTGACCCCATCTCCCCTCCCTGAGCCTACCCTTGAAAATCACGACAGCTGCAAGCGATCAGGCATCCCACCGCAGCCCTGTGTGCCGGGCAGTGTCTCCACTCCAGACTGGACGAGGGGTGTTTCCTTCTGCTCTTCCACCTCCTTCCTGGCCTCCCTGCAGCCACGTGGACCCAGCCTCTGCTGCTGCCTTTTGTCTGGCAGCACCAGCCAGGCTAAGGGTCTAAGCAGATTTCGTGCAAATCCCCGTCAGAAAGCACAAATCCACCAGGTCAGCACAACCAGGCAAGGGCTCCCCCTGCACACACGACAAGGAAGGGGGACCTTTCTTCTGCTCAGAAGAGTCATGTGATGCCTCGGGAAGGGGCAAACGGGTCCAAGCCTCAGCACACACCCACAGTGGAGGCCACAGCCTCGGAGAGCCCCGGGCGGACTGTTTTCTTTGTTAGGACTTACAGTTCCCAAAGTCCTTCCAGTCCCCCTGCCAATCCCACCGTGGAGATGACAATTCCAGCCCCTCGTCAGCCCACAAGCTGGAAAACAGGAAAAGACAGTGGCTATTATTTTTGAGACTATGTTATTAATGACTCCAAGGGCTTTCCAATGGTGGCAGGCGGCCAAGCTCACGGAGGCAGGGTGAGTCCTGCGATGTTTGATGTCCCTGTGTGAATCTTGGATGACGTGGTTAGAAGGAAAAGACTCTCAGATTCAGCTACTTGCTGCTTTTGAGTCAGTATTTCTTTGAATGCTTAGAGGCCTCTTGCGGAGAAGAAGGATGCCTGATTTCACAGGTGTGAAAAAGAACGCTCAGGAAGAACCAGCAACTTGCCCAACGGCAAACAGCAAGGGGGGGCTGGGCCGGGCAGGGCAGGCAGGGACTCCAGCTGAGCCTCCTGGCTCTAAGCTGAGCAGACTGCTTGGCAGGGCACCCAGGAACAGATTAAGAGAATTTTCCAACAAAGTTCCGTTCTTTGAGCAAATGTGGATTTGTTATCCTAAAATATGTTAATAGCAGGCATGCGCGTTGCTCTATGTGCCAACCGCTATTCTAAGGCCTTTACCAGCAGTGACTCATGTCATCATCTCCACAATTCAATGAAGCAAGCTCAGGTATTATGCAAATATTACATAGGAGGAAATCAAGGCCCAGAAAGGTGGACTGACTTGCTCGAAATCACGCAGGAGGGGAGGACCTGGGGGCTCACACCTCGATCTAACTCCAGAATTGATGTCCTCAGCCACTGCCCTAGATCACGGAAAACAGAAAGGAGACGCAAAGAAAAGAGAAGTGGGTTGGGCTGATGCCCAAGGTCAAACTCACTGAATCACATGACAGAGCAAAAATCCTGAAAGCCTGTGCATGGGGCAGTTCGTTGTAAAGTGCTCCCCATCAGCCAGAGGCAGCAGAGCATGGGGACAAAGAGCTGGGACCAAGGAGCCACGCTCTGCACATCCACTGGCTGTGTGACCGGGGCCAGCTATCTAACTAGCCTCACTCTCCCCATCTGTAAGATGTGGGTGGCGACACCTGCTTCAGACTTCAGGCACCAAACGAACAAGAGCTCCCAGAACAGTGCCCGCTCTTCCTAAGGCCGCAACAGAGCATCTCTCATAGGCCTGTCTTTCTGCCCAGTTCCATACACCTGCCAGACCACCCCCACCTGACCCCTCTTTAAAAGCTGGAGTGAATTTGCAGGGATGCTGCACTGCCTGCAGAAGCTGCCAAGCTCACTTAGCGCCATCCATATATGGGCCACAGGGGGCTTGTGATTTCTGCCTGTGGCTTTTGTAAAGGTCATAAAGGGGTCACAACAGTTTCTGCGGGTTACTTCTCTCACTTGGACACCCAAACCCTCGATGTTCATGCCTTCAAAGACGGAACTACTGTTTCAGCTCCTCCTGTGCTGAAACCATGAGTGTGAAGATTTAGGAGCTAGAGATAGAAGGTGCCTATAGAGAGCATGTCTCATTTCTTCATTTTCTGTTTTTCTTTTTTTTTTTTTTCTTGAGACAGAGTCTCACTCTGTCACCCAGGCTGGAGTGCAGTGACCCGATCTCAGCTCACTGCAACCTCCACCTCCCAGGTTCAAGTGATTCTCCTGCCTCAGCCTCCCGAGTAGCTGGGATTACAGGCGTGCACCACCACACCTGGCTAATTTTTATAGTTTTAGTAGAGATGGGGTTTCACCATGTTGGCTACTCCTAGGCTCAAGTGATTCCCGCGCCTTGGCCTCCCAAAGTGCTGGGATTACAGGCATGACAGCCACCACACCTGGCTGTCATTTCTTTATTTTCTCATTCACTCATTCAACAAATGTTTCTGGAGCACCTACTCCTTGCTGGGCACTAGGCTAAGCACTGCCAAAGTGTGGTGATGGACATGGTTTCTGCCACTCTAAAGGGAACGTACCATGAAACCCCATATTATGCACACAATCCCTTAGTCACAAGTGCTGAGGAGAAAAACACCACAGGGCCCCCAGGGTATATAACAGCTGGACGGCAACCACTCAGAGAGAAGAGCGGCTTCCTGAGGAGGCGAAAGACCAGCTGAGACCTGGGAGACGGAGAGGAGAAGATGGATGAGGGGAAGAGAATGGACATCAGTCCAGGCTATAGGGAGGCCTGGGGAAGGAGAAAGAGCCATGTAGAGAGTCTGAAGGAAGCAGGTGTTCATTGGAGAAGAGCAAGCCAGCACAGATGTGGGCAAGACCATCTCAGGAGAAGCCTGTAGGACCGTGTTCTCAGAGCAATGCGAGGTGCTCACAGGTTTCAGCAGTAAGTGTCATGCTAAGATATGCATTGTAGTAAGGTCACTTTGGCTGCTGTATGGAAATAGATGGAAGAGTGGAACCCAGTGAGGAGGTATAGGATGGCAGGGGCTTGGACTAGAGGGCTGGAAGTGGAAGGGAGCTGGACTCGGCGCCATCAAGATGCCTCCTGGGTTTCTGGAATGTGCATCCGGGAATGTAGCGGAGTCCTTCATTGAGACAGTGACAGGAACGGGTTGTTGTTTTGCAGCTCCCTGTCTACTCGGTTGTTTCTCCACCAGAGTCATCAGATGCAGCCAAAGCTGCATCAAGTAGCATCTTCAAAGCCTCTGCACTGTATGTAAACCATCAAAATGTGGAGACAGTTGCTATGCTTGAGCAGAGCGCTGATGATTAGGGACTGATCCAACACTACATTACTGAGGGCCTGGAGGTCTTGTTATTTGGGAAGCAGAACTCCAGCTTGAACTCTTGACACTTTTAACAGAACCATTGTGTCTTTAGCTCTTGGCATCTGAGTTTCTTTCCCCAAAACTTCTTTCCTGATCAGCAGGGTTATTACAAGTGGTGGTGACATGCAGTACCTTTATGATGTTTGCCATAAGCCTGTGGGAAAGGTGCTATTATTTGCTCTACTTTGCAGTGACAGAAACCAAGGCTCAGAGATGATAATGTCTGGCCCAAGACCATGTGTCTAGTAAACAGCAGATCTGGGATTCCAGGACATGCCAACTACTTCCTGTGTGCCCTTCCCCACCCATTCTTGATCCTTCTCTTCTCTGCTCTCCAGCCTAGAAAGCTGATCTCTAGGATCTCATCCCTTGGGCTCCCTTGGATTTGGCCAGTGGGAGGCACTAGCAGGAGCTCAGAGGCTGGCAGGAGACAGAGGCCAGGGCACCCGTCACCCTCCCCTCAGCGCCACTCACACTGAATTTGCTTTTGGCAGTGGCTCCATTCTTCTGCTATGGTCTTGGCTCCTGTCTGTAAACCTCGTTCCATGCTGCATCACTGGCTCGCAAACTCCAGAGAGACCATTCTCTCCTCTCACCCCTGCTGCAGCTAGCTAGGTACTCTGGCATCCTGTTTTTGTCCCTCTGACCTGCCCATCCCCTCTGAAGAGACTCTTCATTCCTCTGGGTGTCTAACCCCTCCCTAATGGCATATGCCCATCGGACGGTCATCAGCCACTGAGAAACCTTGAGTCACACAAGAGAAAGAGTATGGGCTTTGGAGCCAGACAGTCCTGAGTTTCCTCATTGAGCCTCAGTTTCCTCATCTATGCAATGGGCACAGTAAGAGTTGCCTACCTTCTTGTCTTTCCAAGTGTGGTCACAGACCAGGAGCATTAGCATCACCCTCCAGCTTGACAGAAATGCAGGTGGGGCTGAATGGCATGGCTCACACTTGTAGTCCCAGCACTTAGGGAGGCTGAGGCAGGACAACTGCTTGAGCCCAGGAGTTTGAGACCAGCCTGGACAACATAATGAGGCCCTGTCTCTATAAAACATTTAAAAATTAGCCAGGTGGGGAGAAAAAAAGAGGGATATCCAGACTCTCAGCCCCCAACCTGGGACCTGCTAAATCAGTCTACATTTTAATGAAATCTCTAAGGAATTCATGTGTACATTAATTTTTGAAAAGGCCAACCCCACCTGAAAAGAGTTCCTGTTTGGATTGAGTCAAATTTAAAGTTCCTGGTACATTTTGATTTTGATAAAGGTTAATTTTCTCTCCCCACCCTTCCTTTCTGCCCCCACCATAATGTAGAAACTATTTTTTTTGAGATAGGGTCTTACTCTGTCACCCAGGCTGGAGTACAGTGGCACGATCATAGCTCACCATAGCCTCAACCTCCTGGGCTCAAGCGATCCTCCCACTTCAGCCTCCTGAGTAGTTGGGACCACAGGCGTGTGCCACCACACCCAGCTAATTTTCCTATTTTCTGTAGAGACAGGATCTCGCTATGTTGCCCAGGCTGGACTTTAACTCCTGGTCTCAAGCCATCCTCCCACTTCAGCCTCCCAAAGTGCTGGGATTACAGGTGTGAGCCACACCCAGCTGGAAGGTAGAAACTTTACCCTCCTCCTGATAAACGCTGAGGAGCCGGTAGTTGCCCGAGTGCCTGCACTTGACATGCACGATTGCATTTCATCTCACAGTGCCCCTCAAGGTAGAAATGATGGGCACCATGCGACAGATGAGGAAACAGATGCTCAGAGATCTTGCCCAAGATCTCTGTGGCCAATACACAAGTCAGATGCATGGCTTGTCCAAGTTCACTGTGGTGGAGGCAGGTCTGGAAACCAAGTCTGTCTGACAGCACAGCCCTTGTTCTCACCAGTACGTTCTGCTCCCTTTGTCATGAAGCCTGCTGCGGTTTGGGATCGGAGTTGGTTCACTGCGTTTCTAAGCATCATGCTTGCTCATGCGCTCATTCATTTGCTCTTCCATTCACTCCTTCCAAAGGCTGGGAGATGCGGCATCCTTCCCAGGTGAACAAGTCCCCCGCGCCACCCACACCCCCGCCCCCAGGTCAGTCTTGACACTCCAGATGAACGCACCCTCCAAGCAGACAAGCCAGAACCTGAACAAAGGAGCCCAAAAATATTACCAACTTGCAAGCCGATTGCAACTTGGAAATGTATTGCAGCGTGACATTTCTTGAAAATGACTGCGATCTCGGCTGCTGGGTTTGCATTTTTGGCAAGATGTCCCTTTAGTCCCCTTCGCTTGCTGAAATCACTCCATTCTGATTTTCTCATTCACAAGCTTAGCCAGGGCACTCACTGGGAGGGTGAATGTTAACACAAGCAGTGACCTTTCCAGAAAAGAATGACCATTCGCCTCTGCATTCCGGAGAGGAATTCCCCAGGAGCAGCTGAGGAACTTGGTACCATTTCTAAAAGCACATTTTTGGCTGCTTAACATCTCATGTCCATATTTGGGAGTTCTTGTGTCTTGTTGCATTCATATGCGGTTCCCTTTCAGGGTGAGGCCTCGGCTCCAGGCTATCTGGGTTGTTTCCTGCCTGCAGCCCAGTAGGAAGAGAGTTAGTGGTGGCTTCTGACAATCTCCATAGGAGGGATGTTAGAGCCAAGGCCAGGGCGGGAAGGAAGCTGCCAGCTAAGCAGCTACTGGAAACTCCCGCTGAGGATGCGGCACCAGGAACACAACCTTATGACTATCAGAACATCATAGCTGCACATTCATTTGGCAAAATTTAGAAGCGTGTTTACTTTTTTCCTTATGAAAGTAACATAACCACCTTCCAGAAAAGAGAAGCAAGAAACCTCACACAGATTATGCCGGGAGTCCTGAAGACCACCCTCACATTCATAGATTTGCTAAAAGAATTCATACGGGCTTCCGCATATTCAGGTAGCTGTATTTGTGGCTAAGATTTATTTACAACAGTGCAGTAAAAATACACAATCAGCTCAAAAGGCGAAACCATAGAGGTGGAGTCTGCAGGAGTCCATATGAGGCTCTCTCATGCCCTCCCCTCCCCAAGAAGGGTTGCACAGAGCACCTTCCGTCCCCGTCAACAAAAATGCAGCTGTGTGTCTGCAAGGCTTCTGTCCAAGGAAGCCCATCAGAGACTCAGCACCCCAGAGTTTTTCTAAGGGCTGGTCACTTGGCACCTTCTCCTTAGCAGGTACCAAATTCCAAACTCCCAGAAGGGAAGCACGTGTTTAGCATGAACCACATTGTTTGTGGTCTAGGCACAGTGAACCACTTTTATCATTTAGGAAACAGCTCAAGTGCCAAGTTCCCAGACACCAGCCAAGGGTCAACCTAGCAAGCAGGTCTTCCGAAAGATAGCAGTCTCAAGCCTGCCATACTAACTTCTGTCTGCATAACCTCATATATACAGCTGGAATACAGCCACCCCTAGCACTTCTGTGGATTGCCCTCCTTTCTTTCCTTTTTTTAACCTGTGACTATTTATACATCTTAATTATAATCTTGTCATACGAAGCAACACAGAATTATACAATTTTATATTCTTTTTTTCACTTGATATCATATTTTTTTTTTTTGAGACAGAGTCTCACTCTGTTGCCCAGGCTGTAGTGCGGTGGTGTAATCTTGGCTGACTGCAACCTCTGCCTCCCAGGTTGCAGTCAAGTGATCAAGTGATCCTCCTGCCTCCACCTCCCAAGTAGCTGGGACTACAGGTGCGTGCCACCACGCCTGGCTAATTTTTTTATTTTTAGTAGAGACGTGGTTTCGCCATGTTGGCCAGGTTGGTCTCCAACTGACCTCAAGTGAACTGTCCACCTCAGCCTCCCAAAGCGCTGGGATTACAGATGTGAGCCACTGCACCCAGCCTCATAACATAACTTTTAGTGGCTGAAATCATGCACGCATCCCACCAGTATTTACTAAATGAGTGATGTTCCCTTCAGTAGATGTTCTGTGATTTATTGCAGTGCATGGTTGTCTCTTTGATGTTCACTCTTTAGGCACCTATTGTGCAAGCCTGAAAAACTAGCTGAGCTCTGGTCACTAAAGAGCCGGGGCAAACAGCATTATTCCAGGTATGATTAACACACAAGCCTGACGTGAGCCCCAGCCAGGACTCTAGAGTGGATTATTAAACGGAGGACCTGGAAAGCGGGAAACACTTGGAAAAGAAATCGTTCGTGTTCATGACGAACTCACATGAATTAATAATAATATTAGTAATTTGCATCACTACATGCCAGGCAACTTTATGGAATGATTTCCAGATCATTAAAGATCAAATTATCTCCCTATGCCTCATAGCCATCTTGGGGGATAAAGAAATATTATTATTCTCATTTTCCAGCTGAGGAAAAGGGAGGCTCAGACAGGTTACGTGACTTTCCCAAGGCTACAGAGCCCATAAGTGGAGATGCTGTGACTCAGATCTAGACCCCTTCACAACTTAAGCCTCATCTCCATGACACTAACAGCACCATGCCAACCTATTTCCAACAGGCTACAAAAGGCTGTCAACCAGGAAAAGGCAACAGACACAGTGAACCCGGATGTCAGAGATGGCTGGCAAGGTCTCTCATTATTTCCTTGACATTTAATCCAGTTAGGTGGGTTCCAAATTGTTGCAAGATAGCCCTGAATGGGAACCTACTGATTCATGGGCAGAACTGATGGCCACCCAAGGGGGTGACATGTCACAGGGCTGTGGGCTCAGCACGTCCTGGCCAACAGTCTAATGAGCGATCTGGAAAGAGGCAGAGAGGCAGGCTATTTCTGACACCCCCATGCCCCATCAGCCCTCAGCATGGTGCCTAGATGCAATGTGTTCCTGACCTGGGCAGACACAGCCAGCTAAGAGAGCCCCCTGTATGGTCACCGCTGACGGATCCCCTTCCACTCGGAGCCCCAGCAACTCCGCTGCCGCACACAGATGGGTTTTATCCAATCCAAAATCATCTTCTTCTTTCTCCTTCTCCCCCTCCTCCCCCCTCCCCCTCCTCCTTTTCCCCCCATTCCTCCTCCTGCTCTCCCCGTTCCTCCTCCTTCTCCCACTCCTCCCCTCCCCCTCCTATTCCTTCTCCCCCTACTCCTCTTCCTTCTCCCGCTCCTCCTCCCTCCCTTTCTTCCTCCTTCTCCCCCAACTCCTCCTCCTTCTCCCACTCCTCCCCCCTCCCCCTCCCCCTCCCCCTTCTCCTCCCACTCCTCCCCCTCCCCCCTTTCTCCTCCTTTTCCTCCTTCTCCTTCTTTGTCTCCTTCTTCTTCTTCTTTTTAACCTAAGAGTTTATAAAGAATTAGAGGGTGGTATTTGAAGCCACCATGGAGAATGAGTACAGTATTCAGTTAATTCCAGTTAATTAAACTTAATATAGCCAAAGATGCAAGTGTTTGGATACATTACCAAGAAATGTCAGGGTCCTGCCTGGCCCCTCTCACTGCATTGCTGATGCATTTGGTGAAGAGAAAGGTCTCTGTCTCTTTGTCCTGATCTGATCTGGACTCCTCATCATCCTGCCTGTGTTAGTGCCTTTTGGATTCTTGGACTGTACCATCTGCCCTACGAAGAGCCCTCCCTGGGCCTCGGGCCCTGTCTGCTCTTGGGCCAGCTGCATGGAGTTTAAAGGCGTTTGCTCCCAACCCCCCAAAGGCTCTCTGTTGACCACCTGCCCCAGGAATGCCTTTTCTTTCATGTTGTTTAGTCATCCCGAACTTTCTCTGTCCTCTGAAGTTTTACTGCCTATAGCTGCCCCTTTGATGTAATTCTAGGCAAGATTTCTAAATGCTGATACAGGAGTTAAGAAGAAATCAGGCAGATAGTAATGGTATGGGAGTCCTCAGTAAGGCTTTTCTTTTAAACGAAAAGCAGCCCCAAATTATCTTCTTTTCTAACAAAGAGCAGCCTGTAAAATCGAGCTACAGACATAGATACTGGCAGTTGTGCCAATCATGTTAAAGATGGAGGCTCCATCTTCCTTTGTCTTTGTCAGCCACCTGTGCAAAGGAGCAGGCAAGATGGCACAATCAACTGGGAATCCCATTTGCATAATAAGATTAGGGTGGGGCAACCAGCCTTCCCTGTACACTACGTAAACGTCATACACAATCGAACCAATCTGTAAGCCCCACGTAAATCAGACACCCCCTTCTCCAGCCTGCCTATAAAATCTGATGCAGTCCACGCATCAGACTTTCTCTCTCTCAAGGAGCTGCTCTCCTCTCTCCTTTCTTCTATTAAGCTTTCCACTCCTTAACTCACCCACATATGTCCATGTCCTGAACTCTTTCTCCGCAGGAGACAAAGAACCCCAGGGTATATACCCCAGACAACATAGCCATTTCAATGCCTTTCCTTCACATGGGAAGGCCACTTTTCCAAACAGGTCAGTCTTGCTCAAGATTCTTTTGGTTGCAGGCGACATAAACCCACGGCGGCCTCCATGGGCATGCAATCTACCAACCGCACAGGCTCGTGCTCAGAATGGCTTCATGCTTTGTTTCGGGTTCTGCTGCTGCCATGTTGAAATTCTTAACACATTTTGAACAAAGGCCCCACCATTTCCTTTTGCATTAAGCCTCCAAGGGGAGATTTACAAGAAGGACAAGAGGTGTCTCTGAGAACCCAAGGGCGAGAGCTGGAAGCAGGGCCTGGAAAACCAGAGTCCAGGAGGCCGGCACTCGCTCACTCTCTCTCTCTCCCTCTGTCTCTCCTTGTGCTTCATTTCTGTCTTATTCTGTTTTTTTTTTTTTTTTTTTTTTTTTTTTTAGATGATGTCTTGCTCTGTCGTCCAGGCTGGAATGCAGTGGCGTGATCTCGGCTCACTGCAACCTCCGCCTCCCAGGTTCAAGTGATTCTCCTGCCTTAGCCCTCCCGAGTAGCTGGGATTACAGGCTCACGCCACCAAGCTCGATTAACTTTTGTATTTTTAGTAGAGATGGGCTGTCACCATGTTGGCCAGGCTGATCTCGAACTCCTGACCTCAGGTGATCCGCCCACCTCGGCCTCCCAAAGTGCTGAGATTACAGGTGTGAGCCACTGTGCCTGGCCTATTTCTGTCTTACTCTCTCTCTGAGGGAGACAACATGGCTGCTGGCCCCACCCAATACTCCGTCTCCTTTGTCCCAGATATCAGACCCAATGGCAATTTCATGAGACAGAGACTCTGATTAGCCCAGTTTGGGTCAGGTGTCCAGCCCTGGTCCAATCAGGTCCACCCCATGGGGCAGGGTCCCATAGTGCCAACGTGGCGGGCACATATGGAAGCAGGAAACAGTCAGCAGTTTGCGAAAAACAGATTCGCCTTGAAGTTTCCAGGAAACACATTCAGCCACACCCCACCCCACCCGCTGCAGCAGCCCTGAACTCACTGCCCAGCCATCTCATGCTGACTATCCTATGGGCGCCCCTTCTAGAAATGCCCTCAAAATGTATTTGGTGGTTGATTAATTGACCACTGGCCTCAAGCCCATTTCTAGCTGAGCTATTGACTCTTGTGCTGGGGATTTAGAGAAAATCCTATCCTCTATTGTCATTTTCTTTCTCCTGTTTAAAAACAAAGCAAAGCAAACGAACAAAACTCCTTCACAAGGAGGCTGGGAGGGCGCACAATATAGACAGCTGTGAAAAAGGCTGGTGTGGGGAGAAGCTTCTCTCTCTCTCTCTCCATGCACACAATGTATATTATCTAAGGCTCTGTCAGCAAGCTATATATCTTTGACCCTTCAAAGTCTGGTTCGTTGTAACTCATTGCAAATAATTCTCTTGGGGGCACTCAGTTCTGTGAGGGACAGATAGCCGCCTCTCCCAAGGAAGCAGATTCGACTCTGGGAGATAAATCTTCTTCGCTTCCTTCCTCTCTGAGACGATTATGAAGAAAGTGCTGCCACAGTCCTGGCCGGAACAAAGGCCCTGTGTCCAGAGAGGCTCCCCCACCCGACCTCTCATGCATTATGAATGGGGCCTCAAGATCATTTCACAAGCTTTCCACGCTCCGAAATGGCCACTCCCCAGCCTGAGGCTGCCCAGCTGCCGGAGACCCCTTGGCCCCTTCAGGGCTGTGTCCCCCATGGCTCCTTCATGCCAGCCCCAGGGGACTGACAACCTCTCAGCCATAAATGTCAGCCAGGCCTTCTGCCGATGCCACCGGGGGATGCGGAGGGTAATCGGGACATGCTCTGTTGTCCCATCAGTAAAATTATTAGGAATTGCAAAGAATTAAATCCCAAGCACAGGCCCTTCTGAGTGCAGGGACCTTGGCTGCTGCCCTGGGAGATAGTTACCCACGAGGCTAGCCCCGACTGTAGCTATAATTTCAACTTGTCCATCACCCTGATTCTTTGACTCAGGAAAGTTATTCATTAAATAAACATTTTTCTAAGAATTTCAGAGCATCCACTAAAGCAGACCATAGATCTGCACCATAACCCAGCATTTTCACCCTGTACACACCCAACAGGGGGATGTGTATGGATAAGGACTTGAACTAGAATGTTCTTTGCAACACTGTTCACAATAGCCCCACATTGGAAACCACCCAAATGCCGATCAGTAGTAGAATGGCTAAATAGATGTTGTCTGTCCAAGTGATGGAAAACCACACAGAAAGAAGAACGGCTTCAAACCACACACAATATGGCCGACTCTCACAAACAATACGGAATGAAAGAAGCCAGACACAACAGCGTACACAGCATATGGTTCTGTGCTGTTGGAAGTTAGAGTCACGCTTACTGTTGAGGGTGACTCAATAGGGGGCATGAAGTGGGGCTTGGGGGCTGACACTAGTGTGTTACTGATCTGAATGCTGTTGCATGGCTGTGCTCAGTGTGTGAGTGTTCTTGGAGCTGTACACTTCAGATGTGCGCACTTCTCTATATGTACTATATCTCAAAAAAAAGTAAAAGTTGCTTCTCAAAATGGGGGCTTAAAAAATAAAAATAAGGCCAGGCGTGGTGGTTCATGTCTGTAATCCCAGCACTTTGGGAGGCCAAGGCAGGTGGATCACCTGAGGTCAGGAGTTCAAGACCAGCATGGCTAACATGATGAAACCCCGTCTCTACTAAAAATACAAAAATTAGCCGGGTGTGGTGGCACACACCTGTAATCCCAGCTACTCACGAGGCTGAGGCAGGAAAATCCCTTGAACCCAGGAGGTGGAGATTGCAGTCAGCCGAGATCACGCCACTACACTCCAACCTAGGCAACAAAGCTAGACTCCATCTCAAAAAAACAAATAAATAATAAATAAATAAATAATACAAATCAAAAAGTAAAAGTAAAAAAAAAATAAATCTTTCTAGAGGGCTCACTGTGAGAAGCCTCAGGGAGGTTAAGGAGCTGACTCTGCCACTCCTCAGTGCAACTCTCCCTCCGAGTCCTCCGTTTCCTTTGACTGCAGATCCCTGACAGTAGATGTGATTTTGCGACACTCAGAATACCTCCTGGAGTACAGAGGTACGACAGTGAACCAGCAGGCTCAATGCCGTGACGTACGGTGCCCGGATGTCCTCTTGAATCTATTGATGGTTTCTGTTTAGGTTCTGTTGACATTGGATGAGCACCCAATGTGCCAGGTCCTGGGGACACAAGGATGAGGAAGTCCTTGCCCTCAAAGAGCTCGGGATCTGCAGAGATAGGAACCCTCAATTAGAGTCCAGTGTGTTAAATCCCCCCCCAGGGAGAGTCGGGAGGATGAGGGAGGCTGGGAAGGTTCTACAGGCCCAGGGAGAGAGGCCAGCAGAGAGTGAGGGGTGAGGGGAACTCCCGGTGGCTCAGGACCCACTAGGCCTCAATGTGCGATGGGCATCAAGAGGCTGAACTTGCTGGCATCGGGGTCCTACCAAGACTCCTCAGAATCTCTGATTTACAGTATCAGGGTAGTCACATGAGAACGAAGCTCAGCTACAAGTGCACACTACAGCATTGTTTAAAACAGTGACAAAATGGAAAACAAGCTACGTTTCCAAAGATGAAAAATTAACCCAAAGAGTGACAGAGGGGCCAAATGAGGGGACTCTGGTAGAACCTGGAAGTGATGCTGGGGAAGACCGTTTCATGATTCTCAAGGCCCATGGATGAGCTGGGATTTGACCCTCTGTGCAAGCCCCCAGGTGAGCCTGCTGCAGTGCCATGGCTGCTGGCAGAAGACACGAGCCTCCTGGGTCAGAGACAAGTGACTTCATTACTTGCAGCACAGCAAGTAGCATGAGCTTTATGTTTGCATCAGTTTCCCTTGTCCCCAAGTCCCACAGGGGCCATGCAAAGGGGCCCGCAGGGGGTGGGTGTTGCCCACATAGCGCATTTCTCACAGCTGAGGAGCCCGGAGCTCAGGGAGCCCAAATTTCTTATAAGAAATCCTGATCCTTGCCCTGGGGGCAAACATCTATCTATATTGGACAGAAAACAAATTTGCCCTTTGATCGGGGGAGACACAATATCTCTATCTAACAAAGTTGTTTGCTATATAAACATCCTTGTAAAGATAGTCAGTTCTTCTACTGGCAAGACGTGTAGAAACCTGAGAGACCCATGGAGAACAGTCTCCCAACAATGACATAGAAAGAAAATTTAGGCCGGGCATGGTGGCTCACGCCTGTAATCCTAGCACTTTGGAAGGTTGAGCCAGCTAGATCACCTGAGGTCAGGAGTTCAAGACTAGCTTGGCCAACAAGGCAAAACCCTGTCTCTACTAAAAGTACAAAAATTAGCCAGACATCATGGCGTACACCTGTAGTCCCAGCTACTTAGGAGGCTGAGGCAGGAGAATCGCTTGAACCCAGGAGCCAGAGGTTGCAGTGAGCTGAAATTGCACTACTGCACACCAGCCTGGGTGACACAGCAAGACTCCATCTCAAAAAAAAAAAAAAAAAAAAGAACAAAACAAAGAAAAAATTTAGAGTCGCCAAGAAACAGATAACAAAACAGTATACATGTGTGAATTTGTACATTTGGTGTCTGCATGTGCATATTGCATAGGCACTAATACAAGCCCAGCAGAATATTCCCACAAATGTTCACAGGGGTTCTTGCTGGGTTTTCGTTCTATAGTGAACAAAATAGTGACCATTGTACCTAGGAATCAATAGCCAGCCCTTGCTATATGTTTGCAACATTCCAACCCCTGTTCTGAGCACGTTGCAGTTATCACTTCATTTAATCCTCATGACAACCTGTGAGTCAGGAGCTGTTTATCGTCTCCATTTTCAAGATGAAGCAAACCGAGGCCTGGAGTGGTCACTCAGTGCGGAGTGAGTACAGTTGGGATTCTGAATCCAAGTAGTGTGGCTGCAGGCTCCATCCTTTTTTTTTTTTTTTTTTTTTTTTTCAGACAAGGTCTCATCGTTGCCCAGGCTGGAGTGCAGTGGCGTGACCTCAGCTCACTGCAACCTCCGCCCCCTGGGCTCAAGCGATTCTCCCACCTCAGCCTCCTGAGTAGGTGGGACCACAGGCACACACCACCACACCTGGCTAATTTTTGTATTTTTTGTAAGACGGGGTTTTGCCATGTTGGCCAGGCTAGTCTTGAACTCCTGACCCCAAGTGTTCTGCCTGCCTTGGCCTCCCAAAGTGCTGGGATTACAGGCATGAGCCACTGTGTCCAGCTTCATCCTCTTAAAACCACATTCCTTATGCCTTGAACAAAGCCTTATTATTATAGCAGAAAACGCCCTCTTTCCAGCAGCCTTTTATTTATAGATTTAATAAGTCTAAAATAGAAAGACAGGAATTGTTTTCTCACTCAGAAAATTAAGTGAATCGAAAACCGACCGTAGCAGAATATGATGACTGCGTAATAACATGCAAAAACAAAAATGATCACATTAAATGGCAGTTTATATAATTTATATGAAGCAATATTGCAAATTTATTTTAAAATGCATATGCACAGGAAAAAAGCACTAGAACAAGATATACAAAGCTATGACTGTGTTTGCTTTAGGGGGCTGAACTCTTGGTGAATTTATTTTCTTTACTCCATTTTCTGAATTTTTCATAATGCGGCTATAGTTCTTTTATAATGAAAATAGTTATAAAAATGCAAAAAGCAAAATGAAACAATGAAACAGATCTTGGGCTAGTAGAGAAAGTGAAATCTAATCTAGACTAAAGGCTGTAAATTGGCCACCGGCAGGTCTGACTTGCCTGAAGAATGTTTTGCTTGGCTGAGTCTTTGTTGTTTAAAAAAATATATGCATTAGCCTCTGTCACTGTAAAGCCGGGAGATTTCAGACAAAACTCCATCTTTCCCTGGACGCTTGTATTCCTATGACCCAGCAAGTCCATTCCTAGGATATACGCAATAGAAATGTACACACCAAAAGCCTAGAATGTCCTAGAATGTTCATAGCAGCTCTCTTCATAATAGCTGCAAACAAGAAACCACCCCAATACTCATCACAGTAGAATGGGTGAATAAATTGGGGTGTAAATTTGTGAAAATCATGTATTGATTGATGTCTTCTGTCTACCCAAAACATATACAACCAACCATGAAAAACTGTGCAAAAGTTGAGAAAGAATGATTTACAACTAAACCCACAACTTGTGTGGAGTTCAGACATGATGGGGAGGGAAAGCAGCCAGACACAAAGTCCACCCTGTGTGTAAAACATTAACACAAACCAGCAAAGCCAAGCTCAGGTGTTACGTCCAGGCAGCGGTCAGCTCGGGATGAGGGTGGGGGCTGCAGCCTCGACTTCCCAGGCTCAAGCCACCCTCCCACCTCAGCCTCCCGAGTAGCTGGGACTCCAGGCCTGCACCACTATGCCGAGATAATTTTTAATTTTTTTTTTTTTTTTTTTTTTGAGACAGAGTTTTGCTTTTGTTGCCCAGGCTGGAGTGCAATGGCACAATCTTAGCTCACTGCAACCTCCTCCTCCCAGATTCAGGTGATTCTCCTGCCTCAGCTTCCCGAGTAGCTGAGACTACAGGCATGCACCACCATGCCCATCTAATTTTGTATTTTTAGTGGAGACGGGGTTTTGCCATGTTGGCCTGGCTGGTCTCGAACTTCTGCTCCTGACCTCAGGTGATCTGCTTGCCTTGGCTTCCCAAAGTGCTGGGATTACAGGCATGAGCCACCGCGCCCACCTTTGAATTTTTTTTATAGTGATAGGGGTCTCATTATGTTGCCCAGGCTTGTCCCAAACTCCTGAGCTCAAGTGATCCTCTCGCCTCAGCCTCCAAAAGTGCAGGGACTGCAGGCGTGAGCCACTGCACCCAGCCCATATTTTTTTAGATCAACCTACTGTGGGATTTTTTTTTCTGCCTTTCTCAGCATAACTCTAAGCAATAATGTCCACGAAGTCAGGGTTTCAGTGAGCTGTAGAGTTCAGCAGTTAACAACACAGACGGCGGATCCAGAATGTCTAGGTTTAAAGCCTGCGTCCTCTACAGTTGTGTGACTTTGGGCAAGCTACTTAAACTTCTTGGTCCTCAGTTTTCCCATCTGTAGAATGGGAATAATAATAATACCACATATCAAAGGGTGGCCGAAAGGATTAAATGAGTGAATTATGCAGAGTTCTTAGAACAGCTCTGGGCATGCAGTGGTGTGCTGGTAACTGTTTAACAATGGCTTGGAGGGAAGGCCTTTACTGATTTCCAATTTCCCTGGTGTAAACACCTCCATTGTAGCTGATTTCAGGCTACCAATGAGAGGTCACTAAAGGAGGTGTTGGTAAAGCAGCCACTAGGTCATCCCAGGGTTGAAATCAGCAACTCTGTGACCACAGCCCAGATGTGCGTTTTGGAACAAAACCTAAGGAACCGTGAAAAAGCCTTCTGACGTTAACTCTCTGGTTTTTTTTACGAGTCAGGATCTCGCTCTGTCACCCAGGCTGGAGTGCAGTGGTACCATCATAGTTCACTGCAGCCTCAAGCCCCTGAGCCCAGGTGATCCTCCTACCTCAGCCTCCTGAGTAGCTTGTACTATAGGCATGCCACCACGCCCAGCTAATTAAAAAAATTTTTTTTCGTAGAGACAGGGTTTCGCCATGTTATCCAGGCTAATATCAAACTTCTGGACTCAAGTGATCCTCCCGCTCCAGCCTCCCAGAGTGGGATTACAAGCGTGAGCCACAGCGCCTGGCCTAGCCGCTGACATTAACTCTTATAAAAACACTGGGAAAAAAATGTGACTCATGGGAAATTAAATAGCCTTCTTGTCCTTATGATGGATTCCTAGGGGCCCCCAGAGCACTCTGGGATGTGTGCACAGGGTCCTCCCTGCCAGGTGTCCCCAAGGGGAACATTCATTACAAACAGTGTTCACGCCACCTTCCTGTTCACCTGGTGCCCTGGCCTCGGCCGTCTCCTACCTTCCCTTTCTGGATTAAAGATTCTTTTTACTTCTGCGCACGTAACTCGTGAAGGTGCCAGTTTGACCTTTGGAGAAATCTGTGTACAGCTCATCTCAACTTTCCCCAGCTTTTATGTCATGAAGCCTGATCTACACACAGTTCGGAATTGCCCCCACACTCCCTCGCAGTCATTGCCACACTGCCAATATTTTACAACGGGAACAGAACACCTGTTTGCCGAGCGCCCACGAGGGCCCAGGCATCCTCTTCGGTCTGGAACAGAGAAGGAAGGAAGCCAACGAAGCCGCCCCCGAGCACCGGCATCTGACAGAGGAGACAGGCAGCGCTGGAGAAGCAGGAGCAAATCATGTCATTGCAGCCCGACACTCCTACAAAGAAAATAAAGCAGACGAAGGGGCCTGGAGGCCTGGAACCTGGGCCGGGGGCGTCAGGGGCTGCACACACCCTCATTTCACACCATCTGGCATTTCCTCTGTGCCCCAGAGTCCCCAGGATCATTTTAAATGTGCAAAAATGAAATTCAATTTCTAACTGCACTCCATGTGCTTATGAAGTAGTAGAAAACTCTGAATGGTGGCACTTTAGGATAACTGACCTCGTTCAGGCTCAAAAGCCCCTTTGGCCAATTCATGGGTAAATTCAGGATTTGCATTCCATCGGGACTATTCTCGGGTGTCCTCTCCTCCTGGCTGACCCCTGAGCCTGAATCCTGGGATTATTTTTAAAGCCTGGTTATCACGCTGCTTCACGGTGCCACGCAAAGCACTTGGTGTTTCCATTACAGGGGGCACCCGGCTGCTTCCAATTTTCGGCGCTATAGATAATGCATGCTGCTGTCTCTGGAGGAATGTCACAGCACAATAGCTCATGTTCAAGGACTGCTTAGCAGGCCTGAAAGTTTCTGCAAGTATTAACTTATGTAATCCTCCCAAGTCTCCGTGAGCAGAGGTTGCTGTTGTTAGCTCCATTTAACAGATGGAGAAACTAAGGCACGGAGAGGTGAGGTGATGATAAGTGGCAGAGCTGGGATCTGAAGTGTCACAAAGGAGGGTGGGGAGGAGCTGGCACAGAGAGAAACAGCAAAAGTGGATTGCCTTTGCTCTATGCTCAGGACAAATCTCCCTGTGATTAAGTGCACTGTGTTGAGAGGCCCCTGGGGAAGGTCTCAAAGCCATCACTCACAGCACAGATGGTGGAAGCTGGCACCCCTGCCATGCTGTGCTGGAAGTGTGCTTTGGTTACAGCGTGTGTGAAGGGCAACTTGACAGACGCTCTCTCCATGTCAAAGGTGTATGTCCTGGCCAGGGGCGGTGGCTCACGCCTTTAATCCCAGCACTTTGGGAGGCCAAGGTAGGTGAATCTCTTGAGGTCAGGAGTTTGCCAGCTTGGCCAACATGGTGAAACCTCGTGTTTACTAAAAATACAAAAATTAGCCAGACGTGGTGGCAGACATCTGTAATCCCAGCTACTCTAGAGGCTGAGACAGGAGAATCACTTAAACCCAGAAGGCGCAGGTTACAGTGAGCGGAGATCACCCCACTGCCCTCCAGCCTGGGACAGAGTGAGACTCCATCTCAAAAAAAAATAAAAAATAAGAAATGCTGCACATCCTCTTTTGACCCTCTGCTGGCTATCTGTCCTCAGGAAATACCTGCCCACGTGCATGAAGAGGCATGGATGCTTATGCAGGGATGTTCCTTGCAGCATTGTTTGCAACAGTAAAGAATTGGAAATATCCTAAAATGCTCATCAGTAAGTGAGTGGTTAAATGATGGTACACTTACACTACAGAATCTGTTACCATAAGAAAGAAGGCTACGTCTATATCCGGGTTTCTCAACATGGGTACAATTGACATTTGGGCTAGATCATTCTTTGTGGTGGGGGGAGTGTCCTGTGCATTGCAGGAGGTTTAGCGGCATCCCTGGCTCTACCCACTAGATGCCAGTAGCACCAACCTCCTTGTGTGACACCCAGAAATGCATCCAGACATTGCCAAGTGTTCCCTGGGAGCAAAATTGCCAGTGGTTGACAACAGCCAGTCTATATGCAGTGAAGTATAAAGATCTCCAAAACAGACTAATACATGAAAAAAAAGTAACAGAACTGTATGCATTAAAAAACTACAATGCTGGTCAGGTGTGGTGGTTCGAATCTGTAATCCCAGCACTTTGGGAGGCCAAGGAGGGAGGATCGCTTGAGCCCAGGCATTTGAGACCAACCTGGGCAACACAGGGAGACCCCCTCCTTACAAAAAATAGAAAAACTTAACTGGGCATGTTGGTGCACACCCGTAGTCCCAGCTATTCAGGAGGCTGAGGTAGGAGGATTGCTTGAACCTGGGAGGCGGAGGTTGCAGTGAGCCGTGATTGCACCACTGCACTCCAGCCTGGGTGGCAGAGCAAAATCATGTCTCAAAAAATAAATAAATAAATAAAGCTAAGCTATTTATCTATATAGACATAGATACAGATACAGAGTCATGCGTTCAACGAGTTTTACTGAGCACCTGCCCCATGCCTGGAACTGTTCTTGGTGCTGAGCAAGTAACAATGATCAAAATGAAGTCCCTGCTCTACTGCAGATTACACTGTGGAGATTATACTGGAGATTACACTCTGGAGATAACACTCTGGCTTCTGGCGGGGGAAAGACAGCAATGAACAAGCGAATAGACACGTGGTGTCAGGTGGTGATAAGTGCTGCAAAGAAAGATAAGTGGGGCTCAGGGACCTCGAAAACACACAGGGTGCTGTTTTAGAATGGGGTCAGGGCAAGCCTCTCCACTAAGGTGACATTGAGCAGGGAGCTGCATGAATGAGGGACCAGCATGGGAACTTAGAGGTCAGTGGGCTCCAGACAGAGCAGGAGTCGCCCTGAGGCAGGTTTGTGCTGTGTGAGCAGGAGGCCCAGCAAGGAGACCCAAGGGCCTGCAACAGAATAAATGAGGACCCTGGTGGGCGACAAAGCCAGTGAGACATCGGGGTCGTAACCACAGCCGGCCTTGTTGCATAGCATTGACTTTGGTTTTTGCCTCGAGAACTGGAGAGATTAGGAGAATATCCAGCTTGGAATGTAAAGAGGCCACGGTGGATGGTTCTGGGAGTAATGGAAGAGAAAAGGGGGAGGGAGAGAGGGAGAGAGAAAAGGAAGAAAGGGAGGAAAGCAAGGAGGGAGGAGGGGAAACACCAAATTGTCCAGCTCACTGACGAGTTCAAATCCCAGCTCCTGCACCTCCTCAGGCAATCAGCTTCGCCTCCCTGAGCCTCAGTCTCCTCTTGTGTAAAATGGTTTAACCATGCCGCCTCTCTCATAGGAGAGAATGACGTCACCAAAGTTCCCATTACATCACTTTTTCCATAGGCCCCCAGTGAAAATGGAAGTTTCCCCCTGCCCTGCTCCCTCTCCCAGATGACCCAGCCAACTCCTCTGCAGCAGCGCTGTGGCCCAGGGGCTCCTGTTTAGGCTGTAGGCTCCATGGAGGCCCAGAGGGAATGCCTTTCCACATGTCAAAGAAACCTGAGACCCTAAGTTCGTATCAGTTGCAGACCTTGGGCCTAACGGCTATTGCCAAGAAGAGCCTTTTAGAAAAACATCCCAGCAGGGGCCGGGTTTGAAGGCCCCCAGGGGCTTGTGGAAGCCAACATTTTCTTCTGTCTGACAGCCCCCTCCAACTCCCCCAGCCCTGGATCCCTCCCTGACAGCTGGTGAGCTCAGCCTGCTTCCCGAGACTGGGCTTTGGGGTTGGGGTCTCTTTCTCAGCCCAGGAATAACCCAGCACCGCCACCCCCCCCCCCCCCACCCACACACATACACACACAGTTGACCCTGCAGGAGAAGTCAGGCCCTCCCACAGCATCTGCTCAAGATGCTCATAAATCCACGGGGACAATCCCAGGCCTGGGGCATCTCCACGTCATATAGGCAGGGAGGGGGGTGCTCAGCCGAAAAGGGGCCTCAAGAGGCTCTAAAGACAGCAGCACACGGCTGGGCGCGGTGGCTCACGTCTGTAATCCCAGCACTTTGGGAGGCCCAGGCAGGCAGATCATCTGAGTTCGGGAGTTTGAGACCAGCCTGACCAACATGGAGAAACCCTGTCCTTACTAAAAACACAAAATTAGCCAGGTGTGGGGTGCATGCCTGTAATACCAGCTACTCAGGAGGCTGAGGCAGGAGAACCACTTGAACCCAGGAGACGGAGGTTGTGGTGAGCCGAGATTGTGCCATTGCACACCAGTCCGGGCAACAAGAGTGAAACTTCCATCTTAAAAAAAAAAAAAAAGCACACGGCTCACTTTTCCCTCAGACCCTGCAGGGCCATGGAAACAGCCACAGGGGCTCAGGCAGCGGAAGAGAATGTTCTAGAATCCACGAAGAGCCTAGCAGGAGCCAGGGGACCTGGAGATGCAGCCGAGGGCTTTCAAGCCTCCAGCAACCTGGAGACCTGCTGTCTCTACGCCTCTCACACGGAGCCAGCCTGTGGGGCGAGTGGCTCCCTACTTCCACCGCCCGACTCCTCCGTGTTGGTTGGCCAGGGTAATGAGAATGTGCTTGTTTTGATGAAATGTCAATCACTTTTATAGAAATATCTATATTTAGGACTCCTTTAGAAAATAAGAAGATCTGGGAGCACACAGTCACCATGCAGCTGCCCTCTTTAGAAAGACACGTGCCGTCCCCTGGCCACAGTCCCCACCTCTCCCTGTTGTATCCTTGGTGCCCAGCCTCCAGCCCTCCTCCCCTTACTTGCCAGGCCCTGGAGGCCTTGGATCCCCAGTCCCCTGCCCAGAGATGCCCCGGGACAGCCAACCCCATGCCAGATGACAGTCTCAACCGAGCAGGGAGGCAGGCTGAGATGCAGGAGGCCTTGCCCACTTAGAATCAGCCGCCGGGGATGCAGAGGGTGGAGGAGGAGAGGCTGGAGGGTGGAGGAAGGACATGCCAAGGTCTCAAGCCAGAGAACACAGGACTGATGGGGAGGTGGCAGAGACAGGGCCTGCTGGGAGAAGCAGGAAAGGCAGAGAATGTGTCCATGCGTCCGGAGCCCTGACCTGTGGTGGGGCCGTTCTGTCCGCAACCGGGACACGCGCTTGTCTGAGCTCCAGGAAGAGAGAGCTGTGTGCACATCCTGTCATCAGAGCAGCTTGAAATAAATGCCCCTATTTGTGTATCCGATTGGCAACAAGTAAAAGATTAATGATAGGAGACAGAAAGCAGATGAGTGGCTGCCTGGGGCCAGGGAGGGGGTGGAGAGTCACTGCCTAATGGATACGAGGTTTCCTTTTGGGGTGACAGGAAAGTTCTGGGACTAGAGCAGTGGGGGTGGCACAATATTATGAGTGTGCTGAATGCAATGGACTGGATCACTTTAAAATAGTTAAAATGGTAAGTCCTATGTCATGTGTATTTTACCACAGTTAAAAAAAGATGATTCATATCCATTGTTGGTGAGGGCGGGGGAAAGGGGGCAGACTGTCAATCAACACGTGGCTTCAGGAGGACAATTTGGTAATTCATATCCATAATTTCCTTTTTTATTTTTTAATTTTAATTTTTTATTTTTTGTAGAGACAGGAATCTCATTTTGTTGCCCCAGCTGGTCTCAAACTCCTGGCCTCAAGTGATCCTCCCAGTTCGGCCTCTCGAAGTGCTGGGATTACAGGAATGAGCCACTGCTCATGCAGCACACATCGATAATTTAAATGGTTAGCCCAAAAATCTTTTAGAAATCCATCCCACAGAAATTCTGAAATAAAGATGTGTGTGAAAGGAGGTTCAAGACAGAAGTGTTCCTTAAAAGCACAATTGCTGGAAACCGTAGGAAAGCCTTATCAGTTTTCTTCTGTTGTGTAACAAAGTACAACAAACTTGGTGACTTCAAACAACACTCTTCCCTCCCCATAAAAACACCCAAGTCACTAGTGATGTCACAGTTCTGCAGTTGAGAAGTCTGGACAAGCACGGCTGGATTCTCTGATCAGGGCATCCTAAGGCCAAAATCAAGGTGCCAGCTCACTGCATTCTCACCTGGAGCCCAAGGGCCTCTTCTGAGGTCACTTGGTGGCTTTAAGACAGAGGTTCCCGTATTTCCCGACTGTGAGAGCCATTGAGTCATCCTCATCTCCTGGAGGGCTTTATGACCCCCGCCCCCCACCACCCGCAACAATGGAGAATTTCCCTCAAGTCAAATCCCTCTCCTACTTACAATCTCCCTGTCAGAAAGAATCCCAGCCCTTGGGCTCGACTGATTGGGTCAGGCCCACTGAGGGTCATCTCCCATTCTCAAAGTCAACAACGTCATAAAACACACTCTAATCTAATCACAGAGTGATACCCCCATCATATTTGTAGGATACTCTATCGGTTATAGACGTCAGCCTGCAGCAGTGTCTGTCAATAGGGGACTAGTTCATCTCCATAATCTCAAATACTGGAGAGTTTTTCAATAAATGAGATATCTCTCTATGAACATTTTCCTTGAGGCATTGTTAATGACATGCAAATAACTGATGCAATTTCATCAGTTTCCTTGATGTAACTGCAAAACTACACAGACACATATTATACATATATATATAATTTCATGTATAATTGTATATGTACAATTTCACTTACATATATAAAGTTTCATTTTGTAAAAAAAAAAAAAAAAAATCTATGCATGGGTGCGGTGCCTCACACCTGTAATCCTAGCACTTTTCGAGGCCGAGGCAAGCAGATTGCCTGAGCTCAGGAGATCAAGAACACCCTGGGCAACATGGTGAAACCCCATCTCTACTAAAATACAAAAAATTAGCTGGGTGTGGTGGTGGGTGCCTATAGTCCCAGCTACTCAGGAGGCTGAGGCACAAGGACCACTTGAGCCCAGGAGGCAGAGGTTGCAATGAGTCTAGATCATGCCACTGCACTCTAGCCTGGGCGACAGAGTAAGACTCCGCCTCAAAAAAAAAAAAAAAAATCTGTGCATACTTGTACAAGTGTGTATGTGTGTACATGCACAAAGAAAAGTCTGGAAGAATGTAGACCAAACTATAAATAGCAAGTACCTCAAAGCTCGAAGAAGGGAGGCAGTATGAAGCAGAATTTTCACTTTTTATTTTATATACTCTGTGTTATTAAAATTAGTTACATTGAATATGTATTACTTTCACAGTTAAAAAGATTAAGGGTCAGGCGCAGTGGCTCACACCTGTAATCCCAGCACTTCGGGAGTCTGAGGTGGGTGGATCACCTGAGGTCAGGAGTTTGAGACCAGCCTGGCCAACATGGTGAAACCATGTCTCTACTAAAAATACAAAAATTACCCAGGCCTGGTGGCACACAACTGTCATCCCAGCTACTCGGGAGGCTGAGGCAGGAGAATCACTTGAACTCGGGAGGCGGAGCTTGCAGTGAGCTCACACCAGTGCACGCCAGCCTGGGCAACAAGAGCAAAACTCTGTCTCAAAAAAAAAAAAAAAAAGATTAAAACATTAAATTTAAAAAAAGCTCACAATGTAATCACTAAATTTTTAAGGTTCATGAAGGAAAGGTGCTCCCCCCTCAGTGGCCTCCTCCTTACTGGGAGAAATTCTCAAGCCAGGCTGGTCTTTTGTTTTGTTTTTTGTTTGTCTGTTTTGAGACAGGGTCTCACTCTTTCACCCAGGCTGGAGTGCAATGGCACCATCACAGCTCATTGCAGCCTCAACCTCATGGACTCTGGTGATCCTCCAGCCTCAGCCTCCCAAGTAGCTGAGATTATAGGTGCGTACCATCACACCTGGCAATCTTTATTTTTCTGTAGAGTGGGGAGTCTCATTATGTTTCCCAGCTGGTGTCAAACTACTGGGCTCAAGTGATCCTCCCTCCGTAGCCTCTCAAAGTGCTGGGATTGCAGGCTTGAGTCACTGTGTCCAGCCCAGACTTGTTATTTTTCAGTTTTGAACTATTTCTTAGTGACTCTTGAACTTCTTCATTGTTACGTGAGAGGTCTAGAAATCAGAGCGTGGTGAGGACCCGGAACCACACCCAATGCTTTGTTCTCTCAGAGGGGCCCAAATACCTCTGTGCAGGCAGCTGCAGGGTAGAGGGACTGTCCACACTGGATGTCAGCAGCACCCCTGAGACCTGAATCAGGCTGAGGGTCAAGAGCTGGAGAGGATGGAGCGGGGCGGGCTCACACACCAGGCAGCAGGGATGGGTTCCCAGTGGGGTGGTATAAGTCAGGCTTGGTGCCAAAAGTAGGAATGATTCTATTCTGCCAGAGGGCCACAGACTAGGCCGCCCCAAAATATGCCATTCTGGCATCAGGATTATTTTGAGCTGAAGACAGCTGAGAAGAAGCAGATGAAGGAAAAGCTCTGCCCTCCCCTATTTAAGCAGGACATAGATTACTTTTTTTTGAGACAGAGTGTCTCTCAGTAGCCCAGGCTGTAGTGCAGTGGCACGATTTCAGCTCATTGCAAACTCCGCCTCCCAGGCTCAAGTGATTCTCCTGCCTCAGCTTCCTGAGTAGCTGGGACTACAAGTGTATGCCCCCATGCCCAGCTTTTTTTTTTTTTTTTTTTTTTTGAGATGGAGTTTCACTCTTGTTGCCCAGGATGGAGTGCAGTGGTGCGATCTCAGCTCACTGCAGCCTCCATCTCCCGGGTTCAAGCGATTCTCTTGCCTCAGCCTCCTGAGCAGCTGGGACTACAGGCACCTGCCACCATGCCCAGCTAATGTTTTGTATTTTTAGTAGAGATGGGGTTTCACCACGTTGGCCAGCCTGGTCTTGAACTCCTGACCTCAAGTGATCTGCCCGCCTCGGCCTCCCAAAGTGCTGGGGTGACAGGAGTGAGCCACTGTGCCCGGCCCTAAAAGCAGGACATAGATTTCTAACAGTGCCTCCTGGCCATCTTTCTACCAGGAAGGGCAGAAATTCATCACCAGACACAGCCCTAGAACCTTAGCGCCCAGATGGCACCACAGGAATCTACGTAACAAACGTTGCTAACTGGCCGTTATTATCTATCAGTTTCCCCATCTTTGCCTTCGCCCAATCTTCTGTTGCCCCAGAAACTCCCAAGACCTTTTTTTTTTCTTTTGGTCTTGTCCCTTCTGTACAGATGTGTTGCTTTTTTGGTTGAGGTGGAATGCAAGCTCAAGTTCTCACCACCCCTGGAGTTACTCGTCAGTGGGTGATCCTGGGTGTATTTGTGACACTCATGTTAATAAACTTCTGTTGGTTTTTCTCTTGTTAATATGTCTTGAGACAGGCTCTCACTCTCACCCAGGCTGGAGTGCAGTGGCACCGTCACAGCTCATTGCAGCCTCAGTCTTTTGTCATTTCACAGGGCCTCAGCCAAGGAACCTAAGGTGGGTAGAGGAAAATGAACAATTTCCTCCCCTACATAAGTATTTCAGGCAGAAGACAACTGAACACAAGGTGTTTGATGCTGACAAAACTGACGGGTTGGATGGAGGGCTGTAAGGACCCCCCAGATGCTGCAGAACCGACTCACCAGCGAGGCTGCCATGATCAGGAATATGGAGAATCAGAAACCTGCCCGAAGGACTGTTGAGCCAAGCACACCCTCAGAGCTGCAACCTAGGGATCGGAGGCCCCACAGCTGCCTCCGCACCTGCCTCTACACACCCTCAGAGCTGCAACCCTGGGGCCGGAGGCCCCACAGCTGCCTCCGAACCTGCCTCCTCACCTGCCTCCAGGCACCTACGAAGCTGGAGACTGGACGCTCATATCTGCACAACCTTGCCTGCCAAAAGAAAATGGGCCACTGAGAGATGCTTCTGCCTCCCTCCTGTCTTCCAGATCTCATGTGAACGTGCTTAAGTGTCACAACAAAATGTGCCCCCAAAACCCCGGATGTCAGAGAGTCTGGGTAATTCATTTTAAGTTTTCAGTGTTGAAAGCCCTGGAAGGAAGTGGGAACGGATGCTGAGTATCAAGAGTCACTACCCAGGATGGGGACTACACCACGGGAGGCCGAGAACTCAGACTGGGGCTCAGGAGGCAGGAGAGAATCAAGCTACAAGGTCCAACGCCATGTTCACTGTCTGAGCGGGGCCACGCTTGCATTGCTCTACAGAAACACCTGAGACCGGATACTTTATAAGAAAAGAGATTTAATTGGCTCATGGTTCTGCAGGCTGTACAGAAAGCATAGCACTGGCATCTGCTTCTGGGAGGCCCCAGGAAGGTCCCAATCACGGCGGAAGGCAAAGAGGGAGCTCACGTGGCATGAGCAGCAACAAGAAAGAGAGGGGGCGAGGAGGGGCCACACACTTAAACAAGAGGTCTCATAAGAATTTACTCACTATCGCAACAACAGCACCAGGGCATGGGCCAAACCAACCATGAGAAACCCACCCCGCCCAGGAGGCGGAGGCTGCAGTGAGCTGAGATGGCGCCACTGCACTCCAGCCTGGGTGACAAAGTGGGACCTTGTCTCAAAAAAAAAATAAAAAAAAAAAAATAGAAATCCACTACCATGATCCAGTCACCTCCCACCAGGCCCCACCTCCAACACTGGAGACTACAATTCAACATGAGATTTGGGCAGGGCCAAGTATACGAACTTTATCACCATTCCAGCTGCAGCGAAAGCCTTGACACCTTGACCTGGTCCCCAGTCTAGGTTTCCTGGATGACCTTGTGGTCTTTAAACAGAGTATCGGGGTCAAGTTTCTCTGCTTTAACTTCAGTGTGGCTAAGCAGATTCACTCCTGCGAAGCTCGCACTCTGATAATTATTGATCGTCACAATCTTAGTGGCCGTTCTGCATTGAGTGGCCGTTGCTTGCCAAGCCCTGCGCTGAGAGCTTCGTGAATTACTGTGCATCGGGTATTTTGCAGCAACCGTATATGATTAGGACTGTTGTTACTATTATCGTTTAGAAGGTGATGAAACTGAGGCTCAGAGAGGTTGTTTTTGGAGACAGAGTCTCCCTCTGTCGCCCAGGCTGGAGTGCAGTGGCGCGAACTCGGCTCACTGCAAGCTCCGCCTCCCGGGTTCACGCCACTCTCCTGCCTCAGCCTCTCCGAGTAGCTGGGACTACAGGCGCCTGCCACCACACCCGGCTAATTTTTTTTTTTTTGTATTTTTAGTAGAGACGGGGTTTCACCGTGGTCTAGATCTCCTGACCTCGTGATCCGCCCGCCTCGGCCTCCCAAAGTGCTGGGATTACAAGCGTGAGCCACCGCGCCTGGCCTGGAGAGGTTTTATAACTTGCCCAAGGTCACACAGCAAGTAAATGACAGAGCCAGGATTAGAACCTATTTGCTGAACCACATAATGACATTGGCTGCCACTATTCATTTTGATTTTATTTTTAACTCAGAAAAACAAATCTGTGCTTCCTAAATCAAGTTTGTTTGGAAGACAATTGTCCCAAAATATAAAATGCATGGGGAGGTGAATAGTAAAAGGAGTGCTTTGTAGGGAAAGAACCACAGCCTGTGGTACTCAGTGATCCCTGTGCCATTTCAGAGCCAACGTTCTGTTCTACAAGCATGCCTCTTTATTCCCTGTTCAATAGCAACTGGGACTGCATCCATGCTGGAAGTTACTACCCAGGGAGCCAGGGTGGGAGGCGGGCTTGGGGGAGGAGGGCCTGCTTCTTGGAGGATGCTCTGTGATCCTCCCTGAAGCAATCTACAATATGGTCCCAGAGTTGCCATAGCAACTCCCCATCTGGGCTATTTAAATGAAATAAAGGAAGCAACTTCTGTCTGCAGACTATTGTGACTTTGAAGAATGATTCCTTCAGCAGACATTTAACAGTGTCACCCAGGGGTGGCAAACGCAAATGCTCACAGGAAGTGAACAGACAAGGTAAAGGAGCTAAGGAAAGGATGGCAGGGAGGTTCAGTGGGTAGCTGGGGGCTGGACGGCCCTGGATAGTGCACCTCCCCCTGCCCCCATCCACGTAGGCAGCTGCAGCTCAATCATAGCCCCCTGTTACTCTGCAGGAATGTAAACCCAAGGTTACTGGATCTTCAGGTTTGTCAAGAAAAGCTGAAAGCTAGATTTTTAGGTGAAACCTTTGCATCTTTAAATGTTAGCACCCAATCCAAACTTCGGACTGGGGCTTCCAGGCACTGTTGTGCAAGTCATGCCCTGCACAACTCCGAGGACGTCAGTTTTGTGTTTGTTCAAGTGTGGAGTGCTCCCTGCAGTAAACTGCACACTGTGCAGCCAGATGTGTGTAGTCCTGTAATGTCAGGGGGCTGAATTTGGCTTGTCACCAGCGCGCCAATTCCAATTCTAAGTATCCAGCCGTAGAGGTCTCGCTAGAGAAATTATTGTTCAACTAACCAATATAAGCCACTGAAAATAGTGAAGAGCGTTCATAGATATGAAAAGGTGTTCACCATACATTGACATGTGAAAAAAGCACGTTACAAAAATATAAACAGAGCATAATCTTAATTTTTGAAAATAAAGATGTACACATTTCATTAAAAAGTCTGCAAAGAGAGAGGAGGGAGGGCATTAGGAAAAAGAGCTAATGCATGCTGGGCTTAGTACCTAAGTGATGGGGTTGATAGGTGCAGCAAACTACCTTGGCACACGTTTACCTATATAACAAACCTGCACATCCTGTACATGTACCCCAGAACTTAAAATTTTTCAAAATAGTCTGCAAGGCTACACCCCCAAATGTGACAACAGTAACCTCAAAGAGGTATAAAGTCATTTTTATTTTCATCTTCTTTATCTCTGTGTTTTCTCAATATTTTTTACGGCATGTAAATACTTATAAAATTAAAAAATTTAAGTTCATTCCAAAAATTCTTCTAATGGCTGGACGCAGTGTCTCACACCTGTAACCCCAGCACTTTGGGACGCCAAGATGGGCAGGTCGGTTGAGCCCAGGAGTTGGAGACCAGCCTGAGCAACATGGCAAAACCCCATCTCTACAAAAAAAAAAAAAAAAAGAAAGGCTAGGCATGGTGGCCTGCACATGTAGACCCAGCTACTTGGGAGGCTGAAGTGGGAGGATCACTTGAGTCTCGGCAGTCGAGGCTGCCGTGAGCCATGATGGAGCCACTGCACTCTAGTCTGGGCAACAGAGTGAGAGCCTGTCTCAAAAAATAATAACAATAATTCCTCTAAAATGAAATCAAAGTTTGTTTTCTAGCAAAAAGGAAGACAGTAGGGCTGTGGCCAAAAGCAATGGTTTTCAGACTCCAACGTATTTCAGCATGGCCCTGGACAGTTAGCTCAAACACAGATTACTACCCGCCCTGGCTGTGCCTGGGATAGGTCTTGTGGAATGTGCTGTTTAAGCAAGTATCCAGGTGACACTAGTGCTTCGGCCCCCAGACCATGCATTCCAAACACTGGAACAAAAGCCTTATTAGGTTCTATCCTCTGTAAAGATATTCTCATAAGAATATCTAAGAATCATCTGGTAAACTTGTTTAAAATGTAGTTGTGGGACCATCACCAAAGACTGAAACTCACGGGGTCTGGAGTGGGGCCCAGGAACCTGCATTTTCATAAATATACAGGGTGGTTTTGCTGTAGGTGGTTTCTGGGGACAGCCTTTGAGAAGCAGGGCTCTAAAAGCCAAACTGGAGATGGCACTGAGGGATTGCTGGTCTCTTTGTGGTATGAGCTCATTTAGGTGGCATCCATATATTAAATGAGCAGCTACTGGGCTCCCACTGTTTGCCAGGCACTGGGCCAGGAGCTGGAGGAGCTGGACAGATGTATAAGACATGCCCCTGCTCTACTAGGGATGATAGGGACTGTGGGGAGCCAGACGCAGCACCCAGGTGGAAGGCATCTGAGGAGGCTGGGGGATGGGGACAGGGGTACAGGAAATGAGGGCCTGGGCAGTGAGTGCTCCCGGGCTGAAGGAGGCCGTCTACAGGAGGGCACTGGGAGCTTTGGGGGCCATTCAGTCTCTTGACCTTTCAGACAAAGAATTTGGTTCTCAGCAGCAACCAGCCGCACTGTGGTAGCGTTTGAATCTTCAGACTCAGAATTCGTGCACTGAGCAGCAATCTGTCCTCTCTGTTCTTAATTGACCCGCTGTAAGAACCCTCAGTACTTTCTTCTTAGCTTCCGACCGACTCTTCCAACAGGTGTACTTTAAACCAAATCACCTGTTCCAGATGAGCAGTTTGACATTTCTCCCTCTGATTGACATGTACTACATGAATTCCCTTCTTTGTTTAAAAAGCATTTCTTAACTTTAATACTCCAAACAGACAGAAAAATAGGCAAAATTATCTAATTTCCACCTACCCATTACACAGATGCTAACATCTTACTATATGCATCTGTAAGGTGTGTTACCCAGATGCTAACATCTTACTTATTTCCTTCAGCTTTTTAAAAAATACATGAGCCCAGAAAGACACACCAAAGCTCCA
This sequence comes from Symphalangus syndactylus, assembly GCF_028878055.3. Taxonomy (NCBI): domain Eukaryota; kingdom Metazoa; phylum Chordata; class Mammalia; order Primates; family Hylobatidae; genus Symphalangus; species Symphalangus syndactylus. Next base: position 129,977,510 of record NC_072433.2, read on the forward strand.
CTCCAGCACTGTCGTTCGCCTCTTCCCTCCCTCCTCCCACCCTCCTCCCAGGGCTCACTTCTCGTTTTCATTGTGCCCGAAGCATCTCTGCTCAGGTGGACCTACTCATAACCAAGGTCTTAGGATTTTGTTTGGATACTTAACACAAGTGTTATCACTGTGCCCCTATCACTTGGTAAGCTGCCTTTTATACCTGCCTTTATGTTCTGAGGTTTGTCCGAGTCATCACAGTGTGTCTCGCCTGTGCATGCATGCAGTGGTGTGGCCTGTCCTCAGCAGTAACACCAGACATGAAAACTGCTGGGGATGAACCAAGGAGCAAAGAATTCAGTGCCTGCTCTCATTCTCTCAGGTTTACCAGAAATAACCCACGGACTGTAGCCTTCAGTTCAAAGGGGCTTTTTCTTTTTCTTTTTCCTTTTTTTTTTTTTGAGACAGGGTCTTCTCTGTTGCTCACTCACACTGGGGTGCAGTGGTGAGATCGTGGTTCACTGCAAACTTGACCTCCTGGACTCAAGCAACTCTCCCACCTCAGCCTCCTGAGTAGCTGGGACCACAGACACGTGCCACCATGCCCAGCTAATTTTATTTTTATTTTTCGTAGAGATGGGGTCTCCGGCCGGGCACAGTGGCTCACGCCTATAATCCCACGACTTTGGGAGGGTGAAGCTGGAAGATCAATTGAGCCCAGGAGTTTGAGATCAGCCTGGGCTACATAGCAAGATCCCAACTCTTTTTTTTCCCCTGAAAGTCTCGCATTGTTCCCTAGGCTGGTCTCGAACTCCAGGGCTCAAGCGATCCTCCTGCCTCAGCCTCCCAGAGTGCTGGGATGGGAGACATGAGCCACCGCTCCGGGCCCAAAGGGGCCTCTTCACTCGTTTATCTCCCAGTTGCAGTGGCAGCTCCCTCAACAAGTTCCCAGCACAGGCAGATAGAACAGCCCCTGCCCCAGACTCCCTGGTGTGCCTTTAGCCTCAGGGCAACACCTGCCTCTCCTGCCCCACCCAGAGGGAGCCAAAGTCCCACACCTGGCACCTGGGGAGCACTTAGCAGAACCCAAAGCCTGGAGCACACGGCAGCCTTCACAGCCCCCTCCCAGTAGAGGTATCTGAAGACTCCTTCAGAGATGATTAAAAGGGAGGAGGACTCAGGGTAATGGGGTCAAGCCGCTGGGTTGGAGGATCCAGACAGGTGGACAGGCGCACGGGACAGCTGTCCTCCAGGTCCAGCCCTGGGGCAGAACCAGAGGCAGGAGCCAGCACCCAGGCGGAGAAAGCCAGAAAGGCCTCTGGTCTCATTGCCTAGTTCAGCACAGACTAGGTTTGAGCCCCGTCTCAGCAGGTATGGATTGTGTGTGGCTCAAAGAGCTGGGCAGGGCCCCACCTCCTCCCCTTTCAGACTGGGGAACTCCACTGAAGCCGACTCACTGACCACTTAGTGAGCACCTACCGTGTGCAAGACCTCACGCCAGGCACTGGGATGGCGCACCTGCCCCAGAGAGGCGCACAGTTAGTGGGGGAGGGGAGAAGCAACTGGAGGAGGGAGGGAAGAGGGCGGACTCATTCCCCATGGCTGCCACAGCCAATCACTACACCGGGGGCTTAACACAACACAAAGATATTCTCTCACGATTCTGGAGGTCAGAAGTCAAAAATCAAAGTGTGGGCAGGGCCATGCTCCCTCTGGAAGTTCTAGGGGAAGCTTCCTGCCTCTTCTAGCTCCTGGTGGCTCCAGGCTTGCAGAGGCCTCACTCCAATCTCTGCCTCTGCCTTCACGTGGCCGTCTCTCTCCTCTCTCATCTCTCTTGCCTCTCCTCTCTCTTGTCTCTTGTCTCTGTCTCAAATCTCCGTGTGATGCCTGTTAAGGGATTTAGGGGCTGCCCTAAATCCAGGATGATCTTTAATTATATCTATAAAGACCCCTTTTCTACATAAGATCACATTTACAGGTTCTGGGGCACAGACAAATCTTTTGGGAGCCATCATTCAGCCCACTTCACAGGGCGCACAAGGAACCTTCTAGAAGAGGCAGACCAGCAGAGACCAGTCTCTCTCTAGAGGGAAAGACAGGAGCCTTCAGAAAAGTAGAGGAAGGATGTCAGGGCCCGGATGCGGGCATGCAAGGAGGAGGGTGGGTGGACAAGGTCCTAGCTAGAGGGACATGCAGAGCCCCTCTAGCCCTTCCGGAAGTTTGCCCTTGACCACAGGATGCTGAGTGGGTGAGGGGTAGCAAAAAGCTAACATGGAGCTGCTGTTGGAAAAAGGTGAAATTCTCTTCTCAATTTAGGATGAACTGTTCTGATGGGCAAGGAAAGGCTCAAAATTAAGGCATACTCCTGAAGAAAAAAAAAGCTCTAAAAAATATTTCTCCCTTAGTTTCATGACTTAAGAATTTATTCGGCCAGGTGTGGTGGCTCATGCCTGTAATCCCAGCACTTTGGGAGGCCGAGGTGGGCAGATCACCTGAGGTCAGGAGTTTGAGACCAACCTGGCCAGCATGGTGAAACCCCATCTCTACGAAAAACACAAAAATTAGCTGGGCGTGGTGCTGCACGCCTGTAATCCCAGCTACTGAGGAGGCTGAGGCAGGAGAATTGCTTGAACCTGGGAGGCGGAGGTTGCAGTGAGGCGAGATCGCGCCACTGCACTCCAGCCTGGGTGACAGAGTGAGACTCCATTTCAAAAAACAAAACAAAACACACACACACACACACACACACACACACAAATTAGCGGGGCATGGTGGCAGGTGCTCATAATCCCAGCTACTTGGGAGGCTGAGGCAGGAGAATCGCTTGAACCTGGGACGCAGAGATCGTGCCACTGCATTCCTGCCTGGGGGACAGAGGGAGACTCTGCTTCAAAAAAAAAAATGAAAAAAGAAAAAAAAAGGAATTTATTTACATTCAAACAAAAATGGAATGTTGCAGGTGCCTCATCTCTCAGGCTGGGAGGAATCTCGGAGCTGAAAGCAACCCCGGGGCAAGGCCAAGCTTCTCTCGCTCCCAGAAAGTCTCACTGTATTGATGCCACCTGGTCAGCACCGTGCACCGCACACCAGAACTCCCGGGCTCGAGGTGTCTTCTGCCTGAGCCTCCCAAGTACCTAGGACTACAGGTGTGCACACTGCGCCTGGCTAGCTTCTGTTTTTATGCTGTTGGGACACCATGGCCATGGGAAGTTTGACCGCCTGGTCCTTCCTCCTCTTTGGATAGCAACCTGAATTACTGAAATTCCTGCTCCATCCTTCCTCCAGCCTGCAGGGAGCACCTGCAGAGGGAGTGCTGGGGAGTGCAGTTGTCCTGGTCCGTGAGGCAGCTGAGGACCCTGGCAGACTAACCAGTCTCTTTCCATTGCACAGAAAGTTCGGGCTCACTCATTCATTCACTTCTGTGAGATCCTACAGCATGACCTCATGAAAAGATGCTTGAACCCGGCACTGCCTGGGTTCAAATCCTGGCTCAGCTGTTTCCTAGGAGGGTGTGGTAGGCTGTATTTCTCTTCACAAACACTTGGTGACCCCCCCTTGCAAGAGGCTGGTGCATCCCTGCCCCGCTGAACCTCGTGTAGCTGTGTGACTTACCTTGGAAACTCCTCAGAGGGGACAAGCGTCCTGACTAAGGTCACACGGCCTGTAGGCGGGGAGCTGGGGTTCCAACCGTTCCCCTCACACTGTGCTGGCTCCCAGTCCCAGCCCCACCTTCCCAACAGGGATTGAACAGCCATGTCTTTTGCTCCCTCCCAAGCCCTGCCCAGGTGGAGACATTTGTGTACTCAAAGTGATGCCAGCCAAGCCCTAGATTCATAACAGCAGCCCACGAGTGGCGACATTGACAAGCAGGCGTAGAAGGATCAGACGGCTCCATCACTGCCTCGGGGTTAGGCCTGAGCTGTTCATGGCCACAGCCCTTGCTCCAAACGAGGATGGTCCCTCAGGACTGTGCAGAGTTCCCATGGGAATCTAACAGATCACACCACGCTAAGTACCTGGCATGGCTCAGCTCACTTAGTCCTTATAATACATGCATGAGGGAAGTGCTGTGATCTTTAGAGGGGGAAACTGAGGCTCAGAGAGGTGACACTACTGGCCAAGGTTATCTGGCGGGTGAGCCATGGACCCTGGACTCAAACCTGAGCCCAAGGCTGAGCTCTGAGCCATGGCTGTGCTGCCCACTGTCTCTTCCTGAGTCACCTGGTGGTCGCGGCCGTTTCTGGTTCTTTCAAAAAATTCTTTCTCCATCACTCGGACTGTGCACATTTTCTACTTCTTGTTTCTCTCTTTTATGGTTCACTAAGAAATGGGGAACAGAAAGATTTCAACGAGGGCAGCCCATCCTCAGGGCAGGAGCTGCAGGGGAACTTTCCCCCAGCCAGGGCGGCACCCTGGGCCTGGACCCCCTCACCAGCCCCAGATAACCTCTGGGGTATAAACACCTGGCACAGCTGAGAAATAGGGCCAAGTGTGGTGGCTCATGCCTGTAATCCCAGCACTTTGGGAAGCCGAGGTGGGTGGATCACAAGGTCAGGAGTTCGAGACCAGCCTGGCCAACATGGTGAAACCCTGTCTCTACTAAAAACGCAAAAATTAGCTGGGCATGGTGGCAGGCGCCTGTAATCCCAGCTACTGGGGAGGCTGAGGCAGGAGAATCACTGGAACCCAGGAGGCAGAGGTTACACTGGGTCAAGATAGCACCATTGCACTCCAGCCTGGGTAACAGAGCAAGACTCTGTCTCAGGAAAAAAAAAAAAAAAAAAAAAAGCAAAGTTTCTCTGCCTTCAGTGGTCTCATGATCCCTTGGGATCCCCAGCAAAGGCCCAAGCTGCAGTTTTCGAGTTAAAACCAAGCTCCTTGACACACAAACAAGCTGCTTCAAATCCTGGCTCACCGGTGGGCACACATTCCATGGAGCTATGTTCACGCTTTCCTGTTCCTCCCCTCCTTTCCCTGCGTTCTCAGCTCAGGTACCACCTCCTTAGGGAAACCCTCCCCCATACCCCAGCCAGATCCAGGGCCCTCGTGAGTTCTCACGGAACCTGGGCTTTTTTCTCTGAAGGGGACTTATCCTCATCTGGAAACACGCACCCTCTGGTGGGACAAGCTAATTAACATCCATCATCCCTGCTAGACTCAGCCTCCTTGAGGGTGGGGGCTGTATGGGTTTGTTCATGATCAAATCCCCATACCTAGGCCAGTGCTTGGCACATAGTAGGTGCTCAGTAAACCTGTCTGCACTTGCCCTTCAAGATTCCAGTCATGGCTGGGTGCAGTGGCTCACGCCTGTAAGCCCTACACTCTGAGAGGCTGAGGTGGGAGGATCGCTCGAGTCCAGGAGTTTGAGACCAGCCTGGGCAGCATAGGGAGACCTCCTATCTACAAAAAAGACAAAAATTAGCTGGGCATGGTGGTGCACACCTGTAGTCTCAGCTGCTCAGGAGGCTGAGGCAGAAAGATCGATTGAGCCCAGGAGATGGAGACTGCAGTGAGCTGTGATTGTGCCACTGCACTCCAGCCTGGGTGGCAGAGTGAGACCGTGTCTCAAAACTAACAAAATAAAAACAAACAAGATTCCACTCACGAGAGGAACCCACGGAGGGAGAGGGAGGCCTCCCTTCCAGCCCCTCCTGCCCGGGATCGGGTCCACTTCTGCCGCTGTCTGGAAAGGAAAAGCTGGCGTTGGTTGAATCTGGCACTCCAATTTCACTAGTCTGGGATAGAGGCCTCATCTGTATTTTCAAAGCTCCCAGTGATCCCAATTCCCAGCCAGGGATGAGAACACAGGCCTAGGGGCAGATTTGAGAGCTGCTCATTCTTTCTAGTCTGCTTTGGGGCAAGGAGTGGGGTGGGCAGTGAGCCTGGAGGAGGGGTTGGCCGACCAGGAGATTCCAGGAGAGGATGGAAGGCTTGCGGGACGGAGTGCATGAGTGACATGAAGTCATGCACCTACTAAGCCCATGTTCTGAACCGAGCTAAAACCCGTGCACTGGGAACGGACCTAGTTGAGCTCCCTCAGCTCTAGGTATAGGAAAAGACGGAAGCCGATAGAGCTAACAAGACCAGTGGCAGGCGTGAGATAAGAACGCTGCACCCTGACAAGCGCCCTTTGCCTGCGCAATCCTCGCTGCTCCTTAAGCCTTTCTACACGTAGGCGATGTTGTCTGTTTTGCAGATGAGCAAACCGAGGCTGAGAGGTTAACTAAATTGCCTAAAGCCACACAGCTGTGAACAGATGAGCAGAAATTAGAACCCAGACGGGGCTGAGGCTGGGGGTGGTGGTGACCTATGGCCCCCTGCCACCCTGGGCAGCATGATCAGGGCCTTGCCCGTACCTTGTAGGATTCCTTCCTGCCCTGATTTCGGCTTCTGCCCTCTCTCTGCACCCTCCCTGCCCCACACTGAGCTCCTCCAAGCCCCGCTGTCTGTGTCTGAAACTCCTCTGCCCTGATTCTGGGCTCCCACAGGGTCTGGTGTGCTGGAAGTCCAGTTTCTCAGCTGTAGGATAACCTCGGAAAGGATGTCACAGCCAACGAGGAAGATGCTTTCTCTTGGCTTTTCCTAAAAAGGCAGACGGGAGTTCTGGCCACTCAAAAAGAATCACTACCTGTGGTCCCATCGCTATCCCAAATGTGTGGCCTCCCCGCTCCCCTCACAAGCCACAGCACCAGAGGCCTCGAGAGATTTAGTTCAAATCCCAGCTCTGGCCGGGTGTGGCGGCTCATGCCTGTAATCCCAACAGTTTGGGAGGCCAAGACGGGCAGATCACATGAGGTCAGGAGTTCGAGACCAGCCTGGCCAACATGGCGAAACTCCATCTCTACTAAAAATACAGTAATTAGCCAGGCATGGTGACAGGTACCTGTAATCCCAGCTACTATGGAGGCTGAAGCAGGAGAATCTCTTGAATCTGGGAGATGGAGGTTGCAGTGACCTGAGATCTCCCCACTGCACTCCAGCCTGGGCCACAGAGTGAGACTCTGTCACCAGGAAAAAAAAAAAAAAAAAAAAATCCCAGCTCTGCCACTTTCTATCTGGGTGACCTCGGGTGAATGAGTCCCTCTGAGCCTCAGTTTTCAGGAAATGGGGACAAAAGCAGCACCTATTTCTTATGGTTGCTAAGAATTAAATAAGCTATTGAACGTGAATGTGCCCGGCCCCAGCAGCTCCGCAAACACCTGTTAAATCTGAAGGTGATGATGACTGCCTTTGTTTTTACAGCAAAAAAAAAAAAAAAAAAAGAACTTTGTAGGACAAATCAGAAACCAATCTGTTTTCTGAAAAACAAAAAAAACATTTATTTCTGTAAACTGTCTGAGTGCAGAGATGTTCTTTACAATCCCAACACAGTACAGATTTCTTCCCCAAAACGAAATGAGCAAAGGAAAAAAAGAAAAAGAGCTATATCAAATGTGCTCATGAAGAACCAAGCCAACCTCATCTTTCTTTAAAAACAAAACAAAAGGATCCTTTTGAATGTGTGGTGCAGGCATAGGATTGAAGCCGCAGGCTTTTGGGGTGCTGTGAGCCCAGGGCTTTGCTCAGCTCACAGCTAGCGCAGCGGGCGGAGCAACCCTTTGGCCCGAGCCATCCTCGCAGCTTGCACAGAAGCTTCCTGAATCTAAGGGATCCATTCCCAGCTCTCCTTAAATTCCCAGTCCCCACCCTGGGCCTCTCTCCCTAATGATCTCGTCGCTTTGGGAGCCCCTGAAGTGAACCCTGAAATACTCCCTCCGTCAACTCTGGGCTCAGACCTTTGCCCTTCTCAGCGTCACAAGGAAATTTCGGTCAAGAGGGCAGGAACAGGTGGTTTCAGACCGTGCAGCAAAGCCACTGCCAGGCAAGTTTTAAGGCAAATGTTATCTCTTCTTATTCAGTTTGAGCCAGACCTAACCTTCTCACCACCGAGCAATCCTGCCTCTGCCGGAAATGCATCTTAGGCAACTCTGGATGGAGGTTGGATGAGGGAGCCCGGGGCAGATACCAAGAGGTCTGGGCCTGAGTAGGGAATGGACGTGTGTGCTTATGAAGGCTGCAGGCACCGGGCACAGCTCCTGGCCCAGCTGCCCCTCAGCGGTACACAGGAAGCAGGGCCCAAGAAAACTGAGATGGCAAAACAGGCCCGGGCTCTGGAAAGCAACGTGAGGTCATGCAGATCTGACTAGGCAGACCTCGTCGCGTGGAAGAGAAATGCCAGGAAAAGGGGTCACTGCAGGAGGCACCTCGGATCTGATGGCAGGCAGGACCTTGCATCAAAATGATTTTTCTTTAGAACAAAAAAGCGGGGGAGAAAAGAAAAAGAAGATCAAAGAAAGAGGTTCCGTGAGCGTCATGAGATAGGGCACAGCAGGGTTCTAAGGGAAGCAGGAAGGTAGGGGCTGCGGACACAGGGTGGCGGGCGCTGCCTCTCATGGCTTCTTTTCTCCCTGGTGGGCTGGTGGGCTAGTAGCTGAGGCCGGCGGTCCTCTCCCCCGGGGAGCAGGCAGATGACTTTGGCAGGGGCGGTGTGGGGTGGGCTGGGGTTACTCCGTCTGGGCGTCGTAATTGGCTCCCCCCGCCTTCTTCAGCTCGCTCTTGATGAAATCTTCCTCCAGCTCCTTCCGATCACTGATCACAAACTCCTTAGCGAAATTCTGCAAGAACAAGGGAAACCAGTGTTCCTATTAAGAAGGAAGGGACAGGATGTGAGGGTGGCTCAGGCAACACACTGAGAAGCAAAGCACTGAAAACCCTGCCGAGAGATGGAAATGGAAATTCGGCAGCAGACTCATCTGGCAGAAAAAAACCTGACTGGGGAGGAGGGAGTGGGGCCGATCTGATGCTGCATCTTCCCATGTCCGTGGGGATGGCCCAAGGAAGCCAGGACTTGAATTTTGGCTGTGTTACCTTGGCCAAGTCCCTTCAATTCTCTGTGCCTCAACTTTCTCATCTGTAAAAAACTATCTTGTCAGGAGAATAATAGGTTACGAGGTTGGAAAGGCACACGGGTGTGCTGGTAAATGTTTAACACCAGGCACTCCAAAAGAAAAGAAAAAGACAAAAGCTCAGATTGGTCTTTTGCCCATTTCCATGATGTAAATAGTCCCACAGTGGCTGATGTCAAGCTATCAAAGTGATGTCATCATACGTGGAGGTGGAAGGAGACAGGCGTAATTGGCTCTCACCAGCTGGGACAAGCAAGCTTCAGCCACCAATGTTCCTAATCATGCAGGAGCCTCCAGTCCTGGGTCTGCCATGGGCTCTCCACCCGCACTGAGTTACACGAGGGTAGAGGCTCTGCCTTCATTCAACAAATAGCATGCCAAGCTGTGGGGCTACAGGGCTGAGCAAAATGGATGCAGTCACTCTTTCCTCTTGGAATACACAGGTTTCACCCATAGAACCCGCAGGCACCCATGGTGCACTCAGTAAACGCTTGTGGCATGAATGAGGGAAGCAGGTGACCTGGCTTATCAGACAGCCCTAAGCCATGATGATACTCAGTTACTGCCATATGTGGATCATAAGACTTTAACAAACAAAATTTCAGGATGATGACGGACAGCTTGACAAAAAAAGCTATCAAAACTACAAATAACAAGTCTAAAGGTAAGAAAATCATCCACATTAAAAAAAAAAAAAGCCCATAAGGAAATAACATAAACAATGACTATCATATTCTTTTCTTCTTGAGAGAAAAGCCTGTTGCCCAGGCTGGAGTGCAGTGGCGCAATCTCGGCTCACTGCAACCTCTGCCCCGAGGGTTCAAGCCATTCTCATGTCTCAGCCTCCCATGTAGCTGGAACTACAGGCGCCCGCCGCCATACCCGGCTAATTTTTGTATTTTTAGTAGAAGCAGGGTTTCGCCATGGTGGCCAGGCTGGTCTCAAACTCCTGGCCTTAAGTGATCCGCCCAGCTTGGCCTCCCAAGGTGTTGGCATTACAGGCGTGAGCCACCATGCTCAGCCAACCACAATTATTAAGCACTCATGTGTACCAGCACAGTGCCACAGTACTGAGAATGACACACAGTAGGAAACATGAATCATGGAAGGTGGAAGCAACCTCTGTGTCCATCAACAGAGGAGTGGATTATTGAAACACGGTCCTTCCACACAATGGAATATTCCTCAGCCACAGAGAGGAATGAAGTGCTCCCACACACAACTACATGGATGAACCTGGAAAACAGGATGCTGAGCGAAAGAAGCCAGGCATGAAGACCATATATTGTCAGCTGCCATTGGTATACATGTCTAAAAAAGGCAAACCCATACAGACAGAAAGCAGACTCGTGGTTACGCGGAGCTGGAGATGGGAACAGGAAATGACAGAGACGTTCTAAAATTGGGATTGTGGTGATAGGTGCACAAGTCTGCAAATTCACGAAAAAGTACTGAACAAGTACACTTAGGATGACTTGATTTTGTGGTACATACATTATACCTCAATCAAGTTCTTTTTGAAAAGGCCCGTACGCTGATCAACATTATTTCCATTTTAAAGGTGAGAAAACAAAGGCTGGAGATTACAGTGCTTGTCCAAAGTCAGACAACCAGAAGGTCCAGTTGACGCCAAAGCTGGCATCTTGAAACAGCCACCACCTCCTTTTGGGGTGATGAAAAAGTTTGGGAACCAGACAGAGGTAGGGCTTGTACAAAACGGTGAATGTTCTGAAAGCCACTGAATTGTACACTTTAAAATGGTTCAGGCCAGGCACGGTGGCTCAAGCCTGTCATCCCAAGCACTTTGCAGGCCGAGGCAGGCAGATCACCTGAGGTAAGGAGTTTGAGACCAGCCTGGCCAACATGGTGAAACCCCATCTCTACTAAAAATACAAAAATTAGCCGGGCATGGTGGCGCATGCCTGTAATCCCAGCTACTCGGGAGGCTGAGGCAGTAGAATCGCTTGAGCCCAGGAGACGGAGCTTGCAGTGAGCCAAGATCGCACCACTGCACTCCATCCCAGGCGTCAGGGTGAGATCCCTCTCAAAATAAATAAATAAACATAAAAATAAAAAGGTTCATTTTATGTTACATGAATTCCACCACAATTAAAAAACAAAAAACAAAAAAGTCGCCATATCGCCAAGAATGATGAGCCCAGGAGCATCCTCAAGGTCAAGCTTTACAATAAAAAGACAATGCATTTGGCACGCAAAGCCACCGACGACACTAACAAAGTGGAGAACGGGAGGTTAATTTTTATCAAGCAGCTGATGTGTGCCAGGAACAGCCTCACTCATGTTCTCATTCAGCCCTCTCAGTATATTAGCTTTATTTTATTTTACTTTTTGAAGATAAGACTCATGGGCTGGGCTTGAAGAGATTTGCCCAGAATGACAAAACAACCTTTATATCCTTTCTGTTCCCACCCCACTATAGCATGTTACTAAGTGTATGTGATCAGTGCAATGAAAGAACACAAGTTGGATGTAAGAGCCAGAAAGGAGAATTGAGAATTAATGTATTTCTCAACCCTGAGCCCCACGGCTTGAGGGAGGGGCAGAGAGCTTTCAGAAGGAGGAAGCCAACAGCTCAAGATGCTTATAGAAGAAAGTCCAAAGTTCCTCTGCTTTGTGATAGCTATATATGGCAATTACAGAAATAAGAACACTTGAAGTTCAAGTAGGTTAGCTATTAGAAGATTTAGATTAAGAATAATAGGTTTGAGAGCCATGGATGGTGGTTCACGCCTGTAATCCCAGCACTTTGGGAGGCTGAGGTGAGTAGATCATGAGGTCAGGAGATCGAGACCAGCCTGGCCAACATGGTGAACCCCTGTCTCTACTAAAAATACAAAAATTAGCTGGGCATAGTGGCACGCGCCTGTAATCCCAGCTACTCGGGAGGCTGAGGCAGGAGAATAGCTTGAACCTGGGAGGCAGAGATGGCAGTGAGCCGAGATGGCGCCACTCCACTCCAGCCTGGCAACAGAGTGAGACTCCATCTCAAAAAAAGAAAAATAAGTTTGATAAGGTCTAAGAAATCTCAAATGAAAGATACATGGAGCTAGGCACAGGCCAACCTAAAACCACAAGTACTTAGGAAATCAAATTAGAATGAAACAAAAAGAAGCAAAACAGACAGCAGATCTAGTAAAACATAACAATAAATGTAAATGAACAAAATTACCTTTAAAAATGCTATGTTTCAAACTATAAAAAAAAACCCTCAAACCTTGTACTACATACCAGAGACATATTTAAAATCAAAAGATTAGCAGAAAAATGATTCCAAGTTATACAAACAAAAGTATATACAAAAGCAACCATATGATCTCTGAAAACGTTTAAAGCAAACTGAATCTCACAAGATAAACAGGGTCATCCTGCAACTTGATAACCCTCCTGGCTCAGCTGATGTTCTTTCCTCTCTGCTCAGTAGAAAGTAGAATGGAAGGTTATTTTCCCTGTAGAAGGGCTGTTTTTATTGTCAGTACTTGGAGAGGTCTCAAAAGACAAGTCGTCCAGCAATCCGATTACTGCCAAAAAGCAAAGGGTTAGAAAGCAAGGGTCTTAACACATTGAACTGGCTCACACCTAAAAGTCCTGTATTCATATTTCAATTCCAATTTATCCTCGGGAACACAGAGAGTTAGAATGTGCAAAATTGAATCTTCCCTCATTCCTTACTGCTTTTTTTTTTTCCTTTTTTTGCCTCTTCCAATGACCAAGAAAGACAAAACTTTAAACATTTCTGAAGCTACAGTGACCATGGCCATCCTCTAGGCCCCTTTAGAATAGACTCCAGTTTCTCTGTTCGGAAGAATCCTGACATACTGCCTCCAGGGGTGAGCTGAAGACCTTGTATTCAGACATGAGCCTGTTGGCTCCCTTCACCTTCAGTCTGGCTGACAGCTGGTGCATTTGGCTCTGCTCCCCTCCCCACACAAGAGCCCCCGCCGCGTGACTGCCAAGGTGTACAGCCTGGGACTCGACGCAGCCCATGCTGGTGCAAAGCTGAGCAGAGAGAAGGGATGGATGGAGGACACTGGAGGTCCGGGCTCCCTCTGGGCCTTAGTATCACCATGGCCTCATAGACAGCAGGGCTGGTGGTCCTTAGAGGTCATCTCTTGCCCCTCAATTCAGAAGGGGAAACTGAGGCTCGGCAAGTGACACCATTAGGCTGGTTAAGCGGCAGTCATCCCCCAGCCCACTGCTCTCCACCCTTACACGTGGGTCCGCTCATCTCTCCCCCCTGCCCATCAGCTTCCCTCCCCTCTTTGTGTCTCCTCCTCGTGCTGCTCCTGTGTCTTGTCCACCCCTGCCCCATTCTTTGAGCCTGGCAGTGACTCCTAGCACCTTCCAAATAAAGTGTCTGCATCTCAATCCAGTCATCCCCCTGGGACCGGCTCCCTGCTGTCACCTCACCGGCAGACTGGTCATGCACGGGCCCATTGCCTGGACATCACGTGGACACATGGGTGAGACGGGCCTGTGACCAACAGTGGTCAGTTCCCTTGGAGCCAGAGCTGGACCCCAGCCTGCTCCTGAGTGGACACCGAGCTGCTCCCACCTTCTATAGGGCCAGCACCAACTCTGCAGGGGCCCAGGAGGTCAGGCCGCATGGAGCGGGTACTAGCAGGCGTCCATCCTACACGGGGTGCTCCCAAGCCCCCAGAGGCTTACAAAGGTGAGCCAGCACCTTCCATTCAGGGCATGGACTGCACAGAATGTCCCCAAAATGTCTGACCTGAGCCTCAGCCTAAAAACCAACTGAAACGACCTCCACACCTCTCCACCTCCATGCCTTCCAGCGGCTCCCGCGAGATGAGGGAGTTGCAAGCACCACTGGGGAGTGGGCTTCATTGCATGTCTTCAAAATGAGGCAGAAGCTGAGCAAACACGGCTCTGGGCAGACGGACTCTGACTTGGGAGCAACGCCTGAGACTGGAGGGAGCCTGCATGGAGCAGCTGAAGTCTGCCTTGCACCTGAGGCTGGAAACCACAGGGAACATATGTATGCAAAGCGTGGCCACCCCTACACCACACACACCTCCTCAAGACACAGCACTTGCCAGCACCCACAGGCCACCAACACCCACAGGGGCAGGGGCAGGTGGCAAGACTCAGGAGGCAAGTCCTTCATCAGAAGGAGACTTCCAGGGCCTAGAGCAATGCGGACATATACAGAATTTTAAATTTTCTTTTTTTGAAACACAGTCTCACTCTGTCACCCAAGCTGGCGTGCAGTGGTGCCATCTCGGCTCACTGCAGGCTCAACCTCCTAGGTTCAAGCGAAGCGATCCTCCCACCTCTGTCTTCCTAGTAGCTAGAACTACAGGCACAAGCCACCACGTTCAGCTGATTTTTGTATTTTTCTGTAGAGACGTGGTTTCGTCATGTTGCCCAGGCTGGTCTCCAACTCCTGGGCTCAAGCGATCCACCCATCTTGGCCTCCCAAAGGCCAGAATTTTGAATTTTCTTTCTTTCCTTTTTTTTTTTTTTTAGACAGGTCTCACTCTGTCACCCATGCTGCCAGGCTGGAGTGCACTGGTGCAATCTCAGCTCACTGCAACCTCCACCTCCGGTGCTCTAGCAGTCCTACCACCTCAACCCCCGAAGTAGCTGGGACTACAGGTACACACCACCATGCCCAACTAATTTTTTTTTTTTTTGGTAGATAATGGGGTTTTACCATGTTCCCCAGGCTGGTCTCGAACTCCTGAGCTGACGTGATCCACTGACCTCGGCCTCCCAAAGTGCTAGAATTACAGGCGTGAGCCACTGTGCCTGGCCGGGAATTTTCAATTTGCTACTAGCCACATTGAAAAATGTAAAAAAGAAACCAGTGCCATTTATTTTAATAGTATTTTATCTAATCCAGTATATGCAAAATATTGTCATTTCCACAATGTAATCGATGCTAAAAGTTACTGACAAGGTCCTTTACATTCATTTCTTTTGAACCCAGCCTTAGAAACGCTGTGTGCCCACCAGGTATACGGCACGCGGTGATATGGCTGGGTGTGCTTTCAGGCGCTCAGTGGCCACATGTGGCCGGCAACAGCGCAGGTCTAGACAGAACATGAAAGAGTCTGAAAGAATAATGTGATCAGGCAAAGAGAATCATGAATTGCAGAGCATTAGAGCCCATCTGAGGGGGGTAGACAGCTGCGCCATGTCCAGATCCGGGTGGTGGCTTCAAAGGTATGCACCATGAACGTTCAAAATATACAAAACTTGGGCCAGATGCAGTGGCTCATGCCCAGCACTTTGGGAGGCCGAGGTGAGTGGATCACCTGAGGTCAGCAGTTCAAGACCAGCCTGGCCAACATGGTGAAATCTCATCCCTACTAAAAATACAAAAAATTAGCTGGGTGTGAGAGGCGGGAGAATCGCTTGAACCGGGGAGGCGGAAGTTGCAGTGAGCTGAGATCGCACCATTGCACTCCAGCCTGGGCGACAAGAGCGAAACTCTGTCTCAAAAAAAAAAAAAAAAAGAAATATATATATATATATATATATACGTATACACACACGCACACACACACTCATCGAGTAGTATTCCTAAGATCTGTGCATTTTACTCTATGTAAATTGTGTTTCAGTTAAACAAAATAGTGAAGGGAGGTGGGGCGCAGTGGCTCATGCCAGTAATCCCAAGCACTTTGGGAGGGCAAGGAAGGAGGATCGCTTGAGCCCTGGAGTTCAAGACCAGCCTGGGGAACATAGTGGGACCCTGTCTCTACTACTACTACTACTACTACTACTACTACTACTAATAATAATAATAATAATAATAATAATAGTAATAAATAGCCAACACTGGTGGTGTGCGCCTGTTGTCCCAGCTACTTGGGAGGCTGAGGCAGGAAGATCACTCGAGCCTGGGAGGTCGAGGCTGCCGTGAGCCACGATCGCACCACTGCACTCCACCCTTGAGACCTGCCATTCACCTCTTCGTTACGTAGAGGACCAGCAGCAACTCAGAGACGGGACACAATTCATCCCAGGGGACACAGCAACTTCCCGGCAGGGCCCTGGGGATGCGTTGCTGCTGCCAGCCCCGCTTTCTCCGCACATCCCGCCTCCAGGGGCTGCTCTAGACTGCCAAGCCCTCGAGGCAGCTGCCACAACCTGCCAGAGACTGCACAGCAACGTGTGTCAGTCTGGGGGCACTGTCACCTGCGGCTGAAGAAAGCTCTGTTTTGTCTAGGAACTCGGTGTCGCTCTCTCATAGCTGCCAGACGGGGGACTTCTCTTTTCTTGCCAAAGCAGGATTTTTTTCCAAGGGCCTCATCCAACTAAGTCTCACTCCTAGCAGCTGAAGCTGCTTGAATGGTTTAGAATTATGCAACCAGCAAGAGAAGACAAGTTTTTTTGTTTTTGTTTTTTTGAGACGGACTCTCACTCTGCTGCCCAGGCTGGAGTGCAATGGTGCGATCGGCTCACTGCAACCTCTGCCTCACGGGTTCAAGTGATTCTCCTGGCTCTACCTCCTGAGTAGCTGGGATTACAGGCAACCACCACCACGCATGGCTAATTTTTGTATTTTTAGTAGAGACGGGGTTTCACCATGTTGGCCAGGCTGGTCATAAATGAAGACAAGTTTTGTCCCTGCGACCTTTCTCAAGTGCTTATAGATTCATGCCTCAAAGATGCAAAACAAATATACAACGAAACTTGTCTCCACCTTTCCGAGGAGGGTAATATAGCAGAGGGTGCGGGTTAGGTACAGGGACTCTGTAGAGAGTCCCGCCGTCTATTTGCAAGGCTGGATTTTAAAGTGCATGTTCTCCTATCTTGGTTTTAAATCATCCTTTTCTCATTTATTTATTTATCTATCTTTTGAGATGAAGTTTTTGTTCTTGTCACCTAAGCTGGAGTGCAGTGGCACAATCTCAGCTCACTGCAATCTCCACCTCTTGAGTTCAAGCGATTCTCCTGCCTCAGCCACTCGAGTAGCTGGAATTACAGGCGCCCACCATCACACCTGGCTAATTTTTGTATTTTTAGTAGAGACGGGGTTTCACCATGTTGGCTAGGCTGGTCTTGAACTCCTGATCTTAGGTGATCCACTCACCTCTGTCTCCCAAAGTGCTGGGATTACAGGCATGAGTCACCAGGCCCAGCCCATCCTTTTCATTTTTATTTTTATTTATTTTCATTTTTTGAGACAGAGTCTCACTCTGTCGCCCAGACTGGAGTGCAGTGGTGCGATCTCAGCTCACCACAACCTCTACTTCCGGGTTCAAGCAATTCTCCTGCCTCAGCCTCTGAAGTAGCTGGGATTACAGGTACGTAACACCACGGCCGGCTCATTTTTGTATTTTTATTAGAGACAGGGTTTCATCATCTTGGCCAGACTGGTCTCGAACTCCTGGCCTCAAGTGATCTCCCCACCTCGGCCTCCCAAAGTGCTGGGATCACAGGCATGAGCCACCACACCCCACCCCTTTTTGTTTTTTAATGGCTCCCAACTGCCCGGGTTTAAACCCCAGCATGCTGGGAGTAGGTCCGGGCCAAATACAAACAGGCACCATTGTCCACAGGCATCTCCAGTGGCCTGAGCCTCCCTGGGGACTCAACCTCCCTGAGCCTGAGTCTCCTCATCTGCAAATGGGGACAATAGCAGCTTCACATCCTAGGGCTGCTGTGAGGGTCGTATGACCATAAAAGAGGCTTACACACTTGATGAGAATGCCTGGTAGAAGGCGGAGTGCTCAACAGTCAGAGAGAATGTTTTACAGGACTGTGGGTTCACCTTCATTCTCAGGATCGTTAGGGGAATTTGATATTTAATGAAGTTCCCTCAGCCACTCAGAGTGAAGACACAAGCAGTAGCTGGTTCCTCTTCTCATTCCTAACGTTTATTTTTTAACGAAGGGAAGTCCCAGGAATTCCTTGGAATAACCAAGTCAGTGAAACTGGCAGAGAGAAGACGACAAATCCGGCTGCAAACCCCAAAGCCAGGCCCAGGGTTAGCTTCGGGAAAAAGGAGGCCTGTCAGGGTACAAGTGTAGGGTCTGCTACTCAGGAGCGTTTGGGCTTTGAGGATATTCCTAACCAATGCAGAGAGTGTGGGTGCAGGGGAAGCTCTGCGGAGAAAACATGAGCGGGGATTCTTGGGCAGTTCCATTTGTGAAGTCAGGAATGCATATTTCTATGAAGTGGGGCCCAGGAGAGGAACTGATCTTCAATGTATTGAAAGACAATGAAAGTGACACAATTTGTTCTTCCCACGAACACACATTAGTAAACACCTGTCATATGCCATACACTCTCCTAGGCTCTGGGAAGTCAAAATTCTGGTACTTACTGGTCTCTCTGACAGACTGAGAATAGAAAAATAGAAGCAGCGGGCTCTAAAATGCCTGGAAGGCAATATTTAATGGCTCTGGGCCCTGGTTTCCACCTCTGTGAAAGAATAAGACTGGACAACAGGGTCCCCCAGCCTTTCCCCACCAGTCATCCAGGAATCCTACACCTAAGCCTCCAGGGCGCATAGACACGGGATGAAGTTCCACCAGGGACACCAGATCCTAGGGCAATGGGGAAACCTGGCATGGAAAAGTCAGCTTTGGGATCACAGCATGGCTCTAACAACGAAGGATGCATACTGGCTTCAGGTCCATCCCAAATCCCCATAACAAGGTGTAGGGACTAGAATCTCCCCTCCCGCAGGCATAAGATGGGGCCGGGGATAGACAAGACGTGTGCTGGACACATGAATGTGTCTTTTCCACAAGTGGGTGACGATGAATAAACCAAAGACCGTGAACTGCTAAAGAAAAGCAGCCACAGTCCCCAGCACCCTGCATCCTGCTAGGAGACAAGGCACTCTCCAAGGAACAGGAGCCAAATGAAAATGCACAGCTATGAAACCCACTGGGCACCCGCTGCCAACCCCACCTAGGCCCCTACACCTCCCTCCCACAACTATTCAAAGTGCTTGAAAGACCGAGGTTTTAAAAATTCCACCAGCAAGGTATGATTTACTCAAAAGGAATGGGTTCTTTTTTGTTTGTTTGTTTTGGTTTTGGTTTTGGTTTTTTGAGACAGAGTCTTGCTCCATTGCCCAGTCTGGAGTACAGTGGTACCATCTTGGCTCACTGCAACCTCCACCTCCTAGGTTCAAGCGATTGCCCTGCCACAGTCTCCCAAGTAGCTAGGACTACAGGCATGTGCCACCACACCCAGCTAATTTTTGTATTTTTAGTAGAGACAGAGTTTCACCATGTTGGCCAGGCTGGTCTTGACCTCCTGACCTCAGGTGATCCGCCTGCCTCGGTCTCCCAAAGTGCTGGGATTACAGGCGTGAGCCACCACGCCCGGCCGGAACAGATTCTTATAATAGGCATGAGTCATTATAGATAAAGGGAAAAACTAATAGATCAAAATGGCACAGGCTAGGGTTTGACAGATTCAGGAACAAAGGCACCCTCGTAGCTCAGGAGTGACGTGACCCTGCTATACTGGGAGACAACAAAAGCCAAGCCAGAGGCACATGGCTGTATTTCAGGTGGACACACGGTAACCATCTAATGAAGATGGAAGGCATGGCGTCCTAGAAGCACACTGTGACACCCTAGAAGCACGCTGTGAGTGTTTTGGCCAAAACCAAATAGGGGCGGCTGTTCCTATGCCTGGATCTGTGACCCCAACAGGGCCCCCGGCCTCTTCAGCATTTGGGCAACTGCCTGGAGTCTAAGGCTGGGCTTTCCTGACCACAGAGATTTACAGAAGCCCCAAACGCACCTTGCCTAATTTCTAACTACGGCTTCATCTAGACCAGGCATGTAAAGCATGCGGGAAATGTACCCTCCTCTCTCCAGTGTCCACAGCAGACATCGCAAATTAATCATGGCACTTTCCCCACCGAGTCCAGGCTTAACCTCAGAATCCCCCTTAACCCGGAGCTCCAAATAGCCCAGGCTTATTGATCAGTTGACAAGCCAGAGATTAAATCCAGGTTCAGATCTTCAACTTCTGCCCCATCAAAACTGTGCCCAGCATTTCTTATTCCTCAGCCACATCCACATTTGGGGATTTTTCCCAAAGAAATAACAGAATTTTAAAAAAATAACAACGTACATACTCAAAGATGTTCACTACCAGTAAATACCAGGCTGTTTCCATTTTTCAGCAAAAGTTGGATAAATAAATAAATACTATCTATGTAACACTTCATATACGCCAGGCACTTATTATACATGGTATCTTATTGAATTTTCACAATTCCATGAGTGAGATATTATCATACACATTTTTCAGATGAGAAAATTGAGGACAAGGGAAGTGAAGTAGCCAGCAGATCACAGGATTCACTCCACGCCAGGGAACTCACCGGGTGGAGGAACAGACGCACACAGGCATGCATGCACACAAACACAGATATGCACACACCAACACACACACACGCAGGCATATACACACACAGGCATGCACCCACACAGGTGCATGCACACACACACAGGAATGTACCCACACAGGTGCACACACACACACACAGGCATGCACACACCCTCTCACACACATACATGCATATGTACATACAGGCATGCACAGACATACACACACAGACACACAGGGATGCGTCCACACAAATGTATACACACATAGGTGCATAGAAACACAGGTATGCACACACACATGCACATGCAGGCATGCATACACAGACAGACACATGCACACAGATGCATGCATACATACACACAGATACATGCATGCACACACAGGTGCACACACAGGTATGCACACACATGCACATCCAAGCATGCATACACACATATACACATGCATGCACACCCATCCATACTCATACACAGCAGTGCACACACATACACATATA
Organism: Symphalangus syndactylus; assembly: GCF_028878055.3. Lineage (NCBI taxonomy): Eukaryota > Metazoa > Chordata > Mammalia > Primates > Hylobatidae > Symphalangus > Symphalangus syndactylus. The sequence continues at coordinate 129,998,276 of NC_072433.2, forward strand.
TACACACAGGCACACACACATCCACTCCCACATACAGGCATGCACACACACCACCATACAGAGGTGGGCACACAAACAAAATGGGTATCACAGACTTACATATGTTGTACTACATCCACTTACAAAATAATATTTGGCCATTACAATAATAAAAACAGGCCGGGCACAGTGGCTCATGCCTGTAATCCCAGCACTTCGGGAGGCCCAGGCAGGCGGATCACCTGAGGTCAGGAATTTGCGACCAGTCTGGCCAACATGGCATCTCTATTAAAAACACCAAATTGGCTGGGTATGTTGGCATACACCTGTAGTCCCAGCTACTAGGGAAGCTGAGGCAGGAGAATCACTTGAACCAGGAGGCAGAGGTTGCCATGAGCTGAGATCGTGCCACTGCACTCCAGCCTGGGAGATAAGAGCAAAATGCCATCTAAAAAAAAAATTATAAAAACAAAAAGTATTTATGAAATGTCAAGAGAAAGGACACAGGCTGTATCTCTGCTCTGCTAAAGGCTGTGGCAAGAGCTCCACAGGAAGGGGCAGACCCCTCTGTGTGAGGTAGGGGGTAGTGGCTGATCACTTAGTTCCTGTATTTTGTCAGAACCCTTTCGGCAAACCACAGCGACTTGGAATAGAACCACCATGGGGCGAAGACTAAGCGTGTGTGCTTGTTTCATAAGGGAATCTCACAAGGCAAGATGTCCGGGAACACAGAATAACAAGAGGTGGACAAAAGCGTGCAGGGGTCCAGGGAAGGGGAAGAGAAGACGGGGAGGAAAGACACTCGTACATGGGGCAAGATTTAGAGTGCAGTGAGCCTTCGGCCTTTCATAAAGGCTGGGAAACACGCACTTCACACACAAAGAGCTCTCCAGATTCATTTCTTCAGGTTAAGACCAGTACACGTTCGAATGCTGCATCCTCACGGCACAGCGACTGTACACCGTGCTAGCGACTGTGTCGGGAATCACTGCACCAGAGCGTCCGGATGCCAGCTGCCGGCAGGTGCCTGGGGCAGGTACCAGGCTAGGGCAGGCTGGCCAAGGGCTGGCACTGGTCTGGAGTTTGGTGGAGGGCAGCCAGGTCACAGCCTGCTGTGCAGAATTCTTTGCTTATTAAGGTGGCTTCATTTACATGCCAGGCCCAAACCTAGGGTGCAGGGATCTCCCTCTTTCTCCTAGGAGACTGTTTTTTCCTCTAAGACTTTGTTTTTGAGATAAGGTCTTGCTCTCTTGCCCACACTGGAGTGCCAGTGCATCCTCACAGTGGTGTGATCATAGCTCACTGCATCCTTGACCTCCTGGGCTCAGCCTCCCGAGTAGCTTGGACTATAGGTACATACCACCATGCTCGGCTAATTTTTTTATATTTTTTTGTAGAGGCAGGGTCTCACTATATTGCCCAGGCTGGTCTGGAACTCCTGGGCTCAAGCAATCCTCCCACTTCAGTTCCCCTAAGGGCTTTTAACCTCTTTAGTGAAACATCCACAAAGCAGACCCACTGCTCTTGAGTTTCAGATCCTCCCAGGGCTCCTCACTGCCCTCCCATTATAAAAGCCCCACATTTAAAGTGGCCTCCAGTCCCCCACCATCTGGCTTCTGCCTGAACACTCACCTTGGCTCAAGAACTAGTCCTCTCTAAGCCTCAGTTTCCTCATCTGTATATTGGGGTCAGTACAGCCCCCAGCTCATGGATGAATAAGCCTGGCCCTCCATATACGATACCTGATCCCACCATTCACAGGCTGCATCGGAGCTTTTATTTTTCAATTGTGCAATTTGTATTTTAAAAATATATAACATGAGGCCGGGCGCAGTGGCTCACACCTGTAATGCCAGCACTTTGGAAGGCTGAGGTGGGCAGATCACCTGAGGTCAGTTTGAGACCAGCCTGGCCAACATGGTGAAACCCCATCTCTACTAAAAATACAAAAATTAGGCTGGGCATGGTGGCAGGCACCTGTGGTCCCAGCTACTTGAGAGGCTGAGGCAGGAGAATCGCTTGAACCCAGGAGGCGGAGGTTGCAGTGAGCCAAGATGTCGCCACTGCACTCCAGCCTGGGCGACAGAGTGCGATTCCATCTAAAAATAAACAAACAAACAAATATATACATATGTATATATGTATGACATGAGCAACAAGAAACGCCCCCGGCCTGAGCCCAGGCCCAGGTGAAATGCATCAGGCCAAAAAGGCCCTTCTGGTTATGCAAATACAGAGTCCTTCCATGAACCACTGGCTTAAGGAAGCGTAAACACTCGACATAGAAATAAACAGCTGAAACCCTTTGAAGGCAACGAACAGTCTATGGATGGTCCACAGAGTGCTAAGTGGTAACTCATGCTTTGCAAGGGGGAACCGCAGCCTTGTAAATCTCATCCCATGGAGGGGTGTAGGTTCTCCTGGCTGCCCCAGTCAGTTCTCACTCCTGCTTTCTCTAATTTTTGTTGTTGTTGTTGAGATGGAGTCTCGCTCTGTCGCCCAGGCTGCAGCGCAGGTGGCACAATCTCGGCTCACTCCAACCTCTTCCTCCTGGGTTCTAGCAATTCTCCTGCCTCAGCCTCCTGAGTAGCTGGGATTACAGGCGTGTGCCACTATGCCCAGCCTAATTTTTGTATTTTCAGTAGAGACGAGGTTTCACCATGTTGGCCTGGCTGGTCTCGAACTCCTGACCTCGGGTGATCCACCCGCCTCGGCCTCCCAAAGTGCTGGGATTACAGGCATGAGCCACTGCACTCAGCCTCCTGCTTTCTATTGAAACAGAAGCAGAGATGTGGAAATTTCAACCTAGCCCCAAGTCCCCTGAGTGTAATTAGCTTCCACAATTTAATTTAATGCAGAGAACAGTTACTGAGCATTTATAAGCTTCTGTCCTGGTAATACACAAAAAGCCTACATGAGCAGATTCATTTCTTCATTTTTTTTTTTTTTTTTTTTTTTTTTGAGAAGGAGTCTTGCCCTATTGCCCTGGCTGGAGTGCAGTAGTGCAATCTCGGCTCACTGCAACCTCTGGCTCCTGGGTTCAAGCGATTCTCATGCCTCAGCCTCCCGAGTAGCTGGTAGCTGGCATTACAGGCACATGCCACCATACCCAGCTAATTTCTGTATTTTTAGTAGAGACGGGGTTTTACTATGTTGGCCAGGTTGGTCGCAAACTCCTGACCTCAAGTGATCCACCCATCTCGGCCTCCCAAAGTGTTGGGATTACAGGCATGAGCCACTACGCCCAGCCCATTTCTTAATTTTTAAAAATTATTTTAAAATAGAGATGCAGTCTCACTATGTTGCCCAGGCTGGTTTCAAGCTCCTGAGCTCAAGGAATCCACCTGCTCCAGCCTCAAAAAGTACTAGGATTACAGGCATGAGCCATGGCACCTGGCCTCATTTCTTCATTTCTTAGCCCTTGTTATGTGCTAGCACACAGTAATCTTCCAGCACTAGGAGTACGATTCACAAAGCAGCCATGGCTTCTGCCTTTTAGGAGATTATGTCCTGGTTAGTTACTTAATTATAATTCCTTAATTATAATACTATCTAGACCATAGTAGATACAGATACAGGCATAATTAATTCTGATTGAGGCTGGTAGGAGAATGGGATAAGAAATCAGGGTTTTGAAGGATGAATAGTTCACCAGGCATCAAAATGCAGAAGCCCTTTTCACACCCACTGCTTTTCTTTAATCATTCCAACTGCTCTGTGAAATTTTACATTCTCTTTTTCCTAATCGAAAACACAGAAATTCTAGTGATAAATACCTGCCCAAGGTCCTACACCTGTGAGCTGATGGAGCCAGAATATCAACTGGAGTCTCACTCCCCTACATGCTGTAACTTTCTCCATTTCACACAGCAGCATTTTTTTAAAGTAAGCACAGAGCAACAAAGTTCACGTTCCAGTTTAAAGTTTCCACCAAGGAAGATTGAGAATCAGGAAATTTAAAAACTAATTGCATGTGCAACACGAGTCTACAAAAGGAGTGTCCGGCCCTGCTTGCGGCCTTCGAACCTCTTCCCCGGTGCCAGAAGGCTTGGGAAATGTGCAGTGTGGTGAAGTGGCTGTGTCGGGGCTCTGAGCCCACAGCCTGGATTCCAGGCATAGCTTTGCCATGTCCAAGCACCCGGACTTTGAGCAAGTTACTCAGCTTCCTCGGATCCCAAGCTCCTCATCTATAAAACAGGGCAAGTGGCAGACCTGGCCTCGTGAAGGACAAATGATTTAATACACGGAAAGTCCTTCAGAGAGTGTCAGGCACAGAGTAGGGCCACAATAAAACTATTGTTATTCATATTATTGCCACATTGGTACCCAAAAGAGGCCCTCAGAGGGGAGGGGTGGGTAAATCTGGTCCCAGAAATTAAGCCGATCCTGCCCCTGGGGTTTATTTTTATTTATTTATTTACTTATTTTTGAGACAGGGTTTTCCTCTGTCACCCAGGCTGGAACGCAATGACACGAGCACAGCTCACTGCAGCCTCCAACTCCTGGGATCAAGCGATCCTTCCACCTCAGACTCCTGAGTAGCTGGGACTACAGGCATGCAACACCATGCTCCAGCTAGTTTCTTTTTTATTTTAGTAGAGACGAGGTCCCACTATGTTAACCAGGCTGGTCTCCAACTCCTGGGCTCAAGCAATCCTCCTGCCTTGGTCTCCCAAAGTGTCAGGATTATAGGTGTGAGCCACTAAGCCTGGTTACTCCTGGGGCTCAGAAGCCCTCAGAATAGACTCCAATTGGCTAGTTCACACCATCCCTGGCAGGTCCGTCCTTCCCACCTCCACTTCTCCTTGGAGGCAGCAGCCTCTGTTGTCCTCTGTTCCTGAAAGCTGAGCTGCACGCCCTCTGGATTCCTAGCTCCGTGAACATTCATATTATGTTAAAGAATAAATAAAAGGATCCAGTGAATGAACCCATCCTACAAGACAAGCATGATGCAGCATTGCCCAAGCACAGCTCTAAATCAAGAGAGCCTGGCCCTGGCACATCGCAGGTCACTACCAGCGGTCACTGCATTGTCCCCACAATCCCGCAGAGACACGAGAACAATAGGACCGAGGTTCTGTCCTGGGCACCAGCCGGGTACTTCTGTGTGGCAGACAACAGCTGTGGCCAGCCAGCCGTGCGTGCTGCGCGTTCAGCGCATTCCCCGGACTCGAGTCTGGGCATCGCAATCACCCCGCCCAGCTTGCCTGGCAGCCCCTGCTGCCCCGTGGCCTTGCTGGCATTTGTCTTGTTTTGTCTTGTTTTCCCCCAGCCATAGACGCCTCTCAGTTTCTCAGGCTCTGAATACAGACTAAAGAGGATCAGAGTCGAACTTCACTCTTAATTCTTCCAGGCTCTAGCCCCAGCTCTGTCACTCATTAACTGTGAGTTTAGGGCAGGTCCTATCACTGCTGTGGGCCTCAGTTTCCCTGTATGCTGATGCACCTGTGTGCTGGCCACAGGTGAAGTATGAACTTTTTGAGGTCAGTTCTGGCAAGTGTGGGTGAGGCCAGACTCTTCCTGTCTGGCTGATGGCTGGCAATATCGGTGAACAAGATTCACGCCCTGTGCCCTGGAACTCAGCATCTGTATCTAGCATCTCCTAAGGAAATAATCTACAGAGTAGAAACATTTCTTGCCTGAACTGTGCATCACAGGGTTGTGTAAACGGAAAACTGGAAATAAGAGCTGCTACTTCCGGATCCCAGAAATTAACTCATTGTTCTAAGCACTTTCCCTATATTTGCTCATTTAATCTCCACCACAACCCTGCAAGGCAGGCATTATATTACCCTTATTTTATACATCAGGTGACTGAGCCCAGAGAGCGTAACCCATGTGTCCAAGGCCACACAGTAAGTGATGGAGCTGAAATTTGAACCCACACCATCTGGCTCCAAAGCCTACTGTACTACACTTTCCCCCTTGGCAAAGTAAAATAAGGTTCATTTAAAGGTAAAATGCCTTCATAAACAAATTACTCCATTAAAACAAAAGAAAAGAAAAATTTCCAGAATACGCCAAAATAGAATATGACACAGCAAGTCAACTCATCCAATTCTTCATTTTACAAATGAGGACACTGAGGCCCAGGGAGGGAGAGACTTGCCCACGGTCAGGCAGGTGGTTAGTGACATACAGATCCCTCCACTAAATTAGCTGGGCGTGGTGACACACACCTGTAATCTCCAGCTTCTGGAGAGGCTGAAGCACCAGAATTGCTTAAGCATGGGAGGCAGAGGCTGCAGTGAGCTGAGACTGTGCCACTGTACTCCAGACTGGGTGACAGAGTAAGATTGTCTCCAAAAAAAAAAAAAATCGCCCCCCTGGATTCAAGTTCCTCCACATCAGTGACCGTACAATTAATTTACGCTCTCCATGTTTCACACAAAGCACAAGAACACATGTGCATTACTTTATTAAAATCAAAGTCAAGGGTTTATTAATATAGTAATCCTAAAGCCAATCTACTTCTTCTTCACACGGAAATGATTGCAAAAAGGCAGCCAGGGAAGTGACCTGGTCCCCAAGACATGGCACCCAGAATGGGCCCATCTGGAACGTCCCTTAGAGAACATCTGCTCTGAATCCCCATGATGCAGAGGGGAAGCTGATAGGCATGCCGGTCTCTGCATGGTTTTAGCGGCTGTGGAAAGATAGCATTATACCAGCAGAATGGACCCTTTGTAACCTAAATGGCTAGATTTGCAACTGCAGCATAAATGTAAGGTCTTGCAGCAGCTTCAGATAATTAACATTTTTAAGTGGAGAGGTGGAAAATGCAAATGGTAATGGTCAAAATATGAGCCTGCACCTGTAGTTCAGGACAGTATTCCAGCTCCCGCACTGCAGTGCACATCTGCGCTTCTTCATTCACCAGCATCCCTTTCTTTAACAACTGGGATCACGCTGGAGCTGCCAATCATGAAACCCCGCCTCCCTGCCCAACGGGGTGTGCATGTGACCCAAGCTGGGCCAATCACGGTCCTCTTAAGAGATTGACTGACACTGAGGAAAGAGGCCTCTCTCTTCGGGGATCCTGACCCAGAGGGACCACCATAGCATGGACCGTTTCTTTGGCTGTGCAGAGGCTGCCTGACGCCAACCCCAGAGAAAAACAGAACTGAGAGATGAGATGAAAATACTGCGTGAGCCCTCGATCTAGCCACACCTAAAGCCAAAACCCCTGCACTTCCCACTACCAAGAGCCAAGCAATTCCTCTTTGTGCTTCAACTTACTTGAGCTTGCAAACATATGAATTATCACCACTACTCCCACCGAAAGGTTCTCACCAGGGAATTAATTTCCTCCAATCCCCCTCAGTCACCAGCGCACCTACCCAAACTGAAAAAGAGTTCTAGAGAGGAAAGAAACTCTGCAGACTGCCTTAGTGGGTATGAAGTTTCCTTTGGGGGTGATGAGAAAGTTCTGGAACTAGACAGCGGTGAAGGCTACACAACACTGTGACTCTGTTTAATGCCGCTGAATTGTACTTTAAAATGGCTAAAATGGTAAACTTTATGTTATTGTATTTTACAATTTTTTATTATTTATTTATTTAATTTATTTTAGACAGTCTTGCTGCGATCTCGGCTCGATCTCCTGACGTGATCTCCTGGGTTCAAGCAATTCTCCTGCCTCAGCCTCCCAAGTAGCTGGGACTATAGGCCACGCGCCACCACGCCTGGCTACTTTTTTTGGTATTTTTAGTAGAGATGGGGTTTCATTGTTTTGGCATGTTGGCCAGGCTGGTCTCGAACTCCTGTCCCTCAGGTGATCCGGCTGCCTTGGTCTCCCAAGGTGCTGGGATTACAGGCATGAGCCACCACACCTGGCCTGTATTTTACCACAATTTTTAAAATGGGAAGACAAAAGGGAATCGCAAGATCTGCAATGTGGTGCCTCATGTACACATCCTGGCGACTGCCCCCTCCCTCTGCTCCCTTTCCTCCCGGCTACGTCCAGGAGTGGGCCAAGCACAGAGGGCGGAATTCAGCAGGAGACCTTTGGCCACAGAACAGGCCTTCTTTTTCATTTTCCGTCCTGCTGCTACTCGGAAGACCCCTGGAAGCTGGTTAACCATTAAAACCGAACTGGCCTGGAGAAAAACAGCCTGTAGGGTTGAAAAAGTGGTTTTCCAAAACAAGGGCTCCCGGGCCAGACAGGGTGCAGACAGCAGTGTCAAGCAGGAACGCTGACTAGCATGTGAAACAAACGGGCTTTGTCAGCACTTCATCGGTCCCAGGCACAGCGCTAGCACTGCTCAAAGCCAATCTGACGCCCATACCTTTTAAAAATGATTATCTCGCCTCTTAACTCCGGAACCCCACCTCCCGAGATTGTTTTCTAAAAGAATAACTCAACAGAAGAGAGAAAGGAGCTGCTTGTATTATAATGTTGGTTGGAACATTCTTTATAAAAATAAAAATTAGAAGCAACTTAAGAGGCCAAGAACAGGGGAACATTTCGTACATAACGGTACACTTGTGAACCAGAACACTCTGCTACCAGAAAACCATGAATTACAAAGGTGGTGCAGCCATATCATTTATGAAATTACATTAACCTTTAAAAAAGCAGCTGCAGATGACAGTGTGACCTACAGGCTGGGACCACAGCAAAGCCAAAAGGCAGGAGGCGAGCTCGTCCAGAGAGTGGCCAGGAGGGACGTCCAGAAGTGGGAACTGACAGGGGAACCACAGGACTCTATTATGTCCTATCATTATTTTTTATTTTATTTATTTATTTATTTTCGAGACTCGCTCTGTCCCCTAGGCTGGAGTGCAGTGGCTAGATCTTGGCTCACTGCAACTTCCGCCTCCTGGTTTCAAGAGATTCTCCTGCCTCAGCCTCCTGAGTAGGTGGGATTACAGGTGCCCACCACCACACTCGGCTAATTTCTATATTTTCAGTAGAGACAGAGTTTTGCCATGTTGGCCACGCTGGTCTCAAAACTCCTGACCTTACGTGATCCGCCTGCCTTGGCCTCCCAAAGTGCTGGGATTACAGGCGTGAGCTGTGACACCTGGCCATATTGTTATTTTTTAAATAAAAGTTTTACTTTGGGCTGGGCGTGGTGGCCTATAATCCAAGCACTTTCGGAGGCCGAGGTGTAGGAACGCTTGAGCCCAGGAATTCCAGGCCAGCCTGGGCAATATAGTGAGATGCTGTCTCTCTTAAAAGTAATAATAATAATTAATAATAATAATTTATTTTAGAAGAGCTTTGGAGTTACAGAAAAGTTGCAACAGGTAGTACCGAGTTTCCATATTACCTTCCTCTTAACACACACACATATATAGTTCACCACTGTTAACATCTTACATTACTGTGGTACATTTGTCACAGTGAAAAAGTCAACATTGGTACATTACAATTAATTAAACTCCCGACTTTATTTATATTTCAACAGCTTTTCTGTTCTAAGGTCCAATTCAAGATAGCACATTGCAGATAGCCTATTTTTTTGTTTTTCTTTTTGCAACAGGGTCTGTCTCATTACATTCACTCACGCTGAGTACAATGGCAAGATCTTGGCTCACTGCAGCCTCGACCTCCTGGGCTCAAGGGATCCTCCCACCTCAGCCTCCGAAGTAGCTGGGACTACCGGTATGCACCACCACACATGGCTAATTTTTCATTCTTTTGTAGAGATGGAGTATTATTAATACTATGTTGCCCAGGCTGGTCTTGAACTCTTGGACACAAGCAATCCTCCCACCTTAGCCTCCCAAAGTGCTGAGACGACACATGTGAGTCACTGTGCCCAGCCTGTTTTTGTTTTTGACAATTCAGTGATTCTTGGTATGTTCACAGATATGTGCAACCACTATGATAGTCAATTTTAGAGCATTTTCATCACCTCAAAAAGAAACCCTGTGTCTTTAGCTATCACCCACTTCCATCATTAGACTATTATTTTTATTTTTATTTTTATTTATTTATTTTGAGACAGGATCTCGCTCTGTTGCCCAGGCTGAGGTGCAGTGGTGTGATCGGGGCTCACTGCAGCCTTGACTTCCTGGGTTCCAGCGAACCGCCCGCCTCAGCCTCCCAAGTAGCTGGGACTACAGGCATGTGCCACCAGTGGTGCGTGGCTCATTTTATTTTCTTATGTTTTGTAGAGATGGGGTCTCACTATGTTGCCCAGGTTGGTCTCAGACTCCTTAGCCAAGCAATCCTCCTGCCTCCACCTTCCAAAGTGCTGTGATTTACAGGCGTGAGCCATCGCACCCGGCTGAGTCTATTATTTTTAAACGTTTGCTTTATCATGGACCAATTACACTGCTTTGAATCTTTAAAACAATGTGCATGGTGGGGGACGGGCAGTGGTACCTCCCCCCGCCGCCCTCTGTAACAGCCAAGCTGCTGAAGGGACCGTGTAACACACTATTTCTGGTCACCTGAACAACAGTTTAAAGGGGCGGTAACAGGGACAGATTCCCTACTTCACGGGTGGTGAGAAATCCTTTCGCAAAATGGAGATCCCTTTAGTAGGGAAAGACCTCTCTCCCTCATCTACCCTACCCCAGGATTACCTTTTTGGAGTTCAGATTTTCTTTTCTCAACATGACCCTGTTACCCGTACCCCAAGTGAACAACCTTGGAAATTTTTGACATTGAAAATGTCTATTTTCTTTAATGGCCAGAATGGAAAAGACTTAAAGTAGGCACTGTTCAGAGACGGCACAAATGAATTCTCCCATGGGATCCTTGCGACCACCGCCGACAGTCAGTCAGGACGCCACTGGGTAGTGGCCACTATTCTGGTCCCCCCACCAGTCCCCGTCTCTAGAAGCAAGCAACTTGCCCCACCCACGGAGGCAGGTGCCCAGCTGCCATGCTTCTGTGATGGGATAGGTGGGATCACAAACACAGTTACCTCCTCCTAGCCAGCATCCTGAAACAATTCTGGTGACATTTCACCAATGGCTTTACTGGTGCAGAGACACAGCATGGCTTGTCCCAAGTCACAGCTAAGCTACAGACCCAGGAGTCCAACCCAGCCCTCTCCCTCCTTGCAGGATGGTGACCCTTGGTGAGTTGTGACCTCCAGACTCTGGAGGAACTCAGTACCTGTACGACCTCCTTCACCAGGGTCTTGTCCGTCCCGGTTTTGGCGCGCTGCAGCCCACTGACATTCTCACCGATCCATGTGATGAGGGCAAATTTGGACCTCTTGCTCATGGCATCCCCAGTGGTGAAGCGCACAAAGGCATACAACCGGACGTCATCTGTGGCCAAGGGTGAAAAGAGAACATGGTGCTCCGTTAAAACACCCCAAAGTCATGTCCCTGAGGAGAGGCCATGAGCCACAAGTGCCCCTGGAGCAGCACAGCAGGAGCCCGGTGCAGTTCCCTGGGAGCGCCATGTGCAGAGGGCAGGAGGGAAGCACTCATCCGCTGCCCTTGTCACTCTCTCCTGAATCCTGGCAACAGTGCTGCAGGCTTCATGCCCATTTCACAGATGGGAAATGGAGGTTCAGAGAAGTCACATGGCACTTTCAAGGTTGTGAGGGAATTCAAGGTCATGCTAGGATTTAAACCCAGGCCTTTCTGGCTGCAATGCCTACAGCCTTCCTACAATCAAGACTCAAACTCTGGGTGGGCCCATTGCACAGATGTGGGCGCCGCCAGCAGTGCCAGGGCCCAACCAAAAAAAATTTAAAAATAAAAATTTAAAAAGGCTCAAATTATGGATCTTATTTAGGGACCAGAAATTCATCCTCTTTGTAGACCAGAAATTCATCAACTCTTTTTGCCTCAATCTTTGCAGTCCTACTTGGAATGAGACTCTACACTGTAGAGAGACGGGGGTGGGGTGGGTAAGAAGAGGAAACAAAGAAACTGGCTCTTGATTTGACCTGGGATATGGCTCCGAGGATATTTCACTTATGACTAGACAATGAGGTCACCAGTGAATTCTGAACACGTTTCCATTGGCTGTGTTATGCTTGTTCTATCTTATATAGTCATTTGTATTAAAATGGCTTTGAGGGCTATTTTGTTCCATTGATCCACATTAAGTTTTATTTCAATGCCACAGTTTTTATTATCATGACTTTAAAATCTGTCTCACAATCCACTATGCTAAGTTCCCCCATCCTCCACTGCTCTGTATTATCAAAATATCATTTGATATTCTTGAATTTTTTGTTTGTTTTTTTTTGAGACAGAGTCTCGCTCTGTCACCCAGGCTGAACGGCAGTGGCGCGATCTCAGCTCACTGCAAGCTCCGCCTCTGGGGTTCACACCATTCTCCTGCCTCAGCCTCCCGAACAGCTGGGACTACAGGCGCCCACCACCACGCACAGCTAATTTTTTGTATTTTTAGTAGAGACGGGGTTTCACCGTGTTAGCCAGGATGATCTCGATCTCCTGACCTTGTGATCTGCCTGCCTCAGTCTCCCAAAGTGCTGGGATTACAGGTGTGAGCCACTGCACCTGGCCTGATAGTCTTGAATTTTTAAAGTGATGTGTGTATTGGCCGGGTATGGTGGCTCGCCCCTGTAATCCCAGCACTTTGGGAGGCAAAAGTGGGAGGATCACTTCAGCCCAAGAGCTTGAGGTCAACCTGGGCAATATGGAGAAACCACCTCTCTAAAAAAAAAACAAAAAATTAGCTGGGCACAGTGGTGGGCACCTGTAGTCCCAACTACCAGGGAGGCTAAGGTGGGAGGATCACTTGAGCCCAGTAGGTTGAGACTGCAGTTGAGTAGAGATCATGCCACTGTACTCCAGCCTGGGTGGCCAACTGAGACCCTGTCTCAAATAAAATAAAAATGAAATGAAATGAAATAAAATAAATAAAATAAAATAAAAATGTCTGTGCACACGTGTGTGCGTGTGACACGCAGGTGCATGTGTACCCCACTAGGATAAACCAAAATTGTTCAACATCAGCTCAACTGGCATCTGGGGCCAGATCATTCTCTCTGGTAGGGACTGTCCTGTAAATTGCAGGGTGCTGAGCAGCACCCCTCACCTGGCCCCACCAGTTATGACAAACAAAAACGCCTCCATACATTGCAGATGTCCCCCAAGGGGGGCAGAACACCCCTAGTTGAGAATCTCTGCTCTAAACCGTTGGTGTCCCCATTTAATTGGGACTGATTTTGTGTTTTCCAACAAAGTTCTGTGCCTCTTGAGGGGATCACATATCCTTATTCAGCTTACTTCACAAATAGTTCATATTTTAATTGCCATTATCACCAAGATCTCATTACAATTCCCAACTGGTGGTTGCTGGCGCATAGGGATGCCACTGGTTTGGAGTCATTCACCTTGTATTAGCCACGTGCATGAACTGATGCTCTGTCAGGGCATTTCGTTGCTGGTGTGAGGGTTTCCCAGGCACCCAATGATATCGTAGAGCGATATGTTTGCTTCTCAAACATTGTGTGGATTTGAATCACTGGGGAAACCTTCCTAAATGCAGCTTCTGATTAAACAGGTCTGGGGTCTACACTTCTAAGAAGCTCCCCAGTGATGCTGATGCTACTGGTCAAAAGATCACACTTTGAGTTAAAAAAAAAAAATCAATCTGCGTTTCTTCCTAGAATCTAAGTACCTCCCTGCAGATCCCACACAAAGCATGTAAGTTAGCACCAAGACCCAAGGACACAAACCCCCTGTCTAAAGGAGACACGGGCCTGGAGCTAAGTTCACTTCCTGGTGCTTATCTCGAAACCAGAGGGGTAACCAGCAAGTTCGCCTTCAACAAGAAGCCGGGGTGGTCTAATGGGTCATCCATTTGTCCCCAGGAGCTAAGGAACACGCAGCTCTCAGCAGACCATGAATGCGTGATCCTAACTGCAGTCCAGGATCAGGGACTCCACAACACTTACTTCTTAAAGGAAACTGATCATCATCACCACTCACACTGGCACAGCACTTGTCAGTTTACAAAACATGCTTCTATTTCATCTCATTTGGTCTTTGTAACAATGCTGGGAGGTAGATGAGGTAGAGACATCATGGCCACTTTCATCATCAACATCCAAATCACCTTCATTGATAAGGGCTTGAGGCTCAGAGGCCACGTGATGTGGCCAGTGTCACAACACAGTGAGGCCAGAGCCAAGGGCCTGGACACCTTGGGTGTGTGTGCTCAGCCCCCTTTCTCCAGGGAACTGCCCCACCAGGCCATGGCCATCTGGGGGTCAGTAGGTGACAAGGCAGCAGGGATAGAAGGAAGGATGGTCTCAGGGACACTGCGCAGGTGAATCCACAGGGCCTGGTGACCAACTGGATGTGAGAAGTGAGGACAGAGGAGTCCAGAGCACAGAAGACCATGAGGGGTGAGAGCCCCACCTCCCACGCCCTGAGGACTGTGCCTGAATTCCCAAACATCAGCCTGGGCTGCTTCACCTGTAAAACACGTTCTTTTCTTTATTGAGATAAAAGTCACATAACATAAAATTCACCATTTTAACCACTTTAAAGCATACAATTCAGTGGCTTTAAGGACACTCACAATGTTGTGCCATCATCACTACTATCTAATTTCATCACTCCAACGAGAACTCCCGTCCTCAAGAACAGTCACTCCCCATTCTCCACCCCACTCCCCCAGGCCCTGGCAACCACTCTTCCACTTTCTGTCTCTTTGGATTGACCTGTGCTGGACATTTCATTGAAATGGACTCATACGCTATGTGGCCTCTGGGGTCTGGCTTATTTCAATCAGTGTCATATCTCCAAGGTTCATCCCTGCTGCCGCGTGTGCGGGTCACCACTTCATTCCTTTTATGGCTGAACAGCACTCCACTATACGGAGAGAGCACATTTTGCTTATCAGTGCATCAGTTGATAGACATTTGGGAACCTTCCAAAATGGGGTGATTTCACGCCTCCCTTATCAGTTGACCATGATGATTGAAAGTGAAAGCTACAAAACCCACCTAGCCCGTCAGGGTGGAACCTTCAACCTAAAACTCCTGACACAGGGCGGGGCTGCCAGGTGGCCACAGCGCACAGGAAACGAGACTGGTGCAAGAGACGGCAGTTCCTCACTTGTAAGGTGCAAAGTGCACAGCCACAGGCGGCTGGTGCAGACTTGGGGTGTGGGGGAGCAGCCCTTTAGCTCAAGAGCATTTCTCAGCAGTTCCCGTGGTGTCTGGGAAGCCAGGGCTCCGTTTTGAGGAGTGTTGTCAGAGCATCAACACCAAAGTGCTTAATTAAATGGCAGCCTTGACCTGAGGGGGAGGAGGGGCTGAACATCCGCCTCCGACTGCATTTCAGCAGCAAAAGAACACAGTGAGTCTGTTTCCATGGTAACCGCTCTCGGGTTCCCATTTCCACACTGGTCAGCTGGGATTTGGATCCAAACTGCCCATCCCTGGCCCAAGCCTCCATGGAGGAAAGTTACCAGCCCTGCTTTGGGCCAACACAGTTTTTGGGGACCCCGACCATGTGTTCAGCCTAGTGCCAAGCCTTGGGGCTGAGCCAGCTCTCCCAGCCTCTCTCTTCTCAGTGTCGCCCCCTCCCACGGCTCTGGCTGGCTCCTCTATAGAGCGCCACAGCTTTTCCAGCGACTGCCCTCTCTGCTGGCTGCCAAGTGCCTCCACATGCCGGCCATGCTCTGTGCACCTCCAACCCTCCACATCCACCCTTCCCCTCTTTCAGACCTCCCCAGGTCTACCTCGGGCAACACCCTTTGCCCCCGGAGGGTCACAGGTTCTTGTTGAAGAACCACAAGCATTGTCCCTGTGTCCCAAGTACCAGCCCAGGGCCTGGCACAAGATAGATGTACAATAAGTAAGTCACACCCCCAACCCCAAGGACACTGGGAACCTCCCAGAACCACAGCCTGATGTCATTTAAATGATCATGGGGGAGTGGGGTAAAGAGGGACATGGTTTGCTAGGTGACTGCTGGGTGCTTATCTAACAATGGTTTGGTCAACAAGATTGCTGACAGGCCTGTTTTTGAAAATCCGAGTCACATTTTGCTTACAAATGTTTGCTGCTAGAGATCTGGCACAACAGTGACGGGTCAGCTGAGTCGGCGACGGAAAACCTGTTGGTCTGCGCACCGTTTTTGCAGCTGCCCAGCAGACTGGAGGCCTCTCCCCAATCCCGCTCACCCTGAAGGAGGTTCTCGGCCCCTTTTGACCTCACAGTGGGCAGTGGAAGGGGAAGCGCTAGTTCTTCATCCCTGGTTCAGCTACTTGCCCTCTTCTGAACAAATCGGGTCCACAAACCCCAGTGGCAGTCAGAGCCCCGCATCAGCAGTGGGGAGCCCTAGGCTCCCGCGTCTACCTCGGGCTATTGTCACTCCTGTGCACAGGAACACTGGCATATCTACTAAAGGGCACAGAGAAACGCCATCATGTATATATTAGTGTGATGTGTGTGTGTGTGTATATATTTGGGTATGTGTTTATATACATATATTTGTGTGTATAATACGTGTATATATGTGTATAGGTGTGTTTGTGTGTATATACATACATTTGTGAGTACAGGTGTACATATATGTGTGTATATATATTCATGTATTTGTGTATGTGTATGTGTGTTATATATATATGTGTATGTGTGTGTGTATACGCACTAAGATGGCAAAACTGCCCAGAAGAAGGTTGGTACCTGGGCTTTCCTCAATGTGCCACTTGGTCCCCAACAGGGCCAATGGTCCATCTCTTTAGACTGAGGTTGAGAGTCCAGGTCTAGGCAGAGGAGACAGGGAGACTGGGCAACCCCAGGGGAGGTCGGGGGACCCAGGACTTCCCCCAAACACAGGCACCAGAGACAGATGCCATGAACTCCTTCTGCTGGAGCCCTCAGTACATTGGAGCGGTCCATACCCTTAACCTTCTCTGCAACGTCCAGGGTGCAAGTTCAAATTCCAGAATCCTTTATAAACTTACCCCCACATGTACTAGCCTTATGACCCAGACCAGAGTCCTGAATGTCTCTAAGCCTCAGTATCCTCATCCAAAAAATGGGTCAAATACTTACCTCATAAAGTGGTTGGGAGGATTACATGAAAAAGAAATGAGATCTGAAGGGCTTGGCTGATGGGAATCATTGCTGTTTTTTGACCCCCAACACTCTCCAGTGAAACTGCCCTCAGGGGTCCACAGGAGCCTCCTAATTGCCAAAGCCAACAGCATCTTCTCCATGCCCACTGGTGGCATTTCACACCATCATCAATTCTGCCCTCCTTGAACTTCTCCCTTCCCACAGCACCCAGGGCATGGTGCCATCTTGGCTCTCAGAGCACTGATCCTGCCTTCTGCTTTCTCCCTGGCTCTTCCATCCCCTCTGTCTCCACACAGACACTCCCCAGGGTTCCACCTCATCCTCTCCTTTCCCCTGACACTCTCTTCCTGGGAGACCTCAGCTACCACCACAGAACACTGCCGCACCAGCCCCTGCACTCACAACTGTCCACTGCTCTGTCCTTAACAAGGTGGGCAGAGTCTGACATCCGTTTCTCACCATTTCCTGGCACCTTGCACCCCTTACACACAACTGTTTGCTAAGGCAACCTGGCGCACTGAGAAGAGCACAAATTCCAGAGATCAGCCAGCCAGGGCCGCACCCCAGCTGGCTTCCTTCTAGCTATGAAACATCAGATGAGGGTGCTTCATGCTCTGACCCTCAGCTGTTCCAGCTGTAGAATGGGGACAACTTTCTGCATCCAGCTCTGGGTTTCCGAGTGGGGCACTCCGAGGCACACAGTCACGGAGTCACTCCTTCTGTGAGTCTTTCTTGAGGAGAGATGGAAGATAGTGAAGGTCTGGGAGGTAACTGAGCCTCAAGTCTACTAAGCACTTATGAGGGGCCAGGCCCCACTCTAAAAATCTGCACATTGCAGATTCTTCTCCTCCGTGAGGGCAGCACAGATCACAGTCCCATTTCACAGATGCAGAAACCGAGGCTTGGAGAGGTGAAGTGAGAATGAGCCACACAATCCTCCCTGCCTGCTGCAGAGCTGCTGAAGTCTACAGCAGCAGTTCTCAAAGCGTGGTCTTCGGACCAGCAGCACCATAGCACCCAGGAACTTACAGAAATGTGGGTGCCCAGGCTCCACTCAGCTCTACTGATCCAGACACTGGGAGTGGAGCTCTGAAACTGTGCTCAAATGAGCCCAAGGGTGATTCTGAGGCTGCCAAACCTTGAGGCTCACTGACTTAGAGGAAGACGTGGAGAAGAGGAAATGGTGAGAACTCACTGTTGGGAGAGGGGACGAAACAAAGGTCTCAGGAGCAGAAAAGTTGAAGTGCTCAGAGTTCAGTCCCCACGCCCTCCTTGCTGCCTGTCTGCCTTTTATTTTAAGCAAGTGACTGCACGAAGTAGCTTCCTGCAGAGGCCGTGGTCCCTGAGCACGCCCATCAAAGACCACCAGGACAGTTCCTCCAGTGCTCCCTCCCCAAAATCCCACACCCCAAGAGAGGGAACAGCCATCATTAGCAAGAGAGCTACCAAGCATCAGCCCTGGGTACCAGGAGGCCTTTCTGCCTGTGCTGCCTCTAGCTCTTCTGCTTGCCCATAAGCCACGAGGATTCAGATGCGCATCATAGCATCACACTGAGCCCCATCTCAGGGCCACCGTCACTGAGAATACAGCAAGGTCAGGAGCCCCATCCTGAGGACTATGGTTTCCTTCTTGTCGGTGTCATGCACTCAGAGCCAGGCCAATTGCACGCTGGATGTTCCCGATTTGGAGACTATGGACGCCCTCCCCTTCCCACCCAGAGCCTTGTTCGTGAAAAGACACAGCTGTCACGTTTAACGTTAATAAAACTCTACTCTCAAAAGAGCCTGACCCTTCCTTCCGCTGCTCTATGAAGCCTCATCAGAGGCCATTTATGGAGCTTTGACTCCTGGAAAGGACCCGTGGGGACCTAGAAGCCCCAGGCAGGGCCCTGCAGGTAGGTAAAGGGAGCCTCAGGCCAATGCCCAGGTCATCTCTTCAAGATTCTCTGCCTTCATTTGCTAAGTAAGTTCATCTGTGTCAACAAAGCAGCATCCTAATGTTCTCAGGACACCTCCTGGCGCAGAGCTGTGAGCTCAGCAGCCCACGCTGGTGGCTGTTACATGCTCTTCTCTCTGGCTTTTCCCTCTCCTGGCTCTCCTCTGACCTTTCCGCTGGGTCCTGGAGGTGCCTTTACGCTTCTCCCACCTCCTCGCCATCTGTGCCTTCTCCTCCCCTTCTTCCCCACTCCCGACCTCTCTGGAAGAGAGGGATGGGGCAGGGAAACGCCAGAGGGGGTAAAGGAGAGACAGTGGGGGTGGGAGGGACCACACAGGGAGACCAAGCAGGGGACCAAGCGGGGCGGCAGGGACCAAGCGGCAGCGGGGAGGGGGGGGGGGAAGCAAGCAGGGGGGGTCCAAGCGGGGTCGGGGGTGGTGAAGCCGGAGCTGCTGAGCAGTCAAAGGGATGGGGATGTGGGAAAAAACCCAGTGACAACAAAAACAGAGGGTGACCACAAAGGGTCTAGGAAGGGGGGTCAAGGCAAGAATTCTCTGTAATCACCAAAGCCACCAGGATGAGCCGCTCTAATAATTCCCCAAAAGTTACAAACGGCATATGGTCCCCACTAAGCTCTGAAGGCCTGCCCCTCCCCCACTTCCCCCTCCCACCCAAACTTGAAATATCAGGCTCAGGTCAGCACTGAGGAAGATATTCTAACCAGGCACCCAGTGTTCCCACCAGGGCGGCCCCGACACAGGACCCACATTGACTGGGGGCCCTGCCTTCTCCCCAAAGAGATTCTAGTCTCCTCTGCACATCGCCAAAGCCAGTCCCGGCTGGAGGACCAAACCCCCGAGGAACGAGGATCTGCTATGGGCCGAGCACTGCGTAACTTTCTTAACACTTTTGCAAATGTTTTGAACAACCTTTTTTCATTACAAAAACTCATACTAGGTGTAGAATACTGAGAAACACAGAAAAGCAAAATGAAGAAATTAAGGATCCCCCCACCACCCTGGAAACTTTTTAGCGTAAGTCTTTTTGATCTTTTCAGCTACTTTCACATCTGTCTGGGTCTTGTTACGGCCCCAGCACTGATCGCCATGCCAGGCATGACATAGGCACCTTATATGTTATCTGTGGGCCGATGGAAAGAAAAAAGAGAGAATCATTTCAGAATTTCCACCCAACACTGAACTTTAGAGCAAGGCCAAAGAAAGGGGGAAGGGGAGAACAGGAGGAAGTTGCCCCAGAAAGCGGCAAGATTGCAGCTCACTCTAAAGCTGCCCTAACTTTACAGAGACTCCGGAGAGGTTATGCAAACATGGCTCAGGAAGGGAAAAAACAACCCACGCACCAAAAAGCTGAGCTGTCGGCTTCCACCGAGGGAGCTCCCTGGAGCAAGGATGAAAGGAAATGGGAAAGAATTCTTACATCCTGCTGCCCGGAGCAAGGGGACAGCTGGGCAGTCGCCATGGCAGCGGCTGGCTTCTAGCAGGCTGCTAAGGGGAGAGAGGGCAAGGCTGGGGAAGGAGAAATGTCTTCTTGCCACCAAAGAGAAAGGAGGGCTCAGTGGGCGCCCACGTCTGTAAGAGGGAGGGGACCTGAGGCTGGGGCTGGAAGGGGCCAGGTTCGTTGCTGAAGTTGAAGGGAGAGCTCTCATTACTAAGAGGCCTCATATCACTATATGACTTGCTGTCTTTTTTCAGAGTGACTTTCATAACTCTCCCCAGTTGACAAAAACAAAACCAAACCAAAAACACCCTCCTGTCCTGCTCAAAAAACTTTGCAAAAATATTAAAAAGTATAAAAACTAAAACCCATTACTCTAGAAATAAACTCCTTTTGGTTTATTCCTTACAAGGTATGAATAAAGGCTTTTTTTTTTTTTTTTTTGAGTCGAAGTCTCACTCTGTTGTCCAGCCTGCAGTGCCGTGGCACAATCTCAGCTTACTGCAACCTCTGCCTCCTGGGTTCAAGCGATTCTCCTGCCTCAGCCTCCAGAGTAGCAGGGATTACAGGGACCTGCCACCATGCTCAGCTAATTTTTGTAGTTTTAGTACAGTAGGGCTTTCACCATGTTGGCCAGGCTGATCTCGAATCCCTGACCTCAGGTGAACTGCCCGCCTCAGCCTCCCAAAGAGCTGGGATTACAGGCGTGAGCCACTGCGCCCGGCCAAGGCTCTGTTTCTTTATGTGATCCGCACTGTGTGGGTATCTGCGTGTAGGCACATCGTTTCTGCGTTGGAGCTCACACCGTAAATGCAGTTTGATATCCAACACAGGAGACTCCTCAAATGATCCCCAATTCATTGCATTTTCACTAGGTGTGAATGACCCAGCTTTCCTAGCTTGACAGAGAACAGAAGAAAACGAAGTACAGGATGGCCAGAGGAAAAGAAAGATGATTACTTCGGCAGAACCTCCAGGGTATAAGCTGATCTGGATACCCAAATTAAACCGAGAGCTAAAGGTTTTCCCCCTATGACAAAGCACTAGCACTTTCTTTCATGATAATTCTCTACTTCCTTAAACGGGAGTTAGTGTGTTAGACCTGACTCCACCCTCTGACTTAGAGAAGGGCGGCTGTAAGCAGTCCCTGGAGGCTCTGAGGACCTTATTACAGTATCTGTAGCATCTACAAGGAGAAGCTGGGCCACTGAGGGGTTCGGTGTCTGGCTCCCAATCACTGAACAGCCCTGGCACACACTGCTTTATACTCTTGTATCTGCTTTTCACTGTTGTGCTGCCTCTTCCATCGCTGTGGGTTGATATTTGACACTCACTGACAATCTGTGATATAGGGATTTTGCTGAAAAACATGCAGTCCCTACCCTCAAAAAATATACAGTCTACCATGGCAAACAAAAATGTAGTGTGTGAATACCATGACATTACTGCTATGGCAAAGAGTTGTGACTGGCAGTTACAGGTGCATCAAGGAAAGAAGGAAATCCACTCTGCCTGGGCAGCAGTGACCAGGACAGGCTTTGCAGAGGAGGTGATGTTTGATTAGGGTCTCTTTCTTTCTTCCCCCCGAGACAGAGTCTTGCTCTGTCGCCCAGGCTGGAGTGCAGGGGTACAATCTCGGCTCAGTGCAACCTCCACCTCCCGGGTTCAAGCAGTTCTCCTGCCTCAGCCTCCCGCGTAGCTGGGACTACTGGCATGCTCCACCACACCCAGCTAATTTTTGTATTTTTAGTATAGACGGGGTTTCACCATGTTGGCCAGGCTGGTCTCGAACTCTTGATCTCGTAATCCCCCCATCCTGGCCTCCCAAAGTGCTGGGACTACAGGCATAAGCCACCGCACCCATCCTGATCCGGGTCTTGAAGGATGACTCAGAGTTCCTCCAGAGAACAGGGTAAGGACAAAGAGGGTTCTTGTTAACAATTTGAGAGAGAGAGTGTGATAGAACTCCAGACAAAGCAACAGCCTCTGCTGGCAAGTTCAAAACGTCTTCCTCCACCAGCCCTTCTCTCTGTTTCTGACTCACCACAAGCCAGAAGGGCATATGATGCAGTTGATTATAACTGTGTGCAAAATAAGAGCTTAAAGGCTCAGAATGAGCTACAGGGCTCCTTCAGCTTGCTCAGCCCTACTCCAGGAGGGAAGGAACCTTGCTCCCTAGCACATCCAAAGCACCCAGACAATGCCCCACATGTACTCCATACATACTTCCTGAATAAATGAAGGGCACCTGCATGGCATCTTTGACTTCTCAGAGGCTTTTCAGTTCCAAATTTGCAGCTGCGCTTCAGTTCAACGGGTTGGGGGCGGGGCGGTGACATTTTATAAGAGTAAAACCAAGAAGATGGGCACAGTGGCTCACACCTGTAATCCCAACACTTTGGGAGGCCAAGGCAGGAGGATCGCTTGAGCCTAGGAGGTTGAGGCTGCAGTGAGCTATGATCGCATCACTGCACTCCAGCCTGGGCCACAGTGAGACTCTGTCTCAAAAAACTTTTCTTCGTTTAATTAAAAAAAAAAAAAAGAATAAAACCAATTCCTTCTCAGGATTTTTCAAGTGTGACTTCCACCCCCAGAGAGCAGGAATGAATAGACAGGCAGGAATGAACAGATATGGACAGACATAAGAAGTGATTTGTTCTGATGAATTTGTGGTTTAATAACAGTGCATGTGGCCAGACGCGGTGGCTCATGCCTGTAATCCCAGCACTTTGGGAGGCCAAGGCGAGCAGATCACTCGAGCTCAGGAGTTCGAGACCATCCTGGCCAACCCGGCAAAACCCTGTCTCTACCAAAAATACAAAAATTAGCCACCCATAGTGGTGCACACCTGTAATCCCAGCTACTCGGGAGGCTGACGTAGGAGAATCGCTTGAGTCCAGGAGGCAGAGGTTGCAGTAAGCTGAGATCATGCCACTGCACTCCAGCCTGGGTGACAGAGTGAGACTCCATCTCAAAAAAAAAAAAAAAAAAGGGTGCGTTGCTGGAGTCAGCGATGCCACAGTCAGCGATGCCACAGTCAGCGATGCCTGCATAACGAGGAAGCTGCTTCTCCACCTTTCACCTGCACCAAGGACGGTAGCCCAGAGGGGTGCAGCTGGCTTGAAACCTCAGCGGCTCGAGAGCCTGGAGACCAGGGTTCAGGTCCTTTCAGGCTCTGCCCCTTTCCTCCCATGTGACAATGGCCCAGCGACTTCCCCTCTCTGCCCCCCAGTTCCCCGGAGGCCTCTCCGTCTCTGCCTGCGAGCCCCTGGTGGGCGGGGGCAGACTCGCAGCCGGTTTTCCTTCCCTGTGGACTTTAACAACACTCCAGCCCGCAAGCCTGCATACACCAGCCCCCACGGGGACAGCTGACTCACTTTACTTTTCTACAGATTCACTTATTCATTACCCCATGCAACATCCGAGGCAGAACCTCCCCTCTTCCCAAAGGACTGAGGCAACGAAGCGTGACTCAGCCAGGGCTCTGGGCCAGGCTCTGGGTGAACACACTGGAAACCCGGCCGCGGGTACAACACAGCATCACAGCTCTGCCCTAAACACAGGGGGACCCACTAAGAGCCCAGGGGACCAGCAAGCCTCCCGCAGAGGTCTCCTCATCGGTGACACAGCACGTTGATCCTCATCAGAGCCAGCTGAGGGGGTGACGCCCTGGGAATTGGGCCTGCCACACAGAAAGTGTTGAGAAGCGCTAGGTGAGGATGATAAGGACAAGGCGGCCTTGGGACCAACGGTGACAATGGCAACAGACTATGAAGCGAATGGAGGCGGTAGGGGAGCCGGGAGTTCAGTGGGGAGAGGCAGGGCTGCGCTCAGGGAAAGAGGCGGCTCAGGGCCTGTGGGGTTGGCACATCATCCCTGGGGACCCAGAAGAAGTGGCAGAATAAGACTGCCCAGCTGCGAATGAGCCACAAAAAGGGCCAAGGCAAAGTTCTAGGAGGACATGAAACAAAAGTGATCAGAATAAAACGCATGCTGCTCCAGGAAAACCCGGGGCCACTGCGCCCTGGGCCCTGGCAGCTACCCACCCCCCACTTTCTACCCCGCACTCCCCACCTACCTTCCTCCCCGATGGCCCCCAGCCCATGCTCCCCACTCCCTACTACCCCCGCAACTCCTCTCTCCCTCCCGCTGCCCCACCACAGCCCGACCCCATGCTCCCCAACCGCCTTCCCACCCATGCTCCCCTCCCACTCCCCACCCACGCTCCCCCCTCCACAGGCCTCACCCCATGGCCCCCACCTACACTACTCCCCACTCCCCAACCCCTGTGCTCCCCATCCACACTCACCAGCCATAGCCCTCATCCCACGGCCCCAACCCCCTGCTCCCCACCCCACACTCACCCTCTACAGCCCTCACCCCCTGCTCTCCACCCTCACTCCCCACCCACGCTCCCCTCCCACGGCCCCCACCCCATGGCCCCACTAGGTTCCGGCCCTCCTGCCCACCCAGGAGCCTCATCTTCCTTTTGTCTTTACGCTTTTTAAACCTAAGATATTATTTACGCAGCATGAACTGCACCCTGTTAAAGTGTACATTTCATTGGTTTTCGGTCCATTCACAAGGTTGTGCACGGTGATGCACCCCACTGAGCTCTCCCAGCACGAGTGCCCAGCAGACCGTGAGCGCTCAGTTTATATTTGTTGGGGGGATGAGTGATCAAAGTCACCCAGGAAGAGAGTGTGGTGTTCCCAAGAATGGGCCACACAGCAGCCAGGTTTGGCCAAATCCAGAGAGCTGCAGGGTGGACACAGCCCTCTCTCTGTCCCTCTGTTAGGCAGCGGCCTGGAGGGGGCTGTGGCTGCAGGGGTCACACAGGGGCCGCCAGGAGCCTGGCTCTTTGCATCTCAAGCCAGGTTCTTTTCACCCCTCCCCCAGCTCCAGCTGACCCCTGGCCCGCCTGAGGCAGCAACAGCTTTTATTTGCAAGCCATGAACAACACACTCCATTTTATAAGCAGAGCAGAATTCTAGCCAGAAACGGGGAGAAAAGTGCTTCCGGGTCAGATCAGACCGCCAAAGGCAAGCCCGTCAGGCAAAAGTAGGGAAATCGGGATTTCCTGGGAAAGTCTCTCCAGGGCAGGAGGGAACATTTGGGTTCAGGAATTAAGGAGCATTGCGCCCCCAGACACACGCACAGGTTTTCTGTGTCAACAACAATGGCAGCAACGGCCTCTAAACAACAGTGGCCTCTCAACAGTCCCACGGCTCCCCCATGGCCTGGGCCTGGGCCTTAGATCTGCCCCTGGGTGTTCCACAAAAGAGCCTCCCGGGGTCTTCCCTTCTTGTTTCACAAAGATTTTACATTGCAAGCTGGGGTGCAGGGGGTGTCAGGAGTGGGGGCGAGAAGCACACGCGCCAGGTAAGAATTGCAGCCCGGCCTGCGTACTGCCTCGGCTGCGAAATGGGATAACAACAGGGCCCGCGATGCAGAGTCACTGCACGTTTTAAATGAAATCACAAGTGACTGTGGCAGGCAAAACAATGGCCCCTAAGACATCTATGTCCTAAACCCCAAAACTGTGAATATGTCCCTCACGTGGCAAACGGGCTTTGAGGGTGTGATTAAGGTAAGGATCCTGAGATGGGAGATTCTCCTGGGTTCTATGGGTGAGACCCATGTGATCACTGCAGTCCTTAAATGGGGAAAGGTGGGGAGGAGGGCCAGAACCAGAGAGATGGCATCATGAGGACTCGACCTGCCACTACTGGCTTTGAAGACAGAGGAAGCGGCCACAAGCCAAAGACTGCAGGCAGTCTCTCCAAGCACACAAGAAGGCAAGGAAATGGATTCTCCCCTGGAGCCTCCAGGAGAAACCAGCCCTGTCCACACCTGGATTTTAGTCCTGTGAGGCTCATGGCAGACTTTTGACTTCCAGAACTATAGGAGGATGCATTTATGTTGTTTTAGTTCCCCAAGTTTGTGGTCATTTGTTACAGCGGCCATAGGAAATTAACACAATGACCTTGGCTAATGCCTGGCCTAATAAAGGTCCACTGTTAACCGCTGCTATTATCAACTTATTTATTCATTACTGGCAAGGAAGCTTACCTAAGTACACAGGAGACAAAGTAAGAATAAGTGCATGAAGAAAAGCGTGATGACCATAAACTAAGTACAGAACTAAAAACAAGATCTATGGCGGGTTAATTTCAAAATGCGCTCATGAAATAAAACATTAAATGCTGAAGTGCCACGCCTGCCTTCAAAAACCAGCCTCAGGGGACCTGCCACTGCTGAGACCACTGAGCTGAATCAGAAAAGTCACAGGCACTTGTTTAAGTGGGAGAGGAAGGTGGCGAGGCCTGGGCTCTGGAGTAAGATGCCTGGGGCCAGAGCAGTCACATGGCCAGTCATAGCGGCCGGGAGCCTTGTGAACCACTGCGCTGTTACTTTGGAGGAGGGGACAGCGGGCCCTCCTGTGTGAGGTTAGCTCTCAGACGTCGGACTGTCACTCATTTGCCTACTCAACGACATCTGTGCAGGCTGCCAGGTACCGTTCCCAGTGCTGCCAATACTGCAGAGAACAAAGCTGAGCAGGTTGCTGCCCCATGGGGCTTGGATGCTCCCAGTAAAGTCACATGACAAACAGGTGCATAACTGCACATGTGGCTATGATCTTAGGCACTGCTAAATGCTGCAAGGAGATGCTTTTTGACTCCTTGTCACCTTCTCGAAGGCCATGTCTAGTTTCAGTGGTTGTGGGCACAGCCACTTGGGTACACCATGACATCCTGCCATGTCTAGCTGCTCAACCTCACAGAGGCACAGCCTGGAGTGCAGAAACGCTAAAGCCCCTAAAGGACCCCTCAACCAATGGGGGATAAGAGTCGGTGGCTATGTGCCCCCGCCTCCCAAGGCTGCACCCTCCATGTTCCTCTAAGGGTCCCTGCGGGATTCTGTCCCAGGTGCCCACAGCAGTAACTGTAGGATTCTGTCCCAGGCGCCTACAGCTCACAAGAAGTAGAGCTGAAATGTGAACCCAGGCATTATGGGTTCTCTTCTATAAGCAAGAGACAAAGGGGTGGACAGCCAGCACTTGCTGGGAAAAGCCTATGACCCAGGATTCAGCCCCTGACTTGGGCCCCCTCAAGGGAGCAATACACCCATGGGGGAAAGAGATCGGGAGCCAGCTAACTATGAAGGATGGGGATTCCCCGCCAAGGATACCACCCAAGGGACAAAGTCCCTCTCTCCAGGAGGACTTCGCCAAGGAGCTGAAGAAACAGACATGCACACAACCACCACACGGGACACCAGCACCACGAAGACAAGGAGGGCATCCGAGCAGAGGGAACATTCACACTGGGCCTTGATGGGTGTGTAGGAGTCCTCCAGGAAGGCAAAACAGATGAAGACAGTGCAGGCAGAGGGAAGAGAGTCCACAGGCCTAGGGAAGCGGGAAGGAGGGCAGCGTGGCACAGGGGAAGAGCTGGGAGCCTCGGACACAGATCTGGATTCAAAGTGAAGCTCTTCCCAACTGCAACGTCTCCAGCAAGCGACTCTGGCTCTCCAAGGAAAATGTCTGGTTTCTCCCCAGTGAAGTGGGGATAGCTTCTACTTGTGGGTGTCACTCTGCTCATTACTCCCTCAGAGAGAAGATAAATTAGATGAGCTAACACACGCAGAGCCCCTGCGTAGGGCCTGGGACTTGCGCATCCCTGAGGTCAGCATCATGTGTGTTGGAGACACGCACTGAAGGGATTGGCTGGCCAGCGCCTGTCATAAAGGGCACCCCGTGTCATGTCTGAGCATTTGGACCTTATGGGGAAAAGGTGTTGGGAGTGGCAGGCGGGGGAGCAACCTGACCTGAAGGTTAGAAAGCCACCCTGGCCTGGACTGCAAGCTCACTGGGGTCAGGGAAAGGACTCAACTCAGTACTTGGCAAAGGGCTTGGCACATAGTAGATGCTCAAGAAATATCCTGGAGAAGACAAGGTCATGATCAAGGGTGGAGCCCTAAGAAACGCCTAGACTTATCAGGCAGGAAGCAGAAGAAGCAGCAGAAGGAAGTGAGAATGACAGGAGAGAGACATAAAAGCAGAACTAGGCAAGTCTAGCCATGCAGAAGCAGAAGCACAAGCGAGGCGGACTATCTTTTCAGGAGGTGCTGGCCACTGGCAAATGCTGGAGGGAGGTAAAGTGGATCAGAGACAAAGAAATGACCACTAAATCTGGCAACTGGAATATTACCAAAGACCTAGGCATAGAGCTCCATGCTCTGGGTGTGGGTGGGCACCAGAATGAAATGGGGTAAAGAAAGGATGGGAGACAACGAGGTATTTATAACACCTATAAAACCTGTAAATAATGCTTTCAAAAAGTTTGCATTAACTTCTGAATATTTTCAAGGGGCAAAAACCCAATTCAACTAGTGTTTAGGGAATGCTTTTTTTGAACTTGAGACCCTGTACTTACCAGGACGATACACATCTATCATCCTTCATCATGGGTGACACGGCCACAAACGGAAAAGAAAGCACAAACATCAACATGCAGTAGACTAAAAGAGCCACCACAAAGCCCACGCCCCTGTGGACACACAAAAAAGCTACGCAGCGTGGCTCAAGGCCTCCCAGCAACAGATGTGTGGGCAAAGAAGGCAACGGGAGACTGGAAAGTGCAGAAAATTACAAAGGTAATGTTTTAGCAGCCCTTCAGGGTACCACTTAAAAACAAAAACCCAGCCAGGCGGGGTGGCTCACGCCTGTAATTCCAACACTTTGAGAGGCCAAGGCCAGTGGATCGCTTGAGCGCAGGGGTTCAAGACCAGCCTGGACAACATAGTGAAACCCTATCTTTACGAAAGATACAAAAATGAGGCAGGCCTGGTAGCAGGCGCCTGTAGTCCCTGCTATTGGAGACGCTGAGGTAAGAGAATCGCCTGAGCTGTGGGGCAGAGGTTGCAGTGAGCCAAGATCGTGCCACTGCACTCCAGCCTGGGTGACAGGGCACGACCTTGTCTCAAAAATTAAATTAAAAACCCAACATTGTTTCTGGAGCAAAGTAGGAACTCAACAAAATGTTTGTCACATGCAGAATGGACAGACGGTTCAGCACTTTGTAACTGCCCAAAGTCCTGTCACAGATTTGGAGCTTCTTTTTGATGTCACCTTCCCTTAGACCTTAGGAAAGAAAGCAATTTCTCTCCTTCCCTTCTCGCCCAAATTTCTGAAACCCGTGTGTGTATGTGCAGCTAGGGAAAAAATATTCAGGTGCAAAACAGCATGATAAATAGACTGCCAACTCTCTGTGTATTGTATTGCCATACATGCAGAGGTCATGCACAACAAGTGAATTTGACTCCTCAGCATTCCAGCTCCCTTCTTTCGGTAACTATACTCCAGTTTTCCATAGGAACCACCTCTCTGCCACTCTCAGTCTCTGTCATCCAGGTAGGGCCGATCCCATCTCCAGGAGGCATCCCCCAGGCCTGCACTAAGGCCAGTCAGTCTTCCTGGAGGCATAGCAGGCCGGAAAACGGGGCTGTGAGACAGGAGAGCGCAGAGGCAAGGAAAGCCTCCTTCAATCCTTTCTTCAACATGTATGCCAAGTGGTTAGCCGGACTCTCCTGACATACCTCCTATGATAGGGGCCTCACTTTCTCCTCTGGTAGCCCATTCTACCTTAAGGGCCTCTTCCTCTCCAGGTCAACCCAAAATCTATCTGATAAGGTTTGGCTCTGTGTCCCCACCCAAATCTCACCTTGAATGGTAATAAGTGTCAAGGGCAAGACGGGGTGGAGATAATTGACTCAGGGGGACAGTTTCCCCCATACTGTTCTGGTGATAGTGAGTTCTCACAGAACTGATGGTTTTATAAGGGGCTTCCCCCTTCACTTGGCTCTCAGTCTGTCTCCTGCTGCCACGTGTGTTTGTTTCCCCTTGTGCCATGATTGTAAGTTTCCTGAGGCCTCCCCAGCTCTGCAAAACTATAAGTCAATTAAACCTCTTCTCTTTATAAATTACCCAGTCACGGGTATTTCTTCATAGCTGCATGAGAACAGAATAACACACTATCCCTGAATTCCTACTGCGTGGTCCCATTTACCACATAGGGTTGGTGTAAGGTAGGAACACAAGAAGTCCACACTTTCCCCATGACAGCCCCTCAAACATCTGAAGACAACACTCGTGTCTCCCAAGGATCTCTCCTCTTGATCTCACAAGGTTAAATATGCCCAATTTCCTCAGTCAGTTCTCACATGAGAGGCTTTAAATTCCTTGTCCAGCCTGGATTCTCCTCTCCTCTGAGACTGTGTCCAGCTGCCTAACCTGGAGACTATGGCCAGGACTCTTTTAGATGGAAATTAAATCCAGAACACACTCACACTGGCCTAAGAAAAAATATTACTTGGCTCATGAAAGTGAACCATCTGAAGAGAAAGCTTCAGGCATGGCTGGATCCCAGAGTTTTAAGGCACGTCACCTGTCTCCACCCCCACCACCAGGCTCTGTTCCTGAGTTCTCAGCAGGTACTATCTATAAATGGTAGACACACCCTGTGAGCTCCAAGCCGTCATCATTCTTATTTGTTTTAATCCCAGAGAAAGATAAAAAGACTCTTTACCAACAACTCTGTCCAAAGTCTGAGGGATGAATCTGATTGGCTAGATTTGAGTCACAAGGGCCCTTGAACCAATCAGTTAGCAGAAGAGTGGCTTGCTCTGATTGGACAGGTCTGGGTTATGTGCACTCTCACAGGAACTACATTGCCTGACCAGGATTATTATGAAATGGAAGGGAGAGGTTCCCCCAAAGGAGGGAATGCTGGACAGAAAAAAACATCAATCCCTACATCTGTCTCTGTGACGTTTTGGGTTAAACACTACTGGCTGACCAGAGCCTCATGGGAATATCATCTCCACCCAGACCATCATCCAACAAATGTCACAGGGCACCTGCGTCCAACCAAGCTGATGCTGCCCTTCATGAAGAAGGCTTTTCTGGTAACCACCCCACATCTCAAATTTATTTCAACCTATCCATTGATATGCAACACCTTCCGAGGGTGCTACTTTAACAATAACCACGTTTATTGAGCATTTACTCTGTGTCAGGCAGTATTCCACAAGCTTTATATGGAACATGCCAGTTTATCCTTACAGCAACCTACATGCAGTCATTATCCCCATCTTTACAGATGAGAAAACAGAGACTCTGGGAGATCTGCCCAAGGTCACACAGCACAGCAAGGCTGTCGTTCAAAGCAAGGCGCCCCAGCGCCACCACTGATGCTCCTAACCGATCAGCTCTAAAATCTGCACCAACAGAAAACTGGACTCATTCCCAGATGCCTGGATTCCTTCTAAAATAAAACTGCTTGCAACACATAATTTGAGGTCCATGGATAGAGGATTGGTTTAACAATGTTACATTTGTAAGAGAGAAACTACGTAGCCATTTTTAAACTGGTATTGCAGAGTAAGAGGGGAAGATAGGGAGGAAACTTTGGAATTGCAGTTGTTGGGGGAGGTGGCTCGAAAATATCTATGATCCCCTTTTGTAGTAGAACTACACACAGAAAAATATTTCAAGAATATAGATAAAAATGGAACCAGTGGTCTGTCCTGGGCGATGACAATAAAATGTCAGCTCCACAAGGACATGGGCCTTTTCTGCTTCTATATTTATCCTCAGTGCCTACAATCGTGCCCCACAGAGTAGCAGTCCCATATGTTGAATGAATTAAATGAATAAACAGGAGAATGAAGGAATAAACGAATGAAGGAACAAGTTCCTGAGTGTTTGCAAAACTATATCTGTACTATATCTACTTGGTATTCTATTCTTTTGGTTTAGTCTTGGTTTATGAGTATGCTACAAAGAATATGGATTATTTGAATGGTGCAGAAACAAAACGTGATTTCATAAACAGCCCCAGCCACTGCCTCGCCACACATACATGATCTGTAAGCCGTTTCTGCTGTGGTCAGGTAGATCATATGACCAGTCTGGTAAATGGCCCCTTTCCCTCCACCTCTACCAGTTCAGCCCTGATTGCTCCTGGCTCCCAGTGGCTCTGTCAGGTGAACCTGTGACCCTCCAGCCCAGCTCGGCACCCATTTCCTTCCCATCATCTTTCCCCCTTCCGTCTTCTTGGTGCTCTTGAACGCTACTTCCACATCACTTAAATTCCACATACAAAAATGGCAATCACAGTAATTGACATTTATGGAGCACTCACGATGTCCTAAGCAGCATAAGGACTTGCTTCCTTAATCCTCCTAATGACCGCACTGTAGCAGGTTACCAGATGGGTAACTTACCTGCTCCAGAGCACACGAATGGCAGGTATTTGAACCCAGGCAATCGGACAAAACCCAAACCTTGAACCACTGAGCTAAGCACCTCTCACCATTCTCCTTCATGCAGACCCGGGCCAAGGGTCTAATGTGTGTCCACATGGGGCCAAATGCCTATTGCATACCAGCCTGAGCCAGATGCCTACTTTGTGCTGAGCGGGGACATGTACTGAAAGCTTCTGAATGGAAAGCATAATGCCTCCACGAGTGCTATCAGAGTAAAAATAATTACTTGAGGCCGGGCGCGGTGGCTCACGCCTGTAACCCCAGCATTTTCAGAGGCCGAGGCGGGTGGATCACTTGAGGTCAGGAGCTCGAGACCAGCCTGGCCAACATGGTGAAACCCCATCTCTACTAAAAATACAAAAATTTGCCGGGTGTGGTGGCACATGCCTGTAGTCTCAGCTACTTGGGAGGCTGAGGCAGGAGAATCACTTGACCCCGGGAGGCAGAGGCTGCACTCCAGCCTGGGCGACAGAGAAAAACTTTGTCTCAAGAAAAAGAAAAGCAGTGGTAAGGGTACCAACACACACCGTGGCCTGTGCTCTCATTTTAGGTGCATTACTTCAGTGAACCCTCCCAGTCACCCTCGGAGGTAGGCATGTCAGGATCCCCATTTTACAGACCTAAAAACTGAGGCACAGAGGGAGGGACGCACTTGCCCAAGGCCACACACACAGTGAGTGAGAAGCAGAGCTGAAATGTCAATCCAGAATGTTTCTTTTCTTTCTTTTTTTTTTTTTTTTGAGACAGAGTCTCACTCTGTTGCCCAGGCTAGAGTGCAATGGCGCGATCTTGGCTCATTGCAACCTCTGCCTCCTGGATTCAAGTGATTCTCCCACCTCAGTCTCCGAGTAGCCGAGATTACAGGCGCCGGCCACCATGCCCGGCTAATTTTTGTATTTTTAGTAGAGACAGGGTTTCACTATGTTGGCCAGGCCGGTCTTGAACTCCTGACCTCAAGTGATCCACCTGCCTTGGCCTCCCAAAGTGCTGGGATTACAGGCATGAGCCACGGCGCCCGGACTAGAGTGTTTCTGATTCCAAAGTGTACTCAGAGTTGAAATGAAGAAGGAATCACACTAAGCTAGGTGGGCGGCTGAGTCCTAAATGAGTTGAGATGGGGAAGAGGAATTCCTCATGGTAGAAACCTCCAAAATCAAAAGCACCAAGACGGGAAATGTTACACTGCTGGGCCGCAGGTGTGTGAGGGAGGCTGTGTGGAGCTACTAGAAAGGAGATATGGGTGGGGACAAACAGACTAGAAAGCCAAGCAGACAGCCTGAGTGTAATCCAATGGGCAGAAGGGAGCCATAGAAGGTTAATGAGCAGAGGAGTGACTTGATTAGAAATGTACTGTAGAAAGAATTACCCCAGCAAGGGAGGACAGAGTGGATACCAGACAAGGAAGATTAAGGGCAAATAGACTGTTGCTATAAAGAGGAAGGCAGAGATGTTAAGGGGCAAATGGACACTTTTGTGAAAGCGGCATGCCATTCTTCCCTAGGAAGCCTCCTCCCCAAGTCAGTCTCCTGGTTTGGATGGGGCTGCCCCACCCCCTCCCCCCCTCCAGAGGTGGGCACGTGATCCAGGCCGGGCCACCCAGAGTCTCCGTGATTGGTCTAGGGATGGGCACATGACCTCAGGGCCAAGGACAGTCCAGGGACCCCCAAATTCACTGGCAAAGAGGCTTGCTCCGTCTCTCCACCAATACGGCTCTGCCCAGAGGCTAAACCTCCCTGCTCCCTGCAAGAATGGAGGTGAAGGATGAAGACAGAGCTAGGAGGAGGAGGAGAGGCTGTTTGGAGTTTGGGCAGCCTTTGCTGCTGCTAGAACTTCCCCTGGAGTTTCCAACCTAGAGACCACAGTGGATTTTCTGCTTACGTTCATCTGCACTGGGCATCTCTCACCACCCTTGCAAGGTCTCTGACCATCCCAGGCAAACTGAGCCACGGAGCAAGAAGCAAGAGCAGAGGTAGTGGAGGAGCAGGCAGCGAGGAAGGCCGGGAGCCAGGCAAGCTCGGGAAGAAGCAGCGCAGACCCAGAGCAGGCAGAAAGATTGGGAAGATGAGTGAGGGGGTCGGGGGGAACTGGCCTGACACCCAGTGGCCCTCTGGAAAACAGCTCCTAGGGAGCAAAGGCCAGGCCAGGAGGCTGGGGAGAGATGAGGAGGGGAGGCTGGGTGGAGAGATCCCATTTTGGAAAGCCCTGGGGGAGGAAAGGGAGAAGGGACAGTAGCCTGAGGCGGGAAGGCCAGGGAAGGGGGTGTTTCAGATAGAATGCCTGAGTGCCACAGCAGGGAGGGTTGGGAAAAGAGCAGGACCCCAGGAAGGCCCACACCCTGAGTTTATAAGGAAGAAACTGGGTGCTGTTTCTGGCCTTCCAAGTCTGCTGGCCACCTTGTGACATGTTTGGAAGCAGGAAGCCTGAGCCAGAGTGGAACCTTTCTTCTCAGGCCTGGCAGGATACCCGGCAGGGAACTGGGGCCACAAAAGAGCCCTCTCTGCGTCACAAGTGGGCAAACATGTCATTTGCAACCTGCAAGCAATCCCATGAGAGGTGAGAATCGAAACGACCTCCTCAGAAGCCAAGAGCACATGCCCCGAGCCGGCCTGCCTGGGTTCAAGTCCCGACTCTGCCACTTTCTAGCTGGGTGAACACAGGAGGCCTATTAACTTCTCTGGGCCTGTTTCCTCATCTGTAGAATAGAAACAACCTTAGTACCTGCCACACCGGGCTGTTCTGAGGCATGACCAAGATAACGCACGTTGAGCGTGGTGACTACTATCCAGCCAGTGCCAGTGTTGAGTCCATTGTCCCTGGGTTATGAGGACACGACGGCAGGAAGGAACGAGCTTTTCCGCGAGGAACAAGAGCAGACACGGCAACCATAATTCTCCTATGCATTGGTCCAACAGATGGCTGGGGAAAGAAAGCACTGCAGCTGAAGCTCCCATGGCCCATTCATGATGATCCACACACAGCAGGGGAGCATTTTTAGCTTCCTCGCCAGACGCGCCACTCCCTACTCCCGTCCCTGGGGGGCAGGGGGTGGGTCTGAGCAGAAAACCACAAGCCTGTGGGAGGAGGGAAGTGTTCTCCCACTACACCAGAGTGGGCCGAGGCCTGGGAGCATCTGCCAGGATTCTTCTGATGGGATGGATGCTTTTTCTCATCACCTTCTACTTGCTGGAGAGAACAGGAGCTTCAGAGGCGGAACATGGTTTGATGGGGGAAGGGAGCGATGGGTGACCAGCGGGAAGAAAGAAGCCGAATTTAGGGAGGGAAGCTGGTCTGTAAAGCATAGCCTCAGACCCGGCAAAGCAGAAATACTGCTGAA
Source organism: Symphalangus syndactylus (assembly GCF_028878055.3). Taxonomy (NCBI): domain Eukaryota; kingdom Metazoa; phylum Chordata; class Mammalia; order Primates; family Hylobatidae; genus Symphalangus; species Symphalangus syndactylus. Next base: position 130,034,298 of record NC_072433.2, read on the forward strand.
TCCCCTGGCTGTTCACTAACTGGAGGGGAGAAAGTTAAGAGTTTGCACTTACCCCACTTGCAAAAGCATTCAACCACAGAGGCGGAGGGACAGAGGCCTGGGTTCAAATCCTGCCCTGCCAACTCTCCACATCGTTGCAGTGCCTTATGCTGCTATTTTAGGCCAACTGTTTACCAAAGCAATGAATGAATATCTAGAGGCAGCGCTCAAGGAATAATTTTAGTTGTGTGTGTGTGTGTGTGTGTGTGAGAGTGCACGCACGCGGGTTCTTAGTATCACCCAGCCTCTAGTAGTCACTCCACAAATATCCTTTGAATTGAACTAAATGCAAAATGTAATTTGATTATGGAAGCAGTTAAGGAAAGAAACACCCACATGATCCCTGGCACAATTTTGTACTTTTTATTTATTTCGCAAACAATCATGTAGCTTGTACAGGCACTGTTCTGAGCATTGTATACATACCGACTCACTTATCCTCACAACAGCACTGTGAGAGTGCAGGTGAGGAAAACCAAGACCCCCAGAGATTAAGGAACTTGTTCCAAACCACAGAGCCAGGAAGCAGCCGTTCAGGGATTCAAACCCACACCGTCGGCCAGGCGCGGTGGCTCACGCCTGTAATCCCAGCACTTTGAGAGGCCAAGGTGGGCAGATCACCTAAGGTCAGAAGTTAGAGACCAGCCTGGCCAAAATGGCGAAACGCCTGTCTCTACTAAAATTACAAAAAATTAGCCAGGCGTGGTGGTAGGCGCCTGTAATCCCAGGTACTCAGAAGGCTGAGGCAGAAGAATCACTTGAACCCGGGAGACAGAGGTTGCAGTTAGCTGAGATTGTGCCACTGCACTCCAGCCTGGGCAACAGAGCAAGACTCTGTCTCAAAAAGGAAAAAATAAATAAATAAATAAATAACCCACACCGTCTGGCTCAGGGTCCACGCCCTAACCTTCGGGCTGTGCTGCCTTTGTCCGAAAGTTTGCATCCAACTAAAGACCAGAGATGGGAGGGAGTCGCATTCTCCAATCTCTTTAAAAGGTCCCATTACCAAATCACAGAGCCTATGCCACTACTGAGGGGTTTATAGCAATGCCTGCCACGTGGTCTTTCTTTTCATGGTTCACAGACCACAGGGAAATGCCTAAGGCACACATATCTGAAGTATACAGTCTGATGATTTTTCACGTGGGTACACACCTGCATAACCCCCTCCCAGATCAACAAATGTCTCTACAGAGACATTTTCAGCTCCTAGCGGTCCGAGTGCTGTGCCCCTCCCAATCAGTGGCCATGTACCCCCAAAAGCTAACCTCGATTCTGACATTCACACCATAGATTAGTTTCGCCTTGTCTAGAATTTATAAATGGAATCATATGGTGTGTACTCTTTTGCATCTGTTTCTACTCGTCAAATTAAAAATCACATAAAATCAGCACACAAGCAGACAATGATAGTGGGAGAAAGGAGGGCGCGGCTGAGTTTCTTTCCCCTCCAAGCAGCCCCCTAGCCTGTTCGTATTTGGGCTCAGTGAGTGATCAAAGGGAACAGTGGGAAGAGCTGGCCCTGGAGTTTGGAAACACAGGAGTTGAGCTTGGAAAAAATCAGTGAACCGCAGGGGGCAAAAGAGCTGCCCCGCCTGGAGAAGGCAATGTGGGATGGCGGAGGCAGGTGGGTCACTTCTGTTGCTTCGGATGTCCAGAGGGGAGAAGGTTTTATGAGGCCTTAAAACGCTCACATCGGGTTCCTCCCACGCCATGCGCCAGGGGCACCCCATGCGGCCACCGGTTCCTCCCGGGTTCGCTCTGGCCAGGGCTCCCCGGGTGCAGACAACCTCCCAACGACCGCGCATCCGCCCGGCAGGCGCGCCTCCCTACCTGTGCACTGCTGGATGAAGTGCTGGTACTCCGCTCCCTGCTCGCCGGGGACGATGGTGGAGCCGTCATATTTAAAAGTCACCCTTTGGATTGGGAGAAGAAAAAAACACACACACACATCAGCGCTGGTGGCCGCGCGGCGCGGCGCTTGCAGAGGACAATCTAACAGACGCGCTGGCCTCGGAGAAGCCCGCGGGGGCCTGGCACGCCGTCCCGGTATAAGGCGAGGAAGACAGCGCGGGAGGCCGGCTCGGTGCACGAGGCCCCGCGCAAGCCCGGGGAGCGGGGCGTGGAGAGGAATGAAAAGTTCCTACCAGATGACGGCCGAGCCGTCGTCGCGCACCAGGTTGTACGCAGCCCGGCAAGCCTCTTTGTCGATCTTGGTGGCCATCGCCTCGGGGCCGCAGCGGGACACTGTCCGGGGCGGCCGAGCGCGCCCCTGGCCGGCGGCGGGGATGGGAGCGCGGCGGGTACGCGCCGAGGGCGCACGGGCTGGCGGCGGTGGCGACGGCGACTCAGCGCCTGCGAGCTCCGAGCGCGGCGACGGCTTCCACTGCGGACGGAGAGCGCGCGGGGACCCCAGGCCGCGGCCCGCCCCGCCCCCCCACGCCCATTGGCCGCCCGGGCCGCGGCCCGCCTCTTCATTGGCCGCCGGGCTGCTTGGGCGGAGCGTCTTGATTCTCCGGCGGCCAATCCCAGCCCGGAAGGCTTGCGCAACTCCGCGGTGGGGGCTGGAGTAGGGGCTTTGCCTCCTCCCTCCCTCTCACTCTCCCTCCCCCGCCCCCCGCTCTCTTCTCCTCCAACATCCCTCTTCTCTCTCCTTGTCCTTCTCACTTCCCCTCCTCCCCTCCCCACCCCTCCTGGAAACTCCCACTACCCCAATCCCCTTTCCCACCCCGCCTTCCTCCTCTCCCTCCTCCTTCCTCTTCTTCCCCCCACTCCTTGCTTCCCCCACTTCCCTGACCTCTTCCCCCCCTTCCCTCCCCCTCTTTCTCCCTTCCCCCCTTATTCTTCTTCCTCTCTCCTCCTCCCTCTTCTTGCCTATCCCAGCCCAAAACTTCTCCGTCCTCCCTATTTCCTTCTCCCCAAGCTCTCTTCTTTCCTCCTCCTTGACCCCCTCCCCTGCTTCCCCCTGGCTTCCCCTCCCTCTTCTCCACTTACCCTCCTGGCATCTCCTCCCTCCCTGTCCCCTACTCCCTCCTCCTATTCCCCCTCTCCCTCTTCCTCATGCTCCCCACCCCCCTGCCTCTGAGGCTGCAGGGCTGCGGAGCTCCGCAGGGGACCTCCACGTGGATGATGTAATGCATCAAACCCAAGGAGACAGGCTGGCCACTGTCCCTACCCCAGCGTTTGGTTCCATGGATTCTAGGTGGGGAGGAATTGGAAAGAATGAAGCATTTTAAATAGGAGGGGGTAGAAAGTGGACTGCTTCCAAAACGCTGGTGGGCTCTCGTTTACTCTGGATTCTGGTAATTTGCATTCCTATCTTAACCTCTCCCTTTGGGCTCCTCTGAAAGCAAGAGCTGCCTCATTCTGTCTTCCTCATTCCTTCATTGACTCATTCATTCATTCCCTCATCCAGCCATTCCACAGAGGCCACTTACAGCGTCCAGGTAGGTAAAAAGGCAGGATCCTGAAGACTGGGCTCTTGAGTTGCATCCAGTACTGCCACTTTCCAACTGGGGGCCATTGGAAAGCCTCAAAACCTCTTTTAAATGACTCCTCAAATGGGAAAAATAGTATAACTCACATCACTGCTTTGTTTTAAGTTTAATTGAAATGATATGTGGAACAAATATACTAGACATTCGATAAAATGTCATCATCGTTGGTTACTAAGTGATAAAAACAAATCCTAAATAGAAACCCAAAAGGTCAGGGACAATGTCCAATTAATATTAGAATTCTCAACAAGCAAAAAAACAAAAACGAGAAATTGAATGAATCAGTCAGTCAATCAATGGGTAGTTGAATGGGTGGGTGGACAGGAACACAGTTTCAGAAGAGTAGAGGCAGATGCTGTTATAAACAAGACAAAAAGAAATTCTCATTTCATGCCCCACAAAGCAGTTCCTACCTAACTCCTTGATAAGGGTAATGGGACAATTGGCCATTAGAAAGAAGAACAAAGATGGATCCTTTGATCAGGGAAAATTCCAAAAGGATCAAAAATTTAAACACAAAGGAAATCAGACCAGTCACAGTGGATCACGCCTGTAATCCCAGCATTTTGGGAGGCTGAAGTGGGAGGATCTCATAAGCTCAGGAGTTCGAGACCAGCCTGGATAACATGGCGAAAGCCCATCTCTACTAAAAATACAAAAATTAGCCAGGCGTGGTGGTGGACGACTGTAATCCCAGCTACTTGGGAGGCTGAGGCAGGAGAATCGCTTGAACCTGGGGGGCGGAGGTTGCAGTGAGCTGAGATCGCACCAATGCGCTCGAGCCTGAGCGATAAAGTGAGACTCTGTCTCAAAAAAAGGAAATCACAAAAGTGCCAGAAGAAAATATGGGAAGCTTCCTTCTAAACATAAACCATGTTACCCAAATCCAAATCCAAAAGCCATTGAAAAGATGAATACATTCAAGCATATAAACAGTGATCCAGGAAAAAAACAAAAACAAAAACAAAGCCATACAATACCACCTCTTGCAAGGTGTAAAAATAAAAAGACAAAGCAGTAAAAAGTGTTTACAACTCCAGTAAATTAGTCTTGCTAAAATATAGGTAAGTCAACCTTAAAAAAAAGAAAATGAAAAGAACAGTTGGCACAGAATATGACCAGACAGATTAAATGATCTTAAACATGCGAAAAGCTGCTCAACCTCAACTCCTAGTAAGAAAAATGCAAATTAAAGCAAAATTGAGATACCTTTAAAAAATAAATAAATAAACTAGTAGGTTGGCAAAAATAAAAAAACTTTGACAAACCCACTTTGCTGGGGAGGCTGTGAAGATCCAGGCCCTCTTGTACATTGCTGGTGGGAGTGTGAATTGACGCAACCCCCATAGAGCCACCAGGGAGGCCAGTTAGCAATGTCTAGCAAATTTACAAGTCTGTGTGCCCTTGATCAATCCATTTACCCTATAGGGTCAGTGGTGCCCAGCCCTGGCTGGACATGGGAATCACCAGGGTTCCCTGATCCCACACCCAGACATTCTGATATAATTGGTCTGAGATAGGCCCTGGGTATGGAGTTTTTTTTTGTTTTTTGTTTTTTTGTTTTTTTGTTTTTTGAGATGGAATCTTACTCTATTGCCCAGGCTGGAGTGCACTGGCGTGATCTCGGCTTACTGCAACCTCTGCCTCCTGAGTAGCTGGGGTTACAGGTGCATACCACCACGCCTGGCTAATGTTTGTATTTTTAGTAGAGACGGTGTTTCACCATGTTGGCAGGCTGGTCTTGAACTCCTGACCTCGTGATCGGCCCGCCTCAGCCTCCCAAAGTGCTGGGATTACAGGCGTGAGCCACCGCACTTGGCCTTTCTTTCTTTCTTTATTTATTTATTTATTTTTAAGGCAGGGTCTTGCCTGCCTCAAAAAACTCTGTCACCCAGGCTGGAGTACAGTGGTGCAATCTCAGCACACTGCAGCCTTGACCTCCCAGGCTCAAGCGATCCTCCCACCTCAGCCACTGAAGTAGTTGAGTCTACAAGCACGTGCCACCACGCCTGGCTAATTTTTGTGTTTTTTTGTAGAGACAGGTTTTTGCCATGTTGCCCAGGCTGGTATGGAACTCCTGAGCTCAAGTGATTTGGCCGCCTCGGCCTTCCAAAGTGCTGGGATTAGAGGTGTGCACCACCTGTATGGGGATTTTTGTAAAGTCCCCTAGGTGATGCTTATGTTCAGCTGGGGCTGAAAGTCACTGCTATAGATAATAGATACAACTGTATGTGTGCAAAATATATCCAGGGTTATTCATTGAGCTTTATTTTTAAGGCAGAAGGTGAGAGCTAACCTAAGTCCCCATCAATGAGAGGCTAGACGAATAGGTAATAACGCTGGTGAACCATGCAGGACTATGAAGCTGTAAAAGAAAGAAAGGATGAGGACCCTCTATAGATGCTGATATGGAACATTCTACAAGATAGATCATGAATAAGCAAAGCTAGCTACTGAACAGTGTGTTCAGAACAATACTACCTTTTGGGTAAAATGGGGTGGGGTGTTAATATTGTATTTGTTTTGTTTTTTTTCAGACAGTCTCGCTCTGTCACTCAGGCTGGAGTGCAGTGGCGTGATCTCGGCTCACTGCAATCTCTGCCTCCCGGGTTCAAGTGATTGTCCCGCTTCAGCCTCCTGAGTAACTGGGGCTACGGTGCGCGTCACCACCCCGGCTAATTTTTGTACTTTTAGTAGAGACAGGGTTTCACCATGTTGGTCAGGCTGGTTTCGAACTCCTCACCTCAAGTGATCCGCCCGCCTCGGCCTCCCAGAGTGCTGGGATTACAGGCGTGAGCCACCGCACCCGGCCTGCATTTGTTTATATTGGCATTAAAACTTCTGGTAGAGAACACAAGAGAAAAGTAACAGTACCTGTGGTGGAGGTGAAGCAGAAAGTCAGGCAAAAAGGGTTAGGGATTGGGGTGGGGGGTGGGGGGTGTTACTATATACCTTCTTATTTCAGTTTAGTTCTTGACCATGTGAATGTATTATCTGTTCAGAATGCTAAACTACCACCCAAAAACGTGGCTGCCATACTGAATTCGATCCTCAGTGTCCACGGTTCAGCGTTCCTGGATGAATCCCATGAATGTGCTGGGAACTGGGAAGCCCCACTTCAGTCCTCCTTTCGTTGCTGTTCTCTTTCTAGTCTTGTTGCGATCGCCCTCTACCGGACCGAAAGTGTAAGGGATTGGTTTGAAAGAGAACCCTGATTTTGAGCACCTTGCTGTCCATTTGCCCAGCTAAAGGAGAAAAATAAACCTCATATCAGAAATAAATATGCTGTGTAAATATTTATTTAAATTGCAATCCATGTGATATAAAACAGTCTAATTCAATTAATGTATCTTTAAGAGAAATGAAAGTATTTGACACTTAACTATGTGCTATGCACTGTGTTAAGAACTGGGGAAGTAGGCCAGGCACAGTAATCCCAACAATTGGGGAGGCCGAAGCAGGAGGGTTGCTTCAGCCCAAAAGTTTGAGACCAGGCTGGTCAACATGGCAAAACCCCGTCTCTAAATAAAAATAAAAATAAAAGCTAGTCAGGTATGGTGGCAGGTGCCGGTAATCCCAACTCGTGAGAGGCTGAGGCGGGAAAATTGCTTGAACCAAAAAAGATCAAGGCTTCAGTGAGCTATGATCGGGCCACTGCACTCCACCCTGGGCGACAGAGCAAGACCCTGTCTCAAAAAAAAAAAAAAAAAAAAAAAGGAATTGGGAAGTGCTATAAATTCATCCATCCATCCATTCATTCTTTCCTGGCACTGAGCCTATTTCATGTCCAATGGGGGTCACAAACTTACTTGCCTGTAGGGGGCAGGCATGAAATGTAAATGAACCAAGCACAGACCATGTAAGAAAATTTGTTCCAGAAATGGTGATCCTCTCTGTTCTGTCTTCCTCCAGGTGAAAGTGTCATGTTCAGAGCAGCTTCCTCATCCAAAGAGGGTCACTGGTTCTCAGCTCTGCCATAGTTTGTATGCACAATGCCAAGTTTCTGGTTATTTCGGCAAAGCAAAAAATTTGGATGTCTCTGTGAAATCTCTTATTCCTACATTTGGGTGATAAAAATGTGACATACAAGAGCTATTTGTATGGAAATGTGAACTAGACTAATATCTCCCAGTCCTCTCAGGGCTTAAAGTCTATTATGGGTGACAAGCATTTACTTCAGTGTGGACACTGTTGGTTGTCAGCAACAGAAAACTCAATTCAAATGTGCTTGAACAACAGAAAAAAAAAAAGTAAGACCCACTGACAAGAGTCCAGATGAAGGTGGAATTCAGGCATGGTTTAATCCTGGCTCTGTAGCTCTGCATGTCTCTACTTTGCCCTCCTTTGTGTATCAGTCTCATCTTCAAGCGAATTCTACCCCTCTGCCTGGCACACCCCATCCCAAAATCTGAATGGCTAACTTCTCATTCTGACCTCAGGTGTTACCCCCTCCCTCAGAGGGGCTTTCCCCAGCATCCCAAGGTTAAAAACTCCCCCTCTGTAACCCTCCTGCAGCCACTATCACATAACCATTATTTGTTTTCCATAGTACTCACTAATCACTATCTGAAATTGCCTTTTTCATTTATCCCTTTACTCGAATACTGTCTATCCACTCCTAGAACATCAGGTCTATGAGGGCAGGAATAATGTTCATCTTGCTCACCATTGAATGCCAGCTCCCAGCACAGCACCAGTTCCAGACAGACACACAACTTGTTGTTGAATGGAAGGATGCAGAGCGACAGGGAGTGGAGACTCAAGGAAGGTGGTATGGACAAAAGCACAGGCATAGAAATCAATGGAATAGAACTGAGAGTCCAGAAATACACTGTTAACATTTATGGCCAGTTTTTTTTTTTTTTTTTTTTTGAGAAAGAGTCTCGCTCTTTCTCCCAGGCTGGAGTGAAGCAGTGCAATCTCGGCTCACTGCAGCCTCCTCCCCTTGGGTTCAAGCAATTCTCATGCCTCAGCCTCCTGAGTAGCTGCCACTGTACCAGGCTAATTTTTGTATTTTTAGTAGAGATGGGGTTTCGCCATGTTGGCCAGGCTGGTCTCCACCCATTTTTCCTGCCAAAGTGCAGGCATGAGCCACCATGCCCAGCCTGGTCAATTGATTTTTGACAAGGGTACCAAGACAGTTCAATGGAAAAAGAACAGTCTTTCAACAAACAGTGATGAGACAATTTGACAGCACATGCAAAAGAATGGAGTTGGACCCTTACCTCACACCATATACAAAAATTAACTCAAAGTGGATCACAGATGTAAACATAAGAGTTACTCTTAGATGAAAAGATAGGCATAAATCTTTGTCATATTAGATTAAGCAAAGATTTCTTAGCTGTGGCACAAAAAGCAGGAGTGATAAAAAAAATTGGATAAATTGGACTTCATCAAAACTAAATGTTTTTTCTTTTTTCTTTTTTTCTTTTTTTGAGATGGAGTTTCTTGCTCTTGTCACCCACGCTAGAGTCCAACGGCTTGCTCTCGGCTCACTGCAACTTCTGCCTCCCAGGTTCAAGAGATTCTCCCACCTCAGCCTCCCGACTAGCTGGGATTACAGGTGCCAGCCACCACGCCAAGCTAAGTTTTTGTATTTTTAGTAGAGTTGGGGTTTCACCATGTTGGTCAGGCTGGTTTTGAACTCCTGACCTCAGATGATCCACCCACCTCGGCCTCCCAAAGTCCTAGGATTACAGACATGAGCCACTGCGCCCAGCCGAAACTAAAACTTTTTGTGATTCAAAGGGCACCATTAAGAAAGTGAAAAGACAATACACAGAAAAGAAGAAAGTATGGGCGAAATCATATGTCATAAGGGTCTAGTATCCAGAATATTAAAAACAAAAACCTTTTACAACTCAACAATAAAAAGGCAAGTAACCCAATTTAAAAATAGGCAAAGAATTTGAAGAGAGATTTCTCCAAAGAAGTTTTACAAATGGCCACTAAGCACATGGAAAGATGTTCAGTGTCATTGGTCATTAGGGAAATGCAAATCAAAAGCACAAGGCGGCTGAGAGCGGTGCCTCACGCCTCTAATCCCGGCACTTTGGGAGGCCGAGGTGGGTGGATCACTTGAGGTCAAGAGTTGTAGAGCAGCATGACCAACATAGAGAAACCTCATCTCTACTAAAATAAAAAAAATTAGCCAGGTGTGGTGGTGGGTGCCTGCAATCCCAGCTACTTGGGAGGCTGAGGCAGAAGAATCACAGGAACCCAGAAGGCAGACGTTGCAGTGAGCCACTGCACTCCAGCCTGGGCAGCAGAGCAAGACTCCATCTCGAAAAAAAAGCACAAGAGATAATCACTTCACACCGGAAGATAGACAGACCATAACATGTATTGGTGAGGACGTGAACACACTGGAACTCTCACACAGTGCTTTTGGAAATGGAAAATGGTGCAACTGCTTTGGAAAACAATTTGCCGGTTCCTCAAAATATGAAACACAGAGTTATTATGTGGCCCAAGAATTCCACTCCCAGGAATATACCCAAGAGAAATGAAAACATATGTCCACATGAAAACTTGTATGTGCGTGTTCGTAGCAGCACTATTCATAATAGTCAGAAAGTGGAAACTTAAATATCTGTCAGCTGATGAATGGATAGACAAAAGTGGTTTATCTGTATAATAGGATATTATTCAGCCATACAAAGGAGTTAAGTATTCATTCATTCTACAACATGTACGAACCTCAGAAACATTATGCTAAGTCGAAGAAGCCAGTCACAAAAGACCACACATTGTATGATTCCATTTATATGAAAAGTCTAGAATAAGCAAATCTATAGAGACAGAATGCCGATTGGTGGCTGCAGGGGTAGGGGGAGGAAGAATGGGGAGTGGCTGCTAGTGAGTGTGGGGTTTCCTTCAGGGATTGATGAAAATGTTTTCAAATTCAATAGTGATGGCTGCACAACTGTGAATTTGGTTGCACCAAAAATCACTGAATTGTACACTTTAAAGTCATACATATATAAAAGTCATATATGTACACATACATATATATACATACATACATATGTATATATTTGAGACAGAGTGCAGTGGTGCGATCTCAGCTCACTGCAATCTCCACTCCTGGGCTCAAGTGATTCTCCTGCCTCAGCCTTCCAAGTAACTGGGATTACAGATGTGCATCACCACACCCAGTTAATTTTTGTATTTTTATTATTTATGTTTTATTATTTATTTATTTATTGAGACAGAGTCTCACTCTGTCACCCAGACTGGAGTACAGTGGCACGATCTCGGCTCACTGAAACCTCCACCTCCCTGGTTCAAGTGATTCTCCCATCTCACCTTCCCTAGTAGCTGGGATTACAGGCACGCACCACCATGCCCCACTAATTTTTGTGTTTTTAGTAGAGACAGGATTTCGCCATCTTGGCCAGGCTGGTCACAAACTCCCAACCTCTGGTGATCCGCCTGCCTTGGCCTCCCAAGGTCCTGGGATTATAGGGGTAAGCCACCACACGCAGCCAATTTTTGTGTTCTGAGTAGAAACTACGTTTCGCCATGTTGGCCAGGCTAGTCTCAAACTCCTGACCTCAATTGATCCACCTGCCTCAGCCTCCCAAAATGTTGGCGTTACAGGGGTGAGCCACCACGCCTGGCCAAAGTCTTATATGTTTTTTAAGCTCAGCAAAACACTGGCCCCAAAATTATATTTTTGAACTGAAAAAAGAGAATCACAGAAAGCTCCCAGGTTTTGGGCTGAGCATCCAGGTGGGAGGTTGATGGGGTGCTGCATCATGCTTGGGGTCGCTGCATTTGAGCTGCTGGTAGGACATGGCAGTGGAGACATCCAGCAGCCAGACAGGTCTGAGACTCAGGACAGAGCCTGGCTTGGAGATGTGGATCTGGGGGCCACAGGGCTCTGGGATGTGATTAGGCCACGAGGGTGTTTGAGTTGGCCTGTGGAGGATGCTTAGGCGGAAGAAGAAGGTCTGCGGCAGAGCTTCAGGGAACACCAGCATTTATGGAGAAAGGAGCCTGCAAAGAAGACAGGATTGTCCAGAGCAGGAGGAAGACTTTTTTTCCTTTTTTTTTTTTTGAATAAGATTCTCACTCTGTTTTTTTTTTTTTTTGAAACAGATTCTCACTCTGTCACCCAGGTGCAGTGGCTCACACCTGTAATCCCAGCATTTTGGGAGGCTGAGGTGGGTGGATCACTTGAAGTCAGGAGTTCGAGACCAGCCTGACCAACATGGTAAAACCCTGTCTCTACTAAAAATACAAAAATTAGCCAGGCGTGTTGGCGCACACATCTGTAATCTCAGCTACTTGGGAGGCTGAGGCAGGAGAATCACTTGAACCCGGGAGGCAGAGGTTGCAGTGAGCCAAGATCACGCCATTGCACTCTCAGCCTGGGCAACAAAAGCAAACCTCCATCTAAAAAAAAAAAATTATAAATTATACAATTATAACATACGTTAATAATAGTAACCCTATTCTATATCATATATGTTGTATAGTAACCACATTATGTAAAACTAATAATAGAAATATCTTCCTGGCCGGGCACAGCAGCTCACGCCTGTCATCCCAGCACTTTGGGAGGCTGAGGCATGCAGATTATGAGGTCAGGAGTTCAAGACCAGTCTGGCCAACATAGTGAAACCCCATCTCTACTAAAATAAAAACAATTAGCCGGATGCAGTGGTGTGCGCCTGTAATCCCAGCTACTCAGGAGGCTGAGGCAGGAGAATCGCGTGAACCCGGGAGGTGGAGGTTGTAGTGAGCTGAGATCGCACCATTGCACTTCAGCCCAGGCAACAGTGCGAGACTCTGTCTCAAAAAAAAAAAAAAAAAGAAAGAAAGAAACGTCTTCCTATATATTGTGCGCTATGTGCCAGGCTGCATGCTAAGTGCTTGATGGCTATTTTCCCAGTGAATTCTCACATCAACCCGAGGAGATACTGCAACTCTTCCTCTAACACAGATGAAGAAACCCAGGCCTCAAGACGGGAAGGTACATCCTCATGTCGGAACATTTTTGAACCCAGGGTTTTGGCCTCTACACCAAGAAGTAGCGTTTGGGGACCTTGACGTTGAACCAGGGTAGCTCACTATATGTGCTCTGAAGCAACTGAAAAATCTGTGCCGGCTTTTTAAGAACCTGGTTTTGCACGGACTTTATTTCTTTCATTGCAAAAACCTCACAGACTCTTTAAGGTCAGCGTCCTGGTTTCCACATTTTCTTTCGGGCTACAAATTAAAAAACAAACAAACAACAACAACAAAAAAAAAACCACCTGAGCTGTAATTGGAGACTGGAAATAAAACATAACCTTGAAACTTGCTTTTCTCAGCAAGGTAGTTGTCATTCTGAAGCAGGTGCCTTGCACGAAATGGCTATTTATAGAAAATGATATTTATGGAACCTGTGCTGATCTCACTGATTGTCAAGTCTCTGAAAAGGGGCTCGCAGGAACACTGGAAGATGCAGGGAGGAGCCCCTGACTGAGGGAGTGTCAAACGGCACTCTTGAGTGGTCCTCCCCAGGCACGGCGACCTGGGGCTTCAGCCTCCAGTGAGGAAGGGCAGAGGGCACAGGGAGCCCAGGTCGCGTAGCTGGGAAGTGTGCGCCAATGGTTAGGGGTTAGGGCAGCTGTTCCCCCAAGCCCTGGCTCTGCCATACCCCTGAGCTCCATTTTTCTCTTCTGTGAACGGAGCATCTCTCATGGAGGGTTTTTATGTTTTGAGGATCACAGTAGAAAAATTCATGTAAACATACGTAACGATAGCAGGTATTTTAAGTGCTAGCTTCCCAAACCTGTATATCTGTATGCAACTTTCAACTACATTACCAAAAGTAGCACGCGGTGCTAGACTTCACCCTGGAAAACAGAAACTATGAAGTATATAAAAGTAGGAGGCCGGGCGCGGTGGCTCACGCCTGTAATCCCAACACTTTGGGAGGCCGAGGCAGGCGGATCACTTGAGGTCAGGAGTTTGAGACCAGCCTGGTCAACATGGTCAAACCCCCATCTCTACTAAAAATACAAAAATTAGCCAAGCATGATGGCAGGCACCTGTCATTCCAGCTACTCAGGAGGCTGATGCAGGAGAATCATTTGAACCTGGGAGGCGGAGGTTGCAGTGAGCCTAGATTGCACCACTGCACTCCAGCCTGGGCAGTAGAACAAGAGTCTGTCTCAAAAAACAAACAAACAAACAAAACTAGGAACAAATGAATGCAAAGTATTGGCATTGCCTACATCAGGGACGGGCAAGCTGAAAAGCTGAGCAAGTTGGTGAAGCCCCCCAAGACTGGCCACAGCACAGAAACTAGCAAACGACCCTGAGCCAGAAGGACAGGGGAAGGAGGGGGGACCCTGGAGACCAGGACCTAGCGTCACTCAGGGATTGCTGGAGGGCAGAGTTGTGGCTGCTGGAGATTTGTTCCAGAGAGAGGTTGAAATACCCCCGCCTTTTCTTCCCTCCTGCCCTCCAGCCGGGAGCCACTGACCAGGGACTTAGGAACACAGCCTGAAAGGGTGACGCCTCCCCACCCCTCCACCTCCCCACTGCAGACCCCAGCATCCCAGCAATTCCCAGCAGAGCAGGCTGGGCAAGGAGGGGAGCGGGTCTAACAAGTCCTAGAGCAGGACTCACACCCCAAACAAGGGTGCTCTAGCGTAAGCTGCTGCACCACACTTCGTGGCAAGAGAGAGCTCCTCAGGAACCGGAGACAGTTCTCAGGTCTCAGGGCCTCAGGAAGCCTCTCCTCTGCACGATAACCCCACACCCATGCTTCTCCTCCCCTCCTAAGCCCGCTCTGTGTCAGCTAAGTCCCTGCTTCAGCACATCAGAACACAGTTCCCAAAGTGTGGTCCATGAGACCTGAGAACCGTCTCCTCATTCCTGAGGAGCTCTCTCTTGCCACAGATGGTCATCTTCCTACATGAACCTCTGGACAGCAGAACAAAACCAGTTACAGAGAGAGAGTGTTGGGGTCAACACAGAGGTCTTTCCAATTGAGACCAAATACACTCCTCTGTGAGGTAGTGAGTTCCCTGTGACAGTAAAGGGCTCTGAGAATTTTATTATTTATTTATTTATTTATTTATTTATTTATTTATTACTTCTAATAGTACTTTGCTTTTTTTTTGTTTTGTTTTCTTTCTTTCTTTCTTTCTTTCTTTCTTTCTTTCTTTTTTTTTTTTTTTTTTTTGAGATTGAGTCTCACTCTGTCACCCAGGCTGGAGTGCAATGGTGTGATCTGGGCTCACTGCAACCTCCACCTCCCGGGTTCAAGGGATTCTCCTACCTCAGTCTCCCAAGTAGTTGGGACTACAGGCGTGTGCCACCACGCCCGGCTAATTTTTGTATTTTTAGTAGAGACAGGGTTTCACCATGTTGGCCAGGCTGGTCTGAAACTCCTTACCTCAAGTGATCTGCCTACCTCGGCCTCCTAAAGTGCTGGGATTACAGGCATGAGCCACTGTGCTCAGCCTCTAATAGTACTTTGGAGAGAATTTTTTTTTAAACAGGGTCTCACTCTGTTGCCCAGGCTGGAGTGCAGTGGCGTCATCATGGTTCACGGTAGCCTGGAACTCCTGGGCTCAGGTGATCTTCCCACCTCAGCCTTCCAAGTAGCTGGGACAACTACAGGCGTGCACCACCACACCCAGCTAATTGTTTGTATTCTTTGTACAGTCGAGGTTTCCCCATGTTGCCCAGGCTGGTCTCGAACTCCCGGGCTCAAGCAATCCACACACCTTGGCCTCCTGGAATGCTGGGATTACAGGTGTGAGCCACGGCACCCAACCAGGAGTCCATTCTTGACCTAGTGACTGTGGCCATTCTGAACTGGTTTCTCCTTTTGCTGGATCAAAGAAGTTATGGTGACACAGAGGATCTTGTATCATTCATTGAGTTTTTACTCTTGCTTTGTAAAAACTATCTGTTCTATTTCCCACTACCCGGCTGCAAGTTTCCCGCAGTCAGACTTGTTTATCTGTGTGACTGTGGGCAAAAAAAAAAAAAAAAAGAAAGAAAAGAAAAAGAAAGAAAGAAAATCTGAGGTTTTGGTTTTACCAAAACCACACAAATGTACCACAAAAGTCCTTTAAACAGTAATTTTTCCTACAACAATAAAAATACAATTTTAGGTTCACACATGTTTTTTCTGAGACGCTTATCACATGCTGGAAAGGAGAAAGTATTACACTGGGGCGGCCCACAGAGAGGAAGAAATTAATGTGAACAATGTGCAAACAAAAGGCCACAATTATCTGCAGCATTTGCTAAAGTGAGCACGCCTTTGGCTCTAAAGTAAGCCTGCCTTTGACTTTAAGCCTATAACAGCGGTCTGCAGTAGGTAAAGAAATGTTGTTTAAGTTAATTAACACAGCATACCCCAATTAATTCAGTAGATATAATAAATTAATGATCTTTAGTTCCATATTTGGACATATAATAGGTAGAGAAAATAGCAGAGAAAAGAGAGAAAGAAATTGAAATAGGAGCAAAGACAAGACAGACCTTCACAAAGATGTGGGGCCAGGCACAGTGGCTCACACCTGTCACCCCAGCCCTATGGGAGGCCAAGAAAGGCAGACTGCTTGAACTCAGGAGCTCGAGACCATCCTGGTCAACATGGTGAAATCCCATCTCTACAAAAAATACAAAAATTAGCCAGGTGTGGTGGTGTCCGCCTGTAGTCCCAGCTACTTAGGGGTCTGAGGTGGGAGGATCGCTTGAACCCCAGAGGTGGAGGTTGCAGTGAGCTGAGATTGCACCACCGCACTCCAGTCTGGGTGACAGAGATCCTGTCTGAAAACAAAACAAAACAAAACAGAAAGATGTGGAAGCCTTCTTGTCCTGTGAAATCAGGACTTTGGTCAGTTAGCTAATTGTGAACCTAAGAAGTCAGTTAACTCAGGGAGTCACCTTAAATTCATTTGTATCATATATCTTTTACTTGCCCTAATATTTATAAGTGCGTCCTTTCTTTGAGAGGGGCCTGGCTGAAATAGGCGTTGTGTCTCTCTTCTCCCATGGACCACATCCGTAACCCTTCTGCTACAATTTCCCACTTCCTATTCTTTACACAAAGACACTTTCAAAATCATGTATGCGCAGAATCATTCCAGGGTTCACAATTCCCTCCACCCAGCCTTCCTCAGTTTCTGCAATTAATTCAGTATCAATTATCTTAGTTACATCTTCAAATCATCCAAAGTTTCATCTGAGTTTTATAGCGATTATATTCCTTCTGCTTATCCTCATGTTCCCACAACTTAAGTCATATTTAATTAAATCAATTAATGACCATAATCAACACAACTGGCATGAACAGTTTTGGGAGCAAACGCAGCTAGTTCTAGACAAGCACAGAGCCCGGGTGGCAAGGGAAGACGCTCAGCAGGAGGCTTCAGCATACTGTGTGCAGCTGCTGGCTTGTTTCACAGGAGAAATGGGACAAGTCCATTAATCTGGTGAGTCAGTTCAGCAGAAGTTGGTTAACAGAGCGTGTTAAATAAAGGCTTAATAATTAAAATTTGATTAGACATTAGAAGTTAGAGGTGTCTTTCATGCATTGGCTAATTTCATTCAATCATCCATTCATTCTTTTTGCCTGTTTTAGTTTTTGAGACACAGTCTCATTGTCACCCAGGCTGGAGTGCAGCGGTGCAATCACAGCTCACAGCAGCCTCGACCTCCCAGGCTCAAGTGATCCTCCCACCTCAGCCTCCTAAGTCTCTAGGACAACAGGTGCACGCCACCATGCCCAGCTAATTTTTGTATTTTTGTAGAGACAGGATCACCCTGTATTGCCTAGGCTGGTCTCAAATTCCTGGGCTTAAGTGATCCTCCTGCCTCAGCCTACCAAAGTGCTGAGATTACAAGCCTGCACCACTGCGCATGGCCCATACGTTCATCTTTTTCATTCAACAAATATCTCCTTGGGGACCTCAAAAGACTAGACACAGTGCTTGCTGCAGGCTGATTGGCAGGGTCACTATTGCTGTGCCCATTTTATTGGTGGTAAGACTAAGGCTCTGCCATTTGTTCATTATCACACACGGTAAGTAAAAGTAGGCTGGGTGCGGTGGCTCACGCCTGTAATCCCAACACTTTGGGAGGCTGAGGTGGGTGGATCACCTGAGGTCAGAACTTCAAGACCAGCCCAGCCAACATGCTGAAGCCCCGTCTATACTAAAAATACAAAAATTAGCCAGGCATCATGGTGCACGCCAGTGATCCCAGGTACTTGGAAGGCTGAACCAGGAGAATCACTTGAACCCGGGAGGCGGAGGTTGCAGTGAGCTGAGACTGTGCAATTCCACTCCAACCTGGGCGACAGAGCAAGACTCAATCTCCAAAAAAAAGAAAAGAAAAATAATAAGTAAAAGTGCCAGCCCCCGAAGCCAGGACTCCTGATTGAGGATCCTGATACGCTCTCTATGAAATGCTGTAGGTTCAGATTGACCTTCCCTTTAGAACAGAAGTTCAGGCTCTCCAAGTTGACACCTAGAAAACAGGCCGTCCTGGGAGCCGTTCCGGAGAATGACAGATAAATGGATTGAAAGTCAAAGTGTCCAGTGTAGACAGTCAGGATGCTGAAACCAAGCAGAAGGCACACCGGGTGGAATTCTGAAGGGATTGTAAACAAGGGACTGTTTAGAAAACTGGGTTAGAAGAGCCAACAAGAGCAATTGAGACACCCAGGGGAGCAAGAAAGGGCGCTGTTCCCACGCTAGGCAAGAGCGATCAGGAGGAAAGCCTGTGCCCGCAGCCTGGGGAGCCGAGTCGCGGGGGAGGGATTGTCTGGACCAAAGTCGAGTTTCTCAGAGCCTGCCTCTCCACTCGGCCTTGACCTTGGACCCATCCAGTCTTTGGTCTGCCGAGTCCCGTTTTTAGTAAAGAATCCTGCTAGTCGGTTCAGGGACGATGCCCCCACCCTTGATATCTGATCACATCCCCCATCCTCCCCATCCTTGCTATTTAAGTTCTTGGTCTGTCTGTAGCAAGAATCCTGTGAAGTCGGTTTAGCAGGACTCCCCCCGCCCCAATGTCTTCCCTTAGTGACTTCTCATCCACTGACCCCTCACTCTGCCCACCAGCTACCAATCTCCACTGTGTTTGCTACATTTGTAGTTGAGCTTGGTCTCTCTCCCCCATTGCACTAGTTTTGAATAAAGCGTGAAAATAATTTCTCTGTTACAAGATCGCCCAGCAGAAGCAGTGGTCATGGAAGGATGTGGCCACGGGCTGACCTCAGCCCGAAGCGGGAAGTGTACTGGGGAGAAATGCCCCAACCTCTCTCCTCCCAGCCTCCAGTCTCCTTCTGGTGCCTCCCGGTGGCTGAACCCAACCAGAAGTCATAGGGGGAGCAGCCCAGGTGATGCCATCCTTCAAGGTCAGACAAGGTCAGAGAAAGTGGAAAATGGGGAGTGAACAGGGAATAATTAGCCCACACCGCTTGCCAAAGAGCGGTGTAAGCTGCTTACTTAATAGAGTCAGGTTTCTTTCTTTTTTTTTTTTTTCCAGGCTGGAGTGCAGTGGTGCTATCTCGGCTCACTGCAACCTCCGCCTGCTGGGTTCAAGCAATTCTCCTGTCTCAGCCTGCTGAGTAGCTGGAATTACAGGTGCCCACCACCATGCCTGACTAATTTTTTGTATTTTTAGTAGAGACAGAGTTTCACCATTTTGGCCAGGCTGGTCTCGAACTCCTGACAGGTGATCTGCCTGCCTCGGCCTCCCAGAGTGCTAGGATTACAGGCGTGAGCCACCATGCCCGGCCTCTTTTTTTTTTTTTTTTTTTTTTTTCTTAAAATGTGAAGAATTCTCTGAGACTGACCCAAGAGACATGGCAGGGGCAGGAGGAGGACATGCCAGCCAGGGCAGTACCACTATTGGTGTCTTGGTGCGAGTCCTCTCAGCCGGTCAGCAGCAGTGGGCAGGGTCAGGGAACTAATTCACAAAACTAGGAATGTTCTTAATGGTGACACCTAGACCAGAAAAGGGATTGAAGGTCAAGAAGGCACACTAGGGGATGGCAGAGATAACCCTACAGTTCCCAGCCTGATTCAAGGCAGTCCCAGTAAGCACGGGACTGTGATCGTCCATCTGTTAGACGAGACACAGTGTCCTGGCGAAACGCACACCCTTCGCATCTTCCTCCTGTCGTGCACAGCTAGTTGCTCTCTGCAGGCCTCGATATTTTGTGCAAGAGCAAAGTGGCAGGGACCACCAGCGAGGACCACCCAACTCTTGTTTTCTGCCCCAGGACTTCCCAGACCCCATGGCGTGCAACTGTGAAGAGCTCCCCAGGGACTTATACGTGCACAACCAGAGGATGACAGGGCTGGGCCCTTGACCAATGGGAGTGTGAAAGCCGTTAATCAAATTTGTCCCCCTTTCTTTGGGAGGCCAAGGCGGGCGGATCACTTGAGGTCAGCAGTTCTAGACCAGCCTAGCCAACATGGTGAAATCCTGTCCCTACTAAAAATACAAAAATTAGCCAGGCATGGTGGCGGTTGCCTGTAGTCCCAGCTACTCGGGAGGCTGAGCTGGAGAATCGCTCGAACCTGGGAGGCTGAGGTTGCAGTGAGCAGAGAT
The DNA here is from genome assembly GCF_028878055.3 of Symphalangus syndactylus. NCBI lineage: Eukaryota > Metazoa > Chordata > Mammalia > Primates > Hylobatidae > Symphalangus > Symphalangus syndactylus. Next base: position 130,054,418 of record NC_072433.2, read on the forward strand.
CGTGCCAGTGCACTCCAGCCTGGGTGACAGATTGAGACTGCGTCTCAAAAACAAAACAAAGCAAACGAACAAAAAACACGAATGTGTCCCCCTTTCCTCTCCTGGCTGGACAGTTCTGAGATGCATTTCACTCCCCGGGAGCTCCCACAGGATTAACACTCAGTCACCCGAACACTGGATGGCGTGACAGTGCATCCCAGACTGGCTTCCCCAGTACCCTGTTCCACACCCCCATCCCGCATACCAAGTCACACGTGTTATGTAACTTGGAAAAGAAAAATACGAAGCATGCCAGTTTCCTTCCGGGAATCAACAGCATGGGAATGGCCTAGACTGGCCTCAAGTACACAGATCCATAACCCAGGGCTCTCAGCGGACAAATATGTCTTCATCCCTGAAATACTGCCACTTCTGACTTTGGGGGATTAAAATATCATTAGATCATCCATTTGTCAGGACGCACTTGTCACAATTGAGAGAAACAGAAGCTACGTCAGCTTAAGCCAACAGTTTTGGAGAGCAGGGGGAAGATGGGGGATTTACTGGCACATGTAAACACCCCATAGAAAGGAGAGGTACAGAGAGACCTGGGGACTTGAGCAACATCATCTTCACCCTCTCTCTCCCTCTGTCTTGTTCATCTCTCAGTCCTGTTTCTCTGTGTTGGTCACATTTTTCTTTTTTTGGAAACCGAGTCTCACTCTGTCACCCAGGCTGGAGTGCAGTGGCACAATCTTGGTTCACTGTAACCCCCACCTCCCAGGTTCAAGTGATTCTCCTGCCTCAGCCTCCCGTGTAGGTGGGATTACAGGCACACACCATCATGCCCGGCTAATTTTTATATTTTTAGTATAGATGGGGTTTCACCATGTTGGCCAGGCTGGTCTTGAACTCCTGACCTCAGGTGATCCACCTGCCTTAGCCTCCCAAAGTCCTGGAATTACAGGCATGAGCCACTGCACCTGGCCTCACATTCACCTTTTTTTTTTCGAGACGGAGTCTCGCTCTGTCGCCCAGGCTGGAGTGCAGCGGCGCAATCTCGGCTCACTGCCAGTTCCGCCTCCCGGGTTCACGCCATTCTCCTGCCTCAGCCTCTCGAGTAGCTGGGACTACAGGCGCCGGCAACCACGCCTGGCTAATTTTTTAAATATTTTTAGTAGAGACGGGGTTTCACCGTGTTAGGCAGGATGGTCTCCATCTCCTGACCTCGTCATCTGCCCACCTCGGCCTCCCAAAGTGCTGGGATTACAGGCGTGAGCCCGGCCACATTCACTTCTACCACAGATGAGCTACAGTTCTCTTCCATGCAGAGAACTTTGAGCTTACCTCACTCCCAGTCAGTGACAGATGGAAAGAAGAGGTCTGTCTCCCAGCAACTATATAAAAACCCTAGGGAAGGATCCTGATTGGCCCTGCTGGGACAACATGTCCATTCCTTGGGCCAATCACTATAGCCAAGGAATAGGTGCCTATGATTGGCTGGGCCTAGCCATGTGCCCATGGGGTGCGTTATGAGGGGTTCTCAGATGAGCAGCTGCAACAGAAACTTCTGGAAGACATTGAGGAGAAAGAGCTCCCTAAAGGGGGGTGCAGCTGTTGATCCATATCCCTTAGGCTTTAATCTTTGGCTGCCAGTATCTGCGGCTCTGGGCCTCAGGGCTTTTCCCCAAATTCACGGAAGATGGCTCTCCGAATTACCCAGCTGACTGGTAGTGGGGGCTAATTAATACCTGTGAGCAGCTGTCAGCCAATACTGCCAGGATAGATGTGTGAGTACCTCGACGCCCCACCCCTGGGTGGGATGGCTCTTCTCTGTGGTATGAGGCCCCTGTTACCCTCAGCACTGACAGGCTTTATAATGCCTTTAGGATCCCTTTCCTCCCCTGTCTCACTTCCCCTCCCAATCAGTGCTTCCGGCACTTTCCAAATTAACTACTCAAACTTGAGGCTCAACTTCAGGGGCGGCTTTAGGGGGAGCCTAGGCTAAGGAAAACTGGATTCGTGAGAACAGGGGTCACCGCTCTGCGGGAAGGAGGACAGAACCAGTCACTGTCAGCCCCAGCCCTGCCTACTCATTCACTCACTCATTTGCGGCATCCTAAGTCAGCTTTCTTTTCCTTTCCTTTTCTTTTCTTTTCTTCTCTTCTCTTTTCTTTTCCTTTTCTTTTCCCCCCCTCTCTTCTCCTCTCTTCTTTTCTTTTTTTCTGAGACAGATTCTCACTTTGTGGCCCAAGCTATGGTGCAGTGATGCAATCATTGCTCACTGCAGCCTTGACCTCAAGTGATCCTCCCGTCTCAGCCTCCTGAGTAGCTGGGACTGCAGGCACACGCCACCTTGCCTGGCTAATTTTTGTATTTTTTGTAGAGATGGGGTTTCACCCTATTGCCCAGGCTGGTCTCCAACTCCTGGGCCAAAGCGATCCACCTGCCAGGGCTTCCCAAAGTGCTGGGCTTGTAGCTGTGAGCCACCGTGTCCAGCCAGGGCAGGTTTCTAAGAAGCGGGACCTGAGATATGGATTCTTGTGCAGCGGTTTATTGAGGAGGGGCTCTCAGGAGACACCTACAGGGAGAAGAGGGAAATAGGGCATGTCAGGGCAGGGACAAAGCCTGACACAGACGCGTCTCTGCAGGAGCCTGGCCTCAGCCCGATCCCCAGGGAGCTCTGGAGCGTGGCTAGGGCCACACGCTTGACCTCTTTACCTTGACGCAAGGGAGCCAGACCTTTATACCCTGCTGATGGCCAGTCACGGCTGCATGCTGCCCTCAGCAACCAGGGAGTGAGGCTGGAATCTTGCAGACACTTTCAGTGTTCTCCTGCCCAAGGGGCTGAAACTCCCAGAAGGCGGAGGATGTGTGCAGGGGCCCACAACTAGGGATGTGGGTGAGGCCTGGACAGCATCCTCTGCTTGCAGCTTGCAAGTGATAAGAAAAAGGAGCTTCTCAGCTGCTAAGATTTTGAAGCAGACAACAAATGTATATTGAATGTGACAATGAGTGAGAATATGTGAGTCTCATCTTTACAAAGTTTACAGTCTACTTGTGGAGTTTAAAATACAGCTACTGGCTGGTTGTAGTGGCTCATATCTGTAATCCTAGCACTTTGGGAGGCTGAGGCAGGAGGATCACTTGAGTTCAGGAGTTTGAGACCAACCTGGGCAACATGGCAAGACCTCTTCTCTGCAAGAAATTAAAAAATTAGGGGAGGTTGGGAGGAGGGAGAGAGCAGAAAAGATAAATATTGGGTACTGGACTTAATACCTGGGTGATGAAATATGTATAATAAACCCCTGTGACATGTGTTTGCCTGTGTAACAAACCTTCACATGTACCCCCAAACCTAAAATAACAGTTTAAAAAATAAAATTAAAAATTAGCCAGGTGTGGTGGTGTGCACCTGTAGTCGCAGCTACTCAGGAGGCTGAGGTGGGAGGATCGCTTGAGCCAGGGAGGTCGAGACTGTAGTGAGCCGTGATCATACCATTGCACTCCAGCCTGGGGGACAGAGTGCAACTCTGTCTCAAAAAAAAAAAAATAAAAACTAAAATTAATATGGTTTGGCTGTGTCCTCACCCAAATCCCATCTTGAATCATAGCTCACATAATTCTCACATGTTGTGGGAGGGACCTGGTAGGAGATAATTGAATCATGGGGGCAGTTTCCCCATGCTATTCTCATGGTAGTGAATAAATGTCACAAGATCTGATGGTTTTTATAAGGGGAAACACCTTTCGCTTGACTCTCATTCTCTCTTTACCTGCCACCATGTAAGATGTGCCTTTGCTCCTCCTTGCCTTCCACTGTGATCGTGAGGCCTCCCCAGCCACAGGGAAGTGTGAGTCTATTAAACCTCATTTACTTTATTAGTTACCCAATCTCAGGTATGTCTTTATCAGCAGCATGAAAACAGACTAATACAAAAATGCAATAAAATATAGCTACTTTAATCACCCCATCCAGACACCCAACTCACTGCTGAGTGGTTTCTGCTCTCATGGAATCCAAGGTCTGCTGCTTCCACCCCATTTCCTGCCATTCCCTGCAAGCACATCGTGGTCCAGCCAGTCTGGGCTCTTCATGGGCTCAGAATGTTGCTTCGTTCTTCCAGGCCTTTGCACATGCTCTTCCCTTCACCTGGATCCCTTCTCTCCCTCATCTGCAGGGTGATCCCCCACTTACACTTTCAAATACCATTCAAACGTCTCTCCTCAATATTTATACATCATAAGCAAATTCACCTTATCCCAGGGATTCCAGGAAAGTGTAAGGTTTCCTTTTAAAGTTAGTAGAATTTACCATCCCCAGAGCAAAACAGAAAAGTCTCCAGGAGGCAGAGACGTGTGTGACTGACAGTGGCAGGAAGCCTGTTTCAGTCACTTGTTTATGGCACCTCAGTCACCGTGCTGAGATCTGTCTATGTCATAACTTGCTAAATCCTCCCTGCAACCCTTGAGGTAGGCGCTATTGTAACCCTTACCTCACAGAGGAGGAAAGGGAGGCACAGAGAGGCTTTGTAACTTGCCCAAGGTCACACAGCTGGCAAGCGGCAGAAGCAATTGTCGATCTCAGACCGTCTTTACGCCAGCCTGCTGTACTGAATGAATGACTGAATGAATGCAACCAGCAACAGCAAAATGATGCAAGATCTAGATAGAAGACAGCCCTACTCAGCCAGTTCCTGCAGCGTGAGAGAAGGTCCCGGATGGCCAGTTAAAGGGTATGGCTGCAGATGGTGGAGATCGCAGTCCAGGATGGGCACCGCTGCATGAAGCAGGCTCGCAGGGCCCTGCAGTCCTCCTTCCCTTGGGTTCCCATGGCCAAGGGCCAGCCTCTGCCCTCCCGTATCTCATGATATTGCAATTGCATGCTCATGCGCCTACCTCTCCCACTTCAGACGTAGGGCCAGGGTTGCACTCAGCCCTTTCAGCCAGGACTGTTTGCCTCGCCTAGAAACATCCTGTTTTTCTTTCTTTCTTTCTTTTGAGATGGAGTTTCACTCTTGTCACCCAGGCTGGAGTGCAATGGCGCGATCTCGGCTCACTGCAACCGCCACCTCCTGGGCTCAAGCGATTCTCCTGCCTCAGCCTTGCAAGTAGTTGGGATTATAGGCACCTGCCACCATGCCTGGGTAATTTTTGTATTTTTAATAGAGACGGAGTTTCACCATGTTGGCCAGGCTGGTCTCGAAGTCGTGATCTCAGGCGATCCGCCTGTCGCGCCCTCCCAAAGTGTGGGATTACAGGCGTGAGACACCACGATAGGCCCCATTTTTCTTTTTTTTTTCTTTTTCTTTTCTTTTTTTTTTTTTTTTTTTTTTTTGAGACAGAGTCTCACTCTGTTGCCCAGGCTGGAGTGCAGTGGCACGATCTCAGCTCACTGCAACCTCCGCCTCCCAAGTAGCTGGGATTACAGGCATGCACCACCACACCCAGCTAATTTTATTTTATTTTATTTCATTTTTTGTATTTTTCGTAGAGACAGGGTTTCACCATGTTGGTCAGGGTGGTCTCAAACTCCTGGCCTCATGATCTGCCCACCTCGGCCTCCCAAAGTGTTGGGATTACAGGCATGAGCCACCATGGCAGGCCCCCATTTTTCTTAAATAAAGGAGAGAACAAGATTCAAGACTTTAGGAGCCCTGGTGAGAAGACAGCCAGATCCACTCCAGAGGCAGCCGAGCAAGAAGCCACTTCCTGTCACCAGGTCAGTGTCAGAGCAGCTGCTCAGCTGACGAGGAACTGACCATGCACTTGCTATTTCCCTAAGGAGAGGTAGGCCTGGCCTGGACTTCCAGCTTGAACTCTGCAGACTGGGACCTAAGGGGTCCCAGTCTCCAGAGTTGTGTGGGACAGGCAGCTTGTCAGGGAAGGTGATGCAGGAGGTGACATGGAAGAGGGTGACTGAGTTCTGAGAGGATGCATCTGTTAGTGCTGCCTGCTGCTCTGCTCTTAGAATCCCACGGGGACCTCTGAGCTTGGGGGCTGCTGTGATCAACTAACAATGGCTTCCATGGGCATGGGATGGAGAGTGAAGGTATGCATGTTAACTGTCCCCCACCCTGAGTAGCAGAGCCGTGGGAGAAGGAAGCTGGGCAAATTACTAGCAATCAGCAGCTTATTAAGCACTTAGAATGTGCTAGGCAGCATGTTAAATGCTTTTCCTGCTCTATCTCATTTAATCCTTAAACTAACCCTAGGAGAGAAATGCTATTATTATTCCTCCTTTAGAAGCTCAGCACCATGAGGGCCATAATTTTCTAATCTGCACTGATGAATGCTGTGTTGTCGGCACCTAAAATAGTACCTAGCACATGGCAGACACTCAATAAGTATTTGCTGGCAAATAGATTAACTCTTATTTTGCAGATGAGGAAACTGAGGCCCAGAGTGGTAAGTAACTTACTATCTCAGAGCAAAACAGAAAAGTATCCGTGATACAGACATGTGTGTGTGACTGACAGTGGCAGCAAGTAACCAGAATGAATCTGCAAGCAGCTGCGTGTGTGCCCTTCCTGCGGCAACAATGCTGGGAGGGGTTTGATCCGAGTTGCTTTGATTTATATATGAGAGATTTGACGAGTCTGAAGGAAACGAGGCTCACACAGGGTTACCTGCTGAGCCTGGGGTCCAGCCAGGTTTGCAACCTTGAAATCCTACGTTCCTGAGCCACTTCATTTCCACGGTTGTCAGAGAGACATGCAATCAGGTCCAGCATGCCTTGGAGGAACAGGCTGTGGGCAATGCCAGCCTGGCTGGGGACCTCAGTGGCCATTCTGTTTGAGAGTAATTCTGACCTAACAGACCCCACGACAAGAGTCAGCTCAGGCAAAACTGTGATGCACAGGGAGCCTCCTACCTGTTTCCCTCCCTCCTTCTCCATCGCTCTGTCTGGGGAGCTGTTGTCTTCCTTTCATTCCAATCAAAACATGATCTCTAAAAAGTGCCTGAACCTGATGAACACTGTGGTATAAATGACTACGAAAAGGTATTTATTTCTCAGTGATTTCTATTTTAACAGGAATCAAAGGCTCAAAACAAAGAATACCTCTCTAAATGGCAGAAAAAGTGTCCATTTCCAAATGATTTCTGTTTTAACAGGAATCAAAGTCTCGAGAGAAAGAACACCTCTCTAAATAGCAGAGTGTCTACCACCATCAGCAAAAGCTACAATGTACAGGGCTTTACATACCAGGCACTGTTCAAAGTAGTCAGCCTGTATTCATTCATGTAATTCTCACGACAGCTCCACGAGAGAGGAATAAGCGCTTCATTTAGAGATGGAGAAACTGATGCACAACGGAGCTAAGTTGCTGGCCCAGTTCACACAGGTGGGGAGTAGCCAGGTCAGGACTCCAATCTAGGCAGAGCAGAGAGAAAAATACTGGTGAGGAGGAGGGAGGAGGAAGTGGGACGTTCCAACTGAGGAGAGGTCTTTTTTCCTTAATCTGATGTTAGGGCCACCCAAGCACTGGGGCCAGACGCCCGCCGTGGCTCTGCGCATTTGCTGGTTTGGTGATCTGAGGACATCTGTTGCTTCTTGTCCTCTGGTCTAACAGTTACAAGTGTACAGGAGCATGTGGGCCAAACATCCCGCGTGCGGACGTGATCTGGCTTGGCCTGCAGGCCTGTTCTTTCATGCCAGGCTGCAATTTTTTGAGATTACTCAACCTTCGGAAGGGAAGCTGGGCCAAGGACAGACCTTTGGTAAGAAGCATGGGGTGTTTAGAGAACCAGCCCTCCTCCTCCTCCTCCTCCCAGCCTCCTCCCCCGGGAAACTCGGACGTGGAAACAGCCAGCAGGGAAAATTGCTGCAGCTGCAGGTAGCAGTTATTACTGGACCTGGGCCGCCCCTTCCAGGCCCAGCTATTCTCTGGGAAGGCCTGGCGGCAGCTCTCACAGCCTCTTCCAAACGGTCTTCAGAGGGAGACAGAGATGCTCCTCGCCCCGCCTGTTGTTAGTAAGCACTGCAACCTGCTGTGTCCCAGGGATGGTCAGCTTGCAGCCCTGGGGGCGGCTTCTGGTGTGCTGGTGAAGTGGTTAACTGGGCACTGGCATAGACAGCCTGGGTTTCTCATCCTAGTTCACGTGCTTACCAGCTGTGTGATATCGGGTGAGTCATCTAATCATTCAGAACCTCAGTTTCCTCATCTGTACAGTGGTGAGAACAATAGCATTGACCATAGGTTACTGTGACGATTAGATCCGGAAGGGAGCAGAGCAGTTAGCACAGGGCCTGTGCATGAATTATGATCAAACTAGGCCTAACTTGCCCAGGCCCCGCCCCATGTTTTTGCCATTCTGGGCTTCCAGATGGTGTGCCTCTTTCACTGGGTACTCTTCTGTGTCATTCGTTTCCGGACAGAAGTATTGAGGATGAAGATAACCTAAGTCTGGAGTGGTCGTCTTTGGTGACAGTGGCAATTGTTCCACCCAGGAAAGAAAGAAAGAAAGAAAAAGGAAGGAAAGAGGGAAGGAAGGAAGGAAGGAAGGAAGGAAGGAAGGAAGGAAGGAAGGAAAGAAGGAAGGAAGGAAGGAAGGAAGGAAGGAAGGAAGGAAGGAAGGAAGGAGAGAGAAAGGAATAAAAAAGGAAAGAAAGGCACCATGTTGGGGAGAGAATCTACAGAAGAAAGGAACAAGCTTTTCTCCTGCTTTTGGAAGAAGAGGTGGCCCACACTTTCATTCTGCACTGGGCCATGCAAAACATACAGCTGGCTGGCCCCATCAGATGGTGCCTGAATCTCAGAAGTGACAGTGTTGTGCTGCTGTTGGGGGCACCAATCAGGACAGGCTTTCAGGGGAGAGGCATGGTTTAGGGTCTTACAAGTATGCAGTCCTTCGGAGCCAGCAATTCCCCTTCACTGTCAGAGATGTGCACATGGATGTGTGTGCAAGGATGTTCAGTGGCATGATTCATAATAGAGACGCCAGCTGGATGTCCAACAATGGGGGGAGGTCAAGGGCACAATCCATACTGAAGGATCAGGCACAGCCATTAAACATCGTATCATAGACAAGGACTTACTGACATGTGAAAAACTCATGACATTTGCAAAACGGGGAAAAAGTCAGCTACCACGGAGGGTGTATCATAGGATCTCATTTGCATAGACATGCAGGGAATATACGCAGGAGAAAAATATTGAGCTGGTTTATCCTTAAATGCCAATAGCTCTTCTCCTCAGGTGGGTGATGTTTTCCTCTTCTGGGCCTGTTTTCCAACTCTCTGCACTGAGGACACATCACTGTCATCAGTGCACTGAGGTACTGTGGGGCAGTGGCCAAGGCTAGGGCTGCAGACACTGGAGGCAGACTCCCTGGATTCAAAGCCCAGCTCTGCTCCTTACAAGTTCTGGGACCTTAAGCACGGGATTTGACTTCTCCAGGACTCAGCTTCCCCATCTGCAAACAGGGAAAGTAATGATACCTTCCTCAAAGGATCAAGTTATGAACTCACCATGATAGGGTCATCGCTGATTTACTTGTTTGGCTCTCTTCCTAAAACCCCTGAAAAGTTTCTTCTTTATATCCCTGGCACCTACCACAGTGCCGGGCACACAGCAGGTGCTCCTGAAAAATCTGCTGAATGAATGAAGGAGGGAGTGTATGAATTCATGTAAGGACGGAGATCCACATCCCAGGGCACAGAGATAGTATCAAATGAGTTAATACATGCAGAGGGCTTAGAGCACTGTCTCCTGCTTAGAAAACTGGAATTATCATTATGGCAAAGAAGTTATGTAAGAGGAAAATGTTGAGAGAGCAATATGAACCAATTTTTTTGAATGATGTAGAAATGAGTGTTTGTTTTATTTTGTTTTGTTTTTGAGACAAGGTCTTGCTCTGTCACCCAGGCTGGAGTACAGTGGCACAACCACAGCTCCCTGCAGCCTTGACCTCGTGGGCTCAAGCAATCCTCCCACCTTAGCCTCCCAAGTAGCTGGGACTACAGATACATGCAGCCGTGACTGGCTACTTTCTAATTGTTTTTTGTACAGATGAGAGTCTTGCTATGTTGCCCAGGATGGTCTCGAACTCCTGAGCTCAAGTGATCCTTCTTCCTCCCAAAGTGCTGGAATTACCGGCATGAGCCACTACACATGGCTGTTTGGTTTTTGTTTTGAACTTTTCTGTATTGAGAGTAGTTGAGTAAAGCATGCATTACTTTTATAATTTGGGAGGACACAAAACGTTACTGAAAGAAAAAGAGTGAGAGAATGGTTCACAAAGTGCTGTTGGGGAACGCAGGGTGAAACCAAGTTAACTGAATCCACACTCTTTTCATGTCAAGGTCAAGTGTGGATGAGCTTGTCTTAGGCCCTTACTCCGGCCCCCATACACCAGGTTGCACGTCTTCTCATTCATAATGAACACAACACCCGGAAGGCCGATGTCAATGCTGAATTATAGGCTCTTAAAATATCTACAGCGAAATCTCTTGTTAGACAGATAAAGAGATATGATAGATACCCATATATAGAGGGGCATGTATCTATTTATCTACCTATATCTATCTATCAAGAGAATCTTTAACTCTAGCTGTAAAAAAGAATATGTCCAACTCTTGGTGTTCCATGTATCGCCCCAACACAGGACTCACCACGATAGGACCGTTGCTAATTGACTTGTTTTCCTGTCTTCCTAAAAGCCCTGAAAGTTTCTTCTTTGTATCCCTGGCACCTACCACAGTGCCGGCCACACAGCAGGTGTTCCTGAAAAGTCAGTTGGGTGAATGAGAGGCAGTGGATGAATTCATGTCGGAACAGAGATCCACATGTCAGCGTACAGAGATAGAACAACAGGAGGATTAGCTTTGTCTGGGGTGGGGACAGGTCCAAGAAGGGTCAAACACGGGCAAGTAAGACTTGGAAGGGTGAATGTGTACGGTCCCCAAAGAAAAGGGGAGAGAGAGAGAGAGAGATGGGGGACAGCAATCCAGTCAGTGAGAACATAATTTAAAGATCCTTGGCTCACACCTGTAATCCCAGCACTTTGGGAGCCTGAGGCAGGCAGATCACCTGAGGTCAGGAGTTTGAGACCATCCTGGCCAACATGATGAACCCCATCTCTACTAAAAATACAAAAATTAGCCAGGCATGGTGTTGGGCGCCTGTAATCCCAGCTACTCGGGAGGCTGAGGCAGGAGAATCGCTTGAACCCAGGAGATGGAGATTGCAGTGAGCTGAGATTGAGCCATTGCACTCCAGCCTGAGTGACAGAAAGACTCTGTCTCAAAAAATAAATAAATAAATAAACAAATAAATAAATACATAATTAAAAAATAAAGATCCTGTAAGTGGGCTGGGTGTGCTGGCTCACACATGTCATCCCAGCACTTTGGGAGACCAAGGCACGAGGATTGTTTGAGCCCAGGGGTTCAAGACCAGCTTGGACAACAAACTGAAACCCTGTCTCTATAAAAATCAAAGAAAAAAAAAAATAGCCAGGTGTGGCAGCCGGCACCTGTGGTCCCAGCTGCATGAGAGACTGAGGCAGGAGGATCACTTGAGCCTGGGAGGTGGAGGCTGTAGTGAGCACTACACAAAACAAATCGCTGATCCTTCAGCAGCCATTTCCCACTCCAGCAACTCCCCGCCCCCGGCAACCACTCATCTACCTTCTGTCTCTATGGATTGGCTGGTTCCGGACATTTCACATACACGGAATCATGCAATGTGTGGTCTTTTGTGTCTGGCTTCTTTCACTAACTATTACGTCTCCAAGGTTCATCCCGCTGTAGCATGAGCGAAGTGTGACAATTGATAGATTGATCGATGAAGGTTACATTCATTCATTCCACACATATTTACTGATCACCTACTGTGTGCCAGTCTTGGGGGCCCAGTCAGGAAGAGAACGAACAGTAAACCCTGCCCTGGAGGGTTTCTGGTAGGGAGGAGAGACAATAAATTTAATAAACCAGTACATTATTTGGAATATTAGACGCTGATAAGATCTCAAGTGAAGCATGCGGTTGGAAGTTGGGTGGAGAGAGAGGGGATGTGACTTTAAGCAGAGTGGTCAGCAAAGGCCTCGCCGCAGGGTGGCCGCAGGGACGCTCCCGCTCAGCCTGGAAGGAGGCGAAAGGCGCGGTGCCCGTCTCGGCGACTCTGGGCCAGCAAAGAGGTCCCAGCGCACGCGTCGGTGCCTCGAGGCCCAGAACCCTGCGTGTTTGGTCCCCGCCGTGGCCCTGCGTCCGTGACGGTGGGTGGCACCAGGGAGCATTTCGCGCGGCGGGGCTGGGGCCTGCCTTTGAAGGGACGGAGTCGGGCATCGTGGTGAGGTGGACACCGGGGATCCCCGGGGCGTGGACGAGGTGGGCGTCCACCCCGCGAGCTCACCCCACGGCCCCCGCGTCCCGCCCTCCGCCGCAGGCCCCGCCCCGCGCCGCCCGGCCCCGCCTCCCCGCGGCTGCCGCCATTGGCCGAGAGCGCCGCCTCCGCCCTCGGCCTCGCACTTCCTGGCGGAGCCATGGCTGCGCAGCGGGCTGGCCGGGGGTCTCCTGAACCCGGGCACCGCCGCCCCGACCGCCCGGCCCCGCCGCCGGGGCTGTCCCCGCCGCGTCCGTAGCGCGTCCTGCCAGGTGGGCCTCCGCGCGCGCCCACCCTCCAGCCCGGGATCGCCGGGAAGCCGCGCTCGGCCGGGGCAGGGGGCTGGCGGAGATCGGGAGGGTCCCCGGCCCCCGCGAGCCGCGACCCCCCTGCGCCCCTTGGTGCCGGGGCAGGCGGGTGGGCGAGTTGGGGCGCCGCGGCCGGGGGAAGAGGCCGGGAGAGGGGCCGCCGCCCCCGCAGGTGACACAGGTGCGGCCTGTGCGGACCGCCCCGCGCGTGGCAGGTGAGTGGCCCCCGCCCCGGGCCGTCGCGACTCCGCCTCCTCGCCGCTGGCTGGAGCCTGCTGGGCGGCCGTTGCGCTGAGTTCCGCCTGGGCTGCAGGGTCCGAGCGAAGGACAGCGCCGTCCCCGGAGACCCCGCCGGCGAGCCGGTGTCAGCAGCGTCGCTTTCTCCAACGATGAGGTCGGGAGGGAGCTTGGGGAGGAGGCTCTCTGGGAAACCCCCGGCCGGACGGGGCCTGCGATCCCATGTTTACTGGAAGACCTTTTCCAGTGACTTGGGATTGTCACTGTGTTTGGGGGTGGCCTTGACCCTTTACCTGCTTCTAAAAAGCGTCGGAGGCCGCTGACGTCCAACACGGGTGGAAATCAGACCCCACCCCCACGCACTTGCAGGAGACAGCAGGGAGCCTCCGGCCCCGGGAACTCTCTCTAGGTATCTTGGCCTAGAAAATAAAGCGTTGAGCGTTAGAGGGCCTGGTTGAGCCCTGGCAGGCTGCCTGGGGCGGTGGAGAGAAAGGGCACCTGCTGCTTGCTGCTCTGTGACCTTGGGCAACCCCCCCGGGGCACCCGAGCGCCAAGTCTCACTGTGGGAACGACGGTGGCACCTGTCTCAGAGGGTGAAGGTGGAATGAAGTCGGGTCCGCGGTGGGCATTGCACGAACGCTGGGTTTCTTCTCTTCCCTCTCTGGGCTCTCCAGTATCCTAGGGGCAGTCAGGAGGGCGGGGGGTGGGAACAGCTCGTCATTGTCACAAAGTTCCTAGTTTGTCGAGAGGAATCTAGTTGCCCCTTCTCTCCCTAGGGGAGTTGCACGGGACGGACTGTGCCCGAATTCATTCCTTCCATGGGAACACTGGAGTGCCCTCCCTGTGTCTCCAGTTATCTAAGAACAGTGCTGACTTCTTGTCACATTGTTCTTTATTAGTGAAGACTATTTGTTCAATAGGTAACAACCTCTTCTCGTGAACTGAAATAGCAGGGGGAAAAAATCCTCTTTAAAATCTTTGTCTCAGTATGTGACTTGTGCTAATATTAGTTGGCAAAGTCCCTTCTCTGTGTTCCCTTCCATCTTTGAAGCACCTGCCCGTCCTGCCCTCCCCCGCCCCACACACTCCAAAGCCTAACTCTGTCTGCAGTAATCCCCCACCCAAGAGCCAGGCAGTGTAGCCTAAGATTTAGAGAGCATGGACGCTTCCCTGAGCTGGAATCCCAATTCTGCCAGTTCCCAGCTGTGTGACACCACGCAGGTTATTTCACCTCACTGCTCTCAGCATCCTCCAGTCACAGTGCTGGCCTCATGGGTTTGCAATGGGGACTAAACGAGTGAAGATACAGAGAAGCACTTGGGGACAGTGTGTGTCTAGAATGTACTGTGTACATGGTAGTCATCACTGTACCACATCCTCATCTGCATCATGATATTTTTAAAGTGTGATACTCTCGAACCTGGGCCCCATTCAGCAGCGTGTCATGGTGATGGATCCAGGTTTTGAAGCTGGACAGACCGAGGCGTGATTCTCGGCCGTTTACTAGCTTTGTGACCATGAGATCAGTATCCTCATCTGAAATGAGATAAGCGGTATCAGCCTGGCCAAGTATAGTCGTCGTGGGGGTTAAATGAGATGGCACATGTAAGTCCCTTAGCTTGGTTCAAGGGCTGTATTCTGGGCTCCGAAATGATAACTTATCATTATAACTTTGATGTAGCCAAAAGCTAATTATTTGTAGGAAGTGAACTAAATGACATGATGTCAGATTTTAGATGATAAAGGAATGCGAGTTAAATGTTCTGTCCAATTCTAACAACCCGATGGTCTCTCAACTCAGTGTAAAAGAGTTCTTTGTAGTGCGTGGTCCTCCCGCCCTCCTTCCTCCGTGTGACTGTTTTCACTGTCATCCTTGGTATCTGCTAGCAGGGCCTGAAATTAATGAATTACCTCGAATTATGACTGCATGCTCAGAAATCCTCTTCTTCTCCTAGGGCTGAAATCTCTTTAATGATGGAGGGAAGCAGGCAGACGCGAGTGTCTCGGCCATACAAGATCAGCGAATCATCTAAGGTCTGTGAATGTTCACTTACCACCTATGCAAATTGCCTAAGAAGTGTGATCCTTTTTCTGATTGACTTATTTCTAATCACAGGCTGATTTTTTTTGTCATTGGTGTTGTCAATCTCCTTAATGACAAGTAAAGGTGGAAATGGGCAAGGAGTGGAAATTTTCGTAACATCAGAGAGTGGGAAGTATGAGGGATGTTAGAGACGCTATGGCCAGACGTCTTCGTTTTTCCATGTGACATTCCAGAGCTTTCTTTTTGTGACACCTTGACTCATTCGTTAACCCAAGGAGGTGGATGGGACAGGAAGAAAACTGGGATTCCCATGCCTGCTTGGGGCTCAAAAACTCCAAGGACGGGTCCATTGAGAACCCAGCCTTCTACCTTAGGGTGAGGGCAACACACTGTGTACCCGGACCCCAAGGGCCGGTCATGATTCCCTGGGACCCAAGAGCAAGTGGGGGTAAGTTCCCCAGAGCCAGGCTACTGGGGGAGTTCTAATTAGAAATATGTAGCCTTTTCCCGCCTGCCACATTAAACTCCAAGAGCCAGACCCGGCTGCTATACTTTCCACAAACTCCTGTCCCCACAGCTGCTATTGGTAAAGAGTGGGGGAGCCACTGGTATGAGGTTCCTGGTAAACTGTTTCCTTGTTATAAATATTCGTAATGCTCTCTGTTCTTTAGAGGTATCCCTTTTGGAGATTAAATCTTATGGTTACCTCAGATGTTGGATTCTCAATGAGTATGATACTGCCCTGAAGTGGGAGAAAATTGGTTCTCTGGAGGGTGGAAGGAATTTTACGCCTTTTATGCATAAGACACAATTATACATACAGTACATGAGCAGACATACAGTGCATCTGTGATGTTAAAATTTTGCTGGGGAGGCTATTAGGGAAAAAAAATCTTAAAAGCCTTGTTGGGGGGCAATAATGAAAAAAGATACAGAAACACTTCTTAGGATGAAGGGAGCTGGGAGCAGCCTATAGAGTTGAGAAAAAGGGGAAAAGAGATTCTACAGATTCTAAAAGAAAAACTGGCTGTCATTTTCAAAAGAGGTTGGCTCTCCTGAAATATAACCTCCTGTTCTCACGTGAGTTCCCCAAGAAGGTTCCTGCCAAGCCCAGCTTTATCGAATGTGAAAACCCAGAGAGGCCTTGCTGCTTGCTCACAAGGGCTTTGTTTGGGAGCTTGGCTTGGGAGACACTGCTGCTTTCTAAGTTTGACAGCACTGGTAGTGTTTGTCCCTTAACGCCAGGACCCTGAGTTTGTTTCTCTCTGAACTGAATCAGGACTAGGGTTCTTTGTCACTGGATGATGTTTCTAACTTTTTTTTTTTTTTTTTGAGACAGGGTGTTGCTCTGTCACTTAGGTTGGAGTACAGTGGTACGATCAAAGCTCACTGCAGCCTCTACCTCCTGGGTGAGCCTCCCACCTCAGCCTCCTGAGGAGCTGGGACTACAGGTGCGTGCCGCCACACCCAGCTAATTTTTGTATTTTTAGTAGAGACAGGGTTTCACCATGTTGGCCAGGATGGTCTTGATCTCTTGACCTCGTGACCCGCCAGCCTTGGCCTCCCAAAGTGTTGGGATTACAGGCATGAGCCACCATGACTGGCCTATTTCTTTTTATTTTTAAAAAGTGTACCCATGAATTTCTAGGCATTAAACACACTTATGTTGCCAGCACCCAGCGGGGCAAAAAACAGAACAGTACCAAACCCTCCGAGTTTTTACACTCAAGATGGTCACTGTAGGCCAGGCGCGGTGGCTCACGCTTGTAATCCCAGCACTTTGGGAGGCCGAGGCAGGCGGATCACGAGGTCAGGAGATCGAGACCACAGTGAAACCCCGTCTCTACTAAAAATACAAAAAAATTAGCCAGGCTTGGTGGCGGGCGCCTGTAGTCCCAGCTACTCGGAGAGGCTGAGGCAGGAGAATGGCGTGAACCCGGGAGACGGAGCTTGCAGTGAGCCGAGATTGCGCCACTGCACTCCAGCCTGGGCGACAGGGCGAAACTCTGTCTCAAAAAAAAAAAAAAAAGATGGTCGCTGTCCCACCCCCACCACTGTGGTTTCATCCGCTTTTGAACTTTATCTCAATGGGATCCGAGGTCGGCTACTCTTGTGTGTGGCTTCTTTTGTGCAACATTGTGCCTCTGAGCCTCACCCGTGTTGCTGCATGTGGTTTGTAGTGGTAGATTGTGCATTCTCAGCATGTTGGCGTCTTTGCACTGTGTGGCCACAGTGTCTGTTCACCTGTCTGCCCTAAGATGTGTTGCTCAGCCAGGCACAGTGGCTCACGCCTGTAATCCCAGCATCCTAGGAGGCTGAGGTGGGAGGATCTCATAAGCTCAGGAGTTTGAGACCAGCTTGGACAACGTGGCTAAACCTCATCTCTACAAAAGATACAAAAATTAGCCGGGCCTGGTGGCATACACCTGTAGTCCCAGCTCCTCAGGAGGCTGAGGTGGAAGGCTCAGTTGAGCCCAGGAGGTAGAGGTTGCAGTGAGCTTTGATCGCACCACTGTACTCCAACCTAAGTGACAGAGCAAGACCCTGTCTCAAAAAAGAAAAAAAGTGTTGTTCCATGTTGATGCTAAATTCTTTTTCCACATCTAATACCCCGTACCTGCTGCCTCCTCCCAGGTGTAAGCCCCTGACAACCTGAGTTTCTTCCTCTGCTCGGCCTTGCATCTGATTAAGGCACTAAAATAGGAAATAGAGAAATGAACAGGACTCATATCATCAGAGAATGCTGTGGATTGGAGTTTCTAAGTTACCTGAAATGCGGAAACTCTGTTACCAATGTCCCTTTATAATTGGGAAATTGGCCAGGCGCAGTGGCTCACGCCTGGAATCCTAGAACTTTGGGAGGCTGAGGTGGATGGATCACTTGAGGTCAAGAGTTCGAGGCCAACATGGTGAAACCCCGTCTCTACTGATTATATATATATATATATATATATATAGACCAGGAGCGGTGGCACCTGAGGTCATGAGTTTAAGACCAGCCTAGCCAAAATGGCAAAACCCTGCCTCTACTAAAAATACAAAATTAGCCGGGCATGGTGGTACATGCTGGTAGTCCCAGCTACTCAGGAGGCTGAGGCAGGAGAATTGCCTGAACCTGGGAGGCGGAGGCTGCAGTGAGCCAAGATCGAGTCGCTGCACTCCAGCCTGGGCAACAGAGGGAGGCTCTGTATCAAAAAAAAAAAAAAAAAGGGAACTAGTGTGCCTGTGTTTTTGGAAACTCGTTGTCTATGCAGCTGTGCCAAAACGCCAGAAGCAGATTGCAGCTGATTGTACCCGGGTACAGCATCACTCCAGCCCACTTAGAACAGAAACCCAGTTTTGGGAACAACGCTGTTCTTGCCCCTTGCCCCAGCTCACTGGAGCCGGTGTCTCCCCTCAGCAGCCGTTCACTGGGGCTTTCCCCAGTCCCGCCCCCTGGGCTCTTTCATTTTTTACACTGCATTCTGGGGTTGTGTGTATCTCCATCTAAGCGTGGTAGGGACAGCACCCTCACCAGCATGGAGACAGCCAGGGGCCCCGGGTGGCGGATAGCCGCCTCATGCCCTCATATGCGTCTCTCAGGCCGCTAAGCCTGTACTATGACTTGATCACCTGCCACTGTAGTACTTTTTAATTTCCTTCCTTCAGCTCGCATCCAAGAGGGGCCTCCGCTCAGTGTCTTCCTGCATAATGAGAAGCTGAGGCCTAGCACAGTGGCTTATACCTGTAATCCCAGCACATTGGGAGGCTGAGGCAGGAGGATCTTTTGAACTCAGGAGCTCAGGATCAGCCTGGGCAGTGTAGTGAGACCCCATTTCTAAAAAAATAAAAGTAAAAAAATAGCTGGATATGGTGGCACACACCTGTAGTCCCAGCTGCCAAGGAGGCTGAAGCAGAGGGATTGCTTGAGACTAGTTTTGTTTTGTTTCGTTTCGTTTTGTTTTGTTTTGTTTTGTTTTGTTTTGTTTTGTTTTGTTTTGTTTTTGAGATGGCGTTTTGTTCATGTTGCCCAGGCTGGAGTGTGATGGCTCACTGCAACCTCTGCCTCCGGAGTTCAAGTGATTCTCCTGCCTCAGCATCCTGAGCAGTTGGGATGACAGGCGCCCGCCACCACACCCAGCTAATTTTGTATTTTTGTAGAGATGGGGTTTCACCATGTTGGTCAGGCTGGTCTCGAACTGCTGACCTCAGGTGACCTGCCCGCCTCGGCCTCCCAAAGTACTGGGATTCCAGGCGTGGGCCACCGTGCCCGGCTGAGCCTAGGAGTTTCAGGCTACAGTGATCTCTGATCTACTGTTGCATGCCAGCCTGGGAAACAGAGCAAGACCCTCTTTCTAAAAATGAGAAAAAATTTAAAAGCCCAGTGTAGGCCAGCGTGGGTCTCTGTGAGTAACCAGGATAAATGGAGATCTGCATGCGTGTGACCTGTGAACCAAAAAGCCAGCCTAGAATGGAAGAGCGGGAGAGCCTGCCCTCTGAACTCAGAAGGAAATGCCAGGTCGGATCTGTTTGGCATCCTCCACAGGCTGTGAGAATGTGGCCTGCTCCTGTAACATGGACAGAGAAGTTGCTGTTGGAATTGACTGGACATGGAAATACCACAGGGAAATAAAGTGTCTCAATGACAAATGCATGCACGGCAACAAAAAGAAGATTCTAAGGGGAAGAAAAAAATAAAACCTACTGCTGTAGGACACATGTTAAGAAGTAACTTTTAAGAATTCAGAGCCTGGGCAGCTTAGGGAGACCCTGTCCGTCCAAATTGTAAAAATCAGACAGGCGTGGTAGTGTGTGCCTGTAGTCCCAGTTACTCAGGAGGCTAAGGCGGAAGAATCACTTGAGCCCAGGAGGTCAAGGGCAACATAGTGAGACCTTGTCTCTACAAAAAATTTTTAAAATTAGCCAGGCGTGGTGGCACACACCCGTTGTCCCAGCTACTCAGGAGGCTGAGGTGGGTGAATCACTTGAGCCCAGGAGGTCAAGGGTGCAGTGAGCCGAGATTGTGCCTCTGCACTCTAGCCTGGGCAACAGAGTGAGACCCTGTCTCCAAAAAAAAAAAAAAAAAAAAAAAAAGTTGAACCACATAGCTGCTAATACCTAATAGCCCTCGGTCAGTTTTCCTCCTCTCACCGCGTTTCCCCTCTTCAGGCTTAGTGCCCAGCTAGTTCTTTACCTCAGTCACCCTGGAATAGACCAGCTATCTATGTGATAGTTTTCAGTTATCTGTTTCTCCCTCTGTTGAATTCATTCATTTATATATTTAAAGACAGGGTTTCTTTTTGTCATCCAGGCTGGAGTGCAGTGGCACAATCATGGCTCACTGCAGCCTCAAGCTCCTGGGCTTGAGCGATCCTCCTGCGTCAGCCTCCTGAGTAGCTGGGACTACAGGCGAATGCCACCACGCCCAGCTAATTTTTAAATATTTTGTTAAGACAGGAATCTCGCTCTGTTGCCTGGGTTGGTCTTGAACTTCCTGACCTCAAGTGATTCTCCCACCTCAGTGTCACAAAGCATTGAGATTACAGGTGTGAGCCACCATGCCTGGCTTGAATTGTTGTCTTGTTTGGTTTGGGGTTTTTTTGGTTTGTTTTTTGTTTTTTCTTGTTGTTTGTTTTGTGTTTTTCTGAGACGGAGTTCTTGCTCTGTCTCCCAGGCTGGAGTGTAGTGGTGTGATCTCGGCTCACTGCAACCTCCATCTCCTGGGTTCAAGCAATTCTCCTGCCTCAGCCTCCTGAGTAGCTAGGATTACAGGCACACGCCACCATGCCTGGCCAAATTTTGTATTTTTAGTAGAGACAGGGTTTCACCATGTTGGCCAGGCTGCTCTCAAACTCCAGTAGCCGGGCTGTCATCCCAGCTACTCAGGAGGCTGAGGCAGGAGAATCACTTGAACCCGGGAGGCAGAGGTTGCAGTGAGCTGAGGTTGTGGCACTGCACTCCAGCCTGGGTGACAGAGCAAGGCTCTGTTTAAAAAAAAAAAAAAAAAAGAAAGAAAGAAAGAAAGAAATTATATTAATAAGAGAAGGAAGCAAAAAACACACGATACACAGGCATACTCAGAAAAACACCTGTACTTCCTGCAGCGCCCTCTGATGCAGCATTTTATTTCCTGTTTTCTTCAATTTCATTTTGTTGAAAATGCTGGTCAGGACCCACTGGGTTGGACCAGGGCTGAGCAGGCTGCTGTGCCGTTTCTGATGTGTCTTCTCTGTCCAGGTATACCGCTGGGCCGACCACTCAAGCACAGTGCTGCAGCGGCTGAACGAGCAGCGTCTCCGCGGCCTCTTCTGCGACGTCATCCTGGTGGCCGATGAGCAGCGTGTGCCAGCCCACCGCAACCTGCTGGCCGTGTGCAGCGACTACTTCAACTCCATGTTCACCATCGGCATGCGGGAAGCTTTCCAGAAGGAGGTGGAGCTGATTGGCGCCTCCTATATCGGGCTCAAGGCCGTGGTGGACTTCCTCTACGGCGGGGAGCTGGTGCTGGATGGCGGCAACATTGACTATGTCCTGGAGACGGCTCACCTGCTGCAGATCTGGACGGTGGTAGACTTCTGCTGCGAGTACCTGGAGCAGGAGGTGAGCGAGGACAACTACCTGTACCTGCAGGAGCTGGCCTCCATCTACAGCCTCAAACGGCTTGATGCCTTCATCGACGGCTTCATCCTGAACCACTTCGGCACACTGTCCTTTACCCCCGACTTCCTGCAGAACGTCTCCATGCAGAAGCTGTGTGTCTACCTGAGCAGCAGCGAGGTGCAGCGGGAGTGTGAGCACGACCTCCTGCAGGCCGCCCTGCAGTGGCTGACACAGCAGCCCGAGCGCGAGGCCCACGCCCGCCAGGTGCTGGAGAACATCCACTTCCCGCTTATCCCCAAGAACGACCTGCTGCACCGCGTCAAGCCGGCCGTGTGCTCGCTGCTGCCCAAGGAGGCCAACTGCGAGGGCTTCATTGAGGAGGCTGTGCGCTACCACAACAACCTGGCGGCCCAGCCCGTCATGCAGACCAAGCGCACGGCGCTGCGCACCAACCAGGAGCGCCTGCTGTTTGTGGGCGGCGAGGTCTCCGAGCGGTGTCTGGAGCTCAGTGACGACACCTGCTACCTGGACGCCAAGAGCGAGCAGTGGGTCAAAGAGACGCCACTGCCCGCCCGGCGGAGCCACCACTGTGTCGCAGTGCTGGGGGGCTTCATCTTCATCGCCGGCGGCAGCTTCTCACGGGACAACGGAGGGGATGCGGCCTCCAATCTTCTTTATAGGTATGACCCCCGCTGTAAACAGTGGATCAAGGTGAGATTAAAGCCAGATTATTTCTTTTCTCTTGAGGACTCTCGGTTTCCTTAACCTAGCCTTGACTTTCCTTACCTCTCTGGGGCCTTGACAACTATCCTGCTTCTGAACGAGGTGTGACGATAAAGTGACGAGCAGCATACCCCGGGCCTACACCCTGGACAGGGAGAGGGAGAGCCGACCCACCCCTTGGAGGGGTCCGTCATCGTTCAGAGCAGCGCTGCCGGCGGGGCTTTCCGTGCAGATGGAAGGGTCTGTCTGTACTTCCCGATACGGTAGCCACAGCCGCATGTGGCAACTGAGCCCTTGCAATGTGGCCAGTGCGACTGAAGAAGTCAGTTTTCAATTTGATTTCACTTTAACCGATTGACGTGTAAGTGTATGTGGCCACACGAGGCGTGGCTACCCTATTGGACAGTAGCATGGGTCTAGATGTTTGATCCATGGTTCAATGTCCCCAGGTCCTGGAGTCTCTGTGGGGCTCCTCTGGAAGCATTTTGGGAGATAGTTTCAGGAGGCCACTAGTGCTCACACCTGGCCCTTGGGCATGTATTGTGGCCTGATTCTGGGAAGAGCGTGGGCCTTGATGTCAGACCTGAGGTCTCCTCTCAGCCTGGCTAAGTCATAGCTAGGAAATTTCAGATTCCTGTCCCCTCCACATTTTGGGTTCCCCTTCTGGGAATACCTGGGGGACAGGGAGTGCAGTAGCTCATGTTGATTGGCAAGCCCCTGGCATAGGGAAGGTGTCTCCTTTCTGTTGGGAGCGCTCTCCAGCCACTCGCTCCCCAGGACAGTCCGTCTCAGCCTTTATGTTCACACCTCAGCATCACGCCCAACTCAGTGCTGTTCTCAGCTCAAAACTCAGTCAGAATGGACTCCAGCTGACCTTTTGATTTTACTCTCAGAAATCTGAGACCGCCGTCCAAGGTCAAAGTCTCGCCACTGGAAAGGGTCCCTGGCTTTGGAGCGTCCTCCTCGAAGCCTGGCAGCAGCGGCAGCCTGAACCTTGCCTCCCGCGGGAACTTGCTTTTGCTCCCTGTGTGTTTGGCTTGGATTCGTTTAAAAAAAAGAAAAAGAAAAAAGTTGGTTCTTCTACTTTTTTTTTTTTTTTTTTTTTGAGACAGAGTTGTTCTGTCACCCAAGCTGGAGTGCAGTGGCACGATCTCAGCTAATTGCAACCTCCGCCTCCCAGGTTCAAACAATTCCGGTGCCTCAACCTACCGAGTAGCTGGAATTACAGTCGCCCGCCACTACACCTGGCTAATTTTTGTATTTTTAGTAGAGACGGGGTTTCACCATGTTGGCCAGGCTGGTCTCGAACTCCGTGACCTCAGGTAATCCACCCACCTTGGCCTCCCAAAGTGCCGGGATTACAGGCATAAGCCACCGCGCCCGGCCTCTTCTGTTTAATTTCCTGTCAAATGCCACATCCTGCTCTGTTAACACAGAGTGGCAGAGCAGCACTAACTTTACAAATCTGATGTGGGGAGAGGAAAGATGAATTTTTATTTCATAAAGCCACTAGATCAGCAATTCTGACCCCTGTGACCCACAGAGTTCCCATCCACCCGGCTGTCCACATGACCAGACAAGTTCAGGGGTTCAGAGCATCTCCATACCCCTTTTGGGAACTCAGAGCGTCTCCATCCCCCTTTTGGGGATTCAGAGCATCTTGGTGAAACGTCAGGGGCTCAGAGCTCCCGCCTGAAGAAGCCCTCTTTATTCAGGTGCAGTTCCCTTCCCCAAACATTCTTCGCAGCTGCGCGTTCAGCAGATACATTTGGGAAACGCAGCCCCAGATGTTGATGCTCTCCTGGGTTCGGGGAAGGGAAAGTACAGGTATCTCACCTCCGCAGGTGGCCTCCATGAACCAGCGCCGTGTGGATTTCTACCTTGCCTCCATCGAAGACATGCTGGTGGCTGTCGGCGGCCGGAATGAGAATGGAGCGCTCTCTTCGGTAGAGACGTACAGTCCCAAGACTGACTCCTGGTCCTATGTGGCCGGCTTGCCAAGGTGATCTGGGCCTTGGTGGAAGGCTCTCCAAATGGGATGTTTTAAGGGACATAGTTCAGTCCACGTGCCTCACTTTCTGGGCATGTTGGCCTCCAGTTCCAGGAATGAAATCTTCTGGCTTGTCAGGAATAGTGGGTACACCATGAGGGGCAGAGGGCGTAATGGTGCACAGTCCGGGCTGCGGTTTCAGACTTAGGGCAAGGGTCAGCTCTGCTGCCACGACGGACATCCCTCCATGGCTGAGTCTGTGCAGTTGCTGAGTGTCAGAGGGTGAGGGCCTGACCTGAGGCTCTCCCTGAGCTTGGGCAGGAGGAGTTCAAAGAGACGGGGGTATCTGTGCTAGATCTAAGCCTCAAGCATGGGTCTCCACCCCGCCCGGCCTTTAGTTCCTCATCTGTAGAGG
This sequence comes from Symphalangus syndactylus, assembly GCF_028878055.3. Taxonomy (NCBI): domain Eukaryota; kingdom Metazoa; phylum Chordata; class Mammalia; order Primates; family Hylobatidae; genus Symphalangus; species Symphalangus syndactylus. The sequence goes on from NC_072433.2 coordinate 130,079,019, forward strand.
GAGACGATAATCATACCCACCCCACAATACTGTTGCGCAGAGCAGATGAGGTGCTCTTTGTGAAACCTGCATCCACATGCAGGGAGTGCCCCCGGGTGGCCGCCTCACCCTCCTCAGTCTCCCCTGCGTTCCAACGTGCATGTATCGAGCATTTATTATCTCCATGGGATTAGCAGAAGGTGCACACCATTTTTTCCACCAGTTCCCTGTTGCCACACCCAGCAGTGCACTTTCTGAGTCAGTCTTTGCTGTGGAATACATCCAGCTGTCCCTAAGAGTTAGAAGTGTGTGGGGTAAGCGCTCGTGTTTTTGTTTTTCTCAGACGGAGTCTCTCTCTGTCGCCCAGGCTGGAGTGCAGTGGCGCGATCTTGGCTCACTGCAACCTCTGCCTCCTGAGCTCAAGCAGTTCTCCTGCCTCAGCCTCCTGGGTAGCTGGGACTGCAGGCGCCTGCCACCACGCCCAGCTAATTTTTGTATTTTTGGTAGAGACAGGATTTCACCCTGTTAGCCAGGCTGGTCTTGAACTCCTGGCCTTAAGAGATCCGCCCACCTCAGCCTCACAAAGTGCTGGGATGACAGGCATCAGCCACTGCACCTGGCCATATTGATCCTTTCTTATTCACTAAAGGCCCTGGTTTACATCAGGGTTCCCACTTTCTGGCACAGTTCTGTGGGTTTTGAGGAACACAAAGCAACATGAATCCACCATTACAGCATCACGCAGAATCACTTCACTGCCCTAAACCCCCCTGTGCGTGCCCTGTCCGTCCCTCCCTCCCTTCTCCCCACAGCCCCTGGCAGCCACTGATTTTGCTGTCTCTATGGTTGTAGGCAAAACTTTCCCCGAGTGCCAGCACAGTTAGAATTGGACTGTATGTCGTATTTGCTCTTTGATGTGTGATTCATCGGGTGCGTGTGTGCCTGCTAGCTCATCGTTCTGGTCGTTTCCAGCCATTGTGAAAAGGGTGATGGTCCTGTGATTATTCCCATTTCCTAGATGGGGCAAGGGAGACTCAGAGAGAATGAAGCTGGGTTCTGGCCCAGGCGGTCTGACTGCAAAGTTGTCCACTTCCCTGCCCTGCCCCACCATTTCTTTGCTAATGACGGCTACTGTTTATAGAGTGTTCGTGGGGTGCCCACTCCCTATATTCTTAAATCCTCATGGCCCCCTAAGACGGCAGGCTGTTTTCCGGCTCGGGGAGGGTAAGCCTGGCACAGCCCTGAGCTCTCCCTCTGTCTCTGCCCGTCGACCCTGCAGGTTCACGTACGGCCACGCGGGCACCATCTACAAAGACTTCGTGTACATCTCGGGGGGCCACGACTACCAAATCGGCCCCTACCGCAAGAACCTGCTGTGCTACGACCACCGGACAGACGTGTGGGAGGAGCGGCGGCCCATGACCACGGCGCGCGGCTGGCACAGCATGTGCAGCCTGGGTGACAGCATCTACTCCATCGGGGGCAGCGATGACAACATCGAGTCCATGGAGCGCTTCGACGTGCTGGGCGTGGAGGCCTACAGCCCGCAGTGCAACCAGTGGACCCGCGTGGCGCCGCTGCTGCACGCCAACAGCGAGTCGGGCGTGGCGGTGTGGGAGGGCCGCATCTACATCCTGGGCGGCTACAGCTGGGAGAACACTGCCTTCTCCAAGACCGTGCAGGTGTACGACCGTGAGGCCGACAAGTGGAGCAGAGGCGTCGACCTGCCCAAGGCCATCGCTGGCGGGTCCGCCTGTGTCTGCGCCCTGGAGCCGCGGCCAGAGGACAAGAAGAAGAAAGGCAAAGGCAAGAGACACCAGGACCGGGGCCAGTGACCCCAGCTGCGCCTCCTGGGACCATCGTCACCGTCACCTTCCAGGGCTCTGTAGACCAGCAGCAACTTCTTAGTATTCCGGAAACATAATGTACAACTTAGCAGCTTTTTTTACTTTTATGATTCTTGGTATTTCTATGACATCACAGTAACCAATTAAATACTCTCTGTAACTTTCCATATCTTGCTTGAATAACTAACCCTGGGCCCAGGCAGTGAGCAAGCCCTTGTATCTTCACAGGTCTTTGCCCCGTGTTACGATTCCTCATGGGTCCTTGCCAACCGTCCCCCTGAGAGTAGCTGGCACATGGGTTACACACAAATTTCTGTAGTGAAGCTTGGGGCCTCAAAGGGATCTCTTAGGTCACCTAGTCCAAGCCTCCCCAAACCTGGCTGAACTTTTAAGGATACAGATTCCTGAGCCCTGCTCAGAATTATGGAATGCAAAACCACCAGGAACGGGGGTGAGGTGGTGCCCAGAAACTGTATTTTAACTGGTTCTTGGAATTCTGGGTATTAGCCACATCTGGGAATCACTGGCAAGGTCCAGTGTGTTTGTTTTATAAATGAGTGCACAGAGACCACCCATGAGGGTGAGTGAGTGAGTGACCAGGGGCCACGCAGCTCGCTGGACTGTCAGGTGAGACGTGTTGACTTCCCGCTGAGGAGCTGTTCTCCGTATCAGGTGAACGGTGTTTCTGAATAATTCCATCTTTCTCATTGGAAACCTTCTTGAATTCTAAAACGTTACAAGTAACCGAAAACGAAAAAAGGTGTGAAGCTCTTTATAAATATTTTTGTGTAATTTGTGCATTTTTTTTCCTTTTTTTTCCTGAAGCCACTGTCTTTTATGTTACTGATGTACTGAGCTCCCAAATCTGTTTATTTCTCAGGAAAGAAAAAGTGAGCGCTGTGGAATTTGCCATCGTTCTCTATGACTCTATCTTGAGGTGCTGTTGAAAGTTCCCGCATAGAGGAGCACATATGGATCCCTGAGAAGGCAGTGGAGGGCTCCCTAACCGCCCCCCCGCCCCCCGCCGCCCCGCCAGGTCCTGCCCCAGTTTTCTGCTTCTAAGTAGTTTTGTGCTGCTGGGCAAATTCTCGAACAAGTCCATGTGTTCCCTCCTCCACCCCCCTTAGCCACAGGGTTAGATTAGGCTCCTCCCGGGTGATAGGGCCATTCAGCCTCTGAGCTGTTCATACCCGGATGGCTTCCCCTTCAGGATGTGGAGCTGGCCTGCACTGACTCCTGCAAACAGTTCCTAGAGCAGGTATCAGGGTCGCTTGCCCTTTAAGAGGGCTCTTAGCTGCCCGAGTGGATGAGAAACGTGCAAAACTATGGGAGGATAGGAGTGTGATGGGTTTTAAGCATGAGCCAAGGAAGGCATGAATGAGCTGTACCTCACCCAATATCTGATGGCAGAGATCAGTAAACTTCAAGATGTGCTTCATCTTAAATCCTAGTCTAACACCAGTCTTCCTGCAGACAGTTCCGAGAGCAGGTCTCGATGTCGCTTGCCCTTTAAGAGGGTTCTCAGCTGCTCGAGTGGATGGGGATCAATGTGTTAAGATTGATATTAGACTAGGAAAAAAATCTTAGTTAACTTTTATTTCCCTTTCTTCTGCTGCTTTGCTCACCTCCTTTCCCTTCCCTTCAGGGTTTACGGTGGTTCTCACTAGTCTTGTTTATGTAGCCATCCAGAAGAGATGAGAGCATTTTGGGGACTGAAAGCTTCAATAGCCAACTTACTGCCGTCCGTGGTTAGTGAGGAGGGCAGTCTGCATATTCAGCTAGGTAGTTATTTGCATGTGAAGTTCCTGGAGGCTTACAGACTGCTGAGAGGTTCTGCAAGGCATACAAACAAACAGACCAAAAGGCTGTAAACTCTTCTTGCAGCTCTGCAGCATTCTGGTGTATGAAAGGTTCTGAGAAGTCTCAACCCAGCATTTCCAAACTTCTTTGAGCCTAAAACTCTTTTGTCTCATACCTAGTCCCAGACCCCCACAAAACATATTTTGCAGAACTTCTGCCAACTTTGGGATAGCTTACCCCCTTCCTATTCGGGAAAGGTTTTATTGCTTGTAGACCCCTCAGAAGGCAGGGTATGCTGTACATGGGCTGTTCTCCCCATCTCAGCCTGGGTCATGAACAAACGGGCAGTTGTTTGGCCTGAATCTCGGGGCAAGTTGGGGAGAGCACACAGAAAGACTCTGTGAGTGATTTGGGGAGTGGGATAGCTTTGACCTTGGAGAGAGGAGAGCCATTGGTTTTTAGCCTAAGCCAGCTCTTTTATGTTTTGCTTCTGGGACTTGTCCCTGGAAATGTGTGAGCTTCTGGCCTGTATTCTGATTTTCTTGTGCCTCATCAGTTACATACGACGTCCTGCGCCTAATATTTTGTGATGTCTCTCCTGATACTATTAAGGTGGTTTGTAATTTACATGGCTTTGAATCTAGTATTACTAAGGTTGGGAGCACTCCTTTAAAGGGAGGATAAACAAGTTTCATCTTGTGGGCCAACTTCTAATATTTGACGGTGGCTACACTGTGACAAGAAAGGTTTTTGAGCTTGTTGGGGTCAATGGATGGGCACAAGGGCACCCAGTGGTGGTACCTGGGCCAGGTTTTTGTTACTTGTCTTTTTAAGTTGAAAATTCACCCTACTGTGCAGTCTAACTGAAAATGGAAGAGACCACGCCTGGGCAACATGGCAAAACCCCATCTCTACAAAAAAATTACAAAAGATTAGCCAGGGATGGTGGGGCATGCGGTTGTCCCAGCTACTTGGGAGGCTGAGGTGGGAGAATCACCTGAGCCTGGGAGGTTGAGGCTGCAGTGAGCTATGATCACACCACTGCACTCTAACCTGGGTGACAGAGTGAGACCCTGTCTCAAAAGAATAAAATGTTTTTTAGCTCAGATGGGCAGAGTTTGGGCTGTACCTATGCAGTGGCCATTTGAACTACACAGTCACAATAGTGGGCTTTTAAAGTAGAGTGATGAAGGCACAGGTGCTTGCAGGCTGCCATTTTGAGATGGAAACAGCCACACGTGTCATCATGTTAAACTATCAGTGTTTCAAGCTTTTCTGCTTGAATTTTGAAGACACCTGGATCTTTTTTTTTTTTTTTTTTAATATTTCAAAATAAGCATGGCAGGCTTCTACTGAGGTTTGGACTTTTCTTATTTCTAAAGAATTAGAGTTGTAACTTCATATTACTTGTAAGTTTGGGGTTTGGTCCTCACCCAAGTTGGAAAGCTGTTTGCTTTAGTCATAAATGTATTATAAAAATAGAAGGGAGGGAGTAGAAAGCTGATGAACCCTTGTTACTTATAGCAAACTTCCTGCTGTTTAAAATGCACAGAGATTATTTTATCAGCTGAGCTTAGCACGCAGTTGGTATTTTTATCGTTCTGCCATTTTATTGAGGCTATCAAGTGGGACTTCAGACCTAGCTCTGAGCAGGACCGCATGTGTGTATTTGTATTGAGTGCCCTCACTCATGATAAGGTGACTTCATGGAGACCCAGAAACTAACCCTAAGGGGTGTTCAACTTTGAGGTGGGCATCCAAATGCTGAGAGGAAGTGGGGTCCATCCTCTGAGGTCTAGGGTCCTACTTTGTGAGCTGAGGTGTGTTCACCTGTGGTGCAGTGTACCTTGACCCCTAAGCCAAGTGATCGTTCTATGACTTGCAGCAATGTGGGAAGTGAAGGGACCCCTGCCACACCCCCCACCACCCCCTGTAGAGTCACTGACCTTCATCCTTCACCCTGGTCCTCCATGGTGCAGCAGCATCTCATGGGCCTTGTGGCTCTCGGAGCTCGTGGTTGGAACCCTGTCCACTGGTCCCAAACCTGGAGGGGCAGCTGCAGATGAGGTTGAGACCTCCTGGTGTCTGCGTGGATTCTGAGTGCCTGGGAGGGGAGGGGAGGGGGTGGCATCCTGGCCTCCAGGATAAATGCCTGGAGTGTAGGGCAGCGCCACAGGTACTTGGAGACCCTGTCCTGCGCATCTGCCAAGCCTGGCAGTTTTTAGAGTTTTTTGAAATGTTTTGATACTTTTTGATACAATTTGCTAATAACTGTTTTGTAGAATGCCTGCCGGGATTTTCCACCTGATCCCTTTCCTCCGGCCACTTCATTTGTGCTGGACAACAAATGGCCAGTGGTCAGCACCAGGACCTCGCCTCGTGTAGCTTTGTCTTGGATCTTGCCCTTCTCCATCGCTGATGCAATACAGCTCTAGAATTTTGTGAAGTTGCGTGCAAAGTTGCATGCAGCCCGTGGGTGTGACTGTCTCAGGCCCCCAACTGATTTGCCAAGAGGAAACCTTAACCCCCTTGAGAGGGTCTGCATTTCTTCTAGAGCTCCTACCTGAGTGGTGTGCACAGAGTTGGAGAGACACCTGAGGGCTGGTCCACGTCTCACCTTTGCCATACGGGTCATTTCTTGATCAAATATATGACTGGGGTCCTGGTTTACTCCCGTCCACCCTTTCTTTTAAAGTATTCTTAACATGAAATCCACAAAAGCGGAAACAATGAACCATTCTTGCTCTTTGCAGAATCATTGTCCTTAGCTTTAGAGGTTATTAATTTCTTGTTTTTAACATGAACAGAATGTGTGGTTCTGAAGGTGTGTGGGGGTCTCAAGAAATTGTCTTTTGTGGCCGGGCGCGGTGGCTCACACCTGTACTCCCAGCACTTTGGGAGGCCAAGGGGCACGGATCACCTGAGGTCAAGAGTTTGAGACTACCCTGACCAACATGGTGAAACCCCGTCTCTACTAAAATACAAAAATTAGGTAGTCGTGGTCGCCTGTAATCTCAGCTCTTCGGGAGGCTGAGGCAGGAGAATTGCTTGAACCCAGGAGGCAGAGGTTGCAGTGAGCTGAGATTGCGCCACTGCACTCCAGCCTGGGTGACAGAGTAAGACTCTGTCTCAAAAAAAAAAAAAGAAAAAAGAAAAGAAATTGTCCTTTGGTTGCCTTAGTTACCAGAGTTGAATGAATGTACACATTTCGGTAGTGGGGGGCAGCGTGGATAACCCCTTCCTTGTCTGTTTCCTTTGAGAAAGGACACTCCACCTTTTCAAAGTTACTTAAAGCCATCTTTCCAGATTGCTTGTAATGTAAAGAAAGAGTCATGTCTTTTGGATTGATTGAGGTTAAATCATCAACCACTAGCCCTCTTTCAAAATCAGCGAGATATTTGATGATTAAGTGATTCATTGGGTATGTTCTGGCTACTGATTTACTGAAAACTGCAATCGTATATGTTTTTTAATTTGTTGCTTTTGTATTTGTAATTTTATGACATTTCGAAGTTTCTGTGTCTTAACTCTTTTTAATTAATTTTCTGCACGTTGCTTTTTTTCTCTTTGTTTTTAATTCCATACAGAGTATTCAATTCTTGAAACACATTGAAATAATTTGCTTGCTAGGGTATGGTTTATTTTATAATTACATTCCTAGTCTTGTGTGGTTATTGTAATGATCTCTGGTCCTAATTTCTCTGCCCGTATGGAAAAGAACCCCTTGCATGTTGATCCTAAATATAATTTGGAAATTAACCAGACTTCCTTTTAGTGTTGTGGGGAGGCTGGGACATTTCAATTCCGCTTTCATTGTGTTTCTAATTACTGTATTTTGCCAAGAATTTCATTCAGATCCTTGATTGCAGGGCTAAGTCCCCGTGACCTGAAATGAAACTATTTGCTTAAATGTGTGTCAACTGGGGTAATTTGATTAGAAAAGAAACACAGAAACGAAGGGAAACAGCTTATGACAAGCGGTGTGCTATCTTTATCAGAAAAAATGCAATCACAATACTCTAAGAACCAGCTCTGTTTTCCTTCGGGCGCTCCCCTGCCTTGCTGGGGTTTTGCGAGGCCACCAGCAGACAAGCCCAGGCACGGTTGTGCACCCTTTCCTTGTCCCTTCCGCAGGTCAGCATCGGGAGGGTGGGGCAGGGGTGCCTGCGCAGCCATCACACCTGGTAAGGTGGTTAGAATTTGCCTCTGAGCCAGTGAGCCCCAAACGGGACCCGCTGCCCGGTGCCGACTTCCTCACCTGGGTTCTTTCGCATCCCCTTCAGAAGCATCTCAGGTTAGGTTGATAGTCTCCCGATTTCCCAGGTGAAGAATCCAAAGCTCAGGTTAATTACCTTACCCCAGCTGAATTGTCTTCCCCGCCCAGCCAGTCAGTCATTGCCTTGGTTTGGGTTCTCTTCAACGTAGAAGCTTAGACAAGGACTTGGACCCAGGTAGGGCAGAGAGGTGGTCCCCAGGAAGCCAGAATGCCACGAGGAAGGAGAGAAGGCCCACAAGAAGGTGCTTTATTGCCGAGTAACCCCAAGCCACGGCTTCCAATGATATCATGGCGGACGACTCTGCAGGTTGACTGGGCTTGGCTCAGAGGCTCTCCCTTGAGGTTCCTACATGGTCACATGGTCATGGACAGGCAGTGGCTCTTGAAGGCATGAGTGAGAACACACAGACAGCTCCTCCGGCATCTCCCTCTCCCTTCTCTCTCCCTCTCTCCCTGCCTTCTCATTTCCCCTTCTCTTCCCCGCCCCCCAATCTCTTTCTCTCTCTCTCCTTGTTCACTTTGGTCTTGCTCTGTCTGGTCTCTTCACATGGCGTCACCTAGGTTTCTTACGTGGCAGCAAAAGGCGCCCAGAGCAAACGTCCCAGGTGTAATAAGCAGAGGCCACATGGCTTCTGCCAGCACCTCCTGGGAAGTCAGGGGCTTAGTTTGCTGCAGTTCACCCCTTGAGGCCGTCAGAAAACTCCCCCGGGAACAGGTTGCTGGCCCTGCAAGAGGTGTCAGCCATGTCCCCTCCCTGACCCGGGAATCCTGTCTGCAAACCACGGGAGGAGCTGGGTGCAATGGCTCACACCTATAATTCCAGCACTTTTGGAGACCTAGGCAGGAGGATCGCTTGGGCCCAGGAGTTTGAGACCAGCCTGGGCAACATAGGGAGACCTCTGACTCTACCAAAAAAAAAAAAAATTTTTTTTTTTTTTGAGACAGTCTTGCTCTGTCACCCAGGCTGGAATACAGTGGCAGGATGTCGGCTCACTACAACCTCCACCTCCTGGGTTCAAGCGATTCTCCTGCCTCAGCCTCCTGAGTAGCTGAGATTACAGGCATGTGCCACCATACCCAGCTAATTTTTGTATTTTTTTAGTAGAGATGGGTTTTTGCCATGTTGGCCAGGCTGGTGTTGAACTCCTGACCTCAGGTGATCTGCCCATCTCAGCTCCCCAAAGTGTTGGGATTACAGGCATGAGCCACCACACCTGGCCTTTTTTTTTTTTTTTTTAAACAGTCTTGCTCTGTCGCCCAGGCTGGCGTGCAGTGGCATGATCTTGGCTCACTGCAGCCTCCTAGGTTCAAGTGATTCTCCTGCCTCAGCCTCCTGAGTAGCTGGGATTACAGGCGTGTGCCACCATGCCTGGCTAATTTTTTTTTCTTTTTAATAGAGATGGGGTTTCACCATGTTGGCCACGCTGGTCTCCAACTCCTGACCTCAGGTCATCTGCCCACCTCGGCCTCCCGAAGTGCTGGGATTACAGGTGTGAGCCACTGTGCCTGGCCAAAATTTTTTTTAAAAAATTATTCAAGCATAGTAGCTGACACCAGTAATCCCAACACTTTGGGAGGCCAAGGCAGGAAGATCAGTTGAAGCCAGGATTTCAAGGCCAGCTTGGGTAACACAGTGAGACCTGATTTCTACAAAAAAAATTAAAAATCAGCCAGGCATGGTGGTGCATGTTTGTAGTCCTAGCTACTTGGGAGGCTGAGGCAGGAGGATTGCTTGAGCCTCTGAGGTTCAGGCTGCAGTGAGCTATGATCACACCGCTGTACTCCAGGCTGGGCTACAGAGCAAGACCCCGTTCTTTAAAAAAAAAAAAAAAAAAAAAATCCCTCAGTGGCAGGAAGGTATGTTCCTAAGGCCACCGCCTCAGACGGCGGCGGTTTGATGTTGCTGGGCCCCCATGCTGTCTGTTGGAGAGCAGAGCATTTATGGGGCCTGCGCTGCTCAGTGAGGGCTGCTCCCAGAGGCCTTAGCGCACTTCAGTTCCTGGCTGCCATGCACACACAGAGCCAGCCAACAGCCGAGCAGGGCCTGAGTGGCCATGGGATGGAAGTGCAGTGTGCAATGGAGTGGACACCGTCAGCGTCAGCATATGGCCACCCCGAGCCTCCACTGGGTGCCCACTGCCGCTGTGGCTAGAATCAGCAGAGGGCTAAGGGCCTGCAATGGACACCGGGGCACCTGCTCAGCAGGGGCAGGTGTTAACCCAGGTCTGCCAGCTAAGACCACATTTTTTTTTTTTTGAGACAGAATCTCACTCTGTAGCCCACGCTGGAGTCCAGTGGCACAATCTCAGCTCACTACAACCTCCGCCTCCTGGGTTCCAGCGATTCTCCTGCCTCAGCCTCCCGAGTAGCTGGAATTATAGGCACGCACCGCCACGCCCAGCTAATTTTCGTATTTTTAGTAGAGACAGGGTTTCACCATATTGGCCAGGCTGGTCTTAACTCCTAACCTCAAGTGATCCGCCCGCCTCGGCCTCCCAAAATGCTGGGATTACAGGCGTGAGCCACCGCGCCTGGCCATATTTTTTAACAACTCTAAAACAACCACCATCACAGTCTCTATATAGGGTTCAGAATTGTGTCCCCAGAGGCTCCACTACAGTGCAAATGTGTGAGTGGACAGGTTAACCAGGGAAGCCCCGGACTTTCACAAAACCATTGGCAGAGATTTCTGTTACCTGACCCAAAGGGAAGAGAGAGGCAGTGGATACGGGACAGGACGTCTTCATGGGGTCAGGGGAGGGCAGAGGGAGGACCCGCACAGACCCTGTCTATTACCACCTGTTGGCTGAGGCCAGGGCCACTGTCTCAAGGACCTGCCCACAGCCTTAAATCAAGGCCAATTAGAACTCACTTTCCCGCTGGAGCACAATGGTTCTGAATGAACTCTGAACGCATTCACTCCCATCACACGTACTCATCAAGCCTCCACTCTGTGCCAGACAGGCAGTGTACTAGATGCTGGGGATCCGGTGGTGGACAAAGAAGCAGGCTGCCTGTCACCCAGGGGCAGAAACAGACCAACAAGATACATAGGTCAGGTGGGGATAAGTGATACGAATGTACTAAAACCCACTGTGTTGTATACTATTTTTTTTTTTTTTTTTGAGACAGAGTCTCCCTCTGTCGCCCAGGCTGGAGTGCAGTGGCACGATCTCTGCTCACTGCAACCTCCACCTCTCAGGTTCAAGTGATTCTCGTGCCTCAGCCTCCCGAGTAGCTGGGATTAGAGGCACTGGACACCACACCTGGCTAATTTTTGTATTTTTAGTAGAGATGGGGTTTCACCATGTTGGCCAGGATAGTCTCGAACTCCTGACCTCAAGTGATCCACCCGCTTGGCCTCCGAAAGTGCTGGACAGGCGTGAGCCGCAGTGCCTAGCATATATTGTATACTTTCAATGTATACAAGTCAGTGGATTTTAGTACGTTAGTTTGTGAATCTCAAACTACAATCTTTTTTTAAAAAGCTCTGCAGGGGAAGGATGTGCAGCAAGTTACAGGAGCAAAGCGCTGAAAATGTGGTGAGTAATGGGAGCTGGCGCATCACAGAAGGCCGTGAGCTCAGGAAGGAGGTGATCTGATTCGTTTTCAAAGGAGAGCTTCGGCAGCTGCTGGGTGTGTGTGTGTGTGTGTGTCCAAGTCTATGAATTTTAACAAATAACCAATTATTCACAAAAATCAAAGCCCATTAGTGGAGGCGTGGATAAACACAATGTGTTCTGTCCCTGCAAAGGACTATTATCCAGTCCATAATACGGAATTAAATTCTGATCCACGCTACAACATGGATGAACCTTGGAAACGTGATGCTGAGTGAAAGAAGCCAGACACAAAAGGCCACATGTTGTATGATTCCATTTCTGTGAAATGTCCAGAATTTGTCAGAATAGGCAAATTCATAGAGACAAAGTAGATTCGTGGTTGCTTAGAGCTGGGGTGGGGACGAGGAAAGATGGGGAGCGGTATTTATCTTTGTGATGATGAAAATGTTCTAAAACTGGGTGATGGTCGCACGCATCTGTGACGGTACAAAAAATTGAATCGTACACTGTGAATGGGTGAAATGTATGGTATGTGAATGATATTTCAATAAAGTTGTTTAAAATATTAAAGCAATATTTCACTCCCTCCATTCTCGGAGTTCTGTGTATTGGTCTCCCGGATAGCTACAGGTTGAGAGGCAGAGTTCAACTTCCCTGCTTAGATTCTAAAACTGGAGTTAAAACGCTGAGATTAGAAGCAACATTCATCTCAGGTCAGCGTGAAAGCAGCGCTCAGGGCATCCTCCAGGGGGCGCGCTAGAGCAACAGTCCTGAAAATGTGGTCCCTAGACCAGCAGCCGCCGTACCAGTAGGAACTTAGCAACGCAAACTGTCAGGACCGCCCCAGACCAGCTGAATCAGGCACTCCTGGGGTGGGGGCCTGGCAATGTGTGTGTTTACAAGCCCTCCCGTGATTTTTTTTTTTTTTTTTTTGAGACGGAGTCTCGCCCTGTTGCCCGGGCTGAAGTGCAGTGGCGTGATTTCTGCTCCCTGCAATCCCCACCTCCCAGGTTCAAGCAATTCTCCTGCTTCAGCCTTCCAAGTAACTGGGATTACAGGCGTGTGCCACTGCGCCCAGCCAATTTTTGTACTTTTAGTAGAGACGGGGGATTTCACCAAATTGGCCAGGCCGGTCTTGAACTCCTGACCTCAAGTGATCCACTCACCTTGGCCTCCCAAAGTGCTGGGATTACAGGTGCGAACCACCGTGCCTGGCCCTCTCCTGGTGATTCTGATGCCTGCTCAAGTCAGAGAACCTCTGTTCTCCAAAGGTATCTGTGTCCATTCTCCACCCACAGACCTTCCTAAGCTGTGAGTCCCTGTCCATAGCCAACAGCTGTGCCTGGCTTGCTGCGGCCGAAACCTGAACCATGGGGCTGCTTTCAGATTAAGCACAGCCTGGTCTGAATCTTCTGCCTTGGGAAGCCTGGGAAAGGCCTTGGAGTCAGCCTCTGCAGGGGCACGCATCTGTTGCCTCCCTGAGAAAGTCACCTCCTCTGTGCCCTTCATGTTGATGGCAGCAGGAAGGCTGGGGCATGGCCCAACCCTTTAACTGGTCTCCAGCATCCGCTGGCTGTGTGCTCAGAGCATGCCCTGAGCATGGCTTCATGCTCCGTTCAGGTGGGATCCTTTTACCAGGCATGCTGCAATAGTGTGATTCATCCCCCCAGGGGCCCCGGCCCCACTCTTGCAGACATGTAAAGGTGCTAAAAATATGTAACTCCTAAATGAGGTTCTGTATTTCTGACTGTACCAGTGTTGTGCGCCTTTTTATTCTCCAAGCTGAAATTCAAGAGGCCTGGATTCCAATATAAGGCCCATGATAAATGGGCCTCCAGCAAGGCCTCACTCGGCATCTCCTGTATTTAGATGGGCCCTAAATCACGTCTCTGTGATGTGGACCAAGCACGGGGCTGTGAGTCAGAGAGTGTGAGTTGTAGCCTTGGCTCCGTCACATGCACCTGGGCCAGAGCTTCATCTCGTTCAATTTCAGTTCCTCACACTATGGGATAAGATGGTTGCAGATTAGCGCTCCTCTGGGTGTGATCTGCAGAGCCCTGGTCTGCCTAAAGGAGTTTGTGGTCAGGAAACATTTGGGGAGCTCTGGAGATACATTCCCCCTCTGGAAGACTCACATTAGAGAACACATTTGTATTTCTTTTTTTTTCTTTTTTCTTTTTTTTTTTTTTTTTTTGAGGTGGAGTCCTGCTCTGTCACCCAGGTGCACTGCAACCTCCACCTCCTGGGTTCAAGTGATTCTGCTGCCTCAACCTCCCGAGTAGCTGGGACTATAGGCGCCTGCCACCATGCCAGGCTAATTTTTGTGTTTTTAGTAGAGACGAGATTTCACCATGTTGGCCGGGCTGATCTCAAACTCCTGACCTCAAGTGATCGGCCCTCCTTGGCCTCCCAAAGTGCTGGGATTACAGGTGTGAGCCATCGCGCCCGACCAACACATTTGTATTTCACAGCCTCTAAATGTCCCATCAAAGACACCTATTTAACTTTTCTTAAAACAAGGATTTCTCAAGCTTGTTTGGCCCTGGCTTCCTGCCCACTTTTTCCTCTGTTAATAAATACAGAGATTGTGTATCTGTGTACATAAAACTCTGGGAAATCAGCCAGGCATGGTGGCTCACGCCTGTAATCCCAACACTTTGGGAGGCCGAGGTGGGCAGATCACCTGAGGTCAGGAGTTTGAGAACAGCCTGGCCAACATGGCAAAACCCCATCTCTACTAAAAATACAAAAAAATAGCCAGGCATGATGGTGCGCACCTATAGTCCCAGCTACTCGGGAGGCTGGGGTGGGAGAATCACTTGAACCAGGAGGCAGAGGTTGTAGTGAGCCAAGATCGTGCCACTGCACTCCAGCCTGGGCGACAGAGCAAGACTCTTGTCTCAAAAAAAAATACCTCTGGGAAATCAGAAGCTAAAAGGTTTCTGTGTCCCACCAACACTGACCATCAAAGATTCAGTGATTGTCCTGCCACTGAAAGACGCCATGAATGTATCAAAGAGGCTGGCAAGCTGACCTTCCATTCCCCCTGGACGACAGTGGCGTGATATGTTTGCTATGTTTCAAGGCCTGGCTTTCTTTTCTTTTCTTTTGAGACTGTCTTGCTTTGCTGCCCAGGCTGGAGTCCAAAGGCGTGATCTCGGCTCACTGCAACCTATGCCTCCTGGGTTCAAGCGATTATCCTGCCTTAGTCTCCCAAGTGACTGGGATGCCAGGCACGTGCCACCACACACCCAGCTAATTTTTGTATTTTTAGTAGAGACGGGGTTTCACCATGTTGGCCAGGCTGTTCTCGAACTTCTGGCCTCAGGTGATCTGCCCACCTCGGCCTCCCAACGTGCTGGGATTACGGGCATGAGCCACGGCGCCTAGCCCATGGCCTGGCTTTTGATTTTGCAGATCTAAAATCTTGATTTGGTTCATGCATCTGTAGTGGTTAAGTTTGCTTGTAACTTGGCTGGGCCATGGCACACAGCTGTTTGTTTGAACACTATTGTAGATGTTTCTGTGAAAGTATTTTTGGATGCGATTAACATTTAAATTGATGGATTTTGAGATTGCCCTCCAGTATGTGGGTGGGCCTTTTCCAATCGGTTGCAGGTCGTAGGAGAATAAACTCTGAGCTTCCTGAATAAGAGGGAGCCGCAGACAGCCTTCAGACATCAACTGCAGCATCAGCTCTTCCCTGGGTCTCCAGCCTGCCAGCTGACTTAAGGTCAGTCTCTCTATCTCTCCCTCTCACTGTGTGTATGTGTGTGTGTGCGTGTGTGTGTGTGTGTGTGTGCGCGCATCTGGCCATGGTGGCCTGTGCCTATAGTCCTAGCTACTCAGGAGGCTGAGGTGGAAGGATTGCTTGAGCCCAGGAGTTGAAGGCTATGGTGAGCTATGATTGAGCCACTGCACTCCAGCTTGTACAACAGAGCAAGGCTCCATCTCTCAACTATCTATCTATCTGTATATAAACACACACACAATTGATCCTTGAATAATATGGGTATGAACTGCGTGGTCCACTTTTCCACGAATTTTCTTTTGTTTCTGTCGCCCCCGAGACAGCAAAACCAACCCTTCCCCTTCCTTCGTCTCCTCAGTCTATGCAACATGAAGGCAACCAAGATGAAGACCTTTGTGATGATCCACTTCTACTTAATGAATAATAAATATATTTTCTCTTTCTTTTTTTTAAGAGATAGACTCAGGCTGGAGTGCAGTGGTGTAATCACAGCTCACTGTAGCTGCAAACTCCTAGGCTCAAGTGATCCTCCCACCTCAGCCTCCCAAGTAGCTGGGACTACAGGCACACACCATCACGTCTGGCTAATTTTAAAACATTCTTGTAGAGATGGGGTCTCACTACGTTGCACAGACTGGTCTCAGACTCCTGGACTCAAGCGATCCTCCCACCCTGGCCTTCCAAAGCGTTGGGATTACAGGCATGAGCCGCCGTGCCTTATGATTTTCTTAATAATATTTCTTTTCTCTGGGTCACTTTATTGAAAGAATACAGTATATAATACATGTCACATACAAAACATGTGTTAATCAACTGTTTATGTTATTGGTAAGACTTCCAGTCAACAGTAGGCTATTAGTAGCTAAGTTTTGGGGAAGCCAAAAGTTATACTAAAATTTTTGACTGTGCAGGGGGTCAATGCCCCAACCCCTGCATCATTCAAGAGTTGTCCACGTGCACACACATGCGCGCGCACACACACACAAACACACAGGCATGCACACACGCGCACACACGCACACACATGCAAACACACAGGCATCCACACGCACACACATGCACACACACGCATGCACACGCATGCACACATGCACACACATTCTATTGGTCTGTTTCTGTGGAGAAATCTGACTAGTACAACTTCCACAGAACAGACTCAGGCAACGCACAACAGGAACTGGACCAAACCCTAGAAGACAGCAGTGAGGGCAGCTCCTCCCAAGAGGCAGGGCTTCTCCTCACGCACCTGCTCATTCACTTTACCTGGAGAGAGAAGTGAGTTGAGATTAGAACATACATATATTTATACATATACACATGCACATGCTAATGCATACACACAACACACACACATATACATATGACACACATACATGCACATATACATATGCATACATATATACATACACATGCACATATGCATATACATACACATATGCATGCACATGCACATATATAAATACATGTACACATAAACATATCCATACACATACACATATGCATGCACATATACATAAATCCATGCACACATACACATATAGATACACGTAAATATGTACATAGATCCATGGGCAGGGCCAATGGCTTTTCTGCTTGGTCAGAAACCTGGAAGACAAACAGTGTCTAGGACAGGGAGAACTGGAGAAGAGGCACGTGGATGGGCTCACTCACATGCGCCCGGAGTGTGAAGATCTTTGAATCCGTGTTAATGTTCACTGGAGAGCATTCACCACGCAAGAAGCACTCAGCGACTAAGTAGGCAGAATGACTTTGCCCATAGACGTCAGCCAGCCTCTGAAATTACCACCCCACTGCTGGTACAGTGGGCACATGAACAGAATAGCCGAGGTGGCAGGGTGGGGGCTGTGCCCGGGCTCAGCAGCACACACACCACGGCTCACCTAATGCTCCCACCCACAACACAGAGCAATGCTGAACTGCCCATATGGCACCATTCCTCGAGACCCACCTACCACTCGGTGGCCAGTTGGTTCCACTGGGACCCTTCTACCCTGTAAGGCTCAGAAGATCATGTTGCCCTGAATTGACACTGTTCCAGGTATAGGTTTGGCCTTGCCCACAGGGTCTCTGCAGAACCTCTAGGTGATGGCTTTCACAGCGTTAAATTCACTGACGTGAGATCCTGCATAACAACACCTTGGGCCAAGAGAACCACTTTACAGAAGAGAAGGTATGGCCGGGTGCTGGCGGCTCACACCTACAATCCCAGCACTTCGGGAGGCTGAGGTGGGAGGATCCCTTGAGCCCAGTCTGTGCTGAGTTCAAGACCAGCCTGGGCCGGGCACGGTGGCTCACGCCTGTAATCCCAGCACTTTGGGAGGCCAAGGTGGGCAGATCACGAGGTCAGGAGATTGAGACCATCCTGGCTAACACGGTGAAACCCTGCATCTACTAAAAACACCAAAAATTAGCCCGGCGTGGTGGCGGGCGCCTGTAGTCCCAGCTACTCGGGAAGCTGAGGTAGGAGAATGGCGTGAACCCAGGAGGCAGAGGTTGCAGTGAGCCGAAATCACACCACTGCACTCCAGCCTGGGCGACAGAGCGAGACTCCGTCAAAAAAAAAAAAAAAAAAAAAGACCAGACTGGGCAACATGGTGAAACCCTGTCTATACAGAAAAAAAAAAAAAAAAAAGCAGTAGCAGAAGAGGAGGAGGAGATAAGGAGGTGATTATATAACCTTGGGATTCCCAATCCAATCACCTCTACCGCCTAGAAGCTGCCAGTGTGATAAGGTGACAGAAAGATCTTTGGAAAGCACAGTAAAGGTGGCAGCCTAGAGGCATTCCAGCTTGTACAACACATCAAAGCCCCATCTCTAAACTATCTATCTATATATAAACACACACACAACTGAACCTTAAACAATGTGGGTGTGAACTTCATGGTCTACTTTTACACGAATTTTATTTTGTTTCTGAGACTTTGGGGCCCCACCTCCTGAAGTGTAACATACCCCCTAAATCAACGACCAACGTAGCATGCGGTGTTCCTAAAATGGAGAACGCATTAGTCCAGGAACAAAGGGATGGTCGGAGGTACGGCCCTGCTGAGTGAATTCTCGATGACCATCTAGGGGGTGTGCCTCCCACTCCTGCCACCTTCGCTCTGGAAGTCTAAAGATGCAGTTTCTCTGAAGAGTTCGTGTTTCCGCCAAGGGACGCAGCGAGGTCCCATTCCACTTGAAGCTCTGCCTCCTCCTGGCCACTTCTGGCTCCCCATGGAAGCAGTCTGCAGGCTAGGATGGAGCGGCAGGAGGCAGCAGGGCTGCTATTACACACAGAGTGGGTGGGGCTCTCTCTGACTTCCTCTGCTTAGCTTCCATAGAGATCGCAACAGCAGCAGCCACAGCCTGCAAAAGGCA
Organism: Symphalangus syndactylus; assembly: GCF_028878055.3. NCBI lineage: Eukaryota > Metazoa > Chordata > Mammalia > Primates > Hylobatidae > Symphalangus > Symphalangus syndactylus. Next base: position 130,097,617 of record NC_072433.2, read on the forward strand.
TGATGGCCAGGGGTTCAGACCCTCCAAGGATGAGGATCTGAGTCACCTCCCAGTTGCACGTTACCCTGCTGGGACCAACAGAGGGCCTGGGTCAGGGTGAGGGGACCCTAGTAGAAGATGGAGAAGAATATCAGCTGTGGCCCCCAGACAGCTGGGTTGGTTCCATGAACTTTCTTTCCTCTAATAAATTTCCCAACTAGAATCCTGGAGGGACTGTATATTTGTTTCCCAGGGCTGCATAACAAAGCATGACAGACTGGGAGGCTTAAACAACAGAAACCTATTTTCTCACATTTCTGGAGCCTGGGTGTGTGAGATCAAGGTCGGTGTGGTTGGTTTCTCTCCTTGGCTTGCAGATGGCCATCTTCTCCCCGTGTCCTCACGTGGTCTTCCGTCTGTGTGTGTTTGTGTCCTAATCGCCTCTTCTTGTAAGGACACCAGTTGTATTGGATTAGGGCTCATGTGACCTCATTCTCATTTAATCACCTCCTTTAAGACCCTATGTTCAAATGCAGGCACATTTCTGAGGTCCTGGGAGTTAGAACTTCATTTGAAATGTGCAGGGAACAAAAACAAAATTCAGCTCATAACAAGCTGTTTCTATGTAGTTTGAGCTTAGTGCATTAAACAAGTGATCTGCCAGTGCAAGGAGTGGACGGTAGAGAAGCCTGGGGCATCGTCCCCGCCCCCACCCTTCAAGACTGCAGTGCATGGCCAGGCACGGTGGCTTATGCCTATAATCCTGGCACTTTGGGAGGCTGAAATGGGTGGATCATTTGAGGTCAGGAGTTCGAGACCAGCCTGACCAACATGGTGAAACCCCGTCTCTACTAAAAATACAAAAATTAGCCAGGCATGGCGGCTCGTGCCTGTAGTCTGAGCAACTCGGGAGGCTAAGGCACAAGAATCGCTTGAACCCAGGAGGCAGAGGTTGCAGTGAACTGAGATTGCACCACTGCACTCCAGCCTAGGTAACAGAGCGAGACTTTCTCACTTTCTCTCTGTCTCTCTCTCTCTGTGTATATACGCCTGAGAGAGACCCCTTCACCTCCCACCATGTGAGAACATAGAAAGAAGGAGCCATCGATGAACCGGAAAGCCCTCACCTGAATTTCCTGGAGCCTTGATCTTGGACTTCCAGCCTTCAGAGCTGTGAGTAATAAATTTCTGTTGTTTATAAGCTACTCAGCTTACAGCGTTTTGTTGGCAGACACCAGTCTAGGGCAAATCCTTGTGCACTGAAGTCAGTAGGGCCAGATTCTCAATATTGGCTATGCACAAAAGCCAGCACATACACATAAACCGAGACTCATATGCAGGGCTTTATCCCAACTTTAGCTGTCACCAGGCGGGAAAAGGAAAATCCCTTGGCCGGGCGCGGCGGCTCACGCCTGTAATCCCAGCACTTTGGGAGGCTGAGGCGGGTGGATCACGAGGTCAGGAGATCGAGACCATCCTGGCTAACATGGTGAAACCCCGTCTCTACTAAAAATACAAAAAATTAGCCGGGTGTGGTGGTGGGCCCCTGTAGTCCCAGCTACTCGGGAGGCTGAGGCAGGAGGATGGCGTGAACCCGGGAGGCGGAGCTTGCAGTGAGCCGAGATGGCGCCACTGCACTCCAGCCTGGGTGACAGAGTGAGACTCTGTCTCAAAATAAAAAAACAAAACAAAATAAAACAAAAAAAAAGGAAAATCTCAGGCTGTTATTAGGGAAAGGCAAATAAAACCACAATAAGAGACCACATCACAGGGACCAGGAGGGCTAGAACCAAAGATAGGTAACAGCAAGTGTTGGTGAGGACTTGGAGAAATTGGAACCCGTCTGCTCTGTTCATCGGAATGTAATGGGAACAGTGGTGCGGCAGCTGGGGGAGACAGTCTGGCAGCTCCTCAAAAAGGCCAACAATGCGTTACCCTACCACTCAGTTATTCCACTCCTAGGGATGTGCTCAAGGGAAATGAAAATGCACATCCACAAAAAAATTGTACACAAATGTTCATAACAGCATTATTCATAATAGACAAAAGTGGGAAAAAACAAAATGTCCGTCAATCTGATGAATAGACAACAAAAATGTGGTCTCTCCATACAATAAAATATTATTGCATCGTGAGAAGGAAGGAAGTTCTGATACACACTACAAACCAGGAATCTTGAAAGTATCATACTAAGCGAAAGAAGCCAGACACAAGAAACACATATTGTGTGATTCCAATTGTATGAAATGTGCGGAACAGGTAAATCCATAGAGACAGAAAGTAGATTTGTGGCTGCCAGGGGCTGGGAGATGGAAGAATGGGGAGTGACTGTTAATGGGTGCTGAGTTTTATGGGGGAGGGATGATGAAAATGTTTTGGAATTAGGTAGCACTGATGGTTGAATAACTGTGAATATACTAAAAATGACTGAATATATACTCTAAAAGGCTGAGCGTGCAGTCTTTATGGTATGCGAATTATATCTCAATAAGTTTGGAAGCTGAGAGAATGTGCAGGACGTTGCTTTGCTGACAGAGCATCCTTTTCTCCGACATCTCGAGGCAGGATTCACACTTTTACTGGTGGAATTTCATTTACTCTGTGGACCCAAGCCCAGGCAATCAAAGCATTAAATCCTCCTAGCAGGAAGAATGGTCTAGACCTGGACATAACTCAGGTCAGTGCAAATGAGCCTTTGTTTTGGGTCATCTGTTTGTACAGTTGGTGAAAGAAATGCTGTTTCCGCTGGGGATGCCACGAAAAGGATGTTGTTAGACTGCTTCTAGCACTATCTAATCACCATTCGAGAAGAGCTGGCCTAAGAACGGAGCTAACCCAAAAGAAGCCAAGGATGTAAGAAGGAGAAAGTAACACGGAGTCCCATTGACATCATTTCAACCCTGGATCCAGCCATGCCTGAAACCCTAGACATTTAGGTCCAACAGATGATAACATTTCTTTTTCCTTACACTAGAGATGCACTTCTGTCATTTGCAACCAAAAGTCCAATCTAGACTATTTCATTTAAATATTTTTGAAGTATATTGTCAGGCTCCCAGAACAGTTAAACCAACTCATGCTTCCACCAGAGCATGCATGTCCCCACAGTTGAAGCAGACATTGAGTCCTGTAGCTCTATTATAGGTTCCAACCAGACTTCCACAAAGGGTCCGCCATCTCAGAATCCTCAATTTGTTTTGTTTTGTTTTGAGATACGGTCACCTCTGTCACCCAGGAAGGAGTGCAGTGGCACGATCATAGCTCACTACAACCTCAAGCTCCTAGGCTCAAGTGATCCTCCTACCTCAGGCTTCTGAGTAGCTGAGCCTACAGGCATGAATTGCCACATTTGTACTTTTTGGAGAGATGGCGTCTCACCATGTTGCCCATGGCTGGTCTCAACCCTCAATTTTAGCACTGGACGAGAGTGCAAGGAATCATGTGTATGATGGTTAATTTCACTTGTCAACTTGACTGAATCAAGGTGTCGAAATGTCTGGACACAGCTTACTCTGGGTGTGTCTGCGAGGGCATTTCTGGACAAGAGGAACACCTGAGTCAGTGGACTCTGGAAAGCAGACTACCCTCCTAATGTGCGTGGGCCTCATCCAATCAGTTGGAGGCCTAAATAGAACAAACGGGAGAATTCTCTCTCCCCAGCTGTCTTTGAGGCGGGACATTGGTCTTCTCTTGCAGTTGGACTGTAACTTACATCATCGGCTTTGCTGGTTTTCGGGCCTTTAGACTGGAACAGGAACTACACCACCTTCTTTCCTAGCTCTCCAGCTTGCAGCGGGCAGATCCTGGAACTTCTCAGCCTCTGTAATCATGTGAGCCAGTTCCTTATAGCCAATCTCTCTCTCTCTCTTTTTTTTTTTTTTTTTGAGACAGAGTCTCTCTCAGTCGCCCAGAGTGGCGTACAGTGGTACCGTCACATCGGCTCACTACAGCCTCATCCTCGTGAGCTCAAGTGATCCTCCCACCTCACCCTTCCGAGTAGCTGGGACTACAGGCATGCACCACCACACTTGCCTAATTTATAAACATTTTTTTTTTTGTAAAGATGGAGGACTTACTATGTCGCCTAGGCTGGTCTCAAACTCCTGGGCTCAAGCAATCCACCTTTCCTTGGTCTCCCACTGTGCTGGGATATAGGCATGAGCCCCTGCCTTTCTATACATTTATCTCCTAATGGTTCTGTTTCTGTGGAGAACCCTGACTAATATAATGTGATAACTTGAACACAGAGGAGACCTTGTGCATAAAGATGTTCATTAATATTCATAAGAGCAAGCAACTTGAAATATTTTATATGCATGAAACTTGTACAGAACAGAATATGGTACAGTTGCTTAAAATAATGTTTATGAGGGCTTTTTCATTTTAACCAAATGGAAAAATTATTGCACTTGTGCCATAGAAAGGCCAGAATACAAAAATTAGATATCCTGTAATAATAGTAACACTTTCATTTCCTGAGCAGGAACTAAGTGCCAGACACTGCCTTGAGTATATTATGTGCATCTTTGAACTAAATGACATTCTCACCATTACATTCAAAATATCAAGAAAAAAGATTTGGAACTTATATGTTATACCAAAAAGCCAACAGTGTTTATCTTTTAAAATAAATCGTTTTTTTCCCCCTTCTTTCCACCTTGTTTTACCCTCTTTACCACACTGAGTGTGTATTGCTTCTATATATGGACAGAATTAAAACAAACTGAATTTTTTAAAGTAAGATGGAGCCTCAGTCCCATGCCTCAACCCTTCCTCCAATTTGTACAAGATCATGGTACTCATGGTGGCAGCCGATGACAGGCGGTAGGATGTCCCTCCCCTTCTCCCAGGAGGCTGTCATCCCTAGAATCTTCCCATGAAGTTAAATTTAAAATTATTGTATAACTAATGTATCAGTAGTGCTTCCAGCAGCAACATGATCTTATATGCAAATCAGTTTTATTCAATCATAGCACAAGCCCAGCATGGTAATTACCTATCAAGTGGTAATTATGCTTTTATTATTTTTTTAAACTTTCATTAAAAGAAAGCATTTTAAATTGGAAAGAAACAATCCATGTCACAAGCCAGTTAGTCAAAAAATGTTTGTCTGTTTGGAGGTCCCAGAATGAACATCGTAATATCCACCCCTGATTGAACACTTACCATGTGGCAGGCATCTCGAAAAGCACTTCGCATTTGATATCTCAATATGTATTCCTCATCACCATGCTAGGAGGTGCATCTTGTTATAACAAAATTACTGATAAAGAAACAGAGACTCAGAGAAATTTCAATAGCTTGCCAAGCTTAATAGAATTTAAGGCGAGGAGCATTTAACACAGAAGCCAGGGGAGGTCGGGAGCAGTGACTAATGCCTGCAATCACAGCACCTTGGGAGGCTGAGGTAGGAGGATCGCTTGAGCCCAGGAGTTCAACACCAGCCTGAGCAACATAATGACACCTTATCTCCAATAAATAAATAAATAAATAAATAAATAAATAAAAATAAAAAATATTAGCTGGGTGTGGTGGCATTTGCTTGTAGTCTCAGCTATGGGGAGGAGGCTGAGGTGGGAGGATTGCTTGAGCCCAGGAGGTCAAGGCTGCAGTGAGCTACGATCACACCACTGCACTCCAGCTGGGGGGAAAGATGAGACCCTGTCTCAAAATTATAGATAGATAGATAGATAGATAGATAGATAGATAGATAAATAGATAGATGATAGATAGATAGATAGATAGATAGATAGATAGATAGATAGATAGATAGACAGACAGAGAGATAGATAATCGGTCTGACTTTGTGATGCAGTGATGCAATGTAGGATGTATAAAAGAGAAGAATGATCTGATAGTCGTCTGTGGGGTGCCTCAGAGGCTCTTTGACTTGCGTATTTAAAGTTCCTAAAGGAAGCCAGGGGACCTACCCACTGTGCTGCTTTGCCAGGAGGGGTGTTGACTTCACCTCCCTGCTATGCTTTCCACAAAGGCACGCAGAGGGAAAAGAAGGAGAAGGGAAAGGCATGCCCGTGGTGCCCACAGAAGAGCAGTCCTTCCCCTGGCTGGGGGTCATTTGCATGTCTCTCTGTCTCCTATCAGGCTGAGAGCAGTGAAAGATGAGGTTCTCCGTGGAGTTAGGCACTCCTCCTAGACTGCCCCTTTCTACCCAATCCAACAAATCAGAAATATACCACTGGGATAACATTTCCTGTCTCTCACCATTCACATCATTTGGCAGATTCCGTGACCTTAATATCTTTCCATGCCTTCACCTGTTACTGATCTCCACTGCAGCATCCTGTTCTGGATGGCTTCATTGGGAAGTGTATGCATTTTCTCCAGCTTCAGGCATAGCTGTATCCAGGAGTTCACAAAGTATCTCCATCCTGGATTCAGGGTTTCAGGTACAGGCTCTCAACTAGCTACAAACTTTCCCATCTTTTTGTGCTCCTCTAACCTCACCATCTTCCCACCCTGAGTTCCGACTGGTTTACATCCCAACGGATGTAAACAGAGAGGTCTTTCTGAAATGAAAATCTGATCACCATTCCTGTGCCAAAGCCATTAGTGGAAAGATGACAGTTGAACTTCCTGTCTTGGCATGATCTGCCATCAGCCTAGCTCCTCAATCTCACTACCTTCCATTTCCCCCATGTGCCATATAAAGAAAATTTATACCAAACTTGGGATACTGAATGCCCTTTAGATGTCATACAAAATTATTGCATTGTCCTCAAGTCAGCCCAGTGGTCATCTGACTCTCAAAGGCAGAGCTTCTCAAACTTGAGTGCACATCAGGACCCCTGGAGGATGTGCTAAACCCGGAGTGCTGGCCTGCTCCTGTTGTATCCGATTCAGTGGGTCTGGAGTCAGCCCCAGTATTTACCTTTCTCGTAGCTCTTAGGAGCTAATGCTGCCGGTCCAGGGACCACACTTCAAGAACCACAGCTCTGAGATCTTCTGGGGCAAGGGTTAGAAAGCTTCCTGAAAAGGGTCAGATGGTCAAGATTTTAGACTTTGTGGGCAAGACGGTTTCTGTTGCAGTGACTCAACTCTGCTATTGTAGCGAAAAAGCAGGTATGGGCAATATATAAACAGATGGATATGCCTGTCTTCTAACCCTATTTATAATAACAGGTAGAGGTCCAGATTTGGCCCACAGGCCATAGTACTTTGCTGCTCTAGAGAAATGTAATTTTTTTTTTTTTGAGACAGAGTCTTGCTCTGTTGCCCAGTCTGGAGTGCAGTGGCGTGATCTCTGCTCACTGCAAGCTCCGCCTCCTGGGTTCAAATGACTCTCCTGCCTCAGCCTCCCGAGTAGCTGAGATTACAGGGAACCACCACCACGCCCAGCTAATTTTTGTATTTTTAGTAGAGCTGGGGTTTTGCCATATTGGTCAGGCTGGTATCGAACTCCTAACCTCAGGTGATCCGCCCACCTTGGCCTCCCAAAGTGCTGGGATTACAGGCATGAGGCATCATGCCCCGCCAAGAAATGCAATTTTTTAAACTTACTATTTATGATTAGGGCCTAGACTCTGCAAAGTTAGGTGTTAGCTCACAGAATATTTTTTGTTCCATAGAGATGGAAATTATTTCCATCTGGAAGAAAAGATAATTTCCAATGTTGTCACTTTATTGCCTTGTAGGGCGTTAATCTTCTTGTGTTACACTTCACAATTTTATTCCAGCATTCTTTCTTTCATTCACTGTACAGACCACCTCTGACTTACAACAGTTTCACTTAACAAATTTTGGAATTTACGATAGATTTATTGGGGCATTAAATTCATTTTTGACTTAAGATATTTTCAACTTACCATTGGCTTTTTGGAACGTAACCCTATTGTAAGTCAAGGAGCATCTGTGTATACTTCAGTCTCTTGTATCTTCCTTTGGACCAACTTGACTGCCCTGGTGGGGCTCTCATTAATAAGGTACAGTGAATCTCTGTCATGTGTTCGTGAATGAATTTTTTTTTTTTTTTGAGTCAGGGTCTCACTCTGTTGCCCAGGCTGGAGTGCGATGGTGTCATCATGGCTCATTGTAGCCTCAACCTTCCAGGCTCAAGGGATCCTCCTACCTCAGCCGCCCCAGTAGCTGGGACCACAGGTGCATATCACCATACCCGGTTTACTTTTAAATTTTTTGTAGAGACAAGGTTTTGCCATGTTGCTCAGGCTGGTCTCGAACTCCTGGGCTCAAGCAATTCTCCTACCTCAGCTTCTCAAAATGCTCAGATTACAGGCGTGAGCCACAGTGACCTGGCTACAACCACCGTTTATTATCTGTCACAATATTGTGGGTTGGCTAGGCTCAACTGGGCAGTTCTTTTCTCTGGAGACAGCTGGGGTTGCCATCATCTGGCTTATGCCTGTAATCCTGGCACTTTGGGAGGCTGAAGTGGGTAGATCATTTGAGGTCAGGAGTTTGAGACCAGCCTGGCCAACATGGTGAAACCCCGTCTCTACTAAAAATACAAAAATTAGCCGGGCATGGCGGCTCATGCCTGTAGTCCGAGCAACTCAGGAGGCTGAGGCACAAGAATCGCTTGAACCCAGGAAGCGGAGGTTGCAGTGAACTGAGATTGCACCACACTGCACTCCAGCCTAGGCAATAGAGCAAGACATCTGGGGTCATGAGCAGGCTGAGCACCTTGGTTCTCCTCTACATGGCCTCTCCATGCAGCTGAGGGCTAGGTTCCACGAGGGAACATCCTGAGCACAGAAGACAAAGGCCCAGCCCTGGAGTTGACACAGCATCACCTCCACTGCACGCTATTGGTCAAAGCAAGTCACAGGGCTGGCTCAGCTTCTGGGGGACAGAAAATAGACTACACCTCTCAATGCCAAGAGTGTCAGAGAACAGGCGGCCACTTCTAATCTCTCACAGACAGATCAGGGCTGTTACACTCAGGAAGAAATCTTCAAGGTGACCTTGAGTGGATTGGGATCATAATCCCAAAAGACACAATCCAGAATCCCATAATCCCAAATGTTGAAATCCCAGAAGATCAAAATCTTGAAAATATAATTCTGAAAAAAATAATAAAACATTAGGCCAGGCGTGGTGGCTCCTGACTGTAATCCCAGCACTTTGGGAGGCCGAGGCTGGCAGATCACCTGAGGTCAGGAGTTCGAGGCCAGTCTGACCAATATGATGAAACCCAGTCTCTACTAAAAATACGAAAAATTAGGCCGGGCATGGTGGTGGGTGCCTGTAATTTCAGCTACTGGGGAGGCTGAGGTGGGAGAATCACTTGAACCCGGGAGGCAGAGGTTGCAGTGTGGCAAGGTTGCACCACTGCACTTCAGCCTGGGTGACAGAGAGAGACTCTGTCTAAAAAAAAAAAAAAAAAAAAAGTAGGATATCACACTTAGTAGGATGTTGCTAGAATCCAGGGAAGATTCAAGGTGGCTCTCACTAGCTGGGTAATCTCTTCAATCTGGAAAACCTAGTTTGTCATGGGGTGGGAAAAGGGAATCTCTACTCAGGAGAAAACATAAAGATGGTTTTTGAGGGCATGAAGCCCATTCGCCTCCTTGTCCAGAGACTTTAGCTACCATTCAAATGCTCTTTGGGGCCTCAGCTGATGATTAATTCATCAAGTATTGGTTGAGCTCTCGTCACATGTCAGGGATCATGCCTTGTGTTGAGGCTTAGAATGGAAAACAAGAACTACAAGAGCAAGATCGTGATCGTTAGAGCAGAACCAGGAAACCCTGTGGCTTTGACTCACCAGCATTCAATGGGACCAAAAAAAAAAAAAAAATTCATCTCCTGCCCAATTTCGTCAGCATTAAGTGGCCTCCTTTCTGAAGAGTGACAGCTGTCGGGAAACCCTTGCGGGGTAAGATGTAAAATGCTCACCATCCACCAAGTCATTGCTTATTTACTTACTTAATATAATAAAATCAGGGAAAGATCTGTTAAGAAATAAACACTTCAAGGCAGTGCTGTCAATGACGGTGAGATGCTGGAAACAAGCTACCTGTCTAACAGTATGTGCTGAGAGCAAGCGTGTATATATGTGCATCGATATGGTTCAGCTGTGTCCCCACCCAAATCTCATCTTGAATTGTAGCTCCCATAATCCGCATGTCGTGGGAGGGATGCAGTGGGAGGTAATTGAATCATGGGGGTGGGTTTTTCCTGTGCTGTTCTCATCATAGTGAATACGTTTCCTGAGATCTGATGGTTTTATAAGGGGCAGTTCCCCTGCACATGCTCTCTTGACTGCCACCATGTAAGATGTGCCTCTGCTTCTCCTTCACCTTCTGCCATGCTTATGAGGCCTCCCCAGCCATATGGAACTGTGAGTCCATTAAACCTGTTTTTTTTCTTCCTTCCTTCCTTCCTTCCTTTGTTTTTTTGAGACAGCATCTCACTCTGTTACCAAGGCTGGGTTGCAGTGGCATAATCTTGGCTCACTGCAACCTCTGCCTCCTGGGTTCAAGCGATTCTCCTGCCTCAGTCTCCCGAGTAGCTGGGATTACAGGTGTGTGCCACCATGCCTGGCTAATTTTTGTGTTTTTAGTAGAGACAGAGTTTCGCCATTTTGGCCAGGCTGGTCTCGAACTTCTGACCTCAGGTGATCCTCCCACCTCAGCCTCCCAAAGTGCTAGGATTAGAGGGGTGAGCCACTACACCAGTCTAAACCACTTTTTCTTAATAAATTACCTAGTCTTAGGTATTTCTTCATAGCAGTATGAAAATGGACCAAAACATGCATACAGAATCTGAAAACATCTACATTTATATACATACCGTGTACATTCTTAGTTAACCAGCGGAGATTCTAGTAACATCCTACTAAGCGCAATATCCTACTGTTTTGCCCTTATCCTTCCCAGGCTACTCTTCACACAGCAGCCAGAGAGATCCTGTTCAAACCTACGTCTGCTCCTGTCCCTCCTCGTTCCTTAGTTTACAGGCAGGGATCTCTGTTCCCTCCATGTGCCCTCCCTCCCTCCTAGGGCAGGTTGCTGAGCTGAGTTTGATGTTGGTGTTTAAGGATAAACAGCTTTCAGATAACACATCTGCACAGAGTGAGCCATAATTCAGGGCTCAGATGGACCACCCGAAATCTGATTCAGCTCTGGAGGAAAAATTGTGCTGGTTTTATGGCATGACGTAGAGACAGAGCCAAACAGGAAGGAAGGCACGTGACAATGGAGACAGATTGAAGCAGTGACTCGACAGTACAGGAATTTTGTTCAACTTACCCTCATATCTTTGGCATCTAATATTTCCATACAGTAGGAGCTCGCCACACTTTTAAATTTTTATTTATTTATTTTTTTGAGACGGCATCTCGCCCTGTCACCCAGGCTGGAGTGTAGTGGTGCGATCTCAGCTTACCGCAACCTCCGTCTCCTAGGTTCAAGTGTTTCTCATGCCTCAGCCTCCCGAGTAGCTGGGATTACAGGCATGCACCACCATACCCAGCTAATTTTTTGTATTTTTAGTAGAGACAGGGTTTCACCAGGTTGGTCAGACTGGTCTTGAACTCCTGACCTCAAGTGATCTGCCCACTTCAGCCTCCCAAAGTGCTGGGATTACAGGCATGAGTCCCCACTCCTGGCCCATTCACCACGCTTTTGTCAAATGAATAAATACACATGAAAATGAATGAGTGATGCATATAAAGCGTTTAATCTGAGTGCTTGACACACGGTGCTCAGTAAATGGTTCACATTATTATATGACTGGACAACTACCCAATTCTCCAGCACCATCTCTGCCAAGACTCCCTCGCTCTCCCAGGAAACTCAGCTGAGAATACACCCTGGCACCTTGGAGGTGCTGGGTGAACTACCCCGGTTTTTCCTGGATTGCCCTTCTCTCCATTCCTCCTGGATCGCCCTTCTCTCCATTCCACCTGGATCGCCCTTCTCTCCATTCCTCTATGCCACACCCTTTGAAGGGTCCCTTGGTATCGGCTTCTTGGGGTAGCTTTGCTGATGCTTCTCCATGTACTTCAGTTTACCCTACTGTAGCTGATGCACACTGTCTCATTTAATCCTGACAATGACCTGTGTGAAAGGCATCATTACCCCCATGTTACAAATGAACTGAAAGTTTTCCAGGAGCAGCCTTGCCCACAGCTTCCTGCTGCTAAGCGGGAGACCTGGGAACTGAGCTTGGACCCTCGGACTCCAGAGTTTACTCTGTAGATTCCCACCACATTCATGTTAACAACAAGCTTTAAAAAATCAAACAATCAGTGTTTGTGCTAGAATGCTGGGGTCACAGATTATTTTTTCTTCAGAATTGTATAATTCTGTTAAAATAATCAATCTTGCCTTTAGAGTAGAAAAATATACTTTTTTTGTAGGCTAAAGAAGATTGAAAGAATGCTTTTGTTCTCTGGGTGGTCTGGCAAAGAAGAAAAAACCTACATCACATGAGAATTGATGAAAAATAAGAAATTCTTGGATGAATGGGAAAAGGAAGGGTTTGTAAGGGTGACTGGATCAATAAAAATGAAGGAGCATTAAATAATAATGTCATCACTTCAACTCATTGATAATATGAACACATTGCAGCTAATGTATCATTTCACATGAGTGAAGTTGCCGCCACCTTCAACATCTCCGTTGATCTCAGGGTCTACTCAATGAAGCATACAGGACAAACAGGGCTTTCTTCCTTATGTAGGAACCAAGTTACAGAAAATTAGTGATTTCTCCAAGGTCTTAGAGTGACTGGGGGGGGTGGGGGGGCTGAATTAAGAATGGAACCCAGGTCAGGCATAGTGACTCACGTCTGTAATCCCAGCACTTTGGGAGGCCTAGGTAGGTGGATCACTTGAGCTCAGGAGTTCAAGACCAGCCGGGGCAACATAGGGATACCCTATCTCCACAAAAAGTAAACAAAATTAACTGATATGTGGTTTTGTGTACCTGTAGTCTCAGTTATTCTGGAGGCTGAGGCACAGGAATTGCTTGAGCCCAGGAGGCGGAGATTGCAGTGAGCTGAGATGGCGCCACTGCACTCCAGCCTGGGTGACAGAGTCAGACCGTATCTAAAAAAAAAAAAAAAAGGAAGAATGGAATCTAGGTCAATAATGTGTCTTTTATTTTTTTCTTATTCCCTTTCTTTAGCAGTTTTTTCTCCTGGCCAGAGTCTTTGATGATGGTGGTGCCTAAATTTGGCCCACTGTCTGGGGAGGGGAAGAGAGAAGGGAAATGAGTATAATGTTTAAGTGAGGAACTTACAGATCCTCACTTAAGAAGAGACGTCAGCTATGTGAGTTCTGTCACCAAAAATAAAAGAGTAAAAGAATTAGAAAAAAAAAAAAAAAGCGGTGTTCTAGTCCATTCAACATGCTATCAACCAGCAAAGAGATCCGAGTGAGGCTCAGAAGAGGGACAGGGCTCTGTGCTCCCTCCACAGGTCCTCCCTCCCTCCTAGGGCAGATTGCTGAGCTGACTCTGACGTTGGTGTTTAACAATAAACAGATTTCAGATAACACGGCCCGCGGAGCAAGCTGTAATTCAGGGCTCCAATAGACCACCTGAAATTTGATCCAGCTTTGGAGGAAAAATTGTCTTTGTTGGTTTTATTACATGATAGAGACAGAGCCAAACTGAAAAGAAGGCAGGTGATGACTGAGGCAGAGACTGGAGCCATGACGCTACCAGCTGAGGATCACCAAGAGTGGCCGGCTGCACCAGAAGCTGGGAGACGGGCCTGCAGCGGCGTCCTCCTCGGAGCCTCCGGAGGGAGCGTGGCCCTGCCAACACCTGGGTTTTGGACTCTGACCTCCAGAGCTGTGAGAATACATTTGTGTTGCTTTAAGCCTTCCAGTTTGTGGTTGTTACAGCAGCCACAGGAAACAGCGACTAGGTTGGTTCTTTTCTGGGATATATGGGACTTCTCTTATGTGCAGTTGTGTCCCAAGGAGTCCTGATGACCTTGCTGAAACTTTTAGAAAACTGCCCTACAGGCCGGGCGCGGTGGCTCACGCCTGTAATCCCAGCACTTTGGGAGGCTGAGGCGGGCGGATAACGAGGTCAGGAGATCAAGACCATCCTGGCTAACACAGTGAAACCCCATCTCTACTAAAAATGCGAAAAATTACCCGGGCGTGGTGGCGGGCACCTGTAGTCCCAGCTACTCGGGAGGCTGAGGCAGGAGAATGGCGTGAACCTGGGAGGCGGAGCTTGCAGTGAGCCCAGATCGCACCACTGCACTCCAGCCTGGGCGACAGAGAGAGACTCCGTCTCAAAAAAAAAAAAAAAGAAAAGAAAACTGCCCTATAGTGAAAGCCTCTTCCTCCCAGCCCTCTGCCTTCCCACTCTCCTCTGCAGGGGCCAGCCCCACAGACTGCCGGCCAATCTCCCATCTCTGCCTACCCCTCCTCTTTCCCTCCTGGGCCTTTTCCTTCTCCACCTCTTGGTCCCTGTTTCTCAGAGGACCAGGACTAACAAAGACATCCATATATCAGGTTCAACAGCTACCAAGATTTTGCAACATTTGCTTCATCACTTCCTTTTTCCTTCCTGTTTTGTCCTCAGATATTTTAAAGCAAATCCCATACCTCATGTCATTTCATTCTCTACATATTTCAGAGCACATCTCTTAAAACCAGGAGTATTTTCCTTTATAAACCACAATTTCATGACCATACCTAACACATGCATTGGTAAATAGTTTCTTGGTATTTTTCAGGCCTCACCTACATTCTCTAAATTGTCTCAAAAATGTCTTTTCATAGTACTTGATTTGACTCAGTTTTGAACTCTGCATTTGGCAGACCTTTTTTATCCCAATCTGCCCCACTTATAAGTGACATGATGTTAGGCAAGTCACTTGACTTTTTTCCATTTCCCCCACCTTAAAATGGGGAAACCAATAGCATCTGCCTTACTGGGTTTTCCAAGAATTAAATGACGTCATTCCTTCATTCATTCATTCAACAAATGTTTTGTAAGCAGCTGCCCAAAATGCGTGGAACTGTTCTAGGTCCTGCAAAAATATCAGAACACAAGACCAAGTACCTGGCTTCATGGAGCTTATATTTTTTATTTTATTATTATTATTATTGTTATTTTGAGACAGTTGCTCTGTTACCCATACTGGAGTGAAGTGGTATGATCTCGGCTCACTGCAACTTCCACCCCCCAGGTTCAAGCAATCCTCCTGCCTCAGCCTCCTAAGTAGCTGGGATTACAGGCACCTGCCACCATGTCCAGTGGATCTTTTTATTTTTTAGTAGAGACGGACGGTGTTTTGCCATGTTAGCCAGGCTAGTCTTGAACTCCGGGGCTTAAGTGATCCACCTGCCTTAGCCTCCCAAAGTACTGGGATTACAGGCATGAGCCACGGCGCCCTGCCTGATTCTAGTGGAAGAAAAAGGCAGTAAACACAAAAAATAAATATGCCATAGAATGTCAGCTAGTTTCCCCAAATGTCAGCTACAAGTTTCCCCAAATTCTGATTTTTGTTTGAGAGAAAGTTTGTGAGTGCTGTGGGAAAATAACCTGGATAGCAGGAGGGCACAGGGTGGGGTGCCCGTTATGGGCAAAGGAGTGAGGAGGGTCCTTTAGGAAGAGATGACCATTAACAGAAACCTGAGGGAATGAAGGGTTGAGCCTCCCTGGGGAAAGAAAGTTCCAGGCAGACAGAGGGCACATTTAAAGTGGGCGCCTGCTGGCACGGGAGAACTAGGGTTCTCAAACTTCTTGGTAGCTGATCTCTTTACATTCTTAAAAATTATTGTTGGCTGACCTCCTGTTGGCAAAGCTAAAGAATTAAATGAGAGAAAAAAAAAAAAAAGAGCCAGTGCGGTGGCTCACGCCTGTAATTCCAGCACTTTGGGAGGCCGAGGTGGGAGGATCATGAGGTCAGGAGTTCGAGACCAGCCTGACCAACATGGTGAAACCCCATCTCTACTAAAAATACAAAAATTAGCCGGGCATGGTGACTCTCGCACCTGTAATCCCAGCTACTCAGGAGGCCGAGGCAGGAGAATCGCTTGAACACAGGAGACAGAGGTTGTATCTGTCGTGGTTTACCATATTAGAAGTAAAACTAAAATATTACAAAATAAGAACAATTTATTTAAAATATAATACTTTCATTAAATGTTAACATAAATAACACCATTTTAATGAAAAACAACTATACTCCAAAACAAAACATTTTGGTGAGAGGAGTGGCATTATTTTGTATTTTTACAAATTTTTTAAAAGTCTGGGCCAGGAGGACTGGCTCACACCTGTAATCCCAGCATTGTGGGAGACTGAGGAGAAAGGATTGCTTGAGCTCAGGAGTTTGAGACCAGCCTGGGATTACAAGCATTAGCCATTGTGCCTGGCCCCACCGTCCTATCTTGTACTTTGAATGGATCTTTTACTCATGTGCAATTTTATAACATCAGTCATTAGGAAAACATTGATTCACTGAGTTATACAGATCTTCCAAATGTTTAAGCATTGTATTCTATTTTTTTTTAAATTACAGACATAAAGATGGCAACAATAGACACTAGGGACTACTAGAGGGGGAAGGGAGGGAGCGGGGCAAGGGTTGAACAACTAAGAGTTGGGTACTATGCTCAGTACCTGGGTGGCGAGATCATTCCTACCCCAAATCTCAGCATCATGCAATATACCCAGGTAACAAACCTGCACATGTAATTCCTGAATCTAAAAGTTGAAAAAAAGTTACATTTGTTACTATCACTGCCAATCTTACCAGAAAAGTCTGTAAGAATTGGGTAGCTGTCCATCTCACAATGGTGGATACAAGTGTCTCCAAATTCCAATTTTTGTTTGAAAGAAAGCTTGAATTTTATAATTGGCAATAAATGCTGTCAAATGCACTGAGCGCTTCCTGTGCAAACCTCACCTTCCCTTCTAAGAACTCTGGGAATAATAATGACAATTTTCGCCATGTATTAAGCCCTTGCTGTATGCCGGACATTTTGCTAAGCAATTTGCCTCTGTTATCTTATTCTCCTTTTCACCATATCCCTGGGAGGTATTATTTCTCCCATTTTGCAGATGAGGAAACTGAGGTCCAGAGACACTAGTTACTTGCTTAAGGCCACACAGTTAGTGGCATTCCTATATACTTCCAGAGTTCCAGAAAAGAACTCTTGGGAAACACTCACTCATCAAGACCTAGCTCAAATGAGACCTCTTTGGAGAAGCCTTATGCCCAACCTGGACAATGAGAAAAACTCCCTTACCATTTGTTGAATGGTAGTTTAAAAGCACCACGCACCGGGCATGGTGGCTCATGCCTGTAATCTCAGCATTTTGGGAGGCCGAGGCGGGTGGATCACCTGAGGTCAGGAGTTTGAGACCAGTCTGGCCAACAGAGTGAAACGCTGTCTCTACTAAAAGTACCAAAATTAGCTGGGCATGGTAGTGCATGCCTGTAATCCCAGCTACTTGGGAGGCTGAGGCAGGAGAATCATTTGAACCCTGGAGGCGGAGGTTGCAGCGAGCTGAGATCTCGCCACTGTACTCCAGCCTGGGTGACAGCGTGAAACTCCGTCTCAAAAAAATAAAAACATAAAAAAATAAAATAAATAAATAAAAATAAATAAATAAAAGCACAAGGCAGCACACTCCATGTGCTAGCTCCATCACTTCATCTCCTCCTAGCAACAGGCTTATAGAACAGGTGGTGTTGCTTCCCCTGTCATAGTTTCCTATTCTTGCTGGAACAAATCACAAAATTTACCGGCTAAAATCAACACAAGTTTTTTGTTTTAAAGTTCTGTAGCTCAGAAGATTCACGGGGCTAAATCAAGGTGTAAGCAAGGCTATGTTCCTTCTGGCAGCACTAGGAGAAAATGTTTGCCCTTTTCCAGCTCCTAGAGGTCACCCACATTCCTTGGCTCTTGGCACCAGCAACGCAGCATCTTCAAATCTGTCCCTCTCTCTTTCTGCTTCTATTTTCACATCTCCTTGTGACCTGACTCTCTTGCCCCTCCTTCTTTCCCTCATAAGGACCCTTGTGATTACATGGGACTCACCAGTCATGTCATAATTAGGTTATTTCCCAGGATAACCCATCTCAAAGCCCTTAACATTATCACATCTGCAATGTTCCTTTTGCCGTGTAAAGTAATATATTCACAGGTTCTGAGGTTGGGGCATGGACATCTTTGAGGGGAGGGGCAGTATTCTGCCCATCACACCACCTTCTACAAAAGATTCACAGAAAATGTAGGTAACTTGCCCAGGTTCACACAGCCATTGAGTGGGGGATTCCAGATTTGAACTTGGGCCTGTCTTGACTGCAGGCCTAGGCCACTGTCCCTAGACTCATGGGAGATACCAGGTGTATTAGTCTGCTGTCACGCTGCTAATAAAAACATACCCAAGCTAGGTAATTTATAAAGCAAAGAGGTTTAATTGACTCACAGTTCCACATGGCAAGGGAGGCCTCACAATCATGGCAGAAGGCAAATGAAGAGCAAAGTCACGTCTAACATGGTGGCAGGCAAGAGAGCTTGTGCAGGGGAACTCTCATTTGTAAAACCATTAGAGGCTGGGCGTGGTGGCTCACGCCTGTATTCCCAGCACTCTGGGAGGCTGACGTGGGCAGATCACTTGAGGTCAGGAGTTCAAGACCAGCCTGGCCATCATGGTGAAACCCCATCTCTACTAAAAATATAAAAATTAGCCGGGTGTGGTGTCACATGCCTGGAGTCCCAGCTACTCCAGAGGCTGAGGCAGGAGAATCACTTGAACCCAGGAGGCAGAAGTTACGGTGAGCTGAGATCCCACCACTGCACTCCAGCCTGGGCGACAGAGCAAGACTGTCTCAAAAACAAAAATAGAAAAACAACCAAACCCAAAAAACCACACACACACACACACACACACACATTAGCTCTTGTGAGACTTATTCTCTACCGTGAGAACAGTATGGGGAAAACCATGCCAAAGATTCAATTATCACCACCTGGCCCCATTCTTGACACTTGGGGATTATTACAATTCAAGATGAGATTTGGGTGGGGACACAGCCAAAGTATATCACCAGGGTCTCCTAAGCACTGCAGGCCATAGTGCTTGTTGATATCTTCCTTTTAACATCTATTTCCTTGTACTGAAGATATGTGTTAATATCTATGTGAATTATTTGAAAATGAAGACTGGGATCTTTTTTATTTATTTATTTATTTTTGAGACAAAGTCCCACTTTTGTCCCCCAGGCTGGAGTGCGATGGTGTGATCCCAGCTCACTTCAACCTCTGCCTCCCGAGTTCAAGCAATTCTCCTGCCTGGGCCCCCTGAGTACCTGGGATTACTGTCGCCTGCCACCATGCCCAGCTAATTTTGTGTTTTTAGTAGAGACGGGGTTTCACCATGTTGGCCAGGCTAGTCCCTAACTCTTGACCTCAGGTGATCCACCCGCCTCAGCCTCCCAAAGTGCTGAGATTACCGGTGTGAGTCACTGCACCGAGCTAGAGAGACAACCATAAATCACTAGTGAGTTTTCACGTCCCCCAGTTTCTATCCAAGTGCAGATATCGCTTTTCCATGGTTAAAATCATAGCATAGACACTATATTGTATTGTTTTCCCCAATTTTTTGTTATAAAAATTTTCAAACATAGAGAAAAGCTGAAATATATAGCACTACTTAGAGCCAACAATAGTAAACATTTTGCCATATTTGCTGTCTGTCCCTGAATGTTTATGTGTGTACATGATTTTATCTTTTGCTGAACCATTAAACAATAGTTTACAGGCATTATGGCCTTCACTCCTAAACTCTTCAGAATGCATCTCCTCACAATAAGGACATTCTCTCAATGAGTACAGTATAATTATTACACTATAAAATTACCAATAATTCACGAAGATCACCTATATCCAATCCCTATTCAAATGTCTCCAATTGTCAACAAATAAAGAGTAAAACCAGCTTAAAAGACATATCAGGATCCAAGCAAGATTGACACATTGGAATTGGTTATGTGTTTCTAGCTCTTCTATTTTGGAACAACCCCTCCCTACCACTTATATTTTTCTTTTCTTTCTTTCTTTCTTTTTTTTTTTTTGAGACAGAGACTCACTATGTCGCCCAGGCTGGAGTGCAGTGGCGCGATCTCGGCTCACTGCAGCCTCCGTCTCCGGGGTTCAAGTGATCCTCCCACCTCAGCCTCCTGAGTAGCTGGGACGCCTGGCGTGCCACACTACATCCCACCAATTTTTGTATTTTTGGTAGAGACGGGGTTTCATCATATTGGCCGGGCTGGTCTCCAACTCCTGACTTCAAGTGATCCGCCCGCCTCGGCCTTCCAATGTGTGGGATTCCAGGCGTGAGCCGCCGCGCCTGGCCCACTTATACTTTTCATGGCATCCCATTTATGGAGACCAGGCTCCCTATTTTATGTAACGTGGGAATGAATCTTCCTGTTAATCTCCTCTGCTCACCATAGGGTCTAGCAAGAGCAGACTCTCTGTGTTTGTTGAACAAATGAAACCAATAATAATGGTTATTAATAACAATCCCAGTAGTCAATTTTTATTGACTATTCTCTTGGCCAGTGTGCTCACATTAGTCTAATTTGAACCTCACAGAAATCTTACGCGTTATGACATATTTGTCTTATTCACAGGTGGGGACACCAAGGTTTAGGTAAGGAAAAAGTCGCTTGCCTGAAATCACAGCTAGAAAAGGGGCCAAAACCGAAGGGTGGACCCACTGGCTGGAAAACAGTGCAGTCAGGCAGGGGCCCCTGTTTCTTAATAATGAATGAACCAACGACCCCCAAGGTTGGTTTGCCCATGCACACGCACGCACTTGCCGAGTGCTTGCTACTAGCCAGGCCTCATGTCAAGCACTTTACGTCTGCTTTTATGCCCTACGTTTTGTTTTTGTCTGTTTTGCTTTTTTCTCCTAATGCCTAGCCAAAGGCGTGGCCCAGGCAGGACTTGGGGAGTGAATCAAGAGTGAACAAATGAATGAATGGGCGGCAACGGCATGTTCATAAACCAGACCCTCCTCGGGCATCTAATGCGAACACTCCCGAGGCCCGGGCCCAGGAACGCTGAGGGCGGCTCGTGGGCCCCAGGCCGACCTCAGCCCGCGGCTCCCGGGCTCCGGGGGCCCAAGTGGCCCCCAGTAGGTGAGGAGCCGGGGCCCGCCGGCGCCTCGGGGTTGCCACCTCCACCTGCCTGCCCTCTCCCCTTCCGGATCGGCAGCCAGGCCTCGGCGGGCTCCTAGTGTGCATCCGCCCGGCCGCTTCCGCCCGAGGGTCGCGGGGCTCAGAGTCCGGCAGGCTCCAGGCGGGGCAGGGGAGGTCCGCGGCCGGGCAGGCGCACGCCCACCTGTCGGCCGCGCAGGCGCAGCAGCGCGCCGGCCTCCCCGCGCCCCGCGGCGCGCGGCCAGTGCGCAGGCGCGGCGGCCGATGCGAGTGTGTATGTGCGGGCGAGAAGATGGCGGCGGCGGGGGAAGCAGCGTGAGCAGCCGGAGGAGCGCCGAGTCCCATTGAAACGGGCAGCCATGGCTCTCCACAGCCCGCAGGTAGCCGCCGGTCCGCGCCTTCGGCCGGAAGGGGCCCGAGCCCGGGGCGGGCGGACGCCGCGGCGGGCGGGCGTCCGCGCCCTGCCCGGAGCGAGCGTGTGGGAGTGGGGGAGGGCGCCGGGACATGCTGCCCGGGCCTAGGCCGGAGCCACCCGCCGCCTCCGCGCCCGCCGCGCCTTCGTCCCCCTGAGCCACCCGGACCCCTAGTCCCGGGGAGTCGAGGGGCGGGGGCTCCGGGCCCCGGCTGGGGAGGGCGTGGGGGGCGCCGAAGGGGTTAATCTCCCTGGGGCTGGACCGCGGGGCGAGCCCGGGGTGTGGAGTGGGGCCCTCCCCGTCGCGCCGGCCGGGGGAGGCGGCCCGGGGGCTCCGGGAGTCCCCTGTAGCGGCAGGGGCCCCAGAGCAGCTCAGGTTGCTGCCTCTGCCTGGAGCGAGCCTCAGATTTGGGGGTGCCCTGTTGCCCCTTTGCCCCAAAAGCTTCGTTTCTCAGCTTGATTGATGACGCGGGGGTTGCCGATTTTCTCGTTTTTAGATAGAAGTCGCTGAGTAGCGGCCTTAGGCTACTGTTGCAAAGAAAACTCGAAATAAGTCGCAAGGACCGTACTTTCACTTGCATTTGAGTGACATCCCTTGCACGAATCCATCCCAGCCAGGCTGACACTAACGCACCCTGCCTGAACAGTATCTAAAGCTTAGGGGCCCTTTACAATAATCCCGTAGTGGAAAGAAAGAGCTCTTTTTGGGAGATAGGCGTGTAGAGTTAAGCTCTTGTTCACCTCTCCCACCCCTTCTCTCACACCTTCTCCCCCCTCCGCCATTATAATTATTCTGGACAAAAATCGGCCTGATGTATTATTTGTCACCCTTGCTTTAGACTGCTAATTTGTTGACATCTGGTCTCTATAAATTGTTGCACACTTTTAAACCATCTCATTGTGTATTTGTATTAAATACGGGGAAATGAAACAAAGTAGCCATTCGGGAAACTGGTTGCGAGTAAAATCATAACCCTTCATAAGCAATTGGGTTTTGTTGCCCTTCTGCAGATGAAGTCAATCTGACTAGAACTCTTTTGAAACATGATTTTCGTAACTATTGTAATGAATGCGTGTTGTGGAATCTAAAATGCGAAAACTTTTTAAAAAATTAGATCTTACGACAAGCTTCAATTTTGTTAAATTAGCTGTAGTTTAGTTTGCATCAGAATTTCCCCCTTTAACGTTTTGTTCCCTTATACATTTACTTTTGTAAGTAGTGTAGGTCTTTGCACCAAAAAAGGGATCAGTAGTTGAATAATTTTTGCAAATGTTTAACACAAGGATTTTAAGAGATTTGGTGTATTTAGCTTCGTTTAGACTTTTCTATTAAAAAAAAGATTTGATATTTGCTTTTTTCTCAACTTAAATACTAATTAACTAGCCTATTGTTAGAATTCGTATGAACAAGTATAAGGGTCATTATGAATTAATGTACAATATTCCTTGTGATTTTGACATGAAGAAAGCATCTTTAGGCATAGCTCACTTCCTTTATTTAATAAGCATCAATCATAATTCAGGGTTGATTGAAATGTTAATTAATGGGGACGGATAATATGTAAACTTAATTGTAATTTTGTTTGCATTCATTGTCCCAGTATTTACCTTTTATACAACAATCTAAAGCGTTACACACATCTTTAGAAAATTGGAGTAGCAAAAGTTGGTGGGACGTAAATGTTAGCAACACTTTGGGTTTATTCTTTTAAAGTGTAATTTAAATGCTTTTAAGTTTTAGCGTGGAGAAAGTAGCAAAGGAAATAGTTTGATTTCTCACTATTTTCTTGGTTTTTTTTTTTTTTTTTTTTGAGTTGGAATTTGGCTCTTGTTGCCCAGGCTGGAGTGCACTGACGCTATCTTGGCCCACTGCAACCTCTGCCTCCCAGGTTCAAGCGAGTCTCCTGCCTCAGCCTCCCAAGTAGCTACGATTACAGGCGCCCACCACCACGCCTGGCTAATTTTTTGTATTTTTATTAGAAACTGTTTTCGCCATGTTGATCAGGCTGGTCTCAAACTCCTGACCTCAGGTTATCCACCCGCCTCGGACTCTCAAAGTGTTGGGATTATAGGCGTGAGCCACTGCGCCTGGGCGATTTCTCTTACTTTTCATTTTAGAAGAATAGTAATGGAAAAAGTAATGGAATCATGTATGACAGGATTTACTTACTGGTTCCTGCTCGAGTCATTCTGATCGTTTTAATAAATTTGTTTTATTTGGTTGCCTACTGTCCTAAGAGTCTTGCAGCCTTAATGGCCATTCATTCATTCAGCAAATACTGATTGTTTATCAGATGTTAAGCGCCATGATATGCATATTACTTGTTTATGTTGGGAATAACAACTGCAAATTGAAGGTCTTATTTTAAAATTGTCTTGTTAAAGTTAAATTTGTCACTGAGAATAATGGGACGTGGAAAAAGTTACAATTTAAAAATGTTTACAGGCCAGCGCGGTGGCTCCTGCCTGTA
This sequence comes from Symphalangus syndactylus, assembly GCF_028878055.3. NCBI lineage: Eukaryota > Metazoa > Chordata > Mammalia > Primates > Hylobatidae > Symphalangus > Symphalangus syndactylus. The sequence continues at coordinate 130,121,605 of NC_072433.2, forward strand.
ATCCCAGCACTTTGGGAGGCGCAGGTGGGTGGATCACTTGAGGTCAGGAGTTCGATATCAGCCTGACCAATATGGTGAAACCCCGTCTCTACTAAAAATACAAAAATTAGCCGAGTGTGGTGAAGCTCGCCTGTAGTCCCAGCTACTTGGGAGGCTGAGGCAGGAGAATCGCTTGAACCTGGGAGGCGGAGGTTGCAGTGAGCTGAGATCATGCCACTGCACTCCAACCTGGGCAACAGAGCAAGACTCGCGTCTTAAAAAAAAAAAAAAAGAGTGAAACTCCATTTCGAAATAAAGAAAAAAGTTTATAGGTTAATAACCCTATTTCCAAATATTAGGCAGTGTTGGTTGATCCCTGTTACCTGTATTGAAGTGTAATAGTGAAGAATTTGGAAACATTTTGAGACCAGTAACTGTCAACATTTTAGCAAAGACAAATAAATGAACTTTAACAGTTGAAGTGTTTAGTCCAAGTGAATATCCTTGTCACTGAGGGGACCGATTAAATTATTTGGGGTAATTAATTTGAAGCTATTAGTTTTGCCTTACAGCGAAAAAATATTTGTGATTATTGATGTCATTTATAGTGAAATCTCCGCAATAATGCTTCCTACACCCAATTTGAATGTCATGCAGTTGGCTTCTGTCCTTGTCTCTGCGTAGACTCACCCCAGTCTCTTTTTTACCTTGTGATAGCAGGACCCCCACATTTTACATGGTGGAAGTCTTGGGTTCCACCTCTAGCTTATGGCTGAATGTTACTGTATTGCTGAATATCTGTTTCTAGCCAACAGCTGGATTAGTGTTAATTCTTGAAAGAGATACATTTTTATAAGAGTCTCAAGTAATGAGCTGCTGAAGCAAATACAATTATTTGAAATGTTGACAGGGCATTTGGAGATAACAGTTTTCCTTTGCATAGTGACAGCAAGCTATTTAAACATGTCCTAAGAGTAGATGTTTTAAGTTTGTGAGCCAGTGGTCACCTTAGTGGTTTGTACAGATGGCCTGAGAAGTTTGTGAGCCAGTGGTCGCCTTAGTGGTTTGTACAGATGGCCTGAGAAGTTTGTGAGCCAGTGGTCGCCTTAGTGGTTTGTACAGATGGCCTGAGAAGTTTGTGAGCCAGTGGTCACCTTAGTGGTTTGTACAGATGGCCTGAGAAGTTTGTGAGCCAGTGGTCGCCTTAGTGGTTTGTACAGATGGTCTGAGCAGCCGCCCTGTACCAGGACCTCACCTTCATGCTCCTGAGCCCATCTCATTGAGAGTGCAGCGCACTGAAATTCCAGTGAATACTAAGCGGGCCTACCACATTCTAAATTCCTCACTAAAGCAAACGTTAGGACATGTATTTCAGTGTTCTGTTATGTGGAACTGATAGGATTTAAGCAGTGATTCACATAGGAAAACTTAAAGGAGGAAAGGATTACAAAGCTTAATGGTTGCTGTTTAATGCCAAGCCTAAGCGGCACGTTGCGTTGTGCTGTGCTCAGAATATAACATTCAAGTAATTGAGAAAGGTGGTATCATCTCCAGTTGAATTAGTTACATTAGGGTTTTTGTTTTGGTTTTTTGTTTGTTTGTTTTTAAAGATATAATTTCAGACATGTAGGTACTTCCTGTTAATGGTTCCCGGTATTCAAGTGGCACATTAAATGTGGTTGCTGAGGACATTTCTTACTTATACTATACCAAAATACGAAACGTAGTGGGAAGAGGTTGCTTTTGAATTTGTAATTAGGCTGTTACTTTTCTATTTGCTCCCACACATGCAAGAATCACCATCACACAAAACAGATAAATCTGTTTGCAATGGAATTTGCTGGCCTTGGGCCATTGGATTACTGTCATTTGTCACTTTAGTGCCACTTCAGCAGTGTAGATGTTCGTTTCCAAAGACTTATATGTGCTTGGACTGCAGTTTTCTTGTTTATTGAAGTGTCCTCCCGAAAGGTCTTTCTGTGACCATTTCTGTCAATACAGGCTGGATGAAGAATTAGTGTAGGAAAATAAAGGTAGCCCGTGGGGTATGTGTATAGTATTTGTTTCAAGGATCAGAAAATGTAGAATTTATCATAAACCTCGATGTAGAATCTTCAGATCCTAGATTTTTTCTGAAGTGGCTATTTTTTGGCTGTTTGAAAGCTCCTGGGCCATGATCCCATTTTCATCAGATGACTTGAGAACCCAGAAGCTCTACCAGCACTGCCATTCTGCCCCGTCTTGAAACATCGTGCGCTGGTTGCCCTCTCCTGGAATAGGGCAGGTAAGGTGTTGAGATAGAAATGTGGTTTGGGGCTGTTAAAGCCTGAATTCCTCGACTTTCCCTTTGGGCTCACATGAGAATTGTTAGGAGAGTGTGCATGTGGAGTGCGGGCCCAGCACCTGCCACCGTCTGCGCTGTAATGGTGGCTGCTCCTAAGAGTCCTCAGTCTCCACCCCGTTGGGCTTGTGTCTACAGACTTATCGGTTGTCATTCTTCAGATCCATTCTCAGTTTATTTTTCTGGTATTAGCTGGAGGGACATCTCCTTAAGCCTGTATTGTATGGCTCAGGGGTCTCAAAACCAGTCCATTTTGAAGTGAGAGTATCCCTAATAAAACGGTGAGCGTCCCCACTCCTGTGCTTTTTTTTTTTTTTTTTTTTTTTTTCAGATGGTCTCACTCTGTCGCCCAGGCTGGAGTGCATTGGCGCTATCTTGTCTCACTGCAACGTCTGCCTCCCGGGTTCAAGCGATTCTCCTGTCTCAGCCTCCTGAGTAGCTAGGAGTACAGGCACCCGCCACCCAAGCGATTCTCCTGTCTCAGCCTCCTGAGTAGCTAGGAGTACAGGCACCCGCCACCATGCCTGGCTAATTTTTTGTATTTTTACTAGATACTGGGTTTCACCATGTTAGCCAGGATGGTCTTGATCTCCTGACCTCACGATCCGCCCGCCTCGGCCTCCCAAAGTGCTGGGATTATAGGCGTGAGCCACCACACCCAGCCACTTCTGTGCCTTTTGAACCTGATTTTTACATCTGACTCCTCCTTCTATCCCTTTGTCTCTCTCTTTCTTCCTGATCTGATGGTGCTAGATTTTTGTTTTCCCATTTGTCTTTGTTTTATGAAGATGTGCTCCTTTCCATTTGTGTATATTGAGTACAGACATAGCATGCCCTTGCTTGGTTTTTTTTTGTTGTTTTTTTTTTTGAGACTGTCTTGCTCTGTTGCCCAGGCTGGAGTGCAATGGTGCGATCTCAGTTGACTGCAGCCTCTACCTCCCAGATTCAAGCGATTCTCCTGCCTCAGCCTCTCAAGTAGCTGGGATTACAGGTGTCTGCCACCACACCCAGCTAATTTTTTTGTATTTTTAGTAGAAACGGGGTTTTACCATATTAGGCTGGTCTCTAACTCCTGACCTCAGGTGATCCAGCTGCCTCAGCTTCTCAAAGTGCTGGGATTACAGGCATGAGCCACCGCAACTGGCCCAGTTTTTGTATTTTTAGTAGACATGGGGTTCACCATGTTAGTCAGGCTGGTCTTGATCTCCTAACCTCAGGTGATCTGCCCGCCTTGGCCCCTCAAAAGTGCTGGGATTACAGGTGTGAGCCACCGCACCCGGCTCATTTTTTTGTATTTTTAGTAGAGATAGGGTTTCACCATGGTGGTCAGGCTGGTGTCGAACTCCTGACCTTAGGTGATCCACCTACCTTGGCCTCCCAGAGTGCTGAGATTACAGGCATGAGCCGCTGCCCCCAGCCTCCCAACTCATTCTTTGAAAAAAACAGTTTGTTGTTGTTTTGTAGAGACAGGGATTTGCTGTGTTTTCCAGGCTGGTCTCGAACTCCTGGCCTCAAGGGATCCCTCCTGCCTCAGCTTCCTAAAGTACTGGGATTACAGGTGTGAGCCACCACGCCTAGCCTCCCTATTCATTCTGCAAATATCAGTCTTTTTACTTTTGATAGGACATGTTGAAGTTTTGGTTAAAAATAGAAGAGAATTTGAAAATGAAGTTCAATTCTAGAGGTTTTTGAGATTCCTGCCCAATGTAAAAAACTTCTGATACATTAAAACAATTTTTTTATATTTCATTTTTTAGAGCAGTTTTAGGTTCACAGCAAAATTGAGAGGAAAGTACAGAGAGTTCCTGTATACCCCTTCTCTTGATATTTTAAGTAATAATTTCCCTTACATGGCTACAAAGACTGTATATGTATTTATATATATTTGTATATATATTTGTATATAAGTATATATATTTATATATGTATATATTTATAAATACATATTTATATGTATGTATATATTTATGAATACGTATTCATATGTATGTATATATTTATGAATACGTATTCATATGTATGTATATATTTATGAATACGTGTTCACATATGTGTATATTTATGAATACGTGTTCACATATGTGTATATTTATGAATACGTGTTCACATATGTGTATATTTATGAATACGTGTTCACATATGTGTATATTTATGAATACGTGTTCACATATGTGTATATTTATGAATACGTGTTCACATATGTGTATATTTATGAATACGTGTTCACATATGTGTATATTTATGAATACGTGTTCACATATGTGTATATTTATGAATACGTGTTCACATATGTGTATATTTATGAATACGTGTTCACATATGTGTATATTTATGAATACGTGTTCACATATGTGTATATTTATGAATACGTGTTCACATATGTGTATATTTATGAATACGTGTTCACATATGTGTATATTTATGAATACGTGTTCACATATGTGTATATTTATGAATACGTGTTCACATATGTGTATATTTATGAATACGTGTTCACATATGTGTATATTTATGAATACGTGTTCACATATGTGTATATTTATGAATACGTGTTCACATATGTGTATATTTATGAATACGTGTTCACATATGTGTATATTTATGAATACGTGTTCACATATGTGTATATTTATGAATACGTGTTCACATATGTGTATATTTATGAATACGTGTTCACATATGTGTATATTTATGAATACGTGTTCACATATGTGTATATTTATGAATACGTGTTCACATATGTGTATATTTATGAATACGTGTTCACATATGTGTATATTTATGAATACGTGTTCATATATGTGTATATTTATGAATACGTGTTCATATATGTGTATATTTATGAATACGTGTTCATATATGTGTATATTTATGAATACGTGTTCATATATGTGTATATTTATGAATACGTGTTCATATATGTGTATATTTATGAAAACATATTTATGTATATATTTTTGAGACGGAGTCTTGCTCTGTCGCCCAGGCTGGAGTGCAGTGGCGCGATATCGGCTCACTGCAAGCTCCACCTCCCAGGTTCACGCCATTCTCCTGCCTCAGCCTCCCGAGTAGCTGGGACTACAGGCGCCCGCCACCGCTCCCGGCTAGTTTTTTGTATTTTTAGTGGAGACGGGGTTTCACCGTGTTAGCCAGGATGGTCTTGATCTCCTGACCTCGTGATCCGCCCACCTCGGCCTCCCAAAGTGCTGGAATTACAGGCGTGAGTCACTGCGCCGGGCCAAGACTATATATGTAGTTATTCAAGACCTGAAGTAGGCTTTTTGGGTAGATCTGATCATTGGGCAAGGAGGGACATATTTATTACGAGATACTAAGCATTGTAGTAGTCATCATTTGAAGCCTATAAACTCTATAAACTGCATAGTTTAGAAAGTGCCTTAGCTTGTTTGCGGCTTACAGCCACTCTGTCCTGTATTATTATAACCATTTTACCGATGAGTAAGACAAGACCCAGAGAGGTTGTGACTTGAGGTCAAATGGCTGCTGGCCATCAGGACCTTTTAAAAGCAGGTGTTTTGACTTCTAAATCCTTTGCTTTTTCTACTTTGCCAAACTGGTTTTCTAGAAGAGACTGATGAAGGCATAATCTTTCACACTGTGACTTCCCCTTAGTAGTTCCTCCAGAAACATTTGCAGAATGAATGAATGAAATGCGTGTTTAAAAACTTTAATGTTACTAATTACAAAATCTGTTACTATAATATGTTACTATTCACTAAAGTTTGTGTGGGGTACATTTTAATAAAGTCGTTTATTTTATTTTCTAGTATAAAGACATGCTATTTTTAAGACACAAAAACAGCACAGACGTATTTAAAGTGAAAAGTAGAAGTCATTCCCTTCCTCTCTGATCCTTAATCGTCAGTTTGGTGTGTATCTTCTATGCTTTTTTCCATTGGAGTATTTTGTTGTTGTTGTTCCGTTGTTTCATAATATGGTCTGTTCTATCTAGTCACTGAACTGAACTTTGTTGAGCAAACCTTGTTTTCAAAATTATTGAAAACACCTACTGAAATCAGTTTTCTTATGTTTACCTAATTTTGCCAGGGAATGAAGCAGATATTCTGGAGACTAAAGTGGCTTATCAGGATCCAGTGTGCGGGGAACTGTGGACGTACTGTCACAACTTATAACATGTTGTCCAAACAATTTTTTTTTTTTCTTAAGAAATATTTTGGGCCAGGTGCAGTGACTCATGCCTGTAATCGCAGCACTTTGGGAGGCTGAGACAGGCGAATCACTCAAGCTCAGGAGTTTGGGACCAGCCGGGGCAACATAGCAAAAGTCTTTTCTCTACAAAAAATACAAAAATGAGCTGGACATGGTGGTGCTTTCCTGTAGTCCCAGCTACTTGGGAGGTTGAGGTGGGGGATCGCTTGAACCTGGGAGGTGGAGATTGTACTGAGTCGAGGTTGTGCCACGGCACTTCAGCTTGGGTGACAGAGCAAGACTCTTATGTCAAAAAAGAAAAGATAAATATTTTGAAGACTTCCACCCCCTTAATAGCAGTCATGCTGTCCAGTGTTTATATTGTAAAAAGAGGTCTGGGCTGGGCGTGGTGGTTCACACCTGTAATCCCAGCACTTTGGGGGGCCGAGGTGGGTGGATCATCTGAGGTCAGGAGTTTGAGACCATCCTGGCCAACATGGTAAAACCCCATCTCTGCTAAAAATACAAAAATTAGCCGGGTGTGGTGGTGGGCACCTTTAATCCCAGCTGCTCGGAAGGCTGAGGCAGAAGAATAGCTTGAGCCCCTGGGGGCAGAGGTTGCGGTGAGCCGAGATCACGCCACTTCACTCCAGCCTGGACGAAAGAGTGAAACTCAATTGCAAAAAACAAAAAAGGAGGTCTGATTCACATTCAGATTCTTGTCCATCCATTGCCTTTGCACTAGATTTATGAGAGGACAAACTTTATTAGTTGGAGATTGGTAAGTGACCTGCCCTAGGGAATAATGAGAAACTGGGTAATTAACGTGAATTTTTTTCCATCTTCTTGAAAATCATGTTTTTGTCTTCTGTCACTTTGTTTCGTCAGAGTACTGCAGTGGCAAAAAACAAAACACTCCCCAACTCAGGTCCCACTCCTGAGAGATAACTACATTTAACTACTTCTGACTTGTAATAAAATGCAAAATCAGGGCTTCCAAGTGTGGTTTACTATTTTGTTTAGAATTAATTTGCAGAATACTAGACACTTTTTTTAGAACCACATATGAAGGACTTTATATCTTTTGTGATCGTTCAGAGATTTTGGTGGCCGGACGTTAGGAGTATAGAGCTGAAGAGAGAATTCCTGTGCTTTAGAAGTTGGCTGAGTAGCAAGGGAGAGAAGTGGGCTAATGGCTGGGTGCATCCAGTTTCAGGGTGGTAATTCCTGTCACACAAGTATGAACAACATAGCCAAGAACTTTCATTCATTCGTTTGTTCATTCATTCAGCAAATAGTTACTGAGTGGCTGCTGTGTACCAGGCACTGAGGAGGGAGTGATGAGCGAAAACAGGCATTGTTTCTCTCCCTGAAGAGTTTATGGGTCCAGTGAGGAAGACAGCTTGCTAATCAGATAATCACAGTTACGTACATGTCACTCCAAACTGAGAGATGTTTCCCAAAGGAAGGGAACACGATCTGAAGTCAGAGAACGGTTCCCATGGAAGTGACGCGTTTACAGCATGAGACAGTGGGGACAGCATGTGCGGTGGACCTTTGGCTGGAGGGAATTTGGAGCATTTCGGAGAACTCAGCAAGGACCTGTGTGTTTTGGGCACAGAGCTGGAGGGGAGGGACAGACGCACCATCCAACCTTGCAGCCTTTGTTAGATGTTACTGTCTTTATTCTGAGAAAAGTGTTGAAGAGGGGATGGTACAACGTTCGACCATGGAACCTCATAATCACATTGCCATTTGGGATCATACTCTGCCCAGTGAAGAACAGACTCACAGGGTCGCAGTGGCAGTAAGGAGATCATCTAGGGCAGGGTCCTTGGACTTTTGACTCAGAGGGTGCAGTGGAGCTGGAGGGAAGTTGCATGACTCAGGAGTTAGGTATAAGGTGTTTCAAAAAAGGAGGAGGGTGGGACTGAATGTTCGGCAAAGCTGGGAAGACATGTCTTCTAAAATGGTGACATTTGAGCTGGAGTTTTCCAGGCAGAGAAGCACACGGACAAGGGCGTGTGGAGGAGAATGTGCAGAGGAACCGTCTCAAAGCCTGCAGCCTGTTTGGGAAACAGATAAATTTGTGGCTGAAATGGTGTGTAGGGTCAAGTGGTTAGCTGGGAGTCTGGAGAGGAGAGGTAAAGAACTTGATAATCCAAGCTCAGGACTCAGTTAAGTTGGTAGCAAAACTCAGTGTTAAGATTGCTGATTGAGGCCGGGCGCGGTGGCTCACGCTTGTAATCCCAGCACTTTGGGAGGCCGAGGCGGGCGGATCACGAGGTCAGGAGATCGAGACCATGGTGAAACCCCGTCTCTACTAAAAATACAAAAAATTAGCCGGGCGTGTTGGCGGGCGCCTGTAGTCCCAGCTACTCGGAGAGGCTGAGGCAGGAGAATGGCGTGAACCCGGGAGGCGGAGTTTGCAGTGAGCCAAGACTGCGCCACTGCACTCCAGTCTGGGTGACGGAGCGAGACTCTGTCTCAAAAAAAAAAAAAAAAAAAAAAAAAGATTGCTGATTGAGGCCGGGTGCGAGGCTCACGCCTGTAATCCCAGCACTCTGGGAGACTGAAGTAGGCAGATCACTTGAGGTAAGGAGTTTGAGACCAGTCTGGCCAACATGCTGAAACCCCATCTCTACTAAAAATACAAAAATTAGCCGGGCGTGGTCGCGCATGTCTGTAATCCCAGGTACTTGAGAGGCTTAGGCAGGAGAATCGCTTGAACCCGGGAGGCAAAGGTTGCAGTGAGCCAGACTGTGCCACTGCACTCTAGCCTGGGCAACAGAGCAAGCCTCCATCTAAAAAAAAAAAAAAAAAAAAAAGATTGCTGGGTTGAGATGATTGTGCAGGGGTCTGTCTGAGATGCTTTGAGAGTTGTCAGGGATTTCATTCTTTAGGCTCTACTCCATAGCTGGGACTTTACTCTCTGCTCACTTTGGCATCTTAAGTCTCATAACTTTGAGGGGAAAGAAGTAGGGCATTTCTTTTGGGGACTTCTGAGACAGATTAATGTGAGGCAAGTAGCCCTTCAGTGTCCTCAGTGATAATTGGATAGAGTAGTTAGGGAAGGTCATTTAGGGACATATTCCCTTTATTTTGAGGGGGAGGCACCTTTAGAAACAAGCATCTGTCCCTTGATTATATTCGTAGAAAATAAAGAAAATATTAAGAAAAACTTAGGTGACTTCTGTTACCTTATTTTAAATGTTTCCTATAGTACTTTTGGTAGTAAACTTTAGAAATTTGGAATTGTTGGGTTTAACAGCGTTTTTAGGTTTGTGATCTTTGAGTGCCCTCTTCTAATACCAGAATCACCTGGCACCCTGGGTGCCACCCAGAGACACTGAGTAAGGATCCCTGCGAGCAGGTCCCCAGGCCGTCTCAGCCAGGCTCAGGTTGCAGATCCTCTGCATGGGTTTGTGTACAGCTTTTTTCCTTTTAACTTGTTGAGCACTTTCCCATGAATAGCAATAACGAAATCATATTTTGGACAAAGTGTTAACATCTCCAGTCTAGGTTAGGTGTGAACAACAACAAAAATATGGATTGTGCCCCTCACTCTGAGTGTGATACTTATTTTAGCGCTGAGTGGAATTGTGGAACAGTTTTGAGCAGATGAGAAACCTGACATTTTGGCACTTTGAAGAGCTGTCATGTTGTGTCTTCAGAACAAGATTTCAGTTTGGTTTGGCATTCATTAAGTACATGATTATGCCTTTTAAACAAGCATTTACCCAGCACTTGCTCTGTGCCAGGGCCCGTGTTGGGATTTATAAGTTGCAAAAAACATGTTTTTAAAAATGTAGGTACACATGTGTTCCCCAAAGCCTTAAGAGCTGCTCTGGCTGTTGCTCTGCACCCAACATCTTGAAATAGGACCCTTGTGGACAGCATGGGATCAGCACACTCCCCCACAGCTCAGTGTAACTGTGAGCGTCTGATGTCCCAGAGAACTGGAACTTTCTAATTCATCCTGAAGCCTGGTTGTCAACATCTCTGAGGATGTGTGCATAGCATTAAGGCAATTTACCATCAGGAATTCCTGCTCCCTTTTGCTGTTGTTGCTCATGGATTCGTCAGATGAGGAAATTCTAGTCTCTAGTTTTTCCCAAACTGGTGCTGAAATAATTACGCTTGGTTCTCTCTTGCTTCTTACCTCTTTGCTCTTCTGTGCCACAACGATGTATTCTAAGTTAGATGCCAGAAGCAGAAACTTTTCTTCCACGTGTAACTAAAGTTTTAGGCTTGAGAAAGGGCTAGCTGTTTTTTTTTTTTTTTTTTTTTTGTCTGAGATGGAGTCTTGTTCTGTCACCCGGGCACCCAGGCAGTGGCAAGATCTCAGCGCACTGCAACCTCTGCCTCCTGGGCTCAAGCGATTCTGTGGCCTCAGCCTCCCAAGTAGCTGGGATTACAGGTGCATGCTACCATGCCTGGCTAATTTTTGTATTTTTAGCAGAGATGGGGTTTCACCATGTTGGCTAGGCTGGTCTTGAACTCTTGACCTCATGTGATCTCCCTGCCTCAGCCTCCCAGTGTGCTGGGATTACAGACATGAGCCACTGCGCCCGGTGGCTTTTGCTTTTTAAGGTGGACAGGAACACCTTGCAGCTGTGCTTCTTTGCCCTTGCTGCTTTTGGGTGGAAACATAGACTTAAGTTAGCATATTCATCAGTTGATCTCTTTTCTGTGAGAAGGGAAAGAAATCGCAGTATTTTGTGTGCACGGCAGGCTTTGAGGATCCTTATACTTTGATTCTGTAGATGCCCTGTCCTTCCTTGGGAGGCAGTCAGCTGTGTACAGAGGCCTGTGTGGCCCTGTCGTGAGAGTAGTGGAAGGAGGACATGGCTCTGCCTGGGGAGATTGTGCCTTATGCAGAGGGGAACACCATATGGATGAGCCGGAGCAGCCGCCGGCCTGGCTGCTCTGTCGGGTCGGGAAGGCTTTCTTGAGTCTGGTGTCGTCTGGCTCCCCCAGTGTCCCCACTGCGTAGCACAGTGGGCACTCAGGTGTTTGTCTGTTGGATCGGTTAGTTGACAGGGACCAGTTGAAGCAAACAGAGAACAGCTGGTTGTCATTCACTGTTTTCAGGACTGCTTATGGTTGTTTTTGGTGTTTCTGTAATAGTTCTAGGCATGAAGTTCAGGACCACAGCATGAAAGACCATGAGGGACAGATTTGCCTTCTATAGAAATAGTAATGAGAGCTGATGAAGAAGAGGTGGCTGCTTCCCAAAGTATCAGATTGATTGTCATTTCTGCATTTGGAATGCATGAGTGACCCCTAAGCTGCTCTTCAGGTTCTTCCGTGCTCTCTTTTTTTTTTTTGAGACAGAGTCTTGCTTTGTCGCCCAGGCTGGAGTGCAGTGGTGCAATCTGGGCTCACTGCAAGCTCCGCCTCCCGGATTCACGCCATTCTCCTGCCTCAGCCTGTCTGAGTAGCTGAGACTACAGGCGTCCGCCACCACGCCCGCCTAATTTTTTTTGTATTTTTAGTAGAGACAGGGTTTCACCGTGGTCTCGATCTCCTGACCTCGTGATCCGCCTGCCTTGGCCTCCCAAAGTGCTGGGATTACCAGCGTGAGCCACCGCTCCCGGCCGTTCAGTGCTCTGTTTACCTCTGTTGTGTAGTTTCTTGAATCCAGGTGACTGACCTGCACGTCACATGTAAGTTATTTTGTTTTATTCCTTGGTTTGTTTCTCAGCGAGTGTAGTTTGGAGATCATAGGACACTTAGCAATGCAGAGAGAATGCCTTCACCAGAGTTACCAGCAAGTGCTTCGCTGTGGGGGCTCCGTGTACTAAAGCTCTTCCAGGAGTGTTAGTGGGCATGCCAGTGATCTTCGCAGGCCTGCTTAGAGCAAAATGCAGCCGTCTCCCAAATCCAAGAACCACGGAGCAGCCGACCTTTCCAGTACAGGGCCCAATTATGTGTCACCAGTGAACATGGAAAAGAGCTTTTCGGTTGGTGTGCCATAGTTAGTTTATCTTTCCCCACCTTTGTGACCTTAGGTATCTCAGCCAAAGCCGTCATTCACCCACTCGTTATTCATTGAGCTCAGCTATGTGCCAGGCGTTGTTGGTACAGAAATGGAGGGGAACGCATTGTCTCTCTCTGAGACCATCTGTCTGTAGACAGGCTCACCCCCTCTGTCCTTGTCCTTGCTCCCCCACTTTCAGTGAGTCTCTGTGCCTGGGCCATCTTCTTAGACATGCCCACTTTACCCAGCTTTAAAATCGTGCCGTCGTTCACAGTTGTCTCCCTGTCTCCTTGCTCCCTCTCCAGAGCACTTCACACCTAATACCTTACATACCTGGTATCCTGACATACGTGTCTGGTTCACTCTCTTGTCCTCCCCCAGTATAAGCTCCGTGAGGGCAGGTGTTTTTGCTTGCTTTGTTCACTGGTAGGGCCCCTAGTCCTAGAATGTGGTGAGTGCTCAGTAAATATTTATTAACAAACACATTCATGAAAGACATACCACAGTGGACATATTCAGAAGCCCACAGTCTAGCGTGGGAAAGAAGCTAGAGAATCAACTGTTAGGATCCAGAATTAGAGAGACCGTCACAGGAGAGTCCCCAGGGACACCTTGGCTCATGTTTGTGAAGAAAATAGTTCACAAATATGACCCTTTGGAACTGAGTTCTATAGTGTGCAGAGTGAGCCAGGCCAGCAGGGACCCAAGAGAAGGGCACTCAAAGCAGAAAGACCTGGCGTGTGCCGTATCGCCGAAGTGCATTTGGGACGTGGAGAGTTGTCAGGGCTGCAGCGCTGGGGGTTGGCTGGGAAGGTGGATGGGTGCGTCTTGTAGGCTCTGCTAGGGTCTTTTAACCTGAAAAGTTCTGGGAGACTTGAAAGACTTTTCCTGGGCACCAGAATAGTAACGTTCAGTTGAGAGACAGCTCTGTTGTGGCCACATGCAGTTTGGAGGGTGAGGGGTGAGCACAGAGGTGGAGGTAGATTGTTGCAGAGACCCGGTTGAGAAACGTGGAGGGCCTGAACAGTGCCTAGAAGAGGGGCAGGCCTTAGGGTGGCGGGAGGTGGGTGGCTGGCGGGAGCCAGCTTGTCGTGGTGTGTTCATGGTATAGTATTTTCTTTCTTAAAATGTGGAATGATACTTGTTTAGTAAAATGTTTTTCCCACTTCTTCCTCTTTTTTAGAGATGGGGACTGGCTCTGTCATCCAGGCTGGAGTGAGTGGCACAATTGTAGCTCACTCACTGCAGCATCCAACTCTCAGGCTCAGGCCATTCTCCCTTCTTAGCCTCCCAAAATGCTGGGACTACAGACGTGCGCCACCATGCGTGGCTTTCCATTTCTTATATTGTGAATGTTTTTCCATTAAATATTTTTCTTTGCGATTGTTGTTTGTTTTTAGATCTCAAGAGCCTTAACTTAATCTTCAGCTTTGTTTTTTAAGGACTGCAGCGTATTCTCAAGTTATAGTTTATGCGTACTAAAAATGGTAATGTTTGGCAGGTTTTTTTTGTCCCATTTTTAGTTGTGAATTTATCTTATTTCCTAGAGCAAATTAAGCACATTATTGTAAACTGGAAGATGAACGTCCTTAATTCATTGATTATTTTTGGGGCGAAGGGAGAGATATATTTTGCTATGGGATATTAAGAAGATACTTAGTGGATATTTAAAACATGAATTTTTTTAAATTTTAAAAGTAATGTAAAAAACAAGTTCTACATATGAAATGTTTGAAAAATATTTAAAAAGGTCTATTATTATTATTATTAATTTTATTTTTTTTTTGGAGACGGAGTCTCACTCTGTCACCCAGGCTGGAGTGCAGTGTCACAGTCTTGGCTCACTGCAAGCTCCGCCTCCCGGGTTCACGCCATTCTCCTGCCTCAGCCTCTCCTAGTAGCTGGGACTACAGGCGACCGCCACCATGCCCGGCTAATTTTTTGTATTTTTAGTAGAGATGGAGTTTCACCGTGGTCTCGATCTCCTGACCTCGTGATCCCCCCGCCTTGGCCTCCCAAAGTGCTGGGATTACAAGCGTGAGCCACCGCGCCCAGCCTATTACTATTATTTTTTGAGATAGAGTCTTGCTCTGTCACCCGGGCTGGAGTGCAGTTCGCAATCTCGGCTCACTGCAACCTCTGCCTCTCGTGCTCAAGCGATTCTCCTTCCTCAACCTCCTGAGTAGCTGGGACTACAGGCATGCACCACCACGCCTAGCTACTTTTTATATTTTTTTAGTAGAGATGGGGTTTCACCATACTGGCCAGTGTGGTCTCGACCTCTTGACCTCAAGTGATCTGCCCGCCTAGGCCTCCCAAAGTGCTTGGGATTACAGGCATGAGCCACCACTCCTGGCCTATTTATAAAGTATTTATCAATAAGCTGGCTTATGTTTGGTAAAGTCCAACTATTTCAGCTACTGCTGTAGATATCCAGGAAGATAACCAAAGCATCCTTACCTTTGTGTATAATGGATAGCTAAGGCATAAGAAACAACTGGGCACATTACGAGATGTGTAATTAAGTGCTGAATTATGTGGTGCGTGTGGCAGGTTCTTTTGTAGTAATTCAGAGAATGAAGATGGGTAATGAGCTAGTCTTGAGAAGGAGAGGGTCTCTGCCTCCCAAAGCGCTGGGATTATAGGCATGAGCCAGTGAGTCCAGCTGGGTGACCTTACTACTTTACATCAATTCTCTGGTCCCTGCTGCCCAACTATCCTTTTATCTCCTTTTTTGCTCACCCCATTTATGTGTTAGGGTGCCCTCCCTTTTTTAAAAAAAACAAATCAGTAGAGCTCAGCTTTCTTTTTTTTTTTGTTTTTTTTTTGGAGACGGAGTCTTGCTCTGTCGCCCAGGCTGGAGTGCAGTGGCCCGATCTCGGCTCACTGCGAGCACCGCCTCCCGGGTTCACGCCATTCTCCTGCCTTAGCCTCTCTGAGTAGCTGGGACTACAGGTGCCCACCACCACGCCCGGCTAATTTTTTTGTATTTTTAGTAGAGACGGGGTTTCACCGTGGTCTCGATCTCCTGACCTCGTGATCCGCCCGCCTCGGCCTCCCAAAGTGCTGGGATTACAAGCATGAGCCACCGCGCCCAGCCTTAGAGCTCAGCTTTCTAACTGGCTTACACCGTAAACTGGAGATTTAGTGGTTCATGTAACTAGAAATTCCAGAGGTAGATCAGGCTTCAGAGTTGGTTTAGTTCAGCCATTCAGTTACAGTTTTGAGGACCTGGCTTCTTTTCGTTTTTTCACTTTTCGTTTCTTCATCTTTTCATTCTGCATGTCAGTATTATCGCAGAGCTAGTTTCCCCCACGATGGCGGAATGGCCACAGCAGTTGCAGGCTTCACATTTGAGCACAGCCTCTGTCACACCAACCTGACCAAGAGAGTGAGTTTGCATCCCAGAATTCTAGGGAGTGTCCTGAGCTTCTTGCCCTTTGGGTCATCCCTGAACCAGAGCACTGTGGTGAGGAAAGTGGTATGCCAGGCGGGGCTCCTATCTGGCCTGGGGATGGGGATGTGTTGACATGTGAACTGGGTGACCACTATCACACAGGGTAGAAAGGGGAGCTGGCCAGTTCGCTGCTGTCCCACATGAGCATAATGTCTCTCCCCCCTCTCCTTTTCCAGATATGCCACTTCCTTCTGGACTCCTCAGCCTGGAAGATTGTCCTTTCTCCCTGGCAAATCATCTGTACTATCTGATTGCATCTTACAGTCTTCTTTAAATATTATTCTTCCTTAATTGTTAATGTGTCTATACCTTGAGGTCAGCCTCAGGTTCCAATCCTGTTCCATTTTCTGTTTGTGGAATCTCAGGCAAGGTTGGTTTCTCTGAACTTTTAAAGTTTTTTCATCTTCATCATTCAGCAAATCTTTATTAGATTCTCAGTATTGTGCTTCAGGGGACGAAATACAGACTGACACAAGGAGATAACAGTTCATTCACAGAGACATAGGTAAATGAGAATTTCTATGAAATATCAACAGTGCTTTGGCAGAAATAGGGTTTAGAAACACTTCCTGAGGAGGTGATGCCTGCTTTGAGCCTTGAAGGACAAGTAGGACTTCTTCAGAGCATGAGGGAAGAGGGAGCTGCCTGCATGAAGGCTGATCAGCAGAATAATGAATAAATGCAGAGTTACTGGGATCTTAGGTGCACAACCTTCGGCAAGGTTGGTAGGCAGAGACGCCCATTACACCAAGTTGAAGAGTGAAGTTTCTACCATTATATACACCTTACTATTAGAGGTGTGACCACATGCCCTGGTCTAAACTTATCCCAGCATAATTCATCATAATGATCCTTTCACTCTGAAATATGCCTCTAATTTGGATGATAAATGGTTACCCAACTTAAAATAGAAGTCTGGAGCCATAGGGACAGTCACTGTGATAGCAGTGTGCTTGCTTCATAGTAGAGCCTTGGGATTACATGAGATAGAGCATAGCAGTGCTTCTCAAACTTAAAAGTCCGTTGAGAATCAGCTGCGGGTCTTGTGAATGTGCACATTTAGATTCAGTACACCTGGGGTGGGCCCTGAGCGCTGTCTGAGCTCCTAGGTAATTCCCAGGCTGCTGGCCTGGTGACCTCACTTTGAGTAGCAGGTAGTATTGGGCTTCTGCAGCTTCAGAGGGTCTGTGAAGTTCTGAAATCATAGGCAGAAATGTGTGTACATGCATTCTTTTGGGGGTGGGCCTAATTCCCTTACATCAGTTTCTCAGGAGGTCTGCTGCCACCCAAAAAAGATTAGGAATCTCCCTTTTAGAAATTTCGTGCAGATTAAATGGAATGATGTTGATTAAATGCCTTTAACATTGTCTAGAGCATAATGGACATTCAGTACACACTAGCTGTATGTCCTCCTTCCCTGACCCCAGTTCTTTGAAGGCAGAACACATTGCTTAAACATTTTAAACTGCTTTTTAATGTCCTTTCTATGCCGTTGGTTCTCAATAAGTGTCGATTTAGCTTGGTGACAAGCTGTTTGATGACTGTGAGCCATTCTGTCAGCATTTGCGAGTCTCTTAGGTGCCAAGCATTTTACTAGGTAGATAGGAGGAGGCCACTGCCTAGGTTATTGCAGATACCCAGGCATAGGTGGAGTCATCAGGGCCCATGCTGGATAGTAACTGTAGAATTGAAGAGGAGATGCATCACTTCTTAGTAATCTTCCTGAGTTGTGTGTGTTCAGGAAGGTGCTTCTACTGCGTTTGATTCATTGAGGGCGTATTCTCTGGTTCTCAGGTGTATGTGATTTCAGTATGGATTAATTTACTGTAATGCTTAATTTAATTCAGTTGTTATTCCTGCCAATGCAGTTTTTCTGAATATTTTGATATTTTGTTGAGATGGTCCCAGAAATTTGGGATTCGTGATCACCTTAGGGTATTTGTGATGGAAAGGGTATATAATTTATGGGGTGTTTTCAAAGTTTCTTACCTAAGAGATTGGAAGAACAATGATGAGAGAGAGATTGGAAGATTAGTTGTCTTATAGAGTTGTGGATGCTTCAGAGAACTTGACTACATTGCGAAGGGAAAATCTTGGATTGGAAGGTTATTTTTGAGAAAGTGGAGTGTTGGTAGTGAAAGTTAGATTTCAGTGAATTAAAAGCAAATGAGAGATGAGTTTAATTACAAAAGAAACATCTTTTGTTCAAAAGACATTTCTGAAGAGTTGTTTGTGAGTTTATTTATTTTATTGAGACAGGATTGTACTCTGTGACCCAAGATAGAGTGCAGTGGTGCAGTCATGGCTCACTGCAGCCTCAAAGTTATTGGCTCAAGGGATCCTCCCACCTCAGCCTCCTGAGGAGCTGGGACTGCAAGTGTGGGCCACTGTGTTTGGCAGGAGTTTAATTTTTCTGTCATATTACTTCTGATTTAGTTGCATTATAGTTTTTTTTCTGGACAGGTGTGGTGTCTCACGCCTGTATTCCCAGCACTTTGGGAGGCCAAGGCGGGTGGATCAGCTGTCAGGAGTTCAAGACCAGCCTGGCCAACATGGTGAAACCCTGTCTGTACTGAAAATACAAAAATTAGCCCAGGCATCGTGGCACATGCTTGTAATACCAGCCACTTGGAGGCTGAGGCAGGAGAATTGCTTGAACCCAGGAATGGGAGGTTACACTGAACTGAGATTGCACCACTGCACTCCAGCTTGGGCAACAGAGGGAGACTGTCTCACAAAAACAAAACAAAAGAAAACAAAAAAAAAGTTTTTCTTCTTTTAGTTTTTTTGTTGTTTTGTTTTTGAGAAGGAGTCTTTCTCTGTCACCCAGGCTGGAGTGCAGTGGCGCAATTTCAGCTCACTGCACCCTCCACCTCCTGGGTTCAAGCGATTTTCCTGCCTCAGCCTCCTGAGTAGCTGAAATTACAGGCGCTTGCCACTGCACCCAGCTAATTTTTGTATTTTAGTAGAGACAGGGTTTCACTATGTAGGTCAAGCTGGTCTCGAAGTCCTGACCTCAAATGATCCACCCGCCTCGGCCTCCCAAAGTGCTGGGATTACAGGCATGAGCCACCGTGCCTGGCCAATTTTGTTGTTGTTGTTGTTGTTGTTGTTGTTGTTTTTGCCTTTATTAAGTTGTTAATAATCAGTAAACCCTTAAAAGCACTAAAAGAGTTCCCATTTTAAAGACATCTGTTCTGGATGTTGTTCATCAACTTTATATAGTGAATAATTATCTCAAATTATTTTATAATTTCTTTTTTAATTGGGAGGCATAACTGAATGGAGAAGTAGCTCTGCTCATCCTCCTGTTTTCTGCTTAGTTTCTCCCACCTCCTCAGTTGCCTGTAGTGATGGAGCTTTTTCTTGGATCACGAGAATGCCCCTACACAGTGATTCTAAACTCCAACTGTAAGTCAGAATCACACAGAAGTGTTTAAAATGATGAATGAGGCCTGTACTCCACCCTAGACCACTGAAGCCAGAATTGTTGCAGGTATGGCCTGAGGATGCTCTGATTCTAAGGTGTGGCCAGGTTCGAGGACTGTTGTGTTAGGCCTTTATCCAATATGGTTTATGCTGCTCCCCTGCTAGGTGAGTACCACCGCAGATTGGTGACCTGCTTTTATGTGGAAAATAGAATATAGGAAGCTGATTGGGTGGAAAACATCTCTTCCAGTGTATGTAGATCCCATAAGGGGGACTTTGAAGTCTGGAGTTAACAGTTTTCTAATAAAAGATTTCAGACCATATCCACGAACTTAAATACATAAAGAGTAGAACACAAATTATTAGGATTTTTGCTGGTAAAGGAAGCTATACTTGCATAATTTAAATCTTTGGAGGGCGTATTTCGACAGATCATTAGGTGAAGGTTAAACTGAGACAATAGTGGACTGCTTCCTTAGCTAGCATACCTCTTTTTGCATTCTTTTATTTTCAACAGATAGTAATTTTGCAGCTTTTTACTTCTTCAACCAGACCTTCTAAGTAACTTTGCTTTCCATTAACAACAAAGCAGCTCATTAAGGGAGAAGTTCTGTACTTAATCTTAGCACTGGAAGGAGAGGAGTCTGTTTACCAGCTAATGTAAGTACTTCTCATTAGGCAGTCCTAGATTTTCTAGGATATTTGAAGAGTCTGCTGACAGTGGCCAGCAAATCAGAGGAAAATCATTTCTGTAGTTAGGTTCTTTTTTCATGGATGTCCTTTAAAAGGAAGCTCTGCTGTAGCTATGTGCTTTCCTTCCTGGCAGGTGGCCTTCAGTAGCTGGCCTTTTGTTGGTCCGGTTCCAGCATATTTTATTAAGTGAGAAATCCTGTAGAACAGATGGCACTTACAAGTTTCTGCCCATGTAGCACTCTGTTTAATGAAACACTATAGTTTTGCTTCATTGTTTTTGGCAGTAATTGTCTTTGTGTGGAGTTTGAATACATGGTACGAGAAGCTCGGCAGTAATAAAGGTTGAGCCAGACAAGAATAATCTGAAGTGATTGAGTAATGATGGGACAGAGGCTTCAGAGTAGAGCACAGTTACATTGAAAACAGATTCAGAATAAAAAGAAGATGCACAATTTTTTTTTTGTTTGTTTGTTTTTTTGAGACGGAGCCTCACTGTGTTGCCCAGGCTGGAGTGCAGTGGTGCGATCTCGGCTCACTGCAAGCTCTGCCTCCCGGGTTCACGCCATTCTCCTGCCTCAGCCTCCCAAGTAGTTAGGACTTCAGGTGCCCGCCAGCACAGCCAGCTAATTTTTTGTATTTTTTAATAGAGACGGGGTTTCACCGTATTAGCCAGGATGGTCTTGATCTCCTGACCTTGTGATCCGCCCACCCCGGCCTCCCAAAGTGCTGGGATTACAGGCCTGAGCCACCGCGCCCGGCCGATGATGCACAATTTTTAAAATGATGTTGTGTAGCACTGGGAGGTCTTTGGACCAAGGAATGTGAAACTAAAAATCCCAGAGTGTGGATGCCTACAAATAGAGTGTACTGAAGAATTCTTCTTCCGTAGATGAGAGATTAACAAATAGAGTGTACTAAGGAATTCTTCTTCTGTAAATGAAAGATTACAGCTGTGGCCATTGGTCTTCAAGAGCTTCGATTATGGTACTGCTTCATGTGCTTTACATAGATTGTGAGCGACAATTTTTAAAAAGTCGACCTTATTGAAGTATAATTTAATACAATAAATGTGCCCATTTTAAGTTTGCAGTTTGAGGTTTTTTGTCTTTGTTTTTCAGATAAGGTCTTGCTCTGTCTCCCAGGCTGGAGTGCAGTGGTGTGATCATAGCTCACTGCAGCCTTGACCTCCCGGGTTCAAGCCATCCTCCTGCCTCAGCCCTCCCAAGTAACTGGGACTACAGGCATGTGCCACCAAGTCTGGCTTTGTTTTATTTTCTTTTCTTTTGTTTTGTTTTAGAGATTGAGTCTTGCTCTGTTGACAGGCTGGAGTGCAATGGTGTGATCACGGCTCACTGCGACCTCTGCCTCCTGGGTTCAAGCAGTTCTCCTGCCTCAGCCTCTCGAGTAGCTGGGACTACAGGCACACACCACCACGCCTGGCTAATTTTTTGTGTTTTAGTAGAGACAGCGTTTCACCATGTTGCCCAGGCTGGTCTCGAACTCCTGAGTTCAGGCAGTCCACCCACCTCGGCCTCCCAAAGTGCTACAAACTCAGCTATTTTTAAAAACGTTTTTGTAAAGATGAGGTTTCACTGTGTTGCCCAGGCTGGTCTCGAACTCCTCTCTAGTGATCCTCTCACCTTGGCCTCCCAAAGTGCTGGAATTACAGGCTGGGAGCCATCACGCCCAGCCCAGTTTGAGTTTTGACAGATGTATACACCAAAGTAGTAACTACTACCACACTCAAGATATAGAACATTTCCATTGCTCAGAGTTTCTTCATGTCCCTTTGCCATGAATCCCCACCTTGTCCAGGCAACTAGTGGTCTGCTTCTGTCACTATAGGCTAAGCAAGTTTGACTTTTCTAGAATTACGTTGGCGCAGAATTACACAAACTGTGCTCTTTTGTTTGGTTACCTTCACCTGAGCCAACTATTTAGATTTAGCCATGTTGAGTGTTGAGTTCCAGCCTTTTCAGTACTGGGTAGTATTCCTTTGTGGATGTCCCACAGTTTGCTTGTCTCTTCATCTCTTGATAGACATTTTTGTCATTCCCACTGTTTGAATCTGCTGTTCACATTCATGTACAAGTGTCTGTGTGGACATAGGTTTTCATTTCTTGTGGGTAAAATGTGGTAAGCATATATTCTCTTCTATAAGAAACTGCAAGGCTTTTCAAAGCGGCCATGCCGTTTTCTATCTGCACCAGCAGTGTATGAGAATGCTACTTCTCTGTCCTCACCAACATTTGATATTGTCAGTCTTCTTTTTTTGAGACAGAGTCTCACTCTGTCGCCCAGGCTGGAGTGCGGTGGTGTGATCTTGGCTCACTGAAACCTTCACCTCCCAGGTTTAAGCAGTTCTCCTGCCTTAGCCTCCCGAGTAGCTGGGATTACAGGCAGACCCAGCTAATTTTTGTATTTTTAGTAGAGATGGAGTTTCACCATGTTGGCCAGTCTTGAACTCCCTACCTCAAGTGATTCGTTGGCCTCGGCCTCCCAAAGTGCTGGGATTACAGGTGTGAGCCACTGCGCCCGGCTCAGTCGTCTTAATTTTATAGTGCATCAATTTAAAAGATAATTTTTTGTCCCTAGGAACATGAGTTCCTGTCATTGACAGCAAAGTGAAACTGAGTACAAATAGGTGGTTCTTCGTGAAATGTGACCAGAAAGACAGTTTGAGCAGAAAGGTGGGACCAAGAAATACAGGATGCATGCCCGCCTCACACTGGAAACCGGTGGTCTTATTTGAGGGTCAGAGACGGGGGCTGGGGAATAAAGTCGATTTTAAAAGGATTGACCTGCCCCAATACCTCTGATCACATCCAAGGGTTTTTTTTTTTGGCCTTTTTTCGCCCTTATACACTTAAGATTTTGAAAAGTGGTTTCTCTTTAGCTTGGGAAATGGATCACATGGTAATTGTTAATGGTTTTTCTCTAGGTCAGAATAGGTGTTCATTTAAAGTGTTCTGTGAAGCTTAATTCACTTATGCTGAATAAGTCTTATATTTTAAAATATAAGTTTAAGTGTTATACTTTGAAAGTAAGTGTTATTTCTTGATTATTCTTGATTATATATATTTGAAGATTATATTTGAGAATGAAAGATGTACTCCTAGCTGGAACATGTCTGGTGATAATAAAAACATGAGAATACAAACCATTCAGAGTGATCAAGTTAAGACTGTCAGCCCACTGACACCTGGGAAGTCGCAATGATTGCTATGTAGTATGGAGAAGTTATTCCATATCCTTAGAGCTTTTTATTTGTGTGGGTTTTTTCATCTTCCTCTTCCTGAATTCATTTGTTCAACAAAGCTATTTTGAGCACCTACTCTATGCCAAGTGTACTGCATTAACTTCTGGCTAGACAAAGATGGATCTAACTCGATTCTTGTACTTTAAAGAAATCAGCTTTATGGAGGTATAACGTATGTGCAGTGAATTTCACCCATTTAAAGTGTATATTTCCATGAATTTTAACAGATGTATACATTTTTGTAATCACCTCCACAATCAAGACACCAGTTCTGTCATTCCCCAGAATGACATTGAGCCCCCTTGCAGCCTCTTCTTTTGTTCATCCTTGGTCCCAGCAAAGATAGAACTGCTTCTGTTACAGTTTCTTTTTTATTGGTTTCGTCTTCCATTTCTTTTATTCGTAAGGTCAGCACCAAGGTAATTGTAATGAATATGAAAGTAGGTGGAATCTTGAACTTCTACTAGGGCTATCCCAGATAAAGTTGACTGAATTTACTCCCTAATTTATCTGCTCTGTTTCATACAATAGCAATTTTACACACCAAGTTATTCAATAATGAGGGCTATCTATATTACGTTGCTATTTAGTACTAGTTAAGAGCAAAGCGAGTTAAAATTTAACAGCCATTTTGTAACACAGTTCTAATATAGACACAGGACTGGAAAGTTGGTAAAAGTGGGTTTCTGTTAAGTGAATCATGTTTTCTAATTTGGAGATTCAATCTGAATTCAATCTAAAATTTCTGAAGGAAATTTTAGCTCAGAATCTCCATGAAAGCACTTAAAATACAGCCAACCTGTTAAAAACCATACTTTGAAAGGTAAAATGATTACTTTTTGATAGCACTTTTTTTTTTTTTTTTTTTTTTGAGGCGGAGTCTCACTCTGTCGCTCAGGCTGGAGTGCAGTGGCGCAGTCTTGGCTCACTGCTAGCTCCGCCTCCCGGGTTCACGCCATTCTGCTGCCTCAGCCTCTCCGAGTAGCTGGGACTACAGGTGCCCGCCACCACGCCCGGCTAATTTTTTGTATTTTTAGTAGAGACGGGGTTTCACCATGGTCTCTTTAATAGTAGAAATAGAATATACAAACAGGGAAGTAGACACTCAATTGCAGTACTTTGACATTTGAATTTCAAGGAGAGAGGCTGCCTGTGAGAGTGACTTTGTGATAGTTTGTCTACTTTGTTCCCTTCTCAGGACCTCTCTGCCCCAAGAAAGTAAAGCAAAATTTTGCTGTAGCCCTATTAGTGAGGGAACAAAACTACTCTTCCTCCCTCTTCCTTTGTCTGCTTCTGCCATTTGTAACAGTGCAGCTTGCAGTTGGCTTGCACTGTAATAAGACTGTAAATGTCACCATGCCCTGACTCTTGTGTGTGTTGTATTCAAAGTTTTACTCTCATAGTCTCACATAGTTGAGTGTGGATAGTTGATGCTCAGTGCATATTGTTAAATTGGCGAACTTCCTGCTGTGCATTCACTATTTGATGACAGTGTCATCTCCAGATGCCCTCAGAACCACCCACACCACCTTCTGAAGTTGAAAGCACACAGTGATTGTTCAGTAGATACCAGCTAGCACCCATGACTTCCTGGGCTTACCATGACTTACTGGACTTTGATTCATAAAGCCTAGTAAAGAAATTAAAATTTTTATTTTGATACAACATTTTATTTTGACCTTTTTTAAAAACTTGATTGAGATATAATTAATATGCTGTGGAATTTGTGTATTTAAATAAGTATGCATTTCAGTGGTTTTTAGTATATTCACAGAGTTTTGTAGCTAACACCGTAGTGAATTTTAGAGCATTTCATCATCCCCGAAAGAAAGCTCATGTTCATTAGCAGTCCCCGCCTCCCGCTCCCCATTCTCCTCTCCTCCCAGCCCTTGGCAACCATGGTCTTTCTGTGTCTGGTAATTTGCCTATTCTTGGCATTTCATATGAATGGAAGAAACAATTTATGGCTCTTTCTGTCTGGCCTTAACTTAGTATACTGTTTTCATAGTCATCCTGTTGTAGCATGCATTAGTCTGATGACATTTTCTTTTTCTCTTTCTTTTCTTTTTTCTTTTTTGAGACGGAGTTTTGCTCTTGTTGCGCAGTCTGGAGTGCAAATGGCACGATTTCCACTTACTGCAACCTCTGCCTCCTGGGTTCAAGCAATTCTCCTGCCTCAGCGTCCTGAGTAGCTGAGATTACAGACACCTGCCACCATGCCCGGCTAATTTTTTTTGTATTTTTAGTAGAGACAGGGTTTCACCATGTTGGCAGTCTGTTCTCTGACTCCTGACCTCAGGTGATCTACCTGCTTCGGCCCCCCAAAGTGCTGGGATTACAGGTGTGAGCCACCGTGCCCGGCCTGTCTCATGACATTTTCAAACCCGTGTTTCTTAATCCTTTTTAGATCCAAGAGATCCTTTTGGAGATGGGAAGAATTGTAGAGGTTGTCTGGTCCAACAGACCTTCATTTTGTAGATGAGATTAAGGCTTTAATCACTCAGAACAGTCTATTGCTTTTTTCATGTTTCCCCAAATTCAGTTTATTTGGATCAGGAGAAGAGGGAGAAGACTTTATACGACTCAGCTTCTTATATATTTGACTATGACCTGGTTATACCATTTGTCCCTGTGAGGCTTAGCTGTGCATCTGTGAATGGGAGATTGTTCTTAGAGATTGGTTATAGTTGTCCACCTGCCTTGGAAACTGCAGGGTACAAATGCAGCAGCAAAGTATTTACGTTCTTACTTCAGGGCTGATCTCCTATTTCTGTCAGTCCTTTTGAAGGCAGAGAATGTTAATTTGGAAACCTACATATTTATTCAAATTTCCAGAGATGAAACTTTCAGAATGCTGTGCTGCAGCGCCCCCTAGTGCTGTGCTGTACTGATAGTCCCCAGTGTCTCCTGAAGCCGAAAGTGATGTTTCCCGCAGTTCCCGCGGGAAAGCTGTAGCCTGCAGGTCGTGCAAGTGAATATTAGACGTCTTTCCTCCTTCTCACCTTCCTTGGGCTGAGATGGAGGAATGTATCTTTATTTCTGATGGCAAGGTCTTTGTTTTTCCTTTAGCAGGAACACTGGTTTTCCCAGTTCGTCTAAACCTTTGCCCAGGGTTTCTAAACTCAGGCCCTATGAGGGCCGTAGTGGCCTCCACACACCTCCAGAAGGTAAACTGAGCCAGCGCAGCCAAGAGGCTGTGCTTCAGGAAGGAAGGTGTCTTTTGTTCCCATCCCTGCTGTGGTGTGGGCTTGCCCCCTTTTTCTTGAAGTGTTTCTTGTGTATTTTTTTCCACATCCTCTTGAGAAAGGATCAGAAAGTAAAGATGTGAACAGTGAGAGTTTTGAAATCCTGGGACGGAGGCCGGATGGGATATGAGGGGAAGTGGTGGAGGGGAATAAATAGCTGCTCTAGTTCACTGTCTTACTTCCCCTAAAAAGGGGGAGAAATGTCTAAAGCCCCTGTAGTTTGCTCCCCCAAATTGCAGGCATTTCTGTACCGTCCTGCCCCTGGGCATTTCCTATGCAACCGGAGGAGGTGGGAAAGGAGCGTTTGTTACTGCTTTCTGATAACCTCCTTTTAACCCCAGTGTTCTGACTCTGGCGGGGTTGCTGAAACCTTAGGGGGCTTCCCAGTCTTTCCTTGATAGTTTTTGGTGTAGCTATGGGAAGGGCAGAGTTAGCCGCAGCAGTGTCACAGTTTCTGTAGTGTGGCATGGCTGAAAGGGCCTCTAGGTACCTGCTTTTATTTTAGTTTTATGACAGCCACCAATATGTCCTAGGCTCTGCACTTTCTTTGAAATTACAAGAAACAATGAACTTACTCCTGCTTTTTAGTCTCCCATGTGAACTGTTCTGTATTTTATCTTGCTCTGTTATGGGCAAAACTAATTCATGTCATCAGTGGCATTTCCTTCTCCACTAGGTTGTAAATCCTGTGAAGTCAGACACAGAGTTATTTTCATCTTAATTTTACCCAAACACCTACAATTTTCCCCCCTCATGTAACAGCCTTTGAAATAAGTTAATCTTCCAGAGGAGAGAAAACACTAAGCAGTCAAACATAAGGAGAGGGTAAAGGTTTTCCTCATAACCTCACAATTTTCAGTTAACACTTGAAAAAAAAAAGAAACAACTCTTTATTTGGAAATAGTTTCAAACTTGAGAAGTTGCGGAAAGAAAAGTAGTACAAAGAACCCCCAGATAGTCCTTTACCAGATCCACCTGTTGTTAAGATTAAACCCATTTGCTTAATCATTTGTGTGTGCACAAGTTCTCTGTCTCTGCAAATACACACTCCTACCGACACACAAACTCACGGACACAGAGACATGGGCTAACAAATGCAAATATACAGACATACAATCTTTTTCTGAACCCTTCGAGATTTCAGGGAAGATTACATACACTCTAGCCACTTACTCCTAAATTCTTGAATGTGTATTTCCTAAGAATAGGCATATTCTCTTCAATAACCACAGTAAAACGTTACCACTTTCACAAATTTACTTTGATGCAGTACTTTTTTCTAACCTGTCCATATTCTAATTTTGGGAGTTGACCATATAATGTCCTTTCTAGAATTTTCCCTTCTAGCACAGGACCCAGTCTAGGGGCAGGAAATGCATTTAGTTGTCATGTCTCTAGCTGTTTGTAGTCTGGAAGTTTCCCACAGCCTTTCAGGGTATTGACTTCTCTGAACAGCAGTTTTTCCTGCCCTCTTTTGATAACATTCCTCTTTTTACCAAACACCTAAAATAACTTTTGACTGGAAATTAGGAAGGCTTTTGGAGAAGGAGATGGTGAAACCAGAACATTTTAATAGCCGTTGGCTGTCCTGAGTTTCTGTGATAAACTTTTTGGTGTCACAAACGTGCCTTGCTTCAACATTTAGTCAGATATCATTTTAGTTAAATAATTGTCACTCACTGGTATTTGCTATAAATATATTGAATAAATTGAATAAATAGTTGAAATATATTGAATAAATATTCGGCCTTTTTTCCTTTTTTTTCTCGCTGTTGCCCAGGCTGGAGTGCAGTGGCGCGATCTCGGCTCACTGCAACCTCTGCCTCCCAGGTTGAAGCGATTCCCCTGCCTCAGCCTCCCAAGTAGCTGGGACTACAAGCATGTGCTACCACGCCCGGCCAATTTTTGTATTTTTAATAGAGACGGGGTTTCACCGTGTTAGCCAGGATGGTCTCAATCTCCTGACCTCTTGATCCACCCGCCTCGGCCTCCCAAAGTGCTGGGATTACAGGCGTGAGCCACCACGTCTGGCCTCCTTTTGTAGTTTTATCAAAATTATAATTTATGTCCACTCACTGGTATGTGCTATTGAATAAATATTTGGCCATTTTCCCTTTTGTAGTTTTATCAGCATATCAAAAAATTACTTTTTTTCCTCCCAATAAAGTTGTCATATTCCGTTTTATAAGCACCACCTCTTCTTTTTTCTTTTTTTTGAGACGGAGTCTTCCTCTGTCATTCAGGCTGGAGTGTAGTGGCACGATCTTGGCTCACTGCAGCCTCTGCCTTCCAGGTTCACGTGATTCTTCTGCATCAGCCTCCCAGGTAGCTGGGATTACAAGCACCCACCACCATGCCCGGCTAATTTTTGTATTTTTAGTAGAGGTGGGTTTCACCATTTTGGCTAGGCTTGTCGTGAACTCCTGAAGTCAAGTGATCTGCTCGCCTCGGCTTCCGGAAGTGACGAGATTACAAGCGTGAGCCACCGTGTCTGGCCAAGCAACACTTTGTCTTTTGGAATAGTGTTGATAATAAGTGCTTCTTCATTGTACTGCTTTGTATGATGCATATGATTTTGTTAAATACAAAAATGATGTCTTAACCTTCACATTTATATGGATTATTTTATTATATCATTCATAATCCATGTTCGAATGGTTACCATGCCAGCTTACTTTGCCAAGAAAGAAATATTTATCGGTTTTCAAAATGTGCATTGCAATTCTAAGAAATTCCATTTTATTCTTAGGATTCCCCTAGCTTGTGATATCAATGGCTTGTCTTTTACTGACATTTGATAGTTAACTCCCCAAATAGGGGACTCCTTTATATGTGGTTATTGGGTTGTATCAGAATTCCTGTTTGAGTATGAGTTATATATGTATTGACACATAGGAAGAAGATACATGTAGTTTATCTGCCATGAGCATATGGGGAATACTCATTGTACAAGAGATGGAAATTCTAATCAAGGTTCCCTGGGAGGCTGAACACCTTGCAGAGATGTTCTTAAACCCTTGGCACTGACTTCTTAGCCGGTTCCTTTGTTATTTCAGTTACAAAATCGAAAGGACAGGTTTTAAATATTGGTGAAGTGTAACCGCTCACTTTTAAAAGCTCGTGCATTTAAGGATTAAAATATGATTCACGTGTATTTTGATGGAGTTGTTTATTGAGCTATGTGAGCCAGTGTTAAGGAAATTAAGCTGGAGTTCAAAACAGCCGTGGCTAGCCATTTGTCAAGTGTT
This sequence comes from Symphalangus syndactylus, assembly GCF_028878055.3. Lineage (NCBI taxonomy): Eukaryota > Metazoa > Chordata > Mammalia > Primates > Hylobatidae > Symphalangus > Symphalangus syndactylus. The sequence goes on from NC_072433.2 coordinate 130,151,409, forward strand.
AAATGATAGTTCAGTGTTGCATAGTTGGTAATCAGCAGTTACTTATGGTGTATTTTTTGCGTGACATGTTTTCATCAAGTCCTAAGTTGTTGTCAATGAGATCTTGAAACTAACATGTTTATGAAATTACGTCTGTGCAAAATGGGTGTATTTGAAGAGTTGTAAGGTGATTTGTGTTTACTTTTTATGATTAATGTTTTGAATAAAGTATGTAGTTCCCCCCCAAAAAAAAAGACTCCAAAAGACGTGCTAGGAAATCCCCTCCACTCCTGTCTGCGTCCTGTCTGCATCCACTCAGCGTCCACTCAGTGCTACTGCCCCGAAGGTGAAGGGCCACATTTTTTCTTGTTGATCTTTCCAGTGTCTCTTTATGCAGACACAAATATCTATATTATTAACAAACACAAATATGTTATTATATAGCAACACAGAAAAATGCTCTGTTTTCCTACCTTTTTTACACCGAGAGTGCTTTCTTCTTTTAATAGTATTTTGAAGGTCTCTCGCTGTCTGTACCTAAAGTTCTTCCTCATTTTCTCCCAGTTAATTTTGTAATTTGATTGAAGGTACATATCTGGAGAAATTATTGACATGAAGTTATAATAAAACACACTTAAAATCTATAACAAATTTTCTCAGATACTTTAAAAATAATTAAGTAAAACTAATAAATTTGAAAATAATAGGAGAAAAAAAATTCACTGAACCGTTTCTGAGCATTCCAGCTCATGACTTGAGGGCGTTTGCCGCTGACTCATGCTGAAGCCGCTTGGTGTCTGCGTTTGCAACAGGAAGTGTGTGTTAGTGGCTTGGAATCTTGTTTTCTCCTCCTCTCCTCCTTTGCTGCCAAGATTTTTATCAAATCATTTGGATTTGTAGTTTTCTTACTGGATTGACCAGCTCTAAAAACTTTAGGCTATATATGAACTCAAATAAGAAAGTGTGCTTTGAAGTATGATTTAAATAAACATAAAATGTTTATTTTCCATTGTCTAGGAAGAAAACCTTCCTAAAGAAAATACCTGATAATCCTACAGAACATTCTGATTTCTTATCCTTAGATATCTTCCCCACATTCTGAAGTGAAAGGCCTTTCTTGTTAGTCATAAGATAAAATGGATAAGTTTTAATATATAGCATTTCTAGCTTCTTTTTTTTTTTTTTTTTGAGGCGGAGGCTCTCTCTGTCACCAGGCTGGAGTGCAGTGGCTCAGTCTCAGCCTGCTGCAACCTCCACCTCCCGGGTTCAAGCGATTCTCCTGCATCAGCCTCCTGAGTAGCTGGGACTATAGGTGCACGCCACCACACCCGGCTAATTTTTTGTATTTTTAGTAGAGACGGGGTTTCACCGTGTTAGCCAGAATGGTCTCCATCTCCTGACCTCGTGATCCGCCGCCTCAGCCTCCCAAAGTGCTGGGATTACAGGTGTGAGCCACCGTGCCCGGCCTCTCCTTTTTTTTTTTTTTTAACTGCTCCTTACAGAGCAGGGCTACTCCATAGGCAATGTGCACAGAGTTTCTGCTACTTATATTAAACAAAACAGCATGATTTTAGTTTATTCTTAATATTTGCATTAAACTCCACAGCTGCTATATGTTTCTTGTGTTTTACTTCTTTATCATTCTTGTATTTCTCAAATTCATTTGCTGGAATTCTTAAGCAGTTTCATTCCCTCCCCCCAAGAAAAAGGTGTGTGTGACAGAAAGTGTTCTTTCTCTTTTGCATTTGAAAAGTAATTTGTAGAATTCTATGAAAAAATGCTCGAGCATTCTAGGAACAAAATCCTTTTTTCTCGGAACTTTCAAAATGTTGCCCCATTGCCTTCCATAGCCTTGTTGATTTTGCTATTAAGACATTCTGTCGAGTTTTTTAATTTAGTGATTTAAAATTAGTAATTAATTTCCGCGAACACTTTCATGATCTCTGATAGCTCTTTTTTTGTGTGATAGTCTGTGCTAATTTTTTCTGCTTCCTTTTTGCCTATAGAATTTTCCCTTCCATTGCTTTGAGGGTTTCTTAGTGAAATTCGTATCGTCTTTTCCCAGTGTTGGAGATGAGAAGAAGTTGTAACCTTTTAGTGACCGTATATCAGAAGATCATTTCTGAACCATTTTGAGGCTCTGTTTATTTTCACTATTACCGTCAATACATAATTTCTTTGTTGACTTTTGCAAGTATGTGTAAATATTATATGAAAACTTTTTTGTTCTTAATGTATATTTATAGTTTTGGTAGATGTTGTCAAAGGGCTCTCTAGAAATGTTTTCCCTGTGCATTCTTACCAGTAGGGTATTACATTTAGTGGCCATTTATTCACATTTACAGTAATAATGAGTATTATTCATTTGTGTAATATTTAGTTCCTGGTTATTTTTGAATCACTTGGCTTGTAAATTTCCCCGCAAGCTACTAGACTGTTTAGTTCCATTAGAACAGAGGAACCACCGTCTGCTTACTATTTTGATACCCAGTACTGATCATACATGGGCATTTAGTAGGTTCTAAATAATTTATTGATTAAATGAATGAATCATTGCTTCTCTAATGTGGAAATCTAGTCATGCTAATTCTTCTCAATGACTTCTTTTTTTTTTTTTTTTTTTGAGATGGAGTCTGGCTCTGTCGCCCAGGCTGGGGTGCGGTGGTGCAATCTCAGCTCACTGCAACCTCCGCCTCCCGGGTTCAAGCGATTCTCCTGGCTCAGCCTCCGGAGCAGCTGGGACTACAGGTGCACGCCATCACGCCTGGCTAATTTTTGTATTTTTAGTAAAGATGGGGGTTTCACCATGTTGGCCAGGCTGGTCTCGAATTCCTGACCTTAAGTGATTCGTCCATGTCAGCCTCCCATAGTGCCGGGATTGTAGACGTGAGCTACTGCACCAGGCCTCAGTGACTTGTTTCTTGAAGCAAGAACGGGTAGGCACTTGTTCTTGGAGAATTGGAACTGGTAGGCACTTGCCAGACTCACATCCATGCAGTTTAACCACTTCGTTTTCCAGAAAGTCACATTCTGAATTCCGTGAAATCAGGGCTTGCAACAGGGGCTGTGTCTGTCTGACAATATGTGTATCTGTGTATCCTGTGGAAATGCATTTTTAAACTAAAAAGTTATATAAATATTTTTAGAGATCATTAATCAGGATCATTAACGTTTTCCTTTTTTGGATTTCCTTGTCTTCCCATTTGAACCACGTTTTCTGCTTTTCTTTAGTATGTTTGGCAGAGAAAACGGAAATGGAGGTAGTGGCATGAGTCAGCAGAAAGGTAAATGGAACAACTGGCAGTATTTGTGAACCAATAAAACTGTCCTGCAAGCAGGACTCGACAAGTTTGGCATACAAAATTGACTTGTTTCAAAATAAGCTTTATCATAGTGTTTTTTGACAATTTGTAGGAAAGGTTCAGTAGTATTTCTTTTATATAAACAACCTAGAATTCTGAGTTGCAGATCCTCTGTTGAATTGAGAAAGGGTCTTGGGGGTTATGGCCCAAATGTTGCATAGCATTGTTAAAATATGTAGCATTTTTTCTCAAAGTAGATAATTTGTATCTTTTATGCGATCAGTGACTCTCTTTTTTTTTTTTTTTTTTTTTTTTTTCAGTATATTTTTGGAGATTTTAGCCCTGATGAATTCAATCAATTTTTTGTGACTCCTCGGTCTTCAGTTGAGGTAAGACAAAACTGTGTTTTAGTGAGTACGTGGGTAGATACAATTAATAGTTATGTTTCTATTTTAATTTGTTTTTTTTAAATAAAGAATTCCAATGTAGAGAAAAGTATGGAGACTAATATGAGAAATGCCTCAACCCACCAGCTAGATTTGACTGACATTTGATTTGACATTTTGCTTTATTTACTTTATTAGGCTTTGAAAAGCAAATAAAGCATTACAGAGGCAATCGAAGCCTTCTTTGGACCTCTCTCCCATCTCTCCGCAGAAGTAACTACTCTGCTGAAATTCGGAAATATTGGTCCTGACTGGTTTTCACCTTTTATCATATACGTGTATATCACCATAGTCAATTGTAGTGTTTTATGTGCTTTAAAGTGTCACGTAAATGATATACTATATTCACTTTGTCGTTTATTTTAAGCTAACGTTGTATTCTTTATGCTGAGAAATTTGTCCTTGTTCTTTGATTTCCAGTGCTCAGTACCACTCATTGAACACAGTGCAATTTACTTACGTATTTTCCTGTCAAGGGCCTTTTAGGTCTCTAGTTCAGCTGTTAAAAATATTGCACTCAATGTATTTTATCATGTCTCCTTGTGCCCCTCTGTGGGCGCCTCCGGGACACAGACCTGGGAGTGGAATTACTGGGTTCTGTGGACTGAGCCTCTTTAGTTTCACTAGAGACTGCTCGTTTGCTATCTAGGATTTTAACAGTCTGCATTCCCATCAGCAGTGCATGGGAGTTTTCTTGCTCGTATTAAAAAAAAAAAAAATTCTTGCTAACTCTTGATGTTGGCATATTTAAAATTTTTGTGAATCTGATGTGTGGTAAATGGACTCTCATTGTTTTAATTTACATCTCCCAGATTACAAACAGCTGGATACTATTTCATTATCTTCCCGTGTCTACTGGCAAAACGGATGTCCTCTGCTGTGAATTACTTGATTTCTATCCCTTGTCCGTATTTTTAAATCAAGTAGCTTATCTTTTTCTTACTGATTTTAGGATTAGTGTTTGGTTTTACAGGCGTCTGTTCCTAGAATGAGGGCTTTAAGCTTCACATGTTAGGCATCTTTTTGGGGTTCGGTTTTTTTTGTTGTTGTTGTTGGATAAGAGGAGTACACTTTTAACTTTAATGTCAACTGAATTGATTTTTTTTTCCTTATAGTTTGTGGATTTTTAGTTTTAAAAATATCTTTAGGAAATTCTTCCCATCCTTGAGATAACCAAGACATTTGTCTGTTTTCTTCTAAAAGTTTTCAGATTTTGTTTTCATGATTCAGGTGTAATAAGCTGAAATTGAGGCCCTGAATTTTGTGTATGTGTGAGGTGGCATCGAACTCCCTGCCCCTGTGGCCCTGGCAGGTGCTTCCTCACCATTCATGGGGAACTCAGCCCTTAGCTGTCCAGTCAGCCCTGTTGGTCAGCGCATCCCCCCTGGTTGCGAGTGTGCTATTCTGTGGGCCTATTGCTTATCTCTATAGAAACACCACACGTTTTATTTTATTTTTTTATTTCTATTTTTTCTTTTCTTTTCTTTTTTTCGAGACAGGGTCTCACTCTGCCCAGGCTGGAGTGCAGAGTGCAATCACAATTCACTGCAACTTTGACCCCCCGCCCTGCCTCAGGGGGGTTCTCACCCTTCAGCCCCTGAATAGCTGGGATTACAGGTGTGTGCCGCCAGGCCTGGGTAATCTGTGTGTGTGTGTGTGTTTTAAAGTAAGGGGATTTTGCATTTTTTCCCACGTAACACCGATGTTACCATACGTTTAGTTGCTACAGGTTTTCTCAAGTGTGTACACATGTGGATGGGTGTGTGCCTGTTTGCAAGTGAGTAGACAGCTTGAGTTTTCATGTGATAGGAAAGTGAAAAGTGCACCGTATTTCCAGTCTGAAGGCCTGGGGTCGCTTCAGTTCTGCCACTTCCACAGGCTCGGAGGGCTTGGGCACGTTCTTTCCTTTTAGGCCTCCCATTTCTTTTGTCTCTATTTTGTTTTTTAAATTGAAAAAATGCAGAATGCTTATTCACGTCACGGAAATGTTGGGAAATCAGCTAATGTATGGTCCCATAAGTAGTGAGTAACAGATGTTAGTAGAAATGGATGACAAGGGTACAGATGGTAAGTTATGCCAAACCTTTTATTCACAGAAGATGTGACTGTCTCATGAAAATGAGCTCGAGCTTCAGCACTCATAGTGTGTCTGGGCTTATTTGGGCTTTTCTGTTTTTCTTATTTTTGAGCATACGGTGAAGTTTGGAGGGATATAAAAAGAGTTTATCAAAATCACAGTAACCTGCAAAAGGGAGATGCAGGCTTATTAACATAATCGGATGGAGCTGTTTTCCCCAGTCTTCAGGAGTCTGAATTATAATAGCACATCATTACACAGGAACTCACTTTCATGGGGCAGCATGTGGTTGGGCCTGTGGGTGTGTGAATGGCGAGGGCTTGTCACTTGGACCTGTGGGTGTGTGAGTGGCGAGAGTGTGTCACTTTGATTTGTGTGTGCGTGAATGGGGAGGGCATGTCACTTGGACCTGTGGGTGTGAGTGGCGAGGGCATGTCACTTGGACCTATGAGTGTGTGAATGGCGGGGGCGTGTCACTTGGACCTGTGGTGGGTGTGTGAGTGGTGAGAGTGTGTCACTTTGACTTTGTGTGTGAGTGGCGAGGGCGTGTCCCTTGGACCTGTGGGTGTGTGAATGGCGAGGGCGTGTCGCTTGGACCTGTGGTGGATGTGTGAGTGGCGAGAGTGTGTCAATTTCACTTGTGTGTGTGTGAGTGGTGAGGGCATGTCACTTGGACCTGTGGGTGTGTGAGTGGCGAGGGGAGGGCGTGTCACTTCGACAGCACAGTTTGGCCTTTTATCTCTCAGGTAACATAATTGCCGCTGAAACATGCAGTGTTACTACCATGTGGCCGTGGCATAAGTTACAGTCTAGCCGAATTTTTCATATGCTTTTTCTCGGCTATTAGGAGCTTGATAAAACATTGTTTTCTCTACTTGGGGCCATGAATTGAAAAACCAAAATTAAGAAGTGTGGGATGCTAAGATGAAAGCGCGTTCTACCATCCTGCAGAAGCGCCTCCTGCCAGCGGAGGGCTGGTTTGTCTTTCAGTTTGCTTGCTTGGCAGCTTGCCACTGGCAAGATAGGGTGGCTAGTAAATCAGTGGAATCAGGAGTAACGAATTCAGGTGAAAGGTAGCTGGCATCTTTTCTAGAGTTGTGCTCCAGTGATTTAAAAATGATTTTCTCCAGTGGAAAAAATGCAGTCAGCTTATATAATAAGCATGTTTAAACCTCAGTCGTAATCCTGTTATTTATGTTCAGAAAGAAAGAGGAAATGCTCACCATTCTTTCAAGTTTCCAGAATCTCAGCTTTGGAAGTAGCACACGTCCCAACCATGACCGAGTAAATAAGCCCCCGATGACGTAGTGTTGGCAGTGGGCAGTTTGTGTGGCGTGGGTGTGTGTGGGTACTCATGGAGAGTGGAGACTAAAGACAGTTCTTAATTTGATGTGTTTTTTTTTTTCTTTTTTTTGAGACGGAGTCTCGCTCTCTCACCCAGACTGGAGTGCAGTGGTGCGATCTCGGCTCACTGCAAGCTCCGCCTCCCGGGTTCATGCCGTTCTCCTGCCTCAGCCTCCTGAGTAGCTGGGACTACAAGCGTCTGCCACCTCGCCCGGCTAATTTTTTGTATTTTTAGTAGAGACGGGGTTTCACCGTGTTAGCCAGGATGGTCTCGATCTCCCGACCTTGTGATCCACCCGCCTCGGCCTCCCAAAGTGCTGGGATTGCAGGCGTGAGCCATCGCGCCTGGCCTAATTTGGCGTCTTAATGGGATTTTAAAGGAGGGCTTTTGTGATTCAGTAGAGTCTTTGAGACGGAAAGCAGAACACACAGGTAATTCCAGAGGGAGACTTCAGAACATGACCTTCCTAGCCACGGGCCCAAGTATCCTTTTCTTTTTCACAAGGCTGCAGCACTGTTTTCAGACTGTGTGTTTAGCATAGCTATTAATAGATAACAGTTTTTTCCATTGCTCACTTTGCATTTGTGTAGGGAATTTTATGTCCTTGCTTTGATTTTTGAACTTTGTATTCTTACAAATAATTACATAGTTCATGAGTGAACTTCGAACCATCCTTGCATTTTTATTCTGTTTTGTATTTGGATATCCAGTTCCCACAGACTAAGGGCATCTGATGTATGAGGTAGGTTTGTTGAATGAAAGGTGCTGTGTGCCTGTGGAGTAAAACACACACATTTCCAGAGTGCCACAACCCATCTGGCATTCCTGCAGGTGCACTCTTTTATCAGCTTAGCAAATCAGAGTAAGTGTGTTGAGCATGCTTACGGAAGGTGGCAGTGTCATCTGGGAGTTTGATGGTGGTCATCTCACCGGATCCCTGCTGTGCCTCATACTAGCAGTGTTGCCTGGCTTCATCTGTCAGAGGGCCACAATAACAGGACCTCCTCCCCAGAGTTGTTGAGGAGCAGGATGTTCGCCTGGAACACCCTGAGTGCCCAGTCAGTGCCACCTGGTGTCACTGGTCCAGCCTCTCCACCCTCAGTCAGCGCCACCTGGCATTACTGGCCCCACCTCTCCACTTGGCTTGTCCTCAGCGTCATCTGTGTATTTTTCCCTATTGCTGGGGTTTTCTTCTGCGTGTTGTGGGAGTGGCTGGAAGGTAAGTGAGTGTTCACACCCCGTGGTTGAATGTTGAGGAGGGGGGCAGCCGGAAGATGGTGAGCAGGGTTCTAACAGCTCTCTTCCTTGCACTGGCTTTTGAAGTGGATGGGTGGGTGAAGAGGTCCCTTCTCCGAATTGTGCGTCTTCCTGGCCTGCTGCACTCTCTCGGGTCTGGAGGTTTTCTTCAGCATTCTCTCTTCCCCAAGCAGAACAGAATACCGGAAGTGTGAAGAGAACATTGATACAATAGTGATGAAACTGTTTTGATTCAGAAAAAGATGATTTCTTGATGTTACAATGATTTTGTGTAAAAATAGTGATTCAAAACACTTTTCATGCCTTAAAATAATACAGCTTTCTGTCACCAGGGGGCATCCTAGTGTCATTAACAGAAAAAGAGAGGGCATTCTATGTATCAGTTTCTAAACTGTCTTTTGTGACCACAGAGGGTTTTGAACGAGATTGGAGGCTTCCTGAGACACACGTGGCCGCTGTGTCCACTGCCCTTATAGACCCACCTCTCTGCTCCAGGTGCCTGCCAGCGTCAATGCTGGTGTGTGGAATGGTCTTTGCATTGCGGGTGCCAAGGCTAGTGTAGCCCATCTCGGCATACAGAATGCATTCTCCTGGGTGTCAACGTGATGAGTACTAGGTTGCCCCCTGGTGGTGGAGATAAGTGCAACTGTCATCTCCTGAAGGTGTTGGCTTCTTTGAATTGCCCTGTGTTTTCCTGTTTGTCATAATTCTCTGGGAAGAGAACTTACTGGGTTACTTGCAGAGAGAAGCTTTTATTGCTGTGATTATTGAATTGGTGTACTGAGATCTCGTTGGAGAAATCAGCTGAGGAAGCCAATCAAGCAGCAGCTCTCATACAGTATTGGGCATGAGACTCATCCGGGAGCCTCTGAACTTTGCGGCCCTAGGGCCATTCCTGCACTGGGCATTGTATTGCAGTGAACAGACTTGGGCAGTGCTGCACCAGAATGTCTTTTTGTTCTTTTGTTCTGCCCTCAGGTAGCAGTTTGTCTCTCTGCTTTCCTTACCCCTTTTCTTCCTAAACTTTTTTTTTTTTTTTTTTTTTTTTTGAGATGTAGTCTCGCGCTGTTGCCCATGCTGGAGTGCAGTGGCACTATCTCAGCTCACTGCAAGCTCCACCTCCCGGGTTCATGCCATTCTCCTGCCTCAGCCTCTTGAGTAGCTGGGACTACAAGCGTCCGCCACCATGCCCAGCTAATTTTTTGTATTTTTTAGTAGAGACGGGTCTGTTTTTTTGTTTGTTTTGTTGAGACAAAGTCTTGCTCTATTGCCCAGGCTGGAGTGCTGTGGCGCGATCTCTGCTCACTGCAACCTCCACCCCTCAGGTTCAAACGATTCTCCTGCATTAGCCTCCAAAGTAGCTGGGATTACAGGTGCCTGCTACCATGCCCAGCTGATTTTTTGTATTTTTAGTAGAGGTAGGATTTCACCATATTGGCCAGACTGGTCTAGAACTCCTGACCACAAGTGATTCACCCACCTCAGCCTCCCTAAGTGCTGGGATTACAGGCATAAGCCACCATGCGCGGCCCCTTCCTAAAACTTTCTTACACCCAATGTGTCCATTGGAAGCATTTCCAACTCTTAAATAAATGTTACGGAATAGCTAGGAAGAAGAAAATTTTAAGTTATTTTTGAGATAACCTTTCAGCTTTTTACAAACAGGTCAGACAGCTCCCATTCTGCTTTCTGTCTACCAAACAACGAATGTGACTTTTAGCTGTTAATTTAGTTAATTAAGGCACTGTGATAAAAAGGGAGCTGCAGTCACCAGGCTTTTTGTTTATAGTGCGCTTTCATCTGTTCTCCGACCACGGACTTGGTCCCAGCCTCGCCTTGCTGTGTTGCAATGTAGTGATCGTGAATAAGAAGTGCAGTCAGGAAGAGCCATCTTCGCTAGTGCGCAAACAAAAGTGTCTGTGGTCTGGATGGTCAGTCACTAACATCCTGTGGAAAGAAGGATGTATCATAAGCATTTTATTGTAGCTGATTTACATGTCCATTGGAGTTCATTTTTTTCCTTTTGGCTTCATTTTCGGATCTGTTTAATTGTGATAAATATTTGAAAGCATTTCTATTGTGTTTTTTTCCTTAAATGAAGATGATTTAGATTGCACTGACTCTTCATGTATGTTATTCTGCTAAAAGTAATGGCATGCAAAGTTGTATGGATTAAGAGTTTTAATGAATTGTTGCCTTAATTAAATGGTAAGTGTTGGTTTTAACATTTTGTTGAATTAAAATTTGTTTTCTGATTCCTTGTGCAGCTTCCTCCATACAGTGGAACAGTTCTGTGTGGCACACAGGCTGTGGATAAACTACCTGATGGTAAGCTAGTTCTCTCCTTATTTCCCTGAAGGGAATTCGGCCATAGGTGCTGGGTGGGCAGGCTACCTGTAAACATTGTTTCCCATTTGAATAAACATTTCTTTGCAGCTTGAAGTTTTTGCTGTAAACTGTAATGTATTCAATCGCTGAATCACTTTGACTAGTGAGTTGGTTTTAAAGTGTATCCTGTGCTTCGGAGTGCCAGCCATTTAAGATGTAGTTTAGGAAATGGTTGAGTTCTTTTTTGCCTAACAGTTCTGAGTGCAACAGGTATGTTACTCTTCATCAGCACATGGTGGAGTTGAAGTGAACTTTGGGTCTTGTTGCTAAGCAGCCTGCTGCCTCCAGCTCCAGCTAGCTTCTGAGCCTGTATTCTTTGTAAACTAAGGGGCAGCTGGCATCTGTTGTTCTTGCAGTTCACATTCATGTCCTGGTCTGTCGCTGACTCTTGGGAACTCAGGTTACCTCTTCACCTCCTAGTCTGTTACTTTTTTGGGTCTCCATCACAGGCACTAAGCTGATTGCCAAAGATGGTGCTTATGGAGGTGCGATGATTTTGTATTGCTTAAGTACCCAGTGTTGGAATACCAACAAGGTCGTTTAATTATTGATTGCAGGCTGCCCTTGCACGGTTCAAACCTGTCTAGATCATTTTTCAATCTGAATCACTTTAAAGGCCCTTACTGGCCTCCAGGAAACTGATGCCAAACTTTTTCTTTGAGAGTTAGGGGTTTGGATTCCCTGTTCAGTTAGCATGGTCAGACTTATGAAAGGGGTTTTAATTAGAGTTTAGGCTTCAATAGAAACCTTGAAAAGACTAACCAAAGGTTTTATCTCCAGTAACATCAGGGAGTGATTATATCTAACATTTTAGATTTATAAGAAATGTGGGAGACCATAAGGGAAAGAGCTGAAGCTTGAGGGACCCGAAAGTCGGGCTGCTCAGCCTACTGAGCCACCTTTTAATCGGCTGATGTCAGCCTCTCAGGCATCTGAGTCAGTGGGACTTCCCCTGTCACTGTGTGCTTTGCACGTAGTGAGCATGCTGCTCATGTTGAACCAGTGCTTACAAATGCGCCATGATTTTCCCATGCACATCACTTCTTTGAGTTCACCCTCTTCCCTGTGCAGTGGGCACCACCAGCTCCCCCAGCCTCTGGAGTTCTGCTTCCCCCTCCCTCCTTCCAACCCGCCTGCCTTTTTCAGTGACTGCTTCTTGGCCCTTTTTCTCCATTCTTTACTCTCTTCCTTCTAAGTCCTGCCTTTTTTCTGCCAAAAACATGACTGGAATCTTGCCACCAGTTTGCAGTTAGTGACAGGCCTGCTTTTCTCTGCAGCCTTTCTGGGTATCGTGTGTTTCCATGACATTAGTTTCTCTTCCAGTGCCTGTTCGACTGTACAGAGCCTGTGGGCACTGTCATGGACCTGCCTCCCTTTCCAGCCTGCTCAGCTGCTGATGGCAGGGTCCATTTCTGTCTGTCTGTCACTGTGCCTGTAGTATCTGGAATGTTGTAAGCCCTCAGTACATTTGCTGGATGAATGGTTTAGGATGCTTTATTCTGCTCCCTACCACCACCTCCAGCTGCAGCAAGCCCTTTGCAGAGGCACCTCATCGTGGCTTCCCTTTTACATCTCAGCCTTTTCTATTTTTGTGTTTTTAAATTTTTTTATATTTTAATTTTTGTAGGTACATAGTAGGTGTGCATATGTATGGGGCACATGAGATATTTTCATACAGGCATACAACAAGTAATAATCACATCAAGGTGAATGGTTGTCCTTCACCTCAAGCACTACCTGTTTTAGATGTTCCTAAAGGTTGAGATAGCACTCTTTCACCCCGCCCTTAGCAATTCAGTGATCCATCAAGTTCCACTGACCTCTCTAGTTTCTGATAGAAGTTGATCACTGTTTCCTGCATCCAGAAGAATCCTTTTTCTAAAGCTATTCACAGCCTTCTCTCTCCTCCCTCCATGTTTTCATTCTCAGTTGTTTGTATTTGTCTCCCTAATAAATGTGAACTTTGAACAGGGCCCTTGTGTTACTAATCTCTGTATATTTCCCTCCCTCGCCGCCTGCCTTGTAGTCCAGGCCACTCTACTGCATGTACTGCAGTGAGCAACCTTGGAGAAATGCTGTGTTAGGATTCATGGTTTTATGAGCCTCTGCCTGCATTACCTGAGTGTTGAGTTTCCATCTTCCTAATGTATTGATTGGGTTGTTGAAGCCAAGCATGCAGGCCTTCCTGCACTTGATCTGCCTGGCAGATGGGGCTCTGAGCTCTCTGCCATGCCGTGCAAGGCACTTGCGTCCATTGTGAGTGTTCCTCGATAAGAAGAGGAACTGTGCTGGCTGGGAATCTGCCTTCTAGTGAGATGATCAAACATGGCATTGAGTAAATGTTTGACACTAACTATAACATACTGAAATGGTTCTGTTCACGTTACATCACATTCTAGAATGTTTTATGTTCTGATAAGATTGAAAATTGAGATGTGGACAGCACATCTGTGTCTTAGAAATAATCAGTCTTGCATAAGCAGAATGGCACAACACGTTCTAGTTTCAAATGTGATTTCACAGCCTTCAAAGGGCAGGCTTCACGTGGAGCGTTCTTCCCCAGGCACACCCGTTTCAATCCGGGGAGCCTTGACAGCCCCAGAACATCAGGGAACAGGGGATGCCTGGAACGAAAATGAACAGTCAGCCCCTACATATATGATAATAAATTCATTTCCCCTTGATAATTCTTTTCAAAGTGAGGAAACAAAAAATAAATCGTAGCCAAAGGAATTAGATGGTCGTGACTTTATACATAAACTTGCTGTTAGGTGTAATCGTCATCGGTGTTCTTTTCCAGGAACTTTCTGTTGTTGGGGCAGGATTGTCCTGCCACCACCCCTCACCCCTCACAGTGGGGGGCTGTGATTCCAAAGCATACGAAGATTCAGGAGGCCTCAGGAGGCTGTGTAGCTCCAGCCTCCTGCCCACTCACTTGCATGTAACTGACCCCTCTCAGGGTCTGTATTTTTTCTTCTACAAAAAGACTTCTAGGGGTCCTTCCAAGGTAAAATATATTCAGTTCTCTGCAGTAGAACACCGTTCTTTGGGTATTAGTTTCTTTTCTTGAGATAGATGCCTTGAAAAAAAAGTTTGCCCCTTAATGCTAGCCTGGAAGAAATCTTTATGCGTTAAAGGTGAAATATAAGGCATGTGTCCTTCCCTTAACTTCAAAATGTGTAACTTTTTTTTATCAAATATAAGGTGACATTGATGCTTCATGTCTGTTAAAAGACACAATTGATTCTAAAACTTAACCTGATTTCAGAGATGTAAAGTGTAAAAATACGTCTGTGTTAGCATGAATGAAATATGTGGATTGCGGTTAACTGGGAAGGAAGTATTGAAGACTTCCCAAGAGATATTTAAAAGTTCACAATTCTAACTTTTTCTTTTGGTATTTTTGGAAGGCTTTACCACCGATGGAGTTAATCCAGTGTGAATTTATTTAGAGGACATTTGCATGTGTTCATGTCAGGGCATTTTTCAGACATAATTGAAGGTTACCAGTAGAGGAGACCAAGAGAGAGAGAATTCAGAAGAGTGCTCTGAAGTGCGCTTTTATATATAGGGTTCTTTGTTGTTGTTGTTGTTGTTGAATCTTTTTTTGGCATCTTTTTTTGTTTGTTTTTAAATTTATACTTTCTAATTTCTGCTATCCAGTATGTACAGGATTCTTTGCGTAGTTCATGTTTTTGGAATTAATCAAATCACGTTAACTAGAGAAGCTGATTTAACCATGTTTTAAGTCCCTAAGTTAGTTGTCATGATCTTTTAAAATTTAAGTTGTCCAAAATACATATTCCTTTATCTCAAGCATAAGGCAGCTATAAGAAAGTCAGATTCCATTGAGGGGTATTTTTAAACTGGCAAAATATTTGCTTTTTATTACAAATTTATTTTAATTTCTACCTTCTGAAAGCCTTCCTTAGCTAGAAAGATAAGTACAGGTTTCTGCTTTTCATATTCCCAAATTAAATAATAATTTTATAGTTGTTTCATTTTCAGCAAATTGTTCAGCGTAAGTAAAGGACGTAATAGATTTGTTGATTAGGAAGAGAATTTAAGGTTCTCATTTTCAAAGAGAAAGTGCGTAATTACTGGTACTTAGAGTTTGTAGAACTGTGTTCTTAACTAATAGTTTTCTTTCTAAACAGGACAAGAATATCAGAGAATTGAGTTTGGTGTCGATGAAGTCATTGAACCTAGTGACACTTTGCCGAGAAACCCCAGCTACAGTATTTCAAGCACACTGAACCCTCAGGCCCCTGAATTTATTCTCGGTTGTACAACTTCCAAAACAACCCCTGATGGTATCACTAAAGAAGCAAGCTATGGCTCCATCGACTGCCAATACGCAGGTTCTGCCCTCGCTTTGGATGGAAGTTCTAATGTGGAGGCGGAAGTTTTGGAAAATGATGGTGTCTCAGGTGGTCTTGGACAAAGGGAGCGTAAAAAGAAGAAAAAGCGGCCACCTGGATATTACAGCTATTTGAAAGATGGTGGCGATGATAGTATTTCCACAGAAGCCCTGGTCAATGGCCATGCTAATTCAGCAGTCCCGAACAGTGTCAGTGCAGAGGATGCAGAATTTATGGGTGACATGCCCCCGTCAGTTACGCCCAGGACTTGTAACAGCCCCCAGAACTCCACGGACTCTGTCAGTGACACTGTGCCTGACAGTCCTTTCCCCGGAGCAGTCGGCAGTGACACCAGGACTGCAGGGCAGCCGGAGGGGGGCCCTGGGGCTGATTTTGGTCAGTCCTGCTTCCCTGCAGAGGCTAGCAGAGACACCCTCTCAAGGACAGCTGGGGCTCAGCCCTGCGTTGGTACCGATACTACTGAAAACCTTGGAGTTGCTAATGGACAAATACTTGAATCCTCGGGTGAGGGCACAGCTACCAACGGGGTGGAGTTGCATACCACGGAAAGCATAGACTTGGACCCGACCAAACCCGAGAGTGCATCACCTCCTGCTGACAGCACAGGCTCTGCATCAGGCACCCTTCCTGTCAGCCAGCCCAAGTCCTGGGCCAGTCTCTTTCACGATTCTAAGCCCTCTTCTTCCTCGTCGGTGGCTTATGTGGAAACTAAGTATTCCCCTCCCGCCATATCTCCCCTGGTTTCTGAAAAGCAGGTTGAAGTCAAAGAAGGGCTTGTTCCAGTTTCAGAGGATCCTGTAGCCATAAAGATTGCAGGTATAGTTGAAAAGATACAAATCTAGAGTGAAAATAGGAGCAGACCTCCTCAACTGGGCTTATAGACTGTGATAGAGTGTTACCCATAACAGTGGCAGATTACCTGTGTGTTAATAGCACTGTCTGAAGAATGCCTATGTCTTAAATGTTCTCTAAAAATAAGACGATATAGAAACAAATGGGAGGAGAGGGTTGTTATAACTTTATGTTAAGTGAAAGATCCTTGTCTGTTAGCAGTTCTTTTCTGTTGACAAGTTACATTTCCATTTCTTGCCTTTTGTTCAAGTAATTCTGCTCCATGGTGTGAATGTATAATGGACTTTTTCTGTGATATACCTTTGGTATGATAATCCTGATTTGTAGTCACTGTGTGCTCCTTTTTTATATTTCCTAAGATCTAAGAAAGCATTTTGTGAAATAACATGTTTTTTTTAATGCCTGTTTTGCATTGAGTAAATAGATTTTATTCAGAATTTTGATACACCAAGGTCAGCTCTTGAAAGGAAGAGAAAAATGTTGAGTTCAGCCCAAAGTTAATATTTTATTTTAGAGTGCTAAGGCTCCAAAGTAGAAACAATTCACAATAAAAATAGAAAGCTGCATAATTCACAGATTGTTTTTAAAAAGTTACAGTAGAATGTCAGAAATACAGCAGGGTATGAAAGAGGTATGTGTGCTCACATAACCGCATGTTGCTTAATGATGGATATGTGTTTTGAGATGTGCATGTTAACATCAGAGGGTACTACCCAACACAGATGGGAGAGCCTTAGGCTAGTGGTGCAGCCGGTGGTTCCCGGGCTGCAAACCTGTCCAGCGTGTTACTACTGAATACTGTAGGCAGTTGTAACACAGTGCTAAGTATTTGGGTGCCTGAACACATTTAGACATAGAAAAAATATAGTACAGATATGGTATAAAAGATGAAAAGTGCTTCAGCTGTATAGAGCACTCACCATGAATGGAGCTCGCAAGACTGGAGTGGCTCTGGATGAGTCAGTGCTGAGTGAATGTGAAGGCCCAGGACAGTACTGAGCAAAGCCGAGTTTTATAAACACTCAACACTTAGGCTATACTACGTTGATTTACAAATTTTTCCTCAATAAGAAATTAACCTTAACTTACTGTAACTTTTTTACTTTTTATTTTACTTTTAAATTAAAAATTCTAAACTTTTTGACTCTTTCATAAGAACACTTAGCTTAAAACACACACTACAGCTATACAAAAATATTTTCTTCCTTTTTATTCTTATTTTGCTATAAGGTTTTTTATATTAAAAATTGTTTTTAACTTTTTAAACTTAAAAACTAAGACACAAACATTCACCTGGGCCTGCACAGGGTCAGGAGCATCAAGACGTCACTAGGCAGCAGGACGTTTCAGCTCCATTAGAATCTTGTGGGACCATCATACATGCGGTTCATTGTTGACCGAAATGTTGTTACACCGCTCGTGACTGTACATACCTAAGAAGCAGAAGCTGTGTCGTAAGGTTGGATTCTACCAAGCCTGGTAGCCAGATCTTCAGAATCTCACCCTAGTAGCCAAGTTAAAATAAGCTATTTCGTTTAGGCTTTCTTTTTTTTTTTTTGAGACAGAGTCTCGCTGTGTCGCCCAGGCTGGAGTGCAGTGGCGCAATCTCGGCTCACTGCAAGCTCCGCCTCCTGGGTTCACGCCATTCTCTTGCCTCAGCCTCTTCGAGTAGCTGGGACTACAGGCGCCCGCCACCACGCCCGGTTAATTTTTTGTATTTTTAGTAGAGACAGGGTTTCACCGTGGTCTCAATCTCCTGACCTCGTGATCCGCCCGCCTCGGCCTCCCAAAGTGCTGGGATTACAAGCGTGAGCCACTGCGCCCGGCTGGTTTAGGCTTTCTGTAATACTTTCTGATGTGACCTTTTGGAGCACCTGACAACCTCCATTACCAGGATGTAGCAGCAAGCTGCCAAATGCACACCCTTCTATGGATGGTCAGAATTGTGTAAAAAATAAAACAGGTTCTTTGGGTGGCAGTAGGATGATAGCAAGTAATGTATATATATATTTTTAAGAGTATTTTATTCCTTATACAAAATACATTATCTCAGGTACTCTTGTTGTTCTGAAGTTTTCTTAAATGAGGAAATGATAGGCCAGACATCGTTATTTTGGGCTTCATATATATTTTTTTAAAGCCAGGTGTTTTTTTTGGGTTTTTTTTTTTTTTTTTTTTTTTTTTTTTTTTTTTTTTTTTGAGATGCGGTCTCACTCTGTTGCTCAGGCTGTAGTGCAAGAGGCATGATCTTCGCTCACTACGGCCTCTGCCTCCTGGGTTCAAGTGATTCTCCTGCCTTGGCCTCTCAAGTAGCTGGGATTACAGGCACATGCCACAACGTCCGGCTATCTTTTTTTGTATTTTTAATAGAAATATGGTTTCAACGTGCTGGCCAGGCTGGCCTCAAAGTCCTGACCTCAAGTGATCTGCTCGCTTCAGCCTCCCAAAGTGTTGGGATTCTAGGCGTGGGCCACCGCACTCAGGCCCGGTGATTACTTGAACACAGCTTTCAGAATGTATTTATTGCAAGGACTGGTACTGTAGGTGGATCACAAGGTCAGGAGATCGAGACCATCCTGGCTAACACATTGAAACCCCGTCTCTACTAAAAAAAATACAAAAAATTAGCAGGCCGTGGTGGCGGGCACTTGTAGTCCTAGCTACTCGGGAGGCTGAGGCAGGAGAATGGCGTGAACCTGGGAGGCGGAGCTTGCAGTGAGCTGAAATGGCGCCAGTGTACTTCAGTCTGGGCGATAGAGCGAGACTCCATCTCAAAATAAAACAAAACAAAAAGATTCTGTAAGCTTTTGTATAGATTACTAAGTTAAAAATTTTTTTTTAACCAATAATGAGAAATGCATGGTGTGGTGCTCTTAAAAATGTGCATTCCAAGTTTGAAGTCATGAGTTTTTTTTTTTTTTTTTTGAGAGGGGGTCTCACTCTGTCGCCCAGGCTGGAGTGCCGTGGCGCAATCTCGGCTCACTGCAGCCTTCTCCTCCTGGGTTCAGGCAATTCTGCCTCAGCCTCCCGAGTAGCTGGGACTACAGGTGCCCACCACCATGCCCAGCTAATTTTTATATTTTTAGTAGAGACGGGGTTTCACCATGTTGGCCAGGCTAGTCTCGAGCTCCTGACCTCTAGTGATCCTCCCGCCTCAGCCTTTCAAAGTGCTGAGATTACAGGCATGAGCCACCACGCCCAGCTGAAAATATTATAGTTTTGTTTCTAAAATTGCTCCACAAGGGAAAACCTCCCATCCTAGGGAGATTTTCTCAATCTTTATTTAAAGTAAGAAAGAAAATGTTTTAAAACATTCTACTTAGTCATATGACTTTAAATTTAGTTTGATATATAGTTTGTTATGTTCTGTATATGTTAAAGTCTAATTGAAGTAGCTTTGTCAAACACTGAAAGTAAGGGCCTCTTAATGACTTGTAGTAGAGGAAAGCCTTGCTACACACAGTCCACGTAATTATTTTTGTATGAACGTAGTGTAAACCCCTCCCCAACAGATTTTTTTTTAATCCTATTTTGGTTAGGTCAGTTATGAAGATGTTTTAATTTTCTAAGCAAAAGTGTAGTTTCTTTAAAAATATGTAATTTTTTTCAGTCTGTTGAGCCTTCGATAAACAGAACGCAGTTGCTGACAGTTTCAGGAGTCTTGTGAGATAGTAGAGCAATAGCGTCACATTAAATAATCCTTGGCATCATATAGGGATTAGGGAGAATGGCATTGTTTGAAATTTTTTTTTGTTGTTTTATTCTCCTACTTAGGGATTTACTTTATAAAAGTGGTAAAATATACCGAATTTGTTACAAGTCAGATCCACTACCACAAATTCCCTTTAGTGGGCACACCTTTAAGTGTAGGCCCACTTATTTTAAGCAGCATTTAACTGAGTGAAAGTCTCGTTCCATTAAAAGACCTCTTGATGTGGGTTATAATAGAGTTTGACTTGCATTAGTATCTAACTGTGTCTACTGAGACAGTGGTATTTGTGTTACTAACTATTGGGAAAGAGGGAGTAGGGAATGATTTAGACATTAAATGTATTCCTTTCTGCCAGGCATGATAGTGTGGAGATTGAGGCTTGAGGATCGATCGCTTGAGCCCGGGAGTTCGAGGCCAGCCTGGGCAACATACCGAGACCTCATCTTTTTAGAAAAAAAAAAAAAAAAAAAAAGTTATACACACACAAAATGCTTAGAATAATTTGTGTATTTTTTGTCTCAAATTTATTTATTTGAAACAAATTTATTTGTTTCAAATACCCACATTTCTGGACTATTTGCCCTATTGTTAAGTCTGCTTAATAAATGCCAACTAGTTTTTATGCCATCAGAAGTGAAATTAAGAAGGCAGATCGACTAAAAGAAAAAGAATCACGTATAAGGGATTTTGAAGTGAAATACATTAAACTCTTGATTAATATTAAACTATCCACTTTAACGGGTTCTACTTGGACCTTCTTGGTGGCAAGGCCATCTCCTTGGTGTAGGTTATGTGTCAACATTTTGTTCCGTTGGCTGTTTTTCAAGTGTAAACTGTTATTTGAGAGGAGAAGGACACGGCAGGGGAGAGCGTGTGAACTGAACACTCAGTGACTTACTTTGGCCCCAAGGGAAGGATGAATCTAAACACAAAAGGCCTGTGCTGCCGAGGGTTGGAGAGGGATCTGTGTTTAGTGACTGGTCTGAGAGGAGATGGTTGCCATTGTTCAGTAGGAGTCAACAAAAGGAAACTTTAAAGTCTTAATACAGCCCGGCACAGTGGCTCTCGCCTGTAATCCCAGCACTTTGGGAGGCTGAGGTGGGCGGATCACTTGAGCCGAGGAGTTCAAGACCAGCCTGGCCAACATAGCGAAATTCCATCTTTACTAAAAATAAAAAAATTAGATGGGCGTGGTAGCTTATGGCTGTAATCCTAGCTACTGAGGAGGCTGAGTCAGGAGAATAGCTTGAACCCGGGAGGTGGAGGTTGCAGTGAGCCGAGATCATGCCACTACACTCCAGCCTGGGCAACAGAGTGAGACTGTCTCAAAAAAAAAAAACAAAAAACCCAAAACTTAATAGCTTGTGTTTGAAAGTAGTTGCAAAACATGACACCCTTGTTAAGAGTGAATATGGCAGACACGTGGGGAGTGCCTTTGCTGCTGCTTCCCTCATTAGCACAGATACTTTGGAGTTGACGAACATGTGATGTTTGAAATTGAACATTGTACTTTTCCTGGGTGTTTACTAAAGAACATTTCTCATATACTAGACGAAATTGTATCAGATGCTTTCACATCAGCAATAGAGCCATTTTGTATTTGATGTTTTGCTTTCAAAATTATACAACAGTATATTTTGTTTTAACAGAATATAAATAATGCTGGGTAAGGACAGCGGCCAACTGCCCGATAAAATAAGTTAAAATTCCAGTGAGAGAGAACTAGGAAAACTGAGCTCTTGAACAGCTCTGAAAACACTGTGTTGAAATACCTAGCAATGTCATTTATTATGAATTGTTAGTCAAAACCTGTTTATATGATTTTGCACATAAAAGGCATTGGATCAAGAAACAAAGTTATTACAGTTTGGGTCTTCTCTAATGAATTACCCTGCCCGTGTTTATTTAAGTGTAAATGAAAATACAGTTATGTGCTGCTTTAATGATGTTTCAGTCAACAACAGACCGCATGTACAACGGTGGTCCCATAAGATTATAATGGAACTGAACAATTTCTAGTGACGAGTGAGCTGTGTTACAGTTGCCTACGGTATTCAGTATACAACATGCTGTACGGGTTTGTAGCTTAGGAGCAGTAGGCTCTAGCATATGGCCTAGGTGTGTAGCTGGCTATACCATCTAGGCATGTGATCCCACAATGACAAAATTGCCTAATGCCACATTTCTCAGAACATACCCCATCATTAAGCATGGCTGTGTATCCTAAAACTGATCGTTATTTTGGCAGTTTATAAATCTTGCATATATTTTCCCCCCCTCCTTGGGGGAAATGGTTTCTCAGATATTTTGCACTTCGTCTTCAAACTGAGGTACACAGGCAGTGGTTATGTGGCGTGATCTAAGTTAAAAAGGCATGGCACCCGTTTACAGGGATCCACCCTTGTGGATTGAGAGTTTAGTCCACATCTGATTCGATGTTTGTATCCTCACATTTATTATTTACATCTTTCCACTTCAGATACATAAGTTGATCTATAGTCAATGGGTAGTGGTACATTTTGGTCACTTTGCTGTCCTCCACCTGGTGAGATAACCAAGATAGTGTGTGTTCTTCCAAATTGATGGTAATGAGGAAAAGAAAAGCACTTGGAGAATGTTCTGGACAGCTAGAAAGATGACAGAAAAGCAAACACCACCAGAATGTCGATTATAGGCCAGTTATTGAGCCCTAAGAATCAGAGTTCTGACCTTGCATTTTCAGGGATCTTCAATGGTAATATGACCCTTAAGTCCTAATTTTAGGAAAATAGAATTTGATATATAAAATATGTGTAAGAATAATTATAGCTGATAATGCCATAAAAGTTCACGATGCTGGTATTGCCTTTGAGTTGATAAACAGTTTCAGTGGGCTGATTTGTGGCAGCCCTTGTGAGCTACCATCTAGCATGTATGTCTTAAAATTTAAAAAAAGGCTATTAAGCAACTCCATTTTTCTATATGTCAGCAGATTTCGTAAGAGTGGAATTTCAGTTCAGCCTTTTAATGTGAGTTATTACAAAAGTGAACTACGGGTTTCCATTTTGTGTCTTTTATGAGTCGTTCTGGCATTTTGTGCCTTTTCACACACATTGTTCTAGGCAGCCCCACCAACTCCAGTGACAAAGATGGACTGGGGGAGGCCATCTTCCTGAAGTTGCTGTCTGAACAGTTTAGTAAATTATACCAACCATGATGAATTGAAAAGAAGGCTTCTGGGGAAAGTTTGTTGTTACAGCCAACTTCTATTATATGCCCTAAAAGAAGATCAAATAGATACACCAATGGCAATGACTTTGGAATGCATGTCAGACTTTAAGTTTCAACCTAGAAATTCCCTGCCCTCTGTCCTTGGTGGCCCGCCTTCCTCATTTTGATTCTTTTAGCCTCCATAATTAGAGTGCGTATTGGACTTTAGGCTAGGAATAAAATCGTAAATGAAAATGTTGATGCTGAAAGAGGAATTAAGTAGAGCGAAGAGTGATATTAGAAATTTGGCAGTGGTATTAGTTCTGGTTTGTCCATAAGAGCTGACTTTTGAATGATAATAGGATTCATTCACTTGAACATAATTCGGTCTGGTCTTAGGAAGAATTAGAACTGCTTTTGCACCCCTGTTTTTTCACTGCGAGGGAGAAGAGGAGCTCACGAACTTCATAAAGCATTAATGTCTCCTCCAGTTGATGGTTATCGAAATGAGTCAAGATGGAAGGCTTAATGTACATGTGATATGTTACAAGACTGGACCTTAAGTGTTTCTTGAGTGTTTGGATCTTATGAGAAAATCTTTGACAATAAGTAGTCTGAAAATCATTCCTCTTAAAATGGAGTTTTATTTTTTAAAAATATATACTTTTTTTCTTAACAGACAGGGTCTTGCTCTTTCACTCTGGCTGGAGTGCTGTGGCATGATCATAGCTTACTGCAGCCTTGATCTCTTGGGCGCAGGCGGTCTTCCTGCCCCAGCTTCCTGAGTAGCTGGGACTACAGGCAGGCACCACCATGTACAGCTAATTTTTTTATTTTTTATTTTTATAGCAACAGAGTCTCACTGTGTTGCCCAGGCTGGTCTTGGAACTGCTGGACTCAAGTGATCTTCCTGCCACAGCCTCCCAAAGTGTTGCCTGAAATAGAACTTTATTAATACATCTTTAATATGTCAAGATGTTTAAAACTTGTCAAGATTTTAAGGAAGTTGGGCTAACATTTCCTCTTGGGATGCTGAAAGTTGTTGGTTTTCTGAAACTCACGTAAATTCATTTGCTTTCCCTTCTCCTTCCACCTCTATTAACTCTTTATTTTCTAGGGGGGATTCTGATGTCTGTATTGAGCTGGCCATCATACCGGGAGTGGTCTGCTTATGTATTTACATGCGTGCTCATCTTTGCTATAGCTGAGTGTGGTGCAGCTCCTTATCTGTTCCAGGTGAGGAGTGATCCGCCGCAAAATGAATGAAGTGGCAGAGCCACGGTGCGAACCCCCGTCTTCCTGGTTTGTGTGCCTGGGCCCTTACCTTTTACTGTGCGTCTTCTCAGGAGCTGTCATTTAGACTTTCTGGTCCAGGAGCTAAATGACCTTTAAAGTCTGTTGAGTAATTTCTAACAAATATGAATGGAGTCATTTGTTGTAACCAACAACTTTAATCTCCAGATGTTTAATTCATCCTGTATTACTGTCTAATGAGAACTTACTGTATGCCATGCATTGTCTTGTTGGAGTAATGATTGGCCTTGCCTTCAGGGTAGTCTGAGGCATAAGATCAGAAAGGAACAGATGGCAGCTGTTTGTAGAGAGAAGTGATCATTGGCAGAGGGGTGTTGAGGGGAGAAAGCAAGGAGGGGAGGCCTCATGCAGCTAGTAGGGATGGCAGTAACAGGCTGAGGACACAGAAGTCCACCAAGTCCTGTTACCTTAGATGGGGTGGACTTTATTGAGCAGTTGGAAGTGTGAGAGTCTTGTCTTTAAGGAGCCTCCTGTCCAGAGAAAGAGGCACCCACCACTAATATCAGGTAGGCAGTGATGAGGTCGGCTACCGTGGAGACAGTGTGGAGAATCTTGAGTGCCTTCTGTCGGTCTTACTCTGAGATTAGGATTTAGGATCATTATAAGAGACTGGTAAGAGAATGATACGGTATTTTAGTTTATGAAAGACTTGCCACTAGATAACATTTTTCTAGAGTAACAGAATAATTATTAAGAAGAGTCTAGGTTGTTCAGTGTCTCTTCTGTATTTTCCAAGTCTGTAAAGGTTCATTCTGCGTTTAACAGCATCATACCAGAATGGCCTTTCAAAGACTGTCAAAGGCTTGAAGGAAAGCTGGTGGAGTACATTCCCTAGTACATGTCCCAAGGGCCCATTTGTTCTGCTGTTTCAGAGGTTGTGCTCATTTGCAGTTGTAGGTGTGTGTCTGTGAAATGTTGTTCCTTGCAGTTACTGAACAAACCACTGGGTGATGCTAAAAGACTTGATTTTAATACTGTGGAAGAAAAACAGTGAAACTGCTTTTTAACTTGCCTGCGCCTCAAAATAAGCAAGCTGGAAGCTGGTATCGATTTAAGGGAATGGCTGATGTAGAAACTAAAGGTTTCTGTCTGACCAGTTCATGCTGTTTCACAGATAAATGCTGGGTAAAGAGTCAGTTTATAGTTGATTTATGTATCCTCTGATTGCATAGAGATTGAATGGTCAAGCCTCCAGACCGTGCAGATTATTCTGGGCATGTAACTCAGTTAAGTACATGAAAGGAGGCCAGGCACAGTGGCTCACACCTGTAATCCTAGCACTTTGGGAGTCCAAGGCGGGGGGATTGCTTGAGGCCAGGAGTTCGAGACCAGCCTGGCCAATGTGGCAAAACCCTGTCTCTAGACTTTGTCTCAAAAAAAAAAAAAAAAAAAAAAGGGAGCTGTGTTTTCAGACAGAGCTTAGTGCAGCCAGTTCTTGATTGCTGTGCACCTGCTTTCCTTTTAAGAGTGGAGTTAGCCTCATCATAAAGCATGTTTTTGAGTCTGTTCGAACGAGTCAGCAAGGAAGGGAAGTTTCAGGCACATCGTGTTGTATGCCTGGCCCTGGTGGCTTCTTTCATTTCCTTCCAGTATCAGTGCTTAACAGGAATGAACTTCTTCAAGCCCTGTCTCACCCACCTCTGGCATCTTCACCCTAACTCTGCCCTAGAAGACCTTTCCTTCCATATCGTCAAGAAAACCGAAGTTGCTGTTTCACTCCTTCTCCCACCTAGAAACTTTGCTGCATCTTCCTGGATCCCTAGCTCCTTGCACCCCATGATCCTGTCTCCTTCCTCAGCCCAGCTTCTGGCTGAGCAGCCTGCACTTGCTGTCTTCACTCCTACATGCTGCCCCTGCACGCTTCTCACTTCTTTACCCTTCCAGCCCTGCAGTCTGGATACCTGTGCATATGTTTGTGTGATTAGCAGTGTGTTGAATCCAGGAGGTCGAGGCTGCAGTGAGCCGTGATCGCGCCACTGCACTCCAACCTGGGTAACAGAGCAAGATCCTGTCTCTAAAATAATAATTATGGTTGAGTGTGGTGGTGCACATCTGTAGTCCCAGACACTTGGGAGGCTGAGGCACAAGAATTGCTTGAGACCCAGAGGTGGAGGTTGGAAGTGAGCTAGAATGGTGCCCCTGCACTCCAGCCTGGGCGACAGAGTGAGACTGTCTCAAAAAAAAAAAAAAAAAAAAAAAAATTAGCCACTTGCTGGTCTTTTAATATAAATATAATGTTTACTGGTGTCATCTGGGTATCTTTTACTAACATCTCTAAAACTGAGCTTATCACCACACGAAACAAAACATAACCTGCTCATCCTGTTGTATTCCTCCTCTAGCTGGACAGCACCGCTGCCCCAGTCAGTGAGAACCTTCTAGTATCTCTATTCTTCCTCAGCTTGCATTTGGTGTCTTCAGCCCCTGACCTTCCCAGAGTTTGTGCAGCCCTTGGATTGGGCTTCCCCTAATCCTTCCTCCACCCCCTATCTGCCATCCCCCAACACCGCTTCAGCTTAGCCTGTATAGTGTGTGTTTGGAGCCAGGGACATCACAGTTCGTCCCTTCACTGGTCTGCGAACTTGCCTAGGGCAGGACCACCTCGCATTCATCTCTGTGCCTGCCTTACCCAGTGCCCAGGCAGGGCTCAGCAGGGGTTAACTTGCCTTCAACGAAAGGCAGCATGTCATTTAACAAAGGTTTCAGCCACACGCCATGGCTCACGCCTGTAATCCAAGCACTTTCGGAGGCCAAGGCAGGTGGATCGCTTGAGCTCAGGAGTTCAAGACCAGTCTGGCCAACATGGTGAAATCCTGTCTGTCCTAAAAATACAAAAATTGGCCGGTCATGGTGGTGCATGTCTGTAATCCCAGCTACATGGGAGGCTGAGGCAGGAGAATCACTTGAACCCAGGGCACAGAGGTTGCAGTGAGCCGAGATCGCACCACTGCACTCCAGCCTGGGTGACAGAGCAAGACTTGTCTCAAAAAAACAAAGATTTCTATGTTAGAAAGATAGCGGGTTTTGAGTCTTAAGGTGAGGTTAAAAAAAAAAAAAAAACGTCATTTGGTATAAAAATACTATGGCAAAGACTTGTTGGAACCATGCTGGAGTTTTTATTTGAGACTGTGCCTTTACGTCATTGATGGTTATTTGAAAATGCACATTTTTAACACTGCAATTATATTAGTTGCTGTTCTTTGGCACACACTAGAAATGATAGACTGTTGTGATGATTTGGTTTAAAGACAAATGTAAAAGTCCGCTGTAAATAGACTTTAAGCCTGTGGGGAAACGTAAGTATCTGAAGCCTTGGAATAAAAGGAATTTTTAAGGGAAGCCCCTTATATATTGAGGAAAGGGCTCAACCGCTTGAGTCAGGTAGACCCAGGTTCGTAGGTCATTTCAGCTGTTACATGACCTCACTTTTCTCATCTGTAAAATGGGGTTGGTAACATCTCTGACAGTAGGGTTATGATAATTATGAATAATATACACAAAGCTTCTAGCACAGTGTCCCCTACATGACAGGCACTGTCTGCTGGGTGTCATCACATGCAGGCTTGGGGTTCAGTTTGTAATTGGTCCATTATTTATTTCAAGGCCCAGTTCTGTATTCCATATTAAGAGAGAGAGGAGCTTTGCAAACTTTGTCTGATTTAACAGATTCCACAGAATCTGTAATGTTTTACTTTCTACAGAAGAAGAGTTGTGCGGAAATTATTCCCTACACTTCTTCAGTTAGAAGGAAGAGGACATTTACTCATAGGAAGGAGGGAATGAGAGGGTGTGTGTATGTGTTTTGAATTTTGTAAATTAATTTCTTCATTTGATTAGTGCCGAAGTCTGGGATCTGCCCGTACATAGTTTAGAAAAGAAAATCTTATTTTTGGGCCATGCCTTAGATGGATGCTAGTATCAGATTGATGCCGTTTTGGTTTTTCTTTCCTGTATACGATTTGTTTATTAATTATACTTTATTTTTAAATGAATTTTTGATTTTTTGTTGGTGCATAGTAGGCGTATCTATTTGTGGGTTATATGATTAGTATACAATTTAAAAGTAAAAGAGACGGTGTGGATTGGCTACAGATTATGGAGTCGAGGCCCTGGCTCTGCTACCTGGCTCCTCTGTGATCACGGGTAAGTTAGTCTTTGGGAGCCTCGGTTGCCTTATTGGTGAAAGGGTCAAAGTGGTGGTACTCCTAGGTTACTAAGGATTAAGTCCAGCCAATTAACATTTGTAAATTGTAAAGGACGTGCTAAGTGTAGAAGGGTTTATAAATTGTAGCCACTGCCATTAGAAGATTCATAGTGGTACAGGGAGAGACCTTGTCTTGTTTTAAAGCATTTCTGATAGGTTAATTCTATAAAGATGCCATTCACAGCTGTTTTAATACAGAAAAAGAGTGATGTCCACTCAGGGTGAACCTGAGGCTAAGCAGCGTGTTTGTAAATGGAATAGGGAATTACAGTGTATAAAACAGTTGCCAAATTGGATTTCTAGTGGACAGTTTAATTCGTAGGAGACCGCTGTCTCTGAAAGGAGTATCTTTACTCACTGAACAGCTATTGAACACACACAGTGATGAGTAGGGTCAGCATTAGATGCTGGGGATGCAGAGAGGAATGAGACGCGGGTTCTGCACAGATATCTTTCGATCTAGTGTCTGAGACACCTTGTTGCTAATGAGACACACCTGGCTAACGCTGTTTAAGGAATAAAGGCTGTATCTCTCAAATCTGTTCTCTAATAATGATACTGTGTTAACATTTTTTTGTTTCTCATTAAAGTAGGTAGTTCTCGTGTTCCCTAATTCTATGCCCCCCAGGAAGATTAAATGTTGCTATTTGAGGGAAAAGATTAATTTCAAAAAAGTTCTAATTAAATAATGTACTTGATGTTGAACTGAATGAAGCCTTAACAGTATGCATTTTCTTTGGCTATGTGTTTTACTGAAGGGATTTTAAATGCTGTCCCAGAGTAGAGCATATGAAATGATTTGAATGTTCTTCACTAGATGTCATTAATTTCTGAAATATGCTTCTTCACTCTTTTCAGAGTTACTGGAGAATGTAACCCTAATCCATAAACCAGTGTCGTTGCAACCCCGTGGGCTGATCAATAAAGGGAACTGGTGCTACATTAATGCTGTATCCTTCCTGGACGCCGTCCGCAAGGCCAGCGTGTTGCAGCTCTCCCTCCTTTGGGTGCATGTGACAGCTTCCGTGGGCCATCTAGCCCTCCATTTGAATCCCCAAGCCTGGTTTATTACTTAGTCCGCCGACCTTGCTTATAAACAGGGTTATTCCTGACCCCAGTCCATCTCCCTCTAAAAGAGAGGATATGTTGGCATGTGAATGAGGCCTGCAGACAAGCTGACTCTCATTAGACTGGTCACAAATAATAGGGCAGAGCAACTACTTACTACTGGAAATTTGGTTTTAACTGATTGAACTGTCTTGGTTAGGTCAAGTTCTTGAATACAAACGACTGACTGCTTCGTAGATCCTTATATGGACATCACAGGACACTTAACCCTAGTAATTATTTGGTTTATTCCTTTTTGTGGTGACATATCTAAGTAGTTCAATGTCCTTAGCTTACTTGGGTTTTTACAAATGTTCTTGTGCTTCATGTGCCTTTAGGAAATGTGGTGTGTCTGTTTCATTTCCTTTACGCTTCCTTACTGCCACTGTTTAGACACTGCAGGCATTGGTTGCTTGCCCGCCGATGTACCACCTGATGAAGTTCATTCCTCTGTATTCCAAAGTGCAAAGGCCTTGTACGTCAACACCCATGATAGACAGCTTGTAAGTAAGGTGGTGAAAGATGTGTTAAGTGATGGGGGTTTTTTCCCCTCTGATAATTAGAATTGAAATAGTTTAGTAAAGCTCTTAATTTCCTGCAAATGAGTCCTGTAATTCTGTCTTTTTAAAAAAATAGACTGTTCGTGATTTTATATGGAAGTTAACCAGAAATGAAATTGGAGCATTGTTTATCTGTGTTTTTTAGATTCAGTAGAAAATATTTTAGCATTTACCAGCATATATCACTTAAAATAGACCAAAAATGCATATAGAAAAGACGAGTTCACTAGCTATTACAGCATTGGTTACCTAAAATCTACTATACTCGTATAGCTGATATTCTACTTAGCCATCAAAGCTCTTTAGTAAAAGTATATATTGTTTAAAACTGCACTATCTAACATTTTTTCCCCATGTTTAGTGTTCGGCTAATGAATGAGTTTACTAATATGCCAGTACCTCCAAAACCCCGACAAGGTTAGTAAAAATGAGTTTTGTTGTTGCTATTACATACTGGGAGTTATG
Source organism: Symphalangus syndactylus (assembly GCF_028878055.3). NCBI lineage: Eukaryota > Metazoa > Chordata > Mammalia > Primates > Hylobatidae > Symphalangus > Symphalangus syndactylus. The sequence goes on from NC_072433.2 coordinate 130,181,988, forward strand.
GAGACAGATGACTTAAATTTGGCAAATTCATTCTTATTGGGAAGATAATGTCTTTACACTTATGCCATTCTCAACATTCAGCCAGGTGGGAGGTGGGGGAGTTTTGATGATGTTGCTTTTTTCATCATTTATGACTTCATTGTAGTTAGGAAAACCTGTGTCCTGTTTCCGTTGCAGCTCTTGGAGATAAAATCGTGAGGGATATTCGCCCTGGAGCTGCCTTTGAGCCCACGTATATTTACAGACTCCTGACAGTTAACAAGTCAAGCCTGTCTGAAAAGGTTTGAGACTTCTCTGTTGTCGCTAGTACGCTAGTATCAAGTGTTGCCTTTTGTTCCAGTGTTTGTGTGGTAACTGTTGCTTATTTGATATTTGCCCTCTGTCTCCAGCGCTATAAGAAGATGTAGGTTTATAATAGAGTCCATTGCTTGGATGAATTGAAGAGTGTGTGGCAGCCCTCATCATCTGACCTTGCTCAGATAACTTTTATGGTGCACCAGGCACTGCTCTCAGTACTTTACATATATTAACTCAGTTGACTCTGAATAAAGTATGATTATGGTCTCCTTGTTACGGTTAAGAGAAGTGAAGCCACTGTCTGAGGTCATATAGCTAATGTACATGGCAGAACCCAGCTTTCAAGACAGCTCTCTTAACCACTGCACTATATGCCACTGGGGTAGAATGGCGTGCGTTGGGCCTGGACAGATGGCAGTATTCAGAAGAGCTTATGTCTTCATCATACTTACAGGCTTTAGTAGCTATTTGATGTACTTGATTCCTTTACCTAAATTTTTTTTTAATCACATATTTTGTTACTAAAGGCATGAGGCTAAGGGGCCAGGGAGCCCTTATAAAAGGCCCTGGGGCTGTTGAGAGTGAATTGGGCTGCCCTTAGCACAGTTAACTGGAGCATTTCTTTCCTCCCAGATTGAGTTTGTGATGAATCAGTACAAGCAGTTGAAATGATGCTTAGGGAAATGTATTCAGAGAGAAAAATAGTTGAGAAAATGTCATTTAAGTCAAGTTTACTTGAAGCTTCATTGCTTTGAAGAAGAGTGAATGTCGAAGGCGTCATAGCAGGATAACACCAGGGGTTGCTTAGAGTCTTAAGCTTTTTAAATGCTTATAATGCAGCTTTTGGTATTGGCTTGGAATTTGCATTTCCCAAGTAATGGGAACATGGTGTTAGGGATGCAGAAATGGAATGAAGTGCGCACTCTGCCCTCAGTGAGGGAATGAGATAAATGAATAGTCAACAAGAGAAGTACAAAGATACAGAGATGCCTTAGAATCCAGAGGGGGCCACCTAGCTTAGGTGGAGGCAAAGTGGGTGCTCAGGAACCCCTTTAGGATCATGCACAGAGATAATGCTACGAACAAAAGCATCTTTTAAAGGTTGCATTCATAGAGGATGTGTTGGGCTCCCCAAGACCACCCTGAGGTTGGGTGATTCACTGGTAGAACTCAGCAAATGCAGAAGCTGGTATACCCGTGGCTATGGGTTGATGACAGCAAAAGCATGCAAAGTAGCGTCAGGAAGGAAAAGGACACATGAGGCAGGGTCTAAAGGAAACCTCCAGACTCCTCTCCCAGTGGGGCCACAAGGCTGCGCCTAACTACTCCAGCACCAGACTGTGACCATACATGTGAAATGCCGCCGACCAGGGAAGCTCATTACAGACTCCGTGTCCAGAGTTTTTACTGAGGTCTGGTCCCATAGGTACCGTCTGCCTGGCTTGACCCAAAAGTCCAAACTCCCAAAACGAAAGCAAAGTGTTCGGCAGAAAGCACATTGCTTTCACAGACAGTTTAGGCAGAATCCCGTATCAGTTACTGGACTGATGGGAACCTTTCTGAAGTCCAAGTTCCCAGACACCAGCCAAGGGGCAACCTTGCAAGCAGGCCTTTCCAAGGAGAGCCACCCAGGCCTGCTGTGAAAAGTCTTCAGCACACTTTGGTTGTGCCAGTTTTTGCCCTTTCCTGCACACCTGCAGAGCATGCACTCACGTGAACAGCTCCTGTCCACATCTACTGTTTGGAGAGGGCAAGTAAACTTGAATGCAGTTTACCTAGATACCTCAAACAGAGCAATTTGCAGGGCCTTGGAATAGGCAGTTGTGCTGTGAAGAATGAAATATGAACTGATGGTAAGTAACAGAATCAAACTCTCCTGATGTGGGATTATTAAACTCTTGGGTGACTCGTCTGTGAATGATTTTGCTGATCTGTGTGTAAAACAGCTAACGCTTTAAATCAGTGGAGTTTTTCCACATGTAGTTTTGAGTTCTTTCCCATGTAGTTTTGAGTTCTTTCCCATGTAGTTGTCTATCATCAAAGACAGACAGAAGCAGACATAGGGCTGCTTAGCTCACTGCTCGAGTGGTAACCCTTGCAGTTGAACAGTGAACTGGCCCTAGATATCTAGTTCTTTGTCTTCTATTGGAAATACTTTACATCTTCCATTTCAGAGGAGCCATGGTTGGACTTTGCAAGTATTGTATGTCCTGCAGGCCTTTGATGGTCATCATTTCACATTAAAATGATTATATTTGACCTTTTCAGGGTCGACAAGAAGATGCTGAGGAATACTTAGGCTTCATTCTAAATGGACTTCATGAGGAAATGTTGAACCTAAAGAAGCTTCTGTCACCAAATAATGAAAGTAGGTTATGGTCCACTTGCCGCAGAGTTGTGCAAGAGTTCGCTGTAAACAGGTGTTGCATACTCATATGTTACGTTGCTTCCCTGCCCCTCAGGCGTTTTCCCTTCAAATAGCGTTTATTCCTTACGATAACTTACACCATGGAGAAGGTTGTATTTAGGTAAATTACAGTTTATCCCTAACCTCTGCCATTTTCCTTCAACTTTTAATTAAGAAAATGATCAAGCATATAAAAAAGCTGAAAGAATCGTTTGATGAATATCTTTATAATTGCTGAGTGTACAGTTTTAAACATATTTTCTGATGCCGTACACATACTGTGTGTGTGTGTATATATATATATACATCCATATATACATATGTACGCATACATTTTCCCTGAATGATTCAAAGTTAAGTTGCTGCTAACAGTTTAGTTCATCCCAGGTGCTAAAGCATCCCCTGAGGATCTGCTCCTGCGTAACCACAGTCCCTTATCTAACTGAGAAAACCAACTGTAATGACATGGTAATATCAACTTTACAGAGCATCTTCAAATTTCGCCAGTTGTCCCAGGGATGTCTTTTCTAGGAGTTTATGTAAACAAGGATCCAGTGCTGTTGCACCTGTTGCGATTGGTTGCTGTGGATCCAGTGGTGTTGTGCCTGTTGCTATTGGTTGTCGTGGATCCGGTGGCGTTGCGATTGGTTGCAGTGCATCCAGTGGCATTGCACCTGTGGCGATTGGTTGCCATGGATCCAGTGACGTTGCGCCTGTTGCGATTGGTTGCCGTGGATCGAGTGACATTGCGCCTGTTGCGATTGATTGCTGTGGATCCAGTGACGTTGCACCTGTTGCAATTGGTTGCCGTGGCTCTTAATGTAGAACACACCCTGATTTCATTTTTAAAACTACAGTCGACAGATCTGTGCCTTTTTATTTTTTGCTCTTCTTGTTGTAAATAGTAGTCTAAGCAGATGCTCTCCTTTTCAGAACTTACGATTTCCAATGGCCCCAAAAACCACTCGGTCAATGAAGAAGAGCAGGAAGAACAAGGTGAAGGAAGCGAGGATGAATGGGAACAAGTGGGCCCCCGGAACAAGACTTCCGTCACCCGCCAGGCGGACTTTGTTCAGACTCCAATCACCGGCATTTTTGGTGGACACATCAGGTTTGTGCTTTTCTAGAATAACTTAATATTTGCCTTTTCCAGGGTTTTGCCATGTTGGTGAAGGGGGAAGGTGTGAGGCTTGTTTTGAGACTTCTTGGACATAATGGTTTGCATCTTGCTCCCCAGCCTGCTCTTCTCTTGCACTTCCTGATGCCTCCCTTGTCAGCCTCCATGGCCTGTTCTCTCCCTGCTGGCGCATGTCTGCAGGGGACAGGGAGCTCCTCACTTCTACTCTGTCAAGTTCAGCTGCTCACTGCTAGGGAGTAAGAGAAAAGCCATCTAATTGGCCGTACGCAGTGGCTCATGCCTGTAATGCCAGCACTTTGGGAGGCCAAGGCGGGTGGATCCCTGAGGTCAGAAGTTCGAGACCAGCTTGACCAACATGGTGAAACCCTGTCTCTACTAAAAATACACAAATCAACCAGATGTGGTGATGGGCACCTGTAATCTCAGCTATTTGGGAGGCTGAGGCAGGAGAATCGCTTGAACCCAGGAGGCAGAGGTTGCAGTGAGCCCAGATCGCACCGTTGCATTCCAGCATGGGTGACAGAGTGAGACTCCGTCTCAAGAAAAAAAAAAAAGAGATACAGGAGAATATCATCATGGCTTAGGGGTAGGCAAAGGTTTCATAAGATAGGCCGTAAAAAAGCAATAACCGTAAGAGAGAAAAAAAATTTATATATATATATATATTAGACTTCATTGCCATTTAAAACTTGCAACATAAAACCACCTCTGGGAGGCAGAGGTTGCAGTTAGCCAAGATTACACCACTGCACTCCAGCCTGGATGACAGAGCGAGACTGTCTTCAAAAAAAAACCAACTAATCAAACCATGTGTTTTTGGTAAGAGAAGAAATTAATGTATCTGGAGGAATTTTTTTTTTATTTATGTTAATAAATTGTGTATATTTAAAGTATACACAAGATATTATGAAATAGAGATAGTAAAATAGTTGCTAGGGTGAAGCAGATAAACATATTCCCCATCACAGTTACCCTTGTGTGTGTGCGCACATGGCAAGAGCAGCTGCAGTTTTACTCATTCGCAAGAGTCGCGAATACAGTGCACTATGAGTAGCTCTTGTCCGATGTTCCACATCAGATCTCTAGACCTGTTCACCTGTGTGGCTGCCCTTGGTGTCTTTCGACCAACATCTCCCATTCCCACTCCCCACCCTTAGGAACCACTCTTTTCTCTATCTCTGTAGTTTCGTCTTTTTTTTGTAAATAAAGATTCCATGTATAAGTGAGACCATGCAGTATTTTTCTTTCTGTGTCTGGCTTATTTAACTTAGTATAATGTTCCCCAGGTTCATTCATGTTGTGGCAAATGGCAGAGTCTTTTTTACAGCTGAATAGTGTTCCCTTGTGTATATATACACAGCACAGTTCCTTTATCCATTGGCCCATCCACAGACAGTTGTTTCCCTGTCTTGGCTGTTGTGAACTCATTGGAACCAGGTGAGCTAGAAAGTGAAGGGAGTCTGAAGGGAGGTCTTTTTTACACAGATGGGACACATGGCTGGGCTGGAGTCCCTGGACAGCTGGCTGCGTGCCAGTTCCCTTAACCAGCTTTTCTCTCTTTCACAAAGTCCTTCGGAAAGGTTTCTCTTTATTTACCTGAGAGCTTTTCAGTACCACTGTGATGTGGAATTCAGCAAAACTTGTACCATCTCCAAGAAGGTTTACCCATCGAAAGTACTGAAGGGGCTTCATTGGAGCCTAATTTCCTTTCTGAGGCCTTGCAGCATAACCCCCAGGCTGGTATTTCAGTGACACTCTTAGTCTGTTGTTGTCCCAAATGCTGTGTACCTGAAAGAATTAGCACTCCTTGTGAGGCACCAAGACTTGATTCAGTCTCTCAGTTTTGAGATTGAATCAACAAACTTTCAACAGGTGAATAATAAGAACTTCAGAAACCTGTGCTGACTCCCTTAGAAGCTGGTTTCTGGTCCTCTGTGGAAGTGGATTTAGAAGCTAGTTGAGCAGCTATGTGACCTTGAACAAGTCACTTTTGTGTTGTGCCCTGTGAGCTCTATTCCACCGGCCCGTTTCTATTCTGGTGCTCTGTGGAGTGTCCACGGCAGCTGTGTGGTCAGTTGTCGCCTGGGAAATACCCAGCCCTGACCACTGCCTATGGTTCCTTGGGATGTGTTGTGTTGGGAGGGAGACGCTGAGGTCCAGGTTGGCCCGCAGCAGTGAGGGAAGGCTGTGCCCTTTGCTCCTTCAGCCCAGCAGCCTGGTTTAGGATTGTGAGAACACTCCCTCAGGATGGGAGAGAAAGATGAAGGGACAGCTCAGATGGAGGCATCAGGAACATGGTTTTTGTGCAGAGGTCGGGTGTCAGAATTTCAAGGCCACAGAGGGTCAGCATACTCAAAGATCCCGAATTTGTCTAATAGTAACCAGTGGAAAATACCAGCGTCCATTTGGAGGACTTGCCGACTCAGATTGAATGGCTCTGTCACGACTGCTAGCCACGTCCTCTGAGGGGTCTCTGTGTTGAAATTGGTTGTTGGTGTTTCTTTTTGAAAAACGGTAAAGCAACGATAAGGAGTTCTTATAACGCAGGAATTTCTTTTCAGCCATTGTTAAGCATGATTCTTTATTCACACCGATAGAAAGATTTACTTCTAAAACAGCCTCTTCAGATGTTTTTCAGTTTCCCCAGGAAGACTTTTCCCCGCCTTTCTTCCCCAGTGCCACCTTTGCTAAAACACAGGACCACTTAGTCAAGAGGGCTTCTTGATTTCTCCACCAGCTCTCATGAGCGGTTTCCCCACTACTGTATCCCTCTCTGGAACCAGAGGAACCGTTGTCACCGAAGTCTTCAAACTGTAAAGGAGCATGGAGATGCGTAATTAAACCCTGCACAGAAAAGCTTTTAGCGAGCTCTTCACCGCATCTGTTCTGGAAAGCCTGAGTACCTGTCCACACCCATTTTATTCCGTTTAGAAACTAGGTCACTGAGACTGCAGAAATAGAAGCCCTTGTTGAACCCCTGGAACGTTCCCTTGCTGAGGCTAAATGAGATGGGCTGAACACACAATTTTTACTCAGAAAAACTTAGAAAAAGAAAAAAAAAGAAATGAAAAACCAGCTAAGAAAACAAGGTCAAATTGGCGCCCTTCTTGGAAGGGTGGCAGCCTTTTTTCCTGGAATGTTAACTTGTTTTTTATTCTACACACCCTACTCCCCTTCTTTTTGTAAGACATTTTTATAGGAGGAAAATGCCGTTAAAAATCTTCTATTTACGTTGGGATTTCCTCTATTTTATTAGAACAGGCCATGATACTTGGAGACAATGGAAAGCATCAGCATTTTGAGGCCATGGCAGGGTAGCTGCCTTTATGAACTGGTGCAGTAAATAACAGTGTGGAGAGGAGGTAAAAGAATTTGGAAAATGAAATATGTTTTCTTCCAGAGCACTGGCGCTGGGAACATTTATCAACTGGTAGATTTAGTTGTTAGAAATACTAAGGAGGTGCTATTCAGCAGAATTATTTTTAAATTCAGTGTATTTTTGGCTTTTCTATGTGGTCTTTTGAAAGTGATATTGAATAATCTTATTTTCAGTGTTTATTCCTCTTGGTTAATCTTAAGGGAAAGTGGCAAGGAGTGGTCTCTTAATTTTTTTGTTTTTGCTTTCAATTCTTAGGTCTGTGGTTTACCAGCAGAGTTCAAAAGAATCTGCCACTTTGCAGCCATTTTTCACGTTGCAGTTGGATATCCAGTCTGACAAGATACGCACAGTCCAGGATGCACTGGAGAGCTTGGTGGCAAGAGAATCTGTCCAAGGTTATACCACAAAAACCAAACAAGAGGTATGTTCACACTTGATTTTGAACCTTTCTACTGAGGTGCTCTGGTTTGGTGGAAAGAACATGGAATTAGGAATGAGGGGAAGTGGATTTGAGTTATGCCTCTTAAATCAGTCGCTTAACCATTCTGTACTGAAAGTTTTTATGCTTTTACAATGAAATGGTTGAAACGTGATCCCAAGGGCCTCTTTTAGCTCTAAATCATATTACACAAGGTAATAATCTGCTTTTGGATTGTTTATCTTGAGCTACATTTAATTTTCTGGCAATCTAATGATGATATCACAACATCAATACTACCTCTGACAGAGGCCAAATGGCTTATTTATGTTCATGATACCGTAGGGTACAACTTTCATTAGATTAGTTAGAATGTCAGAGATATTCTAGACACATCTGTTTTGCATTGGATTGTAGATCTTCCAGGTCATTGTAAATGTAATATAGTCGTTGTTCTGATGCTTGTTACTCTTTGATTTGATCTGGAAAGGATAAGATCCTTGAGTCTTTCAGTCTTCATGAATTTAAGAGTATCAGATTTATAGCTTGGTGGAGTCCTTGTCAACTCAGTCGGGCGAGACCGATAGCATTCTGCCCTGTGAGAGCTGATTAGTTCCTGGCTGTCCAGATGTGCCAGCTTATGGCTATTTTCTACTCTGCAGCAGACAGTGTCTTCTCTGTTATATATCTTAGGTTGTGGCAGTGAATTCATAAAAATGCAATGGGGAGATGAATGCAGGCTGGTAATTATGGACAGTCCATAGCATTCCTGCAAAGCGATATTTGAATAATGGGCAGTGGATGGCAGCTACATGGTAAAATAAGGGCCCCAACGTAGAAGACCTGTCATCACATTGCATGACTGGGATGGGTCTGTCCTTGGCTTATCTCGTGTGCTCTGAGTCAAAAAGAGCAAAGTAGGACATAGGGACCCTTAGCACCTTGGGGGTGTCCTGCTGTGGACTGGTCCACCCAGGCTCTGGAGGGATCTGTAGAAGTTATGCCTAATCTTCTACCGTATTTGCAGACTTGCATCTCATGGGTGATTTTGTTTAAAAAATAGAAGCAGTAGGAGTCAGAGGCAGAAACTTGGTAGTTAACTTCAGTGAATGAGCTAAGAAGAGTCTGGCGGTGGACCTCGTGGAAGAGAGAGAGGGAAAAAGTGATACTTGTGTTGGGGAGGTTGGTTGGGTGGTTCAGTTGTGCGTTGGCTGTGGGTGACTGTCGGCTTGGCTCACTTCTGTGGCAGCCGCAACTCCAGAGATGGCACCCTGGCCCTGGCTGCCGTTCCGGTCTGCTTATGCTGTTTCTTGAGCCAGCTATGGGAGTCTTTGGCCACCCATGCTGTTGGGGAGGTGGTCAGCCTTTCCATGGGCTGCCTAGGGAAGACCCTTTTGTGTTGTGTCTGTTTTTCTCTTTTGCTTCTGCCGCAATTACAGTTTGACTTTGCTGGGGTGGGCTGGTAGGGGTGGTGGTGTGGGGGCAGGGATTGAGGCGCAGGTAGTTGTCAGCCTGTTGTTAGACACTAGTGAAGAAAGAATGGTTTATCCTAAATAGCAGGTTTGGATGAAGGCTTCCAGAAAGAAGGTGGGTCAGGTGTGGTGGCTCACGCCCATAGTTGCTGGCACTTTGGGAGGCTGAGGCAGGAGGATTGCCCGAGCCCAACAGTTGGAGGCTGCAGTGAGCTATGATCGCGCCACTGCACTCCAGCCTGTGCGATAGTGAAATCCTGTCTCTAAAACATAAAAAGAAATAAAAATAAAGGAAGCTGGCATTTTGGTGGACTCCTGAAGATAAGAATGCTGCTAGCTATTCTGGCTGCACGGTTGTTGTAGTATGTTATCAGATGAGATCAGGACCACTTTGAACAGCAGATGTTTGAGGAGGGTTTTGGATAACCTGTATGGAAGTATCTATAAGGAGCAGATTACATATTTTCTTGAATGTGATTTTTTTTTTAAGTTTTTAAAATGCCACCTTTAACTTTATTATGTTTTAGATGAGAAGTGTTTTTCTGTGGGAACATGTGAAGGTTTTGGGGAAAACAGGATTATATGAAATATTTGCTATATAGAAAATGTCTGCCTTTTTTTAGTGGTTAGAAATTAAGCCTCAGATGGCTGGGCGCAGTGGCTCACACCTGTAATCTCAGCATTTTGGGAGGCTGAGGCGGGTGGATCACGAGGTCAGGAGGTCGAGACCATCCTGGCTAACACGGTGAAACGCCGTCTCTACTAAAAATACAAGAAGTTAGCCGGGCATGGTGGCAGGCGCCTGTAATCCCAGCTACTCAGGAGGCTGAGGCAGGAGAATGGCATGAACCTGGGAGGCGGAGCTTGCAGTGAGCCGAGATAGCACCACTGCAGTCCCGCCTGGGCAACAGAGCGAGACTCCATCTCAAAAAAAAAAAAAAAAAAATTCTCCAGTGGCTCATTCCTGTAATTCTAGCATTTTGGGAGGCTGAGGCAGGCAGATCACGAAGTCAAGAGATGGAGACCATCCTGGCCAACATGTTGAAACCCCATCTCTACTAAAAATACAAAAATTAACTGGGCATGGTGGTGTGCACGTGTAGTCCCAGCCTCTCAGGAGGCTGAATCACTTGAACCCGGGAGGTGGAGGATTGCAGTGTGCTGAGATAGCACCGCTGCCCTCCAGCCGGGGTGACAGAGCGAGACTGTCTCAAAAAAAAAAAAAAAAAAAGTATTATCCAAATGAATACGGGAAGCATCAAAGAGTTTATAAGTATAGAGAATGATAAAGGGATTAACTATTATTTGTAAAGATGCGTCTTAGTAACAAAAAACCTGGCTTTATTTAAAAGCAGCATTCATTAGACCTGTGAAAGTACTTCAGGAACAGATTAAATTGATAAAACTCATGATTAGAATAAATAGCTTTAAAGGTTATTTAAAACATCTAATTGGCCTGGAATCCCAGCACTTTGGGAGACTGAGGTGAGCACGTTGCTTAAGTGTAGGAGTTCAAGACCAGCTGGGCTCATGGCTGTAGTCCCAGCTACTTGGGAATCTGAGGTGGGAAAATCACCTGACCCCAGGAAGTCAAGGCTGCAGTGAGTCATCATGCCACTGCACTCCAGCATGGGCAACCAGAGTGAGATCCTGTCTTAAAAACAAGCAAACAAACAAACAAAAGACCATCTAATCATACTGGTATCGGTTTTATCAATACTATCAGAGTTATTTTAAAATGGGTCAATACTAGGCCTAGCGTGGTGGCCCACGCCTGTAATCTCAGCACTTTGGGAGGCAGAGGCAGGTGGATCACCTGAGGTCAGGAGTTCAAGACCAGCCTGGCCAATATGGTGAAACCCCTTCTTCACTAAAAATACAAAATTAGCCAGATGTGGTGGTGGGAGCCTATAATCCCAGCTACTCAGGAGGCTGAGGCAGGAGAATCGCTTGAACCCCGGAGACGGATGTTGCAGTGAGCTGAGATCGTACCACTGTACTCCAGCCTGGGCAACAGAGAATTCCCTCCACCCAAAAAAGGCCGGGGAGTCAGTACATAAATAAGGTGGTACTAAGTTAGCTTTTTAATTTTTATGCTAATTCGTCAGTAATGCCACAGAGTAAAGTTCTTAACTTGAAGTTTACAACTAGACTTCAGGGACCCAAGAGACTCTCTGCAGTTGTGCTTATAGGAATGTATGCATTTTTCTTCTTCTTTTTTCTTTTTGTCTGAGACAAGGTCTCGCCATGTTGCCCAGGCTGGAGTACAGTGGCGCGAACTCAGCTCACTGCAACCTCCACCTCCTGGGTTCAGGCGATTCTCTTGCCTCTGCCACCCAAGTAGCTGGGGTTACAGGCTCCCACCATCACGCCTGGCTAATTTTGTATTTTTAGTAGAGATAGGGGTTTCACCGTGTTGGCCAGGCTGGTCTCGAACTCCTGACCTCAGGTGATCCACCTGTCTCAGCCCCCCAAACTGCTGGGATTAATAGGCGTGAGCCAATGCACCTGGCCATGTGCATTTTCTTAAGAGGAGCATTGGTCGAATCTCAAGAGCTTCTGTGGGGCAGGAAAAGCCATGAAGCCCTGCCACAAGACTCTCGGGCCTCAGCTCTCAGAGGACGTCTTTGAGCAGAAGGTGGATGTGGTGTCAGCTCATGAAAGTAAGACAGGGACGGTGTGTCCTGGTGTGCTTTGTGTCTTAGGTTGAGATAAGTCGAAGAGTGACTCTGGAAAAACTCCCTCCTGTCCTCGTGCTGCACCTGAAACGATTCGTTTATGAGAAGACTGGTGGGTGCCAGAAGCTGATCAAAAATATTGAATATCCTGTGGACTTGGAAATTAGTAAAGGTAATGCATACATGAGGTCGGGCGTGTTTGTGATGATGCTCAGAAGCTCAACCCTGTAGCATTTCTTTATGTCAAGGGTGAGGACATTCTGTTGCTGGACTTGGACTTGTTTTAAGTTTCTTGACTTGTAATAGACCTTAATACTAAAATTCTCATGAAAATGGCCTGTTGAAAATAGAGGCAAAAATAACTAAACTCTATAATCTTACTAGATTAGAAAAATAGGAGCTTTTGTATATCAAAAAGAACATCACTTTTCTGTGAATATTTCAGGGATGAATGGTGCACAGTTTGCCTTCCACCGAGTGTTAACAGCTGTCTTGACTAGCCCAGTTAAGTGGTTTTTAGTGAAGTAAGAATGATTCCTCATAGGCAGTGAGAGTCCCTTCTAACGTCTGGTTGTGGTGGTGCACAAGTAAGACGTGTGGCACTTACCAGCCTCAAGTCTCTGTCAGGTCATGGGCTCAGCACTTTTTCGAAGCAATTTTAAAGAGCCCCAGGTTAAAGGCATCTTGCTAAAAGCACAGCTTCAAGAAGACTTCTCGAAAGCTTTAGAATTTGTGAAAACGTATAGTACAACACTGAGGCTTGATTGGGACTGTGATTAGCTAGAGAGGATTCTCAGAATATCGAGGTGTCTGGAAGCAGAAAAGAGGACACTGGACCTCACTCCTGGGTCTTGTGGAGGAACAAACCTGAACCGAGAGTCCTCTTCCTCTCCGTTCCCCGGCACAGCAACCCCACCTCACACCTCTTTCTGTATAGATGACCCAGGAACTGTGGGCATGGCTGGCTTCTAGCCGGCTCCCTGTCTACCCTAGGGGTGCCCCATACCTTCCCGTGAAGACTCAGACACTCTCTCCCAGACTTGCACGCAAGAGCTGTGCTTTCTGCTGACGGGCTTGGCTGCTGTGCCGGTTTAGTGTCCGTCGCTCCTCTCACATGTCCAGTTGCTTTATCACTCATCAGCAGATTGCTTTTTAATCCCATTTGAGGACCAGCAAGAGGAAGAAAGATGCCAGTGAGAATCATGTAACAGATCCTCCTCCCCATTTTATTCTGTCCATCGGGAAACCTAGAATGCCGGCTAAGTCAAAGAAGGCATCCTTGGCCTCTGCTCCTGCATCTTCACTCGCCTCCAGATCAGCTGTCTGAGCTGACTTGGATATTTTTCTACAGTGATTTTATTTTTATATCTTTTCTTGCTTGCTGTATTTTTATATCAACTGACGCCTCCAATATGTTATCAGAATATGACATAAATGGGGGCTGGGCACAGTGGCTCACGCCTGTAATCCCAGCACTTTGGGAGGCCAAGGCAGGCACATCACCTGAGGTCAGGAGTTCAAGACCAGCCTGACCAACGTGGTGAAACCCCAACTCTTCTAAAAACACAAAAATTAGCCTAGCAGGGTGGCGGGTACCTGTAATCCCAGCTACATGGGAGGCTGAGACAGGAGAATCACTTGAACTCAGGAAGCAGAGGTTGCTGAGATCATGCCACTGCACTCCAGCCTGGGCAGCAGAGCAAGACTCCATCTCAAAAAAAAAAATGACATAAATTGGGACAAGAGGACCTCACTTAGGTCAATAGATAGGAAGGAACCGCTGATGGCTGCCTCGAACAGCACACCATTGATGGACTCTTGTGTCCGTGTAAGTGGTACTTCTGCACGCAGTAAGAGCGGAGAGTTCCCGCCTTGTAGCAGCTGGTAGACCGGTTCCTGTTTGGAGAAATGTTACTGTTCTGTAACTGAAGTTTTTTTTTGTTTGTTTGTTTTTTTCGAGACGGAGTCTTGCTCTGTTACCCAGGCTGGAGTGCAGTGGCACGATCTTGGCTCACTGCACCCTCCGCCTCCCAGGTTCAAGTGATTCTCCTGTCTCAGCCTCCTGAGTAGCTGAGACTACAGACACGTGCCACCACACCCGGGTAATCTTTTGTATTTTTAGTAGAGACGGGGTTTCACCATGTTAGCCAGGATGGTCTCCAACTCCTGACCTCAGGTGATCCACCTGTCTCGGCCTCCCAAAGTGCTGGGATTACAGGCGTGAGCCACTGTGCCTGGCCTGTAATTGAAGTTTTATGATCTGACACATATGTAAAAATTCTTGGGTTTTTCACAACTGTTTTGTTTTTGTTTTTAAGTCAGCAGCTTTTTTCTTTTCCATTTTGTAGAGCACCTGTTTTTAAGGGGCCTCCCACAGGAGCATCACAACCTCGGCCGTTGGTCCTGTGTCTTTAGCGAGCTGTCTGTGCATTTTGTGTCCTATTACGTCACATGGCTCATTTTCCTCATGAGTCAATTTTTATGCAACTAAAGGGATAGAGTGTTGTTTTGTTCCTGGTCTGACAAGCGGTTTACTTGCTGGGGAGAATGCTGTTAGCCATTTTTTTGCTGCTGTTATTACTCTGAGCCTTTCTAAAAGTGCTTCAAGCCATTGATATTTTGTTTTCCAGAACTGCTTTCTCCAGGGGTTAAAAATAAGAATTTTAAATGCCACAGAACCTATCGGCTCTTTGCAGGTGAGTAAATTTGTACGACATTACTTCATTAAAACACTGATGAAAGGGATTACAGCTGGGCACAATTTTGCCAAAACACAACTTAGCATAGTGGCCAGCTGCTCTTAGGTATCCTTGTGGCCTTGTAAGTCAGGGAGTCATGTGAGAGTTTTACCTGAAACTCTGCGTAGATGACAGATTATCATCTTGGCCCTGAGGAGAGATATCAAAAGACCTTCCTCAAAGTGACCATTTCTGTCTCTGAGTCAGAGGAGGGAGTTTCAAGCTCCCAGGGTGGCTGTTTGAGAATGTGACCTCTCCCGGCTGTGCTTGTGGCACCTGTGGGTGACAGTGCTGTGGAGTTTCCACGACACCTGGTCACCTAGCCAGGTTGGGTGAGCGCACCCCCAGCCGGTGATCCTGTGTCGTCCTGCATAGGTATTGTTAGGGCTGCTTGAGAGGGTGGGCTCGATTACACAAGCTCCTCGGCTTCCAGGCCCCCGATCAGTCATGAGAAATCTCCCAAGAGGGCGAATGGCACCCCCTCTTCCCTCATGGGTGGGCCTTGAGACCTCTTCTGTCTCCTGGCTTAGGCTCCCTGCAGTATCAGTTTTTCTTCCACACCATCTTCCCTTTCCATTCTGCCTTCCCTTTTATCCTCCTCTCTCTTTTATAGCCTCATCTTTTATGCCTCTGAGTCTTTTCTTCTTTGGATTGTTGCTGTTTGCAGCACTTTGTTTGCTTCCCAGGCTGTTTTTATTACATGTTTCTAGCTTCTGTGTCTTCCCTCCTCTGGTGTGGCCTTTGGTGAGCCTGTTTGTATCGTAACATAACACTGCCATTTATTGACCTTCACGCATGTATTGAACCTCTTCCCAAGATATCCTTTCATTTCCTTACATGTGTCCCAGGAGATGGGAGGTGGGATCCCCATTTTATAAAAGAATAAACCAGAACTCAAGGAAGAAAACTCACCACTCTGGCCTGCAGTGGCAGAGCAGGGCTTCAAGCTCCTGTCCACCTCAGCTCACACCCAATGTTTTAGGAAGTTTGGCCAGTGGGTGAGGGCCCAGGGATGGGGGCCCAGGGGTGAGGGCCCAGGGGTGGGGGCCCAGGGGTGGGGGCCCAGGGGTGGTAGTCCAGGGGTGGGGGCCCAGGGGTGGTAGTCCAGGGGTGAGGGCCCAGGGGTGGGGGCCCAGGGGTGGTAGTCCAGGGGTGAGGGCCCAGGGGTGAGGGCCCAGGGGTGGGGGCGCAGGGATGAGGGCCCAGGGGTGAGGGCCCAGGGGTGGGGGCCCAGGGGTGGTAGTCCAGGGGTGAGGGCCCAGTGGGTGAGGGCCCAGTGGTGGGGGCGCAGGGGTGGTAGTCCAGGGATGAGGGCCCAGGGGTGGTAGTCCAGGGGTGAGGGCCCAGGGGTGGGGGCGCAGGGGTGGTAGTCCAGGGGTGAGGGCCCAGGGGTGGTAGTCCAGGGGTGAGGGCCCAGGGGTGGGGGCCCAGGGGTGGTAGTCCAGGGGTGAGGGCCCAGTGGGTGAGGCCCAGGGCCACACTGCGAGGTGCCAGGCTTCCCTGTCTTCCTCTCACTATTCATTGTTCCTTTTGACTGTCTTTTCTTTTCTCCCCTGATCACAATTCCTTCTCAACTTGCTGGGCCTCAGATGGGATGGCCATGGGCACCACACGCTTCTGGGTATCTCCAGCCCTATCCGTCCCCTGCCTGGAATGGAAGGTCTGAGTCATCAGACTCTGCAGCCAGCCAGTATCCTGCCTGGCTCCTTGGAGTGTGGCACCCAGGTCCCCGTGGGTGACCAGCAGTTTCTCTGCCTTCTCCCTGCACCACTTCCCCTGGGGGCTCTTGCAGGGGACATCACTGGGCAGGGGCAGGGGCTAGGGATTGCTTGTCTCCTGGTTAGGGCCCCAGTGTGAGCACACACACCCCTCCCCCACTCTGCAACTTGCCGTGCCCCAGGACCTGGGCCTGGGTTGCTCTCCCCTGCCCTCCTGAATCCTAACCCATTCTTTTTTGAGGTAGAGTTTCGCTCTGTTGCCCAGGCTGGAGTGCAGTGGCACAATCTCCATTCACTGCAACCTCCATCTCCCAGGTTCAAGTGATTCTTGTGCCTCAGCCTCCTGAGTAGCTGGGATTATAGGTGTGCACTACCACATCCGGCTGATTTTTGTATTTTGAATAGAGACGAGGTTTCGCCCTTTTGGCCAGGCTGGAAGCCTATTCTGATCTTGGAAATGAGGTCACTGGACTGGTTAGAATTACCTGTAGAATGAGCAAAGGAACACTTTTTAAGAACTGCTGTGATTGTGGAGCCTGGGAGAAGCAATCTCGCGCACGAGCTTTTCAGCCGGTTCTCAGAGCTCCTGTCAGGCGGGCTTGCAGGTGTGAGTGACACACCGCTCAGCCCGGGGTAGTTAACTGGGCTGCTGCTTATGAAACTAGAATGGTGACATGCAGTCCCCCTTGAAATTTTAGAATGGAGATGTCTTGTGGGAAAGACAAATTAGTAAAACCCCCAGGTCCTGCAAATTCTACTGATGGTCGCTTTGAAGCAAAACTCAGCCCAGTCAGTTAGGTCTGTGAGGTGAAGATCTAGGACAGAAGTCTCAAAGTGAACTTGGGATCCAGGGGACATGCTGCTGTCATGGGTGCTTCCTGCCCTTTCACAGATGGCTGTGACTTGTGCAGTATGGGATGAAGCTGTGCCCTTGGATTGGCTGTGTCCCTGGCTTCTGACATACGGGCCCCACAGGATTGCTGTCCCTATGCTGTTCAGTCTCCTCCGGGGTCCCTGCACAGAGGATTTCTTTGTGCAGAGCCCAGGAGTCTGACTGGTGGCCTCAGTCATAAGCACTGTCCTCTAGCCAGCCAAGGTCCCTGGCCTAGAGAGGACTGAGGCCTCCTGCTGTCATTTAGCCCCCACCACGTGACAACTGCGACTAGAACCTGGTGGTGTTTGGTCTTGTTTTAGTGCTGAAATTTCCTACCAGCCAAGTCTTGCACCTCTCCTGGTTCCTGTTCTTTTGTGCCACTGATGGTGGACACAGCTTAGCAGGCTGCCCTATCATTCCTCCTGGAATGCTGCCAGACTGCCGCCTTCCCGAGGCTGGTGTCTGCTGCTGGCCAGGCAGACCTCTGCGCCTCTGCTCCATAGAATTGGAGGATGTGTTCTGTGGCTGTGTTAATGTTTTCTTGACATCTTCTAACAGATTTTTTTTTTAGGCCTTTGTGACTAAGGCTTCTTGGTAATAGGATTTTTTTTTAAGTAAATAACGTGTGTGTGTGTATGTGTGTGTGTGTGTGTGTGTGTGTGTGTGTGTTTTGTTCTGTTAAAACATTATTATAGAAGAATGGGTAATTTTTTTAAAAGGCAAATGCGTAACTACCAGCACCATTTCCGCAGTGCCCCACCACAGCCCCACGCTCAAGCGACCGTGATGAGCAGTCCCAGTGTTCCTCCTGCCCTGTGGGCCCGCACCAGGAGATTGTGTCCCTTGTCGTTAGGATAGATGGGCCACAGAAGGCCTAAGGACCTTGTTTTCTCATTTAATATACCATAAGCATATTCCTGCATCACCATTCTTAATCTGTTCCATGAAAAAATAGTGTTATTTTAATATAATTTACTCATCAGTCATTTCTTCTAGTGGCCATTAAGGTTTTCCATTTTTTCACTGTTATAAATGACATAATCTCTGTCCAAGATTCAGATAATCTCTTCAGGACAGTCTAGAAGTAGAGTCAGCCACATCCAAGGGCATGAGCCAGGTCTCTAGGTTTGTACAGCTGATGGCTGTGTAGGAGTGTCTTTGTGAGGTGTGGGACGTTTTAAATATGTCGTTAATACACGTACATGCACACGTGTATCTATCTGACTTACCCTTACCTTGCAGTTATATAAAAGTTTTTATTATGGATCGCTTGCATGTTTGAGTTGAAATAGCATTGGTTTGTGTAATGACATCTCTCTGTCCCACCTACTTTGGAGAGGGGTTTTACACATAAGTTGCATCCCTGGAGGGAAGTCGGCGGAGACCTGTAATGACTCGTGTGCAGTGCTGTTCTCACTCTGCCGCCTGCTGGACTCTCTTCCAGTGGTCTACCATCATGGCAACAGTGCGACGGGCGGCCATTACACTACAGACGTCTTCCAGATCGGTCTGAATGGCTGGCTGCGCATCGATGACCAGACAGTCAAGGTGATCAACCAGTACCAGGTGGTGAAACCAACTGCTGAACGCACAGCCTACCTCCTGTATTACCGCCGAGTGGACCTGCTGTAAACCTTGTGTGCGCTGTGTGTGCACCCAGTGCCCGCTTCGTAGGACACCACCTCACACTCACTTCCCGCCTCTCTTTAGTGGCTCTTTAGAGAGAAACTCTCCCTTTGCAAAAATGGGCTAGAATGAAAAGGAGCTGCCTTGGGGTTCGTGCACAACATAGCTTCTGTTGACTCTAACTTCCAAATCAAAATCATTTGGTTGAAACAGACTGTTGCTTGATTTTAGAAAACACCCAAAAACCCATATTTCTGAAATAATGTTGATTCCTGAGATAAGAAAGTGGATTTGATCCCCAGTCTCACTGCTTAGTAGAATAAATCCTGCACCAGCAACAACACTTGTAAATTTGTGAAAATGAATTTTATCTTTCCTTAAAAAAGAAATTTTTTAATCCATCACACTTTTCTTCCCTACCCTTTAGTTTTTGATAAATGATAAAAATGAGCCAGTTATCAAAGAAGAACTAGTTCTTACTTCAAAAGAAAAATAAACATAAAAAATAAGTTGCTGGTTCCTAACAGGAAAAATTTTAATAATTGTGCTGAGAGAAACTGCTGACATACACATTGCAGATCAAACATTTGGAGTAAAATGTTAGTCTACGTAGATGGGTGATTGTAACTTTATTGCCATTAAAAGATTTCAAATTGCATTCATGCTTCTGTGTACACATAGTGAAAAATGGGCAAATAATGAAGATCTCTCCCTCAGTCTGCTCTGTTTAATTCTGCTGTCTGCTCTTCTCTAATGCTGCATCCCTAATTGTACACAGTTTAGTGAGATCTAGGAGTATAAAGTTGTCGCCCATCAATAAAAATCACAAAGTTGGTTTAAAGGTGTGCGTGTTTCTTTGAATGCAAATGCCTTTTCGGGTAACTGAAATTCATGGGGGCATGAGTTTGCCTCCGGAATTAAAATCTGCCCTTCGATCAGCTCGACATGTTTGTGGAAGCTGAACCACCACTCAGGTTATGCTTGTTTAGTATTTTCAAATGGATTAACTAGTGATTTGGGTAAATGAAATTTTTGAATCTTTGATTGGCAGAAAGGAGGAGGTTTTCTCCCCTTCCCTTCCTCATCCCTTGTTTCTATAGCCCAGTATTTTCAATATTACCAAAATAGTTGCTGTAGATCAAGGCTAAACGCTCTTCAATTGAGTGCTACTGGGGCGGCTTAGTGGTGCCTCTAGACGCCACCCTCAGTAGTGGGAAGGAAGCCTTCTGAGATGGAAGACATGGAGAGAGGGATGTCATGTGCAAGGGTGCCTGTGCCCCGGCTTCTGGCCCTGTGTGGATGATTGATTGTGGTGTCCTGAGATCTGCAGAGAAGGGGTTTTAATGTGGTCTGAGCCTTTCTCTCAAGTTCTTCCTCTTACCGTCTGGTATTTCTGATTGTAGCCTGGTGCCATCTGGGGTTCAGAGCTTCCTAAACTTACTGTACAAGTGTCCGTCTAACCTACTTGCCCTTTGTAATTCTCTTCTGATTTGCTCGGCTGAATTATAAGTCGTATTGAGAGGTGAAGCCAGCTGGACTTCCTGGGTCGAGTGGGGACTTGGAGAACTTTTCTGTCTTCCAAGAGGATTGTAAAACGCACCAATCAGCGCTCTGTAGCTAGCAAGAAGTTTGTAAAATGCACCAGTCAGCACTCTGTAAAAACGTACCAATCAGTGCTCTGGCTAGCAAGAGGTTTGTAAAATGCACCAATCGGTGCTCTGTAAAATGCACCAATCAGCAGGAGTCTAAAAGTAGCCCATCGCAGGGAGGACTGAAAAAAGAGCACTCTGATAGGACAGAAACAGAACATGGGAGGGGACAAATAGGGGAATAAAAGCTGGCCACCCCAGCCAGCAGTGGCAACCTGTTGGGGTCCTCTTCCACAGAAGCTTTGTTGTTTTGCTCTTCACAGTAAATCTTGCTGCTGCTCACTCTTTGGGTCCTTGCCTTCTTTAAGAGCTGTAACACTCACCGTGAAGGTCCACGGCTCCGTTCTTGAAGTCAGTGAGACCATGAACCCACCGGAAGGAACCAACTCTGGACACAATATTATAATTAGCTTCTCATTAAAATAATACACAGTTCCTATGGAAGCCAGATTAACTTTGGGGCAACCACTCACACCAGCAGCAATAAGCCAGCGAAAAGATAAAATCCCATCCTGAAGTGCTTGGTTGAATGTGTATGTTGTGATGCTTGAGCCAGCGCTGGCCCTCTGTTCTTGGTGGCTTATTCATCCTCACTCTGCCCCCAGCCTCTACGACTGGTGTTGATCATTCACCCTACGCGGTATAAAGTGACTTTGTCACTGCCGTGTCCCATGTGTATGAGATTGAGTGTCCTATCTGGAAAGGGGCCCTCCGATCTGGGAAAGCCTTTTCACAGGAAGCTGGAACGAGAGGCCAGACAAAGCATGCAGTTACTAGGTCCACCAACCTGCTGCTGAATCTTAAAACCTGTCCTGTATATTCAGATAGAAGATTTCTCTCAGATATCGTTCAGTGGTTTCTCCATCATCTTTCATTTGCTAAGATACATACTTTGTCAACCTCAAAATATGTTGGAAATGATTGCGCTGTAAAATTCCCTTTGAAAGCTCCCAAGTCTCTCTGAAGAGTGGCTAGAGATTCTCTCCAATGGGACGTTGCCATATCTTGGTCTGCCGGTGATAGCTGGCAAAAACACATCTGCTCTGAGCGGTGCTGCCCTGTCTGGTGTACCTGGCCTTTTAAATTCAACTCCCTGGTAGGCAGCAAAGGGCTCCTCTGTTAACCCATCTATGCTGATAGAAAGATGCAAGCTAGTGCTAGCGAGACAGCCTGCAAAACCCATGTGTTGTTTTGGGCTGTTAGAACAAAAATACCATAGTCTGAGTGGCTTAGACAACAAACATTTATTTCTCACAGTTCTAGAGGCTAGAAGTCCGAGAGCAGATGCCAGCAGACCTGTCTGGGGAAGACCTGCTTCTTGGCCTGCAGACAGCCACTTTCTCACTGTGTCTTCACAGGGCAGAGTGAGCCCTAGTCTGTTTCTCTTAAAAGGACACTCATCCCACTGTGGGCATCCACCTTTGTGATTTCATCTACACCTAAAAGGCCCCACTTCCTAGTATTCCACTGGGGGTTCAGGCTTCAAAGATGAATACTGGAGGGGTACACAAACGGAGCCCGTAACCTCATGCCGCCTGACTCCTGAGGTTGTATTTGTGATGAACATGTGGCTGCCCAAGTTTTGTTTTGCTCAGGCGTGATCAGCACACACCCAGCCACAGACAGGGAAGCCCAGAGCAGGGCAGAATATGGTCCCGCAAGTGAAGAATTGGTCCAGGGATACAGAATTAGGTGATTCTAGCAAATCCAGACATTTTCTAGGCTCCCAAGTGAATTTTGGGTCTGTCGCTGTTAGCTTTTCTTGAGATTTTGCACTCAACTTGTGATGGTTAATACAGAGTGTCAACTTGATTGGATTGAAGGATGCAAAGTGTTGTTTCTGGATGTGTCTGAGGGTGTTGCCAGAGGAGATTAACATTTGAGTCAGTGGGCTGGGAAAGGCAGACCCACCCTCAGTCTGGGTGGGTACCATCTAATCAGCTGCCAGCATGGCCAGAATAAAAACAGGCAGAAGAATGTGGAAAGACTAGACTAGTCTTGTGGCCTCCATCTTTCCCCTATGCTGGATGCTTCCTGCCCCTGAACATCGGACTCCAAGTTCTTCAGCTTTGGGACTTGGATTGGCTTCCTTGCTCCTCAGCCTGCAGACAGCCTACTGTGGGATGCCTTCTTGTAAGTCAGTACTCCTTAATCAACTCCCCATTATATATACATCTAACTATAAGCTCTGTCCCTCTAGAGAACCCTAACACACAACCTTTCTATTTTATGTTGCAACATGTAATGTTTTTGTAAGTTTCATAGTACTGTTTCCTAACTTTAGGTTATTTACTTTGGGAACTTTGCTCATTAACCTTGGTGCTGAGGCTACAAACTTAGTGATTTTCCTTCATTATCATTTAACATGCCTTTGTAGGTGGCATTTAAATCAAAGTGAATGGTTACATTTTTAGTATGTTAAAGGGAGATTTTCCTTGCATTTGTCAGTTGTTGACAACAAGACTTGGAAGTTCTCTTACAGGGAAGATGTCGTGAAGTTTACCTGGTTGGTATGTTATTTGTCCACTAGCCAAGGAAGTGCAAGCCACTGTGGGTTTGAGGCAGGATGAAGAATGGAGGTCATTCTGGTCTCCATTGGTGTAACTATGGTTCAGCCACCTGAGTGGCTCACAGTGGCATTCTGCTTTCATTTCTCTCTTTCCTTCTTTCTTTTTTTGAGATGGAGTTTTGCCCTTGTTGCCCAGGCTGGAGTGCAGCGGCGTGATTTCAGCTCACTGCAATCTCCACCACCCAGGTTCAAGCAATTGTTCTGCATGTGCCACCACACCCACCTAATTTTGTATTTTTAGAAGAGATGAGGTTTCACCATGTTGGTCAAGCTTGTCTTGAACTCCTGACGTCAGGTGATCCACCTGCCTCGGCCTCCCAATGTGCTAGGATTACAGGCGTGAGCCACCACACCTGGCCCCTGGTTTCATTGCTTGATGTCATTGGTCATACCATCCTACTCTAATGTGTGACGGCAATGTGAGCAGGAACTTTGCAGTCAGCAAAGGCATCATCTTAGAATGTCTTTTATTTGGTGACATTTCTGATTATTGCTGTCATAGACTGCTTATGCTTGACCAGGCCAGCTGGTTACAAAGTGACAAGCACAGTCCAAGTCAGTGGCTTTTGAACTATGGGAAATAACCCAATAAACCAGTGAGCTAGTATTGTATAGCCAACTCACGTTCATGAGTCAATGGGAATGAGCAAGTTGTGGCAGTGGGGACACAGCAGTCTCTTGGTTTCATTTCTCTTGGGAAGTGCTGAGTGCATCAAAAGAACTAAAAACAGCAAGAGAGACAGAAGACTCACAGTTTCTCTGGTACTTCCCTGGCTCAAGAAGGAAAAATATCTTGACTGAGCCTAGTGAAGACAGTATCTCTACACCAATTTCCTGAGGGCCAGTGGACTTAAAAGAGATTAGACAAAAATGTTAGTGTTTTTAAAATCCATGTCTAGCAAGGCCAAGTGGTAATAGCCAACTCTACACAAAGTGTTTTTTGCTTTATTTTATTGTTTTTGTTGTTGTTGTTGTTGTTGTTGTTTTTCTGAGAGTCTTGCTCTTGTTGTCCAGGCTGGAGTGCAACGGCATAATCTCAACTCACTGCAACCTTCACCTCCCGGGTTCAAGTGATTCCCCTGCCTCAGCCTCTCGAGTAGCTGGGATTATAGGCGCCTGCCACCACACCCAGATAATTTTTGTATTTTTGGTAGAGACGGGCTTTCGCCATGTTGGCCAGGCTGGTCTTGAACTCCTGACCTCGTGGTCCATGCGCCTCGGCCTCCCAAAGTGCTGGGATTACAGGCATGAGCCAACACGCCCGGCATGTTTTTCCTTTAAAATCAGTCATAGCAAAAGTCACCGAGCAGACACCGTTCTGCCTTCTTCAGGCATTTTCTCTGGCTTCCTAGGAATTGGAGGTTTTTTGTTGTTTTTGTTTGTTTTAGTGTTATTCATCTATTAGACTGGCCATTCCCATCTTATTTACACCCTTTGGAGAAAAATTAACTTGCTCGAAAATGAAATGCACCCGATAGCATCTGCTGGCTTTACCTCGTGGTGATGTTCCTTTATGAACAAGTGACCAAACGCTTCATTCTATTTTCTGAATGTGTCCCTCTCTTTCCTCATCCCCCACCTCAACAAGACATGTTACATCATTTTAACTAGCAAGTGTACTTTTTTTCCAGTGGGATTTAAATTGTCTGTTTGCTTCTTGGTCGTACATGCATTTTGTTTCACACTTTTGGTCGTGTCTCCTGTTGTTCTGTGGTCAGGATAAGGGATCATTTGCTAGGCACTGATTTGCTGAACACAGTAGTATTTTGTCGAGTGGCCCTTCCTTGGAAACAACTGGCAAGTAAACAAACCTGTAAATCACTGTACTGTACTGTATTTGCAGTAAAGGGAATTTACACAGTGCTTGCTGCTGTGGTATTTGCAAACTATTTTATTTTGACTCTAGGATTTCGCACAACTGATATGCTTAAGATATTTTTATGTCATTTTTTTTCTTTTTTTTTTTTTTGACAGAGTGTCACTCTGTAGCCCAGGCTGGAGTGCGGTGGTGTGGTCTTGGCTCACTGCAACCTCCGCCTTCCGGGTTCAAGCGATTTTCCCTCCTCAGCCTCCCTAGTAGCTGGGATTAGAGGTGCACGCCACCACACCCAGCTGATTTTTGTATTGTTAGTAGAGATACGGTTTCACCATGTTGGCCAGGATGGTCTTGAACACCTGGCCTCAAGGGATCCACCCACCTCGAATTCCCAAAGTGCTGGGATTACAGTTGTGAGCCACCGCGGATGGCCTATAAAAACTTTTATCACTTTCATTTTCTCGTAGACTCCCGTTTAAGTTCTTGCTTTATTTTGGGGTAAAGTGTTTATTGTTTTCTAATAAAGAAAACTTAGAGTAGCTTCATTTATGCTGCCTGTTTCAAGCCAATACACTGCTCAGTTGTGTTTGTGTATTTGAGAAGTCCCCTGATAAGAACTTTCTGAGGGGTGCCTGTGTTTTTGGCACATTTGAGAACTAGACAAAATCTAACTCTGTGTCTTTTTTTTTCTTTTTCCCCTATTATTTGGTTTTGTTTTTTTAACATCTTAACCCCTCTGGAGCGTGTTTGGTTCATGGGATCAGGCCACATGCCCTGGTTTTCGAGCTGTGGCCTTTGGTTTCTTGGGTTGGGTGTAATAAACGTGACCTTGGACTTCCCACGTGTCCTTCAAAGAAAGCAGTTATTTTTGCCTATTTTCTGAGTATGATGGTATTCTCCATTTGATTTAACAAAAAAATTCTTCCTCTGCTTTAAAAGACTGAAAGCCTCCCTATGAGGTGCCGATTGACTTCCAGATCTTAGGACCCCGTCTCCGCCTCATTCCTTCTGTTTCCATCAGAAGGCACAGGTCCAGGCCTCAGCACTGCCGAACTGTCTGTCCCTGTCTGCACAGGTAACCACTTATTTATTGCTGGTTAAAGTAGAGCTTCTGATACCCGTGGGGCTGGCAAGAGACCCTGACATTCTTGTCTTATTTTATCACACACAGTTTACTCCTGTGCGCTGCAGAGAGAAGTCAGTGCCTCAATTTTCTGTTGAAATATGCACCCTTGGCATCCTGGCAGGTGAGCGGTGCCCCCTTAGGGCTAATACAGTGACATAAAATGTGTCATATTTTTGGCTGTGCGGTGGCTCATGCCTGTAAATCCCCACAGTTTGGGTGGCCAAGGGGGGCCGACTGCCTGAACTCAGGAGTTGGAGACCAGCCTGGCCAACATGGTGAAACCCCATCTCTACTAAAAATACAAAAATTAGCCAGGCATGGTGTCATGCACCTGTAGTCAAAGCTACATGGGAGGCTGAGGTAGGAAAATCACTTGAACCCAGGAGGCAGAGGCTGCAGTGAGCTGAGATTGCGCCACTGCACTCCAGCCTGGGCGACCGAGTGACACTTGGTCTCAAAAAAAAAAAATTGACTGTCATATTTTTGAAAAAGTATATTAGCTTTGCAATGAGTAAAGTTCACTCTCTAGGAAGATATCCCTGTTTCCTGTGGCTTCAAATGCTCCCTGCCACACTGGGAGGCCACACCTCACAGCGCCAGAGTGCAGTCTTCAGTGGGGTCCTCTGCTGTGACTGAAAGAAGGTTGCAGCCGGGCCTGCTGCCAAGGCTAGGGTCTGAGACCTGGAGTGTGTCCATGGATATCAGATGTTGAGCCACCGGGGACCAAGCAGGTCACAGCAGCACCCTCGGTGGCCACCTTAGGGTGTTCCTGCATGCCTCCCCCACCAGCACCTCCCTCCAGCTTTCCTACCTCCATACCCTCTCCAGGACACTTCCTCCTCTGGCTAAAGGTTTGGCACCTTTCATTTAAGAGAGATTGACAGCGAACACACAGGGCTTTCTGCGGGTCAGGCCTGCTTCTGAGCTCTTGCCAGACCTTTGGTCCTCTGCCAAGCCCATGCATAGTTTCTGTCTACATTGTGCAGTTGGGGACTTGGCACCTGCCCAGCACCTATGCTTGGGGCCCCTCGTCTGTGCTGCAGGCGGGTGTTCACACCCTTTCATACCCGGTTTCCGCTCCCTGCAGCCCACCCTGCTTGACGAGGTCATCACTGGTGCTTAGGAATAAACCGGAATGGCAGACAGAGCCCAGTGGATATTGCAGAGAAACAGAAGGAAAAAGATGTGCATGATGCCTCTGTGCTTGTAGCATTAAAGCAAAAAAAAAAAAAAAAAGCAAAGTAGCACAATGATTAAACAGTTGGGTGCCTGCATTCCAAGCTCACCTGCTGCGAACCAGCCACGTGACCTTGGACAGGTGGCCCGGTGCCTTCTCTGGGTAGTGGCTGGGAGTGACACTGTCACCCAGGCCCACGGGCAGGAGTAAGCAAGGTGGCAGGTGTGATCCATTAGCACAGCTGATGCTCAGTCACAGTGGCCCTGGCAGTCCTCAGAGGGCCCCCACCATGCCTGGGGGAGGAGGGGCTGCAGTCCATGCCCAGTGAATGCACCACCTGCCTGACACCACAGCGTCCACTCCAGCAGATGCGACACCACGCCCAGTGAGGTCTGAACAGAGACCCTAAGCGGTGGGCCCGCAGGTGCACGTGAGTGATGACCATAGCTGCCCGCTGGTCGTGCCCTCCTGGGCAGGAAGCACACCAGGGAGCCCTGGCAGAGCAGGCCCTTAGAGAGCACCCAGGAGGGCCTGGGGCTGGGGCCTCGATTCTGGGCAGCCAGCCTTCGGGACCTTGGTCACGTGGCTACCTGGACCTGTGCCTCTGCTTGCCCCATCCCTCGTTAGAATCCCAGCCCTCCTGGCTGTTCTGGGTACTCTGATCAAGCCAAACAGTGCTAGTTCAGCATTGAGATAGTGTGTCCTGTCTGGTCACGGACCACCAGGGTGGAGAGATGTTCACTCTTAAGTTCCCACTGAAAAACAGCACGAGGGTATTGGGTGACCAGGTGAAGACTGTTCCAGAGCCAGTTATCCTAGAGGAGCTAGGAAGCCTTTCCCTCTGCTGTCTTCCTTTGACTCAGACACGTCCTCCAGAGCTGGCTGCATGCGCATTCCCTCTGCTTTCCTGGAAGTCCCCTCCTTTCCATCTACAATGGGACTTTTAAAAAAAACTCACAGTCACTAGTGCACAAGAAGAACCATTCAAAGCCAGCATTCAACCTCAGATTTGGAGCAACCTAAGATTTATTTGCAAAGGAATAGAACGATAAAGCTTAAACCCACCCATGTTTATAACTGAGAAGAAAACACACACTTCATTTGGTAAATACAGCAAACAACTGAAAGTATACTTCGATTCTGTATTGAGGCCAGTTAGGGGATGGAAAGGGTGAGGCTAAGCAGGTAAAGGAAATGGAAGAGAAGGTCAGGAGAAGGAAAATGTGAGCTAGGCAGGCGGCTCACGCCTGTAATCCCAACACTGGGAGCCCAAAGCAGGGGGATCATTTGAGTCCAGGAGTTTGACACCAGCCTGGGTGACATAATGAGACTTTGTCTCTACTAAAAAAAAAAAAAAAAAAAAAATTAAAAACAGTAATAAAAGGAAAATGTAGAGGGGAGAAGCAACTGAGAAGAGAGGGAAGAGTGAGAAGGAATGAGCAGGGAGGTGGAGGGCATGGGGCTGGCTTTGTTCCGGCCACATCTTCCCAGGGAGATGGCCCTGTGGCAATGGCCAGGCCACGGTGCGAGGCTGCTCTTGGTCATTACCAGCCCCTGAAATTAGCGTCCTCAACCCTAGCCCTCTCATCTCTGCTGGGAATGGGTCTCTATATCTTTTCTGCAATTTACATTTAAAGCAAAGTTTACCCTGGAGTTCTGAAGGTTTCGGTGTTGAGATATGGTTTGCACTTTAGAAATTCATTTTGGAAACGTGAAGGTGTCTGCTATGCGGCTTGAAAGCCCGTTTGATGTTCACAAGCTGTATGGCTCAGGTCTTCAGTGCCTGAAGGTTACACAGAAAACCCACCTTGACTTTGACTTCGGAGTCTTTTCCTCCTGAAGTGAAATCTGTTTCAGCATTCTGGTCTCGTTAATTCTCACGGTGACAGTATATAATATGAGCCAAAGAGAAAATAAAATTCACTGAAAGAAAATGAGAATAAGGCCGAGCTTCATTACGCCTGTAATCCCAGCACTTTGGGAGGCCGAGGCAGGTGGATCACCTGAGGTCAGGAGTTCAAGACCAGCCTGGCCAACATGGTGAAACCCCGTCTCTACGAAAAATACAAAAATTAGCCAGGAGTGGTGGCATGCGCCTGTAATCCCAGCTACTCTGGAGGTTGAGGCAGGAAAATCTCTTGAACCTGGGAGATTGAGGTTGCAGTGAACTGAGATTGCGCCACTGCACTCCAGCCTGGGCGACAGAGTGAGACTCCATCTCAAAAAAAAAAAAAAAAAACTGAGAATAAATAAGCAGCCATTCCACCTCTTGGGTCAAAGCTTCCAAATTTGCTTTTTCTCCAAGGAGTGGCAGCCACACCAAAACATCTTCTGCAGCGTCTGGCCAGGGCATTACTCCAGTCCAGTTTTGCCCTGGACTAGACTGAGTCAGGTCGTGCTCGGAACACAAGCACAAACCATGGTGCGCTCCTCGAGACTGACCCACTGGCCCACTGAGCAGATGAGCCCCTGGGTCTCTGGATGCTGCCCAGTTGTTGACATCCTGAGGCAGGTTTGTGGCTGATGGAGCAACAGGGACGGGCTGGGCCCGACACCTTCTTCACGGAAATGATGAGCTCTCAACGGCAGTGATGCCAGAGCCCATAAAGCCTCGGGTGCCCGTCATTGCTGCTGCCTGCGTGTGCTCACCACGACGGCGGCGGGCTGGAGGAAGTTGTGAAAGAGCCAAGTGTCTACCATGAGTCTGCATGTTCATATGGTTCAGATTTGCCTTGGAATCCCTGCGAGCCAAACCCTTTCATTTCACTTAGTAAAAGGGATGCATTGACTCAGATGTTCTGTCCTATTTAAATGAGAGGGGCGCGGGAGGTGATGGAACACAAAACCATGAGCCACGGCTTTGCTGGGGAATGTTCTGGATCCGGGGTGTGTGTGAGAGAGAGTGTGTGTGTGTGTGTGTGTTAAAGTGCGCAAATCGCACGTGTACACCTCAGTGGCTTTTTACACATTTAGACGTGTGTAAGTGTATAGAGCATTTCTACACCCCAGAGCCCCAGAGCCCCCGAGCTCACTCCCTCCCACTCTCCCCATCCCTGACGCTAACCCGATGCCTGTTGTCGTACATCAGCTTCTCAACCTCGGCACTATTGATTTCCATTTGGGGCCAATAATTCTATGGGGTGGTGGCTGTCGTGGGCACTGTAGGATGTTTCCTGTGTCCCTGGCCCCGACCTACTAGATACTAGACGCACCCACCCCCTCCATCGTGACAACCAAACATGTCTCCAGACATTGCCAAATACACCCTGGGGACACAGTCACCCTGGCTGAGAACCACAGCGTGGGTCACTGTGACTTCTGTGCTTCCTCTCCGTGGCATCGCACAGTGCCATGTGTCCTGCCCTCCGTGTTCTTCTCTCTGTGCTGCTTCTCTGAAATCCCTCCAGCGGTGGCGGGTGCCAGGAGTTAGTTTTGCTTTTTCACTTCAGAGTAATATTGCATTTTATGGACATGCCACGATGTGCTTGTCTATTCCACTGTGGATGGCATCTGTTGTTGCAGTTGGGGCTGTTAAGAGCGTTCTCAGTATGCCTTGTGGAGGGCTTGTGTCCTCTTTCTCTTGGGTACATCCCCCGAGTAGGGCTGCGGAGTCCCAGGCAGGCGCCTGTTAGCAGGAGTGGCCACCATTGCACAGTGCTCCCAATTCTGCTCCCACAGGCCCCCTGAGAGTCAGGGAGCTTCTGTCACAATTTTAAATGCTGCAGGATTAATGCAAACTTTCTGATGTGCTTCAAGTTTCTTTGTGTTGTAATGGACTAGAGGGGATTTAAGCTCACAGACATATATCCAGAGCATGCCCATTTTGATAATGCTATCTTCACTAATAAATTATTCTCAAAACAGCGGGTACTTGCAGTTCTGAACTAGATAAAGCCCTTTCCTTTCTGACTACTCACTGAGTCACCAGGTACCTGGCTGACAGCTGACCCTAAGTCTTCACACTTAACCAAGTCTCTGGGCGCCCCTCAGCCTTTAACATGAGGATCCACGGCAGATTAATCACGAAGCCCCACCTCTCATTTCAGCTGCCCTGAACGGCAATTCCCAAAATGCAGGGGAAAAAAAAGACTGGAAGGAAATGTCCTGGTCTAAAATATCACCAAAAGTTGTCTTTGTTTTATTTATTTATTTTATTATTTATTTATTTCGTTTGAGACAGAGTCTCACTCTCCCAGGCTGGAGTGCAATGGCCCGATCTCGGCTCACTGCAACCTCCGCCTGTCAGGTTCAAGTGATTCTCCTGCCTCAGCCCCCCGAGTAGCTGAGATTGCAGGCGTCCGCCATCATGCCCGGCTAATTATTGTGATTTTAGTAGAGACGGGGTTTCACCATGTTGGCCAGGCTGGTCTCAAACTCGTGACCTCAAGTGATCTGCCTGCTTCGGCCTCCCAAAGTGCTGGGATGACAGGCGTGAGCTTGGCCTCCAAGGGTTGTCTTTTTGGGATTGTTTGCCCTCCATCTATTTGTCTGTGTATTCCCAGTTTTCTGCAATGGACAGTTTTTACTTTTCAAATGGGAAACTCTTTTCTCCTTCTGTGTCTCCATGTAACCCCAGAGACGCCAGCGTCATGTGTCTCTCCCATCCTCCACTTCTCTGAAGACCAAAGATCCCAGGTTCTCTGTGGCCTGCGCCTGGGCCTTGTTACAACCCAGCAGGCTTATCTTGATTCCAGTAATTGAGAGGCACATTTGCCAAGTTTATATACCCTCTTGAAACTCAAGTACTGGTTTGTGGATTAATGCGAGATTCAGTTGCATGCACTTGAAATGCAAGTGTCTAATTCCACATGTAAAATACAGGGCCGCAGACCTCTTGGGCATCACACACCATTCCATTCAGATGAGCGCAGCAAAAGCAAACTCTAACCCCTAGGATTAAATTCTCCTTTAAATGCTCACGGGTTTCCAGCTTCGGGGGAAAATATGTCTGGGAAAAATATCTTGTGGTTTCATCAAACACTTGGAAAACGATCTGAAAACATTTTTCCAAACCCTCCACGGCTCCAGCCTGAATCCTAATTGATCGTTAATAACTACATCTACAGAAGCCTTCTCACTCTATCACGATTACTGTAAGGCTAAAGAGACATCTGTGTGGAGTACTGAGTGAAGCAAGGATCTCAGGATCACCAGAGATCTTGTCTGGCCAAGGTCTTTACCACACAAACAAGCTTTTTTTCACCCCCAGAAATACTTGCCCCGAGTCCACTGTCAACCATTACCAGAATCAGATCTTGGACCAGTTGCAAGTGCATTTATGTATGCATTCATCAAACACTTATTGAGCCCCAAGTCTGTGCCAGGCATTGCCTGTAGTTGCAGGGAGATCAAAAATGAAAGGAGGTGAGAATTTTGACAGCTCTTGTCTTAAAGAGTTTGCAGCCAGTGGGAGAAAGTAAGACGTCGGTAACTGGGAAAAGGCAGGGGTGCTCTGAGTCACAGAACAGAGCCTGTGGCTGGCAGAGCCCAGAGGAGGGTCTGGCTGGGCAGTAGATGTGGAATTCTATTTTTTTCAAAATCATTTTTTTCTATTCTAGATCCTTTGCTTTTCCACATCAATTTTTACTATCTACAAAAATCATGCTGGAATTTTGACTAGAATTGTGTTAAACCTCCACATCAATTTGGGGATAATTTACAGCACAGTTATATTTGAGCCTTCCAATCCATAAACACAGTATATCTCTGTTTTTAGGTCTTTGATTTCTCTTGTCAGCATTTTGATAAAGCGTACAGATCATCTTCGAGTTTCGTTAGATTTATACCTGAGTATTTCACTTTTGGAGAGCTGTTGTAAATAGGTTTAATATTTTTCTCATTTATCTATTTTTCATTGCTAGTATACAGAAATATGATTGATTTTTTTTGTCTGTTGGCCTTATGTCCTGAGATCTTGTTAAGCTCATTATTTCAATAAGCTTTTTTGTTTGTTCGTTTGGAGAGCATCTTGCTTGAGCCTCGGAGTTTGAGGCCACAGTGAGTGGTGCCATTGCACTCCAGCCTGGGCAAGAGAATGAGACTCTGTCTCTAAAAAAAAAGTAAAAAATAAAATAAATTTATAAAAAAAATTAATCAATGTAATCCATCATATTAATAGTCTGTCACCCAGGCTGGAGTGCAGTGGTGCAATTATGGCTGGCTACAGCCTCGACTTCCTGGGTTCAAGCAGTCCTCCCACCTCAGCCTCCTGAGTAAGTGAGACCACAGGCACGCACCACCATGGCCAGCTCATTTTTTTTTTTGGTATAGATGGGGATCTCACCATGTTGCCCAGGCTGGTCTTGAACTCCTGAGCTCAAGTGATCCGCCACCTTGGCCTCCCAAAGTGCTGGGATTACAGGTGTGAGCCACCACACTTGGCCCAGCCTAAGCTTTTTAAACAGTTTCCTTAAGATTTTCTACATAGAGAATTATGTTATATGCAAATATGGACAGTTTTATTCTTTCCTTTCAGGTCCATGTGCCTTTAATTTCTTTTTTTCTTTTTTTTTTTTTTTTTTTTTTTTTTGAGACGGAGTCTCGCTCTGTCGCCCGGGCTGGAGTGCAGTGGCACGATCTCGGCTCACTGCAAGCTCCGCCTCCTGGGTTCACGCCATTCTCCTGCCTCAGCCTCTCCGAGTAGCTGGGACTACAGGCGCCCGCCACCACGCCCGGCTAATTTTTTGTATTTTTAGTAGAGACGGGGTTTCACCGTGGTCTCGATCTCCTGACCTCGTGATCCGCCCGCCTCGGCCTCCCAAAGTGCTGGGATTACAAGCGTGAGCCACCGCGCCCGGCTAATTTCTTTTTTCTTGTTGTAGTTCATTGGCTAGGCCTGCAGATAAGATGTGGACTGGGAATGGTAAGAGTTTATAAATTGTCTTTTCATGACCTCAAGGGAAGCATTCTCTTTGCCCATGAAGTCAGTCCGATGCTAGCTGTGGAGTTTTTATGGATACCCTTTGTAAGATTAAGGAAGCCAGGCAAGGTGATTCAGGCCTGTAATCCCAGCACTTTGGGAGGCCAAGGCAGGTGGATCACCTGATGTCAGGAGTTCAAGACCAGCCTGGCAAACATGGTGAAACCCTGTCTCTACTAAATTACAAAAAATTAGCCGGGTGTGGTGGTGGGCATCTGTAATTCCAGCTACTCAGGAGGCTGAGGCGGGAGAGTTGCTTGAACCTGGGAGGCAGAGGTTGCAATGAGCTAAGATCATGTCATTGCACTCCAGCCTGGGCAGCAAGAGTGAAACACTGTCTCAAAAAAAAAAACAGAAGATTAAGGAAGTGGCCTTCTGCTCTTGTTCTACCCTAGTTTTCTGAGAGTTTTTTTTTTTTTATCATGAATGGATGTTGAACTTTGTCAGATGTTTTTTCTGCATCAGTTGGTATGATCATGTGGTTTTTCTTATTTAGTATCTTAATACGATGGATTAACTGATAGATTTTTTTATTGTTATAAATTTACTTTATTTTTAATTTCTGTTTAGAGACCAAGCCTCACTCTGTCGCTCAGGCTGGAGTGCAGTGGCACCACTCACTGTAGCCTCAAGCACCTGGGCTCAAGGAATCCTCCAGCCTCAGCCCCCCGAGTACCTGGGACTACAGGTGCATGCCAAGGTCACTTTTAAAATTTTTTTGTAGAGATGGGGTCTTGCTGTGTTGCCCAGGCTGGTCTCAAACTCCTGGCCACAAGTCATCCTCCCACATCAGCTTCCCACAATGCTGGGATTACAGGTGTGAGCTACTGCACCCAGCTTTGATTGATTTTTTAAAAATGTTCCACCACCCTTGCCTTCCCCAAATAAACCCCACTTGGTCATGGGGTTGTATGACCTATGACCAAAATATTAGCAAATATATATATTATTGAATACAACTTGCTAGTAGATTGATGAAGATTTTCATGTCTATGTTCCTGATGGGACATTGGTCTGCATGCATTTCTTTTCTCGGACTGTCTTTGTGTGGTTTTGGTATGGGGGTAATGCTGTCCTCATAAGATGAATGGGGAAGTATCCTCTTCTCTTTTATTATCTGGGAGACATTGTGTAGATTTGGCTGTTTCTTCTTTAGGTGTTTGGTGGAATTTGCCAGGGAAAGCATCCGCGCCTGAAGATGCTCTTTGGGAACGTTTCCAGCTGCGCTGGGGTTTAGGCTGGGAGGGAAGAGCGTGGGAGCTCCGAAGGCCGGGAGGGACCCGAGTTCTGGTGCGTTCCCCAATCTGTCTGCTGCGTGTACTCTCCAGAGGCCCTCGATGGCAGCTCCCGCACTCTCTTCAGGGTTTCAGTTGCATTCAGTGGCAGATGCAGGGCGAGCAGGACAGGACAGGCTTATCCGTTCTGTGGAGCCAAACCTCCACAGTTTTTATTTTCATGACACCAACCTGTGTGGGAGCCAGTGGCTGAGAGCGTTGCAGGGCTCAGCACATCCTGACATCACAGGGACCCGGGAAGGCAGCGGACCTCCATGCAGGAGCTTCCTCCTTTACAGTGTCTTAGGAGTCCCCTCCAAGGCCTCAGCTCTCCGGGGCACATGCGTCCTCCTCACCTTCCTTTTCCATTTTGCGTGTTTTGCTGGCGTCAGTGCTGCTCTCCGTTGGAAATGCGGGAGCTGCCCCCAGCCATGTTACACATGGAGACGCTGCGGTGCCGGGAGGAAGAGGGCGGCGTTAAGGGGGCAGAGCTGAGAGTCACTCCCGGACTCCTGCGCTTGGGGAACCACGCACTGATCTGAGTGGAACCCCAGCCAGCCCGAACAATGCTGGTAGGGCACTGGGGCTCTCAGGCAGCAGGGCGCCACCCATCCAGGGAGTCAAAGTGCTCGGGTGAAGCGTGCACAGCCAAGAATCTGTATGCTGAATATTAATGTTTAATATTAATAATAACAATAACAACAGCTCCTATGGATTAAATGCTTGCACACTGACCATTAAGCATTTAGCATTTATGAAGCACTTCCTACGACCTCTCCTTCATCTCGCTGCGGCCCTGCGAGGCCGATAGTGTTTATTATTCTCATTTACAGAGGAGGCAGGTGAATCCTGGAGGAGGGAACAGACTCCCAGGGACACACAGCAAGGATTCCAGCCTGTGCCCATTTTGATAGCACTTCCTCACGGTGACAGATCCAGCCACTGTGCCAGCAGACGCCCTTCACGGAAACCTCACGTAAAGGCTGAGTTAGTGCTGTCTCAGACGACTGCGACGTCGTGGTGGGAAACGTCAGTAAAGAACGGTTTCCCTGAAAAGTCTGCACATTTATAGTGTGTTGTTTTGATTAGGAATTCTGGGAAGGCAGAGACGTCTTTCTGCGTGGACAGCTGCCATCGCTCCCGCTCTGCGACGCTGGCTCCTTCCGGAGATGGAACAGGATTGCGTCACTCATGGGAACTTTCTAACCTTCTCTTCAGCTGACCTCCTCTGTGCCTTGGGAAGCCAGACTGACTCAGAGAGGTCCAAGTCCCCACCCCTTTCTTAGTGCTGGAAAAGAGGTGGAAACTCCTCAACTCCCTGTCATTAGGATTCATCTCAGAAACCGGGCACACAGGGCTACCCCGGGACCCTATCCAGGCAGGGGGGTGCGTCAGAAGCACTTCACCCCTACAGGTGCAGGCACGCTTACTCTTTTATTGGAGACATTGCCTTGCCTTGTCACCCAGGCTGGAGTGCAGTGGCACTATCAGGCTCATTGCAGCCTCGATCTCCCAGGCTCAAGTGATCCTCCCACTTCAGCCTCCCGAGTAGCTGGGATTACAGGCGTGCACCACCACATCCAGCAAATTTTTGTCTTTTTGGTAGAGATGGGGTTTCACCATGTTGGCCAGGCTGGTCTCGAACTCCTGACCTCAAGTGATCCACCCGCCTTGGCCTCCCAAAGTGCTGGGATTACAGGTGTGAGCCACCACACTTGGCCAATTTCTGTACCCATGAAAAGCTCAAGAAATCTTTGCCTAACCCAAGCTCACAAATGTTCTTCTGTGTTTTCTACTAGAAGTTTTATAGTGTTAGCCTTTACATTTAGGTATCTGATTTGACTGAGTTAACTTTTGTGTGGGAGGAGGTAGAGATCGAAGGTAATTATTTTTTGCATATGAATGATAGCCGGTTCTTCCACATGTTGAAAATACTCTCCTGTTCCCATTGAATTTGCCTCTGCCCCTTGCGAAAAAATTTACCTTGTGGGTCTATT
The DNA here is from genome assembly GCF_028878055.3 of Symphalangus syndactylus. Lineage (NCBI taxonomy): Eukaryota > Metazoa > Chordata > Mammalia > Primates > Hylobatidae > Symphalangus > Symphalangus syndactylus. The sequence continues at coordinate 130,219,260 of NC_072433.2, forward strand.
TCTAGACTCTGTATTCTTTTTGTTTTGTTTTTGAGACAGTCTTGCTCCGTCACCCAGGCTGGAGTGCAATGGTGCGATCTCAGCTCACTGCAGCATCTGCCTCCTGAGTTCAAGAAATTCTCCTGCCTCAGCCTCCCAAATAGCTGGGATTATAACAACCACACCCAGCTAATTTTTTTTTTTTTTTTTTTTTAGTAGAGACAAGATTTTGCCATGTTGGCTGGCCTGGTCTTGAACTCCTGACCTCAGGTGATCCATTCACCTCAGCCTCCCAAAGTGCCACTGTGCCCAGTCATGAGCCACTGTGCCCAGCCTCTTTTTTTTTTTTTTTTTTTTTTTTTTTGAAATGGAGCCTCGCTCTGTCGCCCCAGCTGGAGTGCAGTTGTGTGGTCTCAGCTCACTGCAACCTCCGCCTCCCGGGTTCGAGCTATTCTTGTGCCTCAGCCTCTGGAGTAGCTGGTACTACAGGTTTGTGCCACCATGCCCAGATAATTTTTGTATTTTTAGTAGAGACAGGGTTTCACCATGTTGGCCAGGCTGGTCTCAAACTCCTGACCTCAGGTGATCCACCTGCCTTGGCCTCCCAAAGTGCTGGGATTACAGGTGTGAGCCACCGTGCCTGGCCAGCATTCTATATTATTGATCTATTTATCGACCTCAATACAAGTACCATACTGTGTTACTAAGTTTTATAACAATTTTGAAGAGGATTATAAATCTTCTAACTTCGGTCATTCTTTAAAGTTGTTTCGACTGCTTTTTATTTTTTCATATTTCCACACGTATTTTAGAATCCACTTAATTTCTACCAAAAAAAAAAAAAAAAGCTGCTGGGATTTTGATTGGGATTGCACTGTCTCTATAGATCACTTTGGGGAGAACTCAAATTCTGGCTTGTTGAATATAGTGTATTTATCCATTTATTTGAGTCTTTCCTTTCATTCAGGTGTGTCTGTAGTTTTCAATGTACATGTCTTACACTGATTCGTCAGATTTCAGCCCAAGGATTTCGTATTTTTATACTATTGTAAATGGTGTTGTTAAAATCCTATTGTACAATTGTTCTTTTTTGGCATATGGAAACACAATTGATTATTGTGTATTGATCTTTTATCTGGCAAGCTTAGTACACTCACTTTTTAAAACATTTTTAAGTTAAAAAAAAATAGAGACGGGGTCTTGCTGTGTTGGCCACTGTAGTCTTGAACTCCTGGCCTCAAGCAATCCTCCCACCATGGCCTCCCAAAGTGCTAGGATTACAGATGTGAGCCACCATGCCCAGCCTACACTCACTTCTTTTTTTTTTTTTTTTTTTTTTGAGACGGAGTCTCGCTCTGTCGCCCAGGCTGGAGTGCAGTGGCGCGATCTCGGCTCACTGCAAGCTCCGCCTCCCAGGTTCACGCCATTCTCCTGCCTCAGCCTCTCCGAGTAGCTGGGACTACAGGCGCCTGCCACCACGCCTGGCTAATTTTTTTTGTATTTTTAGTAGAGACGGGGTTTCACCGTGGTCTCAATCTCCTGACCTTGTGATCTGCCCGCCTCGGCCTCCCAAAGTGCTGGGATTACAAGCGTGAGCCGCCGCGCCCGGCCCTACACTCACTTCTTAGGTCAAGGAGCTTTTGTGTAGATTCCACAAGATTTTCTACCTAGGTTTCCATGTTGCCTGCAAATAAGGAGAGTCCTACTTCTCTACCGTCCGAACGCCTTTTATTTCTTTTTCTTGCCTATTACACTAGCTGGAGGCTCCATTACAGTATTGAGTAGTAGTGGTGGAGTGGACCTCCTTACCTTGCTCCAGACGTGGGTGGGAGTGTGCAGTCTCTCACTATCAGTTATGATGTTAGCTGTGTATTTTTTTAAATACATATCCTTTGTTAGGTTGAAGCAGTTTCCTTCCCTCTCTAGTTTGTGGCGAGTTTATCTCATGAATGGATGCTGAATTTTGTCAATGCCGAATCTATTGGAATGATTACATGGCTCTTTAGTCTGTTTATATCATGAATTATGTTGACTGATTTTGGTAAACTTTTAAACTTGGAATAATTTTAGGTTTTACAGAAAAGTTACAAAGCTAGCTAAGAGTTCCTGAATTCTCCTAGGGTTATAATCTAATTATTTTGTTTGGTTTTTTTGTTTTGTTTCGTTTTGGTTTTTTTTTTTTTTTTTTTTTTTTTGAGACAGAGTCTTGCTCTTTTGCCCAGGCTGGAGTGCAGTGGTGCGATCTTGGCTCATTGTAACCTCTGCCTCCTGGGTTCAAGAGATTCTCCTGCCTCAGCATCCCAACTATGTGGGAGTACAGGTGCCTGCCACCATGCCCTGCTAATTTTTGTATTTTTAGTAGAGATGGGGTTTTACCATGTTGGCTAGGCTGGTCTCAAACACCCACCCTCAGGTGATCCTCCCTCCCCGGCCTCCCAAAGTACTGAGATTCCAGGCATGAGCAATTCTCTTGCCTCAGCCTCCCTGGTAGCTGGCACTACAGGTTTGTGCCACCACGCCCAGATAATTTTTGTATTTCTAGTAGAGATAGGGTTTCACCATGTTGGCCAGGCTGGTCTCAAACTCCTGACCTCAGGTGATCAACCAGCCTCGGCCTCCCAAAGTGCTGGGATTAAGGCATGCGCCGCGGCACCTGGCCAAGAAAATATTTTGTAATATTTTGATCTCTTAAAATTTGTTGAGATACAGTTTTTGGTTCAGATTGTGGCCCAAGTGAATACCTTATGCATTTGAAAATAATGTATATTCTAGAATACTGGGTGGAGTATTCTATAAATGTTAATTAGGTCAGTTGGTTGGTAAGTTTGTTTAAGTTTCTATGATCTTACTGGTTTTCTGTCTTATTTCATCAATTAGTGAGAAAGGAGTGTTGAAATATCCAACTGTCATTTGGATTTGTCTATTTCTCCTTTCAGTTCCATCAATTTTTTCTTTACATACTGTAAAGCTGTTAGGCCGGGCACGGTGGCTGAAGCCTGTAATCCCAGCACTTTGGGAGGCTGAGGCAGGCGGATCACAAGGTCAGGAGATTGAGACCATCCTGGCTAACATGGTGAAACCCTGTCTCTAGTAAAAATACAAAAAATTAGCCAGGCGTGGTGGTGGGCGCCTGTAGTCCCAGCTACTTGGGAGGCTGAGGCAGGAGAATGGCGTGAACCCGGGAGGTGGAGCTTGCAGTGAGCCGAGATTGCACCACTGCACTCCAGCCTGGGTGACAGAGCAAGACTCCATCTCAAAAAAAAAAAAAGCTGTGTTGTTTGGCATATATACATTTAGGAATTTTCTATATCCTTGATGAGTTGGCCTTTTTGTAATTATGACAAACCCATCTTTATCCCTGGAAATATTCCTTTGTCTAATATTAATATCAGCACTCCAGCTTTCATTTGGTGAGTATAAGCGTGTTGCATGGTATACATTTTTCCATCTCTTTACTTTTAACCTATTTATATCTTTGTAGTTAAAGTTGGTTTCTTGTAGACAGCATACCGTTGGTGGGCCTTGCTTTTTCATACAATCTGACAACCTTACATTATATTGGAATGTTTAGAACATTTAATATAAATCAATATAGTTGGGTTAAAACCTGCCATCATGCTATTTGTTTTTTAATTTGTCTTATGTCTTCTTTGTTACTTTCTTCCCATTTTCTTGTCTTCTTTTAGATTAGTTGCATTGCCTGTCTGATTCCAGTTTATATTATTTGCTTGCAGATATGTAAAAAGTTGAAGTTTCATTAGGGATATACATAAAGTAGATGATTTTTCTAAAATAATGAGGCCAATCATGAGATGACTTGTTAAGGAAAAGATCAGTTAAAAAACGCATGTTTGGAAAAAAATTCCATGTTTGGACTTACCTTCAGTTATCATTAGGAAACAGAATAAAACCTAGACTAAAAGTTAAGTATTTTTTTTTCCTAAGCCCACAATTATAGTTTCTATGATTTGAATCATCAGAAAAGCAAACTTGATAATCCTGGAAATTTAAGAGACATGAGGTCAGGGAAGGTCATGGAAGGTCCTGAAGGTGAGTGTTCCATCAGGAATGGTGTGTTCACCTTCCTTATCCTCCTGCTAAGCCCTCTCTCTAAAGTTGTATATTCTGCTCCAAAACTTCCCTTGCCAGTGGATACTTTTCATGAATGAATGCTCTCCAGTTCTTGTCATTGCTAAGTACAGTTCTTAGGTTACTTTGCATGTCTCTCCAATATCAGTTTTATGGAGTATCTTCGAGGAACTGACAACGTGCCAAGCACTATATGCAGGGATTTGCCTACGTTCGTTCATTTAATCCTCCCAACAACACTGTGAGATTGACAAGATTCTTAGCTCCCCTCCGTGGCTGATGAAGTGGCATCTCAGTGAACTGAAGGAAGTTGCTGGAATTCCAACCCGTGCTGTCCAATTACCAGGCCTATGATCTTGGCCCCTAAGCTATCTTTGGCAGGGCCTGCCGGTACTTGGATTTCCTGTTTCTGTCTCTTTCCCTGCTGGCTGAAGTTAACAATCAGTGTTTCACAGGGCCCTCCGAAATTTCCTTCCCCTTCAGGTATCAGCCTTGTGCTGGTACTGGGAATACCCAGGGAGTGGGACGTGGTCTCCAGCCTATAGATGCTCGAAGTGAAAGAGGAGATGGAACAATTGTCACAGTTAGCTATTGCCACGGTGATGGTGAGTAACAAAGCATCCCTAACTCGGTCGCTTTATTCTTGCTGTCTGTCTGCAAATCATCTGGGAAATAAGGGTGGGGTGGGGTCACCTGATCTATGCTGGGGTCAAGCCACAAGATGGATCTGATTCTACTCCACACTTTGTTCTGTGACCGGTGGATTGCCTGGGGCATTTTCTCCTGTGGCCATGGTGGAAGCCCATCAGTCAAAGCAAGTCACATGGCTAAGCTCAAAGTCAAGAGGTGGAAAGTACTCTCTGCCCACCACGAGGCCATGGTAGGCCCCAAGGCCATGGGGCTGTAGAACAGACAGCAGAGTGGAGAACCAGGACCGGTAATTCAATTCACCTCATTTATTTTAACAGGTGAGCAAAGCAATTTGCATGACAGCAAGATGTTGCCAAGGAAGATAGAAGATAGAAGCAACTGCCTATCTTACCAGCCACATGCCTTCACAGAGGAGGTGACATCGGTGCTGGCTCTTGAAAGGTGGAGTTTCCCAGGTGGAGAGAGAGCATGTGCAAAGGCCCAGTGGCACAAAAGGCCCCTGTGGGCTCAGAGAGAAGGAAAAAGCTTAGTGCTGCTGATGCCTAGAGGGGTGCATGTGCTTGCAGGTGAGTGGGGAGGGTATGGGGCAGGGAGTTGGGTGCAACAGAGAGAGATGACCCCAGAAAGTTGCCAGTAATGAAGATAACCAAGGTCATTAATGGGAAGGGAAGTGTCTGGTCAGGCTTGGGTTTTCAGGTAATGATTCTGGCTGCAAAGTGGAGACCAGAGAAGAGGAACAATTAAAATAATTAACATGAGTAGGTTTTTCTTTAAAAAAAAAAAAAAGAAAAAGCCAGGCATTTCACATGCCTAATTTGAACCTCACAGCAAGTTAGTGAAATTGGCATTATTGGCAGGGCGCCGTGGCTCACGCCTGTAATCCCAGCACTTTGGAAGGCCGAGGTGGGTGGATCACGAGGTGAGGAGCTCGAGACCATCCTGGCTAATACAGTGAAACCCCGTCTCTACTAAAAAAATACAAAAAAATTAGTGGGCATGGTGGTGGGCGCCTGTAGTCCCAGTTACTCGGGAGGCTGAGGCAGGAGAATGGCGTGAACCCAGGAGGCGGAGCTTGCAGTGAGCCGAGATCAAGCCACTGCACTCCAGCCTGGGTGACAGAGCGAGACTCCCTCTCAAAAAAAAAAGAAATAGGCATTATTAATTTTAATTTTAGCGTAAAAAGAAATATATTTGCATTCATTTAAAAATCTTGCCTCATTGGCTAGGCTTGACCAGCTGGGAGCTCACTGTGCTCACCCTCAGGGAATGCTGACTTTTTTTTTTTTTTGAGACTGAGTCTCATTCTGTCACCCAGGCTGGAGTGCAGTGGTGCAGTCTCAGCTCACTGCAACCTCTGCCTTTTGGGCTCAAGCGGTTCTCCTGCCTCAGCCTCCCCAGTAGCTGGGATTACAGGCATGCGCCACCACGCCCGGCTAATTTTTGTATTTTTAGTAGAGATGGGGTTTCACCATGTTGGCCAGGCTGGTCTCGAACTCCTTATCTTAGATGATCTGCCCGCCTCGGACTCCCAAAGTGCTGGGATTATAGGTGTGAGCTACCGCGTGCAGCCAGAACAGCTGACTTTTAGTGTTGTCTGCTCGTGAAGCACAGAGGTTGATGGTCTCATCCCCATTCCCCAGATGAGGAAGACTGAGCCCTGGAGAGCGTGAGCAACATGCTCAGCGTCTCAAGTGAGGAAATGGTGGGCTAGGACCCAAACCCGGGAGGTGGGTAGCTGGCCACTGGGCCATGGCGCTTCCCCGTAGGGTGAGTCCAGAGCCCCCCAACCAAAATCGCGGATGGGCTGCAAGAGAAAGGAGGGACTGATGTGGCTTCTACCTGCGTCAAGTGGACAGGGTGTGGGACCAGTTTCAGGGGAGCAGGAAGGGAAGAGAGGAGTCAAGAGTCCTCGACTGGCTGGGTGCGGTGGCTCACGCCTGTAATTCCACCACTTTGGGAGGCCTAGGTGGGCAGATCACGAGGTCAGGAGTTCGAGACCAGCCTGACCAACATGGTGAAACCCCATCTCTACTAAAAATACAGAAATTAGCTGGGCGTGGTGGCATGCACCTGTAGTCCCAGCTACTCGGGAGGCTGGGGCAGGAGAATCGCTTGAATCTGGGAGGCGGAGGTTGCAGTGAGGCGAGATCATGGCACTGCACTCCAGCCTGGGCGACAGGGCGAGACACTATCTCAAAAAAAAAAAAAAGGAGTCCTCGACCATGCCATATGCTTCCAGTTACAGAATATTCTAGAACAGGCAAGCAAGTCTACAGCAAAGCAACAGAAAGCAGATCCATGGTTGCTGGGGGAGGTGGGACGCAGATGGAAGATGTGGACTAACTGGGGTGGGGCATGGGCGTGATGGGGACATTCTGTATCATGGTGGTAGTTGGGCGGGTATAGACATCTGTTCCTCATCCAGCTGTCCACTGAAATGGGTTCACGTTGTTGTGTATAAACCCTAACCCCTGTAAGGTTGATGTTAAAAATGCTTCTGAGGCCTCCTGCTGGTGACGTTGCTCAGGTCGGTGGACGTCAGGGGATCCTATTTCTTAGAACACAGGGTTGTCTTTCCATCGTTTGAATTTCTGGCTAGCTGACCTTTTTCCTCCTCAGCTGGAGTCCCTACCTGCCTCAGAGGAGTAGGAAAGCTTAGCAGGACCTCAGCAAGAAAGCAACTTGTTTAGCTTTTAGCGTTCTCAGTGAGAACAGAGCCCTGAGAAGGAATGGAGAGGGGAACGGGGTTGCCCACATCCTTCGCACCCCTTTTGCATCAAGAGTCAGGCCCATGGTCTTTGGCAAACTAACTCAGGAACCAAAAACCAAATACCGCACGTTCTCACTGATAAGTGGGAGCTAAATGATGAGAAGACATGGACGCACAGAAGGGAACATCACCCACTGGGGCCCGTCGGAGGGTGGAGGGTGGGAGTGGGGAGGGGATCAGGTTCTCATGGATACTGGGCTTAATACCTGAGTGATGAAATAGTCTGTACAACAAACCCTCATGACACACGTTTACCTAAGCAACAAACCTGCACATCCTCCACATGTACCCCGGAGCTTAAAAGTTTAAAAAAAAAACATTGTTTTACAAAGTCAGTGAAAAATTTAAAAGAAAAAAAAAGTCAGGCCTATTGAACTTCAAACTTATTATCAGCCAGAGGGGTTGTAAAACCCAGTGCGTCAAGGAAGGATCGCCTGAAACATAAGAAGATGGAAAATCCTCCCTCCCAGCTCCAGTAAGGTGAGGGGACAGGTGAAAAAGAGCTTCTGCCCCTGGTCAGGACCCTGGAGTCAAGGGAGGAGGCAGATTAAGGAGGAGGCTGAGTGTGAAAGTGTTAGGAGGCAGCTCCCTCCAGTGCAAGGTGGAGGACAGCCCACGTGCACAGTGGGGCAGCCCCCGCCTGGGCGGCACCCCAAGCCCTATAGGCCGGTGTGGCCTGGTATGTCCAAGCTTGCTAGAGTGGGTTGAATGGTGGCCCCAGAATGATATATCCAAGCTCTAATGCCCAGAACCCGTGGATGTGACCTTATTTGGAAAAAGAATCTGGCCGGGCATGGTGGTTCATGCCTGTAATCCCAGCACTTTGAGAGGCCAAGACAGGTGAATCATCTGAGGTCAGGAGTTCGAGATCAGCCTGGCCAACATGGTGAAACCCCATCTCTACTAAAAATACAAAAGTTAGCTGGACTTGGTGGTGCACACTTGTAATCGCAGCTACTCGGGAGGCTGAGGCACGAGAATCGCTTGAACCCAGGAGGTGGAGGTTGCAGTGACCCAAGATCACACCACTGCACTCCAACCTGGGTGATGGAGTGAGACTGCATCTCAAATAAATAAATAAATAAATAAATAAATAAATAAATAAATAGGCTGGCTGCAATGGTTCACGCCTGTAATCCCAGCACTTTGGGAGGCCGAGGTGAGCGGACCACAAGATCAAGAGATCGAGACCATCCTGGCCAACATGGTGAAACCCTGCCTCTACTAAAAATACAAAAATTAGCTGGACGTGGTGACGCACGCCTGTAGTCCCAGCTATTTGGAAGGCTGAGGCAGGAGAGTCACTTGAACCTGGGAGGCAGAGGGTGCAGTGAGCCAAGATCACACCACCGCATTCCAGCCTGGTGACAGAGCAAGACTCTGTCTCAAACAGGAAAAAGAAAAAGTATCTTTGCTGTAATCAATAGAAGGTCTTGAGATGAGACCATCCTGGATGACCATGTGTGTCCTAAGTGCAACCATGAATGTCCGTATAAGAAGAGAAAAAGGCTACGTGCAGACAGAGGCAGTGATGGGAGTGATGTGGCCACAAGCCGAGGAACGCCTGGGGCCCCTAGAAGCTGGAAGAGGCAGGAAGCAGCTTCCCTCTCTCAGCTCTGCAGGCACTTTTGATTTCAGACCTCTGGCCTCCAGAACTGGGAGAGAACACGTCTCTGTTGTTAGCCGTCCAGTTTGCAGCAGTTTATTAGGGCAGCCCCCAGGAAATTAATCACGGCTCCTGTCATGTAAAAAGATCGGTGGGTGGGCTCCCCCTTTGCCTCCCTGCAAAACCATGAGGACCCTAAACTTCCTTCCCCCTCACCTAGCGGGAGAGGAGAGGAAGGAGGGAAAGGGCAAGGACCCTGAGTGGCTCTGAGTGCATGTGGGTGAACTAGTTGCTGCAGAGACCGCTGCAAATTAACAGAGATGACATAGAGAGACTGAGGATGGGCGTGGTGGCTCACGCCTGTAATCAGCACTTTGGGAGGCAGAGGCGGGTGGATCACTTGAGGTCAGGAGTTTGAAACCTGCCTGGCCAACATGGTGAAACCCCATCTTTACTAAAAATACAAAAATTAGCCAGGCATGGTGGTGCAAGCCTGTAATCCCAGTACTTTGGGAATCTGAGGCAGGCAGATCGCTTGACATCAGGGGTTTGAAACCAGCTTGGCCAACATGATGAAACCCCGTCTCTGCTCAAAATACAAAAATTAGCCAGGCATGGTGGCGCATGTCTGTAATCCTAACTACTGGGGAGGCTGAGGCAGGAGAATCACTTGAGCCCCGAAGGCGGAGGTTGCAGTGAGCTGAGATTGCACCACTGCACTCCAGCCTGGGCGACAGAGCGAGGCTTCGACTCAAAAAAAAAAAAAAAAAGAAACGGAGAGATGTCCTGTTGTCAAGGTTAAGTGCTACCCCACCCCTCAACTGCCCTGTTAGGGAAAATAAGGAAGTTGCATTTTCAGACACCCAAGTGCGACCCACCGAGATTAAAAATGCAAGAAGAAGCGGTTCACGGGATGCTAAGGATGGCTGGGCTTGCTGTCCAGCAGCTGGGCCTGGCCAGAGCTTCTGCAGGCACTTCAGTCTCCCCTGATGGTGGCGGTGAGGCCGTGGGCGCTCGGGGACAGCGGGAATGCAGTGAAACCACTCGGGCTAGAGAACCCCCCCGGAGGCTCTTGCATGGTTGTCCCGGGCCTTGCACAGCCTGGAACTGGCCACTATCCAATTTGGCATCTGGGAAGTGTTCATTGATTGCTAGAAAAATAATCAGGTCGAACCCAGGCCATTTCCGGTAAAGAGGCTCCAGGGAAGCACCTTCAGGCCAGATGACTCAGGACTGTGCGGAGCGTGTGTGGTCTGGGAGCCGGCTGCCTGCCGGCCCGGGTGCTCTGCAGGGAAGCAGTTGGCTGCCTGAGAACTCATTCATGGCTGTTCCCCTGGAAGGGCGGCGCAGGAGCCCAGTTCTGCAGCCCTGCCGACGCCGTGTCACAGACACAGCTCTTCATGGATCTGTCTGGTTTCCCATGGCTGCGGTAGCAAGTGACCACAAGGTTGGCGGCTGGAAACAGCATAAGTATCCCATCTTACGGTTCTGGAGGTCAGAAGTCTGAGATCAGCCTCACTGGGCTAAAGTCAAGGTGTGGGCGGGGCTGGTTCCTCCTGGAACCTCCATGGGAGAATCGTCTCCTTGACTTTTCCAGCTTCTAGAGGCTGCCTGTACTCCTGGGCCCACGGCCCCTTCGTCCATCCTCAGAGTGCATCACTCCAACCCTGGCTTCCATCATCACAGCACCTTCTCTTCTGACACTGACCCTCTGGCCTCCCTCTTACAAGCGATGCTCGTGATTCCATCAGGCTCGTAGGAGAATTCAGGCCGCTCTTTCCATGTCACCACCCTTAGCAGAGTCACATCTGTAGAGGCCCTGTTACAGTGAGTGCTGGGTCGAGTAACATTTCCCAAAAATCCATGTCCACCTGGGACCTCAGAGTGGGACCTTATGTGGAACTAGGGTCTCTGCAGATGTAATCACATTAAGATTATATCACAGTCAACTAGGATGGGCCCTAATCTCGTGCCTGATGTCTTCATAAGAAAAGGAAAGTTTGGACACAGATGCACCGGGAAGGTGGCCATGTGAAGAGGAAGTCGGAGATTGGAATGGCCACAGACGGGACATCAGGCATTGCCAGGCACCAGAAGGTGAGACAGGTGCAGATGAATCCTCCCTAGGGCCTTCAGGAAGAGCATGGCTCCTTCGACACCTTGATCTTGGACTGTTGGCCTGCAGGACTGTGGGAGAATGCATTTGCGTTGTTTGAAGCTCCCTCTTTCTAGTACTTAGTTACAGCAGCCCTAGGAGCCAAATGTACTGTGTAAGGGCACGTTTGCAAGCTCCAGGAGTCAGGAACAGGCCTAGATGGGGTGCCATTATTCAGCCCTCCACAGACCCTTAGCAGGGTGGAGAAATGGGCCAAGCCTCCTGTCAAGGAAGAGCTGGAGCGTGGAGAGGGCGCCTGGAAGGGTGTCAGAGTGGCGTGGCTCTGCAGAACGGGGCCTGTCATAGGGCAGGCGCTCAAGCCCTTGTGGATAAGTGGGCGCACAAGTGCACGTGCGTGAGTTGAGACTGTCACATGCCGAGGTGACCTCTGCTGCCAGGCGGGCCATGAGACTTTTTTTTTTTAGACAGAGTCTTGCTCTCTTACCCAGGCTGGAGTGCAGTGGTGTGATGTCAGCTCACTGCAATCTCTGCCTCCTGGGCTCAAGTGATTCTCCCACCTCACCTCAGCCTCCCAAGTAGCTGGGACTACAGGCGTGCACCACCATGCCCGGCTAATTTTTTATTTTTTGTAGAGATGAGCGTCTTGCTATGTCGCTCAGGCTGGTCTTGAACTCCTGGCCTCAAGTGATCCTCTTGCCTTGACCTCCCAAAGTGCTGGGATTATAGGCGTGCGCCACTGCACTCGGCCTGAGACCTTTTCTTTCTTCCTTTCTTTCCTTCTTTCTTTTTCTTTCTTTCTTTCTTTCTTTCTTTCTTTCTTTCTTTCTTTCTTTCTTTCTTTCTTTTTCTTTCTTTCTTTCTTTCTTTTTTATTGAGGTGGAGGTTCTCTCTTCTTGCCCAGGCTGGAGTGCAATTGTACAACCTCTGGTCCCTGCAACCTCCACCTCCCGGATTCTCCTGCCTCACTCAGCCTCTGAAGTAGCTGGGATAACAATCATGCGCCACCACACACAGCTAATTTGTTTTGTTTTTAGTAGAGATGGGTTTTCACCATGTTGGCCAGGTGGGTCTTGAACTCCCGACCTCAAGTGATCTGCTCGCTTCCCTCCCAAAGTGCTGGGATTACAGGCGTGAACCACTGCACCCGGCCTGAGAGCATTTTTTAAAAGTGTGCATAGACCCCAACTGGGTGAGCTAATGGAACCACCTCAATATTCCAGAGCAAGACACAGAAGGACGCTGAGGGAGTGACTGGCACTGGGGCACTGGGATCCCAAATCCCTGGTCCTCTTGGCGCCTGCCTTCAACACACCTGCCTCTCCTCATGTGGGCCAACCTGGCATCTGATGCTGTTTCAGACACTTGCTTCTTCCCTGTTCCTAAAACACTGGATGGCCACACCATCCTGCAGAGACAAACCTTTCTACTGCTCCACCCCCGCCCCAGGCTCCAACCCTGCACTCCACCCAGAGGGGATGCTGGGAGGAATAGCCACTCCTCCGTGGGCCAGCCTTTAGCTCTGCGGGGGCAGGTGCTCTGTGTCCTCCCTTCCCTAAGTGGACACATGCCTGGGGTTTTCATCTGTCCCAATTCCTGCACCACCCCAAGTACCAAGTGCCAGCTCACGGTGGAGGTCAGCGCAGGGTGGAGGCTGGGTGCCATGCCCTGTTATTGTCTATCTTGGCAATAAAAATCAAATCGTTGTTAATATCGGTGATAATTAATCTTTAGTTAAACTTTAATAATAATATTTACTATGTGGGCAAGCATTTGCCTATTTTATTTTAACTGGTTGTATTGGGTTAGATGTTGGCCACCCAAAATTCACCTCCACTTGGATCCTCAGAAGGTGGTTTTGGAAATCGGGTCCTTGCAGATATATTTAGTTAAGGTGAAGTCACACTGGAATTGGGTGGGCCCTAATGGTTTATGTGTCTGTAAGAGAAGACACAGGCCAGGCACGGTGGCTCAGGCCTATAATCCCAGCACTTTGGGAGGCCTAGGTGGGCGGATCACCGGAGGTTAGGAGTGCGAGACCAGCCTGACTAACATGGAGAAACCCCGTCTCTACTAAAAATACAAAATTAGCTGGGTGTGGTGGTGCATGCCTGTAATCCCAGCTACTCAGGAGGGTGAGGCAGGAGAATTGCTTGAACCCAGGAGGCGGAGGTTGCTGTGAGCTGAGATCGTACCATTGCACTCCAGCCTGGGCAACAAGAGCAAGACTCTGTCTCAAAAAAAAAAAAAAGACAGAGACACACATGGGGGAGAGGAATGACGTGAACATGGGGGCAGAGACTGGAGTGGTGCAGCCAGGAGCCAGAGAACTCTAGGGATCTCCAGGGACATCCAGGGACCTCCAGGGTTCTCCAGGGATCTCCAGGGGTGTGCAGTTGCCACCGGAAGCTGGCAGAAGCAGGGAGGACCCTCCTCTAGAGCCTTCAGAGAGAGCACAGCCCTGCCAGCATCTTGACATCACTTCTGGCCTTCGGAACTAGGAGTGAATATGTTTTTGCTGGTTTTATTCACCCATTTGGGGGTAATTCGTTTTGGCAGTCCTGAGAAAGGGAAAGGAATGCTGTCATTTACCTGCTTATCAAGCTTTGACCAGAAACTCTACTTATTTGAATTTTTTTTCTGGGGTGGGGGTGATTGGGGCAACCCATGGTGGGGTGATAGTCATCATAGTGTTTATAGAGACCACAGTGCTGACAACTTGGAGAGTAAAGATGGGGGGGAGATTACTGATGATGAGAACTTCCAGTAGTGAGCCCACCTGGCACCACAGTGTTAGGAAGGGGTCTCATTATCATTCCCACTTTACAGATGCAACACTGAGGTGCAGAGGCGCCAAGGCACGTCTCCAGGGTCTCAAGCCAGGAACTGTTGGAGCTGGGGTTCGCGCCCAACAGGGGACCTGGGGACCCAGCGTGGGTACTGCCGAGTCCTCGCCAGGGGCTTGGCGGGATAAGTTTCCATTCTGTTCCGGCCTGGTGTGGAGGGATCTGGGCCCACACAGGATCCAGCACACACCCTGAAGCCGGGGACACTGTCTGCAGGACCTGCAGCATCCAGAGCCCTGCCTTCTTCCTGGCCTGACAGGTTTAGAATCTTCCAGAAACCGCACCCTGGATGTGAAGCCCAGGGCACCGTCTCCTCTGGAGAAGCCTCCTGACTGTCCTCCAGGGGAGAAAGTGCTCACAGCCGCAGCATTTGCCAAAGGAGCCGCCCAGGGGATATTTTTCTGAGGAATTCCCGCTCCCAGGTCATCACCCTGGTTCTCTGACTCCTAAGCTTGGATGATGAAGAAATGAAAGGGGCAGGAACTCAGGGGATGGTGGGAACCCAGGTAGGCTTTGGATAAGAGCTTGGGCTGTCCAGGGTTGGTGGTTACAAAGCAGCCTGAGCAAAAAGTCTCTTACGACATCGCGCAGTAAAGCCCCAGCTTCTCGTAGAGATGCAATCATCCTTCCGTTCTGTGGTTTTCCTCCAAGTTTGAAGAGGTGCCAGATGGAGGATTCAAAGGAAAGAAAGCCAAGACGCAATAATAAAAAAGAAACTCCCTTGTTCTGACATTAGGTCTATTTTCACTTTTCTTTTCCGCTGTGTTGCCCAGGCTAGAGTGCAGTGGATCATGGCTCACTGCAGCCTCGACCTCCCAGGCTCAAGCAATCCTCCCACCTCAACGTTCTGAGTAGCTGGGAAGTCTGAAAGGAATGCTGTCGTTTACCTGGAAACAGGTGCATGTCATCACATCCAGATAATTTATTTCATTTCGTCTAGAGATGGGGTCTCTCTGTGTTGCCCAGGCTGTCCTTGAACTCCTGGCCTCAAGTGATCTTCCTGTCTCAGCCTCCCAAAGTGCTGGGATTCCAGGTGTGAGCCACCATGCCTGGCCTATTTTCACTTTTAAACTAAAGGCATATCAGGTTTAGCCACTGTGGGTAACAAACCCCATTCCCCTTCTCCCTCACCTAAATGGGGATATAAATGTATCTCTCCTTTATGTAGAAGCAGTCTGACCTAGGCAGTGGGACTGGTATGGAGACCTATAGTGTCAGGGATTCGAGACCCACCATTTGTGTCTTCTGTTCCGAAGGCACCTCATGGGCCAATGTGGCTGCTTTGCTCCAGCCATCATACCTTCATTCCAGGTAGGAAGGAGGAAGGAGAACATGAAGGACACACCTCCCCCTCCCTTTAAAGAGATGTCCTAGAAGTCATACTCAACTGTTGCACTCACTTCTCTTTGGCTAAAACTTATTTCTATGGACAGGAGAAGCTGCAAGGCAGGCAGGGGAGTATCATCTTTAGTTGAGTGACAGTGCACACATTTAGAAGTCAGGAATCTTCCTGTTATTAAGGAAGAAAGCAGATAAGATATTGGGAGGCAACTTGAGCCTCTGTGCCACTGCTGGGGACTTTTGTGGTAGAAGGGACCTGGCACTGAGATGGAGACTTGGGAAGCTGGCGTTAGAGTCCCAGGGCAGCCATCAACTGCCACCCTGGGTGTTGATGACTTGGCAGCCTCATCACTTTTTATAGATCTTTCCTTGGCTTCGGAGGAAGGATTCACGAGCATTCCAGGATAATTTTTTATACTGTTGAAACCATAAAAGCTTTTCCATCCTAAGCCTTCTGGTTAAAGCCTCCATTAATATTCCAGTACTTTCTAACCAAAGATTTCAAGAGGACACCTCCTTTCTGACCACCTCATTGCCTGAGCAGGTGTCCATCTCTAGCAGAAAGCTCACAGTTGGAACTCAGGACATGAATAGATTCGGGGGGTGCTGGGAGAGAAAGGCCTGCACCTGACCTACAATTAATGACAGAATTGTGAAAAGGTCGGGTTTTGGAGCCTGCTGGGTTCACTCCCTCGGTGACTCTTGCTGTGCCATCCTTGGCACTTGTTTGATGCCTTGGAACCCCGGTTTTCTCCTTGACTAAATGGGGTTCCTGCAGACCCCACCTCATCGCGTTGACATGAGGATAGGATGTAGGATTCCTGATGTAGGTGATGAACTTGGCATTCCCAGTTCCCTCCCGTGTGTGAAGCAGAGTGGCACATGGAGGGTGTAGGCTGTCCCGGTGTCCCCAGTGTCTCTGCCTCTCCCTGAGCTGCACACCAAATGAAGCCCCTCTGGGTGAAGCCATTCTCTGGGCAGCCCGGGGCTCGCCCGGTGCCCACAGAAGAAGCATGCTGTTCAGGGGGATGGGGATGTCACGCTCTTTGATGCCAGCAGCTCTTCCTCCAAGCCACCCTCACCACAGATCCCCCAAGACCTGTCCAAAATGGAAGTCTTGCCGTTCTGGGGCTCCTCATTCTCTGTTCCCCGTGGGGTGGAGTCTAAATTCCTTTGCAGGCTTCACTCTAGTGAATGTTCAAGTCTAAAATGCTTTGCAGGCATCCACCTCTCCAGCCCCGCCTCCCTCCTGAGATTCTCACGCACTTGCTTTCCTGCCTCCAACCTGCGCACACCATCCTCTGCCCGGAGAGCCCTGAGCCTGTCTCCTGTGTGTCCTTCTAGTTCCATCTATCTTGCCCGTCTCTCTGCCGAGCCCCCCTTCCTTGGGGGAGCTGCTCCTCCCTCAGTCGGATTACGTGACCCTGGCAGGGAGCATGTCACCCAGGCCAGCCAGTCACAGGGTCCCATCCCCTGGCCACAGCCATGGGCTTGTTCCAATGGCCAGATGTCTCAAGTTGGATTCCCTCCCAAACAGATTCTGAGACAGGATGTGGGTGCAAGTAGTTTACTTGAGAGATGATCCCAGGAAATACCAGGGGAGAGTGGGGATGCGAGCTAGGAAAGGCAGCCAGTCAAGGGTGGGCAATGGAGTTAGCCGCCAGTGCGGTCCCCTGGAGCTCAATCCCACGGGGGACTCTGGGAGCCACTGTGGAGCACACCTCAGGGTTCCCCAGAGAGGTGAGAGAGCCGGGACA
The DNA here is from genome assembly GCF_028878055.3 of Symphalangus syndactylus. NCBI lineage: Eukaryota > Metazoa > Chordata > Mammalia > Primates > Hylobatidae > Symphalangus > Symphalangus syndactylus. Next base: position 130,236,412 of record NC_072433.2, read on the forward strand.
TGAATGCCCCCATGCCTGTGAAATCATTGCTTGAGGCTGCTGCTGAGTGTCGTGACCCACGTTGATTCTAGCCTGCCACAGGTTCCCATGCACAGAGAAAGCACTCATGCCGAGGAACGCATGTACTGGCAATAGGAAGTCAGGGTGCGAGGACCAGGATGGGGCATGATGTCATCTGCCATAGAGGTCATGTGACCCGGGCCAGCCAATCAGTGCCTTTCCCTGGGAATTTTGTTTCTCGATTTGCAGCAAAGTTGGGTGGTGCCAGTCCTGCTGGTCGCAGAGCTGGAGAGGTTGAGTTGATTGCTGCCAGGGACCATCGTCTCTGCTTCCCAGAGTAACAGGAGGGAATATGGCCATGGCTAGGTAGAACCAGGAGGAGAGGGGAGCTGAGGAAAAGGCAGGAGACAATGGCTATTGTGATTGAGGTGCTGGGCTGAGGCATGCCTGAAGCCTGTCCCTCCCCCTAGATCCTTCTGTAACTGCATTTAGCCCGGACAGTGTCTGTCAGTGACCCAGGGTCCCTCCATCAAAATCTCTGTGTCACATCTGCCTTACTCGTCTCTTTTCCCTCATAACGCCCAGTCCAAAGAAAGTCCTCCATGAAGGTCATCGAAAAGAAGAAAAAAATGAACTCGCATTTCACAGCCCTCATCATTAATTTATTTTTAAAAATTTATTTACATTTTCTGCCTGTATTACTTCTTGTGGGGTAACCCGAGTTGGATAAATTTGTTGTCGGCTATTGGATGAATAATTTCCTTTAATTTGCCCTAAATTACCTAAACAGTAAGGGGGTGCCCATCATATTCTGGAATTTGGTGTTCACTTTTCCTACGTGACTCATAGTTTTTTTATGGTTAACTAATACTGACCAGGTGTGGTGGCTCATGCCCGTAATCCCAGCACTTTGGGAGGCCGAGGTGGGAAGATTGCTTCAGCCCAGGCGGTCAAGGCTGCGGTGAGCCGTGATCATGCCACTGTACTCCGCTTGGGTGACAGAGGGAGATCCTGTCTCAAATAGTAACAAATAATAATAATAATACCACAGCTCAGCCTTTGGCTTCCCAAGCTCTCCTTATAAAAAGTCCTCTCCTCTATTGCTGCATTGAGTTCCTTCGTTCCTTCCTATTTCTCTCCCACATTTGTCAGTGAGTTACCGAGCATGCAGCAGATGCTCAACACATATTCACTGGCTAAATGGATGAGTGCACGACAGCCTATGAGAACAGCGGTAACTCCTGAGTCCCTCTTTGCAAACTTTGGGGTTATTAACTTAGTTTGGGTTCCCAGAAGCAAACCTTGAGCTGAGGATTTGAGGGCAGGTAGTCTATTTGAGAGGTGCAAGAAACATAGGAAAGAGATGGATAAACGATCCAGGGAAGGGAAGAGAGCGGACACAGTGTAGGTTATTAAGCCAGCTACCACATGGCCAACAGGAAAATCCCTCTGGGAAACTTCGGGAAACAGCTTCTGAATCATCCCAGCCAAGGACGAGAAATCTGGGGTATTTATATCCCCAGCCCCATTTGCTGTTATTAGCCGTTGTCCCAGGGGATATTAAATCCTAGGCACTCATGGGCCACCATGCTCATGTGCTGTTTGGGTTCTGATGGCTCAGGGACAGCCCTCCAGCAAAGACACAGGAGTGGCTGTTGGAAGTCAGGTTGGCCTTCACAGAGATCACTGGGATCTGTGAGGACATGGGTGGAATGGGTACAGTAGGCTTCAGTCCTAGATGTAGATTATTTACCCAAAGCTGTTGTCCCACTAAATTTGGGGCTTTTTTCTGGAGGTGTCTGCAGACACTGCGCAGACTCTTTGCTGTGATCAACCCCACCAGCTCACAGCACTATTCCATCATGCTTGTGCAGCCTGATAACATCCTTTGGTGTCACTCGGTTGAGCTGCAGGTGAACGTCTGCTCCCAACAGACAATTCAATTCTTCCTCTAGGAAGTTGAACTGGGAGATGGTGAGGCACAGCCTGAGCTGGGCTCTGGGACAGAGGAGATGCGACCCCCCAAGCTGATGGGATGGCCATGTCCACAGGGAATAGGCGAGGCCTGGCTTCAGAGGGAGAAGGGAGTCATATCCAGAGAAGGAGGAAATAGACGGAAAGTACTGCCAGAGGGCCCGATGCCTTTCCAGGACTCACTCTAGTTGTCTGAGAGTCTCACTTACCTTGGATTCCCAAATAACTCAGTATCCTCCCAAGCAGTCCCCTTCTCTGCTTCAGCTAACTTGAGTGGATTTCTGTTACTTGCAACTCCAATTGATTAAGACCTCGCTCCCAGAGCTCCCCACTGGTGGGGTCTCCACTACCCCCAAAGAGTGGCCTGCCAGTGTAAGATGTACAAGGTGTCACCCTTGCCCCCTCCTCTCCAAAAAGGCAGACAAGTGGGTCCCATGGACAGCCTTGGAAGATCATGATTGGCACCTGTTAATACAGAGGTGGCACCATTTTTCCAAGTCTTCTAGAAAAGAGTTAGAAAAATGGCACCACGTCACACATCACACATTACAAAATGGCACCCCTATGTCTCCTTGCCTCAAATTGTTAGTGGGTTTTTGTTTGTTTGTTTGTTTTGTTTTTCCTTTGAGACAGGGTCTGGCTTTGCTGCCCAGGCTGGAGTGCAGAATGCAGTGGTACAATCACAGCTCACTGCAGCCTTGATCCCCCAAGCTCAAGCAGTCCTCCCACCTCAGCCTGCCGAGTAGCTGGGACTACAGGCGTGCACCACCATGCCTGGCTAATTTTTGTATTTTTTGTAGAGGCGGGGTTTCTCCATGTTGCCCAGGCTTATTAGTGGTCTTTGATGCCAAATTGAGGGCTGGTGACATTCTGCAGCTGCTGAATGGGTGTGGCAGGAACAAATGAAAACCTGGGACTCCCCGGCCTTTGCTCTTGATGTCCAGTTCATAGAGCCTCCAATAAAAATAAATGATGAATAAGAAATTGGTGTGAGGACAGGAGCCCTACAGCAATCACATCGAGAGGAAAGAAAGACTTTGCTCTTTACATCACATAATTAAACATTTATGACCGCCGGCCCCACCCACCGTTCTGCAGACACGCATGCGGTCCTTCTGTTGGCCCATCTTAGTCCCAAGAGAGAGTGGGCAGAGGGCTGGGCTCTCCAGGGTGGCCCCACCAGGCTTTCCTGTTCGTTTTTCCAGGTTGGGCTTCATTGTGACCAGAAGGATGAGTTTTTTCCTTTGTCTCAAACTGTCCATGACTTAACTCCTTGCCTGGGTAGCAAATAGGAGCCTTTGCTGGGATGTCCAAGGGTATCAGTGACCAGTCCCTTCCCAGAGGGCACTTGGGATGGGACTGGCCATCTTGGTCCTTTCCTTGGTACAACTTGGTGCTCTTCCCTCTGGGACTTCGCAGAGGTCCCCCTTGCCCATGAAACACCATTTTTTTTTTTTTTTCAAATTCTAATGTTATGTTTTGGAAATTAAATTCTGAGATTGCAACATGATGGAAAAGTTGATCACCACTAAACTCCTCTCTCTCTCTTTGCTTTACTGGCTCTAATAATAACGGTATTAACTAACACTTTCTGTGTGTCAGGCCATGTATTACTTCCCATCTATTAACCATTTGTGCCCACAGAGAGAGACAGAGATGCCATTATTACCACATTCATTTCACAGATGGGGCATGGAACACAGTGACATTAAGTGACTTGCTCAAGGCCAACAAATTGGAAGTGGAGGAGCTGGGATTTGAACTGAGCCTGATGCTGGATGATGGCACAAACCAGCAAGCTAAGGACTCAATCTGCCCTGTGGGTGGTCCAGCCCGGACAGCAGTCGTAGCTTGCAGAGCAGTGGTCTCTGGTTGCAGCTCTGCCAATGGTGTCCTTGGAGCATCTGGGCTGGGATGGGTCTCCCCAAAGCCCCCTGGGCCGGTGAGGAGCCTACAGGGTTGCCATACAAAGGATCTGTAAGGAGATGAGGGTTGGATTAGCAAAGTGGCAAACATGTCACTGTTGACAACTACCAACCACCCATCCACATGCTGGGCCTGTGAAAAGGCTGATTGTGTGTAGCTTTCCTTCCCTTTGCTGGAGTGGGGATGGAGTGGGGGCCCAGTTTATTCCATTCCCCTGCACCTAAGATTTCATGGTCATAGGCAATGGCAGCCGCGTGGGTGAGAGTGTGAATTCAAATCGCAGCTCTTCTATTCAGAAGCTGTGTGGCCTCAGGGAAGTGACTTACACTCTCTGTGCTCAGTTCCCTCATTGGAAAAATGAGGCTAATAACAGTACCAGCCTGGAGGGTTGTTGGGGGTGGCAGGATTTGGCAGTATAATGCTTTGGGGTCAGGTACTTAAAGGCATCTGTTTTGTTGTTGTTGTTTGTTTGTTTTGTTTTGTTTTGAGATAGGGTCTTGGTCTGTCACCCAGGCTGGGATGCAGTGGCTCGATTTCAGCTCACTGCAACCTCCGCTTCCTAGGCTCAGGCAATCCTCCCACCTCAGCCTCCTGAGTGGCTGGAACCCCAGGCACATGCCACCATGCTGGCCAATTTTTGTAGCGACTGGATTTCATCATGTTGCCCAGGCTGGTCCTGAACTCAAGCCACCTGCCTGGGCCTCCCAAAGTGCTGGGATTACAGGCCTGAGCCATGGTGCCAGGCCTCCAAAGGCATCTGCTAACACAGGTCTCTTCTCCCCTTGGGTTTGTCCCTTGTCAATCCAAGGACTGTTGTTCTGGGACAGTCTTATTCACTACTGAGCCCTCCAGTGCTTGAAACAGAGCCCAGCACATTGTAGGTGCTTAAATTATTCGATGACTGCATAACAATTGAGCGCATCTGAAGAATGATGCTTCAAAGACTGAGAAAAGTAAAACAAAAAGAGGAACGAAAGATAACAGAGATCATCTGCATTATTATTATCTTTTTGAGATGGAGTTTTGTTCTTGTCTCCCAGGCTAGAGTGCAGTGGTGCCATCTCAGCTCACTGCAACCTCTGCCTCTCAGGTTCGAGCGATTCTCTTGTCTCAGCCTCCCAAGTAGCTGGGACTACAGGCATGCACCACCACGCCCGGCTAATTTTTGTATTTTTAGTAGAGACAGTTTCACCGTGTTGGCCAGGCTGGTTTCGAACTCCTGACCTCAGGTGATCCGCCCACGTCAGACTCCCAAAGTGCTGGGATTACAGGTGTGAGCCACCGCGCCTGGCCAATCTACATTGTTCTGTATCTGCATTTGAGCCACACCAAAATCTTAGGCAAGGCTTCCCCGTTTGAGTCCACTTCACGCAGGCAGGCTTCCATAGTCCTTGTTCCACCCATGCCCCATCCTTGTTTCTCCCACGTGCCATGGCTCGTGGGGGCCCCAGACTCTGAGATCCCAGAGGTGTCTTGTCTGTGCCTGCTGTATAGCAAAGGGCGCAGCACAGAGCGACTCGATGGGTATTTGGGGAACGAGTTGATGCTGAAGGAGCTGATTCCGGTGTCTTGGTGCGGAGATGAGCAGTGTGGACAGGCCCCCTCCTGCCCTTGGGCCCCAGCACCTTACCGCACAGTGCCTGCATACCCGTCCACATTCTGTGACTGGGGGGAGCACTGGGTAGTCCCTTAGCTCTTAAGGAACGTGGATTTACCTGTTTCAAAGGTGATTTAGTCTGGCTCTAAATTGATTTCCGTATATACCTGCACAGGTTAAGAATGCTAAATGCCCCCGGGCAAAAGAGATATGAACATGCTGCACTGCTCCTAGCTACGGGACTTGGGGCACGCTCTTCTCCAAGCCTCAGCTACTGGATCTGTGAAATGGGGTGATTTCCACCTCCCTGGATTCCTGGGAACGCGTCCTAGAGTCATTGAAGGTAAAGTGCGGAGCCTGGACTCCTGCGCTAGCGCCCCCATCCGGTAACAAGTCTCCCTTTCTTCGTCTGCAAATTGGGAAGAGTGTGCCTAAGTTTTCTAAGCACGTGTAGAGGGTGGCAGTCAACTCAGTAACGGTGTACTCTGCACCGCGCCACAGTTCACAGCGCCCAGCCCTTGCGGATTTCATTTGCTAAAATCCTGGGAGGTCGCCTCCTTATTCCTATTTTCCAGTTGAGCTGCAGAGAGCTGGGGTTTGGTAAATTTGCAAGCCCCTTGTGGAAAGCGCTTGGCACCGCGCCAGGCGCATAGTAAGCGCTCAATGAAAACTATACTTGTGTGGCCAGTGGCGAGGAAGCTAAGCGTCTCCTTGTCCCTAGCCGGCCCTGGAGGCCAGCGGCCCCGCCTTCCTCGCCCACCCGGCGCCCGCGCCTCAGCTGCCCCCCGCCTCCTTCGGCCCGATGAGCCTGCGGAGCGGGGCCGGGGGCGGCGCCGGTCCTGCTCGGTCCTACCAGCGCCGCCAGCCATCTGGGGGAGTGGCCTCCGGGCTCCGGGTAGCCTACAAGACGCGGTGCGCTGAGCCCCGCCACCCACTCGCGTCCCAGGGCGTCTCCAGCTGCTCCCATTGAGCTGTCTGCTCGCTGTGCCCGCTGTGCCTGCCGTGCCCGCGCTGTCGCCGCTGCTACCGCGTCTGCTCGACGCGGGAGACGCCAGAGAGCTGGTGATTGGAGCCCTGTGGAGGTAAGTGTGACTTCCATGTCTCTCCCTTTTGCAAACTGTTACCCTCCCGAGAAGCTGGTATAACTAGAACAGATGCCATCTCGCAGGGCTGACTGTGCCGGCACCACACCGAGTGCTCTGCTTGCATCACGGAACACAGCTTTGCGACATGCCCTTTTGCAGATGGAGAAACTGAGGCTCAGCGAGGACAACTCATTTGCCCAGGACCTCACAGCCAGGACTCCAAGGAACAGGGATTCAACGCCGATCTGAGCGCAGAATCCTGCTCCTTGGAGGCTGTTTACTCTCTTGCCTTCCTTGTGCGGTTCACTAGCATTAATTGCATTCCTGTGTTCGTAGTGGGTGTCAATAACTGGAAAGCTGATGGCATGGATATGGCAGGCATTAGAATGTGTCCTACTCATGTCTGGAGGACCAAGGTGATCTAGTGGCATGTGCATTCAGCTGCAGTTGAGAGGGCCACGCCCCTCTATGATTTCATTTGCAAGGTAGCCTTCTTCCCATATTTCAGATGAAGATGCTGAGGGTCAGAAAGGTGAAGTAAGTTGTCCCAGCAGAGCCACGGCTGGAACCCAGCTCTGTCTGTCTCCAGAGCTTCAAATGGATGTGGAGAGACTTGGGGCCATGTCAAGGTTCTGCAGTTTGGGGGAACACGTTTCCCCAGAAACCCATTCTTTAGCCAGAGCGGGCACCTGCATTAACTCCTGCATGGGGAGAGTTACCCTGGAAGCTGAAGGCTCACTCTGGAGTGTGGGGGAGATCATTCGTCCCATGTGGACAGAGCCAAGGCTAGTCCCTCATGTGCTGCAGACCCAGAGCCTCCCTTGCTAAGGCTGGGCTGGTGGACAAGCCAGGGAGGACTTCGCTGATGCCTACTCATCGCAGTCCAACTTGAATTGGGCATCTCTCAGCCAAAATGTGAGTTGCTGCCCTGGCTGAGAGAAGCATCCTGGAACCCGTGCAAATGCCTGGCTTGCCTTGCAACCGAGAGTGGGGTTGTGAGTTTCCCCTTTGGGCCTTTAGACCCCTTGCCCTGGTAGAATGGGGTGAGCCTGCTTTCCCCATCCAGGGTCTGGTGTCTGACAGTGAAGAGAGCCTGCAGAACAGGACCGGGGCGTGGCCCTTTCCAGTAGACTTAGGCCATGAGTTGTGACTGTCGGCTGTCCCAGGGCTCCTTGGGTTGTATGCACCTGATTTTCTGCTTCTGCCCCTGATCTGGCTGTTCCCACTCAGGAGAAGGGGTGGGTGTGGGACTGTGTTGCCCGTGCGGCAGGCACGCGGTCTGTGCCACACACTTTACTTGTATTGTCATCGCTGCAACTCCCCGGGGCAGTAGGCCTCTTGATGCCCACTTCACAGCTGAGGGAAGTGAGGCTCAGCAAGGTGAAGTGCTTGCCTAAGATCCCCCAGCTGGTATGGAATGCTGTCACCCCCAGGTGGGTCCTATCTGCACACTTGACCCTGCTTTCTTTAAGACACTTCTCTGCCCACTGCCAACTCCACCCATGAACCTGATCTTCACACAGGTGATGTTTTGTCTTAGAGGGGCTCCAGGTGAAACCACTGGACAATGTACCCAGGGAGGAGAAACCAAGAGATTTTGATTTTTGCAGAGTCTCTTAAGATGTAAGAGTAGGAATAGTAATAATGCCATTTATAGTAATACAAGCAGCTGACATTTTCACGCTGCTTAGTACAGACCAGACATGCCCAGGGTTTCCACAGAGGAGCTCACTGCCTGCTCTATGAGCTGGGCACTTTTTACAAGGAGTAAGTCAAGGCTCAGAATTATTAAGGTGTGTGCCCAACATGACACAGCCAGGGCGGGGTGGAGCTGCCGTACAGGCTGGGCCCTGTGCCAGATTCTGCAGGAAGGTGCCCGTCTAATCACCGACCAGCCACATGACTGTCCCGGCAGAGCTTGCTACTAGTTGAGGCTTTTCATGCCATGTGGGAGTTTTTTTAACGTTGGCAGGGATCTGGGTCTCTGGTCCCGGTTGGGGTGAGACTGGAAGGGGATCAACTGACCCTGGGCTTGGGCTCAACGTTGCTGACAGGTACTGAGACCCCTGTCCCAGGACCCAGATCAGTGCTGGCTCTGAGTCCTGCCTCTGGCCTGGAGAGGAGAGTTGGCTTGACTGGGAAGGCCTGAGCTGGGGAAGAAGACTGCGAGGTCTCTTAAAACCTCTGCACTTCATCCCTCAAAAGACCCCAAGTTAAGTATGTGGCCCTTTGTAGGCTGCATTTGAAAGATTTGGAGGCAGGACCCTCTGATGTCTTTGGAGGTCAGAAAGTTTTTGGAGGCAGGGCACTGACCTCTTTGGCCTGTGGGAACTGGAACTTTTCTTTCCTCTGTCACCAGCGTCCTTTGCTGCGTGTGGGAGGTGCCTGCATGTCTGCCTGCGCCTGACTCAGGAGGCTTTTTCTTTCTTTTTTTTCTTTTTTCTTTTTTTTGCAAACACACTGGTTTTTGATCAGTCCCAGATGTGCAAACCCAGGATCACTCAAAAGAGGCTGATGGCTTGTCAGGAAAGGAAAATTCAGTCTGGGCATATTTCACTTCGTCTTCAGTTCATTGAGTGGAACAGATGCTCAGACCTTCCAGAGACGGGGACCTAGAGCACCTTGTAAAGTCTTAAATAGAGCACGCTGAGTTCTGGGACAGGCAAGGGACAGGCAGATGCGGGTGGTGGTTAATAGGATGGGCCACGTTCTGTTTTTCTTTTTCCTGAAAAAATGTATTGTAAAAATACACATAAACATAAAATTTACCATTTAACCCATTTTGAAGTGTACAATTCAGTGGCATTTACTATATTTGCAGCATTGTACAGCCACCACCACTAATTCCAGAGCGTTTCATCATGCCGTAAGGAAACCCCATGCCCATTAGGCATCATTCGCCATTCTCCTCCCTTCAGCCACTCATCTCCTTTGGGTCTGTACGAACTTGCTTATTCTGGACATTTCATGTAAATGGAATCACACAGTGTGTGGCCTTTTGTGTCTGGCTCCTCTCACTCAGCATCATGTTTTCAAGGTTCATCCATGTTGCAATGTGTATGAGACCTTCATTCCTTTTTATGGCTGAGTAATATTCCATTGTATTACTAGACCGCGTTTTGTTTATCCATTCTTCCAGTAAAGGAAGTCTGGGCTGTTTCCACCTTTGGCTTTTACGAAGGCTTCTGCTGTGAACATTCGCGTACAAGGTTTTTTGAGGGCGGATGTTTTCATATCTCTTGAGTGTTTACCTGGGAGGGAATTGCTGGGTCATATGGTAACTTTATGTTTAACTTATTGAGGAGACTGTGGCCTCTTGTTTGACTTCTTTCTTGAAGCATCAGCTCAGGTCCTGTCATTCCAGAATGTGTTGCTGGCCTTTCCATGGGTGCAGGGAAGCCCTGGCATTTGGCATTTGTGGGCAGTGTTGACATGCCACCTGGGTCACAGCAGCAGCAGGCAGGGAATCCTGAGACTTGCCCTGGGGGAGCCCTGCCTTCTACCCCAGGCTGTGCAATGACGAGTACTCTTGGACAAAGACCCCTCTTGCAATGCTGCGAGGACATCATGGTCCAGCCCGAGGGAGATTTTTCTTTGATTGTCGTGAGTGCTGCATCAGCTTAGACAAAAACCACAGAGTCAGAGGGAAAAAAACGTCCTGATGAGGATTGTGCAATTTCCGGACCATCATTTTTTAAAAATTATAAATTATGAAATCCCACGTTTTCAATCCCAATTTCTGGAACGTGTTTTATTTTGAGCACAGAATGGCAACATCCCAGGAAAAAAAGTCATGCTCCCATTTTGCTTGTAATCAAGTGAGCTGGAACTGACCCTACCCCAAATTTTTTTTGAATAGGGAAAGGACTCAACCGGACCCCTCTAAGGAATGGGAGCTGGCATGGAGCTGGCATCTTCTGAGCCTGACTTGAGAAGAGCCTGATAACTCCTGGAGGAAACACGCAGGGATTTGCGAGCAAGGGAAGATGATAGTGGGTGGATGGGGAGCTGGCGAGGGTGCCCCAGGCAGAGGCACCATGTGTGTGCAAATGCCTGGAGGTGGAGAAGGGCCTGGGACTCTTGGAGAATGGCAGGAAGTTTGGTGTGCTTGTAGTCTACGAGTCAGGCTCAGGGTGGCAAAGGTCTGCCCTGCAGGTGTTGTGATGAGCTGTACCACTTAGTGGGCACCATCAAGGTGAACAGAGAGTAACACGGTAGCATTAAGAACTTGAGAACAGCTCACTGTAGAATAAACTGTGTCCCCCAAAGTGTGCAGAGCCCATACCTAGTGGTCCCCAAGGTGACTGAGCACGTGCACAGATCCAGCAGCAAATCCCCCCAATCCAAGAGCTGTTCTTTCCGTTCTCTGTTCTTTCTTTCGGTCCTTCTGCTTATGGCAAGGTGAAAGTCACAGGTGGAATTGTCCCTAACACCTCTCCCACACCCTGATCTCCCTTTACAACAAAGAGCAAGCATCCTCTACAACAAAGCCTTTGGCTTCTATCAGTGCCTGGCTGGGAGGAAATAACTGTCTTGTTTTTACTGTGTTTAATTTCACTCCTGCTGTCTGTTCACGGCACCAGTGATCAGGTTCTCTGCCAGTGGGAGTGTCAGAAAGTTACCTTTTTAAAGTAAATTTCTTGGAACCCAAAAAACAAGCCAAGTTAAATAAAAATACAAAATATGGGGCCAGGCGTGGTGGCTCACGCCTGTAATCCCAGCACTTTGGGAGGCTGAGGCGGGGGGATCACCTGAGGTCAGGAGTTTGAGATCAGCCTGACCAACAAGGTGAAACCCCATCTCTACTAAAAATACAAAAATTAGCCAGGCATGGTGGCAGGCACCTGTAGTCCCAGCTACTCAGGAGGCTGAGACAGAAGAATTGCTTGAACCCAGAAGGCGGAAGTTGCAGTGATCCGAGATCGTGCCACTGCACTCCAGCCTGGGTGACAGAGTGAGATGCCATCTCAAAACAAAATCAAAGCATGTACTAGAACCGGTACACAGTAGGAAGGTGGGAAAACTTGGGAAGTGGGGGATTCAAAGGACGGGGTTTGGGAAATGTTGGATCAGAGTGGGGGAAGCAGGAAAACCGAGAGGCTCTTATAATTTAGAGAAGTGCTTCTCAGAGTGGGGGCCTGCAGCCAGGCACCGTGGCTCACACCTGTAACATTAACCCTTTGGGAGGTCGAGGCGGGAGGATTGCCTGAGCCCAGGAGTTCGAGTCCAGCTTGTGCAACATAGTGAGATGCTGTCTCTACAAAAAATTTAAAAATTAGCCGGTGTCCTCTCAATATGTCTTGTCCTCTCCATGTTTCTAAAATAAAGGAAGAAAGGCTGGGTGCAGTGGCGTACATCTATAATCTCAGCACTTTGGGAGGCCAAGGTGGGCAGATCACTTGAGGTCAGGAGTTCGAGACCAGCCTGGCTAACATGGCAAAACCTTGTTTCTACTGGAAATACAAAAATTAGCTAGGCGTGGTGGTGCACGCCTGTAATCCCAGCTACTTGGGAGGCTGAGGGAGGAGAACCGCTTGTGCCTGGGAGGCAGAGGCTGCAGTGAGCCAAGAACACAACACTGCACTCCAGCCTGGGTGACAGAGAGAGACCCCATCTCAAATAAATAAATAAATAAATAAATATAAATAAATACAATAAATACATAAAATAAAAGAAGAAAAAAAATTAGCCAGGCATGGTAGTGCACACCTGTAATTCCAGCTTCTTGGGAGGTGGGAGACTTGAGCCCTGGAGGTTGAGGCTACAGTGAACAGTGTTCACGCCACTGCACTCCAGCCAGAACAACAGAGTGAGACTCTGTCTCAAAAAAAAAAAGGGGTTCCTGGCCTGGAAGCACCTGAGGACTCATAGAAATGCAGGTTTTCAGGCTTCTCTGGAGACCTGGATCAGAAGCTATGGGGTGGGGCTGGCAGTCTGTTGTAACAAAGCATCCTGTTATCCTAGAAAGCTAAAGAAGCCTTGCCCTGGGGCCCTGGCACAAAGGTGGGGCATGGAGGGCTGGTTACTGGGGTCAATGTGGAGCTGTGTGGATGATTCTGGTTATAGGGCCTGGTGTGACCAGAAAGAAGTCACGAGTGACCTGGGAGCTGAAAGACCACCTCCCTCCAAAATCAGGAAGGTCCCTTAAGAACAAGTTATTGGCATATTTGGAAGGCTTTCTTCCAGAAGAACACTCAGCCCTTTGGCACTCTGTGCTGAGGCTGTGACGCCCTGATGCTCCAGGGCTTGAGTCAGTGTCCTGAGGATGCCGGCACCTTCCTTCAGAGCACGTTTCATGCCCCTATGTGCCTGGGAAGAGCCAGCTACACACATTTATTTATAACCCCTGAAGGGGTGAGCTGTTTCCTCAAGGGCATTGAAGACACCTCTATGATGTGTGTCCATCTTCCCTGCCATCTCTCCCTCCTGCCCCAGGCCTGCTGCCCACACAGCCAGTCCGTTCTCCCCGGGAGGGAAGACACGGTTTATTCCCCGGGACCTGCGAGGCTGGGGCTGCCCTGGGACTGAGAAGGGATTTTCAGCTGGGCCTTGGCATCGCAGGACAAAGTGCTCTCTCAGACTTGGGATAAACTGGGCTCTGTCTGGGAGAGTCGTGTGCGGGTCCAAGGGGGAGGCCTCGCCGCCAGCTGGACTTTATCTGGGGCCTGACACATCGCAGTTCACTTTGAAGCTGCTGAGCCGGGGCCCCAGGCCTGTTTCAGCTCTGAGACTCCTGAGGGAAGGCCCGGGGATCTTCTCTGCATAATGGTGTGCTCTCTCCTTGGACCCCTCCTGCCCTGTTAATCCAGTCTTCAAACAGAGGTCAGAGCAACATCAATTTTTTTTTTTTTAATTTCTTGTTGATGCTTAACATATCAGGGAAGAGGGCACAGCTGTCTCCGTGCCGGTAGAGAGATTTTCACAAAGCGCCGTAGCCCCGGTCACAGCAGAGCCTGGCCGGCCCCCAGAAGCCCCTCAGGCCCCTCTCACTGCCCAGGACCCCCCAAGGGTAGTCATTTCCAGACTTCTAAGGGCACAGGCTGGGTTTGCCTGGTTTGGACTTGACCTAAATGAAACCATGCGTGTTGAATCACTGGAGTCTGGCCTCTTTTGTTGGTTGAGCACCGTGTCTGCGGGATTTGTCTGTGCTGTTGCGTGTTGCAAGGCTTTTGCGACACAAATCAGACCCTGTCACCACCCAACTTCCTTCCCTCCAGGGCCCTCTTTGCATTTGGAGGAAAACCAAGAGTCCTCACCATGGCCTTCAAGGCCCCTCACCACCTGGCCCTGGCTGCCTCCTGACCCCATTCCTCCCCAGCTTCACGGGCTTTTCGCCTGTCCTCGGTCACGGTCACGCCTCGACTGTGACCCCCTCTGAGCCTTTGTCCTTGCACTTCCTGCTGCCTGCAGTGCCCTTTCTTTTTTCTTTCTTCTTCTTTTTTTTTTTTTCTTTTCTTTTCTCTGAGATGGAGTCTCACTCTATTGCCCAGGCTGGAGTGCAGTGGTGTGATCTCGGCTCGTTGCGATCTTCACCTCCCGGGTTGAAGCGATTCTCCTGCCTCAGCCTCCCAAGTAGCTGGGACTACAGGCATGCACCACCACGCCCGGCTAATTCTTCTATTTTTAGTAGAGACAGGGTTTCACCACGTTGGCCAGGCTGGTTTTGAACTCCTGACCTCAGGTGATCTGCCCGTCTTGGCCTCCCAAAGTGCTGGGATTACAGGTGCGAGCCACCACACCGGGCCTACAGTGCCCTTCCTTTAAGAGCTCAGCAGGGGCCGGGCGCGGTGGCTCACGCTTGTAATCCCAGCACTTTGGGAGGCCGAGGCGGGCAGATCACCAGGTCAGGAGATCGAGACCACGGTGAAACCCCATCTCTACTAAAAATACAAAAAAAATTACCCGGGCGTGGTGGCGGGCGCCTGTAGTCCCAGCTACTCGGAGAGGCTGAGGCAGGAGAATGGCGTGAACCCGGGAGGCGGAGCTTGCAGTGAGCCGAGATCGCGCCACTGCACTCCAGCCTGGGCGACAGAGCAAGACTCCATCTCAAAAAAAAAAAAAAAAAAGAGAGAGCTCAGCAGGACCTTGCCGTCGACCCCAACCAGAGTTGTTCTGCCCCCCTCCTCTGTTCATCTTCGCCATCTGTGTCCCCGGGCTGTCCTGCTCACACCTTCTGTGTTTACCTGTCCACTGCCCGTTTACTCTCTGTCTCCTCCCAGTCCTGAGGGCAGATTCGGTCTTGTTCACTTGCAGATCCCAAGGACTCCTGGGATTTTCACCTGCAGATTGCTGTGGAGGTTCCGCAGCCGGCTCTCGACTCATCTTCGCGGATGCCACCTGTCAGTGAATCACGCTTCTCAGGCAGGGAGACTGACCCGGGCTTCCAGCCCTAGAGCCTGGCACAGAGATGATCTGGGGCCCTGAATTTACTCAGGAGGAGAAGGGAAAGAAACATCATTAAACACCATTAAGTTCCTGGGATTCTGTCCCTGGGCCTTTTATAAACATGATCCTGGGTAATCATAGCACCCTCCCTCCCTAGCCATGGAAGAAGCTCAGGGCCTCATGCATGAGTGAGGAATTAGAGGCTTGAGGAAGTTGAGGCATGCCCAGCTCCATGCGGCGGAGGCGGAATTCGAACCCAGAGCTGCCCATTGTTCTCTATGCCTTTCCGCATTGCCTTCTGGGAGTCCGTAATTCCTTTCCCTTCGGAGAGGGAGGGCTCCTGCTGTTAATCTTTTAAAGCTTTGCCGGGAACATTGTTTCCAGGG
The DNA here is from genome assembly GCF_028878055.3 of Symphalangus syndactylus. Lineage (NCBI taxonomy): Eukaryota > Metazoa > Chordata > Mammalia > Primates > Hylobatidae > Symphalangus > Symphalangus syndactylus. The sequence goes on from NC_072433.2 coordinate 130,251,765, forward strand.
AAACATCCACACGTCTTCAAGAAGGGAGAAAGGTGCCCCAGGAGTTATGTCCTGGGGTTTTAAAGAATGTATTAATTTATTACCTGGTTCCTTAAAAGTGGCTTTTCTTATATATCACCTTGGCTTGCATCGAATGCACCTGCTTTTCAGTTCTTTTTTCTTTTTTTGCACATAGTAGATTAAATAAGAGTTTGTTGAATGACTATTTTCTTTTTATCCAGAATTTTATATATTCTTAGCATAGTATGTAAACGATGAAAAGCATTGTATAGTTTTTTTGCTTAATTAAGCATCCAGACATATTGTCTCAGAAATCCCATAAGAATATATCTTTTGTTAATTAGCTGGACGTGGTGGTGTGTGCCTATAGTCCCAGCTACTGGGGAGGCTAAGGCAGAAGAATTGCTTAAACCCAGGAGGCAGAGGTTACAGTGAGCCGAGATCGTACCACTGCACTCCATCCTAGGGCCAGAATGAGACTCCGTCTCAAAAAGAAAAGAAAAAAAGAATACTATCTTTTGTTGAGGGGACAGAAGGAGAGAAGGTGGCTTGTGGGGCTGGTGTTGCCTTTAAGCTGAGTGGACCGTTGGTGTCCTGGAGAGATGGGGAATTCAGTACAGTGCAGGCAGCAGCTAGGGAAGGAGCTGGAGCTAGTCTGTGGCCTCCCTTGGGTCTGGCCTTAATCCTGCCAAGAAGGGTTTAAGGAAAACTGCCAGGCTGCAGTGAGTAGGGGAGAGAGGGCCCCCACTCACTGTGTGGTGCTTACCCAGGCGCTCCTAACGGGATGTTCTGCTCAGTCAAGGGATCTGCCAGAGACACAGGCGGGGGGAGTGGAGTACCCCTCCTTCCAGCCACCGCTTCATTCCTGGAATTTCTGGGTGGTTTGTGGGTATGACTCTGATCTGCCCTTGGCCTCTTGCTCAGATCTGAGTTCTCCTTTGATACTTGTGAGGAAGAGTAGAGCCTAGAGAACACCTCGACCCCCAGGCTTCTGGGGTCAGCTGCTCTCGTATGGACCATGGGTCTCAGCTGAGTGGTGCGGGGCCACAGGTCAGAACTGCCCTGACGTTTAGGAGAGTTGCTGCGTGGACGAGCCAGGACTGGTGAGGGACCAGGGCGTGGTGAATGAATCCACATTGTCCTCAGGCCTTCTGTGTGACCACAGGCAAGTTGCTTATTTTTTTTGAGCCTCAGTTTCCTCATCTGTAAAATAGGGCTATTGTCACAGTGACCTCATCAGTTTGTGGACCACATGAAATGTTCGGTGTAGGAGTAGAGGGCCCAGGCCACGCCTGCGGCAGCCCCTTCCTCATCCCGCGTCGGTGTGGGTTTGGTGACGAACATTTGTTGGGGACATAAAGTTGATTGAACAAGGCTCAGTGCCGGCCAATGGTGAACTGCAGCCAGCTTGGACTGGCTCATACCGGCTCTTGAGAGCTGAAAGTTACATTTTCAGGGCCAGCGTAGTGGCTCACACCTGTAATCCCAACACTTTGGGAGGCTGAGGTGGGAGGATCACTTAAGCTCGGGAGTTCGAGGGTGGCCTGGGCAACATAGTGAAACTCTGTTTCTACTATAAATACAAAATTAGCTATGCCTGGTGTTGCACACCTGTGGTCCCAGCAACTTGGGAGGCTGAGGTGGGAGGATCATTTGAGCCTGGGAGGTTGAGGCTGCAGTGAGACATGATTGCACCACTGCACTCTAGCCTGGGTAATAGTGAGATCCTGCCTCAAAACAAATAAATAAATAAAATTCAATAAAAAATGGATTGCGAACCAGTTCAACACAACCATCATTAAACGTTAGATTATAAAAACTTACAGCTAAGTTATATTCTGGGCATGGTGGCTCACGCCTGTAATCCCAGCACTTTGGGAGGCCGAGGCAGGTGGATTGCCTGAGGTCAGGAGTTCAAGACCAGCCTGACCAATATGGGAAACCCTGTCTCTACTAAAAATACAAAAATTAGCCAAGCGTGGTGGCATGCACCTGTAGTCCCAGCTACTCGGGAGGTTGAGACGGGAGAATTGCTTGAACCTCGGCGGTGGAGGTTGCAGTGAGCTGAGATCATGCCATTGCACGCTAGCCTCAGCCTGGGCTACAGAGTGAGACTCTGTCTTAAAAAAAAAGAAGTCATATTTTAAAAGAAGGTAATAAATACTTAAAACCTGTCACTTGTGACTTTTTTCCTGCATTTTACTGTGGCCTCTGCTCTTGAGATTATCAGTGTCTATGGGATCTGCGTGATGGGAAGGCTGTGTGAGCGTGTGCCTCTGGGGATCTCTTTCCAGAAACTCCGTGCTCAGTGACTTCACGCTGGTTGCTTGAAGTTGGCCACAGTGGCAGTATTTACACGGAGGGAATTGGCAAACACCACAAGGCAGGGTGATTTTTGCTTGGTTTTTGTTTTGGAAGCTGGTGGTGAATGATTTACCATCCCACCACTGTTGCGGCCCTTGAGAAGCTCGGGGTCCAGGGAGGGAGGCTGAGAGTCAGAGCAGCCGCAATCCTGGGTGGGGAGCCCAGGGCCGGGGGTGCCTATGGGCCTGTCAACTCAGCTGAGACCCACCCATGGAAGAGGACAGAGCTCCATGACAGAAATGACATCTGACAGGGTAACCTCGGCATGAATCACCAAATACATTTGCATGGGTGGCACCTGGCCGGGTGGTGACATGAATCCGCCAGACCTGGCACATGACATCTTGGACATCTGGGGAAAAATGGCCAATGCTCAAGGCATATACTGAGCTAATATGTGTTTCAAATTCAGTAGAGGGTCCCCCTGCCATCCCCCAAGCATTGGACATCTAACAGATTTTTTTTCCTTTTTTTCTTTTGAGATAGAGTCGCCCAGGCTGTAAAGCAGTAGCATGATCTACAGTCTCCATCTCCCAGGCTCAAGCGATCCTCCCACCTCAGCCCCTCCATGAGTAGCTGGGACTACAGGCGTGTGGCACCATGCTTGGCTAATTTTTTTGTTATTATCATTTTTAGGAGAGACAGGATCTCACCATGTTGCCCAGGCTGATCTCAAACTCCTGAGCTCAAGCGATCCTCCCACCTCAACATCCCAAAGTGCTGGGATTATAGATGTGAGTCACTGCACCTGACCTAATAGGATTTTTTTTTTTAATTTTTAAATTTTTAAATTTTTTATTTTTTAAGTCTTGCCGTGTTACCCAGCCTGGAGTGCAGAGGCAGGATCTCGGCTCACTGCAACCTCCACCTCCCAGATTCAAGTGATTTTCCTGCCTCAGCCTCCTGAGTAGCTGGATCTACAGACACTCACCACCACACCTGGCTAAGTTTTGTACTTTTAGTAAAGATGGGGTTTCACCACATTGGCCAGGCTGCTCTTGAACTCCTGACCTCAGGTGATCCACCCACCTTGACCTCCCAAAGTTCTGGGATTACAGGCATGAGCCACCATGACCAGCTGGATTTTTAAACATTGGATTTTGTTAAGGCAAACGTGGGCTTTGAAATAATATGAAGAGAGAATTGTCTCTTCATAGCATTCCACATTATTAACTCCAGCCTTCTAAAATCCCTTTGAACGATGCATTTTTGGAGGCTCTGGCACAGCCTCATTATTATAACAGGCAGTGCACTGACTGGGGAACTGAAGTTCAGGACTTTGTTCCTTCCTCACAGCCGTAGGGCTTGTCACTCCCCTCCACCCACAGACGTGAACTCAAGAAGCTCAGTGCTGTGTCCAAGATTACCCAGCCTTGGGCAAGGCCAAGGGCCAGTGAGGGGGAAGGTCAAGAATTGAACCCCGGTCTGTCTTCCCTGAGAGCCCATGCTGCAGTCAATAAAGAAGCAGCCCAAATCAGTCCTTATATGGCTTTTCTGATCCAGCTGGGAGGAAGAGGGGGCCACACAGTCATCCCGTAAATATTTATCAAACACTGACTTAGACATCGATGCTTCCACGGTGAACGAGACCCGCAGATCTGCGGTGTGATTACGCTGGAGGTTTCTAGGAAGCCGTGATCGTCGGGCTGAGTCTTAGCGATGAGCAGGAATTCATCTCCCCGGCCCGGGCCAGTGAAGCGGGGCACGTCGGGGTCACGGGATGAGTTGTGGGAACAGCATGTGCAAAAGCAGGGAGCTTGGCACAGGCTGGGAGCTGACGGCTGACAGGCTAAGTCCCGAGATTCATCTTTCTGGCAGATTCTCCTAAACACAAGGCACTTGCAGCCCAGGCCAGTGACGCAATGAGCTTCAGCCCAGCTCCTTCTCCCTCACTCACTTCTGCGTGTTGAGTACGACAGTGCCCAAGAGATAACTGTCAGGGAGTCCCCTCCCTGAACTTGGACACATGGTTTGGTGATCCCCTCAATGTTCACAGAGCCTTGGCCAGGGTAGAGGGGTGTGGTTAGAGAGCTCATAGTGCAGACAAGCTGTGTTGAAAGTCCCCCAAACTTTTGGCAAGTTTGAGTTCAAGTCTTGGTTCCACTTTAAACTAGCCACACAGTCTCCTAAATGCCAGTCTCCTGGACTCAGTTGCTCTTTCTGTAAAATGGGGATGAAAACAGCTGCCTCCCTGCTAGAGTCCAAATGCATCTCAAAGCTCTGGGCAGTGCGGGAGAAATGTGACTCCTGTCACTTTTATTCGCCAGCCGTGGGTCTCTCCATTGACCCTGGGACCCGAAAGCTCTGTCCGTTCCCCTCCCAGCCTCTGCTGTGTGCTGAAATCTGGTGTGTTTTCATGAGGTCTCGGAGCCGTTATCTTACTTGTGGTCTTATGGGCTCAGTTTTGCAACTCTGGCAAAAGAGAACAAAATCTTCCAGAGAGCATTTCTGCTGTGTTGTCCCGCGGTCCCCAGCGATATTTCATTATCAGTGAGCGGCTGAGTGGACAGGATGCAGGGGCATCTCTCTAGCAGTGACGCGCGCACCCTGCCCTGCCTGGGAGCATCAGGGGTAGAAGAGCACGGTTACAGTGGGAGTCTCCCTCCCCGGGTACCTAAGTGCACTCGGGGCAGCCACCAAAGCGTGAGCTCTTCCAGGACGCTAGGAGGGCACTGTGCAGGGGGCATCCGTCTGCCAGAGGTCAGAGGTCAGAGGTCAGCTCATCATATGTGGGTCAAAGGCGAGTGGGCAGCACCGCTGGTGGTGGGGGGGCGTGTTTGTGTTGGTGGAATGTCGCCATGATGCGAGGGTCTCCTTCGTCTCCCATGGGGGTGACACATTGGTGCCTTCTCATCAACAGAGGCACCACGCGACCTGGGAGGCCCATGCCCTGACTCCCCCAGCCCAGCAGCCTTCCCAGGAAGCAGGAGACGGTGGAAGAGAACTGTAGGGCAAGATTCGGTTGTTTGGTTTGGGAACCCGCTTCCCCCTGCATGGGTTGGTGGGGGTGCTTGGGATTTTCAAATCCAGAGGGAAGCCGACTCCGGGGAGGCAGCAGGGCACTAAGCCAAGGGCACACCTGGGCCTCGAGGTTAGAAGAGCTGCGTTCCAGCTCCAGACTTGCTGCTCGCCCTGGACAGGCTCCTTAAGTTCCATGGACTTCAGCTTCCTCATCTGCGGAGTGGAAGTGATGGAGCCGAGACTCTGGGAAATCAGGAGGGTGAGAGGAGGTCACGGAGGTCAGGCGCTCACACCGCGACTGGCGCAGGGCAGGTCATCCCCTGTGGCCCCCTTCGCCCTGAGGGTCGCTGGCATGAGCCCCTTCTTGACGTTGGCAAGCCCAGGACCACTTGGAGGTCTGTCCCATTTGGAAAGAGTTTGTGTGTTTTCGTTGTCAACGGAAAAGGGGCGAAGTGCTTCTGTCCGGGTTCCTACTGAGCTGTCTCAGCAGTGGGGGTAGAATGGGCAGTGTGGGCCAGGGCTGCCGGGCACTGCCCCTGTGAACTGGGCCTCAGCCAATTGGTTTGTAGCTTTGGCAGATGGCACGAACCAGATTCCAGCCAGGACCCTGGCCTCGGCCTCCTAACTTGTCTGTCTGCCTCTCTCGTGTCTCCTCTTTACAACAGCCAGGGGCATATTTGGAAACAGTCCTGTCCACCCATGTGTTATCTGATGTGTGTTGGTCTGTTAAGCCAGCTACAGCAAAAGTACCACAAGCTTAACAATAGGAATTTAGATTCCCACAGTTCTGGAGGCCAGAATTCTAAGATCAAGGTGCTGGCTGGGCTGGTTCCTCCTGGGGTCTCTCTCCGTGGCTGGCAGATGGCGTCTTCTCCGTATGTCCTCACGTGGTCATCCTCTGCATGTCTCGGTCCTAAACTCTTCTAGTAAGGACACCAGTCAGCTTGGTTAGGGCCCAACCTCACGGCCTCACATTACCTTAATCACCTCCACAAAGGCCCCGTCTCCAAATACATCGCATGTGGAGGTCCTGGACATTAGGGCTCCAATGTGTGAGTCTGGGGAAACCCAGCTCAACCCATAGCTGTGTGCTTGTTCCTGTGCACCCAGCACTGGGCTCTGGGGGTACAAACCAGAATAAGGTGCTGGCCCTTTTATGGTTACTTTTCTTTTTTTTAATTTTTTTGAGATGAAGTTTCGCTCTTGTCGCTCAGGCTAGAGTGCAATGGCATGATCTCGGCTCACTGCAACCTCCACCTCCCAGGTTCAAGCGATTCTCCTGCCTTGGCCTCCCAAGTAGCTGGGATTACAGGCATGTGCCACCACGCCCAACTAATTTTGTATTTTTAGTAGAGACGGTGTTTCTCCGTGTTGGCCAGGCCGGTGTCGAACTTCTCAGGTGATCCACCTGCCTCGGCCTCCCAAAGTGCTGGCATTACAGGCGTGGGCCACCATGCCTGGCCTGTGGTTACTTTCCTGCTTAAAATCTTCTGTGTTCTTCTGCAGCCCAAATGTGGCAGGAGCCATCCAGATTTGGAGAAGCCTCGTCTCCTCCCACGCAGGGACCTCCCCACACCCCTAGGCCGTCTGGGCTGAAGTCAAACACAACCACTTTCAGATCCAACAGTACTGGCACGCCAGCCAACATGGCAGGCCTGTGTTTCCCAGGCTGGCGGCTTTTGTGGTGCACATGAGGGCACTTGGAGAAACCCCCCATTCCTCTCCCCTTTTCCTTCTGTTCTCTTCCAATGTGGAGGTTTCACTAAACCCTGTGGTTCTCCCAACTCTAAAGCTCCACCTGAGACTTCATAACTTCTCTTTGGAATCCTTAGAGAAGGACCAGCCTCTAAGCTGTGGAAGTCCCTTTAACATTCAGAACGAAGGCGGCCAGTCAGATCTCCTGGGATAGCTCACACTAGCTCAGGAGGACATGACAGAGGACTCATTTAAAAACAGCATTTGTCTCCTCCTGTTTTCTCACTTTGGCATTTTGTTTTATTTTGTTAAGCACAGGTTGGCCCTCCCTAATTTGACAATCCAAAAATCCGAAATGCTTCAAAATCCAAAACTTTTTGAGGACTGCCCTGAAGCCACATGTGGAAAATTCCACACCTGACCTCATGTGATGGGTTGCAGTCAAAACACAGTGAAAACTTTGTTCCATGCACAAAATTATTTTAACATTTTGGATAAAATTACCTTCAGGCTACATGTATAAGGTGTATCTCAAACATAAACAAATTTTGTGTTTAGATTGGGTCTTATCCCCAAGATATCTCATTATGTACATGCAAATAAGCGGAGCATCGTCATGACACCGGGAGGACACCCCGTGACGCCGATTACCGCACTCTCAACCTCAGCCCAGCGTCAGAGTTTTCTGGCGTCTCTTCTTTGAGCCTGGCCGCCTGCAGCTGGAAATGTTCATGTATGGTGGTGTGACTAACCTGAGAGAGAGAGATCAGGGATCCTGAGAAGTTCTGCATTCTTGGTCTGCTTCCCAGAGGGACAAGTAAGCACGCAGAGGTCCTCCCCGCACCGTCCCGGGCTCGGCTTCGGAGGAGGGCAGCCCGTCTGGCCCACTACAAAGCAAGCCAAGCCTCTCCTCTCCGCATGGGGTTATTTTTGTCTGAGGCGCAGGCTCAGTCAGGACCCTGGAGAGTTTCCAGGGGTCAGGAATGGGAACCACAGCATTCCCATAGCTCTTTGGCTCAGCCTCTGTCTCCTGTTGCCAACGTTTCTGCTTCCTGGGATGCCCGTCTTGGTCTCCATCCCCTCCAGGCCTCAATCTACATCTCCCCACCCTGGCCCCACCCAAGGACGCCCACTTTGCACTGCCACTGTCCCAGCCAACTTGACTGGTAAACACTTGGTTGGTGCTATGGGGGTGAAGACCAGGGAGGACTCATGTGAAGAACTGAGCCCCGTGGACTTCCGACGGGTCAGCTTGAGGCACGGCCACCACCCAACCCTCCAGACAGAGCTGCTTCCTCCGGCCCTTGAGGGCCTGGCACTGTCTTTAGAGTCAGCCTTGTCCTGCTATGTGGGGACTGGGGGTTTCCTCCTCCATCTCCCCAACCTAACTGTGAGTTCCTTGAGGCCAGGGACAGAGTCCTTTTCATCTTTGCATCCCCAGTCTCCATCTCAGAGTCCAGCACAAAATAAGGCACTCCATGGAGGTGACTGGGTGGCCCCGACTCTCCCCTGGGAGAAAAGCAAAGAGGGGGGTGTGCACGGATGCACTCGTTCAAGCCCTTCCTTTTCTTCTAGGGCCAATAACACACATTTTTCAGATGGCAAGCCAGGAGGAGGAGGGCTGTGGTTCGTGACCCTATAATGGAGGGGAGGTAGTTGGCCCTCAGGGACAGAGGAGCCAAGGTAGCTTGCTGGAAAATTCTGGGTCTTTGTAATCGTCATTTCGAATCTCAGTGTCTCTCCTTACCAGGAGGCGGGCGCTGGGCTTGTCTTGTCGCCACACTAAGCCACAGCCTTCTTTTTTTTTGAGATGGAGTCTCGCTCTGTGGCCCAGGCTGGAGTGCAGTGGTGCGATCTCGGCTCACTGCAAGCTCCGCCTCCCGGGTTCACGCCATTCTCCTGCCTCAGCCTCCGGAGTAGCTGGGACTACAGGTGCCCGCCACTGCGCCCGGCTAATTTTTTGTATTTTTAGTAGAGACGGGGTTTCACCGTGGTCTCGATCTCCTGACCTCGTGATCCACCTGCCTTGGCCTCCCAAAGTGCTGGGATTACAGGTGTGAGCCACCACGCCCGGCAATTTTTTTTTTTTTTTCTTTAAGACGGAGTCTTGCTCTGTCACCCAGGCTGGAGTGCAGTGGCGCAATCTCGGCTCACTGCAAGCTCCGCCTCCTGGGTTCACGCCATTCTCCTGCCTCAGCCTCCCAAGTAGCTCGGACTACAGGGGCGCAACACCATGCCTGGGTAGTTTTTTGTATTTTTTAGTAGAGATGGGGTTTCACCATGTTAGCCAGGATGGTCTTGATCTCCTGACCTCGTGATCCACCTGCCTCAGCCTCCCAAAGTGTTGGGATTACAGGTGTGAGTCACCGTGCCCAGCCAGCCACAGCTTTCTTATCTGCAAAATGGGGATGAGAACAGCCTGACCTCCTGGGTTGTCACGGTGATTGGGAATAACATAAATGACCGGCCTGTGTAGGTGCTTATGAAGGGTTTTCTGAGGGAACAAAAGGCTGAGGCCTTGGCTGGACTTGGTTCTGGGCAGCTGTGTCTTAGTGTGCGACAGATGTGCGGAGGGGTCTCGGGGCAAGCGCCATGATAAGAGGAGCCATATGTCAACCACTATGGGTAACCTGAGTCTGACATCACAGGGACTAGAAGTTTGCTCTCAACGTTGGTCCACGGAGCATCCTTTGGCAATGGGAAATGACTTTAGCCATCCCCTTGGGGAAAGAGACAGAAGCTAATTTGTGCCAGAGATTCACCTGAGTCCTGAATGTATAAGAGAGGCTGACTCATAATTAGGAAATGCGGGACTCGCTCGAGGAAAACTTGAGTCCAGGAGGAACTCTTCTAGGTTATCCTCTTTGGAATCCCGACAGCTCGCCTCGCTGGAAACCCTTGGCGTAAATCCCAGCTCCACCACTTCCTGTCTGTGGGACCTTGCTTGTTTAGCTTCTGTGGGCCTCAGTTTCCACATCTGTAAAATGGAGAGAGAGTTGTGTGTGCTGCTTTCGCTGCTCGAGCCAGCGCTGTGACCGGCTCCTACTAATGCGGCTTCTCCCACCGCCCTCTGCTTCCTTTCAGAGCTCAAGCGCCCAGCTGTGCCCCAGGAGCCCAGGCCACCCTGTGAGTCCCATAGTTGCTCCAGGAGTGGAGCCATGAGCTGCGTCCTGGGCAGTGTCATCCCCTTGGGGCTGCTGCTCCTGGTCTGCGGATCCCAAGGCTACCTCCTGCCCAACGTCACTCTCTTAGAGGAGCTGCTCAGCAAATACCAGCACAACGAGTCTCACTTGCGGGTCCGCAGAGCCATCCCCAGGGAGGACAAGGAGGAGATCCTCATGCTGCACAACAAGCTTCGGGGCCAGGTGCAGCCTCAGGCCTCCAACATGGAGTACATGGTGAGCGCTGGCTCCGGCCACAGAGGCCGGCACCGGGGGTGGGGCCTGGGCCACCGGCCTGCTCTGTTCCGCAGCCAGCTCTGGTCCCCAGTCAGTGCGTGTGATGGCTGACTCAGGGTGTCCTCTGGCAGGGGAGGATCCTGGCTCTGTTCTGTTTTGTTTGTTTGTTTTGAGACAGGGTGTCACTCTGCCACCGAGGCTGGAGTGCAATGGCGCAATCATCATGCACTGAAACCTTAGGCTCCCGGGGTTAAGCGATCCTGCTTCAGCCTCCCAAGTAGCTGGAACTACAGGCACCCACCACAGTGCCCAGCTAGATTTTAAATATTTTGTGGAGTTGGGGGTCTTGCTATGTTGCCCAGGCTGGTCTTGAACTCCTAGGCTCAAGCAATCCTCCTGCCTCAGCCTCTCAAAGTGCTAGGATTATAGGCATGAGCCACCATGTCTGGCTCTGGCTCTGTTCTTAAGATTCTGCCAAAATAACACACGTGGGTTCCCTGTGCAGAGCCTGCTTCGTTGCCTTCATGTCACTCTTGGTAGCTCCACTGGGAACACAGCTCTCAGCCCTTCCCACCTGGAGGCAGAGTGGGGAGGGGCCCAGGGCCGGGCTTTGCTGATGCTGATCTCAGCTCTGCCACACGCTGGCTGCACGACTCTGAATTCTCCTTAGCCATTGTGAGCCTCACTTTCCCCTTTGAGAGTCCTTCCTCATGTGGTTGCCATGACTGTGAGATAAGTTGAGGCTGTGAAGGCCCCAGCACAGACTGACCCTGCCTCCCCAACCCCTAGTCTTTGCTAACTGGGAAAGGAGCTAACGGTGACAGAAGGCAGCCAAGGTCAACCCTCCTGGGTGCTTGTGATGGGTGTCCCAGGTGTGGTTGGGGGATGCTGCTATTTGACCCCAAGCTCCAGTGTGGAAACTTCTTTCCTGGCTGGTTTTCCAGAACTACAGGGAAATGGACCACAGTCTTCTAGGGTCCCTCCTTGTCCACCAACCAGGAGCCTCCACCTTGTCCATCCATCAGCTATGAATGGCTTTTTGAACAAACCCACGTCCCAGCCTGGGTAACATGGTAAAACCCCGTCTCTACAAAAAAACCCAAAAGTTAGCTGGGCGTGATGGTGTGCACCTGTAGTCCCAGCTGCAGTGGGACTGAGGTGGAGGTGGGGGATGGGAGCTAAGGAAAGAGGATCACTTGAGCCTGGGAGGTCGAGGCTGCAGTGAGCTGAGATTGCGCCACTGCACTCCAGCCTGGGTGACAGAGCAAGACCCTGTCTCAAAAAATAAAAACAAACAAACAAAAAATCCACGTCTTCCCCAGAGTCTGAGTCTTTGCCACTTTGGGGGTACAGGCGTCATCATGTCTTTGGAATGCACCCATGGCCCCCTGCTGTGATTGCTCTGAGAGAAACGCTGCCGTCTCCTCTGTGTCTTTAAAGGTATGGTCACGTTCCTTTGCCACAGGCTGAGCTGGCCTGGGTGATGACCCATGTCTCCCCCACAAAGCTGCCATGGAGGGTCATCGCATGAGGGTTGAGTGGCTATTACGTGCCGTGTGAATTGTGTCCTCTTTAATCCTGACAGTAATGTTGGAAAATAGAAAGTATTAGGACCAATTCGCAGAAGAGAAAACTGAGGCTCAGAGAGGTTCATCTTTAAAGGACTTGTACAAACCACACAGCTACAAATGTACAAATGGTGAATCTGGGATTCAAAGCCACCCTGTCTGTCCCCAAAACCTGCACATAGAAGGTGCTAATACATATTTATTGTTTTTGTTTGTTTGTTTGTTTTTGAGACAGAGTCTTGCCCTGTCACCCAGGCTGGAGTGCAATGATGCCATCTCGGCTCACTGCAACCTCCGGCTCCAGGGTTCAAGCGATTCTCCTGACTCAGCCTCCTGAGTAGCTGGGATTACAGGCATGCACCACCACGCCAGGCTAATTTTTTGTATTTTTATTAGAGACGGGGTTTCACCATGTTGGCCAGGCTGTTCACAAACTCCTGACCTCGAGTGATCCACCCACCTCAGCCTCCGAAGTGCTGGGATTACAGGCAAGCGCCACCGTGCCCAGCCTATACATATTTATTGAATGTGTGGGTAGGAGGCAGGCTCTTCTTCTCTGCCTTCCACACACCTGAGATTTAATCAACTGGTGAATTCAATATATTTTTGACTGCCTCCCGTGTGCCCAGCACCCCGTGAGATTCTTGCTATAAAGAGGTGAACAAAGCAGATGAGGTCCCCGTCCACATGGCACCTCTGGACTAGTGTAGCCAGGAAGTATTTGTGGAGCACCTTCGATGTGCCAGGCACTGTCCTGGATTCCAGGAAGAGGCATGATTATGAGTTGTGCTGAGTTAGATGAAGAAATACGGGGAGCTGCAAGAAAGAACTTTAGGGGTGGGAGAAACCTGACTGAGATGGAGGTCTAAGGGTGGCCCACTCTGCGGAGGAGCCATGTCAGTTAAGACCTGAAGAGTGAGCATGATTGAGCAAGCAAGCTTGCAGGGAAGGGTGTTCTGGGCAGAGGGAACAGAAGGTGTGAAAGCCACCACTGCCTCGTGAGTCTCTTTCCTTAGTGGGATAAAAGCTTCAGGTCTCAGAGGAGCTCTCACAAAGCCGGCGGGGCCATGGCTCATTTCTGAGGGAATGAGGCCATTGGAAGAGGTCAGAGAGGCAGTAAGGGGCAAATCACAGAGGGCTTTGAGGCTAGGTGAGGAGCCTGCCTTTTATTCTATGAGGAATAGGGTTTTGGTATTGCTGAAATGGGGGTGAAAAAGAAAAAAAAAAAAGAAACAGAGTTTTTTTGTGGGAGAGGATACATTTGTGACTGTGAAGCACCTTCTTTTTTTTTTTTTTTTTTTTTTTTTGAGGCAGAGTCTCACTCTGTCCCCCAGGCAGAGTGCAGTGGTGTGATCTTGGCTCACTGCAACCCCCGACCCCTGGGTTCAAGCGATTCTCCTGTCTTGGCCTCCCAAGTAGCTGCGATTATAGGTGCCCACCACCATGCCTGGCTAATTTTTGTATTTTTCGTAGAGACGGGGTTTGCCATGTTGGCCAGGCTGGTATCAAATTCCTGGCCTCAGGTGATCCACCCACTTCAGCCTCCCAAAGTGCTGGGATTACAGGTGTGAGCCACCGCACCTGGCCATGAAACACTTTTGCTGCTGTGCGATGTTGGGGATTGGAGGGCCCGGCAGGAAGCAGGGAGGCTACTGGGAGGTGGCTCAGTCAGCAGGTGATGGGCAGGTGAGGAGTGACGGGGGCGGTATTTGGGCGGGAGGCAGGGAATGAAGAACAAAGAGCCATTCCGGAGACCTGGGAGGCGTTGCCCATGGCTCAGGGCTACACTGGCTTTCTGGCTGGGCTTTCTGTCTTTCTCCAAGCTGTGGACACACCGCACCGTGAGAAAGGCTCCTGGAAGCAGAGCAACCCTGCCCGGGGGCTGTTTCTGAAGGGGCAGAGCAGAGGCTGGAAGACCTGCAAGCCTTCCCTCAGAGTCACTGCTTTCCTTCGTGCCACGCTCCCCTCCCCTTCCAAGTCAGCCTTCCTCCCTTCCTTCCTTCCGTTTTTTTTTTTTTTTTTTTTGAGACAGATTCTAGCTCTGTCGCCCAGGCTGGAGTGCAGTGGTGCGATGCGATCTCGGCTCACTGCAACCTCCACTTCCCAGTTCAAGCGACTCTCCTGCCTCAGCCTCCTGAGTAGCTGGGACTACAGGTGCACACCACCACACCCAGCTAATTTTTGTATTTTTAGTAGAGGCGGGGTTTCACCACATTAGCCAGGCTGGTCTTGAATTCCTGACCTCCGGTGATCCACCCACCTCACCCTCCCAAAGTGCTGGGATTGCAGGCATGAGCCACTGTGCCCAACCGAAGTTTTTCTTTTTCACCCCCAATTTCTGAGAGCAGAGGGGGCTTGTTGGAACATGCTGTTGGGAGAGTTGCTTTATGAGAAATGAAAGGGGCCATGGGAACGTTGAGACCCACTGAATGTCCCATGCACGCATCCCTGGTGGCTTGGCCTTGGTCCTCGTGGGGCAAGGAGGCCCCACGTCTCTCTGGAGAGGTTGTCAGCATCTGGGACTGGAGCTTGACTGAGCTGCGACCCCTAGGATCCCAGATGCTTCCCGCCTTCTGGTCTGGAGCAGGCCGGGTTCACGCTGGTCTTCTTGTCCCTGCACTGTGCGGTCCTCCCGGTTTCATGCAAGACTTAGCGCCGGTGAAAGGAGCTTCTTTGCAGCAGGGAAAGTCAGGCCGCCTGGGCAGCCCATAGCAGGTCTTTCATGTTTTCCTGTTTGTTTACTTGGTGATGTTTCAGGATTGGAGCTGGGATCTGGCTCCTTTGGTCTAAAAGGCCGGCCTGCTGGGGAGGCTGAGCCTTCATGGATGCTGCTGAGGCTACCTCAGACCAGGGAGGCTGAAAGGAAGGGAAGGCAGAGTCCCTGCCACTCAGCCCGGCGCCCTCAGCACTGCACTGCGTTGCTCCGCTGCTCCGGTTCACATCCAAACAAGCAAAGCAGATTTGAGAAAGCGTCTTGGAAACATGGCTTCCTGCTCGACCCCGCCTGCCGTGGCTTCAAGCCACAGTCCTTTGAAATAGCCTTAGCACTGAAAGGTGGATTCTAAAACCCCAAAGAGCTGAGCAGCCCGTTCTGAGGTTTTCTGAGTGGACAGGCTCTGGAGCCAGCCTGCCTGCCTCCAGCCGGCTCTGTCACTGGCCAGCTTTGTGATTTCGGGCAGATTGCTTAGCCTTTCTGTTTATATTTCCTCACCTGCACGATGGGAACAAGAAACCCTTTCTCATAGGGTTGTTTGGAGGAGGCGATGAGATAATGCATAATGAGTTCTAAGTAAATGTGAATGATGCTGTTATCATTTAGTATATTGCACAGTCAGCATATTGCATTAGCATATTTTAGTAACTTATTATTTTAGTGGGATGGGTCTGGCACTTGGTTACAGTATGCAAGGCAGGAAGAGCCCCCCTTAGTAGCCAGACAAGAGGGGGTTGTGAAAGGCTTCCTGGTTGTGTGACCTCAGGCATGCTACTTAACCTCTCCAAAACTCAAGTTTTGTTGCCCCTTGGCCATGGAGGAGTCTTGCTGGGACACGGGGAGAGAGGGAAGCGAGGCATGCAGTTGTGTTGGGCAGGTACTCCCTGCTGGGGGGTCCCAGGGCTAAGACAGGACTGTCTTCCCTGAGCATCTGCTGTGTGCCCAGGGCTGGGTGTGCAGAGGGCGGGCGGCCAGCCTCTGCCTGCTTAAAGCTGGAGCATCTGTCGGGAGGACTCCAGGGTGGAAGTGCAGCGTCAGCTGCCAGCTGTGCCAGGGCTGCCTGGCGTCTGTTCCTCCACAGAGGAGAAAGGACACGCTTGCTCTGTTCATGGAGTTCTCTCCCCAAGAGGCATGTGTGTTCCTGGGGCCAGCCTGTCTTCAGAGTCTCTGCCCAGGCCCCTGCTCAGGCCCCGCTGATTCAGGATGGGCGGTGCTGGGAGGTAAGCAGGGATCTGGGCAAGCTGAAGACGTCTCTTGTCAATTTCTTCTCATTGTGGTAAAATATACGGACTATAAAGTTGACCATTGTAACCATTTTTAAGTGTGCAGTTCTGCGGCATTAGGTACATTCACACTGTTGTGCAACCATCCCTGCCGTCCATCTCTGGTACTTTCTTTTCTTTTCTTTTTTTTTTCTTTTTGAGACAGAGTCTTACTTTGTCCAGGCCCAGCTAATTTTTGTATTTTTAGTAGAGATGGCATTTCACCATGTTGGGCAGGCTGGTCTCCAACTCCTGACCTTAAGTGATCTGCCCGCCTCAGCCTCCCAAAGGGCTGGGATTACAGGCGTGAGCTACTGCGCCGAGCCCATCTCCGGCACTTTCTATCTTCCAACTGAAATGCGGCACCCATTCATCTCAGGGCCTTTCTCGCAGTGTTGCCCCGCGGGTGGCCAGTGAGAATCTAAAATCCCCTGCAGGGGCCCTCGTCTGCTTTTCTTTGCAGGCCTGAGTGTGGCTGACGCGGATAAAACCTCCCTGACTGCAGCCAGGCCCTGGGCTGGGCACCTCGTAGGCTTCCCCTCCCCATTACTGCTCACACTGAGGGCTGTGGACATACCCACATTACAGATGAGGACAGTGAGGCTCAGAGAGGGTAACTGCGTGCCTAGGTTCACACTGCCCTTCCAGGACCAGCATTCAGAGCTCCAATCCAATGCCACTCGGATAATTTATTTCTAGCCCCTGGCCTAGGAATAGCATCTGATTATTACCTGCTGTGGCCCACACATAACTGCATACATGGAGACAGCTCAGGGTCTAAGGTCCTGAAGACCTGGGTTCTAATCCTGGGTCTGCGACTGGCTGGCTGTGGGACCCAGGGAAAATGGCATTGCTTCTTCAAGCCTTGATATGCTTGCCTGTGAAATGGAGATAAGAAGCGCCTGCTTCAGAGGCCCCCTATTAGAATGCAACGAAAAGACTGGGGTAAAGCCCGAGGCCTGGTGTGCCTGGAACATGCGTAGTAAGGAGAGGAAGCTGGGGTCATCGCGAGGGGCTTCCAGGCCAAGACCGTCCCTAGAGATGGCTGCTGACCCTCCCTTTTCCACACAGCGTGCTGTGTTACCTTCAGAGGTCACTCAGCATGGCCACTCCTGTTTCACAGAACAGATACTGAGGCCCAGGGAGAAGGCAGCTGCCCAGGACCTCTCGCAAGTTAGAGGCCCAGCAGGAGGCCTGAGGACAGGCTTGAAGCCGGCACCTCTGGCCTGCCACGCCCCCCTGGCTGATTTAGGAACCCAGCCATACGGCAGCAGAGCATTGGCTGTAGGCTCCACGGGAGCCCAGGCTGGGGCGTTGCTGTATTTATGGTTCTTACGCCCCTCCCTCACCCTCACCTCCCGGTTCCCGTTTCTCCTTCTCCTACAGACCTGGGATGACGAACTGGAGAAGTCTGCTGCAGCGTGGGCCAGTCAGTGCATCTGGGAGCACGGGCCCGCCAGTCTGCTGGTGTCCATCGGGCAGAACCTGGCCGCCCACTGGGGCAGGTAAGAGCCACAAGTTCCTCTGCAGCTGCCGCAGGCCCCCATTGCCGTGTGCCGGCCTCAGCACTTGTGCCCATTATCAAGTTTAGCCTGCAAAGAGAGTGAGACAGACCACCCGTCCCATCGATATTCTGGGAAACTGAGGCTTGGCACCCAGGAACACTCCTGAGTGACTGACAAAATGTATTCAAGCTTGGTTGGCTGACCGCAGACACTGATGATTGATTAAAGTTTGTAGTTTGCGTTTTCCTTCTTCCTTTCCTCCCTCCATTCTTCCCTCCTTCCCTTCCCTTCCCTTTGGTGCCCTTCTCTCCCCTCCCCTCCCCTCCCCTCCCCTCCCCTCCCCTCCTCTTCACTTCCCTTCCCTTCTCTCTTTTTTTGGCAAGGTCTTATTCTGTCATCCAGGATAGAGTGCAGTGGCGCAATCTCGGCTCACTGCAACCTCCACCTCCTGGGTTCAAGTGATTCTCGAGTCTCAGCCTTCCGAGTAGGTGGGACTATAGGCATGTGCCACCACGCCTGGGTAATTGTTTTATTTTTTGGTAGAGACAGGCTTTCACCATATTGGCGAGGGTGGTCTCAAACTCCTGGCCTCAAGTGATCCACCCACCTTGGCCTCCTCAAGTGCGGGGATTACAGGCATGAACCACCGCTCCCAGCCTATAGTTCAGGGTTTCCATTCCATCTCCTGTGCAGAGTTCTTGAGTCCCCGTTCCTGTGGGGTGAACTGCTCTGTTCGTGGTGGGTCATTTGTGTCTGGCTCTGCTCTCTGTTTAAGGCTGAGCCACGTTCCCCCCTGTTGGGAAGTTGCCCATTGCCTTCCCTGCATCATCCGGCCGTCCGGAAGCTCACTAACTTCTCCAGACCCCCGAGCTTCCCTGTCTGGCAGTGTTCTGTCCCCTCTCCTTCCCTGTCTGGGAGTGGTTTGTCCCCTCTCCCACAGGAGGCATTGATGTTTGTCTGTTAAACGCAGCCGACTGGCCTTCCCCAGAGTAACCTGGACCACATATCCGTGCTCCCAAAGAGGCCAGAAGTCCCCTCCTGGGGGCTGAGAGCTGGTTTCATTGGAGAAAGTAGAAAAATGTCTTTTGACCACTCCCAGGATAACAACTAAGACCACATAAGACTTAACAACCACCCGGTGACTGTGCCATGCGTAAGGCCAGAATTCACGTCCTCAGACCCATCCAGGACCTGGATCGACGTCCATTTTGCCCTAATTATAGAAAAGTTGGACTGGGCTTTAGACAGCCTCTTAAAATGTAGGTGAGGGTTTGCTTTCACTTCCCACAGAGGAATTTCCTAGTCTGGGTTTCACTGGGCCACGGGCAGCCACACCTTCCTCTGCATCCATAGGTTTTCGGGACAAACCTGGGCAGGTGTCATGGTGGATCGACAGCTGTGACTTCAGAGAGGCAAATCCACACCATGGTTTTTTCTTTGGTGAAGTTAGCTTTTTATAAAAACTGTCTTACAGGCCAGGCGCGGTGGCTCACGCCTGTAATCCCAGCACTTTGGGAGGCCGAGGTGGGCGGAATACAAGGTCAGGTGTTCAAGAGTATCCTGGCCAACATAGTGAAACCTCATCTCTATTAAAAATACAAAAAAATTAGTCGGGCGTGGTGGTGGGTGCCTGTAATCCTAGCTACTCGGGAGGCTGAGGCAGGAAAATCACTTGAACTCTGGAGGCGGAGGCTGCAGTGAGCCAGGATTGCGCCATTGCACTCCAGCCTGGGCAACAGTGCAGGACTCTGTCTCAAAAAAAAAAAAAAAAAAAAATCTTACAATAACATGAAAGTCAAGTGTCTAAAGCAGGGAGATCTATAATTCCACTTGCCTGGTTCAGCTCTTTTCATTTTTCTGGGCTCCTTTGTAGCACTTGGCTGGGCGCCGACATAGTTTTACAGCATTGCGGCTGTAGCCTGGATCACTTTGAAATCTTTTTTTTTTCCTTTTCATACAATATCAGGAAATTTTCAGTGATACAGTTGTCATGAGTGTCGCCCTGCAAACGCCCTAATGGTCCCTATGTGGACAGACCAAAGTTGACCCGTTGGCTCTTGCAGATTCAGTTTTGTTTTTTGTTTTTCGCTTTGTCTCACTTGAATGATTTCATTAGGATTACTCCTGAGAAGGAGGATTGCTGGGCCAAAGGGCACACAGACTTCCCCCCTTCTTAAGGAATTTTGCTAACTTGCTTTGCAAAAGAGCCCCTGACTCTGCACGGCCCCCCGGGGCAGCCGCGGGTTCCCTTCCCCGCAGCCGTGCCAGTGCCAGCCTTGAGTCTGCGTGACCTTGAGCCTGCAGGGAAGCGGATGAGTGGCCAGCAGCCCTCTGCTCCTGCCTCCTCACTGTGTGCACGCCTTTCTGCAAATGCCGCTGACCGCTGCTGTGCGCTCCGCTTCCAGGCAGTAATTGTTACAAGACCTCTAACTGCCTCGCCGACCACATGGCCCTTAAAAATGGTCATTTCCCCCGTGAGCGTTTTCTCTTCGTCGAAACCACTTTGTTTATACTTGCTGGTGACAGTGGGACTGTGGACTTGCCTCCAGTTTGGTGTTTTCCCTAGTTAAAAAAAAAATGGTGCCAACCTTGGCGGCCAAGGCTGAAGCAAGGGGGTGGTAGGCATGAAGCGGTGACCCCATGGAGGATGTCCAGGGACAGGTGCAGCTGGTGGCTGCGGATTACAGGCGTGCACCACCACGCCCAGCTCATTTTTGTATCTTTAGTAGAGACGGGGTTTCACTATGTTGGCCAGGCTGGTCTCCAACTCCTGACCTCGGGTGATCCACCCGCCTCAGCCTCCCAAATTACTGGGATCACAGGTGTGAGCTACCATGTTCGGCCTTAACGGCACTCACGTCTTAATCAGGTTTTGTCTCAGACAACAGTATCTGTGAAATACAGGCTTCATGGGCTGGGTAGTTTTTCTCCAATGTACCTGAAAATAAACACCTAATTGACATAACAAAGGACTCATTAAGAGCCAGGTCAAGATTTTCCTGCACATGCAGGTGGTGTATGAGCCACCTGAGGAGCCTACTAGACGCCCCAGGTGAGCTCCTCAATGATCATGGTTTTGAGCACCGGTACCAGGTGCTGCTGGAATTGCGGGCTGTTCCCCCTCCTCGGCCTCCCTCCCTCCCGGCTGCCCGTGGCTGCTGCTGGAATTGGGGGCTATTCCCCCTCCTCGGCCTCCCTCCCTCCCGGCTGCCCGTGGCTGCTGCTGGAATTGCGGGCTCTTCCCCCTCCTCGGCCTCCCTCCCTCCTGGCTGCCCGTGGTTGCTGCTGGAATTGGGGGCTATTCCCCCTCCTCGGCCTCCCTCCGTCCCTCCTGCCCCTGGCTGCTGCTGTCTCCCCTGGCGGGTTGGGGGAGGGGCTGGGACTGAGTGAGCGGTTTCTGCCTTGCAGGTATCGCTCTCCCGGGTTCCACGTGCAGTCCTGGTATGACGAGGTGAAGGACTACACCTACCCCTACCCGAGCGAGTGCAACCCCTGGTGTCCAGAGAGGTGCTCGGGGCCCATGTGCACGCACTACACACAGGTAACTCGGGGACTGGCCACGACCTCAGCCCTGTACCCCAGTCCCAGTCATTCACCCCCTGCCCCTGGGGGATTGTAGCCAAATCTGTAAAGCCTCTGCGCTGTTATTGCCTTAATTTTTAAAAATTCAGTTCTATGTGAAGTACAGCCGGTAGAATAAGCTGTTTGTTACCAGCAAGGCCAGAAACTGCGTGAGCACTACAAACTTTTTTTTTTCCTCTGAGGCAGTGTCTCCCTCCTACCTGGGCTGGAGTGCAGTGATCTTAGCTCACTGCAGCCCCCAACTCCTGGGCTTAAGCAATCCTCCCACCTCAGCCTCCTGAGTACCTGGGACTACAACTGTGCACTACCAGGCCTGGCTAATTTTTGTATTGTTTTTTTAGAGATGGGTCTGGCTATGTTGTCCAGGCTAGTCACAAACTCCTGGGCTCAAGCAATCCTGCCCGTTCAGCTTCCCAAAGTGTTGGGATTACAGGTGTGAGCTGCTGCACCCACCCGAGAAAACTTCTATGGCAATTTGACATTGTGGGGCATTTTCATTGTGTGGGAGTCTGTTTGTTTGCTTGCTTTTTTTTTTTTTTGAAACGGAGTCTCTTTCTGTCACCCAGGCTGGAGTGCAGTGGCATGATCTTGGCTCACTGCAACCTCTGCCTCCTGGGTTCAAGCGATTCTCCTGCCTCAGCCTCCAGAGTAGCTGGGACTACAGGTGCCCACCACCATGCCCGGCTAATTTTTGTATTTTTAGTAGAGACGGGGTTTCACCATGTTGGTCAGGCTGATCTCAAACTCCTGACCTGATGATCCGCTCGCCTCAGCCTCCCAAAATGCTGAGATGACAGGCGTGAGCCACCGCGCCCGGCCCGCTTGCTTTGCTTTTTAAGGAAATGTATGTATCTTCAATGGGTTAGGGATTAATATCTGCTTCCCCAACCCTTCACTACGTACCTCTTTAGTGCCAGCACCTTATACACCCGGGCCAAATGATATCACCCTTTTGTGCCTTGTCCCTCGAGCTGTGACACACAGATGTCATCTTTTCAGATAGTTTGGGCCACCACCAACAAGATCGGCTGTGCTGTGAACACCTGCCGGAAGATGACCGTCTGGGGAGACGTTTGGGAGAACGCGGTCTACCTCGTCTGCAATTATTCTCCAAAGTAAGACAAGTTGATGCGGTTGTATGGAGTGGGGGTTGGGATGTGTTTGCTTGCCAGGGAGCACCAAGTGAAAACTGGCTTGAGCAGCGAAGTCTTTATTATCTCATATAACAAAGAATCTAGGGTTTGGTGCATCTGGGTTAGCTTAATAGCTCAGCAGTGTCAACAAGGACTCGGATCCTTTCCGTCTTCCTGCCATACCATTCTCTCCTCATGGTCCGGAGATGGCTGCACAGCACCAACATCACATCTCCCCAGGCAGAAGGAAGGATGGTCAAAGGGCTCTCTCCTTAGGTCTTTTGCACACTGGCATACTTTCTCCTTATGTTCTTGGCCGGAATTCGGCCAATCATAGATGAGGGGGAACAAGATTGCCCCAACTGGCTTTGCAAGACATCCTCTGGGACCAACTGAACAAAGTCAGAAGCGGGAATAGCTGCTGGCCGGGCAACCGGCATGGTCTGCCCTGGCAGTATGATTATTTTTCTCTGAAAACGTGCAGTAGACAGCACCCTAGAAAACAGATGTTCACACAAAGCCTAGCTTCTCTGTTTCCCTCCAAAGAGGGTCCACATGCAGCCTCCTGATCATGGTGCCTTGTCCGCCTATAGCATGCTCAGATCATCAGTGTGGCGTCCATTCCTTGACTCATTTGCTCATAGGACAAATATGTGCTGATTCTTGGAGAGCCACTCCCCCAGTTCATGGCCTGAGGTTTGCGTGCTGGCTACTGGCCATCGCTGTTCTTGCCCCGTGCCCTGTGTAGAGTGGGCCCCAGGGCATGTTTGCTCAATGACTAAATGAAACGGGAATGACCTCATTTATTTGTTTTGGATCAGGAGTAGTCATGAAAAGGTGGGATGAAGGGGGAATCGCTGAGGTTGAGAGGAAAAATAGAAGCCCTCTCAAAACCATCTGGCGTGCCTGCGGTGGCGTGGCGTGGCTCAGCAGCCCACATGGATAAGCGCAGTGGGTATGTCATTGCCTGGGAGGGATGCGGGCACCATGCAACAGCAGCAGACTGGTCCAAGGTGGTGGAATTCCTGGCCCGGTGGCAGGTGGTGAATGAGGAATCATTTGACTTGACTCTATAAAAAATAGACACTAGAAGGTCCTATCAGCAATGAAATTCTTTCCTTCTGTAGCTGCCCCCTGCTTCCTTAAAAAAAGGAATAACCTCCATATGGTAAAATATACTCATCTTAAGTATACAGTGCAACGCAGTCTCACATGCCTTAGTCTGTTGGGGCTGCAACAACAGACACCACAGCCTGGGCAGCTTACACATCAGACTTTCATCTCTCACCATTCTGGAGGCTGGAAATCCCCTGGACCAAGGGGTGGCAGATCCAGGTGCGGCAGCATCGGGCTCCAGTGGGGGCTCTCTTCCTGGCTCACCAACAGCCGCCTTCTTACACGGTGGTGAGGGATGAGGACACCGCTCCTATTGGATCAGGACTTCGCCTATTGACCTCATTTAACCTTAATTAGTTTCGTCAAGGCCCTGTGTCCAAGTACAGTCACCTTGAGAGTGAGGGCTTCAACATTGGGATTTGGGGAGAAACATACTGAAAGTCCATGACAATAGCCCTGTACCCATGTAACTACCATCCAGATGGAGATGGACAGTGTCTCCCGTGCCCCAGAGACTCTCTCGTGCCCTGCAAAGTGACCACCATTCCAGCGTCTTTCCCGTCGGTCTGTGGTGTCTGGTGTGGGACCTCACATGAAGGGGGCCACACAGCACACTCCCTGTGCCCCCAAATGGTGTTTTGCCCAACATCACATGGGTGAGGTCTCCCCGTGGTGTTGCGTGATCGCCGATTCTTTCCTTTTGTCTGCTGCGTGTTACTGCGTGCTGTCCATGGCCTCTTTCTTAGAGAGGGCTTGAGCCCCTGGGCTATGCAGGACACTGTCCCAGGCACCAGGGTGCGGAGGGTGGCTGGGAGGGTGAGTTTGGGTGTGGGGGGGGTCAGATCCCTTGAGGGGGATTCCCAACCCGGCAAGGGGTGGGGTGGGTGTGTACACAGAGGGCCTTGTATGTGAGGGAAGGTACTTCACGGTGCTATTCAAAAATTAAGGAGACTGGCCAGTGCGGTGGCTCATGCCTGTAATCCCAGCCTCCTTTGGCCAAGGCAGGAGAATCGCTTGAGCCCAGGAGTTCAAGACCAGCCTTGGCAACTGGCAAAACCCCATCTCTACAAAAAATACAAAAAGTTAGCTGGGTGTGGTGGTGCATGCCTGTATTCCCAGTTACCTGTGAGGCTGAGGTGGGAGGATTGCTTGAGCCTAGGAGGTTGAGGCTGCAATGAGCTATGGTGACACCACTCTACTCCAGCCTGGGTAACAGAGGAAAACCCTGTCTCAAAAATTAAGGAGATTGTTTGTCTGCAGGACCTGGTGCCCAGCCAGCCTTCCACCAATGCCAAACCTGAGTATTAGGGTTGAGCTGGGAGCGTCGGTGGTGTGGTTTGTCTGAGGAAATATAGAACGCTAGACACAAGGGAAAACTTGGCAGGGGCAGTGGGCCACAATCATCTAGAAACCTCCTGGGCTTCACCCAGAGACAGCATGGGCTCTGGGCCCTCTCGGTCCCTTGGTGATGTTCCTTTTGGGGGCGTCATCCTTAAGACCCCCGGGGATCTGAACAGGGCGTTTCTGAGCAGGGATGTCTTGTGGCAAGGCACGGACGCGGTCATTCTGCCTCCGGAATGTGAGAGGGTGGGAGAGGCTGTGTGCAGGTCATAACACCAGACAGTGCCCAGCCCTGTCCTCCCGCACTGCACAGCCCACTGCCCCTCCCCTGCCCACAGGCCCCTCGGTGAGGCCAGGGTGCTTCTGGGGCCGCGGGAAGTTCTAGGCCACTCTTGTAGGGACGGATGCTTATCAGCCCCACAGCGTGTGTCCTGCCGTTTTGTCTTTGGCCAGCGCTGGCAGGGCCCCTCCCCATCTTCCCTGGAAAGCGTCAGAGCGTTCCCCGCACAAGCTTGTGGATTTCCCCAGTGCTCAGGGCACAGCCTTCCCCATGAGTCAGGTGCTGGTCCAAGGGCTTCCCCACGGTCACTCCCTCAGTCTCACAGCAGCCCTGCTGCCGTGACCCTATTTTACAGAAAGGGAGACCGAGGCTGGGGCTGGAGGAGGCTGGCTGAGGGCACACGCTGGCAGCCTGGGGCCCAACCCTGAGAACCTGCTCTTCACAGCCCAGGAGCTGCAGGAAGGGCCTGGGGACTCCGCTCACCACCACTACCTGGCCCTTGGGGAAAGGCTATGGTGCGGCCTCCAGTTTTCCTGCCCCTGGGAACTCCAGAGGGAGGCAGAGGGCAACTGTGACCCAAAAGGACCTTTGACCCAGCCCCTAGAGTAGAGCTTGCCTAACTAAGGCTCTGAGCCCGACAGCCTGGGTTCAAATCCCAGCCCCGCCACTTGCTTGCTCTGTGACCTGGGGCAAGTCACTTAACCTCACTGTGCCTGAGTTTACTCCTCTGCAAAAGTATTGAATTCTAGCTCTTCCCTCCTGGGGTGTTGGGGAGATGGAGTGAGGAGCACAGTGAAGGCACAGCCCAGGGATGGCGTGTGGAAAAAACCGGGAAACGCAAGCCGTCTCCGGAACAGGCTGGCTTTATACATTTGAGAAATGGCTTAAAAGGGGGTCCTGGCAGTTTTTCAGTGCTAAGGTGTTGGGATCCAGGGGCCCTGACGATGTTCGGAGCCGTGTTGGTGGAAGGGGGGCCACGGGGCCGACAGCCAGCCAGGGCAAAGATACTGGGTGGAAGGACATCTTGTAGCTCCCTTCTGCAGAATCGCTGGTATTCTGGAGCTCTCTAGACTCTCTGTGCATGGGAGGGGCCTGGGACAGCCACCTTTCCCGCTTCCCACAGCACACACCTTCCCCCCGACCTGTCAGTGGCGGTGTTCAGGGACGCAAGTGGGCCTTGGAAGAGGATCAGTCCTGAGGCCTCACGTGGTGGTTCCCTCTGATGGTTGTTTTTGGGTCTGTCCTCAGGGGGAACTGGATTGGAGAAGCCCCCTACAAGAATGGCCGGCCCTGCTCTGAGTGCCCGCCCAGCTATGGAGGCAGCTGCAGGAACAACTTGTGTTACCGAGGTAGGAAATTTACTCCCAACACTTTTGCAATGAATTTCCCCTCGGTCTGAGTCATGCGACAGCGTTACATAAAACGGGGGAATTAAAGAAGTCAGTCACCCCTCCCGGCCCTATTGAAGACTCTCTCAGCACGCTTCTCCCGCCTCCGTGATGAGCTGAGCCTCATCTCCAGGGTCTAGGCTCAGCTTCCAGGCCCCTGGAGAGCCCCACTGCCCCGAGACATGGTTTCCCATGGGCATCTCCTGTGCCGGGCTCTGTGGATGCTGGACACAGCATTAAATGCAGACACACTGCTCACCCTCATTAGCATTCACAGTTTCATATAAAATAGGCCACGGGCTGGACACGGTGGCTCACACCTGTAATCCCAGCACTTTGGGAGACTGAGGCAGGAGGACCATATAAGGCCACGTGTTCGGGTTCTCTAGAGGGACAGAGCTAATAGGATATATATAAATATATATATATATATGAGTTTATTAAGGAGCATTAAACCCACATGATCGCAAGATCCCACCATAGGCCATCTGCAAGTGGAGGAACAAGAAAGGCAGTCCGAGTCTGCAAGTGGAACAACTTCAAGCCCGATGTTTGAGGGCAGGAAGCATCCAGCACGGGAGAAAGATGGAGGCTGCTCCCAGCCTCCATCTAAGTCAGTCTAGTCTTTTCACATTTTTCTGCCTGCTTTATACCCTAGCTGCACTGGCAGCTGATTAGATGGTGCCCACCCAGATTAAGAATGGGTCTGCCTTTCCCAGCCCACTGACGCAAATGTTAATCTCCTTTGGCAGCATCCTCACAGACATACCTAGGATCAGTGCTTTGCATCCTTCAATCCAATCAAGTTGACACTCAGTATTAACTATCACAAGTCCACCCCTCGTCAACTTGAACCCATACACATCTCCTGAGATCATACATTATCTGCAAATAAAGACAATAATAAGATCATAATTACACCTAACAGAATACAACTATCCTTTGTAAAACTGGAAACTCACCAATCCCCAACCCAAATGCTATGACATAAAGTTAACAAAACTTAAATGCTGATATGAAGTTAATAAATCTTATGTCCCATGATAAAGGAGAAAGGGAATAACATGAAGATATTTTCTTAGTACAAGTGTATACATGCACAAACAAGTTTTTAACAAAAGAAGGAGGAAATACAACAATTACAGTCCTCATATCTGCAACTGGTCATGTGGTTATAGCTGATACTGATGACTACCTTCTTCTACTACCCATTCTGTTTTCCCTTTGCCTTCAGCAAGCACCTCAGCAGGTCATGGTTTTTCTCCTGGTGGAGTGACCCAAACCTGCATTCCTAAAGGGTCTGGACCATTTGTAGTCCTGCCTGGATTAGGCTGTTGTAGTTTCCCATTGACCTTAATCACAGGGCGTGGTAATACTAAGAGATGCCCTAAGGGAGCTCCTGTATTCCATGCATACTCTTCCTTACCTCCATTGTGGAGCAGTAGACTGATTTCATCTTGATAATCCATGTCACTCACCCCAGCCAACACTGTAACTCCCTTCTTAGCCTGTTGACTTAAGGGTAGGAGGAGTCCAAAGTGTCCAGGTGGCAACCTTAACTTCCAGTTTAATGGGATTTTCGCTATGTCTCCTGGTGGCAGCATTCCTCCCTCTGGAACTAAGACCTCTAGGCCAGCAGAATTTAATGTCACAGGAACAGAAAGCAAAAATTTTGCTAGTGGGTCACTATGGGTGAAGGTGAGTGATGCCATTTCCACTTCCACCCCTTAATTCCTGAACTCGTGAATCTTGGCTATGGGAGAAACAATATCATATATTGGATGCTGATTGAGGGCATACGTGGCCTTCTGGAGAACTTTGCCCCAGCCCTGCCAAGTGTTGTCACCTAGTTGGCATTGTAATTGTAACTTCAAAAGGCCATTCCACCATTCTGTCAATCCAGCTGCTTCAGGATGATGGGGACCGTGGTAAGACCAGTGAATTCCATGAGCATGAGCCACTGCCACACTTTTTTAGCCATAAATTGAGTGCCTTGGTCAGAGGCAGTGCTGTGTGGAATACCATGACGGTGGATAAGGCATTCTGTGAGTCCGTGGATGGTAGTCTTGTCAGAAGCATTGTACGCAAAATAGGCAAACCTGTATCCAGAGTAAGCATCTGTTCCAGTGAGGACAAACCTCTGCCCTTTCTGTGATGGAAGAGGTCCAATAATCAACCTGCCACCAGGTAGCTGGCTGATCACCCTGAGGGATGGTACCATAGCAAGGGCCCAGTGTTGTTCTCTGCTGCTGGCAAACTGGGCACCCAGCAGTGGCCGTAGCCAGGTCAGCCTTGGTGAGTGGAAGTCCGTGTTGCTGAGCCCATGCGTGTCCTCCATTCCTGCCAACATGGCCACTTTGTTCATGGGCCCACTGGGCAATGACAGAGGTGACTGAGGAAAGAGACTGAGTGGTGTCCACAGAATGAGTCATCCTATCTACTTGATTAATAAATCCTCCTCTGCTGAGGTCACCTTTTGGTGAGCATTCACATGGGATACAAACATCTTCACAGTTCCTGGCCACTCAGAGAGGTCCATCCACATCCCTCTTTCCCAAATTTCTTTGTCGCCAATTTCCCAATCATGTTTCTTCCAAGTCCCTGACCATCGAGCCAAATCATTGGCTACAGCCTGTGAATCAGTATATAATCGCACATCTGGCCATTTCTCCTTCCATGCAAAGTGTACAGCCAAGTGCACTGCTTGAAGTCCTGCCCAGTGGGAAGATTTCCCTTCACTGCCGTCCCTCAAGCATGTGTTAGAAAGGGGCTGTAGTGCTGCAGCTGTCCACCGTCAGGTAGTGCCTGCATATCCTGCAGGACCATCTGTGAACCACACCCTTGTCTTCTCTTCATCTGTCAACTGATCATAGGGAACTCCCCATGAGGCCATTGGTACAGGCTGGGGGAAAGAAGGCAGGGTGGCAGGAGTGGAGACCATGGGCAGTTGAGCCACTTCTTTATGTAACTAACTTGTGCTTTCAGGACTTGCTTGAGCCCAATCACATATATACCACTTCCATTTGATGATGGAATGCTGCTGTGCACGACCCCCTTTATGGCTCGATGGGTCAGAAAGCATCCAGTTCATGATAGGCAGTTCAGGTCACATGGGGACTTGATGACCCATAGTCAAACGTTCAGTTTCCACCAAAGCCCAGTTACAGGCCAAGAGCTGTCTCTCAAAAGGAAGGTAGTTATCTGCAGAAGATGGCAGGGCCTTGTTCCAAAATCCTAGAGGCCTCCTCTGTGATTCATCTGTGGGGGCCTGCCAGAGGCTCCAAACAGCACCCCTATCTGCCACTGACACCTCAAGCATCATTGGACCTGCTGGGTCATATGGCCCAAGTGGCAGAGCAGCTTGCATAGCAGCCTGGACCTGTTGCAGAGCCTTCTCCTGTTCTGGACCCCACTCAAAACTGGCAGCCTTTTGGGTCACTTGCTAAATGAGCCAGAGTAACACACCCAGATGAGGAATGTGTTGCCTTCAAAATCCTAATTGGCGCACTAGGCATTGTGCCTCTTTCTTGATTGTAGGAGAGGCCAAATGCAGCAACTTATCCTTCACCTTAGAAGGAATACCTTAACAGGCCTCACACCACTAGACCCCTATAAATTTTACCGAGGTAGAAGTTTCCTGAATTTTAGTCGAATTTATTTCCCATCCTCTGGCACACAAATGCCTCACCAATAAGTCCAACGTGTTTGCTACTTCTTGCTCCCTGGATGCAATCAGCAAAATGTCATCAGTGCAATGGACCAGTGTGATATCTTGCAGAAGAGAAGCAATCAAGTTCTCTCTGAATCAGATTATGACCCAAAGCTGGAGAGTTGATATACCCCTGAGGTAGGACAATAAAGATATATTGCTGGCCTTTCAGCTGAAGGCAAATTACTTCTGGTGGGATTTATGGACAGGAATGGAGAAAAAGGCATTTTCCGAGTCAGTGGCTGCATACCAGGTACCAGGAGATGCGTTAATTTGCTCAAGCAATGAAACCACATCTGGCACAGCAGCTGCAATTGGAGTCACCACTTGGTTAAGCTTACGATAATCCACTGTCATTCTCCAAGATTCATCTGTCTTCTGCACAGGCCAAATGAGAGAGTTGAACGGGGATGTGGTGGGAATCACCACCTCTGCATCTTTCAAGTCCTTGATGGTGGCACTAATCTCTGCAGTCCCTCCAGGGATGCGATACTGTTTTTGATTTACTATTTTTCTAGGTAGAGCCAGCTCTAATGGCTATTTGGCCTTTCCCACCATAATAGCCCTCCCCTACCTGTCAGGGAGCCAAAATGAGAGTTCTGCCAGCTGCTAAGTATGTCTATGCCAATTATGCATTCTGACACTGGGGAAATGACCACAGGATGAGTCCAGGGACCCACTGTAAGCCAGACCTGAGCTAAAACTCCATTAATTACCTGACCTCCATAAGCCCCTACTTTCACTGGAGGACCACAATGATGTTTTGGGTCCCCTGGAGTCAACACCAGCTCAGAGCCAGTGTCCAGGTCCCCAAAATGTCTGATCATTTCCCTTTCCCCAATGCACAGTTTCCCCGGTACAAGGCCAGAGGTCTCCTTGGGGAAGGATGGGAGAAAGATTAACAGCATAAATTGTCAGTAGCATAGTGGGGTCCTTCTTCAAGAAGACCTAGCCTCCCCTTCATTCAAGGGGTTCTGGGTCTGTAAACTGCCTCAAGTCTGGAAATTGATGGAGGGGCCGTGATTCTCTTTTTTTATAATTCAAATTAGTCTTTTGTCCACTCTATCTGGAAGTTTTCTGTTTATGTAAATTAAATGGGAATGCAGTAGGCTTCCTATCAATTTCACTTCTAGGAGCAGCACAATTAATTAGCCAATGACAGGACTCTACACGAATTAGACTTTTCTGATTGCCGCTTAGCCTCTGCTGTCCATTATGGTAGCTATGCCCACCTTGCTTTTGACAGTTGACTGCTGCCACTTGGCTCCTGCCACCTCAGGATCCAGTCATTTCCATTGCATTTAAATTTTGTAGTTGAGTGATTGCGGTTCCCACTGTTAGATCTGACGTACATAGAAAAGCAATTACAAAGATGCAGGTGCTGCCTTTACAAATCTATTTTGCAGGCTGGGCGCAGTGGCTTATGCCTGTAATCCCAGCACTTTGTGGGGGCCAAGGCGGGTGGATCATGAGGTCAGGAGATTGAGACCACCCTGGCTAACACGGGGAAACTCTGTCTCCACTAAAAAAACAAAAAATTAGCCAGACATGGTGGCAGGTGCCTGTAGTCCCAGCTACCCGGCAGGCTGAGACAGGAGAACGGCGTGAACCCGGGAGGCGGAGATTGCAGTGAGCCAAGATTGCGCCACTGCACTCCAGCCTGGGTGACAGAGTGAGACTCCGTCTCAAAAAAGACGAAAAACAAAAAAAAGCAAATCTATTTCACAAAGCATTAGTCAAGGGTATATCTTCTGGATTCTCCCAGCTGGGATGAGTAGGTCCAAAGTGACTAATCCACTCTACCATCCCAATCTCCCTAAGCCTTTGGATCCCTTCTTCTACATTAAACCAAGGGAGATCAGGCATTTCTAGCTCACTCACAGTGGGCCACCTTTTAATCCGTATTTCAGCTAACCAAGCAAACAAAGCAAATAATAACAGTGAAGTACCTTTTTTAACTCCCTGAGCTGCAGAATGCCTATTTAGTGGGCCCAAATCAAGAAATTCAGCCTGATCCAACTCTATGTTCCTTTCACCATTATCCTATACCCTTAATATCCATTCCCATGACTATTCTCCAGATTTCTGCTTATATACATTAAAAAATTCAAGCAGTTCTTTTCGAGTATAGCATGTGTCATACTCCGAACCTCACCTCTAGGGACCCGCTGGGACTTTAGTCTAGTTATAGGTCTAGAAGCAAACAGGGATGTTGGGGTTGGCTCCTGAGGAGAATCAACATTATCTTGCCTGGTAGCTGCCTCAGGGGAGGCCATCAGTGTTGCCTCAGGCAGTGCAGGGTTTATCCTCTCAGCAAAGGTGGAAAGGCTGACCGCAGCATGGGTCAGGGAGGAGACATTGCCACTACTGGGGATGGGGAACCTGTTTCTTCTGGCAAAAAAGTTTCATCAGCATTTACAAGTTCAGTGTCCCCAGCTTCACCAGGGTCCTCCCACACATCCCCATTCTAAGTTGCAGGCTCCCATTCTTTTCCAATCAACACCTTCGCTTTAATAAGTAGACACCTAGCAAAGTATCTGTGCATGCACCTTCATTGCAGGTCAGCCACTTGCATGAGAAGAGCTTGTGTCTGTTTTTCCACAATTCCAGCTCTTTCTCTACAGGAGATAAGACTCACTCAGGGTAATCTTACCAGATTTGAGGCTCGGTATCTGCTTCTGAAGCCAGAAGCTAGAATCCTTGAGTTCCTCATTTTCTTTCATCACTTTGTCCAGTGAACTTAGAAGCAACCAACCAGCTTCGTTATGTTCCTTGGTTCTCCACATATAGTCAAAGGTATTATGTCTAGAGTCACTGAACTCCCCTCTCAGGAGCACTGAATGAGGAGTGTCCAGTTTATTTATTTTGCATAACTCTCCGAATAGCTCATGCCAAGGACTCCCAGTGTTCTCCATACTATTAGAAGTAGAGTCCTTAGCATTTTGGGGTCTAATCATATTAAGCAGCCAACTCCAGAAACCCTAAAACCAACGAAAGAACTCCATCCCTAATATTCTCTTCCTCTAGAACCACTCCTGGTACCAAAATCTGTATTCGTCAGGGTTCTCTAGAGGAACAGAACTAATAGGATATATACATAGGGGAGTTTATTAAGGAGTGTTAAACTCACACAATCACAAGGTCCCACAATAGGCTGTCTGCAAGCCGAGGAGCAAGGAAGCCAGTCCGAGTCCCAGAGCTAAAGAACTTGAAGTCTGATGTTCGACAGCAGGAAGCATCTATCATGGGACAAACATGTAGGTTGAGAGGCTAAGGCAGTCTCGCCTTCTCACATTTTTGTTCCTGCTTTATATCCTAGCTGCTGCGGCAGCTGATTAGATGGTGCCCACCAAGACCCAGACCACTGACTCAAATGTTAATCTCCTTTGGCAGCACCCTCACAGACATACCCAGAATCAATACTTTGCATCCTTCAATCCAGTCAAGCTGACAGTCAGTATTAACCATCACAGGCCAGGAGTTCCAGATCAGCCTGGACAACATAGCGAGAACCCATCTCTACAAAAAATAAAATAGAAAATTAGCCAGCTGTGCTCACGTGCACCTGTGGTCCTAGCTGTGGCCTGGGAGGCTTGGGTGGGAAGATCGCTTGAGCCCAGGAGTTTGAGGCTGCAGTGAGCCATGATAGCACAACTGCACTCCAGCCTAGGCAACCCAGCGAGACCCCAACTCTAAAAATGTAAAACAGACATTTGAACAAGAAACTAAAAGCAAACAACGTGATATTCCAAATGAGCTCACTAGTGGGAAGCACCTGCAACGGTGGATCAGTCCTCCTGGGCTGTTTGACCCTTTACTTCTGTGTCCTTGCCCCCATTGGCCTCCCCTTCACGCGTGTGTCTTGCTGGTGCTCCCCTGACTGTCCTAGAGGTTTCTCGCCCCCACTCCCACAGCTCACAGAACTGGAGCTGTTGGGGCAGTGTGATTTTCTACCTAGTTCACCTTTTTTTTGAGACGTGGCCTCCCTTTGTTGCCCAGGCTGGAGTGCAGTGGTGCAATCTTGGCTCACTGCAGCCTCAAACTCCTGGGCTCAAGGGATCCTCCCATCTCAGCCTCCCGAGTAGCTGGGACTACAGGCACATGCCACCATGGCTAATTTTTGAAGTTTTCTGTAGAGATGGGATCTCACTATATTGCCCAGGCTGATCTCAAACTCCCAAGCAATCCTCCCCCCTTGGCCTCCCAAAGTGCTGGGATTATAGGCATGCACCATCACGCCCGTCCACCATTTCTTCACTGGTTCCCATTTAGGATGTTTCCACTTCTGCTACTATAAATAACACAGGTTTCTGGTGCCTAAAGCATTTCTCATGTTTTGGGTATTTCCTCAGGCTCTCAGAAGTTATGTCCCTGACGGGGCATGACTGGGCCATGGGGCTGACCATGCTCTTGTGGCCCAGGCTTTTTTTTTTTTTATTTTTTCGTGGCTCCACTGGTAGCCTTGTCGTGACCGAGGGGCCTTGCAGAGAGTTGGGTGGGCTCCGCTGGCGGGGGAGGGTGGGGTAGATGTGGGATCAGGCTGGTGGGTTCTGGAGTGAAGAACAGGTGGGCTAGATCAGGGGTCCCAGACCCTCTCAGGAGCCAGGTCCTCTGTTGTCCCAGCCAGCTGTTCATGGCTGACTGCCTGCTGGCGAGAGGGGACATCCTAAGTGGGAATGGGGATGGAAGAAGGAGCGATCTGGACACTAAGACAGACCATCTGTGTCTGGGTCATGTATCACCTGTGGCAGTCTTGGTGTGACCCCCGCCTCCAGGGAGCCTTCCTGGACTTCACAGACAGACAGTGCATCTGCTCTCTGTTCATCAACCCCAGACTCCTTGGGAACCTTGATCGTCCTGTCGTCTCAGCTGCCAGCTCACTCCAGGGCCTCTGGAGGCACGTGGCAGGGGTGTGTTGCGTGTTGTTTGAATAAATATGCCAATAGCCACAGAGGGGCATTTTCAAAGAACAAATGTGCACAGAGACCTTACATGCCCATTTACCTCCACCAACATAGCTCCACGTACTTATTTTTAAATTTTTGGTGGAAAGTATCCAACTCTCCTTGGAAGGCACCCAATTTCCCTAGCTAAGCATGCAGCAAGTCTCCTCTGAAACAGCTTATCTGCGGAAGCTACTTACCAAGAGCGTATCCAGGGGGCCTGGTAAGGCCTTGACCTCTAACGGAGATGGAGCAGGGATAAGGATATAAAAAAAGAGGTATTCTCCCCTCTCACCCCCACCTGTGTGGTGTTAGAAGGCGCAGGCTTCAGGGAAAGGTGGTTTGACACCCAGCCCAGCTATTTCCCAGCTGTGTGAGCCTGGGCAGGGCCCTTACCCTCTCTGAGCCTTCTTCCTCATCTGTGAAATGTGGCCAATCACGCCTCCAAAGGCAAATGGGAGGTTGACAGGAGAAAATGCTGGGGATGGCCGGGCGTGGTGGCTCACGCCTGTAATCCCAAAACTTTGGGAGGCTGAGGCAGGCAGATCACCTGAGGTTGGGAGTTCGAGACCAGCCTGACCAACATGGAGAAACCCTATCGCTACTAAGAATACACAGTTAGCCGGGCGTGGTGGCGCATGGCTGTAATCGCAGGCTGAGGTAGGAGAATCGCCTGAACCCGGGAGGCGGAGGTTGCAGTGAGCAGAGATCGCACCATTGCACTCCAGCCTGGGCAACAAAAGCAAAACTTTGTCTCAAATAAAAAAAGAAAGAAGAGAGAAAGAGAGAAAGAAAAGAAAAGAAAAATACATGCCAGGGAGGGCCCAGCCAGCATCTGGCCAGTGCTCAGTGAACATTAGCTCTGAGTGCGGTCACCAGGTTTAGAACCAGGAGGGAATCTGCAGAGTGACATAAACAATGCCCTGAGACCCCGGCCTGGAGCAGAACGGGGCACAGAATAACCTTGCCGTGACCTCTGCACGGAATTTCCCCAGGCCGTGCTGGGCCATACAAGGTGTCTTCATTAGGAGGTGCTCAGATCCAGCCCATCCTACATGTAAAGCCTTCTACTTTTCATTTGTGGGTGTGAGAGCCAGGACTGTCTGTCTGCCCATTTTCTTAAATAGAGAGTCCTCAAATGCTTTAGACCGCTTTACCAAACTCTCTTTAGCTAAATAAAGCTGCGATTATGAGGTCTAAACATCCTAAAGACCAGTGGAAGAAAACCCGGCTTATTCTCGAGCCAGCTCCGGCTCTCAGTGAGGGCAAGCCTGAATAGCCTCATTGACGGGAAGAACAGACACGCGCCTGGGCAGCCTCTGCAAACCCGGTGTCTTCCTGGAGCTTCCACCGATAGCTTTTGCTACCAGAGGTGCTTTCAGAGTTCCCTTTTTGAATGTCTTTAAGCTCTGTTGCTGGACATACGCTCTTTTCTTTAGGTGACAGGATTCTCTGGGGGTTTTGATAATTCATGCATTTGTGAATTTTGTTGAGCAACTGCTGTGTGCTGGGTGCCTGGTGTGAGGCAGGCTGGCCCCTGGCCTCTGGAAGTTTGCAGCTGGTGGATGAGGCAGATGGTGGGGAAATGACAGCTGCGAGCAAGCTGCTAGGGAACAGGGCGGGGTGACCCGTGAGCACATCCAAGATTAGAACTGGGGCTCAGAATGGCTTCCCACCTTCTGACTTAAGCCCGTCCCTTCCCCTTGTGGGACAGGACCAGCCTGGGTGGTTGTTGTAGGGTAGTGAAATTGGCCAATGAAGCAGCTGTGGAGAACCCCAGCCCGGGAAGGCGTCAGGGATTCAGTCATTTGCCCCTCATTTGGCTGGTTGGTGTTGTGTGGACCCAAAACACTCGTTCTGTCCTTTAGCAAAGAAAGCTCATGTATTTTAAGAAGCGGAAATAAGACTTAGGGATTGAGGAACACTTGATGCAACTTGGATTTTTTTTTTTGAGACGGAGTTTCGCTCTGTCGCCCAGGCTGGAGTGCAGTGGCGCGATCTCTGCTCACTGCAACCTCCACCTCCCAGGTTCAAGTAATTCTCCTGCCTCAGCCCCCAAGTAGCTGGGAGTATAGGCACCCGCCACCAGGCCCAGCTAATTTTTGTATTTTTAGTAGAGACAGGGTTTCACCATCTTGGCTAGGCTGGTCTCAAACTGCTGACCTCATGCAATCCACCTGCCTCGACTTCCCAAAGTGCTGGGATTACAGGTATGAGCCACCACACCTGGCCCTGAAACTTGGATTTTAATCCAAAACCACAAAGAGACCTGCGAGGGTGCTCTAGTTATTCTCCTTGAAATTGTTTTCACCCAAATACATCTATTGCCTTTTTTGCTTGGGGAACTTGGAGGCCGCAGGTTTCCAACTCTGGTCCAAAGACATCTGTTGGGCCATAGGAGGGGCATGCCATAAGTAAAAGTATTAAGGGTCCCCAGCAGAGATGCTCGTGAATTTGTCTTTGATCAGGCTGCTGAGGCAAATGAAAATAGCAGTGTCTTTGCTTTAGCTGGAATTTACAGATTGGTATCCTGGTGGTCTGATTGCAGATTCTGGTGAGCAGTTTGTAGTTGTCTTTCAGGATGAAAACTGGAAGATAAGCTAACTGAGGTTTAGTAAGTGCAATCTGTTCGGTTAATTAAAATGTTTTAAAATGTGGGTCATGGTAATAGTTGGAGAAATAATAATATGCCATGTGCTTAAATAAGGAAAAGCTTGTTCTTTTGGATAGTTGGATAGTTCTACATGTTGAGTCTGACATTATTGGACAGTGAAACTCCAGTACAGAAGCAACAGTTGAGCTGGTTAAGTGGCCCTGACTGGCAGGGGAGAGAAGGGATGGAAATGGGCTGGTGTGAGGTGCAGTTGGGGTCTAGGAGCACTGAGGCTGGCCTTTGTGCACCATGATGCGTGCATGATGAGGAAGACCCCTTCCCCAGTGAAAACCCAGGGGCAGGGGACTTCCAGCGAGTCCACTATGGCTTTGGGCCAGTGGCCGAGGCAGTTTTTTTTTTTTTTTTTTTTCGAGACGGAGTTTCGCTCTTGTCACCCAGGCTGGACTGCAATGGCACAATCTTGGCTCACTGCAACCTCCACCTACCGGGTTCAAGCGATTCTCCTGCCTCAGCACCCACCGAGTAGCTGGGATGACAGGCATCCATCACCACGCCCAGCTAATTTTTGTATTTTCAGTAGAGACGAGGTTTCGCCATGTTAGCCAGGCTGGTCTCAAACTCCTGACCTCAGGTGATCCGCCCACCTCAGCCTCCCAAAGTGCTGGGATTACAGGCATGAGCCACCGCGCTCAGCCTGAGGCAGCTTCTTGAAGTTGCTTCGTAGGGGCAGAGGGTTGGGTGGGGGAGGAGATGGGACAAGAAACCATTATGATAACCTAGGTGTGGGCGTGGGGCCTGCTAACCTCTGCGCAGCCTGGCTGATCTTGGGTCCAAAGCAAACACAGTGAGCGGAGAGCGTCCCCATCTCATCTGGGCTGGTAGAATTCCACCTGGCCAGGTCTGTTCTGAAATGTAACTTTCTCTTTGCCGCTGAAATGATTCTTTGTAAAACCAAACCTCAAACACGTTTAGTTTTCAAATTGCGTTTCTTTTCCCCCAAAGTGCATTTTTGTTGAATCTCAGTGAGTTATTTTTTTCCTCCCTCTCCAATTTTAAGAAGAAACCTACACTCCAAAACCTGAAACGGACGAGATGAATGAGGTGGAAACAGCTCCCATTCCTGAAGAAAACCATGTTTGGCTCCAACCGAGGGTGATGAGACCCACCAAGGCCAAGAAAACCTCTGCGGGCAGCTACATGAGTGAGTCCAGGCCATCCTCCACCCCGCCTACCCTCCCAGCCACCTCCAAAGGGGACGGGGTGGGTGGAGGAGGGCAGCTAGTGGATTTAGGTCTGCAAATCCACAAACAGTGGGAAACAGGGTGCGGCGAAGCTCATGGAGGCACAACCGTAAGACGTTTTTCAGAAACGATATTTTTAAATCATTGCAAAAGCAAGCATTATAGGACTTGTGCTTGGGTGGCATTCCGCTCCCCCGCCCCGCCGCCAGGCAAGTATTTTAAGGTTAGACCTTCCCTTGTCCTTTCAAAAGGGACCTGGGCTGAAGTTGGGTTCCTCTGGGAAGCGCTGGCCCCACAGAGGGCAGGCAGCGTCTAGCCTGGTTCTGGCAGGTTCCACTCCTTCCTCACCAGGTCCTGGATCTGGACTCAGTTGGCACATCCGTGAAGTAGGGGATAGAGATGCCACATCAGAGTTGCCCGGAGGATGAGCTGCAGGAACACGGGTCACCCAGTGCCAGCTGAGGCCTCCCTGTACATTGAGGTCATTGCAGAGTTGCCTACAACTCTTTTTTGAGATGGAGTTTCGCTCTTGTCACCCAGGCTGGAGTGCAATGGCACGATCTCGACTCACTGCAACCTTTGCCTTCCGGGTTCAAGCAATTCTCCTGCCTCAGCCCCCTGAGTAGCTGGGACTACAGGTGCCCACCACCACGCCCAGCTAATTTTTGTATTGTTAGTAGAGAAGGGGAGATGTTTTCCCCTGAGACTTCTGTGAATCCCGAAAATATTGACTGTTCCCCTGCTCACGTCTGGCCTTTTGGCTCCCCGGGCACCTCAGCTCCCCAGGCTTTTGTTCTCCCTGCCTTCACTGCCCCAGGGTGGAGTTCAGCTCCCCTTCAATTCCCCCCGGACACTGCTGCGGGACCTCGTTCGCAGCCGCCGTTTCTGCAGGCCGGGGGCTGTGGAGGGGCGTTTTTGCTCAGGTGGGGCTGGAGGGCTGGGCTGGATGCCCTTGGCTCTCCCCATTTGCCCTGCAAGCCTCAAAGGCCCTACAACTGGACCCCTCTTTGAGGAACAGCCTCACACCCGCCTTCTCAGAGCCCCTCTCTTCTTTTCATAGCTGCCATCTCCCCTGCCCCCACCAGTCTTTCTGTCCTCTTCAAACCTCTTTCCCTGTGATGCTGAAGCATTCTCTAGCTTGCTTTGACCAGGAAATATGCGGAGGCCCTTGTCTGTCCAGGAGTTCAAAACAGTGCCATTGTTTCTTTTAATAACATACAACGTTTACGTCCCTTTTCAAACTATAACACGACTCCGAGACTCTGATATGTTCCCATAAAATAAACAAAGCAAAAAGCTTTGCAAAAGGCATCTTGGTGATGGGGGAGATGATTCGGGTGAGCCTGGCTGGGTCCCTGGCCCCACAGGCTCAGAGCAACGTACTCCCTACCCCCTCAGGAGTCCTGCCCTGCAGAGCCCTGTGGGACCACAGGCACATAGTGTGTGCCAGGCACCCTGCCAACGCCAGAGTTTACTTTCTCTCTCAATGCTCACAAAAGCCCTTGGAGGTGGGTACTGTCACTGTCCCCGTTGTCCATATGCGGAAATTGAACCACAGAGAGGGGAAGCAACTTGTCCAAGGTTACACTGCTACTGTAAAGCGGTGGGCCTGGGGTCTGAACCCCCAGCGGAAGCCTGCAACCATCAGGCGTTGCCCTTGCTCTTAGTATAGCACGGATTGAATTGCAGAATGTTCCAGAATGTCCCTCAGCCTGGGGAAGGGTCTTTTCAGCCTCCTGCTTTCGTGCCGTGATGTGTATTTCTGCATTTCTCTCCTAGCCCAAGTCGTCAGATGTGACACCAAGATGAAGGACAGGTGCAAAGGGTCCACGTGTAACAGGTGAGCCTGTGCTGGGCTGTCCTGCCACTGTGGACTCTGAGTCTGTGCTGGGCTGTCCTGCCACTGTGGCTTCTGAGTCTGTGCTGGGCTGTCCTGCCACTGTGGCTTCTGAGTCTGTGCTGGGCTGTCCTGCTGTTGCATATTTAGCAAACTGCTCTCACCAGGCAGAATGGGTTAGGGCTGGGCAGTGTCCAGGCACTTGTTCGCCTCAGCCATTGGCAGATCCTATGGGAATGCTGCAGGATCTGAGCAGGCTGCTCCCAGTGGGCCCCACCAGACGGATGGGCCACTGGTGTATACCCGCCACGGTACATCAATAAATCCATCTAGCTGATGCAGTCATTCAGATGATGAACACTGCCTGCCAAAAAGAACGCGTTTGGTTTTGGCAGTGTGACTGCTGGGCTGTTCTTTGTGGTAGTAAACAGCCAACAGGTGCAGCCGCCACATGCACACCCTCACAGTCAAGTGGGAAAACCATGTCATTGGCAGAGGGGACCTTGCTTGTCTTCCTACGAATTCTGGCATCAGTTTGCTGAAAGCTGAATCGAGTTATTTAAAGCACATGTTAAAAAGGGAAGGTGGAATCTTCGGTTTTATATCGCAAGGGTTGGGAATTTAGTTTGCCAGGAGAACACTTCACTTAGACGTTGGCAGGACTGTGATGAGGTGGACTTGGAGCAGCCAGGATGAGGCGGCTCAGTGGGCTCACATATGGTACTGTCGTTTGTTGGCGAGATGAGCCTGATGTGTCAACAGTCAGCGGTGGAATAACAGTGCCTAAAACCTCGCGCTCAGTGTTAGGGTAGCATTTGCATGTCTCGGTGCTGGGCGAATTGGGAAAAAGCAGGCAGCGCCTGGCAGGGGCCTCTGCCGTGTGCACTGCCCAGTCTGGGCTGCTGAGAAGCTGGAGTTGTCCGTTTGTGGCGATGCGTGTTTCTGAACACTAAGGGCATCATGATAGCATCACCCCTGAGTAGTACTCAGAGGAAAAAGGTGAGCACGTATTGGAGAACATTCCTTGTCAGACAACATCGAGGCGGTTCCAGAGTTGGGGTGAGTGGGGCACTCCCCACGCAGGGAGAAGGCAGGAATCTGTTCACACGAAGGCTGTTAGAGGCCTCCAGTTAAGAAAAGTTAGCCCCAATCTGCAACTGTGGGAGCATCCCCAATCTCGCTGTAGAAGCCGCCCCACAGTCTGGCATACATGTTTTCTGTTAATGGTGCTTTTACAAAAATAATAGTCAGTGGGCTTTTTTTTCTGACTTGAAAAGGTATCTATGCTCATTAATAATGATTCAGGAAAGCAATAACAAAAACAAAAAAAGTAGAAAGAAAAAAATGTGTCCCAAAATCTCATCAATACCAGTAGCAATTTGATGTATTTCCTTCCAGTCTTTTTTTTCTGTGCACAGATGAGGCTAATGCTGCTTATGTATTTTCTTTTCTTTTTTTCTTCTTTTCTTCTTTTTTTTTTTTTTTTTTTTTTTTTGAGTTGGAGTCTTGCTGTGTCACCTAGGCTGGAGTGCAGCAGCATGATCTCGGCTCGCTGCAACCTCTGCCTCCCGGGTTCAAGTGATTCTCCCACCTCAGCCTGCCGAGTAGCTGGAACTACAGGGGCATGCCACCATGCCTGGCTCATATTTTGTATTTTTGGTAGAGATGGGGTTTCACCATCTTGGCCAGGCTGGTCTCGAACTCCTGACCTCAAGTGATCCACCCGCCTTGGCCTCCCAAAGTGTTGGGATTACAGGTGTGAGCCACTGCGCCTAGCCTGCTTATGTATTTTCACTTAGGATTTTCCAAATATTCCTCACACACTTCATGCCTAGTGACTGCGTGATTGAGACACGACTGTACATGAACGTGTTTAGCCATTGCTTTGCTACCTGCTGGCTTATTTCCAGCTTTTTACCATTATAAACAGTTGGGGCTAGGCACGGTGGCTCACGCCTGTAATCCCAGAACTTTGGGAGGCCGAGGCGGGTAGATCACTTGAGGCCAAGGGTTTGAGACCAGCCTGGGCAACTGGCGAAACCCCGTCTCTACTAAAAATACAAAAATTAGCTGGGCATGGTGGCACATGCCTATAGTCTCAGCTACTCGGGAGGCTGAGGCACAAGAATAGCTTGAACCTGGGAGGTGGAGGCTGCAATGAGCCGAGATGTGCCACTGCACTCTGGCCTCGGTGACAGAACGAGACTCTGTCTCAAAAATAAAAAAATGATAAATAAATAAATAAAAAATAGTTGGGAAAAGCTTGCAGGTCTGGCTTTCTTGACTTTTTACTTGCAATATATATTTACAAGGGAAGCTGAAGAGCTAATGGATATGAATGTTTACGTCTTTCTTAAAGGTTTTCTTAAACATAAGAGTGATTTACACTTCCATTAACAGCAACACCATCGTTGAGTTTAACTTATTAAAAAATCCCTGCAGGCCAGGCACGGTGGCTTGTGCCTCTAACCTCAGCACCTTGGGAGGTCAAGGTGGGTGGATTGCTTGAGCCCAGGAGTTCGAAACTAGCCTGGGCAACATGGCAAAACCCCCAAAATTAGCTGGGTCTGGTTGTGCACACCTGTAGTCCCAGCTACTTGGGAGACTGAGGTGGGAGGATCACCTGAGCCCAGGAAGTTGAGGCTACAGTGAGCTGTGATTGCACCGCTGCACTCCAGACTGGGTGATGGAGTGAGACTCTTTCTTGGGGTTTTGTTTGTTTGTTTGTTGTTTGTTTTTTGAGACTGAGTCTTGCTCTGTTGCCCAGGCTGGAGTGCAGTGGCACGATCTTTGCTCACTGTAACCTCTGCCTCCCGGGTTTAAGTGACTTTCCTGCCTCAGCCTCCCAAGTAGCTGGGACTACAGGTACCTGCCACCACACCCGGCTAATTTTTGTGTTTACTTTAGTAGAGATGGGTTTTTGCCATGTTGGCCAGGCTGGTCTTGAACTCCTGACCTCAGGTGATCCACCTGCCTTGGCCTCCCAAAGTGCTGGGATTACAGGCATGAGCCACCGTGCCTGGCCTTGTTTTTTCTTTTAAATGAAAAAGAAAAGACTATGGTTGACCTTCTATTTCTGTGGATTCAATCGGCCTCTGATTCAACCAACCTCGGATTCAACCAACTGCAGATCAAAAATATATTTCTTAAAAAGTGTATGGTATTACAGTACAATAATAAAAAACTGATACAAATTTTAAAAACAATACAGTATAACAACTATCTACATAGCATTTACCTTGTGGTAGGTATTATAAGAAATCTAGAGATGCTTTAAAGCATACGGGAAAAGACGCAAAGGTTATACGCAAATACTAGGACACTTTACAGAAAGGA
The DNA here is from genome assembly GCF_028878055.3 of Symphalangus syndactylus. Taxonomy (NCBI): domain Eukaryota; kingdom Metazoa; phylum Chordata; class Mammalia; order Primates; family Hylobatidae; genus Symphalangus; species Symphalangus syndactylus. The sequence continues at coordinate 130,295,751 of NC_072433.2, forward strand.
CTCAAGCATCTGCAGACTTTGGTATCCTAGGGAAGTTCTGGAACCAATCCCCCATGGATACTGAGGGATGAATGTATTGTGCTTGTGTGGATATGAACTTCAGTCTGCGCCTGGGTGAACTCTGACTTGCCCAAAAACAATGGAATCCGCATGAATGAAGCTTTTCTATATTGAGTAATAGAGCTATCAGTGAAAAGAATGATAAACTCATTGTGAGATGTAACCAACATGTTTATCTCTGAACATCATTTTGTTTCTTCCTCATCAGGTACCAGTGCCCAGCAGGCTGCCTGAACCACAAGGCAAAGATCTTTGGAACTCTGTTCTATGAAAGCGTGAGTGTCGCCATTCCTCCTCTCGATGGCTTGTGTGGGGTCCTGTTGCATATGTTTAAAGCAGGTGGTTGGCTTTAGTAGGAAAAGATTTTCTTTCCACTCCTTAGTCAAACCTGGCATTTCTAGAACTGGGGCGGGTGTGTATTTATGGGCTTACAAACTAGCAAAGCCACTTTCCGGGACTGATCCTCCTGAAGGCCAGTCTCCGTCTTAGAGCGAGCATTCACACGCTGCACCGCGCGGGGAGAAAGGGCTGCTTGTCACTGTTCTTCGTTTGTAAAGCAACTCGGATGAGCATTTAAGGTAAGCAACCCCAGGAACAAATGTGTGGTTATGGACACAGGCCAGAGGCAGGAGCAGAGTAAGCTTTGGCCCGTCCTTCAGGCTTTTAGTGAGTCGAGGACAAATGTTTGGGTATTTCTGGTGAAACTTGCTGACAGAGGTTGAGAATATGCCTCTGGTCTTCCCTCCCCTTCCCGCCAGTCGTCCAGCATATGTCGCGCCGCCATCCACTACGGGATCCTGGACGACAAGGGAGGCCTAGTGGACATCACCAGGAACGGGAAGGTCCCCTTCTTCGTGAAGTCTGAGAGACACGGCGTGCAGTCCCTCAGGTAACTACTCTGTGATCAGGGCTCCGTGAAACGGTTTTCCTGTTTATGACGGTGTTGTTGAAATTTTGAAACGTATCACACAGGCAGGGCGTGGTGCCTCACACCCGCACTTTGGGAGGCCGAGGCAGGTGGATCACCTGAGGTCAGGAGTTCAAGACCAGCCTGACCAACATGGGGAAACTCCGTCTCTACTAAAAATGCAAAAGTTAGCCTGGCGTGGTGGCACACACCTGTAATCCCAGCTACTCTCAGGAGGCTGCGGCAGGAGAACCACTTAAGCCCGAGACGGAGATTGTGGTGAGCCAAGATAGTGTCACTGCACTCCAGCCTGGCTGACACAGCAAGACTCCGTCTCAAAAAAAAAAAAAACAAAACCACAAGCCCACAGCTCTAACTCTAATGCAAATGTGTTTTTATAATTTGATCATAATATTAATAATAACTAACTTCCTTTGTAATGTTTTAAATTTAGCTTTTTAAAATTCCTTTATTTTGCAGATGTGGTTAGATTAAATTTATCTTATACATTTGAAAACCATTATTCTTAGAAGGGATCTATAGGCCTCACCAGGCTACCAGAGGAGTCCTTGGTACAAAAAAAGTCAAGATGCCCTGATCTAGAACATTCTGAGAGCTCTCAGGCTGATAGGAAACAAGTAGAAAAGTGTGAAGTCGAGACTGCAAATAAGATAAGTATAGGAGCAAGTGTTCACTTTTAGAAGCAATTCTATTTGCGTTTACCTAATGGCCTTTTTTTTTTTTTAAACAGCAAATACAAACCTTCCAGCTCATTCATGGTGTCAAAAGTGAAAGGTAAGCTGGCCAGTCTCTTTTGCGACCATAATACCTGGGTTATCAGATTTTCCTGGAAATTTCACTTCCTTTAGTCACTGAGTTAATGTTTATCATGCCTGTGAACATTATGGTTTTCATCATGGTCAAGGCTTTTTCAAGACGTCATTTCTTTAACCAGCTTCTAAGAATATCTGGACTTGAAATTGGCCCGAGATCACTGAACCAGAAACACAGGGCTGAGGTTGCCAGTTGAATGTCACAGACATACTGATGCCTGGGGCTAGAGTGGCTGAGAGGTTTCACTGGGAGTGCCACTTTCTGTCAATTGGTAATGGGTACCTGGAGTGTTGTGTGAAGAAGGATTCTGAGGCCTCCATCTGGGCTCAGCGGAAAACAGAGCTTGATAGACTAGTAATGTCTGCCATGGGCAAGAGAGGGAAGTGAATGGAAGTATGTGGCACTTAACTTGCCATCTCTGGCCCAGCTTTTTACATTGCTCAGCGTATGTTCGTTTGGAAGGTGGGATGCATGACGGGCAAGCATGCTCCAACCAGAAGTGAGGGGATGGGTCATAGCTGCCCACACTGTGCCCTTGATGGAATAATCTCAGGCAAGCAGGGATGTAGGAGCCATTCCAGCTTCCTCCCCGGAGCTCTGCCGGCAGACCATGCCTTTGTTTTGGGACAGCAACTCTTATCATTTGCCCTCCATGCAAAAGTTCTAGTTAGATATCTTTATTAAAATATGTAGTAGCTTTTTTTCTTATTGCAAAAAGAATGCCTGTTTATTCCAGATAATTTAAACACGGGGTGGAACATTTTTTTGTAATGATGACCTAAATTCCAGCAGCCAGACATAACCATTGTGAATACTTTGGCAAATATTCCAGTTTGTTTTCTCTACATATTAAAAGTATGTACATTGGTAATATATACGTTGATGACTTTTAAAACTTGAAATGGAGTTACGTACAATTTGGTAACCTAATATTTTTCTTAAATAATTATGTGTCTGGCTGATTCAGTAGCTGACACCTGTAATCTCAGCACTTTGGGAGACTGAGGCGAGAGGACTGCTTGAGCCCAGGAGTTTGAGACCAGCCCTGGCAACACAGCAAGTCCCTGTCTCTGCAAAAAACACACAAAATTAGCTGGGCAGGGTGGCACACACCTGTATCTCAGCTACTTCGGAGTCTGAGATGGGAGGGTTGCTTGAGCCTGGAAGCTCGAGGCTGCAGTGAGTCATGATCATGCCACTACCCTCAAGCCTGGGTGACACCGCAAGACCCTGTCTCAAAAATATATATATATGTGTGTGTGTGTGTGCGTGTCAGGAATATATTTCTGTGCCTTTAAATCAAGCTTGTCCAACCCACAGCCCATGGGCTGCATGTAGCCCAAGACGACTCTGAATGTGCCCAACACAAACTTGTAAACATGAGAAACATGAGATTTATGCATGGACTTTTTTTTTTTTTTGTAGCTTATCAGCTATCATTAGTGTTAGTATATTTTATTTGTAGCCCAAGACAATTCTTTTTCCAGTGTGGCCCAGGGAAGCCAAAAGATTAGATACCCTTGCTTTTTTTATTTTATTTTTTATTTTGTTATTTTTTAAGATGGAGTCTCTGTCTGTCGCCCAGGCTGGAGTGCAGTGGCACAATCTCAGCTCACTGCAACCTCCTCCTCATGGGTTCAAGTGATTCTCCTGCCTTAGCCTCCTGAGTAGCTGGGATTACAGGCACCCGCCACCATGCCCGGCTAATTTTTTTTTTTTTTTTTAGTAGAGACAGGGTTTCGCCACATTGGCCAGGCTGGTCTTGAACTCCTGACCTCAGGTGATCTGCCCGCCTGGGCCTCCCCAAGTGCTAGGATTACATGTGTGAGCCACCGCACCTGGCCTGGACACCCTTGCTTTAAATGTTCTTCCAAACCTAATGTGAATGACCTCCCCATTGAATAGAAGTCCCTTGCTGTACTAAACCAATCCCCTTTGTTGGATAGCTCTATAGAGCCATGGCCTGTTCAAGTGATAGAGTGGACCAGCAGGGTTCAGCAAATGATGACTCATGGGTTAAATCCTGCCTATTGCCTGCTTTTGTAAATAAAGTTTTACTGGAACACAATTACACCTATTCATTGACACATCATCTATAGCTCCTCTCTGCTACAACAGCAGAGTTTATTGATCTTGACATCAACCATAAGGACCACAAAGCCAAATATGTTTGCTCTATGGTCCTTTAAGAAAAAGTTTACCTGGCCGGGCATGGTGGCTCACGCCTATAATGCCAGCACTTTGAGAGGATGAGGCAGATGGATCACCTGAGGTCAGGAGTTTGAGACCAGCCTGGCCAACATGGTGAAACCGCGTCTCTACTAAAAACACAAAAATTAGCCAGGTGTGGTAGGCACCTGTAATCTCAGCTACTCAGGAGGTTGAGGCAGGAGAATTGCTTGAACCCAGGAGATGAAGGTTGCAGTGAGCCAAGATCATGTCACGGCACTCCAGCCTGAGTGACAGAGTGAGACTCTGTCTCAAAAAAAAAAAAAAAAAAAAAAAAGAGGCTGGTGCGGTGGTTCCCACCTGTAATCCTAGCACTTTGGGAGGCTGAGGCAGGTGGATTACCTGAGGTCAGTAGTTCGAGACCAGCCTGGCCAACAACATGGTGAAACGCTGTCTCTACTGAAAATACAAAAATTAGCTGGGTGTGGTGGCAGGCGCCTCTAATCCCAGCTACTCGGGAGGCTAAGGCAGGAGAATCACTTGAACCCAGGGGTGGAGATTGCAGTGAGCCAAGATCGCGCCATTGCACTCCAGCCTGGGCAAAAAGAGCAAAGCTCTGTCTCAAAGAAAAAAAGAAAAAGAAAAAGTTTACTTAGCCCTGGACTAAATAAAGACATGCTGTCAGAGATCACAGGTGGCCAGTATTAGAACCGTTTCCTTACTTATGTTGTTTAAACACAACAAATGACCTTGAAGAAAAAAGCCCCTCGCCCCTCGGCAGGGATGAATGTGCCTTGATTAGCAGCTGGAGGTGGGTGGCATGTCAGAAAGAGCTCTAGAGCAGGCACCGGAAACCTGGGCTCCCACCTCAGTCCTGGGAGGCCTCGAGGGGCGCTCTGAGCTCTCTGAGCTTCCATTTCCTCATCTGCCTACTTAGAGTAACACCTGTTGTGAGGAGCAAAGGTGATCAAGTCAGGAAAAGCTTCCAAATAAGAAAGGCACCATTCAGATGAAAAGCACCATCAGCCTCACAGAGAAACCACTGGGGGTGACAGTGCCCTCAACCTGCAGACACACACAGGCCGTGGGTTTGGTCTCATCTCTTGACTGCTCGTATGTGGGGTAGGAGGAGCCTTCTGGGTCCTAGTCCCAGCTCTGTTCAAGGGCCCAGGGAACCCATAGGCCCTGGTAGTCTAGTGGCCCATTTCACAGCCCGGTAGCCTAAGGCCCAGGCGTGCTGGGACCTGACCCTTTCCCCCTTGCTCCTGTTCACAGTGCAGGATTTGGACTGCTACACCACGGTCGCTCAGCTGTGCCCGTTTGAAAAGCCAGCGACTCACTGCCCAAGGTAAGGCGGGCCTGATCTGTCATCTTTTCTATGGATGATGTTAGAAGTAGCTTTTTAGGCTGGATGAGGTAGCTCACGCCTGTAATCCCAGCACTTTGGGAGTCCGAGGAAGGTGGATCACTTGAGTCCAGGAGTTCGTGACCAGCCTGGCCAACATGGTGAAACCCCATTTCTACTAAAATTACAAAAATTAGTCAGCCATGGTGGTGGGTGCCTGTAATCCTAGCTACTCGGGAAGCTGAGGCAGGAGAATTGCTTGAACCCGGGAGGCAGAGGTTGCAGTGAGCTGATACCACGCCATTGTCCTCCAGCCTGGGTGACAAGAGTGAAACTCTGTCCCAAAATAAATAAAATAAAAATTAAAAATCAGCTTTATTGAGGTACATGATACAGTCCACCCATTAGAAGTGAACGATGTGTGGCTGGGCACAGTGGCTCACGCCTGTAATCCCAGCACTTTGGGAGGCCAAGGCAGGTGGATCACGAGGTCAGGAGATCAAGACCACCCTGGCTATCACGGTGAAACCCAGTCTGTACTAAAAATACAAAAAAAAAAATTAGCTGGGCGTGGTGGCGGGCGCCTGTAGTCCCAGCTACTCGGCAGGCCAAGGCAGGAGAATGGCGTGAACCTGGGAGGCGGAGCTTGCAGTGAGCCGAGATGGCGCCACTGCACTCCAGCCTGGGCGACAGAGCGAGACTCCGTCTCAAAGAAAAAAAAAAAAAAGTACACGATGTGTTTTGGCCAAGGTATACAGGGTCACAGCCACCACCCGTCAAAGCGTAGGACATTGTCAGCACCCCATGTCATTACTGCCCTGGTGGTCAGTCCCTCTCCCTCCAGCTTCCAGCCACACCCCTGCACCAGGGAGCTTCTTTCTGTTGCTCTGATTTTGCTTTTTCAGCAAAATTATGGCGCCGTGGCAGGGTGTGGTGTTGGGTGTCTGGCTTCTCTCACTCTGCGTCACGTGTTGGAGACTCAGCCGTGTTGTGGAGCGTGTTTATTTATTCTTTCAAATCCTCATGCAGCATTCCATTCTGTGGATACGTGACAACAGGTTTGTCCCAGGAATACGGTTCTACAGGCAGCTAACCCCAAATGACTGGTCTGCGGAGGACGATGCCTCCCAGAATAAAATAAAGGGTGTCCTGGCAACACTTTTCACTGAACTTCCTGGTAGATCCTCTTGGGAAGGGAACACAGGAAACATCCTCTTATCTGAATCAGCTGAGGCGCCTTCTCAGATGGAAAAGGCCGCAGGTCTCTGGGACGTCCCCACTTTATAGATGTTCCCCAGGGTTCAGATCATATAATACATCTGTAATGCTAAGCTGCCCTTCAAACAGAGCACACTTTCTGACTTAGCTCCATTGTAGAATTAGAAATAGAATGAAAGTCCCAGGACCCTGGGTTGAAATGCTTTGAGGATGAAGACAGCTGCCCTGGAGGCTGGGTGCTGTGGCCCTCATGAGCCCTTATCCTGGGCTAGAGACCTGTGGATTCTCCAAGGGATAATAGCAGGTGACCCCAAGGTCCGAGCAGGGAAAGGCCCGGGAGGGTGACTGGTTGGGAGGCGCCCAGACTCCTTTCCCTTGGCCGCCACCCCACTTCAGGCTTTCTCTGGGCCTCCACTGCCTCCACACCACCGTCGTGATCCCCCTTGAATGATCCAGTGGGGATAACAGCCTTTTAGTAGATTTTCCCTGAATATTAGAGAGAAGCAGAAGGAAAGAATTTCAGAAAATACAAACAGAAAAACTTGACGGAGTGCAATATCCAAAATGTTAATTTCTGACCTGCCATCCCAAAAGAAGTAGGAAAGAATGGAGAATATTCTTAGACTCTTTCCAATTCTTTTTTTTTTTTTTTTTTGAGACCAAGTTTCTCTCTTGTTGCCCAGGTTAGAGTGCAGTGGTGCAATCTCTGCTCACTGCAACCTCCACCTCCCAGATTCAAGCCATTCTCCTGCCTCAGCCTCCCGAGTAGCTGGGATTACAGGCCTGTGCCACCACACCTGGCTAATTTTGTATTTTTAGTAGAGATGGAGTTTCACCATGTTGGCCAGGCTGGTCTGGAACTCCCGACCTCAGGTGATCCACCCGCCTCAGCCTTCCAAAGTGCTGGGATCACAGGTGTGAGCCACTGCACCTGGCCTTCTGTTCTTTTTTTGAATCCACACACACACCCTTTCTCTCTACCCACTCATTTCCCTTCCTCCCAGCCACTAAGAACTGTTTCAGCTTCCCAGTCCCTTTGCCTGTCCTTCTTCCTTCCCATAATCCTGCCCGCCTGGGGCCAGATGGCTTCTGGCTGCCATTTTGGTTTCTTGGTCCCTGGGTTCCAGCCCACGGTGGACTGTTGTAAACACAGAAGATCTTTTCTTAAGTAAAGCTTGTGCTCTTTCCTGGCTTGAGTTTGTCAAACCACCCAGGGGTCACCCATTTCCAGTTTGAGGTGCTTTCCTCATCCCCTGGAGCATCTGTGGTGACTGACACAGAGTGATCTAACCTCTTCCACCCCAGGTTATCAGTGCCCCCTCCTTGGAATATGCTGTGACTCAGCGAGGTGAGGGCCCTCCACCCTTTCCTCCTGCACACAGGGAAGCGGCCTTAGAAAATGTCTGTTGATGCTAATCTACGTAATGTACCCACAGTATGAGCTGGCCAACATCCAAGAATGGGAGGGGCGGCCTCACAATTCCACACTCTTCTCTGTTAGATTTTTACTCCCTTTACCTTTTTGTTTTTGCATGTCTTTTGTGGATGTGTGTGTGTTTTTAAAAATTCTATCTACACTGTTTAAGAGAAGCAAAAATAGTAATATCTTTACATCTGCTGAGGGGGGAGAAGTATTTTTTTTTTCTTAATGAGGAAAACTGTATGGCGGTTTTCTTTCGTCTAAGAGCTTAAATCTTGGAATTCAAATAAAGAGAGCCAGCTTAAGAAGTTTGGTTTTCTGTGCTCAGACCCATCACATAAATGCTTCTTGTTTTCCAGAGTCCATTGTCCGGCACACTGCAAAGACGAACCTTCCTACTGGGCTCCGGTGTTTGGAACTAACATCTATGCAGATGTGAGTAGGCTGCATTTTCAACAACTGTCTCTCAAAGCCTGTTAAGACCTCAACATGCAAGCTCCAAGATCTGGATACTTGAGACTTTATTCCAGTGCCTCTTAGCTAAATTAATTAATTAATTAATTTCGAGATGGAGTCTTTCTCTGTTGCCCAGGCTGGAGTGCAGTGGAGTAATCTTGGCTCACTGTAACCTCCGCCTCCCAGGTTCAAACGATTCTTGTACCTCAACCTCCCAAGTAGCTGGGGTTACACAGTGCACCACCATGCCCGGCTAATTTTTATATTTTTAGTAGAGACAGGGTTTCACCATGTTGGCCAGGCTGCTTTCGAACTCCCAACCTCAGATGATGCGCCCACCTCTGCCTCCCAAAGTGCTGGGATTCCAGGTATCAGTCACTGCACCCAGCCAACCTCTTAGCTAAGTTTAGACCACTCATTTCTGCAAACATTGCCCCCATTTCCCCATTTCTAGAGATAGTAGTGCTTCCACCTACTTGTCCTCACGAATGCAGATTCAGGAGTGCCTGGCCTTACTCAGATGTTTGCATAGTTTGAAGGCTCTCATGCTTCAGATAGTTCATTTTTCCAGCTATTTAGTCATCTTCCTCGCTCTCCAGATGCATTTACAGAAACTGGTCCACGCACTGTATTTCTTCTGGGTTATGCACACACTTAGCTAAAAGCAGAAAGAAGATAATACAGACTACCCTAATTTACTGCTTGTTAATAGCCACTCTGGTTATATGAATCTCTTCCTCTACTTTTTCTCTCAGAATTTTAACCAGGGAGCTTTAGCCTGGTTTTTCTTAGGTGGATCATGCAGAACGTAGTCTGTTCCCTCTGGTTGTCCAGGGTTTGGGGACATGGTGACCCAGACAATGTGACTGTGGTCCCACATCTGCTGCCAGCAGGCTGTGTGATCTTGCCAAGCTGTTTCCTTGTGGTGGAATGGCCCAGAACTGGGATTATCAAATCCAGGGAATCTTCTAGATCTAAAATTCTGTGATTAGGGCAGCATCATTGATCTCTAGCTAATGTTTTTTATTTTTTTATTTTCTGAATAGAGACAAGGTCTCACTAGGTTGCCCAGGCTGATCTTGAACTCCTGGGCTCGAGCAATCCTCCCTCCTTGGCCTCCAAAAGTGCTGGGATTATAGGGGTGAGCCGCTGCACCCGGCCTCCAGTTAGAGCTTTACTCAGCTGCTTGTCATCATCCCGTCCTTTACAGCTCTCCCCCGCCTCCCCGCTAACATCTTTGCCTCGGTCTGCCTTAATTTGTTCCAGATTCCTGTAAATATGAGGTCACTGGGCTCTGTAAGGTCAGAGCAGACTTCATGACTAAGCTTTTTCCCCCCATCTTTCTTCTTTCCTCTTTAAATGGTCTTTTTTTCTTCTTGAAAGTGATTCAGCTAAAATTGAGTTCTAAGAGTTAGAATTTTTATGAAGGAGTAAAATAATATATGTCGATTATTACACCAAATGTTTGAACCAAATTCTACCATTAAGAGACAGAGGCTGAGGTTTTCAAATGATTTAAAAATAAAGAGCTGGGCAAAGCTATCCCAGCCAAATATAATCAAACACATGAAAAACAAGAGTGGCAATATTCCTCTCTGAAAAAGTGGAATTTAAAGTTAAATGTACTGAATGAGACAAAGTAATGTTACACAGTTACACAATGGCACAGAAGATACAATTTACTGGAAAAGGAATAAAAACTATACACACCAAGCAATATAGCAGTAAACCTATAAAGCAAAAAAAAAAAAAAAAAAAAGAAATGCAAGGACTTAATGGATATTTGCAACAATATAAGGCTACATTTTTTTGTTTTTGAGACAGAGTTTCACTCCTGTCACCCAGGCTGGAGTGCAATGACGTGATCTCGGCTCACTGCAGCCTCCCAGGTTCAAGCGATTCTCCTGCCTCAGCCTCCCTAGTAGCTGGGATTACAGGCGCCCGCCACCACACCCAGCTAATTTTTTTATTTTTAGTAGAGATGGGGTTTCACCATGTTGGCCAGGCTGGTCTCGAACTCCTGACCTTAGGTGATCCACCCGCCTTGGCTTCCCAAAGTGTTGGGATTACCAGCATGAGCCTCTGCGCCCAGCCAGAAGGCTACCTTTTATTCAACACGTACTATGTTTTAGGTCCTTTCTTTAAAAACACCGTCTCTAGGTATCATTATCCTTATTCCTGTAGGAAGAAAACAAGGCTCATAGTAAGCTGTCCAAATCCACACAGTGAGCACATGGCAAAGATGACAAACAGATGAAGATGTTTCCGGCTTTAGACTCTGCCCTTTCCCTGGTCTATGCTGCCTTGCTTGATGTTACGTGCATTCATAGTTACACCGATATGAACAGGCATGAGGGCAAAAAGCTATGTGCAGTCTTCATTAACAAGTTTCACTAGGATTTTGAGCTTTTGGGACCACTGTGCTCATGACAGGGCTTGACACACACAATCATTGTTTGTTGGAGGAATAAATAAATGAAGATACTGCAGTAGTCAGTACTTAAATAGCTCTTCAAAAAAAAAGAAAGAAAGAATGAAGGAGGGAAGAGGGAAGGAGGGAAGAGGGAAGGAGGGAAGGAGGGAAGAGGGAAGGAGGGAAGGAGGGAAGAGGGAAGGAGTGAAGGAGGGAAGAGGGAAGGAGGGAAGAGGGAAGGAGTGAAGCAGGGAAGAGGGAAGGAGTGAAGAGGGAAGGAGTGAAGGAGGGAAGAGGGAAGGAGGGAAGAGGGAAGGAGGGAAGGAGGGAAGAGGGAAGGAGTGAAGGAGGGAAGAGGGAAGGAGTGAAGGAGGGAAGAGGGAAGGAGGGAAGAGGGAAGGAGGGAAGGAGGGAAGAGGGAAGGAGGGAAGAGGGAAGGAGGGAAGGAGGGAAGAGGGAAGGAGTGAAGGAGGGAAGAGGGAAGGAGGGAAGAGGGAAGGAGGGAAGAGGGAAGGAGTGAAGGAGGGAAGAGGGAAGGAGTGAAGGAGGGAAGAGGGAAGGAGGGAAGGAGGGAAGAGGGAAGGAGGGAAGAGGGAAGGAGTGAAGCAGGGAAGAGGGAAGGAGGAATGGAGGGAAGAGGGAAGGAGGAAAGGAGGGAAGAGGGAAGGAGGAAAGGAGGGAAGAGGGAAGGAGTGAAGGAGGGAAGAGGGAAGGAGGAAAGGAGGGAAGAGGGAAGGAGTGAAGGAGGGAAGAGGGAAGGAGGAAAGGAGGGAAGAGGGAAGGAGTGAAGGAGGGAAGAGGGAAGGAGGAAAGGAGGGAAGGAAGAAAGCCACCTCCGTGTGAGAGGTTCTTTTCTGGCCTCAGTTTCTAGGTCACTGTATTCTGGGAAATGATGATGGCTTTTGGAAAATGTCTGTTTAGCTAAGAGATTGATTTTAGAAGAGTTGCCTCCAGACCTTCAAAGGGCCTGTTCCTGCCTGCGGCTCCTGCCTGTTCACCAGGACTGCATTTCCTGGCAGACCCCTCGCTGTGTGGTGAGCTGCAGACAGAAGTATCAGGGTGTGGCCCAGGCAGCTGAGCCACGGCGGTGACATTTGCCAGTTGTGGGAAGCCAGGCAACCTTTCCCCTCCTCTGAACCTCAGTCTTCTGTCCTCCCCATCCCGCTTGGTGCTTGGATACATTCTCACACTTGTGCACGTATCAGAATCCACCCCCGCGCCTGCCTAAGGGCTGCAGCAGATTTCCAGGCCTCACCCTCAGTGTTCAAGATCAGTGGGACTGGGTGGAGCCGGAGAATCTGCATTCCAACAAGTTCCCAGGTGACCCTGCTGGTCTGGAACTGCATGTTGAGGACCACTGGGCTAGTGATGACAATCCCTTGGGAATTTTCTATTGTGGTGGTGACTATGACAATCATGGCGGTGGCATTTGTCTTGACTGACACCTACTGAGCATGTGCTGTGTGCCATCCTGCGTTAAGCCTGGGGTCTTATTTAATCTTCTTTTTTTTTTTTTTTGAGATAGAGTCGCACTCTGTCACCCAGGCTGAAGTGCAGTGGCATGACCTGGGCTCACTGCAACCTCTGCCTCCTGGATTCAAGCAATTCTCCTGCCCCAGCCTCCCGAGTAGCTGGGATTACAGGTGCCCACCACCACACCCAGCTAATCTTTGTATTTTTAGTAGAGACAGGGTTTCTCCATGTTGGCCAGGTTGGTCTCAAACTCCTGACGTCAAGTGATCTGCCTGTCTCTGCCTCCCAAAGTGCTGGGATTACAGGCGTGCGCCACGACGCGCAGCCCTTCTTTAATCTTCACAGTAGTCCTCTTCTTCCTCACTGTCATCACCCTAGGTAGGGCAGTGGACCCATTGCTGGCTCCGCGTGGCAGTCCCGCCTCTGATCTTTATCGACTGAATGTTTTGGGGCAAGGTGTGAGCCCCCCTGCCCCTCAGTCTGCCCGTGTGTTCAAAGGGATTGATAATGATGACGCCTCCCCGGCAGAGTTATTGGGATCACTATCTCAATGCATGTGAAATGCTTAGAACAAAGATGTGTAAAGATGTGACCTGTGACCATCCCCGCTTTATATGGAGAAAGGGGGGCTCTGGGGTTCACAAAGGTCATCCCAGGTCACACAGCCAGCAAGGGTTGGATCCAGGGTTGGTTACCAGCCTCATGGATATCAACTGTTAATAAATACTCAGGTATTCCTGTTGCAGTAGGCCCTGAGAAAAGGAATTGGATGCCGTGTCCCTTTTACTGAAGCCTGGTGAGAGGAGAGGTGTGGGAGGAAGGAAGGAAGAAAGAAGGAAAGGTGTTTGCGTGGGAGATGTGCATATTGATAACGGGGCAGTACGGGCCTGTGGAGAAAGATCCGGCCCTGGGTGTGAGCTTTTCATACTGATGCCCTGCAGCTTGATGTTATCACAGAAAACTTTTGTGTCACTTTTGTGTCCAGAAATCCTCCAGGGACTGAGGCAACGCACGGGCCTCTGGGCTGTCAACCAGAACCTCTTGGCAGCTGTCAACCAGGAGGGTGCTCCTCCCCCGCCAGGGCTTTTAGAGGTTGAGTTTGTGACACCAAAGGGATGGGTCCCTCCTGGCATTCCTTTGCGAAACAACCCGGGCCTTGCTCCTGATACTGCAGCAGTTGGCAGTGTGAGCAATGCTCAGAAAGACAGAAAACCTGGAGGTCTTATTTCGTCTTGTTGTTGGAAATGCAGATTCTCTGGCTCCAATCAACCATTGATCCTGAATGCTGACAGCGGGACCTAAAAATCTGCTCCAGCCCTCGGGTAGGGGCGGGGGTGGATTCTGAAACACGCACAAGTGTGAGAACTTATCCAAGCACCAAGGCTTCCGCCTGCCGGAAAGAACAATGAGCTTAATTGTGTTCGCCTACCAAACTCGCCCCTGCGCACGGCGATTTTAGAGGAATTCTGAAACGGTCGCTTCATCTTAAAGTCTCCTCGCTTCTCTTTGAGAAACAAAGTTATTGCTCCTAGTCTTTAGCGGGGCACAAAGCTCTTTGAGAATTAAGAAGTTGTGGATCTTTCCTCCAAAGGGAGATAATGCGTCCTGGTTCAGACAGGGAGGCCGGCCACCCCGGTTTGCCGAGGGCTGAGGGGTTTCCTGTGCCCTGTGCTAACATCACCCCCTGCAGGTTCATGGCCTTCTGCCTGCAACTCCAGGGCCTCCCAGATACCCGGGACCCGGCTTTGGGCTAAGGAACCCCGCCCTCATCCATTTAGTTTATTTATTGAAGAAGATGAAGACATGTTAGCACAGGGTTTTTAGAAAGTGGCCTTCAGTTACTTGGTAAACGAATCCTGGAAAGCAGGAAATCCACTTTTCAGGTCATTTATATGAACGTGTGTGTTGGCTCCACTTTTCTCTTTTGTTTTTTATTTTTCTGAATAGGCCTATGACTGTTAATGTGGGAATGTTGGATCCACTCTTTTTTTCTTTTTTTTTTTTTGAGATGGGGTCTCGAGCTCTGTCACACAGGCTGGCGTGCAGTGGTACCATCACAGCCCACTGTAGCCTCAACCTCCTGGGCTCAAGCGATCCTCCCACCTGAGCCACCCGTGTAGCTGGAACTACAGGCACGTGCCACAACACCTGACTCATTTTTAAAATTTATTCTGGAGACCAGATCTCGCTATGTTGCCCAGGCTCTTCTTGATCCATGCCTGGCTAATTTTGTATTTTTAGTAGAGACGGGGTTTCACCATGTTGGTCAGGCTGGTCTCGAACTCCTGTCCGCAGGTGATGTGCCCACCTCGGCCTCCCAAAGTCCTGGGATTACAGGTGTGAGCCACCGCGCGGGGCCAAATTGGTATTTTCAAAGAGCCCACCTCTGTTCATTCCCTAATGCCTGGAACCTGCTAGATTGTATTGTTTGTCCCATTCAAAGGGCAGCTCAGGGTGCATTTTCCAGACAAACTGTCTTTTTACAGTGGATCCTGAGACACAGGCTCTCTTTGGCCTTAGCAATGCTTCCGGGGCCCCCGGATGGGCCGAGGACAGTGGTAAGGACAGGGGACAAAGGAGCTATGAGACTGTGCCAGGGATGGTGGTGGGCTGGCCTCTCTCGAAGGGGCACTGATTACTTCTGCGAAGGCTCCCCCAGCTTGGGTATAGCTCCCCACTCCCCTCTCTGTTGTAGTTAAAAAAAAAATACAACATAAGCCGGGCAATGGCTCACACCTGTAATCCCGGCATTTTGGGAGGCCAAGGTGGGAGGATTGTTTGAGGCCAGGAGTTTGAGACCAGCCTGAGCAACATGGTGAAACCCCATCTCTAAAGAAAATGGAAAAATCAGTCAGGGGATTTTTCCTGACTGATTTTCAGTGGATTTTCAGTGGTGGCGCGTGCCTGCAATCCCAGCTACTTGAGAAGCTGAGGTGGGAGGATCGCTTGAGCCTGGTAGGTCAAAGCTCTGGTGGGCCTAGATGGTATCACTGCACTTCAGCCTGGGTGACAAAGTGAGACCCTGTCCCCCCCCAGAAAAAAATACATAACATAAAACTTACCGTCTTAACCATTTTTAAATGCACAACTTAGTAGCATTAAGCATATTCATGTTGTAATGGGTTAGATCTCCAGAACTCTTCTGTCTTGCAAATCTGAAACCCTGCACCCAGTGAACTGCAACTTCCTGCTTTGCTTCCACCAGCCCCTGTACTTTCTGTCTCCATGAATTTGGCTTCTTTGGATGCCTCCTGTAAATGAAATCATCCCAGCTTCATCTTCTCCACCATGTCTTGCTCTCTTCTTGAAGGAGGCGCCAGCTTGGTGAACCAGTGGCTGGGACTTCATCTTCTCCCTGATGACCCCTGGGGCTCGGGTATTGTGCTGAGGGAAGGGTTTCAGAGGTGACAGAGCCCAGCCCCGCCCTCCTGCTGAGTGACCCATTGCTGGATGTTAAGCTTTCAAGCTCAGACCTGCTGATGGTGGCAAGACCAGGGTCCGTCTTCCTGTTCTGTAGACAATGGGTCCGGCTTTTCATCTTTCCTTAAATTAGCAAGTTGCTGCGGGGGACTGATGAGGCGAGTCCATGAGCCTGGGTGAGCCTGTTGTCCAGACATCTATGGTGTCATTCTCCTGGGGATTCTATTTCCTATAAATTTGTAGTCAGGCCAGGCGCGGTGGCTCACGCCTGTAGTCCCAGCACTTTGGGAGGCTGAGGTGGGTGGATCATCTGAGGTCAGGAGTTCGAGACCAGCCTGGCCAATATGGAGAAACCCCGTCTCTAATAAAAATACAAAATTAGCCAGGCGTGGTGGTGCGTGCCTGTCATCCCAGGTACTCAAGAGGCTGAGGCAGAAGAATCACTTGAACCCAGGAGGCAGAGGTTGTGGTAAGCCGAGATTACGCCATTGCACTCCAGCCTGGGTGATAAGAGCGAAACTCTGTCTCAAAAAATAGATAGAGAGAGAGAGAGAGAGAGAGAGAGATAGATAGATAGATAGATAGATAGATAGATAGATAGATAGATAAATTGAAATCATCAGACTTAAGGGACTTAATAAATCAGATTACTAGATCCACCCACGGTGGGGGACATTTTTGTGGACAGTGGTTAGAAGCTGTTAGGTTCCTATTACTGTTAGAATAAATCACCACAGACGTGGTGGCTTAAAGAAACCCAGGTTTATTATCTTTACAGTTCTGGAGGCCAGAAGTCCAATGTGGGTGTCACCGGGCTAAAATCAAGGTGGCAGCAGGGCTGGTTCTTTCTAGAGCCTTCAGAGGAGATCCGTTTTCTTGCCTTTTCTGGCCTCTAGAGGCCGCCTGCATCCCTTGGCTCATGGCCTCTTCCTCCATCTTCAAAACCAACCATTGGGCCGGGTGCGGTGGCTCATGCCTGTCATCCCAGCACTGTGAGAGGCCAAGGCGGGAGGATTGCTTGAGCCCAGGAGTTCAGGACCAGCCTGAGCAACACAGCGAGACCTTGTCCCTATAAATAATTTCTAAAAATTAGCCAGGTGTTGTGGTACACAACTGTAGTCCCAGCTACTTGGGAGGCTGAGGCGGGAGGATCCCTTGAGCCTGGAAGGTTTTATCACCCAGAAATTGAACTCCTCGATGATGTCAGAAAACAGCACATCCTGCCTCTGTGAGGTATCCAGCTGCTCCCTCGGTACCTAGAATAGTCCAGACCGCACCCCGTGTCCAGTCTACATAGCATGAATGGCCCACACCTCCTGCCACGTTCTGCTTGACTCACTATATTCCAGCCACCCTGGCTGTCTGTCTATTTCTTAGACATGATGAGTTCACATCCACCCCAGGGCACTTGCACCAGCCTTTCCCTCTGCCTGGGATTTTCTGTGCAGAGACATTCCCACGGCTGTGACTGTTTCCTTCATGTCGTTTGGTCTTCCCTGAGCAGTTCCCCCTGATGACACAACTCTCAAGTAGCCCCCACCACCCAGGCGTTTAACCTTGTGAGCTGGTTTTGTTTTCTTCAAAACAAAACCTCAAATGCTACCTCATTTGTATATTTATTTGCCCACTCGACTCCATGAAGGCAAGGTCTTTATCTTGTTGCCTGCTGAATTCCCCCAGTTCCTAATTCCGTGCCTAGCATATAATAGGTGCTTAGAAAACACTTGTTGAACAAATGAATGAATGCATGATGTGCAGTCTCTCTGGAGAGACTCCTGAGGAATCAAGGTAGTGATGATTATTTCCTAGGGGTTAATGTGGTCGACACCCCACCAGCCAGGTCACCCGGCAGTGAATGGTTGAGCCCCAGCTGGCTTGACCCATGAGCTGGAATCCCCATCACTGATCACAGCCCTTCTGTGCTTCCAGACCTCAAGCATCTGCAAGACAGCTGTGCACGCGGGAGTCATCAGCGACGAGAGTGGGGGTGATGTGGACGTGATGCCCGTGGATAAAAAGAAGACCTACGTGGGCTCGCTCAGGAACGGAGTTCAGTCTGAAAGGTAGGGTGGTGTTCTCCAACCCTTGACACCCAAGCCTGGCTGCTAACGGTCCCTCAGGGGGCCTGGGAAGAGGCCCAGAGTCATTACCCTTTAAAATAAAACTCGGGTAGACTTGCACGAATTCTTACCCGGACTCCCAGGTAAGAGCCTTCTTTGCTTTTCTCTTCCTTTTGTTTTTCAAACTAAGGAATGCTTTTCCCTACTATCACATTTGGGATTAAGAAAAAAAAACAACTTTTTTCCTATTACCGATGAACGTTTTTGTAGAAAATTTAGAATCTGTAGGAACATCAGATAAGCCCGAAGATAAACAATCATCCATAACTCATCAGCTGGGAGAATTTACTGTTAGATTTCTTGGCGTGCGTCCTTCCGGTCGTTTTTCTTTGTGTGTGTGTGTGTGCATTTTTTTCCCACAAAAAAATGGGATCAAATGATAGTTACATACTAGTCATATAAAGCTACATCGTAATATAGTTACATAGAGTTAAATAAGATGAGGGAGCCTGGAGTCCAACAGACCTGGGCCCTGTTTCTTACCAGCTTTGTGGCCCCGTGCAAGCGACCTGATTTCCTTCAGCCTCAGTTTTCTCATCTGTGAAATAGGGATAGTAATACACCCTGCCCCACACGGCTGTTGGGAGGTGAATGGAAATGGTGCCTACCTAGTGCCAATAAGAAGTGGCAGTGGCCGGGTGCGGTGGCTCACCCCTGTAATCCCAACCCTTTGGGAGGCCGAGGCAGGCGGATCACGAGGTCAGGAGATCGAGACCATCCTGGCTAACACGGTGAAACCCCGTCTCCACTAAAAATACAAAAAATTAGCTGGGTGTGGTGGCGCGTGCTTGTAATCCCAGCTACTCGGGAGGCTGAGGCAGGAGAATGGCGTGAACCCGGGAGGCGGAGCTTGCAGTGAGCTGAGATAGCGCCACTGCACTCCAGCCTGGGCGACAGAGCGAGACTCCGTCTCAGAAAAAAAAAAAAGTGGCATTAAGAAGCACTCTGCAAATGAGGGTTATGTTGATTACTCCGTATTTCCACTTGAGACCATACCTTTATGGAAATCTACGACCATAAGTCATTGGTAGTGACTGTGAATGACTCTCGTGTGCTTCTGTTCGTAGCTGGTGTAAGTCCTTTCCATCACGGGGGGCGTAGCCTCCCCTAGTGAGTAGCCTTCTCCGGAAATGTTTCCACACACCGTGGCTGTTTCCTTAAATTCCTAGAAGTGGGCCAGGTGTGGTGACTCAAGCCTGTAATCCCAGCACTGTGGGAGGCAGAGGTGGGTGGATCACCTGAGGTCAGGTGAGGCAGGAGAATTGCTTGAACCCAGGAGGCAGAGGCTGTAGTGAGCCAGGATTGTGCCACTGCACTCCAGCCTGGGCAACAAGAGCAAAACTCTATCTCAAAAAAAAAGAAAAAAAAGACCAAAAAAGTCCCTAGAAGTGAAATTCCTAAGTAGGGCCTTTCCTGAGTGTCCTTCAGAAAGGGCACTCAGCCTCACGAGTGGCTGGGATTATAGGCATGCGCCACCACGCCCGGCTAATTTTTGTATTTTTAGTAGAGATGGGGTTTCGCCATGTTGGCCAGGCTGGTCTCAAACTCCTGACCTCAGGTGATCCACCTGGCTTGGCTTCCCAAAGTGCTGGGATCACAGGTGTGAGCCACTGCACTCGGCTGCCGTGATTATCTCTTTAAAGATCTCCAAATACAGTCACATTCTGAGGTACACTTGAGGGTTAGGACATTAACATACGGATTTTGAGGGACCACAAGCAAGCTCATAACAGGGCAGTGTTGAAGATTTCATATTTGAGGGATGCTCTTTAGAGAAGGAATAAAATCAAGGCTGTAATGTGCCCTGGGCCCCTGGATGCTCAAGGCTTCCTGCCTCCTGGGACACAGCCCCTGCTTCCACCGCCAGCCTCCTGGGCACTTTGTGCAGCGGGCTTGCCCTGTCTGTGAAGATGCCACAGCATCACTTGTACCCAGATCGTGCCCATTCTTCCCGGGACCCCTCCCCGGTGACTCTGCCATCAGCAGCCCTGAAGAGCCGGAGTAGACAGCTTCCACGTTTTCTCCTTCAGCACGTGCGGCCTTTGTTTGGGAAAAGCTTAATGAAGGGAAATTCCACTGATTTAATGGGAGGGAAATGAAGCAGCTGATGAGGAGGAATTTCCTGGCCGGGCTGGAAAGAAATCCCAGGGCATCAATTTATTGAGCTCTTTGTACCCTCTTTAAGAGAAAACAGTCTTCCTGAACAGCGCAGTCAGCTGGGATTTGTTCCCTGTCGGGCTGATTCATGACAACATCACAGCAGTGCCTTGTGGGCTGGGGACAGGGGCCTCGTTGTGGGGCCCCATTGGTAGGCACCTGGGGAGGGCAGGGACCGAGAGAAGGCCCCTGAAGCAGCTTCCCCACCTGCCCCGCTATCACCCAGGGTGTGGGGGGCTATCAGTCTTTCTCTCCTCCTGCGACACCCACACAAATCGCCACTGTTGCTGTCTTTGTAGGTGTCTTCCAGGCATCCCTCCCAAGCACTCATGTCACTGGTGCCTTCTGCACTCTAGAAAGATTTTAGTGATTTTCTGCAGCATTTCCAAAGTTAAGACTTTGCTTTTCTTCCTTCTCGGACTCTCTGCTCCTTCGTCCTGTGGACTGGCATCTGTGATAATGCTTGGGTTCAGCTTTTCTGTGCCTCAGTTTCCTTGCCTATAAAGGGAGGAATAATATTACCTGCCCCCTGGGGTGGTGGCAGGGCAGGAGGTCTCTAGGTGGGTCCCCAGGCCGACAGTGTCCAAATCAACCCAGGAAAAGCACATTTTCTGGCCCCACCCAGCCCAGCTGAATCGGAATCTCTGCAAGGGGCCCAGCAGCCTGCGTCTGAGCAGGTCCTCAGGAGCATCATGCTGCACGCTTGAGTGTGACAGCCGCTGTTCTAAGAGTCACGCGAACCTGGCAAACCTGACATGAGTCAGTCAGCACTCACGTCCCACCGTTGCTCCAGCCTGGGTTGGGGGAGAGTGCAGATCCTGTTAGATATGGAAATAACAGCTCAATAGTTTCTGTTTCTTAGGGTTTCTGGACACATGTCGGGATTTTCAGTCACCCAACCCTTGAGATTCTCAGCGCTGAGTTGTCCAATACAGTAGCCATCAGCAGTGGGTGCTCACTGAGACCTAAAACGGGCTTATCCTGAGCCCATTTGGAGATGTGCATAAGTATGAAACACACACCGCATCTTCAAGATTTTATACCCAGGATTCTGATATTATTTTGCTACTAGGAGTCATTCATCCAGGCGTGGTGGCTCACACCTGTAATCCCAGCACTTTGGGAGGCTGAGATGGGCAGATCACCTGAGGTCAGCCATTCGAGACCAGCGTGACCAACATGGTGAAACCCTGTCTCTACTAAAAATACAAAAATTAGCCAGGCATGGTGGTGCACACCTGTAATCCCAGCTACTCAGGTGGCTGAGGCAGGAGAGTCGCTTGAAACCAGGAGGCAAAGGTTGCAGTGAGCCAAGATTGCGCCACTGTACTCCAGCCTGGGCGACAGATCGAGACTCCATCTCAAAAAAAAAAAAAAAAAAAAGGAGTAACTCATTTACTGAGTATTCATTGCGCACCTGTGCTGGGACCCAGGGCACAGGTGATAGAGTCCACAGAACTCATATCTCAGAAGAGGAGTGAGCACTGGAGCCCCCTACAGGCTGGTGGCCGGGACAGTAGGTGGCACCCACCGCACTGAGGACGCCGCTCACCCACTGCCCAGTGGGGTCACCTCAGGCAAGCAGTCTCCCCAAGCCTTGGCGGCTCCTCTATGTAATGGGTCACCATGAGAATTATGTGAGAGAGTGTGTGCGAAGCCCTCGGCTAGTGGCTCACAGTAAGCATGACATAAAACCCAGGGGCACCTGTTGCCACAAACTCAAGATGCCATGGTGCTTTTCTCATAGGGTCAGGTGGCTTGATCCTAAGAAATGGCCCACAAGACTTATCTCTCGGGATGTGGGGTCAGGGATGTTCCAGGAATTCATTCTTTCATCCTTGCTTCCATCCTTCCAACGCTCACTCCAGGCAGGCATCATACACTTAGGGAGCACTGACGATGTCCCTGGCACCCAGGATCCCACAGGGAGCACAACAGCAGACCTCTGCCATCATGGGATTTGCCATCTAGTGAGAGGACACAGTGCAGAAATGACGATGCCAGTGACAGGGCCCAGGAGGTCACTGTTGTGGAGGGACGGTCCAGGGAGGCATCGAGAGGGCTGGTCTTACTGTCCAGAGGGGGCTCCCTGGTGACATGGCTCCCAGGAGAACCCTGCAGAGACATCTGGGCGTGGCTATGCCCTGACCTTTCCTTATTTAGATGGAACCTCAGTCACCATCTCTGCACAAAGCACGGGGCTGGGAAATTTGCCAGGAGCCTGTTCCCAATAGGGGCTGTGGAAACCCAGCCTAGAGCCAGAGAATGGCTCTGTCCCTGATGGCTGCTGGGCCCTGGGGGCGGGGGGGGGTGGTCACAGGCAGTCCCAAGGGAGACGTAGATGTTGTATATACTGTGACCAGTTCACAGCAAACTGTACTTTAAATGTAGGGAATCCTTCAATCACACAAACCACCAAAACCCATAAACAGGATTCTCAGCACACGGGGCCAAAAGTCAGTTCTGCTTCACAGCGGTTTTGATTTAGCAATGATCCTCCTCTACAAGAGGACTTCCTGGTCGTTTTGAAAGGCAGCCATGCAGAAATGAGGCAATGTAAGAGACTAGCACCTGCTCTCTCTCCCCGCCTGCCAGGGTAGCAAAGGAAAGAAAAGATGTCAGGAAGAGCTTTCGATACTGGGACGTAGGTGTCTGAATATTCTTGGGGAAATGCCAGACATCTGGATGAATGTCAGTTCAGAATTTTTTCTTAGATCAGAACCATTTTTTAACACAGATTTTGCAAGAGATTGGAAAATATATCAACAATGACAATGAGCATTCTTGGTCACTTGGTTTTTTAAAATGTCACCTTCATACAAAGGTATGTATGGGTGGATATCCATCTGAATTGCAAATTCATTCACCTAACACTTATAGGCAGCCCCTGCACTAGGGGCTGGAGACACAGCAGGGAACAGAAGAAAGAAAAATCTCTGTCTTCAGAGGAGTGTGGTCTGCTGCGGCAAGTGCAGCAGAGATGTGATGTGAGCATACGTGGGATTCTAAAGTTTCTAGAAGCCAAAGGAAGAAGTAACAGAAGGGAAATTTTAGGATACATTTTACTTATCCCAATATATCCATATTATTTCAATATGTAATCAATAGAAAATTATTATTAGAAAGAAGAAATTTACATTCTTCTTTAGGTATAAGATCTTGGAGATCTGGTGTGAGTTTCACACTTACGCATATCTCCATTCAGATGAGCCCGTTTTGGGTCTCAGTGAGCACCCATGGCTGGTGGCTACTGTATTAGACAACTCAGCGCGGAGAACCTCAAGGGTCAGGTGACTGAAGATCTCGCTATGTGTCTAGAAATCCTGAGCAACAGAAACTTCTGAGCTATCATTTCCAGATCTAAGGAGCCCTGCACTGTCCCCCAAGCCAGTCTGTACCAAGGGTGGGACATGAGGTTCTCTCTGCTCTGCAGAGGAGGTGCTGATAGCAGACAGGCAGGTTCCCCTCCTCCACCCGTATCCCAAACTTTCACTGGCTCTGCACACATTAGCACATCTAATTCCCCAACAGCCCTGCAAGGTAGGAACTGTCATTACCCCTATTTTATCAGTAAAGAAAGGGAAGCACAGAGAGGTTAAGCGACTTGCCCAAGGTCACCCAGCCTACCAGGGGCAGAGCTGGGACTCAAACCCAGGCTGCGTGTACCAGAATCCATGCTTTTAAGCAGCACTCCTGACTTCCTCAGCCTGGACAGGCCACTGAACTTGGGGTACAGACCCTTCCCAAGAAGGGGCCAGGGAGAACCTTGAAGGCCAGGATAAACTTGTTCCTATCTTTACAATAGAAGAAACATGTACTTATTATTTAAATAATACATCCAGAGAGCAAAAAGTAAGAGTCCCAACAGATGGCCTGTTAACCTCAGTTAACTGTTGATTTATAACTTTTCTTGACCTGTTTTTCCTCTTTGCACATAAAACACACATACAAATCAAAATGGAGATTGTATTATACGTGCTAGTCTGAAACTTTTTCCCCCTAAGAATAATGATATATTTCATCAAATAAGATGAAGAGGTTTGACAGTTCCCTAGGGTGTGGGCTTTGTGAGATAGTTCACTCACCACGTGTGCATACCCGGCCTGCGTTGCCCACATTCCCACTTTGAAGGGAGGGTGAGGTTTAAACCTGGCAGGGGCGATGGCATTTGTATCTTCCGGCTACTGAGAACCTGCTGGATGCTCGCCTCTGGCCCATGTACCTCCCGGGAGAGGCTCATGGAGTTTTTACAGTGTCCCTAAGGAGTGGGCACTTTGAGGAGCCCAGTTTACAGATGTAGAAACTGAGGCTCAGAGAAAAGGGTTAACCAGCCCAAGGTCCTAAAGAAGAGAGCTAAACCTGTATCTGTCCAACTTTTGAATTTTCCTGAGGGATCGATAGAGGGGTGAGACTCTGGGAGAACAGGATTGGAATCCTTTTTTTTTTTTTTTTTGAGATGGAGTCTCCCTCTATCGCCCAGGCTGGGATGCAGTGGCGCGATCTCACCTCACTGCAACCTCTGCCTCCTGGGTTCAAGTGATTCTCCTGCCTCAGCCTCCCAGGTAGCTGGGATTACAGGCACCCGCCACCACACCTGCCTAATTTTTTTTTTATATATATGTTTAGTAGAGATGGGATTTCATCATGTTGGCCAGGGTGGTCTTGAATTCCTGACCTCAAGTGATCCGCCCACCTCAACCTCCCAAAGTGCTGGGATTACAGGTGTGAGCCACTGTGCCCAGCTAGGATTAGAATCCTTTAAAAAAAAATTATATATGGAGAGAGACACACACACACAGATGACATACACAGACACATACACATATACAGACAGTCCTAGACACTTAAGATCGTTCAACTTATGACTTCTCAACTTTATAATGGTGTGAGAGTCATATGTATTCAGCAAAAACCACACTTCGAATTTTGCATTTTGATTGAAAATTCTTTATGCTAACTTCCTTGTAAAATAGGGCTTTGTTAGGTGATTTTGCCCAACTGTGGGCTAAGGTCAGTGTTCTGAGCGCACGGAAGGTAGGCGAGGCTGAGCTGTGACAGAGGCGAGGTGTATTCACTGCATTTCCGATGTGGACTTCTGACTTCCAATGGGTTTATCAGGACACAACCCACCGTAAGCCGGGGAGCATCTGTGTCCACAGTCATGTATGTATACTCATACATATAGAGACAGTTATGTACATATAAATGGTATTTCTTAATAATTAAAAAGAAATTACACTTTTTAAAAGCCAGAAGACTAAGCATTCAGGGGTTCCTCTTCTGCCGTCCTTTAATGCTGGGTTCGGGACTCCACGGGGCAGCTTCCCTGTCCGCCTCTGGAACCAGAACCGGCCGTCCACCCTCCTTAATCCTGTCTGCCTGTCGGGTGATGCCAAAAGGCAAGCTCTTCCTCCCCACGTCACTTTCAAGGCAACTGAGGGGGTTGCAGCCCCACGTGCCTGTCCCTGGCTGGCTTCCAGGAGGGAACCCTGTGCTTCTGGGGAGCTCTTTAGAGAGTCCCTGGATTGTTCCTGCCCCTTTACTCTGGCCTTTAAAGGGTCTTTCTAGGCCGGGCGTGGTAGCTCATGCCTGTAATCCAAGCATATTGGGAGGCTGAGGTGGGAGGATCACATGAGGGCAGGAGTTCAAGACCAGCTTGGCCAACAGGGTGAAATCCCGTCTCTACTAAAAATACAAAAAAAAAAAATTAGCCAGGCATGGTGGCATGCACTTGTAGTCCCAGCTACTCGGGAGGCTGAGGCAGGAGAATTGATTGAACCCAGGAGGTGGAGGACGGTACAGTGAGTGGAGATTGCACCACTGCACTCCAGCCTGGGCGACAGAGCAAGACCAGTTCTGAAAAAGAAGACTAGAGAAACCTCTACAATATAGTGAAAATGATTTTAAGACCTTCATAGCACTCAACTTCCCACACCCAGAAACAACCTCTGTAAACATTCCAGTGTATTTTCTTCCAGGTTTCTTCTATGTTTACATATAAACACGCTTTTTTTATTGTTTGTTTGTTTGAGACGGAGTTTCGGAGTTTCCCTGTTTTGTCCAGGCTGGAGTTCAGTGGCGTGACCTCGGCTCATTGCAACCTCTGCCCCCCAGGTTCAAGTGATTCTCATGCCTCAGCCTCCCAAGTAGCTGGGACTACAGGCACCCACCACCAGGCCCGGCTAGTTTTTGTATTTTTAGTAGAGACGGGGTTTCGCCATGTTGGCCAGGCTGGTCTCGAACGCCTGACCTCAGGTGATCCGCCTGCCTTGGCCTCCCAAAGTGCTGGGATTACAGTCGTGAGCCACCACACCCGGCTTAAACACGCTTTTTAAAAAGGGATTATGCTATTAGTGTTGTTTTGTTAATCGGATTGTGACTAGCCCTTCAAGCCCTAGCCTATCTAGCTACACTGTGGTTTCAATGGCT
Source organism: Symphalangus syndactylus (assembly GCF_028878055.3). Classification (NCBI taxonomy): domain Eukaryota; kingdom Metazoa; phylum Chordata; class Mammalia; order Primates; family Hylobatidae; genus Symphalangus; species Symphalangus syndactylus. The sequence continues at coordinate 130,322,172 of NC_072433.2, forward strand.
GCACAGATTTCGCAGCATGGATAGACCATCATCCATTTATCGTCACTGATTGACACTCAGATTGTTTCCTTTTTTCTTTCACTGTAATAAACAACACTAGAAAGAACATTTTTGCGCAAGCCTGTGCACTTTCTTGACGATTTATTTAGGTAACTTCCTCTTAGGTAACTTATTTTTAATTTATTATTATTTAGGTAACTTCCACTTAGTAACCACCAAAGTGCTGTCCTAATGCAACGCACAGTGTTGCACTAAGTAAAAAAGTCAGCAAATCCTCTCCTGGGTAAGGCTCCCCCACCAGTGGCTTTCCATTGTACTAAGAATCAAATCCGCCCCCCTCCCATTCAAGGCCACAGCTGCTTCGGCCCCTGCCCGCTTCCCCACCCTCTCTGTTCATCTTTCTCCTACATTTCCACCTCACTGGCCTCTCTGGTCCTTGATGCATCAAGATTGTGCACACCTCCGCGCTTTTGTACCTGCTGTCTGGTACCCTCTGGGCTCTCGTACGTTCCTGGGCTGTGTTTAGACTGAAATGGCCCCTCCCTAGGAAGTGTTCTCCACCATTGAGCCTGCACTTGTCCTCCTGCTCCCTGATGGATCTATGTCATTTCCCCTGACTCATCACCTTCTGAGACTGTTTCTTGCACATGTTTTGCTACTTCTCTCCCCACCCCAAGAATGTAAACTTCCTGAAGACAAGAGCTTCATTGGTCTTGTTAACCCCACATCCCTGATGCTGCCCAGCACCTGGCACATAGCAGGCGCTCCGTAAACACTGGTTGAATGACAGACTTTGCTGAGTTCAGCAATTGTTTCAGAGCTGGTTGACGGCTCCTATTTCTCACTTACGTTACCCAGTCGCACCACTGCCCTCCAGCCCGGGCAACATAAGTGAGACCCTGCAGCCTCAACTGCAGGCCTCAACTGCAGTGAGCTGTGACTGCACCGCTGTACTCCTGGGCTCACTGCAGCCTCAACTGCAGTGAGTCGTGGTTGTACCATTGCACTCCTGGACTCAAGCAATCCTCCCACCTCAGCCTCCCGAGTTGCTGGGATCACAGGCGTACATCACCAAATCTGGCTAATTTTTTTATTTTTGTTGAGATAGGGTCTCACTGTGTCGCCCAGGCTGGTCTCAAACTCCTGGGTTCATGCAATCGCCTACCTTAGCCTCCCAAAGTGCTGAGACTACAGGCGTGAGCCACTGTGCCCCACCTGAGGGATTTTTTTTTTTTTATTATACTTTAGGTTTTAGGGTACATGTGCACAATGTGCAGGTTTGTTACATATGTATCCATGTGCCATGTTGTTTTGCTGCACCCATTAACTCGTCATTTAGCATTAGGTATATCTCCTAATGCTGTCCCTCCCCCTTCCCCCCACCCCACAACAGTCCCCGGAGTGTGATGTTCCCCTTCCTGTGTCCACGAGTTCTCATTGTTCAATTCCCACCTATGAGTGAGAACATGCGGTGTTTGGTTTTTTGTCCTTGCGATAGTTTACTGAGAATGATGTTTTCCAGTTTCATCCACGTCCCTACAAAGGACATGAACTCATCATTTTTTATGGCTGCATAGTATTCCATGGTGTATATGTGCTACATTTTCTTAATCCAGTCTATCGTTGTTGGACATTTGGGTTGTCCGAGGGATCCTTAATACCCTTTATCAAAGTTGTTTAGTTCTCTTTATGAAAGTTGCTTGATACACTTGATAAAAAGTCCAATACCTTTTATGAAAATTACCCAGAAATACTGCAGCAATTTATACTCCTTCAGGCATGTGTGGGAGTTACAAGCTAATCTAAAAAGAGAATCAGGGCAAGATTTGGGAAAGAAGGGTGGGAAGGGTATTTTATAATTATCAAGCCACACTTGTTATTCATCAGACACGTACAACTACCAACTTCCCCAGCATACCTGGAGCTTAATAACTGCTTGAGGCATGAACAACTGGGGACACTGAAGGTGGAGAATTTTTCTTGGCAGCCCAAACCTGCGGGAATTTTTACCTGTGGCGGTGGATGGCACCAACATTTGATGTTGCCAGTTTCATGGTGGCATCCTAGGCGGTGTCAGCAAATTCTTTGCTGTGTTAGGAAATACTTGCCTAGCTTGTCGGGGCCTGCTCTTACCTCCATGGTGAGCAGATTGTTTAATGGGGTGCATGGTTGTCCAGGCAAGATACCCAGGGCCCTTGGGCTGGCAGTGTCCACATCTGGACAGCAGCCTGAAAGTTTCCCTTGTCCCTTGGTTGTTCGGGGTCCTGAGAACATGAGAACCCACTGCGCCATCCATAGAATCGGCAGACCCATAGTAAGTCAGGAGGGACACAGACCCCTGGTAATTTTCCCCAATGTGGCTTGCCCCCCATGCAGAATAACCACACTAACTTGTGGCCCTGGTTAGTTCTCCCAGGATATTCATTTGAACAGAGAATTCAGGGAAATCTTACATCCCCCAAGGCCTGAGGAGGGCCCTGGAATCTGAACTTTCCAGAAACCAGCAGGGCCACCAGGGTCACCGCAGCCCCTGGCCACTCTGTCTCCTCCTCTTGGTCTGAAGCCACCTGCGGCCATGTGTTGTGCCTGGGTCTTGGCTCTTGGCGTTTCTTTGCAGCTCCATCCCTCCAAGTGCTCCCATCTGATACACGTTTCAAAAGTTCAATTCCACGGTAGCCAAAAGCATGAAGCTGCCGTGGAGAGGGCTGAAAAACAACCAGGCATTCCAAGCAGCCTGCTCTCGGAGGCTTGCAGATCTTACTGAGCAGTCTGAGAGGGCAAGGGTCTCCTGGCTGGTCTGGCAGTTTCCAGTCTGGGGGCTCTCTTTGTTTGGAGTGGGGATCCTAAAAGAAACCCTGCCCATAAATCATAACTAGGCTGTTAATCTTATGCTCAAACTCCTTCATCACGAGCAAGATGCAAATGAAAATGGTATCTGGATGCCACTCCCTACCTTCTATTGGTCAAGAACCAAAAGCAAGACATCACAGGGCCCTGCGAGGCATCACACAGCCCTGCTGTCATTGTCCGGGGAGTCTGCAGTTGTTATATTTATGGAGGGCAGGTTGGCAGCTGTCAAGATACAAATGCGCGTCCTTTGGTCCAGCAATTCCACTTTTAGGAGCTCACTCTCAGGTACCCTCACACAAAGGCAAAAAGTCCCATGGACAACAATGACACTGTTTGCAAAGGTAAAAAATTAGAAAACACGGGCTCCGTGGCTCACGCCTATAATCCAGGCACTTTGGGAGGCTGAGACAGAAGGATTGCTTGAGCTCAGGAGTTCGAGACCAGCCTGGGCAACATGGTGAAATCCTATCTCTAAAAAATACAAAAATTAACCAGGCATGGTGGTATGCACCTGTGGTCCCAGCTACTGGGGAGGCTGAGGTGAGAGTATCACTGGAGCCCAGGAGGTTGAGGCTGCAGTGATCATGATGGTGTCACTGCACACACACACACACACACACACACACACACACACACAAGATTAGAAAGAACTAAATATGCACCATTAGGGACCCAGTTAAATATAACACTTTACTACAATGGAATACTATGCAGCAGATAAAAAGAATGAGTTCTTTCTGTAGAGTAAAGCAACAAATGCCAAGATATATTATTAAGCTAAAAAAGCAAAGTGCAGAGTGATATGTCTATGGTAGTATGTATATAATATTCATGTGAAAAAATGGGTGACGGAAAAAATATAGTAATTGTTTACATCTGCATAAGATGTAAACATGTCGCCTCTGGGGAGAACTTGGTACAGAAAGACAGGGTTGAGAGGGAGAGTGTTTTTTGCCTTAAGGATTGTGTATTCAAAAACTAAAATGTACGGCTATGATTAGTCTTTTCCATTTTAATTTTGATGTGGAAAGAACACTCCTGGTTGCACTTTTTTTTTTTTTGACAGAGAGTCCCATTGTGTTGCCCAGGCTGGAGTGCAGTGGCATGATCTCGGCTCATTGCAACCTCCACCTCCTGGGTTCAGATGATTCTCCTGCCTCAGCCTCCCAAGTAGCTGGTATTACAGGCACCTGCCACCACACCCAGCTAATTTTTGTTTTTGTACTTTTGCTAGAGATGGGGTTTCACTGTGTTGGCCAGGCTGGTCTTGAACTCCTGACCTCAAGTGATCCGCCCGCCTCGACCTCTCAAAGTGCTGGGATGACAGGTGTCAGCCACCGCGCCTGGCCCTGGTTGCACTTTGTGAACAATGCTTTGGGGTCTACAAGGCACCATGTGCCTTCTAGAACAAAGTTGCAGCAAATGGGAGTTTGCAAGATCTAATTGGCTTTCATTAGCAATTCATGTATCAGACAATATCCCATGTACAGAATGGAAAGGTGCTTCCATGAACTGAGCAGCGAGGGGAGGTTTTAGAGTCAGCAAAGGCTGCAGGCAGAGAGTATAAACAATGAACAGGCCGGGCACAGTGGCCCACGCCTGTAATCCCAGCACTTTGGGAGGCCGAGGAGGGCGGATCGCGAGGTCAGGAGATCGAGACTACCCTAGCTAACAAGGTGAAACCCTGTCTCTACTAAAAATACAAAAATATTAGCCAGGCGTGGTGGCGGACGCCTGTAGTCCCAGCTACTCGGGAGGCTGAGGCAGGAGAATGGCGTGAACCCAGGAGGCAGAGGTTGCAGTGAGCAGAGATCGCGCCACTGCACCATAGCCTGGGCGAGACTCCATCTCAAAAAAAAAGAAACAACAAAATTCGGATGGGTTGTCCCAGTTACTTTCCTTGTAAGGTTAAAGCAGGGAGGCCACACTATCCTGCTGGCTCAGATGGACTGGGGCCCCTTTTGATTGGTTGCTGCTGTGTATCTCCTATTGTTTGGAAAATCGGCCCATTGCTTTTTTTTTTTTTTTTTTTTTTTTTTTTTTTTTTGAGACAGAGTCTCACTCTGTTGCCCAGGCCTGAGTGCAGTGGCGTGATCTCGCTCACTGCAACCTCCACCTCCTGGGTTCAAGCGATTCTTCTGCCTCAGTCTCCCAAGTAGCTGTGATTACTGGTGCCTGCCACCGCGCCCAGCTAATTTTTGTATTTTTCAGAGGGGTTTCAGTGTGTCGAGCAGGCTCATCTCGAACTCCTGACTTCCAGTAATCTGCCCACCTCAGCCTCCCAAAGTGCTGGGATTACAGGAATGATCCACCGTGCCTGGCCTAAAACCAGCCCATTTCTAAGTTCAGTTTGTTGAGGTGGCACCTAGCAGAGCAACTCCGATCTGATTTGGTTTGGTCTATTGGGCCTAGCCCAGTCCAAAACAATGGCCTCCCGTCAATTTAATACTCCCCTCCTCCCACCTTCCGGGTCGCTAGCCTGGCCCCTTCCTGGACCTTCCCCCATGACCCAGGTACGCCCGAACATTGGCACTGTCACAGAACATTCCAGAAAGTCCAAAAACCCAAAGAGACAGGGCCGGGTGTGGTGGCTGACACCTGTAATCCCAGCACTTTGGGAGGCCGAGACAGGCGGATCATGAGGTCAGGTGTTCAAGACCAGCCTGGCCAATATGGTGAAACCCCGTCTCTACTAAAAATACAAAAATTAGCTGGGTGTGGTGGCACATGCCTGTAATTCCAGCTACTTGGGAGGCTGAGGCAGGAGAATCACTTGAACCTGGGAGGCAGAGGTTGCAGTGAGCTGAGATCGCACCATTGCACTCCAGCCTGGGCGACAGGGTGAGACTCTGTCTTAAAATAAAATAAAAAAAATAAGCCCAAAGAGACTTAGTGACTTACCCACCGTCACACAGTTACTAAACATTAGTGTAGGGATGGAGACTCGCGTCTGGAAGATGCGCTCCAGAGGTGAGATTTGCAGAATGCTAAAGCGAGATGCATGGGGAAATCTTCTTCCCGAAAGCAGTGTTCAAAAACAGCTGTTTCAGGACTCCAGAAATACACCACAGAGGCATACAGTGAACAGGGAGGTGTTTGTTCAAAAAAATGTGGACCTCGGGTAAGAACAGAGGGATGTGTGGTGTCTGAGCTTAGGACCGCTCCTGTTCACCCCCACCAGCTCCCATGGCTGGAAGTTCTACTGGGGTGGGGCTGTGCCAACCAGCGGCTTTCTTGATTTGAAGCAGAGCGAGGAAAACCACACACCTCTGGCCATTGTCAGAAACAGTATCAAACCTGGTGGCCAAGACACGGGAAGGCCAGTTGGTCCAAAGGTGCAGTTATCATCTGGGGCAGAAAATTGGGGAGGATCTAGAGAATGAGACAGTCGTGGTGGCCCTTGGTAAGCTCCCAGGCGTTCCTGGTGTTCTAAAAGGCTGTGCCCACAGCAAGAAGAGCAAAGCGGGACGGGGCACTTAGGCTTCCCAATTCTGAAACATCCTATACAGCGACAATAATCAAGATGGTGGTGCTGACATAAGGACAGACACAGAGATCAAGAGAATGTGATTGGGCCTGGTACGGTGGCTCACGCCTGAAATCCCAGCACTTTGGGCAGCCAATGCGGGAGGATCACGAAGTCAGGAGTTCCAGACCAGCATGGCCAACATGGCAAAACCCCTTCTCTGCTAAAAATACAAAAATCAGCCCGGCATGGTGGCCTGTACCTGTAATCCCAGCTACTTGGGAGGCTGAGGCCAGATAATCGCTTCAACCTGGGAAGCAGAGGTTGCAGTGAGCCAAGATTGCACCACTGTACTCCAGCCTGGGCGACAGAGTGAGATTTGGTCTCAAAAAAAAGGTTAAAAAAAAAAAAAGGACGTGATTGGAAGTCCATAAATAAACCATCACACTTCCAATCAATTGATTTTGACCTGAGTGCCAAGACCATTCAGTGCACAGAGAATAGTTTCTCAACAAATGATGCAAGGGCAATTAGATATTTACACGTAAAACTGTGATGTTGGACCTTTGACTCACACCATATATAAAAATTAACTCAAAATGGATCCAAGGCTGAAATAGAAGAGCTAAAAATTACAGAAGTCTAAGAAAACAAGTATAAATCCTTCATGACCTTGAATGGTTTGCTAGATATGATGCCAAAAGCACAATGTATAAATGAAAACAAATTGATGAATTGAATTCTGTCAAAGTTTAAAACTTTTATGCCCTAAAAGACACCATTAGGCCAGGCACGGTGGCTCACACCCATAATCCCAGCACTTTGGGAGGCTGAGGCAGGAGGATCTCTTGGTCCCAGGAGTTTGAGACCAGCCTGGGCAACATAGTGATACTCCATCTGTACAAAAAATAAAATATATCAATCAGGCATGGTGACATGCTGCTCAGGAGGCTGAGGAGGGAGGACCGCTTGAGCCCAGGAGGTCAAGGCTGAAGTAAACCACGATCATGGCACTGCACTCTGGCCTGGGTGACAGACCTTGTGTCTCAAATAGTTTTTAAAAATTATCTAACACTGGATTGTGGAGATGATTGCACAACCCTATAAAATCTCTAAAAACCGTTGAATTGTACACTTGGAAAGGATGAGTTTACATGGTATGTTAAACTTAATAAAGTTGGTTTAGTTTTTTTTTTTTTTTTTTTTTGAAACAGAGTCTCACTCTCTTGCCCGGGCTGGAGTACAGTGGCAGAATCTTGGCTCACTGCAAACTCCACCTCCCAGGTTCAAGTGATTCTCCTGCCTCAACTTCCGACTAGCTGGGATTACAGGTGCACACCATCATGCCTGGCTAATTGTTTGTAGAGGCAGGGTTTCACCATGTTGGCCAGACTGGTCTCGAACTCCAGACCTCAAGTGATCCACCTGCCTTGGCCTCCCAAAGTGCTGGGATTCCCGGTGTGAGCCACTGCACCTGACCAGTAAAGCTCTTTTTTTTTTTTTTTTTGAGACAAAGTTTTACTCTTGTCCCCCAGGTTGGAGTGCAATGGCATGATCTTGGCTCACTGCAACCTCCGCCTCCCAGGTTCAAGTGATTCTTCTGCCTCAGCCTCCCGAGTAGCTGGGATTACAGGCGCCTGCCACCACACCCGGCTAATTTTTGTATTTTTTGTAGAGATGGGGTTTCACCATGTTGGCCAGGCTAGTCTCGAACTCCTGACCTCAGGTGATCCCCCCACCTCGCTCGCAAAGTGCTGGAGTTACAGGCTTGAGCCACCGTGCCTGGACTAAAGCTCTTTTTTAAAAACCATCTTTGATTAGCTGAAGGATTTAACTCCTCTTGTGAGAGGGCAGTTATTACTAGCGGTGGGACCCTGGGTAAATAACTTTATTTCCTGGTGTCTCCATTTCCTCCCCTGTGAACGAGGGATAACAGCTCCCTCAGGAGGAAAGTAGAAGGCGGTGAAGCACCTGGCATATGCAGTAGTGCTGAGATAGCACCTGTTAATCTCTCCCAAGACACCACTGTTCCGGTTGACAGGTGGTAGTGAAACCAAGCAGAATTCTCGGAGGGTGAGTCCAATCCAGACAGACTGGGGCCAGCAAATCCGTGAGTTAAAAGGAAATAGCAGCCCTGACCTAGAATCAGACGGATGCTCATGTGCAAAGAAAATGGGATTTGCCAGCTCTTCTCAACTCAAGGCAGGCTCTGTTTCTGGCGGCTGTGGGGAAGCATCCCTTGGCCATGGCTCTTCCACTACGGGAGCAAGCAGGAGGCTCCCAGGTCTCCCTGCCCAGCCAGAGTCCCTGCAGGAGGCCCTCCAGATCTCAGTAACGGGCCCTCTTTCTTCTTTTTCAGCCTGGGGACTCCTCGGGATGGAAAGGCCTTCCGGATCTTTGCTGTCAGGCAGTGAATTTCCAGCACCAGGGGAGAAGGGGCGTCTTCAAGAGGGCTTTGGGGTTTTGCTTTTATTTTTATTTTGTCACTGTGGGGAGGGGTATATGGAGAGTCAGGAAACTTCCTTTGGCTGAGGTTCAGTGTCCATCACTTTGTGGCCTTTGGGTGAGGTGACATCTCATCCCCTCACTCAAGCAACAGCATCCCAGGGTGCTCAGCTGGACCCCCTGGTGCCCGATCCTGCTGGGGCCCAGGGGTCTCCATCTGGACGCCCTCTCTCCTTTAGAGATCTGACCTGTCTCTTAAAGGGGGCAGTTGCCTAAAATGTTCCTTGCTATGTGTTCTTCTGTTGGTGGAGGAAGTTGATTTCAACCTCCCTGACAAGAGAACAAACCATTTGGAGCTCGCAATTGTGAAGCATTCACGGTATCGGAAGAGGCCTCTTGAACACGCGCCGATGAGTTTCAGGAATGAAGTAGGAGGTAGTTATTTAAAAATAAAAAACACAGTCCGTCCCTACCAATAGAGAAAAATGGTTTTAATGTTTGCTGGTCAGACAGACAAATGGGCTAGAATAAGAGGGCTGGGGGTATGAGAGACCCCAGCTCCGCCCGGGCACATGTCCTTGCTGGCGGCCTGCCATGGGCCCCCTTCAATGGCTGCCTTCAGGCTGGCTCTATACACAGCAGCGCTGGTTTATGTAGAGTTCAGCAGTCACTTCAGAGATGTATCTTGTGTTTGTCAGGCCCTTCGTCTTTATGGTCCACCTGTTTTCTGCCGTGACCTTTGGTCCCATTGAGGACTAAGGATTAGGACCCTTTCTTTACCCCCTACCCGTTGTGGCTCCCACCCTGCCTCGAACTGGTTTACGTGTCCTGGTTCACACCCAGGGCTTTTCTTTGCAAGCGATCCTGTTTGAAGCCCACGTCTTAAGTCCTGGTCTCGTAAGGTTCCACTGAGATGAGATGTCTGAGAACAACCAAAGAAGGCCTGCTCTTTGCTGCTTTTAAAAAATGACAATTAAATGTGCAGATTCCCCACACACCTGATGACCTATTTTTTCAGCCGTGGGAGGAATGGAGTCGTTGGTACATTCCTCACCGAGGTTAGCAGCTCAGTTTGTGGTTATGAAACCGTCTGTGTCCTTATGACAGCGAGAGATGGGAATACACTAGAAGGATCTCTTTTCCTGTTTTTGTGAAACGACTCTTGCCAAACGTTCCCGAGGCGCGAAGGAGTGTCATACACCCTGGCTGCCATCACTCATAAAAGTGCTTCATGAGCGCAGACCAAAAGCCCACAGTGAAATGAAATACCCTTTTGTAAATAGCATTTTTTTGCAGAAGGTGAAAATTCCACTCTCAACCACTGGGCCAGCCAATAGATCACTTTGGCGAATGCTTCAAGTTTGATTCAAAATATTTCTTAGGTGAAAGAGCTAGCAGAAAGTCAAAAACTAAGATACTGTAGACTGGGCAAGCAATTCTACCTGGGCACCTAGGTGATGCCTTCTGTCTTTGATTGCCTTTCTAATAAATGCAGAATCTGAAGGTAAATCGGTTTAAAACAAAACAAAAACCCACCCCTTTAAGGAGTTGGTAAAAAGCAGTTCCACTCTCAGCTTGACTGAGCTAAAATTCACAGGACTATGTGCTGTGTGCATTGTAGTCCAGTCGTAATTCATAGCTACTGACTCTTCAGCCCCAAATGTCAGAGAGGAAGAGTTTGGTCCGCCTGTCAGGTCGTGAGTCCAGTTACCACCAAACATCTGGGAAACTTCTGGGTGCTGGGTGCTCTGCTGCTGGACTTTTGTGGCTGTGTCTGTGTCTGCAAGATAAATGAGATCGCCTTGTGGGGTTTGCAGAATTAGTGAAGAGTCCAGGACAATCCCAGTGCACTCGCTTCCGAAGCATCCCACTCAAGGAAGACTTGAAAATTCCATTGTGAGTTGACCCCATCATTTAAAAATCAAGTCCCTGGGTTCCTTAATGCCTCCTTCACTGGGCCTTCCTAGCAGGATAGAAAGTCCTCGCCCAGAGCAGGACCTGGCTTTTTTTTTTTTTTTTTTTTTTTTGAGACCAAGTTTCACTCAGTTGCCCAGGCTAGAGTGCAGTGGCGAGATCTCCGCTCATTGTAACTGTTGCCTCCCGGGTTCAAGCGATTCTCCTGCCTCAGCCTCCCAAGTAACTGGGACTACAGGTGTGAGCCACCATGCCCGGGTAATTTTTGTATTTTTAGTAGAGATGGGGTTTCATTATTTTGGACAGGCTGGTCTCGAACTCCTTACCTCAGGTGATCCACCCACCTCGGCCTCCCAAAGTGCTGGGATTACAGGCATGAGCCACTGCGCCCAGCCATGGACCTGGCTGTCTTTATCATCCCCACAAACATTTTGAAACTGGAATATTTGTCTTCAGAAAATGGAAACAAGACTATAAATGATAAGCGCTGTCCCTAGCAACACCTCTCCTGTGTGTGGAATAGAGGCCCCGCATGCTACCAACACTTACCCTGTGTTTAAAAAGATCTTGTACCAAGCCAGTGGCGTTCCTGGCTCTCCTGCCCCCAGAGTGAACATTTGCGGCTTCTTTGGAGTTTTGCCCTACCGTGTTCCAAAGCGTGTGCTGGTTTCTCATATTGTCTGTAGGCTCACTCAGCCCGCAGTTTATGTGTGTGCTTTTTTCTATGAAAAATGATGTGTTTTGCTACTTCCTGTGTACAAAGTTTTATTGTAAATGTTTTTTGTGCTTTGCATGAACAGGGGCCACGTCGTTGCAGTTGTTTCAGTAAAACTGGTTTGATTTCTAAAATGTTCCTGTAACATTTCTTCTATGAACAAATTGTGAAATAAAACATTTAAAACCATCTTTCGGGCTCTGGACTGTTTTGTGTTGGCTGCCTCTGCTAGGATGTCTCATATACGCGGAGATGCCGACAGCCAGGGCCTGGTGGAGGCCTCCACCCCATCCACGGGAAGGAGGGAGGAGCTTGCCAAAGTGCACATTTGGGCTCAGCAAGGCTGAGATGGGGCCAGGGACAGTGAACTTCTCCCAAGATCCTGGTGGTGCGAATGCTGCCAGTCCCCAGATCACACTCTGAGTGGTGGCGGGCTCAAGGCCATTCTGTCATTGTCTATGCTCTGGCTGCCCTAACAAAATGCCATAGACTGGGTGACTTAACCCACAGAGATACCTTCCTCACAATTCTGGAGGCTGGAAGTCCAAGATCAGTGTGCCAGCAGCGTTGGTTTCCTCTGCAGCCTCTCTTTGGTTTGCAGGTGGCTGCCTCCTGGCCGTGTCCTCACATGGCCTTTCCTCTGGGCATGTGTACTCCTGGTCTCTCTCTCTCTTATAAGGACACCAGTCATATTGGGTCTGGGCCCCACCCTTAGTACCCATTTAATCTGAATTACCTCCTTAAAGGCCCTACCTTGAAATATGCAGGCTGGCTCATGCCTGTAATCCCAGCACTTTGGGAGGCTGAGGCAGGAGGATCGCTTGAGCTCCAAGAGTTCAAGAGCAGTCTGGGCAACATGGGGAAAACTTATCTCTACAAAAAAATACAAAACTTTGCCGGGCATGGTGGCGCATGCATGTAGTCCCAGCTACTTGGGAGGCTGAGGCAGGAGAATTGCTTGAGCCCGGGAGGCAGAGGTTGCAGAGCCAAGATGACACCACTACACTCCAGCCTGAGTGACAGAGCGAGACACACACACACACACACACACACACACACACACACACACGAAAGAAATACATTGGGGGTTAGGGCTCGTTTTGTGTGGTTACAATAAGGAAATGATCTAAGTACGATTTCACAAATCACACAGTTTATTGCTACACAAAGATTTTTTTTTCCTTAGGTTCCCAGTGCTTAAACAGGGAGAGAATGAGACCAAACCTCACAGAGAATACACTCGACAGACGAAGCCCATTAACCCCGCAGTGAGTGAGTTCCAGAATGATCAAGGCCTATCACTTAGGATAGAAGCAGGCCTCAGTTTGAGGTGCACCTTCTACCAGCTGTTCTCGGAAGTGCTGTAAGGTCCCTGGTCCCTAGAAGGCAGTGTCAGCATTAGTCACAGGCTTCTGAGCGTAGCTCCAAGGCTGCCGGGGTGACCTGTCACAGCTGGAGCTCCCAGCCTTGGGAGAAGAGGCCGAGGGTGCAGCCGGCCACAGGCAGAGCTCCCAAGGGGTCTGTCCCACTTGCAGTTCTGCATGTGTTTGGAAGTCCAGTTGTAAGGGTCAGAAGCTCGCAGAGGGGGTCCGATAAGGGGTGAGGCAACATTCTCCAGGGAAGAAGGGGCACATCAACTTCTTAATGCAGCAAAAATGCGTCACTCATGTAGCAACCTGTGGAAGTGTCTGGAATCATTGAAAAGCCCTATGGGCCGGGCACAGTGGCTCATGTCTGTAATCTCAGCACTTTGGGAGGCCGAAGTGGGTGAATTGCTTGAGGTCAGGGATTCAAGACCAGCCTGGCCAATATGGTGAAACCCCATCTCTACTAAAAATACAAAAGTTAGCCAGGTGTGGTGGTGCACGCCTGTAATCCCAGCTACTTGGGAGGCTGAGGCAGGAGAATGGCTTGAACCCAGGAGGCAGAGGTTGTGGTGAGCTGCGATCACGCCACTGCACTCCAAAGTGGGCAATACAGTGAGACTTTATCTCAAAAGCAAAACAAACAAAGAAAACCCTATGTGTTCAGGGTGGGAAATTTAGTTCATAACAGTCACATTCTTCCCAGGCATCAGCCCAAAGCAGCAGCCCCTTTTCACCAAGCACAGTCACATCTCCCCAAGTGCCTCAATGCACCGAAGCCCCAGAGCAATTTGGGGGCACAGGGCTAGCCTCTCCTCTCCCCGGTGAAGGCGCCTGCCTTCCTCTCAGGTTCATCTCTAGTGCGGTCCTTTTCCATGCATGGTGGGAAAAGCTTTCCTCTTTAATAAATACCAAGCTTTTAAAATGTCCATTTTAAAATGTTGAGTAAGTTAAGATTGTGCATATCAATTGCAAAAATCACCAAGATTGGACAATAAGGGCTGACGTTTGCAAAACACTTCCAGCTCTGCCCGCAGCATCCTCAGCATGTGGCATTTGTCCTGCGACATACAGATGGTTACTGCTCCTAATATCATTATTTTGACCAATGCATTTGGCATTCCCTGCACTGTTTTCTCCTCTAAAACTGTCTCCCAGGCCTTCACTGCTTCAGCCACTGCTCTTCTGGCTTCTACCCCAGGGAAGGGAGGCCACAGCCGAATAGCAGGAACAAAGGGGTCAATGTCAGCTTTCGAGTTTCTAAACTGACTTCTTATGTGTTTGTTTTGAGACAGAGTCTCACTTTGTCACTCAGGCTGGAGTGCAATGGCGCAATCTAGGCTTGCTGCAACCTCTGCCTCCCAGGCTCAAGCAATCCTCCCACCTCAGCCTCCCGAGTAGGTGGGACCACAGGTGCATGCCACCACGCCCAGCTAATTTTTGTATTTTTTTTAGAGACAGAGTTTTGCCATGTTGCCCAGGCTGGTCTTGAACTTCCGGGCTCAAGCAATCCTCCCTTCTCTGCTCCTCAAAGTGCTGGGATTACAGGCACAAGCCAGCACACCCTGCCTGTTTGTTTTTTAACTTTTTTGTTTTGACACAGTTTCAGACTGGCAGAAAAGTTGCAAGAACAGTACAAAGAATTCCCATATACATTTCATTCAGATTCCCAGATGCTAGCATTGGATTGCACTGGTCATTTTCTTCCTCTATCTCATTTCTAAATTATTTAAGGGAGAACTGCAGGCGTCACACTCCTTTTATCTCAATATTTTGAGTGTATATTTCCTAAGAATGAGGACATCCTCTTACATAGCGATGATATAATTCTCTAAATCAGGAAATTAACATTAGTGCAATATATCATCTAATCTATAGACTTTGTCCAGATTTTACCAGTTGTCTCAGTAACATCCTTTATGGCAAAAGAAAATCTCAGGTCATGAGGTATATTGAGTTTTCTTTTTTTTTTTTTTGAGATAGAGTCTTAATCTGCTGTCGTCCAGGCTAGAGTGCAGTGGCACAATCAGGGCTCACCGCAGCCTCAATCTCCTGAGCTCAAGCGATCCTCCCACTTCAGCCTCAGCTGTAGCTGGGACCACAGGTGTGTGCCAACATGCCCGGCTAAGTTTTTGTTCTGGTTTTATTTTTTTGTAGAGATGGGGTTTCGCCATGTTGCCCAGGCTGATCTCAACTCCTGAGATCCATTGATCCTTCCACCTCGGCCCCCAGAGCCCTGGGATTACAGGTGTGAGCCACCACACTGAGAGGCTTTCACGTCTTCTTAGTGTCCTTGCATCTGGAATTGCCCCTTAGTTTATCTTTGCCTTTTGTTTGTTTGTTTGTTTGTTTTGTGCAGTGGCATGATCTCAGCTCACTGCAACCTCCGCCCCCTGGGTTCAAGCGATTCTCCCGCCTCAGCCTCCTGACTAACTGGGATTACAGGCGTGTGCTACCACGCCCGGCTAATTTTTGTATTTTTAGTAGAGCCTGATTTTCACCATGTCAGTCAGGCTGGTCTTGAACTCCCGACCTCAGATGATCGGCCCACCTCAGCCTCCTAAAGTGCTGGGATTACAAGCGTGAGCCACTGGCCCCAGCCTATCTTTGCCTTTTATGATGTTGACTTTTTTAGTTGAAGATCGCTGGCCAATATTTCGAAGAATGTCTCTGAACCTGAGTTTGTCTGGTGTTTCTTCACCGTGAGGCTCAGGATATACACTTTTGGCAGATACCCCAGGGGAGACACTGTGTCTTTCTCCGTGGCTCATATCAGAAGCCAGATGTTTGTCCTGTTCCTGCAGCTGCTGACTCTGATGGCTTGGCTGAGGCATCTGGCCGATCTCTCCACTGTGAAGTTCCTATTTATTTAGAGACAGGGTCTGGCTCTGTTGCCCGGGCTGGAGTGCTGTGGCATGAACATGGCTCAATGCAGCCTCCACCTCCCCTGGCTCAGGTGGTCCTCCCACCTCAGCCTCCTAAGTAGCTGGGACCACAGGTGTGTGCAACCATGCCCAGCTAATTTTTTGTATTTTTGGTAGAGACAGGGTTTTGCCATGTTGTCCAGTCTGGTCTTAAACTCCTGGGCTCAAGCATTCCACCTGCCTCAGCCTCCCAGAGTGCTGGGATTACAGGCGTGGGCCATTGTGCCTGGCTTCTGTTTTTTTTTAAACCAAGTAATTATCTTCTGGAGAGATATATGGAGACTATGTAAATAGCCTATTCCCCATAAAGCCTTCACCCAACAGTTTTTGCCTCTATTGATTCTTTCTTGAGACAAGTATTTTATGATGGTTGCCAAAGGTGAACTTTCCAACTCCACTGCTCTTTCCGCGTTTATTAGCTCGCATTGTGCTGTAAGGGATTTGCCTTTTCCTCCATTTATTTATTTATTTTCATATACACATGCATATGTGTGTGTATGCTGACATATGTGTGTGTTATATAATTGATATATATTTTATATGTGTATCATATAGATATATGATCTCTATCTAGATATATATTATGTATATATATGATATCCTATAGATGTAGATATGATTATATCATTGATCTATAATATACACACACATATACATTGGCATGGACTCAGGAATTCTTATTTTATGCAGTGGATTCAAATGCTTTCCTATCAGTTTTATTTGGATGCTCAAACTGTCCCAGATTTGGAGAGGGGAGCTCCGTCCAGCTGGCTCTGTGTCCTTCCAGCGCGGCCCGTCAATTCGAGGACTTCCTGACTTTCTGGCACAACAAGATGTTCCTGGCTCATCTTGTAGTTCCCCTGCCCAGCCCTGGAATCATTTCTCCAAGGAGCCCTGGTTCCTTCTGGTGGAGAATGGTGTCTAAATAGGTGGAAAAAAAAAAAAAAAAACACTCTGGCAGAGAAAACAGGTTGAGGGAAGAGATGCTTGTATCTCGAAAACAACAGATATAGGGAGAGTCTGGTTCCTCACCGCAACCAGAACTGATGATGGAGAGCAAAAGCCTAAACCCAGATGCTGGCAGTGCTCTGAGGGGCTCCCCAGTCCTACGAGGTGGGGCTCCCTCCCCCGTAGAAACTTCGAGTATCTGACACTTGCTTTCCCAGACTCCCTTGCAGCTTGGGCACCACGTGCAAGGAGTGGGGTCCAGAAAGCTCTCACGGGAGCGGTGGGGGCTTCAGGGGCAGCATGTGGGAATGCCAGATTTAGGCAAAATAAAATAATAACAATAAAATATGGTGTGGGACACGCTTAGCCCCAAAACGTACTTATTGCTTATCTGCAGTTCCCGTTGAACTGGCCTGCTGTTGGCCAGGTGCAGTGGCTCACGCCTGTAATCCCAGCACTTTGGGATGCTGAGGCGGGCAGATCATGAGGTCAGGAGATCAAGACCGTCCTGGCTAACACAGTGAAACCCCGTCTCTCCTAAAAATGCAAAAAAATGCAAAAAAATTAGCCAGGCATGGTGGCGGGGGCCTGTACTTCCAGCTACTCGGGAGGCTGAGGCAGGAGAATGGTGTGAACCCGGGAGGCCGAGCTTACAGTGAGCCAAGATCACGCCCCTGCACTCCAGCCTGGGCGACAGAGCAAGACTCCGTCTCAAAAAAATATATAAAATAAAATAAAAAATAAAAATGAACTGGCCTGCTGTTCATATGGCACCCCCAGTGTGGGTCTAACAGGAAAGCCCGGGCTCCCACCCCAGGGGGCTGCATGGAGCCACAGCGCTGCCACCAAGCAGGCGGGTCCCCTCAGACAGCTCTGTGGCAGGAAGTGGGAGCCACTCCTGCCTGCAGAGCTTCCCTGCTTGGTCCTCCAGCTCTCCCTGAGATTCTGTGGAATCTTCAAGTTCCTTTCAACAAACCCCTTTTCTGCTTAAATGAACTTGGGGTTCTGGAAAGAGTCACCTTCTCCCACCTCTCACAGAGCCAAATCCAGCTGGGAAAAAAGGGAGAAAGTGCCAGGTCAGTGCTGGAAAACCCAAGAGTAGAAGGGCCTGTTCCACCTTCCCACTCAGAACTTGCAGTATTCCCCACCCTGCAAGCTGAAGCACTCTCAGGAGAGGGGCCTGGAAGGGAGTCCAGGGCAGAGCAAGCCTGGAGCCGCCCAGTGAGGCAGCAATGCCCTGGGTTGTTGTGGGAGGGCAGGCAGAGGCTCCCCTGCCCCCAAAAGAGAGAGCCAGGAGATCCTGAAGGGGATCTCCCCGCAGGGAAAGGGCATGGATGGGAGACCTGGCCCTCTCAGCAGATGCCGCCACAGAGAACACAGCAATGACACCTTGTAGCTGGTGCTATCCTGAACAAATGGCACCCATAATCTGATAGCTCCCTGAAGACCAGGGATGCTATATGCACCGTGATCGAATTATGCCTTGGAGGCTTGAACCTGAGAGGCGGAGGTTGCAATGAGCCGAGATCACACCACTGCACTCCAGCCTGGGTGACAGAGTGAGACTCCATCTCAGAAAAAAAAAAAAAAGAGGAGAGGATAAGAGAAAGGGTTAAGGAAGCAGTCCAGGGAGAGTGATGTGGATAAGAAGGATGTCCCGGCCTATCTGGGTCTGGGTGGTCCATCAGCATCTTCCAAGGAAGAGTCTTTGATGTGGGCAGAGCCTTCGGCGGCAGATGCCAGGCACTTACCACAGTGACAGCAAGGGAGTGTCTGTTAAGACGGCCGATTCGAGCTGGGGGAGTCCTGCTGTCTTTATGGTGGGGACTGAGAGAGGAAGAGAGTGTGCCCGGGAGTCTGTAACCGGATAGGTGCAGTCTTTGTGGGTCAGGCAAAACATCTGGTCCCTGTTATCATGATGCCTTTTAAAATGTAGGAAGGAGTCTTTTTCCAGGATGGAGTTACTTATGTCAAGGATGCTCTATACAGTGCCTATATCCACTGCCTATATCCCTGAATGAATGAGTGAATGAATGAACACACAGCTGGTGGCACCAACCCTAGAGGAGCGAGTGTGGCCACTGGTCTCATTTTCTGATTTCAGCAGCTCCAGCCTGCAGGTCAGGATGTGTGTGGCTGTAAACCGCTGCTCCACGGAGGATGAGAGGCCGCAAAGTGTGATTTCCTGGGTAGGAAAGACAGGTGCCTCTGCTTCCACCTGCTCAGCCCTGGGGAGAAGAGAGTTTGTTTCTATGACTGCCCTTTCTGACTTTTTGCCTAGGCCTTTGGATGTTTTCCTGTTAAATGAAGGGCTGAAAGGTGGCAGAAAGTAAATGGGGCTGATTTCTCCCTAGGGAGTTGACAAAGAGCATGGGGAACCAGGAGCCTCACTGAGAGTTTCAACCTCCTCCCTCCTTGCCGATCCCCTTGCCTGGCAGGCTGGGCTCAGGAAACTGATGGAGAAAAGGGGCTCTGTGTCTCCTCCATGTGTGAATGTGTGTGTGCGTGTGTGTGTGTGTGTGTGCATTTGTAAAGAGGGAGCTCAAGGGAAGGGAAGGGGGTAAAACATGAATATATTTCTAGTGACTGAGCCACTGTGTCCCTGGACCCAGAAGGAGTGTGATGCAAGTTGCACCTTTAAGATGGTTGTAATCGAAACCAGACAGCTACTGTATTTCCAAAGTGCTCCATCTTACCTGTGCCAGGCACTGTCTTCAGCTCTATATATATTAATTTCTTTTTTTTTTTTTTTGAGATGGAGTTTTACTCTTATGGTTCAGTCTGGAGTGCAATGGCAGTGATCTCAACTTACTGCAATCTCCGCCTCCCGGGTTCAAGTGATTCTCCTGCCTCAGCCTCCCAAGTTGAATTACAGGAGCCCACTGACACACCGGCTAATGTTTTGTATTTTTAGTAGAGACTGGGTGACAGAGCAAGATTCTGTCTCAAGAAAATGATAATCAATTCAATTCAATTCAATGCAGTCCCCAGATCACTGGCTCTGTGCTCAGCAAACTTTCTCACAACAGGAGTGACGTGGATCAGAGTGATGACCACTTCACGGATGAGACACTTCACTCCCCGCCTGCTGCCCAGATGCTAAGGAGGGAGAATCCAAGTCTCAGCCTTCGACAGTTCCTTCCCTTCCAGACTGCGTGGGCTGGTTTTTCCTCTAGTTGCTTTGCCAACTCAAGAGCAACAAACCCCACCACCTGCCATGTACTAAGAAAAAAATTATTTTTTTGAAACAAAAGGACACTGAATACAGCAGGGACACCCCGAGGTGTTGGCAGAGATGGGTCCCAGCTTGGAGTGGCCGCAGGCGCTCCTGTTTGACACCCCAGTTACCCCTTCGTGTGGAATTTCTGCACTGCCTCCAGAGACTTGGGGACCTAACCCCAAAGTGTAGTCAAGGAAAGGGAGTTTAGATGCTGCCAGTGTCTCCGGGCTGCCTGTGTGGCCTCAGCTTGCCTCGCCAGGTGTCCTTCAAAACCACCCGGGGTGGCTCGCTCGCCAGTCAGTGGTGACAGTAGACAATTCAACGATCGTAAGAGTGGGAGGGTGTGGGCGTCACTGCAGGCTGGGGATCACGCAGCAGAAGAACACTGGGGGTCGGGGCTGCCTTTGGCAACTGCAGTTCCCCTCCCAGCTCAGGAAGCAAGGCCCCAAGGGATTTTCAGGGACTGCTGTCTCTAGTCCTACTTTCTGCTCAGCTGTTTCTCCAGTATCTCTCTTTAGACTAAGAACAAGCTCTATTTCTCCAGTAACAAAATGAGGGTGATGGTGCCGTCCTCAGCACTTAGGATAGCAGATGCCAGAATTGTGTGGGTGTTCAGAGATGCATCATGGGAGTCACAATGCCGCCCTAACATCATGTTTTCGGATGTGCAATGAGAGCTTTCTATTCATTCTATCAACAAATGAGGTTCTCAAGTGCTCGGGATTGAGCACCGGAGATAGAGTGGTTCCCAGAGTCAGGGGAGGGGTACAGAAGAGTCCCACAAATAGTAGTGGTAGTCAGTGGCATGTGGCTTTGAAGAAGGGGATTTTGTGTGTAAAGACAGAGAGGCTTCCTGGAGGAGGAATCTGGTCTTTACCTTAGAAGCAATGGCCACAGTCGTGGAAGCGTTCATCATCAAGGGCGCTGGGATGAGATTTGCTTCTCCAAGCCTCCTTCTGATGGCAGCATGGAAAATGGGTAGACAGGTCCAGCGTGGAGGCAAGGAGACCAGGTGGAGGCTGTCTCCCAGCCAGGGTGAGAGATTTCAGCAGCTCAGACTGGGGTGGTGGCCACTGGGATGGAGAGAAGCTGGTAGAGAGATACTGAGGCAAAGACACTGGCTTGGGAGTACACGGGCTTTGGGGAGAGGGAGAAGGCAGGGTCAGATGCCTCCCGGTTACCTGGCTTCGTGAAGCTGGACTGGTGGTGGTGTCAATCAATCCACGCACCTGTGGGTTGAGGAAGGAGGTAGAAAGAAAAATCGTGGCCATAGTACATTTTTTAAAAAATAGCATAATCTACAATATGAGCACCTTGGTTTTAAAATATATGGAAAAAAGACTGACAGGAAATTTATGACAGATTAACAGAGGTTCTCTGATATTCTACAGATTAACAGAGGTTCTCTCAACAGGGCATTGTTTTCTTTCTACTTTTCTCCATTTCCCAAATTTTCATTCATGATCATGTACAATATTACAATTAGGGAAAATCACACTCGAAAAAAGCGTCGTATATTTGGCCAGCTCTAGAGAAATGCATGCCTCTTATGGACATAGCTTTTCCATTTCTTCAGAGCAGGGAGCAGACAATCCCAGTGCTGGGACTCAATGACCCTTGGTTTAACCTCATCCATTTCCAAGAAGATTTGCCAGACAGGCACAGCCTCACACAAGGAGTCTCTCAGAAGAACTTTTTTTTTTTTTTTTGCTCCATTTATCAAATCTGGGTTTGTGCATCATGTTCTGAGTTATAACAGTTCATTGTAATTTTTTTTTTTAAGTTCAATGCTGTATTTTGTCCCTTTCTCCGAAAGAAACATATAAATCAAACCACAGGATGAAGTTGACATTTGCTTGCAGCTCTTGGGCCTTTTAAAAAATAAAAGGAGTTCCCTTTCCTGGCTTGGAAATGGTAAAGGGGTGTTCTGTTTTGTTTCGCTTCTGGATTTGGGTAGAGAAGAACCACTTTGAAGAAACCGCCACCATAAATCCCGTCTGCTTGCTTGGGAAGAACGGCTGGCTGGGGTCCTTCTAAGCCATGAGCCTGAGAAGCTGGAAATGGCGTGGTGCTTCCTGACACCCACGAGCCATCAGGAAGAACACAGATGCATTCCAGGGGAGACAAACCCAGCCGCTCCCAAAACTGGGGGGGTGGGGAGGCAGGGAACAGCAAAAGCTCTCCCTCTGCACCGCCAACGGCCACCTGCGTCTTTCTAGGGCACTGCCCCGTGCCTCTGAGTCTGCCAACTGCACCGGGCTGAGACTCAGCCACCAAGTGTAGGGCTTTAGTTGAGTTCTTGCTCCCAGAGCCCAGAGCTAAGTCATTAGGCATGGGAGGTGGCTGTCCATGCAGGGAGGGCCAAGATTTTCTGCCCCGACTAAACAAGTAGCAGTAGTAGAAGTAGTAGTAACATCAGTAGTAATAATAGTAACAGTAGTAATAATGATAGCAGCAATAATAGTAATAGTAGTAAGTGGTGGTTGTAGTAGTAATACTGCTATTATTGGTAATAATCCTAGTAATAATAGTAATATTAATAATAGTATTAGTAACAGTAATAATGGAACTGGTAATAATGGTAGGAACAGCTGTGGCGATAATAATGGTCATCAGAGGAGAACCATCCCAGCAACCTGACCACAGCTGGTCTTCACTGGACACTAGGAACCACACCGTCCAAACCTTCTTCACTCCCGCCAACACCGGCCGTTCCCCTAACTATGAGATGCTCAAGGAGGAGCAAGAGGTGGCTGTGCTGGGGGCGCCCCACAACCCTGCTCCCCTGACGTCCACGTGATCCACATCCGCAGCGAGACCTCTGTGCCCGATCATGTCGTCTGGTCCCTGTTTAACACCCTCTTCAGGAACTCCTGCTGCCTGGGCTTCACAGCATTTGCCTACTCCGTGAAGTCTAGGGACAGGAAGATGGTTGGCGACCTGACCAGGGTCCAGGCCTATGCCTCCACCGCCAAGTGCCTGAACATCTGGGCCCTGATCGTGGGCATCCTCGTGACCATTCTGCTCATCATCATCCCGGTGTTGACCTTGCAAATCTATCGATAGATCAGGAGGCATCATCCAGGCCAGGAGCTCGGCCCACGCCCTGTCTCGCACCTGTTCCACCTTCTATTCCTTGCCCTGTCCCCAGAGCCAAGTCCTGTATCAGCCCTTTATCCTCACACACTTTTCTACAGTGGCATTCAATAAAGGCCACATGTTCTTGGAAAAATAAATAAATAATGGTCATCATAATACTAACACTAGCAATGGCAGCAGGTGTCATTTAGTGTCCTCTGCGTCCCAAACACCGTCGTAGGCACGTTCAGAGACACACTCATTTAATCTCCAAGACACCTGTGAGGAAGGACCACCTGAGGTCAGGAGTTCAAGACCAGCCTGGGCAACATGGTGAAACCCTGTCTACTAAAAATACAAAATTTGGCCGGGCATGGTGGCTGACGCCTGTAATCCCAGCACTTTGGGAGGCTGAGGCAGGAAGATCACGAGGTCAGGAGTTCGAGACCAGCCTGGCCAACGTGGTGAAACCCTGTCTCTACTAAAAATACAAAAATTAGCCAGGCGTGGTGGTGTGCACCTGTAGTCCCAGCTACTTGGGAGGCTGAGGCAGGATAATCAGTTGAACCTGGGAGACAGGTTGCAGTGAGCGGAGATCACACCATTGCGATCACCCTCAGTTCATAGATAAAGAAACTGAGGCACAGGGCTTTTATGTGATTTGCCCAAGATCTCCCCACTATTAAAAGACAGGTCCACCAGGCACAGTGCCTCACTCTTGTAATCCCAAAACTTTGGAAGGCCAAGGCCAGAGCATCACTTGAGTCCAGGAGTTGGAGACCAGCCCAGGCAACATGGCAAAACCCCATCTCTCCAAAGAATATAAAAATTAGCCAGGCGTGGTGGTGTGCACCTGTGGTCCCAGCTACTTGGGAGGCTGAGTTGGGAGGATCACTTGAGCCCAGGAAATCGAGGCTGCAGTGAACCAAGATCACACCCCTGCACTCCAGCCTGGGCGACAGAACGAAAGCTTGTCTCAAAAAGAAAGAAATAAAGAGGCAGGACCGGGACATGAGTCCAAATCTCTGTCACTTCAGAGGCCCTGTGTGCCCTTTCATCCAAACCAGTGGTTCTCCTGCCAGCCGCCCACGAGTCCCTGGAAACATCTAAGCTTCTGCGCCCCACCTTCGGGGACCCGGCTACAGTCTAAGCTGAGTGCCCAGGCATGGAGGACCCAGCTCTTCTGCCTCAACTAAATCAATAGTACTAGTAGAAGTAGTAGTAATAATAGTAATAGTAGTGATAACAATGGCAGTCGTGATAGTAACCGTAGTACTGGGGGTAGTAGTAGTAATAGTGCTATGAGTGGGAGCAGTTGGATTTTGTTGGGGGTTGCTTGGTATTGGAAGCTGCCTCTCACTGCCCTACACCAGGAATTCTCCTGCACTGGCCTGGATCCAAATCCCTTGACGGGCTCATAAAAATACAGATTGCCAGGCCCAGCCCCAGAGCATCTGACCCAGGAGTTCTGGGGTGGGGCCTGAGAACCTGCATTCTAACAAGCCCCAGGGGACGCTGATTGGGCTGGCCCGGGAACCCCGCTTTGTGAGCCGCTGCTCTGGGCCAGTCCTTCCTCCCTGGAGGAAACTCCATCATGTACACGAGTGCATGTTCATTCACCCCTCACTCAGCACTCACCACGGGCCAAGCGCTGTGCTAAGCACAGAGGGTGACAAGGCAAAACAGGCAAGTCCTTGCCCTTGGAGAGCTTCAATCACATCGTCTGCTCTTCTGGCTTCGACAGCAGGGACCCTCTGAGGCTGAGAGGGGCGTTGGGGAGTCGATAAGATGCCTGTTGGCAGGAGAGGGCCTGGCCTGCCCTGGGAAAGGCTCAGTTTGTTCTTGGCCCTTCAGCGAATCCATTGTCCAAACCTCCCCTCTAAACCAGTTACATAAGTGTTCCCTGAGGTCTGGAAACTTCCAGATGGCCCCGCGGCCCACCCCACCAGCTGGTCCTGGGATGTCAGCTCCGGCCACTTCCCGGGCCCTGGAATTCCCAGAGCAGCCAGACACAAAGCAGCTGTCTAAACGTCAGGAAGGCCAGGCACGCCGAGTGTGAGACAGGCTGACAACAGCCTGTGTGTACTCCTGGCCCCTCTCCAACAGCAGCTGGGCCCAGAGGGCGGTGGGGGCACCAGTGCCAACAAGGATGGAGCAGGGTCCCCATGACCCCAAACATCTGGGCCCCCAGCACACACCAGCTGTCCATCAGCCCCAGAGGGAGGTGCACCAGCAACCTCCCCCTTAGCCAGAACAGTCCACCCTGTCCCTGCCTTTCTGCTTGGACACATTCCTGTTCCCTTCTGGTTGACAAAACTCCCCCCACCTGCTCCCAAGCCATCCTCTCCATATCACGGAACCACCAGGGACATCAGAATCACCCAGAAAACGTGTCTAGAATGCCCATTCCTGGGCCCCATCCACGGTCTAATCCCATAGGTCTGAAAGCCGGCCCAGGAGTCTTTAGTTTTAAAGTCCCAGGCAACTTTGATGCAGGAGTTCCTCAGGCCATACAGTGAGAAACACTGACACGGATGGCACGCTCTCATTTTATACGACATATGATCTATACGCAAGGGAGAATATTTTATATCTATATATGGTTGTCCATAGCTACCGCCTGTCTACTTAACTATAGACAGATGATGGATAATAGATGCCGACGTATCCCAGGACACCCAAGTCTCCACCTCACCTTCACATGGCTTTCTCCCCTTGTTTCCTAGAAGGACACCTGTCACTGAATGTGGGGCCCGCCCTAATCAAGAATGATCCCACCTCAAAATCCTTAACTTCATCACACCTGCAAAGACCCTTTTCCCAGATGAGGTCCTAATCATAATTCTTTGAGGTTAGTATGTGGATGGATCTTTTTGAAGATTCAAACTACTACAACAGTATGATATAAACTAATAGTTTATATTAGTTTAATGTAAACTATTCTAAAGAATATAGATATTCTCCTTGAAAACTGGATCTCGCCAGGCATGCTGGCTCATGTCTGCAATCCCAGCACTTAGGGAGGCAGAGGCAGAAGGATCACTTGAGCCCAGGAATTGAGGACCACCCTGGACAACATAGGGAGACCCCATCTCTACAAAAGTAAAAAGGGCGAAAAACAAGTTTGAAAATTGGACTTCAAGCAAAAAACACAGGAAAGACATTTGAGTTCAAGTTCCCCAGAGGACAGAGCCTCAGGCCGCCTCTGGGCCCCTCTTCAAAGTGGGCGGGCTTTGCACTACAGCCAAGCAGAGCAGCCAATCAAATGGTTAGATTTTTCTTAAAGGTCACAAACCTTCCTTTAGGGTCTGCTTGTAAGCCCCGTGCATGCTTCATGCCCCCGCGATTTCTCTTGTTCCATCCCCGGCCTCTCCGCCCCACTCCTTTCCTGGCCCCTGCTAACTGGCCGACCCTGGGCCTCTTCCCTTCTCCCCGGGCTTCCTCTCCCCCGCAGTCATCCCATCCCTTGCCTTACACGCCATCTGCATGTGTGCCCCCTGCCCCATGCCATGTCTTCAGCTCTTGCCTGTCTGAGGCCCGGGTCCATAGAGCCCACTGGCCAATGGCCATGTCCACGCCTTGGCTGATGCCTCTTAGCCTGTCTGGGATTCCATTGCCTGGCACGTAAAATAATGATGACTTTGGAGGGCCGCTGTGCACGTGCAGGAGGCTACAGCAAAGACGCTCAGCATGTGGTAAGCGCTGAAGGTCTGAGGATGGTGGCTTCTAAGGCAGCATGCAAACAGCACGGCTGCTCCCTCGAGGTGGAGGAGACTTTGACTGGGAAGCAGGCCCGTGGCCAGGTCCTCCCAGGTTCAGGGGTCAGGGTACACAGCTGCTCAGCAAGACTCTTGGGAGGCCCCTGCCCTTCCTTCCTTCCTTCCCTGGTGCATGAAGCTTCGTCTCGGGCAGGGCCTTCCTGTTCTTTAGCAACAAGCCATGGGATTTAAAAAGTGTGAATCTCCCCCAGGAGACAAGAATCAAGGACTTGGACTTATCCTTACTAAAGTGCATATGACTGACAGCAGATCAGTTACCAAGAGAGAGCAAGTACGAGGACCCTGGCCGTGGGGTCGAGCTTGGCGCCCTGGCTTCAGACGGCGCTCAAGGGTCTCAGGCGCTCAAGGGTCTCATCACCCTCAAAGAGGGCAGTGCAGAATTGCCCACCACCAGGGGGCAGCAGAGCACCAGGGACCAATTTCTACCACTCCCCGGAGGGGTGAGAATGGATGCCTCTAACCCCAACCCATCTAGGCAGCCCCTCTTCCTTCCAGTCCAATATGTGCTACATCCACGCACCCCAGGGGTCCAGAGAGACCTCCAGGGAGCAGGAACCCCATTTCTTAGAGGCCATTTAGCCCAAGTAGTGACCGAAGCCCTTGACCTGTTACCCAAGAAGGGGCCCAGCCCCCATCCCAGGGTCCCAGTCCCCATCCCCGGGACTTCTTAATGCCTTAAAGTGGGGTCCCTGGGCCAGAAGCAGCAGCCTCACCTGGGAGCTTGTTGTAAACGCATATTCTCGGGCCCCACGCCAGACCAACAGAACCAGAATCTCAGGGAGTGGGCCTGCAATGTGGGTTTGAAGAAGCCCTCCAGGAAATTCTGATGCAGCTCAAATATGAGAACCAATGAATCAGGCCAAATAGCAACACTGCTTTCATTTGCACAGCCAGTGTTGCCATCAGGAAGGACAACATGCTGTGGTGGCAGTGCCCTGCACTACGAGGAGGCTGACCTGGAACGAGGGCACTGGACTCTGTGGGCCTGGCCTGTGCTGGCTGCAGTAGGTGGTTCGTATGTCCTGATGGATGAATGAGCTGGGTATAATGACGGCCTTGACACACAGCGCCCATGACCCAGCTCCCATCAGATCCAGAAGGAAGAGTTAAACGTACCCTTGGGGTTGTCAGTTCTCCAAAACGAGCGCTTCTGTGGCTGGAAAGGAGCCCCAGTGCTCCGCAGACTGGGCACTTCATGAGGCCACTCATCGGGAAGCATCAGAAGGGAGGGGACCCCATGGCCTGGATTCAGATCCCTGATTCATACAAGCTGGGATTCGAATCTGCTCAGGCGTCACAAACTCTCTGATCCCCAGCTTTCCTGCTCTGTCCCACTGGGGACAGTAACAGAACCCACCAAATAAGCTTGTTGTGGGGACAAAATAAGATCATTCATGAGACACCCTGGCCCGTAGTAAACATTTACCAATATCAGCGAATTTTCTTAATAAACAGGTCATGTAAGTTGTAAAAATCTATGGGTTCTCAATCTGGCTGTTCCTCTAAAGGGTAAACAGCGTTTCCACAGGACCCAGCAATTCCACTTGTGAGTTTACACCCAAGAGAAAGGAAAACTTATGTTCACACAAAAACATGTGCAAGAATGCTCTTGGCAGCACTATTCACAGTAGCCAAAAAAAGTGGAAACAGCGCACATGTCCATCAGCTGATGGTGGAGAAACAAAAAGTGCTCCATTCACTCAATGGAACATTCGGCCATGAAAAAGGAATGGTGTTCAGGTACATGTGACAACGTTCATGACCTTGAAGACGTAGTGCTGAGTGAGAGAAGCCAGACACAAAGAACCACAGACTGCTTGATGCCATTTATAGGAAACGTCCAGAACAGGCAAATCCAGAGAGACTGAAAGTGGATTCATGGTTAGCAGGGGCTGGAGGAAGTTGGGGAATTGGGGATGATGGTCAAGGTACAGGGTTTTTTTGGGGGGGAAATAAAATATTCTAAAGAGGATTGCGGTGATGGCTGCACACCTCTGTGGATACACTAAAACCCACTGTACTGTGGGCTTTTAACATGTGAATGGTGTGGTATGTGAATTTTATCTCAAAATAGAGCTGTTAAAAAAAAAAAAAAAAAAAAAAATCCATGCTTCTCCCAGGAGATTCTCTACAGCTATTTTAATTGTTAATGAGAGAAAACAGGTGCACCTCATGAACATTATAATTTTTCCCAAACGGATCCCTAAGCAAAAGAGTTTAGAAAAGGTGCCTGAGGCCACGTGCAGTGGCTCACGCCTGAATCTCAGTGCTTTGAGAGGGAGGCCGAGGCAGGCGGATTGCTTGAGATGAGGAGTTCGAGACCAGTCTGTGCAACACAGGGAGACCCTTATCTTTCCAAAAAAATTTTAAAAATCAGCCGGGCATGGTGGCGTGAGCCTGTAATCCCAGCTACGTGGGAGGATGAGGCAGGAGGATTGCTTGAGCCCAGGAGTTTGAGGCTGCAGTGAGTCAGGATCACACCACAGCACTGCAGCCTGGGCAAGACAGCAAGACCCTGTTTCAAAGCAAATAAAGAAAGAAGAAAGAAAAGAACAAAAGGAACAGGTGCTTGAGCTCAATTCCACTTCCAAGTTAGGGGCTCTGTCACAAGCCCTCCTTCAAGTGGCCAGGCCTACATAACACACCAAATCAAAGCAGTGCATTGAGTACTGCATTTGTTTAAAGGCCACAGACTTTCCCATCAGATTTGTCTGTAAACTCCATATAGTCCTGGAAGTGGGCTAGGCCCCCTGAGTTCCTCAGGGGTTCGAGGGTAACTTATCACCAGAAAAACTCCAGCGTCTCCAGGCCCAGAGAGTCAGGCTGGGAGCCCACAGCCATCCATGAAGCCAGCTCCAGGGAGGTCTGGCCTTGAGCCTGCCCTGGCCTTATCTCCAAGAGGATAAGTTCTTGCCCTACTCCAAGTGTTTGTCCAGAAGACCAAGGCCCAGGCAGGGTCCCAAAAAGTGAAGCGGCACCCTTCACTGATCAGAGGGAAGCGTCCGTGGCCCAGCCCTGGCAGAGTCACCGAGAGAACGGATAGGGCTCCTGGCACAAGGACCCTGGGTCTTCTGTCCCCTCCCTCACTAAGACCCTCCCACAGGGTGCCCTCACCATCCCATTGGCCTTCAGGCTCCGAGGGTGGCCTTTGGGTTCCCCGCCTTGACCCCTGGCCAGTTGCACGTCCTGCCCCTCCTCCCACTCCCAGGTGCCTCTGGGTCTCCACTCAGGCCGTCAAACCCAGCTCCACCAGGCCCCGGCCGTGTGCCCTTGGACAAGTGCGCGCTCCAGAGCCTCAGCCCCCTGTTCGAAAGAGCTTATGAGCTAAAGCGTGCCGAGCCCTGGGTGTGAGGCTGGGGTGACTGGCATTCCTGCTGGCTCTGGCCTCCGGGGCAGCACCTCCTCCAGCTCACTGCCCTCCACCCTTCCAGCTGCAGCTCCCTCCTGTGTCCCAGAACCGCCCAGTACTCCGGGGCTCCCAGGCTCATCTGGGCACGACTCTGCCCTCCGGACACAGCCCTCTGCACACCCCCTCCCCAGCCTGGCCCATCGCAGCTCTTCACGAAGACGCTTCATGGAATGAGTGAGTTTCCTAAGCACGTTTCTTTCCATTATCTCATTTGGTCCTCACAGCACCTGGAGGCAGGCAGACAGGCTGTTGCTTTATTTTACAGGTGAGAAACGGAGGCTCGGAGGCCTGGGCTCCAGGCCAGCTTCTTCCCTTCAGCTTCAGGGGGTTTCAAGATGGGGGAAGAGGGGCGCTGGCCAGGGGTTAACTGTGTTGCTGTCCACAGCCCCTGCATGGCCTATTCCTAAGAACAGTCCTTTGAAAAGACACCCTTTAAACAAAACCTCCCAGCCCAGCCAGGTGGAGCGGTGCCACTTCCCTGGGCCTGGCTTGACCCATCCCAAGGGTGGGGCTATGCATTCGCTGACTCAGTCCTGGTTCTGGGCCGGGGATCCGGCCAGAGCCAGAGCCGCTTTGCCTCCCTGGCCCGGCCTCAGACCCACAGCACCGGCTCAGTTTATCTCCCTTGTCAGGAAAAGAGGGAAGTGGCCCTAGGGACCCTGAGGGCCACTCGTGTGGAAGAAAATGTGGACAAGCTGTTCAGGCCAGTGAGAAGGGATGGTTCTTTGCAGCCAGTTCCTGCAACAGCCCTGAAACAGAAAATAGAGCCGCCCAGGGGCTTTGATGCCAAGCCAGACCCGGGTCTACACCCAGCTCCTCCAGCTCCCAGCACCGTGACCTTGGGAGACCTTGGGAACCCCTCCAGCCCGTTTCCTTGTCTACAGAATGGAGAAAAGGCTGCCTAATAATTATCCTTGTTGGGAAGGGCAATCAGGATGTTGAAAGGAGGTTGTGTAGTCTAGGAAATGCTGGGCACAGTGCCAGACACATAAGTAGTCCTCGATGAACTCCACTTATTTTTTAAAAGCTTGGTTATTGGTGAAATTCACCAGAAATCCTCCAGGGAAAGGCAGAGTGAGAAAAAACTACATTGCCAGAGTAGGGGGTTATGGGTGATCCCTCGGTGAGGGAGGAGCAGGAGAAGTGGATGATGGGATGCCGCCGGATGCTGCGGATGCTGAGACCGTCAGCGAGGGTGGGACCCCCAGTGGACGGGGAGGTGGTGCCCGGCACGGGGAGGGGCCTGGAGAGGAGGAAGGGGAGAAGGGCCAGGTGAGCTTCCGATCTGAGTGATCTGCGGCCATGTGAGAGGTTTTTAGGGGGTTGGGGGGTAGTCAGTGAGCCTGAGTAACTCTGACACGATCCCATCAGACAGCAGGAGCAGGGGAAGGGGTGTTTCAAGAGCTGTTGTCATGGCGGGAGGTTGGTCTCACTTGGATGTTCTTTCAAAGTCCCTTGGCAGTTGCAAACCAGAGATTGAAACTCTTTCTTCAACATCTGCCCGGGTTGCACATTTCTGTCCTTAGCTGATGGTAGGAAGGCCTGGCGGAAGGCCCCAAAAGGAGGGAAAGACACCAAGGGCCGGGTGTCAGTCAGGGTGCACCCCTACACGCAGATCAGGACCCAGAGGAGTCATGGAGAGCCCAGGCTGCCACCCCCACACTCTCAAGCCAGAAGGAGCCTTGGGGTTAAGCCGGGGCGTGTGTTCCCTGGCATGTGTGTTCATTCCTAAGGCCACCCCAGCCAACGGCTGCAAATGCAGCTGCTGAAACCAGCCTAAGCCCGTGGAAGGCCCCAGGGCACGCCATTCAGTGTGATTTCAGTGCTGCGTTAATGGGGGGAATGTCCCTTCCCGGCTGGGGCCCCGGTGTGTGCGGCATCTGCACTCTCCCGTCTGCGTGTGGCGTCTGCACTCTCCCATGTCTGCGTGGGTGTTCTAGGGGCACTCTGCTTTCCTCCTATGTCAAAGATGGGATGTTAGGGAAATGGCACGTCTGCGTGGTGCCAGCCTGAGTGGCTGTGAGTGTGGGTGAGTGGGTGTGGGTGAGTGAGTGGGTGTGGCTGAGTGGGTGCGGGTGAGTGTGGGTGAGTGGGTGTGGGTGAGTGTGGGTGAGTGAGTGTGGGTGTGTGGGTGTGGGTGAGTGGGTGTGGGTGTGGGTGAGTGGGTGTGGTGTCGGTGTGGGTGTGGATAAGTGGGTGTGGGTGACTGTGTGGTTGAGTGGGCGTAGGTGAGTGGGTGTGGGAGTGAGTGAATGGGTGTGAGTGGGTGTGAGTGTGAGTGGGTGTGGGTGAGCGGGTGTGAGTGTGGGTGAGTGGGTGTGGGTGTCAGCATGGGTGTGGGTGTGGATAAATGGGTATGGGTGTGGGTGAGTGGGTGTGGGTGTGGGTGTGAGTGGGTGTGGGTGAGTGGGTGTGGATGTGGGTGAGTGGGTGTAGTTGAGTGGGTGTGAGTGGGGGTGGGTGAATGGGTGTGGGTGTGGCTAAGTGTGTGGGTGAGTGGGTGTGGGTGTGGGTGAGTAGGTGTGGGTGAGTGGGTGTGGGTGTGGGTGTGGGTCTGGGTGTGGATGAGTGGGTGTGGGTGAGTGGGTGTGGTGAGTGGGTGTGGGCGAGTGGGTGTGGATGAGTGGGTGTGGGCGAGTGGGTGTGGGTGAGTGGGTGTGGGTGTGGGTGAGTGGGTGTGGGTGAGTGGGTGTGGGTGTGCGTGGGTGTGAGTGGGTGTGGGTGAGTGGGTGGGGGTGAGTGGGTATGGATGAGTGGGTGTGGGTGAGTGGGCTTGGGTGTGGATAAATGGGTGTGGGTGTGGGTGTGGATGTGGGCGTTGGTGAGTGGGTATGGCAAGGGCATGGTGTGGGCATGGGCATGGCTGTGCTGAGTGGGGGAGATTCATCCCTTGCTTGCCTTTTCCAGCTTCCTAGAGGTCGCCCGCATCCCTTGGCTCATGGTCCCCTTCCTCCGTCTTCAAAATGCATCACTCCAACCTCAGAGTCTGTTGTCCCATCTCCCCTCTGACTCTGACCCCCTCACCTCCCTCTTAGAAAGGGCCCCTGTGATGACATGGGGCTTGCCCAGCTAATTCAGGAAAACCTCCCCATCCAAAGGTCCTCAACTTAATCACATTTGCCGAGTCCCTTTTGTCACGTAAGGTCACATATCCACCGGTCTGGGGATTAGAAAATGGACATCTTTGGGGCAATTATTCCAACAACCACACACGCCACCATCTGTAACTGCATAGTTGGTGCAAGCAGCCTCCATCTAATAAATGCATTGGAATTTTATTCATATGACTTCAACTTTAGGGTTTCAGTATAATAACAGCTTCTCTTCCCATAGTTGTCACCAATATCCATTCCCCGCTTCTCACTTTGGTGATAGAATAGCTCAGCTTTCATTAGGCAGAAGACAACTTGGCTAAAACTACATTTCCCAGCCTCCTTTGCAGCAAGGGATGGCCATGTGCCTGTGGTTGGCCAGGTGAGTTCGAGCACAAGCAGTCTGCTCCACTTCTACATTAGGCCCTTAAAAAGAATGGGCATGAGCTCCAGTTGCCTTTCCTTCCTTCCCGCTATCTGGGATGTAGACATGATGGAAGGAGCTGAAGCAACCACTTTGGATCCAGAGGTTAAAAGCCATGTGCTGTGCCCTTAGATTCTGACACAGGAGAAATTCTTAAAAATTAAAAATAACAACAAAGCAAACCCCACGTGTTGAAGCTAGCAGAGCTGCCCTCCCAGCCCAGGGCCACCTCCCTCTGTGCTATCAGAGAGAAACAAGCATCTATCTTGTTTAGGATCGTGTTCTACACGGCCTCTTTTTCACCACAGCTTACACAGTGACCAGCTCAGACCCTTGGGCCTCTGTGTCTGAGACGTACCTCCAGTGAACTCCCGGGCCCTCTGCCTCCTCTCTCCTGCTCCTCACCACTGCTGAGCTTGTGGAAAGTGAAGGCAAGATGATCAAATTCCTTGTGACTCAGACAGAGAGGGAGACTTGCCCACAGCCCTGGCCACGGACCTGCAGCATCAGCTTTGGGACCCCTGGGAGCTGGTTAGAAATGCTGATGCTCTGGTTCCAGCTCAAACCTTGTGCATTGACCTTCGGATTGTAATGAGCCCTCAACCAGTGGGCCTGCATCTTGCCGCTGGAGAAGCTCCAGGCTCAGCCCTGCAGAGTTTTGCATCGTCCCTATCCCCTCCCGCTCCTTTCACCCCAACTTACTGGACCTCCAGCTGAACCCCAAATCCCTAGGGCTATTCAGGCCCCCATGAGGGAGGTAGGGGACAGGCAGGTCTAGACTCCCCATCTCTGCTCTAATGAAGGCAATACCACATTTTTTGTTTTATTCGACAGGATTCTGCGTAAGATTAATTTGCTCAAGTAGAGAAGTCAGCAAGTTCTCATCCTGACTAGTGTTCACTTTGGGGATTGCTGGAGGCTGGCAGGGCCTGAGGCAGCAGAGGCGGTGGCTGCAGGGAGCTGCAGGAACCCAGGTTCACTGCCTTATATCCATAACTGACAATCCCCTAGCTTCCTCTGGAGGAAGCTAACTCCATGGAGTCTCGTCTCCAGCTGCATTTGACACCGTTATTTCTGTTTAGATGGTGTTGGTTTTAGGTGATTTCAATGCATTTATTTAGTGGTTGAATGTTTACTACCTGCCAGGCCCTGATCTCTGTGTTGGGAATACCCCACTGGTGACAACCAGTCAACTTTCCTCCTGCAGGCTGTGTCTTAGTGCCGGAGATAGACAATTAACACATAAGACAGATGGTGCGTCAGTGGACACACTTGCTCCAGGGAAAAAAGGGGAAGGGGAGCTTCCTGGAAGAGGAAGAAGGTGGAAGGCCCCATGGGTACAATTACATTGAGCAGAAGAGAAAGAGGTGAGGTTATGAGTCCAGGGAAGAGATGTCCTGGCAGAGGGAAGAGCCAGTGCAGGGGCCCTGAGGTCAGAGCATCCTGGTGTTTGCCAAACCTCAAGGCTGGCCAGAGCATCCTGGCTGGAGTAAGGGGAGGCGGCAGGAAGGACACCAGGAGAGTGGGCAGGCACGGGTTCATGGGAGCAGCTGGTCTAGCCTAGCAGATGCTGCTGGAGGCCCCAGCTGTGCCCCTCTGAACACACAGTGTGGCTCATGCCAGCGGCTTCTTTCCTGCAGTCCCTGAGGGCTTTCTCTGACTGCAGGAGCAAACTCAGGGTTCGTCAGGGGCTGGCCAAAAGGGCTGGAGAGGAGGGTGCCTAACTCATTCCCGTCTGCCCAGGGCATTCCTGGTTTCAGCATTGAAAGTCCCACGTCGCAGACAACCCCTCAGTGCCAGGTAGCCTGGGACAGCTGGTCACCGTACGAGGAGGTGATGTCCCCAGAGCAGCCCTCCAGCAAGGAAGGTCAAGAACAGGTGTGGATGGCCGGGCGCAATGGCTCATGCCAGTAATCCCAGCACTTTAGGAGGCCAAGAGGGGCAGATCGCTTTGCGCCCAGGAGTTTGAGACCAGCCTGACCAACATGGTGAAATGCTGTCTCTACAGAAAACACAAAAATTAGCTAGGTGTTGGTGGCTCGCACCTGTACTCCCAGCTACTTGGGAGGCTGAGACTGGAGAATTGCTTGAGCCCAGGAAGCAGAGATTGCGGTGAGCTGAGATCGCACCACTGCACTCCAGCCTGGGTGACAGAGTGAGACCCCATGTCAAAAAAAAAAAAAAAAAGAAAGAATGGGTGTAGACACACCAGCTCCCCGCCCCATACATGGATGACTCTGAGGCATGTTCTAGTCGCCCCTGGGGCCCCCAGCAGGCACCCCACTCTTTATTGCCTTCCCCACCCTGCCTTACTTCCCCATTCCCTCACTTGTGCTCCCTGGGAGCACCTCCCTCTCCTTAAACTATTTGTACTCAGTTCCTTGCTTCAGGCTCTGCTTCTGGGGGACCCAATCTCAAACACAAGGAAGAAAAGGGCTCATGAATATTTGGAGGGTCTCGGCCACCGCATTGAGCTGCCCCTGACTTGTCAGGAAGGTTCTTGGAATTTCGGGCTGTCCGTGTCATGGGGCCCCTCTAGCCCTGTGCAAAGTCCTGGCCTTGAGTCAGAGCACACCACAGCTGAGAAGCAGGAGCATCCCGAGCACTAAGGTCACCCCTACTGCTCTGCCACGGCCACCTCGCCCTCTGACCCCTTCCGCAGCCCGTCCTCAGATGGAGGTGGCCAGGTCACAGCTGTGGGGAGCCGTCTGTGTCCTCAGGCGCACTGCTGGGAACCCCTGGGCTAGGGGGTGGCTCCTGCCCGCTGCCAGGCTATCCGCCGCCCAGCCAGTATCCCAGTGCTGACTCTGGCCTGCCTGCCTGGCGTGGCTTCCGGCCTGTCCTCAGCTGCTTGGTCTGGAGCCTGGGGACTGACCTTGGCCTGTCAGCCTGGCGTGCACTTGCTCTGTTTCCTTTGCCCGGCTCTGCCGATGCTGACCTCAACTTGCTTCCTTGGCCTTCAGCCCCTGGCCTCCCTCTCTCCATTGCCAGGCGGAGGCCAGATGAGATGATGAACTATGCAGGGTAGCCTGTGGCCCTTTTCTGTGCTGTGACCTGGCAGAGGCTTTGGTCCAGCCAGTCACACATGGGCAAGTGTGGCCTTCCCCAGCCAGCCAGGTGGCCCCTGCTGTTCTGTGCCAAGCCTGGGGGTTGCCGTGTGATCACATCCCCCAGAAACGGTGGCCACTGGAGCACAACGCCCCACACACCAAGCAGACGGGCCGTCGAGGTGTCCGTGAGTCATGCCTCACACCTGCAGCTACCTCGCCGTATTCAAGGCGAAACTCAAGCCTCCCTCCAGCCAGCCCAGACCCTGGCACTTGCTGCTGGGAGCTGCAGGAAAACCTGTCCTCACTCAGTTCTAACTCTAACAAGCTTTCCAGAAGCCCTTTCCCACCACCTGAGTTTCATCCTGCACCAATGTCAGCTCACCGAAAGTTCTTTTTTTCTCCAACTAACTTCACTGAATTGGCTAAATAACGATTTTGTTTTTTTGATCACGGCCATAAAAGAATGACTTGACTGGAGGTTTGCAAATCACTTTTCCTTTTCTTTCCCTTTTTTTTTTTTTTTTTTGAGATGGTCTCGCTCAGTCACCCAGGCTGTAATACAGTGGTGACATCTCGGCTCACTGCAACCTCCACCTACCAGGCTCAAGGGATCTTCCCACCTCACCCTAGTAGCTGGAACTACAGGCGCGCACCACAACGTCTGGCTAATTGTAAAATATATATTTTGGGCCATGGGGTGCCTCACACCTGTAATCCCAGCACTCTGGGAGGCCGAGGTGGGCGGATCACCTGAGGTCAGGCGTTCGAGACCAGCCTGACCAACATGGAGAAACCCCATCTCTACTAAAAATACAAAATTTAGCCTGGTGTGGTGATGCATGCCTGTAATCCCAGCTACTCGGGAGGCTGAGGCAGGAGAATCGCTTGAACCCTGCAGGCAGAGGATGCAGTGAGCCAAGACTGCGCCACTGCACTCCAGCCTGAGCAATAAGAGCCAAACTCCATCTAAAAAAAATAAACTAATTAGTTAATTAATTAATTAATTTAAAAATATATTTTGTAGCGACGGGGTTTTCGCTTGTTGCTCAGTCTGGTCTTGAATTCCTGGCCTCCAGCCATCCGTCTGCCTTGGCCTCCCAAAGTGATTTGACTCCTGGCTGCAAACCACGATTTTCTAAAAGACAGTTCCATTTTCTTTCAGATGAAAAGATTCTTTTAGAACCAAAGACAACTTTGCCTTTAATGGGATGAGCTCTTAGCAAGTGAATCCCACATCCTTTTTTGAATCTCAGTTATTTCATCTGTAATAAGTCTGTTTTATGTCCAAAATTCAAATCTAGGTGTTTTCAGTTCCTGCTGGAAGCTCTGCAGTGTGAACGGATTTATGAAGCACAGTAAGGAAAACACCCTTGTTCTTGGCCGTGTTCACATTATAGAAGAAGTAGAAATTCTTGGCCGGGTGTGGTGGCTCACACCTGTAATTCCAGCACTTTGGGAGGCCAAGGTGGGTGGATCACAAGGTCAGGAGATCGAGACCATCCTGGCCAACATGGTGAAACCCCATCTCTACTAAAAATACAAAAATTAGCTGGTCGTGGTGGTGGGTGCCTGTAATCCCAGCTATTTGGGAGTCTGAGGCAGGAGAATGGCTTGAATCCGGGAGGCAGAGGGTGCAGTGAGCCAAGATCACGCCACTGCACTCCAGCCTGGTGACAGAGCAAGACTCTGTCTCAAAAAAAAAAAGAAATAGAATTGGATGGATGGATATCCCATTTAACCTGATATGATTATTACCCATTGTATGCCGGTTTTAAACTATCTCATGGGCCCCATAAATATATACACCTTCTATGTACCCACAAAAATTAAACATTAAAAAATTTTATTTAAGAAAAAGAACAGTAGGCTGGGCACAGTGGCTCACACCTGTAATCCCAGCACTTTGGGAGGCCAAAGTGGGTGGATCACCCGAGGTAAGGAGTTTAAGACCAGCCTTGCCAACATGGTGAAACCCTGTCTCTACTAGAAATACAAAAAAGTTAGCCGGCCGTGGACACGGGCACCTATAATCCCGGCTACTTGGGAGGCTGGGTAACGAGAATCGCTTGAACCCGGGAGGCAGATGTTGCAGTGAGCCGAGATCGCGCCACTCCACTCCTGCCTGGGTGACAAGAGCAAGACTCCATCAAAAAAAAGGAAGGAAAGAAGGAAGGAAAGGAAGGAAAGGAAAGGAAAGGAAAGGAAAGGAAAGGAAGGAAGGAAGGAAGGAAGGAAGGAAGGAAGGAAGGAAGGAAAAAGAAAAAGAAAGAAAGATTAATGTTACCATTTTTCTTTAACTTTTAGGTTCAAGGGTACATGTGCTGGTTTGTTACATAGACAAAATGTGCTGGTTTGTTATATAGGCAAACTGTGCCATGGGGGTTTGTCATACAGATAATTTTGTCACCTGGGCTGGGTGCAGTGACTCATGCCTGTAATCCCAGCACTTTGGGAAGCCGAGGTGGGTGGATCACTTGAGGTCAGGAGTTCGAGACCAGCCTGGCCAACATGGTGAAACCCCGTCTCCACTAAAAGTACAAAAATTAGCTGAGCATGGTGGCAATTGCCTGTAATCCCAGCTACTTGGGAGGCTGAGGCAGGAGAATTGCTTGAACTAGGGAGGCGGAGGTTGCAGTGAGCCAAGATGGCACCATTACACTCCAGTCTGGGCAACAGGGTGAGACTCCATCTCAGAAAAAAAAAAAAAAGATAATTTTGTCACCCAGGTAATAAGTGTAATGCCCAATATGAATTGTCCTGCCCTGCTCTTTCCTCCCACCCTCTTCCCAACTTCCTCCGCACCTCCTCCCACCCTCCTCCCTTGAGCAGGCCCCAGCAGCTGCTGCTCCCCCATAGCGTCCGTGTGTTCTCACCACTGAGTCCCCACTTACAAGTGGGAACATGCTTCCATTGCTCAGTGTTTACAAATGCCATGTCCAGTCTCAGTTAATGCTTGTAACATCCCTAGGAGGGGAACTGACT
Source organism: Symphalangus syndactylus (assembly GCF_028878055.3). Lineage (NCBI taxonomy): Eukaryota > Metazoa > Chordata > Mammalia > Primates > Hylobatidae > Symphalangus > Symphalangus syndactylus. Next base: position 130,361,832 of record NC_072433.2, read on the forward strand.
ACTGTCCCCATTTTACAATTGAATAAACAGGGCTCAGAGAGGTTAAGTTACTTGCCCAAGAGCACACAGCAAGATTCAGACCTACACCTTCCAGGGGCCAGAGGTGCCCTGGGTTACTCATTCTGGAATATCTGAGGTTCCTTTTGGAATCAGCATTTTTTGACTCTTCTGTCTTCTTGTGGGTTTTGTTTTTCCAAATCAAAACCAGTTGTTGTTGTTTTGATTTAGTTGGGTCCTGGTAAGACTTCCCCAAAGCAGGAAACGATGTCTTTCCAGAATAAATGAAAACTGTTTACACAATTGTCAAATGCTCTAACAGGAAATAAATCATATAGAATAACGCTGAAGAGCTGAAATGAATCTGTGTGGGCAGCTGAGTTTAACCCCAAAATTGATTCCAGCTTTTTTTGAAAACATCTTTCCCCTCTTTTTATGTGTTTGTTTCCATTTTATTTTTTCTTGCACAAATTTTCCAGACTAGCCTTTCTGAGAGGCTGTTAATGAGCCAAACGATTCTGCTAACCGTCGTTTTCAGAAGGGCCACCCGGCTCATGGTTCTCTTTATTCAGGCAAATCCATCAAGGCCCCGGTGAGTGTTGTCTAAATGTCTTATAGTTCATCAGCGTTCTCCGCATCAGGATTCAAGATGTGGGGGCCCCCTCCCATAGAGAGGCCACAGGCCATTCTGTCAGCCTGGGTCCCCGAAACCCCTCCCTGTTAGGGTCCCCAACCCTGTCCTCCTGAATCTAGGAGGCTCAGACATCTGAATTTAGATGCACACCCCATTTTAGACCCCCTGCTCGTTTTTTGGGGGTTTTTTTTGTTTGTTTTTTTTTGAGACGGAGTCTTGCTCTGTCACCAGGCTGGAGTGCAGTGGCGCAATCTTGGCTCCCTACAACCTCTGCTTCCCAGGTTCAAGCGATTCTCCTGCCTCAGCCTCCTGAGTAGCTGGGACTACAGGCACGCAGCACCACGCCCAGCTAATTTTTGTGTTTTTAGTAGAGATGGGGTTTCACCATGTTGGTCAGGATAGTCTCGATTTCTTGACCTTGCGATCCGCCTGCCTCGGCCTCCCAAAGTGCTGGGATTACAGGCATGAGCCACCGCACCTGGCCGACCCCCTGTTCTCTTAAAGAATACCTGGGCAGGCTGGGCGTGGTGGCTCATGCCTGTAATCCCAGCACTTTGGGAGGCTGAAGCAGGAGTGTCACCTGAGGTCACGAGTTCGAGACCAGCCTGGTCAACAGGGTGAAACCCTGTCTCTACTAAAAATACAAAAATTAGCCAGGCATAGTGGCGGGAGCGTGTAATCCCAGCTACTGGGAAGGCTGAGGCAGGAGACTCGCTTAAACCCAGGAGGCAGATGTTGCCATGAGCCACCCACAGCCTGGGTGACGAGATTGAGACTCTGTCTCAAAAAAGAAAAAAAAAAAAAAAAACCTGGGCAGACAGAATCGTGTACCACAATTCCTTGAGCCCAGCTAGGAGCTGAGGCCTCTGTGTGGGTGAGTTCGCTGAGGAAAGGGTTCTTGGGATGATGGAGGACTCTGGCCACCCCCGACCCCAGCTCAGACCAGCCTAGCCCAGTGGGCAGCAATGCATGGCCCAGAGAACAAACCTCTGAAGGTTTAAGAGCAGCTGAAGAGCTATGAAAAGTGGTCAACTACAGCTTTCAAAGTTGCTGCAACTTCAACAAATGACTTTTACTTGTTTCTACTTCCCTGTACCCAAAACATGAAAAATACATGGAGGGAAAGGTAGGGATTGTGTCAGCCACGTGTTCCCAACCCGTTTACATCAGGAGAAACTGAATAAAGAAAAACCCTGTATCCGGGTTTCCAGTTATCCAACCATCTATTCAAAAAAAATTTTTTTTTGGATACAGGGTCTTCCTCTGTGGCCCAGGCTGGACTGCAAGAGCGCCATCTCGGCTCACTGCAACCTCTGCTTCCCGGGTTCAAGCGATTCACCTGCCTCAGCCTCCTGAGTAGCTGGGATTACAGGCTCCTGCCACCATGCCCAGCTAATTTTTGTATTTTTAGTAGACATGGGGTTTCACCAGGTTGGCCAGGCTGGTCTTGAACTCCTGACCTCAAGTGATTCACCCTCCTCGGCCTCGCAAAGTGCTGGGATTAGAAGTGTTAGCCACCGCACCTGGCCTATTCAAAAAATTCTCTATGGGGCTTCCACCATATACAAGGTATGGACAAGCAGGAACGGAACACACACAGCCCCGCCCACCTGGCGCTGACAGCGAGGGAGACAGACCATGCGACTATGGAAAAAACCAGAGCTAGAAAATAGGTGAGCAGTAAAAGCAGATTTCATTGAGGAACTGTTGAAATGAGGGAAGAGACCTCGGTGGAGACCTGGGCTCCATTCTGAATACAGCGGTGATGAGTGGGGATGTCACCTGGAGCAGGGGTTCAGCGGATCCAAAATGGCTAAGAGGAGGTCGGGCGCAGTGGTTCATGCCTGTAATGCCAGCACTTTGGGAGGCCGAGGCAGGTGGATCACTGCAGGTCAAGAGTTCAAGACCAGCCTGGCCAACATGGTGAAACCCTGTTTCTATTAAAAATACAAAAATTAGGCAGGCTTGGTGGGACACACCTGTAATCCCAGCTACTTGGGAGGTTGAGGCAGGAGAATCGCTTGAACCCGGGAGGCGGATGTTGCAGTGAGCTGAGATCGCGCCACTGTGCTCCAGCCAAGGTGATAGCTCAAGACTCCATCTTAAAAAAAGAAAATGACTAAGAGGAAACATTAGGTGTGGGGAGAAGTTCTGGCTAAACCAATGTAACAGGACTCTTGCTGAAGGCAGGCCAGGTGAACAGACACCCCCGAGGGGCGGTGCCGGGCGAGGAACTGATCACGTGTCGGGGGTGGGGGACTTTTCCTAATTGACTCTGGGTGCTCGCTAAAACTGGACAAAGCCAAGACAAGTGTAGAAGCCCCCAGGCCAAGGCCTCCTGGAGAAGAGGGTTCGGAGGAGCCTGACCAAAGCTTGGTCGAGGAGAGGGTCTTCGTCATGATTATTGGGGGCTCTGACCCCGTTTAGGAAGATGGGTACTGTGCCTGTGAGATCTGAAGGGGGAAGGGCGTTCTTGAGGCAAGAAGGCTGGGGTGGAATTCCAGACAAAGGCAACAGCACAGGGGCAGGGTGAGCCGAGGTCTGGAGAGATGGCCTGCGGCGAGGCCCCATGCACCTCACGGAAGGTTCCAGAACACCCTGCACACACAGTCTCCATCATTCTCTCTAGGCCTGGCCTTGCATCAGACAGGGTCCGAGTGAGCGCTGCCTCAAATGTGACATTTCCACCAGAGCCCCAGCCCCCGTGCCTGCCTTGCCAGCATCGGCCTGTGGGGGCTGCCCCCTCCACAGGTCCTCGTCCTTGTCGGCCAAGGGCAGCATTCCCGCAGCGGGGAGCCATCGGCAGAGACTGGGAAATAGGGTAACTTGTTCCAGATGTCCGGAGCAAATCCAGGCCCGGCTTCTCCAAGGGACTGTTTGGCTTTCTGAAGTTTACAAACAGCAGGAGGAGGGGCATCTCCTGAGAGGCGCGGCCAGGACCCCCCGTGTGTGATCATGTGTGTGAGGGGGGCTCAGGGCTGCGGAATGCCATCCAGTGTCGTCTGAAGTCCACACGCAGAGTCTGGGGCCCACATCCATGCTTCCCCACCTGGGGATGCCAGCCTTGGGAAACTCCCTGCAGGACCAGCTGCCCCTGGTCTCTGGAGGCGTTTGGCAGGTGGGGGGAGGTGTCCACAAGAGACTGGAGGGGGCTGGAGGAGCTGAATCGCATCCACTCCCCCAATTCCCTCTCTGCAAGGCCACATGGGCCAGCTGCATCCCGTGTCCCCAGCCTCACCGTCGGGCCTCAGAGCCGGGCGCTCCTGCCATTACCTGCCCTGGTGCTGCCCCTGCGCCGCCTGCGTTGTCCCGGAGCCCACCCATCCCCGCACTTTGTGCACAGTCCTTTTACTGAGCACTCCCTAAATTATCCCAACTCGAGTGTGCCTGTGGGGCCTGCTCTTCCCAGCCTCCCTTCCCCAGTAAGTGGCTTTTGCCTGTGCCTTGATGAGCACCTGAAGCCAAACCCAGGGACACTTAACTCCGCGACAGCCCTGGTTCCAAACCGGAGCTGCAGCAGGAGCTGAGCGCGGCTCCTTCGCGCCTTCCTGCCGTGAGCGTTCCTCACCACTGCGGCTTCCTCCTTTCGTTCCCAAACCATGTCCACTTTTAGGAGGGGACTTTCTAGAATGTGCTTCTGAAAAGTACCTATGTGGTGAGGGGCTGAGCATGAAATAAAGACAAGGGCATGAGTGTAGAGGCCAGGCAGACCCGACCCGCCCCTCCCTCCCCAGGACCCGGACCTCTCTGGGTCTCCGTCCTCCCCCTAGGAAAATGGGAGACGGATCCCTGTCCAGACAACTGAGATTCCTGGACCAGACTTTTCTTTTGACGTGAGCACACCCGCCCCGCAACCCAGATGGACTAGGGTGACCCTCTCCCCACCCCACCCGCATCTCAACAGGCGCATTTGCCCATCTGCCCTTGGGCTGAGTGACACAGCGGCTGGGCCAGGGATGGTTTGACACCGTAGGACATGTCGGCGTATTTTTCCAACATACTCTCCGCCTGACTCATTTAGTGGGAGACACTCACATGAGTGCCCCGCCCGAGAGGCCCTCGGGCGCCGCAGACCCAACACATAAACAGGTCCTCTCTCCTTCCAGAAGCTTCTGGAGCCCCTTGTGCTTTGGATTCATCCACCCTTCCTCCAGACGCTGGGCATCTCTCTCCTCTCCTCTCCTGCTGACCCTACCATTCAGATGGCGCCTGTCACCCTAACTGTCTGCACACCCCAGGTTCCTCCCCACCCCACCCCTCTGCCCTCCTTTTTGTCTGATTTACCAACTGGTCCTCCTGGTTCTGCCTTGTCCACTGTGGTGTTTTGTTTTTAGGGTTTTAAAAATAATTTATTTAGGTGAAATCATATAACATAAAAATAACCCTTATAAAGTGATCAATTAGTTGGCATTTAGTACTTTCTTTTTTTTGCAGCCTCAACCTCTTAGGCTCAAGCGATTCTCCCACCTTAGCCTCCTAAGTAGCTGGGACTATAGACACGTGCCACCATGCTCGGCTAACGTTTTGTAGAGACAGGGTTTTGCCATGTGTCCCTGGCTGGTCTTGAACTCCTGGGTTCGAGACATCTGCCCGCCCTGGCCTCCCAAAGCGCCAGGATTACAGGCATGAGCCAGTGCCCCCAGCAGCATTCAGTACGTTTACAGTGTTGTAAAACCACCACCCCTATCTAGCTCCAAAACACTTCCCTTATCCCACAGTGAAACCCTAAACCCATTAAGCAGTTTCTCCTAATTTCTGTCTCCCCCAGCCCCTGGCAGCCTCCAGTCAGCTTTGTGTCTCTATAGACTGGCCTGTCCTAGACGTTCCTTATCAATGGAATCACACAGTATGTGGTCATTTTGTCTGGCTTCTTTCACTCAGCACCACGCCATCAGGGTTCATCCACATTGGATAGCCTGGATCGGTGTTTCATCCCTTTTTTTTTTTTTAATTTATTTTGAAATGGAGTCTCACTCTGACGCCCAGGCTGGAGTGCAATGGTGTGATCTTGGCTCACTGCAACCTCTACCTCCCAGGTTGAAGCAATTCTCCTGCCTCACCCTCCCGAGTAGCTGGGATTACAGGTGCCCACCACCACACCTGGCTAATTTTTGTATTTTTAGTAGAGATGGAGTTTTGCCATGTCATCCAGGCTGGTTTTGAACTCCTGACCTCAAGTGATCTGCCCACCTCAGCCTCCCAAAGTGCTGGGATTGCAGGCTTGAGCCACCACATCCGCCTGTTTCATCCCTTTTGATGGCTGCATAATATTCCGTCACACAGACCACAGTTGTTTATCCATTCTTCTGTTGGTGGACTCTTGAGTTCTGTCCACCTTCTGGCTGTGGTGAATAGTGCTGCTATGAACAGGTAAGTGTTTGATACCTGTTTTCAATTCTTCTGGGCCTATACCTGGGAGGAGGGTATGACTCTAGGGTCATAGAGTAACTGTGTTTAACTTTTTGAGGAATGCACTGTAGCAGTTTTATTTTTCGTATTTTGTTTTTTAGAGACAGGGTCTTGCTCTGTTGCCCAGGCTGGAGTGCAGTGGTGTGATCATAGCTCACTGCAGCCTCGACCTCTTGTCTTTGTACAGACAAGGGTCTTGCTATGCTGCCCAGGCTGATCTTGAACTCTTGGCCCTCAAGTCATCCTCCCACCTCAGCCTCTCCAAGTGCTGGGGTTACAGGCGTGAGTCACTACACTCAGCCCACTGTGGCAGTTTTAAAATATGTTCTCAAGGTCTTTGACCTCCTCCCTTTAAAAGGTGAAGCCTAATTCTCGTCCCCTTAAGTATGGGCCACGCACAGTGGTAGCTTCTAACAAATAGAATGTGGTGGGAGGGATGCTGTGTCACCTCTAAGCCTAGTCTTACAATGGTCAGCCTGTGTCTGGCTCCCTCTCTTAGCTCCCTCGCTCTGGGGAAGCCACAGCCATGTCGTGAGGATGCTCAGACAGCCCATGGGGAGGCCCATGCAGAAGGCAACTGAGGCCTCCTGCCAAGGCTAACGCAGACACGGCAGTCGTGGGAGTGGCCACCCTGGAAGTAGGTCCTCTGGTTATGATCAAGTCCTCAGGCCAGCATCCTGACCTCAGGAAACCCAAGCCAGAACTGCCCCCACTCAGCCATTCCCAAATACCTGGTCCACAGAGACCACGACAGACAGCAAATGTTTATGACTCAGTTTTAGGGTGATATGTTCCACAGCCATTGATAACTAATACACCCACCCCCACCCATTCTTCCCACAGCAGCTGGAACCATCCCATCAAAGATCTCTCCCCATTCTACCAGAAATCCTTCACGGCTCTTGTGGTTTCTGGAACAAAATCCAGATTTCTCCTTCTGACTCACATGGCTCCAACTTATCCCTCTGGGCTTGTCTCTTATCTCCTTCAGACACACACACCCCAACTTTAAGCTCCTGGAAGGAATTTTCAGGTTCCCCTAATCATATTTTGTGTGTCAATCTTGCCTGGAATGCTTCTTTCTACCTTTCACCAATTCCTATTTATTCTGCAAATAAATCACCTCCCCTAGGAAGTCCTTCCTGAGTCTTCCCTACAGTCCGGACTTCAGATCCTGCCCCCTCCACTTTCACAGCGCCTCACGGAATTCCGTCTTGGATCATTGATCACACTCAACTACAGTGGCCCTCGACTAGTGTGGAGTGGGTGCTGGAAATGTGGTGGGGGGATGGCTGTCACAATAAACCAAACAGAAGAGAACTGTGCCACGTCCAATGCCAGCAGCACCTGCTGTTGAGAAACTGCACTGTGTTCTGACGACTCTTGAGTGGGCTGGACCAGGCCAAGGTTTCCACAGCAAATGTCTGCAAGGGCTAGAGAGGTCCTGAAAGGAACCACACAGGCTGGGTGGAGAACAGGGAGCAGGGGGCACTGTGGAGGAATGGAGTGCCCTTCCCATGCCAAGACCTGCTGGTTCAAGTTTATAAAATGCAATGCTTGTCCACTCTAGGGGACTAGGGCGCCTTGAAGAAAAGGCTGACTCCAGGGCTGGCAGGAAAAAAGAGCAGCTGACAACATCTTATTGCCCCAGAAAGTTTCCAAAGAATAATGGGGACATGTCAAAAAGAAGCCAGCCTGCCCCAACCTGGAACAATTTGAACTTCAAAATAAATATAGGAACGAATTATAACCCACTAAATAAAATAAGATCCTTGAGTTCATGCTGACACAGACAAATGAAAGAATAAACAAATGAGAAAGAAGGGAAAGTTCTCTTTTAAAGAAAGCTCCTCTTTTTTTTTTTTTTTTTTCATACGGAGTCTCGCTTTGTCTTCTAGGCTGGAGTGCAGTGGCGCGATCTCGGCTCACTGCAAGCTCCGCCTCCCAGGTTCACACCATTCTCCTGCCTCAGCCTCCCGAGTAGCTGGGACTACAGGCACCCGCCAACACGCCCGGCTAATTTTTTTGTATTTTTAGTAGAGACGGGGTTTCACCGTGTTAGCCAGGATGGTCTCGATCTCCTGACCTCGTGGTCCGCCCGCCTCGGCCTCCCAAAGTGCTGGGATTACAGGCTTGAACCACCGCGCCCGGCCAGAAAGCTCCTCTTTAACAACCAATATATCTGCCAACTAACAAATTCAGCAGTGATATCGTTTGGCTCTGTGTCCCCACCCAAATCTCATGTTGAATTGTAATTCCCAATGTTGGGGGAGGCACCTGTTGGGAGGTGATTGGATCGTGGGGGCAGATTTCTCCCTTGCTGTTCTTGTGATAGTGAATTCTCATGAGATCTGATGGTTTAAAAGTGTTTGGCACTTCCCCCTCACTCTCTCTTTCTCTCTTGCCACCATGTAAAGAGGTGCTTGCTTCTGCTTTACCTTCTGCCATGATTGTAAGCTTCCTGAGGCCTCCCAGCCATGCTTCCTGTTAAGCCTGCAGAACTGTGAGTCAACTAAACCTCTTTTCTTCATAAATGACTGAGTCTCAGGTAGTTCTTTATAGCAGAGTGACAATGGACTAATACAGTTAGGGATGATGGTATCAGGCCATTCATGCATGCTAACAACTAGTGATCTTTTTTTGTTTGTTTTGAAACAGGGTCTCATTCTGCCACGTAGGCTAGAGTGTGGTGGCACCATCCCACCTCACTGCAGCTTTGATTTCCTCGGCTCAAGTGGTCCTCCCACCTCAGCCTCCCAAGTAGCTGGAACTACAGGTGCATGCCACCACATCACCTAATTTTTTTTTTTTTTTGGTAAAGCTAAAGGGGGGGGTCTCACCATGTTGCCCAGGCTGGTCTCGAATTCCTGGCCTCAAGCAATCTGCCTGTCTCAGCCTCCCAAAGTGCCGAGATTACAGGCATGAGCCACTGTGCCTGGCCGACAATTTTTTGAGTGACAGGATATTTATAGTCTCAAAATGTTTCCCGACAGATTATTTATTATTTACAAAGGGGGAAATAGTGACTTTTCAACGGACACACACTTAATTGATGAAAACTGACATCATCAAAATTGGCACTAACCCACATTATGGGCCTCCTGATAGGATGCGCTGAGGAGGACGTAACCCCATTTCTGTGCTATTCCTAAAATGTGCAGCCTAAGCCTCAGCGAGAGACAAGCTCAAATTGAAGGACATTCTACAAAATAGCTTGTTCGTATGCTATGAAAATGTGAGCATGGGCCGGGCGCGGTGGCTCACACCTGTAATCCCAGCACTTTGAGAGGCCGAGGCGGGCGGATCACGAGGTCAGGAGATTGAGACCATCCTGGCTAACACGGTGAAACCCCATCTCTACTAAAAATACCAAACATTAGCCAGGAGTGGTGGCGGGCGCCTGTAGTCCCAGCTACTCGGGAGGCTGAGGCAGGAGAATGGCTTGAACCTGGGAGGCGGAGCTTGCAGTGAGCCGAGATGACGCCACTGCACTCCAGCCTGGGCAGCACAGCGAGACTCTGTCTCAAAAAAACAAACAAACAAACAAAAAACAAAAACAAAAAATAAAAAAGAAAGCGAGCACGATGGAAGACAGAAAGGGAGCGGGGTGGAAGGTGTGGGCGAAGAACTGAAGGAAGCTAAAGAGAGTTGACAACTAGACCAGTGTGGTGATCCTGGATCCGATCTTAGATTCAAAAAGGAAAAGAAAATACAGCTATAAAGGACACTATCGGGACAGTTGATGACTTTGGAGCACAAACTACGAACTGGAACAAAAATGGAGATAATGCAATTGTGGCAACGTGATTTCCTGAGTTTGGTGATTATATGTGGTTATGTTTAGGGAACATCCGTGTTTTCAGAAATTGTTCACTGAAGGATTTATAGGTAAGAGGCTGTTGGCCAAGGAGGAACTTGGCCTCTCTCCAGGGACTGTGTCTTCTTCTCAGAGCCGACTGCCATTCATTTACGAAGCTGTCCTCCAGCCCAAAGAGGCCTAGGGCAGGCTTCCTGCCTGCCGCCTGCTCAGCTGTGGCCTGCACCCTGACACCGGCTTTTCAGTCGAGACTCGTCTGTTTAAAAGAGGGCCTGGCCCCCTGCTCTGGCCTATTTTAGCCGCCATAGGCCCCCTGCCATCTGTGAGTGATTTTCCCCCACGCTCATCTCTCATTGTCAAGAAGCAGGTGGGGTTCGGGCGTGGTGGCTCACGCCTGTAATCCCAGCACTTTGAGAGGCCAAGGCAGGTGGATCACTTCAAGTCAGAAGTTCAAGACCAGCCTGACCAACATGGCAAAACCCCTTCTCCACTAAAAATACAAAAATTAGCCAGGCGTGGTGACGCATGCCTGTAATCCCAGATACTTGGGAGACTGAGCCAGGAGAATCGCTTGAACCTGGGAGGCAGAGGTTGCAGTGAGCCCAGATCATGCCATTGCACTCCAGCCTGGGTGACAGGGCAAGACTCTGTCTCAAAAAAAAAAAAAAAAAAGAAGCAGGCGGGGGGCAGGCTGCACGGCCAACCCTGGGAGGCACTTTGTCTTGGTCACACTTTCATCCCAACCCAGCCCACCCGGGTCAGAAGGGAATGTGACCAATTACATGTGGAGACGGCCCCAAAACCAACCAGGAAGAAGCTGCATGCCTCGGAGCCCCGCTGCCAGGCAGGATCCAGAATGACGCTGGGGATGTTCATGCAGTCTTGGCTATTTGAGGCTCCACAGGCCCAGCAGGCCAGGCCCTGGCATCAGCACCCATTTACAAAGGGGGAAACTGAGGCTGCCAGGGTTTTTCCCGTGCCCGATGCTAACAGAGGTAGCAGGTGTTTCCCGCTCTTTCCATATTCAGAATAAAGTTAAGATGCTTTTCCTGGCTGCACACCATGGCACAGTGCCTGTGGTCCCAGCTCCCCAGGGGACTGAGGTGGCAGGATTACTTGAGCTGCTGAGGTCGAGGCTGCAGTGAGGTATGATCATGCCACTGCATTCCAGCCTAGGCGACAGAGCAAGACCCCGTCTCAGAAAAAAAAAAAAAAAAAAGATGCTTTTCCTTCCCAAAGCGTGTACATCATGTGTGTTGTGGATAACGCTGGTGACCCACAGAGGTCCCCACGGATCTCTCTGTGCTATTGTTCCCATGGCCAGCACCTGCAAACACTCCTTCCAGGGGCTGCCTTCAGGCTACAGTAGACACCTGGCTGAAGTCCCTCTGGGTCACTCTGTGGCCTGAGGCTGCGGAGTCAGAGGCCCAGCTCCGTCGCCTGAGGCCTGCCTCCCGCTTGCCTGCCCACAAATCATGCTGGGATCGGGCTGGGGCTGAAACGGGGCTCTGGCCAGGCTTCCTCCGGTCCCGAGCCTACCCTGCTTCTGCACCCAAAGCCCTGTGGGCTGGGGCACTCCCACGGTGCCTGCAAACAGGTCCTCACCTGGGGCTGCGCCTCTAGGGCCTCCCACCTGAGACAGGCGTTGGGACTCTCCCCCAATGCCTCCCACTGTGGCACATAAGGGGCAGCGCTAATTTCCTCAGTCACTCAGCAGATACTGACTGAGTGCTGACCGTGTGCCGGCCGGGACTCCAGGTGCCAGGCGGTGCTGTGGCTGTGTGTGTGTGTGTGTGTTCCTGTGTAGTTTTGTCTGTGTGTGTGTCCCTGTGTGGTTGTGTGTGTGTGTGTGTGTGGTTTTTTCTGTGTGTGTGCTTGTGTCTGTGTGATTTTGTCTGTGTGTGCGTGTGTGTGTGTGCATGTGTCTGTGTGGTTTTGTCTGTGCGTGTCTCTGTGTGGTTTTGTCTGTGTGTGCAGGTGTGAATCTGTGGTTTTGTCTGTGTGTGCATGTGTGAGTCTGTGTGGTTTTGTCTGTGCTTGTCTCTGTGGTTTTGTCTGTGTGTGTGCATGTCCCTGTGTGGTTTTGTCTGTGTGTGTGTGTGTTTTTCTGTGTGTGTGCATGTGTCTGTGTGGTTGTCTGTTGTGTGTGCATGTCTCTGTGGTTTTGTCTGTGTGTGTGTCTGTGTGGTTTTGTCTGTGTGTGCGTGTGCATGTGTCTGTGTGGTTTTGTCTGTGTGTGCATGTCTCTGTGTGGTTTTGTCTGTGTGTGCGTGTGTGTGTCTGTGTGGTTTTGTCTGTGTGTGCATGTCTGTGTAGTTTTGTCTGTGTGTGCATGTGTGTGTCTGTGTGGTTTTGTCTGTGTGTGTGTGTCTGTGGTTTTGTCTGTGTCTGTGTGTGTCTGTGTGGTTTTGTCTGTGTGTGTGCATGTGTCCCTGAGTGGTTTTATCTGTGTGTGCGTGTGTGTGTCTGTGTGGTTTTGTCTGTGTGTGTGTGTCTGTGTGGTTTTGTCTGTGTGTGTGCATGTGTCTCTGAGTGGTTTTGTCTGTGTGTGCGTGTGTGTGTCTGTGTGGTTTTGTCTGTGTGTCTGTGTCTGTGTGGTTGTGTCTGTGTCTGTGTGTGTGTGTCTTGTGGTTTTGTCTGTGTGTGTGCACGTGTCTCTGTGTGGTTTTGTCTGTGTGTGCATGTGTGTGTCTGTGTGGTTTTGTCTGCGTGTGCGTGTCTGTGTGGTTTTGTCTGTGTGTGTGTGTGTGGTTTTGTCTGTGTCTGTGTGTGCGTGTCTGTGTGGTTTTGTCTGTGTGCGTGTCTGTGTGGTTTTATGTGTGCATGTGCGCCTCAGGTGCATCTCTGTGTGTATCTCCGTGTGTGTGGTGGGGTGTGCTTCTCTCTGATATTTCTACAGGGGAGGAGCAGGTATCAGGTCACACAGGTGCTAAGTCGCAGAACTGGGGTCTAAACCCGAGTCCTGAGGCTCTCCACCAACCTGTGCCTCTGAGAAAGGAAGTGCAAATCCTCCACCACGGGGCCTGCCTGCGTATCCCTTAGTATGTATTTGATACTTGCCAAAAGAGCTCTGCGAGACTTATTCAGATAGATTCTTATGAACACTCCGGGCACACATAAACAGAGGAAACAAAAGTGAAATGGATGGATTACAGAATGCCCTAAACGTCTTCACTTTTGGAGTCCGACTCTCTGAATCACTCCTTAACTCTGAGTGATCAAGGTCCGTGTTCTCTCGGTGCCACCGAAGCATGAGCACAGCAGCAACTCTTCAAGGGCACCACTCAAGGACTAAACCTTTGCTTCTTAAACCGGCTTCGCAATTACCGTATTTCATCAAATACGAGCTGCCACCGCAGGTGAGGAGCATCCGGATGCCAGAGACATGAAAACAGAAAGGAGGTGTGTTTCTCCAGTTTGATAAAAAGAGAAAGTGGCCTGGACTCCTTTTGACTCCCACATCCAACTAACGCCTCCTTCAACTTCCTGCACAGCCATGTAATTATCTTCCCAGCTATTCTAGCCCTCTCCTTCTCCCTCCAGGTTAGCATCGGCTCCTTGTTGTCTAAACAGAAGGATGTCCTGCCTCAGGCCTCCGTACATGCTGTTCCTTCCACCCGCACACCATCCCTGAGCCCCACATGACTCCCTCTCTCCCATTGTCCTGGTCTCTGTTCAAATGTCACCTGAGGGCCACCAAGCTGCACAACCTCTGGGGTGCCGTGCCCATCACCCTTCACCCCCTGCCTGCCTCAGCAGGACCCATTCCTCACAAGCCAAAGGAATTATACTCTAATGGTAGAATTTCAGGCAAAGTAGAAAAATTTATTTTGTGTGTATGAAGAAAGGGGAAAAAGAACTCTTCTCTGAGACCTTAAGTTATTATTTAATTAATTTTAGTCTTGATTTATTAAATTATTAAATAACAAATGAAATCAGTTGTATTAATTTTTTAGGAGTAAATTATTTTTCCACTACACTCCAGCCTGGACAACAGAGCAAGACCCTATCTCTAAAAAATTTATATAAATCAGGCCGGGTGCGGTGGCTCATGCCTGTAATCCCAGCACTTTGGGAGGCCGAGGCAGGCAGATCACGAGGTCAGGAGATCGAGACCATCCTGGCTAACACGGTGAAACCGCGTCTCTACTAAAAATATAAAAAATTAGCCGGGCGCGGTGGCGGGCGCCTGTAATCCCAGCTACTCGGGAGGCTGAGGCAGGAGAATGGCGTGAACCCGGGAGGTGGAGCTTGCAGTGAGCCGAGATCGCGCCACTGCACTCTGGCCTGGGAGAAAGAGCAAGACTCCGTCTCAAAAAAAAAAAAAAAATTATATAAATCTATTACCAATTTATTAATAGCTATTTAACAATGAGTTCCACCAACTGAGGGTGCTGGACCAGCCATGGTGTGAACCTAAACAGCCACACCCTTATGATCTACTGGCCCCAGTAGGGTGCGACCCTGTGACCGGTCTGGGCCCACTCCCAGCACCTGCTGCTGCAGCCGCACCAGCCTTCCCCCAGCTGCAGCAGAGCTTTTGCTTCCTGACCACCTTCAAGCACTCCTAGATCTTGGGCCCCTAAGCCACCTCGGCCCCAGGGCGATTGCGCTTTTCCTGCCTTTGGGCAGCAGCTGGTGTATCAGTCAGGACTGGCTACATTGTGCTGCTGTGACAAACAAACCCCAAATCCTGGTGGCTGAAGACAATAAGGATGTGTTCCTTGCTCATTCTCTGTGTCAGAGGCCAGCAGGGAGGTTCTGCTCATCATGATGGACACTAGGGGGCCCCAGCTCAGGGAGTAGCCGCATCTCAACGGTTGCCAGCAGCCGTGCCAGAGGGGCTCACGTTGGGGAGTAAATGCTCCAGCCTGGGCAGGGACGCCGCATGTCTCTTCTGCTCACATGCTTCCCCGGCTACATGTAGGAGAATGACAATGAGTGTCACGTCCCCTCAAAAGGAGCAGAAAGTCTAATCCTACCAGGTGCCTAGAAGAGAGACAACCAGAAATATTTGGTGCCCAGCACTAATATCTATACCAGGAGGCGTTCAGCCAGCATCCGGTGCAATACAGCTTCCTGAGCAGCTCCTAGGTGGCAGGCACTGCACAGGGCATAGGGAACCAGCAGTGAAGACAGACAGTGGACAAGCCGGGACAGAACTTATGACTTTGCTGCATGGATGGTGCCTGCTGCAGGGAGAATGCTGACCTCCAGGACGTCGAGCAGGGTCCAGTGACTTCATGGAGGGGTTTAGAAACGCTCCTCACTTTGGGACCAGTTTTCAGGTAAGGCCTAAAGGGTGACTAGGAGTTCTCCGGGTGAAGATGAATGGAACAGCTTTCTAAGAAGTGGGCGGGGCCGGGAACAATGGCTCACACCTGTAATCCCAGCACTTTGCGAGGATGAGGCAGGCAGATCACCTGAGGACAGGAGTTCAAGACCAGCCTGGACAACATAGTGAAACCCCATCTCTATTAGAAATACAAAAATTAGCTGCGCACGGTGGCTCACGCCTGTAATCCCAGCACTTTGGGAGGACAAGGCTGGCGGATCACCTGAGGTCAGGAGCTCAAGACTAGCCTGGACAACATGGTGAAACCCCATCTCTATTAGAAATACAAAGATTAGCTGGGCGTGGTGGCAGGCGCCTGTAATCCCAGCTACTTGGGAGGCTGAGGCAGGAGAATCACTTGAACCTGGGAGATGGAGGTTGCAGTGAGCCGAGATTGTACCACCGTACTCCAGCCTGGGCAACAAGAGTGAAACTCTGTCTCAAAAAAAAAAAAAAACGGGCAGAACATGTGCAAAAGACCTGCGGCTGCAGGAAATAATCTTTTCCAGCAACTGTGAGAAAGCCAGCGTGGCTGGAACACACAGCACGGAGGAGAATAAGATGGAGCTGGAGAGGTCAGCAGCCAGATCATTCACAACTTTGTACACAGGCTTGTGAGCCCCAGCCCTCATCCTGAGAGCCGTGGGGAGCCATAGAGGGTTTGCCGTGATGTGGTTTGAAGCAGCACCCTCTGGTGGCCTTTTAGGGAATGGCACTCTTAACATACATGGGCAGCTCCAGGCTGCAGACACTGCTGCCCGGCCAGTCCTGGGCTTGGTTGCAGCCCTTCAGAGAATGCCCATTCCATTAATGCTGGGTGGACACCGCTCACAAAAGGCAATAGCCAAGTCTCCAGCTGGCAGGAGACATTTGAGATGGCACACCACCAAGTCATGCTCTCCAGGAGACACCAGACAGACAGGCCAGCGCTACACGGAGTTGACCCAGACGGCAGAAGGTCTGGCTAGCCTGGGTTTTCTCCAGTGGGTGCCTGGCTGGGACTTGACTTCAGAGGTTGAGCAAGGGGAGGGGATGGAATCCTGATCCCCTTAAGCTTCATGCAGGGCTGGTGAATCTCAGGCCTCAGGCAGACAGCCAGCCAATGGGCAGAGAGGCCATGAGGTGACTCCACAGCACCCTCATCTGGGAAGGGAGATAAACTCCATCAGCCACACAAAGGAGGCCCCAAGGCCAGGGCCTCCCTCACATGCCTGTGGCCTCTTTCTGCTCGAGACTGCATCATAGGCCGCAGGCCCTTATCAGCCATGGCCTGGGGACTTCCCGAAGTACAGCCTGCCAGCAAAAGACCGCCACCAACTGTTTTGTTCTTCATTTCAGACAGGATGAATTGAGCCACCTGACCTTTTCTGGAAAGAGGCAAGAGAAGGAATTTGTCCTCCCTCAGTAAAAGACACTCAGACACATGCCCAGTGTCACGGTGCAAAAGGGTCAGGAAACGAGTCACCTCCCATCCCAAAGCCCCATTTCCCTTCCACATTGCTGGTGTCTTTTGTCCTTCCAGAGAGCCCCGGCACAGAGCAGCAAATATGAGCCTAGTGATTCTTGGAGAGGGCTGTGTCCCCTGAATGGACTGCCACTCGCTGGCTGCTGGCTTTACGTCTAGAGGCAAAGGATGTTATGAAATAGCTCCGGAAGTTTCTTTTGGGGGCCCCCAGCACCCTCAGCACGTCTTCTCCTATCACAGCCAGTCTCTGAAATGAGGCTTCTTGCTCAGGGAAGAGAACAGGTACAGAGGAATCCACACTCAGCTTTGAGCATCAAAATAAGAGTTAAGGTTTAAGTCTTTGATGAGACAGCGGTCTTGAAAGCCAGGCTTTCCTGGAATTCCCAGAGCCACACGTGACCTGACCACGGTGGAAATCAGACAGGGGACACGTGCAAGATGCAGCCCTGGGGACAGAAAGGCACACAGCAAGGAGGCGGCTGCAAGAGGGACTTGGGGGAGGTGACAGAGGTGACCATCTTGCTAAGGCCCCACTGGGTGGAGAGATGGAGACAGGGAAAGCAAACAAAAACCACACAAACAACAACAGAAAACCTGCTCTCAGGGCCACGTAACGACCAGTGCCCTTTTGTACAAAAGCCCCGCCAGGTTTTGAACTTGAAGCAGGTCCGTGGGGGAAGAAAAGGGCCCAGTCCCATGGAAATTTCCTAGTAGGGTTTATTTTGAAGCAAAGGTTTGGCAGACGTGATCCAGTCTCCTTGGCTAGACAGGGCCTCTTTGAAAAGAGTGAAAAACAGCAGAAAGATGGGAAATGGTCCTAGAATGAGCTGGTTTTAGTGGAATCTTCTTCCAAAAAGAACCACCAGAGGCCAGCCCAGGTCTCCCTTGCTTTACAGAATTCAACTCAACTCACCTGTGGCCTAATGAGTTCGGCAATTCAGCTCGCCCTAATTCCCCAAACCTGTGCATGTTACCCGCTGTGGCAAAAGGAACTTTCCAGGTGGGATGAAAGTTAACCTTGCCATAGGGAGGGTAACCCGGATCATCCAGGTGGACCTAATCGAGTCGCACGAGTCCTTAGAATCAGAGAACCTTTCTGAGCTGCGGTCAGAGGGAACGTGATAGAACGTTCCTGAGCTGGGTCAGAGGGAACGTGATAGAACCTTTCTGAGCCGCCGTCAGAGGGAACCGAGGGAGCCGTGATTACCAAAGCAGCAGCAGTAGCAGAGATGCAACACTGCCAGCTCTGAAGGTGGACGGAGAGGCAGGAGCCATGGGATGCCAGTGACCACTGGACGCTGGAAAAGGCAGGAAAACAGATTCTCCCCCAGAAGTTACCAGCCCTGTCGACCATGACCCAAGCCCAGGGAGACTGAGGCTGGGTTTCTGACCCGTAGAACTGTAAATGACAAATGCGGTGTAGGCTGCTAAGTCCGTGGACATTTGTTACAGAAGCCGTCGGAAATCCACCTATCATCTTTCTTGAGCTCCTATGTGGCCATTCCCGGGAGGTGATTCCTAATCCTCGTGACCACCTGTGAGACTAGGCCTGTGATCCCCATTTCACAGATGGGGAAACTGAGGCTCTCTGAGATGAACTGACACCCCTTGGGGACCTGAGCAGGGACAGGAACTGCCGGCTGACTCCAAGCTGCGTGGGCCTCCGGCTGCCTACAGGTGAGGTGTGCGTCTAACTGCCTCTCAGGGGAGAGCCTGGGACTTGGTGACAGCCTGTGCGGAAAGTGCTGGGACATAGGAGGGGTTCAGGCAACGTCAGTCCTCTTGCCCCCTTTCCCAAACATCCGGTGTCGCAGCTCCATTCTGGCTGCTAATTGGGTGACAGATTCTTCCTGATTGCCACTACAAAGGTATTACAAAATCAACCCTGGCCTGGCGTGGGGCTCATGCCGTAATCCCAGCACTTTGGGAGGCCAAGGCAGGAAGACTGCTTGAGGCCAGGAGTCCAAGACCAGCCTGAGCAACATAGCGAGAACCCATCTCTATAAAAATAATTTTAAAAAATGAGCCAGGTAGGGTGGTGCACACCTGTGGTCCCAGCTACTTGGAAGGCTGAGGTGGAAGAATCGCTTTAGTAGGGGAGGTCAAGGCTGCAGTGAGCTGAGATGGTGCCAGTGCACTCCAGCCTGGGTGACAGAGCAAGACTCTGTCTCAAAATAGAATCAGCCCTGGGCTCCCATGGGCAGAAAAACTACCTACTCCCCACACCCTGTGCCCTCTTGGTGGGTAAAAGGCTAAGAGGCTCTAGTTGGCAGGAATGGGGTTGGGGCCCCGGCCAGCTATGTTGGCCCTGTCTGATCACTGTGTGACCTCAGGCCAGTCAGCACACCTCTCTGGAAATGTGTTGTTTGGGTTGGCAAAGCTCCCAAGCTTCCCTGCAGCACCAGCTACCTGGGAGCCACTCAGGTCCCTGCCCAGGCACTGGGGATCAGGTCGGGCTGGCGGCTGCTACGTGTCAACACTTGCAGCCTGGCAGGTGCCCCAGAGTCCTCCAATCAAGGCCAAACCTTCCTGCCCTCATGTTCCAAAAGGCGAAGGTGCTCCCTCCCCAGGGAGCTTAGGTCAGGGCCTGGCCCTAAAGCTCTGTGTTCCATCTGGCTTGGCTGACCTCAGGGCAGCCATTCCTTGGAAGGGAAATGAGCCTACAGCTGCCAGGGAAACTGGAATGGCCCAGGGGTCCCCAACAGTACCCCTAGGCCAGGAGGGAATGGCTCCTTGGCTCAGTCTTTCTCACACTTTGCTGGCAGCAAAGTTGGGGGGTAGGCATAATGCCGACCCACTCTACCAGGTGGAATGGTGTCCCCTAAAAAGATATGTTTAGGTCCTAACCCCCAAAACCTGTGAATGTGACCCTATGTTGAAATTGAATCTTTGCAAATACAATTCATTAACATGAAGTCACACTGGAGTAGGCTGGACCTTAATCCAGTGGCTGGTGTCCTTAGAAGAGGTAAACTGGGCCGGCACGGTGGCTCACGCCTGTAATACCAGCACTTTGGGAGGCCAAGGTGGGCAGATCACTTGAGGCCAGGAGTTCAAGACTAGCCTGGCCAACATGACGAAACCCCATTGCTACTAAAAATACAAAAATTTAGCCATGCGTTGTGGCACACACCTGTACTCCCAGCTACTTGGGAGGCTGAGGCAGAAGAACTGCTTAAACCCAGGAGCCAGAGATTGCAGTGAGCTGGGATTGTGCCACTGCACTCCAGGAAGAGGAAAATTGGCCAGGTGTGGTGGCTCACACCTGTAATCCCAGCACTTCGGGAGGCCGAGGTGGGCAGATCACTTGAGGCCACGAGTTCGAAACCAGCCTGGCCAACATGGTGAAACCCCATCTCTACTAAAAATACAAAAAGTAGCCAGGAGTGGCGATGCACACCTGTAATTCTAGTTACTCAGGAGGCTGAGATGCAAGAATCGCTTGAACCCAGGAGGCAGAGGTTGCAGTGAGCCGAGACTGTACCACCGTACTCCAGCCTGGGCAACAGAGCGAGACTCCATCTCAAAAAAAAAAAAAAAAAGGAAGGGGGGGATAGTTAGTCACAAACATGGGGAGAAGACCATGTGAGGATGGAGGCAAAGGTTGCAGTGATGTGTCTACAAGCCAGGGAACGCCAGGGATTGCTGGCAGTGAGCAGGGACTGGACAAGGCAGCGAGGGACACTCCCCTAGAACTTTCAGAGAGATCATGACTTTGCCCACGCCTTGATTTTAGACTTCTGCCTCCAGAAGAGAGAACACACAATTCTGCTGTCCTAAGCCCCCAGTTAGCAGCACTTTGTTACAGCATCCCCAGGAGACACACTCATCTGTCCACTGCCACCCATTGCCCAGTAGTCAACGCTTTGAGGAAACACAAGAAAATTGGGTGTCCCTTGATAAATCCTAATTCAAGAACTGGCCTTTACTCATATTATGACCTTCCTTCAGTGTTGGGGGCTAAACTGTCCTTTTTTGGAGGGACTGTGGACACAGACGGCTACAGATGTCTATCTGCTGATCTTTTATCATTCTCAGAAGGTTCTTCTGAATTTTTATGAAATTCAAAAGCCTGAGGACATGGGTTTTGGAGTCGAGAGAACTGGGTTTTGGGTCGGGTTCTGCCTCAGAGGTCCTGTGTGTGACTCTGGGTGATGGGTTATTATGCCCTTGGGGTCTTCCAGTCCCCCTGCAGTTTGGAGTTAGGGTTGCTCTTGGCCAGTTGCCAGGTCCCATATGCAATGGCTGCACCTCCTCGCTCTTCCCCCCTCCCCTCTCCCTATCCTCTGAGCCTATCCGGCACCAGTGGGGTGCCCCAACCTGCATTTGATACTGCAGAATAAATAAGTAAATAGAAAGTGAAGTTCTTACTTCCACTTGCACTCCAGAAGCTTGAAACCGCCTCTAGGGACTTGGGTACTGAAGAAGAGCTCTTTACCTTTCCCGGTGGTCCTGGGTCAGGCGGGAACTCCATGGTTGTTAGTGACAGAAACTCAAACCAGAGGAAGCTTCAGACCCAGAGCCATGCTGCGGCCACGAAGGCTGAAATCGGGACCCCAGTGCTGAGAATGCACGTTCTTGCCGTCTGTTCCTGTCCTGGCTGCTCTGCAGGGATCTCATTTTCTCCCCATGTGGGCAGGTTTTTCTCCCAGCAGTGGGAAACATGATGCAGGCAGCCCTGGCTTAGGTCTGCTTACCTTGGTGAAAAAGTTCTGAAAAGGCCTCTCTCCACCTATTTCAGAATAGAAACACCCAGGGAAGGACTCTGATTGGCTGGGTGTGATCACGTGCATAGCCCTGGGGACTATCATGGTGGCCACTGGGTAGGAGCTTTGTGATTGGCCAGGCCTGGGTCAGATGCATATCCAGGGATGGGGTCCTGTGATTGGCAGCTCTTCCAGCATCACGTGGCTGGAATAAGCTCAGCTCCTGGAAGGCTGGGAAGGAAGTAGGGTGGCACAGGCCTCCCTTCTCTCTGCCTTCTGACAGCAACCCAAGGGTCCCTGGACTGGGTGTCAGGGCCATGAGATCTCGGACTGCTGGTCATGGGTTTCTCACACCTCTGTTAGCCTCAGGACATACTTTCAAGTGAACTTTTACTTGGAAGAACAACCTCAGTTGCTCTAGTTGAGGCAGGAAGGGATGGAAAGGAGAAGGGGAGGGCTCAGAGTCCCCTCCCTCCCACCCCCATCCATGACCCTCCCCAGGCTGAGAGGCGTGGAGGCATCCCAACCCTGGGAAACCTGTGGACATCATGTCCCATGTTATGGATGGGGAAACTGAGGTACTGATAGCAGCAGTAGCCTGAGGCCCCCCACAAGGGAAGGAAGGAGCCAAGTTCACAGCCACAGCTTATGCCGCCCAGTTCCACCAGGGCCGTGGAAGCAGGTCAGCCTCCTCCTTGCCCAGACGTTGGACCGAGTCCTTTGAATTCCCGGCAAAAGGGAGATGCCCACAAGGAATTTTAGAGCTCAAATTAGGATGGTTCACTCTGGCTCTGTAACCTGTTGCGTGGCCAGCTTGGGAAGGGATGCTGCGGCCCAGCGGGCTGGCGGGCAACTTCGGCCTGGGCAACATGGTTCTTTTTCACCCTCAGCCCTGTTGAAACAGAGGCAGGCTCCAGGCCTGAGTTTGTGCCCGCAGGACTCACTGAGCCCAGTGGCTCTGCCCAGCCCGGGACGTGCAGCCACTGCAAGCCACAGAGGCCTCCCCACCCAGGCGACCTCCTCTGCTCCACACAAACCACACTCCTGCACTGTTGTCTGTTGGCAGTTCCCACTCAGTGCCCCCTCCCAGGAAGGGGTCAGGTCAGACTGGGTATGGCCACCCTGGCCCTCTCTGGAACACCCAGGCACACACCCACTGCCGGGAAGGCCCTGCAGGGAATGTGTGTGGGGACAACATCTGCGGAGCTGCCGGGGGCCAGGAGACACCAGTCGGCCATGCCCATGAGGCCTGAAGCCACCTTCACACCCTCAGACCCCAAATTCCAGAAGAGGACGCTGAGGTCCCGGGAGGAAGGATTCCTCCTGCTGACAGTCCCTGGTACTTTGACACCCACAATGACAGGCAAGACCCATCCTGCAGGGGGTGCAGCGTGTTTCGGGGGTGGAGTGTGGGGCCCCTGGAGTGCAGTGCTGGGGTGACTTGGGCGGGGGTAGGGGGTGTGTGAGGCCAGTGCATGAAGGCTGTGGGCCATCCTGGGAGAGATGCCCAAGCCTGGCATTGCGGTGGTGGCAGTATTGCGGTGGAGCTGCCCAGTGGATGTGGGGACAACAGCCGCATAGCCCTGATGCGATCCTGGGTAGGACCGTTGCACACTTAGCAAGGAGGCTTTGTGGTCAGCTAACGCAGGGGCAGGACCCGGCTTTGATGCAAACGTATTCTGGAACTTTGTAAAGTCCCTTCCTCGCTCCAGGCCTCAGTTTGTCCATTTGCAAAAAAAGAAGGCTGGACTTGAGATGTTTCCCGTCAGGTGTTCCTTAGGGCATCATCCCTTCAGATGCGGCACCCGAAAAAGATGATGGCTACACGGCGCTGAGTGGTGGTCCCCTGAAATATGTCCACATTCTAATCCCCAGAACCTGTGAGTATTTGTGCAATATGGCAAAAGACGGGATTACTTTAAACATCCCGAGGGGAGGAGCTGGTTCTGGATTATCCAGATGGGCTCTGAACGCAATCACCTGCCTCCTTATAAGAAAGTGGAAGGAGTTTGGGGAGAGACGCAGAAAAGAGGAGGCGGGTGAAACCAGAGGCTGCTTTTGCAGCAATGCAGCCACAAGCCACGGAGTACAAAGGGTCGCCGGCCATCACCAGAAGCTGGAGGGGCCAGGAGGAGTCCCCAGAGGGAGCACGGCCCCGCTGATACCTTGGTTTCAGGCCTCTGGCCTCCAGAATGTGGGAGAATAACGTTCTGTTGTCTAAGTCATGCAGTTTTGGCAATTTGTTACGGCAGCCACGGGAGACGAATACAGTGGCCGAACGTGGGTGCAAAATACCACATTCTCCATCTGCTTTGTGGAATATGGTAACCCCCGACATAGAGCAAAGGCTCTGAGAAGTCCTGCAGGGAAGAAAATGTTCCATTTTCCACGCTTATTCAATCATGCCAGCACCCATTTCCATACACCATGAACTTCCCATGGGAGATACTTTGGGAAATGTTGCACTAGAAAACCCCTAAGCTCTTCTCCATGTTGAAACTCTGTGGCTAGCCAGGCGCGGCGGCTCATGCCTGTAATCGCAGCACTTTGGAGGCCAAGGTGGGTGGATCACGAGGTCAGGAGTTTGAGACCAGCCTGACTAACATGATAAAACCCTATCTCTACCAAAAATACAAAAGTTAGCTGGGTGTGGTGGTGCGCACCTCTAATCCCAGCCACTCAGGAGGCTGAGGCAGGAGAATCACTTGAGCCGGGAGGTGGAGGTTGTGGCAACCCAAGATCGTGCCACCTCACTCCAGTCGGGCGACAGAGTGAGACTCCATCTAAAAAAAAAAAAGGAAATTTTGTGGCTTTAACGATGGGAAGCCAACTCACAAAAGGAACTTGTCTGCTTAATTAGAGGCTTTTTTTTTTTTTTTTAAATAGTGCAAATGCTTTCCTATTTGGGGGGAAGCACAAGCGGTCACGGGAAGAACAGATTCTTCTTAATTTGACTTGAATGCCAGTGAGCACACAGGAGCCTGACCCTGAGGGGAGCAGTGTGTGAACGCCAACAGTTGCCTTGTGCTCTCTCCAAAGGACTCTTTCCTTAAACTGTGTTCCTAAAGGTGGAGTGAAAGGCTGAGCAAAAGGCTTTGCATTTCCAAGACCTGCGGTTCAGAGTGCCACCTTGCCCTCCAGAGCCCAGGAGGTCGAAGCTGCTGTGAGTCATGATTGCACCACTGCACTCCAGCCTGGGCAACAGAGCAAGACCCTGAAAAAATAAAAAAACCACCTTCCAGAGGTCATACAGATTTAAACTTCCAGCAACACAGACTAGCAGTGTTCATTTCCCCCATCCGTACCAATACTGGGCATTTTCATAGTTTACATGTTTAAGCGGTGCTGTGTATTTTTACCACAAAGATAAATAAGAATTGTTGAGTTATCTGAGTTTCCATTCAGCTGTGCCCAGAGCAGCCTCCCCGAGCCCATCACCGCCAACAGAGGACTGTGCCAGTGACCAGTCAAGGTCAGCCAGACTTTGCAGAGGAAACAGCAGACCTCACTCAGATTTGGCCGGAAATGTTTAACTCTGAAAAAGAGAACCATTCCATGTCATAGGATCCTTCCCGGGGGGGACAGCCGAACTGAGACGAGAGGTTCGGATTTGGAGTCAGGAAGCCGTGGGTTTAGCCCTGGCTCAGCTCCTTTCTAGCTGTGACCGTGGGAACTCAGATGGCCTCTTTGTGCCTCAGTTTCCCCATCTTTGAGGCGGGATAATGATAACCTCAACCTCTGAGCTGTGCTGAGGATTAAGTTATTTTGTTAGCAGCAGTGAATCCTTACGGGTCTGCAGCAACTTGATTCTTGTCTCCTTGGAAGAAAGAATTTGGCCAAGGGTTATAAGGTGAGAGACCAAGAGAAGTGTTAGAGGAGGAGTGAAGGTTTATTCAAAAGTTCTAGAGCAGAAATGAAGTAAAGTACACCCTCAAGGAGGACTAATCAAGCAGATGACTTCAGGAGATGCAGGTGCTCTATTCAGCCTTTGACTTGGGGTTTTATATGTTGGCATGGTTCTAGGGTTTGCATCTCTCCTCCCTTGATTTTTCCCCGGGGTGGGCTGTCTGCATGCGCAGTGACCTGTCAGCACTTACAAGGGGCTGCCAGCACTGTGTGTTTACTGAAGTTGCGCGCATGCTCATTTGAGGTGACTGGAATGGTCGAGTGCTCCTCCTGCAGGAAGGCCATCCAGTGAAAGTGAAACTCCACTATTTTGCCTCCTAGTGTGCGTGCTTGAGCCCACTCGCCCCACTCCTGAGATCTTATCAGGAAGCTGCCAGTCAGCGCCAGGTGTTTTTTTTTTTTTTTTTTTGAGTCTCACCCTGTTGCCCAGGCTGGAGTGAAATGCCGTGATCTCAGCTCGCTGCAACCTCAGCTTCCTGGGTTCAAGTGATTCTCATGGCTCAGCCTCCTGAGTAGCTGGAATTACAGGCGTGTGCCACCGTGCCCAGATAATTATTGTATTTTTATTAGAGATGGATTTTCACTATGTTGACCAGGCCAGTCTCAAACCCCTGACCTCAGGTGATGCTCCCTCTTCAGCCTTCCAAAGTGCTGGGATTACAGGTGTGAGCCACTGCGCTTGCCCTCCAGGTGTTTCTATCTCTTGGGAGCCTGCCTTTCCTTGGCACCGGCTGCAGCCCATTGTTACTTTAGAGACAGTTTAGCAACTGCCTGACCATCACTTGAGGGTCTCCTGATATTCCTGTGGGAGGGAGGGCCTTTCCTACCCTGCTCATGCCTTGTAGAGATAATTTCCTAACAATTTCCTTGTAGAGACAGGCTTTACGGATGTAACCCTAATATGAGCTAGGGTCCCAGACAGCTCAGTCTAGAGAGAGTCACAAACATGCACAGCCCAGTCACCAAAAATGGTTGGAAAGGAATCTGGGGTTTTACTTGCATGCCTCTAGAACATTGAAAGTAATCTACCTCTTAACCCACAACTATGTTTCTCGAAATCCTGCTTCCTCTCCTCCCTGCTTCTCCTGTATCCTGCTCTGGCTCCAGAACCTTCGTTCAGTCACCCAGAACTGCTCCTAACATCCAGCCCTCATTTCTGCCTCTCATCCTCCCCTCGCCTCCCGCAGCCCTTGCTTGGCTTAGGGGAAGGAGCTTCCTCTTCCAGTTCTGCTTGTATTCTCATGGCCTCCTCGCCTTGCCCCTCCTTCCTCGCTAGGTCCTGTCTCCCGCTGCCCCTTCCCCGACTCTGCTAGAGGTGGAACCAGCGTGGGAAAGGCAGAGCTCCCCTTGGAGAGCAGAGGAGGAGGAAAACCAAGTGGCGGACACAGTGCGCCTTAACTGGCGAGGACCAGGCCCTAAATGCATCTTGTGTTTCACTGTCTGCCCTGCAGCTGGGCCCCTCCATCGTCATCTCTTCTTCTGCTGGAGTTTCTCGTCTTTAGAGCTTTCCCCTGGCTGGGCATGTTCTTTCTCCCTCCTACTCTGCCCAAGGAGAGGTGAGAGGGGGTGGTGAAGGAGGCCCTGAACTTTGTGGCCAGAACACGGCAGAGGCCCCAGCTTTGGGAGGGGTGGATGTGGGTGTGGGCAGATCTTCTGCAGTGGCTGCTTTCTCCAGCCTCTTCCAACCCCCGCCCCCAACCCACCCCGTTGCTGAAGGACCTTAGTTAGTCCCCAGCCTCCGTACTTTCAGGGCGTATGTTCCAATCAAGCTCCACTGGAGGGTCCCCTTCCTCCCCACCGGTCCTCACCCTCCACACTGGGGTTCCTGAGCCCCAGGATGCTGGGAGGTGTTGCCCACCCTTGCCCTGACCTGTATCCTCACCCCTAGCACCTGGAGGTCGCTTTGCTGATACGGTGGGAGCAAGATTCAGGTGGGGCAGAGCACAGGGGTGGGGTCAGCCTCAGGAGACAGACTGAACCTCTGGGAGCCTCAGCTTCCTCCATCGAATGGGTATGGTGACCTCTCCCACCCTCCTCATGGGGCGCAGTGGGATCTGGAGCCCTTAGGTGTGTTTCAGGTGTGGGATTGACAAGAGGGCATGGGTCATTCCGTTACCCTGTGCCAGCACTTGCTTGCTGTTCATTCACTATGCCGTGCTAGGAGGCGATACCGCGAGGAGCCAGGGACAGAAAACACCTGTCAACCACATACCCGGGGCTTAAGTGCTGTTATGAGGGTGTGGGCCTATGGGACTCTGAGGAGGGGAACTAACCCTGCCAGGTGTGACCAAGGAGGCTCCCTGGAAGAGGTAGAGTCTGAGCCAGGCCTTGAACAATGAGTGAGAAGTAGCCATTCATTTTTTCATTCATGTAGTTAATGAGCATCTGTTCCAAGTGTGTAAAGTACAAATGCGCATTGAGTTGGAAAACAAGGGCCAGTAGGTGCTGCCCTGGGAGGGCTGGCCAGGGGAACAGAGGACATCTCTGACCTCCCTTTCAGGGCCACTACCAGGTCCAGGGCTTGGACAGGCTGGGTGTGGGTATGGGAGTGGGCAGGGCTGGCCCACCCTGGTGGGCCACAGAGCCAAGGGGGCCTGAGCCTCATCCATTAGGCGTGGTGCGGCCACACGGTGGGGGACAGGAAAGGATGGAGCTCTGTGACTGTTGATAGGGACAGATCTCCAAGACATGTTGTGACATGCAAAACAGCAAAGTGAATGTTTGCTACCATTCGTGCACAAACACATCGGTGAGCAAACGTGTCTGCATGCACACACACCTGTCAGCTTGAAACGTGTGTATGCACGCACACACACCTCTCAGCTTGAAACGTGTGTATGCACGCACACGCACCTGTCAGCTTGAACATGGTTGGAGACCGTCTAGGACCTGGGTGGGTACCACCCACTCAAAACATGAAGTTACTAGTTTTCAAATAAATAGAGGTTAAAAACCCCCAAAGACCCTGGCTTTAGAGGGTCCAGGTTTTGATGCTGAGCCTCGGTTTTCCCCTCACAGCTCCTGCTCCCCGGTGCTTTTGTGAGGAGTTGGCACACGAGGGGTGGGCAGCCTGGCAGCTGGCTGAGCTAAGGGTCTGAATGTTGGTAGCTGCTGCTGCTGCTGTTACTGTTTCTGGTGTTACAGTCACTTTCCCTGCCCCCCAGCCCCTCTAGTGATGGGGAAGAGCCGGGGAAGCCCCAACCTTCCTTGGGTCTGGGCGCTTCCAATGTCTCCAAGATTTCTCCCACTGCAGTTTGGAAACTGAGCTTTGGAGACCTGAATCCAGTCTCGTTCCAAGCACACTCACATACACCAAACATACAATCTCACAAAATTGCATACACATACAGCCATGCAAAATTACATGTGCACACAATCATCTCATGATCACTCAAAATCACATACAAAACCACACACAAATGCAAACTGCACTTATGTAATCAAAGTGTCACACAGTCACACACACAATCACAAACTCACAATCACAATCACACACAATCACAGTCACACAATCACAATCACACACATGCAATCACGCACACACAGTCGCACACAATTGCAAACAATCGCACACAGAATCATGCATCCGCACACAATCACAATCACACATTCACGCACAATCACGCACACAGTGACATACACAGTCACACAATCACACACACATAATCACACAATCATGCTCACAATCACACAGTCATACAGTCACACACACAATCACGCACACACACAATCACAGATGCACAATGCAGGAAGCCCAGCTGCTGAGGTACTCAGCTCCTTCTGGATGAACAAGCGTACCCCAATCCCAGCCCAGCCCTCACTTCCCAGGCCCCAGCAAGGAGAGATCAGAAAGGGCTGGGCCAGGAGGGCAGCCCCAACGATGTGGTCCCCAGATCCACCAGCCAGACCCCGAAGGTGGGGCTCAGAGCCTCCAGCCCCAGCAGGAAGCTCATCTCTAAAGCCCCCCCAGCCCACCAACCATTCATAAGCCCCAGCTTAACGGGGGCCCCTGCTGTGATCTCAGTCTCCCAGGGAAGGAGGGGCTGGAGGGCTACGAAGAGCCCAGACAGAAAGAGGTAGCCCTGCGGTGCCCTCCTGGGGCAGAAGGAGTCATCTCAGGGCAGAGGCAGCTCCTACAAGTGGTGCCTGTCCACTCAGCCCCTTCCCCTGTGAAGCTCCAGTTCTTGGCAGGAAGCCTGACATTTGTGATGGGGGACAGTGGTGGCCATGGCTGGCACTGCCCGCCTGTTTATTCCCTCCTTCTGGAGCTGCTTCCCCTGGAAAGGAGCAGAGGCCTTAGATGGGGCACAGCAGAACCTGGATGTGTTCCTAACGGAGCGTTAGACAAGCCCCAATTGAGGAACATTCTACAAAATATCTGGCTAATGCTAGGGAACAAAGACTGAGGAACTGTCTCCAATTGAGGAGTCCCAGGAGACGTGACCACTGTGAGAGCCGGACTGGATCTGGGGGGCCCCGCGGGTCATTGTGAGATCTGGAAAAGGCTGTGGACAAGTTGACAGTGGTGCCTCCGTGCCAGCTTCCTAGTTTCAATAATTGCCCAGGGGTTAGGCCTTTCACAGTGGCTCATGCCTGTAATCCCAGCACTTTGAGAGGCCAAGGTGGGTAGATCACCTGAGGCCAGGAGTTTGAGAGCAGCCTGGCCAACATGGTGAAACCCCATCTCTAATTTAAAAAAAAAAAAAAAAAAGGCTGGGCACGGTGGCTCATGCCTGTAATTCCAGCACTTCGGGAAGCCAAGGCGGCTGGATCACCTGAGGTCAGGAATTTGAGACCAGTCTGGCCAACATGGCGAAACCCCATCTCAAAATACAAAAATTAGGTGGGTATGGTTGCGTGTGCCTGTAATCCCAACTACTCAGGAGGCTGAGGTAGGAGAATCACTTGAACCCAGGAGGCGGATGTTGCAGTGAGCTGTAATCGTGCCACTGCATTCCAGCCGGGGCAACAGAGTGAAACTCTTTCTCAAAAGAAAAAAAACAAAAATTAGCCAGACATGGTGGTGCATGCCTATAGTCCCAGCTACTTGGGAGGCTGAGGCAGAAGAATCATTTGAACCTGGGAGGTGGAGGTTGCAGTGAGCTGAGATCGTGCCACTGCACTCCAGCCTGGGCAACAGAGTGAGACTTCATCTCAAAAAAAACAAACAAAAAAACCCAAAAATAGCCAGACATGGTGGTGTGTGCCCATAGTCCCAGCTGCTTGGGAGGCTGAGGCAGGAGAATCATTTGAACCTGGGAGGCAAAGGTTGCAGTGAGCTGAGATCATGCCACTGCACTCCAGCCTGGGCGACAAAGCAAGACACCATTTCAAAAAAATAATAATTGCTCAGTGGTTAGATGGGATATTAGCATTTGGGGATGCCTGACATTTTGGCCTGGATGATTAAAAAATGGAGGGATGCTGGGCCGGGCATGGTAGCTCACGCCTGTAATCCCAGCACTTTGGGAGGCCAAGGCGGGTGGATCACAAGGTCAGAAGTTCGAGACCAGCCTGGCCAACATGGCGAAACCCCGTGTCTACTAAAAATACAAAAATTAGCCGGGCGTGGTGGCGAGTGCCTGTAATCCCAGCTACTTGGGAGGCTGAGGCAGGAGAATCGCTTGAAACTGGAAGGCTGAAGTTGCAATGAGCTGAGATCTTGCTACTGCACTCCAGCCTGGGGAACAAGAGCAAAATTCTGTCTCAAAAAAAAAAAAAAGGGGGGGGAGGTGCTATATAAAGCGTATGTAGGAAATCTCTGCTATATTTGCAACTTTTTTGTAAGTGTGAAATTATTTCAAAGTGAAAAGTCAAAAATTTTTCTCTAATAAAACGCAGCACACCGCTAAGAAGGTAACCACAGGGACTGCCTGCATCCATCGGAGACTTGCTCCTCAGAGGACATTTGCCGCCAGTATGAGTGGCCCCGGGGGCAGTGAACTAGCGAGGCCTGGTAGAGGAGGGGGAGAGGCCAAAGCAGGCAAAAAGGAGCTGAGATCAGGGCCCACCCTGCCTCGAGGTAGCTGTGGGATACTGGGTGGATAACGGTGATACAGGCGCAAACACGTGATGCTGTCGTGTTCTGCCATAAAAAGGCATGAAGTCTGGACACGCACTACCACATGGGCAGAACCTGAAAGCATGATGCGGAGTGAAAGAAGGCAGACGCAGAAGGACACATTCTGCAAGATTCCATTTCTATGAAATGTCCAGAACAGACAGATTCATAGAAACAGAGTAGACGAGTGGGGGCCAGGGGCCGGGGGAGGAGATGGGGAGGAGGAGTAGGGACTGGCTGCTAATTGGAATGATGCAAATGTTTTGGAACTAGATAGGATTGAGCTTGTACAAGATTGCAAATATATGATATTAAGCACCATTGACTTATTCAGTTTAAATTAGCTGCTCTTACATCACGTGAATTTTATCTCAATACATTATTTTTCTAAAACTGAAATGCTGTCCTGGGTGGGTGTGCACAGGCACAGCCTCCAGCTCCAGCCAGTTTGGCAGGAAGAATTGGGGCCCAGGGAAGCAATGAATCTGAATTGCAAGGTGGCATCTCCTGATATATACATCTTAGCAACTGACTAAAGGTATTTTATCAACGCCATTGGGGGCAGATCTAGGTCTCAGCCACCAGCTTGCAAGATGACCTGGGGTGGGGTGTCTGTGTGTTCGGTTGAAGCATCTGGGAGATGGCCACCCCTCACCTCCTTGGGCTTTACTTGGAGAAAGAAGGACAGATGGAAAAGTACCTCCAGGCAGAGAGAAAAGCTCTAGACAAACACCAAGATGTTCGTGGTTTTAAAAGACAAGAGCTGCAGCCTTTTAAAATCCCACAGGCCTCTTTGCCATGGATAAAATACTTTCTGGGGAGATTGTAAATGTTTACTCTGGTGGATTTTGTTATAAATGGACTTGGTTTTGTTTGGTTGGTTATGTTCTTGTTTGCTTTTTTCTTTTTTTTTTTTTTTAAAAACCCACAAAAAACTACTAGACCATCTTAACTGCGAACACCATGTTATCCCCCAAAACCAACTAAGGGGTAAACAAGATGGGCATGGAATCAGGCCTCCCGCTCTCTGCTCCGTGGGTCGGGCTTCTGTGGGCGGCAAGCCACCCAGGCGCCGAGGCAAGAGACCAAGGACACGAGCAGTTCCAGTATAATAAAATATAAAACAAGAATAGTCATACCAGATACAGATATTAGATATGATTATATATATCATTAATCATTAGTTGGCAGTAATTACTCTTTATCCTAATATTATAATAATCCCCGCTGTATAATCATAACCTAGGGAAAACCAGGCCATAGAGAGATAGAAGCTGAGGGGACACAGTGAGGTGTGACCAGAAGACGAGTGCGAGCCTTCTGTTATTCCCGGACAGGGCCACCAGAGGGCTCCTTGGTCTAGCGGTGACGCCAGCATCTGGGAGGATGCCCGTTGCCAGGAGGACCATGGTCTAGCAGTAGCAAAAGGTGTCAAGGAACAACACCCGCTACTTAGCAGACCGGGAAAGGGAGTCTCCTTTTCCCCGGGGGAGTTTAGAGAAGACTCTGCTCCTCCACCTTTTGTGGAGGGCCTGACACCAGTCAAGCTTTCCCGCAGTTATCCGGAGGCCTAACCATCTCCCTGTGATGCTGTGCTTCAGTGGTCACGCTCCTAGTCCCCCTTCATATCCCATCCTGTACACCTGGCTCTGCCTTCTAGATAGCAGTAAATTAGTGAAAGTACTAATAGTCTCTGATATGTAGAAATAATGGCATAAGCTGTCTTTCTCTTTGTCTTCACTCTCTCTCTGCCTCAGCTGCCAGGCAGGGACGGGCCTCCTGTCCAGTGGACACGTGACCTTACCTGTCATTGGAGAAGACCTACATTCTTTACCCTGCCCCTTTTGCTTTGTATACAATAAATAACAGCGCAGCCAGACATTCGGGGCCACTACCGGTCTCCGCGCATTGGTGGTAGTGGTCCCCCGGGCCCAGCTGCCTTTTCTTTTATCTCTGTCTTGTGTCTTTATTTCTACACTCTCTCGTTGCCGCACAGACGGAGAGACCCACCGACCCTGTGGGGCTGGTCCCTACAGGCTTGCTGTCAGGCGTTGGCTGCAGAGCCCTCTGCAGCTCATCCTATGATAGTCCTTACCATTTCTTTTCTTTTCTCTTCTTTTTTTTCTTTTTTGAGATGGAGTCTTGCTCTGTTGCCCACACTGGAGTGTGGTGGTGCGATCTTGGCTCACTGCAACCTCCATCTCCTGGGTTCAAGCAATTCTCCTGCCTCAGCCTCCTGAGTAGCTGGGGACTACAGGCGCCCGCCACCACACCCAGCTAATTTTTTTTTTTTTTTGTACTTTTAGTAGAGATGGGGTTTCACCATATTGGCCAGGCTGGTCTCGAACTCTTGAGCTTGCGATCCGCCCGCCTCTGCCTCCCAAAGTGCTGGGATTACAGGCATGAGCTACCGCACTTGGCCATCTTTACTATTTCTTGAGCACCTACTATATGCCAAGCATCCTCTTGCCCTTCAGGATTCATTATTGCTGATCCTCCCAGCAGCTACATGAGGCAGAAGTTGTTGTCATTTTACAGACAAGGAAACTGAGATGCAGAGGCAGGAGGTGACCCACTCCGGGCCTCACAGCTGACGAGGCTGGTGCTGGGATCCTGAATAGCCGGCAGATGTCCAGATTTGGTGGTTTCTGGCTGCACTGAGCTTGAAAAGCCTGTTCCCCTCCACCCAGGGAATCCCTTACTCTTTCCAGTGCTGGGTCCCAAAGCTGTGATTTTCAACTTGGAGCATGTTGCTAAAATACAGATCACTGGGTAGACATCAGAGTTTGTGACTGGGGAGGTCTGGGGTGGGGCTGAGAATTTCCATTTCTAACAAGTTCCTAGTGATGCCAGTGCTCCTGGTCTGGGGAGGGGAATGCACTTTGAAAACCACTGTCCTAAATAAAAGAAGTTCATTCATATTAAGGTTTGGGGGACTGAGAACAGCTTCAGTATGAGCCTTCCCCCAGTTAGATGTGATGCTGTAGTGGGGAAGTTACAGGCTGAGGGTGGGAAAGGAAGGGACATGTTTTTTTTTGTTTTGTTTTGTTTTGAGACAGAGTCTCACTCTGTCGCCCAGGCTGGAGTGCAGTGGTGTGATAGCTCACTACAGCCTCTGCCTCCTGGGTTCAAGCAATTCTCCTGCCTCAGCCTCCGGAGGAGCTGGGATTACAGGCGTGCTGTATCATGCCTAGCTAATTTTTGCATTTTTAGTAGAGATGGGTTTCCCTTTGTTGGTCAGGCTAGTCTCAAACTCCTTACCTCAGGTGATCCGTCCGCCTCGGCCTCCCAAAGTGCTGGGATTACAGGTGTGAGCCACCATGCAGAAGGGACATGTTGAGGGAGGGAAACCCTCCCAGCTCCCACTCATCACACCCAGAGCCCAGAGGAGGTGAGGGGTGCAGGGTGAGTCCTGGCTGCTTATCTCTGGCCTGGCTGGAGCGGGGCTGCTTGAATCACACATGCGTGTGTCCATGTGGGGTTGCTGTCCCTGGCTATAGAAAGCAAAAGCCCCAGCAGGTGCTACTCTGTCCCCTAGGGACCCAGCCACAGTCCCACCCCTCCCTGTTTCTCCAGGGGAGGTGCGCTGATTGCTCAGAGCAGGGAGCTTCCCAGTGCTGACGGCTACAGGTGGGGGCTTCCAAAGCTCTCCATGGCGCTGGGCCATGGCCGGCCTTCCAGGCCACCCAGGGAGCAAGTGTCCCCTGGTGCTGCAGATGGCTGGGCCTCACCCAACAGAGACCAAAGAAAGGCCATGCACAGACCTCTCCCGGCCTCTCACACCACCCCTCCACCCCTCCACCCCTGCTCCAGCTGACCTCACCGTTCCCACCTGAGAAGCCATCACAACCCACTTCAGAGGGAAATGCTTTTGATGTCACTT
Organism: Symphalangus syndactylus; assembly: GCF_028878055.3. NCBI lineage: Eukaryota > Metazoa > Chordata > Mammalia > Primates > Hylobatidae > Symphalangus > Symphalangus syndactylus. The sequence goes on from NC_072433.2 coordinate 130,397,045, forward strand.
CTCTTTGGAAGCCAAATTTTACTTTGCTCCTAGGCTTTAGGGGAACAGCTAGCCCATCTCTTAAGAAACCTGGCTTAGAGGAGTCTCTCCCCTAGTGAGCCTGCTGACCCTCTCTGTGGTGTTAACCCCTCAGCACCTTCTCCAAGCCTGACAGGCTAAACTGGATGAATTTTGTAGCTTAGAGCCCCAGCATTCTGGGGTCTTAACCAGTTCTGACTCCACAATGACATCAAAGAGACTAAAACTCGGCCGGATGTGGTGGTTCATGCCTGTAATCCCAGCACTTTGGGAGGCTGAGGCAGTCAGATCACCGGAGGTCAGGAGTGGCCAAGACGGTGAAACCCCATCTCTACTAAAAATACAAAAATTAGCCAGGCATGGTGGCAGGCACCTGTAATCCCAGCTACTTAGGAGGCTGAGGCCGTAGAATCACTTGAACCCGGGCGGCAGAGGTTGCAGTGAGGCGAGACCACGCCACTGCACTCCAGCCTGGGTGACAGAACAAGATTCTGTCTCAAAAAAAAAAAAAAAAAAAGACTAAAACTCGCTGCCTACAGGAGTGTACTGTGACAAATCCAGCCCTTCCCTGCCCCAGGGCCTTTGCACGTCTGGTAACGGTAGCTGCAGCCCCTCACCTATCTCCAGGGCCCTTCCCTGACAACTCATCCTCCACAGTATCCACCCTGATAGTGGATATCTCCTGTTCTCAATGCTGATAGCAGAAATCACAGTCTACAAATTGCATATTTAATTTCTTGTATTAGTGTCTTTTTTTTTTTCTTTTTTTTTTGATTCTCACTCTGTTCACCTAGGCAGGAGTGTGGTGGCACGATCTTGTCTCACTGCAACCTCAGCCTCTTGGGTTCAAGTGATGCCTCTGCCTCAGCCACCTGAGTATCTGGAATTAAAAACATGAGCCACCATGCCCCTGTAATTTTTTTGTGTTTAGTAGAGACGGGGTTTTGCCATGTTGGCCAAGCTAGTCTCAAAATTCCTGACCTCAAGTAATCCACCTGCCTTGGACTCCCAAAGTGCTGGAAGCACAGGTGTGAGCCACTGCGCCCAGCTAATTAGTGTCTATTGAGGGCAGATGACTTGCTGGCACACGGTGGGTGCTCTGTAAATATCTGTGGACCTGCTGAGCAGATGAGCCAGCGATGGGTGAACTTGTTCCCGCGGCCTGAGCAGTGCATGGGTATTTGCTGTCTCGTGGCGCCCCCTGGTGGCTATCATGCAGCACACGCTGAGGGGCTAACCCCTTTTCTCCCCGCAGGGTAAGTCGCTCACCGGGCACCGACTTGCCATGTGGCCACCATCGGTGACATAAAGTGGCAGCTCTTGGCCCCCATGGAGTTCTATGCTTCTGGATGATCAGGTGAGTTGGAGGAACGTCCCCGTTACAGTTTCTCACATTATTAGTAATGGCACCATTATTAAACAGCTAGTGTTGATAATGTTAAACATAATATGATCCTTGTTTGCCACCTATGGGCCCCTGAGCAACCTCTCTCGGCCTCAGTTTTTCCCCATCTATGAGATGGTGGTAATTGCGAGAGTTAAGGGGAACGGTGCATGTTAAATCAGCACAGGACAGGCAGGTTTTCCACAAACAAGGGCTGTTGTGAGTATTTGGGGAGATTTTCTCCTGAGTGTGGGTTGATGACACCGTGAGAGGTCAGCCCTGTTACTTACCCAGCTTGGCATGTCAGAAAGCTGCTTGGCTTCCATTTCCCCCCCTGTGAAATGACCACCTTGGCCACACTGCCTCCCAGGGATGTGGGGGGAGCACCAAGGAACACCAGAGCTTGACAGCTGGTTCCCAGATATGAAGGATGGGGAAAGAATTTTCTGTAGGAGGTCAGACTCCTAGGTACCACCCCCCAGACCCCAAAGGAGAGGGGCAGCTATTCCTGGAAGATCACGGGGTCAAGGATACCAGGCACTACTCGGGCCAGAAAAGGAGAGAGGGGCTGGTCTATTTACTGTCCAGCAAAGCTTCTGGGCCCTTCTCTCCCGAGTCCCAGCAGCCAGTCTTCCAGTCAGGAGATGGGGGCCTCCTCATGGAAAAGCTGGCTCCCTACACAGCTCTGCCAGGCAGTGGGCTGGTGTCTCACGCAGAACATGGAGGAGAGCTTCTAATAGGAAAGCTAGAGAGCACACAGAGGAGAGAATGCGGAGTGGGGAGGCTGGCAGTGGGAGTAAACCACCCAGGAAGCCAGGGGAAACGCAAAACAAAACCCCAGTATCCTTAGAGACAGGGAACAGCAGGGCATCCGCAGAAGACACTCTGGATGATGTTTCCTCAAAACCAAAAAAGGAAAATAAAAAGCTTCTGGAAATTAAAACTACCATAGCCTGAAATTAAAAAAAAAAAATCCAGAAGAGCTAGAAGACAAGGCTGGGTGGGGCGTGGTGGCTCACACCTGTAATTCCACCACTCAGGGAAGGCTAGGTGGGCAGATCACTTGAAGCCAGGAGTTCAAGATCAGCCTGGCCAACATGGTAAAACCCTGTCTCTACTAAAAATACAAAAATTAGCTCGGCATGGTGGCACACGCCTGTAGTCCCAGCTACTCAGGAGGCTGAGGCAGGAGAATCACTTGCACCTGCAAGGCCAGAGGTTGCAGTGAGCGGAGATCGTGCCACTGCACTCCAGCCTGAGGGACAGAGCGAGACTCCGTCTAAAAAAAAAAAAAAAAAAAGGCAAAGCTACAGATTTCCCAGAAAACAGTGTACAATAAGAAAATTAGAGGATCACTCTAGGCGGTTCAACATGCAATCTTAAAATTAGAAAAGAAAGAAAATGGAGTGAACGGGATTCCCAAAGACATAACACAGAAGGTCTGCCAGGACCAGAAAGCTGAGTGTCAGGTGGAGTCTACCGAGCACCAGCACAGCCAGCGGGACAACTGAGGCCAACTCACCTTGTCGTCAACCCTGAGAAACCGAGGAACTAAAGAGAGGCCGTGGGCCAGGCGCGGTGGCACACGCCTATAATCCCAGCACTTTGGGAGGCCGAGGTGGGCGGATCACTTGAGTTCAGGAGTTCGAGACCAGTGTGGGCAACATAGCCAAACCCTGTCTCTTCCAAAAATACAATAAAGTTATCTGGGCATGGTGAGACGAGCCTGTAGTCCCAGCGACTCAGGAGGCTGAGGAACAAGAATCACTTGAGTTCAGGAGGTGGAGATTGCAGTGAGCTGAGATCACGCTGCTGCCCTCCAGTCTGGGCTGAGATCCAGCCTGGGTGACAGAGCAAGAACCTATCTCAAAAAAAAAAAAAAAAAAAAAGAAGAAAAAAAGAAAAAAAAAAAGCTAGGTCACATAGCACAGGGGCCAGAAGAGTGTGGGTTCTCCACGGCTGCTCTGGGAGCCAGAAGATGGTGGGGTGTTGTCTCCAACAGGCTGAGTGAAAAGTACTTAGCTACGCCATCAACCAAAGGTGAGGCAGAATAAGGCATTTATAGGTGAGCCAAAATACCGGAAACTTGAAGAATAAGGCACCCCTTCTCCAGCAACTCCCAGGGAGCAGTTATACCACTGGAAGGATCTGGAAGGTGTAGACCCTGAAGATTGAACCCACCAACCCTGCAGAAGCCAGGCCCTCTCAGCAGGGAATGGGGGAGATGGTGCAGATGCTGCCCGTGGCAGAGGCTGGCTGGGGTGCAGGCACTCAAAGACAGCTGGAACAGGCACATACAAGGCAGCCTCACCTCTGTAAAAGCAAAAAGTTGGACCAAAAAATCAGAGGCCCCCACCTGGTTTAGCAGCAAAGTATTCAGTCATCACAACTAAACTTGATCATGTACGAAACATGGGATGCACATACATTCGGTGAATGGGGAGGGGAGAGCAGGCAGATGTGCTGTGCCTAGAACCTTCTTCGGAAACTTGCTGGCCCTTTTGGGAAGCCACCTGCAGGGGCCTATCGGGCCTGACCGCTGAGCTGCTCGTTCTCTTACAGCTCAGAGACTGGCTCAGCTTTCAGCTCTCAGAACCAGCCACAGGGAAAACCAGACAATTTTCCCTTGGCGTCTTCAGGTTGTCTTGGCTAAAATTAGCAGCTGGATAAGGAGCAATGCAGTTTTAAACAGGCTCTTCAGGAGATGCTGTAGGGTGCTTGTGCTTTTTGTGTGTGACTCCGAGGCTACCCTTCAAGCTATTTTCCCCTGCTTCCATACCCAAGCCAAGTTGACGTACAATAGAAGATAGGATTTAGCCACCTTCCTATTTTGGGATATTTTTGTTTTGTTTTAATGCAAGCGTCATACTTCTATATAATGAGCCTACGTAACAATCTAATATAAGGAATACAAATAATATTGCAGCAAAATTTGGCAGAGCCACCAACACAAGCTGGAGGGCTGCTGCCCACGCAGCAGCCTGTCTCAGGTGCGCGCCTCCGTGTTCGAGTCTCCTTCTCATTTCTGCGTGTCTGGAATGCCACCAGGCGCCCAAGGCACAGCACGTGCGAGGCACGGCTGCGGCACACGCTGACCATCTGGCCTCTGGAAGGTTAAGTGGGCACTTTAGTTCCCTCACAGTGCAAATATTAGACAAATCTGTTGAATGAATTAAAATCAAATTGTAGGTACTTGAGATTCTGGACTGTGGAGATTTTGAAACATTGTTTTTATTTTAATGTGCACTAAAAAAAGGACTAAGTAAAACAATGGGAATCGAATTAAACATTCAACAAGCAACAGTATTCACTGGGCAACATTTGTGAGTGGCGCTTGAGTGCCCAGGTCACTCGTCATGGGCATGAAAGCATTTAGAGTTTCTCGAAACTGTTCGGGAGTGACCTTAACAGCCTGGGGCTGGGTCCAAGAAGCACGGAAAGGCACCCCCTGAAAACACCGCCATCCATGAAGAACGGGCGCTTTGGAAGCCATTTGAGAACTGTCAGTTGATTACTTTATTTCATATAAAAGTTACATTGAAAGAAGAGGTTGAAAAGTCAAGTATACTTGATTTGTACACACTTGCCAAGTCTCACAGGATTCAACCACTTGGATAATTGTTTTATTGATAACAGGATATACATATTAAAAGCCTCACACTGAAGCCCACACGCATGTCCAACCCAGACAACAATGTGCAAATGAATATGCAAAACAATCTCGGAAACTCACGTCTCCAGGATCACCCATACTTTGTCCCTGTGGCTGTGACGCAGTTCTTCCCCCAATGGCGCACACGCTTCTGCGGTGACCAAGTCGACTTCCAAACCCCCTGCAGGTTTGCTCGCTTGGCTAGGACGGTGGCTCAGGTAGGTCCCTTTGTGGTTTTGCATCAGCAGTGGTAGAAGCCCTGATTCGGATGGGGTACAGAGTAATTAAAAACAAAAAACAGTTCACAGATGAACAGAAAGGCAAAACAGTTCCCAGAAGGGAGATGCCAACTTCTCTTAGCGTGGAGGGCAAGCTTAAAGGAAGACCCTCAGACTGTCACAGATTGCTTCTTGATGCGTCCGGCAAAAAAATGTACAAACCAGGCAAGTTTAAGGCAAGTCCCCATGAGGGGAGCTGTTGGCTTTCTGGCGTAATTTTAAGCTCCGCACCAAGGATCCTATTTTATCACCTGTGCTGTGGGTGGAGAAGAAAACGTAAAAGCTAACCAAAAAATCCAACAAGAGGGCGCCATCCTGGCCATTCCCGGCTGTAGAGCTGCCTGCGGTGGCACATTTGCCCCTGCCAGGGGCTGGCTGCCTCATGGTCCCCTCACCTCCCCAGAGGTGCCCAAGGGCTGGGCCCTGCCTCTCCAGTCGGGATGCCTCCCCTGCCCCACAAACAGCATCGAGCTGCCCCAAGTATTGAGTCACCGAGCTGCAGCTCTGCTCTTACCTAGGTGCCATTTATACACTGCTAGTTTGGCTGGAACAAAAAAAAAAAATCAGTTCCAAGGCCCTCAAGCACTCAAGATTTCTTTAAAACATGAAGGCAGGAGGGCAACGAAGGGCCGCACAGGAACGGCTGTTCTTTGGATCGAGATGTCCTCCAACAGCAATACATTCATAGTAACCACAGGCAGGACCCCGTGGCTCTCGCCCCTCTTCCCTGAAACGTCGGTTTCTAAAAAATAGCTTGTTTTCTGTACACAGCTGGTAAATGTTACACCGCCTAAACAACACTGGCAATTTTGACACACATGCACACACGCGCACACACGCACAGACACGCGCACACACAGACTTGCTGGGAGGGTCAAAGGATGTCTCTTCCAGGGCAGAGGGGAGTGTGCCGGAAGCCACCTTCACTGTTCAGTGCACAGATCTTTTGCAACTTCAGTGTAAAGCATCGGAGCTAATCGAGACCAAAACGTCTTTCTATGTAAACGCCCTGCTGTGATCCGGGGAGTGCACTGCTGAGTGGCGGGGTCAGCAGGAGCCCCCTGAAATGACTGCTCGGAGAATCCCTGTTCACTGGATTGACTGTTTCTCTTCATGATTTGCAACAGCAGCTCAGGACCCAGGATTTGAATAACCCATGTAATAACCCGAAGTATTCTCCACAGAAGCCCAAGCTCTGCAGGAGGCCATGGCGTTTGGCTTCTTTGCGTGGCCACACACCTTTCCGTCGTTGTACAGGTGGGGACTGAGAGCCTCTTCCTCTGCCATCTGTGACTATAAATATATAAAACTCTGCTTGCTGCAAGCAATTGGTTTGTGTAGGTTCCAGTTGCCCTGTTGGTCACAGATGAGCTGTTGATACCCTTCAGACCCCAAATAAATAAGTGGAAGTCTGTGATGAGCCAGGCCTCACACTGAGAACTCCGGGCCGCCTTTTCTGGGTCTCGTGGGCAGTCGCCTAAATCGGAAGCCCACAAAGGGATTCATCCAGAGGAGTGAGGGGGGCCCCCCAAAGACGGACTTCATCCCTTCCCATCGCAGCCTCCGCTCCCACGTGGGCTTCTCACTTTTCAATCGCTCGATCTCCTGGAAGCAGAAAGAAAAGCTCAGCAGCAGCAGCAGCTGTGGAAGCTCAGCAGACCCCACTAAGCTTCAGAATCCACCGTGCTCAAGCACAGCGTGCGCTCGACGGAGGGTAGGTGAGTGAACTCTCCTTCCCAGCGCTGCCCTGATCCAGACCCCGTGGCCTCTGTGAGCCCAGCCCGGCTGCGGCCATATGGCCAGCCCAGACTACTACAATGGCCCTCCCAGCCAGGCACCAATATTTTTCACTTGTTAGTTACTGTGTACAAACATTAACTGAGCGCCACTCCAGGCTTGCAGAGCCAGGCCCTAAAGGCAGTCAATTCCCTGAAATTTACCGACTGCACTGGGAGCTGGGAATCTGCCTGGCTCTGCTGACTCGTAAATCAAACTGAGACTAGAAATATGCACCGCCCAGAATGAAAGAAACAGCAAACACAGAGCCGGATGAAGCTGATCAAGACCGTCCCATTACGCTCCCGAGTCAGTGCACGGGCACCTATTGTTGACATTAGGATTTTCCATTTACTCAAGCTTGGACCACATATGAAGTCCACACAGCGGAGAACAAAGCTTACCGTCTCGTCATTGCATATGGAGTGGATTTGGGTGCCAAACATAACTGCAGTGAAAGTGAAAAACAGAAGACCCTCAAGGCACAGGAAGATCAACAGGATTACAGTTATCGGAGGTGAAAAGTCACTGCATTCTGCAGACAAGAGGAACTTGGTTATAAGTGGTCCTGAATACCCCGAGTGGCAGAACGTTTGGCTCAGAGAAGAATCCTCTAGGGCCAGCCCCTGGCCAGCTTCCAGGGGGAAGTTGTTCACTTTCTAAATGGGCACATTCATTGTTCTCCAAGGAGCAGAGGAGGGCCACCCTTCCAAGCAAAAATTCATACCATGACTTCCTGGCCAGTGGTTTCAAAAGAGTCTGTATTTTCTGAGGTTTCTATTGACACTGTATTTGTGAATTAAATGGCAACTGAAGCCAGACCGCAAGAGTTGTGTGCACCCACACTAGTGAGCAGTGCTCACAGGAGTTTGTTCCCCATGTCCCCCTGGGGTGGGATGAGCCTGTCCAGACCTCACTGCATATCTAAGGTAGGATAACAAGCGCCTGTTTTCACTACCCTTGCTTAGGGTCGATCACTCACGTAAGCAACGCAAAGCCTGCTTTGAACAATGGCGAGCTAGCTGAGCAGCAGACAGACGCAAGCTTTCAAAGAAACAATATACTAGCAAAATGGTGGTGTTACAACTTAACTAAATTCTTTAAAATTCAATTGCTAAAATAATTGCAATGATTTCCTTCAAAATTGGAAACCTGGTTCTTCCTTTAAAGCTTTCCCCTTTCACCCAATAACAGCATGCACGGCCAGGAATGACACACAGCCTGGGAACTTACCAGTCCACTGCCCTCGGACACAGGAGATGAACTGAAATCCACAAAGGATCAGAGCATGGACTGAAGACAGAGCTATATACATCTAGAATGAGGGGGAGATTGGTTAGTCACTTTTATTTTTTATTTTTTTTAGAAACAGAGTCTCCCTCTGTTGCCCAGGCTGGAATGCAGTGGCATAGTCTTGGCTCGCTGCAACCTCTGCCTGCCAGGCTCAAGCGATTCTCCTGCCTCAGCCTCTCAAGTAGCTGAGACTACAGGCACCATGCCGGGCTAAGTGTTTTGCATTTTTAGTAGAGATGGGGTTTCACCATGTTGGCCAGGCTGGTCTGTAACTCCTGACCTCTAGTGATCTACCCAGCCAGTTAGTAACTTAATTAAATCTTTCTAAGAGCAAAGGCTGATGACACATCATGTTTATACCTCCATCTTATTTGTCAGAGAAAACATGAGGGAAGGATTAAATTGCAGTAGTTGACATTTTCCTACCCAAGATCATATTAGACCAAGTAGAATAATTTTATAGAAAAATACAGCTGGGCATGGTGGCTCACGCCTGTAATCCCAGCACTTTGGGAGGCCAAGATGGGCAGATTGCTTGAGCTCGGGAGTTTAAGACCAGCCTGGGCATCATGGCAAAACCCCGTCTATAAAAAAATAAACGGCCAGGGACGGTGGCTCAAGACTGTAATCCCAGCACTTTGGGAGGCCGAGGCGGGCGGATCACCTGAGGTCAGGAGTTCAAGACCAGCCCAACCAACATGGAGAAACCCCATCTCTACGAAAAACACAAAATTAGCCAGGCGTGGTGGTACATGCCTGTAATCTCAGCTACTTGGGAGGCTGAGGCAGGAGAATCACTTGAGCTTGGGAGGCGGAGGTTGCAGTGAGCTGAGATCGCACCATTGCACTCTAGCCTGGGCAACAAGAGCAAAACTCCATCTCAAAAAAAAAAAAAAAAAAAAAGGAAAAAAAGGAAATAAGCTCTAACATACTTCAGGAAGATTCCTGTTATTATTAATAAACAATAGTGACTGAGGACATCTGGGAAAGAATTAAACTACAGTGAACACCTAAAATAATATAAGCAACATATTATTTATTGGGACTACTTCCTACCAATGACAGCACAGTATTATAATTTGAATCCTGGAGAAAAGGCTAGAGAGAAACTGGCCCTGACCTTAGTAGATCTCCCTGCTCCAGGCAAGAAGCAGTTAAAGAATTTCAAATTCAATGTAAGTCACTACGAAAATATTTTTACTTACAGTGAAGAGCACAAAAAATCTTTGATTCTTTTCTCCTACACAATTGTTCACCCACGGGCAGTGATGATCCATTTTCCGAATACATCTTTTGCAAATACTGAAAAGGAGAGTTTGATTTTTCAGTATTCCATGCTCTGAGGAAACCAGAGTAACATAACCAAATGAAATCAAAGGTGGAGGAAAATTAGAATGCATATTCTAATACAGCATGTCAAAAAAAATCATACATTCTCACCATATTCCTTTAAGGTTTATCATTTTAATTAAATGTCTTCTGTTTCCTAAGGAAAATACTCAATGGACCAACAGGTTGGGGCGAAAGGTCACACTGAGCCATACTTCAAGAGTTCTCACACTCTCCCCCAGTAGAGCTGGATCATGTACACCTATCAGTAATGTTCCTAATTTTGCAAGCTTACAAGTTACAAGTCTATTTCAGTAAAAAACAAAAATTGAATTTTTACCTTCAGGGAAAGAAACATTCTTTGTATCTTCAAATAATTCCTACCACTCAATCCATATTCACTGATGAATATACAGTATGGATTGCATATTCATCTTGAATCATCAACTACACACCCAGGCATGAAGTCGTCTTGTTTTTAACAGCTGTATTTTACTTTTGCCCAAAACACTCTACTCTGTATGTCCAATTTTAAATAATTTGATTATCAATTACTTTTTGGTCCAAGCTTGCACCATTTAACAAGCAAACATCGATGGTAGCAGGTTGGCTCTAGGCAGACTTGCTATCATAGCGTCACCTTCTTTTTTTTTGAGATGGAGTCTTGCTCTGTCATCCAGGCTGGAGTGCAGTGGCGAGATCTTAGCTCTCTGCAAGCTCTGCCTGCCCCGGGTTCACGCCATTCTCCTGCCTCAGCCTCCCAAGTAGCTGGGACTACAGGCGCCAGCCACCATGCCCAGCTAATTTTTTTTTTCTTTCAATTTTTAGTAGAGACAGGGTTTCATCGTGTTAGCCAGGATGGTCTCGATCTCCTGACCTCGTGATCCGCCCACCTCGGCCTCCCAAAGTGCTGGGATTCCAGGCATGAGCCGCCGTGCCCGACCATAGCGTCACCTTCTATTCATTGACCTTGGCTCCCTCCTGACCTTCACAGCACCTGACTTCCAAAACATTCCCATTTTATCTATCTTAAACAGATTTATTGTAGTATAATTTATATACCATAGGCCAGGTGAGGTGGCTCATGCCTTTAATCCCAGCACTTTGGGAGGCCGAGGCAGGTGGATCACCTGAGGTCAGGAGTTCGAGACCAGCCTGGCCAATGTGGCGAAACCCCATCTCTACTAAAAATACAAAAATCAGCCAGGCATGGTGGCAGGCGCATGTAATCCCAGCTACTAGGGAGGCTGAGGCACAAGAATCGCTTGAGCCTGAGAGGCAGAGGTTGCAGTGAGCCGAGATTATGCCACTGCACTACAGCCCGGGCGAAAGAGCAAGACTCCATCCCCCCCCCAAAAATTTATATACCATAAAAGTTCACCCATTTGCAACGTACAATTCAATGATTTTTATTCTATCTGCAGAGTTGTGAGACCATCACCATCTAATTTTCGAACACTCCCACCATCGCAGAAACCTCGCCCATATGCAGTCACTGCCCATTTCCAGCCCCAGCCCCAGCCAGCCACCCATTTACTCTCCGATACCATTTCATCTTTCTTCACTTTATGGCCAAACCATGTGGATATGAATCTTTTAAAGCTTTCACTGCAGTCATAAAGCAGTTGGCACCCTGTCTCTGGGTTTCCTCCCGTTGGAGGCCATCAATGGCTTCCAGCCTATTCAAGCAGGCCACGACCTCCCAGGAGAAGGGCACTGTCCAGCTGCAGCCTGTCACACAGTACAGGGACGTGTGACAACTATTTCAAGGAATGGAGACATTCACACTTCAACACGTGAAATCAATGGCCAGCCCCTCCAGGAGCAGACAAGGAGTCAGGAGCTGGCAAATCTGGGGGAAGAGGATAAAACGCAACTAAGACCAGCAGGGGTGAGGCGTGAGGGCCAGGAAGGCTACTTGAGCCAGGCAGATAACTGACCGTGGCTTTTAAAAAATACAATAACAGGTGTTTGAGAGCACGCCCAAATAAATACAAAAAAACCAAAACAACAAAAAAATGAGAGCACATCCAAAAGAACGTGGCTTCTATGCTGCACCACCGCCCCAGGTAAGAACAAAAGTGAATGCACAACAGCCTCTCTGGCTGGCTGGAAGAACCCAGAGCAGGAGTGAGGGTAAGGTTCTGAGCCTTTCTTCTAGCCCCCACACAGGATGTGCCCAGGAGCTGTGAGCACACACATGCTGGCCTGTGGCATGTGTGCCAAAACAGAGGTGGGAACCTCGTCACCTCCTCCAGCTGTTGAGCCACAGCGAGTCCCTCGGGAAGGAGGGGATCCCTGAGTCCATACTGTTTCCCAACTCCCAAAAAGACTCTAGGGAACTGGCCCTTTACTCAGCTCTCTACCCCAGAAAGAACTTGACACCTACGGACCTGCCCGTGCAACGCTGCCCAGATGCTCGGGGGCCATGCACCTGCAGTGGTGGGCGCGCTCTGGTTTAATACAGCAGCGCATGTACCTGCAGTGGCGGGCGCACTCTGGTTTAATACAGCAGCCCACATACCTGTAGTGGCGGATGTGCTCACGTTTAATACAGCAGCGCACATACCTGCAGTGGCAGATGCGCTCAGCTTTAATACAGCAGCGCACGTACCTGCAGTGGTGGGCACGCTCGGGTTTAATACAGCAGCACTTGGGGCACTTGTAGATCACTTCCCCGGGCTTCAGCTGCAAGCTCTCCATGTATTCTTTCGTAGCGTTTCCTTTGGGTACTGCCCCCTACCATATAAGAAGAATGTATTTTAGTTGGGGAAAATTAAAAACATCAGGCCGGGCGCGGTGGCTCACACCTGTAATCCCAGCACTTTGGGAGGCTAAGGCGGGCGGACCACGAGGTCAGGAGTTCGAGACCAGCCTGGCCAACCCAGCCCGGTCAACATGGTGAAATCCCGTCTCTACTAAAGATACAAAAAATTAGCCGGGCGCGGTGGTGGCGCCTGTAATCCCAGCTACTCAGGAGGCTGAGGCATGACAATTGCCTGAACTCAGGAGGTAGAGGTTGCAGTAAGCCAAGATGGCGCCACTGCACTCCAACCTGGGCGACAGGGCGAGACTCAAAAAAATCATCTTTTCTATATCATCAAATGATTAAAAAAAACTACCTTATTATTCTTTTGATAAATGGCTTAACCACCTGCATTTTCAGAGGCAAGGCTTGTTCCCAGACAAGGGCACTGACTATCCCTGGGGGGGGGCAGGGAACCTCTTTGCACACCACTTCCCTGTAGCCCCTGCTGACAGGGAGGTTACTGATAAGCACTGCCCAGAGTTTTCTTATCGGGCAGTCGGGGAACAAGGAACAAAACAATCTCAAAAAGGACTTTAATTTCATGTTGCTAAAGTGACGTGATACTTTTGTCTCTTGGCCAACTTCCTCAAAGGCATTCACACACAAACCTGGAGGTGGCGGCCCAGACCACCTGACCCGATTCATGTCTGGCAACGAGGCCGCCCAGCGGCATCAGAAACTTGAACGTGCATCCATCTGTGCCCCAAGTGCTAGAGGAGCTGGAGAAGATGACCAACGGTGAAGCAGCAGAAAGAGGAGTTGGGGAGGCCGTGAGCTGACGGTAAGGGGCAGAGCTGAAGGCCAAGAGTCACCCTAAACCAGCACCATGTCAACTGAGGACCCGATGTAGGGAAGTTAAGGCCAGAGCTGGCTGCAACAGCAGAGGCTTTCTTCTTTGGGCAGTGGAGATATGTCGTCAAAACCATGTTTGTGGGAGACAATGCTGGGACCTGTGGCAGGGTGGAGTAAGATAGGCAGACCTGCCTGGGGGTTCCAATGCCTCCAGAAGAGGAACAAGGCCTTGTGTCTGCTTCTTAGCCTGGAGCCTGCACTTCACATAGAAATCACAGTTCTGGAGAATGAGACCCACAGACATTGGGAACAGCAGTCAGGGCTGCAGTGATTGTGCAAAGACCCATGTGGGTGGGGCAAATGGAAGGTGGGAGCTAACAGCCTGGGAGATGGCAGAGGTGGTGAAGGGCTCTGCCAACAGCAGATGGCCCTGCTGGAGCTCCTTAAAATACAGGTGCCTGGCTGGGCTCCAGGGCCGCAGATCTGAACCTCTGCAGGGTGAGGGTTGTCATCCAAATTTTAGAAAGTTCAGCAGGTGAGTGTCCTGCAGAGTCAGAGACTGCTGCCCGCTGGATTCAGGGCTACCAATGGGCCAGAGCTGCAGCCTCGGGCAGCACAGGCAGGGGGCCCCAGGAGGGGCTCCAGGGCAAATGTGAGCATTCACTGCCCAAACCTTCCCCGAGGTTTACTTCCTCCAAACAAGGCCCCGTCAGTCCCATGGCCCTAATATGGGGAAGCTGTTTGGGTCAAGATCAAAGTGTTTCCTAACACGCTGCCTCCTTAAAGAAGTTAGAAAAGGGTTTAAACTTATCTTTGAAAACTTAAATCAGAATAAGTAAAACATTTTACTGGCTGGGCAGGGTAGCTCACGGCTGTAATCCCAGCACTTTGGGAGGCTGAGGTGGGTGGATCACGAGGTTAGGAGTTCAAGACCAGCCTGGCAAAGATGGCTAAACCCCGTCTCTGCTAAAAATACAAAAATTAGCTGGGCGTGGTGGCCTGCACCTGTAATAGCCCAGCTACTCGGGAGGGTGAGGCAGAGTACCCGGAAGGTGGAAGCTGCAGTGAGCCAAGATCGCGCCATTGCACTCCAGCCTGGGCCACAGAGCAAGACTCCGTCCCCCCAAAAAAATTTTTACTTAACTTACATTCCACAATTTGGAGTCTTTTTTTTTTGAAACAGTTTTGCTCTGTTGCCCAGGCTGGAGTGCAGTGGTGTGATCTCGGCTCACTGCAACCTCTGCCCCCGGGGTTCAAGCGATTCTCCTGCCTCAGCCTACCAAGTAGCTGGGATTATAGGTATGCGCCACCACACCCGGCTAATTTTTCTTACTTTTAGTAAAGACAGGGTTTTGCCATGTTGGCCAGGCTGGTCTCGAACTCCCGACCTCAGGTGATCCAATCCCCTCAGCCTCTCAAAGTGCTAGGATTACGGGTATGAGCCACGGTGCCTGGCCTGGAGTCTTTAATCAACTTTCCTCCAACGATCTAGGGATCTTAACACTGCTTTGATTTATAAAATCCCACACCGTTGCATATATGCCCCAGGTGACCATCGAGTGTTACACATCTCCTCAGAGGAAATGGGCCAGATTTTAAAACTCCAAACACCATAATTTTATGAGCCACGCATGCACTTTTCCACAGCAGCAGCAAGTATGATACGATGTGGCACGATACACTTCTGGAAAGTGGCCACCCCAACGCTACCCCAGTTTTTGGTCACTTATGACCATGGAAAGGCATTTCGAAGGGGAAGCCAAGTACGCATTGGGTGATCCTCAGGGACCTGAGACTGTGTGGGATTTCAGGCACTTGCTGGGTCCAGGGATTCCTTTTTGCTGCTCAGAACCCTGGACAGACAATGAAACTCTTCAAGGGCATGGTCTCCTAGGGGTTTCAAGGAGGGGTTCCTTCCACCTGAGGCCCAGAGTCTATCACCTACATTTTCATCCTGAGCCTTTCGAGGTGTGGTTTGGCAGAAACAGAGACCATATGCAGAGGGGGTGTGCATGGCTGCACCATCTCAAAGGGCCTCACCAGAATGTGCCCACGATGACAGCAGCAGGGGCTGGAGCACCGTTTCCTCTGTACTCATGGGGCATTCTTCTTCCCACCAGAACAAACCTTCCAAGTAATTGAGCACATTCCTCAGTTCCCATTTTAACCATTTCGGGAGGTTTTTTCTAAAACACTTCTTGAATGTTTCCCGCCCATCTTCCTGTGGGACTGACCATAGGCTCCAGGCCATGGGATGCCTTCAGGCTCCTCCCTCCCACCCCAAACACCCGGCAGCCTCCCTTCAGAGGTACTCCCTGATGAATCAGCTGTTCCCTCTCCTGGTGCCCCTGCCCACATCCCACTTCCAGTCTGCCCTGATGAGACAAAGCAGCCAACCAGGCCCAGACAAGGTGCTCTGTGCCACCTCGCCCTTCCAGGGCAGTTAGGCTTTGCAGAGCATGCTTCCAGTCCTCTCTCCACTGCTCTCCACCCCAGCTCCCTGTCATGCAATCTGGATCTCCAGGGCCTAACCAAGGGGCAGGTAAGAATGGGGCCGGGCCTGTGGATCTGCCTCCTAATTTATGGAAAATGCTGGGGACGAGGAGCACATCAAAACCCAGTACAGGGATGTAAGCTGCAAACAAAGAACGGTGTTTCTTCAACTTAAACCCCAAGGGAAAAAAAGAGATTGCCGGGACCACAGAGATTAATTAAAAGAGATGTTAGAGACACATAAACCAATCACACTGTGTGGATCCTTATTTGGATCCTGATTCAAGGGAAAAACAATTATAAAAGAATTGACAGGCCAGGCACGGTGGCTCACACTTGTAATCCCTAGAACTTTGGGAGGCGGAGGCAGGTGGATCACTTGAGGTCAAGAGTTCAAGACCAGCCTGACCAACATAGTGAAACCCTGTCTCTACTAAAAATACAAAAATTAGCTGGGCATGGTGGCACATGCCTGTAATCCTAGCTACTTAGGAGGCTGAGGTGACAGACTCACTTGAACCCAAGAGGTGACCGTTGCAATGAGCCGAGATCGTGCCATTGCACTCCAGCCTGGGCAACAGAGTGAGACTCTGTCTCAAAAAAAAAAAAGAATTGAGACAACTGAGGAAATTTGAACTCTAACAGAATACATGGTATTAAATATATTGCTTTACATGAGCTACCGGTATTGAGGTTATGTTTTTGCAAACAGCCCTTTTAAAAGATACACACGTTTACAAATGAAACAAAAGAATGAGTGAGATTTAGGCGGGTTATCTGGGGGAGGGGAACGGCGTGGGCAAGGCCACCACATGAGGTGGTGACAGGCTCAAGGTGGAGTGCTCTTCCTACCGTGAACATTTGGAATTTCCCATAAGAAGTGAAATTTTGAAGGCCGGGGCTCTGAAGATAGACAATCTGGTTCAAATCCCAGCCTGGCCTCTTACTGGCACAGCAAGGCCTCGTGTTCTCACACGGATGTTCCACCTACGTCCCAGCACTGCTGTGAGGGTGGGAGGAAAGCACACTTTTGGCAGAGCTCCTGGACAGCAGCCGCGGACCCATGAAGGGTACCTCCGGAAGGCACTTGCACGGCGGCCAAGAAGGCTCATGGGCATCCACGGGGCTGGCATTGAAGACACAGGCTCTAACAAGTAAAGGGATGCAGGGCTCAGGGCCGTGGGTGGCCTTCCTCCCTCCCAGCCCTCTCACGATCCCAAAGTGAAGCTTGGGATCAAAGTCGCATCCTTCCACAGCAGGGTTCATTGCTCTATCAGTAGGCCTCTGACCCCGTCTTCCCCTCCACTCCTCACTCAAAGCACCAATGACTTTCCTCAAGTGACAATACAAATCCCAATTTGTATTGTTCAGGCCAGTCCCAGCAAGGACTGCCCAGTCCTATTGATTTAGAAAAATGACATGAAGTCCCACTAGGGTATCTGCCCCAACCCCTCAACTGTTCAGAGGTGATGTGATGGTTCTAGTTCAGCCTGGAGTGGACCCTGGTAGGGTAAAGACATGATCTGTGGAGAGAAGAAATCAACTCCCCACTGGGAGGACAGAGGTGACACCTGACCCTGCTGGGCCATGCCCACTCTCCCTTTCAGAAAAATAGATCTGGACATCAGTGACTGCCACTCCACCTGCTCTGGGGACTGCCCTTCTTCCCTGGGCAGCAGGAAAGCCAGGACTTAAGACAGAAAGACAAAGCCGGAGGACAGCTGCCAGCCTCTCCCCTCTGTCCACCTTCCACTCCACAGCCTGCCAGCAGCCAGAGGCGTCCTTGCCCTGGGGCTCTGCATACTCCCCCTTCCTCAGTTTCATTTACAGTGACTTCTGTCGGTTTCTGTCACTTGTCACCAGAGGACTCAAGCAGACATTCCTCCAAAGAAGACACACAGATGGCCAAACAAGCACATGAAATGATGCTCAACGTCGCTGGTCATTAGGGAGATACACAGCAAAGACAGTGAGATACGGCGTCACAAAAGAACAGCAATAATGTCTTGAAGATGTGGACACACTGCAGGTGGGAATGTAAAATGGTGTGGATGCCTCGATGTTTTGGGTTTTTTTGTTTCATCATTCCCTTCCCCACAAGTTTTTTCTCCTTTTTCTTTTTTTTCCCTCAGTGGAGACACTTTAGAGAATACTTGGCAGTTCCACTAAAGGTTAAACATAGAGTCACCATATGTCCCAGCGACTCCACTCCTAGGTATATACCCAAGAGAAATGAAACACCCATCCACACAAAAACTTACACATGGCCGTTCAGAGCAGCGTGATTTGTAACAGCCGAAAAGCGGAACTCGCCCAGATGCCCATCAACTAACGATGGCTATAAGCGAGACAGGTCCGGCCAGAGCATGGAATATTATTTAGCCCTAAACCAAATAAAGCACTGATCATGCCACAGCACGATGGACCCTGAAGACACAATGCCTGGTGAGAGCCAGGCACAAAAGGCCACAGACGTGATGACTATGAAAGTCCCTCAACAGGCCGCCAGGCGCAGTGGCTCACGCCTGTAATCCCAGCACTTTGGGAGGCCGAGGTGGGCGGATCACAAGGTCAGGAGATTGAGACCATCCTGGTTAACACGGTGAAACCTCGTCTCTACTAAAAATATAAAAAAATTAGCCGGGCATGGTGGTGGGCACCTGTAGTCCCAGCTACTCGGGAGGCTGAGGCAGGAGAATGGCATGAACCCGGGGGGCAGAGGATGCAGTGAGCAGAGATCACGCCACTGCACTCCAGCCTGGGCGACAGAGCAAGACGCCTTCTCAAAAAAAAAAAAAAGTCCCTTAACAGGCAAATTCCACAGAGACAGCAGATGAGTGGTTGCCAGGGGCAGAGGGCGTCGGGTTGGGGGGATCAGGGAACGGGGAAGTGATGGCTAAGGGGTGTGGGGTTCCTTTCTGAGGTGATAAAAATGTCCTAAAACCGACTGGGTGATGGTTGGACACTCTGTGGATGCACTGAACACCACAGAACTACACACAAGGATGGATTTAGTGCTATGTGAATTAAATCTCAATCAAAACACCCCTGACATCCAGGATCAACTTCTCCCTCAGAATGTTCCATTCAACATTCTCTGCAGTAACGCAACAAGCAAAAGAAATCTGCCCACCAGGGCGGCAGCATGCCCTGCACACACCTTCTACCCCGACTTCCTGGCCACCTCCAGCTCGCCAGGCTTCTGGGGCCTTTTCCCCAGGAGCAGGAGCGGGGTGGGAGCAGGAGCTGGACTGCTGAGTAGCTGTAGAGTCGAAGCACAGAGGAGGAAGGGGCAAGTGCACTTGTCAGCAAAGAGGAGCAAACTGCTGAGGAGTCCCAGCCAGGCTGACCCTCCCCCATGTCCCTACCCCACACTCACAAGTAGGAGGTTTTGCACAGACTCGGTTCCCTCACCACAAGTGCCCACAAGGGTTGGGTCCAGCCCAGTTTTCACAGTGCGGACAGATGGTCGGCAGTCACTGGATTTTTCCTACAAGGCAATATTCCAGTAAAAATCACTGAGCTGGACCTGGCTCTGTAGCTGGCCCTCTCTTTAGTCGAAGTGCCTGGGCACTTTGGGCAGCAAACAAGGGGTTTCTGCTGCAGCCAAGGAAGGAGAGGGCGGAGACACACAGGGATCAGGAGCAGGGTCTGGCTCCTAGAGGGAGACTTGCTGCGTAAAAGGAACTGACGAGACAGCATTTAATTCTCTGAAGGCACAAACCAGTCGGAGAAGAGACTCAGTTATGGTCAAAGACTCCACCATCAGATCAGGCTACAAAGCCACTGGCAGACTTTGCTTCCAACTTTCTCCCCAAGGTACCACGCCCCAGCTGCCCACTGGTTAGGCCTATAATACTGTCCCATTCGCAGGACAGCTGCCCACGACCTCTACTAGTAAAACAGGAGACAGTAAACAATGTACATCCAAACCCTGAATAATTAATTCAGATAAAGCAAAGACAGATAAAGCCACACGCAGACCACATTCTGTGAGCTGATCTGTTTCAGTTCATTCTCAAAAAAGAGTCCTGGTCAGGCGCGATGGCTCATGCCTGTAATCTCAGCACTTTGGGAGGCCGAAGCGGGTGGATCACCTGAGGTCAGGAGTTCAAGACCAGCCTGACCAACATGGTGAAACCTGTCTCTACTAAAAATACAAAATTAGCCAGGCATGGTGGTGCATGCCTGTCATCCCAGCTACTCAGGGGGCTAAGGCAGGAGAATAGCTTGAACCCGGGAGGCAGAGGTTGCAGTGAGCCAAGATCGCACATTGCACTCCAGCCCGGGCAAAAACAGCAAACCTCCGTCTCAAAAAAAAAAAAAAAAAAAAAAGTCCTAATCTTATTAACGTCTGGGTAACTTCTTTAGAGAAAGCTTAGAAATAGACAAGAGCCCAGTAGATGTTAAATTGACAAACTGGGAGTCCCTATACCATGGTTTAAAACCACTGTTTTAAAGCAGTGGCAAGAACTTTTTTCAAATGAAAATCTACTGACTCCTAATACCTGACTTCGCATGCCTGCAGCTGCTGGGCATCTCCTCCGAGCTCTGCGGGCAACCTGGAACTCACTCACTAGAGGTGACAGATGGCTGAGCTGCAAGATCTGTACGATCGGCCCGAATGCCCTTCCCGAATTGAAGGATGTCTCAAAACTCAGCAACAGCCTCAAAGCCCAGCTGGAAGCTGAATCTGGTGGCCTGCCAGGCATCAGGAACTAGGGGTATTTCACTGCGCTAGGTCTGGCCTACGTTTATTCTCAGCCTAAAGGTAATCTGCTCCCAAAATGAGCTCCATCCACCTTTCTTGTTCCACCCCCATGTCAATCTGTCCCTGTGCACTGCTTCCTCCAAAGGGTCAGCCACACCTGAGGACACTAGACCAGACACAAGAGAGCCACCCAGAGACTCAGCCAGTACTCACAGGGTCGGTGAGCATGGTTCTCAGGTGGGATGACAGGGCAAGCACAGCCAAGCAGTTAAAGATGACACCGTTGACCACAGAATACCAGAAGTCTCTGGAAGGCAGCAGCATGACGAAAGTCACCACGAAGTCTGCATAGGCGACCAGAAGCCACGTCATGACAGCACAGATCATGCCGCAGCCGTCACGGATGAACCAGACCCTGTCAGCCACGTCAGCCTCGGAGGAGGAGGACGATGAAGAGTCATAGTTGTCATTTTCAGCCAGGAGAGGATGATGTTCGACGTCCCGGAGCCTGTGTCCTGATGGCTGCATGATTTCCCTGACGCACCCTGGGGAGGGGGACGACAGAGAGCTGGTGAGGCTCAAAAAGCTCACAAGCTACCTTAAATATATCGTGTTACAGTTTGTCCTTGGCCATTTCATGAAGTTAGTCTAAATACACATAGTGGGAAAGAACATAAAAACATAACTAAGATCTGAATTTTTAAATCTCTGACTTGATTGACTGCTTTACTACAACACAGTAAGTCCCACAGTGCAGGTTATGCCTACATATACAAAACTGTACCTATGGCCAGCCATGGCCACATACAAAGATTATGGAAAGCACAGGCTAGACACGAAGTCCCAGCACCGGGTTCCCTGGCAGCGTGGAGAGGAGTTCTGCTGTATCGCTGTGCTTGCTCCTCTGAGCCCCACCTGTCCCTGCTCTGCTCAGCAGCTCACCTCAGTGCTCCCAAGCAGGTGCTCGGCACACACTTTAGCGAGCAGCATGATGCAAGAATGACGAGTAAGTCACTGGTTCTCTATTCATCTTTACACCGCCTCATACACATTGACCTCATCGGTCTTACCTGTTTTTTCTCAGTTTGATTCTCAGTTTATCCTCACTTATCTGTGATGTTTTTGGAGCAGACTCCCATTTTTATATCTCTGTTCCTTGACACTCTACCCTGCTTCTAGAATGCCCTTCATCTCTATTTTAATCTTTTTTTTTTTTGAAACCAAGTCTCACTCTGTTGCCCGGGCTGGAGTACAGTGGCGCGATCTTGGCTCACTGCAACCTCCGTCTCCTGGGTTCAAGTGATTCTCCTGCCTCAGCCTCCCGAGTGGCTGAGATTACAGGCGCCCACCACCACGCCTAGCTAATTTTTTGTATTTTTAGTAGAAATGGAGTTTCACCATGTTGGCCAGGCTGGTCTCAAACTCCTGACCTCAGGTGATCCATCTGCCTCGGCCTCCCAAAGTGCTGGGATTACAGGCATGAGCCACCGCACCTGGCCTCTATTTTAATCTTTTAAAAGTTTCCTGTTTTTGTTGTTTTTGTGAACACAGTCTCCCTCTGTTGCCCAAGCTGGAGTGCAGTGGCACAATTGCAGCTCACAGACAACATGTGACTATGTTGCCTGGGCTGCTCTGGAACTCCTGGGCTCAATCCTCCTGCCTCGGCCTCCCAAAGTGCTGGGATTACAGGTAGAGCCACCATGCCCAGCCTTTCCTTCATTTATTAATCCACTCTTTTGCAAGCCATCCTTTTGACACTTCTTCCCTATTTCCAATAGCATCTGATTTCTGAGAACATAAAAGATCTAAAGAAACTAAAGAAAAAAGTAGGACCGGGCACAGTGGCTGACGCCTGTAATCCCAGCACTTTGGGAGGCTGAGGTGGGTGGATCACTTGAGGTCAGGAGTTTGAGACCAGCCTTGCCAACATGGTACAACCCCGTCTCTACTAAAAATACAAAAACCAGCTGGGCGTGGTGGCACGTGCCTGTAATCCCAGCTACTCAAGAGGCTGAGGCGGGAGAATCGCTTGAACCTGGGAGGCGGAGGTTGCAGTGAGCCGAGATCACGCCACTGCACTCCAGCCTGGGAGAAAGAGCAAGACTCAGTCTCAAAAAAAAAAAAAGAAAAGAAAAAAGTGGGCCAGCTGCGGTGGCTCACACCTGTAACCTCAGCACTTTGGGAGGCGGAGGCGGGTGGATCACGAGGTTACAAGTTTAAGACCAGCCTGGCCAAGATGGTGAAACCCCGTCTCTACTAAAAATACAAAAAATAGTCGGGCACAGTGGCAGACGCCTGTAATCCCAGCTACTTGGGAGGCTGACGCAGGAGAACCGCTTGAACCCGGGGGGGTGGAGGTTGCAGTGAGCCAAGATCGCACCACTGCACTCCAGCCTAGTGACAGAGTGAGAGTCCCTCTCCAGAAACAAAAAGAAAAAAGTGCACTTTTCCTGGTAACTGTTTCGACTGCTTCTTTGATTGTATGCCCTTCTCTTATCGGTGTTTGCTCTGAGAGTTGTAGTATCACAAAGAGCCAGGGAAAGGAAGAAATAGTTAATTTCACCTTAGCTTTCCCACGGGGAGAAAATACTGACAAATATTTTAACGAACTGACCCTGACACCTTCTCAGAGCAGGAGTGCTCTTCATGTTTTAAGCAGGCAGAGTGCAGAAACCGTGGCTTCTAAAATGTGAATAAAGGAGAGTAATAAGAATGTTCTCAGAGGTCAGGTCACTACAACTGAGTAACAAACAGCACTGGGTGCTGTTTTTCAAATCTGGGTGTGACTTTTTCTTTTCTTAAATGCAACTGGAACGTAGCAATTACGAAAACATTTGCCGAGTGAACATGTGGTGAGGATTCATTCGCCAAATACTTTACAAAATTTCCTCTCTATGCAAAAATGCTGACTGGTACAAGAGCAAAATGAAATTGTTTTCCAAAGTCAGTAAAATAGCCGTATTTTTCAATCAGATAAAAGCAGCTTTTAAAAATGTTTAAGGATGGGTGCAGTGGCTCATGTCTGTAACCCCAGCACGTTGGGAGACAGGCAGAAGGATCATTTGAGCCCAGAAGTTTGAGATCAGCCTGGGTAACAGAGTAAGACCTCATCTCTACAAAAAATAAAAATTAGCCAACATGGTGGCTTGTGCTTGTAGTCCCACCTACTAGGGAGGCTGAGGTGGGAAGACTGCTTGAGCCTGGGAGGTTGAGGCTGCAGTGAGCCATGATCATGCCACTGCACTCCAGCCTGGGTGACAGATCCTGTCTCAAAAAATAAAAATAAATACATGCTTAAGGCTGAGTGTGGTGGCTTACACCTGTAATCTCAGCACTTCAGGAGGCCAAGGCGGGAGGATCTCTTGAGCCCAGGAGTTTGAGACTGGTCTGAGCAACATGGGAAGACCCAATCTCTACAAAAAAAAAAAAAAAAAAAAAATGTTTTTCATTAGTCAGGCGTGGTGGCATGCACCTATAGTCCCAGCTGTTTGGGAGACTGAGGTGGGAGGATCGCATGAGACTGGCAGGTTGAGGCTACAGTGAGCCACGATCCCACCACTGCAGTCCAGCCTGGGCAAGAGTGAGACCCAGTGTCAAAAAAATTGTTTTAATTTAAAAAACTTTTTAAAATAAGCATTTAAGTGAAAAAAAAGAAATTAAAGATCAAAAGAATTTGGACAGACCCCTTAGCCAGCCATTCCTTCAGTATTTTCTGAACCTACATCTTCTGGATCTATCTGCTCAACATCCACTGCAAACACCTTTGCAGCACCCATTTCCTCTACATAAACCCCATTCACTCTGCAGGGCTTAACTTTTCTCTCTTCTAGGCAAGCCATCCTGAAAATGGAGTTCTCTTTCTTCTGAGGAGCACTTTGTGAAGGGGTCTCTAGACATCAGATGTGACAATCTGGAGATGAAGGCTGAAACTGCTTCTGCCTGCACCACTAGTAAAGCCTGACTGTCGGGGGGCTGAGAAAGTATCTGGAAGTTTCTCTGCCTCCACTGAAGCCCTGGGCACGTTCACCAGCTCTCCCTCCCAGGTACTTACCACTTGCTACCTGAGAGCTCTTGCAGGTCCCACCTCCCTGCCTGACATCAGCCCCTCCAGGGGGGGTCTGGGTCTCCTCCTGCTCTGTTCCCCTTGTGCCTTGCATGCTGTCTGGCATACAGCAAGGGCATGTTTGCTAAAGGCAGACGCAACAAAAAGCAAGAAGTCCCTCTCTCAGATTCCAGTCACCTCCTGCTGATTTCCATCTAAGTTTCTTGGTGAATCGTATCTGTGGGCCCAGGTACATCAAGGCCACAAGCTGAAAAATTCCTCTGAGCAGAACCATTTTGTTTTATGGTGACTTCTCTAATAGGATACGTTCCATGAGAAGAGGAAGGGTGCTTGCCAGGCAGTAAAACAAGCTATACTTTTGTCAGAACGCAATGTTTGGGCAGTCTGAGCTCTCTCCAGAAAGCAGGGCCCCTTGAAAGTCTTCTAAAGGCACACATGTGACACCTGAGCCAGCTCAGCTCCACCTTCCCAGTTCAGGTCCTGGTGAGACCCCCATGGAGTGCAGGATGCTGCTGTGGCTCCATGCCTGACCTGCGGGGTGCGGATGGCAGGCACGGCTGTGTAAGGAGAGCGCCCACAGACACCAAACACTGGCCATGGCAGGACGTTCCTATAAGCATATATTAGGGTGACATATAACACTTGAGGGCTTTAGTGCCGTATCTGTAAGATCCATTAGAAATCAATAGGAAAATACCATGAGATCCAAAAATTGCTTTATTTTCAAGAAAGCAACAAACGAATATAGCAAGGTTAGGCTGGACAAATACAGCTCTCAGTAACAAAGTGCACTCGCGTCTCTGAGTCACTGTATTTACACTTGAGTAATGCAACAGGAAGGGAGGGGAAGAAACGAAGAAACCATTCCTTTACATGGAACCTAATCTAAAAGCAAACAGCACGGCCATTTGAGATGCAGTATTAAAATGCACACATTCCTTAGGAGTAAGGGCACAGCCTTATTCTGCACTGAATTCCAAAACCACAGTTGACTTCATACCCAAGACAGTTTCTGAGGGAACCGTGAAAACACTGGGCACTGTCACACAGATGTCCCAGCATCACTCTTCTACCCTAATGGCCGATTTAATGGGATTTTCTCAACACTCCTGAACCTAAGCTCTTTCTCCGCACGTTAAATAAAGCCCTGTTTCCCAGAACACCAAAAGCAACACTACAGATCTCCATATTTAAAGGGACAACCACACAAGCAAAAACTTTCCGTTTCAGGCCAGGTGCAATGGCTCACGCCTGTAATCCCAGCACTTTGGGAGGCCAAGGCAGGTGGATCACTTGTGACCAGGAGTTCAAGACCAGCCTGGCCAACATGGGGAAACCCCGTCTCTACCAAAAATACAAAAATTAGCCGGGCATGATGGCGGAAGCCTGTAATCCCAGCTACTAGCGAAGCTGAGGCAGAAGAATCGCTTGAACCTGGGAGTCAGAGGTTGCAGAGAGCCAAGATCACGCCACTGCACTCTAGCCTAGGAAACAGAGGGAGACTCCGTCTCAAAAAAAACAAACAGACAAAAAAAACAAACCACTTTCCATTTCAGGTGTAAAGTGGGGTATTCCCCTCATCTTGTAACACTGGCCAAGAACTCATCAATTCAATTCATGGAGTCCCCTCCACAGATACACCCTCCTTTTAGGACCGGAAGGCAGCGGGTGAAAAGGAAGGCGTGCCTATCAGCTTCGCACCACGCCTCTGCTTTGCCACATGCACAGGTTACCTTTTTAGTAATATACAAGCTACTGTCAGCTGTGAGAAAGGAAACAGTGATTAGACCCTAAATAATCACACTCTTACCTCACAAATTATTTCTAAACATCACTTGAACATTTTGTGCCGTTTCTTCAGGATCTTAAGGCGCATACTGTCCTATGTGATTGGATCTGAAAGATAATAAAATCTGATTAGAAAAAGTGATTTATTTTATGACAGACGTGTGTCATATTTCTTAGGGTATGATTAATTTTTGGAGTGTATATAAGCAACGTAACATTTGACACCTCAAGTTCTGTCACTCAGAACTATCCTTAAGCATGAAATCATTGCTCTTCTAAGTTTTCATTACTAGGTAAATTCACAATCCTGGAAATCAAGTAATTTATTTTAAATATTTCCATTTACCCTCCTGCTTTTTTAGCCCCAGTGTTAAACACAGATCTATAAGCTAAAATCTCTCCAGAAAAATCCCCTACGGCAGACCAAATTTGGCTAGCCTGAACTTCTACCTCTGATAAGCTGATTTACTGGCCACATTAAAGGAATCACAGAGCCCGTGAGGCAGAGGCGGGGACTAAAAGGGCAGGCCCTGCTGTGGGACGGGCGAGGAGGTGAAGGAAGACACGGGAACCCAGTGAGGGCCACTCAGTGAGAGCAGAGACTCCTGGCACGCATCTCCCACATGGCTCCCCGAACCCTGACAGGTGGGAGGGTCGAGGAATCCTCTCTAGCACTAATATGACCCAAGAAAAAGGTCTAAAGACTCCGCAATGTAGGCAAAACCCAACAAAAGGGTCAGATTCACTGTCAGACCTCCCTAAGTTGAGGGCCACAAGGAAACCCCCACCACGGACAGAGAGGTTCCAAGTGCTTGTCGTAGCTCCATTATAAAAAAACAAAGTCCAGGCAGGGTGTGGTGGCTCAAGCCTGTAATCCCAGCACTTTGGGAGGCTGAGGCGGGCGGATCACGAGGTCAGGAGATCAAGACCATCTTGGCTAACACGGTGAAACCCTGTCTCTACTAAAAATACAAAAATTAGCTGGGCGTGGTGGTGGGAGCTTGTAATCCCAGCTACTTGGGAGGCTGTGGCAGAGAATTGCTTGAATCTGCGAGGCAGAGGTTGCAGTAGGCCGAGATCGTGCCATTGCACTCCAGCCTGGGCGACAGAGCAAGACTCTGTCTCAAAAAAAAAAAAAAAAAAAAAATTAAATCCAAACATGACTCATGAAAAAGCAGAAGACAGAAATGAAGGGTAAGAGTCCAGAACACGCACAATGCACAGAGAAAAAAAATGTCAACAAGGCACAGGTGAAATTCATATTCTTCGAAAGAAGAGATTGGTTCTGTGAAACAAACAGAGAAACGGTTTAAGAACTTCCTGGTTCTTCAACAAGGAAAATACAACAGTCTATATATTCTAAATTTTCTTAAACAGAATTGGACAAAAGAGTAGAAATGTCCCAGAGAGGAGAACTAGAGGACAGAGAGAAAACACTGAGGAGAGAATGTAAAATAAAATTAGAAGATCGGGTCTGTAATCCCAGCACTTTGGGAGGCCGAGGTGGGCGCATCACGAGGTCAGGAGATCGAGACCATCCTGGCTAACACGGTGAAACTCCGTCTCTACTAAAAATACAAAAACTTAGCCGGGTGTGGTGACGGGCGCCTGTAGTCCCAGCCACGCGGGAGGCTGAGGCAGGAGAATGGCGCGAACCTGGGAGGTGCAGCTGGCAATGAGCCGAGATCGCGCCACTGCACTCCAGCCTGGGTGACAGAGCGAGACTCTGTCTCAAAAAAAAAAAAAAAAAAAAAATTAGAAGATCGGGTCAGGAAGTCCACCTTCCAAACAACAGAGGTTGAGCAAAGGGGTCCCCGGGAGAAAAGGGCGCAAGCAGATCTCCTTGTGGTAGGTTTCGACTCTGGCTTCGGCGCGCCGGCTGCCTGGCTCCTCCACTCCATCTGTAGCTGAGATGCTTCCACGACAGTGCTTTTTCTGCCTGAGACAACCCTCAGCTGCTGTCTGTTGTCTGAAACCAAGAGCCCTGACTAGTTTCTGAAAACATACTCTGGGGTGTCTCCCAATAACCCGAGATGGCTTGCTGTCTCCCGCCCCAGTGTGCCACGCCTCCACCTGCACTCGCTCTGTCGAGGTCCCTGTGCCCATTACACTGACTGCAAGATCCCTCAGGGGTTGCTTCTCCCTCAAGCTTCTGCCCAGGCCCTAGACAAACACTGACACAGCACTGGTTCCCCAACAAAGCTCCAGCTCTCAATCCCTTCTGAACCTTTTTTTTTTTTTTTTTTGAGATGGAGTCTCACTCCTTTGCCCAGGCTCGAGTGCACTGGCGCTATCTTGGCTCACCACAACCTCCTCCTCCAGGGTTCAAGCAATTCTCTTGCCTCAGCCTCCTGGGTAGCTGGGATTACAGGCGCATGCCACAACTCCCAGCTAATTTTTTGTATTTTTAGTAGAAACGGGGTTTCACCACGTTAGCGAGGCTGGTCTCGAACTCCTGACCTCAGGTGATCTGCCTGCCTCAGCCTCCCAAAGTGCTGGGATTAGAGGCATGAGCCACCGTGCCCAGCCTAAATGCAGTATTTATATATAGTAACTTTATTCAAGTATCTATGCACCAGCCAGAAACTTGAAATGCTTAGTAATATTTTGAACTGTTTTCCAATGAGCTTATCTTAGCAATGTCTTAAAATCGAAAACTGGTTTGCAAAATTCAGGACTGTGAATCACAAGCATCAGGTCTACACCAGATTTTCTACAATGAGATCAAATCTCCACTTAATTTTATAAATTTAAAAAAGTAACCACTTTGGAAAGCAGTCTGGCACTTTTTCAAAGTTAAACAAATACCTACCCTGTGACTCAGAGATTCCACTTCCAGGTATTTACCCAAGAAAAATAAATATGAATATGAACACAAAAACTTGTCCGATACTGTTCACAGCAGCTTTGTTCATAATACCCCCAAACTGGAAACAACCCAAACCCATCAACAGGAAATAGATAACAAACATTGGTATATTCACATAATGGCATACTTCTGAGCAAAAAAGCAGGAAAATATTACTGATACAAGCAACATGGCTAAATCTCAAAAATATTATGCTAAATGAAAGAAGCCAGACACGGAAGAATATACACAGTGTGATTCCATGTGTATGATATTCTAAATGAGGCAAACTCGTTTATTTAGAAAGAAATCAGAATAAGGATTTGAGCACAAGTAGAAGTGACTGTGGAGAGGGCCAAGGTAACATTGTAAGTTGACAGACATGCTTGTATCTTGAGAGGGAAGTGGGTGACACAGGCATATGCATTTGTCAAAACAAAATACAATTTGCTGTTTAAAAAAAACCCAATAGACTATACACTTTAAATTGTGAGGCTGGGTACAGTGGCTCATACCTATAATCCCAGTGCTTTGGGAGTCCAAGGCACGATCACTTAACCCCAAGAGTTCAAGACTAATCTGGGCAACGTAGCAAGACCCTGTCTCTACAAAAAAATTTTTTTAAAAATTGGCCAGGCGGGGCCTGTACTCCCAGCTGCTCAGAAGGCTGAGGCAGGAGGATCACTTGAGTCTCGGAGGTCGAGGCTGCAGTGAGCCGTGTTTGTGCCACTGCACTCCAGCCTGGGCAACACAGCGAAACCCTGTCTCTAAAATAAAATAAAATAAAATTGTGCATTTCACTGTACATTAATCATGCCTCAATTAAAAACATGAGCAGGAGAAAAAACACCCAGCACAGGTATGTACGGCCGGTGTGACAGTGCAAGGGTGCGGCACAAGGCAAGTCCCAGCGAGCGGTGGAGACACTTTTCTTCCTGGATAACCCACGTTCCTGAGTCCAGACCCTGTCTTGGATTTATTTGTATCTGTAACTTCAAGCAAGCTTCTTAAGCTCTTCACCCTTACTTTTTTCCTTGGCTATAAACAGAAAATGTATTTCTCAGGAACAGACTGAAAACAAGTAAACAAAAGATACAAGTATTCTCTGGTGATCTGTGACTACAGAAAAGAACCAAGACATAATTATTTTTACCACTGCACTGCTAAGAATGTCCACCCTAGAATCTGGTATCCATGTTTATATTAAAATACTATTTAAACTTGTCATTGCTTTACTGTTCATACACCCACTTCAGCCCCATAAAAAACGGAATTAAGCAAATCTGTTTTAGGACAGAAGCATACAAAATAAACTCAACCCCTGCCACGAACAGTCCACTCAATTCAAACATCAGTCTGGAGAGCTGGGGGGTGGGCATCCAAGCACATACTCTGTGCAAGGCCTCAACAATGTGCAGCCAAAGACAGCCTGAGCTACAGGAGCAGAGCGCACACAGCAGCGGGGTGGGAATCCAATGTGCAAAGTGCTTTCCCCAAGTTAGCAGCAAAGTGTGATCAGGGAGAGAAACGAAAACAGCTACTTCTGGAGGAACCAGAGAAACTGTCAATAAAGACAACAGACAGCATGGGTTGGTCCCAACAGACCAGCAAGGTATGGACAAGAGAGGACAATCATGTGAGACAGCGCAGAGGCAGAAGAGAATTCAGCATTCCAGAGGGGAACGTGACCAGAAGGGCAAGCCTGAGGTCCACTGTTTCAGTGCCACACTAAGGAACCTGGAACTCTGGACTTCACTCTGCTGGAATGGGAGGCACCAGACCTTAGGTAAACCAGATGGTTTAAAAGATAACTGGGGCTGGGAGCGGTGGCTCATGCCTGTAATCCCAGCACTTTGGGAGGCCAAGGTGGGTGGATCACGTGAGGTCAGGAGTCCAAGACCAGCGTGACCAACACGGCGAAACCCCGTCTCTACTAAAAATACAAAAATTAGCCAGGCATGGTGGCCAGTACCTGTAATCCTAGCTACTTGGGAGGCTGACGCAGGAAAATCACTTGAACCCCGGAGGCTGAGGTTACAGTGGGCCGAGATCGCGCCACTGCACTCCAGCCTGGGCAACAGAGCAAGACCCTGTCTCAAGAAAAAAGAAAAAAATTAAGTAAATGGATGGCAAGAGCCAGGCTTCTCACTGTTGGGGTGGAAGTTTCCAGGTAAGCAAGAGGAGGAAGCTAGAATGACCTACGTTTTTGGTTTAAGAAAGATACAAGCAGTTGCATATGGAAATATCTACAGCTATGTATACACACATGGGTTAGCATCCACACATATATTTACTTGCTCTGTCAGCTGAGACAGCCTAGAAGCAACACACCAACAGCCACCAGCACACCTAATTCCCAGATCTTGGTTTGTTGTTGTTGTTGTTGAATATTCAAGATGGGATCTTGCTATGTTGCCCAGGCTGGGCAACAAGCGATCTTCCCATGTCGGCCAAAGTGCTGGGATTATAGGTGTGAGCCACCTCAGATCTTGGTTTTTAATACCATTCTCTAATAAATAAAAGGAACCAGGACTGAGGCAAAAAAAAAAATATATATATATACACAAGATGAGCTTGGAGCATCTTGTATTGCCAGAGAATAATGAAGCGTTCACAATACACACACACAATCATGGGGACAGGTGGGCTCATGAAAAGGACATAGGAACCAAGTGAAAGAGCTCCCAATGGCCAAAGCTTTTTCCAGGAAAAAAAAATAGTATTGCTTTATAACTCGAAGCATCAAGTAAACATGCACGAGTCCAGACTGATATAAAGTACTGGCTGAATAAACAGAAAATAGACAAATACCCAGTGCCACGAGTCCAAGGAATGTCCGCGGCTCCTCCTCCTCCGGCAGGGAAGACGCCGCTCCCCACCCCTCAAGTATGGCCATTCGCAGGGACGGTTTCTAACGACTGGAGTGTGGAAAGGAGGAAAATAACTTGACTGAGGAGAAACTTGGCAAACACCACCTCAGTCGGCCAGGTTTTCAAGGCCACATCCATAGCAATGAGTCGTGTGGACAGAATGCAGCCTTCACAGGCTGTGGCGAGACAAGCTCTCTAACTGCATCACCCAAGTCTAGTCATAAGGAAAATATCAAACAAGTCCCAAGAGAAGAGCATCCTACAAAAAAATCCCTGACCCGCAACACTGCTCACAACTGCCAATCATCCAAACAAGGAACGCCTGAGAAAGCACCACAGCCAAGAGGGGCCTAAAGAGACGTGCCCACTCATGTCCTGTGTGATCCTGGTGAGATCCTGGGACACAGAAAGGACATTAAGGAAAAGCTGAGGAAATCTGAATCAAGTGTGAATTTTATTGACAGGAGAAAGCGTGGGTGGAGTCGGGGGGGATGGTCGACAAAGCAAAATGATCCTTCCTCCCTGGAGGAAGAAAGGGGAAACCCGGGGATGAAGAGAAGTGAAAGCAGTTCACACTCAGGAAGACGAGTGCTGAGTGTCTCAGCAGAGAGGAGGAGCGGGGCTGCGGCGCTGGGAGGGCCTATGGAGACCGTAAAATGGAAATGGGATGGAGAGGTGGCAGCCAAGAGGGGCCTGAACCGTCACCCTGTGGGGCCCAGAAAATGCTGACACCTTAAGTGTCTCATAGAGGATGGGAATCGCTGGTCCTTTTATCCAAAATCCCAGGCCAGCACCGTCAACTTACCCAGGGCTGGAGATTAGCCAGGATGATGGGCTAGAAAAGCAGAGTGACGAAGGCAAGACCGAGATGCAATTGGGAGAGGCCAACCTCAGAGTGCAGGGGGCAGGAGGAGAGGCCTGGTAAGCCAAGCGACCAAAACTCAGGGCACTGAGGGCCCGAGGAGCCTGAGAAACAGACTCAGAGGAAGTGAGGGGCAGGACTGAGGCTGGGTCCAGGGGGGAGCTGTGAGATCCGGAGGCAGTGGTTCCTATGGGCCGTGCAAACAGGGGGCCACATCCCAGGTATGTCACCAGCCCGGATGAGTCAGGGAACCTGAGTCAAGGTGCGGAAGGCTACAGAGGGAGCTCACGTCCTCATTCAACTCACAAAAGGCGCACAGCACTCAGCTGACCCGCTGCAGTGAGCTGATGGCGATCGCGCTCCTAAGTGATCTTGCCAGCAACTGGCAATCATGAAATATTCAGTTTGTCCTTTCAAATCCTACCATAGGAAATGATGCTCTAAGAAACCATGATTTTCTACTCAAATTACTGAATCCAAAGATCAGAATATTACTTTTAAGGAAAAAAAAAATCCACACCAGAACATTAATCCAACTCAAGCCAAATCTCAATGATATGCTGGCACATAAGTCATACAGCGAATAGTGACCTTGCCTGACCTTTCTAGAAGGGCATTTCATATTAAAATACTTAATCACTCTACAGTAGGATCAGAACACTGCAGATCAAAAACATGGCAAAGTGGGGGAATACACACAGCACACAATGAACCGTGGAAGTGGGTGAGGGAACGCCAGTCTCAGGAGTGAGGGGCCTGGGGGACAACACTGACTTCCCTTCCCCCTAGCCACACCCGGTCTCTGACTGGATACTTCTCCTCCACCCATGTAAACGCCAGGAGCACCCAGGCTTAGTCGTCGGTCTTCCCTTCATCTACATGTTCTCCACAAAGGAGCTCATGGGGAACCTCAGTTTCATGAAGTTTAAACAAAAAAATATACCTGGAAAACTCTCAGGCTGACAATGCATCACTAAGGGTGTCTATCCAACTGGGCACTCAACAACTCCAGCACAGGAGGGTCAAAGCAGAACCTCCCCCAATCAGTCACGACCCAACCCTTTCCCATCTCAATAAACGGCACACCACAACCAAAAAAAAAAGGCCCCGCCCTTCATGTATCTCATTGCCCACCTCTCCACATCTAGCTGATCAGCAAGTCCTATAGAGTGCACCTCTAAACCTACCCCAAATCCAACCACTTCTCCCACCTCCTCACCCGCCCAGACCAAGGTCCCATGAGCTCTCACCTGGGGAGTGCTCAGATCACCTGCTAACCAGTCCTCTCGCTACTCTCATGCTCTGCTCACCCAACAGTCCAGTCCCCCATGCAGCACCCAGCGTGGTCTTCTACAGATATATATCAGATCATGTCACTCCCCTGCCTAAGCTTGTGCAATCACTGCCTTTTCAGTGAGAATAAAATCCCACCCCACCCCCCACTCCACCCCACCACCATGGCCTAGAAAGCCCCACTCCATCTGGAGCCTGCTGGCCTCCCTTCCTAGCAGCCTCTCCCTGGCTGCTTGTTCTGCCATCACCTCAACAGAATGTTACTCATAGTATCCCCAGCACTCCCGGATTCACCACGCACTCCACAAACATTTGTTGAGTGAATAAGTAAGGGAAGGAGGGTGCTTGAGGGAGACAAGAAAAAATAGAAAGAAAGTCCACAGGCAAATGACAGGGGTGTGTGATAAGCTCTGCCAAGGGAGTGGACCAGAGGCCCAAATGAGCCTGGCAGAAAAGGAGTAGAAGAGAAATGCACAAGGGTTACAGAGGAAGAGGGAGAAGCGGGTGAAGAGAAAAACCCCACCTGCAGCGAAGTCACAACTTCAGGTCCAGAAAACACGTGCGCAGGACCTCACTAGAGCACGCAGGCCAGATGGGGCGGTCTCCAAGGAATGCTTACTCGTACCCAAAAGGTTCCCCTTTCATCCCTATACAAGAGCCACAACCTAACTTTGACAGTCAAATGGAGCAGCTATTTTTAAAAATCCCAGCATGTTAACTAAACCCTCAAGAAATCTAAATCCAGAAATAAAAAGAACTCTAGAGTTCCAAACGTCATTAAGTGTCCTGTCCCAGGGAATAGCAGAGCCTGAATCAGGCTGGTATTCCCAACTTCCTTCCCTATCTTCCTAGAGTTTCCTTGTTTAATACAAAATGAGCTTTTATAATGCCAGATTAACCAGAGTTCAAAATACTAAGAAAATATGACATGCTAACAATACATTTAGCTCTCAATTACAAGTTAATGACAACATAAAATATTTGAAGGTGAGAAGAAAGGCTATTTACTGAGCATCTACTGTGTGTCAGGAGATTTACGCATGTGACCACCACCCTAAAAGCTAGGCATATCACGAGCTCATTTTCAGGACGACAGAATTGAGTTTTAGAGGCTAAGTGCTTTGCTCAGATCCACAGCCAGTTAGAGTGGAGTCAGAACTGTTTTGACTCCAAAGCCCATGTTCTTCCATTAAAATACATTGGCTTCCGGAGCACTCAGTTTTAGAAAGTGCGTTCTGTAATGAGTAAATTGAATGTGGGGAATATGGAATCTAAGAATTCAAAACATTTCAGTGAACTGTAAAAGCTGGTCTCCAATGAGACTGGAAGCCTCTCTAGCTGACTGCTCCTCCTCACGCGGTGCTGCAAGTGAACTGCAGTGTTTCCGGGTGAACCAAACCACCAGCTTAACATAGAGCTAGCGTCTTTTTCCAAATCAGTGACATTCCTCACGCAACCAGGATTGATTCACCACCTCGTAGCCTCTGGACACAAAATTCCTCCTCCTCCTCCATTCCTACATGTATGACGACACTTCCCACTTACAGCTCTCATCCTTCTCTTCTCCCCTTTCCCACAACCCAAGTTTAGGCAGCCCTCATCTCCAGCCTGTACCTCTGCAGAACGCTAACTTCAAGGGTCACTAGATTCCAATGACTCTCCACATGGCTGCAGGAGTCACCGTTCAAAATCACAGCACAGGCCAGGGGTGGCGGCTCACACTTGTAATCCCAGTGCTTTGAGAGGCTAAGGCAGGAGGAACACTTGAGTTAAAAGACCAGCCTGGGCAACATAGCGAGACCCTATCTCTACAAAAAAATTTTTTTAATTAGCTGGGCGCAGTGGCACACAGCTGTAGTCCCAGCTACTCGAGAGGCTGAGGCAGGAGGATTACTTGAGCCCAGGCGTTCAAGGCTGCAGTGAGCTATGACTGCAACACTGTACTCCAGCCTGAGTAACAGAGAGAGACCCTGTCTCAAAAAAATTAAAAACCTAAATAAAAATTCCTTGAAAAATAAAATTAAGTAATTTTAAAATAATATATAGGGCTAGGGGCAGTGGCACCGGTATATCTGTAATCCTGGCACTTTAGGAGGCTGAAGTGGGCAGATCATTTGATCTCAGGAGTTCAAGACCAGCCTGAACAACAAGGTGGGACCCCATTTCTATAATTTTAAAAAAAAAGGAGCCAGGTGCAGTGGCATGCACCTGTAGCCCGCCCCAGCTACTCAGGAGGCTAAGGTGGGAGGATCGCTCCAGCCCAGGAGGTTGAGGCTGCAGTAAGTTGAGATCATGCCACTGTACTCCAGCCTAGGTGATAGAATAAGACCCTGTCTCAAAAATAGTAATAATATTAAATAAAACAAAACCACAGCACAGGTCACAAAATCAACCTGTTCTGAAACCTTCTGGCTCTCCCAACCTTTCCAGGCTCAACATTCCCCACTCTCTTCCATATGATGCTCCTTTGGATTCCCCTTACCTCGCCTTTCATAGCTCTGTGGTTTTGCTCCTGTTTCTTCCAACTAGAATTCCTTCTCTGCCTTGCCAAATTATTCATTCACCAAACAGTTTTCAAGCACCCACTACCTATAAGATACTGTAGAAGAACACAGTGTTTTCAAAACCGTAAGATGCTGAACCAGAATAAGGCACTGTCTGGGCTCCATACGGAGTCTGGGTTTGATTAGAGGATTAATAGGATTCTATTGATATGTTTTTCAAGAATGGAATGGAGACTGGGTGTGGTGGCTCACGCCTGTAATCCCAACACTTTGGGAGGCCAAGGCGGGAGGATCACAAGGTCAAGAGGTTGAGACCATCCTGGCCAACGTGGTGAAACCCTATCTCTACTAAAAATACAAAAATCAGCTGGGTGTAGTGGCATGTGCCTATAGTCCCAGCTACTCCAGAGGCTGAGGCAAGAGAATCACTTGAACCTGGGAGGCAGAGGTTGCAGTGAGCTGAGATCGTGTCACTGCACTCCAGCCTGGCGACAGAGCGAGACTCCATCTCAAAAAGGCAAGAGATAGTAAATGATAATTCACATTCCCATAACAAGCAGACGAAAGCAGACACAAGAGTTAACATCAGGAAGGAGGGACTGTCTCTTCCTCGGAGGCAAAGCAGAAGAAAATGACTGATGGATAGATATTCAAAGACATTTTAGTTAGAAGGGAACTAAGGTTGAGAGCTGTCCCTGTGGCCTGTGTCTCCTCCATGTTCTAGAAGGGACAGTCATTTGTCAATGGCAAAGCACAGCAGTATACAGTATTTTCAAGTAGGAAGGGACCAGGAAAGAAGTAGGATATGTAGTAAATAATTTAACCAGGCCAGGCACAGTGTAACATGCCTGTAATCCTAGCATTCTGGGAGGCCGAGGCAGGTGGATTGCTTGGGCCCAGGGGTTTCAGACCAGCCTGGGTATCACGGTGAGACCCTATCTCTACAAAAAATAAGCTGGGCATGGTGGCGTACACCTGTGGTCCCTGTTAACTGGGAGGCTGAGGCAGAAGGAACCACTTGAGCCCAGAAGATCAAGGCTGTGGCAAGCCATGATCATGCCACTGCACTCCAGCCTGGGCAAAAGAGCAAGACTTCCCTCTCAAAGCAAGCAAACAAACAAAAAACAATTTAACCTTATTTAATCTTACCCAAAAAGAGGTCTGGCCTTTGTCCTCAGCTAACAATATGATGTAGGGTGAGGGGGGAGCTCTTTGTCACAGGGTATCAGTCTATCTGGGAACTGAGATCAACCATGTGGGCAATCAATCAATCAATCAGTCATGCCTGCATAATGCAGCCTCAATAAAAACTGACCACCAAAGCTTAGGTGAGCTTCCCAGGCTGGCAATACTCCATGCATATTGTCACACATCAATGCCAAAAGAGTAACGTGATCTGAGTCCACCGGGAGAGGACAATCGTGCTTTTGGTACTTCCCCATCTGGTACTTCCCTGGACTCCACCCAAGGGTGGTTTTGGGAACCACCACCTACACCCCCCTAAAAAAAAAGCCAACTTGCAGTTGGTATCCCAAGTGAGGGCAGTCCTGTGTGGACTGGCACTATTCCCGCTCAACTTTATAGCTAGCTAACTGGCACATTCCACCTAAACTCTTCTCAGATGTTACAACCGAAGGGTCACACAGCAAGTTGTTAACACTGATCCTGGAGACTAACTTTGGGAATAAGAAATTCCAGTGAAAATGACAGTTTTGACTTTATGTTCTGCTCTAGGGTTTGAAAAAAAAAAAAGGGTCGGGCACAGTGGCTAACGCCTGTAATCCCATTTTGGGAGGCTGAGGCGGGCGGATCACCAGAGGTCAGGAGTTGGAGACCGGCCTGACCAACATGGACAAATCCTGTCTCTACTAAAAATACAAAATTAGCCGGGCACGGTGGCTTAGGCCTGTAATCCCAGCTACTCGGGAGGCTGAGGCAGGCGAATTGCTTTAACCCAGGAGGTGGAGGTTGCGGTGAGCCAAGATAGAGCCACCGCACTCTGGCCTGGGCAACAAGAGCGAAACTCCGCCTCAAAAAAAAAAAAAAAAAGTACTTCTAAAGTTAAAATATTAAAGAAACATACCCCAAAAAGCTGCTTTAGTAAAATTATCTTGTATAGTTGTCCAATCAGGAAAACTATTCAATATTCATCCCAAACATTAACTTTCTATATGAACTTATTTCTAGACCCATTTCCTTTGTTAATTTAACAAAGATTGTATTATTTATATCAACAAAGCATCCAAGCCAGTAGGTAAGTTTCATAAGAATGTAAAAGTACGTTCATACTTTTGACTGAATCAAGATTGTTCTTATATAAAGTTCATTTCAGTGCTTTCTTTATCACTGAGAGGGCCATTCTATTCATGCTAATACTCTTCTGTTCTTGAAGAGGATTTGTTTTTACAGTTCATTGATTAGCAGGGCTGTAAAGTTTCAATTCATTAATTTGTCAACTGTGGCAGGCTCTGAGCCAATGGTAGCACAAGAGTTCCCATTGTTATTTAGCGAATCCTTTAGGAATTATCTTTTCAAATAGTCTTCTCCTTCAACTCTCAAATCAGAAGTCAATGTGGGCCCCTAACCTGCTATTTTCCAAAATGTTCAAGAATTGCAATTTAGTTAATACTTCAGTTCCATTCCATATTTCAAATATCCCAAGAGCCTTTCACTTTAACCAGTTCTGACTTTTTTTTTTTTTGAGACGGAGTCTCACTCTGTCGCCCAGACTGGAGTACAGTGGCATGATCTGGGCTCACTGCAATCTCCGCCTCCCGGGTTCACGTGATTCTCTTGCCTCAGCCTCCCTAGTACCTGGGACTACAGGCGCCCACCACCATGCCCGGCTAATTTTTGTTATTTTTAGTAGAGATGGGGTTTCACCGTGTTAGCCAGGATGGTCTCGATCTCCTGACTTCGTGATCCGCCCGCCTCGGCCTCCCAAAGTGCTGGGATCACAGGCATGAGCCACCGTGCCTGGCCAAGTTCTGACTTTTAACAAGCAAATTTAACAAAGTGACTTTTTTTTTTTTTTTTGAGATGGGGATCTCACTCTGTTGCCCAGGCTGCAGTGCTGTGGCATGATCTTGAACTCAAGTGATCCCCCAACCTCAGCCTCCCAAACAGCTGAGACCTCAGGCGTGTACCACCATACCCGGCTAATTTTTTTATTTTTTTGTAGAGATGGGGATCTCACTATGTTGCCTAGGCTGCTCTCCAACTCCTGTGCTCAAGTGATCCTCCTGTCTCAGCCTCCCAAAGCGCTGGAATTACAGGCATGAGCCACCGTGTGCGTACCAGGCCACAAAGTGACTAAAAGGTGATTTCGGGTATGTTAACACTGTAAAACATAACAAAAAAGAGATTCTTCATCTGTGAGGTGAAGAGTTCAGAAAGAAATATTAATACACACTGACCTAAATCTCTAAACCCCTTGGGACAGTAACAGTAAAATATATACATACGTGCGCTTAACTGCATACACTAAGCAGACTGCAAATGCAACACCGTAGCAGCGATTTGCTCAGCCCTGTATACAGCCCAGGCAGTAAAAGAAGCTACAAGGCAGGTAGCCGCATCAACACTGCTTCTTACACTCCAATTTAACTGCCACAATAAACTCGTTATTCATAAGCTAATAAACTGTGTCCATCTAACTGAGTGTGACAAAGTTGTAGAAGGAACCACACCAGGAGAGGTGAGCCTTACTGCCCTGAAAGCTGACCTGACTGTCCCCGATGCCCTTTCAGGCAACTAACACCCAAAGATGACTTGACGTGGAGCAAGAGGGAAGATTAACTAGGAAGATGGGCAGAGAATAAAAAAGTTTACAACTTAAGATGAAGAGAAGCCACAACGCGAAGTGCGAGACTGCTCATTGTAATACATGCCTATAAAAAAACTCTTTACAGCTTACACAGGGTTTATAGCTGCTCTGTAACCACCACCCCGTCATTAGCCACACAGAAAACCAGGGCTCGGAGAGCTGAGTGTCACGCCCAAGGTCAGGCAAAAAGCTGGGGCTGCAATCCGGGCCCTATCCCGAGAAAGCAACCACGGAATGACAAGGGGGCACCTGGAAGGGAAGTCAGGTGGCAGGCACGGAGGTGCCCCTAGGAAGTCCAGAAGGTCGCAGGTGTGCGGCGGGGTGGAGGAGACAGAGCGGCGGGACCGATGGAAGGACAGGGCAGGCCGGGGGCCAGAAGTGGCCGGGAGACCCGGGAGTGAGCAGCCCGCTCGGCCCAGCCCGCCGCACTCACCCGAGGCCCGGGCGGGGTCGGCCGGCGCTGCGGCTCCTCCCGGCCTGCGGCGGCGGCGGCGGCGACTGCAGCGGCCGAGGCAGGGACGCATCATGCGGCCGCGCTCATGGCCGGGCCGGAGCGGGCCCCGCGGTTCGGCTCGGCTCGGTCCCCTGGGTCCCGGCGGGAAGGTCGGAAGGAGGCTGCCGCCGGGCAGGTCGGAAGGAGGTTGCCGCCGAGCAAATGCTTGAGCGCGGAGCCCTGGCTGGATAGCGGGGCGGTGCGAGCCCCGGAAGTGAACCCGGCGAGGTCAGTGACGTCACGCCGGCGCAGTTCCGGACGCGCTGCTCCCGTGGAGAGGGGCGCTCGAGGCGGTTTGAGGGGACCCGGAGGCTCTTACAAACTGGCAGTTCATTGAGAAAAGGAAGCTTGTAGTCATAGCCCCTCTCGCTAAGACAGAGATGCAGCCGAACTGAAGTCCAGAGGAGAAAGGATAGGGGCTACGGACTGCCGCAGAGTCCAAGCCACGCCGTTAGGCTGCGGAATCGAGTTGGGAGTGCCCTGAGCGCAGTGTACCCGCGCCCGCGGCGGTGTCTCAGAGGCAGCTCCAGGTGTGGCCTGTACTATGTGCGGGGATGTGACCTAAGGAAATGGGAAAGTAAGGGGGCGGGAGTGGAAATGGCTGAGCCAGAAAGCACTTGAGAAAAGAGGAAAGCGCCCTGAACTGGGGATTGGAGGCCTGACTCCTGAGGTCCGCGGAGCCCCCGGCCTCCTCGAGAGACTTGGACACTAGAGCATCGCCACAGTCCCTTCCATATAGGAAGCCCTAAGTGTTTGAAAGTAGGAACATGTATTTTAAGGCCAGGCGCGGTGGCTCACGCCTGTAATTCCAGCACTTTGGGAAGCCAAGGCGGGCTGATCACTTGAGGTCAGGAGTTCGAGACCAGCCTGGCCAAAAATGGTGAAACCCCGTTTCTATTAAAAACACATAAATTAGCCGGATGTAGTGGTGCACGCCTGTAATCCCAGCAGCTACTCGAGAGGCTGAGGCAGGAGAATCATGAACCCGGGAGGCGAAGGTTGCAGTGAGCTAAGATCAAGCCACTGCACTCCAGCCTGGGCGACAGAGTGAACAGTCTCAAAAAAAAAAAAAGCAAAATTATGACTCTCACACAAATATAAAATGAACATGTGTCAAAG
The DNA here is from genome assembly GCF_028878055.3 of Symphalangus syndactylus. Lineage (NCBI taxonomy): Eukaryota > Metazoa > Chordata > Mammalia > Primates > Hylobatidae > Symphalangus > Symphalangus syndactylus. Next base: position 130,439,246 of record NC_072433.2, read on the forward strand.
ATTTCATTTAACTCATTAATGGTGGTATATATACACTGCTCCACTAGATCTCTAAATAGCTTAAAGACAAAAGTAAGACCCCATAAGACGAGATAACCCAGAAGGGTATGCCAGACAATACCTACTTGTTATATGAAGACACCTAAAGAAAACCAGAATAAGGCGGGGTGTGGTGGCTTACATCTGTAATCCCAGCACTTACAGGAGGCCGAGGCAGGCAGATTACCTGAGGTCAGGAGTTCGAAACCATCCTGGTCAACATGGCGAAACCCCATCTCTACTAAAAATACAAAAATTAGCCGGGTGCGGTTTTAGGCGCCTGTAATCTCAGCTACTTGGGAGGCTGAGGCAGAATCGCTTGAACCCGAGAGGCGGAGGTTGCAGTGAGCCGAGATCGAGCCATTGCACTCCAACCTGGGTGACAGAGCAAGACTCCACCTCAATAAAAAAAAAAAAAGAAAAAAAGAAAACCAGAATATATCACCGCAAAATATGCCTCTTCGACATAAAAATTATTTTCAGCTGAAGGCAATTAAGAAGCGACAAACGCAGGAAAAGTTCTCTTTATCCTCTCCATTTTCTGCCTAAAGGGCAGGTGTAAATTCACCTTTACTGGACATTCTAGACTCTTCTTAGCCCAGAGAGGGCACCAAAGGAATCTGCAAACAAACCTTACTCTATTAAGTTTCTTCCTATGTATAAACCTTCCCATAGTTTGCCACTTTTGGAAGCTCAAAACTCCTTTGTCCTGTCATTTCTCTGTAAAAGTTTTTTTTTTTTTTTTTTTTGGTTTTTTTTTTTGAGATGGAGTCTCGCTCTGTCTCCCAGGTTGGAGTGCAGTGGTGCAATCTCAGCTCACGGCAACCTCCATTTCCCGGGTTTCAGCAATTCTCCTGCCTCAGCCTCCTGAGTAGCTAGAATTACAGGGGCCTGCCACCATGCCCAACTAATTTTTGTATTTTTAGTAAAGACAGGGTTTTGCCATGATGGCCAGGCTGGTCTTGAACTCCTGACTGCAAGTGATCCACCCACCTTGGCGTCCCAAAGTGCTGGGATTCTAGGCATGAGCCACGACGCCCGGCCAAAGGTATTATTCTTTGTCGAAGGTACTATGTGAAACCACATTCTAAGCTACCTCTTCGAGTTACTCTTTCCCAAGTTTCTCTTATGTATATATGAGATGTACATGTTAATAAACTTCTATTTGTTTTTCTCTTATTTGTGCTTTTTTGTTTTGTTTTGTTTTTGAGATGGACTCTCTCTCTGTTGCCCAGGCTGGAGTGCAGTGGTGTGATCTCAGCTCACTGCAACCTCACCTCCTTGGTTCAAGCAATTCTCCTACCTCAGCCTCCCAAGTAGCTGGGATTACAGGCGCCCACCATCACATCTGGCTAATTTTTGTATTTTTAGTAGAGATGGGGTTTCACTATGTTGGCCAGGCTGGTCTGGAACTCCTGACCTCAGGTAATCCACCCACCTCGGCCTCCCAAAGTGCGGGGCTTACAGGCGTGAGCCACTGCACCCAGACTAATTTCTTTTTGTTACAGGGACCCCAGCCAAGAATGTAAAAGGGTAGAGAGATAAGGAGTTTTTTTTTCGTCCCCTACACACCCAATAATCTTTGCACCCATTTTAAAGTTTTCTCAAAAAACGAAGAGTGGAGGAATCCTCACCACCTAATTCTCAGTCGCCACATTTTTGTCAACCCAAAATAATCAAAAGGATTGGAATTTTTTTTTTTTTTTTTTTTTTTTTTTTTTTTTTTTGAGACGGAGTCTTTCTCTGTCCCCCAGGCTGGAGTGCGGTGGCGCGATCTCGGCTCACTGCAACCTCCACCTCCTGGGTTCACGCCATTCTCCTGCCTCAGCCTCCTGAGTAGCTGGGACCACAGGCACCCGCCAACACGCCCGGCTAATTTTTTTGTATTTTTTAGTAGAGACGGGGTTTCACCGTGTTAGCCAGGATGGTCTCCATCTCCTGACCTAGTGATCCACCCGCCTCGACCTCCCAAAGTGCTGGGATTACAGGCTCGAGCCACCGCGCCCAGCCAAGGATTGGAATCTAAAGAAAGTTTATTCAAGCTCAAAGTTTGAGGATGGCCACCTGAGAAGTATAGATTCCAAAAAACGGAAGTCACTGTATGGAGTGTAGAAGTTTTGGGATCGTTTATAGAGAAATAGTTTAGGGAAGCTTAACAGACTTTCAACATCTTTCTATAGCAGGCTTAATGGGCAGTTACAACAATCTGATTCGTCAAGGTGCTGGTTTTTTTTTTTTAGAAAAGGTTTATTTAACATTCCACAGTGAAGGTGTGACAGCCATAGAGTCTTTGAGGCATCTGGTGTGAGTTAGGTACGGGACAATAAAGAAGGCAGTTAATCTGTAACAAAGATCAGTGATTGGAAGGGGAGGAGGTCTCTCCTAGTCATCTACAGAACAAGAACAGTGAGGAAGGGAGTTAACCTACAGTGTAAGAAGCAGAAGTGCAAACATGCTACATAATCCAGTCTCCAGGGCTTAACTTACCCCTTGACAAATTTAGAGGGTCCTGTTGACAAAAAGAGCCAAACAGTCAAACTCTGTGAAATATTTGAAGAGATTTATTCTGATCCAAATATGAGTGACCAATGGCCCAGGACACAGCCCCAGGGGATTCTGAGAACATTCCCAAGGTTGTTGGGTCACAGTTTGGTGTTTTACATTTTAGGGAGGCAAAACATCAATGAATACATGTAAGATGTACATTGGTTCAGTCTGGAGAGGTCGGACAACTGAAATAACGTCATGAGGTTGGGGGAGGGGTGCTTCCAGGTCATAGGCAGATTCAAAGATTTTCTCATTGGCAATTAGTTGGCAGAGTTATTATCTAAAGACCCGGAGCCAATAGAAAGGAATGTGTCAGTTAAGGGGTTGTGGAGACTTTGGTTTCGTCATGCATGTGAAGCCTCCAAGTAGCAGGCTTAGGAGTTTTGTTTTATTTTGTTTTGTTTTGTTTTTTTTGAGATGGAGTTTCACGCTTGTCACCCAGGCTGGAATGCAATGGCGCAAACTCAGCTCAGGGCAAACTCCGCCTCCCAGGTTCAAGCGATTCTCCTGCCTCAGCCTCCCGAGTAGCTGGGATTACAGGCGCCCACACCATGCCCAGCTAATTTTTTGTATTTTTAGTAGAGACAAGGTTTCATCATGTTGGCCAGGCTGGTCTCGAACTCCTGACCTCAGGCAATCCACCCACCTCGGCTTCCCAAAGTGCTGGGATCACAGGTGTGAGCCACCACACGCGGCCTCAGAGATCTTAACAGACCTAAAAAAGGTGCCAGATTCTTAGTAAATTATCTCCTGGATCAAGAAAAACACCTGAATAGAAAAGGGGATTCTCAACAGAATGTAGACTTTCCCCACGGGAGACAGCTTTGCAGGGCCATTTCCAAATATGTCAAATAAATATACTTTGGGCCAGGCATGGTTGTTCACGCTTGCAATTCCAGCATATTGGGGGCCAAGGCAGGAGGATAGCTTGAGGCCAGTTTGAGACCAGCCTGACAAATATAATGAGACCCTGTCTACAAAAATTTAAAAATTGGCTGGGCATGCTGGCGCATCCCTGTAGTCCCAGCTTCTCAAGGGGGTTGAAGTGGGAGGACTGCTTGAGCCTGGGAGGTTGAGGCTGATCATCCCACCACTGCACTCGAGCCAAGGAGACAGAGCAAGATCCTGTCTGAAAAAGAAAGAAAAAGAAATATACTTTGATTTCTCTCAGGGCCTGCTATCTGTCATGTGATGCTATACTAGAGTCAGGCTGGAATTTGGTGTCTTATGACAAAAAGTCTGTTTCTTTGTCAGTCTTAAGATCTCTGTTTCAATGTTAGTTCTGGTCAGCTGTGCCTAAATTCCAACAGGAGGAGGGATTATATAGAGTGAGGCATTTCCAACTCCCACCGTCATGGCCTAAAGTAGTTTTTCAGGTGAACTTTGTAATGCCCTTGGCCAAGAGGAAGGGTCCATTCAGTTGGTTGGGGGGCTTAGAATTTTTTTTTAGCTTTTTAAATTTTATTATTATTATTTAAATTTATACAGATGAGGTCTCACTATGTTGCCCAGGCTGGTCTCAAACTCCTGAGCTCGTGTGATCCTTTCACCTCAGCCTCCCAAACTGCTGGGATTACAGGCATGCACCACCTGGCCGAAAATCTTATTTTTGGCTTACAGCCCTGAAATGTTCTTTTATATTTGTTTGCATGGCCTGTGTTTTAGTTACTGGTATAGCTTGTGTAAAATTATACCCTTGCTAAAAGAAACAGAACAATCAAATCGTTTATTAAAATTTTTGTTTAGAGAGAGAGACAAGGTCTTGCTCTGTTGCCCAGGCTGGAGTGCAGTAGCCCTGTTATAACTCACTGTAGCCTCAAAGTCCTTGGCTCAAGTGATCCTTCTGCTTCAGCCTCCCAAGCAACTGAGATTACAGCTGCCGGCCACCACACCTGGTTAATTTTTTTTTTTTTTAAAGAGTGAGGGGTGATGGCCATGTTCTCACTACATTGCCCAGGCTAGTCTTAAACTCAAGCAATCCTTTCATCTCAGCCTCCCAAAATGCTGGGATTACAGGCATGAGCCACCGCACCTGGCTCATTAAAATACTTAACAGAGATGCTAGCAGTTGACAAAAATAATTCCATTCTTATCAAGGATCTTCATCTGTTTCTCAACGAAAGTGATATGTGGTCTTCTGCCAGTCATTTCCCCTCTGTATGCCTCAGCTTTATACAAAAATATCTCTAAAATATGAGATTAGACTTGATTTCTTTTTTCTTTTTATTTTTGAGATGGAGCTTTCACCCTTATTGCCCAGGCTGGAGTGCAATGGTGTGATCTTGGCTCATTGCAACCTCTGCTTCCTAGGTTGAAGCGACTCCCCTGCCTCAGCCTCCCAAGTAGCTGGGATTACAGGCATGTGCCACCATGTCCAGCTAATTTTTTGTATTTTTTTAGTAGAGATGGGGTTTCATCATGTTGACCAGGCTGGCCTCGAACTGACTTCAGGTGATCCACCTGCCTCGGCCTCCCAAAGTGCTGGGATTACAGGCGTGAGCCACCACACCCAGCCTAGACTTGATTTTTCTTCTTTTTTCTTTTCTTTCTTTCTTTTTTTTTTTTTTTTTTTTTTTGAGACGGAGTCTCGCTCTTTCACCCAGGCTGGAGTGCAGTGGCGCGATCTCAGCTCACTGCAGGCTCCGCCCCCCGGGGTTCACGCCATTCTCCTGCCTCAGCCTCCCTTGTAGCTGGGACTACAGGCGCCTGCCACCTCGCCCGGCCAATTTTTTGTATTTTTAGTAGAGACGGGGTTTCACCGTGTTAGCCAGGATGGTCTTGATCTCCTGACCTCGTGATCCGCCTGCCTCGGCCTCCCAAAGTGCTGGGATTACAGGCGTGAGCCACCGCGCCCGGCTCTTTTTTTTTTTTTTTGAGACAGAGTTTCGCTTTTGTCGCCCAAGCTGGAGTGCAATGGCTTGATCTTGGCTCACTGCAACCTCTGACTCCCATTTTCAAGTGATTCCTCTGCCTCAGCCTCCCAAGTGGCTGGGATTACACGCATGCACCACCACACCCAGCTAATTTCCTTGCATTTTTAGTAGAAACGGGGTTTCACCGTGTTAGCCAGGCTGGTCTCGAACTCCTGACCTCAGGTGATCCACCTGCCTCAGCCTCCTAAAGTGCTGGGATTACAGGCATGAGCCACTGTGCCCAGCCGCTAGACTAGATTTCTAAGGTTTCTTCCTGTTCAACTCACTCAACAGAGTTTGTGTTTCTTTTTTGTTTGTTTGTACTTGTTTTTGCCTTTCTCTGATTTCACTGAAGGCCTAGGAGCAGAAAATCTCTGCTGTAAGTTGTGTAGGGATGCAGAACGTCCATTTACAAGATTTATTTTGCGTCTCCCTCAGGCAAAAACCAAATCTTCAGGAGCTGTTTCCAGCTAAGCCCGCATCCCAGGAAATATAGCCCATTTAAAGTAGAGGCTGAAGCCTGGCGCGGGCAAGTCTCTACTAAAAATACAAAAATTAGCTGGGTGTGGTGGTGCGCACCTGTAGTCCCAGCTATTTGGGAGGCTGAGGCAGGAGAATCGCTTGAACCCTAGAGGCGGAGGTTGTAGTGAGCCGAGATCACGCCATTGCACTCCAGCCTGGGCAACAGAGGACCTATCTCAACAACAACAACAAAAAATTAAAGTAGAGGCTTTGTTTGAATATGTGAAAAGATGCTTAGCCACATTCAGAAAGGAGGGAATACAAATTTAACATATAAGGAAATACCTTTTTTTTTTTTTTTTTTTGAGACAGTTTCTCGCTCTGTCACCCAGGCTGGTGCAATCTTGGCTCACTGCAACCTACGCCTCCCGTGTTCAAGTGATTCTCATGCCTTAGCCTCCCAAGTAGCTGGGATTACAGGCACCAACCACCACGCCTGGCTAATTTTTGTATTTTTAATAGAGATGGGGTTTCACCATGTTGGCCAGGCTGGTCTCGAATTCTTGACCTCAGGTGATCTGCCCACCTTGGCTTCCCAAGGTGCTGGGATTGCCAGGTATGAGCCACTGCGCCCTGCCTAAATACCATTCTTCACCTAGAAGATGGGTAAAGATTTGGTAATACAGGTACCCTGTGTTTGCAGGGCAAACCAAATTGCTACAATTTCACATTTGTTGCACTCTCTGCAGAGTAAGTTGGCCACATGAGACACAAAAATGTAAGTGCATATGCCCCTTAACCCAGGACTTCCTCTCTTTGGAAATCCCAGATGCAAACAACTCTGTGCAGATGAGTGAGTCTATCTGTAGGATGAATTCCTGTGGCATGTTTGTAGAAGCAAACAACTGGCATCACCCTCGATACCCATCAATATATTAAAGTCTTATATGTTGGACTCATGAATGGAATACTGTGCTGTGCAATTGTAAAAAGAAAATGAGACAGATTTTTATGAATTGATATGAATGGTCTTCAAGGTTCGTCAAGTCTACTGTATAAAACTGTGTATTTGTGTAAAAAAGAATAGTTGTGGATTACATATGTTTTATATATGTTTCTATGTGCACAGAATCTCCCTGGAAAAAAATATACAAGAAATAGTTCTGTAACTTGTTCAATTTTTTTGTTTTTTTTAAGATGAAGTTTCACTCTCGTTGCCCAGGCTGGAGTGCAGTGGTGTGATCTTGGCTCACTGCAACCTCCGCGTCCCAGGTTCAAGCGACTCTCCTGCCTCAGCCTCCCAAGTAGCCAGGATTACAGTCGCCTGCCACCATACCCAGCTAATTTTTTGTGTTTTTAGTAGAGATGGAGTTTCACTATGTTGGCCAGGCTGGTCTCAAACTCCTGACCTCAGGTGATCTGCCCACCTCAGCCTCCCAAAGTGCTGGGATCACAGGCGTGAGCCACCGCACTCGGCCAACCTGTTCAATTTTTTAATCATGAGCATGTATTCATTTTTACATACATTAAAAATTTTATGTAAAAATGTAATTACAAATAAATAAGACAACCCAATAGAATAATTGGCAAAACACTGAACATACTTTACAAAAGAGAATATCTGAAAGATATGAAAGTGCTCATTCTCATTAGTCATCAGTGAAATGAAAACTTAAACCACAATGAAATAGTATCCAGACACCCACTAGAATAACTAGAATGAACCACCACCAAGGGTTGGCCAAACGCGGAACAACCAAACTTCCACACGCTGCTGGTGAGAGTGTAATTGTTTAACTGCCCTGGACAACTCACAGGACGAGCTGCTGAAACTGAACATGCACATTCTATGCTCACCAAGAGACTTCTACTAGCATGTTCATTCATACAGTACCATCCATAAGAGCCCCAAACTTGAAACAACCTAAATGTCCATGAACGGAATGAATAAATTGTGGCATATTCGTGCAATGAAATACTATGCCGCAAAGACAATAAACATATATGCGACATTCAACAACATGAATCAACCTCACAAATATAATTGATACCAGTGGGCTGGGAGAGATCCCCAAACACCAATGGGACCTCAACCCCAGCTGGTGTCCAGGCTCTTGACACTGTTGTGAGAAGGAATTCAAGGATAAGTCAGGAAATAGTGAAAGCACAGTGATTTATTACAAAGGGAAAAGTACGCACTCAAGGGAATGCAGGCGGACTCAAAAGTCACGTGTAAGGGGGTTTGAGGTTGCTACCTCTATGGGTTTCTTCAACCAAGGGGTGGAATATTCACGAAAATTCCTGGAAAAAGGTGATTTATTGGAACTGTGGTGCCACCCATTTGTACACCAAATCTTGGGTGTTCTTGAAACTGTCGAGACACTGGTGGGTGTGTGTTTAGGATATTAATGAGTGTATATTGAGGTCCTAGGAGAAACCTGGTCACATCCAGCGCCATGTTGGGTCCAGTTGGTCTTAGCCAGCTTGACCCACATCCTGGTTTTCAGGGTCTTGTAAGTCCATAGCCTCTAGTCATGTGAAACTACTGCCCCAAATTTAATTCTCCTGTGGCCACCCTGTATTATTCCTGTCTCATAATGTTGAGTAAAAGCAGGAAGATACAAAAGAGTACATACAATATAAAAAGAGGCAAAACTGATCTTCAGTATAGGAAGACAGGGCAAGGCAGTGATTTTCACTGAAGGGAAGGGAGCATGGGGGGCAGGGTGCTAGTAATATTCAATCTCTTGGTCTGGGTGCTGGTTATACGGATGTTCATTTGGTAAAAATTCATTCAGTTATGTACACTTATTTGTATTCTTTTTTTTTTTTTTTTTTTTGGAGACAGAGTTTCGCTCTTGTTGCCCAGGCTGGAGTGCAATGGCGCGATCTCAGCTCACCGCAACCTCCGCCTCCCAGGTTTAAGCAATTCTCCTGCCTCAGCCTCCCTAGTAGCTGGGGTTACAGGCATGCGCCACCACGCCTGGCTAATTTTGTATTTTTAGTAGAGAACAGGTATCTCCATGTTGGTCAGGCTGGTCTCCAATTCCCGACCCTGTCAGGTGATCCGCCCGCCTCGGCCTCCCAAAGTGCTGAGATTACAGGCATGAGCTACCGCGCCCAGCTGGTGTCTTCTCTATTTCAAGGAGATGCTGGCAAGGAGAGAGAGAAACTTGCAAAGGTTATGCAGTGGAAAATCAGAGACTTGTTCTGGACGGGTGTTTGGATTCTTATTTTTCCCACCGAGTTTGTGGTGTTGAGTTCAAGAGCCACGCTAGGAAAGCCAGAAGACTGAAATTCCACAACCTGTGGTGTTAGATGTTTAAACCCGAAGGGGGTGATGTGTCCCTGAATTCCTTTTCTGCAGGCCACCTCACCTCTGCTGTGGGTGGAGCAGGTCTGGAATTGGAGGGAGGGTGCTTGGCAAAGCCTTGTGTAGGCCACTCATTGAGTGCCAAGCGTGCCCAAGATAGCCCATGCTCATTCTCTCATGACCGTTAGGACTTGACTCAGAAAGTGTTTTCCTCCCTGGTCCCCTGTGTAAAATTTCTCCCCGCCTCGCATTCCTGCAACATATTTCATATCCCTTCCCTGGTTTACTCCTTGCCACGTCTCACGTCTCACCTGTATCCTTCACTTACCCCGCTGACTATTCCTCATCGGCATGCAAGCCTCACAAAAGGCAGGGGGTTTTGTTGGTGTTGTTTCCTGTGTCCCCACTGCCTGTCCAAAAGTAGGCACTCATGTGAATAGCCACTGCACGCCAGCCTGGGCAACACAGTGAGACCCTGCCTCTAAAAAGAAGTAGTCATCCGGCCAGGTGCGATGGCTCAGGTCTATAATCCCAGCACTTTTAAGAGGCTGAGGCGGGCAGATCACCTGAGGTCAGGAGTTAGAGACCAGCCTGTCCAACGTGGTGAAACCCCGTCTCTACTAAAAATACAAAAATAGCCGGGCGTGGTGGTGGGCACCTGTAATCCCAGCTACCCAGGAGGCTGAGGCAGAAGAATGGCTCTGTGCCCAGGAGGCAGAGGTTGCAGTGAACCGAGACTGTGCCTCTACACTCCAGCCTGGGTGACAGAGCAAGACTCTGTTTCCAATAAATAAATAATAAAAACTTTTGAAAAAGTAGTCATTCAACAGATGTGCACTGAATGAATGAGTGAACTCACTATGATTGGTCCCTTTTCTAGATAAACAGGACCAGAGAGGTTGAGCAGTGCAGTCCAGGTCACACAGTGAAGAGGTGGAAAGCCAGGATGCCACGCCAAATGTGTCTTGAACTTCTTAGCTGCTGTTATACTGCCTCGTAGACTCACTTCATCCTCACCACCCTGTGAAATCTCTTCGTACAGCTGCAGAAACAGAGTCAGATGTAAGCCATTGACCAAATGAAGTACAGGAGCAGAGCCAGCTGGCAGGTGAGCAACACTGGGCTATGAAAGCTCTGCCCTTTCTGCTGCGCCACACCCCTCTCGAAAGAGCCCACAATCCTAGCTCTGTGCCAAGCCAGCCTCCTCGAGGGCGTGCCTTAGGCACGCTTCTCCTAAAGTGGGTACCGTGACCACATCCACTGAGTCCTTTAGAAGCAAGCCCCGGCCGGGCGCGGTGGCTCACGCTTGTAATCCCAGCACTTTGGGAGGCCGAGGCGGGCGGATCACGAGGTCAGGAGATCGAGACCACAGTGAAACCCCGTCTCTACTAAAAATACAAAAAAATTAGCCGGGCGTGGTGGCGGGCGCCTGTAGTCCCAGCTACTCCGAGAGGCTGAGGCAGGAGAATGGCGTGAACCCGGGAGGCGGAGCTTGCAGTGAGCCGAGATTGTGCCACTGCACTCCAGCCTGGGCGACAGAGCAAGACTCCGTCTCAAAAAAAAAAAAGAAGCAAGCCCCTGCCCATTTGTCCTCAGGCTACAATAACCCAGTCCTTGTCTTTTCTACCTTCTCTTTGCGATCCTTGTTTTAAACTCCCATTTATTCATTCAACAAGTGTGCCTGGTACCACGCTAAGTGCTGCAGACACACGAGCGAGCAAAACTAGGCAAAGCTCCTGCCTGTTATGGAGCTTAGAGTCCATTTTCACAAATGCATAATTGCAAACATGTGTTTCTGTGGAGGAAGGTATTATTTATTTTCTGAGATGATACACCCAGGACTCTGACTTGGTCTGGAGATCACATGCAGGGATTCCTTTAAGATGTGACATGTGAAAGACATGGATATTTGTTGAGCAAAGGAGCTTGAGGTCAAAGGAAGTGAGTTCCGGGCAAAGGGACACGCAGGAAGGTCCTACAGTAGAAAGGAGCATGGATTCTTCGAGGCCCTGCGAGGGTCAGTGTGTGGAGGGCAAGGGGAAGCGGCTCAAGACCACGCAGAAAGCTTGGAAGGGCCAGGTCATGCTGGGCCCTAGCAGCAGGTGAAGGATGCTGGCATATGTGAGGGGCAGAGGAAAGCCACTGAAGGACTGGAGCACATTTGTGGTTTTTAAAGGTCACTCCAGGCCAGGCACAGTAGCTCACACCTGTAATCCCAGCATTTTGGAAGGCTGAGGGGGGAGGATTACCTGAACCCAGAAGTTTGAGACCAGCCTGGGCAACGTAGTGAGTCCCCATCTCAACAAAAAATACAAAAATTAGCCAGTTAAGGTGGCACACACCTGTAGTGGCAGCTACTCAGGAGGCTGAGGTGGGAGGATTGCTTGAGCCCAGGAGGTCAAGGCTGCAGTGAGCCGTGATCACACCACTGCACTCCAGCCTAAGTGACAGAGCAAGACCCTCTCTTAAAAAAAAAAATAAAAACTAAAAAAAAGGGGGGGTTGTGGGCGCAGTGGCTCACACCTGTAATCCCAGCACTTTGGAAGGCCGAGGTGGTCGGATCACAAGGTCAAGAGATCGAGACCATCCTGGCCAACATGGTAAAACCTCGTCTGTACTAAAAATACAAAAATTAGCTGGGCGTGGTGGCGCACACCTGTAGTCCCAGCTACTCAGGAGGCTGAGGCAGAAGAATCGTTTGAACCCAGGAAGCGGAGGTTGCAGTGAGCCAAGGTCATGCCACTGCATTCCAGCCTGGTGAAAGAGCAAGACTCCATCCAAAAAAAAAAAAAAAGCCAGGTGTGGTGGCTCACACCTATAATCCCAGAGCTTTGGGAGGCTGAGGCAGGTGGATCAACTGCGGCCAGGACTTTGAGACCAGCGTGGCCAACATAGTGAAACCTTGTCTCTACTAAAGAAAAAGAAATACAAAAAAATAGCTGGGCATGGTGGCGTGCACCTATAATCCCAGCTACTCAGAAGACTGAGGCATGAGAATCACTTGAACCCAAGAGATGGAGATTACAGTGAGCAGAGATTGTGCCACTGCACTCCAGCCTGGGCAACAGAGCAAGACTCTGTGAAAGAAAGAAAGAAAAAGAGAGAAAGAGAACGAGAGAGAGACAAAGAGGAGGAGATAAGGAGAGGAGAGAGAGAAGAGGGGAGGGGAGGGGAGGAGGCGGAGAGGATAGAAGAGAGCCCTCCAGCTGCTTTGTGGAGAACAGATTAGAAAAGGGCAAAGGCAGGCCGGGCACAGTGGCTCACGCCTGTAATCTCAGCACTTTGGGAGGCCGAGGCGGGTGGATCACGAAGTCAGGAGATTGAGACCATCCTGGCGAACACAGTGAAACCCTGTCTCTACTAAAAATACAAAAAAAAAAAAATTAGCCGGGCGTGGTGGTGGGCGCCTGTAGTCCCAGCTACTAGGGAGGCTGAGGCAGGAGAATGGCGTGAACCCGGGAGGCGGAGCTTGCAGTGAGCCGAGATCGCGCCACTGCACTCTAGCCTGGGCGACAGAGCGAAACTCCGTCTCAAAAAAAAAAAAAAAAGGGCAAAGACAGATACAGGGAAACGTCAACTAATAAATGTAGGTGGAGCAATAGAATTAGAAAACTCGGGCCGGGCGCGGTGGCTCACGCCTGTAATCCCAGCACTTTGGGAGGCCGAGGCGGGGGGATCAAGAGGTCAGGAGATCGAGACCATCCTGGCTAACATGGTGAAACCCCGTCTCTACTAAAAATACAAAAAATTAGCCGGGCGAGGTGGCGGGCGCCTGTAGTCCCAGCTACGTGGGAGGCTGAGGCAGGAGAATGGCGTGAACCCTGGGGGGCAGAGCCTGCAGTGACCCGAGATTGCGCCACTGCACTCCAGCCTGGGTAAAAGAGTGAGACTCCTTCTCAAAAAAAAAAAAAAAAAAAAAAAGAAAACTCGGCCAGGCACAGTGGCTCACACCTGTAATCCCAGCACTTTAGGAGGCCGAGGTGGTTGGATCACTTGAGGTCAGGAGTTCGAGACCAGCCTGGCCAACATGGTGAAACCCTGGCTCTACTAAAAATACAAAAAAAAATTAGCCAGGCATGATGCACATGCCTGTAATCCCAGCTACTTGGGAGACTGAGGCAGGCGAATCACTTGAACCTGGGAGGCAGAGGTTGCAGTAAGCTGAGATTGCGCCACTGGACTCCAGCCTGGGCAAAAGAGCAAGACTCTGTCTTAATAATAATAATAAGGAGAAGAAGAAAACTCAACATCTGGGGACCACTACAGACTTATCATTAATGGATGCTAAACCACTAGCTGAAAGTTCATTGAGTTTGTTGAAAGATACGGTATCTACATAGTCTCAAAGTATCTTCCCCACAAATTTCTGATTACTTACAAAGGAAAAAAGTTACCTTTACAACGGAGAAATATATCACCAATAATGAGACAAACAGATAATATGTGCCTCCTGATATGAAGCACTGAGAAGATCACAACTTAACTATGCATTGCTATTGCTAAAATGTGTTACCTGACCCTAATAATAAGGGAACAATCAGGAAAATCTAAATTGAGGGGCATCCTATGGAACAACTGGCCTATACTCTTAATAAATATCAGTGTCTTAAAGGACAAAGAAAAGCTGAGGAACTGTTCCACAGTAAAGGAGACTGACTAGGCAGATAGAGGAAGGGGCCACAAGCCAAGCAATGCAGGTGGCCTCTAGAAGCCAGAGAAGACAAACGATTCTCCCCTAGAGCCTCTGAAAGGAACACAGCCCTGCTGACACCTCAGTTTTAGGACTTGACCTCCAGAACTGTAACATAATAAATTATGGTTTTTTCTTTCTTTTTTGAGACGGAGTGTCGCTCTGTCAACCAGGCTGGAGTGCAGTGGCGCAATTTCAGCTTACTACAACCTCTGCCTCCCAGGTTCAAGCAATTCTCCTGCCTCCACCTCCTGGGTAGGTGGAATTACAGGTGTACCAACATGCCTGACTAATTTTCATATTTTTAGTAGAGACAGGGTTTCACCATGTTGGCCAGGCTGGTCTTGAACTCCTGACCTCAGGTGATCCACCTGCTTCGGCCTCCCAAAGTGCTGAGATTACAGGAATGAGCCACCACACCTGGCCAATTGTGTTGTTTTTAAGCCAACAAATTTGTGGTGATTTGTTACAAACAAAGGAAAAATAGGCATGGTAGTTAAAAACACGCAGAACTGGTGCTAATTCATATCACCTGCTATTTTGTATAGTTGTGTTTTGGACTCATCCTCTATTCAAAGTATTTCTTTGTTTGCTTTTTGAGACAGGGTCTCCCTCTGTCACCCAGGCTGGAGTGCAGCGGCACAATCTTGGCTCACTGCAGCCTTGACCTCCCAGGCTCAAGCAATCCTCTTACCTCAGGCTTCCAAGTAGCCAGGACTGCAGGCAGGCGCCACCACGCCCAGCTAATTTTTTGTATTTTTGGTAGAGACAGGGTTTCACCATGTTGCCCATGCTGGTCTCAAACTCCTGAGCTCACGTGATCTGCCTCGGCCTCCCAAAGTGCTGGGATTATAGGCATGAGCCATCACGCCCAACCTATTCAAAGTATTTTTTTGAGACAGAGTCTTGCTGTGTCGCCCAGGTTAGAATGCAATAGCAGGATCTCAGCTCACTGCAACCTCTGCCTCCCGGGTTCAAGCAATTCTCCTGCCTGATTCCCAAGTAGCTGAGATTTCAGGCATGTGCCACCACGCTTGACTAATTTTTGTATTTTTAGTAGAGATGAGGTTTCACCATGATGGCCAGGCTGGTCTCAAACTCCTGACCTCAGATGATCCACCCTCCTTGGCTTCCCAAAGTGCTGAGATTATAGGCACGAGGCCCCGCACTTGGTCTCAAGAGTTTTTTTTTTTTTTTTGGAGACAGAGTCTTGCTCTGTTGCCTAGGCTGGAGTGCAATGGCACGATCTTGGCACACCGCAACCTCCACTTCCCAGGTTCAAGTGATTCTCCTGCCTCAGCCTCCCAAGTAGCCGGGATTATAGGCACGCGCCACCATGCCTGGCTAATGTTTTGTATCTTTAGTAGAGATGGGGTTTCACCATGTTGGCCGGGCTGGTCTCGAACTCCTGACCTTGTGATCCGCCCACGTTGGCCTCCCAAAGTGCTGGGATTAAAGACGTGAGCCACCATGCCCGGCCAGAGTATTTTTGAATATTGATTTAGCCATCTAATAACTTTACTGCTTCTCCTACCTCCTTCCTATGTCCTTTGTACAATGTCATGAGATATGTTAGCAGAGGCTCCATCCTGGATATCTGTAGCTTTTCCCTGCCTATCCAGAAACGACCCTCCTTGTTCTGGCCAGACCACCTCAGTTTCCTGGGAAGAGCCTCCCTTCCCTTGCTCTCCACTCAAGTAGTATGAGTGGGGCTGACCCCTACTCCTGTGCAGATCTGATCAATCCAGTTATTCCAACAACCTGGCCTCAGAGATTGGTTCCAGGCGATGAACACACAGGTGCATCAGTCCATTCAGAACAAATCCTGGGGCTTTTGCTGAAAGTATTGAAAGAGAAGATCCTTTTTTCCATGGGGGCTGCTAAGCTGAGACAATATAAGCCTAGAGCTCTCGGAGGACACTCTGTAAAAAGAACCTAATCTGAGGCCAGGCGGGGAGGCTCATGCCTGTAATTCCAGCACTTTGGGAGGCCAAGGTAGGTGGATCACTTGAGGCCAGTAGTTCGAGACCAGCCTGGCCAACATGGTGAAACCCCATCTCTACTAAAAATAGTGCGCACCTGCATTCCCAGCTACTTGGGAGGCTAAGGTGTGAGAATCGCTTGAATCTGGGAGGTGGAGGTTGCTGAGACTGCGTCACTGCACTCCAGCCTGGGTGACAGAGTGAGACTATTTAAAAAAAAAAGAGCCTAATCTGAGACTGAAGCCAACTCAAAGGAGCAGTGAAGAGGGGGAGAGACCAAGTTCTGATGACATCACTTGTGCCCCTGGATCCTGCTTAGCCAACCCCAGAGCCTTTTGTTTATGTCTGCCAACATATTCCTTCTTTTTTTTGGGGGGGGGACTGAGTCTCACTGTCGCCAGGCTGGAGTGCAGTGGCGCAATCTCGGCTCACTGCAACCTCTGCCTCCCAGGTTCAAGCGATTATCCTGCCTCAAGCCTCCTGAGTAGCTGGGACTACAGGCGCCTGCCACCATGTGCAGCTCATCTTTGTATTTTTAGTACAGACCAGGTTTCACCATGTTGGCCAGGATGGTCTCAATCTCTTGACCTCAGGATCCGCCCGCCTTGGCCTCCCAAAGTGCTGGGATTAAAGGCGTGAGCCACAGGGCCCAGCCCGCTCTCTTTTAAAAACCAGTTTGAACTGAGTTTCCATCACTAGTAACTGAAAGAATCCTGGGAAATATACCTTCCAGGCCCAGATATATATTTCTACCGTATTTCCTTGATTTACCAGTTTATACATTTCACAGCAAGAAATAAGGTTAACCTAGTGAGACTTGGTCTTTGTCACTGGTGTTTCGTCTTTGGAGAGGTCACAAATATTTTTTTGTTAAGTCATCTGTCCTGAAGATTTTCCAGGCCCAGTGTCAAGTTCACTGATCTGTGGTTTGCAGAACTCACTTTCTTCCTCTTTTAAAAAATGGTCATGTCATCTGCCTCTCTCTAACCTTTTGACAAGGTCAGAAAACCTTCTATGAAGTCAGGAGAGGGTTTGCATGATATTCCCCTAAAACAGAATCTGATTCTAAATGAGTCACCTTTTTTCAATTCTCCCAAACAGCTGGTAATGCAAGGGCAGGTCAGGATGGCACAAGTCAGTGCCTTGTGCTAAGTTCACTTGCTGACCCAGGGAAGGAGTTTCTTCAGCCGCAACATCAATCCTCCTCCATTCCCATGAATTCTACAAGATGGCACTTGCATTCTGCTGGACTCAGGGCAGAACCCTGCAGAGACCAAAAGCGTACCCACTCGCCTGTAGCAACCACGTAAAGGAATGAGGGGTATTGGACACAAACTGAATTCACACCAAGCTGGAGACACCCTGAGTTCCAGCTTCACATGCCTGGTGGCCACACCCAGTTGGTCAAATCTGGAATGAAGTAAAAGGAGCTATGGTGCTGAAGGCTCCATAACCCTCACGGCACTGCCGCTCCCAGCCTTTTTCTTCATGTGTTCCCTTAAACTTTCCCAAGGAGTCTACAGTTCAAGTCTACATCTTTCCAAGGAGTGTCACTTCTGCTTGGGGTGTGGGACAGGTACTTGATCATCGATCCATATGTCATCTTTTCTCTTAAGTGGTAGAACTTGTTTCTCCTGCATAACTCCCGTAATTTCAGAAAACCTACCGTTTTCTAAAATTGACATTCAGCCCTATTTCAGATATCACTGCATTTCTTTAGAGACAGGGCTTGATCATTTAAGGAGCTACCAGAAGGAGCATTATAGCACTAGAATGTAGTTGTACAAATATCTTCAGAAAATTTGAGGTGTCAGTCAATACTCCAGAACCAGATTCTCCACTTTGCTAGGTGCTAGAGTCGAGTTTGACATAACTCCCAAATTACTAGGGAGGGGCCGTCACTTTATATTTCTATACTTCCTCTACAACTAAAAAGGCGTCCAAAGGCAGCACTTCTATTTTAAAAACTTTTTTTCTTTTAATTGTGGAGACATAGAAGAAACTGAATGGCCTGAACGTTGTGTTTATTGTATTTGCTGAAAAGATGCCGACTGGCCTAGAATTTATGGAGCAGCTGAGATGGAATCTACCAGTCTCAAAGATGCCCCGTTTTAAAAAGTAATTTGGACTCTGATTGCTCTTCCATACCAAGTATCCAAGCCGGACATTTTTCTTTTTTAAATTCTTTTTAAAAATTTTTATACTTTTTTTTTTTTTTTTTAGCTCCTGCTCAGAGCCTCGCTGGACTAATTTTAATGGTATGTTGGTTAATGTCATGCCTTCACCGTAACTAGGGGATAGGGCAGTTAACTGGCACGCCTGTTTTAAAGGTAGGGAAACCCAGGGCCAGGAAACAACTAGAATCCGACGGTGTTTCCTAGCTCCCTCATGGCGCTTCCCGTGCCCCCAACAAAATCACGAAATAACCCACTCACCTGTGCGCACCGGGCCTGCCCCACCCACTCCACCCAGAGCCCGAGAACACCCAGCCTCTAGGCAGAGCCAGCAAGGGGGCGCCGTGCGTCCCAGAGAACGCTCCCACGGAGCGTGGGCAGGCCTCGAGCCCCGCAGGCTCCACCCTGTCACGTGACACCATGCGCTGGCCGCCCCCCGCCCCCCGCGAGGGGAGGGCAGGGCCCGTCTCGCGCCTGCGCAGAAGGGGCTGGAGGCGGGCGCGTCCGGTTGACTGACAGCTCGCGCCGCGGCGCCGGGAAAGGACCCGGCTGCTCGCGGGCGGCGCAGTCGCCGCAGACGCGGAGTCGTACGGCGCCGGTTCGCTGCCCGGTCCGCCCGCGATGAGAGGTGCGGTGGGGTGGCCTCAGGCCGGCCTGACAGGCTCATGAGGGGAAGGATGACCCGGGAGGGAC
Source organism: Symphalangus syndactylus (assembly GCF_028878055.3). Classification (NCBI taxonomy): domain Eukaryota; kingdom Metazoa; phylum Chordata; class Mammalia; order Primates; family Hylobatidae; genus Symphalangus; species Symphalangus syndactylus. The sequence continues at coordinate 130,458,058 of NC_072433.2, forward strand.
GGCGGGGACCAGGGACGGGGATCTGCGACGGGTGACAGCTGGGAGCGCCGTGGGGCGGGGGGCGCGGGGAGGGAGGAGGGGTCCGCGGGGCGGGCGGGGGCGGGGCCTCGCGGGCCGGGGGTTCAGGCCGGGGTTCTCCGCGGGCTCCCCGACTGCTGGGAGGCAAAGGGAATACGGAAAGGTCGCCGGGAGCCCACGGGCGGAGGGGCAGTGCGGACGCTCGTGAATGAGTGCAAGCCGGGCCGCTGCCTGGAGGAGGCGCTCCCAACCGCCGGGCAGATGGTGGCTTTGGGGTAGAGCTGGTGTCCCAGTCTTGGGAGAAGAAGAAACCCCGGACTCCTGCAAGGGCATTCTGGGGAGAGGGTGCAAGGACCCAGGGGGGAAAGACATCGGCGAGTCATGCCTGTGTTCGGGGTGTGAAGTTGCTGCCTCACCGCTCCCGGGGCTAGCGGGGGGCGGTGAGAGAAAGGGGCTTCCTGGCCTGGGTGGCCACCCCTGTCCATTCTGCGTCTTCCCTCTGCTCTTAATGGGCCAGCGAGCAAAGGGGAGGATTGCAGAGAGGATAGCACTGGAAATGCGGTTTTAGCAGCTCAGTTTAGGACGGCTGGATCAGATGGAATTGAACCCGTTTAGAGGATCTTGGAAAGGACAGAATTGAGTGTTCTGGAGCTGGGTGCGTGCCCCCCACCGCCGCCCTAGTCGTAGGTTTGTGCTTCCCTGGATTGCAGGCTGATTCGACTTGGGAAGATGAAAAGGGGAAGAGGAAAAAAAGACTCTGCAGGGGCACTAGCCAGGTCCTCTTCCTCTCTAGGTAGGGGCCAGGCATGAGTCCCAGCCTCCAGATTGAGCAGGAACAGCCTCTGAGCTGGCACAGGTGAGGCGCCCCTGACGTGGAGGTAGTGGCTGTGGTGAGTCAGTGTTAGAGGCAGGCTGACAGCTGTCAGGACCGAGGCTGCTTTAGCCAGGCTGCGACTTGATGTTGATGTTTCAGATTCATTTCCTTAGAGGCAACCCCCTCCCTCAGCCTAAAATCAGGGCAGAGAGATGCTTAACACCGAATCGTGCAAAGGAAAAAGGTTTGGGTAATATTGCATGTGAGCGTTCCTTCCTGTCTTCCCCCCATTTCTCCTGGGAAGCGTATGTTCTCCATTGTTCAGTGTCTCTCTTTGGCTGTCACTTGTTTTTATTTCCACTTTGTTCAGAAATAGGACTGCTTACGCCTTTGAAGCACAGGACGAAAGGCTATTGAAATTGGCTCGCAATGAAAAAGTTGACTCATGAGGTTTTCTTTTTCCATTAAAGAGATGAAGATGGCGTGGGACTCACATGTAGGCAGCCTTGCGAGCAGATCATCACTAGCCTCTCTGTGTTACATTCTGACGTTTCTGGCCATATTTGCCTTTTGTATGGGACGTGTCAGTGTGAAGGTTGGTTTGCATTATTTGAGATGTAACAGCCAAAGGCAATGAGAAGCCACTAGGTGACTGAGTAAATCACAAGCCTTAAATAATTTGCTGCCGAATCCCAGAAAGTGGAGGATTTCCATAGATATTGAATGTGGCTCTCTTTTCACGACAATAACTGCTTCTTCAAAGGTGAATTGCTTTATAGTAGCCCCAGTGGCTCTGAGGAGCATCTTTTAGGACAATCCCCAGGAAGGGGTGGGATGAGTCAAGCTGTGTGCTTCTCTCTCCTCCCACCTCCTCCCTCCTTTCTCTCATAAAGCAAAAGTAATCAGGTTAAAAGAAACACCAAAAGCAGCCTGGGGCAGTTTTTTGAAAAAAGTCCTGAGAAGTCAACCAGCAGCAGGAAAGACATGCAAAGGCAGGAGTAAAAACCGTCTTGGCCGTAATAACCGTCACTTTCATACTTCCCGACGGTTTTCCCACGCACACTCTTGGCTGACCTTCATTATAAGCTTGGCAATCATGATGGGTTTGTTATCGTTCCCATGTCACAGATGAGGAAACTGAGGCTGAGTGACTTGCCCAGGTTCTCTTTGCTACTGGGGGCACAGTGAAGTGTTTAACCCAACCGTCTGACGCTGGATACAGTAGCCCTTACCACTGTGTGGAATGGGAAGCGGGGTGGAACCAGGTGGATTATGCCTCACACGAGGGGTCCCCAGAGGCTTGCAAAACATCCTTCTCTTCCACCACCTGCCCGGCTTACCGAGTCCGCCGCAGCACCCCTGCGCCCGCCCCATGCTTGAGGTAGTCTGCATGGACTCAGATTTATTTAGACGTCCTTGAGAAATCCAGTAGGAAGTATGATTGCAAAGAGTCTTTTGCTTAAGTCTCTGTTTCCAAATAGCCCAGGTGTTTTCAGCTGTGTGAGGCAAGAGAGCACGCAGTTCTCGGGCAGCCTGCTAGAATCGTTTTCCTTGTCCTCCACCCGAAAGAGAAATGCGGTGGTTGTGAAACCAAGGGAGCTGACCCAGTAACTTTATTTATTCTAAACCGTTTTTTATATGTGGCATTGTATGCATTATGGTGACACTTAAGAAAAATAAGCCATAGGGCCGGGCGCGGTGGCTGCCGTTTTCCTGTAATCCCAGCACTTTGGGAGGCCGAGGCAGGTGGATCACCTGAGGTCAGAGTTCGAGACCAGCTTGGACAACCAGGTGAAACCCCCATCTCTACTAAAAATGTAAAAATCAGCTGGGCATGGGGGCAGGTACCTGTAATCCCAGCTACTCAGGAGGCTGAGGCAGAATCACTTGAACCCAGGAGGCGGAGGTTGTAGTGAGCCTAGATCACAGCACTGGACTCCAGCCAGGGTGACAGAGAAAGACTCCATCTCAAAAAAAAAAAAAAAAAAAAAAAAGGCAAAAATAAAGGCATAGTTGTTCTCATGAGGGAAGGACAGGTTTTGATCCCACTTTATAAATCTGGGCATCACAAAAAGGACTTCACGGGGAGGTTGGCTGATACATGTGCCGGCAAGTCAGTGGTATAAAACAATGGATAGCCAAGGCAATCCCCAGCGCAGGAACAGAAGTGCAGGTCTGGAATGAAACAGGTGATAGTTCCGATCTACTCCATGCTTAGAACATCGTGTTCTTTTCCGGGCATCACATGTAATGAAGGGTGTAGAAAAAATGAAGCATATTCATTGGAAACCGCTACAATGGCGAATGAATTAGATGTAAGTCTGGAGAAGCTTGGGAACTGTGATTTATTAAGCTCATTCTGTAGAGGCCCAAGGTTCCAAGAACTGAAGGACAAAAGTAATAGTTAGAAAGACTTGGCCTTGGCTGAGTGTGGTGGCTACGCTTGGAATACCAGCACTTTGTGGGGGCCAAGGTGGGCAGATCACTTGAGCCCAGGAGTTGAAGAGCCTGCGCTCTTCACCAGCCAGGGCAACATGGCAAAACCCCATCTGTACCAGAAAATAAAAATTAGCCTGGCATGGTGGTGCAAACCTGTAATCTCAGCTACTAGGGAGGCTGGGGTGGGAGGATCACTTGAGCCCCAGAGGTGGAGGTTGCCATGAGCTGAGATTGTATCACTGCACCCCAGACTTCAGTTTTAAGACTGTGATTGTGCGAGACTGGTCGTTTAAAAACTCTGAGTTAAATCGTGTCTGTCCCCAGCAGCTTCCCAGGACCTTGGTCAACTAGGGCAACTGCGCAGGTGCTGACTGACCCTGTCTGTTTCTCCAGCTTCATCAACTGCTGCTGTCATTCACCAAGGTCCTGCCTTCTTCCTGTGCCTTGCGTGTGCCAAGATGACTCTGCCTCAGGGCCTTTGCACGGGCTGTTCCCTTTCCATTGCCAGCTTCCTGCCATTTAGGTCACTGCTGCAACGTCACATCCTTAGTGAGACCTTCCCTAATAGTCAAAATAATGTTCCTTTTTCCTCTGATCCCTGCCCACTCACTCTATCATATTACAGTGTCTTATTTTCTTTATAACAATATCAGAAATGACCTTGTTTATTGGAGAATGCTTTTACTAGAGATGGTCAAACCTAACCTGGCTAGCGGACCATTGGGCAAGAGAATTCAGGCGCTAGACAGACAGTAATGCCAGGTCACCTTTATTTCTCTTGGGACTGCTCTCACAAAGAACCACACACTGGGGCTTAAAGCAACCAAAATTTATTCTCACAGTTCTGGAGACCAGAAGTCCAAAATTAAGGTGTTGACAGGGCTGGTTCCTTCTTGGGGACTCAGAGGGAGACTCTGTGCCTCACTCCCAGCTTCTGCTGCTGGCCAGTGATCCGTGAGTCCCCTCACTGGCAGGTGTGTCACCCCAGGGTCTCCTTGTCGCTGTGTGTCTGTCTCTAGTTCATGTCTCCTCCTGTGGGTCTGTCTCTCTTTTCCTCTTAAAAGGGCACCTGTCAGTTTGGACTTGGGTCTACACTATTCCATTTGGACCTTCTCTTTTCGTGAGACAGAGTCTCTGTTGCCCAGGCCGTAGTGCAGGGCATGATCTCAGCTCACTGCAACCACCGCCTCCCAAGTTAAAGCAATTCTCATGCCTCAGCCTCCCATGTAGCTGGGATTACAGGTGCACGCCACCATGCCTGGCTAATTTTTGTATTTTTGGTAGAGATGGGGTTTCGCCATGTTGGCCAGGCTCGTCTCAAACTCCTGACCTCAAGTGATCCTCCTGCCTCGGCCTCTCAAGTGGTGGGATAACCTCCTCTTTTTTTTTTTTTTTTTTAATAAAAATATTAAACTGGGGAAAAGCACGTCATTTTATTGTTCCTGGATAGCAGGATGTGCTCAGCTCAGGTCCAGTAGTGACTTTCAAAGGAATTTGGAAGAGCCATTGGATTTTTTTTTCTTTTTTTTTTAATTTTTTTTTTTGCACACAAAACAATAATCATTTTCTAAAAGTACATACACAGAAAAAGATGCATATCAAACATATTAGGAAGGTTGCACATAGGAAGACGGGGAATAGAAATGGGGGGTGGGAATTAAAGAAAATAAATGAGAGAGGGACTTTGTATGGATCAATGATAATAACTCAATCCTCTATTTGACAAAGAAGAAGGAGAAGGAAGAGGAAGAAAAAGAAAGTGGGATAAAGGATCAGAAAGGGAGGAAAATAGAAAAAATTAGAGTACGACTCCAGGGTAGACCTGTTTTGTTGTTGCTTGGTTGGTTGGTTGGTTTGTCAGTTGTATTTTTCATATGTTTCGCCATGTTGGCCAGGCTGGTCTCGAACTCCTAGCCTCAAGTGATCAACTCGCCTCGGCCTCCCAGAGTACTGGGACTACAGGCGTGAGCTACCACATCCAGCCCCCACATTGCTTCTGGCCTCTGTGGTAGACCGCCCAGCCGGGGCAGCCGGGCAGAGGCGCTCCTCACTTCCCAGACTGGGCGGCCAGGCAGAGACGCTCCTCACTTCCCAGACGAGGCGGCCGGGCAGAGACGCTCCTCACTTCCCAGACCGGGCGGCCGGGCAGAGACGCTCCTCACTTCCCAAACCGGGGGGCTGGGCAGAGGCGCTCCTCACATCCCAGATGATGGGCGGCCAGGCAGAGACGTTCCTCACTTCCTAGACGGGGTGGCGGCCGGGCAGAGGCGCTCGTCACCTCCCAGATGGGGTGGCTGTCGGGCAGAGGCTGCAATCCTGGCACCCTGGGAGACCAAGGCAGGCGGCTGGGAGGCGGAGGCTGCAGCGAGCCAAGACCACGCCGCCACACTCCAGCCCGGGCAACACCGAGCACCGAGTGAGCGAGCCTCCGTCTGCAGTCCCAGCACCTCGGGAGGTCGAGGCGGGCAGAGCACTCGAGGTCAGGAGCTGGAGACCGGCCTGGCCGACATGGCGAAACCGCGCCTCCAGCCAAAGGAGAAAAACCAGGGAGGGGTGGTGGCGTAAGGCGGCAATCTCAGGCAGCCCGCAGGCCGGGGCAGGAGAATCACGGGAGCCGGACGCAGGGAGTCTGCAGCGAGTCGAGTGTACTCCAGCCCGGGCCACAGAGGGAAGAAAAGAAAGAAAGAAAGAAAAGGAAGGAAGGAAGGAAGGAAGGAAACCTCCTCTTAACTAATTACATCCACAAAGACCCTTTTTATTTTGTTTTGTTTTGTTTTTTTGAGACGGTCTCTGTCATCCAGGCTGGAGTGCAGTGGCACAATCTCGGCTCACTGCAAGATCCGCCTCTTGGGTTCACACCATTCTCCTGCCTCAGCCTCCTGAGTAGCTGAGACTACAGGCGCCCGCCACCACGCCCGGCTAATTTTTTGTATTTTTAGTGGAGACGGTTTCACCATGTTAGCCAGGATGGTCTTGATCTCCTGACCTCATGATCCGCCCGCCCCGGCCTCCCAACGTGCTGGGATTACACGCGTAGAGACTGCGCCCGGCCCCACAGAGACCCTATTTTCAGTTAAGTTCACAGATTCCCTGGGTTATGACCTCAGCATATCTTTTGGGTCCAGGGGTTGCGGAGGGTGCGCCTAAATTCAATCTATAATGCCTTCCAGCATCAAGGTGCAGTGATGTTTTAAAGGGGTTGGCAGGAGGTGCTCAGTTATTTTTAGGGATAATGACAGGGATGTGGACGTTTTTAGGAGAAGCATTCGTGATCCTTACAATTTGTGAGACAAGTACTGACCATTGTGCTTCACCATGAAGAGGGCGAGCAATCCAGTGACCTGCCCAAGGCCGTGCAGCTCCTGACAGTGAATCTCCTCATTTCTAATTGCAGAGCCCACAGCTTCTTTACCCCTCCCGGCAGGGACGCCACAGCTGCTTCAGGTCAGGATGCAGGGTTTCTCTGATGCATTCTGCAGGGGCCCAGAGAGATGATTCCCTTCGTTTGCGTTTTGCTGCACTGGTCCTTGTAGTGGAGGAACAGCTCATCGGCGTCCAGCAGTGAAATAAATGGCGCGGCTGAATACGATGCCCTGCCACTTAGGCAATGCTGCCCAGAGGCAGTGGCGTATGTAGAAGCCTCCTCCCGTGTGTAATTCAGAAGGGCTGTTTACCAAGGCCTCCAGAGCTCTGTGCTTCTGCATCTCATATTTGACCAAGGGTGAGCCCTGAGGGAGTTCACAGAGCAACTTTTCTCCCTTTGGGCTGGGGGGTGGGGGCAGGGATGGGGGAGGGTAGAGCAGGACCTTCGCCAGCTGACTTATCTGGTGACTGGCACTGGCACCTGGAAATGCCTCAATTCCTGATTCTGTCACCCAGATACCCAATATGCCCTTCTTTATTTTTGACTAAGTAATATGTGCAGGTGGTACCAAATTCAAATGATACAGAAAGATGTCGTAATTTGTCCCTCCCTGCCCCACCCCCCGCTTCCCAGTTACCCTCCCCAGTGGCATTACTGCCCATTTCTTGTGTCTCCTTCCAGAGATCCAATGTCCTTTTAATGTCCCCAATTACCATCATCCCCCTCACCCCATGGGCCATGCTCACCATCCCTCCCCTCAATCCTTCCTTCCTCCAACCTCGCCACAGCACATCTGTTGTGACAGATGACTAGTTTCCCATGTTAAGAGCTGATGAGGCCAGGCATGGTGGCTGCTGTGTAATCCCAGCACTTTGGGAGGTGGAAGCGGGTGGATCACTGCAGGTCAGGAGTTCGAGACCAGCCTGACCAACATGGTGAAAACCTCTGTCTTACTGAAAATACAAAAATTAGCCAGGCATGGTTGTGGGTGCCTGTAAGCCCAACTACTAAGGAGGCTGAGGCAGGAGAATTGCTTGAACCTGGGAGGTGGAGGTTGCAGTGAGCTGAGATCACACCATTGCACTCCAGTCTGGGCGACAAGAGGGAAACTCCATCTCAAACAACAACAACAACAACAAAAAAGCTGATGACTGTACTCCTGCCAAGGAGTTTATCTGGGGAAGGAAGGTGCTTAGCAAAAATGAGTCGGTAGAGGTAAATGTGGGGCAAGAGTGTGGGGAAAGGGCTTTTATTTATGGGGTGGTTTTCGTGGTCTTGTGCCTTACACTTCACTAGGTAGGGTTTGCCCTGTCCAGGGCAAATACAGAGGACTCACCGGAAGGAAGGTGATAGGGGCAGTTTATTTTATGTGGCTGAGGTATAAAAATAGTGTGGTTGTTATTATGGCTCATATTTATAGGGTTTCCTCTGTCCATGCCCAGCTGTGTGCCCAGTGCCTTATGGGGCTGTCACTTTAGCCCTCACAAAAACAGTATAATGTAGCCAAGGTTACCCTCCCCATTTTGCAGGTCAGAAAACTGAGGTATAGAGAGGCGGAGTAACGTGGCTCCATCACACAGTGTGTAAGGGCAGCGCCAGCACATGGGTCAGGGCAGCCCATCTCTGGACCTGGGTTCTTTGCCTCTCCCCTGTGCTGCCTCTCCCGACAAAGTGCAGGTCACCTTTGAGACCCCCTGTCACCGGAGACAAGTGCTCTGCAGGGTGTTGGGCCTCTAAGCCCCACCCCACACCTATGCACCTGCCTCTGCCCCTTCCCCAGGCCGAGCCATCAGCTACCCTGCTTCCTTTCAGCTCTCTGATTTCCACCTGGCTGTCAAAGTTCCAGGCACCAGGACATCTTCCCGGAGCCCCCAGTTCTCCGAGCACGGCCACAGTGGTGCTGGGTCTGTCCCCTGTCCTGTAGCAGGCACCTGTCTCTTGCCCTCTTTGCTGCCTGTTCCTCTCTGAGCAGGTCAGAAGTGGCTCTGCAAGTTCTGTGTTGTCCTGCATGTTCTTCAGTTCCCCAGGCCTAGCCCAGTGCCCAGCATGGAGCAGGTGACGAAGAAATGCTGGTAGCACAGGCAGCTGGTGGTTTAGGAAACCCTGGTCTCCAACTGGCTCCGTGGGGACCCTCCCTTCCCAGACTGTAAAAGGAAGGCTTTAACCTCAAGTCTTCTAGCGTCAGAATGTCCGTCACTTTGCTTACGTTGTTTTGTTTTTTGTTTGTTTGTTTGTTTATTTTTACAGATGAGATCTTGCTCAGTCGTCCAGGCTGGAGTGCAGTGGTGCAATCACCGCTCACTGCAGCCTCGACCTCCTGGGCTCCAGCAATCCTCCCACCTCAGCCTGCCAAGTAGCTGGGACTACAGGCATGTGCCACCATGCCCTGCTAATTTATTTTTATTTTTTATTTCTAGTAGAAATGGGATCTTGGCTGGGCACGGTGGCTCATGCCTGTAATGCCAACACTTTGGGAGGCTGAGGTGGGCGGATCATGAGGTCAGGAGATCGAGACCATCCTGGCTAACACGGTGAAACCCCGTCTCTACTAAAAAAATACAAAAAAATTAGCCTGGCTTGGTGGTGGGTGCCCGTAGTCCCAGCTACTCAGGAGGCTGAGGCAGGAGAATGGCATGAACCCGGGAGGCAGAGCTTGCAGTGAGCCAAGATCATGCCACTGCACTCCAGCCTGGGCAACAGAGCGAGACTCCGTCTCAAAAAAAAAAAAAAAAGGAACGTGATCTTACTATGTTGCCTGAGCTGGTCTTGCACTTCTGGGCTCAAGCGATCCTCCCGCCTTGGCCTCCCAAAATGCTGGGATTACAGGCATGAACCACCACACCTGGCCTGCTTAGAGTATTTAAACAGCCTTCTTTCCTCCTTCTTTGTTCCTTTAACAGCTTCTTGAGTATGTTTTAGATATCATAACATTTTTCCATTTCAATTGTACAATTTAGTGATTCTTAGTAACTTCACTGAGTGATGCAACCTTCATCGTAATCTAATTTCAGAATGTTTCCATCACTCCATCAACGAAACCCCTTTCTCATTTGCAGTCTCTGCCCCCGCCTCCCAATCCGGCCTCTGATAACCACTAATCCAGTTTCTGACTCTGTGGATTCGCCTGCTCTGGAGATTTCGTAAACCTGGAATCGTCCAGTACGTGGCCTTGTAACTAGATTCATTTTTAGTTCATTGCTATTGTAGCATGTGTCCGTCCTTTGTTCCTTTTTAGTGTAGATGTTTTTAGTGATTCTCTAATACTGGGAAAGAGTGCCGGTGCCTTCTGGCCCTCTGCACTCGTCTCCATCTGCCCTCTTGCGGATGGAGCCTTTGATTGTGGGGTGGACAAGCAGGCGGTAGCCCTACTGGGTGTGCCTACATATTACGCCACAGACCTTACTTGCCTGTCACAGTGTTCCCGTACTGTCCTCTTTCTGTTCCAGGATCCAGTCCAGGGGACCACATTGCATGTGGTCACACCAGCCCAGCACCCCCTGCCCTGGGACAGCTCCCGCCTTTCCTTATTTCACACAGTTTGGTGGTCTCCGTGTAACACGGGATCTTCATAGCTCCCAGAAGGAAAGCAATGCAGCGGCAGCATGTGTGTGAGGCCCGCCTTGCTCAATAGAGGAAGAACCTGACTTGAGAAAATCCTGCTTTCATTCTTGCAGCATTTCTGGCCTTTTTCTGGAAACTTTCTCCTGCATCTAAATATCAGAAATGAATGGCCAGGACCCATTGCACTGTAGGAATACTTTCTAAGCAAGGCTGATGGGGATGGTAAATTAGAAGAAGGAAAGGAGAGAGAAGGGGGGATTATTTTTTTCTCTTCATGACTGAGTCCGTGTAGGAAAGCATGCGCCTGGCAGACCATCTTCTTCAGTGACATCCTTTTCTCTGCCAGGTGTGTTTGGAGACATTTTCCTGGCCTTTACATCACAGCCAGGCGTGACTCACAAGCAGATGACTCAGTGGCAAAAGTGACCAATGAGCTAGGGGAAAATGAGAATCTGGGAAGAGTGGAACAGATGGAAAATGCCAGAGTCAGTGCGTGTGGACGGCTGCTGTGATGCTGACATCCTTGAGTCAGGGGATATCGGGTGAACCTAGGACGCTGGGATACAAAATGGGGCCCTGCAAGGAGGGGTGGAAGCCTCATGAAGGAAGAGAACCACATTCTGAGTGAATAGTAAGTATCGAGAATGAAATAAAAGAATGAAATGAGACCAAAACAGTGTCCATATGTCAGTGTCAAACCTAAGACTGCCTCCTTGTAATTTTTTAAAAACTTAATTTGCAGTGGTTAGAAGGAAATAGAAAACCCGTTAATAAAGTAAAACTAGTCTAATCCCCAGTGTAGTCAGTGAGAGGCAGATTATGTTGAACTTCATTATGCAGAACAACATCACTCCTAGAATCCCAAGGCCCAATTTGGGTAATAAAATATACTTCATCAGTCTGCTGTTGTGGAAGGAAGTGGTATTCTACATAATCAGAAATTTAACGGAAGTAGAATTAACAAAGTCATCTATGCTGTGGGAAAGAAGTAGCATCTCTCACGTCCTCTCTCTGTCCTCCAGGGGACCCTCCCAAGTGAGCTGGAGTGGCCAAGAGCAGAGGGGCCCCATGAGGCTGCACCTCCTACCTGTAGTCCTGCATCTGTTCTTGCTAGCATGCCAGTCCACTCTCCACACAGTGGCCAGAGTGCAGCATCTTTCCAAAATCGAATTCAGGTCATGGCAATCCCCAGATTTAAACCCTCTAGTTGCTCCTGGGATGTATCCCCAAGTCTGTAACTTGGCCTGCAAGTCCCTGCTTCCATGGGCTGGTCCCTGTAGCCCTCCCACGCTCAGCTCCTTCCACGCCACCTCTATGCACCCCACTGGGCCACACTGTGTCGCCGTAGATAGAATGGCCCAGGTCCATGCCCTTGAAGAGCAGTGACTTTGCCTCTTCCCTGGGCTGGGCCCCATGGCCTCCGGATCAGAGTGACCTCCCTGCTTTCTCAGGCTGAAGGTGCTCCTTGCTGCCAGCCGCCTTCCCTAACCCAGCGCAGTCCAGCAGAAATGCAAGACGCACCACGTGTGTGATTTTAAATCTAGCAGCCACATTAAACAAGTAAGGGTATCTAGCAGTATAATTTATTTTTTAATTGGCCGGATGCAGTGGCTCATGCCTGTAATCTCAGAACTTTGGGAGGCTAAGGTGGGTGGATCACTTGAGGTCGGGAGTTCGAGACCAGTCTGACCAACACAGTGAAGCTCCGTCTCTACTAAAAAGACAAAAAGATAGCTGGGCGTGGTGGTGGGCACCTGTAATCCCAGCTACTCGGGAGGCTGAGGCGGGTGAATCACTTGAACTTGGGAGGTGGAGGTTGCAGTGAGCCAAGATTGTGCCACTGCACTCCAGCCTGGGCAACAGAGCCAAACTCAGCCTCAAAAAAAAAAAAAAAAAAAGAATATGTTTGTTAATAGATTCTGTTTAACCCAATGTATCCAAAATATTATTATTTCTACATGTAATCTGTATAAAAATTATTAATGAGATAGTTTACATTCTCTTTTCTGTCCAAAGTCTGAAGTCTGGTGTGGTCAGCAGCTCACAGCTTGAACGAGCCACATTGATGGGCTCAAGGGCCACATGTGGCCAGCAGCTACCACAATGGGCAGCACAGCTCTGACTTGTTGGTGACGTATTTTATTCATAGCACAGATGATGGCTATAATATTTTTGTTTGCTTTTTTTGCTCCCTGAGGGCCAGGCTTTTGTCTCTTTCACCCGGAGCAATGCCTGGTGCAATGTAGATGCTCAATAATAATTGTTGAGTGATCGAATGGACGGAGGCCAAACACAAACCCTCAATTCTCCTGCTGCTCTAGAGGCCACGGAGTAGACAGTGCCATTCGGAGCCTATTTTAACCAGGCCAATTTAATGTCACGAGGTTCCTTGTAACCCACAACACTGTTTTATGTAGGGACTTATGTATCATCAAAGGTCTGTATGATTATTCTTTTTAATTTTTTTGAGACAGGGTCTCACTCTGTTGCCCAGGCTGGAGTGCAGTTGCACGATCAGGGCTCATTGCAGCCTCAACCCCCTGGGATGAAGTGATCCTCCTGTGTCAACCTCCTGAGTAGCTGGGACCATAGGCATGTGCCACCACACCCAGCTACTTTTATTTATTTTTTGTAGAGATGGGGTTTTGCTGTGTTGCCAATGCTGGTCTTGAATTCCTGGGCTCAAGTGATACTCCCACCTCAGCCTCCTGAGTAACTGGGACTACAGACTTGGGAATACTCCTGAGTAACTGGGACTACAGACATATGCCACGATGCCTGGCTAATTTTTGTATTTTTTGTAGCAATGGGGTTTCACCACGTTGGCCAGGCTGGTCTTGAACTCCTGACCTCAAGTGATCCCCCTGCCTCAGCCTCCCAAAGTATTGGGATTACAGGTGTGAGCCATCACTGCTGGCATGATTACTCTTTATTGGGTTGGTTTTTTTTTGGATGATGCCGATACCAAAGAAAGAAAGGTTTTCTTTTTTCTTTTTTTTTTTTTTTTTTGAAATGGCTCTCACTTTGTCACCCAGGCTGGAGTGCAGTGGCGCCATCTTGGCTTCCCACACCCTCCGCCTCCCAGGTTCAAGCAATTCTCCTGCCTCGGCCTCCTGAGTAGCTGGGATTACAGGCCTGTGCCACCATGCCTGACTAATTTTGTATTTGTAGTAGAGACAGGGTTTCACCATGTTGGCCAGGCTAGTCTTGAACTCCTGACCTCAGGTGATCTGCCCACCTCAGCCTCCCAAAGTGCTGGGATTACAGGCATAAGCCACCGTGCCTGGCCAGAGAAGGGTTTTCAACAGGAAGCAAGTGCAGAGATTGAGATTCTTTGAAGCTGTTTCTTGGAGTTAATATAGATCAGCAATTTTCAACTGGAGACATTTTCAGTTGTGACAACTCGGGGGTGCTTCTGGCATCTACTGGGTGGAGGCCAGGAGTGCTCCAAGCATCCTATAGTGCAAGGACAGCCCCCACCACAAGGAATAACCCAGCCCAAATGTTAACAGTGTCGTTGTCAAGAAACCCCACTGTTGGCTGGACGTGGTGGCTCACGCCTGTAATCCCAACTACTTGGGAGGCTGAGGTAGAAGGATCGCTTGAACCCGGATGGCGGAGGTTGCAGTGAGCTAAGATCGCACCACTGCACTCCAGCCTGGGTGACAGGGCGAGAATCTGCCTCAAAAAAAAGAAACCCCACTGTCCATCATCGCAGCTACACGTTTGTTGCTGTCTCGGAATTGCCTCTGGTAACGTTGGGAAGGTTTTTAGTCTCAGGAAACTTGAGAGGTTCCACACAGGCCCCATCTTTTCATTCCCTTCTCTCTGTTCACGTTAAACCCTCCCCAACCTATCATTGCTTTTCCTAAAAGCACAGACCAAATGGGAGCCGCCTGCAGCCAAAGTGTTTGAGATGAAAGAAAATTGGCTCCAGTTATAAACTACAGATGAGAATTTTGCAGAGAAGCCATCTAGAGAAGCGTGTGCCTTGAGAACTATGGATCAATACACTTAAAGCAGTCCTTGGAACCTATTTAGATACGCTTGAAGCAAAACAGCCACAGAAACCTCTTTCTTTTCACTGACACGCAAGTAAACATCTGCCAACTCCACCATTTCCAGGCTCCTCAAAAATGCATTTGCATATTGCAAAGCAGGACTAGAGTGCAGAATGAGATGTATTTTAATTCTTGTTATATATTAAGGTCCCCTAAATAAGAATTCAGCTCCTGTTTTATTATGGGTAGAAAAGTGGTTGATTATATATGTTTCAGTTTTAGGGTTTTGGGGAATACTTCTAAATAGAAACTGAAGTTGTGCTAGACTAGGCAGTATTTTTTTAATCCTTCGCAACTCTCCAACTAGGTCAGAATCAGTCTGAATTAGCCATGTGGGGGATAGCAAACCACCTCACGCCTGTCACTTCGCGCCAACTGTTTGCTCTGTCCGGAATATCTTCCGTTGTATGACTGGCAGGCTCAGGCTTCTACCAGATTTCACCCAAAGAACGCAGCCCTTGAAAACTGCCCCAGGCAGAGTGGAGTTCTGCTCCTGGGCTCCTACTGGCGTCTGCCTCCTGGAGTCAGAGCGTATGGCACGTGGCTGTCATCTTTTCTGTATGCGTTTCTCTGGATTGCACTTGGGAAAGGAAGGTTCATGTCCTATACATCTTTGTTTCCAAGGATTTATCACAGTTCCAGTACTTGGTAGGGGCTTCAAGATGGTTGCCAAGTGGATGGCTTGAACTCGACAAAGTAACACCTTTTATCTCTCTACTCGGGCGATGCCTCCATCCGTAGGGAAAGGAGAAGTGGCAGAGAGACAGCAGCTGTCCTCTTCAGCCTCAGGTGGTGAAATTCCTGGACTTGGCACTGAGCAGAGAGGTGACAAGCCACCCAAGGAAGGAGGGACCCTGGGTTCCCCTGGTTCTCCGTGTTACCCAGCTGGTGACACGGTGGGTGGAAAGTGGGGGTTCTGGACCCATCTGAGGAAACCACCGCCTGACTTTGGGGATACAGCTTCACCTTGTCACTTCACTCTGTGGGCTTCAGTGTCCTGCTCTTAAAACGATTCCCGGGAATCTGAGCCTTTGCCCCTGCGCTGCCTACTCCTGTCCCTTCCTTATCTGTCTGCCAAGCGCCTACCCATTTGCCAGAAGCCTGAAGTCTCACGTATCCCTGACATCCTGGGGTTTTGTTTGAGCAACACGAAGTCTAGAATTAATTAGTGCATAGCTATTTTGTTCCTACTTCTTTGCAAACATCCTTTACTCTCTTATAATTATTTTAATAACATTCAACTCTTTTGGCAGTGAATAACTGTTGCGAAAGCCCGGCATTTATGGGTGAAAAGTGCTAAGTCCTCCTTGTTTGTCAATCTCTACTAAAGTGGGAAATGGAGAACTTCAGAGGCTTTGGATGGGATATCAAATTGCTAATCATGTGCGGCCTGTGTGTCTTCCAAATGAGGAGACCTATAGGTTGAGTCTTTTCCCATGGCTCTTGGTAGAGGGAGTATTAATCCACCCCGGTGTACTGCAGCTATGGAAAGTGTCCTTATCCCCCAAATGAGCAAATAAGGGGCAGGGTCCTTGTCCATACCCGCAATATTGTAAGGCTGTGGACTCCCACTCTGCTTGGGTTTATAGACACTTCCATCTTTGCTCTGTAGCCTTAGGCAGCTGTTTAACCCTTTTAAGCCTCAAAGTTTCTTCCTCCATAAAGTGGGGATAATAGTTTTAGCTCATATGTTACTAGAGAATGAAATCAGATAGTTAGTGCCTGGTATGTAGGGAATATACAATAAATGTGAGTTGTAGTTATTATATCATTATCAAAAAGTAGTAAATAATGGTAATGCTGAGCATTGTGGAAAAGAACAATCCAGACCAGCATGGCTGCCTCCCAGCAGTGACATGCACAGAGGCAGCAGCAGGCAGCAGTCGGCTTGGCCTTTCTACAGGGCATTTGTGCCAGGCCTCACCGTGGCACTCAGAGGCAGGCAGTCTTCTGAGATTCCCTGAGAGGGAGGAGCAGAGACTTTTGAAATGTCTGAAGTTGCCATCCTTTTATTCAAATATAAGTTTTTAAGGACACAATTTTTAGAAAACTGTGGTTGTACTAACTTGTATAATGGCTGGAATAAACATCTTTATTTTTAACAACTACGAGGTTTAAAAACAAGTAGTGGGAAACATAATTCTTTACATTTGCTAATATGTCATAACAGGCACAAACCGAAATACAGTTTTAGACTAGCAGTGCATAAAAATACTTTTTAAATAGTAATTTTGATAGGTACAGTAGCACTTGAAAAAACAGCTGTGTAGTTAGTCCTTGTGAGGACCTACTAAAACCATTCAATGTACTGCCCCCAGCTACAACTGAAATCACGAACCTGGAAAGCAAGTTCTCTTACCCAGGTACACACCACACATACCTGCGCACTGAAACAACCTCCAGCCTCCATCTGTGGTGCACACTGATGAGGCATCCATCTCAAACAGGGCATGAGATGACAGTGTTTGGAGGCTGTTGCTTCTTGTTTTTTTTTGTTTGTTTGTTTTTTGAGACAGAGTCTTGCTCCATCACCCAGGCTGGAGTGCAGTGGTGCCATCTCAGCTCACTGCAACCTCTGCCTCCTGGGTTCAAGCAATTCTCATGCCACAGCCTCTTGAGTAGCTGGGACTACAGGCGGGTGCCACCACACCCGACTAATTTTTTGTGTTTTTAGCAGGGTTGAGATTTCACCATGTTAGCCACGTTGGTCTTGAACTCCTGACCTCAAGTGATCCACCCACCTCAGCCTCCCAAAGTGCTGGGATTACAGGTGTGAGCCACCATGCCCTTCCAGGAAGTGATGTTTAATGGATTGAAATGCCTTACTTGAGCCGGGCGCGGTGGCCCACGCCTGTAATCCCAGCACTTTGGGAGGCCGAGGCGGGCAGATCACCTTAGGTCAGGAGTTCAAGACCAGCCTGAGCAACATGGAGAAACCCCGTCTCTACTAAAAATACAAAATTAGCCGGGCATGGTGGCGCATGCCTGTAATCGCAGCTACTCGGGAAGCTAAGGCAGGAGAATCTTGAACCCGGGAAGCGGAGGTTGTGGTGAGTAGAGATCGTGCCACTGCACTCCAGCCTGGGCAACAAGAGCAAAACTCAGTCTCAAGAAAAAAAAAGAGAAATGCCGTACTTGAACCTTCTTGCTTGTAGACTGGCATGAACGTTTATCCATCTTTGTTTCTTAAAAACCTCAATAGGACAGAAAGAAGGAAGCCCACCTTATCTTTTCCTTTCGTAGTCACTCAAGTTCTCTGTGGCTTGGGCCCTTGTCCCATCAACAGTGAAGACATTGGGTCAGTCGTATTGGTTTGTTACTGAGGGGAGGTCAACCAGTGGTGCCCGCTGCATGTGCAGGGACTCTGGTCCCCAGGAAGGCACGTTGAGTGTCCCCTGGGTCATCTAGGGCAGGTCACAGTGTTCAGCGAGGTGACTCAGAAATCAGGCCCCTCGTAGTATCCCAGAGGGGGACACGTTGACAATGTTTCCTTTCTTGGGGTTCGAAGTGAGATCTCTGCTGTTCTGGAAAGAGTCTCCGTCCATCCACCACCACGAAGTAATGCTCCTCTTTTTTTTTTTTTTTTTTTTTGAGGCAGAGTCTCGCTCTGTCGCCCAGGCTGGAGTGCAATGGTGCGATCTCAGCTCACAGCAACCTCCGCCTTCCAGGCTCAAGCGGTTCTTCTGCCTCAGCCTCCTGAGTAGCTGGGACTACAGGCACACGCCACCATGCTTGGCTTATTTCTTTGGTTTTAGTAGAGACGGGGGTTAGACCATGTTGGCCAGTCTGATCTTGGACTCCTGACCTTGTGATCCGCCTGTCTCGGCCTCCCAAAGTGCTGGGATTACAGGCATGAGCCACCGTGCCCAGGCAGTAATGCTCCTCTTAAGAAAGAAAGCATCTGGCCGGGCGTGGTGGCTCACGCCTGTAATCCTAGCACTTTGGGAGGCCGAGGCGGGCGGATCACGAGGTCAGGAGATCGAGACCATCCTGGCTAACATGGTGAAACCCTGTGTCTACTAAAAATACAAAAAATTAGCCGGGCGTGGTGGTGGGCGCCTGTAGTCCCAGCTACTTGGGAGGCTGAGGCAGGAGAACGGCATGAACCTGGGAGGCGGAGCTTGTAGTGAGCTGAGATTGCACCACTGCTCTCCAGCCCGGGGGACAGAGCGAGACTCCATCTCTAAATAAATAAATAACTAATAAATAAATAAATAAATAAATAAATAAATAAATAAAAAAGAAAGCATCTGTCCCTCATCATGTCAATGGTCTGTAGCAGTCAGATGTGTTTCTGGACATCTCTGTGCTGTGAAAGATCAGGTGAATGGGAGGCTGGGGCTGCCGCACATGCCTGGTTTCAGCTGATCAGCGCTGATTTATGGCCAGGCACTCACTGTTTTTTGGGGGAAGAGACTCCTTATATTTGATACTTAAGCAGAGGCCCAATGACCTTGTTTGTTTGTTTGTGACAGAGTCTTGCTCTGTCACCCATGCTGGAGTGCAGTGGCGCAATCTTGGCTCACTGCAACCTCCGCCTCCCAGGTTCAAGTGATTCTCCTGCCTCAGCCTCCCGGGTAGCTGGGATTACAGGCACCCACCATCATGCCCAGCTAATTTTTGTATTTTTAGTAGAGATGGGTTTCACTATATTGGCTAGGCTGGTCTCGAACACCTGACCTCAAATGATCCACCTGCCTCGGCCTCCCAAAGTTCTGCATTACAGGCGTGAGCCACCACACCCGGCCTCAGTGACCTTGTTTTAAGGACATGACATGGAATTCCTGGAACTGGGATCCATTTTGAAGAGTCAGTGGTCCTTAGTTGTCATTAGGCAGGGGACTGGGTTCTGCTCTGTGCATTGGCCTCTGCTCCAGCCTGTGCAGGCTGTGTGGACGAGTGCCACCTTCTGCATCAGTGGGCACCTTGCGAGGCTTTGTGGAGCTCCAGTGAGTAGCCCACTTCCATCTGTCCATCTGGCTTGGACTTTCTGTACTTATCTTAGTCCCATGGCTGTGCTCCTGCAGGGCCAGGCAGATGACGGCAACCGATAGTGTGTATCTCAAAGGGACAACTACCCAACGAAGGATCCACAGGAAATGTTGCAGGGGGTGGGTCATGCCACAGCCCCTGGAAACGAGCTGGGATGTTGCCCTTGATCTTGCCTGCATTCTGGCTTTGCACTTTGAGGGAGTTGCTTCCGCCCTTCCCTTGGTCTCTGGCTGTTTGAGCTTTATATAGAGAGCCAAGTAGGAGTCAACTCTTTGGAGCTGTCTCTTGTGAAGCCTTTCTTACCACATGCCGTGTCTTTCTCGGCAGTGCAGCTGCATCCTTCACACATGGCTATTCTCTTAGCAATTTCTTACCCTGTGCAGTTTAAAAACAAACATCTTACCTAACCCAGAGTGCTTTCTACATGCCCGTGACACCTTTCTCCTTACAGAGGATGAAGAACCACGGAAAAACTTGGGGCTCTGGTATCGCGAACTCCCTAAATTCTCCCACCTCCTTTCCCACATAACCTGATGCTCAGCCTACTGCTGACAAGCGTCAGCCCAGCGGAGGCCCGTCTGCCCTGCCTTTGTCATTTCTAGTCCCCTTCAGTTATATTTCGTGTTCCTCATTCTCACAAGAGAGAATCCTTTTCCTTCTGCAGATGGACAGCCCATCTGTAGGCTGGTGCCATCCTTCGAGGTCAGCTGGTGACACACACTGAGAGGGAACCCAGGTCCAGAATGTGCTTGTCAGGAAGGGTGTGCAGCCCAGGGTTCTCTCCATGTTCACTGACTTTTTCCTTTGTCATCTTCGTTCTGCCGTTGAGCCTACCTAGTGGATTTTTACAGTTTCAGTTACTGTATGTTTAGTTCTAAGTTTTCCATTTGGTTCTCCTTTATACCTTCTATTTGTTTCCTGAGACTTTTGATCATTCCCTTTATGTTAAGAATACCCCTCCTGGCCGGGCGCGGTGGCTCACGCTTGTAATCCCAGCACTTTGGGAGGCCGAGGCGGGCGGATCACGAGGTCAGGAGATCGAAACCACGGTGAAACCCTGTCTCTACTAAAAATACAAAAAAAATAGCCGGGCGTGGTGGCGGGCGCCTGTAGTCCCAGCTACTCGGAGAGGCTGAGGCAGGAGAATGGCGTGAACCCAGGAGGCAGAGCTTGCAGTGAGCCGAGATTGCGCCACTGCACTCCAGCCTGGGCGACAGAGTGAGACTCCGTCTCAAAAAAAAAAAAAAAAAAAAAAAAAAAAAAAAGAATACCCCTCCTTACTTCTTGGAGTGTTTTTTTATAATAGCTGCTGTGGAGTCTGTCAGCTAATTCCAGTGTCTCTGTTAGCTGAGATAAGCTGTTGATCATCTTTTCCCATGCGAGTTGAGGATATTCAACTTGTTTGTACGCGGAGTGGTTCTGGATTGGTCCTGAACATTCTGAATATTACGTTAGGAAGCTGTGGTTCCTGATTCAGTCGTCTGGAGAGTTGTTGGTACCTTGGTTTTGGCAGGCACTCCACCAGCTTGGGTTCAGGTTCTCAATCCCTACCATTCTGCTGTGGGTTTTGGTGCCGTTTTCCAAGCCTTTGCCTGCTCTTCAGATCTGTCCGCTGTGTAGCACCCCATGGCCTGTGTGGGCCCCAGGCATGCTGCGTCCTGACCTTCAGTGCTCAGGGTCTGTGCTTGAGGGCTCTGTTCACTTACGCCTCGCTCAGGGCTGAGCCCAGGAGCTCGTAACAACTTGATGGGGTTGTTTTCCTGAGCTCCTCCCTCTCTGCAATCTCCTGAGCACTTTCCGGTTTCCTGGGCCTCCTATCTTCATCCCTTCAGCCAGGAGGCAGGGCTTCAGTTATCAGCTCTGCCACGCTTCTCCCGTGACTGAGCTTACTTTTGTGGCCAAGCAAGAAGAGGACACAGAGGAAAAAAGCCAGCAGGTTTTTCACCCTCTTTGGACCACCGTTCCTCCAGCTGGAAAGGAAGGTTCCCTCTCTCAGAGCTTCAGACACCTGCAGGCTGACCCCTCTGCTGGCACTGTCACTGTTGCCACCACTGCCGCTGTGGAATTTCCTGGGGACCAGGGCACCAGAGAGACAGAAAGGAAAAAACCCAGGGACCTGGCCCACTGTCTCAGAACCAAGCGACCCCTTTCCTGTTACTAGAGGATTCTCCTGGAGCCCCCGGGCACACTCTTGCTCGCCTCTGGGTATCGGGTTTTATTTAGTCCAGGCTGGGGATACCAGGGTCAGACACATGGCAAACTCACCACAACCTTGGTGGCACTTCAAATTCTGGTCTTCAACCCCCTTTTACCTGCTACTGGTCAATTCTCAGAGGCTTCAGTAGCTCTTCTGTGTGCATGTCTAGCCATTTAGCCACGTTCAGTGGGCAGGGCAGGGTGGCGGGGGTGGTGCTTACTCCCTATGGAGTAACCATAAGGAAACCAGAACCATAAGGAAACGAGAAGGTGTGTTTTAAAGGCCTTAAACAGAAAAATCTGGATTAAAGAAAGAAATGAGGAAGTCAGGAATAAAGTAAAGGGTGAATGATTAGGTGACAGTGAGCAGAAGTGCCTGATATGCAGGATCCTGTGGGCCTCTGGAGCCCATCCCCTAACTCCCTCAACCCATCTTTCCATGTGCACCTCGCAGAGGGAGGAGGGAAGCCCTCTGCACCCACCCTGCCTTCCGGGTTGAGACGAAGGCGTCGACCGTCAGCACACGAGCCTATCCTTTCCACGGGGAGTGTCAGAAAGGTATGGATGGAGACATGGAAAGGGGTTTCTAAGAGTCAGGAGTCTTTAATCTATGATATCAAGTGTCTGTATCCAGGTAGTCACCCATATGCAGAGCCTCATGCTGCACGATTGGATCTGGGCTTCGTAAAGTATTTAGTGTCTCAAAGCAGGTCTGTCTCTCCCTCACCCACCTTCTCCCCCATCTTTTTCTCAAAAAACAAAGCTTTTATTGCAAGAATGATTCTTGCTTTGTTAAAAGACTTTCTCAAGCTGGATGTGGTGGCTCACCCCTGTAATCCCAGCACTTTAGGAGGCTGAGGTGGGAGAGTTGCTTGAGCCCAGGAGTTCAAGGCTGCAGTGAGCCAAGATTGTGCCGCTGCACCTTAGCTTGGGTGACAGAGCGAGACTGTGTCTCTAAATTATACTAATGATGATAATAATACTAATCAAATATTGTTAAACATGTATCAACCAGATAAGGGAGGATTTCAGAAAACCACAAACGACCTGTAGAAAACAGTAGAACACAATGACAATCTTCCGATTTCTCCGCATTGAGGGGCAGGTTTTGGGTTGGCCAAAGCCCAGAGGGAGGTGGGTAGTGTGGGGGAAATTAAGAAAGCCTCAGCAAAGGTGCAGGGTGTGTGTGAGAGGGAGACGGAGGGAAAAGAGGCCTGATTAGGGCAGAAGTTCTTTCTTGAAGACACCAACACCGAGTGCTTCTGTGAGGTTGCTTTGCACAGTGGCTATGTCCCCTCTGTCTTTGTTCCCTGCTGAACTGCGTGGGCAGCTATGAGCAGCTCCAGATTGCAGAGCGCCTTGGGCCCCAGCCAGAGATGGCAGGTGTCACGGGTAGGCAGGGACAGACACTAGTGGCTCTTGAGCAGAAGGCTCACTGTGGCCTGCCAGGCCATCCCTGGATCCAGGAGGATTTGCCCAGTCTTTCCTCCCATAGAGGCACAGATGTCCTTGGTGCACAGCTGTTAGCTTTGGCCCTTCGTGGGGCCAGTGGGAGCTGAGCACCAAGCCCAAAGATGATGGAGGTTGGTTCCATTCCACCCTCACCTGCCTTGGGTTCTGATATGGTTTGGATCTGCGTCCCCACCAAATCTCCTGTCGAATTGTAATCTCCAGTGTTGGAGGTGGGAGGTGATTGGATCATGGGGGCAAATTTCTCATGAATGGTTTAGCAGCATCCCCCTTGGCACTGTCCTCGAGATAGTGAGTTCTCATGAGATCTGGTTGTTTAAAAGCGTCTGGCACCTCCCCTCATTCTCTCTCTTGCTCCAGCTCCTGCCACGTAGGACGTGGCTGCTCCCTCTTCGCCCTCTGCTGTGTTCGTAAGTTTCCTGAGGCGTCCCCAGAAGTCAAGCAGATGCCAGCATCATGCTTCCTGCACAGCCTGTAGAGCCAATTAAAACTTTTGGTTTTATTCTTTATAAATTACCCGGACTCGGGTATTTCTTTATAGCAGTGCAAGAATGGCCTCATTCACATTCATAAGGCCCGAGTCCTGCATCTCTTAGGGAGCCTCTCCCTGTCCAGTAATTAAGTGCCACTGTGTCCATGCCAAGGAGTTGGGGCAATATTCGCTTATTTTGCCAAATTACGTAAGAGTGGAAGGCCAAGTCAGTTTCTGTCTGAATTGAATTCAGCTGTCCCAGAGTCAGCCTCTGTGTCCTTTTGTGAAAGAAGTGCAGCCCGTCACCCAGGGAGGGCGTGCCTTATGGTGGGTTCTAACACGCAGTTGCAGTGAAACCAAGTCAGTCAGTGGTGATAGCTGATGGTAAACAACCCATCATCCTGTGCTGTCTCGGTGCCTGAAACTCGAGGGCCCAGCCCTCAACTCAGGAATTACCTAGGACCAATTAAACAATGACTAAAGTGCAAAGTGTAAATCCAGGTGCTTGTGTGAGGTGACTTGAGTTGGGACTTAGGACAACTTCTGTAAAAACAAATTTCAAAGACTCCTACTCTGGAGGAGCTGTTGACTGATTGATTGATATGTATTTATTTTATTTTATTTATTTATTTTTCGAGACGGATTCTTGTTCTGTCACCCAGACTGGAGTGCAGTGGCACAATCTCGGCTCACTGCAACCTCCACCTCCCGGGTTCGAGCCATTCTCCTGCCTCAGGCTTGGGAGGCTAATTTTTGTGTTTTTGGTAGAGACAGAGTTTCACCATGTTGGCCAGGCTGGTCTCGAACTCCTGACCTCAAGTGATCCCCCTGCCTCGGCTTCCCAAAGTGCTAGGATTACAGACGTGAGCCACCGTGCCCAGCCGAGCTGTTGATTTATAACCATGGTGTTTCTTTTCTTCCCTCCCCGATCCCCTGGGGGCTGACTCACCCCTTGTTTTTGGCAGTATGGTAGAGTTGGGTTTGTTGTGGAGCCTTGTGCACTGTTGCTGAGTCAAGGAAGGCAGAAACAGTAGATTGTGTGCTCTGTGCTGTGGGGAATGTATCCCCTGCACTGCCTGCCGTGTGCCCAGCACTTAGCACAGAGCCTGCCCTTCACAGGCGTTTACAAATGGACCCAGTGGGCCAGGTGCACTGATTCATGCCTGTAATCGCAGCACTTTAGGAGGCCAAGGCGGCAGGATCAATTGGGTTACTGTGGGTAACACAGTAAGATCCCATCTCTACAAAAATGTGTTAAAAATTAGCCGGGCATGGTGGTGCAGCTACTCGGGAGGCTGAGGTGGGAGGATCGCTTGAGCCCAGGAATTTGAGGTTAACATTGAGCTACGATTGCACCACTGCACTCCAGCCTGGGCGACAGAGTGAGACCCTGTCTTAAGATAAAAAAAAGGGAAAAGAAAAAAGAAAGGACCCAGTTGAAGCCATAGTTTTGTGAGGTCATCTTCGTGGAAAACTTAATGCGTTTTATTCTCCCACTGGGTTGGGGAACCAGCAGATGGCCCCTTATCTCTTTTTTTCTGTGAACTCTGAACCAAATTTAGATGTTTTCCTCTTCCCGGAGGTCATAAAATAGGACCTATCTTTGGTTATAGCCATTATGACAGTTTTAGTGGAGAAGAACTGCGTTAAGCTATGTAAAATGTTATCTCAGAAGAGAAATGGCAAGAAACCCTAGAGGTCTTGGCCGGGCGCGGTGGCTCACGCTTGTAATCCCAGCACTTTGGGAGGCTGAGGCGGGCGGATCACGAGGTCGGGAGATCGAGACCACGGTGAAACCCTGTCTCTACTAAAAATACAAAAAAAAAAAAAAAAAAAAAAAAAAAAAAAGAAACCCTAGAGGTCCAATGGCTATCCCTGTTAATAACCTGTTAACAAGTAGACATCCCCGTTTCCCTTCCCGCTTCCCTCAAAAGGAGACCCCAAAGGACTGTTCTGGTTGGTGGTGGCTCTGCCTTGCTGGAACTCCACTGCAGGCTCAGCTCTCCTTCTGAGCCACATAGAATCATACTCTCTACTTGCTCGTACACAGCGACCCTCACACATTTAAAGACCACCGTCTTGTCTCCCATGTTACTTACCCCCATGGTAAATTTCAACTTTCTCACCCTTGCTTGTGTGATATGATTATTAGACTCCCTAACAGTGCTGACGGGGTTTGTTTGGGATTCCTTTGGATGCTCTCCAGATTCTTGGTAGCTCTCACCTTTTCCCTCTCATCATTTTTTTTAAGAGATGGGGTCTTGCTGTGTTGCCCAGCCTGGTCCCAAACTCCTGGGCTCAAGTGACCCTCCAGCTTCAGCCTCCCAAAGTGCTGGGATTACAGGCATGAGCCATTGTGCCTGGCCTCCTTTCATGATTTTTTAAGTCTTACAAGCACTTATTAAATGAAAATGCCTTTGCAAGGTTGTTATCCTTTCTAAAACGATGCATTGGCCAGGTGCAGTGGCTCACGCCTGTAATCCCAGCACTTTGGGAAGCCAAGGCGGGCAGATCATGAGGTCAACAGATTGAGACCGTCCTGGCCAACATGGTGAAACCCCGTCTCTACTAAAAATACAAAAATTAGCTGGGTGTGGTGGTACATGCCTGTAGTCCCAGCTACTCGGGAGGCTGAGGAAGGAGAATTGAATCGCTTGAACCCTGGAGGCAGAGGTTGCAGTGAGCTGAGATCACGCCACTGCACTCCAGCCTGGTGACAGAGCGAGTGAGGCTCCGTCTCAAAAAACAACAACAACAACAATAACAACAACAAAAAACTAGCCAGGCCTGGTGTCAGGCACCTGTAATCCCAGCTACTTGGGAGGCTGAGGCACCAGAGTTGCTTGAACCTGGGAGGCAGAGGTTGCAGTGAGCCAAGATCCTGCCATTGCACTCCAGCCTGGGCAACAAGAGCAAAACCCTGTCTCAAATTGATCAATCAATCGATCAATCAATCGATGCATCCTAATGGGTTTCTTTGGACTTAAAGTTTGAGGATAACAATGCGTATAGATTGTTGGACGTGGCTAACCACAGTATTGCTGTGGAAAGTTGATCATTTCTCCTGAGGCATGGAATTGAACAGAGTGTTCCAGGAGCTGTCTGACCAGCAGAAGCATAGTGAGTGGCATCATCACTGTGGTTTGGGGGCAGGTGCTTTTGTCTGTGCATCTGAAGGTCGGTTCAGAGTTTGTTGTTTTCATTAGTTCCACACAAGTTGACTCATAGCAAGCGCGCTGTCAAGCAGTGAGCTGCCTCTCAGTATCGTGCTTGTGTAACTTCGGATCAAATTTTTATTTTTATTTTTATTTTTTTATTTTGAGACAGTCTTGCTCTGTCACCCAGGCTGGAGTGCAATGGCACGATCTCGGCTCACTGCAACCTCCTCCCAGGTTCAAGCGATTCTCTTGCCTCAGCCTCCAAAGTAGCTGGGATTACAGGTGCCCACCACCACACCTAGCTAATTTTTGTAGTTTTTGATAGAAACAGGGTTTCACCATGTTGGCCAGGGTGGTCTCGAACTCCTGACCTCAGGTGATCCGCCCACTTCAGCCTCCCAAAGTGCTGGGATTACAGGCGTGAGCCACCACGCCCGAGCTGGATCAAATTTTTAGATAACCTCGCTAGTCATTTATGAGTTATTGGAAGGCAGACACCATGTTTTTTCTACATCACGCCTGATACACGGAAGGTACTCAGGAAACACCCAGCGAATGAATGAATTTCCCAGCCAGAGGCATCTTTTAGACCCAGCACATTGCTGCAGTCTGCCAAAATCCTTTTTTGGGTCTCGATTGTGTTATTCTCTAAGTTAACTGTATCTCTTGGTTTTATGTTCCCCACGTTCTCTATCAACATGTTGTTTGCATTCATATCCGAAGAATTAATAGGGTGTAAGGATAGGCCTGGACTAGAGTTTGCTCCATTAGGGATGGAGACATCTTTCCAAGTTGACTCTCTGGATAAGGCAGCTCAGCTATCATGTTTTATCAAACTTAACAGCTCATCAGTTCTAAGATTCATCTTTATTTTATGCATTACTAAGAAAGATTACTTGAGCCCAGGAGTTCAGAATCAGCCCAGGAAATATAGTGAGAACTTGTCACTACAAAAAAAATTTTAAGGCCAGGCGCGGTGGCTCACGCCTGTAATCCCAGCACTTTGGGAGGCTGAGGAGGCGCGGATCACGAGGTCAAAAGATCGAGACCATTCTGGCCAACATGGTGAAACCCCGTCTCTACTAAAAATACAAAAATTAGCTGGGCATGGTGGCGTGCGCCTGTAGTCCCAGCTCCTCAGGAGGCTGAGGCAGGAGAATGACTTGAACCCGGGAGGTGGAGTTTGCAGTGAACTGAGATCATGCCACTGCACTCTAGCCTGGCGACAGAGCAAGACTCTGTCTCAAAAAAAAAAAAAAAAAAAAAAAATTAGCTGAGTGTGGTGCTGCATGTTTGTAGTCCCAGCTACTAGGGAGTCTGAGGTGGGACGATCACTTGAGCCCAGGAGGTGGAGGCTGCAGTGAGCTGTGATTGTGCCACTGCACTCCAGCCTGGGTGACAGTGAGACCCTGTCTCAAAAATAAGATTAAACACTGCCATTTACACTATTACACATTTTCTTATCACTTAGAATTTTTATTCTATCCTTATTGAAAGAACGTCTTTTAGAATTACTTAGACATAGATTGTTATGTGTCACCTTGGTCCATAATAAAGAAAATATAAGCAAAATAAATTTGTTAAAATAATTTGAAAGCTTCTTCACATTCAAAGACCCATATTTCTGAAGTTGTCTCAGTGCTGTTGAAATATGTGTTTCTTTTTTTCTTTTTTTTTTTTGTTGTTGAGGTGGAGTCTCACTCTGTTGCCCAGGCTGGAGTGCAGTGGCCACATCTCGGCTCACTGCAACCTCCACCTCCCAGGTTCAAGCAGTTCTCTGCCTCAGCCTCCCAAGTAGCTGGGATTGCAGGTGCGCACCACCACACCTGGCTCGTTTTTGTATTTTTAGTAGAGATGGGGCCTCACCATGTTAGCCAAGCTGGTCTCGAACTCTTGACCTCAAATGATCCACCGTCCTCAGCCTCCCAAAGTTCTGGGATTACAGGCGTGAGCCACCGCGCCCAGCCAAAATCCATGTTTCTGTACAGTATCATCCTGTCGCCAGCAGTGTGCCCTTCCCAGAATGCGCCATCCGTTTACCTTTGGGGAGGCCTAAAGGGGATGGCAATGTTGTACGTCCTGGTGCGGGTGGTGGCTGCATGGACATATTCATTTTCTGAGGGTTCATTGAACGGCATCGTTATGATTTATGTATTTTCTGTATTTCATTTTATTTTTGAGATGGGGTCTCTCTCTGTTACAAAGGCTGGAGTGCAGTGGTACAATCTCGGTTTACTGCAACCTCTGACTCCTGGACTCAAGCAATCCTCCCACCTCAGCCTCCCGAGTAGCTGGGACCACAGGTGTGTGGCACCACACCCAGCTAATTTAGTTTATTTTTTTGTAGAGACAGAGTCTCACTATGTGCCCAGGCTGGTCTCAAACTCCTGGACTGCAGTGAGCCTCCCGCCTTGGCCTCTCAAAGTGCTGGGATTACAGGTATGAGCCACCGCCCCCAGCCTCTTTTTGTGTTTTGTTTGTTTGTTTGTTTGATTGCTTAAAAATAGAAAAGGAGTGTCCACTCTTGTCTATAGACAGTACCATGATGGGCTGCTTGAAACAGTGATAAGACACATCTGATTTCAGATATCTTGAAGTGCAAAAGAAAATAAGATGCATTTTAGGATAATGAAATACAGTATTTCTAAATCCATCTAATTACATATTGTTTAGGCCATGTTTTTCTGCCTCGTCTTCAAAGACAGAAAGTGAAAGCGAAGTCCCTTGCTCAAAGTCAGTGTACTGTTCTATAGGACAGGACAATCTCCATGATCTCTGAGTCTGTAACAAACACACACAAACAACTGCAGGGCTTAGTCTGGCACCAGCTCCTGACCTCAGCCCTCACCACTTCCCCTTCTTAGTGCTTGCAGAGTGTCGTGTTAGTAACCTCTTTCTAGATACTTACCTGACATGGATATCTTACTTAATCTGTTGCACAGAATCCACAACCTTCTCCTTTTGAAATGAGGTTTCCATTTGCCCTTCTTCTCACCTCTCCCCCAGCCTGTTATCTTGGTTTTCTCAGAGATGAGAAATCGTGATTCAGAGAGTTCATCTGTAAAGCCTGTGAGTTGTAATTCATCAGTGTGACAGCCGAGTGCTCAGAGCCAGCCTCCCAAGCGTGGGCTCTCGGGCCCACTCAAACCTCTAAGCTGGTGCTTGGGTGGTGCTGTGGAGTAATCTGTGCTTTTTCTTTCCCTCCCGTCTCTCCCCCAGTCCCCATCCTGGCCTTGCCAGTGCCGCAGCTCAGCCCTTCTCTGCACTCTAAATGGTTCTGTGCTTTGTTTGTGCCTCTGGTTCAGCCCAGACCCTCCTGGAAGCCACAACCAGCAGTTTCTCCTGTCCATGTGACAAGCACATGCCAGCAGGCACCTTGAAGTCAGGATAGCTGGGAGTTGGTTGTGATGGATGGCATGAGGGTCTGCGGTGGGGATCCAGGATCCCAGACATGGATCCTAAACTGCCGTTGGACCCATGCCTTCCTAAGCCTCCCACCCTTTGCTCCTTCCAATAGGACAGTGTTAGAAAAGCCCGCCTTTCTGAGGTCCCCTCTCAACACTGCCATGAGAAGTCTTTCAAACACCCTGCAAGTTAGGTTCAGGAGAAGCCAGTCAGTAAGTTCCCTGTCATACTACACTGTAGCAGTAGCTGTTTCCATTCCACAGAACAGCAACCAGAGGGAGCCAGGGCAGCTTCACAGCCCACTCTATGGGAAATGCCTGACTTTCTTCATGTGGGTCCGTCTCCAGGAAAGCCTCCCTTCCCGGCTCCACTTAAAACCTACCCAGCCTTCCAACACACAGTTCCCCAAGCCTTCCCTGAGAATCTCCTTGCCATTGGGTGTGCTCTTGCATTCCTCCGAGCCCCGCTCGCCGAGAGCCCTTTGTTCACTGGTTACAGTGCTGGCCCCCTCTGCTTGACTGCCCAATTATTTAGATACTTGTCTTTTTTTTTTTTGAGGTGGGGTCTCACTCGGTCACCGAGGTTGGAGTGCAGTGGCGTGATCATAGCTTATTGTAGCCTTGAACTTCTGGGATCAAGGGATCCTCATGCCTCAGCTTCCCAGCAGCTGGGACTATAGGTGCATGCCACCATGCTCGGCTAATTATTTTTTAAATATTTTGTAGAGACAAGGTCTCTCTTTGTTGCCCACACTGGTCATGAACTCCTGGCTTCAAGAGCTCCTCCTGCCTCAGACTCCCAAAGTGCTGGGATTACAGGCAGGAGCCACTGCACCCAGCCGAGATACTTGTCTTATTCTTCCTGCTGGGTGTACAGTGTCTGAAGACTGAGTCTGTCAGTTGCTCTTGTTTGCAGAGTGCTGTGTACATAGCACCTCCATAGAAAGCATGTTTGTTTGCGAGTCAGCTGAGTTGTTGAATGGGTTTTTCTTTGCCTCCTGGGTTATATTGTAAACCCCCTGTGGTCAGGAATTGTGCCGTGTACGCTTTCATGCAGCCAAGATGAATGGCGTAGAGTCCAGGCTCATTCATTTTATTGATCAAAAGAGCAGTAAATGATCATATAGTTTTTTCTCCTTTCAGTTACAAAATAAAATCAGCAGCAGGGCATTTTCCTGACAGTCTTCCTTAAGCTGTCTCTCCCCCATCAGCGAGTATGCAGGGCGACGGGAGGAAGTGTGTGGTGTGATTAGGACCCCAGTGGCTGGACTCTGCAGCTGATCTTGCAGACTACGGCAGGTGTGGAGGAAGGAGCAGTTCAGATGCAGCCCGTTTGGGTGGAGCTCGCCTTTGCTGGCACTGTGAGTTTTCAACCAAAACACATTGACTGAATATCTCTTATGGGCCTGGCCCTGTTCCAGTCCCAGGAATACTGCAGTGAAGAAAACACACACGACTCCTGACTCCCAGGGAAGTTGTGTTGGTGGAGTATTGTACTGAGATCTTCAGTCCTGGGCTGCAAAGAGGGACAGTCAGCCACAGCGTAGCCGGTATGCCAGTGCCTGGTTTGGAGGATCTCCGTTGAAGAGGCTGCCTCTTTTTCTTTTTTTTTTTCTCTCTCTCTCTCTTTTTACCTTTCCTGTGGTGCTGAGGCTGCCTCTTTCAAGCCAGCACCTGTGAGTAGGTCATTCTGTGTGGGACCTGGTGTGTCTGCACACAGCTTGGTGTGGGCTGGAGCTGCCCCCACTGCCCTCCTCATTGGTGACCCCAACATTTTTGTGTTTACTGGGCAGTGCTCCCCACAGGAGTAGCCCCTGCAGATGGCTAAGGTGCTGCTGCTGTCTGCGTCTGAGGGAATAAAGCCAGGCTCTTATGTTCACAGCAGAATGACAATTCTCCCTCCCCGCTGACTACAGCACGTGGATGCTATTTTGGTTATCAAATCAGAACCTTGGCACTTCAGGCCCTCTTCAGAGAATTCAAGCATGAATGGTCTGTGGTCCGACACTTGTCAAAAGCCCTAATGATGCGTTTGGCATTGGAGGAGAGGCACTCTCACGGGCATGTTCACTGTCATGCCTCACGTATCAGGGAGCTCTTCTCTTCACCTAGTAGCGGGATCCAGCCAGACAAATACCTGTACCAAATTGATTTCATGTATGCCTTCAGATTTTTTGAGAGTCATTTAAAGAAATGCCTGTTTTGGCCGGGCGCATTGGCTCATGCCTATAGTCCCAGCATTTAGGGAGGCCGAAGCAGGTGGATCCCTGAGGTCAGGAGTTCAAGACTAGCCTGATCAACATGGTGAAACCCCATCTCTACTAAAAGTACAAAATTAGCCGAGTGGGGTGGTGCATGCCTGTAATTCCAGCTACTTGGGAGGCTGCGGCAGGAGAACCTCATGAATCTGGGTGGCAAAGGTTGCGGTGAGCCAAGATTGCTCCACTGTACTCCAGCCTGGGCAACAAAAGCGGAACTCCATCTCAAAAAAAAAAAAACCAAGAAAAAAAAAAAAGAGAAAGAAATGCTGATTTCAACATCCCTGTACCTTTTACAGACCTTGTTAGAGACCTTGTCATCACAGTAATCAGTGTCATTGCATATGAAGACCCTCCTGACAAGTGCGTTTCCAAATTTAGTACCTGCAGAAAGCTACTCTGCAGATGAATTTGTCAGATCAAGAGAATTTTATGAGCAAGGATGCTTTTCTTTTTTGCTTTGTCTGCCAAGAAACTCAACGAAATCCACTGCCCAACTGCAATAATGAATTTGGTTGATTCCACTGTCTCGTACTTGCTCTGGATCCATATTGACTGAGTAGAAATCTATGTCTGGACAGCAACCCAAACACACTGACATTGGGTTTAGACACACACATCTAAAAGGACGTTGACATTTCCTGTGACTTGACATGGACTGTTGGAGCAGCTGTTAGACCAACTATTGCCTAGTAGCCCCAAACAGCCAAAAGTCTCTTTTTGGCTCAGATAGGGTGTCATCAAAAGACATGTAAACATGACGTCATGGTAGAAGTGAACTGCTTCAAAATAGTAATGTGCTGTCTTGCAGGTATCCAGTATTGCTGTTTTTCCCTCGAAAAACTGATCTATCCTGTGGTGCCCCTATAAGTTTGCTTAGGTGTTCTGGGGGTGCCCTGGTGCCAGTTTGGGAACCACAACCCTAGGTTAAAAGCATTCTCAGCCCCTTAAGCTGTGCCTCATGCAGTGAGGATTTGGGGTTCCCCCTGAGCCAGGCTGTCTCCTCTAGTCATAGGAGGCAGTATCCAGCTAAGGTGGCTCCAGAAAAGAGTGGGGTGCCCG
Organism: Symphalangus syndactylus; assembly: GCF_028878055.3. Taxonomy (NCBI): domain Eukaryota; kingdom Metazoa; phylum Chordata; class Mammalia; order Primates; family Hylobatidae; genus Symphalangus; species Symphalangus syndactylus. The sequence goes on from NC_072433.2 coordinate 130,491,327, forward strand.
AGTACGAACATGATGCTTAAGATGCTATCAGACGCCAGGTCTGCCTGGAGGTGGTCCCCGCACACACCCCTCTCCTCCAGCCCCAAGTTTCTCATCTCTAAACTGGGTGTAAAAGCAATAATACTGCCTCAGCGGTGTGAAGTTGTTCAGAATGAAATGTTTTTGTATAGTTTTGCTCTTTGAAAGGTATGAACTACTCTGATAATAGGGTCATTAATTTCTCCTCTGAGCTGTCTCATGTTAGCACGGCCAGGGAAGATCTTCAGCTTCGCCCTTCGAGCTGGGAGGACCATAACCTGTTAACCCAAAGTGTTTCTTCTAAGGCCCTTCATGTCGTGTGTCACTTACTGTGATAATCCTACTGATTAGAGAAAAGAGCAATTCTCCTTCACATTTTTCAAAGAGGAAACTAGGGTACAGATTCAAATGATTTCCCAGTTTGATTTTTTGTTTGTTTGTTTGTTTTGTTTTTTGAGACTGAGTCTCATTCTGTTGCCCAGGCTGGAGTGCAGTGGCGCTATCTCACCTCACTGCAACCTCCCCTTCCCAGGCTCAAGCGATCCTCATGCCTCAGACTCCCGAGTACCTGGGATTACAGGCATGCACCACCATGCCTGGCTAATTTTTGTATTTTTAGTAGAGATGGGATTTCACCATGTTGGCCAGGCTGGTCTCGAACTCCTGACCTCAGGTGATCCTCCTGCCTCAGCCTCCCAAAGTGTTGGGATTACAGGCGTGAGCCACGGTGCCTGGCTTTCTTAGGTTGATTTGTGATGGAGCTGAGACTCAAGGACGAAGAGGCACATTTTTCCTTGTTTGGGCTGCCATGGAGTTGGCAAACTAGGTACCTTAGTCAGGGGTGGAGAGGAGGGAAGTTCAGGCCTCCCTCAGACACAGGTGGTGTCTCGGGGTCCCGGTGCCCCATCTGCACAGTGCACCTGCCTTTCCTGCACAGCACCCTTCACGGACAGCAGGAGCAAAACCCAGGGACCCCAGCTCCGAGGCTGGAGTTAAGTGATGTTTCCACCTTACAGTTGAAACGAAGGTTCAGGCCAGGCACGGTGGCTCAGCCTGTAATCCCAGCACTTTGGGAGGTCAAGTTGGAAGGATTGCTTGGGCCCAGGAGTTTGAGACAAACCTGGGCAACATAGTGAGACCTCACCTTTACAAATAATAACAATAAGTTAGCCAGCTGTGGTAGCACATGCCTATAGTCGCAGCTACTCAGGAGGCTGAGACAGGAGGATCACTTGAGCCCAGGAGGTCGAGGCTGCAGTGAGCCGAGATTGCACCACTCTACTTCAGCCTGGGCAACAGTGTGAACCTATCTAAAAAAAAAAAAAAAAAAAAGAAAGGAAAAAAAAAGAAAAAGACTGGGCCCAGTGGCTCACACCTGTAATCCTAGCACTTTGGGAGTCAGAGGCGGGTAGATCACCTGAGGTCAGGAGTTCGAGACCAACCTGGCCAACATGGTGAAACCCCATCTCTACTAAAAATACAAAATTAGCCCAGCATGGTGGCAGGAGCCTGTACTCTTAGCTACTTGGGAGGCCGAGGCAGGAGAATTGCTTGAACCCAGGAGGCGGAGGTAGTAGTGACCGAGGTCACACCACTGCACTCCATCCAGCCTGGGCGACAGAGCGAGTCTCCGTCTCAAAAAAAAAAAAAAAAAAAAGAAAGAAAAGTTTCGGGTAAAAGACCACCAAGTATATATTGCTGCAGACAGACTTTTGGCAAAGTAATTTGGTGATTTCTATCACAAGCCTTAATAATGAGCACAGCCTTTGGCCAGCAATTCCACATCTAGAAATGCCTCCTCAAGCATCTGAGATGTCACTGTAAGAGGTGAGGATGAGGGGGGATCAGGAGCCCTGGTTCTCCAGCTGACCTGTGTTCAGGTTCCTTGCCCTGTCTCTTCCTGGCCTCTACCCACCTTGCCTTACTGCGGCTTCGACAGGGGAGACAATCCAGGTGCACTTGCATGTGATGTGTGTGTGTTGTGTGTTGCCTGAGGTTTTGCACACTCTGGGTGAGAGGAGCAGCACATTTGGGAGTTCTTGGGGACACTGAAAGAGAAGAGTGTCTTGAGGTTGATGGGAAGGGGCAGGCTTACAGAAAGTTCCAGATTCTCCCCGCAGGGAGCCCTTGTCTGATTGCCCAAGGCCAACCTGCTGGAGAAGCCACAGCTCTGGTTGTTCCGGGATGTTGGGGAAATCAGTGTGAGCACAGCTCCGTGGGGGAAGTGGCGGAGCAGCCACACTGGGGCAATCTCGTGAGTTCCTTCTACAGCTGGAGGCTGCAGGGTGGGAAGAAGCGATGGGGGAAGTGGGGCGGAAGGGGTTGCAGCAGGAGGTTAGGAAACCCCCTCCAGAATACAGACTGCTGTGGCCTCTTTTCCCATGAGTGGTGGCTCCCCGGCCTCATCGGCCTTCCCAGTTCTTGAACTTTCTAAAGTGGTTACTTTAGGGCCTGCATGCTTCGTGTTCCCTCTGCCTGGGTCACCTTCAAGCCTTTTCAATGCTGGTTCTCCCTCTTTCCATCTCAGCTCAGAGATCTGCCTCCCCAACCTCCCCGTCCAAAGAAGCCACTTCTCAGCCCTCTCAGGACCATTACCTTCAGATCATCTCTGTAGCACTTAGTGCTGCAGAAGCTCTTGTTTGGTTTTTTATTCTATTAACTCTTATCTTCCCCTCGTACCCCTTACGTGCCCCTGCCCCTGGTACGTACGTAAACACACACACACACACACACACACACACACACACACACACGCCCCATAAACACACACACATATGGGCCATAAAGTCTCACTCATGGCTTCATTTCTAGCTCCTTGCACAGTAACCGGTGCATAGTAGATGCTCAGTACATGTGTGCAGAATGAATGGATGTTTGCAGAATCTCGTAAGGGTTTTGGAAGGTACAGGTTGACTTAGGATTTTAGCCTAACTTGATTGGTGGAAGCCTCCATCATGGGGCCTACGACGCGAATTGCAAAGTGTAACCGCAGAGGGGTTGCAGTGCTTCAGGCCCGCGGGCCAGCATGTTCCTATCTCCAGTGACACAGATTCCCCTGTGGCCAAAAACGCGTTTTCTCAGAGTCTGGGGACCTGCAGTGGGCCTCATTACCTCCTTGAATTTAGAACAAAGCAGATGGGCTGGGATGCAATCCACAGATGGGTTTTTTTACTCCCAAAGTGTTTTGAAATAAATTTAAATTAGTTGCCAGTGTTGAAAAATCAGAAGATTTCATGTAACAGGTTTTCAGCATTCCTTAGAAACCTGTAGAAGATCTGATACTCCTGGGTCTACATTCCCAAATGGTAGCACCGGGCTGGCTCTGAGCAGGGACAGTGTGGCTCCTTGCTGGACCACCTCCTCTGTTTTCGCCAGCTGGCCAAGATTGTGACCCTGCAATGTGAGAGTGGCCATGACCTTGTCCTGCCTAGAGGCCCACAGTGACCTTTCCTTCCTGGAGGAAGAGGGTGGGGTTGCTTCCCCTGCCATGACCACACACAGTCACTGCTGTGACATCTTAGCTCTGTGAGCGAGCCCCAGACAGCTGAGATCCCGGAGCTGAGGGGTCCGGGGACAGGGGTGGTGCATGCCACAGCCGTTGGCGTGCAGGACCGGCCCTCCTGCCACCCATCTGCTTCCTCTCACTCTGTGCCTCTCCTGTGATGTTGTTGCCTCCGTGCTGAGCCCACAGAGGAAGGCGGCACCCAGCACTCAGGGCTTCTGGGAGAGGGTAACTCGTGAGAGCATCTGAACGGCCCAAGAGTGCCTGAGGCTGGATCAGAAATAGCCACGATCGTCCAGTTTGATTGATTGATTGATTGATTTAGTTGTGATGGAGTCTTGCTGTGCTTCCCAGGCTGGAGTGCGGAGGCACGATCTCAGTTCACTGCAGCCTCCACCTCCCAGATTCAAGCGACTCTCCTGCCTCAGCCTTCCGAGCAGCTGGGAGTACAGGCGCCTGCCACTATGCCCGGCTGATTTTTGTGTTTTTAGTAGAGACAGGGTCTCGCCATGTTGGCCAGGCTGGTCTTGAACTCCTGACCTCAGATGAGCCACCCGCCTCGGCCTCCCAAAGTGTTGGGATTACAGGTGTGAGCCGCTGCGCCTGGCCCCCGCTTGATCTTGAACTTCCTATGTGTGGGCAGAGAGACATGGCCCTGCTACTGCTTGAACGGCTTCCAGAGACAGTGACTTGTTTCCTTTTTCCCTCTGAACTGTGAATGTTTGCCATGCAGTGTTAGGATAATGAACAAAATGAAAGAGGAAATCACCCCTATGCTAGCGCCGCCAAACATTTCTACATTCTTTCCCACTGCTTTTGCGTACGTATACATGATTGTAATTAGAGTAAAATTAAATTTCTCTCATTCAGTATTCCCAGCACTCAGAACAGGGGGTGGCAAGCAGGAGCATTCAGTAAACCTTGGTTGAACAAAGAATATTCTGTTTACTTCACTAGAAAGTGAACGTTTTCTAAATTGTATCATACGCTGATCACTACTGCAACTTTTTAACATGTATTTACCATTTTACTGTATTTATTTATTTACTTTTTTTTTTTTTTTTTGAGATGGAGTCTTGCTCTGTCGCCCAGGCTGGAGTGCAGTGGCCTGACCTCAGCTCACTGCAACCTCCGCTTCCCAGGTTCAACCGATTCTGCTGCCTCAGCCTCCCAAGTGTTTAGGATTACAGGCATGCGCCACCATGCCTGGCTAATTTTTGTATTTTTATTAGAGACGGGGTTTCAACATGTTGGCCAGGCTGGTCTCGAACTCCTGACCTCAGGTGATCCACCCGCCTCAGCCTCCCAAAGTGTTGGGATTACAGGCATGAGCCACCACGCCTGGCCCATTTTACTATATTTAGGTATTTTTTCTACCCCCCTCCCCGGTTAATCAGAATTATAAATACTGTTGCAGTGAGCATTTTTCTCTGTATAACTTTTTGAGCGTTTTGAATTATTTTCTTAGGATAAATTCCAAGCATTTGAATTCCTGAATTAGAAGAGAGAAAAATAAGAATGATAGAAATTGCCTTTTGAAGTATTATCTATCCCTATTCCAGCAATGTTTGAGAATGTTAATTTTACCATAACTTTACCAGTATTTAGATAGTTTTTAAATTTTTGCTAATTTAGAAGTATAGGATGGTACCTCGTGGCTTTAATTTGCATATTTATATTGTGGTTATTAGTATGGGTTGAAGAATTGTCTACGCCTTTAATAATTGTATTTCTTTTTTCTTTTTTTGAGACAGAGTTGTGCTGTCACCCAGGCTGGAGTGCAATGGCACCATCTCGGGTCACTACAACCTCCACCTCCTGGGTTCAAGCAATTCTCCTGCCTCAGCCTCCTGAGTAGCTGGGATTACAGGCACACCCCACCACTCCTGACTGATTTTTGTATTTGTAGTAGAGATGGGGTTTCACCATGTTGCCCAGGCTGGTCTTGAACTCCAGACCTCAGGTGATCCACCTGCCTCAGCCTCCCAAAGTGCTGGGATAACAGGCGTGAGCCACCGCACCCGGCTTATAATTGTATTTCCTGTTGTGTGCCTTGCCTATTTGAGTGGTTTGTATAGCTGTTAGAATGTAGACTTTTTAGAGTTGTGTGAATTTGTAATACAGACACCACTAGCTTAATGTTCCTACTGTATTTACTGTAAACATTTTTCTAGTGTGCGGTTTTCCATTTTTCATGCCAGGCATGTTACTGTGTGTGTGGTTTTCTGTTCTTTGGTGAGTGAGAATGCGCTTGTGGAAGGGCCTTGGGTTTGTGATCCAATCTTGATGCCTCGGCCAGGAGTACGCATCAGAGAGTAGGGGCCCTGGCCGGGGACGCAGCTGGCGAGGGGAGACCCCGACCGGCCACTCCTTGCTCTCCAGCTCCCTGAGCTGTAGCCACTGCCTTCTGAGCTCATCAGAGTCCTTGGTGCTGTCCTGGCCTGGAAAGTTCTACTGAGCTGAGGTTTATGCTTTTCTCTTCTGGACCGAGGCCTGCTTTGCGGGGCTCCCCTGAACATGCCTATCACCACGCTGGTGACCTGGAACCAGCCTTTTCTCTTTCTGACTCAGGGTATTTAAAAATATCCGAGGCTGTAGAATTTGGAGGAATCCATCATCGATGAGTGAGCATTAAGCTCTTAAGAGGCAGAAAAGGCCATTCTGCTATTGAATTGTCATCTGAAGATGCGTTCAGTTCAGCGGTTTCACAGCCACCTCACTGGCAGGCATTGTCCTAGATATTTGGGGTCTAACAGGGACAGGGCTGAGGTTAGAGGTGTGCTCTGCTCTGAGGGGCTGTCAGGAGGGCGTCTCCTTCCCACTTAGCTGTCTGCCTCTGTACAGGTGAGGAAGGTTCCCCGGCACCTTCTAAACCAGCAGTCAGGAGGCCTGGGTTAGAAGGGAAGATTCAAATCCCAGCTCTGCCACCCTGTGACCTACGTAGCCAGCTCCCCTGACCCTGTGAGCATGTTCGCAATCCGGTCTGTTCCTTCGTTCAGCAAGCACACAACACACATGTACGTAGTCAGGAGTCCTCGCTGGGCACAGCATGGCTACAGTGGTGCCAGGGCATGGTCCCTCTGGAGGGGCGTATACTTTACGGGTAAACAGAGATACTGGTGTCTGTCAGTAACGCAAGCAGAATGATGAATGAGGCTGAATAAGATGCTGGAGCTCACAGAGGAGTCAGTCATTCATTTTGCATAGGAACAGAGTGGAGCTTCTCAGAAGACGTGGCCGAGGCAGGGGCTCGAGGGGTGAATAGAACTCCAGGGTGGGAATGACAGAGGAAAAAGTTGGGGAATGGAGAAGGGAGAGGGCTGCCCAGCCTGAGGAGCCAAGGGGTGTGTCGTTGTCCAGGGGGACTGCAGTGCTGGGAGAGGGGACAGGTCCAGATGGCAAATGTTGTGCTTAGCAAGCATCATAGGGTTTGAGAAGGATGCTGAGACGGGATAGACCTCTGACAGTCGGGGAATGTTCTTGACGAGAACAGAGCCAGGAAGGAGGAGGTTGGAGCCCAGGAGGTGAGGTGTCTCTTGCTCAGTAGGGAGGTTCTTCCGTAGCCACCGATTCCAGTGACAGCGAGCGAGCAGGTGGATTGTCCCTGGTGATCCTCCGTTTCTAGCCCAGGATGGGCCTTTTCTGTCCTGGTGATGGGCTCAGTCTTGGGGCTGGAGTGGGGAGGAGGCCAGCAGAGGCAGTGCCCTGACAGTTTGAAATCCTGATTTCAGTGTTTATTTGTTCATTTATTTAACAAGTATTTATTTGAGGACCTACCATGTACCAGGTGTTGAACAGTAAAGTGGACGGTAGGAAGATGATGGCAAAGAGGCACCCCAAATTCCGGAAGAGCAGAGGTTCTTCTCTTTACGGGGAGTGTGTGATCTAGGTCTGGATTCTGGCGAGGAGTGGCGCTAATGTCTGTGTCTGTGTTTCCGTTCTAGATGCCGTAGGGCCAGGTGAGCTGCTGTGAAGGACTCATTCTTGGTGGCCGGCAGTTACTGGCAACTTGTGAGCTTGGTGGGCTCCTACTAACGCACCTGGGACACCAGGCTGCTGGGCTCCCCTCCAGGCAGCCTCACCAGCAGCTCCCCTGAGCTATGGAGACCCCAGAGGTCCCCGTGGGCTCGCTAATCGACTTTGGGCCTGAGGCACCCACCTCCTCTCCCCGGGAGGCACCACCCCCTGCACTGCAGGACGGCGATGGCTTCCTGGGGGACGCTGCGTCAGAGAGTGAGACCACTGAGTCTGCAGACAGTGAGAATGACGTGGGCGAGTCGCCCTCGCACCCGTCCTGGGACCAAGACCGCCGCTCCTCCTCCAACGAGTCCTTCTCCTCCAGCCAGAGCACCGAGTCTACCCAGGATGAAGAGACCCTGGCACTCAGAGACTTCATGCGTGGCTACGTGGAGAAGATCTTCTCTGGAGGGTAAGGGGCCTGTGTGGACGAGACAGCCTGGCGTGGCCACAGGGCCCAAGGGGACTCGCCTCCTGCACTTGGCTCTGCGTTTCCCAAGGGTGCCACCTGGGGCCAGAGCTCCCATTTCCTCATCAGCCAGGGGTGGCCACTGCAGGGGCCTCACTCCACTCCATGCTGAATGCAGGGCCATGTGGGGAACGTTTAAAGAATACCCGAGCCTGGACTTCACTCCATACCAATTATATCAGTTCTGTCGGGTTAGGCCCACCGTCAAAGTATGTGCGGCTCCCAGGTTATTTGGAAGGGCAACCATGCAGAGAATCCCTTGAGGGACGCGCTCCAGAGTGCCCAGATCACAGGTCCCCATCATCCCTGTGAGCTCCACTATTTTCTTTTTGTTTATTTTCTTTTCTTTTTTCTTTTTTTTTTTTTTTTTTTTTTTTTTGAGACAGAGTCTGGGTCTGTCACCCAGGCTGGAGTGCAGTGGTGCAATCTCAGCTTAAGGCAAGCTCTGCCTCCCGGGTTTAAGTGATTCTCCTGTCAGCCTGCCGAGTAGCTGGGACTATAGGCACCCGCCACCATGCCCAGCTAATTTTTGTTTTTTCAATAGAGACAGGGTTTCACCATGTTGGCCAGGCTGGTCTCGAACTCCTGACCTCATGTGATCCACCCGCCTCAGCCTCCTAAAGTGTTGGAATTACAGGCGTTAGCCACCATACCCGGCTGAGCTCTTATTTTCCAGTGCATGTTGTTCCTGAATTTTATCCACGCATTATTATGTTTTTTTTTTTTTTGAGAAGGAGTCTCACACTGTCGTCCAGGCTGTAGTGCAGTGGCACGATTTCAGCTCACTGCAACCTCCACCTCCTGGGTTCAAACGATTCTGCTGCCTCAGCTTCCCAAGTAGCTGGGATTACAGGCGTGCGCCACCACGCCTGGCTAATTTTTGAATTTTTTTTCTTTTTTTTTTGAGACAGAGTCTGGCTCTGTGGCCCAGGCTGGAGTGCAGTGGCTTGATCTTGGCTCACTGCAAGCTTCACCTCCCGGGTTCACACCATTCTCCTGCCTCAGCCTCCTGAGTAGCTGAGACTACAGGTGCCCACCACCACGCCTGGCTAGTTTTTTGTATTTTTAGTAGAGACAGGGTTTCACCATGTTAGCCAGGATGGTCTCGATCTCCTGACCTTGTGATCTGTCCGCCTTAGCCTCCCAAAGTGCTGAGATTACAGGCGTGAGCCACCACACCCGGCCAATTTTTGTATCTTTAGTAGAGATGAGGTTTCACCATGTTGGCCAGGCTGGTCTGGAACTCCTGACTTCAAGTGATCCGCCTGCCTTGGCCTCCCAAAGTGCTGGGATTACAGGCGTGAGCCACCACACCTGGCCATCAATGCATCCTTAAACAAGGCTTTGGAGGGACTGTCTCTTTCTTCTCACTCCGCCGATGCTTGTCTCACCTCATTGTTGCTAAACACAAGGGGCACTTGTTCTGCTTGTGGGACCATCTGAGCATCTGTAGGCTAGCCACTGCCTAGCACTCCTTGTCACAGCTATAGTTGGCTAAGAGGTTGCAATGATTCAGTGAAATTAAATATAGAGGCAACGTAAGATAATAAAGCTGTGGTTACCCATACTGGTGTGCTCATAAGGAGTAGATTCTTTTTTAGAGAGACAGGGTCTTACTCTGTTGCCCAGGCTGGAGTGCAGCATCACTATCATGGCTCACCGCAGCCTCCATCTCCTGGGCTCAAGCAATCTTCCCACCACAGCCTCCCGATTAGCTGGGGCTATAGGTACACACCACCATGCCCAGCTCATTTTTTTGTGTGTTTTTTTTTTTCTTTTTGGAGACAAGGTCTCACTCTGTCACCCAGGCTTGAGTGCAGTGGTGCAGTCATAGCTCACCGCAGCCTCAAACTTCTGGCCTTAAGAGGTCCTCCTGCCACGACCCCCCAAAGTGCTGAGATGACAGCAGTGAACCACCACACTGGCCAGCAGCTGATTCTGAAGCAGCTGTTTGCATGGGGCCCTTCCCTGGATGGCCGTTCTTTTGTGGTTCTTAAGGGTAAAATAAGGAGTATTGACAATTGCCGCAGCAGGAAGGGAGAGTGTGGGGCTGTGACGTCCACTGAGAAGCGGGAATCTGTGCATCAGCCTGATGTGTCCCAACCCCGGTTCACTGCCTGTAAATATCTCAGCCACGAGGAGGAGGACACACACAGACCCTGGAGCCATGGGGTTCAGATGTGGATTGTGGATCTTCCACCATTCACAGCAGCACACTAGATAAGGATGGTCTTGCTGCAGTGTCGTGTGTGGGCCGGCAGCATTGGCATCTCCTGGGAGCTTGTGAGAAATGCAGAGTCTTGAGCCCTGCCTGGCCCCACTGAGTGAGAACGGGCCCTTTAACAAGATCAGTAGACAGCTGATACACATCAGCGTCGAAGAGGCACTGGCTTGAGGGAAAGTTTTCCAGTTTCATTAACATAATTAGAATTTGTGGCCAGGCTCAGTGGCTTGTACCTGTATTCCCAACACTTTGGGAGGCTGAGTCGGGTAGATCGCTTGAGCCCAGGAGTTTGAGACCAGCCTAGGAAACATAGTGAAACCCCCTCTCTACAAAAAAAACCACAAAAATTAGCCAGGCATGGTGGCATGCACCCATAGTCCCAGCTACTCAGGAGGCTGAGGTGGGAGGATCAATTGAGCCAGGGAGGCTTAGGTTGCAGTGAGCTGTGATCGGACCACTGCAGTCCAGCCTGGGTGACAAAGGGAGACCCTGTCTCAAAAAAAAAAAAAAGAAAAGAAAAGAAATTTTGCCTTTTACTCTGCAGAGTCCATTGTTTCCACTGTGATTTGAGTCCTGCATGTGTAAACTGTCAAGGGCTGACTTCCGCCTTATTCATGGGTGCCTTTCATTTGATGGAGACCAGCCTCAGTTTTCTTTTTTTTTTTTTTTTGAGACGGAGTCTCGCTCTGTCGCCCAGGCTGGAGTGCAGTGGCATGATCTCGGCTCACTGCAAGCTCCGCCTCCCGGGTTCACGCCATTCTCCTGCCTCAGCCTCTCCGAGTAGCTGGGACTACAGGTGCCCGCCACCATGCCTGGTTAATTTTTTGTATTTTTAGTAGAGACGGGGTTTCACTGTGGTCTCAATCTCCTGACCTGGTGATCCGCCCGCCTCGGCCTCCCAAAGTGCTGGGATTACAAGCGTGAGCCACCGCGCCCGGCCCAGCCTCAGTTTTCTATGTGTTTAGAAAACAGAACCGTTATATGATAATCTAAGTATCTGACTGTCTAAAAATGCATTTATGGGCTGAGCAGGGTGGCTTACACCTGTAATCCCAGCACTTTGGGAGGCAAGGCAGGTGTATCAGCTAAGGCCAGGAGTTTGAGACCAGCCTGGCCAACATGATGAAACCCCATCTCTACTGAAAATACAAAAATTAGCTGCGCGTGGTGGCAGATGCCTGTAATCCCAGCTACTTGGGAGGCTGAGGCAGGAAAATCACTTGAACCCAGGAGGCAGAGGTTGCAGTGAGCTGAGATTGCGCCACTGCACTCCAGCCTGGGCGAGACAGAGTGAGACTCCGTCTCAAAAAAAAATTAATAAATAAAAATGCATTTATGTTTCATTTGAATGCATTTTAGGAGAGCAGTTGTAGCTTCCTACTTGTTTTGTTTGACCAACACTGAGATGGGTGCGCTTTCTGTGAGCACAGCCCGGTTAATGAAAAGGGGAAAACACCCAGAAGTTTGTTCATTTGCCATGAAAGCCAGCCTCTATTTGCAGTAGCCTGTCAGCAATACGGAATGTGGACACCTGAGTCAGATGCGTCTTCACAAGCCTTCCAGAAATTACTGCAAAAGCCTGCAGATACACATATTTCATCTGATGCTGGAATTTAGAGTAAATAAGGACCGAGATGTTTTCTACAAAACATAAATGAAGATTGCATAAGCCAAGTGATCTTCAGCCTTCTGCTCCATTTTTGAGTCTTTAAATTTGGGAAAGAGTGTTGGCCCCTTACAAAGAGTGATGAGAAGTGGCCTGAAATCATGTGAACATGTTATCCATCCTAGTGCTGGCGACACAGAGGTGGAGGTCCCCGGTCTCCATCCCTGTCACACACAGCAGGGGATGGCCTGGACCATGCGCAGCCTCGCTCGAGAAGTGCAGAGGGATGAGCGAGCGTCCCGCTGATACGTGGGAGATGGTTTTCTTCTTGGCATCAGACCTTGGCGTCAGTATGCTGACACAGAGCAAATTCAGGACGTCTTAAATTCAGGGGCTGGTTCCATGCTGACTTCAGCATCAAAAACTAGTGGGAAGTCAGAGAGCTGGAGAACCAAGACCTCTTAGGGTTCGTCCCTTATCCGGGCTCAGACCTCCCCAGGCAGGGGTCAGGAGGGGCGGGGGAAGGACATGGGCTTTGGAAGCAGGAAGCCTGGATGGAACTCTGGTTCGCCACTCTCAAGCTGGCATGTGATTCTCCAAGCCAGGCTCCTCGCCTTCAAAATAATAGTAACACCATTTCCTCATGGGACCGCCTGGAGGCTGAGATGAGCTGATGGGAGTCGGGGTCTGTGCCTGGCTGGGGAGCAATATTTCGTTAGTTCTTTCTCTTTGCTCTTCCCCTATTGCTCCAGGGGATTGAAAAGGGTTTTTTTTTCCTCTGTTTTTTTTTTTTTTTTTAGGGAGGACTTGGATCAGGAGGAGAAAGCCAAGTTTGGAGAGTACTGCAGCAGTGAAAATGGAAAAGGCCGAGAGTGGTTTGCTCGATACGTGAGTGCCCAGGTAAGGGTGAGGTGATGGGAAGGATGGGCGTTTACTCTCAAGGAAGAATCTAGTGAAGCATAACAAATTTGACTTTATCCTACAATGACGCTCTGGAGAAAAAAGTCAAGGGAAAGGACCCAACAGAATAAAAAGTAAAACTTACCCAAAAATATTCCAAAAAGGAGTGTTTAGAACAGTGAGAGATAGTCTGGGCACAGTGGCTCACACCTGTAATCCTAGCAATTTTGGAGGCCCAGGTGGGAGGATCGCTTGAGCCCAGGAGTTTGAGACCAGCCTGGGCAACATAGTGAGGTCCCCCCACCCCCCATCTCTAAAAATTAAAAAAGAATAGTGAGGAACAGGAAGTAGCTCATTTGGATGTCGCACTTCAAGGGAAAGAGTAAGAAACTGGGCTTTCAACGTCATGAAATTCCAGAAAAGCTCATTGTTTTAAAGGCAAGCATGCGAGTTATGTGCGTGCGTATTTTTATTAACCCAAAATACTCGGTTTTTTGTAAAAAAACAAAAAATATTCAAGACCATGACAGCCATGTGAAGAAAAATATATTAACAAAGTTTGGAAAAGAATTAAATTTTGTCAATATCCAATAGGTTCTTTTTTTTTTCCTGAGTGGTCTAAGTTTTTAGTTTTTAAGTATTTTAGTGCAAATAATTTATTTTTCATGGAAAAGTTAGAAAATGCAGATGAGCAAAGAGAAGTTAATTACCCACAAATCCACAATTTGGGAACAGCCAGTGTTGTCGTTGTGGGGTACCTTTCTGTGTGTGGGTGTGTATGAATTTCCTACTTTTAAAAATCTGGGAAGGACACCAAGGGGAACCCCTGCATGTGCCCTGCCCAGTGATGGTTGGGTGCAGGTGGCTGCACGCTGCCCAGGTCCTGGCAGGAGGGGTGGGTTCTACGGTGCAGAGGCAGCAGCCATCCTGGGCCCCCATCCCAGCTGCATTTGGAAACACTGAGAGTGGAAAGCCTGCAGCTTCACTGAGTGCTGCGTGTGTTGCCCTGAACCTCAGTGATGTGTCTGGCCTCTTTCTGGACAGCGCTGCAACTCCAAGTGTGTCTCAGAGGCAACCTTCTACCGCCTGGTGCAGTCTTTTGCAGTGGTGCTGTTTGAGTAAGTAATGCCATTGCACAAAGCCTTTGTCCTGGCAAGCTCCTCTTCCCTCCCTGCCTCCCTCCCCACCCAGCCGTGTCATAACCCAGCTGCGAACCATATCCACACTAGTCATCAGGTTGCAATTGCTCTGCTACGCCCAGCATTCAGCTAAAAGGCACAGTCGTGACCACCATCTCACGGGAGCAGGGCTGGCAGTCCTTAGCTGGCAGCGAATGAGAGGGCTGCAGCTGGGTGTGAGGAGCATCCTCTGTGCGGGTCCTCAGGGCCAGGTGGTGATGATGTACTGTGGCCCTACCCTCCTCGGGAGATCTGGCACTTTCCCGAGTTCCTATTGTAAAGTACTTCAAAATCAACGGCCCACCCTACCAGCAAATAAACACTTAATGATATGTTGGGAGGAGTGTAGCTTTCCCTGCGAACACTGATTAGTCATTGCTGGGGCTTTTTATCACAGGAAGCCCTTGGTAGGCGGTGAGGGGTGGTGGAAAGGGTATGGCTGCCAGCTGGAGATTTAGGGCCAGTCTCATCTCTGCTCCCGCTCATGTGAGATTAGGGAGCCAGACCCCAGAGGCATAGACTCCCTTCTCAGGAGCATGGCTCTCTGAGGTCACCAGACCAGCTTCATGCCTCCAAGGTGTGAAATGGAGGGGATGCCTCTTGGCCTTGGGGAGGCTGGGCAGTGGCCTCACCAACCTGGAGCCTCGAGAGGAGGATTCTGGGGCTGGGAGCCCTGATCTGGGCATATCTGCACCGCACTATCCTCATCTCCTGCAGAAGGCCTCCAAGCAGCCCCTGCTTTGGGCCCCACGTCCTCTCCTGGTCCTTGGCTCATCCCATCGCCACCTTCTCACATCACTGCCTTTGTTTTGTCCTTCCAGGCCTGAAAAATATCCTTCCTTTACTTCCTTGTCTCCCAACCAAAAGATGGCTGCTCTCTTGAGTCGTTTCTTTGTTTTGTTTTGTTTTTGTTTTTGTTTTTGTTTTTGTTTTTGAGACAGGGTCTTGCTCTGTCACTCAGGCTGAGTGCAGTGGGATCTCAGCTCACTGCAACCTCCGCCTCCCGGGTTTTCAAGCAGTTCTCCTGCCTCAGCCTCCTGAGTAGCCGGGACTACAGGCACGCACTATCACGCCCAACTAATTTTTGTATTTTTATTAGAGACGGGGTTACACCATGTCGGCCAGGCTGGTCTCGAACTCCTGACCTCAAGTGATTCACCTGTTCCAGCCTCCCAAAGTGCTGGGATTACAGGAGTGAGCCACCACACCTGGCCATATTCCATACACACACACACACACACACGTATATATTTAGTAGAGATGAAGTCATCAGGCTGGTCTCAAACTCCCGGGCTCAAGGGATCCTCCTTCGTCAACCTCCCAAATTGCGAGGATTACAGGCATGAAGCAGCACACCCAGCCTGCTCTCTTGAGTCCCAGTTCTCCTGCTTCATGTCTCTCCACTTTCTCTCTTTCTCTTTGAACTTGGGCATATACTGGAAGAAGACCAACAAAAGGAGTATCCCTATTTTTCCAGCTCTTGCTCAGGATACCCCAAGTCCAAGATCCACTTCCCCTCTGAGGTCTGGCCTTCAGAGCTGGCCAGGGGAGGGCTAAGAAACCACTGAAAGAGGTTGAGTGAGCCCTCACCTTCGGCCAAGAGGGCAGTGGTTTAAAACAGGCCCTCCAGATTGCCTTTTATGAAACATTCTCTCATGCAATTAAGATACTTCAATTTCCAACATTTGCAGTCCTAGGCATTTTCGTGAATTCCCATTTTGCATATTTCTAATTCTCCATTTTCTTTCTTTCTTTTTTTTAATTTGCACTAGGCTAAAAGTAATTCTCCATTTTCCTTTGAGTTTTTTGTCTTACGTAAGTAACGTTGGGGAGGGAGGGGATTAAAGTCCCAAACCTGCCAAAACACAAAAATTCTTGCCATCACTTGGTGCCTGAACATATATATGTTTGTATAGTTGCAAAAACAAAGTGAAACAAAACCTTTCAATATTTAGACAGTTTGGGATTTTTTAGTTTTATAATCTTTAGTTTGTTAAACATCTAAAGTAAAAAGTTAGTTTTTACTTTTAGTCTTTTATAGTTTTATTCCTAGTTTAGTTGATTAGTTTTTTATATAAAAAGATAAAAATGGCCTTTAATCCCACTGTCTAGATAATTTCTTTTGACTTGTAAAGTAATAATTGTCCAAGGTTAAAACCTAAACAGGAAAGAAAAGTCTAAAAGGGATCAGGATAGAAAGGCAAAGAAACCTACAATGCAAAGGAATGGCCCGACCCAAGACCAAGACCTGCTGAATCAGAGGCTCCACCTCCTGATGCCCCACTGCCGATGCTGTTGGCGCGAGCCTGAGAACCAGGGATGCGGGGAAGGTCATCCAACTTACTGCTAATTCCCGAGAAAGCAAGGGCTGGAGGGCTGGGTGGCCTGGGCCACGGGCTTGCACTGAGACTTGAGGCCTGGCTTCTCATCCTGGCTCTGCTCCTGGGCGTCAAGTTGAGCTTCCCAGGCCTGGGCTTTCACCTTTCCAGTGAAAGAAGCCGGGCAGGCAGACCACAAACTCCTTCCCGTTCAGAATCAGTCCCAGGCCGTGTGCCTATGTGTAGCTCTCCTAGTGGAACTCGGGGAGATTGTTTTGTGCGTCTCCAGTGGGGAAGATATTAATTGGGACGCATGTGTCAAGTGTCTCAGTGATGTCTGAGCGACTGGCAGGGAGAAGCAGGTGGAGCGATCTTTAGCCGTGAGCCTTGCCTCTTGTTTCAGGTGTCATCAGATGGATGACTTTGGGCCTGCCAAGAACCTCATGACCATGTGCTTCACCTACTACCACATCGGTAAGACATGGGTGGGCTGATGTGGGGCTCACCCACGGAAACCTGAGGCTCGTCAGCTGATAATGTGGTGTCAGAGGAAGCTTTCTTCATGATTAAAAGCAAAAGCTATGGGGCCTCCAGAGAACAGAGGAAGCTGATGTTAGGGAGGAGTGAGACTTCAGAGAAAACACAGTCCGAATCGTGGGGCAGGAGGTTGCCCAGGGTACGAAGGAAACTCTCCTGGTGCGGTAGGTTGACTGACCAGGGTGTAAAGGAAACTCCCAAGCTGGTAGGAGATGAGAAAAGAAACCTGCTAGGCAGGACGTTTCATGGTGGGGACAGGAACTGCTGGATGTGAAGATACCAGTTTTATGTTTTACCAAAACAAGACACAGTTGGTTGTTGGAGGGTGGTGGGGAGGAGCAGTCTAGGATCTGAAGCTGCAGAGAGTGCCCAGGGATGGGCTGGAGGTGGCGTATGAGGAGTGCGGACTGTTCTTGATGCTGAGGCTAGGACATCTCTTCCGTCTCATTGCGCTGGGACTTTGTGGTACGTTGGAGCTCAAGGGCTTCCTGCATGAGTCTCCTTGGGCTGCAGCAACAGGACTCATTCAGGCCACCATAAGTGGAAGGTTGCTGGAAGCCTCCATGTGGAGTGGAGGCGGGTCAGGGAGGTGCTAGGCCCTGGCCTACCATGCTGTCCTCTCTCAGGACCCGCTTGCTCACTCTTGGGGTGTATGTATCCCCTCCCCCTCCCACAGCCATCCTCTCCACACCCCTCAGTTCAGTTGGTCCAGCTGCCATGGCTGGTGTCCCAGCCACACCAGTGGGCAGGCCCTTCCTGCCAGGCCACACGTCGGCTGCTTTGGGTGGGGTGGGAACCCCCAGTACAACCTGTGGCTCCTCCTTTTTGAAGAACGGATAGACACATAATGAATAGACGCTGCTTCCTGAGACAGGGCTACCCACAGCGGCCTCAGCTAGCGAGGACACCCCACTGGGGCCTGCAGAGGGCCTTTGACCCATAGTGGGCACTGAGGCCCATGGGGATGCCTCATCCTGTGGGGGCGCCAGGGCCTCATGTCCATCCATTGGCTAAGGGAGTTTGGGTGCTGCCCAGGCTTCTCTTCCAGCCCCCCCCCGCCCACTGTCTCTGCACTCCCATTCCAGGGGCCTGGTGCCCAGCTGGCTTCTGCCTCCCTGGCACTGGCATGGTCGGGCCTCTGCCCTCGCCTGCCTGCAGACCCTGCCACTTGGGCGTGGCTCCTGCCTGCGTCTACTTTACTCCCTCCCTGCTCTTAGTGGCTTCTCTGTGCACAGCAGGTGCTGGGGGGGCTCACAGGGAGCAGGGCCCCCACTTCCTCATCCTGGGCGGGCTGAGCCTGCACCACCTCTGTCCTGGGCTGAGGAGGGAGGCTTCTGTATCCCCACTGCACAGCACCCCTGCGGGGTTCCCTCTAGGCCTTGCAGTTAGCAGGCGCATACCCCAGCCTCACTGGCCTCATCTTGTTCCCTCTCTCATCCAAGGAAAACCGCAGCTGCTGCCCCCGGAGTCCCGGGAGAAGCCCGCGGGCAGCATTGACTCCTACCTGAAATCCGCAAATAGCTGGCTGGCCGAGAAGAAGGACATCGCCGAGCGGCTGCTAAAGAACACCTCGGCCAGGACTGAGAATGTCAAGGGCTTCTTCGGAGGGCTGGAGACCAAGCTGAAGGGGCCCCTGGCCAGGAGGAACGAGTACATGTGGTCTTGGGGTCCCTCCCACCTGCAGGGGACTTGGGGAGAGGCTGGTGTGGAGCTCGGGCGGGGGCAGCAGGGAGGGTGCGGGTGAGGCCCAGAGACTGTCAGGAACACTGCACTGCCCAGCCGCTTCTGCCCCCACAGCTTGCTGTGTTCTACAAAGCCAAGCCCCCCACTGACATGCAGGGATGTCCCTGGGGGCCACGCTCTCTGGGACTGATGAGGAGCCCAAGGGATTGTCAGATGGCAGAGGGAACTGCAGCCCTCCCTTCTGTCTCCCCTGTCCCCTCCATCCCCTGGCTGGACCAACAGTGAGTGTTTGTGGAACACGGTCTTGAGTCGCAGGAGAAAAAACACTGTCCCCAGGAGAGCAGGGCTCTGACAGGCACTCGAGGAATGCTTTGGGGACGGGCACATCAGAAGTAGAACTCATAGAAGCTATGACTTCCACAAGGAAGAGCGATGTGGCAGCCAGAGGGAGCCCCCGGAGTCCCCCTGTTCCCATTCATGGCTGGGCCACAGCCAGGTGCCTTGGCCTCCTCCTCTACCCCATTCAGCTTTGGATTCAGAGAAAATGACAAAGAAACCTCAATGCCACATTTCCTGAATTCTGAAACACTGGCAGTTGACAAATAGAGCCTTGATTTCATAAAAGGCTTTTCAGAGCAAGCCATATTAAATGTACCCAGTCCCACCTGAGAAGTATACAACAGTGTCTTTGAGTTGAGAAAGTGTGGTGTGAGTCGCATTTGTCATCACGGTGTCTTCTCTCCCTCAGGGAAGATGAGAGCAAACCCCAGGAGAAGCGGCCCAGGGCTGGTGAGTCTGCCCAGGCACCAGCAGGAGACGCCCGACACATACCCCCTCAGCCAGCACACAAGCAGGTGCACGGCCTCTGGGGCTTTCCTGCCCCCATGGAGCACGGGAACCTTGCCCTGGGTGATGCCCCAGTTGCTTCCCAGCTCCCGTGGTCTGTATTTTCTCACTGAGTTTCTGTGGAAGAGCCACTTTTCTAAGGAGGAACTAAATTCCTTAATCCCAGGAAGGCTAAGGGTTACCGCGAGGGGCTGTGGCCATGCTACGGAACCATCCCTCAGAAGAAGTCCTTATTGCCGGGTGGGAATAGCACCGTTACTGGCTATGGCTAGCAGAAAAGCCATGGTGGGGTTTGCACCACGTGTTTCTCTGACATACGAGGAGAAACGCTGCTGGGAGGCTGTCACCCGGAGTTTGCCAACAGTGGGTGCGCAACCAGAGCTGCTTTCAGCCTTTCTCTCTCCTCCTGCAGTGACCGTGTACAGCCCCGAGGACAAAAAGAAGGGGGAGAAGATCTACCTGTACACGCACCTGAAGCAGCAGCCCATCTGGTAAGGCCGAGCCCGCGGCTTCTGTCACCCTCTTACTGACGGGGCCAACAGTCACTCCCCGGGATCACTTCTAGCTGCGTTTGTCCCCATTAGAGTGGCAGAATTCTCACACCCACCAGGGTGGCAGAATAAACAGATGAACACTCACAGGCATTGGTGAGGATGTGGAGAAATTGGAGATCTCCTGTACGGCTAGGAGGAATGTAAATGGAGCAGCCGCCGAGAAACAGTCCGGCAGTTCCTTTAAAGGTGAAACACAGAGTTATCCTGTGACCCAGCAGCTCCACACCTAGGAGTCGCCCAAGAGAAAAACATGTCGTCACAAAACCTTGTACACAAATGTCTGTAGCAACGTCGTTTATTATGGCCCCGAGGTGGAAACCACCTTCATGGCTGTCCAGCGATGAATGGGTAAACAAAATGTGGTCCATCCATTGCATGGAATATTAGCCAGCCATGAAAAGGAATGGCATGCCACTCCACGCTGCAGCAGGGATAGACCTGGGAAACATCGTGAAACTCAGTGGAAGATGCCAGACGCAGAAGCCCAAGTATTGTATCATCCCTGTGAAATGTCCAGAACAGCAGATTCCTAGAGACACAGCAGATGACTGATTGCCCGGGCAGAGAGTGAGGAATGGAGAGCAGGGCGTGACTGCTGACGGGGATGGGGTTTCTTTATGGGGTGAGAGAATGTTCTGGAAATGGTGGTGGCTGCAAAACTCTGTGAATACACTAAAAATCACTGAATTGTATGTTTTAGAGGGTGAATGTCATGGCATGTGAATTATATCCCAATTAAGCTCTTACATATATATACATGAATGAAGGTCATGGTTGAAGTGTGAGACCAGTGTTGCAGTGGAAATCTTGGCCACCGTGGCATATGGCCCGGCTCCGCCGATGATGGTCGTGCTGCGTTAATCTCTCTGAAGCCTCTCCTCAACATTTTAGAGTGCTTGCACAGCACCTGGAATCAGTGTCAGACAGGCCCTCCCTCCCCTGAAAATCACAGTTGGCTGTGGTGCATTTTGCCCGTTAACCAAGCAAGGGCTACTTGAGGAGCTTGGCCAGGGAGTGCTGCAGGGACCCAGAGGGCAGAGGGCAGGGCCGGAGCTGTCAGGAAGGCCCTTGAGGAGGCTGGACCCAGTTCCCATGGAAGCAGAGGGCGGGGAGAAGCTGGACTGCTTTGTCCCACCGTCTGGTGATTCAGCTCAGCTCCTCTGTCCTTGACTTGGCTGCTGTCTTTTCATTGTCACTTGGCAAACTTTTCTGTGAAGGGCCAGATAATAAATATGTTATACTGTGCGGGCCAGATGGTCTCTGCTGCAGCCACACTACTATGCTGTTGTAGCGTGAACACCACCAGGGACGTTGTATAAATGTATGAGCATGGCTTGTTCCAATAAAACTTTATTTATGGAAACAAGCCACTGGCCCGCTTCAGCCTACACACCATAGTTTGCCAGCCCCTGATGTTCTTTAAGAAGAATTTTTCTGCTGGGCACAGTGGCTCATGCCTGTAATCCCAGTAATTTGGGATGCCAAGGCGGGTGGATTACCTGTGGTCAGGAGTTCGAGACCAGCCTGGTCAACATGGTGAAATCCCCATCTCTACTAAAAATACAAAATTAGCTGGGTGTGGTGGCGCATGCCTGTAATCCCAGCTACTCAGGAGGCTGAGGCAGGAGAATGCTTGAACCTGGGAGGCAGAGGCTGCAGTGAGGCGAGATCGTGCCATTGAACTCCAGCCTGGGCAACAAGAGTGAAACTCCATCTCAAAAAAATAAAATAAGAATGTTTTTTTTCCTTGAATATCCCTATGAACGTTAGTTCGCTCAGCACACGACGAGTCCCTGCCTGGTTGCCATTTATGTTACTAGACGCTGATGTAGAAAAGCACATCTTCCCAGCCCTCTGCTTCCTCTTGGGAGTCCCAACAGGAAAGGCAGAAGAAGAAAACAGCCCACCTCTGTGTCCTACAGATGGTGGCTTCAACTCTGCCCGCCGGTGCCCTCCTGCCAGCAGTGCAGCCGGGTTATCGTAGCTTTCCCTCCCACTTGCGCCATCTCTCCTAAGAGATGCGCAGCCACTGGGAGCCCCAGGGAAACAGCTGTAATTAGATCAAGCCATATGCTCAGTTTTTCCTTCTCAGCCCAACCTCTCTGAGACTTTTTAGAAGCTCAGACAGATGTGAGACATTGCCCTTGTTTATCCCTCAAGGGGCCCACAACCCGTGTCTTCCCTGCCTCCCCTTGGAGAGAGTGTGACTGGAGCTCTGTCTTGCAGGCACACGCTGAGGTTCTGGAATGCAGCCTTTTTTGACGCTGTCCATTGTGAGAGGACAAAACGATCTCCCACTACCAGGTAGGAGCAAAGTGTGGCCCTATTTAGCCTCAGGAAAAAGGACCAGGGAGTGGCTTTATTTCCCGGTTTCGGAAGAGGAGAACAGAAGAGCAGCTGAGTGGACGTGTCTGTTTTTTCTTCACCCCCTCGTGGCCCTGGTGCCCTGCAAGCTGCCTGAGGGGTCACAGCTTCATGGGTGGGGGTGCTCAGCTTGCATGAGCGCTTTCTGTCCTGGGGCTCTGGCATGACTTGGCCTGACCCTCCTAAAAATGCAAACTCCCACTAAGACCATCAGGACCCCCGCTGCTGGGCCCACCCTGCTGTTTGCTGGACAAAATCAGCATCCTGAGGATAAACGCCTGGAGCAGGGTCCTGGGAGGAAGGGCTGGCCACCACCCCCGAGACTGCCCTCAAGAGCTGGTGCCTGGGGAATGCAGTTGCCGCTCGCAACTCACCTCTTGGGTCTGCAGCCTGAGCAGACCTTCCCAGCTTCGCTGAGGGCCACCTCGCACATGGCAGAGGGGAGGGGCTGGCACCCACCCCATGGGGGCCGATGCCATAGCAAGCAAAGGTGCCGTCCACCGTGTGCAGTGACATGACAGCGAGGGACGGCAGTCCCTGGGGGAGCCCCTTCCAGTCATGTGACTGAAGTCTGTGAACCTCTCGGCCCTGGTCTCCTCATTAATAAAGCACATCCCTCCCTCTGTAACACTGGGGAGACCCCCTACCATTAACCCTCGTCAGGAGAGTGGGCAGATGGCTGCTGTTGGGGGGAAGACTCGAGTCTGCCAGCACTTGCCGTGTCTCAAGTGAAATTCTTCCCTCTGGAGGCAGCTAAAACCCTCTGGGGGCGGAAGGCCCAGAGCATTCTGCCGTGGCCGCATTTCCTGGGGAGGCGGAGAGGCTCATGGAGAGGGAGAGAAGCTGAGACTGCCCGAGGACCCTCCAGAGACCCGGCTCTGCCAGGAGACCAGAACAGGGAAATGCTTAGATGTGTCTAGGTGGAGGGGCGTTGCCTCTTTAGTTCTCAGACTTCTAGGAAGTGAATTTATTTCAAATATCCTGTCTTTCTCTGTCCCGCTCCGTTTCTGCCTGTAATAACCCTCCTCTGCTTGTTCTCTTTTTACCATCCACATATCTTGCATGACTTTGACATGTTCCTTTGTTTACCTGTTTCTGCTGCCGCTCCAGAAGGGATGCTGGAGAGGAGGAGGAGAAGAGGTGTGTGTGTCCACGTGACTTTGTTCCATTTTACAGTGCGGGCTCCTGCGAAGGCCACTGCAGGGTGGGGGCTGTGCACTGTGCTGAGCTGCTGCAGCAGGCACAGCCCAGACGCAGGTGCAGCCTGGCGGCTGGTGGGGAGGGCAGCCCTGGGGAGGTAAGGCCAGCGCTAGGGCAGGCTGGTGATGCGTCCTGGAACTGGGCAGGTGGGAGCCTCCCAAGGCCAGAGCACTCCGAAATAGTCAGAAAACAAATGTGACACCTTGAGACGCCCTGGTGACAGCATGAGCTCGAGAGGCAAAGGTGGTGACGCCGGGGAAAGCGGGCTCCAGTTCTGAGCCAGCCGTGCCTTCCACCAGCCACTCCGGCCCCTTCTGAGCAGACCTGAAAGTCTCGTCCTTGGCCTCACTGTTCACGCCGGAGAAGTGGGTCCCGGCTCATCTGGGAAGCCACGGGTGGGGTGCAGAGTCTGTCCTGTTTGCAACACCACCCACTCTCAGGTGTGCTGGGGCCGCCAGTTTGAGGGAGGCACGGAAGAAGGACACACTCCCACTTTCCCAGCCACTCAGGGATGGGGGTGCAAGGGGCCCCCGAGGAAATCCAAGAATGGGGCTGTTTCCTGCCAGCCCACAGAGGAGTCTGATTCTCTGCTCACCTTTCTGTGGGCTATAATCCTTTGTGATGTATTTTTAGCGTTGCCGATCTGCCTCTTCAAATAGAGTCCCTGATACGATGTCTCTTTCGTTGGAGGATTCATGAAGTTGCCTCCTCTAATCAGTGATATGTCTGTAGTGTTTATTGTCGTGAGCAATCGCGTTTCTTATGCAGACTTACAGCTTTCAAAGGAGCACTTAGGCCTAACAAACACCTCCTTTCATGAACAAAGCCCCTGGGTTTTCACTGACTCTCGGGGTGACTGTGTGATTAACCAGCCTTCCAGGAATGAGTCAGCCCCACAGCCCTGGCCCGAGGAGGGCTGGGAGCATCCCAGCATCCTCTGAGAGCTGGCTGGTGCTGCTGGGGAGGGTGGTCTGTGTTGAGCTCAGCTGAGGGGACAGCTGGCCTCTTGGGCCTTCTCACCCGGGCAGATTCGCTTTGACCACACATAGCTCTGCACCAGCTCCTCATCTCTGACTGGCCCCTGAGCCTTCCCCAGAAGAAGGCCGAATATTGCTTTGAGATTGAGGCAGGTGGCAGGGGGTGAGGTTGCCTCCAAGTCCCCAGGCAACCTCATGCTTCCAACATGCCATCTCTTTTTTGGTAACCTCTGCCGACAGCAAGATGCCATTATTATCCTCTCTGTGTACAGAGGCAGACGCTTCTCCATTTGAGAAGGTTTCCCTCTCAGCAGGCGGTTGGTCCCTTCCAGATTCCCACCGTAGCAGTGTAGATGCATGTTCAGCTCGCTTCCCAGTGTCAGAGCTTGTCCAGTACTGGAAATTGAACTCTTTTATCTTTTTTTTTTTTTTTTCTTTTGAGATGGAGTCTCGCTCTGTTGCCCAGGCTGGAGTGCAGTGGCGCAATCTCAGCTCAGTGCAACCTCCACCTCCTGGGTTCAAGCAATTCTCCTGCCTCAGCCTTCCAGGTAGCTGGGATTACAAGTGCCCGCCACCATGCCCGGCTAATTTTTCTTTTCTCTTCTTTTCTTTTTTTTGTTTTTGACACAGACTTTTGCTCTTGTTGTCCAGGCTGGAGTACAGTGGTACGATCTCGGCTCACTGTAACCTCTGCCTCCCGGGTTCAAGCAGTTCTCCTGCCTCAGCCTCCCGGGTAGCTGAGATTACAGGTGCCCGCCACCACACACGGCTAATTTTTCTTTTCTTTCTCTCTGTTTTTTTTTTTTTTTTTGAGACGGAGTTTCGCTCTTGTTGTCCAGGCTGGAGTGCAATGGTGCGATCTCGGTTCACTGCAACCTCTACCTCCCGGGTTCAAGCGATTCTTCTGCCTCAGCCTCCCGAGTAGCTGAGATTAGAGGCACCCACCACCACGTCTGGCTCATTTCGTATTTTTAGTACAGACGGGGTTTCACCATGTTGGTCAGGCTGGTCCCAAACTCCTGACCTCAGGTGGTCCACCTGTCTCAGCCTCCCAAAGTGCTGGGATTACAGGCATGAGCCACCGCACCCGGCCTAATTTTTGTATTTTTAGTAGAGACAGGGTTGCCACGTTGGCCAGGCTGGTCTTGAACTCCTGAACTCAGGTAATCTGACTGCCTCGGCCTCCCAAAGTGCTGGGATGACAGGCATGAGCCACCGCACCCGGCCTGAACTCAGTTGTAAGAAGTGATTTTATCGTGGGCATTACCTGATCTGCTACTGCCATTGACCGTTTACCTCTTTCTTGAGATGTCAGGTTAAATGTCCCAGCTTTCGTCCTCACCATGGCAAGAAGAATTGCCTCCTCATCTGGCCCAGAAAGAGGAGGGGTCAGGGCCGCTGTGCTGCACAACTCCAAGGGAGCCGTTCCCGTATGGTCTGGGGTTGTGCAGCGCCCAACCTGCACAACTGTGCACAGCAGGCCTGCGGGTGGTGCGGGGATTTATGTGTCTGGACAACCCTCAAGGTGGCTGTTTCGGGGAAAGGCAGTAGGAAGGAAATGGGATGGGACTCTGCAGAGTACCTGGAAGTATATTCTGGTGTCTTCGTGGGCATCCTGCCATCGGCACGAGGAGGCTGGGAGTGACCTTTGTCCGTCACCCCCATCATGCCCCTGATGTCCTGTGACCCCTGCTAAGCTGCAGCAGTGCCAGTGGCCTCTCGTGGGCCAGGGGGTGGCGAGGAGCCAGGAGTTCATGTTCCTTTGTTTTGTTTCTCTTCCTCTGGCTTCTCCATGATCCCAGCCTCTCACCCTCTCATACCATCCTTCTCCCCTTTCTTTGATCTTCCTCTCAACCTTATTTTAATCAGACTCATCCATCCAGTTTTCTTTTCAGGGGGAAAGGGGCTCA
Source organism: Symphalangus syndactylus (assembly GCF_028878055.3). Classification (NCBI taxonomy): domain Eukaryota; kingdom Metazoa; phylum Chordata; class Mammalia; order Primates; family Hylobatidae; genus Symphalangus; species Symphalangus syndactylus. The sequence goes on from NC_072433.2 coordinate 130,517,630, forward strand.
AATTAGTGTCTCCACGTTCGCAGCTGCTTCTGCAGGTAGCTTCTCAGATGGACGTGGTGTCCAGGGACTTGTGTAAGGGTCGGGGAGGCCCCAGGCCCTGGAGGGAAGGGAAGGAGCCAGCAACACAGAAAAGCTCTGTGACAGTGAGGGGTTGGGAAGGGATGGGGAGCCTCCTTGTTCTGCCCTGGACAGGTGAGGGATTAACAGCACTCCCCTCTAAAGCACGCAGCAGGTGAACGCTCAGAACACCCTCCCACTTCAGGCCATGTGCGGAGAACACATCAGGGTCCCCGCCGGCTCCTGAAGCTCATGCAAACCTCGGCCGATGCCGTCTTATTGGGTTTTTAGCACTTTGTTCTCACGCCTGGGTGCTGTCTTCAGCATAGTCCACAGCACTGACAGGGTCACGGTCAAAGAGGCTGGCGGGAAGCAGGGGGCCTGGTCTGTGTTATTCAGGGAGGGGACTAGAGAGAGCATTGAGGCCCTCGAGAAAGCCAACATGGAGAAAGCACAGGTGAGCAGGGCACAGCCCTCTAGACAGGGGACAGTGTGGCCCTCAGCGCCCTCGGCCTCTGTGGAAGCTGCTATCTGCAGCTGGCCCCAGGACGTCGCACCTCGCTTGGCCCGTCAGGCTGGTGAGGAGACACAGGTGTGAGTCTAAAAACTTTCCCTGGGCCACCAAGGCCCGCTGTCCTGGGACGTTGGGCAGTTCCCCTCCCTCTGTGAAGTTTTCTCCCCCGAGGACAGGCCCATACCCCACTCTCCACCTGTAGTGAGGCTCTGGGGCCAGCCTCGCTGCCTGTAGAATGACTGGATAGCTGCATGGCACTCCACGCCTTCAGGGCCATAAAGAGCACTTTCGTTTCCACATCTCTTATGAAGAGTGAAATGAATGTTGGGGACCCCAGTCGTGGTGTGAGGATCCCAGCAGGCCTTGTGGGAAGGCCCAGCACACGGCTCTCCGGTGGAAGGCACCCCCTTCTGTGCCCGGTGGGGGCCGTACACGGGTGCCGCCAGCACCTGCGGGTCAGAACAGGGCGAGGAGCTGGGGCAAGGACAGCACCGTCTGAGCCCCGCTCCTGTCACCTCCTGTGCTTGCAGGGAGAAGTGGTGCCACATGACCCAGGAGGAGCGTGACGACAGCCTCCGGTTCAACGAGAACATCACCTTCGGGCAGCTGGGGTAAGGGCCAGAGTGGGAAAGCGGGAGGGGAGAGAGGGGGAGGGCCCACCCTGTGAGCTGTCACACCTGATGTCACACCCTGGGGTGCGATGTCAACCTGCTCTGAGGCATGGGGTTCATCACACTGGCGTCCATGCCAGCTCATAATTAATCCGCCTCCTACGCGACCCCTGTTGGCCGCAGTGCCACAGTGAGAGTTGCTGGTGGCTCATTAGGCAGCAGTGCGTTTTAGTTTTTGCTGACAATTCCAGGCAGGCCATGGTGGGCGTTCCAGAGATGAGGGCCCAGCTCCCCGGCCCTTTCCCCTGGGAGGCCGGCGGGTGACGCTCTTGGGGTTTCTCCTGCAGCACATTCACGCACAACATGCTGGCCTTCGGACTAAACAAGAAGCTGTGCAATGACTTCCTGAAGAAGCAGGCTGTGATTGGAAACCTGGATGAAGGTGTGTCTGCGGGAGGCCACTGGCAGGAGGTGGGCAGGGGGGGTCAGGAGCCAGTGTTGTGCCCGCTGGCGCTTCTGCACTGCCAGAAGGCATGTCGTGTTGCAGTCGGAAACATGAGGCTGAGCTCTCGGCAGACGGCCCCTCCTCTCTCCCCAGTCTGTGTAGACAGACGCACAGGACACCTCTTGTTCCATTTGGAATCCATTTCTGCTAGATGGGATTGCGGGCGTTGGGGCCCCAGCCTGGGTGTTCAGAGTCAGGGCAGAGGAAGAAGGGGGACTCAGCGCTTGGACTCAGCTTGCACGGAGCCAAACTCCGGCCCCAAGTTGCCCCCTTCTAAATGGCTGTCACGTGTCGTCCTTTTCTTTCTCAGACCACACTGCCATGATGAGTATCGGGGGACAAGGATGGTGGGGAGGGAGTTTTGAGGTTTTTCTAGAATCTCTGGCTTCTGTGACAGCAGGGAGTTGCTGTGACATTGGCGCCCTCCTGTGAGGGGGCCAGTCCCTTTGTGGCCCTCCCATCTGCCACAGGCGTTGGTTCCTCTTCGTCGAAAAGGACTTACACCTAGGCATGGATATGGATTGACGCATGTTCTTTAGAAAATCCCATTCTCCACCTCATTCAAGGGATCTGTGGTGGAGTGGCCTCAGGAGGCGTGAGAGTGCCAGTGGCCGCTGGACGATCTCAGAATGTTGCTAGCAGCCCCACCTCACTAACAAAGGGCAAGGGGGATGCTGCCACCTCTCCCGCTCCCCAGGGTGGCTGGACTGACTGCCCCGTGCCTTTCACAGGCTGTAGGGGCTGCGCCTCATGACACCATTTTCATAAGAAGGTGCGTTTCCCAGTTTTGAGGGCCCCTTCCAGCCACCTGCTTGTCCCACAGGCGGCGTGCTGGCCAAGAGGCTGTGTGTGTAACGCGCCCTTGTGGCACAGCCCTGCCCTGAAGCACGCAAGCAGTGTGGCCTGCAGAAGGCAGTGCGGTTCAGGAGCTGTAGCCCTGCTCCCAGGGAGGCCTGATTCGTCCCTGTCCGAGTGACAAATGCGGGATATACTTGTCCCTGTTACCATCTTTCATCTGATAAATAACATCGCTTTCTCTTCCAGAGCAATACAAGCTGCTTAGTGACCACATTGAGCAAATGGCCACTGAGTAGGCCCCAGAAGTCGCACTCCGCAGGAGGACTGAGGCCACGCGCCATTCTCCCGGGCCCAGCGCCCGGCCGTCACCCCACCCGATGACCTGCATGAAGCCAGCAGCACCCAGAGCCACTCCTGCTGCCCTAGGACTAGCGGTTAGAAGAATCCGCTGCTCCTCCCTCATCTCCTCTGCCTGTGTCTGCGACCCCCATCCATGTGCCAAAGTGTCCCTTGGGTCACACGGCTAAAGCCGAGGTGACCAGTTGTACCCCGAGTGCCAGGCTTGTGAGATGAGACCAAGAGGGAGGAGGGGAAGGATGCCATGGGCCATCATGGGCCAAGGGCTGGCGAGGGTGGGGGCGGGCGAGGGATGCAGGCAGGACAGCCATGAGGTGGGGCTGCAGCCGGCACACCCAGTGGTGGAGGGCCGGCGCTGCCACTCACGGTGGGTGGCCGTGGGCCACATTCCCTGCAATGGGTGCACACGTGGCTCCCATCCAGTCCTCTCAGCGTGGGGCTGTGGCCGGTCCTCGCTCTTCACCAGTCTCCCTCTGTGGGGCAGGAATGGGAAGTCACAGGAACCTTGAGGAGGAAACGCCTGTTTTAGAGAGAGAGTGGGTGCGGTGTAGAGGATGCTCTTGGCTGGCTAGAGCAAGACCTGGCTCCCACCAGAGGGACGTGTGTGTGCCCTGCAGACGGCCCAGGATCTGTGTATCTCTGCCAGAGTCACAGCAGTGCCAGGATGTCCGCGGCAGACCACACAGACCATCTGAAATGTGTCCGCCTGGTGGACAGCTCCCTTCTGAAGCAGAGAAGGCTCCATGGTCACGAAGCGGCGTTGTGCCATGTGTCCCTCGAAAGAAGCACAGGGAAGAGAAGTTTCTTTAGTAGCCACTAGGCAACCACCCTTTCTAAAAGCAAACAGTGCTGCTCTTTATTCCAGACAAGGCAGGAAAGTCTGAGCTGGGAGTGGCAGCGGCTGGAGAGAGGCAGTTCTGTGTGACGTGCAGGGTGAGCCAGTGGCATGGCCTCTGCCTCTAAGCGCTGAGCATTGGGCTCCGGAGGCGCTTTTTCCTTCCCCACCAGACCTTTGTAGCTCCTTCCTCCAGCCTCTGCAGAGACTCCCTTCACCTCACACCTACTGCCTGGGAACCACGGCCCTTCTCTTCTGTGGGTCTGTACCAGGTACTCCAGGCCAGCCCGTGGGCCCAGGGCCTGACCCCAACACCTGCATGCTGGGTCCAGAGCCTTCTGTTTCGCCGTGTGTGGACGCTGCTAGGCCTCCTGGGGTCCCCTGCCTCCTGCCCGTCGCTGCCGTGGTCCCTGACTGCGAAACAGGCCCGTGGGGCTCTCCCTCCTCCCGCCATCCTCCCCTCCTGCCCTTCCTGGGTACCTCCTCTGACATGCAGTCAGATAAGTCCCATCTTGTTTGTGAGCACCACAGAAACGTCTGAGAGTCACTTACCCGGCCACGGCTTGGAAGGTTTCCCTCCGGGGAATGCCTCCCCGGAATGTTCTAGAGACGGAACATTCTCCAGAGACAACAATCTGTGCTGCAGATTGGTTGGATCACAGAATGTGTGTCTGAGGCATTATCTGATGCATTTGGACCATATGCTGCCAGACTGCAGGACGGGGGAGCCGGGGCTCAGGGCCCCTGACTGCATGGTGCATGAGTGATCTCAGCCCAGCGATGCCGCTGGCCAGACCGTGGCCATGCTGCCAGTGTCCTCGCCATGAGCTGGGTCAGGGCTGGCGAGTTGTGCAGTCTGGGGTGCCCCTTCCCCCATCATTGGGTCCCAACGGCCATGTCTCCACCGAATCCATTCGGAGAAATGTCAGAGAGCGAGGGGTGTGCGGACGCCCCTCGCCCTGATGCCAACTGCAGATAATACACACCTCCTGCAGCATCCAGCCACGGCTCCAGGGCACTGCTCTCCCCCTCCCGGTGAAACTCAGGCCACACTCTAGGGCTGACTGTCCGGGCACTCCCTTCAGCCGCCTTGTCGTCAGCATTCTTAGTCATGCATTATTCATGTTAGCGGAAATGCATTCAGACTTTGTTCTGCAGTGCCCACAGGACTTACCCCTGTATGTATAGGATTTTTGTATGGAAGTTTTGTTTGATTCTGAGGCTCTCTTGGGGGCGCTGGAGAGCTTGTGCACAGCCTCTGGAAGGAAAGGCAGCGCTGACTTCGCTGGGCTTTTTTCCAAGCACTTTAACTTCAAAAATGGTCTTGACACTTTTTTCTCCACATAGACTCTTGAAATAGCCATTTCAGGGAGAGGAAAGGGTTGGGGGTTTCTTTGTTTGTTTGTTTCCCCCTTTACTACCTGTTCTTGTAGATCTAGCTCCTCAGAGTTGGAGGAATGCTGACAGAGAAGGGTCCCCTCTGTGCTCCATCCACACAGGGTGCCCGAGAGACAGCCCCTTGTGCTGTGAGCAGAGCAGGCAGCGGCTCGGGAGGTGCCTGTGGTCTCCTGCCGGCTGTGGCTGATAGTGGCTCTGGCCAGGGTTGCCTGGAGGAGGTCCAGTGTGCCTGGGACAGGGCTGACCACCTGCCACCAAGGTTTCCTCTCTTCCCCCAGGACCTGGGCAGAGCAGGCATGAGCTGGGCTGTGGTGCAGAGCAAGCGGACCCAGCCACACTGTTCAAAGGTCCCTGCGTGGGGAGGTGTCACAGCAGGGGCACACCCAAGGCCACCTGGGTGTAGGAGAGCTCTGGTGGCCCCTCTGTAAACTCAGGAAGTGTCAGGTGATTCCTGGGGAGAGGTTCCCAGTCCCAGCAGGCAGAATGCCCAAAACCAGGAGCACGAAGGCCTGTCATCCATGGGGCCGTTGCAGGCACTCTGCCGCCCGACCTGGAGGGCTGTGCCAATCCTAGTGAACCAAAATGCAAACAACTCGCGCAAGTGAAAAGCTCCCTGCTTTGAAAACAGGACATGTTGATAGGCAGCATTGTATGTTTTTATCCTTTGTTACAATTTTAGCAACATTGATACAATTTTAGCAACATTGATAGATGTTTAAGAGGGGCCGTGTTAATAGATTGCATCTGCCATGTGCATGCGCGTGTTTAACCAAAGGCCGGAGAACTCAGTTCGGATGTAGTAAGTTATCTGTAAGTGAAATGGGGTAGACTCTATGATTTTCCTATTGCCAAAAGAAAGAAAGTGGGCCAAACAGCTCTGAAATTTCCAAAAAATGGCTAGAGGGAGAGTCTAGTTTCTGAGCTCTGTACCCAAATTAAAATCCTGATGTTCAGGTTAATCCAAGCAACACATATTTGGTTTAAAACCAGCACCGAGGCCCAGTGCAAGAATCACAGACACCGCCAGCCCTCTTCTTCTTTCCCACCTGTGAGTTGAAACCAAACAGGCCTCGCTCACTCCTCCAAGCCCAGTAATGCTGAGGAGTTCAGTTATGAGGAAAGAAGGCTGGAGCTGTGAGATGCGCTTTTCCCTAGGCTGTTCTGCGTGGGTTACCTCATCACCCTGGAGCACCTGGTGTTCCAGACCCCTGACACGAGGAATGCAGGTTCACACTGTAAAGAGTTTGTGAAAGGTTTCAGTCTGACTGGGCTTCCTTAGCTGGAAGCTACAGGCCTGATCTTCCTGGGTCCCACTATCTGTTGGCTTTTTTTGTTTTGTTTTGTTTTGTTTTATTTTGTTTTGTTTTGTTTTGAGACGGAGTTTCGCTCTTGTTGCCCAGGCTGGAGTGCAATGTCTCGATTTCGGCTCACTGCAACCTCCACATCCCAGGTTCAAGCGATTCTCCTGCCTCAGCCTCCCCTCCTGAGTAGCTGGGATTACAGGCATGCACCACCACACCCAGCTAATTTTGTATTTTTAATAGAGACAGGGTTTCTCCATGTTGCTCAGTCTGGTCTCAAACTCCCGACCTCAGGTTATCCACCTGCCTCGGCCTCCCAAAGTATTGGGATTATAGGCGTGAGCCATCACGCCTGGCCTTTTTTTTTTTTTTTTTTTTTTTGAGACAGAGTCTTGCTCTGTTGCCCAGGCTAGAGTGCAGTGACACAATCTCTGCTCACTGCAACCTCTACCTCCCGGGTTCAAGCAATTCTTCTGCCTCAGCCTCCTGAGTAGCTGGGATTACAGGTGCACACCACCACGCCGGGCTAATTTTTACATTTTTAGTAGAGATGGGGTTTCACCATGCTGGCCAGGCTGGTCTTGAACTCCTGACCTCAGGTGATCCTCCCACCTCAGCCTCCCAAAGTGCTGTGATTACAGGCGTGAAGCATCACACCCGGCCTCTGTTGGCTTTTTAGTTAGGAAGGATCCAGCTAGGCCCATGTGGTTAGATCAGCTTTGTTACTGAATTACCTAAAACCAGACCACAGCGCAGCCAGAGAGCCCAGTAGTATTTCCAAGAACAGTGTGGAGCTTGAGAAAGAGAACTTTAAAAATTAGAGGGTCCCTTTCTGCAGAGGAAGGGATGCTCACAGGGTGGCAGTGGCCCAGCCTCAGGGAGAGGGGAGGGAGAACCCCCTCTGGACCCAGCAAGCGGGTGTTCTGAGGCTGGTCCCTCCTCAGTTTCTGCAGCCACGAGGCGAAGCGGCCAGATTCTCACTCAAGGTCATTCTTACTCCTTTTCCTGTCCTGTTTCCAGTCCCAGTGAGCCATTCACTTCTGCTGAACCATTTTTCTTAGGATGCAGCCGTCTCACTCCCTTATCCTGTAAATCGTGTATTCATGTTGATGATTCTTGGAGATAGGCTTCACTTTTTCCCAGCTGCGTCCACAGGAAAGGGGAGTCGGATGCCAGCTGCACCCTGCCTGGTTCGCACAGGCTAAGGCCGCAGACAGAGCAGGGGTTCCTAGAGTCACACAGGCCACGCACCCCAGGAATCTTTGCTGCCGCGGGCCAGGAACAGGAACGTGTTGGTGCCTGAGACACCAAACGGAAGAAGCACGTCCAGACTGTTCTCCTGCGGCCAACACTGGCCCGGAAGCCTCCCTCCATACAGGCCCTCAGGGGGCCTGCCTTCTGCGCCTCAGTCCCCCATGCATCCCTGGGCCTGGGTATCACATGCTCTCCAGGAAAGGGACGGAATCAATCATGTGACCGATGGGCTCGCAAGGATGGGTGCCGCCGTGGGAGCCCTGCCTCTGGTGCTGGCAAGGGATTGGGTTTGCGTGGGTGTCTCTAGCTTGCAGAGTGCGGTGAGCGAGATCCTCGGGAGCGTGGCCCTGCCTGTAGCTGCGCCTGGGGACGCACGTGGCCACGGGATTTCAGTACGGGATTTCAGTGGGACAGCGCTCCCACGGGGGCTGGGGGTGGGGGTAGGGTTTCTTAGTTACTATTGGAAAGGGAAACATTCACCATAGCCAAGGGGAGAGACGATGGGCTGGGTTTGTTCACCCCAACTTCCCTTCTATACCCCTCCCGCAGGACAGTGCGATTTGGGGAGAACCCAGCTCCCCACTTTATCTGCAGACTCTGGGACCTGACAAAACAGTCACAGCCTGAGCGCGCTGCAGCCTGAAGCTCCCCTGAGGAGCGCTTTAAGGGACTTTGCACTTTAGAAAGGATGCCTGTCAGTAAATCCCGTGTGCATTGACTAGAACTGGGGGGCTGCCCCCGCTCCCTCCTTAATCCTAGATGATTTGCTCATGAAATAGAGGTGGGGGACGACCGCATGCCCTCCGGGAGGTGCAGCCCTAAGGGGTGGACTCCAGATCTCCCTGTAAGAGACGGCTTGGCTTGGCTTCGGCTGTTGGAGAGGAGCTCCTGCCGTCCCGGCAAGCCTGGGGCTGTTGCTTCGGGTCTTCTGGGTGGACACTTGGAGAATGATAAGGCAAACGTTTGAACACTAGGAAAAGCTAGAAATTCAGACAACACACATGTATCTCCTTAAGACAGGTAAATGTGTCAGAACACGGTTGACCTGCCGCCTTCTTGAACCTGGTGGCCCCCGTTGGAACTATCAGTGGCGTCTCCCACGCGTGCGCCCTCTGCTTTCTCTTTCCTAGACTTGTGGTGGTCACATCCAGACACTACCTTGTTGGTAGCCCCCAAGTGGCGTGCAGTGACACCAGTATCTTCTCTGTTGCATTTTTGCAATCTTGTGTCCCACTCGGTGATGTTCTACAAACTCTATTTTAAGGTTGAGGAAATGTCAAGGGTGAAGATCTCAAAACAGTGCTAAAATCAAAGGTGTTTGCTGTGAAGAAAAAAATATGTGTATATATTGCACCTTGAGTTGTCAGAAGGTAGAAAGTGAAATAAACTATCTTCTTTTTTTTTTTTTAAAAGTGTTTAATTTTTAACACATCCATGAGGACTTTTTACAGATTTGCAATCTTCTCAGTGATACCCATAGCTTTTCAGAAGAAAACCTTTTTCTCTAAGGCCAAATAGACATTTTTCCCATGTAGGCTGAGCTCCCGGATCTTAACAGATACAGCAGCCACGTTGGCCATGTTGGTCCGCCTGGCCCCTGGCAGTCTGTATTCATGAATGAAGGACACCCTCTCTGGACTGGGTCTTGGCCCAGGCTCCACCAGTGCCTTGAACCCCTCCACCTGGACACCTGACCCTACCCCTCAGAGCCAAAGCCACCTTACCTCTTTGATTGGGGGTTTTGGGGTGGTCAGTGGCCCTGACCACAGCCCCTACCCGACAGAAGCAGGGCGCCTGCATCAGTTCCTTCCAACTCGGTTCCACAAAAGTATTTCAAACATTTGGGGGGTTTTGCTTTTCTCTGACTGTAAGAAGTCCACAGCCACATTCTGATACTCTGGCCTAAACAGATGGGCAATGAGCCCTGGGAAGGAGCAGGACACAGGGGTATCCCCCAGACCCCAGGGCTGAGATGCAGGGGTCCCCTTCATGCCCGGGGAAGGAGCAGGGCACAGGGGTGTCCCCCAGACCCCAGGAGCTGGGATGCAAGGTCCCCCTCCCCCAGCTGCCTGAGTGGACGGGGACACTCCCTGCCACTCTAGGCAGAGAAAGAATAGAGCAGCCTCCACGTCCCCGGCTCTCCCTCTGCCCCCTCTTAGCCACACAGGGAGGGTGGGCATGGCTGGTGGGTGCACAGCCCTGGGGCGTCGCATCTGGGCTTTTTCTCTGGTGCTGGGGGATTCCTCCTGCAGGAGGTGAGGGGCTAGACTTGGAGGCAAACTCCAGGGAGGGGAGAAACTCCTCTGAAAGGCAGTGAAGACCCCAAAGAGTTTGGGCAGCTCGGGGCAGGACCTGGAAAGGCCCAGATCCGGTTCCACCTCCCACCAGCTGACTGTATGCTCTTAGCCAGATGGTTCCTTGAGCCTCAGCTTCTTCATCTGTGGACCAGGAAGGAGAGCATCACATGCCCTAGGCCATTCCTGTGGGAAATGCAGGCAGGCCTCTTCCTGCACAGCTGCCCTGCAGACAGGGGTAGGAGGTTTCCTATCTAGTGAAAGAAAAAGGACCCAGCTCTTCTAATTTTGACAGGAATAAATTAAAATGTACTATTCGGCTGGGTGCGGTGGCTCACACCTGTAATCCCAGCACTTTGGGAGGCCGAGGCGGGTGGATCATTTGAGGTCGGGAGTTGGAGACCAGCCTGGCCAACATGGTGAAACCCCGTCTCTACTAATAATACAAACATTAGCTGGGCATGGTGGCGGGCACGTGTAGTCCCAGCTATTTGGGAGGCCGAGGCAAGAGAATCCTTTGAACCCAGGAGGCGGAGGTTGTAATGAGCCAAGATCATGTCACTGCACTCCAGCCTGGGTGACAGAGCAAGACTCCATCTCAAAAAAAAAAAAAAAAAAAAAAAAAAGGCAGGGAGGGAGGGCATCCCTGTGTGAGGCGGTCGCCCCCAGATCTGCCTCCTCAGGGCCCCAAAAGAGAGAATTTCTGAGTTTTCTTGCCAGTTCCCAAGTGACCAGTGGAGAAGGAGTGACAGGGAAGGCTCTGGGCCAACTGTCCCACCTGTACTCCGGGACCATTGGTCTCTTAGGTGCACTGGGGCCAAAGGGGAAGGGGATAGGCCCCGAACCCAGCCAACCTTACATGAAATTGGCACCACCAATTCCAGGACCACAGCCCTGACAAGCAAGGTCATCATCCTTCAGAAACTATCACAGAGCTGGGACTCAGCTGAGGTTTCTGAAAACACAGACATTTACATATAAGCAAATGTGTGTGTACAAACAGGTATATGCATATAAAAGTATACAAATATACACTAAAGCATTAATAGATGTGATATACAGATTATATAGAACATCTAGAAAGTTTTAGTTATTTCTGGAGTGTGTATCCTGGCCTGGGGGAGTCAAGGAAAGCTTCCCCGAGAGGTGCCGTGGAGCCGGATCTTGGGTAATAAAAATCACCGTTGGCCGAGCATGGTGGCTCATTCCTGTAGTCCCAGCACTTTGGGAGGCCGAGGTGGGCAGATTGCCTGAGCTCAGGAGTTCAAGACCAGCCTGGCCAACATGGCAAAACCCCATCTCTACTAAAAATACAAAACATCAGCCGGGCGTGGTGGCAGGTGCCTGTAGTCCCAACTACAGGGGAGGTTGAGGCACGAGAGTCACTTGAACTTGGGAGGCAGAAGTTTCAGTGAGCTGAGATGGCACCACTTCATTCCAGCGTGGGTGACAGAGTGAGACTCTGTCTCCACAAAATCACTGTGATGAAGACGCCAACCCTACCTCGATCCTGTGAGAAAGATGTGTGTCCCTCACTTTGCTGATGAAAAAAACCAGGGCACTCCATGGGGGGAATGCGAACTTGGGGCTTTCTGGCTCTAGAGCTCAGCGGTTATCCACCAGGACAGCATGAGAGGCCACCGGGTGGACCATTCCCAGCCCAGGTCTTCAGAATGCAGGAGGCTAGCCAGGGATGAGCCCCCCTCAGCGTGGATGCCCCACCCCAGGTCCTTGAAAGGATTCCTCAGCTAGAACAGCCCCCCACCCCGCCCCAGGGTGGAAGGTTTGTGATCCTACCTGGGAAGTTGGTAGAAAGAAGCTTCCATGCTGTTCCGTCTCCTCATGGAGGATTTAGCCTCATTTGGAACTTTTCCTGCCTTCCATTGTCTCAACAGAGACAAGCTGCTTTCTGGCTCTGAGCTGCTGGGACCCCCGACCGGGGGTGGCCCATTGGGGGTGCTGGGATCAGTGGAGCCAGCCCGTGTCTGCCGGCTCCGGGTGCACTTTCTAACCTGGGACCATTGGGCAGTGTGTGGCCTTGAGGGACAGAGATGGCTACACTCCTGGGAAGCACGGAAGCCAGTTGTTTTTATTTGCTTGTTTGTTGTTTGAGACAGAGTTTTGCTTTTGTTGCCCAGGCTGGAGTGCAGTGGCGCGATCTCGGCTCACTGCAACCTCTGCCCTGCTGGTTCAAGTGATTCTCCTGCCTCAGCCTCCCAAGTACCTGGGATTACAGGTGCAAGCCACCACGCCTGGCTAATTTTTTATATATTTAGTAGAGATAAGGTTTCACCAGTTGGCCAGGCTGGTCTCAGACTCCAGACCTCAGGTGATCCACGTGCCTCGGCCTCCCGAAGTGCTTGGATTACAGGTTTGAGCCACCGCGCCTGGCCATGGAAGCCAGTTCTAGGAACCAGACATCTCCACCCAGCCTCGGTATCACCGAGTCATGCCAGGCTGGGAGGGGTGGGCTCACCTCAGCTGCCCTCAGAGATGGTCTGGAGGATTCGCTTCCCGGCTGTGCACCAGGGGCCCCAGCAGATAGCCCCCAGTCCACACACCCCAACCCTCTCTACACTTCCATCCCCCTCTGACCTTTGTGGACTTCTGTGACAATCTTGGTCCCAAGAGCATCCCTGCACATCACGTCCATGTGTTACAGGCTAAATTTTGCCTCCAAAGGTCTATGTTGAAGTCCTACCCGCCCTCATACTTCAGAATGTGACCTTATTTGGAAATGGGGTCCTTGCTGATATAATTAGTCAAGATGAGACCATCCTGGAGGAAGGTGGCCTCTGATGATGGGCATCCTTATAGGCAGGGGAGGTTTGGACACAGGCTTAAGTGCACACCGGGAGAACACCACGTGAAGAGGAAGGCAGGGTCCGGGGGATGCGGCTACAAGCCCAGGCGCGCCAAGGACAGGAGCCACTGGAAGCTGGAGGGGGCCTGGGATGGGTGCTCCCTCTGAGCCTCCAAAAAGAACCAGCCCTGCTGACACCTTGCTCTCAGATTTCTGGGTACCAGAACACAGGAGAGTGATTTTCTAAGGTTTGAGCTGCCCAGGCAGTGGTGCTTTGTCAAGGCAGCCCAGGAAAGGAATCCACTGTGCTCGCAACATGAACACAGGGGCAAGCACACCCCACCCGAGCCCCCGGACTACAGGCAGGACGAGAGCGCCGGGATCAAGCTGAGAGTCACAGGGCATTTATTGAACACCTACTATGTGCCAGGCACAGCGATCCCCCAGAGCAACCTGTGAGGTGAGTGATATTGGCTCTGTTGTACAGATGAGGAAACTGAGGCTCAGAGGACACGTGGCTTGCCTGAGGGCACACAGCAGAGCCCACCGGAGGATCCAAGGCCAGCTCAGTTCTTCTGACTGTTGTGGGCAGTTCTCTATTTATGGGGTCCCTGCCCCAGTGCCCTGAGGTCCTCCACGGGGGCCTCCTCCATGGAGTCGTCCTCACTCTCCTCCCCTTCTTTTCCTGGGCTCCGTATGGTGCTCTGAGCACTCTAAATAATAATAATAATAAAACGACAACAACATCAGTAATGATAATGGCAACAACAAGTCTCGAGCGTTTGTTGCACAACAGGCCGGGTTTTCTGTGCTTCGTATAGGTCTGTTCATCTGATACTCAGCACCGCCCTACACAGAGGTTACTGTTCTGAGCCACTCTGCGGTCAAGGACTCTAAGACAAAGAGAGGCTAGGAGACTTTCCCAAGTTCACACCGCCAGGAGCAGTGGGCTCAGACCAAGAAATAGATAGCATAAAGAAAAACAATCAAAACTTCGGGAAACATTGGACACACTTACAGAAATGCAAAATGCTCTGCAAAGTCTCAGCAATAGAACTGACCAAGTAGAAGAAGGAAATTCAGAGCTTGAAGATAAGGTCTTCGAATTAACCCAATCCAACAAAGACAAAGAAAAACGAATAAGAAAGTAAGAACAAAGCCTCCAGGCAGTCTGGGATTATTTTAAACCGCTTGGGCTTGCACTTACCCTACCATCGCTAGAGAGAATGTCCTGGAAGCATGAGATGCCCACCCTGCCCCCACAGTGGGCTGGCTGCCCCTTAACCCCCCCCTCACAGAGACTAAACCTGCCATGATTGGCACGAGGAAGTTCAGGGTCTTCATTTGCCCTACCCAGCTGGACCTGCAGAGTTCCCGGAAGAAATATAAATGCACCTGATGGTAGGCCTTCCTGGGGCTGTAAGGTAACGTCTAATGTATGCACCTAATCACCTCCCTAACCTCTGAGGAGCCCTGGATTCTGGAAGCTGCGGGCCCACGGGCTGGGATGGAGGTGTGGACCTGACTGGGGGCCTGTTTCTCAAGTGGCAATACCTCAGAGTGCCTCCAGGGGGCGCTCAGGACCCATGGCAGCCACGGCAGGGACTGTGTGGCCTACCACACTGGGTGACGTGGCTTCATTGATTCTACTTTTTTTTTTTTTTTTTTTTTTCCTGAGACAGAGTCTCGCTCTGTAACCTGGGCTGGAGTGCAGTGGTACGATCTCGGCTTACTGCAACCTCTGCCTCCCGGGTTCAAGCGATTCTCCTGCCTCAGCCTCCCAAGTAGCTGGGATTACAGGCATACACCACCACACCCAGCTAATTTTTGCTTTTTTTTTTTTTAATAGAGATGGGCTTTTACCATGTTGGCCACGCTGGTCTCAAACTCCTGACCTCAAGTGATCCGCCCACCTCAGCCTCCTAAAGCGCTGGGATTACAGGCATGAGCCACCACGCCCAGCTTCGTTCTACTTCAAGGCAAAGTCCTGGTCAAACCCCTGGGCAGCCCTCCACGCTCCCACCACCCCTGCCCCCTCAGCCTCTCATTTCAAATTTGAGTTCTCAGCCACCCTCCTCTAATCCCTGGGGTTACTACCACAGGGCCTCCCAGGCTGTGCACGTCATTTTAGGTGTAACCCCCACCCACCCACACACTCACCTGGCTGGTGAGAGACTGAAGAATAGATGGAGAGGGGTTGGTGTTGGCAAGCGGCCGAGTGTCATAATGCCCATAAACCCCTTGCATCTTGGCTCTAAAATCCTGCCGGGGAGAGACCAGGGTGGGTTGGATCCAATGGGAAAACACAGCGTGGGTCGGGGGAGTGGGATGGAAAGACAGTGGAATAAGAAGGCCCGAGACAGCTAATGCCCAAGGAACTCCACGGTCCTCTCCAGAAGCTTCCTGTTTCTTATTCCACATAATCTACAGCAGCCTACTGAGTGGGCATTATCACCCCTTTTACAGATGGGAGAGGCCCAGAGAGGCCAGGTAACATGACCATCATCACACAGGAAAACAGCTGGATTCGAGATCCCCCTTTCCCCTAAAAAGAATATTGTAAAGTGACTGAATGCGAGACAGCCCCTCTGACCTGCATCAAACCTCTCATGGTAGTTTTAAGGCTTATTGGTAACTCAGACGATCTGATGCTTCCCCCATCAGGAGCTAGAATCAAATTCCTCTCCCCTTGAATACAGGCAGCCTCAGAGATTCGCTTCTAACAAATGGAATATGGCAAAGCCACACTGGGTTACTGCTGAAGTTAGGTCATAAAAGGTGATCGAGTGCCGGGCGCGGTGGCTCACGCCTGTAATCCCAGCACTTTGGGAGGCCGAGGCAGGCAGATCACGAGGTCAGGAGATTGAGACCATCCTGGCTAACACGGTGAAACTCCGTCTCTACTAAAAATATAAAACATTAGCTGGGCGTGGTGGTGGGCAACTGTAGTCCCAGCTACTCGGGAGGCGGAGGCAGGAGAATGGCGTGAACCTGGGAGGCAGAGCTTGCAGTGAGCCACTGCACTCCAGCCTGGGCGAGAGAGCGAGACTCCGTCTCAAAAAAAAAAAAAAATGGTGACACTCCCTCTTGGAACCAGCTGCTGTGAGGAAGCCCAGGCCCCATGGAAAAGCCGTGGGCAGCCACTGTGGCTATAGACCCTGAGGAAGACCCAGGGAGGCCAGGCTTTGTGGGGTGCGGCTCATACAGTTGCCAGGGGCTCCACGCCCAGAAGGACCCCATGCTTGGCTTAGCACTCTGATGCTGCTGTCGTGAAGATCTTAGCAATTGTTGATGGGCCCCACATTTTCATTTTGCAGTGGGCCCTGCAAATCTCGTGGCCTGTCCTATGCTCAGATGACAGCCACCTTCCGCTAGACATGAGGGAGGAAAGCTAAGAAAAGACAGCCCCAGCCTCTGACCAATGGCAACCACATGAAGGCTCCACCTGAGGACTGCCCAGGTGAGCCCCATCAACCGCAGACCCACAGAAGACAATCATGATAACTGATTGCTGCTTTACAATATTAGGCTTGAGGAAGGGTGTTACAGATAATGCAAACAGTTCATTCTAGATTTTAACCAGATCAGATGGGGATAAAAGGCACTTCCTTCTATTTCAAAACTACACCAAGCATCAGCCAGGAAATGCTTTTTATTGTTGTTGATCCATTCGTGCTTTGTTTTTTGTTTGTCTGTTTGTTTGTTTTGTTTTTTGACGGAGTCTCTCTCTCTTGCCCAGGCTGGAGTGCAGTGGCATGATCTTGGCTCACTGCAACCTCCACCTCCCGGGTTCAAGCGAGTGTCCTGCCTCAGCCTCCCAAGTAGCTGGGATTGCAGGTGCCCACCACCACGCCTGGCTAATTTTGTATTTTAGTAGAGACAGACTTTTACCATGTTGGCCAGGCTGGCCTCGAACTCCTGACCTCAGGTGATCCGCCTGCCTCGGCCTCCCAAAGTGCTGGGATTACGGGCGTGAACCACCACGTTCTGCCAATCCATTTGTTTTTAAACACCCCAATGATGATGAATATGTTGATATTCCAAATAGCGTTGGGAAAAATTATCCTCAGTTTGGCACCCACCCAGGGGCAGATATTGCCAATGCTTCATCAGCATGAGTCTTCAAAGTTAGAAAAGTTGTGAAATGTTACCAACAAAAACTGCTTCTATCAAGACAAAACCAAAATGAAATTCTGCCCCACTTCACCAAATAGGAAATGTGGTGTCTGTGACCCACCTGTAGATCCCTCTCCAGGTCATACTTCTCCAGGGTCTGGAAGGCGCTAGAATACACCTCCACCGCTTTGGCATGGAAAACCATCTCAATAGTTACAAAATCAGAAAAAAATTTCTGTGGGGAGAGAAACCCAAAGAATGTAAGCATCGCAGTGAGAAAGAGCCCAGGGAAGCCTGGGACGCAGGCAGATGGGGTGGGGGAGAGGGGAGCTGTCCGTGTCGGGACAGGCCCTAGGTGGGGAGTTTCGACATGTTATTTTAAAATTACTTTTCTTTGACAGAGAACACATTTGCATGGCTCAAAAATCAAAACTATTGGCCAAGCACAGTGGCTCATGCCTGTAATCTCAGTACTCTGGGAGGCTGAGTCAGGAGGATTACTTGAGCCCAGGAGTTCAAGACCAGCCTGGGCAACATGGTGACACCCTGTCCCTACTAAGTACATAAGTAAGTAAATAAATAAATATAAACTATGCCAAAGTGTCGATTGAGGAGACTTGCTCTCCATCCTCCATCCTGTTCCTTTCTTTCACTTCCCCTCCGCCTCCTGAGATCACGTTGAGAAGTTTCTGTGTATTCCCGCCTTGCTTCCTTACATAAGCCAGTATTCTTCTCCCTTTTTCACTCTCGTCTGAGCTTGCTTTTCCCCTGCTAACAATCGGTCCTGGAGATCTTTTCACAGGAGCCTTTTATTTTATTTTGTTTTACTTTATTTTATTTTATTTTATTTTATTTTATTTTATTTTATTTTATTTTATTTTTTTGAGATGGAGTCTCCCTCTGTCACCCAGGCTGCAGTGAAGTGGTGTGATCTCGGCTCACTGCAATCACTGCAATCTCCGCCTCCCAGGTTCAAGCGATTCTCCTGCCTCAGCCTCCTGAGTTACTGGGATTATAGACGTGTGCCACCACGCCTGGCTCATTTTTGTATTTTTTAGTAGGGACGGGGTTTCACCATGTTGGCCAGGATGGTATTGAACTCCTGACCTCAAGTGATCCACAGGAGGGCTCCACTTTCATGAATGGGATTAGTGCCCTGGTAAAAAAGACTGGAGGGAGCTTTTCTGCCCCTTCTGCCACATGCGGACGCGTAGAAGGCACCAGCCATGGGGAACAGGCCCTGCTCGGATGCTGAATCTGCTGGAGCCTCGGTCTTGGACTGCCCAGCCTCCAACACGGTGAGAAATAAACTTCTGTTGTTTATAAATCACCCAGCTTAAAGTGTTGTGTTGGCGCAGGCTGGACGGGCTAAGACAGGTGGTGATGACGGGCTCAAGTTCTTGCTTTTATCTCTTTTGAAATGTGAAGGGCTTTGAAGGCATGGTTTGGATTCACATCTCTTACGAATTTAATCCCAGAACTTGAAAGCACGCCCACTTCTAAACTGTGCTTCTGTTGGCCCCTGGCCTGGAGAACCGTGTGGTCCACGCTCCCTGGTGCTGCCCACCCAGCCCCAAACACATCAGGTGCTGAATAATGTCTGCCGACTGTTTCAGGTCCTCCTTGCTATGTAGGCAGCGTGAGCACTTATCACTGACACTTCATTCCCTTGTGCATTCATTCATGTAGGCGTTCAGTCATTCATTCACGCCACAAGCATTTACAGAATACCCACTAGGTGCCAGGCCCTGGACCCTGGTGGCTGGGATCCGGCAGGGGGCCTGTCCTGTGGCACTGACACGGAGTGTGTTACACGGTGACCTCACAGGCTTCTCTGCTCCACGATGTGATGAATGTGATAGATGGCACACAATACATCACAGACCATATTATCCGTCCATCTCCTCCCGCCCCAACGGTGTCAACTCCATGAGCTCAGGGACCTTGTTTGTTGGGCATGGTGCACCCAGCATCAGGCACAGCACCTGGCATGCAGTAGGTGCGCATTCCACACTTGTTAAAGTAACACGTGAATTGAATATGCAATTAACCATTCAACCTGGGATGGCAGCCCCGTGGGAGTGGAGTAGGGCGTATAAACAAGGGGCCTGACCAGTCTGGGGTCCGCGTGACTTTCCCCAAAGAATGAGGTTGAAGCCGAAGGAGGAGGAGGAGGCACCGACTGGACGCAGATCAAGGTAGAACCCTGCAAAGGCCTCGGGTGGGAATGGGCTCTGTGCACTGGAGCTTGGAGTGCCGCGGGCAGGATGAGGCCGCAGGCCTGGGTCAGGGCTTCAGGAGTCTGGAAAGGATTTTGGTTCCAATCCTTAGAACAAGGGGAGCCACAAGAGGGTGCTCAGCCCAGCGATGGTGAATTGGACCTGCCTTTTAAGAGACCCCTGGGGTAGGTGCGGTGGGTCACGCCTGTAATCCCGGCACTTTAGGAGGCCAAGGCAGGTGGATCAATTGAGGTCAGGAGTTCGAGACCAGCCTGGCCAACTTGGTGAGACCCCCCCCCACCCCCGACCATCTCTACTAAAAATACAAAAATTAGCTGGGCGTGGTGGTATATGCCTGTAATCCCGGCTACTCAGGAGGCTGGGGCAGGAGAATCACTTGAATCCGGGAGGTGGAAGTTGCAGTGAGCGGAGATCGTACCACTGCACTCCAGCCTGGGCAACCGAGTGAGACTCCATCTAAAAAAAAACAAAAACCAAAACAAAACAAAAATCCCCAGGGCAGTGTGCACCTTTGGAGAATGGACTAGAGAGGGCTCGAGAGCTGGGGAAGGAATCTCTGCGATCAGCTAGTCCCGAAAGACCCCACCTCTCTGAGCTCCTCTTCTAAGAGCTGGAGCTCTGAACCCGGGGCTCTGTGGCACTGGGGAGGGGATCTGCGTGGCAGGAGGAAGGCAGCCACGCCCAGCTGCTGGGCCTCAACGTGGCTTGTTCAGGGAGGGGGTTTGGAGCTTTGAGGAGAAAAAGAGGTTAGAGCAATCCTGTGTGGAGAGGAAGTGGGGAGTGTGTGTGGAGGGAGACAAACTCTTCCTGGCTAGGAACTGGACCTAGGGCCACCCAGTGGCTTCCAGCTGTGCTGGGACAGCTGCCCTGAGCACCAGCCTCTGATGCCCTGTGGCCAGGATTAACTGTGCCGGGAGCTTGTGTGGGCATAAGCTCACTCACGCCTGCCATTGCTCACACGTGTACACAGACCCACACACACACACACACACACTCTCCTACTGATGCCTGTACATAGACACGTGTACACGCGTGCGTGCGCACACACACAAGGCAGCCCAGGGCGCATCCCATCCCGGCCAGCCGCCCTCACCTGCAGGTCCTTCAGCTTCTGCCTCTGGAAGGCCTCCACCGTCTCCTCCAGCTGGAGGGTGGTGCGGCTGGAGTCCACAGCGGCCCTCTGCACTCTGGTCTCCGCCTGGCCCCAGGGACACACGAGGTAGAAATTGTCATGGGGTGCTTCTGGCCCTTAGACACCTTTCTGAATCACTTTGTCTCTAAACCCTTCTCTCAGGCCAGCTCTCCTGCCTCAAGTGACGTTTCTTGCTAATTTGGTCATCAAAGGAATGGCTGAGTAGGACCCCGGCTGAAGGAACAGCACTGGAGTGAGACACACCTGCCTGCTAGCTGTGTGACCTCAGGCAAGTCACTTATCCTCTCTGAGCCTCAATTTCCTTGCTTGTAAACAGAGGACAGTAATGAGACTTGCTTAGCAGGGCTGTTGTAAAAATTAAACAGCGGCCCCTGCTGAGCCCTTAGGACAGATGCTCCCCGTTCATTGATAATTAATTTCTTCATGAGGAACAGGTTTAGGTAATTAACTCTTTTGTTCCTTTGATCAACATCTATAGACGCTTACTCCATGCCAAGCCCAGACGTGAATCTGGCGTTTAGAGTTGAACACCTTGGAGCTGCTTCGAAATTTGCCACTTAACTGCTTGTGGGACCTTTCTTGGCTTCAGATTCGTCTTTAAAATGGGGACTGAATACCACCTTCATGTTTGTGAAGCGCCCGAGATGGGAAGAGACAGCTGGGGGCTGGCATCTAGGAAGCCCTCAGGAAAGAAGGGAAAGCTGTTGTCACTCAAACAAATGGTGGCAGAGATGGTGGGTGACCCAGGCAGGATCTAGGATAGAACCTGGAGGTGCTCGGGCAGGGCTGTGACCCACATTCGTGTAGGTCAGGACTCCCCACGCTCAGCACTAGTGTCCGGGGCACTGTGGGAGGTTTAGCAGCATCCCTGGCCTCTCCCCACTGGATGCCAGGTGGTAGGTGGGATAACGGCCCCCCAAAGATGTCTACATCCTAATCCCTGGCACCTGTCAAGGGATTCTCCTGCCAAGGCAAACGGGAGTTAGGGTAGCAGGTGGAATGAAGGTTGCTCATCAGCCATCCTTGCCCTGGGAGATGATTTTGGATTATCTGCTACAGGCAGTGCAATCAAAGGGTCCTTTCAAGTGGAAGAGGGAGGCGGGCAAGAGAGTCAGGGGAAAGACGTGACTATACAGGGAAGGTGCAGGCTGCCAGCTTGAAGACAGGGGAGGGGCCACAAGCCAAGGGATGTGCGTGGCCTCTGGAAGCTGGAAAAGGCGAGGGCACAGACTCTCACAGGAACTTCTAGAAGGAACCAGCCCTTTCCGTACCTTGATTTAGCCCAGTGGGCCCACGATGGACCTCTAACCTCCTGAACAGTGAGTCTGTGGTCATTTTTCACCACAGTGGGAAAAACTTAACACGTTCTAGCAGAGCTCTCCAGTCGTGAGCAGCCAGAAACATCGCCAGACAGTGAAATGCGCCCAGGTGAGGACCGCTGGCTTAGCTCCATTAAGGGGCACTCTTTGTGTCCAGGCCTGTAATCCCAGCATTTTGGAAGCCTGAGGCAGGTGGAACGCCTGAGGTCAGGAGTTCAAGACCAGCCTGGCCAACATGGCAGAACCCCGTCTGTACTAAAAATACAAAAATTAGCCAGGCACAGTGGTGGGTGCCTGTAATCCCAGCTACTGGGGAGGGTGGGGTAGGAGAATCACTTGAACCCTGGAGGCAGAGGTTGCAGTGAGCCGAGACTCTGCCACTTGCACTCCAGCCTGGGCAACAGAGCGAGACTCTGTCTCTCAAAAAAAGGGGGGGGCACTCTTTGGATGAGGTCACACACTCAGTCACAAATCAATTACACATACAGCGGAGGTGACTAGCCCTCCTCCAGCTCTCACTCTACCTCCCGGCCCCTGCGTCTTTCCCATGGGGCAGGACAGTGCGACAGACAGCATGTGGGGTCCCTTCCACCTACTGTGCCCCATGAGCTCCTATAACTGCGTCTCTATGAGCCCTGGTTTCCTCCTGTAGACTATGGGGATGAGGCTAGCAGTGCCCAACTGATGTGAGCATTAAATAAGTAACTGGCGGGGAAACTGAGGCCCGTGGAGGGAGTGACTTGTTGGATGATGTCAACGATGGGACAGAGCCCAGGTCTCCAGACCCCCAGAGCCCCTTTTTACCAGTATCTTTGGCTTTTCCATCCTGAGCACAAGGTCCCGCACACACCTGCTTCTGCCCAGGTAAAGCCTACCTGGCCGTTTTGTGAGGTTGTGTATTTCCTACGTGTGATTCTGCCTGCCACAGACAGACATGTGACACCCACCTGGGACTGAAAAACGTGCTGTTAAGGAACCAAGTTAAGCCCAGGCAGCCCCGTTGGGGTGGTCCACCCCCTTCACAGCCCCTAGCCAGCGGGCCCAGGCAAAGAAAACCTCAGAGGACATCAGGGTGAGTGGACACCCTGGCCCGGCAGCCCCAGGCCCCACTTCCAGGGGAGGATACGATCATTTGCCGATCTGAGGGTGACTTCTGCCTCAGTTTCTCCAGTTTTTCCAGTTGTTTGATCTCATGATTTCGGACACGTTTGAATTTCTTGATCTCAGCCTGCAGACAAGGAGGAGGGCTGTTTCCTGGGATCCCACAGGGCAAGACAGGGACGCCACCCACGCTGAGGTGCCCCAGCTCACCTGTGTATGCTTGATCTGTGCCCCGTAGAGCTTCAGGGGGTTGACCACCTTGGTCTCCAGCCTCTCAACCTGGGGGAGCGGGGACACCAGGGGATCTGAGCGAAGGGTGCTGCCTGCCTCCAGCCTGGGCATATAAAGCACAGTTCGCGCCCAGGAGCCTCGTGTCCAGAGCTGTGCGGGGGGGAGGGGAGCACAAGATGCACTCCCTTTTCCCTGCGTGTTGGAGGCACCGAGCTGGGTTCAGGGCCCAGCTCTGCCTCCCAAGGGCTCCAGCAACACATTCAGTCTCTCGAAGCCTCATTTCCTCACCTGTCAAATGAGGTCATGGGTGCACCCAGCAGGGTTTCCGGACAGTAGGCAGATGGTGCCTGGCCCAGAACTCAGGGAGTGTCATCACTGAGCGTGGCAGGACAGGCCCCTGGTGTGTGCTCAGTCTGTCTACACGGCAGCCCTGGCCCCGTCTCCCAACTGCCACACAGGGTGGCGATGACAAACCCACCTTGCGGATGAGAAAACTGAGCCTCGCTTTGGGGACAAGACTTCTATCGAGAGTCACAGTGGGGCCAGGCGCGGTGGCTCACTCCTGTAATCCCAGCACTTTGGGAGGCAGAGGCCGGCGGATCACCTGAGGTCAGGAGTTCAAGACCAGCCTGGCCAACATGGTGAAACGCTGTCTCCACTAAAAATACAAAAAATTAGCTGGGCACGGTGGTGCATGCCTGTAGTCCCAGCTACTTGGGAGGCTGAGGCAGGAGAGTCACTTGAACCTGCAAGGCTGGAGGTTGCAGTGAGCCGAGATTGCGACACTTCACTCCAGCCTGGGCAACAGACTGAGACTCCATCTCAAAAAACCAAAAACAACAAAATACTAAAGCAGCCTGTTGCCAATTTTACAGTCAGGAATGTCTTTGTGAGGGCCAGGAGCTGTCTCTGAACATGTAGACATCAAGGAAGATGGCACCCTGCCTCCTGGTGCCCTGGTCTTCCGCCGGTCTCCGCGGGAGTTTAGTGTAGGCTCCTGCCTCCAAGCTCTGCCACCTGCTTGTCACAGAGCCGTGAGAAGTTTTATTTTTCCTTTGGTTAAAGGTAATTAACTAGGCCAGGCATGGTGGCTCATGCCTGTAAATCCCAGCACTTTGGGAGGCAGAGGTGGGAGGATGGCTTGAGCCCAGGAGTTCAAGACCAGCCTGGGCCACATGGCAAAATGCCGTCTCTTAAAATTTTTTTTATAAAATAAAGATAATTAGCTAGTACAGGTGGCCACCGTGCTACCAGGTGAAATCAGGATGTACTGGTGAGAAATGGGGTTGTCAAAGCCTCTTACTGAGGGACAGTTGTCATCTGTCTTGAGAACATGAGCACCGTGGGCTGTGTCTGCCTGCCTGGAGAAGAGAGTGCCATTTCTGCCTGTGCGATCTTTCCTGGATTGCCCGTGGCATGCGTTGCTGTCTTGTTTAAAGCTTACTCAATTGTAAAGCTGTGCCATTGTTTGTTTCTTGGTATTTTTTGAGATAAAGTCTCGCACTGTCTCCTAGGCTGGAGTGCAGAGGCTCGATCATGGCTCCAGCCTCGACCTTCCAGGCTCAAATGATCCTCCTGTCTCAGCCTTCTGAGTAGCTGGGACCACCGGTGCTTGCTTGCTTATTTATTTATTTATTTATTTAGAGATAGAGTCTTGCTATGTTGCCTGGGCTGATCTTGAACTCCCGTGCTCAGGCAATCTGTGTACCTAGGCCTCCCCGAGTGCTGGGATTACAGGTGTGAGCACCTGGCCCTTTTTTATTCTTTTCTGCAATTCATGGTGAGGATTTTTCTGGGCTGGCAGGAATTTCTATTTTTAATTATTTCCTAAACACCCTGCAGCCTCCTTGCCCCTGACTGCCCCCCAGGATTTCTGTTCCTTCTCGAGGCTCTCATAGGCCCTGGATGTGTCTCCTTCAGGGGTTCATGGAGCCCCCAGGGCTGGATTCGGGGGTTTCCTTGCTTTGTTGACCCTTCATCCGACTCAGCAAAGCCTCCTGGGCTCTCAATCCTGCAGGCGGAGGTGTGACCCTGGAGAAAGTGTAAATGTCTACTCTTGGTGGATGTCTCTGGAGACACACTCATTGGCTGTGGCCACAGCAGGGCTCCTGCAGCCCTCAGGCCTGACCTTGGCATTGGAGCCTGGGTGCCCCTCAGCATCCCAGACCCGCGCCGGCAGCACTCACCTGGGCGTGTCGGTAATCCTGCACTTTGGCCAGGTCCTCAGCAAAGCCCCTCATGGTGGCCCGCAGCTCAGGGTTCTCAGAGTTGGCAAAGTCGATGAGCTGCTTGACCAGCTGGTCTGCCTTGTCCCGCAGCCGGGCCGTCTTGTGCGTGTAGGCGGCCAGCAGCGAGCAGAACTGCCCAAAGTACTTCTCCGTGTTGGCCACGGTATTCTCCATCACCCCCACCTGGCTGTCCCTGTGGAGACGGGGACCTGAGCGGCCATTCTGGGCAGTGATGCAGGGCCCCGGTCATGCCAAGAGCAGACAATAGTTATGAAAACAGGAGCTGCCACCAGCCAGCCTCCAGTGTGGCATGCACATGCCACAGGCTGTCACTCAAGGTGTCAGCATCAGGGCCATTGAGGCTGATGACGGGGATCTGCCTGGGCTGGTCAGTAGTGGGCAGGAATATCAACGCGGGCTTGGCTGCAGACCTGCCCCCTCTTTGTTTTTTGTTTTTGTTTTTTTTTTTTTGAGACAGAGTCTTGCTCTGTCGCCCAGGCTGGAGTGCAATGGTATGATCTTGGCTTACTGCAACCTCTGCCTCCTGGTTTGAAGTAATTCTCCTGCCTCAGCCTCCTGAGTAGCTGGGATTACAGGCACCCGCCACCATGCCTGGCTAATTTTTGTATTTTTAATAGAGACCTGGTTTCACCATGTTGGCCAGGCTGGTCTTGAACTCCTGACCTCAGGTGATCTGCCTGTCTTGGCCTCCCAAAGTGTTGGGATGACAGGCGTGAGCCACCACACCCAGCCCTGACTTACCTTTAAGGGCTCCCAGTCCAGCGCCTCCCTGCAGCAGGTGCGCGATGACTGATCCGCTGCATTCAGGCTTCTAAGACATCCACGGAGGCCTGGCCTCTGCCTCCTTCCTGGGCCTCCTCATGCCCTCTCCTTTCCCTCATCCCCAGCGTGTCACTGTCCCCACCTCTCTCCCTGTGACCAAAGTCCCCGGTGCAACCCTCTCATCAAATCCCTGACTGGAGAAACGTCCTGAGGAGCAGCCCTGTGTCCCGACAGACCCTCTCTTGCCACCCTCGCCGCAAAACACTCTGCGTGCACTGCCCTGTAAGCAAGGCGCTGCTGGTATCACCATATGAAAATGGAGTGAACTGAGGCCCAGAGAGGTGAAGCATCTTGCTACAGGTCACACAGCCAGACCCAGCCTCTGTTCCTGCAGGTAGGGTCCTCACAGCCCCTGATTCAGCAGCACAGGGGTCAGAAGTCAGACACTGGGGCTCAGGCCCCCACCCCAGGCGAGTGCACCAGAATCCCTGGGAGTGCGCCTGAGAAGCTGCATTTTAAAAACACATCAGGGCCGGGCGCGGTGGCTCATGCCTGTCATCCCAGCTCTTTGGGAGGCCGAGGGGTACAGATTGCCTGAGCTCAGGAGTTCAAGACCACCCTGGGCAACATGGTGAAACCCTGTCTCTACTAAAATACAAAAAATCAGCCGGGTGTGTTAGCACGCCTGTAGTCCCAGCTACTTAGGAGGCTGAGGCATGAGAATCGCTTCAGCCCAGGAGGTGGAGGTTGCAGTGAGCCGAGATCGAGATTGCACCACTGGACTCCAGCTTGGGCTACAGAGTGAGAGAGTCCGTCTCAAAAAAATAAAAAAGATAAAAACACATCGGATGCTTGAGAGGGTGCCTGGAATTTGAACCTCAGAGGAACCAGGCATGGAAATGAACGGGGCAGGGCAGGCAGGTTGTGAGAGCAGGGATGGCATGGGCCGGGGCAGCATGGACTGGGCCTCCACGGAAAGGGAGAGGCCTGGCTGGGGTTGAGGTGTGATGGGGGTTTTCCAGGTGGAGGCGAGAAAGGAAAGGGGATGAATTTGGCTGCTCCAGATACACAGGCAGTGATGCTGGAGAAGCAGACAGAAGCCAGATTCTGGAAGCTTCTGTAGTCCCAAGCCCTGTCTTCCGTGAGCTGGATGGCGGTGGAGGCGGCGTGGGAGGGAGAGCGCCCCTTACCCCCACCCCCACCCCCGGCAGCGGGCCCTGCTGCCCTCGTCTTTCCTGGTGCTCCGGGCCTCAAAACCCTGCTTCCACCTCCCTCACAGCCAGGCTGGTGGCGGCCCACTCACCTGGAGAAGGCGATGTTCATTGTGACCAGAGCTTTGGCTGTCCCGGTGGTGGGAAATAAGGACAGGGCCCCAGGGGTCCTGCAGGCCTGGGGGGAACCGGGTAGGGCTGGGTGCAGCTGTGTGGCCCGGGCTCAGGGGACGCTGCCATCCGGTTGCCAGGCGACGGGGCCGCCCACAGCAGGCGCTAGGAGGAGCTGGTCGCCTGGGCAATGCCTCCCTGAGGCCGGCCTCCCCAGCATTGCATTGGCTCAGGGGCTGCTCAGAGAAGAGGGCATCGCACAGCGGCCCACTCTCTCCCTTTGAAGATGGAGGCTCTTGTGGAATGGGGCTAGTGGTTGGGGCTCCCCAGGAGGTAGCAGGGAGAGATTTAGGGGGCTCAGGCCTGCGTGCAGCCACGAGTGTGGGTCCTGCCCACTGAGATCCTCCCTCCCTTCAGGGAAGCTGCCTGCCCCGAGCCCACCACTGGCCTTCCTGGGGTCTAGTCTCAGGTGGGCGGGACATGGGAAAGCTCAGGTGGGGGGTGCAGACGCACAGAGTGAACTCGGGCTCCCCGGGGTGGGGCAAGGAACCGGCTCATAGGAGTGTCTTTCACGTTTTTATCATAATTGCATTGTTTTTTCCCTTATTATAAAAGCACTATCTGCGCACTGTTGGTAAAGTAAGACAATTAAGATACCACAGAGAGAAAATACAAATGCACATGTCAGATTGACAAGCTCAAGTCCAATACCTTCCACTAATCGTATGATTTCTGTATCTCAATGTATGGACACTTTACCTTCAGAAAAGAAACATGAAAATCATGACAGTAAGGAACGGGGATGGGAGGCGGGCAGAGGAAGTGGCCCAGGCCTGTCTCTGCTGTGCTGTTACTTTGTGTGTTTGGAGGTTCTCATTATGGAAATGGAAAGGGTGTTTTGTTTTATTTTGTGTTGTTTTGTTTTGTTCTGTTTTGTTTTTAAAGCATATATAAAAGCAAGGACTTTAGGGTCAGCTAAACACAGATTCAAATCCCAGACCCCAATTTGCTGTGTGACCTTGGGCAAGTCCCCTGACCTCTCTGGGCTTCAGTCCATTCCCCTGCAGAATGGGATCATGACAGTACTTAATTAAGAGAAGTAAGTCCCTGGCATGGGAGTGAAGGGACAGACACAGAGGCTGAGGCTGGGATCCAGAACTCATTGAAATTCCCATTGCACAGGCCCAGGCTGGTGGTGGCTTCCCTCTGTGACCGATCCCCAGGCGCCCGCTGGGCTGTGCCGGCTGGCTGGCCCCTCCTCATGCTTCTCCAGTGATGTCATCATCACACTCTCTCCAGTCGTCCCTTTGCAGATGCCCTGCCCTGTGTTCCCCGGAGGCCCCAGACAACGCACAGACAACCCCAGCTCTGCCCCTGCTGGGTCCCCATTGTCTGTCTGGGGCATGAACCCCCCAACCTCCCATGGGGTGGCTCTAAGTAGCCCCCTAGTGTTCCACGGTCAGCGTGGCTCCTCCCTTTCTGTGCCAAGCTGTGGGGTGCGGGGGGGGGGTCCTGTGTCCCCTCTGTGCCGTGCAGCCGTCACTGAGCACCAGTCAAGTCCCTCTCCTGCTCTCTGCTTCCTTCACTCTTGGGGGCTGTGCTGTGTGGAAGGGTGTCCCCTCAAATGTATGTCTCCCTGGAGATCTCAGAGTGTGGCCTTATTTGGAAACAGGGTCGTTGCAGATGTGATCAGCTGAGTCACACCGGAGGAGGGTGGGCCCTGATCCCACCACTGGGGTCCTCATGAGAAGAGGCGACAGAAACACACCCAGGGGAGATGGCCATGGGGCAGGGACAGGAGCGGCGCAGTGTGAGCCAGGAGCACGGAGAGCTGCCAGGGGCTGGAGAGAGCCCTGGAGCCTCCGGAGGGACTGCAGCAGCCTCCCTAGATCCTTGATTTCGGTCTCTGTGGCCCCAGAACTGGGAGAGAAGAAACTTCTGTCATTTTAAGCCCCCAGTTTGGGGTAATTTTGCTATGGGAGCCCCAGGACTCTCACACAGGGTCCAAAGAGAGCAAAGCGCCCCATGGTCCACCCCACAGGGTCTCTCCAGAGCCCCCTGAGCTCACCCCTGCCCTCTCCCCTCCTCCAACACACTCCTCCACCCCATCACCTCCCCGCAACGTTCACCTCACATAAATGCTCTGCTCTACTGCAATTTTGGGTTGTCTGTCCTAAGGGGTGTGGTTTTGTTTGTTTGTTTGTGTGTTGAGACAGAGTTTTGCTGTTGTAGCCCAGGCTGGAGTGCAATGGTGAGATCTTGGCTCACTGCAACCTCCGCCTCCTGGGTTCAAGCCATTCTCCTGCATCAGCCTCCTGAGTATCTGGTATTATAGGCGCCCACCACTATGCATGGCTAATTTTTGTATTTTTAGTAGAGACAGGGTTTCACCATGTTGGCCAGGCTGGTCTCGAACTCCTGACCTCAGGTGATCTGCGCACCTTGGCCTCCCAAAGTGCTGGGATTATAGGCCACCGCGTCCGGCCCCTATAAGGGGTGTGTTTTAACTTCCCAACTGAACAGCGAGGTCCTGGAGAGAGTTTTGGATTATCCCCTTGGTGAATTAATTCCTTCATGCGCCAGCCTCCTGGAGGGTCTTCCGTGTGTCGTGTGAGCCAATCCCTTAAGTAAATCCCTGTCCGACTGTTCTGCGTCTTTGCAACCCCAGCTCTACTAGGACAGGAGAGACCACAATGGCCATGTCAGGTGTCTGCCCACCAGTTGGCCTGGTCTGCGCTACTGCTTATGGCCACGGGAGGGCAGCAGAGACCCATCTGGTGGAAAATGATTTGCCGCAGAGGTCAACTGGGCTGGGCGGTCCCCGGGGAAACCGGAGAAGCAGCTCATTTCAGAAAAGGCCACCTTAACACAGGGTCGGAGAGAGAGAGGAGGGTCAGAGAGGAAGGGCAAGGTTTAATTCACCATCCTAGAAACTTTAAGCATTTTTTTTTTTCTTTTTTTTTTTTTTTTTGAGACGGAGTCTCGCTCTGTCGCGCAGGCTGGAGTGCAGTGGCGCAATCTCCGCTCACTGCAAGCTCCGCCTCCCGGGTTCACGCCATTCTCCTGCATCAGCCTCTCCGAGTAGCTGGGACTACAGGCGCCCGCCACCACGCCCGGCTAATTTTTTCTATTTTTTTTTAGTAGAGACGGGGTTGCACCGTGGTCTCGATCTCCTGACATCGTGATCCGCCCGCCTCCCAAAGTGCTGGGATTACAAGCGTGAGCCACCGCGCCCGGCCACTTTAAGCATTTTTTAAAAATGAAGGCTGGGTATGGTGACTCACACCTGTAATCAGCACTTTGGGAGGCCGAGGTGGGTGGATCACTTGAGGTCAGGAGTTTGAGACCAGCCTGGGCAACACAGTGAGATCCCCGTCTCTACTAAACAAAAGAAGAAAAAGAAAACCACTGCCTGGTTGGATAACACAGAGACATCTAGCGGCCAGAGAAAGTAAAGTTGAGAAATGGGGGCTGGGGCGAAGTTGGGGGATGCATGAAGTCCTGTGTGCCCTGGTTCAGATCTCATGGGCCTTCTCCCACCCCCTCTCCTGTGTGCCCCCATTCAGATCCATGGGCCTCCTCCCACCCCCTCTCTCCTGTAAATGTTTTTGTATTTATTTTTGTTTTTGTTTTTGTTTTTGTTTTTTTTGAGACAGGGTGTCCCTCTGTTGCGTAAGCTGGAGTGCAATGGCACGATCTCCGTTCACTGCAACTTCCACCTCCCGGATTCAAGTGATTCTCCTGCCTCAGCCTCCTGAGTAGCTGGGATTACAGGCACATGCCACCACAGCCTGTCTAATTTTTATATTTTTAGTAGAGACAGGGTTTCACCATATGGGTCAGGCTGGTCTTGAACTCCCGACCTCAGGTGATCTGCCCACCTCGGCCTCCCAAAGTACTGGGATTACAGGCATGAGCCACTGCACCCAGCCGTATAAATGTGTTTTTGGGGAACCACATAGGAGAGGGTTGCAGACATCAAGAAATCCAGGGAACACTTCCAAAGAGTAAAGACATCTCCCGCAGGTCTGCCTGTGACTCCACACCCAGGAAATTCACACGGCAGTGCTGGCGTCTGACACTGTCCGTAGGCTCACTTGCCGCATTCAGCCGCTGCCATCATGGCAGCCGGTCTTCCCCGGATCCAGGAGGGTCTGCAATGACTACCTGGGTCTGCACAGTCTCCTGGAATCAGAAACTGTTCTCAGTATTTTTTTGTTGTTGTTGTTGTTTTTCTGAGACGGAGTTTTGCTCTTGTCGCCCAGACTAGAATGCAATGGCACAGTCTCAGCTCACTGCAACCTCCTCCTCCTGGGTTCAAGCCATTCTCCTGCATCAGCCTCCTGAGTATCTGGTATTATAGGCGCCCACCACCATGCATGGCTAATTTTTGTATTTTTAGTAGAGACAGGGTTTCACCATGTTGGTCAGGCTGGTCTCGACCTCCTCACCTCAGGTGATCTGCTCATCTCAGTCTCCCAAAGTGCTGGGATTACAGGCATGAGCCATGGTGCCCAGCCTCTCAGCCTTTTTTCATTCATGATACTGACTTTGGTTTTTTGAGTTTCTGTAACTTTTTGTTTTGAAATAATTTCAGTTGTGCAGCAATAATATAAGAACTCTTTCACCCAGATTCCCCGGTTGTTGACATGTTACCACGTTTGTTTCATCATTCTCTCTGCCCCTCTCTCTCTCGTGTGTATTTTATTTTCTGAACCACTTGAGAACAGTTGCAGACCTGAAGCCCCTTTGCCCAAATATTTCATACGTGTTTCCTAAGAACAAGACCAGTCTCTTCCATAACCACAGTACGAGTATTAACGTCAGAAAATTCACTCTGTTATGTTCTATTCCCCAATCTACAGACTTCATTCAGATTCTACAGTTGTCTCAATAACACCGTTTTAGCAAGCAAGCAAACCATCGTCTCCTGGCCCAGGACAGCCACCCACTGCCTTTAGCAGGCGCGATACTGACGTTTTGGGGACTCTGAGCCAATTGTTTTGGGGAACATCCCTCGGTGCCCATTTCCTCGAGCACCAATTCAGGCTGAATGCATGGCAAGATGGCTCAGAGGTGCCCCTGGGCCCTGCCTGTGTTTTATTTTTTATTTCATTTTATTTTTGAAACAGAGTCTCACTCTGTTGCCCAGGCTGGAGTGCAGTGGCGCGATCGGCTCACTGCAAGCTCCGCCTCCCGGGTTCACGCCATTCTCCTGCCTCAGCCTCCCAAGTAGCTGGGACTACAGGCGCCCGCCACCACGCCTGGCTAATTTTTTGTATTTTTAGTAGAGATGGGCTTTCACCATGTTAGACAAGATGGTCTTGATCTCCTGACCTCGTGATCTGCCCATGTCAGCCTCCCAAAGTGCTAGGATTACAGGCGTGAACCACCATGCCCTGCCTCTGCCTCTGTCTTATAAGACTCTCTTCCCTAGATGCTTCTAGGCCACCTTTTCCCACATGACATCGTTTCCAGCCTCCTCCCACCACCCATCTGCAGAGTGTCAGTCCCAGAGGCCGCCCACCACCTGGAATTTCGGGTGGATCAGCCTGGCCAACATGGTGAAATTTGAAACCCCTTCTCGACTAAAAACACAAAATTAGCTTCCTTCCTTCCTTCCTTCCTTCCTTCCTTCCTTCCTTCCTTCCTTCCTTCCTTCCTTCCTTCCTTCCTTCCTTTTCTTTCTTTCTTTCCCCTCTCTGGCCCAGGCTACAATCTACTCGGCTTGCTGCTGCCCGCGCCGCGGACTGCCTGGGACTGCCGGCGCCCGCCACCACTGCCTGCCTTTTCTCCTTTGGATGCAGGCACACGTTCGCCATCTTGGCCATGCTGGTCGCCAGCTCCTGACGCCGAGTGCTCTGCCCACCTCAGCCTGCCGAGGTACTGGGAATACAGACGGAGTCTCGCTCACCCAGTGCTCGGTGTTGCCCGGGCTGGAGGGCGGTGGCGTGGTCTGGCCTCGCGGCAGCCTCTACTCCCTGGCTGCCTGCCTTGGCCTGCCAGGGTGCTGGGATTGCAGCCCCTGCCCGGCCGCCGCCCCATCTGGAAGGTGGGGAGCGCCTCTGCCCGGCCGCCGCCCCATCTGGAAGGTGGGGAGCGCCTCTGCCCGGCCGCCCCGTCTGGGAGGTGAGGAGCACCTCTGCCCGGCCGCCCCGTCTGGGAGGTGAGGAGCGCCTCTGCCCGGCCACACACCGTCTGGGAAGTGAGGAGCGCCTCTGCCCGGCCACACACCGTCTGGGAAGTGAGGAGCGCCTCTGCCCGGCCGCCCACCGTCTGGGAGGTGAGGAGCGCCTCTGCCCGGCCGCCCCGTCTGGGAGGTGAGGAGCGCCTCTGCCCGGCCGCCCCGTCTGGGAAGTGAGGAGCGCCTCTGCCCGGCCACCCACCGTCTGGGAAGTGAGGAGCGCCTCTGCCCGGCCACCCACCGTCTGGGAAGTGAGGAGCGCCTCTGCCCGGCCACCCACCGTCTGGGAAGTGAGGAGCGCCTCTGCCCGGCCACCCACCGTCTGGGAAGTGAGGAGCGCCTCTGCCCGGCCGCCCCGTCTGGGAAGTGAGGAGCGCCTCTGCCCGGCCACCCACCGTCTGGGAAGTGAGGAGCGCCTCTGCCCGGCCGCCCCGTCTGGGAAGTGAGGAGCGCCTCTGCCTGGCCACCCATCGTCTGGGAAGTGAGGAGCGCCTCTGCCTGGCCACCCATCGTCTGGGAAGTGAGGAGCGCCTCTGCCCGGCCACCCTGTCTGGGAAGTGAGGAGCGCCTCTGCCCGGCCACCCCGTCTGGGAAGTGAGGAGCGCCTCTGCCCGGCCGCCCCATCTGGGAAGTGAGGAGCGCCTCTGCCCGGCCTCCCATCGTCTGGGAGGTGAGGAGCGCCTCTGCCCGGCCGCCCCGTCCGGGAGGAAGTGAGGAGCGCCTCTGCCCGGCCACCCCGTCCGGGAAGAAGTGAGGAGCGCCTCTGCCCGGCCGCCCCATCCGGGAAGAAGTGAGGAGTGCCTCTGCCCGGCCGCCCCCGTCCGGGAAGAAGTGAGGAGCGCCTCTGCCCGGCCGCCCCGTCCGGGAAGAAGTGAGGAGCGCCTCTGCCCGGCCGCCCCGTCTGGGAGGTGAGGAGCGCCTCTGCCCGGCCACCCCGTCCGGGAGGAAGTGAGGAGCGCCTCTGCCCGGCCGCCCCGTCCGGGAAGAAGTGAGGAGCGCCTCTGCCCGGCCGCCCCGTCCGGGAAGAAGTGAGGAGTGCCTCTGCCCGGCCGCCCCCGTCCGGGAAGAAGTGAGGAGCGCCTCTGCCCGGCCGCCCCGTCCGGGAAGAAGTGAGGAGCGCCTCTGCCCGGCCGCCCCGTCTGGGAAGTGAGGAGCGCCTCTGCCCGGCCGCCCCATCCGGGAAGAAATGAGGAGCGCCTCTGCCCGGGCGCCCCATCCGGGAAGAAGTGAGGAGCGCCTCTGCACAGCCACCCATCGTCTGGGAAGTGAGGAGCGCCTCTGCCCGGCCACCCACCGTCTGGGAAGTGAGGAGCGCCTCTGCCCGGCCGCCCCGTCCGGGAAGAAGTGAGGAGCGCCTCTGCCCGGCCGCCCCGTCCGGGAAGAAGCGAGGAGCGCCTCTGCCCGGCCGCCCCGTCCGGGAAGAAGTGAGGAGCGCCTCTGCCCGGCCGCCCCGTCGGGAAGAAGTGAGGAGCGCCTCTGCCCGGCCACCCATCGTCTGGGAGGTGAGGAGCGCCTCTGCCCGGCCACCCATTGTCTGGAAAGTGAGGAGCGCCTCTGCCCGGCTGCCCCATCTGGGAAGTGAGGAGTGCCTCTGCCCGGACACCCATCGTCTGGGAGGTGAGGAGCGCCTCTGCCCGGCCACCCATCGTCTGGGAAGTGGGGAGCGCCTCTGCCCGACCACCCATCGTCTGGGAAGTGGGGAGCGCCTCTGCCCGGCCACCTATCGTCTGGGAAGAAGTGAGGAGCGTCTCTGCCTGGCCGCCCCGTCTGGGAAGTGAGGAGCCCCTCTGCCCGGCCGCCCCGTGTCTGGGTAGAAGTGAGGAGCTCCTCTGCCTGGCCGCTCCATCTGGGAGGTCTACCACGGAGGCCAGAAGCAATGTGGGGGCTGGACGTGGTGGCTCACGCCTGTGGTCCCGGCACTCTGGGGGGCGAGGCGGGTTGATCACTTCGGGCTAGGAGTTCGAGACCAGTCTGGCCAACTTGGCGAAACATGAAGAATACAACAGACAAACCAACCAACCAACTCAATGACAACAAAACAGGTCTACCCTGGAGTCATACTCTAATTTTTTCTATTTTCCTCCCTTTCTGATCCTTTATCCCACTTTCTTTTTCTTCCTCTTCCTTCTCCCTCTTCTTTGTCAAATAGAGGATTGAGTTATTATCACTGATCCATATAAAGTCCCTCTCTCATTTATTTTAACTCCCACCCCCATTTCTATTCCCCGACTTCCCATGTGCAACCTTCCTAATGTGTTTGATACCCATCTTTTTGTTTGTATGTATTTTTAGAAAATGTTTATTGTTTTTGTATGCAAAAAAAATTAATAAAAAAAAAAAAAAAAAAAAAAAAAACACAAAATTAGCGGGGCATGGTGGCACACACCTTTAGTCCCAGCTACTTGGGTGGCTGAGGCATGAGAATCACTTTAATCCAGGAGGCGGAGGTTGCAGTGAGCCAAGTTCGTGCCACTGAACTCCAGCCTGGGCAACAGAGCGAGACTCCATCTCAAAAAGAAAAATAAATAAAATAACATTTATTGTGCTCTTAAACTGTGCTGGGTACTGGGCTAAGGGTTTCACACATGCCCATCAGCAATTAGTATTATGCAAAAGAATTAACAACTTCATGTCAGGACTTGTCCCAGCCCCTCGCCATAGCAGTTCCCCTCACAACCCCTCTGCAAATGACTGCAACCCCTCCCCAACCAAAAGACAGTACAGGAATAGTATTGGTCACAAGTAAGAGAAAACCCCAAATAATCGTGTCTTTAAAAAGATGGGAATTTATTTCTCACGTCTGTGAGGCTCCATGATGTTGGGACCCAGGCTTCTCCTATCTCATTCTTCTATCAATTTCTATTCCTGGAATTGCTTCATGGTCCAAAATGGCTGCTGGAACTCCAGCCATTGCACCTACCATCTAGCCAGCAAGAAGAAGGGAGGGGCAAAGGAGGCCATGCCCCCCCCTTTTTTTTTTTTTTTGAGACTGAGTCTTACACTGTCACCCAGGCTGGAGTACAGTGGCACGATCCTGGCTCGCTGCAATCTCCGCCCCCATGGATTCAAGCAATTCTCCTGCCTTAGTCTCCCTAGTAGCTGGGATTAGGTGGGTGGTACCAAGCAGGCTAATTTTTGTATTTTTAGTAGAGACAGGGTTTCACCATTTTGGCCAGGCTGGTTTCAAGCTCCCAAAGTGCTGGGATTACAGGAGTGAGCCACCGCGCCTGGCCATGCCCTTTTCTTTACTGAAGCTGTGCACATCACTTTGTGCTCACATCCCATTGGTCAGAGCTTAGTCACATGGCCACACCTAGCTGCAAAGGATGCTGGGAAATGTAATCTCACCTGCAGGGTCAGGTGCAAATCAGGGACTGTGTCCAGGTTAGATCAGGCTGCAGGGCTCCACTCTGGCTGGGCTGATGGCCATTCCTTTCCTCAGGGGCTCTGTAGGCAGTCAGAGCTGCTAAAGCCCCAGCCTGGGAGCAGTTTGTGTAGACTCCCTCAGCCACTCCTGCAGGGGACCGTGGTCAGGCTGGGGAGCTTGGCCAACGCCCCTTGTTTCTGAGAACTTCAGGCTCATGAGCTGACCATGCCCCAGCGACAGGCCTGGTGTCCCATCTTCCTCCAGGCTAGCGGTGACTGCAGGTTCCCCAGGGTTGTTGTCGTGTTTTTGGCGTGCCTCGCTGCCTGTCTCCAGTCTCAACCAAATAATTAAGAAGGGCGCTCAGAATTCTTCGAGTGAGCAGAAAAAAAGACCAAAATGGCTGGGCACGGCGGCTCGTGCCTGTAATCCCAACACTTGGGGAGGCCAAGGCAGGCGGATCACCTGAGGTTGGGAGTTCCAGACTAGCCTGGCCATCATGGTGAAACCCCATCTCTAATGAAAATACAAAGACTAGCCGGGCATCGTGGCAGGTGCCTGTAATCCCAGCTACTCGGGAAGCTGAGGCAGGAGAATCGCTTGAACCTGGGAGGTGGAGGTTGCAGCGAGCCAAGATCACACCATTGCGTTCCAGCCTGGGTAACAGCAAAACAAACAAAACCCCAAAATATGTTTCCCTTTGGAAAACCCAGTGATGATGTCAAAAGCTGGTGACACAGGAAGCAAGGAAGTGGCTGGCATCACTGTGCTGTGGGTTTACGAAACAGGCCAGGGGTGGAGGCCCTGGAGAAAGGTGAATGGGACCTGGTGGGGGCTGGGCAGGGGCTGAGGAGTCATGGGATCAAGTTTCACCTTAGCCACGGGTGTGTTGTGTGGCTCTGGGCAGGTCACTTTGTCTGTCTGAATCTCATTTTCTTTCTTTTTTAAATTTTTGAGACAGGGTCTCACTCTATCACCCAGGCTGGAATGCAGTGGCGAGATTTTGGCTCACTGCAAACTCTGCCTCCTCGGTTCAAGCGATCCTCTCACCTCAGCCTTCCAAGTAGCTGGGCCCACAGGCGCACGTCACCACACTCAGCTAATTGTTGTATTTTTGGTAGAGACAGGGTTTCGCTATGTTGCCCAGGCTGGTCTCCAACTGTTGAGGTCAAGCCATCTGCCCACCTCAGTCTCCCAAAGCGCTGGGATTACAGGAGTAAGCCACCAAGCCTGGTCTCATTTTCTTATTTGTATAATGAGAGAGTGGGGCCTAGTGAGGCCTAGCGCCCTTCCAGCCCTGACACCCTGGGGCCCCATCCCACATCCCAGAACACCTTGCACCCTGACCTCCATGCAGCCTTCTGAGCAACAGGCAAAGGCCTCTGTTCCCAGCTTGGAGCTCCCCACCAAACGCCCCGCACCTGGGACCGTGCAGGGGCTGCCTTCCCCTCCTGTCTCTCTTCTGCTGGACTCTTGGCAGCACAAACATTTCCACGAAACAGGAAAAAAGCCTGTTCCCCTCCTAGGCAAAGAGAAGGCAATTTAGAAGCAATTTGCAGCTCCCCAGGACAGGAGATAAAGGGAAGGATGGTGGGGAAAGTAAGCCTGAAGTTGCATTTTTTACAAAGCTGTTTTTCCCTCTAATTATTATTATTTTCTTTTTTCAGAGGAGTCTTGTTCTGTTGCCCAGGCTGGAGTGCAGCAGCACGATCTTGGCTCACTGCAACCTCCGCCTCCCAGGTTCAAGCTATTCTCCTGCCTCAGCCTCCTGAGTAGCTGGGATTACAGGCATGTGCCACCAAGGCCAGCTAATTTTTGTATTTTTAGTAGAGACAGGGTTTCACCATCTTGCCCAGGCTGACTTCTAACTCCTGAGCCCCGGTGATCCACCTACCTTGGCCTCCCAAAGTGCTGGGATTATAGGCATGAGCCACCGTGCCCAGCCTTTCCCTCCCTAATTATGTAGTAAATCCAGAAATACAGGTAGAAAGTACAGTAGGAAAAGTGCATAATCCCACATCCAGAGATGGCCATGGGTAACAGAGGATGCATTTCTCTACAATCTTTAGGAAATAACTTATCTGATTTCATAATTTTGGCATCACAGGCATTCTCATATGCTAATAGTTGTTATTTTTCTTTTTTCTGTGCCCGGCCAATATTTGTTATTTTTCCACCTTTTTATTTAAAAAGATTTCAAATACATAGAACAATGTAAAAAAGAAGAGCATGCAATTTGTGCCCCACCCTCTGGATGTGATGGGTGTTGACGTCTGCACAGTGATCAAGCTCGTTTTAGTGGCTGGGTAGTATTTCACTGGGACGCATGTATCTGGGCTCGGTCAGTTACTGAATGAATATGTATTAAGCACCCACTGTGTGCCCAGCAATCTCACAGGCTTTGGGGCCACGTCAGTGAACAAAATAGTCATGTGTTTGCTAAAAGGACACTCTATCTAGGAGCGTGAGGAGGTGCAAAGGAGCTCTTAGGCACAGGAGAAGTGAAATTTCCAATGGTGGAAGGCCGTGTGCGGGTCAACCAGTGCTCCCTAGTTCTCGGGCGTCTTTGGGATGGTGGAAGGGTTTTCATGAGGACTTTTTGGCCAACAGTTTGGGACCTGTTTCCTCTGTAGTACGAAATTGCCAGGGCATTCCCCAGCCGGTGGGAAGCCAGCAACAAGCATCTGTTGGTAGGATGCTACCTCCGAGGCACCCAGCCCAGGGGCCCCTGAAAGCCAGCCACACGGCAAAGTGAGCCAGGCTGGCACTGCCACTGTCCACACTGAACTGGGAAAAATATGGAAAATGCAAACTGACAAGGTGAGGCGTGTTCCATTTTTAAAACTATTTAGGGGCTGGGCACGGTGGCTCACGCCTATAATCCCAGCATTTTGGGAGGCCGAGGCAGGCAGATCACCTGAGGTCAGGAGTTTGAGACCAGCCTGGCCAACATAGTGAAAACCCATCTACAAAAAAAAAAAAAAGAAAAGAGAAATTAGCCAGGTATGATGGCAGGTGCCTGTAATCCCAGCTACTCGGGAGGATGGCGTGAACCTGGGAGGTGGAGGTTGCAGTGAACTGAAATCGTACCATCGCACTCCAGCCTGGGCGACAGAGTGAGACTACATCTCCAAAAAAATATTTAGGGATTTGTCTTCCTTCATTTCTGATAGTCTTGTGTGTCTTGTTGGGTACGAAATGGTAGTGGTTGTGTTATTTTTTTTTTAAATGTCTTTGCTTAAGGCTAGATGTGGTGGCTAACACTTGTGATCCCAGCACTTTGGAAGGCTGAGGCAGGAGGATTGCTTGAGTCTAGGAGTTTGAGACCAGCCTGCACAACAAAACAAGACCCTGTCTCTACAAAACAGTTAAAGAAATTAGCTGGGTATGGTGGTGCATGCCTGTAGTCTCAGCTACTTGGGAAGCTGAGATGGGAGGATCACTTGAGATGCCAGAAGGTGGAGGCTGTAGTAAGCCAAGACTGCACCACAAAAATTAGCCAGGTGTGGTAGTGGGCGCCTGTAATCCCAGCTACTTGAGAGGCTAAGGGAGGAGAATCACTTGAACCCAGGAGGCAGAGGTTACAGTGAGCGAAGATGGCGCCACTGCATCCCAGCCTGGGCTACAGAGTGAGACTCTGCCTCTGAAAAAAAAAAAAAAAAAAAAAAGGCCGGGCATGGTGGCTCATTCCTGAAATCCCAGCACTTTGGAAGGCCAAGGCAGGTGGGTCACTTGAGGTCAGGAGTTCGAGACCAACCTGGACAACATGGTGAAACCCATGTGTACTAAAAATACAAAAATTAGCCAGGTGTGGTGGTGGGTGCCTGTAATCCCAACTACTCAGGAGGCTGAGGCGGGACAATCGCTTGAACCCAGGAGGCGGAGGTTGCAGTGAGCCGAGATCATGCCACTGCATTCCAGCCTGGGCAACAGAGCAAGACTCCATCTCAAAAAAAAAAAAAAAAAAACTCAGTACCAAGAAACATTTATTTAAAACTCCAAAAAGTGAAGTCTCTTTATCATACTATTTTATTCAAAGAGAGAATACTGTCACACCAATTTTTTTTTTAAAAAAACGACAAAAGGTATAAGGTTAGAAGCTCCTAAAGTGGCAAAAAATAACAATTAAAAAAAAAAGAACACCTTAGAAGCAAGGCCAGCTGCCCTCACCTCTTATATTCTAAACACTATGCACCAAAATCTCAGAAGTCACCACTAAAGAACTTATTCATGTAGCAAAACACCACCTATTCCTCAAAAACCTATTGAAGTTAAAATTAATTAATTAATTAAATATTCAGAGCCCTCTGCACCATCCCCTTTTTAAAGAATTTGAGATACAGTCTCGCTCTGTCATCCAGGCTGGAGTGCAGTAGCAGGATCTCAGCTCACTGTAACCTCCACCGCCTGGGTTTAAGCGATTCTCCTGCCTCAGCCTCTCAAGTAGCTGGGATTACAGGCATGCGCCGCGACACCCAACTAATTTTTTTGTATTTTCAGTAGAGATGGGGTTTCACCAGGCTGGCCAGGCTGGTCTGGAACTCCTGGCCTCAAGTGATCCGCCCGCCTCTGTCTCCCAAAGTGCTGGGATTGCAGGCGTGAGTCACTGTGCCCAGCCTCTGAGCCCTTATTTTCCTCCTCTGTCTTGAGCTCCTGAAAACTCTGGCCCAAGTCATCGCCGACCCCCAGCCCACATTTTAGGGACTGCCACAGCCAAACTGCTTGGTTCCAATCCCAGCTCCGCCACCTATCAGCTGTGAATTGTGGACAGGTTCTGACTTGCTGTGGGCCTCAGTTTCCTCATCTGTAAAATAGGAAGAGAGCCCCCCTCTTCTCCCCAGTGGAATAGAGAATAATGCGGTGCCTCGCCGGGGCCCGGGACGTAGCACGTGCTCACTGAGCGATGGCCAGTTTTACTCTGCCTCCTTCTCCGCGCCTGTCCTGGAGAGGAGACCCTGGCTGGGCCTGGGATGGGAGGCTTCCCGGAGGCAGGGGAGGCCAGGAGTGTGGGCGAGGAAAGTGGGAAGGTCCCTGATACAAGCTCTGCTGACTTCAAGGTTCCGCTGAGGCCACGGCCACCAGCCAAGCCGCCTCTGTCAGAGGGAACAAAGGGTGACCTCCCTGCAGGCTCCCTGATTCCACAGGAACGACTCACAGCCTCGGCCTCGGGGCTTTGCGAAACCTTCTTTAAACAATAAGTGCTGAGCTGTGCGCTTCCTCTCTCCAGAGCGGCCTGGGCACATCCGCTCCAATGAGGTGACGTGTTTGTGCATTTGGCCGGGTCGACCACCCCAGAGGCCAAGACGCGGGGACTGGGCCCCAGCCAGGCTGGGGTGCCGTCCAGGAAGAAGACACTGCTTCCCCATGGGCCTGGCACAGTCACTCCCCCGCTGCCCGCCCCACCTCGGGACCAAGTCCCCCCAGGGGGGCCCGCTGTGAGGACGATGTCCAGCCCCAGGGGGCCTGAAGTGAGGACAGGTCATCAGATGGGCCCTGAGAAATTTCCACACGATGGCAATTTTATTATGGTTTCTTGGACTTCTCTAAATGATAAAAAAATCCTTGGAACTCAGAGCCACATGCGGTCAGGATGGCTGTGCTCATGCTGTAGCAGTTCTTGAGCTACTCACTCATCTAACGCATTTTTATTGAGCTCCAGGCTTGGCTCTGAGGGCCCAGTGGTGGACGTGGCAGGTGACAGGCATGGGTGGGCCCTGCCTTACTGGAGCCACAGTCTCATGAGAGCTCCCAGTTAGACAAGCCCATGCCAGTGAAGGGGCCACATGGCACTGAGAAGCCACTTCACTCCCACCAGAGCAGCAGCTGGGATCATCAGACTGACGATAGCAAGTGTGGGTGAGGATACGGAGAAATTGGAGCCCATCTTTGTGGCAGGTGGGGATGACAATGGTGCAGCTGCAGTGGAAACGGTCTGGCAGCTCCTCAAAAGGTTTAAACACAGAGTTACCACGCAGCCCAGCAATTCCACTCCTAGCCTTATACCTAAGACGAATGAGAGCGTCTGTTCACACTAAAACCTGTCCACAAATGTTCATAACAGCAGTATTCTTAGTAGCCAACCAGTGGAAATCACCAGATGTCCATCCATTGATGAAGAGATAAGGTGTGGTATATCCACAGAGTGGGATATTATTCAGCCATGAAAAGGAATGAAGTGCTGAGTCATGTTACAGTGCAGATGAATCATGAAAACATGCTAAGTGGAAGAAGCAGTTCACAGAAGACCTGCATGGCATAGGTTTCCATTTACGAGAACTGTTAAGAACAAGAACATTCATAGAGATATAAAGTGGATGCATGGTTGCCTGAGGCTGGGGGGCGGGGGGAGAGGGGATGGGGTGACTGTTAAGTGCATGGGATCTTTTGGGGTGATGAAAATGTTCTGGAAGTAGGCAGTGGTGATACTCTGGCACCCCTGTGAATATATGAAAAACCTCTGAATTGCACACTTTAAAATTGTTAATTTTATGACATATGGATTATATCTCCATTTTTTTGAAGCAGACAGAAGCGCCAGGGCCAGGAGCTTTCAGTCTATGTGGGCTCTCTCCGCTCACAAATCCAGGAAAGCATAGACTGTATTAATTCCTTTGAAGCTTTCCAGGCTTTTGAAGGCAATGACCGTAGCCCCATCTTCAAAGTCTTCTTGCTGAGGGCTATTTCTGTGGCTCTGGGCTGCCCAGGGAAAGTGCTGGCACACTGTGAGCACAGTGAGTACTCAAAAAGGACAGGCGTGTTGGAAGCGGCAGGCAGGGTCTGGAACAGCCACCTTTTGGCTTCTCTCCAGAGTTCTCAGCGCCACCCAAATCTATCTAGCCTCAGCGCCAACCCCTGCTGGACCTCTCAGCTCAATTGTATCACCTTTGAATGAAAGACACTGCGAAGTGTCCTGCCAGGTACGGTTGGGCAGTTTGTTGACTGTGCAAGCAGCATTTATCAAACACCTACCATATCCCAGAAAGCTTGCTTAGCACTTTGCCTAAACTGAACCTTGTTTCATCCTCACACTCACTCTTTGGTGAGGGAGTCATTATCCTCAGCTTCTGAAGGCAGGAGCCTTGGGAAGCTTTGTGAGTCCCTCAGATTCACGCTCTTTCCCTGGCTGCATCGGGGGCAACCCTGGCAGGCCCCAGTTCTTCAGCAAAGCAAGGCCTGCCTCGCCGCTGGGAAGGGCCAGGAAGCCTCCATCATGCCAGACCTCCCATGCCCAGGGAGTCCCGGGAGCCTGGGACCCGCCCGAAGCTGGGGCTCAGCTGTGGGAGACACAGTGGTGAGACTCTCAGGCCAGGGGTCAACAGGACCTGGGTCCAGCCTTCCTGACTCTCTTCTTTGGCAAGTTGTTGAATCTGTCTGGGCCTTGATTTTTCTCGTATGTTAAATGGGCAGTGACAACATCACTTCTAGAGTTGCTTGGGGATGAAATGACATAACACACGCAAAGCGCTTAGCTCACGGAGGAACCCCTAATGCCTGTCAGCATTCAGAGGCGTGTGCTGGTTGCTTTTCCCCACCATCCACGAGGGCAGGGCCTCAGCTGTCTCGTTCACAGCAGTTCCCGGTGCCTGGAGCCGTGCCTGGCACATGGCACTCAATAAATATTTTTGAACAAATTAATGAACAAATGAATTAGTGAACGAGGGCTACTTAGCACCGGGTGCTGGGCACAGACTTCAGATCTGCCGCTGGAAGTCACCAGACTCCTCCTAGAAGAGGCCACAGCCCCCAGTGCCCCATCCCAGCAGGGGTCAGATTCTCCCTGGGTGGTCCTGCTCAGAAAACACGGCTGGGGGAGCTGCCAGGCGGCAGGGGGTTGGGGGAGTCCCAGCCTCTCCTGCTTCTTCGGCCTTGCGGGCGCCGTGACCTTCCCCACCTGGCCCTGTCCGTCTTGCCGGCTGCCCTGGCCACCAGGGAGCCCGCAGTG
Source organism: Symphalangus syndactylus (assembly GCF_028878055.3). Classification (NCBI taxonomy): domain Eukaryota; kingdom Metazoa; phylum Chordata; class Mammalia; order Primates; family Hylobatidae; genus Symphalangus; species Symphalangus syndactylus. The sequence continues at coordinate 130,562,340 of NC_072433.2, forward strand.
CCTGCCCCAGCTCCCCTTTCACACGGAGAGGGGCGCCTTCTCCATCTGTACGGCCTCACCGGGACTTTCCTCCCCAGCTCTCAGGTTACATTCCATTCACAAAAAACAATCCAGATTGTAAGATGTGTGAGCGAATTATAAGGAAAAAAGCGAGGTGGAAAAATGTGGTCAGAGAGTGAGCTAGCTTGGATCGGGGCACAGGAAATTGTTCCACCCACCCCCTTCCACCCACCCACACACATGCCCGGGGCCAGCTGGAAGCATTTCCATCTGCTGCGTGGGCTTCCAGGCTCAGGGCTGCCTGCTCTATGCAGGGGGGTTGGTGGGGCGGGGAGTGGGGTAGGGGACGCTGAGCAAGAGAGGCAAAGAGATTCAGTGGCAGAGGCTCTAATTAACAACTACTCCATTATGTCCTCTTGGTCAAAGCTGCCAGCTCACTGTTGCGCAGGTTGTTCACTCTGCAAGGGTGCTTGGCTCCATCCAACAAGCCATGTGCCCTGGCACGGGGCTCTGTCTGTCCAGCGGGGGACATCTTTTCCTCACACACACAAAGGTAGCTCATGCACTGGTGGTCTTGGCTTGTAAATCTTCACTTCTAAAATGCTTAAAATAGAACTTTGCTCAATGTGACTCTCTCACTCCAAGACTCTCCATGGCTCCCACTAACCTACAGGATAAAAATAATAGCAGCACATTTCCTGATGACTGCCTGTGTGACTGGACTGTGCTAAGGGGTTTTGTGTGCAATGCCGCTTCTCCACCACCACAGACAATTCTTATGAACGGGTCTACAAAAAACTACATAAAAAATATATGTACTGTTTAACAAAAATTTTTTCTTTTTGAGACAGCATCTCGCTCTGTTGCCCAGGCTGGAGTGCAGAAGCACAATCTCAGCTCACCACAACCTCCGCCTCCTGGGTTCAAACGATTCTCCTGCTTCAGCCTCCCAAGTAGCTGGGACTACAGGTATGCGCCACCATGCCTGGTTAATTTTTGTATTTTTAGTAGAAACTGGGTTTCACTATATTGGCCAGGCTGGTCTTGAACTTCTGACCTCGTGATCCACCTGCCTTGGTCTCCCAAAATGCTGGGATTACAGGCATGAGCTACCACAACCTGCCCTGTTTAACAAATTATAAACAAATGCCTTTACCCCTCACAACAATAGCATGAGGTAGCCACTGTTACCATTGCGTTTTCCAGGTGAGGAAGCGGAGACACTGAGAGGTGAGTTGCAGGCCTGAGGTCACACAGGAGGTACAGGCAGGATTTGTTTTGTTTTGTTTTTCGAGACAAGGTCTGTCTGGTCATGCAGGCTGTAGTGCAGTGGCACAGTCACAGCTCACTGCAGCCTTGACCTCCTGGACTCAAGTGATCCTCCCGCCTCAGATTCCAGAGTAGCTGGGGCTATAGGTGTGAGCCACCAGACCCTGCTAGTTAAAAAAAAAAAGTTACTGCTATGAGGTCTTGCTGTGTTGTCCAGGCTGGTCTTAAACTCCTGGACTCAAGTGATCCTCCTGCCTCAGCCTCTCAAAGCTGGGATTCCAGGCACGAGCCACCACAGCCACCCAGAGGCAGGATTTGAACCCAGGCCTCTGGCTGCAGAAGCCCACAGGGGACCTCTGCTGCTTCATCTCAGTCCCCACAACAACCTTGCCAGAGGCCTCTCTCCTTGTCCCCATTTTTCAGATGTGGACACTGAGGTCCAGCGGGTGCGACCCCTTTATTCAGGGCCAGCATTGAAGAGGCTGCACTTTACCACCGCACTGTCCCCTGGCATACAGCAGGTGCCAAATCGATGTATGTTTGAGTGAAAATGTGGGCTGCGTTAAACCACACCAGCAGCCCTGTCCCTCTCCGGGTGGTTTTGTAAGGGACAGCAGGGCAGATACTTCACTCTTTGTTAAGTCCCTTCAGACGCTGGGCCTGATCCAGGCCCTTCGGCCCCTCCAGGTTCTTCTCTGATTTTCCTGGTGTGCAAGAGAGACATGACTCCAGGCAGAACTTAAAGGCTGCAACCTTGGCCTCCCACAGGACGGCAAACGTTACTGCGCTTTGCACGGGGAGAACCTAAATGGCATGGAATTGCAAACAGTGGGATCGTCTTTAAAGCTAAACGAAGCCGGGCGCAGTGGCTCACAGCTGTAATCCCAGCACTTTAGGAGGCTGAGGGGTGGATCACTTGAGGCCAGGAGTTCGAGACCAGCCTAGCCCACATGGTGAAACTCCATCTCTACTAAAAATACAAAAAATTAGCTGGGCATGGTGGCTTGCACTTGTAATCCCAGCTACTTGGAAGGCTAAGGCAGGAGAATCATTGAACCCGGGAAGCAGAAGCTGCAGTGAGCCGAGATTGCACCATTGCACTCCAGCCTGGGCAACAAGAGGGAAACTGCATCTCAAAAAAAAAAAAAAAAAAAAAAGAAATGAGCCAGGATCGAAATCACTTGCCTTTGAGAAAATGACTCTGCTGCTCTTTTTCCTCACCCACAGAATAGGATGGGCTCTTTCTCCTTGGGTCTGTTTTAGGGATTAAACCGTGCACTTGGCCGGACGGTATGGCTCACGCCTGAAATCCCAACACTTTGGGAGGCTGAGGCAGGCGGATCACTTGAGGTCAGGAGTTCTAGACCAACCTGGCCAACATGGTGAAACCCTGTCTCTACTAAAAACACAAAAATTAGCCCGGTGTGGTGGTGCACACCTATAATCCCAGCTACTCAGGAGGCTGAGGCACGAGAATTGCTTGAACCCGGGAGGCAGAGGTTGCAGTGATTTGAGATGGCGCCACTGCACTCCAGTCTGGGCCACAGAGCAAGACTCTGTCTCAAAAAAAAAAGCAAAAAACAAAAAAACCAATAAACCAATCATGCAGTCTTCGTAACATGCCTGGGAGCATGTTGGCACACAGTAGGTGCACAATAATTGCTCTCTTTCCCTGTCTTCATGCCAGCAGAGCAGGGGCACAGATCTGGTGGCTTAAACCCTATCAGGGACTGCTTTTCACATTGAATCCTTACCCAAGTGGCCCCACAAGGCTCGTTCCTGTTCAGGGATTTTTTTCCCTGCTGCATCTGTCAGTATCATAAATACTTGCAAGGGGAAGAAAAAAAATTCCCCAGACTTGACGTCAACACAAACAGCCCTAATTGGTCCTGGAGCCTCATAATTCTCAGATTGTCTTGACCATGTGTATCTAGGAAATTCACAGCGGCAAAGGTGAAGGGTGTTTTCATTCGTAAATTGAAGTGAAGGCTTTGTCTCCAACTGAAATTTGGCTCCAACTCCTCACCTTGGGGCACTTTTTCTGTGTGTGTAGAAATCTGACTTATCACTTTCTTAGGGGAAGGAGAAAAGGCATGAATATTTAATTATTCCGCTGCCAAGAAAGGAGGGTTCGGAGCTAGATGAGGAAAGAGCTGGGTTTTTCTCTTCCAGGCTAAGGCAGGGCCCAAAACAGCCCTTCGGATTCTCCCCTGCCCTCCCGCTTTTTGTCGTTTTGGGGGTGCCACAAGCTGTCCTGCTCTGCTGTCCCGGCCTCTCTATTTTTGGAAAGCATCAGCTGTTGGGTGAGTTTCGTTCATTTCCGGTCAGATCTTCTGAGCTCCTTGGCATGTTTTGTTTTGTTCACAACAAACTTCAGAGAAGGAGGAGGAGGGAGAGGAGAGGTGAGGTCCAAGCTTGTCTTAGGCCAAAGAATTGCCAGCTGAGAGGGAAGGGGGGTCTGTGGCTGACCAGGCTAGAACATTCTGCAATGTGGAAGCCAAAAAATTCCAAAAGAAACATTCTGTAGCTTCCAGCGTGTAAGAGGAGGAAGAGGATTTCCTCTCTGGGCAGCTTCTGGGGGCTCCAGGGAGGGACCCATCAGTGCCGCCCCTCTGGCAGCCAGGACGGAGGGGCGGGGTGTTGGGGGGACAGGAAACAGGGTTAGGACTCTGGGCAGCACCAAATTTGGAGAAGCTCAGGGGTGAGAATTTCAGGCCAGGCAGGAACAGGACTCTGTGATGACCGAGGCTCCTCCAATCTTGGGGAGATTTGCCTCTCTTCTCGGGTGGGTAAACTGAGGCAGTGAGCGCCCTCCACTTTGCCACTTTGCAGAGCAAGTTTCCAGGAGAGCTGCATATCAGAGGTGCCACTGGCTAAGCACCTACCGGCCATCACAAACTTCACATAGATTTTCCTGTATCCTTCGCACATCTCAAAAGGGGTGAGCCATTAGGCCCAGAAGAAAGATGTGGAAACAGGCTGAGAGGCTACCTCTTTCTCCAACTAATATTTTAAAGTTATCATGTGATTAATCTGGCGAGGTGGCTCAGACCTGTAATCCCAGCACTTTAGGAGGCTGAGGCAGGTGAATCACCTGAGGTCAGGAGTTTGAGACCAGGCGGGCCACATGGCAAAACCCCGTCCCTACTAAAAATACAAACAAATTAGTCAGGCGTAGGGGTGCATGCCTGTAGTCCCAGCTACTCAGGAGGCTGAGGCAGAAGAATTGCTTGAACCCATGAGGTAGAGATTGCAGTGAGCGGAGATCACACCACCACACTCCAGCCTGGGTGACAGAGCAGACTCCATGTCAAATAAATAAATAAAGTTATCCTATGATTAATTTCTTTTTTTTTTTTTTTTTTTGAGATGGAGTCTCGCTCTGTCACCCAGGCTGGAGTGCAGTGGCGCAATCTCAGCTCACTGCAAGCTCTGCCTCCCGGGTTCATGCCATTCTCCTGCCTCCGCCTCCTGAGTAGCTGGGACTACAGGCGCCTGCCACCATGCCCGGCTAATTTTTTATATTTTTAGTAGAGACAGGGTTTCACCGTGTTAGCCAGGATGGTCTCGATCTCCTGACCTTGTGATCCGCCTGCCTTGGCCTCCCAGAGTGCTGGGATTACCAGCATGAGCCACCGCGCCCGGCCTCCTATGATTAATTTCTTAACAATAGTATACCAGATATGATGTCATTATATATAAACGAAACAAAATAATAGGAACCCCCAGTTTTAATAACAACCACTGGGAGTAATTAAGACAATTGCATGACACTGATTTTGTTAGAACAAGCGCCTTTGCTGCCATCTGACAGAAAATTGATATAATTGATGGATAAGTAGTCCATCTTTTCAGTCAATAAAGCTATCATAAAAATACAAACATGTTTTCTAGATTATGAAGATGTCCACAATGTGAACAGCATCCCCTTTGTCATGGCTTCCTGTGTAGTGCTCAACCTAAATAATGGAAGAGAGGGAGGCCTGGCATGGTGGCTCACACCTGTAATCCCAGCACTTTGGGAGGCTGAGGCAGGCAGATCACGAGGTCAAGAGATCGAGACCATCCTGGTCAACATGGTGAAACCCCGTTTCTACCAAAAATTCAAAAATTAGCTGAGCATGATGGTGCAACGCCTGTAATCCCAGCTCCCCGGGAGGCTGAGAATCGATTGAACCCGGGAGGCGGAGGTTGCAGTGAGCCAAGATCATGCCACTGCACTCCAGCCTGGGGCGACAGAGCAAAAAAAGAGAAAGGGACCCAGTAACCCTGATGAGTAATTGAATTTGAACTTGGCGCTGCCTCTCCAAAGCCTGGGCACCACTTATTGCATCCCTAATTAGCCATGAGGCCCACCCCAACTCCTAGCCGCTAGTGACTAAGAGCACTGAGGGGTCAGACAGGAAGGGACAGGAAGTGCTCAGCTGTGGGACCTCCCCTTGGTCCTGGGGCTTGGGGCTCTGGAACCTTGAATGGCTATTTACAGGACACAGAGCTGGGAAGAACCTTGGGGATGCAGGGGTGAGTTCGTGGACGGAGAGATAGGGGGATGGGATTTTTTTTTTTTCTTTTTTTATGAGATGGAGTTTCACTCTGTCACCCAGGTTGGAGTGCGGTGGCACTATCTCTGCTCACTGCAACCTCCACCTCTTAGGTTCAAGCCATTCTCTTGCCTCAGCCTCCCCAGAGCTGGGATTCCAGGTGCCTACCACCACACCCAGCTAACTTTTGTATTTTAGTAGAGACGGGGTTTTGCCATGTTGTCCAGGCTGGTCTCGAACTCCTGAGCTCAGGTAATCTGCCCGCCTTGGCCTCCCAAAGTGCTAGGATTACAGGTGTGAGCCACTGTGCCTGGCCAGGGGGATGGGATTTTCGACACTGTGTGTGCACACGTGTGTCTAAGTGTGCACATTTCTGTGTGTGCATGTGTTTTTGTGTGTATGCATTTCTGTGTGTACACGTGTTTGCACGTTTCTGTGTGTACATGCGTGTGTGAGTGTTAGCATGTTTCTGTGTGTGCACACCCGCGTACTGAGGGGTAGGACTTGTTTTCAGGTGGGAACCCCTTAGCACTGGACATTTGGGGCCTACAAGATGACTTTGCCCCCCTCATTGTGGATCAGTAGCTGCTTCTTGTCAGGGGGAATGGGTAGCACCCAGAGGGCCCAGGAGCATTTATTGAATATCTACTGTGTACCAAGCACTCCTTGGCACGTTACCCATGCCCCTGGAGGGTCTTGGTAACCCCACTTTCCAGAGTCATTGTTCAGAGTCCTGGCAGGAGGGAAGTGCAGGGGACCAGGCTGGGGGCCTTGACTCTAGGCCCCCTGCCCCCTCCCCTCGCCTCTCCTTGGGAAGGCGATACCCCAGAGCCCTCCTGAGAGTCCCCAAGTTGTCCTGGCCCTTTTTGCCTGGGTCTCCTCCTTTCCCCTTGTGATGGGGAGACTGAGGCTGGAGGAGGGAAGGAAACTGGCTGGTAGAGGGAGGAAAGCGTGCAGATGGGAAGGTGGCCAGGGATACAGAAGGGGAGGTAGGTGCGGGGAGTGCAGATGGGAGGTGGCCTGGAGGCCCATCTTTTTTTGGAGGACTCTGCTGTGTCCTCTCTTCCTTTCGCCTACTGGGAACCTAAACTCACCTGTCCCTCCAGGCTCAGCCTAAGGTCACCTTCTCCATGATGCCCTTGGCCAGTGCCTGCTATCTGTTTCCAAAGGTCAAGTTCTAAGTTGTGGCTCGGTTTCTAGTTGGTCTGTCAAATCCCCTGGGACAGGGCCACACCCGTGGCCTGAGAAAGACTCTGTGTGGTGCATGACTTCATGGATCAAAGGGACTCAGACCTGGGTTTGAGTCCTAACCCACTCCTATTAGCCGTGTGACCCTCAGTAGTGCCCTGACGTGCCACATTTAATATCCAGCCCTTTAAAGGCAGTTAGAATGGCCCCAAAGCCTGACTCCTCTCCCTCATCCTCATTTTTGGTTGCCTATTTGTTTGTCCTATGGATTCTCTGGCCTCCGGGCCTTTGCATGTGCTGTCCCTTGGCCTGGAATGCCTTCTCTTCTCTCTCTACCACCTCAGCCTGGCCGACTCCTGGTCCTTCAGGTCTCAACCTCCACCTCTGGGAAGTTTCTCCCCATGGCCGGGTCATGTGCTGCTCTCGGGGCACCTGCAGAATCACTGTGCATGTGGCTGCTCCTGGCCAGACCCCCCCGGAGCTCCTGGAAGGCAGGGGTCACATAGAGTTTCTATCGCCCTCTCCTCAGGGCCTAGCCCAGGGCCAGACACCCAGGGGCACACGCTGACGCAGGCTGAATGAGTGACTGCAGCGGGGAGAGCTCAGCCCTCCTCCCTTCCCGCCACACCCCTGGTCTGCAGCCCACACCGGCACCAAGCTCAGGCACATGGCAGATGGAGGGCCGTGATCTGAGACCGCATTGAGCCAGGGTCGCTGAATCAGTTGCCAAAGCCCCAGCATACAATGAACCATGTGAAAGCCACCAGCAAGCGCCTCTTGTAATCAGGGACAATGCTTGGCCCTCCATCCCGAAGGACATCCCAGGGTCTTCGGAGGTAGGAATGGCCCAGCCAAGCACCCCGGCCTCATGCCTCCCAGCGCAGCCTGCCGAGGGCGGGACCCACCTGGCGACTCCTTCCTTCCAGCTGCTGGCTCCGGGGGTTCCGGCCACACCTTTCCTGAAGCCACCCCCTTCTTTTTCCGGTCCCCACCCTGCTGGCCGGGCTGCTCCATTTTCTGCCTGACCCCACCCCCAGCCTTTCAGGGCTGCTGGACTGGGGCATGATAGTGGGGTGGTGCTGGGCTCACTGGGTGGCAGCTTTGGGGACAGCGGTGCCTGTTGGTATAACAGCCTACAGGCAAGGGTCTGCCAGTCACTCAGCAGTCCTAAGGGTATCATTATCCCCACTTCACAGATGGGAAAACTGAGGCTCTCAGAGGTTACGTGATTTGACAGGGTCACACAACTGTGTGTACCCGGGGAAAGGCAGGGCAGGGCTTGAGCCCAGGCGTATCTGCCTTCAACAGGGACAGCCACCACTATCCCCAAGCTGGAGACACCACAGGGCTTGGTGGGCTCCAGCTCCTCCCTGAAGCTGTACCTGGGACCCTCGCACCTGGAGGAAGCACTGGAAGTGCTGGAATCAGAGAGGACAGCCCTTCCCTCAGCTCTGGCTCCGAACTATCCAGCAAAACGCCCTGGATGGGCCAGAACGTCAGAAGGGACTTGGCCCAAATAGCAGTTCCAGGAGCAGAGGCTCAAAGCTGTCATGTCCCTTCCTTTTGAAGTTTCTCCAGGACAGACCGTGGTGTGTGTGTGTTTGTGTTCACCAGCTATACATGGTGGACAGATATCCACTCACAGCTGGGCTCTGTGAGAGAGGAGACGGGAGCAGAGAGTGGGGAGGCCATAGTCAGGCCACCACGAGACCAGGGCATCTGTGAGTCACCCCAGCATAGGGCAAAGGGAGAGAGAGGCAGCTCTTCAGCTCCCTGGCAGAGTCCTGTCAGTGGGAGCCACAGAGCTGTCAAGGAAAGAGCTCTGGAAAGGCCCAGCACGGCACTCACATCTGGCATCCCAGCACTTTGGGAGGCCAAGGTGGGAAGATCACTTGAGCCCAGGAGTTTGAGACCAGCCTGGGCAACATAGTGAGACCCCGTCTCTACAAAAACTTTAAAAAAATTAGCCAGGTGTGGTAGTGCATGCCTGTAGTCCCAGCTACTTGGGAGGCTGAGGTGGGAGGATCACTTGAGCCTGAGAGGTAGAGGCTGCAGTGAGCGGTGATCGCACCACCGCACTCCAGCCTGTGTGACAGAGTGAGATCCTGCCTCTAAAAGAAAAATAAAAAAGAAAGAGCCCTGGCCTGGGGGTCAGAAGGGCCTGATTTCAGCCTCAGCCCTGCCAGTTATCAGCAGCTGCATCACCACTGTGACCCTCAGTTTCCTCATCTGTACAATGAGCAAAACATAGTTCCTCCCCTGGCAGCTGTCCTGAGACACAGAAACCACGACCACAAATCACAGGGCTGCTTGGCGCTCAGACGTATTAGGAAAAAAAGGAGAAGATTTGGGTGATCTGAAAAGGGCAGTTTGACGGTTGAGGGAGAGAGTCCTGTGTTTCCTCCCTGGCCTGGCCTCACCTTGGCCCCACTTCCTGTCCCAAGCTGGCCAGTCAGCTGTGCCCTTGTTTAACCCCTTCCTGCGGCCGTCTCTGCCGGGAGGCACCTCAGCGCTTTGGTTTAATTGGCCTCTGCCTGCATTTTAAAGCAGAAAGCGGCCTCTCTCTGCAGGACCCAGTGGGGGCATTCCCTCCCCTTGCTCTGTGAGCAGCCCCAGCTGCCTCTGCGCTCCTCATCCAGCTGCCCCGATTTCAAGGGGCTCAAATGTTCAAGGTCACTGGGTCGCCCAGAGTGGCTGCTCTACTCCCCTCTCCTCGCCCACGTTGCTGGGACTGCAGGAGCCCCTCCCAGCCGGCCAGGAGCCTGGCTGATTCTTCTCCTAAACTCACCCTGCCTCGAGCTTGCTGCATGAACTGAACTCCAAGCCCCATTCCAGACCCCGATCTCCTGGTCTGCGGAGGAGTCTAGTGGCCGCCACCGACCTTCCGGAATTGCTCCTCGCACGGTCTGAGACTCAGGAGGGAACATTCTTCATTCTCAGGGAAGGACTCCATTGGTCCTGTTCAGGTCCCGTGCCCATCCCTGCACCAGTCACAGTGGCCAGGGGAATGGGAAACTGTGATTGGTCGGGACTGGGTTACATGCTTCCCTTGTTACCAAGGGTCAAGGGCAAAGTACTGGGACTGCCACCATCCCTAGAAACTCAGGGGCAGAGGGAGGAGCAGCCCATTTCCAAGCCAGGATGCAGTTCCAGGGCAGGCAGTAGAGGCCCAGGGTAACCCCAAACCAGATGCCACTCCCAGGGCAGTCCACGGTGGAGTGAGCAGCCAGGTGGGAAGGGCAGGGTGTCTCCTCCTGACTACACCTGACCCCATCCCATCTGATGTGCGTCCCAGGAGAGGGGGGTGGCGACACCGCTGTGTGGTCCCCTTGCGAGCCAGCCAGGCCATCCCGGTGCCTCTGGCCTCCCCTCCCTGCCGCCAGCACACACGTTGCAAACATCTGCACCGGCCGGCCGGCTGCTGGAGGTCCCCTCCTGGAGTTCCCTGCTGCTGACAGGAACGAGTGCGCCTTTTATCACCCGCGGTGCACATCTGGGAACACTCTGGCCAGTGCGCTGGAGAGCTGACTCCCGGCCAGGCTAATGGGAGCCGGGGAGGAGGGGTGGCCTGGGTCTGGGAAGCGCCTCCCAGTCCCGGGCGAAGCTGCCCCATGTGACCTCCAGCTTCTGGACGGTGTCCACAGAGGCCGTTGTGTAACCGCCGTGTCCAGGAGCGGGGCGGGCCTGGGCGGTGGGTGGGTTCCCACCAGCAAGCCTGGTCTGCCAAAGGGAGATGGGGGCCTCTGGGGTGGCTTAGGGCCAGGGGGCTGGGGCTCCTCTGATTGAGGGCTGATGTGCATGTTCATTCTTCCCCTTGCCCCTCCTGCCTTTCTCTTTTTTTTCTTTCTTTCTCCTTTTTTCCTTCCTCTCCCGTCTCTCTGGCTTTCTGTTGGTCTCTCTCTCTCTCTTTGTCTTTCTTTCCTCCCTCCTTCCTTCTTTCATTTTCTTCCTTCTCCCTTTTCTCTCTCCCTCCCTTCTTCCCCTCTTCTCTCCTTCCTCCCTTCCTTCCTTCCTTCCTCCCTCCCTCCCTTTCTTTTTCTTTCTTTCCTCTCTCTCTCCATCCCTTCCTTCTTTTTTCTTTCCTTTTCTCTCCTTGCCTCTGCTTCCCACAACTTTTTCTTTTTCTTGCTTGAAGATCACATTTTGAAGATGTCCCTTTGAAAGGCAAGAGCCTGAACAAATGTGATTTTGGACAAGCCGAGCCTGTCTGCTTCTAAAGAGGGGGTGGAGGGGGCAGCTGTGCTCTTGCCCACCCCCAACCCACGTCATGGGTTGCATCCTTTTAGTTGTTGTTGTTTTTTAGCCAAGGTCTTGCTCTTTCACCCAGGCTGGAGTGTAGTGATGTAATCTCAGTTCACTGCAGCCTCGCCTCCCGGGCTTAGGTGATCCTCCCACTTCAGCCTTCCTGGTAGCTGGGACCACAAGCATGCGCCACCAGGCCTGGCTAATTTTCTCTCTCCTTCTTCTTCTTCCTTTTTTTTTTTTGGTAGAGACAGGATCTCACTATGTAGCCCAGGCTGGTCTTGAACTCCTGGGTTCAAGAGATCCTCCTCCCTCAGCCTCTCAAAGTGCTGGGACTACAGGCGTGAGCCACCATGCCCAGTGTCCGCAGCTTTTTAACAGAGAGAGCCAAGCCTGCAGCCACCAGCGGCAGGCCCCAAGCTCCCCTGATGCTGATGGATTGCAGACACTTTTGAGACAGACACGGTGCAGAGAGGACTTCACGGACCTCAGCAGAGCTGTGACCCAGGCTGGTGGTTTTGCTTGCCTCCCAGCCCTCTGTCCATCCGTCTGTCTGTGGCTCCCTCCAATGCCACCTGCTGAAACCTCCGCCAACACCAGGCCACTTGACAGGGACTACAGGTGTGACCCACCATGTCACCAGGCCACTTGAAAGCATGTTTGTTTTGTTTAAAAGCGTCACCTCTTCTGCACGTGACTGGGTAACATGTCTCTAGTAGAGCCTGGGGAGGCCGGTGGAGGAAGGGGCTCAGGGGGGCGTGGGCAGGAGTTCTGGTCCCTGGTCTCCTCAAACCCAGCATGGCAGAGAAGGCCTGTGTCCCGTCACTCATCCATTTGTTTCTCAAATATTGGCCGAGTCCTGCTGGGGGTGAGGGTGCATGCCAGGCATCTGGATTATAACAGCATGAGAGACAGAATATCCTGCCTCCTCCATTTTAGTGGAATTCGAGGAATAAAAACATAACCAAGTGGGTAAATACGGTAATTGTCATTAGGGTGGGTCTAGGAAGGGAGTCAGCCAGGTGCTGGAGCCCGTGAGTCTACGGTCAGCCTGCTTCTGAGGGGGACTCCTTTCACCTGGGCTGGGCAGGAGGAGAAGGCCCAGTCGCATGGGGAGCAGTAAGAATTCTCCTGGCAGCAGGAGTGCATGTGCAAAGGCCCTGAGGCACAAGAGGTTTGCTGGGCTGTAGAGTATGGAAGGAAGCCCCGGGGGCTTACAAGGAGGGACCAAGGGAAGGGGGGCAGGATCTGATCCGGGCGTCCTGTGGGCCATGGTGAGTACTTGGGACTTTATTCTAAGATCAATGGGGAGGTCACTAGTGGGCTTGAGCAGGAGAGACTCAGGGTCTGACTCATGTTTTAGGAAGACCCCTTGGCCAGGTGGTGGGACCGCATGAGGGGAGGGAGAGTGAGCAGGGAGGAGGCGATTCTTAATTGTTTAAGTGGAGGTGCTGGTGACATCGATGAGATGGTGACCCCAGAGGTGGGGAATAAAGGATGAAACCTGGAGAAGTCAAAGGGTCCCTGTCCTCACAGGGGGCTGACTAGGAAGGAGAACAATTATCCCAGTATTGATAAGACAGAGTAAGAAATATAAAACGTATGGGCAGGTCTAGGGGCTGCACAAATCCTTAAAGGCATCCAACCAGTCTTGGAACAATCAGGAGGGCATCCTGGAGGAGGAGGCATTTAAGCTGAAAATGAAAGGAAGAAAACAAGAAGAAAGAGGAGTGGGGAGGCAGAAAACAGTGTTTCAGGCAATGGGAGCTGCCTGTGCAAGACGACAGAGGCAAGAGAAAACATACACACTTGAGGACGATAGAAGTTAAGTGCTCCCCATTGCACAAGTGAGGAGGTGAGGCAGGGTGGGGTTGTGGCAGGCCTGAGCTCCCAGAGAGTGGCGGACTTTGCTCTGAGGACCTCAGGGGCCACTGGAGGGTTTGTCTTAGTCTTAGTGTCATCGCCAGATTTGTGGTTTACAGAGATTCCTGCAGTTGCTGGTGGCGTGGGTGGTGGGGAGACGTGTCCAAAAGAGGGGTTCTAAGTCAGCAGCTTCCTCCCCGAGCAGCCCTGCAGAGCCAGCGCATGTTCCAGATCCAGCACCAAGCACCTGAGCCTCGTGCTGGAGGGGGTGTGAAACGAAAATAAAATATGGGGACCTCGATTCACTCTGCCAAAAGGAAGAAATTAAGCTGAAAGCTGAGTCCTGTAAGAAGCTGCCTTTCCTTTTGTTCCTAAGCAGAGAGCTGCAGAGAATAGGTTCAGCATCTCCACACATGGCAGCTGTTTGCTCACCTTATCTTTTTTTTTTTTTTTTTTTTCCGGGGAGGGGCGGTGTCGGATAGAGTCTTGCCCTGTTGCCCAGGCTGAAATGCATTGGTGGGATCACAGCTCACTGCAGCCTTAACCATCGGGGCTCAAGCAATCCTCCCACCTCAGCCTCCTGCATAGCTGGGACTACAGGTGCACACCACCACGCCCAGCTAATATTTTAAAAAATTATTTTGCAGAGTTGGGGGCCTTGCTGTGTTGCCCAAGCTGTTCTCAAACTCCTAGGCTCAAGTGATCCTCCAGCCAACACATGCTCCCAAAGTGCTGAGATTACAGGCAGGATCCATTGTGCCCAGCCTGGTCTGAATAGCCTTTTTTTTTTTTTTTAAGACAGATTTTCACTCTGTCGCCCAAGCTGGAGTGCAGCGGTGTGATCTTGGCTCACTGCGACCTCCACCTCCTGGGTTCAAAGGATTCTCCTGCCTCAGCCTCCCGAGTGGCTGGGATTACAGATGTGTACCACCATGCCCGGCTAATTTTGTGTTTTTTTTTTTCTTTTTTTTTTTTTGAGACAGAGTCTGGCCCTGTCGCCCAGGCTGGAGTGCAGTGGCATGATCTCGGCTCACTGCAAGCTCTGCCTCCCGGGTTCATGCCATTACCCTGCCTCAGCCTCCCGAGTAGCTGAGACTACAGGCGCCCACCACTATGCCCAGCTAATTGTTTGTATTTTTAGTAGAGGTGGGGTTTCACCATGTTAGCCAGGATGGTCTTGATCTCCTGACCTCGTGATCTGCGCCCCTTGGCCTCCCAAAGTGCTGGGATTACAGGCGTGAGTGACCGTGCCTGGCCTAATTTTGTATTTTTTAGCAGAGACAGGGTTTCACCATATTGGTCAAGCCAGTCTCGAACTCCTGACCTAAGATGAATCCACGTGCCTCAATCTCCCAAAGTGCTGGGATTACAGGTGTGAGCCACCGTGCTTGGCCTTGTCTGACTATCTTGATCACGCTGTGCACATCTTCCCTGTGGGAGCAGCTGGGGCACCGTCCTGGACCTGGGAGAACTGTAGTCACCATAGGGTTGAGGAGCTGTCAGTCTATCACGATAAGCGGTAAACACACTGGACCGCCCCGAAGCTGCTCTGGGGAGAGGAGTGTGGGCCTTCCAGGCGGATGCAGTGGCCAAGACAAAGACCTCAGTCAGGGCGGGAGTGTTTGGTGTAAGACAGTGGTCTGTCTGGAGAGAGGGCTACCACTGGTGGGGACACTCGAGAAAACCTGCATGCCAAGCTTCAGTGTCTAGACTTGACCCCTTAGGCAACGGGGAGCCATGGAATGTATGTGAGCAGAGGAGTGAGAAAGTGGGATTTTAGGAAGGCTGTCCCTCACAGCTCGAAACTCCCATTGCCCTCCCAGGGCAGCCTTTCTGTTCCCCTGCCTGACCACTGCTGCTCAAGGCCGTGATGATCCCAGGGGGCCACCCAGTCTCTTTTGAAAGCCTGAGAGCTGCCGGCACCTCTTTCCTGTGCCCAGGTACCCCTAGGCAGCCGGAAGCAATGCATTGCAGTGCTGGCCTCCAGGATTTCCTGCAGTGGCCCATGGCTGGACAGGTCTTTGTGAAAACCTTCCCCAGAGGACCCCATGCAGCCTGGCCGGGGTCAGGCCCGGGAGTCAGTGAGCAGGTTGTTTGCTCAAAGTAAATGGGGCCTTGGGGAGAGGACCTTGCAGGAAGTGGATGCCGTTTGTGGGGGCTGCGGGGTCTCTGGAGCCTCCTTCAGCAGCTCCCAGCTCTGGGACCACCTATGTGTCTTGGCCCCTCCTTCTCCAGCATCCTCTGCTCTGGCAGGCGCGGAGCGGGGCTCTGACCGGGTGGTGGCTGCCATCTCCTCACTCAGCTGGCTGTGGGCTCCCCTACTCTTTGCAGCTGGCAGAAATGACAAGGGGGACAGCCTCGGGCAAAACTGGGACATCATGACCTTTGTTGAGACAGTGTCCCCCTCCTCATTCCTGTCTCCCCCACAGTCCTGGGCAGGACCTTTCAGTGAGGCTGTAGAGGGGGATGAGCTGCAAAAGGTCACCTCTTCTCCCCGCCCCACCCACTCTCGTGACGGCCAGGTCTTGTCACTCCCAGACTCAAACTGCCTTTTGGTTCAGGAGGGGATCCACACAGGCCCAAAAGGAATTTTATTTATACAACTAGTGTCTACCCAGTGCCTCGCAGACAGAGGGGTTCTGTGAAGAGTGTCGGGGTTGTAGGAGGCAGTGGGGGAGGAGAGAAGGCGTCACTGCTGCCCAACCTGGCCAGGGATAAAGGGGCCTCCCCATCCCCTGACCCACAAGCTAGCGCCTCCCCTGCGTGGCTCTGTGGCCACAACACTCCGGGACCGTGACCTGCCCTGCCAAAAGCTGTGGCCTCCAAACCCCGCCAAGGTCACATCGTTTTCTGTCACCAAACTAACGAGGCTGCTCTGTGTGGCTTTGTGTGGCCTGGCTCCAAACCGGACCCGGATCACGCTGATGAGAAAGCCTCGCTGGGGCAGGAACCTGGGCTGGGGCGGATTCCTGCCCCCGGGGAACTGGAGGGAACGTTCTCCGAGCCCCCAAGCCTTCTTAGTCCCCCTGTCCATGAGCTGCAGCACCTCACTCTGCCCAGCCCTGCCTGGCCGGCCTGGCAACGTTGACACGAGCTGTTCGTGGGGTTCTGGTTATAGCAGGAGGCATACAGGGACCTTTAACCGCTGCACACAGCTTTGGGGGTCTCTGTCCACAGCAGGAGGTACACAGGGAGCTTTAACAGCAGCACATAGATTGGGGGTCTCTGTCCACCTATGAGATGCCTCTGAGTCCTGTTCTTCTTCGGGCCACGGCAAAGCCACACAGAGCAGGTTGGAAGTCTGAATCTATGACATGTCAGCTGTGTGACCCTGAGCAGAGCTCTGTTGTCCCACGTGGAATGTGGCCATCCCCACCAGTGGGGAGTCTGCACAGCTGTGGGTCTGCTGTGCCCTCGGCTCTGCCCGAAGGAGGACAGGGCATCATGGGCTGTGCATTCCATGCCAGGGGAAACATTTTATCAATAACCTCCCTGGCCTGTGGATCAAGGGGGCACCTTGATGATCATTGAAGGGTCAAGGGAAAGAGCTGCTGTTAGCTGAGCACATACTGTGTGTGCCATCAGGCATCTTATGTCCTTACCAGACCTGCCTTTGTATTGCCATGTTCCAGGTGCAATCCCCAGCCCAGGAGGGGACTTGACTTGTCTGAGGTCAGCTGGAGCCAGGAATACCTTTGTGCAATAGCTGCCATGGCCCATCTGTGAGAGATACGTGGACCCCCTGCCTCGAAACAGGTCCTGGGAGTGGTGTAGGCACCATGATCCCCTCAGAAGATTTAGGTTAAAAAAAAAAAAAAAAAAAGGCCAAGCAATAATGACGCGATTTCCAGCAAGGGAGTGCCGTGCGGGGCAGCTCTCGAAGGGGCGGCTTCTCGCTCCTGCCGCGCTGAGCCCCGAGCAAGACGGAGCAGTGCTGCACCCAGAGGGGCTGAGCTTACGGGCGGAGAGAGCTGCCTGGGCAGAGGCCCTGCGGGAGGACACAGCGGGAGGGAGGATGGGCTGACCTTGAGGGCTTCCTGGGCCATGGGAAAGAGCATCAAGCAGCCCCAGGAGGTTAGCCAAGAATGGGCAGGTGTGCGACTCAGTAAGAGTCAGTTCCTCAGTTTACCCAGTTTACCCAGTAGGAAGGCCACAGGTCCACCATCTGAGCCCTGATGACGCCTGAGCCAGGTTTCCTGCCTCTGAGGAAATTCCAATTAGATGCAGGCGAGATGTGCTGGGCTGATAAGGCACTAACAATGGCCCAGGGCAGAAAGCGAGCAGCGCCAGAGGCAGGGCCCAGAGCCCAGAGGCTGCGAGACCGGAGAGGCTGAGGCGGCCAAGACCTCCTTCACGCCGGGGGTCTGGGTGTGGGTGGGGGCTGTCCTGCATCATCCTGGGGGTAGGGAAGGAAGGGCAGGCACCGCAGGACCCGTACAGCAGCGGGGTGTCCCGGGCGTTGTGTGAGTGTCCCGTGGCTGCCCTGACAAATCACCACAAGCTTAGAGGCTGAAACCTCGCAGCTGCTTCTCTCCTGGTTCTGCAGGTCAGAAGTCAGACATGGCTCTCACTGGGCCAAAATCCAGGTGTCAACAGGGCTGGTTCCTTCTAGAGGCTCTGGGAAGCCCTGGTCCTTGTGCTCCCAGCTTCCAGGCCGCCCGAATTCCTTGGCTCCTGGCCCCTTCCTCTTTCTCCAAATCCATCATTGGTGCATCTTCCAGTTGCTCTCTCTGGCTCTGACGCCCCTGGCTCCCTCCTGTGAGGGCCCCGGGGGTTCCTAGGGCCCATTGGCTAATCCAGGACACACCCCCCCCAACATCCAGGTCCTTCACTGAATCACATCTGCAGAGTCCCTTGGCCACCCAAGTTAATACAGTTGCAGGTGCGGGGATTAGGACGAGGGGCATCTTTGGGGATTGTTTCAGCCTGCAGGGTTGATGTCAAGGTCAACATTTCTGGGCTGGAGATTCAGGACCCCGAGGTCAGGGTGGGGGACAGGACTGAGCTGCCATCTACAGGGGCTGGAGGGGACTGAGAAGCCACAGAAAGTCTCATCGTAGGATGTGGCTGTTACAAGCAGCCAACGCCAACAGGCGAGGGGTTGTGGAACCCTGCGAATCCCAGACTTTGGAGCGAGAAGCCCTGGCTTGGCCTCTCACCAGCTGTACGCCCCAGGGCAGGTCACTCTGCCTCTCTGAGCTTCACTTTCTGCAAGTGAGGGGCAGGGAGCAGAAGAGGCCCTGGCTTTCCAGGGCTTGCGGGGACATCGGTGGGAGGACATTTGTAACCTGCATGACACAGTGCCTGGCACATGGTAGGTGCTCAACCTGTGATGGTAACGTCCCATGGGCCATCCCCGTGGGGCCTGGGGAAGAAGGTGACATGACCCACCGAAGACCACTTTACAAGGCAAGAAATTAAAGCTTGTCCCGAGAACAGCCATATGACAGCTGAGGGATCAGAGTGAGGGTGCTTAATGAATGCGTGTCGAATGAATGAACAAGCGACTGTGAGGTGGCATTAGATGGGGACGGAGGAGCCGGCGGGGTGCCCTGGGTCCTGTGCAGGGGAGGCGGCCGCAGAGGGAGGAAGTGAGGCTGCTGAGCGCTGCCCAGGACGGATGGACAGAGCCACTGGGGCAGGGCCGGGGAGGGCAGAGGCTGGAGTGTAGCCGAGGCCCCTGCCCTCTCACTGCCTAGATGTTTAACTCTGGTGAATGGCCCTGAGCGGGCACCAAACCAGCCTGGAGTCTGCTCCCGGGAGGGGCGGTCACAAAGCCCGCAGGCCAGGGGCCTCCTGACCAGAGCTGCCTGTCCAGGGCTCAGCCCAGATGGGGATCAGCTCGTCTTCCAGGAGGGCTTAGGGGGCTTCATGTGCACTTCCTGTCTGAGAAGCGCTGGTGTAGACACCCATGGAAGGAGGTCAAGTTGGGTGACCTGATTGCTTGGGGCTGGGTGGATGGGGTGCCTGTTGAGCTGAGCTTGTAAGATAATTTGACTGCAGGGGTGGAAGGCTTGGGGGTGGGGGTGCGACATCACAGTGACGGGGACAGCCAGTGGAGGCCATGTGTTTTGGCTGGAGTGGATCCCAGATACTGTGCCCTGGTCCAGACCCTGGAGATGGACTGGCTCTGCCCTCAGTATTCACAGTCCTTACAGTGACCAGCAGGCCCTGTGCTAAACATGTTATGTCCATCATTTCATTTACTATGCCAAGAATGGTGTGGGAGGCCCCAGTGCTTATTCCATTTCACAGATGGAACAAGAGAGGCACGGCAAGGTCAGTGACTTGCCCAGGATCTCTCAATGTGTAAGTAGCTGAGTCAGAATTCAAACCCAGATGGCCTGGCTCCAGCATCCTTGCTCTTAGCCAGTCTTTGAACTGCCTGAGAGCACTAGGGAGCCACAGATAGTTTGAGAGCAGGAGAGTGACACGCATGAAACAGAGTTTTGCAGAACTGGATGTGGCAGAAGCATGCTCACAGGTACACTGGGGTAAGCATTTTTCAGGGGTTGGGATGGGAATTGGGAATGGGGGAATGAGGAGGGGGAAGCCACTAGGGCGATCCTTCCCCAATCCAGGCAGGAAGTAGCATGATGGCCTTGGGGAGGGGCAGCCAGGCTGAGATCCAGCCAAGAGTGAGGTCTCAGGAGAATTCCAAGAATGAGAACGAGGTGCGCCCATGGCCACTGAGGACTAAGGACAAGAGGCCAATCAATGGCCGAAGCCCTGAGAGAGTCACTGCAGCTGCCAGGGGACAGCAGCTGGCCCAGGCAGCCATGAGCAGGTTTCCCTGGCCTAGTTTTGGCTGCATTTTCCTTACCTCCTCTTTCCCTCCAAGTCAGAGCTTCTGGGAAATCCCTGCCGGCCTGGCTGCCATGAGGCCTTCTTCCTGGCTCGGCCGGAGGACCCCGGGGCAGGCTACATCCTGCCCTGTGCTTGGAGCCCAGGGTCTCTTCCGGGACAGACCCACAGGGACAATTTCCCCTCCTGGCCTCTTCTCTGTGAAAATGCAGCCCGAGAGTAGGGCAGAGAGCCTCGCTCTGCATAGATCTTCGAGGCTGGGCCTCTCCGTGTGAGGCTCGGTGATGCTCCACTGGGGGAGCCCGCGCGGGCTGACCACGCGGCCTGACCACGCGGCCTGCTCACCTGTCCCATGGGCTCGGGAGTCGCCAGTCTGGGCTGGTGGCTGACCTTGGATGGCTTCCTTGACCCCTCTCGGTTTCCTTCTCTGTAAACATGGGGAGATTAACGATGGGGTTGTTGTGAAGATTTCTTGAAGATAATGATGTCAAGGTCACAGTCGTGCTGCAGACATTCTCATTACCATACATTCCTGGCAGGGCTTTGCTTAGGGGCCTCAGGACATCATAGTCCCGAAGCTAACTGTTCCTGATGAAAAGATATTTGTTGCGTGCCTCCCACATGCAGGCAGTGTTCTAAGCATGGGGACAGAGCCGTGCGCGAGCAGACGGAACCCCTGAAGACCTGCAGCTGTCATCCTGGGACTGTGTGCCCAGCACTGTGCTAAATGCTCCCTGGGGCATCTTGTGTAACCTTTGCAGGAGTCCTAAAAACAATGATCAGATTAGCCTCCCCCTCTTGAAAATGGAGACAAAATTCAAATAACATAAACTTCACCACTTTAACCATTTTATTTACATAATTTTTTTGAGACAGAGTCTCGCTCTGTTGCCAGGGTGGAGTGCAGTGGTGTGATGTAGGCTCACTGCAACATCGGCCTCCCAGGTTCAAGCAATTCTGTCTCAGTCTCCCGCGTAGCTGGGACTGCAGGCGCGTTCCACCACACCCAGCCAATTTTTGTATTTTTAGTAGAGACAGGGTTTCCACATGTTGGCCAGGATGGTTTCGGTCTCTTGAGCTCATGGTCTGCCCGCCTTGGCCTCCCAAAGTGCTGGGATTACAGGCATGAGCCACTGCACCTGGCCCACTTTAACTGTTTTACGGGGTACCATTCAGTGGCATTCAGTGCAGTCATGAGCTTGTGCAGCCACCACCTGTATCTCATTTCAGAACATACCCATCACTCCAAAAGGAAAACCCTGTCCCCACGAGCCGTGGTTCCCCAGCCCCCTGGCCCCCAGCCCTAAGCAGCCACTAAGGTGCCTTCTGTCTCTGTGGATTGCCGGTTCTGGATATTTCAGGTCGATGGGATCAGTGTGTGGCCTTGTGTCTGGCTTCTGTCTCCTGGCATAAGTTGTCAAGGGTCATCATTCCTTTTCATGGTCAAATAATGCTCCATGTTGCGGACACATCGCATTTTGTTTATCCGTTCACCTGCTGATGCATGCCAGGTGGTGGTTTCCAACTGTTTAATTCCTATTATAAAGATAAGGAAACTGGCCAGGTGTGGTGGCTCACGCCTGTAATCCCAGCACTTTGGGAGGCCAAGGCAGGTGGATCACCTGAGGTCGGGAATTTGAGACCAGCCTGGCCAACACGGCGAAACCCCAGCTCTACTAAAAATACAAAAAATCAGCTGGGCTTGGTGGTGTGAGCCTGTAATCCCAGCTACTCGGGAGGCTGAGGCATGAGAATCATTTGAACCTGGGAGGTGAAGATTGCAGTGAGCTGAGATCGTGCCACTGTGCGCCAGCCTGAGCGACAGAGTGAGACTCTGTCTCTAAATAAATAAATAAATAAATGTAAACTGAGGCTAAACCAGCTCCACTCAGGGTCAACACCTGCCCTGTGACCCAGCAGTTCCACTTTTAGATATTTATCTAGGAGAAATGAGAACACATGTCTACACAAAGACCTGTGCACAAATGTTCACAGCATCTTTCTCTGTAATAACTTTGAGCTGGCAATGATCCAAATATCCATCCACAGGAGCTGGGTAAAGAAACCGTGGTGTCGTCCTGGAGCGGGACGCTCCTCATCAGGAAAGAGGAAAGAATGACCCATACACGCAGCAGCTTGGAAGAGTCTCAAAAACAAGATGGCAGTGAAGGAAGCCAGGCATGGGACTGCAACTGTGAGCTGTGACTCTGTGTGACTCCACCGGTACGAAATTCCAGGAAAGGCAAAAATATGGGACAGAGTATCCAGAAGTGGCATTCAGGGCTTGGCGTGGGAATTGGCAGGGAAGGGGGAAATGTATTGATTATTTCGATTGCAGTGGTGGGGATGAGGGTGGATACCTGTGCCAAACTCACTTAAAATGGATGTATTTTATTGTATAAATTATGGCTCAATGAAGTCCGTTCATAAAAAGAAGCTGAGCCCGGGCGCAGTGGCGCACACCTGTAATCCCAGCACTTTGGGAAGCTGAGGCGGGCCGATCACGAGGTCAGGAGTTCGAGACCAGCCTGGCCAACATGGTGAAACCCGTCTCTTCTAGAAATACAAAAATTAGCTGGGTGCAGTGGCAGGTGCCTGTAATCCCAGCTACTCCAGAAGGCTGAGACAGAAGAATCGCTTGAACCAGGCAGATGGAGATTGCAGTGAGCCGAGCCGAGATGGCGCCATTGCACTCCAGCCTGGTGACAGAGCAAGACTCTGTCTCAAAAAAAAAAAAAAAACAAAAAACAGGAAGCTGAGTTTCCCAGCCCTCCATGCCCACTGTTCTCCGTGCCCTCCATGCTCAGCCCCAGCTCTCTGGGCCATGTAGCCTGGGATTCCCTTTATTTTGCTTGGTGCCTGAGTGCAGCACTTTGAGTCCCGCCAGTGCTGGGCACGAAGTAAGTTCCCCGGGAAACCTGGTGGCTGCTGACTGAGCTCTGTCGTCTCCCTGGAAGGGGGCAGAGCTGTGTTTGGGAGGAGCTCTGTTTAGAACCCGAGCCACAGCCCACATGGCTAATGGTGCCCTTGCTGGGACTAGAAGCCAGGTCCACACCGGACCTGCACCTGGCCCCGACTCTTCAGGCTGGCAGTGTAAATGCCTCCACTCCTGGAGTCCACACAGCTGGGCCGAGGCACCCTGGCAGCCCCTCCGAGGCCAAGCAGGGGCCACGTCCTGATTATCAACCTTCCTCCCACAGCTCTGCAGCCACCCCAAGCCCCCAGGTTGGCCACCACCTCTATCTACCTCACAGATGAGGGAAACTGAGGCTCAGAGAGGTGAAGACCGTTGCCCTGGGTCTCGCAGCATGCAGGTGGCAGTCCCCGGATGCACACACAGGTCTTGGGTCCAAGCGTGTCCACTGGTGGGCTTCCTCACCACGCAAGAGCCTCGCCCTGAGCGAATTTGGGTCAAAACACAAGACACTGATGCTGGGATGTGTGGCCCTGGGAGCAGATAGCTGGGGACTGCTGGGCCCTGGGGAAGGCTAAGCTCTGGGTCACGGCTGGCAGGATGGCCCCGGAGGCTATTCCTGCTGCTCCCCAAGAAGCAGCCAAGGTGGGGTCACAACGGCTGCAGGTGTGCACAGGGCCTGTGAGGGCTGGGGGCTCTGTGGGGGATACTGGGATCACTTTGTATGTGTCTGTGTGTGTGTGTGTGTGTGTAGCTGCATGTGTGTGCCTCTGTCGGTGTGTGTGTCTCTCTTTGGGTATCTCTGTGTCTCTCGGACTCTATGTGTGTGTCTGTCTCTTTGCATGTCTGTTTGTGTATCTCTGTGTGCCTCTGACACACTCTGTCTCTGTGTTTGTGTCTCTGTATTTCTCAGTGTCTCTCTGTATCCCTGTCGGTCTTTCTGTGCCCCTCTGTGTGTCTCTCTGTCTCTGTATCTGTCTCTCAGCATCCTCTGTGTGTGTGTCTCTCTGTGTGTCTCTCTGTCTCTGTATCTCGTTCTGTCTCTCTGCTCCCTGCTCTGTGTGTGTCTCTCTGCATCTCTATCTTCCTCCATCTCTGTGCATGGTCAGGTTCACAGCGTCCTTCTCCTGCCTCTGGGCTCCTGAGTGGCAGGGTGAGAAGAAAGCCCCTCTCTGGGAAGATGGAATGAGGGGACAGGCCAGCCCTGACTCGGTGGCTCCTTCTCAGGCTGCTCTGGTGCCTCCGGGCAGCAGGAAGAGGCATTCAGGCCTTTCCTGGGACAAGGCCTACCCCACTCCTGCCCCGGCAGCAGGCAGCAGGCAGCAGGCATCAGGCAGCAGGCAGCGGCTGGCTCCATGCCTTCCAGCCTCCAAGATGAATTCCCTCCTCCTTGGAGAGGCCCCTGTCTCCTATCCCTGAGGAGCGCTGCCAGCTCTGCATGCCCCCGGGTTCTGCAGGAGTCTGGGGAAACTCTGGCTGGGAAGAGGCCTGGGCCCCACCTCTCTCAGTGGCCTGCCAGGCCCCACCCTCCTAGCCACCCTTAGCAATCGTACCCGCCCTCCTCTCCCCGTCTGGTCTGTGTTTCTTGGCCCCAGTTGAGATGAGTCGCTGGGGAGCCCCTGACAGCTCTGAGGGTGGCAGCCCCCCCGCAGGGCCCAGGAAGTCAGAGTCCCCAGGGCAGCCAGGCTTGAGCTGGCCTCAAAGCCACAAGCCCAACTCAGAACAACCCTCCGTAGGGCTCGTCAGAAACACAAACAGCCCTGCGGGACAAACACGCTTGGAGTTGGCCACCCTGGGGCCACAGCCCAGCTGTCCCTGTCGTGACAGGATGTCTCCAAGTTCAAGGCCATCATCTCCAGGTGGAGGTAAGAGCCCCAGCCCACCGGGATAGCAGGAAGGCTGAGGTCACAGAGAGGGCCGCATGCCCGGCACAGGTGTCTTCAACAACGTGAGTGCATGGTGTCCACTGGCCACCTCCACGTGAGCTTCAGGAACGCTCACTCCTCAACGGCAGTGCTCTGAGAAACACGCACACAACGTTCTTCCAGCTGATACTCGGAAAACTCAACATGTGTTGCTGAGCTACTGGGTGTCCCAGGCTCTGCAGGTGCCATAGAGTCCATCATGGTGGGCAGCTCCCACCCTGGAACCCCGCAGGGAAGTGACTGTTCCAGTGGATGCTTAGGCTGGTGTAAGGGAGATGCATGGTGGCAGGAGGAGAGGCTGGGTTCTCCCCACAGGCATCAGGCGGGGCTGGCTGCCTGGAGGACGGGGCCTGTCAGGGTGCAGGCCTCATGTGGTGGGTAGTGCAGGATGGAACATGCTGTACCCGAGGCTCCTGCCTGGCCCCCTGGGCTCGCTTTCCTGCCCCTGATGGTCCAGAAGCTGCGTGTGTCTCCCCAGCCTCGGCCTGAGGCCTGGCACCAGGTGTCGAACACCAGAGTCCTGGCAGCTGGAGGATGACAGCTGGGCCCCACCCCAGGGGACAGGCTCCAACGTGTTCCCTGCAGGGCAGAGGCAGATTCAGGGAGGAGGCGGGTAGGGGGTGGGGATGGCCGGCTGGGGATCAGACTGACCGGGTCCGAGTCTGGGCTTGTCCTGGGTGTACTGACAAATAACTTGCCACGTCTATTTCCTCACTGCAAAAGGCTGGTGGGTGGGCGCGGGGGCTCACGCCTGTAATCCCAGCACTCTGGGAGGCTGAGATGGGAGGATCACTTGAGCCCAGGAGTTCGAGACCAGCCTGGGCAACATGGTGAAACCCTGTCGTTACAAAAAAATATAAAAATCAGCCAGCTGTGTTGGCACACGTCTGCAGTCGCAGCTACTAGGGGAGGCTGAGGTGGGAGAATCACCTGAGCCAGGGAAGTCGAGGCTGCAATGAGCCATGATTGCACCACTGCACTCCAGCCTGGGTGACAGAGCAAGACCCTATCTCAACAACAACAAAAACAACAAAAACAACAACAACAACAACAACAGCTGTTGATGTTGATGGCGACTGCTCCAGGCTGTGTGAAGAAAATTAAAAGCACGTGACGCTGAGGTTGAATAAAAGGACTTTCTCATCAGACATCCGTGACATGGCCAAGCGTGCTAGCTCCAAGAGGTCACCACTATTATTATTATTCCTATTTTACAGATGAGGAAGCAGAGGCTCAGAGTGCCGCGGACATTTTCTTAGGTCATCAGCAGCAGAGCTGGGAAGGTCGTGCATTATTAAGTTTAGGTGTCTGTATAGACAGCTGCTCTTCTCGCTGGATTTATAGGCTCCCCCTCCTTTCTGCAGAGGGCAGGGAGCTCATTCAATAAACAAAATCAATGAATGAATCAATGAACGGTTGCGCTGTGTGACCCCGGGCAAGCCTCCTCACTTCTCTGGGTCCGCATTTCCATTTGTTGGGTTAAGCCTGGGAGTGTTCAGCTCTAGAAAGCTTTTCAAGCCAAAGTCCAGGAACCCAGAGAAGCAAAAGGCAGCCTGGGGCCCCAGCAGGGGGACTTTCCAAGGTTCCTGGTCATTTTTAGCCTCCCTCCCTGGGGACAAGTGACCCACACTCTGTCCTCAGGCCTGGCCGCTCTCGGCAAGTTCTTTTTCTGGCTGTATGAACTCAGGCCGTGTGCACAGCCAAAGTTAAACTCAAGAGGGCTGGACACGTGGCTTGGGCGGGGAGCCGGGGCAGATGGCAGGCCACCTGTGGAAGGGATGGCTGCGAGTTGGCAACCCCCACCGGAGGCACCTCCACCGCCCCCCTCCTCCTGCCTGCCTGCTGGTCTCACTCCCTGTTTTCTGCACTGAGCCCCTGCAGCATCCATGGCAGGGGCCCTCACAGAGAGGGGACCAACTGAGGCTGGACAGGTGACGAGGGGACAAACATCCTCTTTAGAACCTGGTTTGCAGAGGCTCAGGGCAGGGAAAGCAGAGAACCCCAGCAGACCAAGGGAAAGGGGCTTGGTCACCCCTCAGAGGAGACCCCAAGTGGGGCCATGGGAAGGTGCTGACCCCCATGTCCCCTGACACCCCATCCCACCACTGTCCCTTGAAGGTCCCACCAAATCTGTCCCTCGAAGGTGTCACTTACCAAATCTTTGGGCATTTAAAGACCTTTAAACTCCTATTTTTGTTGTTGTTTTTCTGAGACAGGGTCTCACTCTGCTGCCCAGGCTGGAGTGCAGTGGCGAGATTGTGGCTCACGGCAGCCTCAGCCTCCCTGGCTCAAGTGATTCTCCTCCCGCAGCCTCCCGAGTAACTGGAGCCACAGGTGTGCGACACCCTGCCTGGCTAATTTTCTAATTTTTCTTTTGTAGAGATGGGGTCTCACTATGCTGATCAGGTTGGTCTCAAACTCCTGGCCTTCAGTGATCTTCCCGCCTTGGCCTCCAAAACTGCTGGGATTACAGGTGTGAGCCAATGCGCGTGACCTAAAACTCCTGTTGTTAAAAATAAATCAGATGAGTAATATACATTCATGATCCAAGGTGGAGGCTTTTGAAAATGTCCACAGGCAAAAAGACAAAAACCACCGTCTGTATTCCCAGGTAAATACACCTACTATCAGTCTTCCAGTCTTTTTTTCTATGAAGACGTATATAATTTTAAAAAATCTTCCTTCTATTTAACAATATAAGGTTAACCTCCTTCCAGGTCAATACCTAGGTAGCCAGAGCACGATTTTTTTTTTCATAGCATTACCTGGATGCCCACTTATGTATGTATGTATGTATGTATTTATTTTGAGATAGAGTTTTGCTCTTGTCGCCCAGGCTGGAGTGCAATGGCCTGATCTCTGCTCACTGCAACCTCCACCTCCCAGGTTCAAGTGATTCTCCTGCCTCAGCTTCCTGAGTAGCCAGGATTACAGGCATACGCCACCACACCCAACTAATTTTTGTATTTTTAGTAAAGATGGGGTTTCACCGTGTTGGCCAGGCTGGTCTCGAACTCCTGACCTCAGGTGATCCACCTGCCTCAGCCTCCCAAAGTGCTGGGATTACAGGCGGGAGCCACCAGGCCGGGTTTGGATGCCCGCATCTTTATATAGGGCTCAATCCCTTACCTGCAGTTCCAAAATCACAAGTGCTCAAAAAAACCAAGTTTTTGTGTCACTCATTTGGCTGCAAAAAACTGACCTGAGGCTCATCGGAGCCTCCGCTTGCTGCACTCTGCATGAATATTCATGTATTTTGCTACAGAAATATAATGGTGGTTGATTGAGGGAATTGCCTCAGTCCCGCTGGGGTGTCATGTAAGATTTGGCACTGGTACCATTTTATACTTCTAACGCTACAGAATATGCTGAGTTGTGGAACTCCTCTGGTGTGATGGAGGTGCATTCGATTTTAACTGCGGGGACAGATGTGTTCAGGGCTGACATTTGCTGGATCTTTGCTGGTGTTTCGCTCATGTATTGAATTCAAACATGGAGAGAATTTGTTCTATCTCACATAAAGACGTTGAGGCTCAGGGAGGTTCCACTCGTGAAAGATAGGCCAGGACTGGGCCTAGATCTCTGGCTGCCAAGCCCAAGCTCAAGCTGTTAGACCTTCCTGCTCCTTCCGCTTCTTGGGGGACGCTGTTTGAGATGTCTCTAATGTTATTGTTTTTCAAACTGTAGTCCATGGACCTCAGAATCCCCGCATGTTTATGAAAACCAATGCAGGCTGGGCACCGTGGCTCACACCTGTAATCCTAGCACTCTGAGAGGCTGAGGTGGGTGGATCACCTGAGGTCAGGAGTTTGAGATCAGCCTGGCCAACATGGTGAAACCCAGTCTCTACTAAAAATACAAAAACTAGCCCAGCGTAGTGGTGGGCACCTGTAGTCCCAGCTACTCAGGAGGCTGAGGAGAGAGAATCGCTTGAACCCAGGAGCCAGAGGCTGCAGTGATCCGAGATCACGCCAGCGCATGCCAGTCTGGGTGACAGAACAAGATTCCGTCTCAAAAACAAACAAACAAACACACAACAAAAAACAAAACAAAAAGATCAATACAGACTTTGAGGCCCCAGTCTGGCCTCCTGACCCAGATAGCTGGGGAGCCACAGGCATCAGCTTGTTAATAGGCTCATGGTGATTCTGTATTCTTTTTAGTTTGAGATTCTCTGTCCAGGGTCCCAGGACTGGGGTGAAGGGAAATGTTGTTCCAACTTCTGGACTTGAACTTACGGGCTCCAGGATCTCACTTTTTGCCTCTACCCCCTGCTGCCAGGAGCATGTCAACCTTAACTGTCACCCTGGGAGCCCCGTGTCTCTGGGGCAGCCACAGCGCTGTCAGGCATGTCCTGTTGGCCAAAAAGCCATGGCTGGGAATGGCCTCTCCAAAGCAAAGTCATTAATCTTGGTTAACGTAAGGGAATTACACCTCAGTTCAGATATTACCTTCCCTGCCCACTCCCTTCTCAGAGCCTGACCTTTCTGCATATTTTGTGGAACACAGCACGAAGTTCCCATGTGAGCACTGACATTCCCTGGCCCTCTGCTGCTCCGCAAAGGGCAGTTGTGCTTTTTATCTTAAATCAGTCTGCCTGTCTTCTCTCCCTGCCTTTTTTTCCAGGAGTAAATCCTTCCTTCCTCTCATCCATATACCCACCAACTCATCTTAATCCATCCATCTGTTCTCTTTCCATCCATCCATCCGTCCTTTCTCCATCCATCCATACATTCACCCATTCATCCATCTATCCATTTACCCACCAAACCTTCTATCCCAAACTCATCCATCTGTCTGCCCATCATTCATTCACCCACCCACCAAACCATCCCTCCACCAACCAATCCATTTATCAATCCATTCATCCTTCATTTCTCTTGCCTTCCATCCATTCATCCATCTACCTATCCATCCACCCACCCAGCCATCATCTGTCCATCCATCCATCTATCCACCCATATTCACTCACTGACTCACCAAACCATCCATCAATCCATCCCTCCTTCATTTCTCTTTCCTTCCATCCATCCATGCTTCCATCTGTCTACCCATCCACCCACCCAACCATCATCCATTCACCCATCTATCCACCCATCCATCCTGGTGCCCAAGAGAGGTGCCCATAAATCTAGTCGAATGAGTGAATGATGAGTCTCTCCAAGCAATTTATTTAGTAACCTTATGAGAAAGGGAAAAAGATTCCCCTGGAGCAAGTGGCTTTGGTGGAACGCATCCCTCCCAGCTCTCCTCATTCATTCATTTGCCCATTATTCAGCACATGTTTACTGAGTGCCCCCTAAGTGGCAGACATCACCTCGGTTCTGGTGCGGGAGATACACAGTTGAGCAAAAACAGATGCCTGGGCCTCGCCCTCATGAAACTTACAAATGTGAGGGGGGAACAGATGTTAGCCAAGTAGCCATGCTCATGAAGCCATAATTACAAACAGCAATTACAAGCCGTGCCCACACAGTGCCCAGAAAGAAAAGAAATCACTCAGAATGTCACAGAGGTTTCCGAGCCAGGCCCCGGGGCCAGGGAGGACTCCTGCGAGATCTGGATGGTCATGCAGAGGCCAACGCTGGTCAAGGAAAAGGGCACCTAAGCCAGGTGAGTCAAGAGAGGAATCCAACAAAGAGAACGGGCTGCAAAAGCGGTGAAGAAGCTGCAAGAGCAAGCAGGGAAGTGAGGCTGACTCGTGACGAAGAACAGCAGGAAGCTGCTGTCACCCCTAGGCAGGACAGGGGAGGAGGATGGAGTTACTAGAGCTGCTGCTGGAACCACAGAGATCTGGCCACTTGCAGAGACACTGCCCAAGCAGAGAGAGAGAGAGAAAGAGAGAGAGAGACGGAGTGAGAGGAGGGCTTCTCCCTCCCCTGGCCCTCCAGTCTCCCTCAAGTGCCTCTCAAGGAGTGTCCCTAATGGGAAGTCAGAGGCAAGGAAGCCTGGGAAATGTAGTTTGCAGGGGCAGCCTGCAGAGCAGAAGGGTGAGGAATGGGGTATGCCTGGGACAGGCAGGAATTCATCAGGCACAGAGGGAGGGGCGCAAGTTCCAGGCAACGGAAGCAGCACGTACAAGGACCCTGTGGTGCAATGTGCCTGGTGCCTCTTGGGAAGGCCAAGGCACCAGGAGGGTGCAGGGTCCCGAGAGGCCTCAGGGTCTCCTGGAGACCTGGGCAGGGCCAGCAAACAGGGATTCTGACCTTTAACCTGAGAGCTCTGAACCCTGAGAAGGATTTTAAGCAAGAGGGAGACCACAACCAGACTTGCGCTTTTGAAAAGACCGTGCTGGCTGCTGGGTGGAGAACAGACGGACGGGGGCCCCCAGAGAGGAAGCAGGTTGGAGGTTGGGGCTGCCCTGCCAAGCCCCTCCCCCAGCTACCCAGCTTCCAGCCCAGGCCAGGGACCTCCGATTGTCCCCACCCTCTGGTCTCAGACGCCCATGGCAGGAGGGGAGCTCCAGCTTCTCCTAAGGAGACCCCCACTTTCTTGATCATTTGCTTCCCCCTTTTAGATGGCAGTCCTGGCTCTACCCCCCGATGAGGCCCCGGCTCGTCCCACACCGCCCTGCCCACCTCCTTACCCTCCGCTAAGCCCCCCCAGCGGCCCACACCCTGGGCTGGAGTGCCAGCCACCGCGGCACCTGTCCATGGCTGTTTTCCACTGCTCCGGCAGCTCAGCTTTCAGCTCTGATAAATATTAATGGCCACATAGGGTCGAGGGGGGCCCCACGGAGAGATAGTCTTTCTGGAAGGCACATCAGGGTGCCCAGTCACAGTCGCAACGGGACACCCGGGCCTGACTCCCAGCCTCTTCGCCTGCCCCCACCCCATCCCACTGGGTGCCGAGCCTGGGAGCCCCACAATCAGACTTTCTCTGGTTTTCTCTTAAAGCCAGAGCTCAAATTCCCTTGAGTGAAACCTCGGGCTTCCAAGGAAGAAATGGACTCAGGAAGAAGTTTTTGAATGACCGACTGAGGGCCCCTTGGCCTCATAACCACAAATCACCCTTTTCCAAAGGGGTAAAACGAGCTTTAGGCTGGGAGTCAGGAATGCCGAGTTCTAGCTGGACTTTGTGTGACCTTGGTCAAGTCAGGGCTGCCCCGGGCCTTGGACTCTCAAATTCAGGGGGTGGGCTGGAGCACATCCAATGCCTCAACTCTCTCTAAAAATTCAGGCTTCGGAAGGCAGGCACTTCTGGAAGGTGGGAGCCATTTCAGGGAGCCGGGTGGGGGGTGTTCGTGGTGGGGAGATGAACCTTTGCGCAGCGTTTACTGTGTTCGAGGCCCTTTGGCATTTGATCTCTTGACAAGGGGGTGTCGTGGGCATGGTTATTGCGCCACACCCACGTGGAGTAAGGAAATGTGGCTGGCAAGTTCAGCCACTTACCAGGGGCCACACTGATAATAAATGGCAGGGTTGAATTTCCATGTAGATTTTGAAATCTAGAGCAAAGTAGTGCAGTACTCAGTGTGGTCTCTGGAGCCAGACAGCCCGGGGTTGAAATCCCAGCTCCGTCTGTTAGAAGCTATATGATCTTGGCCAAATAGCTTAGCCTCTCTGTGCTTCTGTTTCCTCATCTGTAAAGTGCAAATAATACTTGTGCACCCACCTCATCGGGCACTGAAAGGCTGAAATGGGATGACGTGTGCAGATTTAGCTCAGCTAGCTAAGGGCTCAGGATTGCTGTATTGATGAAGTCTCACTCGAAGACGCATGTGCTTGCCACTGTGTCGGCCTGCTGCTTGTTCACTTGGACTCTGCACAATATATATATATATATATATATACACATATATATACGTATATATACATATATATACACATATATACGTATATTTTTTTTTTTGAGACAGAGTTTCGCTCTCTCTCCCGGGCTGGAGTGCAGTGGCACGATCTCAGGTCACTGCAAGCTCCGCCTCCTGGGTTCATGCCATTCTCCTGCCTCAGCCTCCCAAGTAGCTGGGACTACAGGCGCCAGCCACCACGCCCGGCTAATTTTTTGTATTTTTAGTAGAGACGGTGTTTCACCATGTTAGCCAGGATGGTCTCAATCTCCTGACCTCGTGATCTGCCCGCCTTGGCCTCCCAAAGTGCTGGGATTACAGGCATGAGCCACCACGCCCGGCCGGACTCTGCACAGTATTTGAACCGAGAAGTCCCTTGGAAGAAATGCACACTGAACCCAGGCCCGGCGGAGTCAGGATCCAAAATCACAGGCGATTGATCTCGGGGACTGTAAGCCACTGTTCCTGGTGAGCACTGTCCTTCAGACAGCTGGAATGTTCTAAATCATTCTAAGACCCAGGCAGATTGGAATTTAAAAATGTATTTCCCCTTTTAGAGTGAGCCATGCCTAAGTATTTCTGGCCTGTGAAAGGAACACAGTTTCAGAGCCAGGGCAGAAAAACCATGTGTGCTCACAAAACCCAACCCAAATCTTGGCCATCAAGACCGTTTCCTCTGCAGCTTGTACGGACTTCATTGCAGCTGCTCTGGAAGGCAGGGGGTGCCCTGTAAGAAGCCGCCCAGGGGGTCGGGCTGGTGGGTAGGCAGCTGAGGGGAGGAGTCAGGAAGGGCTGAGTCTGGGAACCAGGGAGCCTTGGGAATTCCATGGGCCTATGAATGTGATTTAAAACATCTCAGTATGCATTAAAGTCAAATATACACTGACCCCATGGTTAGCAGTTTGACTCCTAGGTATTTACTCAACAGAAATGCATTATGTATTTTTCCTTTTAGGTGTTTTTTTGGAGGCAGCTTCTCACTCTGTCACCCAGGCTGGAATGCAGTGGCATGATCATAGCTCACTGCAGCCTTGAACTCCTGGGCTCAAGCAGTCTTCCTGCCTCAGACTCCCCAGTACCTGGGATTACAGGCATTCGCCACCATGACCAGCTAATTTTTTTGTTTTTGAGATGGAGTCTCGCTCTGTTGCCCAGGCTGGAGTGCAGTGGCTGCGATCTTGGCTCACTGCAACCTCCGCCTCCTGGGTTCAAGCAATTCTCTGCCTCAGCCTCCCAAGTAGCTGGGATTACAGGTGCCCGCCACCATGCCCAGCTAATTTTTGTATTTTTAGTAGAGACGGGGTTTCACCATCTTGGCCAGGCTGGTCTTGAACTCCTGACCTCGTAATCCATTCATCTCGGCCTCCCAAAGTGCTGGGATTACAGGTGTGAGCCACTGCGCCCGGCCTGACCAGTTAATTTTTAAATTTGTCTGCAGAAATGAAGTCTCACTATATTGCCCAGGATAGTCTTGAACTCCTGGGCTCAAGCCATCCTCCCGCCTCAACCTCCCAAAGTGCTGAGATTACAGATGCGAGCCACCACACTCAGGCTGCATTTTGTGTTTTCAACCAAAGACATGAAATAGAATGTTCAGAAAAACACTAATTACGTAAGCCCCAAGTGCAAACTCTCCAAAAGCTCACCAACGGCAGAATGGAAGAACAAATGACGGAATATTCATCCATAGACTACTATACAGCAATCCAAAAGAACAATGTACTGCTTCAGGAAAAAACAGGGAAGAATTTCACAGATCTAACGCAGAGCAAAAAGCGAGACCCGAAGGGTACATATGATACACTTCCACTTAGTGAAGGTACAAAAACAGCCTGTGCGGACATGGGCTACAACGTGAAGGTCTGAAAACATTATGCTCGGTGAAAGAAGCCAGTCACAAAAGACCACATGTTGTATGATCCCATTTATACGAACTGTCCAGAACACGCAAATCCACAGAGACGGAAAGTAGATTAATGATTGCCAGGGAGGGGGTGGGGGTGCGCTGGAGGTGTTGAGGGTGAGAACTAAAGGGTATGAAGTTTCTTTTGGGGGTGATGAAAATGTTCTAACATGGATTGTGGTGATGGTTGAAAACTGTAAATATACTAAAAGCCATTGAATTGTACACTTTAAATGGGTGGATTGTGTGGTATTTGAATTATATCTTAATAAATCTGCTAAAAAATAGAACGTTCTTGGTGTTAGAAGTCAAGATGCCTGCAGTCCTGGCTCAAGTTGTTACCCTTGCAGGGAGGTGAGGGTCTGCAAGCAGGTACATGGGGGCCTTCTGGGAGTCTGGACATGCCTTCTTTCTGGGTGCTAGTTACACAGATATGTTCAGTTTGTGAAAATTCAGCTTGTGGTACACGTATGAAGATGCACACTTTTCTGTACGGAGGCGACACTTCAGTGTAAAAAGCTTTTTAAAAATGACACCCCAGTGTAGCGTCAGACACATGCCTCAGTCCCACCTCACGTCCCCATCCATGAGTCCAGCAACGACCCACCAGCCGTATAAATCAGAGGCCGGGGAAGTCGAGCTGGCGGCTGGGTTTGGAACATGCTTCGGTGACTCAGAGCAGCAGCTGGAAATAATCTGCTGCTGTTGACTTCACCGCCCTCCTGTTAGGCAGCTCGGGGGACCCGCCGCGGCCCACTGAGTATTCCAGTGCCAGAGAGCTGGGGAAACCTGTCCTGAAGTTGGCGGCCGCCGATGAAGCCATAGGCAGGAATCGAAGGTCTGCAGCGAGTCCTGACCATTAGCCTCTCTGGCAGGACCCCTTGAGGGACAAGGACGCCTCTAGTAGGAAGGATCTGGGAAGGCGGCCCAACAGGCCAGGAGCTGAGCACACAGCAGGGCGGATGAGAGCGAGGCGCTCTGGCCAGACCGGGTCTCAGTCCAGCTTTAACACTTCCCAGCTCTGACACTGGGGACATGGATTTGCTGTTCCAAGCCTCAGTGTCCTTGTCTGTAAAAGTGTGTAATCGTGCCTACTTTTTAGGCTGTTGAGAGAGCCAAATGGGATAATAATATGACTATCAGCTCTGAACACAGTACCTGGCTTCTAGTTAAACATCAGCTATTGTCATTGCAGGATGTATGCTGATTAGTACTGAGCACCGACTGCATGCCGGGTGCCTTCATGGCACTTCTCGGTTACACGCTGGTTAGTATTGAGCACCGAATGCATGCCGGGTGCCCTCATGGCGCTTCTCGGTTGCATGCTGGTTAGTATTGGGCGCCGACTGCATGCCGGGTGCCCTCATGGCACTTCTCGGTTGCTCTGGCTTCTGTCTCCCTTTGCTTGTGCCCCCATCCCACCCACTGTGCCCCAACAAGAAACCTCCGTGGCTGGGAAGCTTGGGGACAAACCACATAAATGGCTGCTGTGAATTTCATGCTGCAAATCAGGGGCCTGTTGAGATGCCGGCAGCCAGGGAGTCTTTGAGTCCACTCAAGAGATTTATGTGAGTGTTTGTCCCATCATCCCCAGTGGCAGGTCAGCTCCAGCGATCATTTATCAAAAGGGTTTTATGAGGCCCTGAAGTTCACGGCAATATCCTTGATTTCAAGATGGTGAGGGATGGGGTGGGGATGATGTCTCCTGGAGGGGGAGACTGGCCTATTCTCTGCTGGATTCTTTTTCAGGCTTAGGGGAGCAAGGTGAGGTTTTAGAGCACCCGATTCTGCTCTGTGAATCGGTAGCCCGTGCTCTGACCCTTAATTGTGTAATGCAAACCGTCATTGTTTAAAAAGGCACTTTGCAGTTTACAGAATGTTTCTGCCTAGGTTGTCTCAGGCCCCCGAGATAGAAAATGGCCCACCCACTTCCATGCTCAGAAGCTCCTGTATTTAAAAAGGCAACGAGGCTGGGCATGGTGGCTCATGTCTATAATTCCAGCACTTTGGGAGGCCAAGGCGGGTGGATCACTTGAGGTCAGGAGTTCGAGACCAGCCTGGCCAACATGGTGAAACTCTGTCTCTACTAAAAATACACAAATTAGCTGGGTGTGGTGCCGTGTCCTTGTAGTCCCAGCTACTTGGTAGGCTGAGGCAGGAGAATTGCTTGAATCCGGGAGGCGGAGATTGTGGTGAGCTGGGATTGCACCACTGCACTCCAGCCTGGGTGACAGTGAGGCTCCGTCTCAAAAATAAATAAATAAATAAAAATAAAATAAAAAATAAAAAGGCAACAAGATGCTAAGACAGGGCTACAAAACATGCTGTATGTGTTTAATGTTTATGTTTAACAAATTAGCCCAATAAATGCATAGAAAATGCAATAAAATTTCATCAGCCCCAAAGCTGGCAACTCATCCTGATTCCAAGAATGGTGCCCTTGGGGAAATCCCTGCTTCTTGGAGCCTCTGTTTCTCTATCTGTATTTATTTTATTTATTTATTTATTTTTTTGAGAAGGAGTCTCGCTCTTTCACCCAGGCTGGAGTGCAGTGGCGCGATCTCGGCTCACTGCAGGCTCTGCCCCCCGGGGGTTCACGCCATTCTCCTGCCTCAGCCTCCCGTGTAGCTGGGACTACAGGCGCCCGCCACCTCGCCCGGCTAATTTTTTGTATTTTTTAGTAGAGACGGGGTTTCACCGTGTTAGCCAGGATGGTCTCGATCTCCTGACCTCGTGAGCCGCCCACCTCGGCCTCCCAAAGTGCTGGGATTACAGGCGTGAGCCACCGCGCCCGGCCAGTTTCTGTATCTTTAAAATGGATGTGATGGCTCCATGTACTGCTGTGTCACACGAGTGCATGGAGGTGAACTGGTTCATAAGCCCAAGGCCTCCACAAATCCCAGGGATTTTTCGTTGTTAACAGTTACATTCTTTCTCTCTGGGAAGAAGGTTATATTTTTGCCAGCGGCCTGTCATGTCTGAAGCTCTTTCTGAGGATAGCAGAGAAAGGCTTGCTCCATTCTTAGGCAAAAAGAAAAAAAAAGAAAAGAAAAAGAAATAAAGAAAGAAAAAAGAAGAAATAGGACAGTCAGATGACAAATTTTGTTTTTCTGGTCCCCAGTGAGCCGGAGGCCAAACACAGCACACGTCGTCTCTGAAAAGAGGAGGATGGACCAGCCTAAGAAGGTAAATGGGTCCTGGGCGGGATGCCAAAGGCGCAGGCACAGTTTAGAGGAAGGAGGAAAAGGGCAAAAGGCCCAGTGAGAAGGGAAGTCGGGTTGCAGGGTTGGGAAAAGCCAGGGGCACATGACAGAGTTTAATCTCGATTGCTGGCACTCAAGAGGAATAAAAGATGGCGCAGTAGAAGCTGGCCAGGCAGCTGGATGATTCCAGAACTTGGAAGGCATAATGAGTGAGGTTTTGGCCAGAGTCTAGCGGCGTCCCTGGTTCAAGCACTGATTGGTCCCCAACCATGTCCACATCCTTGTGAAACTGTGGGGCAGGGCAAGGCAAGCCAGCTCAGGCTCTGCCCCAGTGGGAGAGGCAGGCACAGAGACAGAGATACAAAACAACGTGTGGTTAAGCATTTGGAGGCTGGAAATGAGTTCTCCTGGGTGGGATGAGGGCAGATTCCTGCGGTTTCTGGGCTAAGACGAACCTACAGGTAGCTGCAAATCTGAGATGTGCCCAGGTGTTCCACACTGACGGCCTCCTTGTCTCCTGCAGAATCCAGGTGGGCATTTTTTACCTGCTCCCAATGCAAGGTCTGTCTGTGAGCATCTGTCAATGCTTTTAAAGTCCTACAATTGAAAGATGAAGAGCCGGGCTGTGCAGTGTGTGGTCTGGAGGGAGCCTGGCATCCTCTCTCCAGCTGCAGGGTGGGGTGTAGGGCTTAGAGGGAAGCCAAGAGATGGCTCTGCTGGGGATGGTCAGGCTGTGGCCTCAGCAGCTCTTGGCAGGGATGTTTGGATGGCCTAGTCCTGTTTGAGCCTTTTGCCCGTTTCCGTTAGAAACGGGGACTTCGCGTCTACTTTGGTGCATGAAGTTCATGCCAATGCACTCTGACATTTCTTCTCATCTCCTGGCACAAACTTGGCCTGTTTTGTATCCAGACAGGCATGTGTGAGGGCCTGTTTCCTTTGGTGTGAAACTGGGAACACATGAGGAGAGGGGGGACCAGATTCTAGGCTGTTCCTGTCCTGGCATCGCAGGATTGAAGAGAAAGTGAATCTCACTAGCCAGCAAAGCAGAGGGTTTCAGAGGCATGCGGCCGGGGTGCCAGTTCCAACTCCACCACGTTGTGTGACCCTGGGCCTGTGACTTCCCTCCCCTATGCCCTAGTCTCCTCACCCCTAAACTTGCGGGTACAGCACAACCAACCTTGTGGGCTTCTGGGAAAGATTTGACGAGTTGGCACCTGCAAAGCATAGGTCCTGGTGTGTGCTTCACACTGAACGGGTGCTGTGTGTTTAATGTCTACATATGCTGTGTGTGTTTATACCGTTATTCTGCATCCCAGTGCAATGTACTTTACCAGCATTGGCTCAGTTCACCCTCCCTGCACACTGTCAAGGTGGCTCTGCTTTACAGATAGGGAAACTGAGGCTCAGAGAGGTAAATGAGCAAGCCCAAAGCCACACAGCTAGTAAATGGCTGTGTGATGTCAGTCTGCTGTGTCAAGCTGTGGCAGCGGCCCTGCCCCCATGTCATTCCCCCAGAGGAGCAGCCATCATCACCGGCCTTCTCCTCTGATCTGTGTTCACCCTGCTTCCTGGCCCCCAAGACGTGTTCCAGGGGACTTTCCTGAGTCATTGGGTCATTGAAGAGAAGAAAAACATCCAGCTGACGCCTCCCACTCCCACTCCTGGCCCGCTTGACATGCACACACAGGCACACACACAGAAACACAGAGGTGAACTCACACACACATGCTCACACACAGGGTACACATCCATATATAACTACGCAAATGTACACACACACATATAATCTAACAAATGCAGAATCATGCACATTCACATACGCGTACACTCATACCTGCATATGTATGGTGCAATACCTCCTGGAGGATTCCGGCTCAGCCAAGAAAACCCTACCTCTCTCTTTTGGTCTGGTTGGCCCTGTGATCCTTCTCCCTCAGACTCTGTGTGTGACCTCAACACAGTGGCCCTCCCTGCCGCCCTGCAGTGCGCCCTGCAGTGCGGACAGGAGGCAGCAGAACCTCTTCAACCACTGGAAAGAGGAAGGGGCAACACACGTACACGGTCACCTACAGCATGCCAGAGCCCACGCCTGCGTCCAAATCCCTATTTATTTAACAACCCCCATTGTAAAGAGCAGAAAACCAAGGGGTTGTGTGCTAAGAAGTCCACCTAAGGCTCACACAGCTGGCAAGGGACAGAACAGGATTGAGACCCAGGTGTGTGGAACCAAGGTACTGAGCCAGGCCCCAGATCTCCAGTAAGCAAGATAGACCTGGCTCCTGCCCTTGAGAGGGAGCACCCAGGATTCCAGGGCGCGGCAGACAGGAGCCGTGGATGGAAAAATCAATAAATTCAATGGCAAACTCCTGCGCTGGGGAGCTGGGATGAGGAGAAGCGCGGAACAGCACCCGCTCTAGAGAGAAAAGGGAGGCCTCTGAGGATGACACTGCGGCCATGGCCATACAGATGAGCCCAAAACGCATTTGAAGCAGAAGGGACAGCCCTGAGGAACCCATGTTTAACTCACCCGCTGACCTGCATGTCCCCAGCCGGGCAGTGTGTTACTAGCAACCTCTCGGTCTGTGTGGGACCTAATAGTCCCTCTTTAACTGTGCAAGAATGCAATTCAACAGACATTGCCCTTTAAACTTTTCCTAATCAGCCCTCCTCCTCTCTCCAGGTATTAAAAATGCCAGGAGCCAAGAAGCCCCCTGCCCCGCTCCCAACATTCCTTCGGGACAGTTTTGCTGACACAGCATTCCTCTGGCCCAGGGTGAAGGCCCAAAGTCCCAACCAATGATGATTTCCTGTTAACCCTTGGACTAAGGGTTGAGCCCTGGAATATCCCCCAGGAATTCCGGAGGCCTTCTTCTTGCGTTTATTTACAATGCATGGCCCTCTTCCTTGCCAAGAGGAAGCCCAGTTTTATTTACATTTCAGTGTCCCAGAGGGTGGAGGGGACCACCGGGCAGCTTTGTCCCCAGGCTGATTCTGGGCTGCTGCTTGCAAATGAGGAAGCTGTAAACTGCCCAGAAGTCAGAGGATCGTAGAATTTTGAAGCTGGAAGGGGTGCCATTTCACAGATGGGGAATGAGACGTCTGGAGATGCCTGGATTGGACCAGGGCCTGAGCCAGATCATCCGGGAGGACCCAGGGATCCTGGCCTTGTCGTGCCATGGACCGTCCCCATCAGCAGACTGGCGACGTGGACCAGACGTTTGCCTCGCACGGCTACTCGCCCTGGTGGTCAAGAGTAGGGCCTGGAGCCCAACGTCCTGGGTCTGAATTCTGCTTGGCCCCTTTGGATGAAAACTTAACACTCAATGCTACTTCTTTCCTGTATGTGAAATGGGGCCGATCACCACAGTTAACCCTAAGCGCCTCGCACCGCAAGTCCCTCTGCTTGTTAAATAAATACAATGTATCTCTACACACGTACAATAAAGACACGGAAACAGTTAATCCCCTGCTGCAGCTCCTGTTGAAGAAAATGAAATCAGGACCCAGAGAGGTTGAGTCACTGGCCTTGGGACACACAGGACCCTTTCTACCTCTGCTGGTGACCCAGTGACCCCTGCCGATGGTGGGAAGGGGCAGAGCAGGCCCCAGACTGTCCGCAGGATGATGCATTCACTAACGGGTTCTAGGAGACCGGGACGGCTCCTCTTTTCCCTCTCCAAAATTAGAACGCGGGGGCCTGAATGGTACCCCCAACTCAGGCCTGTTCGGGACTGTAAATGGCTTTCTTGCTTGGTCGCCCCTTTTGAGGGGGTCGGACAACCCTGAACGGCGCCGGCAGGGTGCCTGTATCTAGGCTGGGGCTGCCCTCACTGCAGCCCTGGAGTGGGGGGTTCCTCTGCCTCCAGGGGCGCCCGCAGCGTCCTTACCTGGCTCCTCCCGCGTCCTGATTGACCTTTACTTAAAGACCAGCTCCAGCCGCTGATGGGTTTCGGCGGGTCCCCCAGGAGACCCTTCAGACGGCTAGAGCCGGGCGCGCTGCAGAGAGCCCCTAATTGGGGCAATGAATCATCTCGCGCGGCTCCGGCTGGACACAAAATAGATAGAGGAGCCGGCCGCTATTGTGCGCAGTTTGGGACGCGGGGGGAGGCGGCGGCGGGCGGGAGGGAGGCAGGCTTGGAGGAGGAGGGCGGGGGAAGGAAGCGCGCGGGGAGGGATTCCCCCGCCCGCCGCGCGCCCGCCCTCCGCCCCTCCCCGCCCCTCCCGCCCGCCGCCGCCCCGCCCCCTCCTCCCCAATTAAATGACCCCACGCCTTGGCAGGCGCCGGAGCTCGCACATGCGGCTGCCGCTCCAGCCGCCCGGGCCCCGCCGCAGCCGCCGCCGCCGCTGCGTTCCGGGCGCGCTCGCCGCGGCGCCGCCTCGGCCCGCGCCGCCGCCGGGGGGGGCTCGGCAGGCCCGGGGGGGCGCCGCTGCGTGGGGCCGTGCGCCCGCGCCCGCGCCGGCCGCCCGCCGCCAAACTTTGCGGCGCGCACACATGCTCCAAGTTGGGCGCGGCGGCGGCGGCGCGGGCGGGAGCTGAGGGCGGCCCGGGGCGCGCGGGGGCCCGGGCGGGCGGGCGGCGCGGCGCGGCCATGAGCGGGCGGCCAGCCCCGGTCTCCCGCAAGCAGCGGCTCATGGCAGCCGTGGGCGAGCGGGCAGCGGGCGGCGCGCCGCTCTCCTGCTTCATCTGCGGCGGCGGCATCGGGCGCGGCAAGGAGCTGAAGCTGCAGGTGAAGCAGCCGGCGGCGGGCGCGGGGGCCCCGGCGCAGCCCTTCTTCCCGTTCCTGCAGCAGCAGGAGCCGGCGCCCGGCGCGCGCGAGCTGTCCCCGGCCGACGGCTGCGTGTTGGTGTGCGCCGTGTGCCGCTGCTTCCTGGGCGAGCAGTGGGCCGCCTTCGAGCGCGCCCGCACGCCGGTGGACAAGCGCATGTACTGGCTCAAGCGGCCCCACCAGTGCGACGCGGGCGCAGGCGGCCGCCGTGGCGGCGCCGGGGCCCCCCGCGAGTGGAACGTCGCCTACGCGCTGGGCAGCGCCACCGGCGACGACGACGAGGACGACGGTGGCGGCTCCCGGCTGCCCGGGGCAGCGGAGGAGACGCGAGACTCCGACCTGTCGGAGCTGTCGGACACTGACCCCCTTTCCGAGCCCGACCCGCCCGCGCGGGACGCCGCCAGCCCCCACCAGGACGGGGCCCCAGGACCAGGGCCTCGCGGGAGGCGCGGCCAGGAGTGGAGGCCGGCTCCGGGACCCGCTCCGGGACAGGGCGCAGAGGCCTCGGCGCTGGGGCGCGCGGAGGAGGAGGGGCTCCCCGCGAAGGCCCACGCGGATGGGGAGCCCAAGGCCGGGGTTAGGCGCCGGCGGAAGGGGGTCGGGAGGCACTGGGTTCCCGAGGCCCGGGCCAGCGTCCTGAGGGGCATTCAGGATCCTTGGCAAGGCCCTCCTGTCCAAGAGGCCCATGCAGATGGCATGAAAGGGCCTCCCTCGGGCAGAGCCACTAAGACCCTGGAGAGCAGGCCGCTGGGGGAGAGCCTCCGGGGCTTCTGCACCTCCGAGGACAGTGACATCAACATCACCAGTGGGGAAGAGGACCACAAGGAACAGCCTTTCCCAGGCGTCTGCAACCCCAAAGAGAAGGACAACAGTGGCCGTGTCCCCCGGGCTTTCCTGGACAGCCGGGCAGCACCACCAGAAGGCCTTTGCTGCTACATCTGCGGGGCCCCGCTGTCCCCGGCCTCGCACCACCAGGTCCACGTGCAGAAGCAGGAGAAGCTGGCTCAGGCCCCGTTCTTCCCCTTCCTGTGGCTGCACAGCCCGCCCCCAGGGGCACAGCCCATCAGCGAGGGCGGCAGTACCCTGGTGTGCGCCAGCTGTTTCTCCTCCCTCACGCAGCAGTGGCAGAGCTTCGAGCTGGCCAACGTGCCGGTCCTGCAGCGACTCTATGTGGTGCCCCTGGACAGCCACGCCCCTGGCATGGCCTCCAAGGGTAGGAGGCTCCCGAGGGAAGAGGGCCTGCCCTCCGGGTCCCTGCGAGAGGCCTGCTACCTCTGTGGGGAGGACTGTACCCCGGATGCCCGGGCGGTCCCCTCCAGGATCCTCAACGGCAACGCCAGGAGCGCCATGCATTTCCCCTTCCTCAGCCTCCTGCCCTGCCCACCCAACGCCCAGGGCCCCAACAAGCGCTGTGAAGTCCGCAGCTGCCCCAAGTGCTTCAGCGTCCTGGAGGATGTCTGGGCCCTGTACCGGGCCTGCCAGAACGAGGAGCTCATCACCTCCGTGCAAGGCTTCCTGGGCAGGTACCACCAGGCCTTCTCCGCCTCCGACCCTGCCCTCTCCGAGCTGCCGGCGTCGGCCCAGGGCGGCCCCGTGTCCATCTGCTACATCTGTGGGGCTGAGCTGGGCCCCGGGAAGGAGTTCCAGCTCAACGTGAACCCCGCCAGCCGCTTGGGCGAGAAGGAGCCCTTCTTCCCCTTCCTCACCGTGTACCCGCCTGCCCCTCGTGCCAGGCCTGTGGACTCCACCGGCCTGGTGGCCACCTGTGTGCTCTGCTACCATGACCTGCTGGCCCAGTGGCTGCAGCATGAGGCCCGCAGCTCCCACCACGCTGTCAGCGCCTGGTCCCGGCAGTACCAGGTGGAGACGTTCGTGTGCTTCTTTTGTCAGCAGGAGAAGAAACGGTGTCTGGGGTTGAAGTCCGTGCGGGTGGCCCGGCTGCCCCTGTTCCTATACACCCTGCGAGCAAGCCACAGCCTGTTGGTGGATGACGGACAGCAGCTGATCATCGGCGCTTGCGTGGAGTGTGGGACCCTGGTGTGTGCGGGCCAAGGGCTCACCCGCCAGGGACCCATGAGCTGGAGCTCCCCAGTGGCAGCAGCGACGAAGGTAAGCAGCAGTTTTCATCTCATCTTAGACGCTTCCTCCAAGATCTATGCAGGGAAGGGAGAGATGTTTTCTGTTCCTTAGAAAAACTCTGAAGGAGGAGTTTTCACTGGTTCTGTGCGGGGCGTTCCGGGGGAGGTACCCTCCCTGAGTCACTGGGCTAGTGCTTGGTGGGTACGTTGGCCTGGCTGACCTTGGAGACATGGGACAGCGGTCAGAGGAGTGGGGATCAGGAGTGGTCTTAGGGAAGAATAGGGCACTGCTGAGAACAGCAGGCACGGGCCTGAACTTGGGTGTGTTTGCAGTGGGATCTATCAAACAGAGGAAGTTTGGGGCATGTCTGTCATCCGCCTGATAACATTGGTAATTAGTCCAGCCGTGCGGGTCACAGAGAGGTCTCTGTGCT
The DNA here is from genome assembly GCF_028878055.3 of Symphalangus syndactylus. NCBI lineage: Eukaryota > Metazoa > Chordata > Mammalia > Primates > Hylobatidae > Symphalangus > Symphalangus syndactylus. The sequence goes on from NC_072433.2 coordinate 130,607,259, forward strand.
CACCCGGTTTGAAACACATCAGAGGTGGAAGTTCCCTTCTGTTCTAGCTCCCGTGTGGCTTGGCTTTTCCAGAGTTTTCCACCTGAGTTCACACTGTTCCTTTGAGACTGCTTGCTTTACGGCTGAGGGAAACAGGGTTCCAGACATGGGGGTGTGGAATTCCAGGGACAGTGGCCTAAACAGACTTTTCCCCCAGCGGGAAGAGAGTCTTTCTTCTCTGCAAGTCAGCTGTGCAGGAGGCAGACGGGAGGCCTGGCACTCTCCCTGTTTATAAGGCGCCTGCCTTCCCGCTGCCCGCCCGCGAGGAGCCAGACAGGGCTCAGTTAATTTGGGATCCGGCTTTGCAAGGGCCCAAGCAGGAACTGCCCCCGGTGGGTCTGGGGAGGTAGATGTAGGCGTCTGTGAGTGGCAGTCACCAACCCGGCCACCGGGGCATGGATCTTCATTTCTGCCAAAGACAGTCAGTGTGACTTGTTTTAATCAAACGCCTGCAGTGGCAGCTGCTGGCCATGTGTGGGCAGAGGGACGTGTGGATGGGAAAGGTGGCGCTATCCTGTGGAGAAAGGGTCATTCCACCCTTTGAAAGCTTCCTGATCCTGCCTCCCATCTGCACGTGTGGGGCACGGAGGTGGGCTGTCTGGGGGGGCATGTTCACTTATTGTGGCTGCACCCGGGAAGTGCGCTCTGCCATGATTTGCCCACCTCTCCCCCGATACGCGGTCCCCGTCTTCATGCTCTACTCAGATTTCCTTTTCTACCGATGACAGCTTTGGACTTTCAAGCTGTCTTTGTGGCTTTGGTGGGATGGTCTCTCATTTTAATTGGACGAGCACATCGTCTCCCGTCACAGTTGCTGAAGCTCTCCTCTTCGTCATATAGCAGTGCAGCCTATGGGAATCAGAAGAGCTGCAGTTCCCAAAAGGGTTGAAACTGGCAGAAGAGAAAAAGTTTTGGAGCGAGACTGACCCCAGTTCATTTGTTCCTTACCATGGCGCTGCGAGGCCTTCTCATCTCATTTTATAGATGAGTCCACCAAGACTCAGAGAAGTCAGACGACACTCAGTCAGTAGGTATCTGAGGCAGATTTCGAAATTCTGCCCTTTCTCTTGCTAAGTAGCTGTGAGTTAGTTTCTTATTCTGGTGGAATGTCAGTTTCCTTGGTTGAGAATTGGAAACGTACCACCTGCTTTGTAGGGACATGGTGAGAGTTCATTGGATTTGGGGAAATGTAAGTTCCCCCAGAGGGTTAGGTGCTTGACATATAGTGGGACCCTCACATCCTCCACCCTGGCGCATAGGAGCAAATTCTTCTTGGATGTGGGTTGCTTCTATGTGCGAGATGCTCGCCTGCAGGCTGGGTGCCAGTTTTACACCTGGCAGTGGTGTTTCAAGGGGCAGTCAGAACTCTCTGCAAATCCTCAAACAGGGTTTTGCGCAAAATATCCACATTCTGATGTATTTTCTCGTGTGGATTTGCTCACGTGTCAGGAGTTGATGGGATGCTGCCCATCGGCCTTGACCGATAAGAACTCCAGGAAACAAGAAGCCGCCGTTTCTCAGGCAGCTGGGAAGGGGGAGTGGAGAGTAGTCTGGTGTGGATGGGAATGCAGGCTGGTGTCTGCCCAGAAGGGGTCAGCATGGGTTTGGCGAGGTTTCATGCGGTATGGATGTGTGCTCCGTTCCCTAGAACAAGTTAGTGCATTCGCTCCTTACCGTGGCTCTTGAGGCCTTCTTATCTCATTTTATAGGTGAGTCCACCAAGATTCAGAGAAGTCAGACAACACACAGCCAGTGGGTATCTGAGGCGGGTTTTGAACCTGCTTCTGCTCCCTAGGCCCTCTTCCACCAACTGCCTGGAGGAGGTGGAGCTTGAGTCAAGCCTCAGAAAAGAGGTAGGATTTGTTGGAATGAGGCAGGCAGACAGGCCCAGAAGCAGGGGTGACCTGTTCAGCCTCCGTGGGCAGGAGGTGCCTGTTGGGGATGAGAGGAAATAAGGTTGGAGTGAACTCCAGGCCTTGAAATCAGGAATAGGAGGTTGGATTTGAAGTTGAAGGCTCGGGGGAGCAATAACAGTTTCTTGAAAGAAAGTGGAACGGACTGAAAAGAGATCTGCTTAGGCCCAGCGGTGGCAGCAATCCAGGTGGGTGGTGAGGCCCCTGGGGCACGTCTGCCCACAGAGGGGACAGCTCTGACGGGTCTCAGGCTCCCCTGGACGGAGGGAAAGGAGAAGCCTCAGCTCTCAGCTCCCAGGGAAGCACGATTGACAGCCCGGAGAATGCCGGAAATGCAGCCTTCTGGCCTTCCGTCCTCCCTCCCCCTCCTTCCCATTCATTCAACAAATATTTATGGAGCGCCAACTCTGAGCCAGGCACGGTTCCAGATGCTGGGGATCTGGTGGCAAGCACAGAGCCTCCAGTGTCATGGGGGAGGGGGACACACACGAGGAGTGGAGGGAAGGAGCCACTTACAGCAGAGCTAAGTGCCGAGAAGTAGCAGAGCAGATTAAACTTAGGACCCAGTGCCAGGGTGGGCATGGGCAGCGAAGGTGGTGCTTGCAGGAGCTGGGAATGAGAGCTGGGGCTCCGGGCAGAGGAGAAGCCTGTGAGCCCCCTGGGGAGGGGGAGAGGGTGGAGGGGCTGTCCCCAAGCCCGTTTCCTAATGCCAGCCCCCAAGATCTTGATCCTCACATGCATCTTCCCATGTGTCTCTTGGGGGGTGGTTTGAAAATTTAGGTGGGATGACGAGAGCACTGGAAGTTAGCTGCGGGGAAGCCACTCAGCTGGGGACGTGGCATGTCCCAGAACCATGATCTGTGCTGCTTCCTGTGACTCCTCAGTTGTTCCCTATGATGTGTTCATGCATTAGTGAATCAGCTTTAAAACACTATAAGAGGAAACATGAAAAAAATAAAGAGAAGAAAAGAAAAAAGAAGAGGAGGAGAGTGTCCCCTGCACCTTCTGCTTTGGATAGGATTTGCACTTTTCCCTCCAGCTGGGCCCTGGGTCCCCAGAGAGCACCACGCTCTGCAGGCACCTGACTCATGCCTCCTGCTTCGCCAGGGCTGTGTTTGGGGTGGCCTGGGGAGGGCTGAAGCCTGCTCCTCTGGGCCGGGCATCCCTGCCCCAAGGACGGACCCTTCCCTGCAAGCCTCCCAAGGAAGCTCTGTGAAACCCTGGAAAGACCCCGGGGTTGCCTTAAGACAAACCTGGCTCGAATCTTCATGCTGCTGGGAGTCGGCTGTGTGATCCTGAGTAGACTTTTGTGCTGTCTGGGCCTCAGAACCGAGTGAGCCGGCCTGGGTGAGAGCGCCTGGCTGGCAGTGGGGGTGCGCATGCATTGATGCCCCCTTCCCCCCACCCCCGTGAAGTGCTGCTGGTGCGACACTGGGTTTATGAGGTTGGAGCCTCTGCTTGCTGCCTTTCTGCTGGGGTGGGGAACGGCTGTCCCTCCCTTCAGAGCTAGAAACAAGGCTGGCCAGGATGCTGGGGGTGGCATTTGGGGACGTGATAATGCAGGTGATAACCTTTATGGAGTGCCTCCCACCCTCCAGGAGGCGTGCACACTTCACCTGGTTTCACACATACCGAAGCCTCGCCGCAGCCCAGTTTTAGGAGGTGCCACTGTTCCCTTTTCGTAGGTTAGGAAATAAGTCCAGAGAGGTTAAGCAACTTGTCCAAGGTCACTCAGCTAGTAACCCCAGGACCAGCGTCGGGCCTGAGTCCAGCTGTTGAGTCTGTGCTCCAGCCTCTACTTGGTCTTGCCTTTTTGCTTGCTTGTTTTGTTTTGTTTTGAGACAGGGTCTCACTCTGTTGCCCAGGCTGGAGTGCAATGGTACAATATCCGCTGCCTGCAGCCTCCCCCTCCTGAGCTCAGGCAAACCTCCCACCCCCGTCTTGTGAGTGGCTGGGACCGTAGGCGCGCCAGCACGCCAGGCTAAGTTTTTGGTGTTTTCTAGAGACTCCGTTGCCCTGGCTGGTCTCCTAAGCTCAAGTGATCCTCCCACCTTGGCATCCCCAAATCCTGCCTTTCTGTCCTCTGTGGGTCTCCAGTTGTGGAGGTGGCCATGGCCTGGAGGTGGGGCAGTGGCTCTTAATTTCCTGTGTGTGCCCACCCCTCCTCGCCTCAGCCTCTAGAACATCTCAGGGGCAGGAGTTAGCTCGCGTGGGGCAGAGGCCCTGAGACGCCCCCCTTGGCTGCCTCGGCTGCACCCCTGAGTTTCTTTGCTCACTGAGCAGTGGTGCCCCGTGCCTTGGCTTCCCCAGTGTGGCCCATCTGTTGAGGTCTTAGCTGGCACCTTCCTTCTGTTGCTGGGAGAGCTCCCGTCAAAGATGGGTCTGCTGCATGATGGATTGGCTCTCCCTGCAAGCCAGTTGGCGGGCGGGCCGCCCTTCCCTCTTCCAGGACTCTGTCCGGAGAGCATTCTGGTTAATGGCCCATGCAGCTGTTTACCTAACCATACCCCAGCCTCTCACTGTGGGGATGCCCCGGCCAGGCCCCCGGAGTGTGGCCTCCGAGCCCAGAACAGGTGTTGCTGCCGCAACCACCTTTCTTCTCTGCAGGGACATCTGAGGTCTGCAGAGCGCGTCTGTCGTCACCCGCCCATCAGGCCACGTGCACATCTGTTTCCCATGCTTCCTGGCTATCTGCGCCCACGCGGTTCCCTGCTCCTCAGGGGGCCTGGCTGCCCCTCCTCCCCAGGCCCAGGCTCTTGGAACACCTGGTCAAGACTGATGGGAAGTGGGGACCTTCTGGAAGGTGCCACAGGAGGCAGCCTGGCTGGGGCTGGCACTGGCACCCTCTCCTTGGCAGCAGCTGGAAAGTGGCCAGGCCCTTCTCAAACTCAGAGGAGTGAGCTTTCCAGATGTGCCCCTCCTAAACCTGGAGGCAGTCCGAGAAAAGCAGGTGAAGGAGGAAGTGAAGGCGAAAGGTCTTCAAAACTTGGCCTCCCCTGGAAGCGGGAGGGGGAAGGGGTGAAGCTGGAGGAGCCAAGGTCTGCAAAGCTTCTTGGTTCCTCCTCTGCTTAGATCTCTCGGGATCTCATCCTTGTGAGGTTAACTCTGCTGGGAGTGTCTTTGGAGGATCTATAGCTTCTGGGCACATTTTCTTGGCTGGGGAAGACCCGGCGTCCAGAATTCAGGGCCCTCTTCTGCCTCAGGTCCCCATTCTAGTGGGGACACTGAAGAGAGATGCCATGTCTGTCCTCGGAGAAGAGCGTTGCAGGACTTGCCTCCTGACTTCACATTAGCCCCAAGTAGGACACTCTTGGGGTCAGTTGTGGAAGGAGCCCCTCCTCACTGGGCGATCTTCATCCAGTTTCCCCATCTGTCAAAGCGACAGGACTGGTCTGCAAAAGTCACAGGCGATTTGCATTGTGTACGTGGTGTCTCATTCCGCCATCTCGTGCTGTGTTAAGAAGGGTTCTGAGGCCATGTCTGGACTCTCTGGGAAAACGTCTTGTGGTTTATTGGCAGTTTCTGCCATGAGGCTAGGAACGGGAGCATGACTTCATCTTGGGGCCTGGTTTTAAATTTAGTATATGATGCCAGGACCCCAAAACGCCATGGGGTTCTGTCCCTTGGAGGATAACATGTTAGGGTCAGGAAGAATCTCACAGACCATCACTTTCAGACAACGCTATACCCTGGCAGTGCTGGGCCAGGGACGAACTGCAGTTCTGCCTCCCATCCCTGTGCCAGCCTCTACCCTCATCCATGGCTGCCTTGGAGAAGCACACCCATATTCTACCCACTAACTGAACAACGTGTCTGCCCTGGGCCGGGCACTCGGGGAGCATCTGGCGCTCTGGGCACCTGCTATGACATCAGGCATCCCCTGACCTCAAGGTGCTGGTGGGCGATGAGAGGTTGAGGGACCAGTGGAGAGGTCCAGCCATGGCTGTGCAGTGCATTGAGTTCTGTGCTGAGGTCAGGGTAGGGTCTGCTGATAGCCTATGGCAGGGTGAGAAACAGGTGTGCACAGGGAAGGCTTCCTGGAGGAGGTGACATTTAAGCTGAGTCCTGAAGACTGAAAAGGATTCAGCCAAGTCCGAGTAGGGGCCATGTGCTCCTGGCAGAGGAGCAGGTGTTAAGGCCTGGATGTTGGGGAGTATTGTGCTGGAGAACAGTCATTCTGCATGGAGCCAGAAGAGGGCACGGGCACGAAGGGTGGGCAGGACCAGCATTCCTGGTGGTGTTTGGAATCCCTGGATGCACACTCGAATCAATGTCAATCAGTCTGAATTTAAAAATACCAACGACAGGGCCCTGCCCCCCGGCCTGTTAAATCAGGATCTCTGAGGGGTGGTCCTGGGCCATGGTATTTTAAAGCTTCTAGAAGATTCAAGTGCAAGGGTGAGAACTGCTGACGGACGACATTGTGGGCACAGCTGAGGAGTCTGGGATTTATCCTGGAAGGCCACGGGAAAAGAATGCTTTACCACGTTTCAGCCTGTCTTTACTGAGTGCCCACTGTGCCCCAGGCACTGCTCTAGACACCAGGACCCAGCAGTGAGCAACCAGGCAGGGTCTTGGGCGCAGTGATGGTGGCCAGCAGAGTGGCCAGAAAGAGGGGTGGCAGGGGCCTGCCCCCTGCACAGTGAAGAGTGTCTTGGAGGGGGCTTGAGGTGGGACTGTGGGACGGTGAGGAGGGAGGTGCGGGGGTTGGGCAGGGAGGGACGAGGGGTACGCTGTTCATCGTAGCAGTGTGTGGGGACCCGTCAGGTGGGAATAGGGATGTGGGGCTGCCCTGGAGAAAGCATTGTGGTTTTTGTTGTTGTTTTAATTGTGATATAATTCACACACCCTAAAAGTCGCCCTTTGAAAGTATACAATTCAGTGGGTTTTAGTGTAGTCACAAAGTTGTGCACCAGCATGACTGTCCAGTTCCAGAACATTCCCATCACCCCCAAAGGAGACCCTGTGCCCATCAGGAGTCATCCCCACCCCCTCCTCCACTCACCCTGGCACCCACTCGTCTGCCCTCTGCCTTTGTGGATCTGCGCATTCTGGACGTCTCTTGTGAGTGGAATCATCTCATACGTGCCTTTTTGTGACTGGCTTCTTTCACGCAGCCTCATGTTTTCAGGGTTCATCCATGGTGTTGCATGGGTCAGAGCTTCATCCCGTTTTGTGGCTAAGAACGCAGTTGTATGGATGGACCACATTCTGTGTCCCCATCATCAGAGCGTGGACATCGGCTTGTTTCTACTTTTCAGCTCCTCTGAATCATGCCACTGTGAACACGCATGGGCAAGTGTTTTGTGTGGACAGATGTCTTCATTTCTCTTGAGTATGCGCCTGGGAGTAACGTTGCTGGGTCCTAAGGTCACTGGAGGTTTAATCCTTTGAGGACTGTTTTCCCGTTGGGGGTTTTCAGCAGGCAAATGACGTGATAGGGCTTAGGTTTGGAAAAGTCGTGACTCCTTGAAGCCCTGTTTCATCACCTCTGCCAGCAGTCCATCCTCTTAATCCTGGTCTCCAGGCGGTGGATTTGTGATAGTGATCTTTTTTTGTTTGTTTGTTTGTTTGTTTTTTTGAGATGGAGTCTTGCTCTGTCACCCAGGCTGGAGTGCAGTGGCGCGATCTCGGCTCACTGCAAGCACCGCCTCCCGGGTTCACGCCAGTCTCCTGCCTCAGCCTCTCCGAGTAGCTGGGACTACAGGCGCCCGCCACCACGCCCGGCTAATTTTTTGTATTTTTAGTAGAGACGGGGTTTCACCTAGGTCTCGATCTCCTGACCTCGTGATCCGCCCGCCTCGGCCTCCCAAAGTGCTGGGATTACAAGCGTGAGCCACTGCGCCCGGCCTGATAGTGATCGTTTTTGTTCTGCCTGGGATGAGGGGAGCTGTACTAAGAATTGAGAAGGGGGTTGCATTGGCTCTGGGGGCTTTTGGCTTGCTCCAGCCACAACCCTGGGCATCAGAAGCCCTGGGTTATGGCCCCAGCACTCCCAGCAGCCTTGGGCAAGATGTTCTACCCTGGCTGGGTCTCAGTTTTCCCCTCTGGAGAATGGGGGCAGATGGTAGATGGTAGACTATTAGCTGAGCCCTCGGCTCCTGCACAGATGACAGTCGCTAACCATCTCGTCTTTCTGCATGTGTTGGCAGGGGGCTGTGGGGCAGGGAAGACCTGGGAGGATGGGGTCTGGCCTGGCTCTGTGAGCCTGTGGCTCTCAGGTTCCCTGCCTGGGGTCTGGTTGCCTTGACTGCTGTGTTTTAAACTCTCCTGCCTGGCCTGTCTGGCGTGGAGCCCTTGATTAAATCGGTTGCTGGATTGGGCTTCCTGTGAGAGGTGCAGAACCTCATTGGAGTGGCACAAAGGCCAGGGTTGGTATTCAGCCCTGCCAAGCCAGGGCCTGGGGCAGGTGCTTCTTGCTGCAGCTCTTTCTACTTGGCGAGAGTGGGCTGGGGAGAGGAGGCAGCCCAGGGCCCAAAGGCGGCCCCTCAAAGGTCGCCCACTGAGGCCACGCTATCCTGCCCGTCATTAGTGTCATTTGTTGGCACAGACAGGGTATTTAGGTTCTGTCCCTCCACTCCCAAGCCCTCGGGCTCTGATGAGAGCTGCAAGGGGACGCCAGTGCCAGTGGCAGCAGCAGACAGCATTGACAGCATGTGCCTGGTGCCAGCCAGTGTCCTAAGAGTTTTGCCTGCGTTGCCCCACGTGACTGTCTCACTGTCTTATGAGTGGGCTTACCTGTTTTTGTAGACAAGGCAATTGAGGCACAGAGAGGTTAAGTCACTTGCCCAAAGTCACACAGCTGGGAAGTGCCAGAGCTGGGATCTGCACCCAGGCTGCCTGGCTCCAGCGTCTGCACTCTGTCCTGCTCATCACAACCCTCCTGAATGGAAAGGCAGGCTGGGAGGGAGACGAAGGTAGATGGGGTCAGGAAGCCTCCCTGGAGAAGGGGTATCCGATGAGTTCTTAGGGTTTAACTAAGTGGCAAATGTAGAAAAGCTTCCTCTTCTGGAATTTACGTACCAGTGATGTCACCTTAAAAAGGCCTGATTTTATTCTTTAAATGTATTCCAGGATGCTGCCTGCCAATTTATTATACTGTAGGAACCATTTCAACGTTTTAAAGACATCTTCAGATTGTGTCGTATTTTACATATAGAAAGAACGTATGTTTCACGATGTTGAACTTGGAAAGCTTAGAGCAGGTAAACGCTGGGCCATGTGTCTGGTGTCAGCCCCAGGTTCCGCAGCTGCCAACAGGGTCCGCTGGCCCCAGGATCCTTGTGGGTCTCATCTGGGCTCCACACTGACACTGGCTAACTTGGTGACCTTGGGCAGGGTGCCAGTTCTCCACCTCCCTAAAGTCTTCCTATTTCTCCTTGGACCAGAGAGGGGGCGTGAATGGCCCCATGGGCGGATGGTATCATTCCCGCTTTTCAGATAAGGAGGCCAAGCCTCAGAAACTTAAGAGAGTTCGGGGTGGAGGTGCCAGTCGTCATTGTCAGGGCTGGGAGGTGAGGGACAGTGGCCAGTCCAACACCACTGCCTCAGCCTTTCCCCCGCCCTGGAGTTAAGGGGTGCTTCTGGGAGGCGATGCAGCCCTGGTGGGGGCCTGGCTTCCACACGGCCCTGCCCCTGATTTAGCACAGGAGGATGCCACCATGGTCTCTCGCATCAGCTTTCAGAAAGGCTCTCAGTTCTGGAGGGAGAGCGTCAGAGGGCTGACTACTGCTGCGGCGTTTTATTCACCTTTCCAGACCCATCAACCTAGTCTCCCGCTTCGGGTGGGAAGGTTTGCCGGCTAGGAGGCTTATGTGGGGGAGTGACAGTGATAGGGGCAGCAGCTGGAAAGTGGCGTGGGGCCTCCACACTTCCAGACGCGATGGGACTGGCCATGGGGCTGGGAGGGGTCCTGAAGTCCAGACCCAGCAGCAAAGGGAGGCCAGGAGGCACCTGGATGGCAGCTCAGGGTAGGTTAAGGCCTGGATGTCCCAAGAGCATGGCGGGACCTTGCCACAGCTGCAGTGCCAGCTCTGTGAATCTGCAGTCCCTTTGAGCTGTCCTGACCTCCAGGCGTGCCCTTGCCCTTTGAGAGGGACTGTCTCACGTCTGTACACTGTTCTTTCTCTTGTGCAATTGTACTAACTTCCCAGGAGCCTCTGGACAAGGCGGCCCTGGAACGTCCCGAATGTGGCTTTGTGCTCTGCTTCCAGGCTGCGCGGCATCCACAGCAGGGATGTTTACAGCAAGTACGGGGGACTCACAGTGCACAGTGAGGGCTCCTGGGAAGCCCTCCCCCACCCTCCCCGCCCCCTGCTGCCAGGAGTCCGGGTAATCTGGGCTCCTGTGGGAGGAGGAGGTGCCATCCTGGGAATAATACCCACCATCAGCCTTGTACAGAAGGCCAGAATGTACTTGGTGGACCCCAGGGCTTGCAGAATGGCCTCTGGGTTCAGCCGTGTTGTCCGAGAAACCGGGCAGGCTCCAGAGGATGGGAGGAGGGTGGGGCCTGGCCCTCAGGTGGCCTTATGTGTGAGCCCCATGGTGAAAGGCAGCACCCAGAGAAGGTGTCACTCCCCTGGTGGCCTGGTCCCTGCAGGGGGGATCGCTGCTTTTCTCATGCCTCAACCTGTTTCGCTTCCGGAAACTGCATTTTCTTCCTGATTCGTAAATGTTTGGGGTCAATGCAGGGTCTGGTTTTCTGAGTGCCCAGGGGTGTGACTGTTGGATGCCTCCTCCAAGAGCACTTCCCATTAACGGGAGAAACCTGGAGCATGCTGGCTGCTCACCTGTCCCTCGGCAGGTGACAGGGTGAACTGGGCCTTTCTTTAGGGCTTAAGACCTGGTGCAGTGCAGGTCTTCGGGAAGTCAGGCCAAGCCAACAGGCATGCTGGGGGCTGCCTGCGTGGGAGGGACAGTGGATTGTTGAGGGCTGCACGAGATGGGAGTGAAGCCCCTCCTCCCCCAGCATCCACAGGGTGGGGTAGTTTTGCCCCCACCACCCCTCTTACCCGCACACCCCGGCACACCCGCCTCCCTCTCACACACACGCACCTTGCACCTCCTTCTCATGCACCACGCTCACACACTTGTATGCATACACGTTCAAATGGAAACCCACCCGCACATTTGTATGCACACTCACTGTTGCACATGCAGTCACGTGCATTCATACGTGCATCACTCACGTGCACACTCACACTCTCTCACACGTGTGCCCACATGCTCACATGCGTGCTCTTCCATGCACACCTGTACCCTCACACCCTCACCCCCACATTCTCTCTCATACACCGGCACAGTCGTTTCCATGCACACACACCTGCATGCCCTCACACACATGTGTATGCACACACTCCCACACACCCTCTCTCATTCATGCACACTCAGGCACACACGCTCACATTCTTGCCTGGAGGTGAATCTGGCAGGGCCCGTGTGCCAGCCTAGCTCTCACCTGTGCCACTGGTTCCTCTTGGCCATAGGGGTGTCTTAAGACACAACTTGGCACAGACTCTGGAGTCCAGCTGGGCTGCACCAGGAAGGAGGTGGGCACAGTGGCTGGGGAGGAAAGGTGCAGGGTGGGATTGGAGAGGCTGGTGTTCCAGAGCCAGGGCACCTAGATTCCTCCCTGCTCTGCCCTCACCTCTGTGGTCCTCTGGGTTCTCATCTGTTACCCCAGAGGGTCCCTTCTGATTTGGTGATCTGGTCCTCCTCCATGCCCTGGGGCCATTTGGACTCAGATACGTGTTTGCACTTGTCCTTCTCCACTGTGTGACACTGGGTAAGTCGCCTGGCCTGTCTTAGGCTTGGCTGTAAAGCTGGGACAGGAATAATGGCTCACCTGCGTGGATGAGATGATTATCCCCATTTTACAGATGTACAGGCTGAGGCTCAGAGAGGTGGAGACACGTGCTAAGGTCAGGGCTGGGGAGCAGCAGAGCTGGCATGGGATCCCTGTGTGTCTGACCCAAAGTCTGGCTCTCAGATACCTCCCTTTGCCTCCTTTCTAGAACTTTCTTCACAGAGGTGTCATGAGGGTGAGACAAAGCTGTTGGCGTGTTCTGCACAGACCAAGCTCCCAGTAAAGACTCGGTAGTTGTTCATATTTGTTTCTGTGGCCCTACTCATCATTCCCCAGTGAGTCTTCAGTCTCCCCTTGAATCCTTCCAGGGATGGAGAACTCACTCCCTCAGAAGCCAGGCGTCACCTGTGATGTGTCAGGAAGGAATGACAGGCTTCTGAGGATCCTCTGCAGCTCTGAGAATTCTGCCCGGGGAGTTCTGGGGAACAGGAAGAGTCTTGGGAAGGGCTTCTGGACTCCATCTGTGACTCAGGCCTGTCTTCCTTTTTGTTGTTTCTGCTTCTGGTTTATTACCTTGTCTCGGAACCAACGCCTGTGGCTCCCAGTGACTCTGCTGGTGGCATCTTCTGATGTCTCTACTCCCCCTTCCCCTGCATGCCTGGCAAATTCTTGATATTGTATTCCCTAGGGGAAAAGAGGGGAACCTGCAAAGTCATGTTTTCCCTCAGGATGTGGAGAGAGACATTTCTAACCTCAGTGATGCCTGCTAAATTATACTTAAGAAGGGGGCCAGGCACTGGCATATTTGCTAAGCATTCCCCATATGCGTCCCTCTTTACCCTATGAGAGCTCCTTTACTTTTCTCTAAAACTCTGCTTGGGAGGGATTATTATCCCTACTTTAATACAGGCAATTAAAGCTATGCATGTTCCTCTAAGCACTGCTTTAGCTGCATCCCACAGTTTGTGATAAGTCATTTCTCATTCTCATCTCTTTTGAAATATTTTTCAATTTCCCTTGTGTTTTTTTTCTTTGACCTATGGATTATTTAGAAGTATGTTGCTTAATTTCCAAACATTGGACTATCTTAATATCTTATGGTTATTGATTTCTAACTTGATTCTGTGAACAGAGAAGGTACTCTGTATGGCTTTAATCCTTTTATATTTAAGTGTACTCTTGAAGAAGGGACCACAAGCTCTTGAAAAGGATATGGAAACAGCAGTAGTTGGTTCTCCACTTATTAATTAACTCGAGGAGATTGGTGCTTGGTAGCGGTGTTCAAATTGTCTAGGTCGTTACCTTTTTTTTTTTTTTTTGGCAGTTGCTGAGAAAAGAGTGTTGAGATCTACTACAGTTTGGATTTGTCTTTTTGTCCCTTTAGTTTTGTCCAGTCTTTCATCGTGGATTTGGCACATTTGTGGTTGTTTTGTCTTTCGGATGAATTGGCGCTGTTTCCACTATGATGCAGCTCCTCCATCTCTGGCAGCATCTTTGTCTTGCACCTCTTTTATCTGAATTATTCACATCTGGATGCTGAGGTCTCTGAGCTTCAGAGAGGGAAAGTGACTTGCCCAAGGCCACACAGGTGTCAGCTCCAGGGGCAGAGTGCTCCCTTCTCAGCCCAGCTGCACACAGGTTTTCTCTACCCCAACAGTCACTTTGGTGCCATGGGTCTGAGAGATGCTCCTTCCCAGTGACTTTCTGGTGTCATGATTGCCAGGTGGCCAGAGCTATGTCCCCGCCTGCCCTTGGCAGAGGACCTCCCAGTAGCCCCAGAAGTCACCTCCATGCAGAGCGCAGCGTCTGGCCTGCAGCCTGCGGGGAGCTGGGCTGAGCACGCTTGGAATACCCGCTGGAAACTTCTCACTAAGCTCTAGCTCTGGGGCTCCTGGCGCCATCTCCCTGTTTGGTGAGATGGTTCTGAGCATATTGGCCAGATCTTCCCAGGACTCACATGTCGTAAGAATTTCTCTGGATGACAGGAGAAGCGTCCCCCGTGTCTGGCTCCCCTGGTCTGTGTGGGCTTTTGGGAGCCCCAGCCAAATCCACTTCCTGGTGCTTTGCCCTCGCCAGGCTATGGCCTGAAACGCCTCAGGGGCTCCGTGCTGGCAGCAGGCCTCCTGCCCATGGTCTGAACCCTCCCTGGGGCATTCTGGGAAACTGTGGAGGGCCCTGTGGGGTCTGGGAGGGCCGTTGTCTAGGAGATGTTTATGGGGGAAATTGACACAGTGAGGGGCGTCTCTGCCGTGGGCTGTGGATGGGGAGGCCTGAGCAGGGTGATGGGTGGGTTCAGTCAGCAGTTTCAGGGGCCCTACTGTGTGCTAGATGAGAGTAGAGGGAAGCCAGCGTGAGAGACCACGATGGGCCAGGCGGCGACATCTGACCATAGTCACCAGTGATACTGTTCTATGTCCCCCTAGGCCTGAGAAGATGCTGCCTTGGGAGACTGACCTTCCACCCATTGTAAGATTTTGTCCCGATTTCACATTTCAGATACATTAACATGTAAAACAGGCTGGGTACAGTGGCTCACGTCTGTAATCCCGGCAGTTTGAGAGGCAAGGCAGGAGAACTGCTTGAGCCCAGGAGCTCGAGACCAGCCTGAACAACATAGTGAGACCCCATATGTACAAATAATTAAAAAAATGTCCGGGCGTGGTGGCTCACACCTGTAATCCCAGCACTTTAGGAGGCCGAGGCAGGAGGATCATGAGGTCAGGAGATCGAGACCATCCTGGCCAACATAGTGAAACCCCGTCTCTACTAAAAATATAAAAATTAGCCGGGTGTGGTGGCATGTGCCTGTAGTCCCAGCTACTAGAGAGGCTGAGGCAGGAGAATTGCTTGAACCTGGGAGGCGGAGGTTGCAGTGAGCCGAGATCATATCAGTGCACTCCAGCATGGGCGACAGAGTGAGACTCTGTCTCAAGAAAAAAAAAAAATGTAGCCATGTGTGGTGGCACATGTCTGTGGTCCCAGCTAGTCAGGAGGCTGACGTGGGAGAATGGCCTGAGCTCAGAAGTTTGAGGCTGCGGTGAGCTATGATCATGCCACTGCTCTCCAGCCTGTTTGACAGAGTAAGACCCTATATCAAAACACTAAAAAACAAAAAAATCCAAACAGGCTGGGTCTTCAAGTCAGTGAAATACAGTAAGGATGATGATGATGGTGATGGTGATAAGGAAATAGCAGCGATGGTTGCCATGTATCGATTACAAGACATTATCTCACTGACCCTGTAAACAGGGCCCTCTGACGGGTGTACGAGGGAAGTTGACTTCCTCTTTCCCACCAGCCCCTCAGGGTGATTTTGTGGGGTCCTGACGAGGCCAGCCCTGCTGAGCGTGTGCTGGGCCAGCACTGGGGTTGGTGCAGTGACGCAGCCACACTTGCTGTCTCTGGGGAGTGGTCCTCCTTGAGGTGCCTCTTGTTTCTGTTGCCTCCAGATCTGGACCCGGCCAGTGGGAGCGACTCAGCTGCCCGGCAGGCTCTGTGGTGTCCAGGTGCCTGGAGCTCGGGGCCTAGGAGGCATGATGGGATCCCTTGTGACTCTGGTTGCAGCAGCTCCAGGGCCTTAATCAGGCCAGTGGAATGCAGTGTCAGCAGCAGCAGAGCTGGCAGCCCCGCAGCTCGGGGGCCTTGGCTGGTGGAAGGGATGGAGCGAGGCTGGGCAGTGCTGGAGGCAGCTTCAGCCTGGGCCAAGACCCTAGGGAGCATCGGGGCTCCTGCTTCCTGGGCTGAGAGCCCTGCTCTGGGGGAAGAGAAAGAAGGAGTTCAAAAACTTGCTTCCCAAATTTTTCCCATGATGAAGCCCATTCCTGCTGAGTGTCACCTGCCTCTCCAGCCATCCTTACAAAAGAAGCTGAGACCAGCGCTGGTACCATCCCTTTCCTTCGACAGAGAAACCCAGGCTTCAGGGAAAGGCGTGCTGGTCTACTCTTGACCGGGAGATGGCATGGTTTGGCTAAGGGTGTGCGGACATCAGGCCTCGCCCCCCCCTGCTCCTACCTGGGTGGCCTCAGCAGGTCAGTCTGTTCTCTGGTCCTTGGGCTCCTCACCCACACACAGGGACAGGCTTGGGACCGACCTCACAGGACTGTGGGACATGGATCACATGAAGCCACAGCCAAGGGCCCTTCCTATGGTCCAGACTCGGGAAATGATCGCTGTGGTTATTAGGGGCAGAGGAAAGGCAGCGGGAGGTAGGTGAGGCCCCACTCAAAGGCCCTGGGAATGAAGGGGCTTGTGCCCCCTCACCATCAGGATAACCCTTCCCTTCCCCCACCTGGACCACCCTGGCCTTGTAGCAGGACCCCTGCTCCCAGGCTCCTGGTATGTCTCCCATGGGCCTTGGTACCACCTGCAGGGTGCTGGGCCCCGTTCACAGTGGCTGTCAGGCCGTGGCCACTGTCATCCAAGGGGAGGCAGGTGTGGGATGGAAACTTGCGAGTGGCTGGAGGGTACCTGGGATCCAGGCTCCCTCAACACCCTGTGGGCTCCCAGTGCTCATCTGAGAGACAGTGGGGCATTCAGGCACGTGGTCCTTCACGGGGCTGCTGGGCACTGGGCAGCAGTCAGCGGGCACCTGCTGCCTGACCCTCTGTCTGTCTGTGGGCCCTGTTGCCTCATCTGTGTATGGGAATTATAGTAGAGTGTGTGTCACAGACTGTAGTACATAGTATGTGCTCAATTAATATTGGCTCTTATTACTTTTGCCATTTATTATTTCCCTTCTGTTCCTCCGTTCCCACTGTTCTGGAGAGCTGGCACCTAGACCTCAAAAACACAGGGACTGAGACCCTTTTAGTCCAGGTGAATCAGGAGGGCTACCTTTTAGGTCAGGTTATGGGAAAGAGCTAGGGGAGGCCGGGCATGGTGGCTCACACATGTAATCCTAGCACTTTGGGAGGCCAAGGCAGGAGGATAGCTTGAGGCCAGGAGTTCAAGACTAGCCTGGGCAACATAGCAAGACGCCATCTCTACAAAAAAAATTGAAAATTAGCCAGACGTGGTGGCATGCCCTATAGTTCCAGATACTGGGGAGGCTGAGGCAGGAGGATTACTTGAGCCCGGGAGTTCAAGGCTGCAGTGAGCTATGATCACACCACTGCACTCCAGCCTGGGTGATAGAGCGGGACCTTATATCTATGTTAAAAAAAAAAAAAAAAAAAGGGGAGTTTACAAAGATCCATCATTCTCAACACTACCTCTGTTCTCACATTCACCTTTCTTAACCCTCAAAATTTAATGTAAAATCTGGTGCATATGTGCATTTTCTGGAGAGAGGATCAGTGGCTTTTATCAGACTCACTGTGCGGGACATGTGACTCCCAGAATGTAGACAGCCGTTGTTATAGACACATTCCCCTGCACACACTCCAGTGCTGCCGGAAGCCTATTCCTCACCATTCCTTGAAGAGCCAAGCTTGTTCCCACCATTCAGTCTTGACACATGCTCTTTCTTTCACATTTCTGCCTATTTTCCTGCTCCGGGGAGACTTCTTTGCTGGCTCCTGCCAGCTGAAGTTTCTCTTCCCTCTCCTGGCTGACCTAGATACTTGTCTGTATGTAGCGTTTTTGACATTTGATAATAACCTAGCACTTTATTCTGTTTGACTTCATGTTGTCTTCTGATTGACTCACATGTGTAAACCCTGTTTCTCCAATTAGATAGAAAAAATAACTAAAATTTGAATTTTTACCCATTGACCCTCTATTGTTTTTATTTTGTTTATTGTACACAGTGATTCCTTGCCAGCTGTGGGAGTGGCATTCCTGAAAAGCACTGTACTTGGCAAAATCACAGCTGGCAAGATCAAAGTCTCAGTGAAAATGGGAGGTTAGGGAAAAACAATAAAAATGGCATTAAGTATATGTCTTTAAAAACCACAGTAAATAAAAGTTCTAAGAGACATCACTGCCAACACAAACCAGATTTGTCCACATTTAAAAACCTGTTCCAGTTGGTAATGTTTTTCTGAATTACCTTCTTAAGTAGATGGGAAACTTGGCCGTTGTCTTGATGTATTGACAATGAGAATTCTCCCATGAGGTTTATTTCTTCTTAAGTCAGTTTTGGTAATTTATTATTTTCAAAGAGCTTATTCATTTTGTCTAGGTAGTCAAGTTAGTTGATATAACTTTGTTCTTAGTATTTCTTTATTATGTTTCTGATGCCTGTAGGTTCTGTAATGATGTCCCCTCTTTCATTCCTGATATTGGTGCCTTCTCTTTTTTTAACCAATATAGGAATTTTATTAATCTCTCAAAAGGTTTATATTTTAGAGATTTACCTCTTTAAAGTTTTTGAACCAGTTTTTTGGGGGGCTTGAGATGTATTATCTTTTGCACTTGTCACCTATCTTGTTCTGTTTTTGCAAATCTAGAAGAAATGTGTGTGAAAACACCGGGACTGTCCCAGGTTATCTAGGTCTAAGGGCACACTTCCCAAGCCTGATCTTCTCTCTGTGCATTGAGCCGGTGGAGGCTAAAGCAATTTCTGTCTATCACCTGCCCGTGATGGACATTGGTGAAGTCCAGATGGTGTGTCCTTTGGCTTGAGTGGATTTTATGAAAACTTGGGTAAGTTAGAAAGATACTAAACTGAGATATTTTTTAATGCAGAAAAGAGAACTACTTCATCTCAGAATCACGGATCATAAAGAATTGCTGGCTCTCTCATATATTAGTAGCTGTGTTATTTGGAGCATATGCATTTAATAATGTTATGTTTCATTTCTTAATACAAAGTATCCACCATTTAAAGTATTTGTGACCTTCTGTGCTTTTGCTACAAAGTATGGTTTATCCATAACCTTGATTGAAATTCCAGTTTCACTTGTCTGTCTATTTTTAACAAATATGAGTGTCTGTTTAGAATCACAGAACTGGGTGAAGTTGAGTCTAACACTCTTCACTTCAACAGGTCTCCAAGGCCCAGGAACGGAAAGGGACTTGCCCACCAATACGGAGGACTTCCCTACAACTTAACCTGTCAGAGGCTGAGGCAGAATGCCAGTGCCCTGGGAATTTCTGCTTCATCAGCCAAGACTGTCCCTCTGGCAATAGATATCCTGGTATTTTTGCATTAGCAATTTGAGGGGCCATGGGAGGTCAGCCCCAGCTGCCAAGCCTATGTGGGATCCCTGGCCCAGGGCACAAAGGGCAGGACTCACCAGGGTGGGGCTGATGGTGAGCAGCATCCTGCAGACCCACTGCTCCTTCATCTCCAGGGTGGCCCAGGGTCCTGTCAGAGCCACTGACAGCTGCTTCTGTGTCAGTTCCATTCTTTTAAAATATATATATATATATATATATATTTTAGGATTACAGAGTCTTGCTCATGCCTGTAATCCCAGCACTTGGGAGGCCAAGGTGGGTGGATCACTTTAGGCCGTGAGTTCGACACCAGCCTGGCCAACATGGTGAAACCCTGTCTCTACTAAAAATACAAAAAATTAGCTGGGCGTGGTGTTGTGTGCCTGTAATCCCAGCTACTTGTGAGGCTGAGGCAGGAGAATTGCTTGAACCTGGGAAGCAGAGGCTGCAGTGAGCCAAGATTGCACCACTGCACTGCAGCCTAGAATCCATCTCAAAAAAAAAAATATATATATATATGTGTATATATATGTATATATATGTGTACTCCAGCTAGAATCCATCTCAAAAAAAAATATATATATATACACACACATATATATGTGTATATATATGTGTGTATGTATGTATATATATGTGTGTATATATATGTATATATATGTATATATATATGTATATATATGGCAGCTTTATTATATAATTTGCCCTTTAAAGTGTACAATTCAATGTTTTTAGTATATTCAGAAAATTGTACAACCATCACCACGGTCTAATCTTAGAAATTCATCCCTAAAAGAAACTCCATTCTGCCCGGCCACGTTAGCTTTCATTTTTATGATGATTCCATGATTGCTGTAGGAATTTTGGAAAGTTCAGAGGGGAATGAAGGAGCGGTGCTCCCTGAGCAGCCTCACAGCTCAGAGGCAGCGACAGCTGATCTTCCTGTTCCGCCCTCGGCGTGTTTAGTACGTCCTTTCTATCAAGTTGAGATGGAACTCTACGTGCAGCCATGCCTCTTCTGTTCACTTCACGCCCCGGCATGAACATCCCCCAGTGTTGCTGCAAACACAGTCCTCGTGCCTGTGATGGGCTCACGAATAGAGGCCGGAACTTACCCCTCACCCTGAGAGTAAACGCCCCAGTGAGAAGGGCCGCTTGTGCTGATGCAAAACGTGTGGGAGGCGATTCTTGCAAGGCTTCTGGCTGGAAGATTTCCCTGACACCATGACGGATAGATTTGGGTGGTGGGACGGTCCAGGGGCCTGAAGGACTTAGGCCGTTAGCAGGGCCTCCAGGGTGGGCAGGCGTGGGTGTGCAGAGGGCCAGGGCACCAAGGAGGACACGGGCAGCAGTTTTGAATCTTTTTCCGAAGTCTGAGCTATTCATGTTGAAAATGTAGACAGCAGAGATGAGAGGGAGGTAATGAAAATGACCTAAGTTTCGCCATCCAGAGCTTCCAGCCCTTTTTTGCTCATGTACATTCTGGTGCTCTCAGACACATGCAGTGCACTCAGGCACACATAGGCAGTACTGTGGGTGGGACCATGCTGTAGATTGTATGTTTTGGTCTTTTTCACCCAGGACATCATGAATGTCTTTTAGAGGGGTTAGGACTATCCACTGTAGAGCAAGATGCTGGGGTTCAAATCGGGGCTCTATCCCTTGCTAGCTCTGTGTTCTTGGGTCCGTTACTTAACCTCTGTGTGCTATAATTTCCCCATCTGCAAAGGTTAATAGCCATAGGTCTATTGTGAGGTTGTTTCAAAGGTTAAACAAGTTAGGACGTGTTAGAGCGATGTGCCAAGCGTTGTTACATGGCCTCATGTGGCTCAGCGTTCTTCTAGAACACGAGTTTCATTGGCTACATATGGCCGCCTGTTGCTGGATGCCAAGGTTGTTTCCAGCTTCACAGGTATGAGTGGCTCTGCAGAAGCCTTTGTGGACCTCATCTGTGCTTCTGCTGCCTCCATCCTGGGCCTGTCCCCCTCACGCTTTGGTTCTTATTGAGTGAGAGGTTCCGGAGCCTAAGCTCGTCAGGCACTGGGGAGCCTGGAGGCCTCCTGGCCTCCTCGCCAGCTTCAGCAAGTGGTAGAAGGGGTGAGATCAGGAGGGGGATATTCTCTTTGGCAGCCTCTGGGTGGCTTCCCTGGGCCAGCTGTTGGAAGGGACTAGGGCAGAAGGAGAGAAGGCGAGGGGGTCGAGGCAGCGTCTGGGCCTCACCTGGAAGCCGCCTCGCCCTTTTGGGAACAAGGGGGGATTTGTGTAAATGCCCTCGCGAACAAGAGTGACCCCTGTTCTTGGTTCTGCTGGCTGTGTGCCTGCGCCCAACCTGGCCTCTGGCCTACTAGGGCAGGAGGGCTGTTGGAGGGGGCTGGGAGCCTGCTAGAAGGCTCTTCCCCAGGCATCTGGCACATCTTGGTAAGGCCTCTAATGCTTGGGAGACCACAGGGAGCCCTCTGGCTACAGTGTACCCAGCCATCGGACTTCCAAACGGGTTTCCTTTTCTGGACTATGAAGACTTCATCAAAAGAATAAGACAAAAGATTGAACACCGAGTCCACATTCCCTCTATTTCTCCATTCATTCAATTCTTCAGTGTCTGTTTATTGAACACTGGTGATGTGGATAGGCACTGGAAGGGAATAATAAACACACCATCCTGCTGAATAGCTGCCATATCTGCATGAGTATTCCTGCTACGTTTCTAAATTTATTCTTATTTTTATTTTTTTTGTAGAGGCAGGATATGGCTCAGTCACCCAGGTTGGAGTACGGTGGCATGATCATAGCTCATTGAAGCTTTGGACTCCTGGGCTCACCTGCTTCTTTTCTTTTTTCTTTTTTTTTTTGAGATGGTCTCACCCTGTTGCCCAGTCTGAAGTGCAATGGTACCATCTCAGCTCACTGCAACCTCCGCCTCCTGGGTTCAAGCGATTCTCCTGCCTCAGCCTCCCGAGTAGCTGGGATTACAGGCACCCACCACCATGCCTGGCTAATTTTTGTATTTTTAGCAGAGATGGGGTTTTGCCATGTTGGCCAGGCTGGTCTTGAACTTGTGGCCTCAGTGATCCACCCGCCTCAGCCTCCCAAAGTGCTGGGATTACAGGCGTGAGCCACTGCATCCAGCCAATTTTTAAAAGCATTTTGTTCTGAGATAATTGTAGATTGACATGCAGCTGTGAGAAATAATGAAGAGCCAGTGTACCCTTCACTGAATGTTTCCTAGTGGTAACCTTCTGGGTAACTATAGTACGATGCCACATTCAGGGCACTGACGTCGACAGTCCATAGATCTTATTCCGACTTCTTCAGTTGTACATGCACTTGTGTGTGTGTGTGCGCATGTGTGTTTGTGTGTGTGTACATGTGTGTGTAGCCTGCTTCATTTTTGAAAAAGGAAATGAGGCTGCTCTGGGAGGTGAAGGCCTTACTACCCAGGCTCATGCGGCCAGTACGTAGCAGAGCTCGACTCTGACTCCATGCCCCTGAATGACCTCAGGAGAATGGTCACCTTCTCTCTTTGCTGCTCTTCTTGGACTCCATGTCCGCACGCCCTTGTGGTCTCTGCTGCAGCTCTGGGCTGAGACCCCTGGATAGACTAGAACCCAAAAATTCTAGTCCTGGCATGCTGGTTCTTTCATTTCACAGATGAGGAGACTGTGGCTTAGGGAGGCCAGTGGATTCGCTTAACGTCACCCAGGAGGTCAGAGGCTGGTCTTGGACTATTTCTTCTAGATCTGCGCAAGGCAGTAACCACAATGAGCTTCTTTTTCTAAGAGGTAAAAAGAGGTCGATTGCAAACACTCAGGATTCAGACTGGTTACCAGGGAGGCAGGGGCCATTCTGTAAGGTTTTTGAGCAGGAGATGGCTCTGGAAGTATGGGAGGTGACTGTGGACCCTTAGCAGGGCCCCATGTGTGTGTCAAGGAAGACTAATGAGTTGAGTGTTGAGATTTTTTTTCCCTTGCTCAAATGCATTTGGGAAACAGATTAAAGACAGTTAACCAGGAGCTTTGGCCGCAGGACTTATCAGTGCCTTTAATGCACTGATGTCTACTGTGATGGACTTCTGTTCTGTGCATTGTGTTTCAGGAAATGGCTGAAAAGACCATCTCTCCAGGGTGAGAATCTGAAGTTCTGCTGCCAGGGTTGGGGTGGACAAGTGTCTAGAGAGCAGGATCCAAGGTGCCTAGGTCTGTGTATTTTTTTTTTAAGAAGAGGCTAAAAGTGAGTGGCTAAAAATGGCTACCAGTGAGTGTTCGGGGCAGCCATAGCTCAGGCAGGGCCGGTCATGAGGCCAGTAGCTTTCAGATCATCATAAAGACTTGTTCCCAGTACAGGAATCACTCTGGAGATTTGTGAGGTGGGAAAAGTGAGAAACAGACCCGTCCAGACCCCACCATCCAATCGCAGGCATGTGCCTCTGCCTACGTGTGAGGGGAGAGGAGGAACAGGCATAGGTGAAGTCAGCTATCTTATGGTTGGTGGAATTTTAAGTACTTTAATATTTTTAATATAAGATTTAAAAAACCCACAGAGGAGCTTGAGCTGCATTCACTGGGGCGGTAAGAAGCCACTGTATGTTTGGAGCGGGGGTGGACGATGCTGTGACAAAACATCTTACAAGAAGGGTTTTTCTGAGTGCCACTGGGCAGGCGAGTTGGAAGAAGGAGAGGAGGAAATGAGCAGGAACCACGTCGGAGGTGGGGGCCGTAACCCTGGCTGGGACAGGGGTGGCAGCTGTCAAAGGAGAGTTGGAAGCAGCCTCGCATCTTCCCATGTTCCTGAGGCCCAGAGAGGTTAAGTCACTTGCCTGGAGTCACGCAGGGGATGGACTTGGATACGGCTCTCTGGATTTAGAGCCTTGGAGTATTGCTCTATGCCACATTTGTCAAATCCGTCTTCTTCTGCCCTATATTTCTGACACCATTTGGGTCCCCCCTGCTAATCCCCTATCGAGGTAAAGATTCCAGGGGATGCATATGCACCAGTGAGGATGACCATTGCAGCGTCTCGTCGTCAAAATTAACCCCGTGAACTTTAACCGCGAAGGAGAAGACTCGGGATGCCCCAGGGCACGGCACTGCTGAGAATATCCCGGAAAGGTTAGAAAGAATGAGAGCCTCTGTGTTTCAAAAGTCAGCAGCCTAAATTCCATTTACACAGAGTTAAAAAATAAAACAAATCAAAGCCAGTAGCTCCTATTCCCGTCACTTCTGACCTGCAGCCCCTGGTCTGATACCTTTGGGGCCAGATATGTCTCGGAAGTCAGGATTTTTCAGAACCTCAGACAGATGCTTTAGTACTGATGCTGTGTTTGACACGACACCCCAGCAGAGTTGGGGGCAGCACCCGATAACCAAACACGGTCATGTTTCTGCTGCAAAACATGTGAGTATTCACGCCCAGTGGGGAAAAACGAGGGCTCTAAATAGCCTCACGGCAGGGCAGTTTTTGCTGCCAAATGAGTTAAGAAAAACTTATGGTTTCCAGAGCTTTTGAACTTGGGGGTTGTGGGTAGAGGGTTGGGGCCTGTGTTATCATTGTCTCGACCTGAGTGAGGCCCCCGAAATGTTGAGTAATGTGCCTGGGATTATCTCAGTTTAGGTGACTAGGGAGAGAAGGCCCCTCTCTCCTCTGGAACTTTGTTCCAAGTTCCAACTTGTTCACAAGTTTCATTGAGAACTCGGAGGGGACCTGCATCTGACTGTCAGCCCCTGGGGGATGGGAGAGGAGAGAGTGGGGAAGGGATTGGCGTCAAGTTCACGTGTGCACTCCTACGTCTTGGCTTGTCACAATGAGTGTGTGTGACTTTCTTAATTTGAGAGAGAAAGGGAAAAAAGGGCCCTCGGTGTGGCTGGTACTGGCTGAGTCTCTGGTGCCCAGGGGGAGTTTGGAGAGTTTTCTGGATTCCATCCGAGGCCTTTGGTAAGCATTGTTTCTCGATGGGTGGAACAGAGACGTGCTCTTTCCCCGATTGCTGGCAGCCAGACCTGCCCGGACCTTGAGCAGCTCCATAAATTAATCCAGCGACATGCTATCCTTCTTTGCCAAGGCTCCCTGTGTCGGGAGGGAGTCCCATTAGGCCCTGTGTTTAGACCGCGTGTTTAGACGGGGCGGGGGGGCCTGCTGGAATTTTCATTCCCTCATTCAGAAGCTAAATGGATCTTCTATTAAGATCAGCAGAATCCATTTTTAACTGAATTTGAAGGTCACCGTGGGCTTGGTTTCTCCCCTGTGAATATGTGTCCAGGACACTTGGAGAAGCCTGTACTGTGTCAGAGGATGAGCACTGGCCAGGGAGTCTGGAGACCCCAGTATGGGACCTGCTGCTAATTTGGTGACCTCAGGCCAGCCACTTAACTTCTGTGTTTCCTGTGGGGTCAGACGAGGGGTTGGATGTGATTGATTTATCGATCAGCCATTTATTGAGCATGCCAGGCACAGAGAGAACAAGACCTGGCCCCTCGGAGCTCGGAGCCTGGCGGGGAAGCCAGACACATGGGCGGGCGGTTCAGAACGGTGGACCCAGAGCCACTTGGGGATCCACATTGGAAGGGGGATTGTGGGACCCCAGTGAGTCCCCCTCCATCCACTTGGAGAGGGGCGGGAAGGGAGTCTTCACAATGCCTGTGAAAGGGAGAGAGAAGGCTTACTAGCCACAGAGAGAAGAACAGGCAGTTAATTTTAAAGGACTCCAGCCCTTTCTCTTCCTCAGGGGGAATTTCTTACATACAACTGAGTTTTTGCTTACACAGTCTTTAATTTAATTCCTGTTCCATCGTGACACCCAGGGTGTCACTTCTAGCTTTAAAATCCCAAATCTTTTATCTCAGCCTAGGGCCTAAAACCCAAATAATTCAGGTCTTCCACTTGGTTCCAGAAGATGGGTCCTGGGGACTGTGTTTCCTGCGTCACCGGCAGTCACAAGAGCGCTGGCCTCTCTGCAGACTAAAGTCAATCCCTCTCTGTGCTAGGAAGCTTGGCAGCTCCCTCCAGGATCAAGGCCCTCCCTGGTCCTCGTGTCCCCACTCTGTGTCACCTTAGAGCAAGTACCTTCATCCGCCTGCCCCGTCTCCTCGTTGGCCAAGGGACCTAGAGGGGCGGTCCCCACCTGCACGTTGTTATAGCTGAGAATCCAAGGCCTGGAGCAGAGAGAGGGTTTGTCCCAGTAGCACCGCCAGCCCGGGGTCCCCACGGGGCTGTTGGAGCAAAAATCAGCGTGGTTCTTGGGAGGTGTGTTTTCTTTCCATCTTGGATGTGTGGTGAGCACGCAGGGCAATTCCTAGATACAGTCAGTGACAAACCAAATGCCAAGGGGCCAACAATTCCTGCCTCCTACCAAGAGCACCCCTTGGTTGGGCGAGTCCTGTTCCGGCAGAGGGTGGCCAGGACATGCAGGTGTGGCCCTCAGCGTCCTCACACCTCGGGCTGGGAGTCGGCCTCTATGTGGGTGGCAGAAGGGAAGGAAGATCAGAAGCCCTGGCCACCACCGGGAGGGCTGGGAGCTGCAGTGACCCTGAGGGACACTCTGTCTGGACCCAAAGGGTCGCTGTAGCTCCCAACCATGGGGACCAGGGCTCAGAAAGAGCAATGCCATGTGTTCCTGGCTGTAAAAGGGGAGAGGAAAGGGTCCTCTGCGGGCAAGGTCAGTGAGGGATGAGAGCGGCTGGCAAAGTACACTGAGACATGTCCTTGGAACATGTTTTCTAGGCCCCAGCTGTGGGCCAGGCTTGTCCTTGGACAGGGTGGGGGTGCCTAGCTGTGGACAACACAGACCAGAGTCCCCAGCTGCCAGGAGCTGATCTTGCAGTGGGGGAGACAGGCCATAAAGCAGTGGATGAGTGGAACTAGGGTGCGTCCAATGGTGATGTGCTGGGAGGTCGGGATGGAGGTAGCCTGAGCTCTGCTGGCCAGAGTCTGGGGCTGGGGAGGGCTGCCGTCTTCCCTGGACAGTGCCCACTCATCCCTGGATGCTGCGGTTCTTTCTGCTGAGACTGCAATGCCCCCGTTTGATTCCGCCCTACACTGCAGAGACCCCCCCACGCCGACCCTTCAGCCCCTTGCTCCTTGCCAGGCCTCCCTTGTTTTGAGAAAATACGAGCTGGAGTGTGGGGTTCCTTCTTTTTTGTTTGGAGACAGGGTCACACTTAGTGGGCCAGGCTGGAGTGCAGTGGTGTGATCGTGACTCACTGCAGCCTCGACTTCCTGGCCTCAAGCGATCCTCCCACCTCAGCCTCTGGAGTAGCTGGGACTACTGGCATGCACCACCACACCCGGCTAATTTTTTTTTTTTGGTGGGGGAGAATGGAGTCTCACTCTGTTGCCCAGGCTGGAGTGCAGTGGCGTGGTCTTGGCTCACCACAACCTCTGCCTCCCTGGTTCATGTGATTCTGCTGCCTCAGCCTCCCGAGTAGCTGGGATCACAGGCATGCGCCATCATGCCCAGCTAATTTTTGTTTTGTTTTTTTAGTAGAGACAGGGTTTCAGCATGTTGGTCAGGCTGGTCTCGACCTCCTGACCTCAGATGATCTACCCGCCGCAGCTCAGAGTGCTGGGATTATAGTCATGAGCCACTGTGCCCTGCCTGTATATTTTATAGAGATGGGGTTTCACTATGTTGTCCAGGCTGGCTTCAAACTCTCGGACTCAAGCAATCCTCCCGCCTCAGCCTCCCAAAGTGTGGAGATTACAGGCGAGAGCCACGGTACCCGGCTACGGGGTTTCTTCTGTCCACTAGTGGGACTCACACGGAGCCGAGTCTTCTGACCAAAAGACTTGAAGGAGGGGGATGTGTTTATTTTAAAATGTAAACACCCTCTCCAAAAATACAAACCAGAGTGTCCGGCTGTGTTTATTTTCTCAGAGGCGCATTGGCTTAGCTGCGAAAAGAGACACGATTCTTCTCCAGGAAGCCCCTCCGCTGATTTCTGGGTAACGTGCAGTTTTTTCTCCTGTCAAAAGTGCTGCAGGCTGGAACACTGAGTTTGCACCTCTTCCCTTTTTTTTTCTCTCTGAAGTCTAAGTTTGGGAGCTCAGGATCCAAAAAGGATGACATTGGGACATTCTATTCAGAAGGTACGCTTTGCCCACTCAGCCACACACAGCAGGGAACGGATTTGAGCAGGGGTGTGTGAGGAGACCAAGGTGGCTTCTGGAGGCTGGCGGCTGGGAGAGCAGGGAGGAGGCTACTGCAGTGGTCCGAGCACCAGTGACGGGACAGCGTGGATGGCCACTGTGGGATGTGGAGGACAAGGGGGACACGTGAGACTCCTAGGCCAGAAGACGCAGCCAGCAGCCCCTGCCTGACTTTGCCCTCTTCTCTTTTTGCCATAAATAAAAATAGCTGTGGGCTGTCACCCTGCCTTCTGCCTTCGTCTCCTCTGTCATCCCTCCCTCTGCGGGCTGAAGATAATTCTGCCTTTTCCTTCACCCGCTCGCTGACACCTTGTCACTCTTTCCTCCCACCTTCAAATATGCTCGGATCCCATTTTTATCACATAACACACAGGTTTGTCCTTGGGGCCCAGTTTTATATCTTTCTACCAGGGGTCTTGAGTTTCCTCAGGGCAGGAACCTCATAGAACCCTTGGATGTTTTTCCTATCTCCCATGTCAGGCGGCCTTGCCAATCTCACCTTTATCGAGTAATCACAGGGAGAATAATGAATGTTTGTGGAGCATTTTCCTGGGGGCTTGGGTCTCGGTGGCTGCCGGTATCCTCCATTTCCTTGAAGAAAGGAGGAAGCTTTCCTCAGAGAGGTCGTTTGGTTTCCCCCACGTCACACAGCACTTATGCAGTGGAGGCAGAGCCTGAGCCCAGGGCCCTGTTCTCTAAATCCTGACCTGTCAGCTCTGGCAGGTGTTTCCAGGGATGGGCTGAACTCTTACACCGGATGACGTGTTTCAAGGGGCCCTGCTGACGTAGCATTCACTGATAATGAATCACCCCAAGAGGACGTTGCCCTCTTTCGCCCCACATTTAATCTTACTGCAAGGGGACAGCTCAAGGGCTAGTAGGTCACACAAACGTCAACAATTTTTATTGTGCTAAGATGACGGGAACTTGACTATTTCAGCTATTTTTACGTGTACAGTTCAGTGTCATTAAATGCGTTCACAGTGCTGTGCAGCCACCGCCACCGTCCGTCACCAGAACTTTGTCTTCTCACACTGAACTGTCCCCAGTAAACATGAACTCCGCTTCCTGCAGCCCTGACTGCTCTCTACTTTCTGTCTCCATGAGTCTGAACAGGCCAGAGACGAACTGACCCTGGTGACAGGCTCCAAGCCTGGAGCAGGGCAGTGTCTAGAACAGAACGAAGCAGTATTGGTTTTGTTTTCGTTGTGTGGATCTGTAACCCCTTATCTGAAAACCCTTGGGACTAGAAGTGTTTCTTTTTTTGGAGACAGGGTCTTGCTCTGTTGCCCAGGCTGGAGTGCAGTGGCGCAATCGTAACTCACTGCAGCCTCAACCTCCTCGGTTTAAGTGATCCTCCCACCTTAGCCGCCTGAGTAGCTGAGGCCACAGGCATGCACCACCACACCCAGATTTTTTGTTTTTGTTTTGGAGACAGGGCCTCCCTGTGTTGCTCAGGCTGGATTTGAACTCCTAGGCCCAAGTG
Source organism: Symphalangus syndactylus (assembly GCF_028878055.3). Classification (NCBI taxonomy): domain Eukaryota; kingdom Metazoa; phylum Chordata; class Mammalia; order Primates; family Hylobatidae; genus Symphalangus; species Symphalangus syndactylus. Next base: position 130,636,741 of record NC_072433.2, read on the forward strand.
ATCCTTGCAACTCATGTTTCCCTTTTTTTTTTTTTTTTTTTTTTTGACTTCAGAAAGTGAACGTGAGGCCGGGCACAGTGGCTCACTCCTGTAATCCCAGCACTTTGGGAAGCCGAGGGGGATGGATTGCTTGAGGTCAGGAGTTGAGACCAGTCTGACCAGTGAAACCCCATCTGTACTACAAAAATTAGCTGGGCATGGTGGTGGGTGCCTGTAGTCCCAGCTACTCGGGAGGCTGAGGCAGGAGAATAGCTTGAACCCAGGAGGCAGAGGTTGCAGTGAGCTGAGATCACACCACTGCACTCCAGCCTGAGTGAAAGAACAAGACTCCGTCTCAAAAAAAAAAAAAAAAAAAAAAAAACCAGTGACCATGCATGGCTGGGCCATTGACCACTGACTCAAGCTGTGGCTGGGCCCTGGCTGTGCCCCACAGTTCCAGGCTTTGCTTTTCTCTACGTGTTGGAGATGTGAGAGAAAGCCGCGTAGCCTTTTGTCTGTCAGCATGCAGTCTCATGGCCAAATGATTTGCCACAAACTTAGGAATTTTTTTTTTTTTTTTAGCTTTTCAGGGCCTCTTGGATTTCAGAATTGCGGACAAGGAAGCTAGGGCTTTACAGTGCAACCCGTGGATATATTTTAGTTACCATCTGTGGATGGTAAGAGAGAGATACATTTTAATGTTTAAAGAGCTTTTAAAAGTGAGTTGATGAAAAGGAAAACTTGAGGTGAGTGCAAGTCCTGGTGGGTGGTAGCGGGCCGTAGCCGCGCTGGCGGAAGGTGGTGGGGCTGACCGGCTTAGGAAGTGCTCCCGTTAGGCCCCTGTCAGGGCGTGGGTGGCCTATGATGTGGAGGAGCTCGCACAGGGTTGCCCGGGCAGTGAGGGCTGGGGCTGGCTGTCCCCATCCCAGGAACCTCTCCTCCCCAGCCCCAACTGCCTTCTGGAATCCGGCACCTTACGAGGAAGGGCCTGAGTGTTAGGGTCTCTGGGAACTTCCCTACGTCATAATTCCTCCCCGTTTGTGCCCCACACGACCTCCAGGGTGGGCTTGGGAAGCTCTTCCCATTGCTGGGAGTATTGGAACAAGAGGCCTGGGTTGGCCGGGAGAGAGCGGGGGTGGGGGCCCACAGGACTTTTTTTGTAGAGACAGGGTCTCACTGTGTTGATGGTCTCAAACTCCTGGGCTCATGATGGCGCTGATGGGGAGGGGGCTGGCTCTGGAGAACATGAGGCCCCCAGCCAGGCTGTGGGCTCACCAGCGGCAGAACCCCACCCCACACAGGGATGTTTTCAGCGGCCACAATGATGGGGCTGCCAGCATTCATGGGGGACCCTTCGATCCTCAGGCCAGGCCCACAGGGTTCTGGGAGAGCCCCTTGAGAGGGGCCCTGGGGGCCTCTGGCCGGAGCCAGGCCGATCGCACCCAGCTCCCTGTGTCTGTTCTCACCCAGAGCCCTCCTGGGAGTCCAGATGCTGTGCTCCCAGGCCCAGCGTGGAGCCAGGCCTGGCCAAGGGGGAGCGGAGGCTGGGGATTGGGCCTTGTCCTGCGCCCGCCCTGGAGACAGGCTGTGGGCCTCCTGGCTGTGCCCCAGCTCTGTGGGAAGGTCAGAGCCAGCCCTTGTCCTCTCCCTTCGCCTCCTCCCCTTCCCTCCTCCTCCTCCCTCCCCACCTCTACCCCCCTTCTCCCCCTCCTCCTTGGCCAGAACATCTGTGTGTTCCTGGGGAATGTGGCTCAGGCCCCAGCTGGCCTCAGCGGTGGCAGGGGCCTGGATTTCTCCTAAGATGCTCACTGCTTTGTCCCTGGGTCCTCTCCTGTGGGGGTGCCTGTGCTCTGAGCTCACGCCTGGCTCTGGGGCCGCTCTCCTAGGCGCCCCCTTTCCATTTTTGCTCAACTGTCCTCTTCAGCATCCATTTGCAATGGCCACCTAGATGGAGTGATGGCCACCAGCCCTGCAACAACTTCGCAGGGCATAGCGCCAGGCTGGGCAGGTGGGGTGCTGGTGAAGCAGGCACACCTGTGTCCAGGTCCAGTCTAAAGGTGGGGTAGGTGCGGGATGCTAAGGTGGTGTGGCACCCTGGCAACAGTGGTGAGCAGGCAGAACCAAGGCCTGAGGACAGGACACGGGATATGGCCTGCCCTTGTGGCCCTGCAGGGAGGGGTTGGATGGAGGGAGACCCTGCTCGCTCTTCCGTGGGAAGCCAGCAGGCCCTTGGTGCAGGTTACACAGCCGTGCAGGACACGGAAGGGGAGGAAGAGTGGCAGACAGGCCCGGAGCCCCCCACTCTACAGACAGGCAGCCAAGGCCAAGCTGTGGAATTTCCTTTATGCAGCTGCTTTATTGAGACAAGACTCACAGAGCATTCAATTCACCTGTCTCAAGTGTATGGTTCAGAGAGTTGTGCGGCCACCACCACAATCAGTTTTACAAAACTTTACTTATTTATTTCAAGACAGGGTCTCACTCTGTCGCCCAGGCTGGGGTGCAGTGGTGTGATCTCAGCTTACTATAGCCTCAACCTCCTGGGCTTAGGCGATCCCCCCACCTCAGCCTCCCGAGTAGCTGGGACATCAGGCGTGCACTACCATGACCCGCTAATTTTTATATTTCTTGTAGAGATGGGGTCTTACTTTTTGTATTTTTTGTGGAGACAAGGTCTCACTCTGTTGCTGCTCAAACTCCTGGGCTCAAGCAGTCTTTCTGCCTCGCCTCAGCCTCCCAAAGTGCTGGGATTACAGGCATGAGCCACCATGCCTGGCCAGTTTCTCAAAACTTTAACCCGTAAAGGATACCCCTACCCGTTAAGCTGTCACTCCCCATTCCCCGCTCCCCTCAGGCCCCAGCGATTGTGAATCTCCTTTCCGTCTATAGATTTTTCTATTCTGGACGTTTCCTATAAATGGAATCATAACACGTGACCTTTGTGTTTAGCTTCTCTCACTTTGCAAAATGTCTTCAAGGTTCACCCCTGAACTTCATTCTTCCTGTGGCCAGATAATACTCCACTGTATGGAAAACAGCATGTTTTCTTTATCCATCATCAGCCCGTGGGCTTTTGGGTTGTTTCCACATTTTGGCTACTGTGAGTAATGCTGCTGTGAACATGTGAGTACAAGTTTTTGTTTGGATGGATGTTTTCAATTCTCTTAGGAATTCTCAGTTCCTAGGAGCAGAAATTCTGGGTCATGTGAGCAGTTCTGTGTTTAGCTTTTTGAGGAACTGCCAGGCTGTTGTGTCTGAACTTCCAATCCTCCACGACCTCACCAACACTTGTTGTTATTTGACTTTCTGATGCTAGCCATCCTAGCAGGCGTGAAGTGGTATCTCCTGGTTAAGGATTTGAACTGTGAGCTTTCTGTCCGGACAGACTGTGTCCTCTTCCCCCAGGGAGAATGACAAAGGGATCTGGCCTTCTTGGGGACTCCTGTTTCCCCAGCAGCAAGCTGAGCTCACAGGATGGGGCTCACATGTCCCTGAATTCCCTACTATGCCAGGCCTGCCCCCCAGTCCCCCACGCCCAGCCAGCAAAGGGTGCTGTGTGCTCACAGCTGTTTACAGGGTCTTCCAGCTGGGGCCTGGGGCTGGGGACAGACCACAGGCTCAGAGTTCTGGAGTCCATGCAGTTGAAGCCCCTGGCCAGGACACTCCAAAGGGAATCCCTTAAGCCCCCTAGAATGTTCCCGAAAGGTAACTTGCCTGAATCCTAAAAGCTCTCGTTTGCTGGACATGTACACGTATGTCTTGGCTCACTGGATCCTCCCCACAGCCCCTGAAGAGGTGAATGCTGTCATCATTGTCTCTGTTTTTAATTTTTAATTTTTATTTATTTGTTTATTTTTTATTTTTTTGAGACAGAGTCTTGCTCTGCCACCCAGGCTGGAATGCAGTGGCCCGATCTCGGCTCACTACAACCTCCACCTCCTGGGTTCAAGCTGTTCTCCTGCCTCAACCTCCCGAGTAGCTGGAATTACAGGTGCCCACCACCACGCCCAGCTAATTTTTGTATTTTTGGTAGAGACGGGGTTTCACCATGTTGGCCAGGCTGGTGTTGAACTCCTGGCTTCAAGTGATCCTCCTGCCTTGGCCTCCCAAAGTGCTGGGATTACAGGTATGAGCCACTGCGCCCAGCTTTTTCTCTGTTTTGCTGATAAGGAACGTGAAGTGCAGAGAGGTTAGACCACTGGCCTGAAGCGACACAGCAGAAACGGGAGTTGAGGTCACAGCAGGCTGGGCTTTGTGTCTTCACTGCCTTCCTTTTTTTTCCTTCCCTAGTTTCCCCCAAACACACTCATCCCCACAGCCCCTCTTTGGCTCCAGGGCTCTACAGTGGGGGTAAAAGGCAGCTGTGGAGGCCCCTGCCCATCTCCCCTGCCCTGGGCAGCATGCGGTGTCCCCTCCTCTGTGTAAGTGGGTGTCCCATGGGCCTGCCTTGTGGGGAGCTCTGGGGAGCGGGACCCAGGGGCCCATCTGTGAAAGCCTCGCAGACTGGGAGGACATTTGAACTGAGCCCTGGGTGACTTTCCAGGTGACACGGCCTCCTGACTCATTCATTCATCCATCCATCCATTCATTCATTCATCTGCTGCTTCATTCATTTAACAAGTACTTACTGAGTGCCGTCACGTGCCTGCAAGACAGAAACGTGGTGTGCAAAGCCAGACACAGCCCCTCCCTCACGGAGCTTCCAGTCTGGTGGGAGAGACAGATGTCAGTGGCCAAATCACACAAATAAATGTCAACGTGCCACCTGGACAGGGGTTTGGAAGGAGAGAAACAGGGAACAGGGCAGGTAGGGAACTGACTTCCCTGGGGAGGCCAGGAGGCATCTGCAGGGGGTGCTGGCTGATCCCAGTTCTGAACGATAAGGGGGAGTGAACCAGGCATGGGAAGGAGGAAGGGAAGCACCCAGATGGAGGGGGCACATGTGCAAAGGGCGCCGGGTGTGGTGGGAAGACCTGTGTTTGGCAAGAAGGCAGGCATTGGGGGAAGCCTGGGCTGGAGGCCTTCTGGAGACTCAGGACATGATCTGAAGGGTGGGGGCACGGTGGAAGGGTCTCCACTGGGGATGACCGGGCCACATCTGCCCTTTGAGAAGCCTTGTGTTCCAGCAAGGAGAACTGGAATGAAGCCAGGTTTTGAGCCTGATTGGAACCAGCAGCCAGGAGCAGAGTGAGAGTTGGTGTGAGAGGCTTTTTGGGGTGGGTGAACCGGGTCTCGATGGGGCCTGGACACCCCCTCCCCAGGGACCCCCAGGTTTCCCCAGATCCAGCTGCAAGCCAGATGGGGCTTGGCATGCTGGAAAAGTGTCTGCCTACCCGGGCCAAGGCCGGGGGGCCCCTACAGCAGGGCTTCAGCCCCTCCCCCACCCCTTTCTCTCCTGCCCCTGCCTGTCCCCTCCCCGGCTGGGCCCCCAGCGTCCTCAGTAGGCCCCATTCATTCACAATCTCCCAGCGCCTCTTGGAGAAAGGGGGAAGCTTCTAGGCCGCCAGGATGGAGGTGCTGGCCCCCGGCCAGCCCAGCTTCCCTGCCCACCACCGCCTCCCCAAGCCCCCCCAGCCCTCCTGCCCTTTCTTTATGGCAGGCAAAGTGCTAATTCCCAGCCCAGAGGGGTGGGCCAGCGCCGGTGGCCAAGAGGAGAGACTGTTTACAGCCTCCAGCAGTTCTTGGCTCCAGCGGTCCGGCGGGCTGGCCTTGCTGTGACATGTTTATTCTCCAGGCCCGCTGCTGGCCCCGGCTCTTGGCAGGTCCGATCGGAGGGCTCTTGGTGATGGGGACAGGCTGGCGGCTCGGGGCTGTTGGCGTCTGCGCTTGCCTGCCTTCTCCCCACCTCGCATCTCCACCTTCAGGGAGGCAGAATGTGGAGCTGAATCTAGGACCCCTCCGTCCTCCCGAGGGCAGTGCTCCCCAGCAGAATCCCCACTTGCTCCTCAACCAGAAGCCCTGGCCTGGCCCCCCGCTCAGGCTCCGCTCTGCGGGCCAGGCTCCTGGAGTCCAACTGGGAAGGTCTTCAGGGCTGGCTCTGCTGTGCTGCACTGGGGGCCCATGCCCGCCGCCAGCCATCCCCATCATTCAATCACCCAGTAGGTTCCTGCTGAGGACCTGGTCCGTGCCAGACCCCAGGTGATGGCAGTGGACCTGACAGATGCACTGGGACCTGCGGCCCAGTTGGGAGAGGCTGGCCTCCCCTGCTGAGAGTGACTGAGGGTCATTCAGAGGCCCCTGCACCCTGCCCCAGCGGTAGGAGATCTTCTGTTCTCAGAGCCTGCAGCCTCTTCATGAATTGCCTGCAGGTGCTGGTGTGAGGAGCCTGGGCTTCAGAGCCAGATGAAGCTGTGTTGAATCCCGGCTCTGCTGTTGACCACCGGAGTGAGGGCAGACGAGCCCGTCACCCTCTCCAGGCCTCTGCTTTTTCGCCTGTAGAATGAGCGGAGGAGGACGTCACTTTACAGCCGACCTCTCTGGGCCGCCACTGATTCACTCACACATCCACTCCCGGTCACCACACGCCATGCTGGGTGCTGGGGATGTGACGAGCAAAGCCACAGAGGCTTTCAGGGATGGCACATGAAGGGGAGACTGGCTCTGGAAAGGCACGATGTTCCTGGGGGGTAGCTGGGTCCTTGTCCCGGGGCCTCACTCAAGGGCCCTGCATCCAGACCCGGGTGACCTCACAGGAGGGTGTCTGATGAGGGTCCCTGGGGACAGAGGAAGTTTGCAGGGGGTGCCTGATGTCCAGGACCATGGGGATGTACCCCACAGTCAGTGTGTGGTTGGAGCAGCATTAGGAGGGAGTCAGGACACCTGGTTCTCCTCCTTGTCCTTGAATGGCCTGGTGACTTTGGATGGGTCATGCTGTTTCTTCCAGCCTCAGTTTCCGTGGTGTCATGGCCCTTGTGTCTCCACATGCCTGCTAGGCCTGGGTTCTTGAGCTCCGGATGGAGAGGGACCCCACCACATGCTGGGGATGCACTCTGCCATGTCGCCGGCGGAAGGAATCAGCAGTGCTCCCTGAACGGTCCCCAGAGTTCTCAGCCATGGCCTGTGGCATCTCAGCTGGTGCTCCCACTCAGTTCTCCCACCTGGTGCCTGCCTAGGGCTCGAGGGGCATCATAGCAGCCACGCCCTGGACCAGGCCCCTTCCCTGATGCTGTGCCTGACGCTGGCCTCCTGCTGCCTCAGTTCCTGACTCCTTCAGGTCCTCGTCCCCCACACCACCTGTCCCCTTTCACATAATTCCAAAGGAAACTTTGTTACCTCTAGACCAGGGACCTCAAAATCTGTGGAGGACCAGATCGTAGATATCTTAGGCTTTGCAGCCCACGTAGCCTCAGGCTTTGTGCCCCATACTCTCCCTTGTTATTTTTTTTTAAACGACCTTTTAAAAATGTGAAAGTCATTCTTAGCTCAGCCTGGGCTGCAGTTGACCACTGCCTGCTCTAGATTAACGGGATGGGAGTGGGGGTGGGGTTCGCCGCGTTTTGGGGTTCGCCTGCGTTGGGGTTTGCTTGTGTTGGGGTTCGCCGCATGTTGGGGTTCACCACGTGTTGGGGTTCGCCGCATGTTGGGGTTCGCCTGTGTTGGGGTTTGCCATGTGTTGGGGTTCGCCACATGTTGGGTTTACGTGTTGGGGTTTGCTGCGTGTTGGAGTTCACCACGTGTTGGGGTTCGCCACGTGTTGGGGTTCGCCACGTGTTGGGGTTCGCCATGTGTTGGGGTTCGCTACGTGTTGGGGTTCACCACGTGTTGGGGTTCGCCACGTGTTGGGGTTCGCCACGTGTTGGGGTTCGCCATGTGTTGGGGTTCGCTACGTGTTGGGGTTCACCACGTGTTGGGGTTCGCCACGTGTTGGGGTTCGCCTGTGTTGGGGTTCGCCACGTGTTGGGGTTCGCCACGTGTTGGGATTCGCCACGTGTTTGGGTTCGCCTCTGTTGGGGTTTGCTTGTGTTGGGGTTCGCCACGTGTTGGGGTTCGCCTGTGTTGGGGTTTGCTTGTGTTGGGGTTCGCCGCATGTTGGGGTTCGCCTGTGTTGGGGTTTGCCATGTGTTGGGGTTCGCCACATGTTGGGGTTCACGTGTTGGGGTTTGCTGCGTGTTGGAGTTTGTCGTGTGTTTACTGTGTCCAGCATTTCTGTTCTATGCTCACTGTGGCTCTGGCCTGCAGAAGCTGTGCATGAATTGGCTCCTTTAACTCTCACAACAACCCATGAGGTAGGCACGATGCTCTCATTTTACAGATGAGGAAACTGAGGTACGGAGGATTAAGGAAGTTGCCCAAAGCGTCATAGCTGACTAGGGCAATGTCCTCCGTCCTTGTGTGTGACCTCGACGTACACTTCCTGGCTGTCAGTGCCTGGCTCCCGTGCCCCCACCCCTGTTCTGATCATTTGGCATGCAGAGGAACCCGCCACATTCTGTTCTTGACCTCTTCTGCATCTCTTGTGGCCCCCAGCTGGCGTGCATCCCCCTGGACCACTGCCCCCTGCCACTCTCTCCGCCATCACCATCACTGCCCCAAATTAGGGAGAAACTCGCAAGCAACTCACAGTTCCAGAAACGGCTTCTGCAGCATCTGCCTCCTGCAGCCAGCCTGAGGGTCACGCAAGGCCAGGAGGTGTTCCCCAACTGCTCAGCCCACGTTCTGCAACCCTAGATCGAGGTGCATGGCCATGGTCACGACACGTGGTCCCGAGGCTGGGAGGGAGAGTCTGGCAGGCCGCCTGACGTTGCCTGCTGGGCCTGCCCTGGTGATCCAGACAGCTGAGGCTGAGGGGGCTGCTGGGAGAGGGTTAGGGGTCCCTACCCTAATCCTGCCTTTGACCTGGTCCAGAAAGTGACCAGTTGGTGACCTAAAGCTGTTGGTCACCAGAGACTGGTACTGAGCTTTCCCACCTCCAGGGGTGCTGTGATTTAGCAGGGGATTTGAACAGCTAATTCAAATGAGAGGAGACACAGCAGTAAATACATGGGGACACGGTTATAGTCCAACTATTAGCATACGAAAAAGATGGTCAGACTCGGTGCTGGTGAGCTGCAAAAATATGGCTCATTCATATGGCCGCTGGCAGCATAGTTCTGTGTCATATTAGTCTTTACTGAAACCATTTGTCAGCAGGTGTCAAGGGTTTGAGAAACACTGGCTACTTTGACCCAGGAGTCCCACTTCTGGAAATTTGTCCTAAAGAAGTAACTCATAAGAAGGGAAATAATAGGTGCACAGAGTTGTTCTTTGCACTGTTATTTACCAGAGTGAAAACAAAATCCACATGCCCACAGTAAGGTGTGATTGACAAAAGTACTGTGTTCCCAGCACTTCGGGGGGCTGAGGTGGGCAGATCGCTTGAGCCCAGGAGTTTGATACCAGCCTGGACAACATGGCTAACCCCATTTCTACAAAAAAATTAGCCGGGCATGATGCCTGTAGTCCCAGTTATTCGGGAGGCTGAGGTAGGAGGATTGCTTGAGCCCGGGAGGTCCAGGCTACAGTGAGCTGTGATTGCACCACTGCACTCCAGCCTGGGCAACAGAGTGAGACCTTGTCTTAAAGAAAAAAAAAACACCCCAGTGATGTCATGTTGAGTGGCCATAAGCAGATGCCAGACTGTACACGTGTCCTGATTCCAGCCTTAAAGAAATATGCCTGTGTAAGTTGAGGCTGGGAGGAATTTGGGAAGCGCATGAGGCTGTGATTAGAAGGTGATGGGAGTGCCACCCGCTGCCCTTTGAAACATCTTTAATGTTGTCACCGTGTCAGCACTAAACAGGAGGGAGGCATTCTTGTCACTTGAGCTTGTCATCTCTGGCAGCAGGAGAGGAGCCACCTGGACTCTTCTTCTGGCCAAGACCCAAGCAAGCTGTGTGATCTTGGAAAGGTTGCTTTGCCTCTCTGGGACTCGGGTTCCTTCTCTGTAAGATGATCTTTGGGCCGGGAAGCTCCCAGTCTCCTTTTCACAGGTGAGGGCTGTGCCACTTGACCTTGTTGGGATGCAGGTTTTGCTGATACTGGCTGTGGGGCCCTTGAGTGCTCAAGGAGCATTTATTGAGTGCCTCCTGTTTGCAGACACTGGGCTCTGTGAGCCACAGGCATGCTTATCCACACCCTCCATTAGGTTTGGATCCTGACACCACCCCTCTCGGAGTTCCTTAGGGCTTCACTCCTGGGGGGTACCCGGCCCCCTGGCCAAGCTGCCCCTTCCCATGCCAGAAAGCATGTGGGGTGCTAGGAGAGACTGGTCTCAGCTCCAGGCTTGTGCGTGTGTTTTTTTTTAAGGGAATGTCTTTCTTGCTAAGCACTTTATTATTGCTGACAAGCCACTGGTATGCAGGGCGGAGTCCCGCATCGTGACTCCAGCCAAGCATCACTGCAGCCTGGGTGGAGTGTGAGAACTGCGTTCCTGTCCCACTCTGCCACTGCCGCGCTGTGTCACCTTAGACAAGTCACTGGCGGCGAGCCTCGCTTCAGTCATCCATACAGCAAGGCGGCACCTTCGCAGCTTCTCCGCAGGGCTGAGGGTCTGGAGGGGGCCCTGTGTGCAAGCCCTTTGCAGGTGGCGACTTGTGGCAGGAACCACTTGGAGCTGTGTGGTTCCCATCTGGCCTGGAGAGACCAGGGGTGGAGTGAGGTCCTGGGAATGGGAGGTGTGGACCAGGGCGCCCCATGGAGCCTGAGGGGGTGCTGGGCACCTGTGAGACAGGCGTCAGTGCCTGCCCAGTGCCACTCCATTCCTGCGTCTTGAAGCGGGGAGCTGACCGAGGCTCTTCCCCTGACTTGGATGCCGCCCCTTGGGGCAGAGCGATTTCCAGCAGGGCTCCCTCCTGAAGTCACACACAGCTTTGAGCACCTGGATTTCAAGGCACTGGGGGGCTGAAGACTTCTGTGTCACCTCCGCGCTGGCATCACTTGAATCATCGCCCATCAAATGGTTTCTGACTGGGGGAGGACTCCTGTTACAGGCTGAGCCATGTCCCTCAAATTTGTGTGTTGTAGCCCTGACCCCCAGTTCCTTGGAATGTGCCTGTGTCTGTAGATACGGCCTTCAGAAAGGTATTAATAATTGGGCTAGAGGCTGGGCGCGGTGGCTCGCGCCTGGAATCCCAGCATTTTGGGAGGCCGAGACAGGCAGATCACTTGAGGTCAGGAGTTCCAGACCAGCCTGGCCAACATGGTAAAACCCTGTCTCTACTAAAAATACAAAAATTAGCTGGGCATGGTGGCAGGTGCCTGTTATTCCAGCTACTTGGGAAGCTGAGGCAGGAGAATCTCTTGAACCCGGGAGGGAGAGGTTGCAGTGAGCCGAGATTGCGCCACTGTACTCCAACCTGGGTGACAGAACAAGACTGGGTCTCAAAAAAACAAAACAAAACAAAACAAAAACAAACTTGGGGTAGAATGAGGTGGGTAGAGTGAGCCTTAAGCCGATAGGACTGATGTAGTCATAAGAATAGATTAGGACACAGATATTGCACAGAGGATGACTGTGTAAGGACATGGGGAAGACAGCGTTTTCAGGCTAAGGAGAGAGGCCTCACGAGACACCCACCCTGCCCACACATTGACCTTGGACTTCCAGCTCCCAGAACTGTGAGAAAATACATTCCTATTGTGTAAGCCACCCAGCCTGTGGCACTTCATTTTGGCTGCCCAAGAAAACTAATATGATGCCCCACAGACATCTGTGAGGGGTGTCCGCCCACTCGCAGGGGTGACACATGAAGATGGCCAGCTGTGTAGGAAGAGGGGGTGTCTGTGTTTTCTTAATGATACCTTACTGCTGAATGTCTAGAACAAACCGTAGCTGCGCGTGGTGGCTTGTGCCTGTAATCCCAGCACTTTGGGAGGCCGAGTCGGGAAGATTGCTTGAGCCCAGGAGTTTGAGACCAGCCTGGGCAACATGGCAAGACCCCGTCTCTACAAAAAATTTAAGAGTTAGCCAGGCAGCCAGATGCGGTGGCTCACTCCTGTAATCGCAACACTTTGGGAGGCCAAGGTGGGCAGATCATGAGGTCAGGAGATCAAGACCATCCTGGCGAACATGGTGAAACCTCATCTCTACTAAAATACAAAAAATTAGCCAGCCGTGGTGGCACATGCCTGTAGTCCCAGCTACTTAGGAGGCTGAGGCAGGGGAATCTTTGAACCTGGGAGGCAGAGGTTGCAGTGAGCCGAGATCACACCACTGCACTCCAGCCTGGCAACAGAGCAAGACTCTGTCTCAAAAAAAAAAAAAAAAAAATTAGCCCCAGGCATGTTGGCATGCGTCTGTAGTCCCAGCTACTTGGGAGGCTGAGGTGACGGGGATCGCTTGAGCTTGGGAGGTGGAGGCTGTAGTGAGCTATCATCGTGCCACTGCACTCCAGCTTGGGTGGCAAAGTGAAAGAAAGAACAGCCCCTCAGCCCACACTATTATAATAACAGTGCAAAGGACCTCCCTGTGTACTTTGTCATTGCCATACTTGCAGGGCACATTTCCAGGGCAGCGTTTCCGAGCCGAAGGGTCACGTGTCCGGGCTATGGCTCCTGCTCAGGTTGCAACAACCAGCCGATGTGTGATAGTCAGCGAGGCAGGGTCTGCTGTGTGAGGAAGACACCCCCAGCCCAGAGTCCAGAGCCTGGAGTGCCCTTGCAGGGACCACATGACCTTGAACTGAGCTCAGGCTCTGAGCCGGTTCTCAAAGAGTGAAGAACATGGAAGGCCCCCACTGCCCAGCCTGTGGGAGTGGGGAGCAGAGTCCACAGGCAGCTCAGACTCGCAGGCCCTGAGGACAGAGGGCCCCAGGCTGTTGGCAGCTGTGCCAGGTCAGTCACGTGGGAACAGAGGCCTCAGTCCTCCCCGCAGAGATTTTCTGTGACTGCTTCCATGAGACAGAGAAAAAGAGAGAGGGCTGTTAAGGGAGGCGGAGGCCATCCCAGGGCATCTCTTGCCAGGCTGGGAGCTGGCACCGGCATCGTTCCACTGGGTACATAATATCCCATAATAGGGCCTGGCCGTTTGGAGTGCACAGAGACAGAAAGAAGATTGACATCGTACGAGTGTCGGGTTCCGAGACTGGCCTGCCCGCCGGCCCCTCCCTCTGTGGGCTACCTCCGCTCACCCACGAGAGCAGCTCTGGAGGCACCACCTTGGGGAAGCCGACTGTCCTGGGGTGAGGGTCCCCCCCAGATTCTTGTCACCCAGAACTTGTGAGTGTGACCTTGTTTGGAAATAGGGTCTTTGCCCATGCATGAAGTTAGGGTGAAGTCATTCTGCATGAAGTTAGGGTGAACTCATACTGGATTTGGGGCCTATATCTGGGTACTGATGTCCTCACAAGCAGAAGGAGATTTAGAGACACAGACACAGGGTGCAGGCAGAGGTCAGAGTGATGCAGTGACTGGCCAAGCAATGCATAGGATGGTGGCTGAGCCCCCAGAAGCTGGAAAAGGCAGGGAGGAGTTGGCCCTGGAGCCTTCAGAGGCAGCGCGGCCCAGCCAGCACCTTGAATCCAGACTTCTCCTAATTGAACTGCGAGAGAATGACTTTCTGAGGTTTTAAGCCACCCAGATGGTGGTTCTTTGTCACAGTTGCCTTGAGACAGTAATACCCGGGCCCTTCTGAGGCCTCCCTCTCTGGCCTCTGTGGCCCCACCCCATCCCCTCTCACAGACTGCGTGTGGTGCGGGCGACTAGAGCGTCCTCTGCATGGCCTGGTATCCTAGGCAGGGTTGGCAGGCCTGGCAAAACATAGGTCTGCAGTGAGTGGGAGGATGCAGGGGCCCTCGTGGATGGACATGTGGGAGGGGATGGGTCAGGAGGAGAAGGGCAGGGCTGACTCTGAGAGCGGACCCTGTGACCACAGGAGGGCTGGCCCCTTCCCTCGCCATGTCCACCCACCGCTCGTTGCCCGGTCTTGGCCACTGCAGGTGACGGGTGGGTGGAGGCACAACACCAGGCCCAAGGCCCGGCTAGCGTGCCCAGAGAGGAAGAGCTGAGAGTCCAGAGCCTTGGGGGAAAGGCCACCATTAACACTGACCCCTGTCACAGGCTACACAGACGTGGGACTGCTGCCAGAAGTTAAGTGGTTAAAGAGCTTTGACTCCAAATTCTATTCTATGGGGTCAGATCTCTACTCCTCGGGTTTGAAACCCTGTGATTTGGGTCATTTAACTGCTGCAAACCTCGCTTGTCTCATCTGTAAAATGGAGGTGCAAAACAGTATCTGCTGACCATTATTCTAAGTGAAGTAACATAGGAATGGAAACCCCAAAACCATATGTTCGCACTTGTAAGTGGGAGCTAAGCTATGAGTACACATGGGCAGGCGGAGTGATATCATGGACTTTAGACCCTCAGAAGGGGAAGGGTGTGAGGCGGGCCAGGGATGAAAACTACACATTAGATAAAGTGTACGCTACCCAGTTGGCAGGTGCCCTGAAATTTCAGAATTTACCACTTTATAACTCATTCATGCAACAAAAAACCACGTGTATCCCAAAAGCAATTGAAATAGACATTTTAAAAAATAATAATATCTGCCTTATAGAGCTATGGTCACAGTCACATAGATGCCTGTTAGAGAAGTGCCTGACACGTGGCTGTTGTTTATTCACTCAGCAAACATTCACAGAGTGCCTGCTGTGTGCCCTGCACTGTTCCAGGCACTTGGGGATCAAGGAGTGAACACCACTGCTTTCAGAGCACACGTTCGGGGTGGTGGGATTATTATGGGATGCTATGGGTTGAGCTGGCTTTGGAGGGCTAGCCTAGGACTCTCAACTCTCCCCCTCCCTAACCCCACCGGTTGCTGCTTCTGTTGCAGAACAGGATCAGGTTGTTGGCTGCCAACTGAGACACGAGGGCCCTCAGTCACCTGGAGGCCTGTCCCCAACCCCAGCTGTGAGCGGAGCCCTTGGAGGGGTGGGCCAGAGACATACTTGACAAGTGTTCCCTTGAGCCCTGGGGGTCAGCCCAGAGCCAACAGGAGTTGGGGAGGGGCAAGCCCCTCCTGTCCCACCCTGCCTCTGCCTGCTCCCAGGACGGGGCGAGAGGGTGGCCCAGCCCAGGGCTTCCGCCCCTTCTCCCTCATTCTTCCACCATCATTCCAACCCCTTATAGGGCTCCTTTAAGGTAAAGTGCTCCAGGAGTTCAATACCATATTGTGCAACATAGTGAGACCCCATCTCTACAAAAAATAAAAAAATTAGCCAGGCATGGTGGTGTGCACCTGTAGTCCCAGCTACTGAGGAGGCTGACTTAGAAGAAGGATCACTTGGGCCCAGGAAATGGAGGCTGCAGTGAGCTATGATCCTGGCACTCCAGCCTGAGTGACAGAGCAAGACCCTGTCTCTAACAACAAAAGATAAAGCTCTGTTATTACCAGCTCTCTCTATTACCATAACTAACAGTGATATAATGTTATCTAATAATTATAATAGTTCCTAGCTAATATAATGTTTTTTAAGTAGTCATAATAAATAGAAAACCTTTAGCTTACCACACGTGTCAGGAACACAAACTGACGCCTATGACCTTCACTTCATACCCAGGAGGTTTGTACTTTTCTTATCTCCCTGGGACAGATGAGAAATTGAGGCACAGAGAGGTTAAGCTGTTTTCCCACAGACACACAGCAGGTATAGAGGCTGCATTTGAGCCTGGGCTGTGGGACTCCCAGCACCTGCTTGGAGGTGCTGTGTTCACCTCCTGCAGCCTCTGAGGGACTCCCCGGCCTTAGGCCGTTTCTGGGGCTGTCCCTGGAAAGATACAGCACTTGCTGCTCAAACCCACTCCTGTCTCTTGCCGGCTGCCTGGCTTTGAGAAATCTACAGAACTCAGTTTCCCCACCTGCAGAATGAGTTTGCAGCACCCCCTCTTTGGGTTCTCTTGAGGAATGGGTGAGGTGGCCTGTGGAAAGCGGCAAGCCCCTGATGCTCGTGTGGGAGGAAGGAGCGGGGCGCTGTGGTTGACACAGGGCCGTAGAGGCAAGTGGGTTGGACTTGGGGCCTTGGCTGTGCCAGGTAATCCTGAGATAACCTTGGGCAACTGACTCAACCCCTTTCTGCTTCCGTTTCCCCATATGGAGCGTGGGGGTGATGAGAGTAGCGACTTCACAGGTGTCTGGGCGGGTGTCAAGCTCCCTGTGACGCGCTGCCTTGCATAGGCGCTCAACAAATGCTGCACATTGGGACGATGGGGGAAAAGGGTGGGAGGCAGGAGGAGGGGACTGGGGCAGGCCCTGGACGGGATGTGCCTCTCGGAATCAGCTTGTCTTCATTTCTGTGCTGTGCTTGGGGTTGGGAGCGAAGCCTGGTCAGATGGGCCAGAAGAAGCCGCCACGCCTGAGACCTTCATGCGAGGGCTGGCGATCCCTCCAGAGGACCGTGTTCCTTGCAGAGTGTGAGAAGTTGGGAGCTGGAAGGTCCCTGAGCCGGCGGCTCCTTCATTCTCTGAGTTTGACCAGGGGGATCTCAGGCTCAGTGCGTGCGTGACTTTCCCAAAGCCACATGCGGAGTGCGTGAGAAGTGATGCTGGGTGAAATGGGGGATGATGTCCTTGGCTGGTTGTGAGAATTAAATGCGTGAATACGTGGAGAGCGTTCAGAACAGGGCCTGCCAGAGGAAGGGCTCAGTGAAGGCTAGCAAGCAGGAGGATCTCATTCCCTGCCACAAAGCTGAACAGCCCAGTGGACTCTCCTAAGCCCTCCTGTTGTCCACATCATTTTTTCCTGCTGCATCCTCCCCCATTCCTCTTCCTCCTGCCTCCTCGTGGAAGCCCTCCCTTACTACCACCTGTGCACTCCCTGTCGCCAGTCAAAAGTCCTTCCAGCCTCTTCTATTTTTCCAACAGAAATTTATTTTTTATATATTTTTTTGAAACAGAGTGTTGTTCTGTTACCCAGGCTGGAGTGCAGTGGCGCGATCTCGGCCCACTGCAACCTCTGCCTCTTAGGTTAAAGCAATTATCGTGCCTCAGCCTCCTGTGTAACTGGGACTACAGGCACGCACTGCCCTACCCAGGTAATTTTTTGTATTTTTAGTAGAGACGGGGTTTCACCATATTGGCCAGGCTTGTCTCGAACTCCTGGCCTCAAGTGATCTGCCCGCCTCAGCTTCCCAAAGTGCTGGGATTACAGACATGAATCACCACGCCTGGCTCCTTTCAGCCTCATCTGAAGCTCACTGTGCTGAGGTGGTTTTCTCCTAGGGTTTCCACTGTAAGTCATGGGCTTGAGGGTGCAGAGCGCCAGGTTCAAGCCCCAAGTCCATGTGTTACCCTGTGAATCAGGATGGGCTGCTGAACCTTCCCGAATCTTCATGGCCTCATCTCTAAAACACAGTGCATGTTCTCAGCTCCTAAGATTCTTTGAAAGAGAATTAAACCCCTTCATTGAGTGCATGTTTATGGAGACCTGCGGAGTGCCAGGCACACTTCTGGGGCTGCACGTGAAACGAGACGTGCCGCTCGTAGTGGTAAAACGCGGCCTTTGGAGCAGTGAACCTGGGTTTGAGCTCAACTCTGCTACTTGCTACCTGTATGATCTCCCAAACTGCTTTCTGCCTCTAGGCCTCACTTTCCAAATCATATGGAAGATAGGAGTAAGAACAGGCCCGTGGGAGTCCAGCAAATGACCGGGCCCAGCTCTGCGCCTGGCTCACCCATGACCTGCCTTCTGCAGGTCCTGCTCTGTGCGTCCAGCTGGTCTTGCGTCTACTTCATCTTTGCTTCCACAGCTTCCACGTGCAGTAGCCAGGCACCCTTTGCATATTTTTTATAAGAACCAAATGACCTATTGAATGTCACGTGTCCTTCCTATGTATTCTGAAAGTCCATGCGGATTTTTTTTTTTTTTTTTTGAGATGGAGTCTTGCTCTGTTGCCCAGGCTGGAGTGCAACGGCACGATCTCGGCTCACTGCAGCCTCTGCCTCCCGGGTTCAAGCGATTGTCCTGCCTCAGCCTCCCAAGTAGCTGGGACTACAGGCACGTGTCACCATGCCTGGCTAATTTTTGTATTTTTTTTTTTTTTGAGATGGAGTCTCGCTCTGTCGCCCAGGCTGGAGTGCAGTGGTGCGATCTCAGCTCACTACAAGCTCTGCCTTCTGGGTTCAAGCGATTCTCCTGCCTCAGCCTCCTGAGTAGCTGGGACTACAGGCACCTGCCACCATGCCCAGCTAATTTTTTGTATTTTTAGTAGAGATGGGGTTTCACCGTGTTAGCCGGAATGGTCTTGATCTCCTGACCTCGTGATCCACTCGCCTTGGCCTCCCAAAGTGCTGGGATTACAGGCATGAGCCACCGTGCCCAGCCAAAAGGACTGCTGCCCATGTGGGTTTTTTTAAAAAATGAATTCTATTTTGACACTTTGGTTGGATCCAGAATAATCTTTGTGGGGAGCTGGTTAAAAGTAGCTTTGGGGCCCAGGACAGACCTACCTCATGAAGCTGCTGGCCTGGGTCTTACCTGGTCAGGGAGCCTCGGCCCTCAGGCCAGCTGTCTTGGACCACCTTGCACTCTCTAGAAAGCCCCTCTTGACAGCATGAGTACACTTGTTGCACGGCCCAGAACAGACAAATGTTCTCATTCTGCTTCCATCCCACCTCCATCTCCAAATGTCGCCTGTGGCACTTTGAGTGGTCATATCATGTCCTCTGCGTCCGTGCCCCTGACCTGACTCCTGTGGTCAGTTCTTTTCTTCTTGCATTTTCCAGAATTGCATTTGGAGCCGATGCTTCCCCCTTCTGCAAGCCACGGCCCCAAGACTGTGGGACCACCAGCTTTGCTTTATGCCCAGTTTACAGATGTGTTCACCAAGGGCCCCCAAGCCGACGTTTCTCTTTGTTTCTGGCCTGGGCCAGGGAAGGCAGGCTCTCTGGGTCTCCTGGCCCTGCAGGTGACAGGACTTCCTTTGGAACAGGTGGGCAGCATTTCCCAGGGTGACCCCAGCCTAGGGGACGGGAATCCCTGTTGCTATTTTCAGCTGCTCCAGGTGGACCCTCCATTCTGCCATGAGCCACAGCTGTCCAGACTTGGTGGCCTGTGTGTTCTTACATGATGTCACCAGCACCCCACCCTCGGCCCCTCACCCTTTCTCAAGGAGCAGGGGGAAATCCCAAAACATGTTCCCCACCCCTCTGGGCCAGAAGCAGCTGGGCGTTACCCCGCACCTGGGATTTCAAGAGCCCTTCCTGGTCCGCTTTCCAGTGGGTGGCGGTGAAAATGGCACTTGGTTTCAGTTAGGAGCCGGGGGCAGGCGGGGGTCCGGTTTCCCTGCTCCTGGAGGAATTACCGGACCACATGTTGCCAGGAGCCTTGGCTGAGAGAGGCAAGCGAGGCTCCAAGCCGGCGAGCGGGCGGCGGCGCAGATGGAAACTCGATCACCCCCGGCTCAGCAGACTGTTTGATTTATTTTAAAATCAAGCAGATGGCTGCAACAGGGGTTTGTTTAAGTTCAGCTCAGAGCCGGGCCCGCGGCCAGGAGCCTGGGGCAGCTGTGCCAAAAATTTTTCAATGACTTTGGTCGTCAAACCACCTCTTCCCCTCCCTTTTGAACTTCAGCCTCCCCACACAGGCGGGCTTCTCGGGCCTGCCCGCTGCTGCCCGCTTGCCCTGGCCCGTCTCGCTTTGTCTCTGTCTTGCTGCCTGGAGTCCCTGGCTTTGTCGCTCTCGTGCTCTCTGCACCTCTGGTGTCTGCCTCTATCACTTTCTCTCTCCTTGCTTTGGTTTCTCTTTGTTTGTCTCTCCACCTCTCTCAGTATGTGTCTGTCTCTGATTCACTCTCTCCCACCACTTCCTCCCCATCCCTCCCCCGTTGCAGGAAACCTTCCTAAATCGTGCTGCCCACTGCTTCCTCCAGCTTCCTCCTACCCTGCCCCCACCCCTCCTGCCCACCCCCTCCTCCAGTGGGCCCTCTCCCCCTCCCTGGCCCAGCCAGGCACATGGGAGAACAGCCAAGCCTTTGTGGCCATTCAGCATCCTCCGGGCTGCCCCCTCTCCGAGACCCTGCGGCTGGGAAAACCAGGCCCCCAGCTGTAAAATCCTGGAGTCGACCAGACCTCCGAGGTCAAGTGGCGCAGCCCCCGCCCAGAGGCAGGGAGGCCAGGGGCGCCGGCCTCATGGTCACAGGGTCGGCATCTGCAGCTGTCCCTCCCGTGCTGGGCGGGCAGGGGGCCGGGCTGTGTGAGGAGCCCCACTGTGCAGCTGGTTTGCCAGGGAGGTCAGCTGCAGGCTACTGGCCTGGTTCACACTCCCCCAGCACACGCACGCACACACACACCCCAAGTACATGCACACACACACCATGTACATATACTATACACATCCACATGCATACATAGACACATACCACATACATACACACACACCCAGCATGCATGCATCCACATGTGTACACACACACACACACACACACACACTGCTTATAAGCAAGGTACGCCACATCCCTGTCCCTCTACGGGGATGACCTGCTCTCCTGTTCACGTGGCAGCAGGTTCCCTAAACCAGGCACCACCCATCCAGCCCCAACTCCCCAGCCAGGGCAGCCCCCTACCCACATCCCTGACGGGGCCAGGACGTGCTGCCTGAATGGTCTCGGCCCCGGCTTCTTAAACAAGATGAGGGTTTGAAACAGCAGCAGCCCTTTAAGCCCAGAGCCAGAGAGGCGCATTTTCCTTCCTTTCCAGGCAGGTGGGGGCTCGGCCCCCAGCTCCCCCGGCATCTCGGGGTGAGGTGCGGATGGCACACTCTACCTCTTGCCTGGGCTGGGGGCCAGAGCCCACGTCAGTCCCGCTTGGAGCCCTCATGTTTTCCGCCTCTGATGGAGAGGCCAGCTCTCTGTTGATCTGGAGGGAGCTGACTCAGCTGCCTCTCCCGGCCCCTGCCCCACAGGGTCACCTGTGACCAGGTGGGCTGGCCTCAGGGAGGGCAGGGGAGGCCCACAGCAGCCTGGTATCTGTCAGCCTCTGGTCTGCTGGGAGCATGGGGTACGCAGGCCCAGGGCCTGGGGGAGGGGACAGGACACTAGTCCTCTCCCTCTGGGCCACATCTATTCCACAAGGGGATGGACGCTGGCACCCACTGCCCCTCCCCGCTCCCTCTGGCTCTGGTGGAGTAGCCTCCTGCACTTCACTGTAGAGGCCAGCCTCTCCCTCCAGTGAACTCTGCCCTGAGCTGGGCCCACCAGACCTTAGGGACAGATTTGTCCAGAATGTCAGCATGGGAGCCCAGGTCCCGGGCTGGGACCAGTGCACGGCTCTCCAGCCCAGGCAGGCCTTGGCGTGGGTGGAGAGGTCCCTTAGACCACAGGGTGGGCTGGAGGCCATGCCCCCTGCTTGCGTGAAATGGGGTCGCCACATTCCACTTGGGGATTATCTTCATGGTGCAGTCCCTTTGAGTTAGGAGTTCTCCAGGACGTGCCTGACGGTTCACACCAGGCCACCAGCAGCTTTAGATCTTGGAAAAACACCGCCAGGAGGCTGATAGCTATTTTTCACAATAGCCAATTCCCACCCCCAGCAGCCATGCACCAACATCTCTTTGTCGGATCAAACAAATTTGGAAATCGTAATGAATTTTACTGCCTCTTCGAACACAAACGAAGTCCAGGAAACGGAAAACGTGGCCCAATTAAAAACGTGTCTCCGTCTCTGCGTGGACTGCCGGGAGGAGATGTTTCTCGTTGAAGGTGCCCTCTCCGAGGGTGGGGAGCTTTTGTTTATTGATTTTCTGTCTCACTGGTCTCCCGCTGCTGACGGGCCTCCTCAGCAGCAGAAGTTTGGATCCATGCGGAGCTTCCTTCACACGGTGGCTTTTCTTCTGTTTTCTTACCATTTTAGTTTTGCATGCAAAGAGGAACATAAAAATTGAAAAACTGTCTGCTATATATCCAAAAATCATGCTTGCAGAGTTCTTCAAAATTTCATTTTGCAGATAGTCTTACCGGATTGCTTTCCTCTAGTTTTGTTTTTTTCTGGTTAGGGATGAAGGAGAGGCTGTGTTCTCGGGTACCGGGCCAGCAGAGTCAAGGCTGCCATACCGATTTGTCTTATCTCAGGAAGAGGCAGAAGAAAGTCTTCAAGCCTATGGTTATTATAAATCCTACACACTCCTGAATTCAGTCATGCCAAATGGAACCAGAACCATGTTTTTAACCCTTTTAAAATTGTGGTAAAATAGTCTGGGCACGTTGGCTTACACCTGTAATCCCAGCACTTTGGGAGGCCAAGGCGAGTGGGTCATTTGAGGTCAGGAGTTCGAGACCAGCCTGGTCAACATGGTGAAACCCCATCTCCACCAAAAATACAAAAATTAACTGGGTGTGATGTTGTGAGCCTGTAATCCCAGCTAATCGGGAGGCTGAGGCAGGAGAATAGCTTGAACCCGGGAGGCGGAGGCTGCAGTGGGCCAAGATCGTGCCACCGCACTCCAGCCTGGGCAGGAGAGCAAGACTCCATCTCAAAAAACAACAAAAAATTGTGGTAAAATACACGTGACATAAAATTTACCACTGTAACCATTTTATTTTATTTTTTTATTTTTTAAATGTATTTATTTTTAGACAGTCTGGCTCTGTCACCCAGGCTGGAGTGCAATGGTATGATCTCGGCTCACTGCAGCCCCTGCCTCCCGGGTTCAAGCAATTCTCCTGCCTCAACCTCCCGATTAGCTGGGATTACAGGCTCGCGCCACCATGCCCAGCTAATTTTTGTATGTTTAGTGGAGGCAGGGTTTCACCATGTCGGCCAGGCTGGTCTCAAACTCCTGGTCTCAAGCGATCCACCCATCTTGGCCCCTCAAGGTGCTGGGATTACCGGCGTGAGCAACCTCATTTGGTCCACCACTGTAACCATTTTAAAGCACACAGTTCAGTGATATTTAGCACATTCACAAGGCCGTGTAACCACCACTTCCCTCCATTTTCAGAACTTTATCATCACCCCAAAAGGAAGCCCCATCCCCATTATCAGCACCATTTTTAAGACATTCTGGAGGCAGAGACACTTCCTCCCTTGGCGATTCTAGGGGGCACGTGGCACATCTCAAAGCCCCAGGAGAAGGAAGTGTTGTCCGCTTCCTGCAGGAGAGGCCCTGACCCACGATGCTGGTGGGGAGAAAGGAGCACAGGACCTCTGTCGAAAAACCTGCCCTTGAAGGATGCGCATGAAGAGGGAGAAGGCGAGGGAGGAGGAGGGTTTCATAACCCTTGTGAAACCCTATCTCTACTAAAAATACAAAAAAAAAAAAAAAAAAAAAAAAAAAAAAGGGAACACACAGGACGGATTCCAGGAGCCAAACTCATTAAAAAAAAAATTCTCAGTCTGGTTGGCAGCTGAGAAACTAATATTTGGGCTTAGCTCAAGGCTCTACAAATTAGTGTGGTTGGTTCCAGTTCGGGTTTATAGCTTAATTCAGCTGGAGCCTGACTCCCTGGGTTCCTGGATGCTGAGCTTTTGGCAGTATGCAGATTCATTCATTCATTCATTCATTCATTCATTCCACAGAGGTTCCTTGAGCATCTACTATGTGCCAGGCACTGTTCTTGGTGATGCTGGTGTAGCCGTGGACGACAGCTCCGTCTCTTCCCCGCCGAGCTTACCTTCTGATGGCAGGGGAGGGGGGCGCTTGGTTTGCAGACTGCAGAAATAAGTTGGCTGGGCGCAATGGCTCACGCCTGTAATCGCAGCACTTTGGGAGGCTGAGGTGGGTGGATCATGAGGTCAGGAGTTCGAGACCAGCCTGGCCAATATTGTGAAACCCTGTCTCTACTAAAAATACAAAAAAAAAAATTAGCCAGGTGTGGTGGCACCTGTAATCCCAGCACTTTGGGAGGCCGAGGTGGGCAGACCACGAGGTCAGGAGTTTGAGACCAGCCTGGCCAATATGGTGAAAGCTGTCTGTACTAAAAATACAAAACAAATTAGCTGGGCGTGATGGCATGTGCCTGTAGCCCCAGCTACTTGGGAGGCTGAGGCAGAAGAATCGCCTGATCCCGAGGGAAGTTGCAGTGAGCCGAGATCGCGCCTCCAGCCTGGGCGACAGAGAGAGATTCCCTCTTAAAAAAAAAAAGAAGAAGAAGAAAGAAGTAAGTGAATAGTAGACCACGTGGGATCACAGGGAGCTGAATGCAACACAAACATCACACACACACACACAAAGCTGAATACACAGTTGAGGTGTTGAGCAGAGGCTGTGGGAGGACTGCCCCATAGATCCTGTGGTTGGGGCCCTCTCTGCGGAGCCCAGGGTGGAGCCGGGGCTGGCCAGGAGAGGGGTGTTCCTGGCAGAGAGCAGAGCAGTCAGTGCAGAGGGCCCGAGGAGGGAACGGGTGTGGGCTTCCTGGGAAGAGTAGGAGGCCAGCAGGGCTGGAGCAGTGAGCGCAGGGGCTGTGCGGGGGGCAGGGAATCAGAGGTCAGCAGGGCCTTGGGGCACTGAGTTCACACTCCGTGGGAAGGGTCCTCAGGGAGGTGCAGCCTGATCCACATGAGCCCTGTCCCTCCGCTGCCGGGTGGAGAGCTGCTGCAGGGGCTGGTGCGGTCATGGTCTTAGGGAATGCATGGAGCCCCCACAAGGATACATTCATTCCCGTTTCAGGTGTCTTTGGCCATTCTGACACCACTCTGTTTCACTGCACAGAGAATCTTGGTGTGGAATTACTGTCTTCAGAGCCTCTCAAACACTTGCAGTATTCATAATGTATTTCTGTGTAACAGAATACCTCAAAACATTGTAGCCTAAAACAATAAATATTTATCATCTCTCAGTTTCTATGTACAGAAATTAAGGAGCAGCTTAGCTGGCTGCTCCCATGCAAGGTGCCCTCATCAACACGTCGGCTGGGGCTGTGGTCTCATTCGAAGGCTCCACCGGGGCTGGGGGCTCCACTGGCTGGGTGGCTGTTTTGTGGCTGTTGGCTGGAGGCCCCAGTTCCTGGCCATGTGGGTCTCTCTAGAGGGCTGCTGAAGTGTCCCCACATTAGGGCTCTGGCTTCCTCCTAAGCAAGGTGGATGCTGCAATGCCTCTGATGGCCTGGTCTCAGGAGCCACACCCTGCCAGTCCACTATACTCCCTTCCTTAGACACGTGTCACTAAGAAGGGAGGCATGTCAGAGGGTCCATGGCCATGTTCCAAAACCACCACTGGCAGAGAGGCCGTCTATCAGGAGTGATATCTGGCTGAAACGGGATAACACTGCTTGGTTTCCCAGGACCTGTTTTTAGGGTTACATTTCTATTTATGTTGCTTGATACTGATTGCCATTTTGTGATAGTCATCTACAGTTTTATTTTAATTTATTTAAGCATAAAGAGTGAGTTGATTTAAGGAAAATTATGAAGTAAAAAATATTAAGTAAAGTGATGGTGAAGGACAAGTGGAGGGAGCATGCCAGGATGCAGAGGTGGGGCCTGACCAAGGGGGCTGCTGGCAGCGTGTGACTCTGCAGCCAGATGGCCTTGGTCGGAGTCCTGGCTCAGCTGCCTACAGTGCGAGTCTGCAGTGGGCATCTCACCTCCTTGGGCCTCGGTTTCTTCTTAATAAGGTGAGGGAGCAGCCTGCAGCCGGTGCTGTTGTGAGATTTAGATAGAATGGAGTCTGCGCAGGGAGCTCGGCATGGGGACTGGCATGATGGGTGTCCCCTGCTGGGAGGTGGCCTGAGCCTGAGCCTCACTGGGCTGCCTGTGGTGCTGCCTGGACTGGTGTGTGTGTTTGTGTGTGTAGGTGAAGGAGGATGAAAGAGCTAGCACCCCTCTGTCCCTCTGAGCAGTAGTAGCACTTGGTGAGGCTGGGGAAGACTTTGCAGGCTCGTCATCTGGCCTGAAAACTGAGGTTCCCCATGCAGGAATAAGTCAGTCAGGTAGCAGCCATCCCCACACCTACGGCCCACCTGCCCATCCAGCCACCCACGCATCCCCTTTCCATCCATTCACCCACCCATCCATTTTCCTTTCATCTTCCATCTGTCTATTTATATACCCATTACCCATCTTTCCTGAGTCGTCCTTTTCATCTATCCATCCATCCTTCCATCCGTCTGCCCACCCACCTGTTCATTGGTCCATCTATCCATCCAACAGGCAGTGGATTTTATACTGAAGACATAGCAATGAACAAAACAGCCCCTGCTATCAGAGAGCTCCAGTCTGGTTGGGAAGGCCTGTTCTTCATGCATGAACGGAGAAGATGGTTAGTCATCTTGCAGTGGTTTAGTGAGCGCTTGCTGTTCTCAGTGAAGGCTACTGCACGCAGGCCTCTCCTCACGGACCTCACGGTGGGTATGTCCAGAGGATGAGGTGCCAGAAGGGGCTGTGATCAGCTCTACCTTGCAAGGGAGGAAGTACTTGAATGGGCTTTTGAGGGATGTGCAGGAGTTGGCTGGGTGGGTTAGAGATAAAGGGTGATCCAGGTAGCAGGAACAGCACAGGCAGGGCCCAGGAGGCATGAGAATGTGGCGAGCATGGGAAAGTGTAAGCAGCTGGGCAGTCTCTTGAGAGAGCAGCGGGGAGGTTCTTGCAGGTTGGGGCTGGATGCAGGGTGGTTGGGTCACTTGAGGGAAACATTGAGGGTTGGGGAAGATCAGGGCAGGCAGAGAGGAAGTGGGAGGGGAGATTCATTTCAGGGCAGCCCCACGCTCTGGAGTACCCACCATAGTCTGGCTCTGCACTGGGCCCTGGGAGATGGAGATTGATTGGTTGACTGATTGATTCATTCATTTCCTCACTGTTTGCTGAATGCTGGCCTCATGCCGACCGGGGGCTACAGCAGTGAACAAGAGAGGGAGGGCCCTACCTTCAGGGGGCTCACACTTGAGTCAGGAGCATCAAACATTAAACAGATCAACGCAGAGAACGCCGTGCAGGGGAGTGAAAGAGGGAATACCTCAGGAGGGGATGTGGTGGGGAGCAGGGCCTGGGAGGGCTGGGAGGGCCCCTCTGCGGAGGAGGCAGCAGTCAAGTGGAGGGGCAGTGGGCGAGTGGCTCCCTGGGGACGGGTGATCCAGGAGGAGGGAACAGCATGGGCAGAGGCCCCGAGGAAGGAGCGAGCCTGGCTGCTGGAGGAGCAGCGCTGAGTCCCGGCCCCCTCCAGAGGAGCCGTGTCACTTGGCTTGCAGTGAAACATGAGTCAAGTCCGGGGGTGATGTCAAGGGCTACAGACGGAGGGCTTTGCGAAGGCTTTGGTTTGTTTTTTTTCCTGTGGGTGCTGGGGAGCCATTGTGGGTTTTTGAGCAGAGGAAGGTTGTCCACACTGCTCGTGGCCAGCAGTGTACAGGAGGGCCAGGAAGGAGAGGGCAAGGCACTGGGGCCAGGAGATTCGGGGAAGGCTGAGTCAGTGCGGCGAAGGCCCAGGCTTCCAGGTCAGCTGTGCCTGGGTTTGAACCCACACCCTGCTGTGGGAGGTGGATAGGGTGCTTATGCTCCCCAGCCTTAGCGTGCTTTCCTATAAAATGGGAATAATAATATCGCCTATCTCTTGGAGTTGCCGTGGGCATTCCAGGAAGTGTTGCGTGTCAGCAATGCAGTCCCTGCCTGCAGTGTATGCCTAATGGGTGCCGTTTTCCAGGCCTCGCGAGAATGGCATGAATTACTGGTCACAGGCACAGATGGGCCAGAGGGCAGATCTGCCGTGGCTGGGTGGCTTTGGAAAATGAGAGGGCCAGCGGTGACATATGCTTGAGCCCAGAAGACCAGTTGGCAGAAAGCATCTTCTCAGAAAAGGAAATTGTGCAGCAAGATTTGAGGCCACCTTCTACCTCAGTTTACCCCACTGGAAGGCACCCTGGGGCCTTTGGTCTTCCGTGGAGAAGGAAAACATACCCGAAAGAGTTAAGCCATCCCCAGCCTTGCAGCCTGTTCTGTGCTGGGCAGGGCCTGGGCATCCCAGGAGGGAACAACTGTTCCTGCCTCACCAGATAGACATCCGTGCTGGGCCCATGGGAGGGTACGACACTCGCCATCCCCACCAAGGAGGAAACACATCCGCTGGGGAGTTGTGAAGCACAGCCTGCAGCGTGGGGGTGGCGGTATCATGGCAGCAGGGGGCTGAGGTCCCCTTTGTGGATTCCAGCTGAGTTCTGGCGCAGCACCAGAGGCCTGGCCTGCGGGCGGGTAGGGGGGTGGCACCCATGTCGGCTTGAGGGGGTGGCCCTCCCTGCAGTCAGCGGCAGGTTGGAGCCGGCTCCGACCTTGGCAGGGCGGACACAGTGAGAGTCAGCTCCACCTGTGCCATGTCAACGCTGGGAGCGGGCCTGTGGCTGCTCTTCAGCTCACTGGGGCCTTGGCCTCTGCACCCCTCTGGCCTTTCCTGGCCCACCTGGTCCCTCCTCTCACTCTGTCCCACCTTCTCTGGCTAGTGCGGCATCCAGTGTCTCCTGGGCACTGTCTATGTATCGTGCACTGTGCTAAGTGTTTTCATGTGTACTAAATTATTTCATACTCACATGAGTTCCATTCTATAGAGAAGGAAATTGAGGTTCCGAAACTTGCCTAAGGTCACGCGGCCAGCAAGTCGTCGAGGTGGGATTTGAACCCAGGCAGGTTGGCTCCAGAAGCCGTGCTCTTAACTGTTTCAGGAGACTGTCTCCCGAAACCAATATTCAGTGAGAGCGGAAAGCGCAGTTCGCAGCTCCAGGGTACAACCAATGAGCTTTTCCTTAAATCAGAGTAAATCCAAGTGTGATTCTCTTGGTCGTTTTCTCATGGCTGCGAGGTAGCTGCCACGGCTCCAAGCATCACATTCTCACATGATAGCATCCAAAAGCAGAGTGGGAAGGGGTAGAGGGCCCTCTTGCCCTTTTCTCTTTAGGGGAAGAAAGTGTCTCCCAGGAGCTTTGTGCAAACCTAGGTCCAGTTGTCCAGGGCTATGCCACATGCCCACTTGTAATTGAAAGGGCTCTGGGAGCGTTATCTGCCTCCTCAGGCTCTGTGGGGGGCAGGCTGGGCCAATATGGCTACTGCGTGGGCAGCTGAGTCCCCTGCTCCATCATGGGTTCACCCGGGAGCCCTGCAC
Source organism: Symphalangus syndactylus (assembly GCF_028878055.3). Taxonomy (NCBI): domain Eukaryota; kingdom Metazoa; phylum Chordata; class Mammalia; order Primates; family Hylobatidae; genus Symphalangus; species Symphalangus syndactylus. The sequence continues at coordinate 130,665,704 of NC_072433.2, forward strand.
TGTAAGTGGTGCTGTCTGCATTTTACACGTAGGAAAACTGAAGCTAATTGGTTTGGGTCTTGTCTGGCCTCCTTTAACCCCATGCTGGCATTGAGTGCCTGCGCTGTCTGGTTTGTAACCTCACTGTTTGTGTTTTAGAACTGCTGCTCCAACTGGCAGGCAAGGACAGGGCTTATTTATCTTTTGTGTGTCCTTCTCTGGCTCAGGGCTAAGCTTCTAGAAGGTTCTAAATCACTTTGTATTATATTGAAAGGGTTTGTGTTACCCACGCCCCTTTCTTTTTGCAACTGACACAAACCCAACTCAGACTCACTCAAGCAAAAGAGGGTTTACTGACTTGTGTAACCGAAGGGGTGACATTGGCTTCAGCCTCTTGGATGTAGGTCTCACTGAGTGTCTCTAGGCCTCTACCTCTCCCTACTTAGCTCTGCCTTTTGCTATGGGGGTTCATTCTCCAGCAGGCTCTCCTCATATGCTGTCGGAGATGGCCAGCAGCAGTTCTAGGCTGATGTCTAGTGATCCTGGACATGTGGGGAGAGATTCTTAGCGAATACCCAAGGGCAGATTATGACTGGCCTACTCCGGGGCACATGCCATGTCTATAAAGGGGGAAAGGGGTGTATTAACTCACAGTCCCCCTGGGTTGGAGAGGGACACATGCTGATTAGATAAAATGGAAAAGTTCCTTACTACAAATGAGTGTGTGGAAGACTAGATGGATGAAAAGATAAGGAGGGATGGGTGGATGGATGGATGGATGGATGGATGAGTAGACGGACAGAGGGATGGATGGAAGGATGGATAGAATGGAATGGATGGATGGATGAATGAATGGATGGACAGACGGATGGATGGATGGATGGACGGACGGACGGAAGGATGGATAGAAGGATGGATGGATGGACAGATGGATGGTGGATGGACAGAAGGATGGATGAATGATGATAGATGGATAGATGGACAGAGGGATGGATGGGTGGATGGACAGATGAATGGATGGATGAAAGGATGGATGGGTGGATGGATGGATGGATGGATAGATGGATAGATGGATGGACAGAGGGATGGATGGAAGGATGGATGGCTGAATGAGCCGATGGTTAGACGAAACAGACAGGTGGAAGTGTAGATGAATGAGTAGATGATAGATAGACCAGTGGTTAGATGCATGGGTGGAATAGAGGGGTGGCTAGTTGGATGTAGCCCCCTCTCCCTGCCTTCCTTAGGAGCTCTCTGGGCAGAGCTACCTGCGTGATGATGACCATGTTGGGTCTTCCTCTTGGTCAGCAACCTGTCTAGGCTCTGAAGCCATCTAAACCTTCATTTTTGTATCAAGGTTATTTCTGCTCTTTTCTCTGTGTCAGAATTACTGTTGTCTCAGCATAAAATGATGCCTGGTTATCTGAAAAAAGCTAGAAGGCGAGGAACTTGCAAAAGCAAATGAAAAGTCATCGTGGTGCTGGCCTCCGGGGATACCCAATGTTGACTTCTGGTGGGCGTCTCTCTGGCGGCTCTTTTCTGACTGCCATGAATGCCAGTGTTGGCTTGCCCCACTGCCTCTGTTTAGGGAGTGCCAGGCATCAGGGGACCTGGGCCGAGCCAGGCTCACTTCCCCACAGTGAGAGGCAGTGCTGGGGAGACATAAAGCAGCAAAAGCCTTCCTGGCAGGCGGACCAGAAGCAAGGCGTTGGCCTTCGATACATCCCTTGGGAGGTATATGTTTGTTTCAACAAGGCCACAGTGAGCCAAGCATTTTTATGACTCCTTCCTTGAGAGCTGCCTTCTGAACCCCAAAGAACATCCAAAGAGAAGCTCTGGCCACAGTGTGCTTCCCAGGGGGCTCACTTTGAAAAGGCCAACCCTCGTTGACCTGAAATTAAATGTTCTGTCCATTTGACATCCACTCCTCTCGGACCTCCACCTTCCCACGGGGAGGATGGGAACCCAGGCTACCCCAGGAGGACTCAGGCTCTGACATCCTCAGATGGGTGGATGGGCAGGGCTGATGGTGTGGACAGGCTGTGAGTGTCCAGAGTGAAAGAGGAACGAGCTGCTTCCTGGTGGCTTGTCCTGCTCAAGTGTGGTCTCGGGAGCAAAATGGATAGACCCTCCAGAGAGGAGACCCTGGTCTCCTGCCATGTGGCCCAAGGGAGGCCCAGCAGACCCAGCTCCTGTGTGAGGACTGGGCAGAAGGAGGCTTCCCCCTCCCATCAAGGTGCTCCTTACTGGTCTCCAGCCAGTGGGGTCCTCCGAAACAACAGTCCCCTGCCACTGTATGTGGCTCTTCTGCCCAGAGTGCCAGCTCCAAGTCTCAGCTCAAAAGCCTCTTACTCCCGGAGGCCTCCCTGACCACCCCAGCTTTCTTAGCTTCCTTCCACCCAGGTTGCATTTTCAGGATCTCAACCCTATGTTAGTATTCTTTCTGATCCAAATGAATGAATGAATGAATGAATTGCCCCAGGTGTGAATTAATGAATGGCTGCAGGTGTGAGTGTGCAAAGTGCATGAGCCTGGGCAAGGTCCACATGGCGGGGGTCACGTGGGCATCAAGTGCGCAGCTGAGGTCAGAGATGGCAGTTGGCAGTCGAGGGCAGGGAGACCTTTGCTTTGGTCCCAGTGACCTTCCTGGGGCTGCTGGCCCCATGGCTCCAAACAGGCCCCCCAGCTGGGCCTTGTCCTCTTGAATGAAATGCAGAGGCAGCTCCAGTCCTGGTCTTCTCATCCCCGACAGTCCCCCTTGCTGTTTCCCTCATGGGACCCAGTGCCTGCAAAGGTGAGGTGTCTACCCAGCCTCGTTTGTCAGTCAAGCACTCATTCATTGCCTCATTTCTTCTTCATCAAATCACTATCCACCCACCAGGTGTTTGCATGGGGTGAACAGCCCAGTGCCTGCTAGGTTGACAGAATTGTCACCAAAATCAAGGGTACCTGAGTTGGAGCAAGGCTGGAGCCCTCAGGTGGAGGCTGGGCGGGGTGGTTTGGCCTTTGGGGAAATTTAGAACAGTTCCAGGGCCCCGTTCTCTCCTCCTGAGGAGTGGGAACTGCTCTCACAGCTGCATATGCACACATGTGCCTGTGTGTTCATGTATGTGCATGCACACATGTTGTACAGTGTCTGGATGCTTGCATGTATGAAGTGTGTGATATGTGTCCACGTGGCGCCTGCATGTGTGGCCTCTGCATGCATGTGTGTGCATGTGGTGTGTGTGGATGGTGGGTGTGCGTGTTGATGGGTGGTGGAGGCAGTGGGAACAGACAGACTGACGGACTTTCTCGAAATGATTAATGGTTTTTGGAAGGAGGCAGGCATCCATCAGACGCTCCTGGCAGGTTCTGAGCTGGCACTTTGCCGGCCTCCTGGCTGGACCAGCCCAGGTGAGGCTGCCTGCCCAGCCCAAGTGGCCTGGGGAGTGTAGGGAGCCCCTTTGGAGCCGACACAGGTTTGTTCTATCCCAGGCCCCTCCTACCCCTGCCCCCTGTCCACACGTGGCAGGGATCACATGGGCAGGAGCACAGAAGGCAGCTCCTCAAACTTGAATGGGCCCCAGAACCAGCCCCCCAGGCACTATATAAGAAAAGCAGATTCCAGGGCCCCCTTAGGAACTCAGGTTCAATAGGACGAGATCAGGGCCAGGGAATCTGCATTTTAACAACCATTGTAGGTGTCTGGTTCTGGTGGGCTTTGAAGAACCCACCTAGTGCTGCAAGGGAGTCTTGCGGCAGGCCAGGAAGGTATCCACTCCCCGCCCTCCTGTACTTGCCCCTTAGATACCCATCTCCCGGCTCCCTTTCCCTGAGTGATGCTAGGCTAGTCACTTTACCTCTCTGGGCTACTGCCTCATTTTGAAATCAGAGTCTCCTCTCTTACTAGCTTTGGGGCCTCTCTGGGCTCCACCATCTTGGTCTTGGTCTGTACAGTGGGGATCACATGAGCACCGCCTCCCTGGGTTCTCCGGCTCATGGAAGGAGTGAGCGAGCACAGGAACCACTACAGCAGCAACTCTGGAGAGTGACGTTCCTGCCATTGCTGTTCTCTGCCCTGGAGACGGATGGGCGGTTAGGTGGGGCGGGGTGGCTCTGAGCTAGTGGATCCCACTAACGGTAACAGATGCCTGCCAAGCACTCTCCATCCCTGTGGGCTGTGTCCTCATTCCCAGTTTACAGACAGGAAAACCAAGGCTCACGGAGGCCCTGTGACTTTCCCAACGCCAGGTGGCCCAGGAGGGCAGATCTCAAAGCCGCTGGCCTCACACTGCCCTTGACCCTCTGCTGGACCAGGGGAGAGGTTGAGGATGCCGGCCCCGCCCGCGCAGCAGCAGGGAGGAGCCGGCAGCCCTGGGAATGCTGGCGGGCGGGGTGGAGTCGGTGGGAGCCGGGGCCGCCAGCGAATACGGCCCAGCTGGGGGATTAGAAGGCATCTGGCTCAGTTTACACCAAAGAAACAAAGGCGGCTGCCGGCGCCTTTATCTACTGCGGAGGGGCGGGGGTTGCCCTGGGCCCCGCCGGAGACCCGGATACTAGAGAGAGAGGCCAATCTGGGCCCTGATCCCCCTCCTGGCTCCTCGCATCCCCACGACCCTCAGAGATGGGACGACACATCTCTAGATGGGGGCGGGGTGTTCCTGGGTGTGGTGAGGTGGAGGGGCAGGGGTCCTAGGGGCCCCAGACTCCTCACCGCTGACCCTCTCAGGCATCTCCGCCCAGCCAGAAATAGGGGTGCCCTTTCTCCCCAGGCTGGGGCTCTCAATTACTGAAAGGAAGCATCCAATAAAACAAAATCAGAACAAGCTCCCAACCCCCAGACCGCCTCTGGCTGCCAGGCGGGGGTGGGCTGGCCTCTTCTCCCACTGTTGGAGGGTGGCGGCTCCCCAGGCGAAGAGGGGTTGGTTCTGGCCCCCTCATCCACCTCCCACCTCAGAGAGGCCTCTCCTCTCCAGACTGCAGCAGGGGGTGGGGTGAGGGGGATGATGGAAGGGTTCGTGTGTGTGTGTGTGTGTGTGTGTGTGTGTGTGTGTAGGGGGTGTGTTCTTGCCTCCCATCCCCATCCCACCTCAGAGAGGTCTTTCCTGGCCAGACCTGGGTGAGGGGGTGATAAAGGGACTATATGTGTGTGTGGGCGTGGGGGGGCGCGTGTTCTCGCCCCTCCTCTGCCACCACGGGCGTGGGGCTCATACTCCTCGTCCCCCCTCCTCCCCTCTGAGGGTGGGTTGAATTCCGGCCCCTCCCCAGACCATTGGGTGGCGTTCTGGCCCCTTCCCCTCTGCGGCGGGACTAGGAGGTGGGGGGCCCGCCCGCCCCAGGAAGCGTGGCGGGTGCCAGGCGGGCGAGGCGCCGACCGGTGAGCGCGGCTGGCTGGAGCCAGGAGCTGACCTTACGGGCGCCGGGGCAGCTGTTCGCGATGCACATCTGGCAGCGGCGCCCGCGCCCCGCCCCCGCGCTGGCCGGGCGCTACCTTCCAGGAATGCTCGCATCTGGGGAGCGGGGCTGCGGCAGCCGGCGCCCCCTCCGGCGCCGGGCCTGGGCCTGGGGCTGAGGCTGGGCCTGGGGCTGCGGCTGGGGCTGGGGTGGGCCTGGGCCTGGGGCTGCAGCTGGGGCTGGGGCTGGGGCTGGGGCCGGTGCCGCCCCTCCCGGATTTCCCGGCTCCTCCCTCGCTGGCTGCCTGTGTGGCTCCCGGGCAGGCTGTGAGCTGGGACACGGGACCGGAAAAGAGGGCGGCCGGGCTCGGGTTTCTCCTGGTGGGGGCTGGGACCGGCTCTTGGGGCCCCCATAGTATGGAGGGAGAAACCGAGGCCCGGAGGGGTGAAGCGCCGGGTCCTAGGGCACCTTGGCTGGCCCCTGTGGTGCGAGCTGTGGCACAGCAGATGCTGACTTCTGTGTAAAAGTCAAATAAAGAGCTAAGTGTGGTCAAGGCCACAGAGCTTCATTTTCACATCCCCCAAGTTGCACGGCCCTGGCTGGGTCTGGGCCTCTGGCCCAGTGGGCTAGAAACTCTGAGACTTGGGGTCCCACTGGGGGCATAGGAATGAGCGAAGGCAAGCACATCATGTGTGACTGCTGTTGTGGGGAGAACGGCCTGTGCATAGCCTTGGGTGTGGGTACCTTCTGTGTGTCTCATGGTGTGGAGAGAGAACAGTGTGTGCGTAGGCCTGGGGGTGGATTGGACCAGCGTGAAGGCTGTGAATGCCTGCTCTTGGGTCCCAACAGCCTGTATTTCTTTGGATTTTGTGGTTGAGTCATAGGGAGCCATTGAAGGTTCCTGAGCAGGAGAGTGGCCTGTGGAGCCTTGGCCACAGTTCTCTCTCCAGCCTGGGTAGAGTGCCCCAGAGATTATGAGGGAACAATTCCTGCTGCCTGTAATACCTCTAAAGTGTGCCTCCCCTGCACCCACAAGGCCCCCTGGGACCTCTGCCTGGCTCCCCCTGACCATCCGTTCCTTAGGCCTCACACCTTCCAGCCACCTGCCCTTGCAGAACTCCACCTCCTGAATGAACTGTGAGTCACTAGCACCCTGAGTGCATTTGTCACCACTGCCCCTACCCCAAGGGTTTCCATTTCAAGCTGGTGTCTCACAGAGGATGAAAGAGACTTCCAGAAAGAACAATGGGCTGGGCGAGGTGGCTCACACCTGTAATCCCAGCACTTTGGGAGGCCAAAGTGGGTGGATCACAAGGTCAGGAGTTTGAGACCAGCCTGGCCAACACGGTGGAACCCCATCTCTACTAAAAATACAAAAATTAGCCAGGCGTGGTGGCGGTCGCCTGTAATCCCAGCTACTCAGGAGGCTGAGGCAGGAGAATGGCTTGAACCCGGGAGCTGGAGGTTGCAGTTTGCCGAGATCACACCACTGCACTCCAGCCTGGGCGACAGGGCAAGAGTCTGTGTCAGAATGAATGAATGAATAAATAAATAAAACAATGGAAATGGCATCAGAGCCCTACACCTGGTAGAGGAGGTGTGAGCTGAGCACGGTGCCCGCTGCAGGGGACTGTTCAGTCACTGGAGGGCAGAGGTGGGGCTACAGTCCTGGGAGGGAGTTCCGAGCTGGGGATTGACAGCACATGCTTGGGGTTTGTCTTCTCCATAAGGTACTGGGGAGCCATTGAAAGTGAGTGAATGGGCCGGGCGCGGTGGCTCACGCCTGTAATCCCAGCACTTTGGGAGGCCGAGGCGGGTGGATCACAAGGTCAGGAGATCGAGACCATCCTGATTAACACGGTGAAACTCCGTCTCTATTAAAAATACAAAAAATTAGCCGGGTGAGTTAGTGGGTGCCTGTAGTCCCAGCTACTCAGGAGGCTGAGGCAGGAGAATGGCGTGAACCCAGGAGGCGGAGCTTGCAGTGAGCCGAGATCACGCCACTGCACTCCAGCCTGGGCAACAGAGCCAGACTCCGTCTCAAAAAAAAAAAAGAAAAAAAAGAAAGTGAGTGAATGAAACCTCCCTGGGGCAAGACGGGCCTATCGGTGCTCCAACCCCAGCATCTGAACAGGGCCTGGGACATCCTAGGAGTTCGGTCATCACTAGTTGAATGAGTGAATGAATGAATGAATGAGTGAAGGGTTCTGAGGGAAGAATGCAGAGGGCTTGGCTCTGGTAGGGGCAGTGGAGAGAGGGGGGCAGTGGAGAGAGGAGGGCAGTGAGGAGCTGAGGCCTGAGGTTCTGCCTTGGGCCACTTGGCCTGTGGTGCTGTTGGACCCAACACAGGCCTGGGGGTGGGTGGGTGCAGGAGGACCCCCGGGAGATGGCGTCCTGCTATTGATGTTTTCTCTGCCCAGGTTCTCCCCACACACGGGGTTAGGGAGGGTTAGGGAGGGTGTGCCAGCCTGCGCTGATCTCCCCAGACAGAGTCCCCCTCCAGTATCTGCTGCCTACCTCCTTCTCCCTCAGCGCCTGTTTGTTTTTCTTCCAGAACCATCGCCTCTCACCAAGGCAGCCATCCAAGGGGGGGCGGTGTTCCGGAGACATCCTCTGCCCCGCCGCACCCCTGCAGCGGCGGCCTGGTGGGGGCTGGTGCTGCCGTTTCGTCAGCCCTTGGCTGCGGGCTCTGCAGGCGAAATCCCGAGCGTGCGTGAGGGCCGCCCAGGCCTCGGCGTGTGTCCTGGGAAGGGGCGTTGGAAGCCTCTCTGCTTGTCTTGGCTGCCTCTGCTTGCTCAGCTCTGCCCCTACTGGGGCCGCCAGCCTCTGCGCTCCCCCTTGGAGGAGCCAGGCAGGGTTTGGGTCAGAGCCGGGGCAGAGGAAGGCTCCAGGCCGCTTGCTGCAGGGTCTCCCTGGTGTGGCCAGCCCTTGGGGCCCTCAGCAGGGTGGGGGACCCTCAGTCAGGGTGAGGGGGGCTCCTGTTCTTCTCACTGCCACCTGAGTTACCCTCCCCCAACTTATTCATCCACAGGGCTCCTTCCTTCCAGTCCTTCCTCCAACAGATACTTACTTAATGAGCATCTACTGTGTGCTAGACCGGCTGACACCACCTGCACACCCAGGCCTGGGGAGGGCAGTGGCATTTTCTTTTCTTTTCTTTTTTTGAGATGGAGCCTCGCTCTTGCTCACGCTGGAGTGCAGTGGTGTGATCTCGGCTCACTGCAACCTCTGCATCCCGGGTTCAACCAATTGTCCTGCCTCAGCCTCCCGAGTAGCTGGGATTATAGGCACCCGCCACTACGCCCCCCTAATTTGTTTTTGTATTTTTGGTGGAGTTGAAGTTTCACCATGTTGGCCAGGCTGGTCTCGAACTCCCGACCTCAAGTGATCCACCCACCTCTGCCTCCCAAAGTACTGGGATTATAGGCATGAGTCACCACGCCAAGCTTGGCAGTGGCCTTTTCTAGCGAAAGTCATTGGAAGGTGTTAATGGAGGCAGTGGCCAGAGCTGGGCATTTAAAGACCCTCCTAGTGCAAGGTGGCTACCTCTGGGGACAAGCAGGTATTGAGCACCAGATGTGAGGCAGGGCATGTGAGCAAAGCCGACAGAGATGCCTCCCTGGGGAGCTTGGCGGAAGGCGCTGCAGGGATGAGGAGGAGTGTCTGCTTCAAAAGCTCTGAGAAGGGACACTGACCTGTCCTTGCACGGCTGCCCTGAGTACCCCGGGCTCCTACTGCAAGCCTTTCCTGGAGCCCGGCCTCAGGGTCCTGGCGCTACCGTGCTTTCAGGACTAAGCACCTTCCCACCTAACCTGGGTTGCAGCAGACGAGGTTGGGAGAGGTGAGAGCTGGAGAGCTGGGGCGGGCCCCACGGCTCACAGCTCCTAGTGAGGGCCCTTCTGGGTAACTCCGTACCCGACCTTGGGGAGACACAGGAACACAGCCAGGGTTGGGGGTCCCACTGGGGCTATGATTCTGCCATTTGTCATGATTCAGTAGAAATCTCTTCTCCATCTTGATCACCCCGGTTCTGGATCCTGAAATCCGATACTGAAATCCTGAAAATCTCAGATCCCAAACCAACAGAAAGTCTGATTTGCCAACTTAGGTCTGGAAATGTTTTTGATCTTGGTCTACTGGTAACGGGATGCATCGTTCTGCATCAGAGCATCAGGCCTGACATTGAACTGTGTGCGCCTCACTGCAAATGTCTGTGGCCTAGTAGAAAAACCCTAGCTCAGGGGCCTAGAGTGAGCCTGCAGCCCTGTGGTGCTGCCAGTGGGTGGCTTTAAGCAAGTTACTGAATCTCTCTGAGCCTCAACTTGCTCGTCTGTAAAGTGGGACATTGGCGGTGCCCTCCAAGGGTTCTTGTGAAGATGAAATAAGTTAACAGGAATGTGATGCTTGGCCGTTGTCACTGTTCTGATGATACGTGGGTGCCCAAGGTGTTCTCTGTGCCTCTCGCCTTGTCCCCAGTCGTTAGCCTGGGGGCTTCCCCATGTGGAATCCTGCACCTTTCCTGCTGGTTCTGGGTCCCTCCCCCAGCCGCACAGCCACAGCCAGAGCCCCTCAGTTGGCTCAGGACCCCTCAGGGTAGAGCAGACCCCCACCAAGGGGGAGAGGGGTGGAGTGTCAGCGTCCAGCACTTCCGACCCCTGCATTCCTCATCAACGTCTCTCGGGGGGCGGCTGCTGGCCTTTCCTGCCAGCTTCCCTGTTGGTGTTCACAGCCCAGGAGTCCTGGCAGGGGCGAGGGACTGGTCACTGAGCCTCTCTGAGCCTCACCTGGAGTGAGGGGAAGATGGTAGTTCCCGCTGCTAGGGGTCTCCCGGACTTAAATGAGACGGTGCATGGAGGGGTCATGAAGAGCTGGAGCCTGGGTGCGCCCTGTGAGGTTCATCGGGGCCACTGTTGGCATGCTGCCCATAATGACTGCCATTGTCCTGAGCAGAGTGACAGTTGAGGGTGTCGGAGTGGGTGCTGAGGACTTCGTCTCTCTTGGCTGAATTGTATTCAAGGCTGGTGCTAGGTTGGGGAATCCCAGGTAATTAGGATTCTAGCGCAGTTGGGGAGCAGAGAGGCTGGACGCAGGACCCAGGGAAGCAGAAACGCGCCTTTCTGTAAGTCATGGAGAGATGTTCCCATCCTGCTAAGTCCCTCCTAGAAAAAATGCCCCCTTAAAAGCTGCCACCCTCGGCCCTGGTGTCTCTGAGTCCAGTCTGGAGGCTGGAGAAGACTGTTTCCATCTTCCAGGGATGCCTGTCATGGTTTTCAAGGCTTTAGTCAGGCTTCCCCATGAAACGAGCCTCCTTCCTCCTCTGAGACAGACCTGAGCTTGAACCTGGCTCTGGTACTTCCTAGCTGCGTGACCTTGGGCTCGGCTGCGTGACCTTGGGCTCGTTGCTTCTCCTCCCAGAGCCTCAGTTCTTTGTGTTTGTAAAAGCGGGGCTGATGGTTTTCACCCTAGAGGGCTGTGGTGAGGGGTCGGTGCTGGGGCACCCAGCATAGGCCCTGGCACCTGGCAGTTGCCCCCTGAAGGCGTGCATCCCTGTGCTACCTCCCAGGCCCTCTCTGTCTCTGCCCCACCTTTTCCCAAGTGGGCACTGCATGGCATCATGCTGGTAGCTTGCAGTCTGCTGTGGTGGGAGTGTTTACACCAGGGAAATGGGCGGGTACTGCAAGCTGGAGTTGGTTTTTTTTTTTTTTTCCGGAAAGCTGGTGGTTAAACATTTACCTCATACCGCAGGGAGGGGGCGTTGGTGAGTCTCTGAACAAACTGTGTCAATTACCCGGTGTGGTCTCCCAGTGCCTGGATTTAGGAATATGTCCCTCAGCTAGTAAGCCACCGAACAGGGATTCAAACTCAGGTCTGCATGACTCTCAGACCCTGTGCTTTATGTACTCAGCCCTCCTAGGGTGGTCTGGGAGGAATTCCTGGAGGTGGTGTGGCTCTCAGCTGGGATTCAAAGGACTTTCTCCCCCAGATCTCTCCTCCCGTACTCACTTTAGGACTAAGAGTGGCCGATGCCCTTTATGGAATCTCATGGCCTACACAATAGACCCCCTCCCCGGGCACCCCCAGCCCACACTGGGCAGCCTGCCCTCCCTTTGTGGTAGCTGCTGGGAGGGGAGGGAGCTGGCCCCTCCGAAGCTGCTCATCTCTCCCAGTTGCTGTCTGCACCTGGGGTCAGCCAGGTTCCCTTGCTCCCTGCTACACCGGTCCTGGTGTCCCCGCCTCTGCCCTGAGCTCTCCACTCTCAGGAGCTGCAAGAGTCCCATGTCCCCAAGTGATTTGTGCTGGTGCTCACTGGCATTACAGATTCACTGCCCATCACACGCCAGGCCTCTTGCCCTGTGGATGCCTGCAGAGGCCCTCGGTTCCTCTCCTGGCACCAAAGAAGACTGTAATGCCTTCCTGTTCACAAGCCTCAGTATCCTCTGCTCACCCCACCCCCCCTGCAAGCAGCCGCCCTCCTGCTCCCCCTCTGCCAGAGGCTCAGCAGCCCTCGGGGTCTGTCCCTGCTGCCCAGGACCTGCAAACAGGTGATGTGTCACCCTCCCCGCACCCCCGTGCAGGAAGAGGTGGGTCAGTGCAGTCAGCAGGACCACGTGGAGCTGAGCAGTTGGTGAAGGCCACCTTCCGTCCTTCTGTCGGTGCCTCGCAGGGCAGGGCCTGTGCTCAGCCAGTTTGCACTGGTCCTTCTTTTAAACTCACAGCAGCACAGTGTGGACAGTGTTGTCTCTAGCGCTTTACAGATGGGTGCACTGAGGCCCATCCAGGACAGTCGTGCCTGCTGGGCTTGAGGGAGCAGCCCCTGCCCAAAGCAGGGAGGGCTGGATGGGGACTCTGGAAACAGGAGGTTTAGGACAGCGACCCCGACCCCACTGCTCCTTAGAAAAATCTTGATGTTGGCCCTGCTCCTGGGGATTCTGATGTAATTGGCTTGGGATGGAGCCTGGGCTTGGACATTTACAAAGTTCTCTAGGTGACCCTGTTTTATTTTATTTTTATGTTATTTTATTTTATTTATTTTATTTTATTTTATTTTATTTATTCTTTCGAGACAAGGTCTTGCTGTGTCGTCTGCGCTGGAGTGCAGTAGTGTGATCGTGGCTCACTGCAGCCTTGACTTCTCGGGCTCAAGTGATCCTCCCACCCCAGCCTCCTGAGTAGCTGAGACTATAGGCACACACCACCAAGCCCAGCTAATTTTTTTTTTTTGAGACCGAGTCTCGCTCTGTCGCCCAGGCTGGAGTGCAGTGGCGCAATCTACACCATGCTGCAAGCTACAGACTGCAAGCTACCAGCATGATGCCATGCAGTGCCCACTTGGGAAAAGGTGGGGCAGAGACAGAGAGGGCCTGGGAGGTAGCACAGGGATGCACGCCTTCAGGGGGCAACTGCCAGGTGCCAGGGCCTATGCTGGGTGCCCCAGCACCGACCCCTCACCACAGCCCTCTAGGGTGAAAACCATCAGCCCCGCTTTTACAAACACAAAGAACTGAGGCTCTGGGAGGAGAAGCAATTACAGTGGCTCACTGTAAGCTCCGCCTCCCGGGTTCACGCCATTCTCCTGCCTCAGCCTCTCCGAGTAGCTGGGACTACAGGCGCCCGCCACCACGCCCGGCTAATTTTGTGTATTTTTAGTAGAGACGGGGTTTCACCGTGGTCTCGATCTCCTGACCTCGTGATTCGCCCGCCTCGGCCTCCCAAAGTGCTGGGATTACAAGCGTGAGCCACCGCGCCTGGCCGCTAATTTTTAAAAATTTTTACGGAGATGGGGTCTTGCTGTGTCGCCCAGGCTGGTCACGGACTCCTAGGCTCACGCAATCCTTCCTTGGCTTCCCAAAGTGCTGGGATTACAGGCATAAGCCTCTGCGCCCATCCCCCAGGTGACTAACATGCAGCCCCCTAGGAGACACACAAGTGTATCAGTTTGCAAAGTGTGTGGTCCTGATACAAACGACCACACACTTTGGCACTTAAAACAACACACGTTTATTATCCTTCAGTTCTGGAAGTCCAAAGTGCAGAATCATTCTTGCTGGGCCGGGCTACAGTCAAGGTACCAGTGGAGCAGGTTCTTTCTGGGGGCTACAGGGGAGAATCTCTTTGCTTCTAGAGGCTGCCAGTGAGGGGAAGGACATCAGAGGGCAGTGGAGCTTACCCCAAATGGAGACACACACTCCTTTCCTCACAGTTTTGCTGCTGAAACTGTGTCCCTGGCATCCCGGCCTGTGTTGAAGAAGGCGGTGGCACGTGGCTGCTCGCTGCCAGGTGCCCGCAGCAATCTCAGGAGCCTTTCACATGCCCTCCTGGAAGGGGGGACTGGGAAATAAACCGCAGGAGCCATGCACTGGCCTCTACGCAGCGGCAGGAGCTGGGGTGGAAAGAGCTCCCAGAGATGTTGTGAGTGGAGGAGCAGGGAGCAGACTCCATGTCTGGTGCGCCGCAGTTTGCCCTGGCAGGTGAGAATGTGTGTGGACGCATCTGTGTATGTGTGTACGTGTGGCAGATTTGGGGAAGATGCACAGGAAGGATCCACCGTGGTCATTTTTGGGGAGTCCAAGCAACCTTCACTTTTAACTGTTTCTACTGTTTGGCTTTTAAAAAATCATGTGTTGGCCAAGCACGGTGGCTCACACCTGTAATCCCAGCACTTTGGGAGGCCGAGGTGGGCAGATCACCTGAGGTCAGGAGTTTGAGACCAGCCTGGTCAACATGGCAAAACTTCGTCTCTACTAAAAATACAAAAATTTGCTGGCATGGTGGCGGGCACCTGTAATCCCAGCTACTCAGGAGGCTGAGGCAGGAGAATCACTTGAACCCAGGAGGCAGAGGTTGCAGTGAGCCAGGATGGTGCCGTTGCGCTCCAGCCTGGGTAACTGAGTGAGAATCCATCTCAAAAAAAAAAAAAAAAAAAAAAAAAAAAAATTCGTGTGTCTCACTATTTAACATTTTTGAAAGTCTTTGATCTCAAAAGAAATGTTATGGGGGCCCGGAGACTGTCTTTATGACTGGGTCAAAGCTCAGAAATAAGCGTGGTACAGTGGGAGTGTCTTTCTCTGGTTAGCTGCTCCCTTAGGGTGGCACACATTTGTCACTAGCTGGCGGAGGTGGGAGGGTCCCCGTAGATCTTACGGTAGCAGGTGCATGCAGTTTTGCTGTGCCCTCGAGGTGTGCACATCCACCAGGGCTGCCCACCCCGCTGGTGCGATTACGGCAGGCTCACAGCGTGGCCACAGGTCTGCTGCAGGGAGCTTGTAGTGGGGGCAGGACGGTATCCAGCCTGCAGAGAGGAAAGCCAAAGCGTCAGGTGTGTGAAGGGCAGTGTGGACAAAGGGGTAAATGAAGTCACAGGGCACACTGAGAGGAACCCCCTGGTGAGCAATCCCTGAGAGTAGTGGGTGCACCTCCCCGGACCCCACTGCATTGCCTGGAGGCCAGGGGAGAAATGAGATAAGGGTGGGTGACAGTTTAGTGTCCTAGTGAAAAGCATGGACAGAGGCCACAGTTCCTGTTTGCGCTGAGGAAAAGTATAATGCCTTCCTGTCCACAAGCCTCAGTATCCTCTGCTCACCCCACGGCTCCCTGCAAGCAGCCTCCCTCCTGATTCCCCTCTGCCAGGGGCCCAGCAGCCCTGGTCTGCCACCATGTTGGGTGACTCAAGCCATTGCTTAACCATCTGGGGACACACTTACCTCCTGAAAGATGGGCACGCAAGGCAGCTTCCTCCAGAGGTGTTAGTTAGGTCTGCTCTCACACTATCTCCTGCTTAGCATGCTCACACTCATGTGACACTATAGTATTATTTATTGCATTATTCATTTAAACAAGATCCCCCCCCACCCCTTTTTTTGAGACAGTCTTGCTCAGTTACCCAGGCTGGAATGCAGTGGCGCAATCTCAGCTCACTGCAGCCTGGACCTCCCGGCCTCCTGAGTAGCTGGGACTACAGGTGTGCACTACTATGCCGGCTAATTTTTGTATTTTTTTTAGAGATGGGTTTGCCCCTGTTGCCCAGGCTGGTCTTGAACTCCTGGGCTCAAGTGATCTGCCCACCTCAGCCTCCTAAAGTGCTGTAATTACAGATGTGAGCCACCACACCCGGCCAGTATGCCCCGTTTTAAATGTAAGTTTATTTTGAAAGGAAAGTTTATATCCCAACTGTGGTCAGCAGAGTGATGGTCCCCAAAGATGTCCACTTCCTAATCCCTGGAGTCTCTGAATGTGTTGGTTACTTGGAAAGGGGATGGGCTGGGCGCAGTGGCTCACGCCTGTAATCCCAGCACTTTGGGAGGCTGAGGTGGGCGGATCACCTGAGGTCAGGAGTTGGAGACCAGCCTGACCAACATGGAGAAACCCCATCTCTACTAAAGATACAAAATTAGCCAGGGGTAGTGGCACATGCCTATAATCCCAGCTACTCAGGAGGCTGAGGCAGGAGAATTGCTTGAACCTGGGAGACAGAGGTTGCTGTGAGCCGAGATTCACCATTGCACTCCAGCTTGGGCAACAAGAGCAAGACCCTGTCTCCAAAAAAAAAGGTGGGGGGGCATTAAGGTTGCAGGTGGAATTAAGGCTGTGAATTAACCCTGGATTATGCTGGTGGGCCCACTGTAATCACAGCGTCCTTGTGAGTGGAGAGGAGGCAGAAGAGAGTCAGAGAGGTGGGATGCGGGAGGCACTCACCTGGCATCACTGCCTTTGAAGATGGAAGGAGAGGCCATGAGCCAGGGGATGCAGGTGGCTTCTAGAAGCTGGAAAAGAAACGAGATGGTTCTCTAGAGCCTCCAGAAGGAGCACAGCCCTCTTGATCCCTTGATTTTAGCCCAGGAGACCTTATCAGACTTCTGACCTCCAGATGCATAAGAAAATTAATTTGTGTTGTTTTAAGACACTAAGTTTGTACCATTTGTTACAACAGCCACAGGAAATGAATGCAATTATACGTGAAAAACCAGGCCAGGTGCAGTGGCTCATGCGTGTCATCCTAGCACGATGGGAGGCTGAGGCAGGAGGATCACTTGAGCCCAGGAGTTCGAGGCCAGCCTGGACAACATAGTGAGACCCGAATCTCTACCAAAAATACAAAATTATCTGGGGCCAGGTGCAGTTGCTCACACCTATAATCCCAGCCCTTTGGGAGGCCGGTGGATCACTTGAGGACAGGTGTTCAAGACCAGCCTGGCCAACATGGTGAAACCCTGTGTCTACTAAAAATACAAAAATTAGCTGTGCGTGATGGCTCATGCCTGTAGTTCCAGCTACTCAAGAGGCTGAGGCAGGAGAATTGCTTGAACCCGGGAGGCAGAGGTTGCAGTGAGCTGAGATCGTGCCACTGTACTCCAGCCTGGGCGACAGAGTGAGACTTAGTCTCCAAAAAAAAAATTTTTTTTTTTCTGAGTGTGGTGGCACATGCCTGTAGTCCCAGCTACTCAGGAGGCTGAGTTGGGACGACGGCTTGAGCCCAGGAGGTCAGGGCTGCAGTGAGCTATGATTGCATCACTGCACTCCAGCCTGGGTGATACAGTGAGACCCTGTCTCAAGAAACAAAGCAAAACAAAACACCCCTGGCTGCACTCACCATAAATAAAAGGTAGCCAGTGAGGAATTTCTGATATTATAGCTTCTGATGTCTCTCAGCCTCAGCCCTTGCCCTGCTATTAAAGCTGGAGATCGGCTAGTATTCGAGAGACACTGAAGCCAGAGCAGCACCCTCCCGAGACTTTCTGCTGGGAGCACGGTGAAGGGAAGTTCCCTTGCTGTGTGTGGACGTGACGCTGCGTTTCCACCTGGTGCGGGGCAGAGCTTCTGCCTGACACATACCCATCCATGTGTCCCGTTATTCTTGTTGCTATCGTCATTGTCCCGTCATCCTTGGAGAAGGAGCTTCTTCCTAACTGACTGTGTTCAAAAACACTTCCCCTCTTTTCTTGCCCCTTTTGATTGGATTTCTTGGATATAAAGTTTCGTGCCCTAATCTTGTTTAAAAGCAGTTACATTAAACATTTTAACTCTTAAAATAGTCCTTACTATCTCTTCCAGTTAATTGTATGAACCGGACTTGTAACATATTAGGGATCTTTAATGGAAAAAAGTGTCCTCTGGTTGGAGGGGAACGGTGACACTGTGGGCACCGCCTGGGGGGTGCCTCGTCCAGCTCTGGCAGTTCCAGGACATGGACTCTAGGTGGCGCCAAAACCCAACCCTGCACTTTCCTGTTCCTCACGGGGGTTCTGCCTCGTGCGTGTGTGTGTGTGTGTGTGTATGGGGGTTGTCTGCGTGTGTTAGTGGAGGGGGCGAGGTGTCTGCGTGTGTGTGGAGGTGTCTGCGTGTGTTAGCTGGGGAGCAAGGCGTGTGTGTGTGGGGGTGTGTCTGGGTGTGTTAGTGGGGAGGCGAGGTGTCTGTGCTTGTGTGTGTTATGTGTTGGGGGATGTCTGTATGTGTTAGTGTGCAGGACGTGTGTGTGACTGTGTGAATGCTTGTGAGTTGCAGGAAACCTGAGACCACACACACTAGCACCCATGTTTTCTTGGGGAGTGTGGTGGACATGGGGTGCCGTGGAGGCCCTCCTGCAGGACACCCTAACTTCAGGGACCCTACACACACACACACACACACACACACACACACACGCACATGCATGCACACGCTGTCTGCAGGAGATGTGATTAGCAGATGTGCACGAGCAGCCGTGATTTATGTCCCCAGTCGTCTAATTATCCCTGGCCCTGGAGGAGGGGAAATGAGGCGCTTTGGAAGGCTGGGAGCCTGAAATCTCAGCAGGGGTTCTGGGCACCAGGCCCACCCCACTCCCACCCTCGGAGGCCCCAGAACCCTAGTGGCCTAGAGAGGGCCTGGGGGGCAGCCAAGGACACTGTGCCTGGAAGCAATGAAATGGGCACCCTCTGGGGGATCCTCCCCCCTGGATGTCTGTGGCCCCTACTGAGCACCAGAGGAAGGGGGGTCTTAGGGAATCACCCCCTTTGTCACGGAGTCCTGGCTGGTTTGTTCCCCACACCACAGCCCAGGGGAGCTTGGTAGAGGGGCTAGGTTGGGTCACCCCCTGCTAACATCCCTAAGGTGCTTCCCAGTGCTCTTAGAATACAATTTTAAGTGGCTCGGGGGGGGGTCCCTAGATGGGGGCACCACCTTCCTCTCTGACGCATCTTGTCGCCCACCGCACCCCCCGGGCTGCTCCTGCTGCTCTGCGCTGTCCCCGAAGCTTTCCTTGACCGCCTCTGGTACGCCTCTGTCTTTGCTCTGTTTCCACCCAGGCTCTCATCTCTGGTTTCTCTGATTACAGGTGTCTTGGTCTTGATTTCGCTGTGGGCTGGATGCTCTGAGTGGGAGGGTGTGTGTCTCCCTGTCCATGCTCTGCCCCCAGCACCTAGAAAAGACCTAGTGGATAGGGATTGCTCGATAATTACGTGTTCTTTGGACAGATGGACAATGGATGGGAAACCCACCGCAGCGTTGGGAGATACTCAGAGCTCAGTGGGGTCCCTGAGCTGGGGAAGGTGGCTTGGAGGACTGTACCGGCTCCAGAAGGCAGTGGTCGCACGCAGGGACCGGGTCTGAGCCAGGGAGGAGGACGGGATGAGGGCCGGGCCCGCACGTCATGCTCCTCAGAGGAGGCCTGGACCTGGCTGACCATACAGGGGCTTCTCTCTCCTGAGCTTGGCTCAAGCCACTGCCACCACTGCCACCTCTCCCACCCTGGGTGCAAGGATCTGCCTGTCCTGGGGTTTAGCAGCAGCAACATTGGGGCTCCCCGGCCAGCTGGCCCTGGGCAGGCCACTCACAGCCCCTGCCTCTCATCTTTCACTTCATTGCTGCCCCTGGGGCTGCTGTGAGCACTCAGGTAGGGAACGCGGGGAGGGAGGGGCTGGGCACATGGGGGACATGCCAGGGGGCTGGTCTGTGAGTGCAGTGGGGACACCTGAACCCCGTTCTGAGCAGTGGCACAGCCCCTGCATCCAAGCATGCACCCGAAGGCCCTTTCTGCAGGGAGGCCTGGGCTCCGCCAGATGGTGGCTTCCATCTTGTCACTTTTGGCTGTAGGAATTCCTCGGGGACAAATTGCCCAGTGCCGTTGGGCTCAGGACAGCTAGGGGTGACCCTGGCTTTAAAAGAGCTTACTTGAGGCCTGCCTGGTGCCCCCAGCTCTGTCCACCTGCCTGTGGGGCTGAGGGTGGGTGGGGTGCGCAGGGCTGCAGGTGCAAATGGAGAAGGATGGGCAGGACCCTGCTGCTCATCTTGTGGGGACCCTGCTGGGCAGGTGGGCTTGGGGCCCCAGGAGCCCTGTACCCCTCAGAGAGTCTTCACAGCTGCCTCCTCTGCCTCGGCCTCCCTCCGCCTCCCTGTGCCTTTGCCTTTCTCTGACTGTTTGTCTTCCCGCCTCTGCCCGGTTTGGATTCTGGGTCCTTCTGGGTCCTGTGCTGCCATCCTCACTACCTCTGTCTTTCTCTCTCCTTTTGTCTGTCACTCCCCTTTTTTCCCTCTTCTTTCTGTTTCCTCTGTCTCTTTTCTCTTCCCCCTTTTCTCTCTCCCTTTTTCTCTGACACTCCCTCTTTTCCCATCCGTCTCATCTCTCTCCTTCCCTTTCTCTGCCTCTTCCTCCCTCTCTGCCTCTCTCTCTCTCTCTCTCTCCCTCTCTGAGCAGCTGTTACCTAATAGGCTGTTAATGATGATACAGTAAGTGGAAGACAGAGTCCTGGGGGAGCCGCCATCATCTGTGTAATTGGTCTCGAAGGAGACAGAAGTATCTAATATTTACACACCAGCATTAGTCCTTTGGGAACCTTATCTTGGCTAGAACCAAGCAAGGAGGGGGGTGCTGGCTGGAGCCATCTCCCCCCATTGATACCAGCTCAGAAGGTCTTTAGTTAATGGGAACTGCTTCCTCCCTATGGGTGACGATACCAGGGTCCAGGCTGAGGTCCTGGGAGGTGTGGAGTTAGTGCTGAGAGTGGTTGATTGGACCAGCCTGCATGGGCCCTGGGCACTGGGCACCCCCGTGGAGTTAGTGCTCAACTGGCAGGTGGAGCCCTGGAGCTTCCGGGGCGTTATATGACTAGAGTCCCCCAAGAGTGAGGAACTTGGGGCGGGGGAGACACAGACACAGATAGGAGGCAGCTCCCAGGCGATGCCTTCAGCCTCTGGATGCAGCCATGCCTGAAGGCCTCCTGCCCCAGACACTTCATGTTCCGAGTCCACAAAAGCCCTTTTGCTCAGCCAGCTTGAGGCCCAGCTAAGACATCTTGCCTTTCCCAGGCATGAGAGTTATTTAAGCAGCAGCGGCCGCGTTTGTGCAGACTTCATTGTGCCCAGTAGCCCAGTATACCCAGCCACCAGGAACGAAGCTGCCTTTTTGGACCCAGAGCCTGTCCCCGACTTGGCCCCTTCCCTAGGTCCCATGGGGGATAGCGGGGACCCCTTGCAGAAGGGGGCGTGGGGCCGAGGAGGGATGCTCGCAGCGAGGACTGTGGCACTTGCGGAGGCCCAGCCGGGCCAGCACTCTGGGGGCCTGTGCAGGCAGCAACCCCGAGGTGAGGCTGCCGTCAGCCCATTTCAGACTGGGACCCCGAGCGGCAGCGCTGGGATGCCAGCCGGGGCTCTGGGTTCCGGGGGGCGCGCCTCTCTCCAAAGGCTGCAGCCAGCGCCAGCACCGGCACCAGGACTTCTCACGGATCGTCACTCCGTGGAGCAGCAGCACAGCAGGGCAGAGTCCTGGGTTCCCGCCAGGACACCGGGGGCAGGCGTCCAGCCGCTCTGGGGCAGGCCTGGTCCTGGGGCTCCCGTTGTCCAGCTGTCCCCACAGCAGGACGTTTGGGAAGGGGGTGTTCTGGTAGCCCTGAGGGCCTGGCTTGGAGTCGGGGCTGCCCCTCACAGCGCTGTGCCCAAGTGGTACAGGGTCAGGCCGCCCTGCAGTTTGGCAGGTGGGCAGGCAGATGCCCTCCACGGCCCATCGCTCCAGTTGTCCTCCATGAGGGCAGCAATGTCACAGCTGCAGAAGCCGGTGTTGCGGCAGGGCCGAGAGCGATGCCAGCTGGCTGCTTCTCCATGCCTCGGTTTCCTTGTCTGTAGCAGGGATGAGAACGGCTCCTGCCTCCCAAGGTGTTGCGGGGTCCCCTGGGGTGAGGGCAAGGTTTGTGGAGCAGCACCCGCCTGGCTCCTGCCGCAGGTCCCGCGGTGTTGGTCTGTCACGGCCTTGGCAGCTCTGCTCGGTTCTCTCCTAGTTTCGTCCACCAACTTGAGGCCAGGCCGAGCCCTTGGCTGTGTCCCTCAAAGAGGCCCCTCTTCCCCCTGCCCACACCAGGGAGGGAGGCCAAGTGGCCTTTCTTTCAGAATGGGCTTGGACTTTTCTAGGGAGGCCTGGCGAAGGGTCCCGGGTTCCTGGCAGAGGTTCTTGTGGCGCCCTGTTTGCGCCAGCAGCGCACCCCCTCTCGCCCAGCCCCTGCAGGACCGGCTGGCAGTTTACAAACAGAGCAGCTGGTGGGGCGTCTGCGCTTGGCTGGCCCCGCCCCAGCTGGGTGTTCCCAGGATGCCTGGTGAGCCCAGCTGGGGGCGGAGGCGCCAGGGCCAGGCCTCTCCTGACCCCCTACTGCTCTGTTTGCAAGCCCCTTGCCATGGAGACCCCCAAGCACGTTTATTATGCTGCTGATCATCAAAACAATATGTGTTCATGCCTTTTCATTTTTGTATTTCAGAAATACCCCAATGTATGAAAAATGGCATTTTGTAAGTGCTATTTTAAGTGCAGTTTTTTTTATAACAGCCGTATTGAGATGTAATTCACATATCATGCAAGCCACTGATTTAAAGTGTAGAGTTTAGTGGTTTTGAGGATATTCACAGAGTTGTGCAACCATCACTGCTATCTAATTCTAGAATATTTCCACCACCCCCAAAAGAAACCCTGCATCCTCAGCCGTCACTCCCCACCCCCACCCCCACCCCCACCCCCTGTCCCTGGCAACCACCCATCTACTTCTCCTCATCCCCTCCCCAGCCCTGACAACTACCCATCTACTTCTTGTCTCCAGGCATTGGCCTGTTCTGGACATTTCATCTGTGTGGAATCACAGCATGTGGACTTCTGTGTCTGGCTTCTTTCACTCGGCGTCTGGTTTTCGCAGTCATCCATGTGGCACAAGTCAAGACTTCATTCCTTTTCATAGCTGAGTAATATTCCACTGTGTGGGTGTGCCACGTCTCGTTATCTGTTCATCCATGGATGGATGTTTGGGCTGCTCCCACTCTGGGCTGTTATGAATCACCTGGCTGTGAGCGTGCCTGTGGACGCATGTCTCCATCCCCTCAGACATATGGCTTGGTATGGGGTTGTGGCTCCAGGGCATCTCCGTGTGTGAGTGCTTTCCGCAGAGCAGCTTCTTCCAGCTCGCAGAGGCCCTGCCCTCCGGCTGCTTTGTCCTCCCACGGATGTCCTCAAGGTGACAAAGCTTGTCCCTATGGGGAAGGACTCATGTCTGTTTTCTCCACCGCCATGTCCCGGCACCCAGCACCAACAGCACAGAGTAGGTGCCCAGGAAGCGCCGGGTGAGTGGGCGGCCCTGTGGCCTGGCACTCGCCAGCTGGCTGAGCTGCAGCACAGTCCTCTTCTCTGTTTCCCTGGGCTCAGCTGGAGACAGGCCCGAGGTCATTCAGCGGGGGTGCGGCCAGGCCGGAGCTCAAACCCTGCTCCGCCTGACCTAGAAACCAGACAGGGCTGGAGAAGGGCAGCAGAGTGACTCTGGGCAGGGGCTGGGCCCGGGGCCTGCCTGCCTGTGGTGGTGCCTCCCAGGCCTTGCTGGGCGGTCAGACCCTGCCTGCTGGGCATGTGCCCCCTTTCACACACAGGCCTCTGCTGCGGGGTACAGGAGTCGCTTTTCTAAACGCAAGTGGCTCTTCCTGTTTCCCAGGCGACTCTGCATCAAGGGGCCTGAGTATCGCAGCAGCTGCCTGGTGGACTGGCACCTGGCTCCTGTCCGCATTAGGGGGCTGCACACACCTGCTGGGTGTGCGGAACCTCTGTCCCATCCTCCAGGCAAGTAGGTCCCTGCTGTGTGCTCAGAGCCAGCCACTACCTGGCTGTCAGAGGCCACCGTGCCAGGCTGCCATGAACAGGTAGGAACTGCTGTCGGCTCCATTTTAGAGATGAGGAAACGGAGGCATAGAGAGGTGAGTCACTGCCTGATTGGCACACGCTAATAGATGGCAGAGAGAGGAGTTGAACCCCAGAGTCTGACTCCGGAGACCCAGGGCTGACTCCCACACCATGGACTTAAACGAAGCTTGGAAATGATGGAGCCTCGTACTGACTAGATGCTTAGTAAACGTCCGCTGCCTGGGAATCTGCTCCATGTGGTCACCTGGCCTGGCTCCTGAAGGAGTCTGGCAGCAGGAGGGGCTGGTCCCGTCACTGTCTCTGTGGGATCACCAGGCCTGGCTCGTGAGGGAATCTGGCGGCAGGAGGGGGTTGGACCTGTCACTGTAGCTCAGTGTTCCCTCCTCCATAGCACAAAGTTCTGGAATCTTCCTCCCTCCCCTTGTTGCTTAGGATGTGTATGCCCATGAAATTACTGTGGAAATCAGCCCTAGACACTTTCTGGTTTAAGGGGGACAACCTCCTGGTCCCCATCTCAAATTTCCCCTGAGCCCCTTGGGCACACCCAAGCGCATTTGCAGGCGCCAGCACTCTGGGGAACCCAGTTTGAGAAGCTCAAGTCAGGGTCAGGTGTCAGGCCCAGAAGTGCCCTGAAGATCCTCCTTCAGGGGTTTGTCAGAGCAGGAAGAGGCCGGAGAGGCCCCAGCTGTGGTTTCAAGGGAGGAGGAAACTGAGGTCATGCCGGTGTGGGGACGGCACAGCAAAGCTTTGAACCCTTGAGTCTCCAACATCAGAGAACGCCACAGTGAGTCACCCCATTCACCTGCCCCGAGTTACAGGTGCAGTCTGAGGCTGCCGGTGACAGGATGGGCCTATCTTTGCAGGCTCTGTGTCCTCCATCAAGGCACTCAGCCTCTCTCAGCCTCAGTTTGGCTGCCTGTAATGTGGGATGACCACAGGCTCAGCTCCCTTGCAGGGGCCTTGGTGGAGCTGACATGTGCCCACAGGGAGGTGGAAGGGAAGTGGAAGCTGGGTGGGCTCCCTGCCCTCGGCAGCCCCTAGCCGCTCCCTGAAGCTTGTAAGGCACAGCAGCCAGGCTGCTCCAGCTCATAGGCGCCCCCACCCCCGCCCCCCGCCAGCAGGCTGCTTGCAGGCCCGCTGAAGATGCTGTGACGGGGAGAGCATATGGCGGGCATATGCCACGCGGGAATGAGCTGCCCACGGGAGGAGGCAGGAGGAGCAGAGAAGGCGCCAAGGCCTGCCTCGCCGCCGGCGATGCGCTGCACCCGCCTAGCTTGCTGGGTGCCCCTCTGCCCCATTCCTGCCCTGGAGTCTGCAACCCGGCTTGCTTGGGGCCTGGGCTGTGCTGGGCCTCCCAGGTGGGGGGGCACTGTGCCTGCTGCCCGCTAGGTGTCGCTGTCCCCTGCCAGATCCTGCAGAGCTGCAGCCTGTGTGGCCCCGGAAATGGGGTGGGGTCTCCAGGGGGAGCAGGGCTGCTGCTGCAGCCACCTCTGCTGTCTCCACCTGGGACCCCTTTGTTCCTCTGCCTCCTCCTTCTGGAGTCCCTCCTGTACGCTGGTTTCTGGGTGTTACAGAGGGATGGGGAGGCCTCGTCCTCCCAGGGCTCACTGTGCCAGGGTGGGCTATGGCCCAGTGTGATTGATACCACTGGTGGGAGGTCCAGGAGTCTGGGAGAACCCAGAGGAAGGACAATCCCGCCCAGCCTCCTTTCTGGAAGACCTGGAGGAAGAGTTAGCCAGGGGAGAAGGAGGGTGGCAAGAGTGCTCCTGGTGGAGGGAACTCTGTGTGCAAAGGCCAGGAGGTGGGACAGGCTGGGTGCTGTGGGCTCGGAGGCTGCTCCTGGCAGTGAGAACTGTGCGTGCAAAGGCCAGGAGGTGGGACAGACTGGGTGCTGTGGGCTCGGAGGCTGCTCCTGGCAGTGAGAACTGTGCGTGCAAAGGCCGAGAGGTGGGACAGACTGGGTGCTGTGGGCTCAGAGGTGGCAAGCATGTCTGGATATCTGGAGCGTCATGTCGGGAAGGTGTGGAATGGAGCTGGAGCAAAAATAGAGGCCGAATTCCCATCTGGAGAAGAATGGGGACCCTGCCTTGTGGGGCGCAGCGTCAGCACCATCTGATTGCCAGCCTGTATGGGGCACTTACCATGTGCCAGGCAGCAGCTCATCTCACCTCTCGGGATTGACCCCAGGGGGGCATGGTTTCTACCCTGGTGTACTCTGGTGCACAGAGAGGTCAAGTGACTGGCCTGGGGTCACACAGCTCGATGGCAGAGCCGGCACTGGAGCCCACCCCTGGGAAGCAGGAGCAGGTGGTGGGACCCAGCTTTTCTCCCACAGAGCCCTGCCTGCCCCTGCCCTCAGCCCAGGTGCCTGCAGACCTGGTTCTCTTAGCTATCTGGACTGGGACATGTGTTGACCCTCAAGAAGTTGTACCCTAGCCTCTCCCACAGCGCCTCGCACACAGCAGGTACTCAGCACATATTCTTCTGTCTATTAGGTGACGCTTTAGCATGTCCACCCCACTCGGAGAGGTCCCCTGACGTCAGGAGGTCTGGCAATGAGCGTCATCAGTTGAGACAGGTGGCTCTGGGTTCTTAACTTCTGGGGGGCCCTTGCCGCCCACTGGGGAGGTCTTTTGGAAATCTCACTCCCTGTCCACACATCCTCGCACCTCGGTCGCTCTGATCCTAAGCCCAGCCACACACCTGTGACCCGGATGACTGTGCTCCTGGGCGGCAGCACTGATTTGAAATGGGAGGGTCTTGGAAACCCAGACCTTATGGTCAAGAAACCTAAAGGGAAGGACGCAGGCAGAGGGGTCGCAGTCAGGGGCAGGAGCTGGCCCAGAGCCCACTGTTACCCCAAGACATGCTGTGCCCATTTCACACCTGCAGCAGCTGAGGCCGGAGATGCGTACCCAGGTCCCAGTGTTGGAGGTGGAGGGGCATCCGGCCTGCTCTGCCCACCACAGTGTGCTCATGAACACTGGTCTGTGTCCCCCGGTGATCCCCAGGCTGGGGAGCAGAGGAGGTTGGGGGCAGCACCCACCTCTGCTGCGGGCGGTCTCTGCAAGAACCCGCCACCCACCGGATCCCGGTGCCAGAGCAGATGGGCCCAGAGAGGGGAGGCGGCGGCGGCGGTCGCTGTTGCCAGCTTCCGGCTCCCCGAGGGGCGGGCGTGAGAGGCAGGATGGAGCAAGTGGCAGAAGCCCAGCCTGCTGTCCACACCTCCCTACCCGCTCCCCAGCCCTTCCAGAGGCTTCTTCCCCGACTCCTGCTGCCTAGGAGACCCGGGAGCCCAGAGTCCAGAGCCTGGGCTTGGGAGGCCTGAAAGCCCAGCTGCCAGCCCAGCCTGGCCCAGCTGCCTTCTGGCTGTGTGGTCTAGCACCACTGACGATACCCCTCCCAGCCTCAGTTTCCCCATCTGTAAAGTGGGGGTGATGTCAGTGCCTACTTTTTTTTTTTTTTTTTTTTTTTTTGAGACGGAGTCTTGCTCTGTTGCCCAGGCTGGAGCGCAGTGGCGCGATCTCGGTTCACTGCAACCTTTGCCTCCCGGGCTCAAGCGATTCTCCTGCCTCAGCCTCCCGAGTAGCTGGGATTACAGGCGCCCACCACCACACTCGGCTAATTTTTGTAGTTTTAGAGGGTTTCACTATGTTGGCAAGGCTGGTGTCGAACTCCTGACCTCTGCCTGCCTTGGCCTTCCAAAGTGCTGGGATTACAGGCGTGAGCCACCGCACCCCGCCAGTCAGTGCCTAGTTTTGTTTCTTTCTTTTTTTTGGAGTGCAGTGGCGTGATCTCGGGTCACTGTAGCTTCGACCTCCTGCACTGAAGCCATCCTCCCACTTCAGCCTCCTGAACAGCTAGGACTGTGAGTGTGCACGGCCATGCCTGGCTCATTTTTAAATTTTTGTAGTGATGGAGTCTCACCGTGTTGTCTCACCGTGTTGTCCAGGTCTCAAACTGCTGGGCTCAAGCAGTCCTACCGTGGCCTCCCAAAGTGCTGGGAATACAGGCGTGAGCCACCACACCCGGCCAGTGCTGACTTCTCAATCCTGTGTGACCTCGGGCAAGTCCCTTAACCTCTCTGTGCCTCAGCTTTCCCATATGTAAGATGGGAGAATAATACTAATTTCCTCATAGTGTTGTGGGGCTGAAACAATGCCGGTTTTTCTGGTTAAATCATGCAGTGGGGAGGGGACGCCAACAGGGTGACTTGGAGACTCTTCCCTCGGCAGGGAGACTCGGACAGCACCAGGGGAGTGGAAGGCGGGAGCCTCAAGTGGGGAAAACAACCCAAGAAACATGTAATGATAATAATATAATAATAATAATGACAACAGCCAGCACCTGTGGAGCGCCCTCTACAAGGCAGACACGTCTAAGTGCTTTGCGTTAATAATAATGACAGCAGTCAGCACTTAGGAGCACCCTGTATAAGGCAGACGCTTTGCATGCACTGGCTCGTTCAGCCTTAGAGTAGCCTTGGGTTTGGGACTGTTCTCGTTGCCTTGGTGCAGATGGGGAAGCTGAGGTGTGATGTGGCTGAGGCGCTCACTCAGGGTCAGGGCCGCTCAGGCACGTTCCTTGGCGAAGCTCTCACCGGGCCTGATCCAGCGCCTGGCCCAGCCTCCCAGCCTTGGCTCATGCTGTATTTCCATCCGGGACCCCAGATTCCACCAGCTCCTCCCCATCCCTGCCTGAACACACCCACCAGCTCAGACCCCATGTCTGTCCCCGTCACGGGGTGCTGAGCCACCCGGAGGTGTTGTCAGCCCTGGGGTCTCGTCCCTCACTCTTCTGCCTTCTGGCCTCAGGACACGCGTGTAGTAAACGATAAATGTTTTACTCTCCAGCTTCGGGGCCCAGGACCGTTGCCACATGTGGCCACTTATATTTCAACGAAACGCAACGCAAAATTCAGTTCCTCAGCTGCACTCGCTGAATTTCAAGTGCTCACCACGTGTGGCCGGTCGCCACTGTACCGAGCAACACAGATCTAGAAGGTTCTTTCTGTCACGATACTTTCTACTGGATGGTGCTGCTCTTGTTGTTAGACAAGGTGGGAGTCTTTGGGTGGGGGGACATGGGACATAGGGAGGTTGAAGAGATGAAGGGTGGATTATACTTGCTGGATTATACTTCGTTGGAGAAGAAAAACTGGAACAACGCTCTGCATTTTCATTTATTTTGCGACAGAGTCACCCAGGCTGGAGTGCAGTGGCACGATCTCGGCTCCCTGCAACCTCTGACTCCCGGGTTCAAGCGATTCTGCTGCCTCAGCCTCCCGAGTAGCTGGGATTACAGGAGCCCTGCCACCACTCCTGGCTAATTTTTGTATTTTTAGTAGAGATGGGGTTTCAACCTTGTCAGCCAGGCTGGTCTTGAACTCTTAACCTCAGGTGATCCTCCTGCCTCAGCCTCCCAAAGTGCTGGGATTACAGGCATGAGCCACCACGCTCAGCAACGGTCTGCATTTTCTACCATATTTCCCCAGGAGTTCATTCCGTTATATTTTGTCCAACTTCAAGCTGGAGCACATGGCGTGAGGAAGGATGTTTCTTATATACTTGTAAATTGATTTACAGGAGAAGTAAAAAGATATGAAAAGTGAAATCACATTTAGTCAAGCATTTTATAAACTGCCTTTATTGCAAGGGAAAAAAAACTAGCCTGGGCAACATAGTGAGACCCCCGTTTCTACAAAAAACTTTAAAATTAGCAGGACATGGTGGTGCACACCTGTGGTCCCAGCTACTGGTGAGGCTGAGGCGAGAGAATCACTTGAACCCCGTGGTTTGAGTGAGGCCGTAGTGAGCCATGATGGCACCATTGCCTGGGCAATAGATTGAGACCCTGTCTCAAAAACAAAAAAGAAAAGAAGAGAAGAGACTAGCTAAGATTGAGTGTCTCCCTGTGTATCTGGGACACTGTCTCATCATTCCTCCATGTCTCAGTTTATACATATACGTAAACTGAGGCCCCTCACCGGGGGATTCCAGGGGCCTAGGAGGGGTGGTGTGGTTGGGAGTTCAGGGCCTGGACTTAGTTCCTCACTTTGCAGATTAATCTTGGGCAGCTTGACTCACTTTGGGGGTCCTCAGTTTCCCCATCTGTAGAATGGGCAAATAGCCCCTGCTGGGTTAGGTAAGGATCTCAATTGAGGGGCAGGGTGGGGTGTGCACCTAGAAGGCCAGCAGGCAGCAGAGGCCTCCTCACACATCTTCAAAAGGGACGGAGTTGGGCTGAGAGTCCCCTCCAGCTCCCCCAAAACCGTGAACATGGCCCACTGGCCCATCACACCGCTGGGAGCAGCCCAGTTCCCTGAGGGACTGACGACAGTTTGGAGTCACACAGACTGAGTTTGATCTCAGCCGAGCTTCTGTCCTGGCCCCGCACCCCTGGGACTCCCTTCCTGAGCCACAGTGAAAGGATGTTGAGACGAGGCCCACTGATTGCTTCATTCTTCCACTGAACACGTTCTCACTGGGTCCCCACTACAAGCTGCAGAAACAGCAGCAAGCAAACCCAGCAAAGCTGAGCCCTCCTGCATCTTGCGGCCCTGCGGCCCTGCAGCCCTGCGGCCCCGTGGCCCCTGCTCCCCGCCACCCCTTCCTGGCTGCCCTCCAGGTGAAGGGGGAGCTGGGGACCAGGGCGCCTCTGCCTCCCAAGGTATCAGGAATCCCAGCAAGAGCCCCTTCCCCGCCTGTGGGAGGAGGAGAGAGAGGGTTGTCAAAGCGGCCGGGCCTGGAGGGGTTCCCAGATGTCCTTCCCGCCTGGTCAGTGACCGCCCAGCAGGGTCACCATGCACTCCTCCAAGAGGGACAAGCTTGTCATGTTGGCGCTTGTCAGGCCTGCGAAGGGAGCTGTGGCGGTTTAGCCTCCGCCCCTTGTGGCCCCCGTGCCCCAGCCTGACCTCACTCTCTCCCCGTGGGAGGCCAGCCCGTTGTTCTGCCAACCTCGCCCCTGCCAGCTGCCCTGCCGCGCGGTTGCCATGGCAATTGCTCAGCTGTCAGGGGCCCACTGCTCCCCCTTCTTCTCTGGGGGCTGAGCTCTTCTGGGAGTCCCGCAGTAGCTGCCAGGCTGGGGCAGAAGTTCCCCAGAGGCCCCTCTTGGTCCCGGAGAGAGGAGGGGGCCTTGACCTCTGCCCAGGGAGGATGGGGGCTCAGTGCAAGAGAGAGGAGGAGGGTTCTGCAGGGGCCACCTCGACTGTGGAAGGGAGAAGCAACATCATGTCACCAGGGGCGGGGGCTTGTGCCCCTTGTCTCCAAGGAACCCTGGTTGCCTCCCAGCTGCCCATCCGCACGGCCCCACTGTGTGCAGCCCCCGTCCTACCCCGTGCTCCACCCTGCCCCACCCTGTACTTGCCCCTTCCCTCCGTGCTCCACCCCTCCTGCTGTGAGCTCCAGGCACCTGAAGATTCTTGCTTTTTGTGTAAAGAGGCCAAGGATCTACAAACATCCAGACAGGGGATCTCAGAATAAAGACTGAAGTCACAGCTGCCCTGCGGGATGTGGGCTAGAGGCCCTCATAGCTGGCTCGTTTTGCCCCAGGGCACAGACAGGGTGAGCAGCTGCACAGAACTGCACAGGGCTAGGGGGAGGAGCCGCTTGTCCTGCTGCTGGGGTTTTGTCCCCTGGGGAAGCATCAGTACCAGATGGGGGCCCCACAGGTGGCAGAGGAGAGGGTAGGTGAGAGCAGTGACAGTCCCGAGGGCAGGGCTGTGCCCCTGCCCGTGTGCCCACCATCTGCTGTCTGCTTCCCTGTTGCCCCTGCACTATACTGGGAGCCCCCACCCCTGCACGACATCCTGCCGTGATGGGCGCATGGGGCGTGGCACTGAGGGCTCAGGGAGTCCATGGGTGGCCTGCGTGCCAGCATCCAGATGGGGGCTGAGGACATCTGTTGACCTACCCCGGCCCAGCTGCAGGGAGAAAGGGCTGGACAGTGACCACTCAGGCACACAGAGGCGGGGCCTGACCCTGGTTCCTGGAGGAGGAGGCCCACCGCAAGGCTTAGGGCTCCATCTGGCCAGCACTTAACCAGAAAGGGACGGAGATAAGGCAGTGGAGGAGGGGGCTGGTGTCCCTGTGTGAGCCCCAGAGGACATAGGGGGCCCTGTGGGGCATGGGCAGCCCCCTCGCAGCAGCTCCAGTCATCGTTGGTGGCGCTTCCAGGCTGGGGCTCACAGCAGCCCACTGCCCTCCCGTGGTACCTGGACACCTGACAGTCTAGTTGCTTCTAGTCTTGGGTCAAACCACGGCTTTAATGTCAGTGACCTTGACTCTTGTCAAGTCAAACATTTCTTTTTTATGTTTCCTTTTTCTTTTTTTTCTTTCTTTTTTTTTTTTTTTTTTTTTTTTTTTTTTTTGAGATGGAGTCTCGTTCTGTTGCCCAGGCTGGAGTACAGTGGTGCTATCTTGACTCACTGCAACTTCCACCTCCTGGGTTCAAGTGATTGTCCTGCCTCAGCCTCCCAAGTCGCTGGGATTACAGGTGCCCGCCACCACGCCTGGCTAATTTTTGTATTTTTAATAGAGATTGGGCTTCACTATGTTGGCCAGGCTGGTCTCGAACTCCTGACCTCAGGTGATCCACCTGCCTCAGCCTCCCAAAGTGCTGGGATTATAGGCTTGAGCCATCGCACCCAGCCAGGTCAAACATTTCAACTCAGCGACTCCTCTGGTAGGAGCAGTTCCCAGGGCAACGGGGGCTACTTCACAGGGCTCTTTCTGGCCCACCGTGCTCCCTACTCCAGGGAGCTGCTGTTGCCCTGCCCATGTGCCCACCATCTGCTCTCTGCTTCCCTGTTGCCCCTGCACTATACTGGGAGCCCCCACCCCTGCACGACATCCTGCCGTGATGGGTGCATGGGGCGTGGCACTGAGGGCTCGGGGAGTCCATAGGTGGCCTCCGTGCCAGCATCCAGATGGGGGCTGAGGACATCTGTTGACCTACCCTGGCCCAGCTGCAGGGAGAAAGGGAAGGTGTTTGGAAAGGCCCGGCCTGGCATCTTGGGAGGGGGCATTCAGCCTGGGGGTGCTCAGTTTCACCATGGCTTGGCCCTGATGGGTCCTGGCCTCTGCCAGGTGCTCTGGTCACTGGGCCTCACCCAGTGCTCTGAGTGATCAGCCCTTACCTCCCCTGCCTGGAGGGCCAAGGCTGCCCAGGGTCTGGGCCCTTTCCTCTCCCCTGGGCTGCCCCATCCCAGCTCGCATTTTTGCCAGAGATTTCCAAACACATGCTCAAGACTACGCCTCTGCTTTGGCCCCAACTACACCCAGTGCCGTGTGCTTGCCTGTCATACCTACCCTTGGGGGCAGGAGGCCTGGTGCCCCCAGTCACTCAGGGTGTGACTCTGCCTCACCTACCCTTAGGGGCAGGAGGCCTGGTGCCCCCACTCACTCAGGGTGTGACTCTGCCTCGGTGCCTCAGTGTTCCATCTGTACAGTGGGCAGTTGCTGACTCAGTGAATTTCAGGCAGTTTTGAGCTGTGCCTGACTTCTGGCAAGGGCTCAGCCAGGTAGGCACTTGGCGTGTTTCCCCTTTTCC
Organism: Symphalangus syndactylus; assembly: GCF_028878055.3. Classification (NCBI taxonomy): domain Eukaryota; kingdom Metazoa; phylum Chordata; class Mammalia; order Primates; family Hylobatidae; genus Symphalangus; species Symphalangus syndactylus. The sequence continues at coordinate 130,698,741 of NC_072433.2, forward strand.
CGCAGAGGAGGAGGGCACAGAGCGGGTAGGCACATCTCCGAGGCAGCCCAGCTGGTTCTGACTGACAGGAGGCACATCTGTGGGGGCCTCGTGGGAGAGGCCAGGACAGGCTCAGAGTGAAGGGCTGCCCCATGTGGTAGAGGGGACATGGTGGCCAGCAGGAGAGGGCTGGGCATCGATGGGTTCCCGGCCATCCTGAGGCTATCAACTTTCAGCAGTGTCCACAGGGCCCAGCAGATGCTCTTGGACAGATCACCCCACAGTGGATGGCTGTTCAGGTGCACGCTGAGCACTTTATATGCCAGAGCCACCATCGTCCCCATTCTACAGACAAGGAAGCTGAGGGGATTGAGAATGTGCCTGTGTCTCTGCAGCTGGGCAGCAGCGGGGCGCATCAGCATCTGTGATTTGGTGTCCGCTTCGGCTGTCCCTGGGGGGCTAAACCCTCATGTGTATGCTGAGATATGTGTATTTCCTCATAGGCTGTCCCCCGTGCCTTATGTCGGGATGTTTGTCTCCCCCACTTTACATATGGGCAAACTGAGGCCCAGCGGGTGACGTGACTTGCCCCAGGTCACACAGGTCGCAAGGGACAGAGCCTGTTTTGAATCCAGAGCCCAGACTCTTAACCACTTCACTGGCGTCTCTGCCGCGGGCGCTCGGAATGCCCCAAACAAGAAGCCTGCTCTTTAAGAATGACTTCTTTCTGAAAACTGACGATGACAAATTATTTTTTTAATGGTTTTAATTTATCCCCCTTTCCTAGGAGAGTGTCAGAGGCAATCTGCTTCCTTCTGCCTCTCAGAGCCTCCCTGTCTCTTGTTAGTGGTCCTGCTTTGAACATATTTCCTTTTATCATGTGGTGACACGTGGTAGCAGAGGGCGATTCTGGGAGAGATTGTTGGGGAGGGGGCCAGCTAGAGTTTGCATCGCTTTTGACAGCTAATTAGCTGTGTGTCTTTGCCCCGGGGGGCCTCTCAGATGGCAGGCATCATCCTCATGGCCCTGAAGCCGCATGCCGGGACTTCAGAGGAAGCACGCCATGGCCTCCCTCCTCCAGCCCCACATCGGTGATTTCTGGGGTAATGGTTTCCATTTTCGCCATGCCGTTAGACTGCGGGCTTGTCAGCAGGAGGAGGCAAGGCCAGAACGCCTGATCCCTACAGCCCGAATTTGCCAACAGATCACAGGGTTCTGGATTTAGCAATCAGACCAGAGTGGGAGTCCGAGACTCTATGTGTGACCTTGCATAAGTCTGATCCTCCCCACAGCCCAGTTTCCTCATCTGAAATTGGATATAAGAGTGACGCTTGCTCTGTCTCTCACAAGCTTGCCGTGGGCACCAGTTGGAAAATGTGTTGCAAAGGGAGCTGAAAAGAACTCGGTGAGTGTCTGGGTTCCTCCATTCTGCAATTCAGTGTTAATTGGGCACCTACTGTATGCCAGGCCCTGTTCTAGGCTCAGAGGATGGAGCAGTGGACAAAGTGGACAGAGAGCCCTGCCCTTAGGGAGCTGAGCTTCTAGCAGGGAAGGAGACAGTACAGGAATAGATAAATAACACACGGATCCCACAGATCGCGGGAGGGCGGGGGCCAGGCTCGCTTACAGCACTCCTGACAGCTAATTAGCGACGCGCAGTGATTAGAGACTTCCAGAAGAAGGAAGCTCACGCTTGGAGAGTGCGGGAGGGAAGAGGGTTGTAGCTTCAAAGAGTGTGGTCAGAATAGGCCTCCCTGAGGTCATCATCATCGTCATGTTAGCATCATGCTTGTTTAGCAAAGATCATCAAACCTTTTTTTTTTTTTTTTTTTTGGCTTGTTAGAAATACACAGCCTATTAATTTACAATTTTTAGGGCAGGGATTATGATGCTGGAGCGTGCATCAGAGGCCCCCAGAGAGCCGGGGAATCAGGTTGCTGGCAGTCCTGGGAGTTTCTCACTCAGAATCTGTGTCTCTAGCAAGTTTCCAGGTGGTATTTGTGCTGCTGGCCTGGTGGCTGCAGTTGAGAATCCCCCGTCTAGGCCCAAATTGGCTTAGCTCTTGCATTAAAGCTTGAATTTCTTCTACCTCGGGGGCACCTAGGGTCAGATCACACCAGATGAAATGGCTACTTTTTCTTTCCTTTTTTTTTTTTTTCTAAATGGAGTCTTGGTTTGTCGCCCAGGCTGGAGTGCAATGAAGTGATCTTGGCTCACTGCAACCTCTGCCTCCAGGGTTCAAGCGATTCTCCCACCTCAGCCTCCCAAGTAGCTGGGATTACAGGTGTGGGACACCACGCCCAGCTAATTTTTGTATTTCTAGTAGAGACAGGGTTTCACCATGTTGGCCAGGCTGGTCTGGAACTCCTGAGCTCAGGTGATCTGCCTTCCTCGGCCTCCCAAAGTGCTGGGATTCCCGGCATAAGCTGCTGCACCTGGCCACTTTTTCTATTTCATACTCGTCATTCCAGGTCTCCTCTGCCATCCTGGCCTCACAGAGCTGCTAGTCGGCAGGGAGGACAGACAGTGCTGGTGCAGAGCTTAGTTAACACTGGGCCCTCCAGCCTGGGGCCGGGGAGGGCGTCTAGGAGGCAGGGACCTCTCTCCCCTATTAAGGGCTCCACAGACCCTTAGCACCACCAGATGCAGAAGGCGACGAAGGGTATTCCAAGTGGAAGGGCACCTTGCCAGGAGGTTAGCAGTTAGGGATCATGGGGCACAGCCTGTTGTAGGAGGGTCGGGGGCAGCTGGAGCTTGGAGTGGGCCCCTCTCAGAGGGCCTGAGGTTTCATGTTGGGGTAGAGGGGCCCTCGACCCGTGGGGTGGAATATCATGTCCCAAGTGTGGAATATGGTATCTGCCCCACATCGCTAGCTTAAAGGCACAAGGAGACCCTGCGGAGGACCCCGTCTCAGATGGGCTTGGGGGACCGGGTGAGGTAGAGGGGAGCCCTGGCCTCACGCTGGGCAGGCTGTTGTGGGGGTTCCACGCCTCAACTCTGGGGAGCCTCTGAGGTTTCCGGGCCCAGTCTTGATTTCACATTGATTCCCCCAGCATCACCGCCTCCCTCCTCTGCCGACTCTCCTCTGCACCTGCCACTCTCTGAAGACTTGGAGCTGAGATCTAAGAATCAACAGCAGAGGAGCCCCAGGGGCGAGAGGAAGGGGCCAGGGCCGGGGGTGGCTGCTCGGGTCCTGAGCTCGCCTGAGATCCCCCTATGGACGGCGTCGGGTGGGCAGTCCCTGGTGCTTGTTGCAGCTCATGCCCTCTCTCCCTGCTCGACTTCCCAGCTGCTGGTGTCCCAGTGTGTGTAGAGTCGGAAAAAGGATGTGAAATTGGCCCATCCCCTGTGGAGACCCCTGGTGTCAGGTGTGTGTAGCGTGTGGGTAACCAGGACCTGGAGGGGCGAGGGGGTTGGGCTTAGTCCTTGCATTTGGAGATCAGAAGCCCTGGGTCCTTACATGGGTTCCCCTACTTCCATGCTGTGTGAGGCCAGGCAGGTGACTTGGCCTCTCCGTGCCTCAGTTTTCTCCTCTGAGAAATGGGACAGTCACATCAGGACAGCCTGAGAGAGCTGTGGTGAGTAAATGAGCAGGCACCATCCTGGCACCCGGAGCGGCATCTGGCGTGTTGTAAGTGTGCAGTAAACGCTCACTGTTATCACTGCAATGGCAGAAGCTGCTTGCCTGCATTGGTGAGTTGGGAGAGTTGCAAGGGGGAATATAATTTTGTTATTCTTAAGGGCAAACAGGTAGCAGAATTAGAATGAGGGCCTGTGGGTAAATGCGCGGAGTGTGGACGGAACGCTGAGACCAGCCTGTTTGCAGTGGGAGAGCTTGTCACCAATCCTGACTGCCTGCAAGCCAGTTTCATAAACAGAGCAGAAAGAAGTTGGTGGCCACCTCCGCTGGGTGGAGGCAGATGTGACTGCTGCTAAGGAAGGCTGACTGCTCAGAGACGCTGTCCTCCCCCTGTTGAGTCTCGACTGCCCTGGACCCACACTAATGCACCCTGCAGACCTCACCACTGACATCGTTGCCCCAGTTCAGGCTAATTCCTGGCCTTTTCCAGAATATGTCCAGACCATATCTCATAACTGGGCAGACCCCTCCTTTGTCCCCTGGTCAAACTCCTCATCTCGGGCATAACCTCCTTCAGGAAGCCTTCCCTGATAGCCTTCTCCAAATCAGCTGACTCCAGAGGCTGATGCCCCCCTGCTGTTGCTGGGAGCAGGAACTGAAAGACCTCGTGTTTGGGGCAGGTTCTGATTTTCATGAGGGAGGAATGTTTTGATCAGGCCATGGGGGGCTCCCTGCTGTGCTCAGGACATGGGGTGCCCGAGCATCCCACGCATCTCCGGGATCCAGGCTTGTGTGATGTAGATGATTGAATTTTCCTGATGAGCAGCCCACGGCCAGGGCAGGTGAGGTCCCAAGTCCACGGTCACAGGGGTGGGCGGGCCTGGGTCTCTGCAGTCTCTGGCCTTGACATTTTCTGGGTACGCTGTGCCTAGTTCTGCCCGAGAATGTTTGCTGTACTGCCTGTAAGAGTGGCTGGGTGGCCTGCGGGTCCTTGGACAGACAAAATGGAATGATGGATTTCAGGCCGCGGCGCCGGGCTCGGGAGTGAGGAAGGGAATCGCTCCAGCTGTCACGGGAAGGCCGTTCCAAGGAGCCTTAGGCTCCCCAGGGAGGCGGGGAGCGCCCCACCCCACCCATCCCAGAGGGGCCTCCCTCCCCAGGAAGGGCAAACTTGTCCCTGTTTCTGGGCACCTTGGGGGCCGTGGTGCCCCCTTCCGGCTCCGGGCGATGCTGCTGGGCACGCGTCCTCTCTCTCTAGGAAAACTCTAGCCATGAGCAAGCTCGCTGGCCTTGCTCATTGCTCAGTTAGAGAAACTAAGGCCCAAGGAGTGAATTCTCTCCCTGCTTCTGTTGAGCCAAATTGGAGATTGCCAATGGCAAGCATTCCAGAAGCATCCTGAGGCCTCCCTCTAACTGGACAGGGATGGCACCGTCCACCAGGCAGGGAGCAGGGCTGGCACCGAGGGTCTCTGGCACAAAGACCTGTTTCTTCCCAACTTTGAGGTAGCTTCTTTTGTGCCCACTTCACAGAGGGCAAGGCTGAGGCTGATGGGTTTCCAACACTGCCTGTCACCCAGCAGACAAGGGATGGGTCTGGTGCAGAGCTGAGCTGTGGGCCTCCTAGATGCCCCCTCCTAGTCTGTGCACCCCCTACCTCTCCAGGGAGGGAAGGGGTGGTTTGGGGCCTGCCAGAAAAGGTGAGGGCAGCATGAAGGACGGGTGGCTGTTTGCTGGGAGTATGCTGGGGCTGGGAGGGGTGGCCAGAGACAGGGCTCTAGTGGACTCTTGCAGGTACTGATCATATGTGACCTGTGTGTTGAGGCCCAAAAGGCTGAGGACTGGAGCCACACAAGCAGCTGGTAGGGAGTGGAAACCAACCTCCACGTCCTGTGCTCCTGCCCTCCTCCTTGACCCCCCATTTCTGGACGTCTGGTGCCTGCTCAGCAGGGGGACAGGAGGGAGCCTGCAGGGGGGTGGCTCTGCTCTCAGCCACAGGCCCTTGGGCTCCGAGACAGGCTGGCTCCTTCCTGCCTGGGAGGCTGGGCCTCTAGAGCAGGGGATGCATCTCCCGCTCAGCTAATTATGTGGAAAATTGGAAGAAATTGCACGAGCCTCGGTGGGAAATGAGGTCAGGGCTGAAGGTTATCAGAGCAGCGGTGGTGGCTGCCTGAGCTGGCCTCCTCTGAGACTCCTGCCCCTTGCCCGAGGCCGAGCCATATCCTCGGCCCCCTCCCCATCAGGGTGCCCAGGAAGTGGGGGTGGCAGTGGATAGCTAACCTCCTCTGCCCCTGGCGTATTTTCCATAAAAATCCAGAAGCAAAGTGGACCAGCTTTCCCACCGCTGCCTTGTCCCTGCCTTCCTGAGTCTCCTCTTTTCTCCATCACCCCCTCGGTGGCTTCCCAAGGATACCTGGCATGGAGGGGCTGGCAGGAAGGAAAGGAGGGCAGTGACTGGGGGGGATGGGGAGGTGCCTGTGTGCGCATGCGTGTGCAGGTGGGTTAAAGGACAGTCATGCTCCTCAGCCACCCCTTGTGAGCTTGCATCTAGCTGCTGTCTCCCAGCACCTGCTTCAACAAGTGTTTATTGAGCACCTACTATGTGCCAGGGATTGACCTGCCCTTATTCCCAGCTATACTCACTTTTCTTCATTCTCTTGAATACATCCAAGCTTTCTCTGACCCCTGGGTTGTTTCCTTTGGTCAGACAACTCCTATTGATCCTTCAAAACCTACTCCAGGCAACCCCTCCTCAAACAACCAGGGCACTGTATCAATATGCTCTTACCGTACGAGAGGCAGCATAGTGTGGTGGTTAAACATGAGCCATGGAACCAAATGCCACATTCAAACCCCAGCTCTGCCACAGACTAACCGTTGGCCCCAGCTAAGTGGCCTCTCTGAACCTCAGTTTCTTCATCTGGGAGATGGGGCTAATAGCAGTGCCCACTTCAGAGGGTTGTGGTCAGGATTTACTTAGTGATACTTGTCAAGAGCTCAAGTCACTGCCTGGCACTGCCCAGAAGCTGCCAGGCTTTGTCACGGTTGGTAAGGAGGTGGGGTTCACTGTGCCTGCTGCCGAGTGGTCCGCCATGATGCCTCTGTATTCGGTGACACGGTGCTGTCTGTCCTGCTGCCTTGGGGGGATTGCTTGGGGCCCAGGGAAGGGGCCACAGCTCATCTACTCTCTGAGGCCCTGGTACTGTCACAGGGTGTGGCCAGGTGGGGCTCCTACAGGCCGTTGGTACGGAAGCATAATTTCACACACAGCATCGCACAGCTGCATTCCCCCGGCTGTCCTCCTCCTGATAGTGATAATGGCCACAGTACAAACACCGCCAGGACCCCACTGAGTGACCGTGCCGAGCCCCCCAGTGACCCCCTCTGCATCGTGCACTCAGGTCACTCCCCTTTCCTGTCTGGCCCCTGCCCCAGGTGTGGGCCCTAGTTTGTGATCACTCTTCTATGAGTGGGGAGGGGGGTTGTCAGTCAGGGGTGCTGGCTTTGGGCTGCAAGCCATGTAGACCAAAAGGCACCTTCATCCTCGTCCAAGTGTCTGATTAAACCCTGTCCAGCTGTAAGGACAGGAGTGAGGCTTGTGAGGCTGGCCTGGGGCACTGCTGCTGCTATGATCCCAGCGTGTAGCTGCCCCTGGAGCCCCCCAAGGGCCTGGACAATTCACCTGCCAGCACAGCCTCAGCAGGAGGGGTGCGGCTGTCCAGACACCCTCTGCCTTCCTCAGGGGGCGTTGGTTCCGTCTGTGCCCAGCCTCCTGGGTAAGAACCTGTGAGCCGCCACCTTCCAGGTGGACTTTGGGACCCCCGTGCTCTCTCCACACTCAAAGCTGCTCAGACACAGGCCCTGAAGGATGGGACCCATTTCTACTTGAGGGGGGACCAGGGGGCTAGGCTTGCCCCTGTCTTCCAACAGGTTCTGATTTTAATGACAAGGGAGGGGGAGGCTGCAGAAAACACCAGGAGGGAGGAAAGCATGGATCTGTGATGTCTTCTGAGTCAAGGGCGTCCTGGACAGTGACCCTGGGTGGGCAGGGCCTCTATTTTACAGATGGACAAACCGAGCGTCAAGGCCATTCAGAAACTTGCCCGAGGCCACTCGAGAACCGTACCGTTTTTTTCTTTTATTACCATGCCATCTAATATGGAGAGGTGAAAATAAATGAGCCGCCCCCACCTCCACTTTACTCCTTTGATTGACGGGAGGTGGCCTCCTGAGGGCTGCCAGGCCCCTCCTGGGAGAGCATCCCACGTCCTTCCCCTGTGTCCCAAGATGGTGAGATGACCTCCCCAGCGGCATCAGAGGCAGGCTGGGAGGCGAGCGTAATTGACTTGTAACATACAGACCGTGGCAGGCTGTCATCTGCGTCAGCGCAGGGTGGGAATGCGCCTGTTAGCATGAGTGTGTGGGTGTGTGTGTGTGTGTGTGTGAGTGTTCTCACCCTTGTGTTCTACGGAGGTAACAAAACGCTCTTTCCTATTAGGGAAATTCTTACAAACACAGTGCAAGTGGCCTGTGGGGCTGGGGACCCAGGACAGAACAGGAGACTCCTGACTCCCTGGTGCTGCCTCCTGTGCTCTGCGTGCCTGGCCCCTGAAGCCCCTCTGTCCAGCCTTCAGTGCCCACCTTGAAGCCCAAGCCATGGGGAAGGGGCTCCCAGTGTCCCCAAAGAGGAGCTGCACCAGGCGGCCCTGCGCCTGGCACTCTGTAGCAGGTCTGCCGGCGTCTCTGGGCTCCTCCCTTGGGGCAGCACCAGGCCCTGTCAAGAGAGGTGGCACCGTAAGTGGGATGCCTGTGCCCTCCACACACGCCATGTTGATGACCAAGCAGCACCTGAGGCAGCGCCGACATGTAGCTGCGTTCTGTGGACACTTTGGAGGGATTTTGTGGTTCGCATAGTGAGCCGGTGTTGCAGGTATGAAGACTGAGGCTGACAGATGGTCAGTGATGTGCCTGAGGCCACGCTGTTGGTAGCTAGGATTCAAATCCAAGTCTGCTGGACTCCACCCCATGCTTCTCCTTCCATGCGGCCATGTTACCTTCTGCTGTGGGGCCTAGCGTGGCTTCACTCCTCTGAGGTCACACTGGCTAGAAGGGACTGGAAAGACACTCAGTGGTAACCTCCCCGGGCCATCGGCTTCCTGAGCAGATCCTGGGGCTCCCACCTGCCACAGCACAACTCCACGGTCTCTGGGGACAAAACAGAAGCACCCAGGCTCCTAGCACGTGCCTCTTTGTTGAGGCCCAGGTGATGACCCCAGTGACCTGCTGCTCTTCCTGTCTGATGGATAGAGAGAGTCTCCCTCCTGGTGTCCTCCTTCTCCTGGACATTTGTCCCAGCAACCTCCAAGGCTCTGCTCCGTCTGCTTGGGTGACTCTGCTTGGGTGACTCTCCGAGGACACAGCCCCTGTAGACATTCAGCACAGCGAGCCTGGGATGCTTCGGTAGCCAGAGGTAGATTTTTCCATTTGCATCCTCTTTTCAAATGTTTTCAGAATCTGGAAACAATTAAAGTGGCCCAGTGGGGGCCGATTTTATTAAATCAAAGCTCTCGGGCTGTTGTATTTGTTGGATTGATGTTGCCCTGGGCTGGCTGCTTTGTTAATGCTCTGTCCTGCGTGCGGCCTTGAAGGAAACACACACGAGAGGGAGGAAAAATCCATTTAATAATCCTCAGAAGCCCAGCTCCCGCCAGCTGGAGAGAATGTCGCCCTGGGTGTTTCCGGGGTGGGACAGGTTCCTTATGAGGTCTTGCCATCCACTCGGGAAAGAGCAGTTTCTAAATGTGCCTGTCTGGCTCCTCCGGCAGCCCATCCATCCCAGGCTAGACGGAGGCAGGCGGACATGGAAAGAAGGCACCCGGTGCAGGCACACAGACCTTGCTTCACATACCTGCCTCCTCTGTGCCAGCTCAACCAGCATTTCTTCGTTTCTTTACTGGTGCTAACCGCCCCCGCCCCCCGCCCCCGTCTCACTGAGGCAGAGCGAATGCCGTCAGGCCCTGTCCCCAAAAGGATCTCTTTCCCTAGGTGCTTTCTGTGGCCCAGGAGCCCACCTGGCCTCAGGGAGGCCAGAAGTACCGGGAAGTGAACACCCCGGGGAGGAGCCCTTTACTAGTGTCTGTGGGAGTTGCTGTATAAATACCCCAGATCCCTCCTGTGGGTGGACCATGGAAGCATGTCTTTCACGGTGGGTCCCAGAGCTCCCGAGCGGATCGAGTTCCAGTTGCCCACCAGGGTGACTGGCTCAAGCCCACCCTCTCTCCCAGCCTCTTCCTCCCCTGCCCCTCTTCCCCGCACTCCTGCCTGTTTGACATCTCTGCTCACATGAGTGGCTCATGTTCCTCTCAGTCAGCTCCTTGGGGGTTCTGTGGGATGCAGATATATGTTCAGAATCTGGTACAGGAAGATCAGGGCTTGGGAACTGGTGGGGAAGTGTGACTGTGGTTATTGGAGTCAGCAGTAGGACTTTTGGGGGTGAAAGGAGAGGCATCCCCAAAGCCTGAAACATCTGCCAAGGTGCGGGAGTGACAGCACTGGTGAGGCCTTTGCAGCCCACACCGGCTTTCTTGCCACTTCGCAGCGTGTTGTGAGAGTCAGAGGCAGTAGGGGCCATATGTACAGGAGCTTAAAGCTGGAAATAGGCTCAAAGACACGAGGGGCCTGTGGGGTCACACAGCCAGCCAGGGCCTGTGACCAGGTGCCATGACCTGCCACCTCTGCCACTTTTCACCCTGTCTTGGGAGCCTGTGACAGAGGGGAAGTGGGGAGAGCAGTGCCGCCTGGAGGGAGAGAGGGGATGGGGGAGCTCGAGTCGGGCTGTGATGGTTTCTTGGTCACCAGCAATGGGTCACATTCTGGTTAAGATGCACCTTGTTCTAAGGGTAGCAGCCGAAGGCCCCAGGGCTGGGGTCGGGGCACCTCAGGAGCGCCTTCGGGGGCTACGTGGCCAGGCCAGCATCTGCAGGATGCCTTTCTGCAAGGGTTCCCCTTCCAAACCACTGTCTCACCCCTTCCCTCTGGTGGAGGCTGCCTCCTGTGCACTACAGGGCATGGTGCTGCCAGCCTGAGGACAGATGGCCCCAGACCCGTGTCCCGCGTTCCCATCATCGTCACCACGCGGCCGCCATTAGCTGGGGGCACAGGCAGGCCCGAGGAAGCCCAGGCTCCCTTTCCTAACAGGCTCCGCTTTGGATGTCTTAGTTTGGGCTGCACACTTCCTAGCGTGGAGCGGATAGGGGCTCCTGTCTTTGGCCGTGCTCTGGAAGGGCTTCGCTCATGGAACGATCTGTTTTTCCATGTCTGAAGGAGCCACAGGCCGGTAGAGGTGTCGGGGCCTTTGCCATTCCTGGAGTGATTCTTTGGACGACTTTGTTCTGTTTCTGTCCCAATTGGAGATCTGTTTTTGTTTCTACTTATTGGGTGAATGCTGGCAGTTTCTGTTTTCCTGGAAAACGGTCTGGTTTTGGTGAGATCTTTCTACATGTCACCCTTCAGCCATAGGTGCCATTCTCCTAAACCTTCTGAATGTCTGTGGGATGGTGCCTGGGGTCCCTCAGGCCCGGGCAGCGTGGGGGTGGAGCTGTGCTCAGAGCCGGCCCTTTCTGGAGAAGCCATGGGTCTGTGTGCGGGGAGGCTAGGCTGACTGTGGATAGCCCCTGGCAGTGCAGGGGGCTTGGTGAGGGGACCCACAGGAGAAAAGAGAATCTGAAGGTGTCCTTGCAAGGGGGCCCTACTTCTTGCTTGCTTGCTTGCTTTCTTGTTTTTCTTTTCTTCCCTTTTTTTTTTTTTTTTTTGACGGAGTTTCACTCTTGTTGCCCAGGCTGGAGTGCAAGGACATGATGTCTGCTCACTGCAACCTCCGCCTCCTGGGTTCAAGTGATTCTCCTGCCTCAGCCTCCTGAGGAGCTAAGATTACAGGCATGCGCCATTATGCCGGCTAATTTTGTATTTTTAGTAGAGACAGGGTTTCTCCATGTTTGTCAGGCTGTGCTCAAACTCCCGACCTCAGGTGATCTGTCCGCCTTGGCCTCCCAAAGTGCTGGGATTACAGGTGTGAGCCGCTGTGCCCAGCTCATGGGGGCCCTACTTGTTCTCAGGGAAGAATTGAAGCCGTGACTGGCTGGGAGTTGACAGAATAGGAGCTTACAGGGGGTGGACCCCAGGCCAACTGCTTGGCCTCTCCGGGCCCTGGTATCCCCGTCGCTAGGGTTGGGTAGGGGTGGGTGAAGATTGAAAACAGTGATGCCGGGCCGCTGAAAGTCAGCACAACATCCACTTAGGAAGAGTAGATTTTACTATATGTAATTACGTGCCCCCCGTCAATCTGACCTTAGGACAAGTTAAGGGAACGTGTGCCCAGATGTTCATAACAGCATTATGCATAGTAGCCAAAAGGTGGAAACACCTCACGTGTCTATCAACTGATAATGGAGAAACAAAATGTGCCTCTCCATGCCGTGGAATATTACCCAGCCATAAAAAGGAGTGAGGTGCAGATCCACGGTGCAGCGTGGATCAACCTTGAAAACGTGACACTGAGTGACAGAAGCCAGTCGCCAGAGGCCGCATAGTCTATGAATCCATTCATATGGGATGTCCCGAATAGGCCAGTCCATAGACTCGGAAAGCAGACTGGTGCTGCCAGGGGCTGGGAGGAGGAAGAAGAGGAGTGACTGCTCATGGGCATGGGGTCTCCTTTTTGTTTTTTTTTTGAGTTGGAGTTTAGCTCTTGTCGCCCAGTCTGGAGTGCAGTGGCTCGATCCTGGCTCACTGCAACCTCTGCCTCCTGGGTTCAAGTGATTCTCCTGCCCCAGACTCCCAAGTAGCTGGGATTACAGGTACCTGCCACGACACTCGGCTAATTTTGTATTTTTTTTTTTTTTTTAGTAGAGATGGGATTTCACTATGTTGGCCAGGCTGGTCTCGAACTCCTGACCTCAGGTGATCCACCCACCTCGGCCTCCCAAAGTGCTGGGATTACAGGTGTGAGCTACCAGCCCGTCCGGGGTCTGTTTTTGGGGTGATGAAAAAGTTCTGGAACTAGATAGAGGTAGTGGCTGCACAATATTGTGAATGCCACTGAATTGTACACTTGAAAATGGGCAACTGTAGGCTGGGCACGGAGGCTCACTCCTGTAATCCCAGCACTTCGGGAGGCTGAAGCGGGTGGATCACTTGAGGTTAGGAGTTCGAGACCAGCCTGACCAACATGATGAAACCCCGTCTCTACAAAAAATACACAATCAGCCGGGCATGGCAGCCGACACCTGTAATCCTAGCTACTCGGGAGGCTGAGGCAGGAGAATCGCTTGAACCCGGGAGGCGCAGGTTGCAGTGAGGCGAGATCACGCCACTGCACTCCAGCCTGGGTGACAAGAAACTCCATCTCAAAAATAAATACATAAATAAAATAAAATAAATAAAGTTAAAGGAGGGAAAGGGTGTATTGATGTATTTATCGAGCACTCGGCCAGATGACTTTGGTGGCTCTCCTAAAACCTGGCTCAGGGATCCCAGTGGCCGTGCACTTTGCTAACTGTCAGGTTTAGGAACGGCCTCAGGAGTGTAAAGAGGGCCATGAATGGGCAGCCATCGAGGCCTCTGCGGGAAGGGACCCTGGCGATTGTAGGGATCCCCAGCCTCCCACATGGGATGGGCAGCTTAGTGTTAGCAGTGCTAACAGGGCCTAGGTGCCTGTCCCCCTCTCGCCAGTGGGAGGAACTAAACCCAGGGCGCTGGTCCAGGGTGACCCCTGAGGCTGCGTCCAGCCTGCACGTCCAGCCATCGGCGCCTGCCCCCAGCAGCAGGTCACCTGCAGAAAGCTCACACTGGCACCTGCCCCCAGCAGCAGGTCACCTGCAGAAAGCTCACAGTTGCACCTGCCTGCAGCAGCAGGTCACCTGCAGAAAGCTCAGTCCTGGACCCTGCAGATGCACGTGGGGTCTGGCCCTCACTGCCCCTGTTCCAGTTCCAGCCCCTCCTGCTGGTCTTGGAATGAGACCAGGCATTTTCTGCAGTTTCTCCATCAGCAGCCTTGAGGCTCAAAGCGTTCCTTTTTACAGCTCCTTGGTGGCTGGTGCCTAGAGCCAGGAGTCTGTCGGGTGTGAGGGGTCACATGCTGTTCTGCTGTGGCTGGCCAGGGAGCATGCCATGGAGCATCAGCCGATCCGCAGACACAGACCTGGGTCTGTGCGGGCCCCACCCCCAGACAAGGGAAAACTGCCCCTGGACCATGTGGCCTGAAGTCTTACTCCCAAACCACACAGGTCTCCGAACTGGAGGAGACAGAACAGCTCTTGCTAGGACAGCCAGCCAGGGCTCCAACAGCCCCCGTTCCTCCACACCAAAGAAAGGACAGGACAGAAAAGCTGGGCAGAGGGCATGCAGGTGACAGAAGCCCAGGCAGATGGCACCGAGGGGCGAAGGCTCTGTCAGGAGAGCGTGAGCCAGGGGTGCTGAGGGTTCCCTCCCTTGGCTCCAGCAAGGAGCACCTTGGAGGAAGGGCCTGGACTTTGCATCCAGAAGTACGTCGGTGCGAGTCTCAGACCTGTCTCACTGGACAAGCCACTGAGTTCAAATGGCACCAATGAAAAGGGAAGATTCCGGAGCTAGCACCCAGCATTTCATACTTCTCCCTGTGGCGTCCTCTCTGGGCCACTCCCAGGGTCCTTGGGGTCAAACTTAATTTCCAGAGGTTGGTCCTGGAGGTGGGGAGGCAGTCAGGGTGAGGGGACCCCAGGGACTGAATAGTGGCACGTAAAGCTGCAGTCCCCCATGTGGACCCCCGGACCCAGGTGGAAACCAAGCAAAGGGATGAACCAGGGCGCTGAGCCTCATGCCCCCAGCAGATGGCGCCCTCGGCCTGGGAAGGGAAGGGCTTGGCTGGGAGGAGGGCTGGTGATGGAGGAAGCCCTGCCTGCTGGCAGCTCTCTGCTCTCTGGCCCGGTTCACCTCTGCACAGGTGGGTGCAATGCCTCATGCTGCAGAGCTATAGGCAAAGTCAGAGGGGGTGCTTTCTATGTCCTTGGCCTCAGGGTCCCCCTCCCAGCGATGGGCAAACAGGGACTGATAAGCAGTTGAGTCCTGTGCTAGCCCAGTGCCTGGGATGTAGCCAGAGCCCCAGAAAAGATGGTCCTAGTAGATTTCCTTGGGGTTTGCCTCCCCACTTTACAGATGGGGAAACTGAAGCCCAGAGAGGTTGAGTGACTTGCCTAAGGTCACACAGCTGGGAGCAACAGGCCAGGCCTGTCGTTTCCACCTTGCGGGGCAGCTGGAAGACCCTCCTGGTGGCTGCCAGCCCATGCTGAGCATTGCTTTCTGAACCATTTGAGCACCTGCCATGAATCTCCTCACTTGCTACAATGGGTGCTGCTGCAGAGGGGGAAACTGAGGTAGGAGGACCTCAGGAAGGTGCCCCAGGAGCCTCAGAGCTGGTACGCACTGGACCAGGAAGTCTGGCTTACAGCTTGGCCAGGTCAGCGATTTCTTCACCCAGTGGTTTTCTGAGCACCGCCTGTGTACTCCCTGCTGCCCCAAAGCCTGCTGGTGGTGAATGAAATGAATGGAATCAGCTCCTAAGTCACTGAGCAGGTTCAGCCAAGGCAGGGCCTCAGGGAGCAACATGAAGGATATTTAATCCAGAAAGGGCCCAGGTTCGGGGTGAACTCCCAGTGATGACCATGAGGGGCTAGTAGAGGCAAGTGGCCAGGAAGGGCATGGAGCATGCTTTGGTGGCGGGAGATAGGATGGACCCACCACGCTGCTCTCAGCGTGGGGCCAGGGCAGGGGCCGGGGAGGTGTGTGGGGTGGGACCTCTCTTGTGGCGCAGCAGCAGGATGTCACCCAGAGCTCCTTAGAGATGCGCTCTCGGCCCCACCCGGGCCTCCTGATTCGGGAGCTTCCCACCAGGGCTCTGAAAGGCAGGTGTCCTCAGACTCCTGTGCACGCTCAAGTTAGAGAGCCGCCAAGGCCAGGCTCTGGAGAAGGTGCTGGGCAGGGTGGGTGCGCAGGAGGGGACCGTGCAGCCGGGCCAGGCCTGGAGGCTTTGTTCTGAGGGCAGGGGGACCCTGAGGGTTTCAGGTTGCAAGATGAGAGGATCGAATGGCATCTTCGAAGTCCCTAACAGCTGCTCCAGAATGGGTTGGATCTGGGGAAAGAGCTGGGGGAGGGGTGTAGGGGACACCTGGCCCATCGGAGGCCCCTGAGACCCCACGGCCAGCCTGTGGAGTGAGGAGAAATAGAGGAGAGACTGGGCAGGTGAGGCGGCGGTGGGGGTGGGGCGCTGTAAGGGCTGCCCAAGGAGGGAAGAACATTTCCTCCTGGGTTTCTGGCCAGTGCCTCCAGACGGGCCCAGGCTGGGTCATTTTTTGCATGTGAGAGTTGGGGCGCCTTGGAGCCCTCCACAGGAGCTCTGAAGGAGAGAATGGGGTTCTGGGGTCTGTCAGTGCCAGAACCCACCCCTGAAAGGTGGAAGAGGCTGAGCTGCCGGTCTGGTGGGGCCTGTCCCTTGGGCAGCTGGTGGGCACAGGGCAAGCCTGTGCTGCCCAGTTGTGTATGCGAGTCACCTGGGGCCAGGCCTGCGATTCTGAATTTCTAAAAAACTCCGGTGTTGCCTGTGATGCTGGGTCAGGGCCTCACTCTGAAGCGCGCCTACCCACAGGTGCCTCATCCAGCCTAACTTCCACCCCACCTGGAAGAGCCCCTGGGCTGCAGCTGGGCAGCCTGGAAGCGAGTGGGTGTGTGGTGGTCTGCTGGGGACTCCTCACCCCTACAAAGCATCTCCTCTTTGCTTTATGTCCATTTCCAACAGCTCAGGCCTGTTTCTCTGTTGCCTCTGACTTTGAGCTGTGTCTGGGCCAGCCCTCAGCCTCTGTGCCGTCCACACCTGTGGCAGACCCCAGGCCAGCCCCAGGACACCAGCTACTGCAGGGCCTCTGCCTGGGACTGGCTTGTGGATTCCTCCTGGCCTCTACCTCGGGGCTCCTTCCTGCTGGGATCAGCGGGTCCCTAGATCCCATGAGTGCACACAGAGGGGAATGGGTGGGAAAGCAGGCTTCGCGACTCCATTGAGAGCAGTCACAATATTGGCGGCATGTGTCCCAACCGTATCATTCATTTCAACCTCACAGCTGTCCTGTGAGGAAGGTCACGGGCATGGCCCCATTTTACAGATGAGAAGATGGAGGAGAGGGGTCCATGTCCCTGGCTGAAGTCTGGGGTCTGAATCCAAGCTGGTGAGGCCCGCCTGGACTCACCCTTCTGCAGCGTCAGGGAGCGGGGGTGCTGTCCTCTGACCCAGTCCCTTTGCAGAGTGTGGCCTGAGACCCTCTCTTCTTGCTCCTGGGTAGTGAGGCCACACCGGCGGGAGCCCTGGCGGTCCCTCTCCACGCACACCTGAAGCAAGGTGCTCTGAACACCCTTACTGAGCAGTGCTTTGCTTCTGTTTTTGTCTGTGTTTGCCTGTTTTTCATTAGGTTTTTGAGAAAGAAGACACTGTGTTTAATAATACAGGTTTTAAAAAAATCATTTGAGCCTGGTCAGACTCTATGAGACTGAATTCACAAGGTTTGTTTTTGGTTTTGTTTACCCCAAATTTTTCAGGGATGTATTTTTACCCCAGATATTTTTTTGTTAGTCTCGTAGGCTTCATAAGCACAGTTAAAAATCCCAAATCAATTCTGATACAAGTAAGTGTCTTGAATTATCAGTAAGAATACTTTAGCAGAGACCTTCCTGTCCAAAGTATCTGCCAGTTGTTTATTTCTCAGGAGAAACTATTTCTTAACTCACATATTCATGTTTCATAGTTCGGGAACATAGGTCAGTGACAAACTTTTAGGTAGTTCAACCCAAGGAAATTATCTATATTCCAAAATCACCTTGCACTCTGAAAGATACCAGCCTTCCTCATCTCCTCACAATCCTTCACGGAATCCTAGTTGCTGTAGAAATCTGCGAATGACTCCTGGTTTAGCCACAGCAGACTTACAGAGAGCAGCAGCCCCCAGAGAGACAGTGAATGCTCAGTACAGGAAATTGCAGACGTTGGCCAGAAGGCCACGCATCTGAGGTTTTGCCAAAGCACTGGAAGCTTTGGCGGTTATTATCCTTGATAGGGACATCAACCTCAACACCAGTGTCCTTCCTAGCTGATGGAGAAATGCCCAGATTTTTAACAAATGCAAGCGACATAAAATAATGATGTGGTAGCTTTCAGGGCTAGAGGGTGACAAAATAGTGGGGAGGGAGAAGGATGCTTCAGGCCAAGGCCCCAGGGAGAAAGTGTATTTTCCTATGTACTCTATGGGTTATATTCTCAGTCCTGAAATACCTTATGCCATGCAAGCCTGCTACAAGCTCATTTAAAGTAGTGCCTTGGGGCTGTGTGTGGTGGCTCATGCCTGTAATCCCAGCACTCCGGGAGGCCAAGGCAGAAGATCACTTGAGCCCAGGAGTCTGAGACCAGTCTGGGCAATATAGCAAGACCCTATCTCTACAAAAAGTACAAAAATTAGCCAGGCATGGTGATATGTGCCTATATTCCCAGCCACTCAAGGCAGGATCACTTGAGCCCAGGAGGTGGAGGTTGCAGTGAGTCAAGATCGCACCACTGCACTCCAGCCTGGGTGGCAGAGGAAGACCCTGTTTCAATCAGTCAGTCAATCAATCAAACAGTGATGTAGCTCTGTGGGTCAGAGCTCAGTTTCCTCCCTGTGAAGTGGTGCTGCCTGGCCTGCTCCATGGAGCCTCCTGAGCATCTGAGCTCATAAGCCTTGTGTCATTATGGGAGGCAGTGTTTTCTCAACTCCAACTTCTCTGTCTTCACTTGAATTCTTGGGACTCTCTGTCCCTCCCCTGCCTGAGTGACGATCTGTGTTTCAAGAGACGCCCATTTCTCGGTGGAAGGAACGCCATCTCAGAGCAAACTCTGGCGGCGTCATTAGCCGGGGAGATGGCAGCTCATTAAGTATGAGCGGTGACTCCAGGGTTTATCAGTGAAATTACTCAGTTCTCCTCACACAGAGAGCTGAGGGGGAAATTGAGCCTTGCTGAGGCTCCAGAAAGTTCTCCTTTCACCCAAGGGTTGCTGAGGGCAGCAGTTCTGTTGGCAACACGCCTGGCGCTCGGAAGTTCTGCAGCACTGTCTCCAGAGCGCAAGCTGTTTCAGAGCAGATGGAGCTGGCCCTTGGAGACCCAGCTTCCCAGCAGGCGGTGCTTGAGGTGGTAGGAAGGCCCTGGGCCAGGAGTTGGAGGTTTTGGGAAAAGGGTACCTGGCCCCTGCTTTCCACTGGCCAGGCGACCTTGAGTAAGGCCTCTACCAGCCCAGGGTGAGGCTTCTGTGGCCAAGGCCCCATCCAGCATGCAAGCTCTCAGATTCCACCCATGGAATGCACCACTCTTGGGCTGTCCCACTGGGTCACATGGTCTATTTATTTATTTACTGAGACAGAGTCTCTCTCTGTCGCCCAGGCTGGAGTGTACTGGTGCAGTCTCGGCTCAGTGCAACCTCCACCTCCTGGGTTCAAGGGATTCTCCTGCCTCAGCCTCTTAAGTAGCTGGGACTACAGGCGCCCGCCACCATACCTGGCCAATTTTTGTATCTTTAATAGAGACGGGATTTAGCCATGTTAGCCAGGCCGGTCTCGAACTTCTGACCTCAGGTGATCTGCCCACCTTGGCCTCCCAAAGTGCTGGGATTACAGGTGTGAGCCACAGCACCCGGCCACATGGTCTCTTTAATTTGGGGATCGCCCCCACACCATCCCTGCTGTCATTCTTTACAAAATGTCACCTTTGCCTCCTTGATCTGTGTCAGTGTCTCTCCATTTTTCAAGCCCTTTGAGGACTCTCTCTTGTGTTACTGTGTCTGATTTCTTAGAAATCCAGTGCAGGGAGAAGCAGAGAGCACTGGCAGCCACAAGGAGAGGGTCCCATGGGTCCTTGGGCTGAATTGGAACCAGGTCCCGGAGTTGCCTGCCCAGGTTTTCCCATCTGGGTTTGCTCCAGTGCCTGGGCCAGGTCAGAGCTGCCTCTGCCACCCCCTGTCTCTGATGGGTTGCGGGGAAGTTTGAGATGAGCGGCTCTCCCTGCTCTAAAGTCACTTCAGCAGGGACCCAAAATTGTCAAGAAGCAAATGAACCCACAATGCAAACGGCCTCTCTCAGCATCACCTCCACAAAGCCTTAGAGCTGGACATGGTCTTCTAGGCTGTCAGTTCTAACCCTTTACTGGGGAGGACATCCGAGGCCTGCAGAAGCCCCATGGTTTGTCCCAGGTCCCAATTAGCTGGGGACACAAGAGGCCCTCTTGACAGCAGGCAGGTGACGGCTCCTCTGAGAACAGCACTCTGGATGGTGACGTTCACACCCTCCAAGCCCCGGCCACTAGCAGTTCCAGGCACGAGTTAATTAACCCTCACAGCGCCTCTCCAAAGGAGATAATTATTACTCATAGCCCCTCTGTAGGTGGCTAAACCGAGGCCCACGGGGGTGGGGTGAGTGTCTTAAATGCCAGATGAGAAGTTACCTTGCATCGGAGCGTCATCTAACCTGCCTCTTAATTAGTTGGGGCTAATAGGCTCCAATGACTTTCAGGGACTACATTTTTGTTACTTTCCTCTAAAAACCATATGCAATGCTCCAGAAAGAGAAAACCCTAGAAGAATGTAAAACTCAAGTTTCCTCCTACCTGGTCACCATAGGCAAAACCAAGGTGCATGGACGTGGTTTTCAGGGTGTCAGCCCACTTCAGGTTACGGGTGGTGTCCAGTGATGGGGTGGGAGGATGGAGAGCATGTGCACGGGGTTAGTGTTGCTTCCAAGCTCATCATTTTCACTCTTGATTTCAGTAGCTCTGGAAGCAAAGCGGAATAGATTCACGTTATCTGAGCAGGACATGCCCACCACGGCATGCCAGCGTTATTTCACCAGAAACCCCACAGTCCCCAGGTTTGCCACCCACATGCAGAGCCCTGTGTAGGGTCTTAGATGGCACAGATGGTGCCGGGTGCCACATCCGGGGTTATCCTGTGGGTTGCTATGTTTTCTTTTCTTTTCTTTTTTTTTTTTTTTTTTTGAGACAGAGTCTCACTCAGTTGCCTAGGCTGGAGTGCAGTGGCACGATTTCAGCCCACTGCAACCTCCGCCTGCGGGGTTCAAGTGATTCTCCTGCCTCAGCCTCTCGAGTAGCTGGGACTACAGGCATGCACCACCATGCCCAGTTAATTTTTGTATTTTCAGTGGAGACGGGGTTTCACCATGTTGGCCAGGAGGGTCTGGATCTCTTGACCTCGTGATCCAGCCGCCTCGGTCTCCCAAAGTGCTAGGATTACAGGCGTGAGCCACTGCACCTGGCTGGGTTGCTGTTTTCACGATTACTTTAGATCAATTTGCCACCGACCTGCCTCTCACTGGGGTAGACTGACTTTAAAGGTTTTTTCTCCTCCAGGTTTCTGAAAGTTGTTTTTTGCTGAAAGCCCGGTTCAGAGTTCCCATGCGTGCTTTGGGGACCCAGGGCATTTACCGAACCCAGTGAGGGCTGGAAATTCCAGTCTCAGAAAGTCAAGAGTCATACAGGATCAGGGAAGCGTTCAGGCAGCCTGGACTGTTTGATGACGAGGTCACAGAGCCCCCGGAGGATCGGGGGCTGCTTGTTAGCTGGGGACACTTGGAGGCTCTTGTTTTTCCTTGGAGGATTTATATGAATTATGATTTCCTTTATTTCTGTCCATAATTTTATGCTTTTGCTATAACAGGATTTTAGTTGAGATTCAGTGTTATCACCTACCTTGAAGTCTTGTTTCTCGACAAATTTGCATAATTCTGTGTTGTATTAATTATCTAGTGCTGCATAACTAATCACTCCCAAACCTTGTGGCTTATAACCACAGTCATCACTGATGATCTTTTACAGTTTCTGTGGGTCAGGATTCCAGGGGTGGCTCCACCGGGCACTTCTGCCTTGGGGTTTCTCTCGGAGGTGGAGTTGGAGTTGGACATCAGCTGGGGCTGGAGTTACCTGCAGGCTGTCCTGGGGCTGGGCAGGGGGATCTGCTTCCGAGGCTCCGCTTCAGACGCGGCTCCCTCCCACGGTAGGCCCATGGTTTCCTGTCTCCAAAGTGGGCCTCTGCACAAGGCTGCTTGGATGACCTCATGATATGGTGGCTGCTGGCCAGGGTAGAGGCTAGAACCCCTTGGATGGCCCAACCTGGGAGGTACCAGCCATGCCTCTGCCATTGGGCCCAGCCACACGGGTTCCTGCCCTCTTCTCCGCTGCCCTTGTGTCTCCTGTCTCCTCGCTGCATCCTAACCAAATGCTGGACTGGCGGAGACTGAAAACGCCCCGCGGGGCCCCCGTGGCTTCCTCACTCGGGCCTTCCGGAGAGCGCGTGCCAACTCCATGCGCCCTGAGCATCTTGGCTCTGCTCGGCTTGCAGCTGGGTCCCCTTTTTGGACTTTGGGGCTGTACACACACCTTGTTCTGAAGCGAATGGGCTCATGAGAGCCGCAGGCCCTGAGGCATGGCCTAACTCAGGCAGAGTAGTTGGCGAAGGCCCCGAGAGGGACCCAGGCTGTCCTCCTGCAGCTGCCAGCGAGTGGGCTGGGCTGGTGGCATCCTCAGTGCTCTCCCTGGGATGGGCTGTGGACCCCAGCAGGCGGAGTTTGATGCATGGTGCAACCTCGTCCAGCCGCAGCCCAAGGAAGGGTGCTGAATTGAACGTGGGGTAAAACAGTATTTATGGCTGTTGATTCTGCTGGGCCTATTCTCAGTGCTTCATAAGTGTATTAGCTCGGCCGGGCGCGGTGGCTCACGCTTGTAATCCCAGCACTTTGGGAGGCCGAGGCGGGCGGATCACGAGGTCAGGAGATCGAGACCACGGTGAAACCCTGTCTCTACTGAAAACACAAAAAAATTAGCCGGGCGTGTTGGCGGGCGCCTGTAGTCCCAGCTACTCGGAGAGGCTGAGGCAGGAGAATGGCGTGAACCCGGGAGGCGGAGCTTGCAGTGAGCCGAGATTGCGCCACTGCACTCCAGCCTGAGCGACAGAGTGAGACTCCGTCTCAAAAAAAAAAAAAAAAAAAAAAAGTGTATTAGCTCATTCAGCCCTCAAACAGCCCCTAAGGGGTAGAGACCATTATTATACCCATTTTATGGATGAGGAAACTGAGGCCCAGAGAAACTGAGACTGCACAGCTAGGAAATGCTGGAGCTGGGCTTTAATGTCAGCCTGTCTGGCTCCAGCATCCATGCTTTTATCCGCTCCACCACGTCTCCCTCCTGCCCGCATGTCCTCTGGCCCATCTCTTTGCCTTTCTGGGCCTCAGTTTCCTTTTGTGAGTAAGATGGAGGCGGGGAGGGAGGCAGGCTGCATGGCCTCCACAGTCCCTCCCAGCAATTAAATGCATGCCCGTGGCTGTGGCATGCGTGAGGACAGCTGCCTGCCAGCCTTCAGAGGCCAGGTGTTCAGCTTTCAAGATGCCCCCGGCCCAGGAGAAGGCCCGGCGGGTCGGGAGGCCGGGAGAATTGAGAATCTGCCCGGCGGGTCGTGCTTTAGCTGTCGCTGCAGGGCGACTCTTGGCGTGTAATCACAGCGTGTGGCGCGAGGACAAAGAACATGACAGCAGAGAAGGATCAGACAGGGAGAAGGCGGGAGAGGGCAGAGCAGGCCGAGGGAAAGAGAGAGAGGTCTCCTGGCAGGGGCCAGGCGCGAGAGCCTCTGCTTCCATCTGCTCGGCGAGGACTCCGGGAGGTGCCAGGTGAGACCTGCCTCCCTGCCCTACGTTCAGCCTCTGTCCCAGAAGCCTGAGCTCCAAGCGGCGCAAACTCCCCCGGCCCCCAGGACTCTGTTATTACAGCACAAAGCCCTGGATTTTCATGTCCACCAATTAAGGGATTTGCTGGGTTGACAATTCTCGGGAACTCGGTGCAGATGCTGTATTCGAGCCAGCGAGGGGGTGGTGAGAACCTGCTAACTGGATATTAAACGCCCGCTGCTGGGAGAGTCGTGGTCCACAGTAGGATGTGATCGTTCAGGCTGGAGGGATTGTGGGGAAAATGGTGGCTCATGGAATACTAAGGGGAAGGCTGGCGGGTGCAGGCGGGGCTGGCACGCACAGCTCACCTTGCAGCTGAGGAAGCTGCCTGCTCCGCGGCCGTCCTGGCAGTCAGTGACAAGCGTTGCTGAGATGTCAGCTCAAGGGTGTCTGGGCTCTTTTTTGGTATTAGAGTAGGTCTGTAATCACAGACCAGAATTTGAACTTAAAAATTAACAAACCTAGAGGGCACGATGGAAGTAGAAAATCTCCGCTTACAAGCAGCACTGTGGTCATCGTTTCAGGCAAAACCATCAATGGATGCTGACATCAGTGAGCAAAAGTGTGATGAAGAACAGCGATTTGCATCGTCTCAAAGTATCTCTCCATGAGATACTTATTAATTTCAAAGGGGAAAATGGCCAGGTGAAGTCTGGCAGATGTCACTTACACTGAGTGATCCATGTTGCCATCTCCAGGGTGACACCGTGTGCCTGTGACATGAAGCACCAAGGGGAACCCAATGTCATTTCTGGGGTTCTTCCTGCCCCAAACTGTCCATTTGGTTAAACTCACGAGAGTGTGTGCTTCTCGATGTAGCTGATTCTGTATGGGTGGGGATTTGGACCAGCCCTTCACTACTCAAAGTGGGGTCTGTACACCAGCAGCAGGGATACCCCCTTAACCCCGAGCTTGTAAGAAAGCACCACCAAGCATGGTGGCTCATGTTTGTAATCCTAGCACTTTGGGAGGCTGAGGTGGATCAATCATCTGAGGTCAGGAGTTTGAGACACACCTGGCCAACATGATGAAACCCCGTTTCTACTAAAAATACAAAAATTAGCCAGGCGTGGTGATGGGTGCCTGTAATCCCAGCTACATGGGAGGCTGAGGCAGGAGAATCACTTGAACCCGGAAGGTGCAGGTTGCAGTGAGCCGAGATCGTGCCACTGCACTGCAGCCTGGGTGACGAGCGAAACTCTGTCTCAAAAAAAGAAAAAGAAAAAGAAAGAAAGAAAGAAATTAAGAGTCTTGGGCCCTGCCCCAGACTTAGAATCAGGACCTGCATGTTAACAAGCCCCACACCTGTGATCCATGTATACAGTAAAGGCTGAGAATACTTAATTCCAAAACACCTTCCACCTCCCAGAGCGTGTGGCTTTGATGCCATTTGTCTGAACATCACAAGGAATCACGTGGGAAAACAGGACTTCATGGCGTGTCCCTGGCAGACAAGCCAAAGCAACTGTGGGCGTCAGGCTGCGGGGGTGAGTGAGGCCCACTATCTTGGGCACTGGGCGGTCCCCCAGAAAAGATGGAGGGGCTGGTGCCTGGGTCTGGCACAGGGCGGGATGTCCCCTCATCTGGCCTGCAGCCCCTCCCCCCTCTGGAGCTGCTGAGTTTACAGCCCAGGGCGCATGTGTGCCTCTTGCTCAGCCAGGAGGTCAGCAGAATGGGTGGTGGTGAACAAGTGCCAGCAAAGGGCCCTGTGCACCGAGCATATTAGCGGGAGGAGGACACAGTGGCCACTTTATATTTTCCAATACGGGGTTCAGGCGGGTCGGCCCACGGGCTGGCATAGGCTCTCCGTGTCCTTGCCAAGTGACTCATTCCAGATGGGAACATTTATTCGAGGGAGTGTATGACAACTCAGCTCTGACAAATAAAAAGGGGGTGTCTGTGTCTTTGTGCCCGGCTGGTGCCTCATCTCCCCTCAAATTGCTGCCGCAGTCTGTGTTACCGAATCAAGGACTTGGTGAGCCTGGTGTCCGTTCAGAAGATGGTCTTCCAAATGTCCGTCCCCACAGCGGGAGACTTCCATGTTAACAATAGGTTATTGTAGTGCGGCTGGCCTGGAGGGCTGGGGGCTGTTAAAATAAATTAAGAGTAGGCACGTCTGAGCTGTAACAATCATCACAATCATCGTGGGTAGCTCTTGGGCTTGCCAGAAATTATTTGGCGCCGTGGTTTACGCATCTATTAGTCCAATTGCCCAACAGCTTCAGATTGGGTTGGGATTTTTTTTTTTTTTTGAAAGATGAAAGATTTGGGGGCTATTTGAACATCTGCTCTGGTATCACTTGGGAAGTTTAAAGTCAGACGAGTTCATATGATCAGCGAGTGGGATGTTTTCTTCCCTGTGTAGGGATTAAAAACAAAATAGTCAGAACAACGCAGTTTTTTTCTTTGCCCCATAGCATGGGCTGCACGGACTGGGGCCCAGTCGGAAGCAGCTCTGGTGGAAGAGAAGCCTGTGCAAAATGTGCTTCCACCCTGGAAAGCGCCGGGGGCTGCGGGCTCCAGCGGTCACTCTGCCCGCCCCGGGTGCTGCCTGCCACAGCTGGACTCTTGTTTTTCCGGCGCCTCTGGCCTCCCTGCATGTCTCGGGGGACGGGGGCTGAGCTGGCGGCGGCAGATGAGTGTTCTGCGGTGTCACTGAGAACTCTGGCTCATGCACGAGGCCAGCTGGAGGCGAGTGCCGGGGTCTGTTTGAGACAGATGGCTCTGTCAGATCTGGCTCCTGGAAATTGTGCAAGACATGCACCACTTGGTGGGGCTTGGAGGCCTGAGCTCCCAGGGTGGCCTTTCGGGCTGACGCATGGGGCCAGAGCGAGCTGGGGAGTGGGGGGTTGCTGCCTGCCCGTCCCCCTGCACCACCCACCCCAGGGTTTTGTGGGACCTCGTGGAAGACCTCAAAGTGAAACAGCCATGCATGTCCCTACGGTGACTGACAAGGCAGTCATGATCCACCCACACCCCCGCCTCTGACTTCATCTCCTCCACGTACCAGCTCTGTTCTGCACCTGCTGGTCTTCTTGCTGTTCCTTGATTGCACCAGCCATGCCTCTGCCCCGGGGCCTTTGTACCTGCTGCCCCCTCTGCCTGGAATGCGTTTCCTCCTGATTTCCACGCGGCTCCTCCCTTGCTTCCTTCGGCCTTTCCGTATTGGTCACTTTCTCTGTGGGGTCTTTCCTAATCACCTTTTCTAAAACTCTAGCCCCCGACTTGACAGTCCTGACTCCACCCCCCCGATGCCATTTTCCTCCTTGGCATGTGTTATCAGCACTGGTTGGTGAGTTACTTACTGACCTTGTGCCTCTTGTCTCCTGCCTTCACCACTGCTGAAGCCTAAAGGAACCCCAGTAGCTCCATGGCTGGTCTGTTTTGTTCACAGTGGCATCCCTAGTAGCCAGAATAATGCCTGCACACAGTAGGCACGGAAGTATTTTTGGAAGGAAGAAATGGAGATCATCATGAAATAAGCGCTATTGGCCGGGCACGGTGGCTCACGCCTGTAATCCCAGCACTTTGGGAGGCCGAGGTGGGCAGATCACCTGAGGTTAGGAGTTCGAGACCAGCCTGGCCAACATGATGAAACCTTATCTCTAATAAAAATATAAAAATTAGCTTGATGTGGTGGCGTGCACCTGTAGTCCCAGCTACTCAGGAGGCTGAGGCAGGAGAGTTGCTTGATCCCGGGAGGCGGAGGTTGCAGTGAGCCGAGATCATGCCATTGCACTTCAGCCTGGGCAACAGAGCAAGAATCCAACTCAAAAAAAAAAAAGAAATAAGTACTCTCAGCCCCGCTACCCACTTTGACATTTAAAAAGTAGTTAGAGAGGTGCTGACCCTGAATTCACTCTGGGGTGCCAGAGCTGGAGGAACTTGTAGGACAATACAGCCAACCCGGGCAGATGGGCAAAGAGACCCAGGGCATAGAAGCCACCTGCCCAGGGCGATGCAGTTAATTAGAAGCAGAGCCGCCTCTTAGCCTGGGCTGACCCGTGGGGGCGTTGGGGAGGTGGAATGTGACAACCTGTTGAGAGCCCACTGTGTATGGCAGTGCCATGCGCAGCTGGGATCAGAAAAGTTTCAAAGAAGCTTCTGATCTGAAGGACCCTCCCTCCTGTGGGGAGACACCCCTGCCACTGAGGACAGCAGAGGTCAGGATGCAGTCTATTCTGTCCTGGGGGTGGGGTGCATAGAGGAAGAAGCAAAACTCAAGTGGGATCCAGGCAGGCCTCCTGGAGGAGGTGGCATTTGTGCTGGGTCATTGGAATCTGGGGGTGGGGGCATTTCAGCCCCAGCAAATCTTGGAGGTGGGGAGGGTGGGGCTGTCAGCATCTGCAGGAGGCACCCACCCTGAGAGAGAGGGAGTGGGGGTAAAATTCAGTCCCCTCTTTGCCAACTGAGACGGGACCCCAGCCTGGGCTCTATGGGCCTGAGAAATGGTGTTCGTAGCACTAGGACACTGCAGGGAGGGGAAGTCAGCGAGAAAACAATGGTGTCGGGCTCTCGTGAGCCTCGGCCCCCTTCCTCACCTCCACCTGCCAGGTCCATGGGGCAGCAGCTCTCACCACCTACCTCTGAATGATCAGATCCTGGGCTGAAGGTTCATTTTATCTTCCAATAAGCTTTGGCACAGCCCTGAGTTTCCAGCAGGGTGTCACCTTAACCCCGGCTGCTTGCAAAGCTCATATACAAACAGGCACGACCTGCTACGTGGGAGTGTCCCCGGTGTCCTCCCTGCAGTCCCAGAGCCTCTTGTGAGTTCATCCTCCCGCCGTCGGCCTCTCCACCAATGCTGGGTTTTTTCCCAGGCCCGAGAGGCTGGCTTTGTCAGTGAAACAAGCAGCTGCCCCGCAAGGACTCATCTGTACTGTGGCCACCCGTGTCCAGCTCCGCTCCCCTGCCCCTGACACACTCATGTCCAGGCCTTGCTTCGTGTCCCCTAAGTAACACATATGTGGTGCCAGGCCTCTCAAACCAATGTGCGTGAACCCTTTGGGAGCCTTGTGGAAATGCAGTTTCCCATTCTGCAGGTCTGGAGTGAGGCCTAGGACTCTGCATTCTCACTGGCTCCCAGGGAAGGCCAATGTGCTGGGCCACAGACCACACTTTGAGAACCATGGGGCTGGACTGTCTGCAGCCTGGCTTAGGGGCTTAGGGTAAGCAACGGGGTGGTGGTGGGATGCAGGAGGGTGCAGAGGACGGGGTGGAGTAGGCAACTCACATTTGCTGGTGAAGGACATGGCAAGGTCCTGGGGCAGTTGCCCAACGAGGAACCCAGGCCGGGCTGGTCTTTGTCCCTCAACTGGTTCAGCCTCTGGCTCCCAGGCTGGAGGGCTGCTTCATGTTGGGGCAGGGATGAAAACCACGGTTTCACTCAGGAAGAAACCCCTGGTAGAGCTTCTGAGCATGTGTGTGCCTGACCTCTCTTTGGAATTCAGATTCATTAGATCTGGCTGAAGCCCAGGAATTTGCATTTTTTAACAAGCACCCAGGCTGGGGCGCGGCAGGTGACCTTGAACCTCCTGGGTTTAACCCCAGCTCTGCTGCTGGATGCCGGGGAACCTTGGGGAAACCAACTCCTGTCCCTGGGCCTCAGTTGCCTTAGCTGCAGCATAGGAACAAGAACCTGTGACCTATGCGAATCACCAGAGCTGATGAGATGGAGTGTGGGTAAGTGATGGGAAAGGGATAGAGAACTTTAAGAATCAATTCTGGCCCTTAGAACCATTCCCTTCTAAAATCCCATTGTAACAACCCCCATTGTAATCTAGGGTGGTGGGTAGTGAACACATTTGTATGCAAGGCAGCTGGAAACAGCATGACGCTGATCAGACTTAGGCTTTTTTATTTTTATTTATTATTATTATTATTGGTTTTTTTTTCTGAGGTGGAGTCTTGCTCGGTCGCCAGGCTGGAGTGCAGTGGCGCTATCTCAGCTCACTGTAACCTCCGCCTCCTGGGTTCAAGCGATTCCCCTTCCTCATCCTCTCTAGTAGCTAGGATTACTGGTACGCGCCACCATGCCCTGCTAATCTTTTGTATTTTAGTAGAGACGGGGTTTCACCGTGTTGGCCAGGCTGGTCTCGATCTCCTGACCTCATGATCTGCCTGTCTCCGCCTCCCAAAGTGCTGGGATTACAGGCGTGAGCCACGGCACCCGGTGACTTAGGCTTTCTGACTTCAGAGGGAGATAAAAGAGAAGTCCGTGTCCTACTGGGGGCAGGGGAGGGGGACTCCCTGTTCTCTGAAGGGGTGGATGGGCTCCTTGACCCTGGACAATGAGGGCAGTGGTGCTGTAGGAGCAGCAATAGTCTTTATGGGGACTGCCAATCCAGGAAGGCTTCCTGGAAGAGGTGTCCTTTGACAGATGCCCTGATGAGCCTCTGTCTGTTGGAAGAGGACAGGCAGAGGAAAGAAGGAAAGCCAGCATGTGACTTTGAGAGGACAAAATGAATTATCAGATAACCACACAATTCTGACAACACAAACACCGCTGTTCCCCACCCCCCTGCCCCGACACAGCTTGGCTTCTAGTCTGGTAGCCTCACCTGCACTCACAGGCCTCCGGTCTCTTCTCCTTCCACGGTCACATTCGGGAGCCCATGTTCAAGGGCGTGAGAGGGGACTGGATTTCTGAGAATGGCCAGGCATGGTTTGTCTATGACTCTGCTAAGGATCAGGCTGTGGGTTCCACTTGGGGCAAAGCCAAGGGGCAGATGACGCCAAGGGGCAGATGACGCCAAGGGGCAGATGATACCAAGGGGCAAATGTCAAGTAATGAGTCCCCTTCCTTTGGGTGACCCCAAAACCATCTCCCAGAGCAGCCTCCAAGAAGAAACACAGAGAGGCTTGAGTGCAGCCTGGAGAGCAGACACTCTGGGGTCTGCAGACGGGGAGTGGAAGAAGCCAGACACTGCCTGGGAGCTGCGCTGGGGCCAGGCTCTGCACCTGGCACATTTTCTTTCTGAGCCCTCCTGATGCCTTCTCCCAAGAGGGGCTCTTGTCCCTGTTTGCCTGATGAGGACCTGAGGCCCAGAGAGGTTGGACCAGTGCCGGAGATGCCACTGCTGAGAGGTGGTAGACTCCAAGCCTGCTGGCTGGAGGTTCCCGTGGGTGCTGGGAGCCGCTTGTGTCCCACCCATCCACCAGGAATATGGAAGCCTCTACCTCCTTCCCAGCTGTCCCGTGGGAGCCAGTCGTCCTCGTCGTCTGCCACTGGCAATGGGGAATGAGAGGAGATGGGAGACTGAGGTGCACGATTCTGACGGTTGTTGCCTGGTGCTTCCTGAGAGCTGGACTGGCGTTAGCCGCTGGTGCTTGTTGGGCACGGGACCAGTGTCAGGTGCTGTTCCCCATACTTGACAAGGGTTGTCTCATCCAGCGCCTCAGCCCTGTCCTGGGAGGTGGGGGCCATGACTGTGCCAAGAGTACAGAAGAGGAAGTTGAGGCCCAGAGAGTGCAGGCAGCCTGCCCAAGGTCACACAGCTAAGAAGCAACAAAGCTAGGATTCAAACCTGGGCAGCATCAGTCCCAGGCACATCCAACCACCAGGGCTAGAAGCACCCCAGGGCACCTAGCACCTGTTTCTGCTGCTGGAACCATGGCAGGTAGGGGCAGGCTGTCCACTCTCCTGCCCACAAGTCATTGCAGAAGCTTCTTTGTCCACTCCTGGCCCACAGAGCCCTCCTGACCTCTCTAGAGCTCCCACTCAAAGAAAGCATTGGCAGGAGGGGCCCTGGGCGGGACCCCAGACCCCCACCCACTGGGCCATCCCGCTGCTTAGCCAGCCCTGCAGGGTGAGCTGTGACAGCTGCCAGGGGATTCGCATGGTCAAAGATGGAGAGGCTCGGGTGGAGGCAGCAGGTTCCCCCGGGTCCTCCATCCGTCAGACCTCCCCACATACACGTGCAGGAAAGCTCAGAGCGGCGGTTCCTATTTCCCTGAGGGGCACTTTGCAGGAAGGGCGCCGAGCTTGGCCGCGTTCATTTCCGTTCCAAGTCCTCATGCGGAAATAACTGCCTCTGAACATTTGCAGCAGAAGCCAGGCCCCGGGGTTCCCATCGGGCAGGGTGCAGCCCACACGGCCTTTCACAGACACAGGAGAGGCCGCCAGCAGGAAGTGCCCTGGAGAGCTGAGGCTGGGGGGTGCAGGGAGGCTGGGCTTGCCCCGCCATCAGGCCCCTGAAACAGAAGCCAGGGAGACATGGGACAGAAGGGATTGGTGCGCAGGTGCATAGGTGAAGAGCAGTGCTTTGCTCAGCCACCCCCACCTCTTTGTGGGCCCAGGGGCTGGTGGGAGGCATCACCAGTGCTGGCTAAACTTGGGGGGGTATGTCTTGGGTGCCAAGGGTCTCAGCATGAACTAGGAGGTTCCATGTCACCTGGGGTCCCACCTGTGTCATGCCAGGCTAGCCTGGTGGCAGTGTGCTGCACGTGGGCACAGAAGACCAGGTTCCGGTGCTGATCCTGCCACTGGGTTACTGTGTACCTTGGGCAAGACCTTTACTTTTTCTCAGCCTTGGTTTCCTCATCTGTAAAATGGGAGAG
Organism: Symphalangus syndactylus; assembly: GCF_028878055.3. Lineage (NCBI taxonomy): Eukaryota > Metazoa > Chordata > Mammalia > Primates > Hylobatidae > Symphalangus > Symphalangus syndactylus. The sequence goes on from NC_072433.2 coordinate 130,730,685, forward strand.
TTACGTGGTCCTTATGAAGGCGTCCAGCACCTGCCCAGTGCTCATCAAAATGCCACTGTCATGAGAATGTGGTAGATGATTGAAAAGGGCACTAGGAGGTGACAGAAACCGTGCACGATGATCCCTGAGGGCAGCTAGAACCTGCTTGGCTTCCCCAGAACCGCAGCACGGTGGCCTTGAGCCTGCAGCCCCAGCAGGCAGGAGATGTCTACGTCTGGCTTGATTGATTCCTACCTGAAAAGCTGTGTGAGTGACAGGGAAGCCACTCGGCCTCCTTGGCTTCGTTCCTTATCTTTGAGCCTGAAGAAAGGTGTTTAGAGAGAGGAAGGCACGCAGAGCCCTGGGGGCCTGGCTGGGCCGGAGCTGTATGTGGAAACTAAGGGAGATGGGCTAGGGGCTCATTGCTAGTGGAAAGTAGCTGTGGGCAGTGGGGAGCCACTGAAGGTTTGGGGTGAAGGCTGCCTCCAAGCCAAGGCCTGCACAGCTTTGCCTGGAGAGGGCGGTCCATCATCATCAGGAGCCATCTAGAACTTTGGAGAGGGGAGGATGGCAACCTGGGGGTCCAAGGAGGGACGAGGGGAGCCCAGGCCATGCTGCTGACTGTGGAGGTCTCCCTTCTCCTTGGGATGGCTGAGGGCCCCAAGGCTCCATGGAAGGCACCCGGCATCCCCCAGAGCGGGGGGCTCAGCTGACTCCACTCCCCACTCTGCTGTCCCATGCCTGACTTCCAGCTCCCTGGTGCGTGTCCTTGCGGGTGATGGGGGCAGGTGGGTGTTTAGAGAAGAGGGCCGGGGAGCGGAGGTCTTAGGTGCAGAACCCAGGGGGAAGTGAGACGACGCCTCTTCCCCTCCCATAGTCGCCGCTTGGGTTTTCTCTGGTGAAGGGGAGAAGTGGTTTGGATGCCAGTTATTGGACAGTCAGTCACTTCCCTGCGCGGGAAGGGTCGTCCCCTTTGTGGCACTCCTGAGGGCAGCCTTCCTGCCCCTGGCCAAGGCCCCACCCGCACTTCGCTGCACAGGCCTACCCTGCCTCAGCAGACCCGGGCCCCTGCTGTCTTCTCATCACAAGGCCATGTCCACGTCACCCCCAGGCCCCCAACCTGGGGCCTGGAAGCCTTCAAGGATCCCTCCCCGTGACCTCCAGTGAGCGTTCCACTGGGTACTGATCCCATCCTGCCTTACGCTGGTAAATGACATGTAAGCAGTTCTGTTTCTTCAACCTCGATAGACACTAGGCCTCTAGAGGGCAAGGAGCATGCCTTAAACCCTCTGTCACTTGCTTGGCCTTCTGTGTGTTCATTCCACAGCTGCCCTGTGCAGTTGTGCAGATTACACACTGCCCAAGGACCAAGGGCGCAGAGCAAAATCCAGGCCACACAGCACACACCATGCCAGGTGTTCCGGAGCAAGGGAGCACCTTTTTCCAAGATACACCCCTGTTTGTAATGATCTGTAATAATCACTAACTCTTCATAGAGACTTTGTTGTCACCGAGACACACAAAGATAGGAGGCAGCCACCCACGAGCTGTCCGGTAGATTCTGTTGTTTCACCTTGTCACGCTGACCAGATGGCCGGCCAGTGCCATGTCCTGCATTCTCTCCCACTCCTCAGCCTCACCAGCTCGTGCAGTCCCCTGGTCCCCGCCCAGCCTCCCCTGAGAGCAAGCAGCTGGGGAGCGTCTGCCAGTCCGGGTCCCCGAGCGGGAAGCAGGGAAGTGCCTGTCCTCAGTGTCAGAGCCGTAGCAGACAGACGCAGGAGGGGGCTGCAGGCCTGGAATCATCAAGAGAACAGCAAAGCCTGATTCAGGCAGACACTGTCAGGCAGACACTGTGCACACATGTGACATCCAGCATTCCATGGAATCCTTACAGCAGCCCTGGGAGGTCAGCACTGTCATCATCCCCATTTTACAGAAGGGGAAACTGAGGCATGTAGTGGGTATGTGCCTCACCCAGGGTCTCTCGGCAGAGCTGGACACTGGGCTGCAGATCCAAGCTGAGGTCTCCTGATCACCTCGAGCCTGCTCAGAGCTTGAGTAGGAGCCAGGTATCGCTCCTCACCCTCCTCCTCCCTGTCCTGAGGGTGGCGCAAGCCCCCCTGGGCAGCCCGCTTTGCAGAAGGGCGCCTTTGTGCCCATTTGGCTTGTGCTGGATTTTTTCCTTCCTGAATCCAGCAGCATTTTCTGGATCCTTCTCTTCCACTGGACCTGCTACGACCCTTGGAGGGGATGCCGCCCTCCCCAGCCTCCTCCCCCGGCCCCCGTGTGAGCCCTGGTGTCCCCTGGGGTCGAATAAAGGGCTGTCGTCCCTGGCAGGGCAGACGTGCCCACAGGGCTCAGGGCCATGGCTTGGGCGCAGTGTGTGGCCACCGCCTGGTGAGGAGGCTGGGCCTTGTCCCCGCCCTTTTCCGCCCGGCCAGCCGCAGCTGCTGACAGAGCCCAGCTGGGCCCCTGACCCGAGGGAGACCCTCCCTACACTGCCCTCACCCTGTGGGAGTTAGGGGTAGAGGTCAGGCTGGGGGTGGAGGCCCAGAGGCCAGAGGCCACCTCCCAGGCCTCTCCGTGGGGCCCATAACCTCCTGGCTGTCTGCCTTCCTTCCCATCCCCCCGCCAGCACGAAACACTCGTCCCGCTCAACACAAAGGGCCCTTATTTCCCTCCTGCTTTTATTAGAGCCGGCTTTGGGTTGACCGGGTCAGGCTGTGGGGACTTACATAGAAATAAGGCAGCCCTGCCCTTGACCCTGGGAGCCCCATAAAGGAGGCAGAGAGGTGATCAGGAAATCCACCCTCAGCATGGGAGGTGCCGCCCCCCATATTCCCAGCTACTTGCTGTGCAGCTTTGGGCACACTACTTAACGTCTCTGGGCTTCGATTAATTTGTTGTAATTGAAGGTGAAATTCACACAAAAGAATGAACTTTTTTTTTTTTTTTTTTTGAGACAGGGTCTCACTGTCATCCAGGCTGGAGTGCAGTGGCGCAGTCTTGGTTCACTGCAACCCTGCCTCCTGGGTTCAAGCAATTCTTATACCTCAGCCTCTCTAGTAGTAAGGACTACAGGTACGCGCCACCATGCCCAGCTAATTTTTGTGTTTTTTTCTTTTTTCTTTTCTTTTTTTTTTTTTTGACAGAGTCTCGCCTTGTCAACAGGCTGGAGTGCAGTGGCGCGATTTTGGCTCACTGCAACCTCCGCCTCCCGGATTCAAGTGATTCTCCTGCCTCAGCCTCCTGAGTAGCTGGGATTACAGGCATGTGCCACCACGTCCGGCTAATTTTTGTAGTTTTAGTAGAGATGGGGTTTCACCGAGTTGGCCAGGATGGTCTCGATCTTGTGACCTTTTGATCCACCTGCCTTGGCCTCCCAAAGTGCTGGGATTACAGGCGTGAGCCACTGTGCCTGGCCTAATTTTTGTATTTTTAGAGATGGGGTTTTGACATATTGGCCAGGCTGGTCTCAAAGTCGTGATCTCAGGTGATCCACCTGCCTCGACCTCCCAAACTGCTGGGATTACAGGTGTGAGCCACCGCGCCTGGCCAGAATGAACCACTGGGAAGTGTACAGTTCAGGGGCATTTCACACATTCACGACAGTGCACACCCATCACCTCTGTGTGGTCCCAGAACATTCCGTTGTCTGTGAAACAGGGACAATGCTAGACATTACCTCGTATGATGAGTAGCTGTGTGTGCACTCAAATTAAATTGCTTTATTTTTTTATTGGCTTTATTGAGGAATAATATACATACAATACAAGCCACATATTTAAGTGTCTGTTTTGAAGAGTTTTGACAAGCGTGTACAGTCGTGTGACCATCACCACCGCCACCGTGATGCTGAACACCTCCCTCTCTCCGCAGTGTTCCACCGAGCCCCCGTGGTCAGGCCCCTCTCCCCAGCCCAGCCCCTGAGAGTCAGGGATCGGCTTTTGCCCCCCATCGCTCTACTTTTTCTGTTAGTGACTGGACGAGTGACAGGCATGTGTTAGTGTCCTGTGTCCTGTTAGTGTCCTGTAACAAATCACCACAAAAGTGGTGGCTTGGCCTGGCACAGTGGCTCACACCTATAATCCCAGCACTCTGGGAGGCTGAGGCGGGTGCATCATTTGAGCTCAGGAGTTCGAGACCAGCCTGGTCAACGTGGTGAAACCCTGTCTCTACTAAAAATACAAAAATCAGCTGGGCTTGGTGGTGCGTGCCTGTAATCCCAGCAACTCGGGAGGCTGAGGCAGGAGAATCGCTTGAACCCGGGAGGTGGAGGTTACAGTGAGCTGAGATTGAGTCCCTGCACTCCAGCCTGGGGGATAGAGTGAGTGAGACTCCATTTCAAAAAAGAAAATTTTTTTAAGTAGTAGCTTGAAACAGTAGAAATGTATTCTCTCACAGTTCTGCAGACCCGAAGTCCAGAATCAGGGTGTCAGTGGGACAGCTTCCTTCCGCTGGAGCTAGAGTGGGCGTCTGTCCGGGCTTTTCTTCCAGTTTCTGGCGTTGCCCACAGTCCTTGGGGTTCCTTGGCTCCTAGAAGCCATCTCTCCGATCACTGAACTTCATCGCTGTGATCGCTGCCTCTGCCATCATGTGACCTTCTCTGTGTGTCTTCACGCAGCCTTCTACAGGGGACACCAGTCTTTGGATGGGGGCCCACCTTAACCCAGCATGACCTCTTCTGGTCATAATTACATCTCAAAGACCCTCTTTCCAGAGGAGATCACGTGCTGAGTCTGTGGTGGACCTGAAGTCTCGGGAGCAATGCCAGCCCAGCACGATGCCTCCCCGTGCTTTGAGGGGCCCTCTGTGCAGTGGGGATGGCAGCAGTGATGCCTCCTCCCCGGCCACTGGTGAAATGAGAAAACACTGGCAAAGACTCCAGGGCACAGCCTGGCTCCCCGCAACAGCCCAACCAGGTGGCCTGTTCCAGCTGGCATCTCTCCAGCTGCAGCCGAGACCCCCGGGGTCCCCTCTGCTCCTTCCCTCCACCCCAGAGCAGCCCACTCTTGAAAACCTGATGTTTCCTTTAGACTTTCCGGGCACATGGCTCCAGTCAGAGTCCACCTCTGGTTTTGTTTTGCCTGTTTGTAAACCCTGGATAAATGGTCACATGGAGCCTGTACCCTCTTGAGTCTGCACTTAAAGTGTGAGGTTTACTCTGAGTGACTGGTGCAGGCCCTGCTGGCCCTTGTCCCAGCTGCGTAGCATTCCACAGGTGACATTTGTTCAATTCATGTTCTGGGTGGATTGCCTGAGCTCAAGAGTTCAAGATCAGCCTGGGCAACATGGTGAAACCCCGACTCTACTAAAATACAAAAAAAATTAGCCGGATGTGGTGGTGCAGACCTGTAATCTCAGCTACTCAGGATGCTGAGGCACTAGAATCTTTTGAGCCCGGGAGGTGGAGGTTGCAGTGAGTCAAGATCACACCACTACACTCCAGCCTGAGTGACAGAGCAAGATCCCTTCTCCAAACAAACAAACAAACAAAAACCAAAAACAAACAAACAAAAAGTGTGCAGCATGAACCCATTTCTGAGCACCCTTCAACTTCTCTCTCTGTGCCAACGATCTGGGCCAACGCTGACTGCGCACTGATTCTTTCAGAGCCTCGGCTTCCCTCCCTTTCATGTCCTGACTCCTTCCATTCTTATAGAGACTCTGGGAGGAAGGGACTGTCACTTGCTGCATTTAACAGTCGGGGAGACTGAGGCATGGGCTAGTCCACAGCTTGCCTGGAGTCTTGCAGTCTGTGAGGGCGGGGGTGGGGTCTGAACCCAGGGGATCTGTCGGCACGCCCCTGCAGCTCCGCCGGCACTGCCCCAGCCAGTGCCCAATCTTTCCTCCTTTGACCTCACCCTGTGCCTGCTGGGTGTGGACTGCATCTTTAGTGACTTATGGGGCTTGGGAAGTCGCAAGCCTTCAGAACAGTGTGGGGCAAGGGGGATTGAGTGGGGAGGATGGGGGGGTGCCAGTGATCCCAGTGACTCCTGCTGCCTGCCCTCTGCCCGGCCGGGCTGGCACCCTCCAGGGTTGTCAGGAGATGGCGCTTCCTCTTCCTCCCTCCAGAGGGTGCCCTGGAGTTGCTGGGAGCATCTGCACAGAAGCTGGGCCACCAGGTCAGTGGGCGTTGAAAATTGGGGCTCACAGGGCCAGAGGCCTCCCTCAGGCCCACGAGTGAAGTGACTCTCCGAGAGGTAGGGGCAGCAGACAAACTCCAGAGATAGAGAGAAACCTTCTTAGCCAGAGAAGCAAAGCATCTGTAAATCTCTGTGACTTTGATCTGAACCCAGATGACGTTTTAGCTTTAGTTTAAGAATTATGACTTCCTATCAGATGGGTTGCTCCTGTCATGAATGTCTAGCTATTGTGTTTTTTTTTTGTTTGTTTTGTTTTGTTTTGAGATTGTGTCTTGCTCTGTCACTCAGACTGGAGTGCAGTGGTGTGATCTTGGCTCACTGCAGCCTCCACCTCTCGGGCTCATGTGATCCTCCAGTCTCAGCCTCCCTGTAGCTGGGACCACAGGCGCATACCACCCAAAGTGCCTGGCTAATTTTCCTTTTCTTTTTTATTTTTTGTAGACGAGGTCTCTCTTTGTTGCCCGGCTGGTCTCAAACTGCTGGCCTCAAGGGATCCTCCCACCTTGGCCTCCCAAAGTGCTGGGATTACAGACGTGAGCCACTGCACCTGGCCCTCATCTTTTGAGTTTTATATTTCCATGTCTCCCTCTGTTGCTGGGATATGAAATCTCCATCGTGGCCTGCAGAGCTTATTTTCAGGGTGCCTTGGAAGTTGATTTTAGTCCCTGTGTTCCATATGTAGAAATGTGGGGATGAGAGTGGGAAACAGGCCAGTTATCTTGAGCTCAGCTTATTAAGGATTGCCTTCCGTGAAGACAGTTGGAACTGATCACTGAGGGAAAAATGTAAAAGGCTGTAATCTCCATTCTCCAGAGAGGCGAGGACACCCAGAGCTTCTCAAACTGCAACATGGGACATGTCCGGATCTTGTTAGAAAAGCGGATTCGAATTCCGCAGTGTGGGGTGGGGCCTGGGACTCTGCATTTCTGATGAGCTCCCTGGTGATGCAATGCTGCTGTTGGTGCAGGGCCCTCTGAATCCGAGAGCCTGGCCCCATCCCTCAGCTGCCTCCCTGCCCTGATGTCTCCAAGAGGCAAATTTGACATGTCCAAGAAGAAGCGCCTTATCTCCACCTCCTTCTTAAATTGGCCGCCTTCCTGAGTCCCCCGCTCAGCAGGGCTGTCACCACTGTTTGCGTAGCCCTGACAAGAGACCTCATAGTACTTTATTTATTATTATTATTGTTATTATTATTATCATTTTGAGATGGAGTCTCTTTGTCACCCAGGCTGGAGTGCAGTGGCGTGATCTTGGCTCACTGCAGCCTCCACCTCCCGGGTTCAAGCAATTCTCCTGCTTCGGCCTCCCAAGTAGCTGGGATTCCAGGCACCCGCCACCATGTCTGGCTAATTTTTTTGTATTTTTAGAGACAGGGTTTCACCATGTTGGCCAGGTTGTTCTCGAACTCCTGACCTCAAGTGATCCACCTGCCTCAGCTTCCCAAAGTGCTGGAATTACAGGCATGAGCCACCGCACCTGGCCGAGACCTCATAATATTTTTAAAGAAACAGATTCAAGTCCTTTGCATTTTAATCTGGGCCGTGACCGCATTGTGAATGTCACAGGTAGGGCAGGGGCACTCCGCTGCAGATGGACTAGAACTTTCGGGAGTGGGTGTGGGGGAGCCTAGGTGTTTATGTCTGTGCTGGTGGACGGGCTTTCTCCTTGGTTGGCAAAGGCAGTCTGTGGCTGTCCCCAGTCACCTGCAGTCGTAGGCGCACAGGCCAGCCTGCCTGTCTGGAATATCTCTCCTCTCCGCTGGAGGACAGTTATGAGGATGCTTCCTGACATTCATGGCCACAGTTCCCCTGTGGGGCGTGGCCCTCTAGTCAGTGAATATGTGCAGTGAACATGCAGCGTGGTGCCAGGTCAGTCAAATCCCATGTCCGTATGTTTGCACCGTCTTGTCTTTTTTGGGGAAAATGCATTTGCGGTTGTCCTCCTAAGTCTAGGCAACATGCTGGCCAAATAATACCTGAGTTGTTAAGGGGCTTGGTCCTGAATGCGCCAGGTGCTGGATCTGGGTTGTTGGAATTCCTGTGTCTATTCAGGAATGGGCCAGTCTGCAGGTGACAGGCTAGTGGTGGCAGAGCCGAGGGCAGGACCTGGATTTCCGAGTCCTGGGCTGCCTTCGCTATATCCTCTCCAACCCCCCTGCCAGCCTTTACCTGGCCACAGGGGAAGCCAGGGAAGCCGCCAAGCTGACTTCTGCCCGTGACCTGCCTGGGGTCGGAGGGACCGTATCCCTAGCAGGCCTGCCTCTGGGCCTCCAGTGAACTTGTGCTTGCTTTGAGGATTCAAGCCCAGCATGTCACACCTCAGCCCTCTGCGTACTCCGTTCTCTGCAGAAATTAAGCAGTTTTAACTGTAGACTTAAAAATTGCATTTTTTGGCCAGGCAAGGTAGCTCACGCCTATAATCCCAGCACTTTGGAAGGTCAAGGTAGGAAGATCGCTTGAGCCCAGGAGTTCAAGAGCAGCCTGGGCAACATAGTGGGACTCTGTCTCTATAAAAAAATTTAAAAATCAGAAAAAATTTAGCCAAGTGTGGTGGCATGCATAATCACAGCTACTCAGGAGGCAGAGGCAGGAGGATCGCTTGAGCCTGGGAGGTCAAGGCTGCAGTGAGCTGTGATCCCACCACTGCACTCCAGCCTGGGTGACAGAGTGAGACCCTGTCTCAAAAAAAAATATGTTTTTTTAATTGTGTGAAAACATATATAACATTCAATTTCCCATGTTAGCCTTTTTTTTTTTTGAGACACAGTTTCACTCTTGTTCCCCAGGCTGGAGTGCAGTGGTGCCATCTCAGCTCACCGCAACCTCCACCTCCTGGGTTCAAGTGATTCTCCTGCCTCAGCCTCCTGAGTAGCTAGGATTACAGGCGTGCGCCACCATGCCTGGCTAATTTTTGTATTTTTAATATAGACGGGGTTTCTCCATGTTGGTCAGGCCGGTCTCGAACTCCTGACCTCAGGTGATCTGCCCACCTCGGCCTCCCAAAGTGCTGGGATTACAGGCGTGAGCCACTGCGCCCTGCCCATGTTAGCCATTTTTAAGTATACACCTCAGCGACATTGAGTACATTTACAATGCTTTACAACTGTCACTGCCATCTAGTTCCCAAATTTACTCATCTTCCCAAACAGAAACTCTGTACCCATTCGGTGTCAGCCTCCGTTCTCCTCCCAGCAGATCCTGTAACCACTCATCCACTTCCTGTCTCTAAGGAGCTGCCTGTCTCAGACATTTCATGTAAATGGACTCTCACACACCACGGCCTTTGGTGTCTGGCCGCTTTCACTTAGCAGCATCGTCAGGGTCCACTGCGTTGCAGGCGGTGTCAGCGGCTCATTCCTCTCTGGCTGAGGAATAGTCCATGGAGTGGTCCGACCACGTTTTGTGTGTCCTTTCGTCGGCCAGGATTCCACTTTGGAGCAGCCGCTCTGCACCAGGCATTTTCACCTCCTGCCTCTTGGCTTCCGCTTCCAGTCTCACGCTGTGTGGATGATGAGGCAGGATTTACAGACTCAAGCCACTTGGCCCCGACCACCCACCTAGCGTATGGCTGAACTGGGACACACTAGGTAGTTGGACTCACGCCCCATACCTTGAACCCACCAGCCATCCTGCCTCCCAGAATTTGGGGGGAGTGGAGACCAGGGGCTGGAGAAGGGGAAGACACAGGCAGAGATGCAGCGGGGGTGTGGGATGGGAGCATTCAGCCACAGGGTCCAGAATGTTCCCTCCTCCAGGGGTCACCTTCCCCCACTACACAGAATTCCCGTGTGGTTGTACCTACCGGCTCTCTAAAGTGGCCCCAAACCTTCCCCAGACCCCCAGGGCCTGGTGGGGCACCCCTTCTCCCCTCACATGGCACCGTGGTGGTCAGTGTCAGGGCAGTTGCCAAGCCCGCTGCAGGGATGTTTATGGTTAAACCTCCCAGGTCGAGCCTGTGTTCCATTTTATGAGCCTTTTGGGCCCAGCAAAGTGGTGCCCTTGGTGAATGTTTGCTAAGAACCTAGGCAGCTGGCAGGGGCGGCCTTCACTCAGGGAGACGCATCGGATTCATGGGGGTGATTGAGGAAGGCCCTGGAGTGGGTGGTCTCTGGGAGATGGGTTCCCAGCATGATGGAAGGTTTCCAGGAAACATGATCTCCTGTTAAAAATCTGCTAGCAGACGCTCGCTCCTGCCCTCACCTGTGCAAGCCACACTTGAGACAAAATCCAGTGGCTGCCGGTTGGTGGATGGCAAGCCGCCCTGTGTGGGCACTGGAAAGAATCCCGCCAAAGGAAAGTTACTGGGGCCAACGTGGGATTTCTCTCCCTGCAGGGTTGATTTGTAAACAGGGAGAGTGCTTTCTTACGGACATCTGTCCCTCATCTCGGCTCTGTTGCCATCTGTGTTTCCTTTGCCTCTGTGCCCTTGAAGCTGGACCCTGTCTCCCTGGGTCCCCTCCCAGGGCAGGGCAGAGAGGCACCCCCACAGGCAGCAGCCCCCAAGAGGGAGCGCCCTCCTTCCGGATGGCCCAGAGGCCCTGGCTGTCAGATCCTGCTGTTTGTCTCACGAGATGAGCACAGCCAGGAGTCCGTGATCTTGTCCCCATTCTGTCCTTGCATCCTTGGGTTCTGATGGTCAAGCCCTGTCTGGAAATCGGGGTGCAGACCAGCCTGAGCAGGTCCATGCCCCAGGAAGATGGTCCTGTCCACCCCCACGGGGCACAGTGCTGGAGAACCAGAGAGAACTCTCCAGGCAGGGCTGTTTCCAAACCTCCCTCCCCGGCTGAGCTGCAGGGCAGCCCTCTGAACAGCTGCTAATGGCCACCCCAGATCTCAAAATCATCCACATCCAATTTCCCGTCTTCGAATGTCACCTGGGGGGAGGAGACACAGCCCAGGAAGGGAGCGAGGAAATAAAAGAGAGAGAGAGAGGACTCGAACGCACACTCTAATCTTCGCTTGGCGGTTCAGCTTTCAGGAGCCCGAATTAATCATTATTAATTTAATCCGGGGTGACTCGGAGTCATCCTGACAGAGATCAGCCACGATTTATCCCACCTGCTAAGGGGCGACCTTAGCAGAATTCAATGAATTCGTCATTGCGTTAAGCAAGGACCCTAATGAATCTCTTGTCGGCCCAGTTTACTGAATGACCATTAGCCACAAATGAGTCACAGCACACCCCCCCAGCACACCAATAGTACTGCTGTCAAGGCTTTTCTTGACAGCAAGGAGGGGGCTGGGCTCGGGAGGACAGCAGGTGTGAGAGGTTGTGCTTTTCTGCACTGATACTGACAGCTCTGAAATGCACGGATGCCTCAGCATCACCAGGGCTGCTGGTTTAAAATGTGGATTGCAGGACCTCATCCCCAGAGCCTCTGAATCAGAAGAGCTGATTGGGCCCAGGAATCTGCATTTTCACAAGCACCTCTGGTAATTCCGGTGTAGGGGGCCCAGGCATCTGAACCTGAGAATGTGATGAGCTCCAGGAGGTGAGTTCTTGGCCTTGGCCTTGTCGAGGTGTGATGTGCTGGGCAGGGTGGGTGAGGTCAGTGGCTGTGACAAGTAGGCCCGCGTCTTCAGTAGCGTGATGCCGCCGAAGCACATTCTCCTTCAGCCGGGTCCAACGGGGTGCTCAGTGGGCCTTCTACAAGATGCCTTGGGGGTCCGGTTTCCCGGAGCCTCAGCCTCCCCACTGCTAGTGATGAGCAGAGGATGGCACAGTGGTGATGTCACCTCCACCTACATTGCGCTGACTGGAGCCAGTCCTGTGGCCCCCGCCTGCAGCGAGGGGGTGGAAATGTTGCTTAGCCATGTGTCCAGAGCGAGGAAACGGGTTTAGTGACCATCCCTCTGGCCGTTGTTGCCCATCCCGGAGGCCTAGTGGGGTGCCCGGCATTGAGGACAGGTGGCCAAACAACGGGAAGCGGAGGCGGAGTTTTCCATGGGACCCACTGCCTTGCTTGCCGCGGTCACTCTGGTTGGGTTCATGTCTGGGGCTCCAGGACATGCCCCAGTCCCAGTCATGCTGAGGTCAGGGCACACCCTGGAAGTGAGGGTCTATGACCCCTTGGTGGGGAGTCGCGACCTAGATGTTCCCAGAAAGGAGGTCTGTGGTTTTCCCACCTGTTGGTCTGACGGTGCCGCGCATCCCCTCCTCCTGCAGGAAGCCCTCCCAGCCACCAGAGGGCGCCGCACCCACGCCGCGGTCCGCCGCTTGCTGAGCGCTTGGCTGTGAGCCTCGGGCCGCTGGACTCGCTCATTGGACCTTCACGACAACTCAGGGTGGCAGGTTCAACTGTGACTCCCATTTTGTTGACAGGAAGACTGAGTCTCAGGGAGGTAAACGGGACTGCCCGAGGCCGCACAGCTGGCCAGCTGCAGACCAGGTTGGGAAACACGGCGGTGTGGGCAGGAGCCGGACGCTGGGGCCACAGGCACCGGCCACCGCCTCCCGAGTTCTGGGGGCACCACCTGGGAAAGCGGCTGCGGCCTGGCCCTGCCTCATTTTCCTCACGAGTGAAACGAGGGTGAACACAGGCCCTGCCCTGGCGGGGCTCCGAGGGTTGCATGGGAGAAGACTGGGAATCGCCTGGCAGTGCCGCTGCCCCCAGGGGTGTCCCGGGAACACCCTGGCCGCTGGTGCTGCCCTCGGCTGCCGGCCTTCTGCCTCCGGGCTGCTTGCGAAGACAGCGGAGAAGATGAGAACAGGACCACAGTGGTCTAGGGGCAGGAGAAGTTTCCAGAAGCGAGGCCCAGATAAGAAGAGACAGCAGAAAAAGCCGCAGGACAGAGCCCCTTGGCCTCCTGAGGTCCCTGGGGTGCCTCTCCATGGTCAGGGAACAGAATCGCTGCCCAGTGGCCTTTCTGCACCGCATCCCATTGCCAGGGAATACAGAGCAAACGGGCCCCAGAGACATAGCCAGCCTTCCTGCTTTATGCTGGGAAACTGAGTCCCAGGAAAAGGAAGGGATCGATCACTCGGCTGCGGGGTGGAGAGCTGGGAGTAGCCCCCTGGCATGGTGTCTCTAGTGACCTCCTGCCCTTTTCTTCTCCTGGCTACAGCCAAGAGGGGAGAGGCCCTCGGTGGGGCTGGGCCTCTCTAGCAGAGGGGCTGGGTGCCTGCATTCTCTGGGGACTGGGCGCCAGCCGACTCCTGGGCATCGTGGGTGAGGCGGGGTGGCTGCCAGGGACAGTGCCCTCAGCTCTGTGGAGCTCAGGCTCTCCCATGCCAGGAGAAGCACCCAACGTGTGGCTTCAGAAAGGAAAGGGAAGTGGGGGGCTTTTGAGATTGAAAAGCTGCATGGCAGCTGCCAAGCCGGGGGCGGGGTGGGGGGGCATCCCTTTTGCCTCGAGTCCACCACCAAACCTGGTGTCAGCTGAGAACGTGAAAAGCCACCTGTTGGCAGCTGGGCCATGATGTTCCTGCCTGAACATAAATAACACCTGCAGAAGATAGCAGAGACAGGCCAGGGCCCTCTCAACTTCACTGGGGATAAGACAGCGACCAGGCCACTCTGCAACCGCAGAGTGACTCAATGTCCCCCTCTTTCAACCAGCGTTATTCGTTGCTGTTCTTTTACCTGTGACAACTCTAATCTTGCTTTAACCTTCTGAGCCCCTAAAAAAAATGAAGATAGCCCAGCACTGAGTGACCTCTGCTTCCTGACTGTCCAACCCAGCATGGGACCCACTTCCACACCCTTCTCAGGCCCGCCCAACACAAGCCCACATCCTGTTAGGAGTCCATCTCGCGCAGCTCCACTCCTTATGAGGGGCCCTCCCATTCCCCTAGGGCACATGCCATCCTGGGCTGCAGGTTGTCCTGGTGGGCTCTGCCCCAGGCAAGCAGCTCCCTGGGCCGTCTCCAGGTTCCCCACCCCTGTGACTGGAGCAGGGTCTACACTCGGGCTGCACGTGAGAATCACGTGGAGAGCTCTCCACAAAATACTGATGCCCTGGCCTCGTTCCAGTCCGTGCTGCTGGAATCTCTGATGATGGACCTTGGGCATCAGGATGATGATGACGATTATGATGGTGATGATTTGGAGGTAGGGTCTCTGTTGCCCAGGCTGGAGTGCAGTGGTGCAATCATGGCTCCCTGCAGCCTCAAACTCCTGGGCTCAAGCGATCCCTCTGCCTTAGCCTCCTAAAGTGCTTGGATTGCAGGCGTGAGCCACATGCCCAGCCAGCATCAGTTTTTTTTTTTGTTTGTTTTTTGTTTTTTTTTGAGATGGAGTCTTGCTCTGTCGCCCAGGCTGGAGTGCAGTGGCGCAATCTCGGCTCAGTGCAATCTCCGCCTCCTGGGTTCAAGCAGTTCTCCTGCCTCAGCCTCCCGAGCAGCTGGGTAATTACAGGCATGCGCCACCATTCCTGGCTAATTTTGTATTTTTAACGGGGTTTCTCCATGTTGGTCAGGCTGGTCTCGAACTCCTGACCTCAGGTGATCCACCTGCCTTGGCCTCCCAAAGTGTCAGGATTACAGGCGTAAGCCACTGCACTCGGCCCAGCATCAGTATTTTTTAAAGTTCCCCTGGTGGACCGCACATGGTGTCTCACACTTTTAATCCCAGAACTTTGGGAGACTAAGGCAAGAAGATCACTTGAGGCGAGGAGTTCGAGACCAGCCTGGCCAACATGGTGAAACACCGTCTCTACTAAAAATACAAAAATTAGCCAGATGGTAGTGGTGCGTGCCTGTAATGCTAGCTACTCGGGAGGCTGAGGCAGGAGAATCACTCGAGCCTGGGAGGTGGAGGTTGCGGTGAGCCTAGATCGCGCCACTGCACTCCAGTCTGGGCGACAGAGTGAGACCCTGTCTCAAAAAATAAATAAATAAATGAATAAAGTTCCCCTGGTGATTGGGTGTGCAGCCAGGGTAGGAAGTCCTGCTCTAGAAAGAGAGAACCTTCCTCCAAGAATGTATTGGTCTCCAGTTTCCCTAAAGAACCGTCCAGCCCTGGCTGTGCGTCTAGCCAGCCTCATTTCCTAATCCTCCTAGCTCAGGAAGGAGGCTGGCTGGGTCATGTTGACACTGTGGCGTGTGGACCCGGCAGGTCAGGTCTGCGTGAGTGCAGGAGGCCAGGGCGCCTGAGCGGCAGTTGAGGGAAGTGGGGCTGCGTCATCACAGGGGCGTGGTCACATGGTCGTCGGTTCTGTTGTGAGTTGTGCTGAGAGTAAGTAGAGTTGTTCTGGTCAGAGCCAAGGGCTGCCCTCAGACTGTGGGTAGAAGTTGCAGGAGAAAGGCTTTGAGTCAGTTTGGGAAATAACGTTCTAGCCTTTTTTTTTTCTTTTAGACATGGGGTCTCCTCTGTCACTCAGACTGGAGTGCAGTGGTACAGTCATAGCTCACTGCAGCGTCGACCTCCTGGGTTCAAGCGATCCTCCCACCTCAGCCTCTTGAGTAGCTGGGACTATAGGCACGTGCCACCATGCCTGGCTGTTTCTAGCAATCTGAGGCCAGTAAGAGCAGGCCACCTCTGGCCCTGGGCATGGCCAAATGGAGGCAGATTGGAAGAAGCTGTGGACTTGACAGAGCGGCTTTTAGGGTGAGCATTTTCCAGAAAGGAGAGTGGCCTTTCAGAGGCCACAAACGGTTTGTACCTGTTCATAAAAGGCAGGAGCATACAGGCCTGGGTGTCCTGGGGTCACCTTCCTGTTATGCACTGGGGTACAAGCTCTGCTGTGGCTCATCCAGCTCTGTGCCCAAGCTCAGCACAAGCCACCCAGGTGTGTGGGTGCAGCCCACGCTCCCTGCAGGTGAGGGCAGGTTGGGAGGTGTCCACGAGGCCGGGCCTCAGCTGAGTTTGGGAAGAGCCAGCTGCCTGCCCCCGGTAGTGGGGGTGGGGTGGGATGGAAGCTCAGGCCTCGTTTACCTGCTGACCTGAGGTCGTCAAATGGTTTGTATGGTGGAGAGGCAGGTACACTCCGTGTCAGACCTGGAGGCTCCTTGTCAGTAGCCACCACTTTCTCTTGTTTCTTTTCTATGTTCTCTCTGGTTTAACCACCTGTGACATTCCAAGGCAGCTCATGAGATCACCTTCACTTCTGACACACCTGCCCAGCTCAGCGACAGTGCTCATTTTCAGTGATTTGTTAGAAGAACCGCAGAACTGGCAGCCGAAAGCTGCGCTCACAGTTACAGTTTATTACAGATGCAGGTTTAAGTCAGCCAAGGGGAGCGACCTGTGGGGCTGAGCCCAGGAGGGTTCCCAGCGTGGAGCTTCCAGCTGTCCCTCTCCATGGAGTCCTGGACAGTGTTACCTCCTCATGACAACAGCATGTGACGGCACACATGGAGCATTGCCAACCAGGGACGCTCCCCCAGCCTTGGTGTCCAGAGTCTTCGCTGGGGCTTGGTCACGTGGGCATGGCTGACACCATGTGACTGACCTTAACCTCCAGCCCCTCCACAGGTCGAGCTGATGCCACGTGGTCCAAGGCCCCACCATGATTCTTATCATTAGCATAGGCGGTAAGCCCCCAGGTAAACAAGGACACTCTCATCAGGCGGGACTCTTCAAGGGCCTAGAGGTGACCACCCCAGGAGCCGAGGGAAAGGTCAGACTTTCTGTGAGCTCGGTTAATCCTTCACTGTACACCAGTACTTGGGAGTTTTGGGAATTTGGATTCAGCTGTGCAGCTGATAGCAGGTTCTAGATCCTCAGGGCTGGCTTGGTTATTTCCCTCCGGGGGCTGTGCCAGCAGCGTGGACAGCTTCCACCAGGCAGGAGGGAGGTCAGGTGCGGTTCTGTGGGCAAAGGAGGGACTTGGTCATGAACTTCAGGAGACTCCGAGTAAGTGTCTGCATTTCGGTTTCCTTGTATTTCACCTAGAAGGCTGAGCTGCTCTTCTCTTTGAATTCCAAAGAGACATCTAAAGGAAGCCCTCAGCTCTGAAGACCACCTAGCTGGAATCTCAGAGCGAGAGCTGGGGACAGGAAAGGCTGACTCCTCCCACCATTCTGTGGACCCCGAGTCCAGCCTCCGGGAGGACCCTGAGGGAACCTTTTGGGACAGCCAGGGCAGAGAACGCCTTTTACTTCTTAAGGCTCTGGATCAAGACAGACAAGCTCCCGGCTTCCTGGGCCTGGCAATCCTCGAACATCAGTGTGCATTTTAAGCCATAAAGCACAATACTGATTACAAACAGGAATACGGAGGGCTTCCTTTAAACTACTTCAGAAAACAAACTCCTCGGGGACTTTGAAAGCAGCTCTCACCATAGCTCCTGCAATCCACTCTGAACGGGAAACCTTCTCATGTATTTATTAAAACTGACCCCAGAAAGATTTCCAGCAGGGAAGCCTGGCTCTATGTTGTGTATAGTCACAAAGAAGAACATATATTTTTAAAACACGTTGCCTGGGGAAGGCTCTCGCTCTGTCAATGGTTCTTGAATTCTGCAAGACAGCTGTTTCCTTCCTTTCAGTCTGAATCAGAGAGGTTTGCAGCAAAAAAAGCCATTTTGGAGAGACCAGGTCAAGTTCAGCTTTCTCAGATCCAATTTTGCCGCTACCATGACCCACAGGAGAAATTCCTCCCAGCTTGGGACTGTGCTGTCTCGGATGACGTGACAGCGACAAGCCAGTTAGAGTGACTTGGGGCTTTTCAGAAGCGCAGATATGCGAGAGGTCTGCATTCAGGTAGTGACAGGTCACAAGGACAGCCGTGGAGACTCCAAAATTGGCCTGGGAATTGGGATTCAGTTCCACGGGACGGGGTGGGGTCTGAGACTCTGCATTTCTGACAGTCTCTGAGGGGCTGCTGCGGCTGCCAGTCTCAGCCGGTTTTGCACAAGTGAAGCTCTCGACCCAGGCCGCCCACAGGAAACAGAATGCCAGCCAGATACAGAATTTTAAATTGTCCAGCAGCCGCATTTCAAAAGTAAAAAGAGGCCGGGTGCCATGGCTCACGCCTGTAATCCAGCACTTTGGGAGGTCGACTGGAGGATCGCTTGAAGCCAGGAGTTTGAGAACAGCCTGGACAACATAGTGAGACCCCTATCTCTACAGAAAATGTAAAAGCCAGGCATGGTGGCACCTGCCTGTGGTCCCAGCTCCTCAGGAGGCTGAGGCAGGAGGATCGCTTGAACCCAGGAGTTTGAGGCTGCCATGAGCCGTGATCACACCACTGGACTCTAGCCTGGGCGACAGAGCCAGATCCTGTCTCTAAAACAATAATAAATAAATAAATAAATAAGAAGAACCGGGTGAGATTAATTTCGAGATGATATGTTATTTAACTCAGCACATCCAAAATAGCGTCCTCGCGGCACGTGGCCCACCCCCCCGGATCTGGCCGGGAGCAGCTTCCACAGTGCCAGGACCTGTCCCCTTCCCCTGCTCTGCAGACGCTATTTGGGGCTAATGATCCATTCTCAGCTGCTGTCTGCGAGCTGGCACTCAGTGCTGTTGCGGTGCTGCAGAGCCGAGCGACAGGCTGAGCCCTGGGTCTGGGCTGGCTGGCGGCCTGGGGTTGGGGTTTCGGGGTGAGGGGTGGTTTTGGCCAAGAACCATCCATTGTGCCCGCAGCAGCTGATGTGGTTACAGCTGGCGAAGTGGCGGGTGCCCCCTTGCCACCCCCTCACGCCCCAGCTCAGGAACAGACATCCCTTCTTACAAAAAAAAAGGAGAAGTGGCGGGGTCACGGCTGTGCTTTCCACATGACCTGCCTGGGAACAGAGCGTGTCTTTGTTAATCCAGCGCCTGTCAGTCGGCCCGAGCCCAGGCATAAGCCCCGGCATAAGCCACTTAGCACGGCCTCACCCCTGTCCCGCCTGGTGCTCAGCTAGGGCTAGGGGCACCGCGCTGGCCTGCGCCTCCTGCCAGCTGCCCACACCACCTGCTCCCGCTGGCGCCCCCACGCCCTGACCCAGCCTGCCTGGGTGGCAGGAGAGGACCCGGGAGGGGTGTGTGAGGCCTGTAACTGCTGCGGGCCTCCCTTTGCACATCTGGAAATGGGAACAGTCGCTGTGGCCACTGCATGGGATGTTTGTGAGGTTCAGCGTCTTAATGTGTGTGAACCAGCGGGCGATACTGGAGAAACAGTAGCTACTTTTATTAAGCTGTCGTTCTCATTAATGTCATTGTCAGCTGCCTTCCTTTCACAGTGGCTGTGATCAGCAGTTCCTTCCTGTTTTCCTCCCTCCCTTGCCTCCCCTGGCGTGCTCTCCTTCTCCGCCCCTCCCCCCTCCTCCCCCCTCCTCCCACCTCCTCCCACCTCCTCCTTCTCCCCACCTCTCAGATCCTGTCACCTGCCCACTGCCCTTGGTCCTTGTTCCTTCTCCCTTTGAGCCCCTCTCCCTGCTCCCTGGCACCTGGGCATCCTCTCTCAGCCATCCCAGGCTGGCAGGGAGGGAGGGAGGGAGCAGGAGGGCCTGCTCGGGCCCACCAGGGAGAGATGGAGCCTGGTCTGGAAGGGCAGTGCACCCAGTCAGGGTCCACTTTAGGTGCTCGGAGCAGCCTCTGGCCTGCGTCCCCACCCCACCCACCTCCCCAGCCCAGCCACTCCCCTCGACACCCACCCAGGGTCCAGCAAGTGTGGCCAGGTGGGCTGCAAGGCAGTGCACAGCCAAAGCCGTGTGTGTCTGCTCACGGGCTGGGGATGGAGGGGGGCACCCACAGGCACAGTAGAGGGGACAGCAGGGCTCCCCCGCCGCTCTGCATCTTTCAGCACCCAGCAGGCAGGAGCAGTTTGAGGCTAAATATAAACCCAGCCGCCTTTCCGTGGCCGTCAGCAATGGCCGTGGCTCTGTCAAGAAGGATTATCTCGTCCTCCAGCAGGCAGGGCATCTGACAGCCATGGAGGACGGCAGAGGGGAGGGCGGCCTGCTCCGTGGGCTGGTCCCAAATTCCAGAGGCCCATCGGATGCCCCTGGTTCCCAGGGTGCCCCCCAGCAGAAGAGCTGAGACTTAAATCCCGTGACACTGATGTGGGCACAAAGGGGCAGAGCCGAGCCGCGGAGAGAGGGTGTGCCATCCTCTCTGCTAGGCAGCGGGCTCCCTGGACAGGGTGGGTATCGTGAGAGCAGAAACGGTGGTGGCAGGACCCAAGACTGTGCAGTTCTAAACCAGCTCTGGTGCAGACAGCCCAGGTCAGCAGCAGCGTCGGAGGCAACCTGCCCTCGTGGCACCATGAGAGAGCTGCTAGGGACAGAGGACATGGGTGGAGCCCTCGGCTGCCTCCCACTGTGGGACCTTGGGGAGGGAGGGAGGGAGGGAAGGAGCGGCCGGGGTGCTCACCTTCCCCGAGGCTTCGTTTCCGGATTCTTCTCTTCCCTCCTCGGGGTACTTCATGGGCTTCTGCTTCGGTGCCCCTGGGTGTCCTTCTGCGGGGCCCCTTGGGCTGTGTACCTGGGCCTGGTGGCTCTGTCTGTGGCTCTCTTGGGGCCCTGGATGCTTCCTGCCTGCTTCATTTCCCAGATGTTTTAGGACCTGAGGTGTTGCAGGCTCTCCAGGGACATCTGTCCCACCCCCCGATGCCCACATACCACCTTGCAGTCCTGGTGAGGGGGACCCACTGTCTGACCTGTGGCCCCAGCCCCGAGTCCTTCTCACCCCAGACCCCAGTGTCTGTGTTTAATGAGGGTTGTGAAGCCCCTGCCTTCTCGGGTTCCCTCCGCTGGCCCAGCACTGCCCAGCCCCAGCCCCGCACAACTGTCTTTATGTCTGGAGATGTGGGTGGTGTTGGTGCACATTGCTGGAGCAGCTGGGCCAGCTCTTCCTGACCTCTGGGACCAGGGTGGCCCAGGCTGGCTTGGCCTGTCTGCCTTGAACCCCCAGAGCCCTAGGAGAAGAACAGGATGCTCAGACTCTCCTGCTGGCCTCCTCGCCCACCGCTTCCATCCCCTCCCATGTGCCCAGCTCAGAGAACATTGCAACCCCTCTGTGGTCTCTCTGATCCTCTTGCTGGGGGGGACACACCCCCAACCCTAAACACAACTGAGTGTCCTTAGGCTGATGTGACAGTGTGCCACAAATTGGCAGCTTAAAACAGCAGAAACTCACTTTTTCACGGTTCTGCATGCCAGGAGTCCACAGTCGAGCTGTTGGTAAGGCCGCCCTCCCCTCCAAGGCTCCGAGACCCGTCCTGCCTCTTCCAGTTCCCGTTGGCCCCAGGTGTGCCTTGGCTTCTGGCTGTATTGCCCCAATCTCTGCCTCCCCTTTATGTGGCCTCCTCACTCTCTGTCCCCAAATCTCTCTCTCGTTATAAGGATGCTAGTTAGTGGATTTAGAGCCCCGTGGATTTGGGTGCATTTAGACTGGATTTAGAGCATCTTAACTTCCAGACATCTGCAAAGACCCCCTTTCCAGACTGTCACATTCACAGGTTCCAGCAGGACATCGGTTTTGAGGGGATGCTATTCACTACAGGAGAAGCAGGGAGGGGGAGGAGGGAGAGGAGGAGAAAGAGAAGGAGGAGAGGAGGAGGCGGAGGAGGAGGAGAAGGAGGGGGAGGAAGGAGAGGAGGAGGAGGCGGAGGAGAAGGAGGGGGAAGAAAGAGAGGAGGAGGAGGAGAAGGAGGGGGAGGAAGGAGAGGAGGAGGAGGAGAGGAGGAGGAGGGACAGGAGGAGAAGGAGGTCTCGTCCACCCAGGTTGACAGTGGCCTCAGAGGGGAGTAGCTGAAGTGTCCTCTCCCCACACTGTCCAACCCTGTCTACGCTGGCAGATTTCCTGAGTGGCCCCCCGGGCAGGAGTGACCGAAGTGCTGAGGCCAAGGGGCAGGGGATGAAGCAGGCCTCAGGGCCTGCTGAGTTGCTGGTCCCTGGAGCTGGCGGCCTGCCTGGGAGAGGAGGAGGAGCCACTGCCCGGCTGACACTCGCAGAGGCCCCAGCGCTGATACCCCAGTGCACGCTCAGCCCTGGCCACAGCAGGAGGGAAGCCTGTGGGGCCTCCCAGGGGACCTTCTCAGAAAGTGAGAGGTGGGGTCCCTGGCCCCTGGAGGTCCCTTGTCCCTCTGACCACAGCTGAGCATTCATGGACCGGGGGGCAGCGCCTGCGTGGGGTCAGGGCTCCGAGAGGTTCCTGGTGAGACCTGCCCTGCTTCTCCTTGGGCGGACCCCCTTGTCCTGCGTGTCTTCCTCAAGGTCCTCGAGACACCTGGCTTGACCTTGTCCAGCGTGATTCCGTGTTTGGGGAGGGCTGCCCCTGCCCCGAGACCACCCTGGTGGAAGTCTTGGAATGGCTTGTCCCGTTGGGCCAGGGCCAGGCCATCTTGGCCTCCTCTCTTGCAGACAACGGGCCCCTTTCATGTTGGCCCCGAGGAAGCCAAGCAGAATAATTCCACCCCCTGCCCCCCGATCCCCTTCCTGCCCCCTCCCTGCCCTTTGCTGTGAGAGGTTTTCCAGCCCTGCTGGTCCCCCTGGGACAGCTGGAGAGGCCCTAGGCTGGGGGGTGGGGAAGGAGGATTCTGGGGCCAGCTCAGGCACGCCCGAAGTCTGGGCGGTCAGAACAGGCTGTGGGAAAGGAAGCCCACGGGGAGCTGTCTGGGGGCCTCTGGGCAGCTCATGTGGCCAAGTCCTGGCTTCTGCTCCCCGCCAGCCTTGGCTGAGCTGGCAGTGTCCACCCTGGGCTGCGAGACCCTCGTACATGCCCACTGGGGAGTTGGGAGGCCAGAGGACCCAAGATATGTGAACAGCAAATGCATCCTGTGGTGATGTGCTACTGCACTGGTCTGAGCTTGTGTGTGTGTGTGTGTGTGTGTGTGTGTGTGTGTCATAACCTAGTGTGTGTGTGATACAGCCTAGTGTGTGTATGTGTGTGTGACACACAGCCTACTGTGTGTATGTTTGTGTGTGACATAGCCATGTGTGTGACACAGTCTAGTATGTGTATAAGACATAGCCGTTTGTGTGTATGTGTGTTTGACATAGCCACACGTGTGTGTGTGTGTGTGTGTGTGTGTGTGTGTGTATGAGACACAGCCTAGCTCAGAGAAGGGCTGTCACTTCCCCAGCCTCCCTCCCCTGAGGCAGTGCCTCACAGAGCCCGGGTAGTGAGAAGGAAAGGAAAAGAGGAGGCAGGCATTCTGCCGGCTGGTGCCACAAAAACCAGGCAGACCCTACACACGCCTCGCCAAAATAGGGGGACGTGAATGCTGCCACCTCCCAGGAGTCCCTTGGGGATGTGAATGCTGCCACCTCCCAGGAGTCCCTTGGAAAGGTCTTGTGTCTGCGCTGGGTGCCTGTTTTCAGCTTGTGTCTCATGGATAGAGGTGAAGCATGCAGGATGCCATGTCCCAGCCAGCATCTGTGTGGGGCCGTGGGATGTCAGGAACAGTGGGGCCTGGTGGGGCTGCAGGACTTGGAGGCGGCCAGGCTGGTTGGTCATCCCACTGACCCCTACACATGTGTGCACACATGCATGCACACACATGAGCATGTACACACACACACACATGAGCATGTACACACACACGAACACATCCGCAGGCTCCCTCCTTCCTCGCCCCACTCCTTCCTGAACACCTGCTCCCCTGGCAGGCTCCCCATGCATGGCGGGCCTGGGTCTCTGGCTTAGAAGCCTGGAGCTCTGCCGTCTCCCCCGCAGCAGGCCCTAGGTTCCCCAGGCTTGTTTTCTCCTGCTGTTTCATGTCTCCCAGGCAAGGTTCCCTGGGGGCAGGCCCAGGAGAGGTCTCTGTGTCTCGTATATCTTCCAAGGCCTCTTGGAGAGGAGACAGAACCATCCTGGGACCCTCCCAGCTAAGCGTTCTGGGCAGTGTGTTGATCAAGTGACAAGCTGGCACGGCCCTGCAGTTGCCATTTGCTGTCCTCACAGGAACACCCAGGACGCTTAGGTGCTGGGGAAGAAAACCAGTTAGTGTCTGAAATCAGGGCCAGCTCAGAAAATCTGCAGCACGTCCCGGGACAAAGCTGAGGCCCAGTGAAGATCTGCCGCTTATTTTAGAAATATCTGCTAGTGCCCCACCCTGCCCGCCCTGGACACAGTGGGCCTTAGCGTCTTCCTCTGAGAAGTTCTGAGGGCGCCACTGCATGGTGATCTTTTGACAAGGAAGGAGACAAAGGGGTGGCTGAGGGAGCAGGGGTCAGGGGGAGGCTTAGTGGGAGGCCACACAGCTCTGTCCCGTCTTCACAGGAGCATTTAGGGCCTGCTTTCCTGCAGTGCAGTCTCCCTTGCCCCTCCTGCAGCAGCACATCACATTAGAGGACGTTTTGCTTACAAATAGGGCTCGGATGGCAAACAGGCAGGGAACAGGCTATGGCACTATGGTGGATGGTGATCCTGCAGAGCCCCGGGGGTCAGGACTGGGGAGTGGCCCTGAGAGGGAGCCCGTGCCGAGTGCCTGGGAGCGGGCAGAGCCTGGAGGGCCTCGGGTTGGCTGCTGCCTCCTACAGCAAGTACTGGGCTCCCTCGTTCATTCCGTGGGACAGTGATGGGGACAAGAGTAACCAAAACCCAATGCCTGTGTCTGGGGGAGCCGCCTGCCTGGTGTGTGTAGATTTGAGACCGTGTGTAAGGAAAGAGGAATACGCGCCCAGTCATGCAGGGGCCGCCAGTTCCATTTGCATTTCAGATAAACAGCAAACATGTTTTTAGTATAAGTCTATCCCATGCAGTATTTGGGATATACTTATACTAAAAACGTATTCGTTGTTCATCCGAAATGAACTGGGCACTCTGTATTCTTATTTGTTGTATTTGGCAACCCTGAGTAGTGGGGATAAAGGCTTCAGAGCAAACCCAGGTTGGGAAAGGACCAAGCAAGTATATCCACTGCGTCCCATGCCGGAGCAGGGCGAGGCCCTAGTGGGAGGGTGGGGGTGAAGGTAGGGGCAGGACCAGGCTGGAGCGGCAGGGCTGGTGCCCATGGTGCCCCTGCTGGGCTTTGCTCTGGCTGCTCCTGCATCAGCGCTCAGAGCCATCGAATGTCCCACCCGATGGACGGCAGAGGCCATCTGGCCTGACTGCTGTTTCCAAAGGGCGAAGTGAATTTACCAGAAACCTGACAGCAGCCACGAGCTCCCTGAACAACTCAGTGCAGAAGTGCGCCACCAGCCACCTATGCCATTTTCAATTCCCTACTAGCCACGCTTTTACAAAGGAAAATCAGGTGAAATTTATTTTAATATATTCTCTCTAGCCTAATATATTCAAAATATTATCATTTCAACATGTCATCAATATGTTGAATTGTCAGAGAGCGATTCCTTTTTTCCTATCAAGTCTTCAGAATCCAGTGTGTCTGCTTATAGCACGTCTCAATCTGCACAGGGCACCTTTTGAGGGCTCCCTAGCCACGTGTGGCCCAGGTGGCTGTAAGGGACCAGCCCGTCTGGCACCCACACCTCCCGGCCGCTGGTCCGGGTGTCCTCTCTCCCCCGTGAGGAGCGCTCCAGCAGGCTTTGATCTGAGGTCTCTACCACTGCAGGGAGGAGTCACTGAGGTCCACAGGGGTAGGGAGACTGGACTGCCCGTGGCCAGTAGGGGGCAGTAGAGGTCAGTGCTCTGCCCTCCATGGACCAGGCCACCTGCAAGGACAGCAGACATCCTCACTGGGGGCTGCACATCAGCCAGTGGCCTCTGCAGTAGATCGAGTTCTAACCCTCATGGGGCTCCGCAGGGGTTGCCATCCACAGGGGCGCTGTGGCCCGTTTCCTGTGTGTCTTGGGAGCAGACGTCTCCCCATCAAGCTGATGGGATATCAGGGGTGGAACCTGGGCTCAGAACCCCGCCCAGCGTGGCTGCAGCCCCTCGGGGCACAGGGTATGGCCTCAAAGAGTAGAAAAACTGAGTGGACCGCAGAACGGGAGCCCCGGGAGGGATGCCCTGGCGCTTTTGGGGAGCCCGCCTCTGTTGGGGGTGGGCTGCTGAGCGAGTCTCAGGCTCCGTCCCTGCACTGCTGGGGCCTAAGGCAGAGGCGGGCGCATTGATTCCCTCCCGTAAAAGTCTCTGCTCCATCTTGCCATGTGTCTATTTAACCATGAGCGTTTACTGAGCACCTACTGTGTGCTGGGCAAGCACCATGCCTGGCTCTGAAGATCACGTGGGGACAAGACTGGGCCTTTGTCTGGTTGTAGTGACTGTGACATCAGGCGCCTCCTTTGGGTGTGGACAGGACTAACACTTGCTCCATGTCAGGGCTGCAGGACCTCCTGGCTGTTGACAGCAGGCATGCGTCCCTCTGGCTGGTTCATTCCTGTAGAAGGTCTCTCCCACTTCTTCAATAGCCCTCCTTCTCCTCTTGGCTCTCCAGTGTGCTGTGCGCACCACACTTCCTACCTCCAGTTCCAGCGGTGCTGCAGACTCATGCCCCCAGGACCAGCCTCAGCCAGCAGCCCCAGGAAGTGAGGACAACCCCCCTACAAGTCCCAGCCCCTCAGGTGGTATAGCCTAGGCTGGATCTGCACAGCCCCCGTGATCCCTGGCAGGACTGAGCCCTGCTGCCCACAGTGAGTGTTGGTGAGCATCCATACGCCCTGCACAGCCCCCGAGGTCCCTGGCAAGATTGAGCCCCAGTGCCCACAGTGAACGCTGGTGAACATTCATGCACCCTGCACTGGCTAATTCGCTTTCCTGCCCCACTGCCCACCAGTGTATCCAGCACTCCCCTCCTAAGTGTGCGACCTGAGCTCAGCTCCTTGCCTCGTCCGCTTCTGGGAGACCCCAGAGTAAGAGAGAAACTCTGTCATGTGAGTCATCAAGTGTTTTGGACATCTGCCTCAGCCTGGGGTTCCTGGGGGAGGTGGGGCCTGAGCTGGGTCTCAAAAGAACTGGGAAGGTTCTAGAAAGCTGGGAAAGAGAGGAATTGGCAAGCCAGTCGGGAAGAATAGCATCTGCAAAGATCTGGCCACAGGACAAGGCCACGTTTGAACAGGGCAGGGGCGGAGGCTGTCCCATGGTGGTGGGGCAGGGACCTGTGCCCAAGTGGGCAGGAGGCTTCAGATCCGGGGCCAGGGATGCCGTGCCCACCGCCAGGCCCCTTAAGAGATTCAGTCCTTTCTAAACTTCAGAGGGCATCGCTTTGAAGTTTGGCTGTGTCTGGAAGATGAGTAACTCGGTCACTCTGAGCCCCAGTTTCCTCATCCCTTTTTTTGGATGGGGGGATAGGGTGTTAACTCTGGGCCCCATTGGTGCAGCTGTGGCTCAGTGCAGCCTCAACCTCCTGGGGTCACGTAATCATCCTGTCTTCGCCTCCCAAGTAGCTGGGACTGCAGGCATGCACCACTATGCCTGGCTAATTTTTTAATTTTTTGTAAAGTGGGAACCTCCCTATGTTGCCCAGGCTGGTCTCAAACTCCTGGGATCAAATGATATTCCCTCCTGGGCCTCCCAAAGTGCTGGGATTACAAGCATGAGCCACTGTGCCCAGCCTCTTCATCCATAAAATGGGGCTGACAATAGTGGGAACTAAGTGAGTGATTTGTGAGAAGCACCTGGAGCAGTGGTGGTTTTGGGGCACACATAGAGCCAGCGCCATCGTTCAGATCAGTGTCAGAGGTGGTGGGGTTGGCACAGCTGTATCAAGCTGCTTGGGCAGACTCCAGAGCAGCCTCCAGTGAGGATGTGGCTTCTCAGCTTCTCACCCCCAGTGACTCCCGAAATGTAGTGCTGCAGGAGACACAGGGTCGGGGAGACCTCTGGACTGTCAGTTCCTGGGCCACCTTAGCTGTTGACTCGACCTGTGATGTTGAGATGTTGGTAAACGACCTGGGTCCCTTAATAACATGGATGAGACAGTGTTTAAGGTGGAGTCCTGAAGAAGCAGGCTGGGCTGAGGACCCAGGTGCTAAGAATGGCACATCACCTGGTGTCTGGTGTCCTTTGGAAAGCGAGCATCATCTGTAGCTTGGAAGGGTGGAGTGGAGGTGACATTAGATGTGAACTTGTGGGGCCCAGCATGTCGTAGGCCCTCAGTGTCGCTCACCCCCTCCCTTCTCTTCTTCTTCTCTCTTGACATTTAGGCAAATGCCCAGGCGGTAGGTTGAGGGTCTCAGAGCCAATGAAAACACTAGCTTTCCACCATTAGTTGTCAGAAATTTGTGAAGAAAATTCTGGAAAAGTAGGCGTGTGACCCAGAGCTTGCGATCGGTGCCAGGGCACTGGGTGGGACAGTGTAGCGGGAGTCCTAATGGAAGCCTCTGGATTGAGTCCCGTCGTAACCAGGCTGCAGTGAGCTGGGCAGCTGTTCTAGCGGAGCAGGAGAGACGCCAGCTCCTGGGCCTCAGCCTGTGTCCGCCCTGGCAGCGGAGCCTCCTCGTCCTCACCCTTCCGTTCCAGCAGGAGTGGGTGGGGTGGCGAGTGTCGGGCTGATGTGCTCCCTGTGTGAAGGGGTCACTGTGCTGAGCCCATTGGAGCTTTTCAGTTGCCAGGCAAGGCTCTGGGCAGACATTATTGCGACCATCTCACAGATGAGCATATTGAAGCTCCACCCAGAACAGGGCCCATAGGGGCCTCGAACACCGCCTCCAGCGTTAGTTCACTCTGTTTTCTCTGAGCTTCCCTGTCATCTTTTACAGGCCTCTCTTGGGGGCATTTGCACATTCCGCCTCGTACTGTGTTATTTCAGTTTGGTGTTACGTCTTATATCTTTTATACCTTCTTTGAAGGCCTTCTCACAAATGGTATGCATTCAGTACAACATTCTGGAACTGAACTGAAGTGCTGTTTGAGGCAGCACCTGTCATGGTGCCTGGCAAACATAAAGTGCTCAATAAATGCTTGTTGCGTCCATGGGTAAGCTTTCCCTGGGTCCCGGGCTTCCAACGGGCAAATCCTGGGGCTGCCCCTACCCAGCCGGCTCGCTTCTCCTTGGGGTTGCGTTTCTTTAAAAACAAATTACAGGTTCTCAGATGGATAATGACAGGCCCCACATTTTCACAGGAGAAATCTGTCTGGGAGACTTTAAATAAGGCAACAAGGAGAAGCAGTCCGGGCCGGGGAATCCATCTTGCTGCTGTTCTTGGGGCCAAGGGCCTCCAGAGGGGACTGGGTGGGAAGCAGAGTGGGCAGCCGTGGCCCACCCAGCAGGGCCCTCGCCACCCTCCGTGGCGGGAGTGGGCGGTGCCTGGGTTAGCAGACCTGTGTCACTTGAGGCCAGAGCAGTTTTCCTTTTGCCCACGCAGAACACCAGGCCTGTTTGCCTCCTCTGAGGCCAGGAGGTGCGTGGAGCAGACGCCCACTTTTCACCTGGTGAATCCAAGAGCTCACAGAACCAGGACAGACAGGGCCACCACCATACCCGGCTGATTTTTTTTTTTTTTAATTTTTCCAGAAATGGAGTCTCTCTATGTTACCCAGGCTGCTCTCAAACGCCTGGGCTCAAGTGATCCTTCCACCTCAGCCTCCCAAAGTGCTAGGATTCTAAGCGTGAGCCACCACACCTGGCCTGTGTCCTCTCTTCTTAGAAAAACACTTAATCCAGTGTGACCTCATCTTAACCAGTACCATCTTCCAAGACCGTATTTCAAAAAAAAGGTCATATTCTGAGGTTTTGAAGAGCATGACTTCTTGGGGAACACTGTTCCAGCCAGTACACTTGTTCTCCCAAGGATGGGCTCTCACCACCTCTCCAGCCCCCATGTCCTTTCTCCCCACTCTGCGTGGCTGCCCTGGAGGCACTGCCTTCTTGCTATTGCTCCACAGCACCAGGCATGCTTGTGTCCCAGGGCCTTGGTACCTGCCGTCCTCCTGCCCGGAACACCCAGAGCTCCCTTCCTCACTTCTTCTAGGAGTCTGCTCACACGACCTCCTAGAAATCACAGTCCCGTCACCCCAGTGTTACTTAGGGTGGCTTAGTTTCCTCTGCGCCCCCTGCCCCCATCACCCCGATCTTATTTAGGTCGCCTTAGTTTCCTCTGTGCCCCTGGCCCCCTATATATTGTATGTGTATCTGCCAGTCTGTGATGCCTCCAGGCATCTGGAAGGACAGGGACCTTGTCTGTCTCTTCTCCCCGTCTCCTAGAACAGTTCCTGGCACACAGTAGGTGCTCAACTCCATCTGTAGCCTGAATGAATGGTCGTGTAGCTCAAGTGTGCAGGCTTGTGGAATCCCAAGGGGTCCTTGAAGTAATGATTTCTTCAGCACAGGGGCTTCCGAGGCTGCACCACAAGGAGAGAGGTGGGCAAAGAAGGGATCCACTCCTTGATTTCTCCCCTCTTCTGCCTGAGCTGCTCTGCTTTTCTCTAAATTATATATTTATTTTTGTTTGAAAGGAAGGGAGAAAAGAATTCTGCCAGCAATGTACTGAGGCCCCTGTTTGTACTAAAAATTTAAAAATTAGGCCAGGCATGGTGACTCACAACTGTAACCCCAACACTTGGGGACACTGAGGCAGGAGGATCATTTGAGCCCGGGGGAGTTTGAAGTGGCAGTGAGCCACGATCATGCTTCTACACTCCAGCCTGGGTGACAGAGCAAACCCAGCTCTTAAAAAAACGTTGTTAATATAAATAATAATGTAACTGGGTGTGGTGGTGTGCCCCTGTAGTCAAGCTACTTGGGTGGCTGAGGCAGGGGGATCGCTTGAGCCCAGGACTTTTGTGCCACTGCCCTCCAGCCTGGGTGACAGAGTGAGAGCCTGTCTTAAAAAAAAAGAAAAAGAAAAAAGTTCTGCCTGTAACTGACGGAAGAATCTAGAGGCTGATTGGAAGCTCTAGAGTAACAGCCTCGGACACTGAGCCTCCTAGAAGGACCTAAGCAGATGCGGCCTAAGGTCCTGAGCCAGCTGGGGTACAGCCAGACCCCAAGTCCAGCTTCCTGACCGCCAGGGCCGTGTCCACCCACTGAGCCTGGCCGCGGCTCCTCCCTGCCTGGGCAGTGACCATTGCTAGGGGCTGGCGTGGAGCCTGCGTGGGAAGGTGCCTGAGGCTCTGCACCCAGCAACTTGCAGGTCAGAAGGGCTGGGACTGGGTGGACCTTCCAAGGCGCTCGGGGCAGTGTTGTTTCCAAGTTCAACATTCCCCCTTGCCAGCGGCTAGCTCAGTGTCACATGGCACACGTTCCAGGAAACAGAGCGGCCTCTGCCATCCCTGGAGGCCAGTCTGGGTCTGATAGCGCCGGGTAGGTCAGCACCCTGAAACCCCCGGGCGGGGGCCGGTGGGGGGATGGTGGCAGTGGGGGAAGGGGAGCAGCCCACCCAGAGTTGCTGAGAACTCCCGCAGGCTTCTGGAAATATTGTAACTGGCCACACTGTTTGCACTTTCAAACCTTGTTGCAAGGAAAAATAAATACATGAACCTAATCAGAGGAGGTTTGCAAGCAGTGACCAAGGGCCTGTTTGTACTGCAGTAAGCCAACAGTGGATACTTATAGGGGTCTGCTGGGTTCGGGACCTCTCTGCTGTGCTCTAGGGACGTTGTTCCCAGCCCTCTTGCGTGACTATGTGAGCAAAGGGCTGTTATCTCCATTTTGCCTTTTTTTTTTTTTTTTTTTTTTTTTTTTTTTTGAGACAGAGTATCGCTTTGTCGCCCAGGCTCCAGTGCAATGGTGTGATCTTGGCTCACTGCCACTTCCGCCTCCTGGGTTAAAGTGAATGTCCTGCGTCAGCGTCCTGAGTAGCTGGGACTACAGACGTCCACCACCACGCCTGGCTAATTTTTGTATTTTTAGTAGAAAGGGGGTTTCAGCGTGTTGGCCAGGCTGGTCTCGAACTTCTGACCTCATTACAGGCGTGAGCCAGCATTCCCGGCCTCTGTTTTGCTTTTGAGGAAACTGAGGCTCAGACAACTTCGGGGTCAGTGCTGATTGGTGAGTGACCCTGCAGTGACTAGATGTCAGTTGGTCTGAGTCAAAAGCTCATGCTTTTTCCTACTGTGTCACCTCCCAAAATAGCATTTGGAAGGGAAAACAGAACAGGGCATCATTGTTTGTTGTTTCTGACCATTTGTGGTTCGTGGTGGAGAATCTTGGGGCAAGACGTGAGAGGCAATTTCAGGTGGGCCTGGAACTCGAAGGGCTGCAGTCTCGAAACCAAAGATTGGGTCACACGGTTCAACAGAGCGTTTTTGTGCTGTCTCCGGGTGGGAGACAGCATTCAGTGCCAAAGCCTTGACATTTCCAGAACCTTCTGAGGGTTGCTGGAGACCACACAATGGTAAGGTAGGATTAGTGGCCCACTTGGGCTGCCTCTAGAAAGGGTGAGAGCCTAGAGGTCAGCGGCACTGGCGGACCAGGCCTTGGGAGTTAGTCTCAGGAGGCTGCCAAAGTGAGCCGAATTCTGGAAGAAGGGAGACAGGCCCAGAGAGACAGGGCGTCTCGGGGGAAAGTCGCTGGCCTGGAGGAGGGGGCGAGTCGCCGGGTGGACGGCACGGTCTGGTAGCTCGCAGGAGGTGAGGTGGGGCCTGAAATGAGGGACCCTAATCCCAAGGCCTGTGTGGTGGGAACCTGCCAACTCCCAAAGGCACTGCTCAGTGACTCCCCCACCCCTGATTCTGGCCAGGCTGAGCAGTGGGCGAAGGTCTGGAGAGCTGTGTCCAGGGCCGGCCCCAAGGGGGGCAACTGTGCAGACACCCCGGGCCCCAGGCTGAGTTCCACGCTCCCCCATCGCCACCCTGATGTGTTGCATTGTTGTTCAGTGAGGAGTTCCCCCTTAGATCAGAAGGGGTCCTGCCTTGTGGTCTCGGTTGACACAGAGTGGCTGGTCATCTGGCCAACTGCCACACAGCTTCCAAGTCCAGTAAGGCCTTGAGCCCGAATCTGCCCTGAGCCCAGGAGCATTTTCTGTGAACCGCTTCTGCACCACCTGATTCCTTTGCACATGAAAACTTAACCAAGGTCTTGCTGCACACCCATGACGGGGCAGGAATTAAAAAGGCAGGTAATAACAAGTGTTGGTGAGGATGTGGAGTTGAAACATGGCTGCTGGGAATGCATGTG
The DNA here is from genome assembly GCF_028878055.3 of Symphalangus syndactylus. Lineage (NCBI taxonomy): Eukaryota > Metazoa > Chordata > Mammalia > Primates > Hylobatidae > Symphalangus > Symphalangus syndactylus. The sequence goes on from NC_072433.2 coordinate 130,763,643, forward strand.
GTGCAGCTGCCGTGGAAAACATCCTCGCAGCTCCTCAGATGATGAACTTAGAGTTGCCCGAGGACCCAGTTACTGCACCCTAGGCACCCAAGAGAATGAAGACATAGGAGGCCAGGCACGAGGGTCACGCCTGTAATCCCATCACTTTGAGAGACTGAGGCAGGTGGATCACCTGGGGTCAGGAGTTCGAGACCAGCCTGGCCAACATGGCGAAACCCCATCTCTACTAAAAATACAAAAATCAGCGAGGCATGGTGGTGCATGCCTGTAGTTCCAGCTACTTGGGAGGCTGAGGCAGGAGAATCACTTGAACCTGGGAGGCAGAGGTTGCAGTGAGTTGAGATCACGCCAGTGTACTCCAGCCTGGGTGACAGAGCGAGACTCCCTCTCAAAAAAAAAGAAAAAGAAAACATCGGAACATCGGTTCCACAAAAGCTTGTGCACACACGTTCATAGCAGCATTATTTGTAATAGCCTAAGTGGAAACAGCACAGAAGCTGTCAGTTGATGAGTGGATAAACAAAATCTGGTCTATCCAGAGAGTGGAGTATGACTGGGCCATAAAAGGAACAAACACAGAGGGTGGGTCTGCCCCATCCATGACATGTCCAGTAGGCAAATCCACAGAGACAGGAAGCAGATGAGTGGCTAGCAGGGCCTGGGGAAGGCGATTCCGGGGGGAAAGGGGGATAACTCTGAATGGGTATGGAGTTTTGTTTTGGGTGATGGAAAAGTTCTGGAGTTAGTTGCATGGCATTGTGAAAGGTAAAAAGCACTGGGTTGGACACTTTAAAATGGTGCTTTTTATGATGTATAAATTATATCCCAATTCATTTTTATCTGGTTTTTTTGAGACAGGGTCTCACTCTGTCCCTGCAGCTGGAATGCAGTGGTACAATCTCAGCTTACTGCAGCCTCGACCTCCTGGACTCACTTGAGTCCAGGGACCTCAGCCTTTTGATTAGCTGGGACTACAGGTGCATGCCACCACACCTGGCTACTTTTTAAAATCGTTCATAGAGATGAGGTCTTACTGTGTTCCCAGGCTGGTCTCAAACTACTAGCCCCAAGTGATCCTCCCACCTCAGTCTCTCAAAGTACTTGGATTATAGGCATGAACCGCCATACCCAGTCTAGATCTCAATGTCTTGAAAAGCTTTAGTGGCGAGGGAGGCAGGCCTTGGGCCTGGACGGGCGCTGTGTTTTGACCTCTGGGTGCTCTTTATTGTCCCTCTAAGTTCTTCCGTTGTCACGATCATGGTTTTCAAACCAAAAATTGAGTCCTGTGATCTGATAAGGAGTATTTTTTAATCAAATTTTTCTTTTTTTGAGATGGAGTTTCACTTTTGTTGCCCAGGCTAGAGTGCAGTGGTGCGATCTCAGCTCACTGCATCCTCCACCTCCCGGGTTCAAGTGGTTCTCCTGCCTCAGCCTCTGGAGTAGCTGGGACTACAGGCATGTGCCACCATGCCCAGCTAATTTTTTGTATTTTTAGTAGAGATGGGGTTTCACCCTGTTGGCCAGGCTGCTCTCAAACTCCTGACCTCGGGTGATCCACCTGCCTCAGCCTCCCAAAGTGCTGGGATTAGAGGCATGAGCCACTGCACCTGGCCTTCAGTCAATTTTTTTTTTTTTTTTTTTTTGAGACGGAGTCTCCATCTATCGCCCAAGCTGGAGTGCAGTGGCACCATCTCAGCTCACTGCAACCTCCGCTTCCCAGGTTCAAGCAATTCTCCTGCCTTGAGTAGCTGGAATTACAGGCGCATCCCACCATGCCCAGCTAATTTTTGTATTTTTAGTAGAGAGGGGGTTTCACCATGTTGGTCAGGCTGGTCTCGAACTCCTTACCTCATGATCTGCCCGCCTCGGCCTCTCAAAGTGCTGGGATTACAGGCGTGAGCCACCACGCCCAGCTCAGTCAATTTTAAAAATACATTCATATGAAAAATTTGACAGGGGTAGAAAGTTGGCCTGACAGTGTCTACTTTAACAAGATTCTTGACTGGAAGGGTCATACATCTCTGGAATCGGTGCCCCCCTGGCTCGTTCAGCATATGGGCTCATCACAACCACCTGGGAGGGGCTGTTAAGCCTAAAGGTTAATGGGGAGGACTCTGAGCCACCGGCCTGGTTTGAATCTCACTTCCACCACATCTTGGCTGTGTGACCTTAAGTGAGTTAATGTGTCTGTGCCTCAGTGAACCCATCTGTGAAATGGGGATGATTGTTGTTGGATTAAGTGAGTTTAGCCTGTGATATGGTTTGGCCGTGACCCCACCCAAATCTCATTTTGAATGGTAATCCCCAGAAACCGCACAGGTCGTGGGAAGGACCCAGTGGGAAGCGATTGGATTTTGGGGGCAGTTTCCCCCATGCTGTTCTTGTGCTAATGAGTTTGGCATTTCCACTGCTTGCAATCACTTTCTCTCCTGTCGCCTGGTGAAGAAGTTGCCTGCTTCTGCTTCCCCTTCCGCCATGATTGTAAGTTTCCCGAGGCCTCCCCAGCCATACAGAACTGTGAGTCAATTAAACCTCTTTTCTTTATAAATTCCCCAGTCTTGGGTATTTCTTGATAGCAGCGTGAGAACAGACTAATACAGTCTGGGGCTTACTTTGTGGTTTCAGCTCCTGTCCGGGGTAGAGGCTGTGATCAGCAAGCACATGTGGGCACCTGGAAGGTGCTAGACGCTGTGGGGTCCCGATCAGTTTAAGACCCAGTCCCTGCCTGGAAACATTTCTTCCGGTTGTCTATTACCCTGTGACAAATCACCCCAAACTTAGCAGCATAAACCATAATCACTCTTTTTGCTCACAGGTCTGTGATTTGCATAAGGCTTGGCAGGGAGGGCTGGTCCTGCCCCACAGGGTGCCAGGGGAGGCAGCTCACCTAGGGCTGGAGCATCTACTTCCAAGACAGTGCGTGCACCTACCACATGGCTGCTAGGTTGGTTCTGGGCTTGTTTCTTTCCACAAGAGCCTCTCCCTGGGCAGCCTGGGCTTCCTCACAGCATGGTAGCAGGGTGCCAAGACCAGTGTCCCAAAAGAAAGAGCTGGATTACTTTTATGACCTAGCCTCCAAAGCTACAAGGCACCCGCCGCTTCCACCATATTCTATTAGCAGATGCAGACACAGAGCCTTCCTGCCCAGGTCCAAGGGAATGGGACAAAACTGGAAGGTTCTAAGGCTGGATGTGGTGGCCCACACCTGTAATCCCAGCACTTTGGGAAGCTGAGGTGGGCGGATCGTTTGAGGCCAAGAGTTTAAGACCAGCCTGGGCAACATGGTGAAACCCTGCCTCTTCTAAAAATACAAAAATTAGCTGGGCATGGTGGCACATACCTGTAGTCCCAGCTACTCCAGAGGCTGAGACAGGAGAACCATTTGAACCCAGGAGGCAGAGGTTGCAGTAAGCTGAGATCACACCACTGCACTCCAGCCTGGGCAACAGAGCGAGACTCTGTCTCAAAAAAAACAAAACAAAACATAAACAAAACTAGAAGTTTCTGGAAGAGCATGTCAGGTGGGAAATACTGTTGTGGCCATTTTTGGAAACTAGAATCTGGCACACATTGTGTTTGTTCCAGCCTCGTGAAATAGAGGGTCAAGGCTGCATGGATTCATACAGGTCACTGACCCTTTCCACACGCCCATTTTATGGATCAGCAAAACTGAGGTCCCGGGGGAAGAGTGAACTCTTAGGATCACAGACTCGACTCACAGCCTGCCACATACGGGCTATTTGGGAGGATGTTGTCTTTCCTGCTTGATACCACATTCCTGGAGTTGGGGGGGTGGATGGGTCATCCTTGCCCTGGTGCCCCCCACCCCCAGATCGCCTGGTACAGATCCCTGGCCATGCCTGAATCCAGCTGGCTACCGTCAAGTGGACCCCCAGGTCATGTCTCAGAAGGTCACTCAGCCTTTTGGCCTCTCCTCCTTATGTTGGCCACACAGCAGTGCATGCAGTGCGTGCTCAATAAATGCTTGGCTGCTCATGCCCAACCGATGCCAGGAAGCTCGTTCTCACCAGGCCAGGGCAGAACATAGGACAGCAGAGTTGGGGGGGCCAGGCCTGGCAGGCCCCGTTTCCGCTCCTCCTCCACAGCAAGCCCCCAGACGGGGCGGAAGGGCCTGGAATTCCCTGTCCAGGGTGGGGCTGTCACCCCAGAGAAGAGTCTCCTGGCCACTGTCTGCCCACGGCCTGGAGGGTTCCGCTTCCCCAGCCACCTCCTCAGAGGCGTCCGGGCTGCAGGAAGAGCTGGCTGAGCCAGATAAAGGCACAGCGGGGGCCGGAGGGAGCCGTTTCCCAACAAAGGAAGCCTGCGGAGGCCTTCTCCCGCCTGCCTAAACACTCCAGGCTCCTTTCAAGCTCTCAGCCCACTGGCGGGCTATTCAACTGCAGCACAAAATGGGGTGGGAGGTGCCTCTGCTTCCCAAGCAACATAGAGGCAGAGCCATTTATTTAAAAGAAAAAAGCCACAACATGTTCCAGAATATTCCTCCTCAGAGTGCAGGTCCCTTTGTGGGCCCTGCAGGGTCTGCAGTGGGGCAGGGAATTGGAGAGAGACAACGGGGCTGGGTCTCTCCCCATAGTCATATCCGTGCCCCTGCCGGGTCCTCACAGGTTCCACCTCTGCAGTGACTGACAAGGCCTTGCGGCTGGGCGTCCCCGCCCTGGGGCCTCCCCCGGTGGAGTGGATGGACAGGGACAGAGGAGACCACCCAGACCTCCCAGCTGCACCCCTGCCACCGCAGCCTGGCAGGGGAAGAGGATGACAGGGCCTGCAGGGTGGCTGACGCCCCTCCAGGACTGGGGGCCCCAACCCTTCATCAGGGCCCAAGAGGGGTGTTTGGTGGGGGATTGAGGGGTGAGGTCGGCTGCCCCGCCCCTAGTGGAGCCAGAACCCCCGTGGCCCCAATGTTTTAACACTTGAACTCTGCCCTAGGCTCCTCCCCCTCCCCCACAGCTCCCTGGGCCCCCCAGAAAGAGCCACAGCCTTGGCATCAAACCAAGCCCAGCTGGAAACCCAGCATCGCCCTTTAGGAGCCAGCCAAGGCCTGAGCTTTTCTGCATCTCAGTTTGCTCATCTGTAAAATGGGGGTGGACGCTGGCTGCCTCCAGGGCTGGTGTGTGCAGTGAGTAGAGAAGGACCTTCGGAGCACCCGTGTGCTGTGAATACAGGGCCTCAGCTCTGCTAGGGGCGGCGTGGGGAAGACATAGGGTGGGTGTGAGTCAGACACTTTGGCTAAGCCTGGAACAGCCCTAGCCCCGGGGGCTGCTGGAAGGATATTAACCAGGTGCCCTGCTGTCCTGCAGGTGGACCCCCAGTGGGGCACCAGCTGGCCCCAGGCCTGGGTCTCCACAGGCTGTGGGAGCCCCTCAGAGGTGCTCAGCAACAAGCCTCTGGGGGTCTGCGGGGTGCGGGGAGAGGGCAGGAGAAGGTTCGCTTGTGCCAAGGCTCATTAAGCGCCGGTGTTCCGAGGGGATTAGGCCGGAGCCAGCCGAGGATTCCTTGGGCTTGGTTATTAAAGGCTCCGAGCAGGGTAAACACCAGGCGCTTCCTTTCAGAGCCGCACCTGCTAATTAGAGGGCAAGGAACTCATTAAAACAGTAACTCCAGGGACTGCCTGGGAAGAAGGCTGGGGACGGGAGGGGAGGGAATGTGTGGGGAGGGCGGAGGGCAGGAGGGGAAAGGGCCAGGCATCAGGGGCAGGGGGCAAGGCGCTGGTGGGGGGGCAAGGGTGAGACCCCTCTCTCCAGGGGCTCCCATGCTTCCCACTTTATTTTCTCCCCCCGGCAGATGCCTCTGCCAGGTGCTCTGCATTCTCCCCAGTGGGCTCCGAGGTGCACGTATTCTTCCTGGTGGCGGCCAGAAGTGAGGAATGGGCAGAGGCATGTCTGCGAAATGCCTGCTGTGCTGGGCTGAGCAGGGACCCCAGGGCTCATGTCCTGATCCCCTCACCAAAGAGGCTTTGCAGATGTGAGCTAGGGACTTTGAAAGAGTGTCCTGGGTTGTCCTTGTGACTGTCCTTAGAAGAGGGTGATGGAAGCTATGCTGCAGGAGAGGAAGTGGGCTGTGTGGTGACAGACCGAGGAGCTGCAGTGCTATGGGGTGGGGGCCAACAGCCAAGGCATGCAGGAGCCTGGAGAAGCTGGAAGAAAGGACGGGGAACAGTCTCCCCTGGAGCCAGCCCTGCCCACACTTTGACTTTAGTCCAGCAAGACGCAAGTCGGATTTCTGACCTCCAAAGAGGGTGGGTATGTGTTGTTAAGAGCCACTGTTCATGGTCGCATGCTACAGCAGCCGCAGAACACAGAGACAGCCCCTCACAGCAGGCACATCACCTGGGGCACTGTGAGGAACTGCAGCAGCCCACTGCCATGTCGTCTGCCTCTGCCGATCCAGGAAGGGTGCAGGTGGGCAGGGGTGGGCACCGGAGGGCATGATGCATCATTTTCTGTATGTTTAAAATGTTTCATAATTAAACTGTGAAATGACATCTGCCTGGATCCCAGAGTCTGCCCCTCTCTGAGTCCTCCTGCCCCCCTTGGATAAATGTTAGTGGCCGCGCGTGAGCCCTTGGGGTCCAGGGACACATCTTCCTTGTCTTTCTCCATCTCCCTCCTCCCTCCTTACCCCAGGCTTGGGAAGTCTGAGTGTTTCTGGAAGTCTGCTGCTGTGTGGGAATCACTCTTGTCTTGCTGCTTAAGACACGTGGGAGCTGTTAATGGCTCACATTTCAGAGCCTGGCTTTGGGGCAGGATTTAATGCAAGCCACCTAGTGGGGAGTTAGAGAGGTCCTACCATGCTGTGTTGCTTTAGGCTAGGCACCTAGCCTCTCTGAGCCCAGGTGCTCCTCTGGAGATGGGGAATGCTTCCTGTCTTTGCTTTTTAATTATTATTATTATTATTTTAATTTTTATTATTTATTTGTTTTTTTATTTTTAGAGACTGACTCTCACTATGTCACCCAGGCTGTAGTGAAATGGCACGATATCGGCTCACTCCAACGTCCGCCTCCCAGGTTCAAGCGATTCTCCTGCCTCAGCCTCCCAAGTAGCTGGGATTACAGGCATATGCCACCATGCCCAGCTAATTTCTGTATATATATATATATTTTTTTTTTAGTAGAGATGGGGTTTCACCGTGTTGCCCAGGCTGGTGTCAAACTCCTGACCTCAAGCGATCTGCCCACTTCAGCCTCCCAAAGTGCTGGGATTACAGGTGTGGGCCACGGCACCCTGCCACTCCCTGTCTTTGCAGTGCTCCTGAGGGTGTGCCTCCCATGTTCGGAAGCTTGAGACGCAGGGCCTAAGACCTTTAATGGGCGCATCCAACCTTGGGGCCTCTGGAGGAAGGGGTGTGTACACCTGAATCACCTTTATGGCAATTCTGCATCCAGAGCGTGCTTCCTGCCTCAAAGTGGAGGTTCTGGGGCTCAAAGACAACCAGCTCGGGGATCCTGTCCTAGCCTGGCTGCCCCAGGTCCGAAGTGGGGAGCCAGGGATGGGGCGGGGGGCCCAGACTCCCAGTCACACCCAAGCAAGTGGGACAAGTACCAGAGGTGACTCATACCTAGAGGTAGAAAGCACAGCACCGCTGCTGTCTGTCCTTTGGGGTCCTGTAGCCGTCGGCCATGAGAGGGGGCTGCGGTGCCATCAACCCCTGGGTCTGTGTGCCTTGGTCTCCCACTTACAGACCCGGATGGGTGGAATTCCTCCCACCCTAATCACACTAAGGAATGCAGTACATACCGAGCGCGCACTGCAGGTAATTTGTCCTTCTTAACTCACTGAATCCTCCAGCAACCCTGCGAAGTCAGGACTAATGTCCCCACTTTCCAGATAGGGAGGCAGAGGCTCAGAGAGGGGCTGTGACTTCCCCAAGTTCACACAGCAGGATCCATAGCCAGCAGCTCTTGGTTAATATGACTTGCGGAGTCCAAAGCCCCCTCCCCGTGTGCCTCCCCCCGCCCCCAGCAGGCGGGACTGAGAAACCAGGGCCGCGCTGCTCTCTGAGGACCCTGCAGGCCTCTCCTTCTCCCCCAGCTTCCTTTGCGCCGCACCGAGGGGATGGGATGGCGTGATGCTTTTACCACACTGGATTTAGTTGTTTTCCTACCTGGAAACACCATTTTGGCCTCTTTCTGTCTACACCTCCCTCTGAAACGCCCTCTCTCCCCCTCCAGCCTCTTGTCTCCTCAAGGTCATTGCTTGTCTTTTGAGTGCCCTTCACGGAGGGTCTGGGGGCCAGGCTGTGTGCTGGCCACCCAGGGAGGATGCCGTCCCACCTCAGAACCCCCCTTTATCCCCTGTCCCAGCAGGGGCCTTCGCGAGTGGTCTGCACCAGCTTCTCACACTGAACCCCTCTTGCTCCCAGGATGTGTCCTTTCAGAGGCCACCAGAGACCATCTCCACCAGGGACCACTTCTCCACCTGTCATCCCTTTGTACCCCGCAGCCTTGGACCCTTCTAGAAACCCCCAAATCAGCCAGCACTCACCCAGAGCTGCAGAGCTGGGAGGTGGACACTGAGCTTCACAGTGGGGAGGCTGGTGGGCGGGCCCAACCTCTGTAGGGCTCTTACCGGGAGGGGTGGGTGGGGGAGCTTCTGTCACAAGTGGGTCCTCCTTCCTCAGGGAAGCCTCGGCCTGGCTCTGAAGGCCTCCCAGGTGATCCACGCGGGCCCACCCAGGTCATCTAGAACAGTCTCCCTTACTGAGAGGGCAAAATCCCCTCCCAGCAGCCCCAGAGGCCAGTGTGATGGAGCAACCGACCCCATGCTGGCGCAGCCCACCACGCTTCCCTTCCAGCCTCCCACCCGTCCTCCTCCTTGTCTCTCCTGCGGGCTCCTCTGAGTGCGGCTGCAGCCCGGCCTCGGGCTCTTCCACTTTGCCCACCTCACCCCCTTAGGGCTTGGGGGGCCTGGGTCACGTGCCTGAGGCCAGCCTCCATCAGAAGCTGGCTCCGCCTCTTTCCTGTATGTGGCCCTGGGCCTGAGTTTCTTCCTCTGTACAACGGGGACAATAACATAGCAGCCTCCTGGGAACTGGCTGGGTTACAGGAGAGCAAGTCTTTGGAGCTGGGCCGGCAGGCATGGGGGCCCAAAGAGGGTCCTCAGCTCTGGACCTGGACACGTCTTCTGGAGATCTCACTTCCGGAGCACCCTGCCATCTCTGCGTGACATCCCATTGGGCCACTTCTCTCAGTGGGCCCCAAGCTGCAGCCTCCTCCTCCCCACAGCCCTGCCTGCCCTCCCTGGCCCAGAGGCCCCGTGCTCACGCTTCCTCCACCTGGACACTGTTGACACTGGGGATGTCCCGTGCATGGCAGGATGCTGAGCTACGCTCTTGGCCTCTCCTGCTAGATACTACTGTGACCACCAAAATGTCCCCGTCAGCCTCAGGATCAACACCGTCTGTCCTCCAGGGCGTGGACACGGGGCCTCTGCTTTCCTCAGGCCTGCTCCCTCTCCAGCCACTCCCCTGCTCCTGCCCTCACCATGGGCACTGACCAGGCTGTCTTCTGAGCCCACGCGGCCTTCCTCGTCCCACGCGTGATGCTGTGTCGGCACTCCTCTACTCTATGATCGACTTGGCTCCTCACTGCCCATGGGCCTTGCGGGAGTCGAGCTGGCGCGTCCAGAGTGTGGATGTGGAGCCGCCACTTGCCACCTGGTGGCCCTGGGCCTCACTGGCCTTTGTTTTGTCATCTGGAAAAAGTCATCCACTCCTCACAGCATTTCTGGAACTGACTTTGGACAGGGCCTGCATGGGGGAGCTGCACTGGGGTTGCTGGAGTCACCATCCTGTTGCCAAGGTCCCGCACTTGGGTCCTTCTGGCCTCCTCCAGCCATGATGAGCGCCCGTCTCCCAGCATGCCTTCTTTCTCCTGTCTCTGTCCCCAGGTTCTGCTCATCCTTGAAGGACCCAGTGTCCAGACCAGAGGGTGGACTCTGAGGTGCAGGGGCAGTGCATTGACTTTTGGGGATGCTTGGCGTGGGGTGGGCCACTTGTGAGGAGCTCCTGATTGGGGCTATGTGTGACCCATGGAGGGAAGCCATTTTTCTTCCCCCTAATGTGGGGGCTCAAGACCCACCACCCCAAAATATGGCTGTAGGAGACCAGAACGTGCCACCCCAAAATATACTTCATCAGCATATTTGCAGCCGGTTATTCTGAGAAACTGCAGAGCCAGGAGTCGCTCTGAAAAGCTGTCCTTTTGTAAAAGCAATTTGCATCTGTAAAGGAGAGCCGCATTAGTGAGGTGTCTGCACCAGGAAGAGGGCTGCTCCGACAACTTTTATCACCAGAGAGAATTTATCTGCATAGCAAGACAAGCTTGATTCACCAGGCACTTCCTCCCTCACCTCCCACAAACCCCGGAAGCCCCAGGCCCCTGCTCCTTCCTTCGGCTGGGATGCTATCTATACAAGCGACAGTCACCTGACCCTTGTTTGAGTTTCCCGTGCGGTGGGACTCCCGTGCCTGCGCATGTAATTAAACATGGTTTTTCTCCCGTTAATCGCTCATGTTGATTTATTCATAGCCTGGCCAAGGAACCTCGGAGGGTGGAGGGGAGTCATTTTCTCTCTCTACACCCGTCCCGGGAGGCCCCAGCTCTGAGCCCGGGGATGAGCGGCCCTGAGTAGTTTTCGCTGACACAGCCCTTTGCCCCGTGATGGCACTGCTGAGGGCGGGAGCAGCCCGGGCCCGGGTGGAGGGCCATACTGTCTTGGCATTCTTTCCTTGGCAAGCGAGTGAGTTCAATCGGCTTTTTAATCAACAAGACCTTTGATCCAGCAGGAATGAGTAATGAGCGCGGAGCCGGGAGTGGGCAGTGGCAGGAGGCGGAGGCCATGCTGGGTGGGCTGGGCTCCCTGCAGGTGCTGGGGCATGGGTTTCTGGGGTGAGGGGGTACATGGCCCAGAATAGGAGGTTCATGGGGTGAGGCCGTGCACCGCAGAAGGTGCCCAGCTCCTCCCACTGCCACTGCTGCAGGGTGGCAGTCTCATGCCTGGCACCACCAACAGTGACAGCAGCAATAACACTGTTGGCTGCCGGGAGGAAGAGAAGAAGGAAAAGATTAAGGGAAGAGGTAGAAGGGAGGGAGCCACGTCCATTTTGGAGCTGGGAACCTTGATGCCCAAATAAGCCAGTGCCTTGTCTGAGGACTCCGAGTAGCCAGGCGCGCTGGGAGCAGGGCAGGACACCCTTCAGACCTCACATCCTGTGTGGAGTTTCCTTGCCACCCTAGGTGTCCCATAAAGAAGCCTCCAGCATGCTGGCCGGCTGGCCTGAGTGGACTTCCAGCAGCTGGGGCTGGGGTCCCAGGAGGACAGAGCCAGGGCAGGACCGCGTACTAGGACAGGTGGGACCCAGGCCTTCCTGGGACCCTAGTGTCTCCGAGCCATGGCGGAACAGGGCGTAGAGGCTGCCCCTGCCGCAGGTACAGGCCAGGGTCCTCCTCGAAGCCTTGCTGAGGACCCGGCTGCAGTTTGCAGGACTCCAGGGTCACCAGGGGCTGATGGGCAGCATCAAGCCTTGGTGCTTTAATGAGCTTCCATTAGCCCTCCTGACATGCGCCACTCCAGCAGTGTTTGGGGATTGGCTGATGGATTTTTGAGCCTTTGTTCATTCCCTTGATTATTCATTCAACAAATGTTCATTAAGCCTGGCACTGAGCCAGGGGATGGCCAAGGCGTTGCTCAAGGAGCTCCCGGCCTAAGCATCAGCTCATAAGCTTTTGAAGACAGAGCTTCAGAGATGCCGATTAGTCGGTGGCGTTCAGCACAGAAGGGGCAGAATCAGAGGTGCAGGATTAGGCCACCTGCAGCCTTGGTGGCTCGGGTAGGACACTGGTGGCTTTCTGCAGCCTGGTGGGCTGTGAGCCACTGAACAGTCTAACACGCACACACGTGTGAGTGTGTTCATGTGTGCGCATGACACACACATGCCCTCACAATTTTTTTTTTTTTTTTTAGATGAAGTCTCACTTCATTGCCCAGGCTAGAGTGCAGTGGTGTGATCTTGGCTCACTGCAACCTCTGCCTCCTCAGTTCAAGCGATTCTCCTGTCTCATCCTCCTGAGTAGCTGGGATTACAGGCGCCCGCCACCATGCCCGGCCTTGCCCTCACATTTCTTATGTGCACATGTGCATGCTCACACACAAGGCACGCATATGTACACATATGTCATGCCAAAATACATGCATGAACATTCACACGTTCACACATACACATGCTCACACAGGCACACACGTTCATGTACACACATGCCCACGCAAATGCACACACTGACATGCACACATGCTTGTATACACATAGGCACACGTATACACGGGCACATACACTCACAGACATGTACACACAGTGCATGTATCCACAGGCACATTTGCAGTGCGCTTGATGCACACTCACACATACGCACACACCCCGGGTCTGCCCCCAGCATCGAGGGGCTGGTGACAGAGTGCAGACAGAAGCTCCTGCTGTTGCCGTCTCTTCTCACCCGCCACTGTGTCCCGCATCACACCAGGCCACGCCTATGGGCACCCCAGCCTGCTCCTCAAAGCTCATGCTACCCTTTGGGCCTAGGGGTGGGCTCACCGGCCGCACAGCCCCCTCGGGAGGACAGGCCTTGGGGGAGGCCCTGCACGTGGGCTCAGGACTTTCAAGCAGGAAACCGGGGACCTGGCGCAGGGATGGGCTGGGGGCCGGTCCCCTTGGCTGCATATCTCCTTGCCTTCAGAGGCCCCTGAGTGTGGGTTAGGGCTGGGCTCCTGTCAGCACAGGGCCCAGGGCAGGAGTCCTGGTTGTCCAGGTCTCAGCAATGCTGCCACACCCGGCGTCTGAAACGGAAGCGTCAGGCCTCTGCAGTTTTCACTGCATGCGGCGCAGTCACTGTTGTCATTCCGTTTGATTTTCTTTCTGAAAACCACTGGCCAAAGCCTCCGTATTGGTCTCAGGCAGGACCTAGCCTGGAGTTGAGACTATGGAGCAGGTGACCTTTCAGGTTCTTCCCACCTCCGAGCTTTGAGGGTGCTGGGAACACCCCTGGGCTCTCCCTCACCTCTGGATCAAGAGAATGAACACACAGAGGCCGCGCCTTCCCTGTGCTGGGCCTGTGGGTGGTGGCCCTGCTCGTCCTGCTCCGCACCTCCACCTCCTTGGGTACTGGTGGCTGTTGTTGCTTTTCGTAGTGACTGAAAGCAAACCCAGGGTCGGAATAAAGATCTGGAGAATGGATGCAGATCATCCATGTGCAGTTTCCCTGCTGCCCCAGATGAGCACGAGGGGCTCTGGCTGCATTGGGGCACCCACTTGCTGACCGCCTGTCCTGTTCTTCCCTGGAGCCCTGAGCCTGGGCTGCCCATGGCAGGGCGGGGCAGGCTGCCTGGGCGTCGTTTGCTTCATCCTCCTTTCTCATCTCTGCACCGGCAGATCTTCCCCCTCAGCATCTCCAGATGCGGCTTTTTCCGTATCTTGCCTTCACCTCTGGGTGCGTTCAGCTGGTGAACCTCCTTCCTGCGATGGGGCCACCCTGAGTGCCCTCCTAACCTTCCTGGCTGTTCTGAGTGGTAGATGTGCCCTGAAGTTAACAGTGCAGGCGGAGGATGACAGCATCTGTGTGCAGAGCTGGCTGTGTGTGACCTGAGGCAGCTGACTTACCCCTCCCTGCCTCAGTCTCCACCTCCATCAAATGGGCGTATAATGATAGAACCTATGTCATGGGCATGTTTGGAGGATCAGGCAAGTAAGATTTGCAAAGTGCTTGAGCATTGCATGGCACATGTGGTGGCTAAAGAATTTAAATGACATTAAATAATTAAGGGGTTACCATCAGGGGAAATAAAATCAGCTAGGTTTTATCCAGCGGCTCCTAAAGGCCCGGTAGTAGTCTAAATACGCCCATCTCGAGTCACTTTTTTCTCCCTGTGAGGTAGGTAGTAGGTACTGTCAATGTGACCATTTTGCAGATGAGGAAGCTGGGGCCCAGAGAGGTTTAGTCACTTCCCCGTGGCCACACAGCCTGCAGTAACCGAGTCAGTGCGTGAAGCAGGGCAAGCTGTGCTGGACAGGCGCTGCTGCCAGTGGCCTTGCTCTCGTGATACTGCTGAGGATGGAATGAGCGCGTGTCTGCAGAGCTCAGCCTGGCACATGGCAGGCAGAATCACGGGGCATCTCATCCTGTGAGCATTGTCGGTTTTGGCATTGGGGCGGGTGTTTGGGTGGAGTCGCAGCTGGGCATGTTACCACCCCCCACCGCTGTGACTGTCATGGGCAGGTGGATGCCCCCAACCCTGCTTTCTACCCCTGAACCGGTGCTGTCACCTGGAAGGGAGGGAGGTCACTAGGTCTGGTGTGATTTCCCTCTCCACCAGCCAGGCCAGTAGCCAGGCCCGTAGTAATTCTCGTGGCTATTTTACGTGATTGCAAATTGATTTTCCCAGTGATCTGTTCTAGAGTCCACCTGGGCGTGGATGCGAAGCTGGCTGACACGGGATTTCCAGCCGGGACGTCCTTTTCCTCCTGTGGAAGGGGCACATTTGTCTTTGCCTGGACCCAGGGCTGTGCTTGCTCCAGCCGTGATTTCTCCGGACAAATGGCCGCGGCGCTGACGAGGCCCTGGCATGACTCTGCCTGTGTGCTGCGCCCTTTCTGGAAGCTTCTGCCTTTTATTTCCCATGTTTCCTTTTCCCCTTTCCACCCCAACTGGGACTCACTTCAGTCAATTATTCCCTTCAGATCTTTTCAGGGAAGGCGGCAGTGAAAAGGCACTAAAATTGCTGTCTTCTCAATGTTCTCCCATTATTAGATTTCTTTCCGTGGATGTGCGGAGGGGGAGGGGGGCAGAGAGAGGCGGCGGGCGCAGGGTGGGGGTGGGGCGGTTCTTTTTAATCTTTCCGTTTTTCTTCTCTTTAAAAAAATGACTCTTAATCCTTTGCTGGTGAGAGTCGTAGACTCTTGAATTGTGTCTTTACGCCAGGAGACAGCGTCTGCATTTTCATTTTTGGTGACTTTCGTGTTTGCCTGTGGAACCAGAAGGAGTGGATATACATCGTCTGTCTTCCTTTAACCTGAAATGTCAGCTTCACAGAAGCCGGATCTTTCCCTGTCTTACTCACTGCCAAGTCCTCAGTGCCAGGAATGGTGCTTGGCCCAGGGCAGGGGCCAGATAAATAGTTTAAAATGCACTAACAGGCTTGTTTTATGTCCCCTGGTCCCCACCTCTCTCAGCACAGCTTTGAGCTTAGACAGTGGGTTTTAGGTGCATTTCTGAATCTCAGTCGATAAAGGTGTGTCCAGAATGGAAACAGATGGTACAAGTCACTTAAGAATCATCACGCAAGGCTGGGCTCAGGAGTTCAGACCAGCCTGGGCAACATGGTGAGACCCCGTCTATACAAAAGGTAGAAAAAATTAGCTGGGCATGGTGGCGTGTGCCTGTGGTTCCAGTTACCTGGGAGGCTGAGACAGGAGGATCACTTGAGCCCACAAGTTCGAGGCTGCAGTGAGTGGTGATTGCACCACTGCACTCCAGTCTGGGTGACAGAATGAGACCCTGTCTCAAAAACAAAGGCGGGTATGGTGGCTCATGCCTGTAATCCAAGCACTTTGGGAGACCGAGGCAGGAGGATCACTTGAGGTGAGGAGTTCAAAACCATCCTGGCCAACATGGTGAAACCTCATCTCTACTAAAAATACAAAAAATTAGCTGGATGTGGCGGTACACACCTGTAATCCCAGATACTCGGGAGGCTGAGGCAGGAGAATCGCTTGAACCTGGGAGGAGGAGGTTGCAGTGAGCCAAGATTGCGTCACTGTACTCCAGCCTGGGTGACAGAGCAAGACCCTGTCCCAAAAACAAAGAAAAAACATCTTCACGTGAGCTGTTCGGGACCAGCTCCTGATACCATTGTGCGTGGTGCGTTCCTAGCTTGGGTTTAAGAATGAACAGAGGCACTTCCTGCAGGTCAGCAGGTCAAGGGGTTTCTCCCACATGTCAGGCTGACAGGCTCTGCAGGTGGCTGGGAGGGTGGAACGGTGCGAGGGTGGGCTGGAGCCCCGAGCTGCTCCACTCCCGGCTCTGCCCTGGCCCCCAGTCTAGGAGGTTATGCAACCTCTCTGAGCCTCTGCACGAGTTTCCTCATCTGGAAAATGATGATGATAATGGCCGTGTCTACCTCACGGGCTGTGGCGAGGATTAAGTGAATTAAAATAGGTGGAAAGTATTTAAAACAGAGCAGAGCACAGAGCAGATGCTGCACCTGTGTTGATTATTATTTTATTGCCATTATACTTATTATTCTTCCATCCACTGAATTGAAACCTTCCTGACTGCTGAAAGTCAATTCATCACTGCGTGCAAGAACGTGCAAATTTTTCTAAGCTCTCTAGGGCCTCTGTTGTTTACTTTTTTTAAGTAAACAGGGTGTCGTTCTGTCTTCAGGTTGGAGTGCAGTGGATCTCAGCTCACTGCAGCCTTGACCTCCTGGCCTCAAGTGATCCTCCTGCCTCAGTCTCCTAATTAGCTGGGATCACAGGTGTGTGCCACCATGCCGAGCTAATTTTTAAAATTTTTGTAGAGGCCAGGCGTAGTGGCTTACGACCATAATCCCAGTACTTTGGAAGGCCAAGTTGGGTGGATCACTTGAGGTTAGGAGTTTGAGACCAGCCTGGCCAACATGATGAAACCCCGTCTCTACTACAAATACAAAAATTAGCCGGGCTTGGTGGCAGTCGCCTGTAATCCCAGCTATACGGGAGGCTGAGCCGGAATAATTACTTGAACCCGCGAGGCAGAGGTGCAGTAAGCAGAGATCACACCACTGCACTCCAGCCTGGGTGACTGAGTGAAACTCTGCCTCTAAATAAAAATAAATAAAATTTTTGTAGAAATAGGATGTTGCTATGTTGCCCAGGCTGGTCTCAAACTCCCGGCCCTAAGCAATCCTCCTGCCCTGGCCTCCCAAAGCACTGGGATTGCACGTGTGAACCACTTCACCTGGCCTGTTATTTACATTTTTTAATGTGTGAGTTTCAGATGGGCATCAGGCTTTAGGGAGTAAGGCCTCGTGGTGATAGCTGGGGTTGGATCCTAGCCTTGCCTGCTAATGAACCAAGGGCCTCAGTCCCTGGGCCTTTCAGATGCCCAGGACATACCCTCGGTCTCTCGGCAGTGGAATAGAGACCGGCAGGTGGTCTCTCTATCCCTGGGCTGCCTGCCGTCCCTCCACAGGGACTTCCGGGTGAGCAGGTGAGATTGTGTCTGCAGGGCCCAGTGGCCAGCCCTCCAGCCCGTCACTGCCACCTCCTTGACATCTTGGGGCCCACCAAGCAGAAGTGACATCTCCTGAGACTGTTTGCTGTGGCTGTCACTGTGTTTCCATGATCCCGTGACAGAAACCCTGCCCTGGCGTTAACTCACATTGTAGCCAGTGCAGCCGGACGTGTATTTTTAAAGGGTATAATTTCTATCAACTTCAATTAGAGCTATTTTTATGTTTGTCACCCTGAAGAATTTCCCTATAGCGAAGCTGCCGTATTTCACTGTAATACCCTTGGCAGGGGCTGGGGAAGAAATTAATAGTCTAGTGATCACTTTAGCTAATGCCCTGTCGGCGCTTGAGAAACTGACTGCCCTGGGTGAGGCGGCTCTCTTCCTTCAGCCCTTGTGTCACGCTCACCTGCGGTGGCCCACGCTCGAGCTGAGAGCCCAGGGCGTGGGCCTCAGCGGCCCCACCAGCCCCTACTCTCAGATCCTTTTGGGAGACCTGCTGGGTGAATTCCTCCTTCTCAGAGCACATGTGACAAGGATCTGTCTCTGTGAGGTTCAAGGCACACCAGGGCGAGAGTCTGTCATCTTCAGGCTGTCTGACGTTTGGCAGGCTGTTAAACATCTCTGAGCCACGTATAAACAGGGAGCACACCCTAAGGATTAGCTGCTCATAGCCGCTGGCCTTCCCAGCCGGGGACATCAGAGGAGGCGATGGTAGGGTGAGGGGAGCAGTGTGCTCCACAGGTGCCCAGCAAATGGGGCATCCCTGCTGGTTCCCCCTTTTCAGCAGCACCCGCTCTCCATGCACAAATTGTACCCCTCTCCAAGCAATTTGTGCATGAAGAGGGGGTGCCGCTGAAAAGGGGGGCCAGCAGAGAAAGCCGGGCACAGGCTCTGAAGATAGGAGGCGGTGGTGGGCAGCAGGGACTGGGGAGCAGCGGATGTGGAGAAGGCCTGGGGGCGCAGAGGGAGCAGCTGAGCTGCTGGATATGCCTCCCTCATCCTCTCAGGGAGGAAGGTGCTTCTTGATCCTGTTAAACCCGAAATCAGCAAGCAGTTCAACAAAGCATGGCGCGTCCACACCACGGCACGCTACTCAGCAATGAAAAGAAACAAAGCATGGGTGCACAGGGCAACCTGGGTGCATCTCCAGGGGACTGCACTGAATGGGAAGGCCAGCCTCAAAGGACCGAGCACTGTGTGATTCCATTTCCGTTACGTGCTTGAGGTGACCGAGTTCTAGAATGGAGAGCAGATTAGTGGTTATCAATTCGTGCTTGTGGCGGGTACTGCAGTGAGCAAGGGGTTGCCCTTGGCGGCTGTGTGAAGGGTGTCGGGGATGGCTCCATTACTGCTTACAGTTGCAAACAAATCTGCAGGTATCTCAGCTTAAAAAGTTTGCCCGGCCCAGTGGCTCACACCTGTAATCCTAGAATTTTGGGAGGTTGAAGCAGGAAGATCACTTTAAGCCAGGAGTTCGAGATGAGCTTGGACAACATAGCCAGACCCCATCTCTACAAAAAATAATTAGCAGGGCATATGGTGGTGCACGCCTGTAGACCCAGCTACTCAGGAGGCTGAAGTGGGAGGATCGCTTCAGCCCAGGAGGTTGAGGCTGCAGTGAGCTGTAATCACACCACTGCACTCCAGCCTGGGCAACAAGTGAGATCCTGACTCAAAAAAAGTTGAAATTTTAAAAAGGCAAAAATCAAAATGACGTCTCTTTAGCTCAGAACATCCAGCAGGCTCCCTTCTCACTGCGAATGAGATCCAGAGTCCTCCCAGGGACCTGTGGGGACCTCCAAATGGGACCCATTGCTTCCCTAGCTCCTCCCCTGCCACCTGCTCCTTGCTCTTCCTCAATTGCAACCAGGCACACTCCCATCTCAGGGCCTTCGCACTGGCCATTCCCTGCTCCTGAAACAGCATTCCCCCAGGAACATGGCTCCTTGCATTACTCAGATATGTCTCCTCCAGCGGCTGTGCTGAGGACGCCTTGCCAGGGCCTGAGAGTGCTGTTCACAGGGGGCTGATGGTCTGGGGGTGCAGATCTGCAGCCCAAATCTCTGGCATTGGGATGTGGCACTAATGGACATGGGCTGGGATGCAGCCAGCTCTGCTAGGGGAGGGGAGCTGGGGATAGTGCCCAGGGGAAAGGGTACGTTCCCTGGCTGAGGAGGAGGCAGAGAACATTTTTGGGAGAAAGGCAGGGGGCATTTTGTGATGGGAGGGGACTCCTAGGCAGTTGGCAAGGTTTGTGAGCAGCTCAGGCGTTGCTTTTGCCCGGAACCCTGGGCCAAGCAGGGCCCTGCCCGGGGAGCCTCCTTGGCTGGCTGCCTGAAGCTCCCAGGACGACAGCAGCCCTTGTTTCGGGGCTGAGAGCTGCCCTCCTGAGAAGCTGCGATGGGACAAATGTGTAGAGGGCAGATGCGCTGGGCACATTTGATGGGCACCAGGAGCGTGTGTGAAGTGCAGGCCTGCTCCCTGTTTATCCTGCACTGCCCTTGTGGGGCCAGGCCCTGTCCCAGAGCTTCACAACACAGACTCATTGGCCCTTGCGGCTGCCCCAGGAGGCTGGCACTGTCACTGTTTCCATTTCACAGATGGGGTAGCCAAGGCCCAGAGAGGTAGAGCCACTTGCCTGCAGGCACACAACTCATCAGGTGGTGCTGGAGTTTGAAGCAGGCAAGGCTGAGTCTGTGCCCTCAGCCCCAGCAGGATGCAGCTTCCCAGGCTGGAGAGAGAAGGGAGGGGAGGAGCCGGTGGTGTAGACAAGCTGGCTGGTGCCACGTGTGCTTCAGAACCAGCCATCTGCCGCCTTCAGGCAGATGCAGGTGACCTGTGGGTGCTGCTGTAGCCAGCTCTGCTCTGCCCTCACCATGGCTCCCAGGTTCGCCTCTTCTGTCAAGACTCAGCCGCCCCCTCCCACAGGCCCCCCTCCCTGATAGATTTTGCCTACAAGAAATTTCCCTGTGTTTAGGAGTCGGTGTGCACTGTGCCCCACCTCCCACCCCCTCCTAAACCCCAGGTCTCCTCTCTGCTTCTAGAACAGGGGCCTGCGGGCCAAGTCCAGCTGGCGGCCTGTTTTTGGATGGCCCGTGAGCTAAGAAAGGCTTTCACGTTTTTAAATGGTTGCCAAAAACAAAACCCAAAGGAAGAACAGTATTTCACCACAGATAAAAAGTGTATGAAATTCAAATTTTAGTGTCCATAAATAAAGTTTTATTGGAATAGCCACATATGTTCATTTAGGTATTCTCCGAGTCTGCTTGGGTGCTGCAGTGGCAAAGCTCAATGGTTTTGACAGAGACCATTCAGCCCACAAAGCCAAAAATACCATCTGGCCCTTTAAGAAAAGTTTTGCAAATGGGCTGCTGCCTCTGGGCCATTGCGCTTGCTGTTCCTTGTTCCAGGAACACTCTTCCCCAGATATCTCCGTGGCTAGTGTCCTCGTTTCCTTCAGGTCTTTTCACAAACATCCTCTTCTCAGTGTGGCCAGCCTATGGAAAATGATATCTCTACCATTGCCCACCCATCCATTACTTTCTCCACCCACCCGCCCTTCTCTCCACCCTGTTCTTCTGCTGTTTGTCTTTATGGCACTTCCTACTGATGGACAGATCAACACTTTGTTTCTTCATACTCATGTTAAAATACTGTGTGTCTCCCCAGCCAGAATGTCAGCAGGGATTTTTAGCTGTTTTTCTTGCTGCTACATCCTAGGCACAGAGCCTAGCGCATAGGTGGTACTCAATAAACGTTTACTGGATGAATGGATGGATGGATGATGAGCAAATGGACAGGTGGATAAGTGGATGAACAGTGGATGTGTGGATGGGTGGATAGATGACTGGATGGACAGATAGACAGTGGACACATGGAGAAGTCGATGAATGGACAGATGGATGGGTGGATGGATAGATGCATGGACAGAGGGACAGGCAGTGGACAGATGGACAATTGGATGAATGGATGGATGGATGGGTAGATGGATGGATAGATGGAGGGGCAGGTGGATGGATGATGGATGGATGGATGATGGATGGGTGGATAGATGATGGACGGATGAATAGTGGATGGGTGGATGGATGATGGATGGATGGATGATGGGCAGGTAGATGGGTGATGGACAGGTAGATGGATGGTGGATGAGTGGATGGATGGTGGGCAGGTGGGTGGATGATGGATGGATGGATGATGGATGGATGGATGATGGATGGGTGGACGGATGATGGACGAATAGATGAGTTGTGGATGGATGATAGATGGATGGATGATGGGTGGGTAGATGGGTGAGGGAGAGGTAGATGGATGGTGGGTGAGTGGATGGATGGTGGGCAGGTGGGTGGATGATGGATGGATGGATGATGGATGGGTGGATGATGGACAGGTAAATAGATGAGTGGTGGGTGGATGATGGGTGGGTGGATGGATGATGGACAGGTAGATGGATGGTGGACGAGTGGAATGATGGTGGGCAGGTGGGTGGATGATGGATGGATTGATGATGGATGAATGGATGAGTGGTGGATGGATGATGGATGGGTGGGTGATGGGTGGGTGGATGGGTGATGGACAGGCAGATGGATGGTGGGCGAGTGGAATGATGGTGTGCAGGTGGGTGGATGATGGATGGATGGATGGATGGATGGATGATGGACAGGTAGATGGATAAGTGGTAGATGGATGATGAATGGATGGATGATGGGTGGATGGATGGGTGATTGACGGATAGATGGATGGTGGATGAGTGGTTAGATGGTGGACAGGTGAGTGGATGGTGGGCAGGTGGGTGGATGGTGGATGGATGGATGGATGGACAGGTAGATGGATGAGTGGTAGATGGTGGATGGATGGATGGATGATGGGCAGGTGGATGGGTGATGGACAGGTAGATTGATGGTGGACAGGTGTGTGGATGGTGAACAGGTGGGTGGATGGTGGACAGGTGGGTGGATGGTGGATGGATGGATGATGGGTGGGTGGCTGGCTGGATGGGTGGATATGAGGGCGTGACAGAAATGTGGATGCAAAGCTGAGCTGAACCAAATAGCGTGGCTCTTAAATGTCACGTGACAGGGTCAGAACTTTGGTAAGGGGTTGGTGGGATAAGTGTGGTGTTTCAGGAAGGCTGCTGCTCGGTGGTGTTGGAGAGCTGTGGCTGGCAGGGCTGTACACCCAGGTCTAGCTGGAGGCTCTCACCCTTGGAGGCAGGAGATGAGCAGGTATGGGGCAGGCTGGGGGTTGGGGGGGGTACCGCTGGGGCTGGGAGGGGGTTCCTGGGAGAGACAGGATGTCAGTGGTGAGCTGGTCTGAGCTCAGCCTAGCTCCCACTGCCAGCCCCTAGGAGGAGGTTCTTGGGCTGATGCCAAGGTCTCAGGGCATCCACATCTGGGGGCGCTGGCCTCTCACCCTGGCCCGGCTGGATTCCCCAGCAGCACCCAAGCGCCCTGTTGCCTGACAGCCATGAGGAGGCGCTGTTGCCTCGGCAAGCAGTGAGCTCCTGCCCTGTGCCAGCCTTTCGAGGGACCATCAGCTGCCTCTGAGCCTGAGTGTGTCCTGAGGCTCTCAGTTTCGTCAACATGGATGGATCCCCGCTTTCTAGTGACCCTCCTGGAAAGACCCGTGCCCCACCCGCCCATCCCACAGTGGGATCAGACACAGCAAGTGCGCCAATCATTCTGTCCCCAGTGACCTCATCCATATACTGGGACATGCAGTTTCTGCCTCACTGAGTTGTTTAAGGCTTAAATGGGTCAGCATCTGCAGGGACAAGCTCAGGCCTGGCCCTCAGTAGATGTCGTGGACGTAGTGGCTGCGGGCATTGCAAAAGCCATCTTTGCCACAAGCTTCCGCTCTAGGACCCTCTGTTCCACCTGGTCAGGGACAGACAGCAGCTCCTGGGTTTGTGGACAACCCCAGTGTCAACTGAACCCAGATTCTTCAGCCCCAGCAGCCCTCAAGGCCTTGAACCAGGGACTTTCTTGTCTTCCAATGACAAGCTTTTCTTTGTGGCGGGCGGAGTGGGGTCCCCTTCTTTCTTCTGCTCTTTATGTAGCAAATGCACTCATGGACTTCTTGTGCTAAGTTGGAATGCACAGCTGCCTCATGGTCCAGGACGCATGGTCCAGGGCTCGAAAAAATAAAAAGGCGGTTCTGCTCCAGGCTTCAAGTTTGGCCAGGCCACCTACCTGTCCACCATCCATCCTTCATCCATCCACCCATTCACTATTCATCTATCTGTCCATTATCTGTCCACCCATCCATCATCCATCCACCTGTCCATCATCCATCCATCCATCATCCACCCACCTGCCTCTCCATCTATCCGTCCATCCACTGCTCATCCATCCATCCATCCATCCATCTGTCCACTGCCTATCCATCTGTCCATTCAGTCCATCAACCCATCCAGTTTAGAGCTATGGGTGGGACTCTCAGCTCCACCTTTACGGAAGAGGAAGCTGAGGCCAGGGACATGATACAGAGAGGCATTCCCTAGATTACCTTCACTCCCACCCAGGTCCCAGCTCTTTCTTGGTCACCCAGGTGCATCTGGCTCCTTTCTCCACTTGATCTGGTTCACTGCCCATCCATGAAATGCAGGCTTCTTTCCCTAACCCAGACATCCAGGGCAAGGTGCTCTGTGCCTGCTGGAAGAGGATCCAGCTGGGCGACCTCTGCCCACTTTCTGTCTGCTCAGCCTCAGTTTTCCCATCTATAGAATGGGTTGGTCATTCTTGCCTGGCCTGCCTGGCTCTGGGTGGTACTTTTGTGCATGTGTTTCGTGGATTGTCCAGGAGACTTGGGCAGCTGCAGCCAGCCGTCACCTGGCCAAACTTGAAGCCTGGGACAGAACTGCCTTTTTATTTTTTCAAGCCCTGGACCATGTGTCTAACTGAGCTTCTGTTGTCCTCCCTCCCTCCAGCCCCCGAGAGATGGGGGACAGTCTGATCCTGACCCTCCAGCTGCGGCGCCCTGCCCGAGACAGCCAACCCCCACCGCCCTGCCGCTCCCCAACCCCAGCCGGGAGCGCTGCAGCCGGAGCGGCCCTAATTGCAGTCACAGATGTGGCAGCCACCAGCCTCTCCCGCGCGATCTGCCGTGTGGCGTGTGCTTAATTAGTCCCTGATTACTCATTTGCCGGGTGCTGTGTGTATTCCATATCTAATAACTTTCCAATTACACCCGGTCGCCAGCGCACATTTAATAACCCTTTAGTTGTCTGCTTATCAGGGACTCTGCATTCGGCATCTCCAATCTCCCTCTGACCCGAAGCCTTATCATTCCCTTTATTGTGGTATTTGGAGCCTCTGCTTGCCATTATGGAGCTATTACAGGGAATTAAGGGGCGTAAAATACTGTTTTTGGCTTCTGACACACTAGCTTGCAGCACAGAACAAGAAATCCCATCAGGGCAGGTTGAGCAGAATGTCTTCATAGGTAGGCTTTGGTGCAGGGCCACAGTGGGTCAGGACAGCGGGAGAAGCGGGCTCCCGTGGCAAGGCTGGCCTGTCCATGTTCCCTTCTCTCCCTCCCTGGCAGACAACGGCACTGGTGCTGCAACCTGAGTGTCCCCAGCAGGGGCAGGGGCCTCTGGCCAGCGCGGGAGGTGCTCCTGTGCCCGCCGCCCTCCCTAGCCAATGCACACACCCTGCCAGCACCCTGGGGAAGGGACCGTCTTTCCCCCTGCACTTGGCTTCGTGCCTGTGCTTGATTTTTCCTCGGGGCGAAGAGGAGGCGACGCTGCGTTCTTTTGTGCTGTCAGGATGGTGGCGTCTCTTCCCCCTCCTGTGGTTGTGTTCCTTGTCTCATCTTCCCTGCTTTGCTCTTGACATAAATCAGCCTCAGCCCGTCAGCAAACCTCCCCTCTCTGCCATTCACCAGCAGCACAAACCTACTTGCCCCAGAGCACGGCCTGGTTTGCTGTACAGCCGCTAGGCACGGGGGTGCGGAACCAGGCTCTGCCAGTGTTTACTGAGCACCTGCTGTGCCCTGGACACTGTGCGGGGACCAGGTACTTAACAGAGGACATAGGCTGGCCTGCATTCTCAGCTCTCACTGTGACCAGCTGGGTGATGTTCGGCAGCTGACTTGACTTCTGAGCCTCTGAGAATTCAGGTGGGGTTGCGGGATGATTAAATGGGCTGCCGCAGGTGCTCAGCTGGCACCTGGCACATAGTAGGTACTCGGGACAAGTAAGGCAGGTGTTACTAGCACTTCCCGGAGACATCAGCTGAGAGCCAGAGCAGTTGTGGCTCGCTTGGTTTCTCCTAGTCACCCCAGCAGGTGAGTGGCAGCTTGGACTCAGGCATACGTGTATTTTACTCAATATCAACAGCACCAGCTTCCTGGGGTGCACCTGGAGCTTGCTTGGAAGGAAGAGATGATTCAGGCTGGTGAGGAAAAGTGGGTGAGCCCTGTTCTCCTGACATTTAGCTGTTCAGAGCATCCTGCCCCTGTGACTTCAGGGACCCTAGACTGTCATGGGGCTCCAGGCCAGCAGCTAGGAGACAGTCCTGCCAGCTGGAGCCGAAACTGCCCAGCAGCCAGGGTGTGAGAGGCGCTGGACAGGCCCCGCCCCCACCATCTGCACCCAAGGCCAAGAAGCCTTCCCCAGCACACAGCCCTTCAAGCTTTGAGGGGCCATGGGGTCACCGTGATGCTTTGATTCTTGTTCCTGATGCTCCTGCTCTTAGTTCATGGGATCAACTAGTTTGTTGAGAAACTGCTATGTTCCAAGTGCCTTAGCAGAAGAGTTCGTTCAATTTCCTCCGTCATTCCTCTTGGAGGTAGGCACTGTGTTTTCACTATCATTTGTTCTTTGAGACGGACTCTTGCTTTGTCACCCAGGCTGCAGTGCAGTGGCACAATGATCTTGTCCCCCTGCAACCTCTGCCTCCTGGGTTCAAGTGATTCTCCTGCCTCAGCCTCCCTAGTAGCTGGCATTATAGGCGCCCACTACCGTGCCCGGCTAATTATTGCATTTTTAATAGAGAGTTTTGCCATGTTGGCCAGGCTGGTCTCGAACTTCTGGGCTTAAGTGATCTGCCTGCCTTGGCCTCCCAAAGTGCCACTCCCATTGTACTGAAAAGGAAACCAAGGTCTGGAGGGGTGAAATCACTCTGCTAAGATCTCCCAGCTGGGAGATTAGCCAGGACCTGGGGCACCAGCTGTGCCCTGCTACAGGGCAGGCCGGGAGATGGAATCTGGCTGGATGCCCAGGAGGGAGAGGGAACTGGCTCCATGAACAGCCAACCAGTTCCTGCCGAACAGGCTCCTGGAGAAGGGAATTCTCTGTCCAGCAGCCCCTGGGCTGCTGTGGGTCCTCAAACTGGAATGTCCTTTATTGTTCAAAATACTGGGTTTACACACTACAACATGACAAACCTGAAAACATGATGCTAACTTTAAAAAGAAGGCAGCACAAAAGGCCACATACTGGATTTGTATGAAATGTCCAGAAATGACATTTGTATGAAATGTCTAGAAGAGGCCAGTCCACGGAGACAGAGAGCAAATGAGTGATTGCAGGGCTTGGAAGGATGGGGTTGAGGGGGGCTGCTCATGGGGATGGGGGTTTCTTTTGGAGGTGATGAAAATGTTCTGAAATGGATGGTGGTAATAGTTACACAGCTTATACGTACATTAAAGCCATCAAACGATACACTTTTAATGGGTGAATTGTATAGTATGTGAATTATATCTCAATAAAGCATATTTTTTTTTCTTTTTTGAGACGGAGTCTTGCTCTGTCGCCCAGACTGGAGTGCAGTGGCGCGATCTTGGCTCACTGCAAGCTCCGCCTCCCGGGTTCACACCGTTCTCCTGCCTCAGCCTCTCCAAGTAGCTGGGACTACAGGTGCCCGCCAGCATGCCCGGCTAATTTTTTGTATTTTTAGTAGAGACGGGGTTTCACCATGGTCTTGATCTCCTGACCTCGTGATCCACCCGCCTCGGCCTCCCAAAGTGCTGGGATTACAAGCGTGAGCCACCGCGCCCGGACTTTTTTTTTTTTTTTTTTTGAGATGGAGTCTCGCGCTCTGTCACCGAGGCTGGAGTGCAGTGGCGTGATCTCGGCTCACTGCAAGCTCCGCCTCCTGGGTTCACGCCATTCTCCTGCCTTAGCCTCCCGCCTAGGTGGGACTACAGGCGCCTGCCAGTGTGCCCGGCTAATTTTTTGTATTTTTTAGTAGAGATGGGGTTTCACTGTGTTAGCCAGGATGGTCTCGATCTCCTGACCTCGTGATCTGCCCGCCTCGGCCTCCCAAAGTGCTGGGATTACAGGAGTGAGCCACCGCGCCCGGCCTCAATAAAGCATTTTAAAAAATAGCCTGGGGCTGGACGCAGTGGCTCATGCCTATAATCCCAGCACTTTGGGAGGCCGAGGCAGGCGGATCACCCGAAGTCAGGAGTTCGAGACCAGACTGGCCAACATGGTGAAAGCCCGTCTTTGCTAAAAATACAAAAATTAGCTGGGCCTGGTGGCGGCTACCTGTAGTCCCAGCTACTTGGGAGGCTGAGGCAGGAGAATTGCTTGAACCCGGGAGGCAAAGGTTGCAGTGAGCCGAGATTACACCACTGCACTCCAGCCTGGGCAAGAGAGCGAGACTCCATCTCAAAACAAAAACAAACAAAACCTGAATAGACTGGGGCTCCCAGACCTAGGGATCTCATGGACTGATAAAATTAATAACACTTGGCACTGACCACACACGTGTGCGTGCACATACACACACACAGTCTTCTTCTTTGGAGCAGGGATGTGGCGTCTGTCTTCCCCACACCCTCCTCCCCTGAGTCTACCAGGAGGCGGCTTTCTGCAGAAACCACTCCAGCTCCCTGGAGAAAGCTTAACAATGCAGGATCTCATTAGGCTATTCAGCGGTGGGCTGTGAATCCCCATTTATTTGGAAGAACCCTATTAAATTTCCCCCTTTCACCCTTCCCCATTAACTGACTAAAGCTTTAAAGGTGGTGGCTGCAGTCCAGGGAAATTCAGGAAACAATGGCATTTTCCCAGCCTGGCCAGTCCTCCGAGGCCTGGTCTGCTTGAGCCCCTTGAACTGCTCTGAGATGCCGTGTTCTCCAGGGCCCCCTGGGAGTGGGGGATGATGACGTCGCAGGCCCAGGCACAATAGTACTTTAAATCCAGACCCACTGTGGGCTTGGAATTCTTGGCCCTGGGAGAAAAGGCACAGCACATACGCAGGTTTCAGGGCCTGCTTTTTTAGGGACTGTCGTAGATGTGGCCTTAGAAGGATAAGGAAGGGGGGCCCTTTGCCTCTGTTTGATTACCTGGCTGAGAACTTTTGCCTCCACCTTCAAGATGGTGCCGAGCATGAGATAATCCATATTCACAAAACCCTGTGTGCCCCACAGCCTTGCCTGTCCATTAATATTGACCAGGCTACCCTGGGAGTCCAGGCCAGCTGCTGACAAAGAAAGGGGGTAAAATCCTTTCACTCCCAACAAGAGTCATGGTAGTGGGAAGAGCTAGGCCAGGGGAGGGACTGGCACCCGGTTTCCTCTGTTTCTGACACACACAGCTCAGCAGACAGTGGTGCCAGGGAACACTGATACCCAGGCCAGGCACTGTTCTAGAACTTTAAGGACTGTATCAGCTCTCTGTTGCTGTGTAACAAAGTGCGACACGTTTAGCAGCTTACCACCACACATGTTTATTATCACACAGTTCAACTGGGCCCTCTGCTGTGGGCCTCACTAGGCTGCAGATCAAGGTGTTGGCTAGGACGCAGTCTCACATGGAGGCTCAACCGGGGAGGAACCTACCTCTACACTCACTTGGTTTGTTGGCCAGGATGCAGTCTCACTTGGGGGCTTAACTGGGGAAGAACCCACCTCCACACTCACTTGGGTTGTTGGCAGTCAGTATTCATTTGTCTGTAGGACTGAGGGCTTCTATGCACCTTCCTATACAAGTTTGTGTGTGGATGGCTGGATGTTTTCAGTTCTGTTGGCTATATGTCTAGGAGTGGAGTTGCTGCGTTGCAGGGTAACCCTATGTTAGACCATCTGATGGACTGCCAGCTGTTTTGCAAAGCAACTGCATCATTTTATGTTCCCTTCAAAAGCGTATGAGGGTTTGCACAGTGTTTTCACGTTTCAGGGATTAGTTGCTGACACTTCATCATCAGGAGAGTTCAACTTTAAAAAATGGATTCCCAAAGCCAGAAGCGGTAGCATCCACCTGTAGTCCCAACTACCTGGGAAGCTGAGGCAGGAGGATCACTAGACTCCGGGAATTCAAGGCCAGCCGCGGCGACACAGCAAGACCCTGTCTCTTAATAAAAACATTTTTAAAAAGAGGATTCCCAGATTCTTCTTGGAAAATCAGAAGATCTGTCAAGGTGGGGCTCAATTCCATCAAGGTGATACCTGCTGACCCTGGGAAGGGCTGTGGCTGTCTGCCTGCAGTCTCATCCACTCAATGCCCTTGCGGAGTTTCCCCTCCTGGCCCCTGCGGGGATGTGTGTTCCAACCTCCTGTCCTAGACCACGAGCCCCTTGAGGAAGAGCAGGAGCCCGTCCAAGGTGCCTTTGCAGGAAGTCCGCTGCCCAGTCGGCTCCGTGTCTGTTGAACAATCTCGTGTGCGTTCCTGCCTCTGGCGCCTTGTGCAGGTGCCTCCCACACCTGGAATGCTGTCCCTCCTGTTCCCACTCCCTTTCAAATCCTGCTCCTCTTGAAGGCCCACTTCACATTCCAGCTGCTCCAGGAAGCCCGTGCGGATTTCCTCCGACCTTGGGGACCCCTTCCCTTCTCAAACTCCTACAGTACTTGTCCTCTGTGCTCCCATCTCCCCCAGTGGTATTCCCTCTTGCCATCTTCTGTTCTCTACTGAAAAGCTGTGTCCCCCAGTTGCTTTGTAAGCTGTCTGAGGTTACAGACAACTGCTTCAGGTCAAATCCGTATCCCTCCAGTTATTGTGTGAGCTCAGATCACTCAGTTCATATCTTCCTGCCTCCATGCCTTGTTGGCATGATTAACTATGCTAATCAGATAAAGCCCTAGATCAGTGCCTGGCACATAGTAGGTGCTCAGTAAAAAGGGTTGTTTTCTCTTTTCTTCCGGTGCTAAGTTGAGTGGAGGGTGAGCCTCACCACAGCCATGTTGGCTGCCTTCTTTCCTTACACTCACAGTCCCGCTTCTGGGGGCCATCTCCACCCCAGAAGGGGCCTCTCAGCTTCTCCCTCCAGCAGAACCCTGGCCACCTGGCTCCAGGAGGGACCAGGAGGTGGGCAGGGGTCGAGACTGGGGCATGGCACAGCCCTCCCCTGCACCGCTCCAGCCCATCCCCTGGGGGCTTGAATGCAGATGCGGCCCAGCATGACGGGGTGCTGCCCCATAAGCCCTCCCTAGCAGCAGGAGCCTCTGGGGCTGGCTGGAGCTGCTGTCCATGCCCCATCATGGACACAGTAGCCCCAAGCCTTCTTCTCTTTAGCATCACCCTGCAGCATTTCCTGAGATGACTCAGGGCAAGGCTGCAGGAGTAGCTCAGGCCCCAGGGTGGGAACCACCTTGGTACAGGCCCCAGGGTACCTGCCATCCTGATGGGCTTACCCTGGGCCCTGAGTGAGTGGATGAATGAATAAAGTGTGCTGGCCCGAGGCGCCGCCGCCCCCTGGCTCCAGCCTAAGCCGCCGGCATGCCTGTGGGATTTGTGGGGGCTGTGGTCTGGCCAGTGTCACCATATGGATCCCATAAATTAAAGCATTCTCGGAAACAAACGGTAAATTTATACGTCCCTCGCATGCAGGGCTGGTGGAGCCTGTGCCTTCCCGAGGAGTTCTGAACCATCCATCTCACTTAGGCACTTGGGTTTTATAGCACTAATCCCTAAAAGAAAAAAAAAACCGATCAACAGAAAGTTGCTTTTCCACAACCCTGCTGTCCCTGGAGCTCATCATTGGGAAGTAGAGGGTCACCAACCCCCACGACAGAGGCCTGGTAGCACACTTGGTTGTTCAAGCTGGGGCTTAGCTCACCACCTCACCGGATGGCTGAGCCTCCCACACCCAGGCCCCTGAAGCCCCTGGCCTGGGCTGACCTTGCCTGTGACCCCGGGCTCCTACCAACCCTTCCTGGAAAGAGGATGGGCCAACTACAGCAACCGGTCACCAAGACAGAGAGCAGATGCCAACAGCCAGGGCTGAGGGTGGGGAGCAGGGAGCCTTTTAATGGGGACAAAGTTGCTGTGTGGGATGATGAGAAAGTTCTAGAAATGGATGGTGGTAATGGTAGCACAACATTGGGAATGTACTCAGTGCACACTTGGAAGTGGTCAGAATGGTAAATTTTGTGTTCGGTATATTTTATGACGATTTTAAAGATTACAGTAAAGTGGCCAGACGCGGTGGCTCACACCTATAATCCCAGCGCTTTGGGAGGCAGAAGCGGGCGGATCACTTGAGGTCAGGAGTTCGAAACCAGTCTCGCCAACATAGTGAAACCCCATCTCTACTAAAAAAAAAAAACAAACAAAAAAAACCACAATTAGCCGGGCAGAATGGCGGGCACCTGTAATCCCAGCTACTCGGGAGGCTGAGGCAGGGGAATCACTTGAACACAGGAGGTGGAGGTTACAGTGAGCTGAGATCACATCACTGAACTTCAGCCTGGGTGACAGAGCGAGACTCCATCTCAAAATAAAATAAAAAATAAAGATTACCAAAAAGTGAGGGCTGTGGGCATAGGATGACCCCCCTGCAGTGTGGACTGAAGATTAGCCACGTTCATCCGTATAGTTATAACTGGTAGTTATTCCAAGTTCCATGCAGAGCTAGGGACAGGTAGGCCCTTAGTAACGGGCAATTGGCGTCGTCACCATCAGCATCCCTATCATCGTCGTCGTCGTGGTAGTTCTTGCTCCCCTCGGGACCAGTGAGCCCAGGTGCACTAAGGATGGAGAGGCACGTTTTGCAATTCCTGCAAAAGTGCCCTGAGGCCCGGGGCTGCACCCTTGCAGTCCTGGCCCTCGCGCGGGTCGGTTCCCTTGGCAGGGAGCAGCACTCAGGGAGGGACACAGCTGTGAGTGGTCAGTGGCCAGTGTTGCCAGGTCCCAGGGGGGTCCCACCACTTCTGTGCTCCCTTTGACACCCCTTGATGCAGGGACCTAGAAGAAATATCTGTGTTAGTAAGCCACAGGGGAGACTGGCCAGCTTGTGGCGTAGAGCTGGTCACCACCAGGACGTGCACCAAACCAGGTGCCATCCCACCTGTTCTCCTGCAATAAATCAAGACATCACAATCACAGCCTTCCTGTGTCCATTTTTTAAATTTATTTATTTGTTTTTGTAAAGATGGCGTCTCCCTATGTTGCCCAGGCTGGTCTGGAGTTCTTAGGCTCAAGCCGTCCTCCTGCCTCAGCCTCCCAAAGTGCTGGGTTTACAGGCAGGAGCCATCGTGCCTGGCCCTGTATCCATTTTGTCATGTTGTAATCAAGGCACTCCAGTTGCTCAGAGAGGTGAGGGGCCTGCCTGCTGCTCCCTGGCTGGTAATAACAGCTCCGGATCGCACCAGGTGCCCGGTGGCCCAGTCTGGAAGAGAGCATCCCCCGGGGGCACTCGGATGAGGGCCTTTCCCTGATTTGCAGGGTGCGGCTGAGATGGTTTGCCCAGCTCTCTGAGCCAAGTGCCAGGCCCCAGGGGGTCTCTGGGCAAGGACCACAGAATAAACCTTGTCCCCACCACCGCCAGGGGACAGGACAAGGCTGGACCTTTGGGCTCAGCCTCAGGCTCCCTCTTAGATGCTTCTGGGCTCCGTGCAGTGCTGGCCAGCTGCCGCGAGGGCTCCAGAAGCTCCAGTTTTGGACAGCCAAGAAGATGGGGCTGTGTGGGTGGGACCCCAGCAGCAGGGGTCCAGCCTGGTGTCCCCTAGGCTGGGCTTGCTGGGAAAGGAAGACACTGGCACCAGCCTTACTGAGGACATGCTCTGCTGTTGCCCTGAGCCAGCCAGTCTCAGTTCCTGATCACCAAGGCCAGGCCATCGTCGGGGAGGAATGGGACCTACGGCCAGAGAGTCCCTTCATGCATCATCCCCTGCAGGCGTGGCCCAGGCCCACCGTGTCTACCTCTTTTCCTTTCAGGCTGTTTGTGGATCTCTGGAAGCATCTACAGCCACCCACCCTCCCACCCGGGAGTCCGAGCCCCGGCCAGGCGCCCCCACGGAGACCCTGCCCAGAGGCGCCAGGATGGCACAGGAGCTGAGGCCAGCACAGTGTCTGCAGAGCAGCCGGGAGGAGGACGGACCAGACCTTACCGGTGCAGGTAGACGCCAGCTCTTTTTGTATCTCTGGGTACTGGGCTGGGATGCGGTTGTCCCAGCAGGGATGGGGCTCCCAGAGTCGAGTTCAGATACAGTTCTGCCTCGTGTCCTCGATGTCCTAGAGGAGAGACTGGGTGCTGGGTCTCCCTTACTGGAGTTTGGATTTTCTCTTCCATACTCCTTAGGGTTCCAAAATCGTGGTTTCATCAACATCCCTGGTTCTCGATACTCTCGCCTGCTGGGCTCCTGCGCTGCCTTTGTTTATTTATTTACCTATACACCCTGTTGTCTTCATTCATTCATTTAAAAAAAATGATGTCATGGATATTCTTGAGCCCAGAGGGGGTTGTTTCTTGGTTTTCTCAGATGTCAACGCACTGTGTCCCAGGTGCACGTGTGCGGTTCTCTTGGGCTGGACCACGGGGAACCAGGCTGCTCTCTGCAGGGAGATGGCACCGCCGTCTTCCCCCTCCCACTCCTGCCAGCCACAGACACGCTGTGGACAACACCCCCACCCCGAGCCATCCTCAGACACCTCCTGAGGGCTTCTGCATGGTGCTTCCCTGAGGCCAGGCGAGGCTGTGCCCTCCTTGGTTAATCGCCGTGTGTGGACCCCTGAGGCTTTGGCTGCTGGGCCTTGGGGCCTGGGCCAGATCAGACCCTTTGGCTGGGCTTGGACATGTGGTGACCCCCGTGATGCATTTTTACGGCCTCGTCCTGAAGCCACCCCTTAGGCCATAGGTTCTCAGCAAGACCCTCCAGAGGGCTGTGGGCAAGGCTCTGTCCTGCCCCCATCACTGCCCCCACAGCATGGGAGACTTGGGACCCCCCAGCCCAGCCCATCCCTGGTGCCAACCACAGTGAGGGCAGTGGGTCCAAAGCACCCCATGTTATTGGGCCGAGCCGGGGAGGAGATGGACAGACAAGGGACTGCTGGGGGCCCAGGGACAGCTGGCCCATCCCCCAAGCCCTGGACTTTGATATGGGACCTCCATCTGCAGGACAACCCCAATACTGACCTCTTTCCCTTTGTGTGGTAGGCTCTGGGGAAGGGAAGGGGCTGGCCAGGGGCTTTAGGGACGCTGACCCCTCTGAAGGGCTTCCAGACACTGGCGGTTGAGGTCAGGGTGGTCAGGCCACAAAGCAGGCCAGGCAGGGCCTACTGCCCCCACCTTGTCTGAGGACCTGCTCTGCCGTTGCCTTGAGCCAGCTAATCAGAGTTTCTGATCGCAAAGGCCAGGCCATTGCTGGGGAGTAATGGCTAACAGCCTTGGACAAGTGAGTTTCCCTGCTCCGTGCCTCAGTTTCCTCATTTGTGAAACGGGAAGCAAGCTAAAGGGAGCGCCTGGCTCATGGGGCAGGTGTGGGGACTAACTCAGCCAGGACCCGAGCGTGTTTGTGGCACCCTCAGTGTTCAGGGTGCCGGCTGGGGCCAGGGAGTTATGATTTGTGATTTCTGATGCTCAGCTCTGGGTGGCAGCTCAGGCTGGGTCCATACCCACCTGTCACTCAGGACATCCCCAGCGGAGGCTCAGGCAGAGGGGGACACCAGTGTTCCCCTGTGCCTAGGGCAGGCCGGGTGCCCCTGTTTGGCGATGCGTCCTCCTGGGCCTGGCGGCTCACGGGTCAGTGGAGGGCTCCAAGGAGGAGGCAGCTTGCCTGGTTCTCACCGTTTCTCTCCCACAGCTTTAGGCAGAGCCCTGCCCCAGGAGAGGCCCCAGGAAACCAGAGTTCTCCGGAGCAGAACAAGGCCCAGACGGACTCTTAGGTGGAGTTTGGCTGTGGTTTGGGGGGCAGGCCCACCCACTTCTTATCTGAGGGACCTTTGGCAAATGAATGAGTCATCCTGAGCCTCTGTCCTCACGTCTGTAAGAGGGAACCATAATAGTAGGTGTTGGTAGAGGTTTCGTGGCAGCCACGTGAGCTGATGCTTGTAAGATGCTTGAAGAGGGCTGGGCACCGACGAAGACCCAAGTCTGCCTTTTTCCCACTCATGTCGGGACACATATCCTCCTCCATCAGTGAAACAGTGTCCTGCAGGCCAGAGAGGCTGAGCAATCTGCCTCCACTCACACAGTAGTGAGCGAGGGGGATGGGGCTTGAACCCCGAAGTCTGGCTCCCGCACCGAATTCACCCTCGGCACACCAGGCTGCTTCCCTGAGTGCTGGGAGGCTGAGGAGTTCGAGACAAGCCTGGGCAACCCTCAGGCAAAACTCTGTCTCTACAAAAAATACAAAAATTAGCTGGACATGGTGGCACGCACCTGTGGTCCCAGCTACTCGGGTGGCTGAGGTGGGAGGATCACTTGATTCCAGGAGGTTGAGGCTGCAGTGAGCCATGATTGTACCACCACACCCCAGCCTAGGCAACAGAGCAAGACTCCATCTCAGAAAAAAAATTTTTTAATTAAAAAAAAGGTTTTAAATAATCAATTCAGGAGTTTTCAGAGTGACATTTCCAAAAGGAGCCCTTTTTGGAGACTTTTGGGGATGGGGCTGGTCACTCCTGAGTCCCTGGTCCCAGTGGCCACCAGGTCCCTGGAAAGAACCTTGTCTCATCAGCAGGTCTTTGCTGCAACTCACTGCCTACTAGCGGGGGACGTTGGGGGCGGGGGCCTGAGAGTCTGGGGGTGCCAAGAAGGGTGCAGAGGTTGTGGGGTACCTGTGTGAGTGTCCCTGCAACAAGGTCTGACCTGGCAAGCCAGGAGCCCCTGCCCTGCGGCCGGGTGGGGGCAGGTGGGGCAGGGCTGGGGCACGAACCTGCGTCTGCCAGCTGCTCCCTGTCAGGCTGTAGCCAAGTCCGGGCAGCTACCCAGCCAGAGACCCACCAGGAGCATGTGCCGCAGTCAGGCCCCGCCTGGGCAGCCACTGCTGCTCAGAAACGTGACAGTGACTAATGGTTTATTACACACCTGCCACCTCTCATCCGGCAGGCGGGCGGGCGCTGTCTCCTGGGCCCAGCTGTGCACTGCCAGCTGGGTGGCGGGGCGGGTGCAGGGGGAGGGGGCACGTCCAGACACGCAGACGCACGAGACAGACACAGACACAGTACACACACGCAAACACAGAGACGAAAGCAGGCACTCAGAGACATAGCCCACAGACACGGCATAGGCACGGGTGCACGCATAGGTCACACACACGCACACATATGCAGACACATGGGCAGACCTAGCACACACACAGATACACACACAGAAACCCGTGACACACACCCCGGCATAGATTTTTCCCAAGCACACTATATGCACGTGGATACACAGACTCACAAGCATAGGGCCACATGCAGACAGACACAGACCCTATCTGCACTGCAAACATACCACACATAGCCACACACACAGAAGCCAAACATCCTCACACAGGTGGATACAAGCACAGACTCACATACACATATGCAATACACATATGGATACATAGAGTACCCCCACAAACACACAGACCTACACAGGGGCAGAGACACACAGACGCAGGCACAGACCCCTCACACACAAACACACAGAGACACACAGGGGCAGAGACACACAGAGACAGGCACAGACCCCCCCACACACAAGCACACCGACACACACGTGGGCAGAGACACACAGAGACAGGCACAGACCCCCCCACACACAAGCACACCGACACACACGTGGGCAGAGACACACAGAGACAGGCACAGACCCCCCCACACACAAGCACACCGACACACACGTGGGCAGAGACACACAGAGACAGGCACAGACCCCACACACACAAACACACCGACACACACAGGGGCAGAGACACACAGAGACAGGCACAGACCCCCCCCAACACACAAGCACACCGACACACACGTGGGCAGAGACACACAGAGACAGGCACAGACCCCCCCCAACACACAAGCACACCGACACACACGTGGGCAGAGACACACAGAGACAGGCACAGACCCCACACACACAAACACACAGACACACACACACAGGACACACATCTCAGATGCCTATCCCCACCACAGCCCTGTCTCCCTCTTTCCAGGCCACGGCCTCAGGGGCACTGAGCCCTCTCTGCCCTCCCTGTCTCTCTGTCCCCCTGCCATGGTGGTTCCACCCTGGCACTGGCTGGGGCAGGGGCCTTTCCCAGCAGTGGGGGTGCCCAGGGCAGGTGGTGGAAATGTAACCACCCAGGGCAGTGCATTTCTGACCCCCACTTCCCTGGAAATGCCTTGTACGTGGGGACAGCAGCTTTTGCCAGGGAAAGGAAGCAGGTACAGGAGGAGCCTTGCCGAGGAAAGGGCCCTGGGCCGAGTCCCCCGGGGAGGCACGTGGCCATCAGCTGCCTTGGTCTCCCCCAGAGGCGGGGGTTGTGTGTGTTGTGGAAGGCGATGATGAGTTTTGGTAACACTGTGTTCTC
This sequence comes from Symphalangus syndactylus, assembly GCF_028878055.3. Taxonomy (NCBI): domain Eukaryota; kingdom Metazoa; phylum Chordata; class Mammalia; order Primates; family Hylobatidae; genus Symphalangus; species Symphalangus syndactylus. The sequence continues at coordinate 130,801,588 of NC_072433.2, forward strand.
TGCTGTCCCAGACTCCCAGGCCAGACCACAGAGCTTATCAGACTTGCGTCACTATGGTCGGATGGGGCTACCGCCGTGTCCGGAGTGGGGCCACTCCCGGGCAAGGGCTCCCGGTGGCTGGCCAGGCTTTCATCATGTGGGCAGCTTTGGTTCCCAGGTGTTGCATTTGAGGTGGCCGTCTAGGAGGTGGCCACTTGCTGGCTGTGGGGAGCACAGCTCCAGGGCTGGGGACTCTGCCCTCCTGTGAAGGCCATGGAGACCCTCGGGGCTGGGATTCCTCTGGCAGGCAAGGCCCAAATGGACTGACCAGGCATCTCCAGCTGCCGGGAGAAGGGTGCAACCGAAACCTTGTGATGGATTTCCTTCCCTCGTGGGGTGGGCAAGCAGTCGAGCTCATCTGTTTCCAATACTCTTTGGCCTTTAGTCAAATGAAGACCCATTTCTCATGTGCCATCGCATGCAGTATAAAATCTATTGAGAGGACACTCCTAATTTATCACCAGTGGATGGGAACAGGCTTCCCTAGAACAATTATCTTTGTGTTGTCCGCAGCCACCTTGGGAGAGCAGCTGCACTGGTTGGTGATAGGAAGGAGGGGCTTGGACTCAGGTCCAAGTTTCCAAGTCCTAGCGTTACTACTTCCCGGCCATGGAGCCTTCTCAAGGTTTAGGACCTTCCCTGGGCTCAGCTGCTCTGACTACTGAATAGGCATGATAAAAATAAAATCCTTCTGGTAGCGTGGTGTCAGTGACATTGGATGAACACTGAGAAGGCACTGAGGGCTGCCATGCAAGGCTGTGCAGGTTGCACACTGCACAACTCCAGGAGGCACCATTCTTACTGTGGTCTCTGTGAATGTGCTTTCTGCATGGCCATTGGGCCTGCCGTGTTGCACATCAGTGGTGGCCCCGGAGTAGTGCCACATGGGCCCTAGGTATCCTTCCTGAGCTGTGAAACAGTTTCTGAAGTAGTTATTGATATCTTTTTTTTTTTTTTTTTTTTGAGATGAGGTCTCACTCTGTCACCCAAGCTGGAGTGCAGTGGGATGATCTTGGCTCTCTGCAAACTCCGCCTCCCAGGCTCAAGCAATTCTCCCACCTCAGCCTCCCGAGTAGCTGGGATTACAGGGGCACTCCACCATGCCTGGCTAATTTTTTTGTATTTTAATAGAGATGGGGTTTCACCATGTTGTCTAGGGTGGTTTCAAACTCCTGAACTCAGGAAATCCACCTGCCTTGGTCTCCCAAAGTGTTGGGATTAGAGGCATGAGCCACCGCACCCTCTGGATATCATTATTAATAGAGATAGTAGTTGCCACAGACCCCACCGCTGAGTTTGGGGTGGGGTTGCAGAAGACCAGGTCAAGATTGACTCTCTGCTTATGGCCATGTTCCAGGGCCTCCTCCCTTTCTCACCTGCCGTGCTGGGGTGTTGCCTTGCTTGACAGGGATGCTGGGGTTGATTGCCCCTTTGGGGCGGTCTATGGGTTCCTTCTGTCCCAGTAGCTGTCTGCTCTGCCTCCACCCAGAGATTCCCTGTTCTCAGCAGCACTTGCTCCAGGCTTTGCGGAACCACTGGGCCAGGCCTTACCTCCAACCCTGGCCAACCAGGACTGGACTTGTGTTCGCTACACATGGGTGTCAGAGCCTGTGGTGTGTCTGCCTCCTCCTGGCTCTTCCCATGGGGTTTCTCTCTCTGTTCCCAGGGCTGGGCTGATCCCAGCATCCACACACAGCAGAGGAAGGAGGGAGCGAGGGTAATCAAGAGAATGAAAGCACTGAGCTGTTTTCCCACCAGAGGGTGCAGTTGCAAAAGCCTGATTTTCTCATGCTGTGCCTCAGTTTACCCGTGGGTATTGTCACCACCAGTTGCCCTCTGTTGGCCACCTGGGGAAAGGAAAGCCAGCTTCTCCCTGTGGTCTGGGACAGTGGGTGGGGCAGGGGAGAAGAGGAGGGGGCTGGCAGTGTGGGTGGGAGCTGCTGGAGAAGACACAGCATGCCCTCCGTCTCTACTCTGGGCTGGCCCAGAAGGTCCCTTCCCTCTGCCTACTCTTGTGACTTCTGCCTTGCCACTCACCATGGCAGGGGCTTACTTAAGAAGAGGTCTGCGTTCGTTTCCCATGGCTGCTGTGAAATTACCACAAACTTAGTGGCTTAAAACAACACTCATTACTCTTAACACGTACACATAGTTCTTACAGTGCTGGAGGTCAGAAGTCTGACGTTAGTCTCACTGTGCAAAAATCCCCATGTGGGCAGGGCCTGTTCCTTCTGGGGACTCCAGGGGAGAATCTGTTTCTGTGCCTTCTGCAGCTTCCTTGGCTGGAGGCCGCCCGCATTCCTTGACTTGCAGCCCCTCCCTCCACCTTCAAATCCAGCAACTCAGCATTTCTCAGACCCTGCTTCCGGGTGGCACCTCCTTCTCTCTCCTCTTCTCCTGCCCTGCTCTCCTACTTAGAAGGCCCCTGTGACTGCACCAGGCCCACGTGGCTAATCCAGGCCCATCTCCCATCTCAAGGTCAGCTGGTTAGCAACCTTAATCCCCCTTTCCCAGGTAAGGTGGCACATGCACAGGCTCCAGGGATTGGGATGTAGACATCTTCTGAGTCCATGCTTAGCCTGCAGCCACAGTGTTTATAAAGTCACCTGCATTAGTCAGGGCAGGCATCCCCGGTGCCATAACAGACAGTCCCAGGGTTCATGGTGGGTCTTCCTGATTGGGTGACTCAGGATCCCGGATTCTCTTCAAGCCGTGGTCTCTGCTTCCTTGGGACTGCCAGAGTGGCCTGATGTCCCACCACCAGCGGGCACAGGCAACAGACAGAGGAACACCCCTGGATACTCTCCCGCTGTGGCCTTGAAGTGACCCATGCCGTTCCTGCCCACTTCCCGTTGGCCTGGACCAGCTCACACCCCACCCAGACGCAAGGGGAACAGGACAGCAGCCACTCCCCAGCAACTCTGTCCCCGGCAGAAGGGGCCGAGCCCTGCCATTCTGCTGGGCGGTTCGTCCATGGTTCCACGATCCCTGAGACGGCACGGGTCAGAGGCTGTCTGCACGCTGCCCAGGCACTTCCCACTTCTGCACGCCCTCCCTGGTTCCTGTGTACTGTGGTTCTGAGGCAGCCCCTGGCTGGCTGCGAGGCTGTCTTTGCAGGCCTGTCCTCAGGCCCCTGCAGCTGCTCTGTAGGAAGGGCCAGGAGCACTCATCTTCGGGGCAGCCCTTTGCAGCCAGTGACTGGCAGCTGTGGGGTGGGAAGCCCCTTACTTCTGGAGAGAGGAACCACCCACCCTCCAGAACTCCTCTGGGACAGGGCTGGGGTCGGGGCTGTGTCTGAAGTCAGCCTTGCATCCTCACACCCGCCCCCAGTATCCCCGGGAGACCGGCCTTAGAGATCACGGCATCCTGGTCTCCCTGTCTGCTTCTGAGAAACCCGCCTGAGACAGCACATGCCCAGGGCCATGGCCTCAGCCCCGTCTATGCAGACATCACTTCAGACGCGCCGCTCCTGCGGTCCTGCACTCCGCCTCCACCTTCACTCTCCTCTTTTCCCGGCGGACAAAGGGGCAGCTGGTTCACCTGGCTCCTCCCAGGTCAAGGTGGGAACACGAAAGAAGGAAGCCAGCAGAGGGCAAGTACAGACAGGTTCATTTCAGAGCGTGGCCTTGGGGTTCAGCCCCTCAACCTGAGGCTGAGGATCTCCTGGAGCCTGGGGAGCGTCCTTGGGGACCACATTTAGTAGGAGGAACCACAGGGCTGTAAGGGTGCGTCCATGTGCGTTGCCTGGAAGGCGAAGGTTTGTAGAAGGCGAAGGTTTGTAGAAGGCGAAGGTTTATAGAAGGTGAAGGTTTATAGAAGGTGAAGGTTTATAGTAGCCTACAGCGACTTCATTTTCACTCTCTCTTTTCTAGCCGTGTGTTGAAATCAGTTATTCATTAGGAATGACTAGGCTGTGGATGGCTTTCATTGTACACATCTGGACTCCCTCTCCCTGAGTTCAAAACCTGGCTCTGCTCCTTTGGAGCTTCTGCTACGTGGCAGATAGCCTCCCTGTGCCTCAGTTTCCATGCGTAAAACAGGGATGATGGGGTTTCAAGAATCAGAGTCCACATCAGATGCTTGCCTGGCACATGGGAATGTGTGAGCTGGGCCTGCCCTGGCAGCGAGAGAGAGTTGGTGACCACCAGAAACCCTGGCCCTGCGACGGCTTTTGTCTCTTTTTTGTTGGGCAAATGGGCTCCCAGGCGGGCTTGGGCCTCCATCGCCAGGAAGGCGGGACTGTGCCTGGGTACTTGGCTCTGGCCTCCAGAAGTGCTTGGCAAGCCTTGCCTGTAGCGGCTCCAGTGCCGAGTGCTTTGACACCAGGCGCTCCCAGAGCTCTGCCCCCACTGCCAAGCAGCAGCTGCTCCGGAGGGCACAGGGTCTGGATTTGGCTGTGGCTTCTCCAGCTCTGCATAAGGGCCCCCCTTCCCTGGCCCTTCTGCAGCATGACTGCCTCCTGGCTCCTGTCACCTGCTCTGTCTCTGTCTCCCTTCATACGTTTCCAGCTGAGCTGGGATCCATAGTCTGTTTCCCTCTCCACGACCAATCTATTTATCTTCTCAGGAACTTCTTGTAATGCCGGGAGTGCAGAGCTTGCAAGTCGGGGCAGGAAGCTTTAGAAGCCCAGGCAGCCTTGAGAGGCTCTTTCCTTGTAAGTGGATCTCTCCCCGGGAGCCTCTTGGACAATTTAGCAGGGACTTACCCATGCTGGGTCTAGAGACCCTCCCGCCCCTCTGTTTCCTGCTCTCCTACTTACTGGGATCTGGTTTCCCTCAGCTGGTTCCCTTGCTAGCGTGTGACTCTGTGTGTCTCTGTGACTGGTTTAGATTTGTATGAAATAAAAAAGGAAAGAGAATTTAAGTTGGGCAATTGAAAAAACAATACACCAAGCATTGGAAAAAAGCAGATCTTTATAACTGGCAAAATTGCTGTTAAGAGGGTCTGTTTATCCTAAACTGGAATTTCTTTCCCAATAAGTTGGTGATAAAGATTTTAGATGGAAAAGACGAGATTGGCTGAGTAGCAGGAGTGGCTGTTCTGGAGCTCAGGGTGGGGTGTCCCGGGGCAGTGCCAGGGACCCGAGGGACAGAGCCGTGTCACCAGGCACAGACCGTCTCTGCAGGGGCCACCGTGCATTGGCCTGCCTGGCCACCACCCTGCCGTGGCCTCTGCCCACCCACTGTCCTTCATTCCTCTCGACTGGTCCAAGCTGATAAACTGTCACCGGGGACCGCGGCTGGTCCGTTTGGCACCACTGTGGTTTTACGCGGTTTGAAGAGTGCCACCCTTACCCTCACCCATGACCTTCTAAGTGGGAGCAGACACCACGGGAGAGCTGGGGATCTCTCCTGGCTTGCGACTTCACCATGGCTCCATGTGACTGAGCTCTGATTGTCTGCCGGCACGTCTGTGTCTGCCGCTACAATGCCGTATGTGTGCCTTTGTTCACAAATGTTGATTGAACACCACCTGTGTGCTAAAGACCATGCTGGGCGTGGGGGGCATAGCAGGGCACATAACAGACACAACCCCTGCCCCGAGAGCAGATATTCAAGAGGAAGGCAGATAACTCCCAAATGAGCAGGTAAAGGAGTGATGCCAGGTGGTGAGAGGGCCACAAAGAAACAGGCAGGGGACACAGAGACCTGAGGGCGTGGCTTTAGACGCGTGGTCACAGAGGCCTAAGGAGGTGGCATTTGGCAGAGAGTTCCAGGCCCAGCGAAGAGCATGTGCAAGGGCCCTGAGGCAGCCAGTGCCTGGCATGCATACCCTCACCATTGGAGGCACGGACTGTGGCTCCCTGTCCTCGTGATTTCTCCAGTGCGTGGCACAGTGCACATAATAGGTACTCAGTAAACTTTTGTTGAGTGAATGCGAGCTTTTAAGTCAGCTGTTGCTGGGAGACATGACCAGGGGAGAGGAAATGTAGAGAGGAAGTAAGATTCGTTTTTTTTTTTTTTTGAGATGGAGTTTCACTCTTGTTGCCCAGGGTAGAGTGCGATGGCATGATCTCGGCTCACTGCAACCTCTGCCTCCTGGGTTTAAGCGATTCTCCTGCCTCAGCCACCCAAGTAGCTGGGATTCCAGGCATGCGCCACCAAGCCCTGCTAATTGTGTTTTGTATTTTTAGTAGAGACGGGGTTTCTCCATGTTGGTCGGGCTGGTCTCGAACTCTCGACCAGGTAATCCACCCGCCTCAGCCTCCCAAAGTGCTGGGATTACAGGCGTGAGCCACCGGAAATAAGATTCTTATAAGCATGGAGGATGCTCGTCTTCCCAGGTTTCCTGGGTCAAGAGCTGATGTTCCAAGCAGGTTCTTACTGCATTCCAGAAGCTTCATTCTCTCTCCAGGACCCAGGGTGGAGTCAACCATCTGGCCTCTCTGGGCAGAACTCTTTGTGCTGGGAGAGTTCTGAAGGCCCCTGGAGCATCGGAGGAGAGCCTTGGCTCTCCCACCATCTGTTTCACACCTGATTAGATCAGCCCTAAATGCCTTCTCTAAAAGATACAATTCCGACCAGGCATGGTGGCTCCTGCCTGTAATCCCAGCTCTTTGGGAGGCTGAGGCAGGAGGATCGCTTGAGCCCAGGAGTTGGAGATCAACCTGGGCAACATAATGAGACCACATCTCTACAAAAAATTTAAAAATTAGCTGGGTGTGGTTGTGCATGCCTATAGTCCCAGCTACTCAGGAGGCTGAGGCTAGAAGATCGCTTGAGCCCAGGAGTTCGAGGCTGCAGTGAGCCATGATTGCATCACTGTACTCCAGCCTGAGAGACAGAGTGAGACCCTGTCACTATAAAACTAAACTAAACTAAAATTCCATTTGAATTGATGACGAAGTTTAAAATAAAATTCCAGCAACTGTAGACCACCCTGTTTTCTCTAGGGGGCCTCCCAGACTGATTAGATTGGGGTCAAGGGCACTTCAAGGTCACCCAGGAATGATGGGTCCTCCTCCCTAGGGCATGGATGGCTCTGGGAGGGCTGCAGCCTCCCTGAGTTGAGCACTTGGAGGGGGTCCTGACCAAGCAGCTGCTGTGAGTCGGGTACTGTGTCTGGGAACAGCACTCTTCCTCGTCATATTATTTCTGTGTTGCTGTAAGAAGTCACCGTGGGCTTGGCTTAAACCAAAAGCTTATTCCCTTACAGTTCTGGAGGTCAGAGCCCTGACTCGGGTCTCACGAGGCTAAATTCAAGGTGTGGGCAGGCCCTAGGGGAGAATCTTTTCCCTCATCTTTTCTCACTTCTAGGGGCCATTTCATCTCCTACATCATTCTAACCTCTTGCTGCTGCCTTTTTTTTGAGACAGGATCTCGCTCTGTGGCCCAGGCTGGAGTGCAGTGGCGTGATCACGGCTCACTGCAACCTTGACCTCCCTGGGCTCAAGTGATCCTCCCACTTCAGCCTCCCAAGTAGCTGGGATTACAGGCATGTGACACCATATTCCTGCTTAATTTTTGTATTTTTGTAGAGATGGGGTCTCACTCTGTTGCCCAGGCTGGTCTCAAAATCCGGGCTTCAAGCAGTCCTCCCTCTTTGGCTTCCCAAAGTGCTGGGATTACAGGCATGAGTCCCCACTCACTCCTGTTTTCGCATCTCCCACCACCCACTCCTGCCTCCCTTACAAGGACCCTGTGACCCCATTAGATGCCCCTCACCACCGTGGATAGTCTAGGATACTCTCCCCATCTCACGGTTCCTACTCATGTCTGCAAAGTCCCTTCTGCCATAGAAGGTGACATTTTCGTAGACTCCGGGGATTAGATGTGGACGTCTTTTGGGGCTGTTATGCAACCTAACACTCTCCCTGGCTGGGCTGAGCTGGCGGAGCCTGAGGGGCGTGGTGTCCATGCTCACAATTAGTCATTTATTGAGCACCGACTGTGTGCCAGGCACAGTTGTAGGTGCTTTGCTGGGACTGGTCCCTCAGCCTTATGGTCATTCTGCAGGGGCAGACTGGGCCCCACTGCCCGGCTCAACCCCAGGGGTGCATTCTGCGTCACCCCGGGTCATTCCCCCCCTTGGGAACACGGGGCTGATGACGGAGCCCCCTTGAGGGGGTGGCCTCAGTTAGTAACTCCTGAGTTTAGAGCTGGGAGGGCAGCCCTCCAGGTGGTCCCTGCACCACCCTCGCGGGGCAGGGGCTAGATACTGGCCGGACCCAGGAGGTTCTGGGTGCAGTTTAGCGTTTTCCCAGGAGGTGGCGCAATGAAGCCCTGGATGCACAGCCAAAGCCAAGCCCTGGGGCTGCCCCCACGCTGTGCCTGGGCATTGGGAAGGGCACTCACCCTAGAGACGCAGCCAGGCTCTGCCCCTCGCCTAGCCTCTCAGCAACGCACCCCAGGAGATGGCCAACCGACCCCACCTTCCAGTGCACTGGGCGTCCCTCTGCCTCTGCCTGCCCCTCAAGCAGCTAAGCCATGGTCCTCACCTCTGGTCACTGCTCAACCCATCTGTCCCCAGATACGCTAAGATGGGCTCTCACAAGATGCAGAGAACACAGCATGGTGCAACTCAGGAGGGCTCCAGGGAGGAGGCAGCACTACTTGAACTGGCACCCAGACCCGAGTAGGGCAAAGGAGGCTCCTCAGGGGAAAAGAACCTGAAAGTGCATACAGCAATGATGGTGGGCTTCCTCCTTTCCCCTCCCTCTTCTCTTCCCTCCCTCCTTCTCTCCCTCCCTCCCTCACATGGGGACGGCTGCTTCTGCCTAGAGCGCGTTCTAGGCCCCAACCCAGGGCTGGACACTGCAGAAGGCCTGGAGTGGGAACTCAGTGTGTGCTGCCGGATGACTCTGCGAGCCCATGGGTGTGACCTGGACGGGATATCACTCTGTGTGACCCCCTTTGGGAACTGGGTTTTCTCTGCTGCCCACGGAGTTGACAGGGAAGACAGGAAGTGGCCGCCGCAGCTCCCAGCTCCCATTACCCTCTGAGCCAGCCTGGCTCCTGTGTACAGCTTGCAGCAGCCTGTGCCAGGGTAGGGCGGAGGCTGGGAGGGCAGGAGGAGGGCCTGCGCCCAGCGGCAGCTGGCTGCGGCCTGCTCCACACCCTCCCGCTCTCTTCTCGGGAGTTTGCGCCCCACACTGAGCCGTGGGCCTGGGCCGGGAGGGAGCCAGAGGCATCCTCTTCTTTTCCCAGCCTCGCTGCTCTGCCCGCCTCATTCCTTCCCCAGGCCAAGGGGAGCTGACTGATGACTGAGGCCACAGCTGCTCCTCGGGCTACCAGACCAGGGCAGGGGGGCCAGGGGCTGGGCCAGGCAGTGCTCATGGACCAGAAGAGCCCCAAGTGGAAAGTGCTCCTGTCGGGTGAGTCCCCGGGGATGGCCCCACGCAGCGCCATGGAGGAGCCGGGGCATGGGTCTTGGGACAGTGCCCAGACTTCCAGGACAGAAGACGGAGATAGCAAGGAGGGACAGAGGGCCGAGCTGTGACTCGGTAAGGGTGTGCGTCCTGGCTGCAGGGGCTGTGTGGGTGCAGATGTGGAGCATGAGTGCTGGCCATGGGGACAGTGACCCCAGGGACAGGCATAATGGCCCCAGTCTGAGCCCCAGTGCCCAGGCGCAGGCATTAGGATTCTAAGGGGGCGTGGCAGGGCCTTGAGGCTACAGCTGACAGCCCTCTGGGCACTCCCTGGGCACATCCCAGCTGCCCCTGCTGCTGGCACCCCTATTGTACTGTGCACGGACCCTTACGGGACACAGGCTGGCACAGAGCCTGGCACCAGACACCTGAGGGTGAGCTCAGGGTGCCTCCCATCCTCCCAGCTCACTGGGCTCCTGGGTACTAGGTGGCCCTCTGAGGTCACTGAATCCCACCCTCCTTTCCCGTGGAGGGGGAAACTGAGGCTGCTCAGCAGCCCCGGATGGTGCCAAGTCTAGAACCTGAATGACCCTCTCCCAGGCTACCTACTGCTTCTGGAAGTGGGAGGAAAAGGGCAGGAGGGGCTGGGAGAGGAGCTAGGCAGACCTGGCTGAAGGAACGGGCAGAGAGGGAGAGGAAGCGTGCAGAGGGGCTCCGCCTCCGCAGAGATTCCAGGAGGGCACAGTTGTGTGTGGCACAGGTGACACCAAAGCCCTGGTGCTCCTAGTTCCCTTACCAGGTGAGGTGCAAGGGGCTTCTCACCTTCCCCTTCCTCCATCATGGCTGGTTTCACAGGTAGCGCAGGACTACCACTCCACTCCCTGGCTTGGGCTGTGGAAGATGGATTTGATTTCATTAAGAAGGAACCCCTGGTGGGCGCCTGTGAGACCAAGGTGGGCAGATCACTTGAGCCCAGGAGTTTCAGAACAGCCTGGGCAACATGGCAAAACCCCATCTCTAAAAAAAAAATACAAACAATTAGCAGAGTATGGTGGCTCATGCCTGTGGTCCCAGCTACCCAGGAGGCTGAGGTGGGAGGATCACCTTAAGCCTGGGAAGTTGAGGCTGCAGTGAGCCGAGATCATGCACACTGCACTCCAACCTGGGTGACAGTGAAACTCTGGACTCTGTCTCAAAAAAAAAAAAAAAAAGAACACACTACCAAGTGGCAAGCACACATTAGGAAGTAGTGTGCACCCCGAGCCCTTCTGCACGTGGGCTGGCTGCGAGGTAGTGAGCTGCCCATCCCTGACCATATTCAAACAGGATTCGTGCAACCCATCAAGGAGTCTGTGGAGGTCAGAAGAGACCATATTCCTTCCGGGTCTTAGATTCCAGATCCCAGTTCCCCCATGCACCTCATCTGTACTGTAATGAGGACCCTAGCCGCCAGGATTTAGTGAGCGCTTGCTGTATACCAAGGTTCTTCACCGCCCTCGGTGGGCACCAGTTCACCAAATCCTTACCACACCCTGGGAGGTGGGCAGGCTCCTCCCCCTTGTTCCAGATGAGAAGGCTGAGGAGGAGGGGACAAGTGACTTGCTGACGGTCATCCCGCCAGTCAGCTGAGTCACAGAGCTGGGTTGCAAAGCCAGGCCATGTGGCACAGAGCTTTCATCCTGACCTCAGTTACAGGGAGTCCACCGGTTAGGAAAGTGTTCTCTAAACTGTGAGACATGCAGAAGTTCTGCAGAATCACCTACACAGCTTTGACTGGGAGGGCAGCGGGCTGTGGCCTTCTAGGCCCAGGTCCTCTGCTGGGACAGGCACGTGTCAGCAACAGCAGCAGCCAATGTGACCATGGGAGGCCGGCTCCTTGTCCACCAGGGTGGGTGCCAGGCGCCTGGTAGCAGGCCCAGCTGCCTCGAGGTGCCCCCAGGGATGGATCGCTCCATGCTGGGATCCCCCACTCTCGCGTGCTCTCCCTCCACCCCTTTGTCTCAAACAGCCAGGCTGTTGGGGTGCCTTCTCTGATGTCTTCTATGATGGGCTGTTTGTTTGGGTGTCTCTGATGTCTTCTCTTGTCAAATAGACAAAAAATGGAAAGAAAGCAAGGGAGGGAAGAGCAGAGGAGGGGAGGGGACGAGAACCTCTCCCCCTCCGCTGCTTTCCAACTCAGCCTGTCTCCCGGTTTGTGAAGTGGGGATGCTGTGGCAGCTGCCTCCCAGGCCCCCTGGGAGGATGGGCTGGGGCACTGTGTAGAGCAGGGATTCAGTGACTGCATCGCTACTATGTATCCTCCCAGCCTGGAGTGAGTGTCTGGGAGGGCCACAGGTGTGTTGGCCGCGGCCTGGAAGAGTCTGCTCAGAGCAGGTACTCCAGGGAGGTTCTGGAGTGAACAGGTGTGTGGCGGGTGGGCAGAGGGACGAAAGGGCGAATGAATGAGTGCTGGTCGCCCTCTCCTCCTGGCAGGCCTGGGGACCCTGGATCCCCGAGGCCACCCAGGGCAGTGTGATTGTGCTCCTGCCCCACGGTGCCCCACGGTTACCACCGCCACAGCAGGGCCGTTCTCTGTGTCTCCTTCATGAGCGGCAGGCTCCAGGCACCCGCCTGGCCTCCCTCCCTGCTCCCCGCAGGCCCTGTCAGGTCAGCGGCGCCTTATCCATCGCCCCACGGTGGCTGCATGTGCATATGTGCGTGGATGTTGTCCACATGTGTCATTTTCACGTGACTCTGTATACCTGTGTGTGTGTGCACATGTGGTTCTCAGTGTGTATGTGTGTGGTGCTGTATGTGTTAGTGTGCGCGCGTGGCCCTCAGTGTGTAGTGTGTCAGTGTGCAAGTGTGTGGTCACGCGTGGCCCTCGGTGTGCAGTGTGTGTCAGTGTGTATGGGTGTGGTTGTGTGTGGCCCTCCATGTGCAGTGTGTGTCACTGTGATGTCTGTGTCTGTGTCCATGTGCATTTTTGTGTGTACATGTATGATTCTGTGTGTGTGGGTGTGGGTGTGGCTCTCAGCGTGTAATGTGTGTCAGTGTGCACGTGTGTGTGTGCACGCGTGCACAGGTAGCTCCTAGCGTGTTGTGTGGTGTGACGTACAGGTCTCAGGGCGTGTGGCTGCCATGGCCAGGCTGAGGGCAGTACCGTGGAGACAATAGCTTTGGCAGCCAGCCAGGCCCATGACCCTGGAGGGGGTGGGGGGTGGATGGGCCCAGTGGACGCGTTTGAGCCGCTGGTTTGGTGAGGGTTGTGGAGGAGGCGAGGCACCCAGGCGGTTTCAGGACCCTCGCCAACCTCCTCTTGGGCCGCCTTCTGCCTCACTGAGGCCGGACAGCCCTCATCCTCTGTGGGGTGAAGACAGATGAGGGACAAAGACAGTCCTTCCTCTCTTCACTCCTCCTGGTGATGGTGACACTGTGCCTTCCCTTTGGGGCCGAGGCCGTCCCAAGCACCCCTTTGCCCCTGAGTGTCATGGTGGAAAACAGGGTTGTGGCCCCAGTGTTCTGGGTTTCGATCCTGGCACTGCCACTCGCTGCTGTATGACCTAGATGAGCCACCTAATCTCTCTGCACCGCTGCCGGCCATCAAGGGGAGTCAGTAGCCCCTCACTGGCTGGCACTGTTGGGATAGAGTGAGTTGGGGTGCGAGGCCCTCAGGACACCCAGCTCAGGCTGTGTGAGCTGCCAACACTCTGCCTGTCTGTCACTCTTGTCATCACTAATCCCCTTGCCTGGGAGCTTCTGGATCCCAGTGACACCTCCCAGGCCCCAGGTGCCTTTTTGGGCCACCCGGAGCCCATGCCTTGGCCCTCCCAAGTCACCTCACCTCCCGCAGGTGGGGAGCAATGCAGGAGTCTCAGGTGGGCAGGACCCCAGCCATGAGGGAGGTTCCCGCCTCATCTTCACCAGGCCCAGGGTGCCCATTAAGGTGGGAACCAGTCCAGCCCCCATATCTGGGAAGCAGCGGGTGTCACAAAGAGCCACGGTTGGGCAGTGCCAGTGCTGGTGGGGTGGAGGGCAGCCGGATGCCAAGACCCGGAGACCCCCAGGCCTGGGGCCATGCAGGGCTTAAGCAGTGGGTTTGCTGGTGTTCGACCAGGTATAGGGGAAGCTGGGGTAGAGACTGGAGTTTGGACACCTCTGACTCTGTCTTCCCTCACCGGGTACCTCCCAGGCAGCAGCCAGGCACCATGAGCCCAGGCTGGGCCAGCACAGGTGAGGCAATGGCACAGGCCTGGCTGTCTCTCCTGGGGGCAGCTCTGCGGCCACGCTGCCCACCTCCAGTACCCTGGCCCCTGTGAATCTCTCCCCTTCACCAAGTGAGACACTGGAAGGGCAAGAACATTTATTAAGTGCCTACTGCATGCCAGCTCTCGTGTGCATGTCAGCTCCACCATTAGCCCCATTTTACACGTGAAGAAACAGGCTCAGAGAGGTGTGAGGTTTGCCCCAGGTGTGTCGGGGGCCTGGCTCCAGCCCAGCAGTTCTGACGCTGGAACTCCCACAGGGAACCAGACCCCACACTCCGAGCTGGCCTCCCTCTTGCTATGTGGATTTCTCCTTGGGCCTGAGCAACTGCCCCCAACCCTCAGAGGCCCCACCCCCGCCAAAGAAGGTACAGACTCCAGGCTTCTCTCTTCTCATCCCCAGCCCAAACAAGCTCTGCACCCCCTGTTCTGCCTCCCCTGTCAAGCAGAACATGGTGAGATGGCCACAGAGAGGCCCAGGAACCAGACCTCACAGCACATCTGAGCCTGAGTTTCTCTCTCCGGGAAATGGGGATGATCGAGGAGCTCGACCTCGGTTCGTCCTGGGGAGGCGCCCGGGTGCCTGGCACAGTGCCCCTGCCCGTTAGGATTACCGCAACGGTTGGAACCCTGCCCTTCTGCTCCCGGCCCATTAGCGCTGGGCTGGGGTGAGTTTGGTGGCTGCGCGGGCTGGTCTGGCCGCCTCCTGGCTCCTTGATGGCAGATTTGGGCACGGAAAGAGCCTGTGGCCGGGTGGTGTGGGCAGAGGGGCGGGGGGGCTCTGCCCTCCCTGCCTGCCTGCCAGGCGTGTGGTCCTGGCTGGGGACACAGGAACACAGCCCTGGCTCTGTTCTCAAAGTCGTGGGAGGCGGGCTGTCACCGCAGTGGCTGGGAGCTGGAGGCCAGCCCAGAGGGAGAGAGGACGCCATGTCTGTGCCCTCACCCTTCAGCACAGGCCCTGCCAAGCCACAGGTGCCTCTGCTGCACAGGGGATGAGAGGGGGCTCCGCTGGGCAGAGAGCAGGGGACTGGGGCTGGGAGTTGGAGGTGGGGGCTGTGAAGGGGAGGACAGGACAGCAAGGTTTGCCGGGAAAAGAGGCTGTGTCCGCGGTGCCATAGGCCTCTCTGCACACCCCTCCGCACACCGCACACATGGCCCCACGCTACCCGGCGGCCCCTCCTGTTGTGCAGGTTGCACACTGTGCCGTCGCGGGTGGCCGTTTGGCCAGAGTTGCCCAGTGTGAGTGACCCAGGCCTGCCTCCCACCTTCACCGACCACGTGTTAATTTTTGGTTCTGGAATTCTGATCACCTTATTTTTTATTGTAAGCCTAGAATGTTGACAAGGTTGATGTGTGTGCACAGTTGTGGATGACGGGGTACCCCCGGTAGGCCGCACGTGGTCTGAGGATTTGGGGGCTGCAGGAAGCCGTTTCTGTCCTCGGGATAGAAGGACATCTCTCTGTGCGTCTCTCTGGGTGTCTCACGCATCCCACTCTCCACAGGCATCTGTGCAGTGTCTGAATTGCAGGGTGCCATGTTGCACAGCCCCCAGTGGTTCGGGTCTGGCCTGTGTTCCCCCTTGGGTCCTGGCCCCGCTTGCCAAGAAATAAAATCCTTAACTCAAGGACTCTGGTTTGGGGTGCTGGCTCCCTCAGATCCCTGGGGAAAGAGACGCCAATGGAAACCTCTCCTGGCTGTGTGACCTTGGGCAAGTTACCTACCCTCTCTGTGCCTTAGCTGTCTATCTGAACGAAGGAGGGACTGATAGAATATGTGGTAGGGCTGGAGACAGTTAAATGAGATGATGATGGGGGCACTGTGAGAAGGAACAGTAAGGAAGCGTGAGGAGCGTTTCTCACCCCACATGCCCTGGGCAGAAGCCGCTGCTTCCTGCTTTCCTGTGACACCTGGAGGTCCTGCAGGCAGGGGGCCGGGGCTCCCTTCTGTTGTTCTCGGGAGTGGCCGGCACCAGGCCTAGCCCAAGGTGAGCCCTGGATTTGTAAACACGGGCAGGGTTGCAGGAGGCTCCGTGGGGGTGGCCTTCCAAATGGCCCGGCGTCCACATGTGCAGGAGCTGGGGGGAGGGCACAGGCCCCCAACCCTCGTCCACACCAGCGTCCACCTCCTGATACAGGGGAAACTGCAGGGCCCGGCCTCTCTTTGGGCAGCCTCTCGGCCTTATCTTGGCCTTCTGCAGACAGCCCTGTCTCCAGGAAGGGCTCTATCGGCTCCGTCATCTGCACCCGGGCTTGGGAACACATGTGGTCAAGTGGATTTCCCTGGGAATGGCAGCCACGTCTCTTGGAGACAGACCCCACCCCCATCCCCCGCCACCACCCAGTGCCAGGGCTCGGGGCAGGGCCCTGGGCCAGTGGGGGCCAGCTTGGGGCAGGGCTGAGGAGGCCAGTGGGGGCAGGGCTCCCTCCTCCGTAGCGGGCTCTGGAAAGGCCAAGCTTCTAGACTCCCCTCTGGGACTCCGTGATGTTCAGGTTCCGCCAGCCCGTCCCTCAGCTGGGTCGGTGTCCTCCACGCTGCTGCCTGCCCATCCACTCCAGGCCAGGTGGCTTGGGGCAGTCTCCTCTCTGTGCCAGGAGGCAGTCAGGGGTCCCAGCCTGCGCCTGGCAGTGTGGGCATGTGCGGGAGGGTGGAGGCAGGAAGCCTTTCACTTAGGAGCTGTGAGCCACGGGAAGTCTGCTCAGCCTCCCTGACTCCCCCAAGGGCCAGAGAGACCTCAGGCTCTCCCTCTCTATAATCAGCACCACGACAGCGCACACGTGCAGCGCTGACCAGACAGGGCAGCCCAGCTTGGCGCACTTTGCGCTGATTGATTTTTCGAATCCTCCCGTGGCTGTCATGAGGCAGGCACAGTTGCTGACCCATCTTAGAGACCAGGAGACTGAGGCCCAGGCAAACCTTTGTCCCCTGCAGCCCTGTGTCTGCCCTGAGTCTCTGGGCAGTGCCAGGCAGGCAACTTGGAGATGGAAAGCAGCTGCCAGTCCCCTTCCCCCTCTTCGTCCCCAGCCGTGTGGCTACCCCCGTGCTGCTCTATGGTCTTCTCCCGGCTCTGCCGTTCCTCCTTCTCCTCCACTTGAGAACTTCCCTGAACCAGTACTGAGGGTGGCCAAATTGGATGCTCCCCAACTCTTGCACACGCCAGAGGACTTGAGAATTAAAATATCCAGGTTCAAGTTCAGATCCCGGCTCTGGCTCTCACTGGTCAGACAGCCTTGGGCAAGCCACCTACCACCTGCACCATGCACAGAGCCACACACCTCTCCCAGAGAGCCACTATGACTCTCCCCAGAGAGCTGCCATCTCCCTGGACCCTCCTCAGAGAGCCGCTATCTCCCTGGACTTCCGGGTCCCCGCCCACCTCTTCCGCGATGGCCGCCCCTCCCTGGGCCTCAGCACCCTCCTCGCTGGGCCTCCTCAGCATGCAGTGCTGTCTGGCAGAGGTAGTGTGTTGCACCAATCAACTCCAGTCCTGGTCTGGTGTCCACACTAGCTGAGCAGCTTCCAGGAAGCCAGAGTTTCCATCCATTTTGCTCCTCTCCATCACCCCCAGCGCCTAGAATGGTGCCTGGCCCCCGTGAGGCGGCCCTCGGAAAAACCTTGTCAGATGTAGAAGGCAGAACACAGAGTGGTCTTCCCCACCTCTTCTCCCACAGACCCCTTCCTGCTCCTGAGAAGATTCAAGGAGGTCTCCCTGGAACATAGTAGGTGCTTCCACGTATTGGTTCCTTCCTCACCCCATGTGAGCATGGCTCAGGTCTCCTGGGACCTCTGGGTTCTCATGGACCATCCAAGGTCTTACTTAGAAGCAGCATCCCAGCTCCTGGGGGACGTTTTCCTGTGGCCCCTCCCTCCATTGCAAGTCAGACGGCTGGACCCGGACCCTGCTCCCTGCCAGGCCACTGAAGGGGCGCCAGGAGTCCCGGAGTCCCCTCTGCCTGGCTGTGCACTTCCTTTGCTACTGGATCCTGGGCCCTGGCAGAGCCCAGCAACCATGGCCTAGGGGTCGAGGGAAGCAGATCGCTGTGCTTCTCCCCCAGCTCCTGCTCCCTGGCCTAAGGTCACCAAAGAGAAGACCTTTGCTGGTTCTAAGACATAGCCATTAGCTGGCCCCTTGGTCTGCCTGTCCATGCCAGGCTGCCCCAAACAACATCTACCAAGACCCCACGCCTGCCCTGCCAAGCATGGCGGGCAAAGGGACTTTAATTTTGAAATCCAAGGACAGGACAGCAGGTGTTTGGCCTTCGGAAACCCAAGCATTGCCATTTCTAGAACATTCTGATGGGTTATAAGGGTCATAACTCACTAATTTGAACTTGGACATTCACCATAGCTGTGAACAGCTGTGATCCTTTGTACTCAGGGATCATCGAGTCCAGCTGGGCAGGTAGGGCTCTTATACCCCAAGGATTAGGGCACATGGCTGAGGTAGTCTGTGAGGGCTCCCTAGAGGAGGAGAGGTGGAGGCTGTGACTTGAAGGATTCCAAGACGCAAAGGAGAGTAGTTAAGGTCTTCTTGGAGGCAGAGGGAGACAAGTCCAAGAGGGGAGGAGGTGGCACTCCAGGGCCTCATCTAAATTGTGGCAATGCTGAAACCACCCTCTAAATCCTCCCTGAGCCCTGGGCCAGCCTCACTGTTCAGCAGGTGATGAATCTGTAGCGTAGGGAACCATTTGGTGAAACAGGATAGAAGCAGGGTGAGGCAAAGTGGGAGGACAACCCCCACCACCCGCTGCGCCTGCCACCCTGGTGCCCCCAGCTCCCAACACTGCCCTCTGGGGGAGGCCCCCCATCCCTTACAGTTGAGGTTTAGTGTGGCATCTCAGACATTTGACCTGTGCTCTGCATTAGACGGTAGCTATTTCAAATCTTGACATAAACAAGGTTAACAAATTGGCTCCATTTGGCGTGGCTCCGGACCTAATTAGATCTAATTAATACTCACTGGGGGTCCTGCATCAAGCCCCGATCCATCATCCAGCCTCGCAAACAGCCCTCCGCTGCTCCTCCAGCTGAAGGGAGTGTCGCCCTGCCAAGCTGGGAGACCGTCCTTCTCCCTGGTCTTTGCATTTTATTTGGGGACCTGTGAATTTCCAGTGGGCATGGAAATGCATTGAGCTCTGGTAAAGTCTTTGCAATACATGTTACTTTAATTTTTTAAAATTGAGGTAAAATTCACCTAACACAAAACTAACTGGAAGCAAACAATTCAGTGGCATTTAGTACCTTCATAGTGCTGTGCAAACACCACCTCCGTCCAGTGCAAAAACATTTCCTCACCCCAAAAGGAAATCCCAGACGCATTAGCTCTGCCGTTCCTCACTCCCCCACCTTCCTTTCCAGCCCCCGGCAACCATCGATCTACTTTCTGTTTTTATAAATCTGCCTCTTCTGGACATTTCGCAGAAATGGAGTCATACCATTTGTAGCCTTCGGTGTCTGGCTTCTTTCACTCAGCGTGGTGTCTTCCAGGTTCATCCACGTTGCGGCCTGAATCAGAACTTCATCCCTTTTTGTGGCCGAATAATATTTCATTGTGTGGATAGACCCTATGTTATGTATTCGTCCTTCTGTTGGTGACACTTGGGCTATCCCCAGGTTTCGGCTATGGTGAAGAATGCTGCTGGGAACATGAGTGTGCAGATTGGTCCTTGAACACCTGTTTTCTGTTCTTCTGGGTATAGATCTCCACAGAAGGGATCTGATAGGCCACAGTATTCTTTTCATTTTGTTTAACAAACACATACGTAGCTCTTGCTGGGTGCCAATTTAATATTCATAACCTCACTAAAAGGGAGGTACTGTTACCTCCGTTTTACAGAGGAGCAAACTGAGGCTATGTGGGTTTGACAGGCAGGATTTGAACCAGGCAGCCACATGCTGCTGGCTTTCACTAGTCAGTGTAGTAATTTGGCATCAAGGCCACCAGCTCTGAGTGGCCCTTGGGAACCACCTCTCAGGGTTGCAGGCCCAGGAGGCCTCCCTTGTGCAAATCACTCCTCAAGAGGCTGTTGGGTGACCCTGAGGCCGACGCGTCTGTTCACAGAGAAATGTCACTGCAAAGCAAGCTAGAGGGGGAGCCTCTCCCTGTCAGGGTCCCCTGCCTGACACCCGCCTGAGGGCATCTCACCGGGCTGGGGCCAGGCTTCCAGGCCTGCTCATAGAGTGCCTGAGGAAGTCTGGTCCCAGGCCCAGGAATAAATAACAGGCGTGCAGGCTGTCAGCCAAGCCGGCTCTCGGGTCTCCTGGAGCTCCACAGAGTCCCGGCTTTCTGTTGATCTGATCTCCTGTGGTCTCTTGGCTTCTACGCTGTGATCAATCATGCGGCCCTGGGCTGGCCGGGCAGCCACCCCCACGCAATGTGGTTATCTCCTGGCCACACATCGCTGCTGGGGCCCGGGGCTCGCACAGGCGGCCCTCGATGGCTCATCTCCCCTGCCTGATCTCCCGCCCTGGTCATTCTCCAGCCCATCCTTATCTCAGTGTCTGGGCCCTTCCTTTACTTGCAAACCCTGACTGTGGTGGGGCAGGGACGGCCGCCTTGTAGTCAGCAGACCCTCTGGGACAGGATTCGCTTCCCACACAGGCTAATCAGGTCCACAGGCCCTGGACGAGGGCTCCTCTGTTTCAGAGGCCACACGGTGACCCGCTGCCCCTGCAATGTGCAGAATTGGGTAAAATCACTCCCAGTCACACAGCTGGGAGGGACCCTGGGAAGATGTACACGGCCTGCCCCTCACTTTCCCGATGAGACAGCAGAGCCCTTGAAAGTAGGGGGTACCTGCCTGTGCCCAGGCTCGGAGCCCACACCCGGAGATGCTAGGTGAGATGGGAGGGACAGAATGGGGAGCAGGGAAGCAGATTTAGAGCCAAAGCACTGCCAAATCACAGCAGAAGCCCCAGGCCATCGGGAGCATGGCACCTCACACATGCACACACACACAGAGCCATGTGCACACTCAAGCATGTGCACACACATGCACACACATCCATGCATGCACACACACAACTCATGCACACACACGTGTACGCACACATGCACACACACTCATGCACACACATGCACCCATGTGCACACACACAACACACATGCACACACACCATACACACTCATGCACACACATGCATACACCGGTGCACACATACATGCACGCACGTGCACACACTCATGCACACACGCACACATGTGCACACACAACACATGCACACACGGTTGCACCCACACATGCACACACACACCATGCACATGCATGTGCACACACACATATGTACTCACAGCCTTAGTGCACAAGCATGCCTGTGCAGGCACACACAGCTCTTGACACAAGCACCATAACACACCCATATATACAGTAGACACCTGTGTACACAGTGCACATTTGCACACACACATCCACACACAGCCCTCTGTACATAAACACGCACATTCACATGCACACACAGCCTGTCACACACTTGAGCATACACACAGTTTCCAGCACACATGCCTGTGCACAAACATGTACATACACAGTCCTCAGCACACACACACCGTGACACACACCTGCACCCAACAGCTGCATACACACAGCACACATACACTCACACACATGCACACGCATGCACACACAGCCTCTGTACATAGATACACACACATTCACATGTACACACAGTCTGTCCCACATTCGAACATACACTCAGAGCTCCCAGCACACACACACACACACACACACACACACACACACAGACACACACACACACACACACACCTGCATCTCTCTCTGTCTCTCTGTCTGACACTCTTCCTCGTCCTCTTCCTCCAGGCCAGCCTGGGTGACATGAGTTTCCTCAGAAGCCAACCGCATGGACTCTTCCTGCCTCCCTCTCATTGCCCCATGGGTGTCTGTCCACTTGGGGCGGGGAGCAGAGGCGAGGAGGAGAGAGTGGCTGGCTCGTGACCCTGGCAGGGGTAAGAGGGGTCTACCATTAAAGGGGCCCCATGAAGGCAGGAAGTCATCCAGCTGAGAATGGGAGGACCACACAGGCCTCTTCCCTGCAGAGCTTGGGGTCAGAGTGGACCACTGGTCTCTCGGCCAGTGGCATGGGGTCCACAGGATTGTGTCCTTGGCCCAGGAGCTGCTGTCCTCAATCCTTGGCCGTCTTCACAGGGGCTTGGCCACCACCCCTGACTGCTTCAGAGCCTCTTGGGCTTTCCCTCCAGAATCCAGTTCAGGCCAATGATGACATCCACATGGGCAGAGCCTCCTTTTTCCAGGCTGCTCCACAGAGCACCTCTCCCTCGACCCTCAGGCCTTGCTATGCACAATCAATGCCACTCCCCTCATAGGGGGGCACAGACTCAAAGGAGGGGAGGGAGGTGCTGTTGTCAACACTGGCAGGTGACTGCCCAGCCCAGGCTTCCTGATGGGGGCCCCGAGACCCTCTCCGAGAGGAGCAAGAAACACACATGCCTTGCTCTGTGTGGGTGCGGCTGGGTGGCGAGCGGCCCATCCTGGGAGGGCTGGAGAACCTCCCCCTTGCCTGTAGCATGGCAGATGGGACAAGGGCTCCGGCTTCCTCCCACCTCTGCTGTTGACTGGCTGTGTAACCTGAGACCATTCTCTCAGCCTCTCTGAGCTTTCATTTCCGTATCTATACATGGGACCAAGGATAGCGCCAATCCCAGACCTCGCCAGATGTGTCAGAGGGTTCTGCGGTGTGTGCAGTGCCGACTGTCATCATGAGGGAAGTTTCCTTTACTGTTCCCTGCCGCTGGGCCTCACTTTCCCTTCTCCTGCAAGCTGGGACCTGTGCAGGCGGTGGCTCAGCCCACAGAAGGGCTGGGAACTCACGGCCAGGCGTGTGGGTGGATTGTTCTGGATGCCTCATAGCCCTGCTCTTCAGGGACCTTGATGAGCTCCAGCTAATGAAGCTCAGGCTCTCCTGAGGGGACAAGGCGTTGATGGAGGCGTGGAGGACTGGAAACAGGTCCTCCAGCGCCAGGATCCAGGAGGGGACACACACAAAGCAGGCCGGTCCGAGTCTTGCTGGGCTTTTCTGCACCCTGGGGGCCCTCAGGCAAGCAGCCAGGCGGGTAGGAGATCTGGCCTTGCATCCGGCCTGCTGCAGACCCAGCAGGTTAGCGTGCTGGGCACACCTGCCCCACCCACCCGGCCCCGGCTTGGCTCGGCCAGATGCTTTCAGAAACCCTTCCCATCATGAAAGTCTCACTGGCTCCGTCACCTGCCCTGGGCCCTGTTGCTCTGCCAGTCAGGAGACAAGTCTGTTCTCGCCAAGGAAGCCCTTTGTGCCACCCTCGGCCCAGCCACATGGGGCTTGGGATGGGTGCCTGGGGCAGGGCACCCGCAGCAGGTGTTTTGGGGTGGGTGCCTCCAGCCTGTGGCTGCTTGTCCGGGGCAGGAGGCTGGGAGGAGAGGGGAGTCACGTTGGCTGTGCGTCTGTGGCCCAGGTGCAGGCAGGGCTCCTCTCGATTGCCCCTTGCCCCTGACGCCATCTGTGTGTGAGGCCAGGGCTCCCAGAAGAGTGTGGTGTGGCCCCCACTATTGGAGTCACCATGCAGAGGGGAACCGACGCCTGGACAGAGACTCATAGCCACACAGAAACCGGGCTGGGTGGGACATACTTGCCTCCCACCACTACCCGTTTCAGACAGCTCCTTCTTGGGGTCCCTGGGGAGCAGGGCAGGAGGCCAAGCGGAGTTGGTGGCTGAGGTGGACCCCTGGTGGAGGAGGGGTGTCCGCAGCCTCCGCACCCAGCAAGTCCCGTGGCCCGCAGGGCCGGCCTGGCTGCTGACAGATGGTCATGAGACCCGGGGAGTCTGATGAAGTTCATTTTTCACCTGCACGTGTTTTCGCCTCCCTGCTCTCGCGAGGCAGCCGGCCATCCATCCTGGAGCCCTTCCGAGGCCTCGGCGGTAATGGGGTCATAGATCACTCCCTGGTGGAGACAGAGCTGGACAGGGGAGGGGAGCCATTAAGAATGACCGCGGGTGACCCCCGGGCCAGGACGGCTCCAGCTCCGGCTGCAGCTCCAGCTCCAGCTCAAGACGGGGCGTGATGGCCGTGAGCCTGGGTGTGGGCTAGATAGGGGCATGGGGTGTTTTCAGGGCTGGCTCAAGCCCCAGGGGGCGAACCCCCATTCCCCGAGGGTACACCCAGGGTGGGCGTCCCTCTGCGGGGCTGTCTGGGCCTCCCGTGGCCATGGGACAGTGGCCCTTCTGGTCACGGCCTCTCTGTGACAGGTCAGGGTTGAGGGGACACTGGCTCAGAGACTACCACCTCCTTCCACCCTGTTTAAACATGGTGGTTCAGGTGGAACCCTCCCACGCCCTTCCCCCTGTTCGGACTCAGCATTGCGGCCAGCAGAGCTGAGCAAGGCCCTGACACAGTGGCAGGTGCCTGGCCCGATGCATCCAGCCTGCGTGCCTGACACCAGGATGGACAGCTGACTCTAGGTGGGGAGCTGGATGCTGCCTGGGTCAAACCTGGTCATGCCATCTCACTGTGCAAATGAGTAAGTCTCTTGCCCCATCTTACCTCAGTTTACCCCATAGGCAAAATGAGAATAATAACGATATGACCTAACGCACGGGGGTTTGAGATGGTGGGGTGAGCTGTCGCCATGACGGGCTATGTCTGGCAGCTTGGGCACCTACTGCCACAGAAGCGGTATCTGTGGTTTTTGTCATCCTTCTCATCATCATTGTCATAGTGGTGGCTCAGAGCATGGCTTCTGGTCCCAGCTGTATCGGCTGTGTGACCTGGAGGAGATGCTAAACCCTCTCTGGGCCTCCCTCAGTTTTGTGACCTAAGTGTTGAGCATGCTTGTGCGTGAAACGCCTTCGAAGGAGGCTGGCCTGAGTCAGTGGTCAGGAAAGATG
Source organism: Symphalangus syndactylus (assembly GCF_028878055.3). Taxonomy (NCBI): domain Eukaryota; kingdom Metazoa; phylum Chordata; class Mammalia; order Primates; family Hylobatidae; genus Symphalangus; species Symphalangus syndactylus. Next base: position 130,826,070 of record NC_072433.2, read on the forward strand.
ACCTCACTTAGTGGGTGCTGGAAACAGCTACCCCACCCATGCTGCCCTCCTGGGACACCCCTTCCAGAGGCTTCTCCTGGAGTTCTTGTTACCAGATTTTACCCTACGGGTGCTGGAGGGGAGGGAAGCGGCCAGGGTGCCATTCCTGGGGTACCTCTTGGGGCGGCCCTGGCTGCTGGCTTTGACTGGGTGGACTTTGGAAGGGACAACTGGACAGCTTCCAGTGAAGGTTCTGGGGCTCCCTGGGGCCGCACAGCATCACTCAGGGTCTTCTAGCACCAGCTTCCTGAGTTCTTGACAATTTGAACGTGAGGTTCTCAGAAACCACTTGAAGGACAGAAGGGAGCGATGGTGGGGTGCCCCTGCCACTGCCCGACCACCATGGTTTCTGGATGGCCCTTCCAGCCCAGATGCCACAGTTACCGGAGTTCCGCACAGGGCGCTGTGCAAAACAGACACCGGGCCTAAGGAGGGTGGGAGCCCCTTGCCCCCGTGGTCCAGCCCCAGGCCCCTCCTGAGTCTCACACCCAGTGACTCCCCAGAACCCCCCACTTTCCCGTCGCCTTGCCATTTGCCACAGCCTCTGGAGCACTGGGAGTGCTGCAAGGTCTGGCCTCAGCCACTCTCCTGGCCCCCCGCTCAACCCCCCATGCATGCTGAAGCCCTTGTGGCCTCTGCTCTGTGGTCCTGCTCCAGGGCCTTTGCATCTGCTGTCCCTTCAGCCTGCAATGCCCTTTCCACAGAATTTTGCAGGACTGGCTTCTTCCCAACCTTCAGGCCTCAGCTCAAAGGTCACCTCATCGGTGAGGCCCTCCAGGATCACCTGACCTGGTGGCCCCTCTCCTCCAGGACATCACCCGCTCTCATGTTACCTTGGGCTGCTCTCTTCCTCTTGCTTATCACCAAGTATCCAAAACTGTCTTGTTCATTGGTTTTCTTCTTTTAAACTTCTCTCCCCTTTGGTTAGAACATAAGCTTTGTGAGAGCTCATTCATCTGTATAGTTCACTATGTGTAACAAGAACACATTAGTGATGGCGCTGTGGTACAAAGTAGGTGATCAGTAAGTACTTATTGGTTAGACAGATGGGTGAATGAAAATAGATCGGTGGATATTTGCATGGATGGATGATTGGATGATTGGATGGATGGGTGGGTGGATGGATGGATTGGTGAGTGGATAGGTGGGTGAGTGGATGGATGGATGGATGGATGGATGGATGAAGGGATGGATAAAGGGATGGATGGGTAGGTAGAAGGGTGAGTGGATGGGTGGGTGGATGGATGGTAGGTGGATGGATGGATGAACAGATGGATGGGTGGATAGATGGGTGAGTGGATGGGTGGGTGGATGGACCGGTGGATGGATGGACGGATGGATGGATGGATTGGTGAGTGGATGGATGGGTGGATGGATGTATGGATTGGTGAATGAATGGGTGAGTGGGTGGATGGGTGGGTGGATGGTTGGATGGATGGATGGATGGCTGGATGGATGGAGGGATGAAGGGATGGATAAAGGGATGGATGGGTAGGTAGATGGGTGAGTGGATGGGTGGGTGGATGGTTGGTGGGTGGATAGATGGATCAACAAATGGATGGGTGGGTAGATGGGTGAGTGGATGGGTGGGGGGATAGACCGGTGGATGAATGGATGGATGGATTGGTGAGTGGATGGGTGAGTGGATTGATGGGTGGATGGATATATGGATTGGTGAATGAATGGGTGAGTGGGTGGATGGATGGATGGATAGATGGTTGGATACATACATGGGTGGATGGATGGATGGATGAATGGATGTATGGCTAGGTAGATGGGTGAGTAGATGTGTGGGTGGGTGGATGGATGGATGGATGGATGGATGGATGGATGGTTGGATACATAGTTGGGTGGATGGATTGATGGATGAACAGATGGATGAGTTGGTAGATGGGTGAGTGGATGGGTGGGTGGGTGGTTGGATGGATGGATGGATGGATGGATGGATGGGTAGATGGGTGAGTAGATGGATGGATGGGTGGATGAGTGGATAGATGGGTGGATGGAAGGAAGGCAGAAAAGATGGAAAGAGGGCAGGCAACATCTTGGTTTCTTTCGTTCCCTTGACTCAGGTCTGACTATTGATGAAGAAGTGGGGCAGCTGGTGACTCTGCATTGGGGGTTGGGTTGAGCCAGGACAAGTGACTGGGTGATGAGGTTGTGTTTAGATGGGGAATCCCCAGGCAATATCATAGGTGCCCTGAATCCTACAGGTAAAGAAGTGTTCTTTGGGAATAGATTATGAGGGGAAAAAAAAGAGAAAGAAATGTTCCACGATGTTGAGGGTAATCTCTGAACCATGGAATGGCCCTCATTGACTGGGAAAAGGAGCTCAGGCTCTGAGGCCCCCCAGCCAGGTCCTGGGGAGAGGAGGGACTGGCCAGTAGTGGGGGCCAGGCAGCATCTGAGGCATTCTGGTAGAGCAGAACCTCATTAAGAAGCTGCTAGGGGCCAGGGGCGGTGGCTCATGCCTGTTTTGCAAGCACTTTGGGAGGCCAAGGCGGGTGGATCACTTGAGGTCAGGAAATCGAGACCATCCTGGCTAACATGGTGAAACCCCGTCTCTACTAAAAATATAAAAATTAGCTGGATGTGGTGGCGGGCACCTGTAATCCCAGCTACTCAGGAGGCTGAGGCAGGAGAATAGCCTGAACCCGGGAGGCGGAGGTTGCAGTGAGCCGAGATTGCACCACTGCACTCCAGCCTGGGTGACAGAGTGAGACTCTGTCTCAAAAAAAAAAAAAAAAGTGGCTGCTAGGGTCATACCAGGGGCTGAAGGTGGGGGTCACATTATTTTCATCTGGTTTGCATGTAGGTGGTGCAAACCTGGATGTGCACAGCATCTTCCTGTGGCCACGTCTCTGCTTCTGTCCTCCATCCCTCCCACCATTTGTCACTGTGCTAGAGAGCCTCAAGCAGGGAGAACCTCCTGCTCTCACAGCTGAGCCCCCAAGATCTTCTCTTCTATATAGAAGAATAATCCTAACAAATCATTGAGGCCCTTCCTGCTTGGACCCCTTTACCTGAACTAACCCATTGAATTCCCACAAGCCTGCCCGGCAGGTGCTAGTATTGCCCCCATTTAATAGATAAGCAAACTGAGGCCCAGAGAGCGGCGTCACTTGCAAACAGCTGCATGGCAGGTGGACCCACGCTTAGCGGATCTGGGCATTGAGGCCTTACACAGACCCCGTGGAGTCAGGCTCTTTGTCTTGTTTTACCCAAGGGGAAACTGAGGCATGACTGAAGCTTGAGAAGGGACAGAGAAAGCGAAGAAAGCACCAGCAGCTGACCTCGGGGCCTAGGCTGGGATTCAGCTGCAGATCAGGCCTAGATAGTACAGATTATTTCTTTATCTATTTATAAAATTATTTGTTTGTAATTATGATGGATACATAATAGTTGTACAGAGGGAACCATGTATTCTTACACATACTTCTGTGTCCCTGAAATCCGGGACAGTCGCTGGCACACAGTAGGTGCTCCAAAATACTCACGGCCTGTAGCTTTGTGCGGTCACAGGCACGGTTCTGCTGACGTTGGGGTGGGGGTCATCATTCAAGTGACCAAGGGGAGATGTCCAGCAACAGACGGGGACAGGGCCTCCTTTGCTTTCTGGCAACAAGATCAGGGTCAGATTCCTGCTAAGTGGGGGACACCCGTGCCCCCCAGGACTGTGGCCTGGCCAGGGCAGCTAGTCCCCTTGGAGCCTTAATTCTAAGAGCTAGCTTCGTGTCCCTCCATATAACAATATGATGGGTTAGGGTCAAGCTTTGGTCCCATAACTTGTTGGAAGACATTTCAGAACAATAAAGGTGTCGGGCTTTATGTCTGCTCATATTTCATTCTGGCTCTGGCCTCTCCTGCTCACTCGCCTTGGATTTACTGTGCGGATATTTTAAATGGGGTGAGCTTGGATGCTAGTGTTCCCATACCCCCGCCTTGTTCCCCCCGCCGCCTTGTTCCCCCCCACCCCCCCGCCACCGCCCAGCTCTGGGAGCCTGGCCCCAGCCCGAACCCTGTGCTGGCCTCGCCTGCTGAAATATTTACCTCCCGGCTCCTCTGACAGCCAGAGCTGTCTCCTGAAGCAAAGGTTATTGGACTGCGAATGTTATGACATTACATTTTTGTGTCTGCACTTTGGAGATGCGTCATGCTGGCAGAATGACAAGCTCTGGGCAGGGCTGAGCAGAGGGGCCGGGCACCACGGGGAACTGATAGCGGTCCACTTTATTGCAGCGCCTTCACGGCTCCGCCGCTGCACCCTGGGAGTTGACAGGACAAGGCGCCAGCTTCCTTGGCTGGGGCTGCTTAGCCGGTTTGATGCTATCAGCTCCCAGGCACCACCCCCGCCCCAGCTGGCAGCCCCAGCACCTCCAAGAGAGGGCCAGGATGGAGCAACAGGGTGGAGCAAGGGAGACCCACAGCAGCAGTAAGAATGGTCCCAGCAGCCCACGTGGCACAGAGCTGTGACACTCCAGGTAGTGTGCAAACATATTCGGGCATCAATGCATGTCACACGCACCCACCCTAAGAAGCAGGCATTTTTATCCCTTTTGTCAGTTGAGTAAACTGAGGCACAGAGTGGTAGTGACTTGCGATATTTGTCCCTTGCGGCTGCCGTAACAAAGTACCACAAACCGAGGGGGCTGGAAGATTTCTTCTTCCACAGTTCTGGAAGCCAGAAGGCCAAAATCAAGGGGTTGGCAGGGCCACACTCTGCCTGGCAGGTCCAGCCAGCGATGCTTCCTGCCTCTTCCAGTCTCTGGTGGCTTCGGCATTCCTTGGCATGCGTCAGCATCATTCCAGTGTCTGCGGTCATCACGTGGCTGCCTTTCCTCTGTGTCTGTGTCCCAGTTCCCCTCTTATAAGGACACCGGTCATAATTTAATATACCTACATTTTAACTTGATGACGTCTGCAAAGACCCCGTTTCCAAGCAAGACCCCATTTACAGGTTCCAGGTGGACATGAATTGGGGGTGAGGACACTATTCAAGCTGACATGTGTGCCCAAGGTCACTGGAGTAGATGCTCGTGGGGCCTCACTGGCATGTCCCCCACCAGTCTCCGAGCTCACCTGCAGATGGCTCTATAGAACCCTGTGGCTTCTGGACTTCTATGCTGGAATGTGTTCCCGGGCTGCCCCGACTCACACAGGCTGCAACTTACATGCCAGGAGGTGGGTGTCCCTGGGAGTCACTCCAGCCCAAGAAAGAAAGGTGTTGGTGGATACCTCCCCATCATCCTTGTCGTTCCTGGGAACTCTTGTCTCCTATGGGCCCCCCCTGGCCTGTTCAACGTGGCCCCTGTAGGTTTCCTTCCCAGCCTCACCCCCCACGCCCTCCCTTCCCGGGATTCCCTCCCAGATCATCTCCCCTGCTGGTGATCCTTGTCCTGGGATCCGCTTCTGGAGGGACCCAAATGAAGACAATATAAATAATGATAACAGAACAGCTGGCACACACAGCATTGATTCTGCACAGATGGCCGACTCCTTCGGGACTACAGCAGACCTGGCAGAGAGAATTACCAGATCCAGAAAGAAAAAAAAACAGGACACCCAGTTAAACGTCAACTTTATATAAACAAAAAATACCTTTTAGTGTAAGTATGTCCCATGCAATATTTGGCTATACTTATGCTCTTAAAACATCCATTGCTTCGGGCTGGGGAGGGGATGGAGAGTGATTGCTAATGGTTATGGGGTTTCTCCCTGGAGTGGTGAACATATTCTGAAATTGACTGTGGTGAGTAGCTACCCACTTTTGTGAGTATTCTAAAGTCCATCAAACTGTATGCTTTAAATGGGATCATATGGGATGCAGGTTATGTATTAATAAAGCTGTTATATTGAAAAAGTATTTGGTGTTTATCTGAAATTTAAGTTTCACTGGGAGTCCTAGATTTTATCAGGCAATCCTATTGAGGGGTAGTTTCTCCCACTATGTCTGTATCACAGATGAGGAAACTGAGAGCGAGCCACATATCACAGCCAGGACTTGTGGAAGGGACTAGAACCCAGAAAGCCAGCCTCCCTGACTCTTAGGGAGCGTTGCCTCAGGGGAGATGGAGCCTGCGGCTGGAGAGGCGGCTGGGGCCAGGTTGGCTGACCCCGAATGTGTGGGGATGCCCTCCGAGGTCTCTCCATCCACCTGGAGGCAGGGTGCATGCCTCTGGGTCCCAGTGTGGCCGAGGTTCCTCTCACCCTTTCCCTGCCTCTTTGGGCTCGGCCTCCTCCCTCAGATAAGGACCACAGGCTAGTCAGAGGGAGGAGGATCAGACAGAGGCCCTGTCAAGGCTGCTGGTGCAGGGCCTGCAGTCATTGCTTCTCACAGGCAGCTGCCTCTTGGAGGTCAGAAGAGAAACTGCACTGGGCATGGTGGTGCGCACTTGTAAACCCAACACTTTGGGAGGCTGAAGTGGGAGGATCACTTGAGGCCCGCAGGTCAAGACTGCAGTGAACTGTGATTACACCAGTTCACTCCAGCCTGGGCAACATAGCAAGACCCTGCCTCAAGAAAAGGGAGACGGGGGCACAAAATATGTGAACTTCAGGCTGTCTGAGGCCTCTGGCAAGATAGGAGCGGCAAGGAGACCAGGGGCCACATCCTCTCAGGGCTCCCAGCCCAAATGACCTGGTGTCTGTGATTGATGCACCATCCCCTTGAATCCTGATGGAAATGTCTGATGTCGTTACAGCTCCGTCTCACACAGTACCCAGCACACAGTAGGTGCCTAATAAATGCCTCTCATATTTACTCCATCCCTGGAGCTGAAGGGGTGTGGAAGCAGCTGGGAGGGTGTTTTGCTAACTTCATTTTGCAGAGACTACTACTGAGTCCCAAAGAGCCACCTATCCCTGACTGAGACAGGTCTGCAACCTTCTGAAACAGTCTTCAGGCTCCCGTGTGACTTACAGGCCCCCAAGGCAGGGGACTTGCCCCCAGGAGGCAGCAGGCGGTTCAGGGTTCTGATCTTCTTAGGGGCCCAGTCCAGAATGAGGTGCCCTGCCCAGACCCCCTCTATCTATTCCCCCACTGCCCTCCCAGCCTGGTGGCTGGGCTGGGCTCAGGGGCTTGAGGTTCCCCACCACGGGCAGGTGGGCCTTCTCACCGCCAGGGGGCAGCAGGGGTTTGGCCGCCAGCCTGCGCCCCGCGGTCCTGATGCAGGCCCATTGGGGCGGGGCCGGGCTGGGGAACTCCAGGCATCCTGGGGCTACGGCCTGCCAGCAGCATGGAGCGCGCCCCTCTAGGGGGCCCACAGGACGCTTCCAATCTGCCCGGGGACCTCGGGCCACTTGTCGCCAAGCGTCGATACCGTTCGGGCTCACTGCCAGCTCCGGGTTGTTGACTCCCTGGGAGAATGCACATTCGGGCTGTCGGGGCTGGGGAAGGCTCAGCCGTGACTGCTGACGAAAAACACAAACATCCGTGAGGGGAGAGGCGGGGCTGGAGGATGAGAGGCAGTCAGGGGCCGGGGAGCGAGGTCAAGGCTGGGGAAATTAAATGTTCATAAATGTAGGCCTGGCACTCACAAAGTAGGGCAAAGCCATTAGCGCTCATTAAAGTTTAATACCTGTCGGTGCTGGTGCGGCCCCGCTGGACGCTCCTCTAATTTGATGGGTGTAGAGGGAGAGTTCTCAAATAATCGGGGAGGTCGGGGGCTTGCTTCTGTGATGTTCACAGGAAGAGGATGGTCCGGCTTTGAGCGTCCCTTTAAAGCGAATGATCTGGGTGATTCCTCAGATGAGCGGCTTGAGGGGGCTCTGTCTTAGGCACCCTCCCCTGTGCCCATTTGTGGGGTCACTGGTTTAGTCCTGGATGGGCGCCAGCACCCCCGCACACACACACACTCCTGTCTGCAGGATCACCTTGAGATTCCAGGCCCTGCCAGGAGCCAGGTGTGTGGGCGTCTCCGCCTGAAAGCCCTGGGGATTCATATTAGCTCATCTGTCTTAGTTGGAGCAGAAGCCCCGTCCGTCTCCCCTGAGAACATCTCTTTTTCTACAGCAGAGCAAACCTTTCCTCTCCTGTTCCTGCTGCTTGCAAAAATCCAGGCTTCCTTGGGCATCACCCTCCATGCCAGCCCTGGCTCCTTGGACACATGGTTTCTGAGCTCAAACATTGGCCCAGACCAAGGGTGGATGCATGGTCTGGAGGCGGCACTCTGGGAGCTCAGTGGGGCAGGCTAGAGCATCCAGGGAAGGGTCCCTGGAGGAAGTGGCAATTGAGTTGGGCCTTGATGGACAATGACATAGAGGAATTAGGCCTTCAGAGGGAAGCACCTGGGCATTCTCAATGGGGGGAATGGAGTGGGCAGAGGCTGGGGCACCTAAACATAGGGAGGTTGTAGGCTGCAGCCACACAAAGCTGGGGATGAGCAGGAAGGATGGTCTGGGGCAAGCTGGGGTAGGCCCTGCATGCCAGGCTAAGGGCTTCTTGAACGTTACCCTGAATCCCTGGGAATAGAATGGAACCGAATGGACAGGTAAAATCTATACCAGGCCCAGAAAAATCCAAGCCCCGAGCTGCTGAGTCTTCAGGGCAGTGGCGCCTGCTGAGCATGTTAGAAAGGAAGGAGAAGCAGCAGCTAAGATGATCGCGCCCTGCTGTGTGCCAGGCTCCTCAGGTGAGAAGGACCACAGCATTCTCCTGTTTCACAGGTGGGCACACCAAGGCCCGACAGTGGGTCCAGGCTGCCAAGGGTGGAGCCAAGATGCAAAGGGGCATCTCAGAGCCTGCAGGTCTGGCCAGGCTGGACACAGGCTGGCATGTTCGCTACCTGGAAACACCCTCCCAGCAGCCAGCGCCCAGCTCTGAAGCTCTGGCTTTGGCCGGGCACCATGCCAGCCCTCGCCACAGCGGCTCCAGACCTCCCTTTCTCTCCAGGCCTCCCGAGAAAGCCCTTTGCATCTTTTGACTCACCCTGAACAAATGCTCCCTTCCTCTGTCACGTCCGCCCTCCCCTGCCCACGCTCTCCAGGGGCCTGCCCAGAACAGCTCTAAATCATCCCGCCTGCCTCCTCCCCTGGCTTCCTCCTGGGCGCCCGCCCACCCTCCCCAGGCTCTGCCCTGTTCCCAGGATGGCCTGGAGCAGAGCCAGCCCAGAGATGGGGAGAGAAGAAAACCAGCCAGCACCCCGCAGAAGGGCTGCATGAGGGGTCCCGGCGGCCTGAGTCCCCCCAGCCTGCAGAGCCCACAGCCCTGTCCCCTGGCTCATATGTCCTCTGAGTTTCAAGATGCTCTGGGGATTTTTCTCCTTTTTACCCCCGGGCTTACTGCTTCTAGAACGTTCTCTTGGATATGAACAAGGCTGATGAAAGCTTCAGCCCCAAGTGGCCTGTTCCTAGCCTCAGTCTGTCCACCTCATTTGGAAAACTCACTGGGACCCCATGAGCAGGAGGCAGGACATCAACAGGCCCGTCCTTCCCTGCCCTGCCCGTCTCCTCCCTGGTTCCCCAAGTCCATGGGGGCAGGAGGATAACATGGTGTCTTGCTTGCTCAGCCTCTCCCTGCTGCCCAGGCACTGGGGTGGGGGGAGTTGGGAGTGGGCGGCCTTGTTGTTTGGAGAAACAGGAAATATTAGGCCATGGCCCAGGGCAGACAGGCCCTGCCTTGAATTCCAGCACAGAGTGGATGTGCTGCAATTGTAATGCAAAAACACCGCTGATTAGTTGTTTCCACACCCCTTCTACCTCCCCAGCACCCAAGTCTAGTTCCATGCTGGGTGAAGGAGCTGCTGTCCCGGATGCTCTCTGGTCCTGTGCCTGCCAACACCTTCCACTGCCTGGCCACTGCCAGAGGCGGCTGCCCACCACCCGGAGCCATGGAGGACAGCGGTTGGCTGGATGGGCAGCTTCCTTCTCCCTGCAATTGGGGGCAGGATTTCTGCCCAGTTCAGGATGTCCAGGCCATTCTCAAGACCCCACAACGGGGCAGGATGGATGTCCAGATGCTGCACAAGTGGGAGGCCACAGGCCCCCGTGGGGATTGACCCAGTAGTGGGTGAGGGTGGCGGCAGCGGAGGCTGTCTGGGAAGCGCAGGTCTGGGCCATGGGCTGGGCGGCTGCCAGTTTCCTGTCTGTGTGTGAGATGGGGGTGCCCTCTCCAGGGAGCCTGTGAAGGTCAGAGAGAGACAGAGGGCAACAAAGAGACAGTGTGAGATGGGCATGGAGAGAGACAGAGGAAGACACCCAGGCAGAAAACAGAGGGACAGAAAGGTCCAGAGAGAGAGAGCAAACGTGAAAGGCAGAGCAAGGGACCGAGAGACGGGGGCTCCCTCCAGCTGGGTGGGTGGGAAGAGGGTGCAGAGAGGCAAGGGCAGATGGAAAAGGAGACAGGCCAATGTCCCAGGGAGCCCCCTTGGCCCTGTCCCCCATCTCCTCTGTGAAGTCCTTGGGGGGAGATGTGATTTCCCACACACTGGGGCAGGGGCTCAGATGCCTCCTCTCAGCCTCGTGGCAAAGCAGACACTTTTCTCCCCTTTTTCATTTGGGAAAGCAGATAGCAGCTCAGAGAGGTAGACTGGAGGGGCCAGGGCCACACAGCAGGGCGCTCAGGCTGCGACCCCCGCTCCCATCCTCGTCGCTTAAGTGACACTCAGTGTCTACTCGCTGATGCAGGTCCTGAGCCGTCTCCTGCGGGTGGTTCGTCCCCAAGGCCAGGCAGAGTGCATGGCACGTGTATCTCCTCGCATGGACCTTGCCTGGAACATGTGGTCTCCGCTGGCCCAGGCTTGTCACGGGTCTAAATCTGGAGACTGAGCCCTCTCCCTCTGTCCACCCCCCGCCGCTGCCTCCAGCTTCTGGAACTGTCATGTTGAGTTCCTGAGGTTCCAAAGTCACCTTCCATGCAGGGAGCCTTCGGGTTCTGACTCAGCCTGGGGCCTCCCCAGAGCGCCAGGGTGCGGGAGGCACCACCTGCCATCTGGCCCCCCTCGAGGACTCACGTCAGCCTCACACCTGCATCGCCTTTGCCCCGCTTCCCTGGGGACTGGTGGCCCTGGGCTGTGGGACTGAAATGTGGAGGAAGGCGCACGTCCCCCACCGCCCTCCTGAAGATCTGATTTAAATTCAGGAGCTTCCCCTGGGATCCTCCTCCTCCAGCCGGCATAGAAGGAGTTGTGAGGCTTCTGGAAGCAAATGCGCCCCGCAGACCAGGGGCTGCGCCTTAGAGTCAGAAAATCCCGGGTCTTGGGTTCCACCCCACAGACCAGTTAGTTCCGAATCAGGGGGGTGGGGTTGGGGGTGGGGGCTGCAGACCTTGGTGTATTCTCAGAGCTTCCAGGTGATTCTGTGAGGAGAGGACCCTGGTGAAGACGCACCTTGGTATTCTGGGGTGTCTCAGAGCTAGGTCTCCAAGGTTCGGACCCTGATGAGTGATGTTGGCTCTCAGTACCTCAGTTTCCTCATCTGCAAAATGGGCGTGATGGGATCACGGGTTCCCGGGATGGTTGTGAGCACTGGGTGAGATGAAGTGAGCAGGTGAAGAATTCAGGCGTCTTTGGGGAAGTGGAGAAGCAGTGTTAACATGTCGTGATTTTCAGTGGCAGAACCTGGGACACTGAGGCCTGAGGGGGTCACAGAGCTCCCAGGGGTCAGAGCAGGCGAGAGCCCAGTCCCTCAGGAGCAGGAGCTGGAGGGGAAGTGCGCCGGCTCCCAGGCAGCGGGGCTGGGTCCAGTACCGCCCGTCTGCTTGCTGTCTGTGGGCTAGTGGCTGTGCCCTGCTGCTGTCTGTAGACTGGGGACACCCCTGCAACCCCCTGAGGCTGTGGTGAGGATAGATGGAGGTAAAGCAGGGGAGAGCGGGGGGGACACAGCCACACATGGCCAAATAATGATGATGTTCCCGCATAATCAGACAAACCGCTGCATGACCCTGGACCTCAGTTTCCCCAGCTGTAAAGTGGGATGTTAGGATTGAGGGGCTCATTTCAGATCCTACAACTTTAGTGTCAGAGCCAGGAGAGAGAATCTAACTTTACAGCCCAGCTCTGGGTTCCTGGGCTGGAAGAAAATGTCACTTTCTATTCGTGTGGTCCTTACATGGTCCTGCACGGAGAATGTGTGTGGGTGCGTGTGTACACGTGTGCATGTGTAGACATGTATAATGCATGTCGAGTGTGCACCCACATGTGTGGTATGTTTGTGTAGACATGTATAATGCATGTCGAGTGTGTATCCACATGTGTGGTATGTGTGTGTGTGCCTCTGGGTGTGTGTGTAGCAAGTGCATGTGTGTACATTGTGTAAGTACTTGTGTGTGGTTGGCAGACACTGGCAGACACATATGCATGTGCAGTGTGTTATATATTACATGCACATGTGTATGTGTGTGATGTGTACATGTGTGCGTGAGGATGCATAGGATTGCACATACACGTGGCTTGTTTATGTCTGTATTGTGTGCATGTGACTGTATAGATGTGCACGTGTGATGTGTGTGGTGCTGTGGTGAGCCCTCCAGGGTTTCATTACTGTCAGCTCCTGACCCTGCACCCATGGGAGGCTTCCTGGTCTGCCGGGCCCCCCAGCACAGAGTCCTCTCAGGCCGTGCGGAGTGGGGCCCTCTGCACATGGAAAGGTGGGCTTCCGGAGGGGGGGGGGGTTCAGTCCACAGTGGCTCCACGGCCTTCAGAGTGTCTAATTGTGAAATATTTAATGCATTCCAAAAAGTATAAAGAATAATACAGCCAGCACTCATATACCCCACCAGCTTCAGGAAGAGAACGTTGCTGATGTGGTTGTACCTTGTCCCTAGTTTCACACCCCCCATCCTTGCGGGCTTTCAGAAGCCCCTGCAGGCCCCTGGATAAACTGACCAGTTTCCTAAGCCGCCTGCCTGCTTTCTTTGCCTGTAAAGTGGGGATATAGCAGTACCAAGCTTCGTGTCCTCAGCACGTTTATTGAGCACCTACTGTGTGCCAATCACTGCCGTAGGCACGGGGGATGCCGCAGACAGTGAAATGGGCAAGGATATGTACACTTGGCGGGGGGCACATTCTGGTGAGTTTGGGGGAAGAATGAATTAGGAATATGTGCTTTGCTCCTAGAAGAGCCCCTGGGAGGTGGTGGGTGCTGCCGTTATCATGATTAATATTACCATTAAGATTGCCGAGCGGTCAAGACTGGCCAGGGCAGACCCTGGGCCCCAGGCCACTGCACACCCAGCTATAGGGGGCTGTGCCCTGGAGCTGCGACCTGCCAAGTCACACCGGGCACACAGCAGCCCCTGAGCAGGCCCAGCACAAACACAGGGGCCTCCTGCAGGGACCTTGTGTCACGGCCACACGGAGCTACTGACTGCTGACACCTGCGTCTTCACCGGCACACCGGCCCTGCAAACCATTAATGCTTATTCTTTCAAAGGCAAGAAAACAGGGAATGATCCGCCAGACGCCCCACAGGCCCTCCCCTCCCTGCTGAGGTTTTTGGGAAAACAGGAAGTGTAGGGTTCTGTGTGTGTGTGTGTGTAATTGTGCGTGTGCGTTTCTGTGTATGATTTTGTGTGTGTGGTTATACGTCTGTGTATATCGTGTTTCTGTGTACTGTATGTGGTTTCGTGTATGTCTGTACGTGTCTCTCTCTGTGGTCGTGTGTGTTGCATGTATGTCTTTGTGTGTGTCTCTGCATGTGGTTGTATGTCTCTGTGTTGTATGTGTCTATGTGTAGTTTTGTGTTGTGTGGGTGTTTTGTGTGTGTGTGTTTGTGAGCTTGTGTGTTTCGTATGTCTCTGTGTGTGTTGTGTGTGGTTGTATACCTGTGATGCATGCGTCTGTGTATGAGTGTATGTCTATGTGTTGTATGTCTCTGTGGGTCTGTGTGTCTCTGTGTTGTGTGTGTCTCTGTGTCTGTGTATGTTGCGTGTGTCTCTATGTTTTTCTGTGTTTGTATGTGTTGCATGTGTCTGTGTCTCTATGTGGTGTGTCTCTGTATGTGGTTGTGCGCATGTGTCTGTGTCTGTGTGTGATGTGTGTGTCTCTGTGTGTGCGGTGTATGTCTCTGTGTGATTTTGTGTCTGTGTGTGTTGTCTGTGTGCGATTGTGTGTTTGCGTGTGTGTGTGTCTCTCTGGGTCTGTGTATGTTGTGTGTGTCTCTGTGTGTGATTGTGGGTCTGTGTGTCTGTGTGTGTGCACGGAAGGGGTCATAACGGAGACCCCTTGCACATCTCTGTGTGAGAGGAGGCAGCCGGCGAGGTTGGTTTGAGCATCTACATCAGTGCAGGTGCAGATCCAGAGACCCCACCCACGGAGACCTCCGTGTGGAGGCCAAACCACGAAAGCCCAAATCAGAGGACGTGGTGCCGAGGCCCCGCAGCTTGGGCTTTCTGAGGCCCAGCTGGGTGGGTGCGGTGCGGGGAGGGGCGATTGTGGCCCCCTCCCCGGCAGGAGAGGGGGTGAGGCCAACGTCATGCATTATTCAGCAGCTCCTGATTTCACATTATTCTCCCTGATACTTTTACAACCTGTCAGTAAATAAAAAGATTCTGCATTATTTATAGAAATGGAGCAGAATTGGCCAGGAAGATTTAGTACTGCTATTATTAGGGAGTACCCGGGCCATCGGAGTGGGTGGGGTGGGTGGGGCACCAGGGGTGGGGGCAGAGAGTGAAAGATGCTGCTGCCCCAGCTGGACCGGAGCTCGGGGGCTCTGGATGGGCTTGCTGACCCCAAGAGGGGACACAGTTGCCTCCCTTGGGGCACCTCCCGCAAAGTCAGGCACCAGGGGCCAGGAGAACGAGCCGGCCCAGAGGGTTCAGGAGGGCAGGGTGGAGGCAAGGGAGTTCTACCTGCGGGGCGGCCCATCCAGGTGAGGGCCAACACTCTGCCGAGGCCAGGGTGGGGTCCCCAGGCTGGGACAAGGGGCTGAGGCCCAAATGAGGCATATATAAGAGCTTCTAACTGCTGCTGAGTGTTTATTGAGCACCTGCTCTGTACACGCAGCACTGCACGCCGGTTACTGGGGTTGATACCCGTCCACGCTGCTATTGGCAGGGAGGGCCGAGAGCAGTGTTTCTCAGTCTGGGTTCCACCGTTCCTGATGGGAATTTATAAACGTGTGCTTTCCATGTTTCCAGCCATCTAACTGTGCCTGATGTGAGCTTGTGCTGGTTACTGGGCGGCCCCGCTGTGAGTGGGCACTTCTGGGGGATCCAGGGGTGTGTCTGCAGGTGCAGCTCAGCGTCTGGAGCTCGCCCTGAGGGACAGCAGCTGGGCTTCATGCCAGGTTTTCAGGACTGGAGCCCGGAGACGTTGGAGGCCCAACCATTTCCTCACAAGTCGTTTTGTTCCCAAGTTTGAGAACCATTGGCCCAGAGAGGGTAGCATCCTGTGCCGTTTGTCCCGGAACCAGCTTACGGCACACTCTGGGTGCCCTGCGATGTCTGGGCTGTGTCCGTAGGAACCTTGCGGCCTGGCGGGGAGGTGAGATGAGCTGGTGGGTACTGAAGCCGGAGCGGCCTGTCTACTGGGCCACCATGTTTTCCATCCTGAACCCAACACGCTGAGAAGCTTGGGGGAGAGGAGTCGCCAGTGGGATGTCTGGTTGGAGAAGCTGCCAGGAAGGGGGACTCGAGAGAGCCTGGGAGGAGGAGGTTTGCAGAGGGGAGAGCACAGCCTCAAGAACCGGGCTGAGGGATTAGGGAAAGTCATGGTGGTTTCTCTGAGGGCCGGGGCCACGCTGAGTCCCACAGCTGAGGCTGGAGATGGGAGAGCGGACCCAGAGAGAGTGGCCTGCAAGCCATGTGGAGCCGGGGCTGGGACATCACAGGGTGGCACTTTGAAGACAGCATGTCGGGAGCGCAGCGCTGGGCCTGCCAGTTACCTCTGGCTGCCTAACAGATTGCCCCAAGGCCAGGCGTGGTGGCTCACACCTGTAATCCTAGCATTTCAGGAGGCTGAGGCGGGAGGATCACTTGAGCCCAGGAGTTCAAGACCAGCCTGGGCAACATAGTGAAACCCTGTCTCTACAAAAAATATAAAAGTTATCCGGGTGTGGCTCCTGTAGTCCCAGTTACTTGGGATGCTGGGGCAGGAGGATCACCTGAGCCAGGGGAGATGGGGACTGCAGTGAGCTTTGATTGTGCCACTGCATGTCAGCCTGGGTGACAGCGAAGACCCTGACTCAAAAAAAAAAAATTGCCCCAAAACTTTGTGGCTCCAGACGCCATTTATTATCCCACAGCATGTGAGGGTCAGGGATCCGGATCCAGCTTAGCCGGGCCTCCTGGCTATCAGCCTTCCCCAGCTGAAGGCTTGGCTGGGGAAGGATCCACTCCCAAGCCCTCTCCCATGGTGGCTGGGGGGACTCAGTTCCTCTGGGCTGTGGGACAGAGGCCTCAGTTCCTTGCCGGATGCTGGCTGGAAGCCACGCTGAGCTCACCACAGGGATCCTGTGCTATCAGGCAAGCCAGGGTGCGGGGGAGGGCAAGAGAGGGCACACGCAATGGCAACCGCAGTCTGTAACCGACCCTGGAAGCGAGCCCCCTCACCTGTACCATGTTCCATTCATTAGGGGCAAGTCACCAGGTCCAGCCCACACTTAAAGGGCGGGGGCCACCCAGGGGCATGACCACCAGGAGGCGTGGTCATTGGGGGCCTCGTCAAAGCTGCCCCCAACACTGAGTGTTCGGAGAATGAGGGTCTCTTGGTTGGTTAACTTTGTTAATGAATGTGCCTTGTGACTCTTCAAGGGAGGGATAAAATTGACATTGTAGACCGGGCACAGTGGCTCACACCTGAAATCCCAGCACTTTGGGAGGCTGAGGTGGGAGGATCACTTGAGCCCAGGAGTTTGAGACCAGCCTGGGCAACATAGTGACACCCTGTCTCTACAAAAATAAAAAAACAAAATTACAAAATCAGCTGGGTATGGTAGCACATGCCTGTGGTCCCAGCTATGCGGGAGGCTGAGACGGGAGGATCGCTTGAGCCCAGGAGGTTGAGGCTGCAGTGAGCTGTGATCCTGCCACTGCACTCCAGTCCTGGTGACAGAGTGAGACCCTGTCTCAAAACAACAATAACAAAAACCCAGAAATGTATTCTGCCACAGTCTGGAGGCCAGAACTCCAGCATCAAGGCGTGGGCAGGGCTGCACCCTCTTCAGAGGCTGCTGGGAGGCCCCTTCCTGCCTCTCCCAGCCCCTGGGGGCTCTGGCTTCCAGGGCTTGTGGCCGCTCACTGCAGCCTTCAGGGCAGGCATCTGCACCTCCCTCTCTGCTCCGTCCTCACAGGGCCTTTCCTCTGTGTGCGTCAGAACTCCCTCTGCCCACCTCTCAGAAACTGGCTTGTGATTGGACACAGGGCTCCATGGATAATCCTCACTGTTACTCTCAGGGCCCCCCCAGTTAATCCTCACTGTTACACTCAGGCCCCCTGGATAATCCTCACTGTTACACTCAGAGCCCCCCCGGATAATCCTCACCGTTACACTCAGAGCCCCCCCAGATAATCCTCACTGTTACACTCAGAGCCCCCCTGGATAATCATCACTGTTACTCTCAGAGCCCCCCCGGATAATCCTCACCGTTACACTCAGAGCCCCCCAGATAATCCTCACTGTTACACTCAGAGCCCCCCTGGATAATCCTCACTGTTACACTCAGGGTCCCCTGGATAATCCTCACTGTTACACTCAGAGCCCCCCCGGATAATCCTCACTGTTACACTCAGAGCCCCCCCGGATAATCCTCACCGTTACACTCAGGGCCCCCCCGGATAATCCTCACCGTTACACTCAGAGCCCCCCCCGGATAATCCTCACCGTTACACTCAGAGCCCCCCCCGGATAATCCTCACCGTTACACTCAGAGCCCCCCCGGATAATCCTCACCGTTACACTCAGAGCCCCCCCAGATAATCCTCACCGTTACACTCAGGGCCCCCCTGGATAATCCTCACCGTTACACTCAGAGCCCTCCCGGATAATCCTCACCGTTACACTCAGGGCCCCCCCGGATAATCCTCACTGTTACACTCAGGGCACCCCTGGATAATCCTCACCGTTACACTCAGAGCCCTCCCGGATAATCCTCACCGTTACACTCAGAGCCCCCCCGGATAATCCTCACTGTTACACTCAGGGCCCCCCCGGATAATCCTCACCGTTACACTCAGGGCCCCCCTGGATAATCCTCACTGTTACACTCAAAGCCCCCCTGGATAATTCTCACTGTTACTCTCAGGGCCCCCCTGGATAATCCTCACTGTTACACTCAGGGCCCCCCTGGATAATCCTCACTGTTACTCTCAGAGCCCCCTGGATAATCCTCACTGTTACTCTCAGAGCCCCCTGGATAATCCTCACTGTTACTCTCAGGGTCCCCTGGATAATCCTCACTGTTACTCTCAGGGTCCCCTGGATAATCCTCACTGTTACACTCAGGCCCCCTGGATAATCCTCACTGTTACACTCAGAGCCCCCCTGGATAATCCTCACTGTTACTCTCAGAGCCCCCTGGATAATCCTCACTGTTACTCTCAGGGTCCCCCCGGATAATCCTCACTGTTACACTCAGAGCCCCCCCGGATAATCCTCACTGTTACACTCAGAGCCCCCCCGGATAATCCTCACCGTTACACTCAGGGCCCCCCCGGATAATCCTCACCGTTACACTCAGAGCCCCCCCCGGATAATCCTCACCGTTACACTCAGAGCCCCCCCCGGATAATCCTCACCGTTACACTCAGAGCCCCCCCGGATAATCCTCACCGTTACTCTCAGCGCCCCCCCGGATAATCCTCACCGTTACACTCAGAGCCCCCCCCGGATAATCCTCACCGTTACACTCAGAGCCCCCCCCGGATAATCCTCACCGTTACACTCAGAGCCCCCCCGGATAATCCTCACCGTTACACTCAGAGCCCCCCCAGATAATCCTCACTGTTACACTCAGAGCCCCCCCGGATAATCCTCACTGTTACACTCAGAGCCCCCCCGGATAATCCTCACCGTTACACTCAGAGCCCCCCTGGATAATCCTCACCGTTACACTCACAGCCCCCCTGGATAATTCTCACTGTTACTCTCAGGGCCCCCCTGGATAATCCTCACTGTTACACTCAGGGCCCCCCTGGATAATCCTCACTGTTACTCTCAGAGCCCCCTGGATAATCCTCACTGTTACTCTCAGAGCCCCCTGGATAATCCTCACTGTTACTCTCAGGGTCCCCCTGGATAATCCTCACTGTTACTCTCAGGGTCCCCTGGATAATCCTCACTGTTACTCTCAGGGTCCCCTGGATAATCCTCACTGTTACACTCAGGCCCCCTGGATAATCCTCACTGTTACACTCAGAGCCCCCCTGGATAATCCTCACTGTTACTCTCAGAGCCCCCTGGATAATCCTCACTGTTACTCTCAGGGTCCCCTGGATAATCCTCACTGTTACACTCAGGCCCCCTGGATAATCCTCACTGTTACACTCAGGCCCCCTGGATAATCCTCACTGTTACACTCAGGGCCCCCCTGGATAATCCTCACTGTTACTCTCAGGGCCCCCCTGGATAATCCTCACTGTTACACTCAGGGCCCCCCCGGATAATCCTCACTGTTACACTCAGGGCCCCCCCGGATAATCCTCACTGTTACACTCAGAGCCCCCTGGATAATCCTCACTGTTACACTCAGGCCCCCTGGATAATCCTCACTGTTACACTCAGGCCCCCTGGATAATCCTCACTGTTACACTCAGGGCCCCCCTGGATAATCCTCACTGTTACTCTCAGGGCCCCCCTGGATAATCCTCACTGTTACACTCAGGGCCCCCCTGGATAATCCTCACTGTTACACTCAGAGCCCCCTGGATAATCCTCACTGTTACTCTCAGAGCCCCCTGGATAATCCTCACTGTTACTCTCAGAGCCCCCTGGATAATCCTCACTGTTACTCTCAGAGCCCCCTGGATTATCCTCACTGTTACACTCAGGCCCCCTGGATAATCCTCACTGTTACTCTCAGGGTCCCCTGGATAATCCTCACTGTTACACTCAGGCCCCCCTGGATAATTAATCCTCACCATTACACTCAGGCCCCCCAGATAATCCTCACTGTTACTCTCAGGCCCCCCTGGATAATCCTCACCGTTACTCTCAGGCCTCCCTGGATAATCCTCACTGTTACTCTCAGGCCCCCCTGGATAATCCTCACCGTTACACTCAGGCCCCCCTGGATAATCCTCACTGTTACTCTCGGGCCCCCTTGGATAACCCTCACTGTTGCACTCAGGGCCCCTCTGATAATCCTCGCTAACCTCTCCAGTGCACCTCTTGATTTAATCACACCTGCAAGCACCCTTACCTTTTTGCCATATAAAGCCACCTTCACTGGTTCCAGGGATGAGGACAGGGACGTCTTTTCAGGGGGCCGTGATTCAGCCCACCCCAGCCCCTGTGTGACTGTATCGACCCTGTGTCCATGAAGCCACCAGCCCGGGTGCCTGTTCGGGTGCAGGTTATAACGCTGAGCCTTTGTTGCACACTTAGGAAGGCCTGGCTTCTGGAAGGTTCCATGCTGCTGCTGGAGGGGCTGCCCCACTGAGCCCCTGCTGCTCTGCTTGTGTCTTGGCTGTTGCCAGGCCGAGTGCCCTTTTCCGTTTTGAAGCCTGTGTGTTTCCGAACACCCTGCAACAAGCACCGTGAAAGTGCTGCTCCCATCCAGGCAGTGGCCACTGAGAGTGAGGTTGAGGCAGCGGGGTTGAGGGACCCCCATCTCCCACGAGAGTATGGGACACGGGGAACGAGGTGAGTTGAGGGTTGGGAAGCCAAGAGCTGAGTAGCTTTGGCGCTTTACCTAGGAGGAAGGCAAGGCCATGGAGGGAGGGTCTGGGAGGGAGGAGCTGCCTGAAGATGGGGAGACCGATGTCACCATCTTCCCCAGCTGTGACCCCCAAGCACGGCGGCCCGCTTTACCAGGTGAGTGTGAAGCACCATCTTCCATCACTAATGTCACTTACACCTTCAGGCGGCAAGGACTGAGAGTGGGCCGAGGGTCCTGGTGGCTTCCAGACTTCCTTCAACCCATGTCAGTAAAATTACGTTTAGCACACGCTTCGCAAATGGACATATTTACTTAGGTATCAATTACATACATGTACCACTGGCCTAGCAGACTGTACCTTATAAAACTGACCCCCAAGCAGCAATTCAAAAAGGGGATGAGGAATTTAACATAGAGGATCCAAATGGTTTACTCCCAGAACCTCCAGGGCAAGGGGGGGTGATATGGTTAGACTTTGTGTCCTCACCCAAATCTCGCCTTGAATTGTAATCCCCAGCTGTTGAGAGGGAGACCTGGTGGGAGGTGACTAGATCATGGGGGTGGTTTTCCTTGTACTGTTGTCGTGATAGTGAGTGAGTTCTGGCGAGATCTGATGGTTTTATAACAGGCCCTTCCCCCTTTGCTCAGCACTTCTCCTTCCTGCTGTCTGGTGAAGAGGGCACCTTGCTTCTGTCTCGCCTTCCGCCATGAATGTAAGTTTCTGAGGCCTCCCCAGCCATGCAGAACTGTGAATCCATTAAACCCCTTTCCTTTATAAATAACCCAGTCTCAGGCAGTTCTTTATTGCAGCGTGAGAACGGACTAATACAGGGGGTGTGGACAGCTGGCACTCCCCTATGGGCCCACGCTCCCCTTCCATGCCACAGTTCTATGGGATGAGGAGTCAAGCTAGACACAGAGCAGGGAGGGGGCATTTAGGGGACTTACTCGGAAACATCAGATACTTTTACGTGCCGAGAAAGCTGGTATTTTGGGAACTGCATTGGTTGCTAAATGACTGCCATGGTCAGGTATTTCTCCAATTTCTATGTCGACAACCCACAATATGGATTTCACATTTTACATCATGACGCAGGCCATGTACACAACTTCTCTGAAGTAGTGCACACCCATTCTTCACTCCCACATCCCTCGTATTTTCTATTCTGCTGCCCTGACCCACAGAATGACATCGCCATGCCTTCGTGGGTCCCAACACCCACGCTTAGAAACACAGGTGTCAGGGCTTGTGCCCTGGGGCCTCGGAGAGGGGAGACAGCATCATAATTTTGATATGCATAGACATTAGTATGACTTTATTTTTTTTATTTATTTATTTATTTATTTATTTATTTATTTATTGAGATGGAGTCTTGCTCTGTCACCCAGGCTGCAGTGCAATGTTGCGATCTCGGCTCACTGCAACCTCTGCCTCCTGGGTTCAAGCAGTTCTCCTGCCTCACCTCCTGAATAGCTGGGATTACAGGCAGCTGCCACCATGCCTGAGTAATTTTTTGTATTTTTAGTAGAGACGGGGTTTCACCATGTTGGCAAGGCTGGTCTCGAATTCCTGACCTCAGGTGATCCACCTGCCTCGGCCTCGCAATGTGCTGGGATCACAGGCATGAGCCACCGCACCTGGCCTAATTTTATTTTTATTTATTTACTTTTGAGACAGAGTCCCACTCTGTCACCTAGGCTAGAGTGCAGTGGTCCAATCATAGCTCACAGCAGCCTCTACCTCCTGGGGTCAAGCCATCCTCTTGCCTCAGCCTCCTGACTAGTTGGGACCTTGGATGTGCACCACCATGCTAATTTTTGTATTTTTTGTAGAGACAGGGTCTCGCTATGTTGCCCAGACTGGTCTTGAACCCCTGTACTCAAGCGATCCTCCCACCTTGGCCTCTCAGAGTACTTGGATTACAGGTGGGAGCCACTGTGTCTGGCCAGGACTTAATTTTATATTTGTGTACCTTGTTTTCTCATCTTTTGGGTCCCCCTGGGTAGGGAGGGTATCCTCTTCATGCCTACAGAGGACCTACAACAGAGAAAGTGCTAAATAAGACATGATGATGAATGAATGAATGAACAAATGAATGACTATTTAATGACTCTGTTACTGGTGGCTTCCAGGTGCTGAGAGCGTCCTGGGCTTTGCTGCGGCAAACTTGCCATCCTAGAGATGCAGAGCTGGCAAACTGGGTCTTCACCCCTGAGGTCCCTGGCTCTGCTTCCCACAGGTGAGGCAGATGGCCGCCTTCTCAGCCCCCGTCCCCTACCAGCCAGGGCCCCGAGCAAACCCTTCTACAGCAGCTGGCCTCTGCTGACTCCGTGATGGGGATCTGCTCTGTTTCGAAGAAGATTCATTCCCTGTGCAGTTGACGGCCCCATAGCAGAGCTGCGAGGGTGGGAGGCGCAGCCCGGGTTGGCCTCCAGAACCTTATGGCTTGTTCCCCCTGTCCTGGAGGTGCTGGCTGCCAAGCTGGCAGTGACAGTTTTATTGACAGGCAGCCCTGCTAGAAGGATTGTAGGCTATTTACAGTATTGAGGCCGTGGCTTTGCAAGGAGACAGTTAACATAAATTCACATGATGGATCCGTTATCACTTCATTGAACTTGTGGCGGACCCATCGAAGGCCGAGCAATAACACAGTGTTTCCTGGGTTTGCACAGCCCTGGGATACATTAAATACACTTTATTTATGGCTCACCATCGCGGCACTGTGGGCAGGAGAATGCAGCTTTTGCAACTATCGTCTAATTTTATGATGAGCATTAAGGCCGGGCCTATAATTTGCACCTTTTTATTCATTAGACAGTGGTGCAGCCATAAGTCAAACAGGCCAAGGGATTTAGATGCAGATCCAGAAGATAAACTATTGACAAGCCAGATGTATTTTTACATTAGAGCGCCTTTACAATAGTTTATGTTGAGAGTGGAATATAAATTGCGTTATTAAATATGAACCGCTCTTGGAACCCGGCTCGCCAGCGTGCTGGAGCGGGGAGGGGCCCGGGGCCGGGAGCTGGGAGGGGCCGCCTAATTTCTCAAGGTTGAATGTATAATTCTGCTCTGTGGAGTTTCTCTGTTTAGAGCCCCCAAGTGGGAGCAAGTGGTGAGATGGGGTGGGGCCGTGGGTTCAGAGCGGCTCCTCCCGAGCAGGTGGGAGTCCACCCGGCGGTGCTTTCTGCCCAGCTCCTTCCGGGAAGGAGGTGCAGCCCCTGCCACGTGGGATGTGGTGTGCCCACTTGCCCTCTAGGGGGAGCCTGGGTTGAGGGTGGCAACCTGCGGGGCCTGCCAGACTTTCAGGGGCCCATCATATCCTGTACATTTCAGCAGCCTTGCAAGTTTCCTTGCTAAGAGTTTGATGGGAACCCAAGAGTCCCTGGCAAAATCCACTTTCGTGGAATTACAGGTTCCCTGGGTCACGGCTGACTTGAAGGCCCAAGAACTTGCATGGATCCCGGGGCTTCTCAACCTTAGCGCTGTGGAGTTTTTTTGTTGGTGGTGGTTTTTCTTGTTTTGTTTTTTTGTTTGTTTGTTTTTTTTTTGACGCGGAGTCTCACTCTGTCCCCCAGGCCAGGGTGCAGTGGCACGATCATGATCGCTGCATCCTCAACCTCCCAGGCTCAAGGCATCCCCCCCATCTCAGCCTCCTGAGTGGCTGGGAGTACAGGCACAAGCCACCATGCCTGGCTAATTTTTTTGTATTTTTTGTAGAGACCAGGTTTCACCATGTTGCCCAGGCTGGCCTCAGACTTATGGGTTCAGTCGATCCACTGGCCTTGGCCTCCCAAAGTTACAAATTACAGTTCAAATTACAGGTGTGAGCCACCATGCCCAGCAGCCCTGTGGATATTTGGGTGAGATAATTTTGGGTGGTGGGGGCCATCCTGTGCACTGTTGGGTGTTTGCCACATTGCCAGCCTTAACCCCACTAGATGCCAGTAGCACTCACTCCCCGAGTTGTGACAACCAAAACATCTTTTGATATTGCCAGATGTCCCCCTGGGGGCAACATCACCCCCGGCTGGCCACCTGCACAGCCTGTCAGGCCGCTAGTCTGTGCTGGAAGACCCGAGTTCAGGCTTAGCTCAGCTCCTTGGCCTCTGTGTTCTCCCTGCAGCCTGGAGAGGGTCAGAGCACACGGTTTCTGACTACCTCTGGCTCTAAGTGCCTGTGGTTTTAGAAGGGCCGCCCAGGTGTGTGTCCAGCATAGCGGTAGGAAGCACCCCTCTACCACTGCCTCCAGAGTGTCTGCATCAACGGGTTAGGTGGCTCTGTTCCCCCATTGGCGGCCAGATGTCCCTGGGTATGGAAGGCTGGAGCCCCAGGCCAGCGGGAGAGGAGGGGGCACTGGGCCCAGGCTATTCCCAAGGCTAGAGCAGAGGATCTCAGTGTCCCAGGGCATCAGCATCCCTCGCAGGACGTGTTACAATCCTGAATGCTGGGCTGCAGCCACAGCATTTCTGATTCCATGGGTCTGAGGCGGGGCTGAAGGCTGCATTTCTTTTTTCTTTTTCTTTTGAGATGGAGTCTCACTCTGTCAGCCGGGCTGGAGTGCAGGGGCTCGATCTCGGCTCACTGCAACCTCCGCCTCCCAAGTTTAAGCAATTCTCTGCCTCAGCTTTCCAAGTAGCTGGGATTACAGGCGCCTGCCACCGTGCCCAGCTAATTTTTGTATTTTTAGTAGAGATGGGATTTCACCATCTTGGCCAGTCTGGTCTTGAACTCCTGGCCTCGTGATCCACCCACCTCAGCCTCCCAAAGTACTGGGATTACAGGCGTGAGCCACCGTGCCCAGCTGGAGGCTACATTTCTAACAATGGTACCACTGGCCCAGGGGCCACATTGCGAGTCACCATGCCAGACGGAGGCAGGTTAGGGAAATGTGCTCCGGGAAGCGTGCTGAGCAGTCTTTTTAGCTGCCATGAAGCCAGTAACATGCAGAGTCCCAGAGGTGGGGCTGAAAGGTCCAACCTCCAAGGCATAGGACCCCAGGGTGGCCCCAGGGGTGGCTCCCTCAGAAGCAGAGGATGATGCAGCCCACTTGCTGCCTTTCCTGGCACACTGCTTGTCTCATCTCCTGCTCTTTGGCCATCTCCTATGTTTCTCCTGGCTGCCCATCCAGATCAGCCCTTAGCACAAGCCCCACCTCCTCCAGGAAGCCCTCTCTGACTGCTGTAGCCCAGCCTGCTCTGGAACAGGCACACGCAGGCCAGCAGCCTTCTTGCCCCTCCCAGGAGCCAGGCACAGCCTCTCAGCATAGAGAAGCCACTGCTGTCTGTGGGACGTTGGGGACAGGCACCATCAAGAGGACACGGTCTAGTGCCAAAAGGAGAGAGAGTCCTTCCAAGGTATTGATGCAGGATCCCCCTGGCCACTATATGAGAAACAGAAAACGGGGGACAAACCGGCAAGCAGGGAGCAAGCAGAAGACTGCTGCAGGGATCCAGGCAGGACCAGGGTGGCAGCTTTGTAGGGAGGGATTGGATTTGGGAAGCGTTTTGAGCATAGAGCTGTCAGGATTTGCTGGCGGAGCAGAGGTGGGATAGGAGAGAGAGAACCTTAGAACGTCTCCGAGTCTGTTGACTTGAGCGGCTGGAACGTTAGTGTTGCCAGGAGGAGTAGGTTTGCGGGTGGGAGAGGCGCTGGAGCTCCGTCCTGGCCATGTGAGAGCTGCCGTGAGACACTGTGCAGAGATCCAACTGGCAGTTGGATATTTGAGTGTGGAGCTATGAATGTGGGCGTCCTCAGCGCACAGATGGCGTGTAAAGCTGGGAGACTGGGGAGACACCTTGGGAGTGAGTGACGTGATGGGAGCCAGGCACCGAGCCTGGGGATTCTGACAGTCAGAGGCTGCCTTAGTCTCTATAGGGACAGCAGTGAGGGTGCCCGGGCCCTGCCCTTACAAGAGGTTCACCTCATAAAGGGCGCTAGAGGCCACCTCAGGAGGCAACATTTAGAGTGCGGGTCAGGGTATGAGAACATACCAGATGGCCGGGCGTGGTGGCTCGTGCCTATAATCCCGGCACTTTGGGAGGCTGAGATGGGAGGACTGCCTGAGCCCAGGAGTTTGAGACCAGCCTGAGCAAACATAGCGAGACCCTGTCTCTACAAACAAAAGTTAGCCAGGCGTGGTGGTGCACATCTGTGGTCCTAGCTACTCAGGAGGCTGAGGTGGGAGGATCGCTTGATCCTGGGAAGTCGAGGCTGCAGTGAGCCATGATTGCGTCACTGTACTCCAGCCTGGGCAATAGAGCGAGGCTGTGTCTCAAAACAAACAAACAAACAAAATGCCAGAACATGCCAGCCTTTCTCATGCCTCTGGTGCAGTGCTGTGCAACAGTGAATGCACATTGGAAATAGCTGGGGATCCCTAAAAACCCCTCTGATGCCTGCCTCCCCGCAGCCCCTGCCCCGAGACTCTGATGGAAATGGCCCGAGTGGGGCTTCTGCGGGGCCAGCCAGGAACTGCACAGGTGGAGTGGAGTGGGCAGCCAGGGCTGACCACCACTGCTCTGGGAGGGTCAGAGTTATGGGAACTGGGCTGGAACAGAACTGAGGGACAGCAGGGGCAAAGTCTGAGCTAGGAAGGCCCCTCTGAGGCCCAGCTGGAAGTTATCATGGGTCTGTGAATGCTGAGCTTGACACTGGGGCCAGGGATGCTGAACAGAACAAGTCCCTGCCCTAAAGTGTCTAGAGGGGTCTGACGGGTGCCTTGGCAGACACTAAGCAGTGTGCTCAGGCCAGGCGGGGTGGTGGCTCAAGCCTATAATCCCAGCACTTTGGGAGGCTGAAGTAGGAGGACTGCTTGAAGCCAGGAGTTCGAAACCATCCTGGGCAACACAGCGAGACCCCATTTCTTTTTGTGTGCTTTTTGTTTTTTGAGACAGTGTTTTGCCCTGTCGCCCAGGCTGTCGCCCTAGTACCTCTGGAGGGAGTGTGGCCCTGCAGACACGTTGATTTCGAACTTTGGGTCTCCAGGATCGTGAGGGACTGCACTTCTGTTGATCTAAGCCACCCAGTTTGTAGCTATGGCAGCCCCGGAAAGCTAACGCAGGATCAGGCAGGATTTGCTTCTGTCTTGTCCTCCCTCCCCATCGCCATGTCTCCTCAGAGGAAGTGTCTGCTGCGGAGGACCCTCGGGCTTCCAGGGCCAAGGGTGGCACCATTGCTCTCTGGTCACTCAGGACCCGTGTGCCCCCTTTGTGTCACCGCCATGCCTCTTCCAGTGACGCGACTCACAAACACTGGAGGCCTACAGCAGATGAGGCCAGCCCACTTGGCCCACCGGGCATGCTGGTGCTCAGATTCCACTATGACCACACCTGTGATCCGTCAGCGCTCTCAGGGGTGGCCAGCCAGCAGCTGCCTTCCCTTGGGGAGCCAAGGGCAGGTGGCTTCCTCTCGCCCTGGGTGGTGTGTTAGGGCCTCCCACCAGGACCTCTAGAGAGGCTGCAGGGCGCCCGGCCGCGGCAGTGCCGCGGACCTCCACACGGGGGCGCCCCTACCGGCTGCGGCCGCGATGGCGGCTCTTCGCCCGCGGTGTGAGACCGCGCTGTCCTGCAGGGGGCGCGCTGCAGTCGGGCCGCCACCCCTGTGCCTCGTGATGCTCTGGGCCTCAGTGTCCCCCTCTGTAAAATGGGAATCATAACAGCGCCTACTGTTATTACCCGGGGGCGTTGGGAGGATTAAATTAATTGATATCTTTGGTGTTGAGCACAGAGCCTGGCATGCAGTGAGCGCTGTGAAAGTGTGTTAAACCAAGAGAAATAGGAAGGGCAGGGTGGGGCAGTTCGGAGTGCAAGCAGGCACCCTCCTGTCTCCTGGACGAGGACCCCCGCCAGCGATCTGGGCCCAAGACTGGGGTCCCTGAGGGGGGCGGTCTCTCGGGCCCTGGCCCCAGATTGCAGGGGGATGGGAACGCAGGGCGTCCTGCGGGGGTCCTGCTTTCCACAGGGTCACCCCAATTTCCGCACCCTCTGGACACTCAGCCCTGGGAGATGCACCCCACAAAAGAGCACAGCAAGCAGGGGCTCCACCGCCTCATTCAACCAAGAGAAAGCTGAGGCACAGAGAGGGGCAGGGCCTGGCCCCAGGATGCACAGCCCAAGCTGGGTCTCAAACAGCAGCCCCAACTCGTTCATGACTTGTTAATTCAACAAACAGCTGCACTGCGATTTTCTGACCAGGCCGGGAGGAGAAGGCAGGTTTCCGGGGCTGCTGGCTGCTGCTCCTTTGCAGGCCCGAGCTTGTGAACGGTTTCCACCTGGGGGTGTCGGGGGTGCTTCCAGGTACCATTTGTTCCTGCCTCGCAGAACAAGGGTTCCAGCCCTTCCCTCGGGGAACCAAGGGCTGGTGGCTTCCTGTCATCCTGGGTGGAGGCTTAGGGCTTTCCACCAGGAACCCCAGAGAGGTAGATGGGGAGAGGGTAGCTGTGTTTCCATGCTTGTATTTTGGGGGGGAATGGCCTCCTGGGTGAAGGGCCGACTTTAGGGCCTTTTTCCTAAAAGAAGCTTCAGGGCTGGCCTCCTCTGACAGGCCTGTGCTGAGGGCTTTGGAAGGGATCCCGTTCAGCCCCACAGCACCCCCTTGAGGTAGGTGTCATCATTGTCTTTCCGGGGGCCCCTCCCCCATGTAGGCTCACTAGTGGGCAGGAGTCCCGCCCCACGGCCCATGTACAGGAACAGCCCAGCATGGGGAAGCCGCACCTCTGACCCAGGCAGGCCATCAGCGGACCCCCATGTCCCCAGGGTGTGCCCGGGTAATCCTCGCACCCCACCTCGGCCCCCTCCTCCCCTGGTCCCTGGCCGGGCTGCAGCCACAGCTTCTTCTAATGGGTTAAGTGACTTTGCATCAGACACAATCCCGTTGACATTATGGGCATGAATAAAAGATGAGTTCTGCTAGGGGTGGCTGTCAGGATCCTCCCTGCACAGGCGAGGCTCCCGGCAAGACTGACAGTAAGAGGCTCTGCGGGAAGGAGCTGGGCGGGGGTGCCCCTGTGGAGCCACTAAATGAGGGATGTCGGTTCCTCCCCCGGAGGCCTGGTGGATGGGAGAAGCCTGGGGCCCACGCAGGAGGCAGTGTGGGGTGGGGCTGAGCAAGGAAGGGAGGAGCAGGAGGAGCACCGTGCAGGAGTCCCCTTGCACACATGTTCACGGAGCAGCCACTGTGGGCCTGGCCCTGTTCTGGCCAAAAGAAAAAAAAAAAAGCAGACAGTAGGAGAGAGAAAGGGGCAGGAGAGAGAAAGAGGCAGGGGAGAGAAAGAGGCAGGAGAGAGAAAGGGGCAGGAGAGAGAAAGGGGCAGGAGAGAGAAAGGGGCAGGAGAGAGAAAGGGACAGGAGAGAGAAAGGGGCAGGAGAGAGAAAGGGGCAGGAGAGAGAAAGGGACAGGAGAGAGGGGGCGTTCTGGCTGCAAGAAGTGGCATTCTGACCTGAAGGAGGTGAGAGGAGAGCGATCCCAGGCAGAGGCCCTGCAGGTGCAGAAGCCGCTTGGGGACTTGGGAGGCCGGAGCCAGGGAGTGAGGGGAGAGGGGTATGGGGGCGCTGCTGCCCTGGGTTTGGACTCAGCAGACTCTGGAAAGCAGGCATGGGAGGAAAGGCGGCTGAACCCGCTGGCTGCTCATTAACCAGGCCTGATGCTCGGGGCTCCAGGGGCGGGGCCGCACCCCGCTTGCTCACCTGCCTGGCTGCTTTATCTTGACAACAGATTGCACAAACCCCAGAGCTAATATTGAACTTGCCTGGCTTTTAAATAGCAGCTGTAAACACCACTACTCCCAGCCCCTGGTCCACACATCCCTGCCCAAGGAGGCATTCAGGTGAGGCTGGCCCCAGGCACTGCCTCGCAAGCACTGAAGTGGAGCAGAGTCAGCTCCCCAGGAACCAGGTCCTCATCATTTGCCCCACCCCTGAGGAGCGAAAGCTTCTCTGCTCACCTTTTGTGCTGGAGATGGTCAGGGAAACCCTTCTCTGCAGGGAAGGGGCAAATGCCCAGCCAGGCTGGAGAGCCATTTCCAGACCTGCATGGACGTCCTCCCTGAGTGGCAAGGCCAGGCCCTGGGTCAGGCTGCAGCTGGAGGTGTCCAATGGCCTCACCCGTCGCCGCCCCGGGGGCTCCACCCAGCTGCTGCTCTGCCTTAGCCTCATTCTGCTGCACCTGAGATCCCTGGAGGGCTTCGGAAGTCACCCCCAGCCAGAGTCCCAGCTGCTGTTCCCATCCAGCTGGTCTGGGGTGGCAGGGTTTGGCTTGCTTAAAGCTGGCGATTCCAGTGTGCAGCCAGGGCCTCAACACAGGCTGGGGGGCTGCTGAGCCCCTGGAGAGCCACCATGCACTAACATGGGACCCCCAACGAGAGAGGAGTTAGGGGGCTGTAGAAAAGAGAATGCGCAGTGGGGTAGGGGTGGGACCTGGGTGGGTGGGGTGCGGCCTGGTGTCCAGGGTCCAGGGTGGGAGTCTTACTCCACCAAGCAGACCAAACCATGGCAAGTGTGTATCCCTCTCTCTGTCGCCGCATCCGTCCATCTGTCCATCCGTCCACTCTCCCACCCACTGCCACACTTGCTCTCCCTTCTCCTGGAATGCTCTCCCCACAGACCTGGCCCCTGCAGCCCCAGCCTCGTGGGACATCTTCGGGGGAGACCCCCTGAGGCCCCATCCAGGATGTCAGCCCCAGTACCTGCACCCCACCTGAAGGAGTGACGTGAGGCCACTTCCTGGAGGCTGGCACTGCCTGCTCTCCTCGAGTCCCGCCTCAGCCCTCACCTGCATCCACCAGGGAGGCCAGAGCCTCCTCCATCCATGCCCCACAGCCCAAACCTCAGGATGCTCTTTGGAGCAAGTGTGTTTGGAAGAAGAGTGTTCTGCGGTCTCTTGAAGGAGCTAGAAAGAACGCTCTTGTCCTCCTAATAATGACAATCCGCTTTAATGCATTTGTTCATTCAGTGGGCAACTTACTGAGCACTGTGTTCACAGGACTGGGATGGAACAGGGCACAAAGCCGCCGCCCCTCCGGTGCCAGCGTCCAGGCATCTTACCCAGAAGTCGAGGCTTGAGGTTCTTGGTGATGGCAGGGTCGCCGCTTAAAACATTTCACTTGTTCGGCCCGGGGCTCATGGGGAGGCTGGGGGCTTCCTGTTGAGAGGCCAGGCCTTCTGGAAGCAGCTTGCTGGGGCCACAGGATGCATGGCAGGGTGTCAGTTGACCAGCCTGGCTGGACACCTGGGGACGAGCCACATGGGAACCCGCCAGCCATGCCTCTAGCCCTGCCCTGCCCTGGGCATGTGCAAGGCTGCCCCTGAGCTGGCCTGGCCGCCTGCAGCCTCCGCCCTCTTCCTTCTCTCCCAGCCCTCCAGGATCTTGCTCACATACTTTAAAACAATCTAAAAGTAATTATTACAAACAGGCTGCTTGGGAACACCTGCTCCCACCGTCCCTCGGAATCGCTAATGTTCCTGCGCCCAGCACTGACAGGCGCGAGGGCTCCTCACGCCCCGAGTCGCCAGATGCTCCGTGCCGTGGCACCCCCCTCACCACCCCCTCTGCATGGCATGGCGAGGGCCGCTGGAGCCTGTGTTTCCAGCGCTGCCCGCGCAGCTGTCACTTACAGCGATCAGTGGAAAAATCATCACCCCACGAAGTCATACATATGGAACATCATATTTGCAGAATATTTATTTTAACATGTGTCAGGGCCTCTTCGGGTTGCAGGCAGAGCTCTGCCTCCCATGCCAGGCAGCTGGAGCAGGGCAGGCAGAGGGCCAGGGTGGAGAGCAAGCTCCCAGCAGGCTAGGCTGGGCTGGACTGGGCTGGGGGCCCCGGGCCACTCGCCCAGGACTCTGGTCGGCCCTACCTGGGTGCCCTGGGGCAGGGGGGTGTCCCAGCAGCCGCTTACGTCCCTGGCTGTTCCTGCATTGTCCCAGCTGCCTGTTCTGTACCATCTCAGTTAGGGGCCAGCCACGATAGAAGCCGCTTGAGGCATTTCAACAGAGAGGATTTGACTCACGGCACTGCCGAGCAGGCGCTGGAGGACCCAGAAGGCAGGAGGGGATGCACAGGTGATGTGAGGTGGTGACAGCAGCAAGCAGCCCCACCCCCAGGGCCAAGGGAAAGGGTGGAGTTGCTGGACCCAGAGGCTTGGTAGAGGATGGACCTGGGACTGATCTTGGAGACAGGTGCGCTGCGGGGCTGGGGCTGCAAGTGTCAGGGAGAGGGAAGTCGCCCGTGATGCTCATGAGACAAAATCCATCTTGTGGTGGCAGAAAGGGGCTGGTCTCCTCCCAGTGGGATCTGGAGCGGAGCCGCACCGACGCACGCTGTGGCGGAGACTGAGCTGCAGGGAAGAGGGGCAGTAAAGGATGCTGTCACCCAAACACGGCCACGCCACGCACCCTCCAAGGCAAGCCTGCCCTGCCCACCCAGAAAGTCACGCAGCTCTGCTTACGCACTGCACTGAGCAGTCTTATCTCCTGACCACTTACTGCTAGGAAGAAGCGATTTCGTTCCCATTTTACAGGAGACTGAGGCTGAGAGACGAAGTAACTTTTACTTTGGTTAAAAATCCATGGCAAGTAAAAGGCAAGGAAGAATCTGAACATCCTAGACTGAGACCTCATAATATCATCCCTTTCTTTTAGATGGGGAAACTAAGGCATGGAGCGGTGGAGTTTCCTGCCCACAGTTGTTCAGCTGGTCAGTTGCAAGGCCAGGATTCAGACTTTAGACAGTGCTGCTCTGGAATCCACACTTTTAACCACCACTCTCTAAGAATGAATGGAAAATGGATGGATGGATGGAAGGATGAATGGATGGATGGACGGATGGATGGACGGATGGGTGGATGGATGGGTGAATTGGAGGGAGGGAGGAAGGAAGGAAGGAAGGAAGGAAGGAAGGAAGGAAGGAAGGAAGGAAGAGTAGATGTATATATGGATGGATGAAGGGAAGGGTGGGTGGGGTGGATGGATGGATAGTGGATAGATGGATGGATGGATGGATGGATGGATGGATGGATGGATGGTAGATGGTGGGTGAATGAATGTGGATGGATGGATGAGTGAATGGATGGGTGGAAGGAAGGAAGGGAGGAAGGAAGGGAGGAAGGGAAGGAGGGAGGGAGGGAGGGAGGGTAGATGTGTATATGGATGGATGGACGGAAGAGTGGGTGGAAGAGTGGGTGGATGGGTGGATGGATGGATGATTGAATGGTGGATGGATGGTGGGTGAATGAATGAATGGATGGATAAATGGAAGAAGGACAGATATAGGTAGATGGGTAGGTGGGTGGATGGGTGAATGGAAGGAAGGAAAGAAGAAGGGAGGATGGGGAGTGTGCTAAATTAGCCCTGGCTTCAGCCCACTTCTGGTGGCTCATGCATCCTCATCTTTTATTTTTTAGGGAGAAATGCTTGAAAAATATCTGGTGAGGGTGGAACAGAACATGGACTGTGGTGTGTCCTGTAGACCTTGGTTTGCATCCTGACTGTGCCCCTTACTGTTGAGTGACTTGGGGGCCTCAGTTTGCTTGCCTAGGAAATGGAGCTGTGAGGCTGTCCCTGCTTCCATCCCCACCTATGAGCCCAGACCTCACAGTGGGAACAGGCTCAGTATGTGGTGGCTATGCAGTGTCAACCCCAGCACCAGCACTGTGACTCCTGGGGTCCTGGGAGTGGGACAGCAGCTGCCCGCAGGTTCAGGCAAATTCAGCCTTTGGAGAAGTATCTCCCAGACCCTCCAGGGTGCCTAAGGTCAAAGCAAAGCAACACTGTCTACGGATTATACAACTCAGGCACAAATGTGAGCCACGTGCTGGCTTAGGTTTTATTTCCAGTAGTCACCTTTAAAAAAGAAGAAAGAGTGAAATTGATTTTAACAATATGTTTTAGGCCGGGCGCAGTGGCTCGGGCCTATAATCCCAGCACTTTGGGAGGCTGAGGTGGGTGGAGCACCTGAGGCCCGGAGTTTGAAACCAGCCTGGGCAACATGGTGAAACCCTGTCTCTAGTAAAAATACAAAAATCAGCCAAGCATGGTGGCAGGCGCCTGTAATCCCAGTTACTCGGGACCCTGAGGCAGGAGAATCGCTTGAACTCGGGAGGTGGAGGTTGCAGTGAACCGA
Organism: Symphalangus syndactylus; assembly: GCF_028878055.3. NCBI lineage: Eukaryota > Metazoa > Chordata > Mammalia > Primates > Hylobatidae > Symphalangus > Symphalangus syndactylus. Next base: position 130,860,985 of record NC_072433.2, read on the forward strand.
GATCGCGCCACTGTACTCCAGTCTGAGCGACAGAGCAAGACTCCATCTCAAAAAAATGCTGAAACCCCATCCCTACTAAAAATACAAAAATTAGCTGGGCATGGTGGCATGCACCTGTAGTCTCAACTACTCAGGAAGCTGAGGCAGGAGAATCGCTTGAACCCGGGAGGTGGAGGTTGCAATGAGCCAAGATCACGCCACTGCACTCTAGGCTGGGCGACGGAGCAAGACTCTGTCTCAGAAAATAAATAAATAAATAATATGTTTTAACAAACCCCATATATCCTGTTACTATTTCAGCACGTGGACAATATTAAAAAATATCAGTGAGATATTCCATATCCTTATTTTTGTCCTAAATCTTCAAAAGCTGGTGTGAATTTGAACCTAGAGCACATTACAGTTGGATCCAGCCACATTTCAAGTGCTCCATGGCCATGCGTGGCCCGTGGCTGCTGTATTGGACAGGACCGAGATAGACCCTTTGTTCAAGGGGCTTCAGTGCTGGGGACTGATGAATCTCGCCCACCCTTGTCTCTTTGAGCCTCACCAGATCCCAGGCAGGAGGGAGAGTAGGGGCCGGCCCCTCATTAGCAGAGCAGGCTGAGGCCCCAAGACAAGGTCCAGCCCCAGCCATGGGCTCCTGACCTGGGCTTCCTGCACCACCCAGGACTCCCTCGTGCCTTGGTGAGAGCTGTGAGGGGTAACGATGGGCGGAGGCAGGTAGATGTCAGGCATGGCATGGCTCAAACTTCGGAGCCAGACCGTCTGGCTTCAGAGCTCAGCTCTGCCACCTGCTGGCCCTGTAACGCTGTGTAAGTGATTGAACCTTGCCAAGCCTCAGCTTGCTTAGCTGTAAAATGGGGCGATAACAGCCCCTGCCTCACGGGGTGCTAAGGCAGTGACTGTAGCGCTTAGAACCGGCACTGCTAGCAGTTTATTCCCCTGCCTCACTAAGAGAAGGTGTTTTGGGTCCCTGTGGGGTTTCTGGAGTGGGCAGGTGAGTGAGGCTGCAGGCCAGCCCCTGAGGGCGGCCCTCTGAGGGGGACACCTGGCTGAAAGGTAAGCCCTCCCCTGAACTGGCCTGTCCACAGCCCCAGAAAATGAATTTCACTGTTGGCTCCTGTTTGAATTCACCTCCCACCCCCCGTTCTAGTTACCAGGGGTCCAGTGGGTGGGAACGGGCTGGGGGATCCTTGGCAGTTAGGGGAAAATCGATTCTGCTTCCAGTAGACAAACGCCTGGGGGGTCCCTGGTGTTGACAACAGACCAGTAAACTGTCTTTGTCACTGGCGGGTGAGCTGTGGCCACCGTCCTGGGTAGCTGGAGTGAGCAGTAACATTTGTAAGGTACTCTTTCTGCCCAGCCACCTTCGAGAATCTCAGCTTCATAACACAGCAGCGTGCACAACACACACATACAACATGTGCACATACATGGCGCGCCCACAGCTCTGAAGCCTCTGCATGCTGCATCGCTCACGGTAAACACCCACAGGAGCAGTAGGTGCCTGCTCATCACAAGCACATGCAACAGACATGCAGAGGTGCAGGTGGGGAGACAGCGCAGGGCATGCATGCCTTCTCAGGACACACAGCCCCCGCCCAGGACCTGTGTCCGGAGCACCCCCCAGGATGCCCGGAAATGCCGGGGTCCACGGTCACATTCTGTGTGGCATGCATCACTGGCATGTTCTGCCACGGGCATGCACATGGAGGAACTCCCCGCAGGGTCTTCTGTCTGGGGGCAGAGATTCTCCACGCAGGGGCTGCACTGCTGCCCCGAAACATCCTCCCTGGAATCCAAGTGCAGAGGCACCAAGGACGGGGGCTCTGGTGGCAGAGGCAGGCACAGCTGTGACAAGTGCGAATCTGCTAATGAGGCGTCATCATGTCCCTCCTTGCTCAGAACCTTCCCGTGGCTCCCATGTCCCTGGGGACAAAAGCCAGAGTCCTTAGCCTGGCCTCAAAGCCTGATGTGATCTGTTCCATGGCCCCCAGCATCTCCTGTCCTCACCTCCTCCCAAGATCTCCCTTGCTCGCTCTGCTCCAGCCCCACAGTCCTCCTCCCCTGTCCTCAGACCTGCCCCAGGGCCTTTGCACCCACTATTCCCGCAGCATGGAACACTGCTCCCACCTGCACAGACCTGCATGTGGCTCTGAGCCCCCTTGCTTCCACCGCACAGCCTCCACATGGCCTCCTTCCATTCCTCGATTCTCCATTTTTCTCCAGAGCTCTGGGTCACAGCGAGCTTACTCATGGATGTGTGTGTGTGTGTTATTCTCTGTCTCCTTGCTGAGCTGTCAGCTCCACCAGTGACCTGTTCTCCTCCGTGCAGTTCCCAGGACTGTGAACAGAGCCTGGCATTCTGCAGGGGCTCGGTAAAAATGTGCAGTAAGCACAGGTCAGGGAATTTCATTCATTCTCCTGTCTCTTCACCTCCCAGTCCTTGGGGAGTCCATCGGGGGTTCAGTTGGAGCCCAGTGATGTGTGAGCAGGGTCCCGGCAATATCTAGCACTTTTGGAGCACTTACTACATCCCAGGGGCTAGGCTAGGAACGTTGCCCGTGAGCACATTTAATCCTCACAATTTCATGGGTGATGAAGCCCATTTTACAGAAGAGGAAAGAGGTGGAAGGCAGTGAAGGATAAGGCCAGCCCCAGAAGCAGTTTGGAGCACAAAAACACACAGAAGGAAGAACCGCGATCAGCCATGATAATGGCCGGACACCCAGAGAGCCTCCTGTGCAGTCCTCATTCCCAGTCACAGATGGGGGAAGAAGGTGGGGAAGAACCACAGAGAGGTTCAGCAACTTGCCCAAGGTCCCCCAGCCCGGGAGGCCAGAGCCAACTCCAAGAGGGACACAGGTGGGAACTGTGCTGGGAGGGTGGCCGGGGGAGCCCGGCCTGGGGATGACCTTGGAAAACTTGCCCTGCACCTCGAAGGCCAGGCTGGGGGGCGGAGGGGTGAGCATGGAGCCACACAGCGGCGTTCAGCCCGGGCTCCACACGGCAGTCACTTGGGAGCTGCGTGGAACGGGGATGCCTGGTGCCATCCCCAGAGGCTCTGGCTTGATAGGCCCCAGGTAAGGGCTGGGCACAGGGCGGCGGCAGTCTAGGGCATTCGTCTGAAGGGCACCGCTGGGGAAATCCTGACGTAGGCACACACCTGCATGACCTGCCCGGCCCCCCATCAGGCCCTGGAGTGGAGGTTCCCCCACTTAGCGGGCATCAGAATCCCCTGAAGGCAAATGCAGGTTGCCGGGCCCTGCCCAGGGTATCAGACACTGCAGGTCAGCATGGGGACTGGGAGTCTGCGTTCCCACCCAGCTCCCAGGAGAGGCTGCTGCTGCTGAAGACTGCACTTTGAGAGCCGCTGACACCGAACATTTCCAGCCCCCCGCAAGGCCCTGGGCTGAGGGTTTTTTAAAGCTCCCCAAGTGATTTCTGAGTGCAGCTCAGGTTGAAAGCCACTGCCTCGGGGGGCGGATTTCTCACATCCTGGATTCAAGCCCTCCTGAGCTTGGCTCAGAGTTGCACGAAGCCCCAGGGGTGTTAATCTGCAAAACCCCTCAGTCTAGCCTGATAGGGCGGCAACGTGAGCGGCGCGCAGGAGCCAGAGACCCAAGGAGGGAAGCCCCTGGGGTGAATGTGGAGGAGTTGCTGGCAAAAGCCAGCATCCAGGCCCCGTCCATACGGGAGCTCGCTCAGGCCCAGCCCGCGGTGCCGCATGATGGCGTATGGCAAAATCTTTGTGTTTTCAAAGAGAAGCCAGAAGTCCAGATTTTTCTGTCAAATCTGATTTTTAAATGTTGGCAACTAATGCGAAAATACAATTCTTACGTTACTGCGGGGCGAAAAACACACAACGCTCCTACCGTGTTTGCAGGCCACACTTGCAGAGCGCGTCTCTGATCCAACGCCTGCTGTCCCCACATCTGATCCTTTGAGCATCAGGGCTGGAAAGTCGCCTCCGGGGTGGTGGCCGTGGCAGCCTCAGAGGTTTCTGCCCATGCTCCCCAAGACACTTGGCCATGGCACCTGCCTCCCGCCATTGGCCTTCCATCCTCCCTCGGAGCGAAGCTCCATCCAGCCCACCTGGACAGGAGCTGGCCTGCCTGGAACCCTGAGCACCCAGGGCCCAGAGGGTATCTGGGCCGCCTTGCCTCCCTGGCCCCCCAGCCACCCATGCACCCTCTCCTGACAGCTTTATCAAGCCTCCAGCCTTCCCAATCCCATTGTTCCTGACATCTGTTTCAGTAAGTGATTAATTGCAATTAGCTAGCGGTTTGAAAGCCCTGGAAGAATACTCAGCAGAAAACTCATCAAGATTAATGAGTGGCGGGGCTGTGGGAGGGGCATCCCAGGCACACCACGGCATGGGCGCCGGGTGGAATCCTCGCCGCCTGGGCGAGTGCTGGGACGCACACCGGAGATGACCCTCTAGCTGCATGCCTCCAAACTCACCCCGCACCCCTCTTCCCCCATAAACGACGACTAGATGACTTCTCATCAAAATGCATGAATTACCCGCTAATAGGCTATTAATAAAGCCCTCAGAGTGTCGTAAGATTAGGTTCTATGCGTGCAGAATGGATTGCCATGCTTCCAGAACATTCTGCCATTGGCCAAGACGGGCACGCCCAGATGGAGGAGGGAGAGGGTCTGTACACAGCCATCCCTTCCAAGTAATTTTAGGGAACTGAGGATGCACTTGAAATCAACAGTCAAGTCTGTATTGAAGTGAAACCTCCTGGCTAGAGGTGGGAATTCTCCGTAGCATTCGCTTCACAGGCAGTGAGAGACTGGGTGGGAAGAGGGCGAGAATGAGCTTGAAGCTCTGACCCAGCCCACTGTCTCCCAGGTGCCGAGCAGCTGAGCTGCACATCCCAGAACACACAACTGCACACGCTTCTTTCCACACTTCGCTTGCGTGTTCTCTTCAGGGCCCTGCCTGCAAGCACATATGTTGCACGTTGTGGCAGGTGTCATTCGTGGGGCATATTTTATGCCACCTTTGTGTGTTTTCATGGTTCTCAGCATCTCTCCTCTTCCCCCATTTCTAATGAAAAGCAGGCATTCTTGAGGGACCACTGTGTATCAGGTGTTTTCCAGGGATTCTCTTCAGTGCTTCCAACAGTCCTGAAATGCCCCCAGTTGACAGATACGAAAAGCAAGGCTGGGATGCTTCAGCAGCAGGCCCTAGGTGCACGGGTGAGGATGGAACTGGGATTTGAACCTCGGTCTGTCTGGTTGGGGATTTTTGCCTACCCTGGCACTCTCTGCAGCTCTACATGGGTCATCCTGTAGCTCCAGGACTTACTGGGGTGGCAGATAGGGACTGATCTGGCATCCAGAGGCCTAGAGCGGTCACACTGTGGATGGAAGAGTCCTGTTTTTATCTTGTGCCCTTTCAGATCTGCTTGGGGGATCAGGTGATGATAAGTCCCCCCCAGAGACTTCCCTGGGGCAACTTGGAATGGGGCTCAGGGGTTCAGGGAGGCTCAGCCACCAGCCCCAGGCGGGTGCTCTCTTGTTCAACAGAGGGCCTCGAGCTGTGGGCGAGTGATGCAACCAGCCTTGGGTTCAACACTTGCCCCAGACATTCTCTTGCTTGGTTTATATTGTCATTTTCATTTAATCTTCATAAGAACCCCGAAGAAGCATCTCTTATGCCCATTTTACAGGCAAAGGAACTGAGGCACAGAGAGGTTAAGTCACCTGGGTCCGGTTACCAGATTATAAAAGTAGAGTTGTGATTTGACCTCAATCCTTTACTTTCCCCCAAATTACTTTCCCTGTCCTCGGTCAGCCTTAGAGAGAGAGGCAGGAGTGCACGCCACTGGCCGTGATCCCTGGCCACCCCCAGAGACCTCTGCTGCCCACTCACTGTAGAGTCCTGACAACTCTGGGCCCTGCTGTGTGGCATTGGTGTCTGTCTCTCTGACCAGATGGAGGCTGTGTAGATGGATGGATGAAGAGAAGGATCCTGGATGGATGGATGGATGGATGGATGGATGGATGGATGGACGGATGGAGAGATGATTGGGTGAATGTTGAATGGATAGATACTTGCATGGAATTGGATGAGCAGGATGGATGGACCAGTGGATGTTGGATAGATGATGGCTAGAGGGTCAGATGGATCAATGGATGCTGGATGGATGGATGCTGGATAGATGGATGTTGGATAGATGGATAGATTTTGGATGGGTAGAGAATGGATGAATGGATGGTGGATAGATGTTGGTTGTACAGATGGATGGAAGTGGTTTGGATGGATGGATGGATGTTGGTTAGATGACTAGATGGAAGGATGGAAATCTCTGGCTCTGGGAGGGGAAGGAAGAGCCATAATTCCTCATATCCCTAGTGGAAAGGGGGACTAACTAGCTCCAGCCCTAGGCCTGCTCAGCTGGGCACAACCCAAACCTGAGGGCCTGTGGGCACCAGTCTCCCACCCAAAGGGGCAGCATACATTCTCCAGTATCAAAGTCTGAAGGACTGTGGCCCAACTCCTCATCAGGAAAGAAACTGAGACTCAAAGATGGGAAGAGACTTGCCACGGTCCCAGGATTTATTTCCCGCAGGGCTGGGGACTGCAGCCTCATTTCTGTGACATACTAAGGGTCCCAAAGAATGCCTTACAGCCCCTCCTGCCCCATGAGCACCATCTAGGGCATGGCCTAGGAGTCACTAAGATGGTGGTCAATAATAATAATAGTAATCAGTGCCGTCCGCCTCCTATATACCCGGTGTCAGCGCTTTACTTGTATGTGTAACTCCTGTGAGTTCCCCGGCAATCCAGTAAGGGAAAGACTGCTGTGTTATTACCTGCATGTTACAGGTGAGGAGATTGAGGCACAAAGAGGTTGAGCTGCTTGCCCAAGGCTCCAGTTAGGAAGTATCAGAGCCAGGCTGGTCATGGCAGCTCACGCCTGTAATCCCAGCACTTTGGGAGGCTGAGGCAGGCGGATCACTTGAGGTCAGGAGTTCAAGACCAGCCTGGCCAACATGGTGAAACCCCTTCCCTACTAAAAACACAAAAATTGGCCAGGCATGGTGGCACGCGTCTGTAATCCCAGCTACCCGGGAGGCTGAGGCAGGAGAGTGGCTTGAACCCGGGAGGCCGAGGTTGCAGTAGCCAAGATCGTGCTACTGCACTGCAGCCTGGGAGACAGTGAGACTCTGCCTCAAAAAATAAAAGGAAGTATGAGAGCCAGAATGGAAAGACGGGCCAGGGGCTGGGCTTGCCCATCTTGGTCTCCTGCCCCGTCCTACCCGGGTGGGCCCCTGTGGTCGCAGCCTTTCCCTGTCCCCTCCCCGAACTGGCAGCAAGGCGGCTTGGTGGCTATGCAGCCTCAGCAGTCACACAGGCCCCACACTCAGGAGGGCCTACGCTTGGTTTTATTGCGCTGGTGTTGCCATCTTAATCATTTTGGAACAGGAGGTCCCCATTTTCATTTTGCACTGGGGCCCCTCCAGCCCCATAGCTCTGGATTCCCTGTCCAGGTCAGGCAGGGGCCCAGGCAGGCTGAGATGTGGCAACAGGGCCTGGATGCCCAGAGCCTCGGCCCTGCACACACCAGGAGGTGCCCTTTATGGAGCAGCCTCCTGGGGGGCCTGGGCTGGGTCCTCCTTCTCCCCAGCTCTAGAGATTGAGACCTGTGCCCTCCCACCACCCCCTCCCCGGCTGTGGTAGAAATTCCTCTGAGCCTGTGCCCTCCATGGAGGAGCAGCCTTCCAGGGGGCCTGGCCCCCACAGCAGGTGCGCCCATCTGACTTCTGGGGTGGGTCCTGGGGGAGGGGCTGGGGCTGAGGGAGGGGGAGGGGTCTGTTGCCTTCCTGCTGCCCCTGCAACTCCTCCCCCTGAGTGGTTTTTGAGGGGAGATCTGGGCTTGATGGGAATGTCTGAGAGAGAGGGGAGAGGGAGAGATGGTGTAGGATGAGGATGGCCTGGGAATGGGCAGCAGAAATTCCCTCTCCTGACGTCTCCACGCAGCTCTGTGACTCCATCCCTGCCTGTGTGTACCTCAATTTCCTCATCTGTGCAAGAGGCCTGGGCTGAGGGTTGACCAGGGGCCATGCACCCAGTAGGCCCTTTGGCTGTAGGTGGATCTGTGGGTCCCATGTTCCCCATGCAGGAAGCTGAGGCCACAGGGGACTTGTGTGTGCCCAAGCCCTTGGTACCCCACCAACCCCATATAGTCACCCCAGAAGGCAGGTGGGGTCGGGGGCTCCCGGATCTCACCAGTGTGGTTGGCGTGGGTCTACATTTCCAGGGCCAGAACCCTGCCGGGCGGCTTCCAGAAGCTTCTTTAAGCTGTCTGCATCATTGTACCCCCCAACCTCTACAGCCTTCCAGAAACATTAGGGTCACTGAGTGGCCTCGCCCAGCCCTGGGTTAATGGGGTAGCTGCTTGAACCTCCTGTTCTCTCCTCCAGAAGTTCACTCCTAAACTCCTCTCCTCTCCTTCCCTTGCTCTTGGCAAAGCAGCCCGTGAAGGTATCAGAGCACAGGAGTTCTGCAAGCCAGCTTTTCTTATTCCAGTTCTGCAGGTAGGGAAACTGCCCAGAGAGCTCAAGACAGTGTCTCAGGCCACCGTGGATCCTGGCCCAGCCCGTCCTAGCCCTGAGTCCAGCCCCAGCATCCCGGCCTCTCTGCTCAGTCAGCTACACTCCAGCGCAATTCTGCCACTCTGCCCTCTCCCTGGTTGATCTTTCATTTTACTTGGGGTAACTCTTTGCCTAGAATGCAGGAGGTGGGATTTGTTTTTCCCAGGAACAGGGGGCCTCTCTTCCTCTGTGGGGGCTAACAGTGAAACTCGGCCCAGAGTGTGAAGGTGGGGACCTCGGTAGCCCCAGTGGGGTTAGGATTTGACCTCCCAGAGAGTCCCAGGAGGCAGCTGGGCAAGGCCCAAACCCCGAAGGGCCCTTGGGCGCCGGTCTCCTGCCCGAGGGGCGGGGCCTGGCAGAGTCCCCGCTGGCCAGGTGCCTGGTTCCGGGCTGGGACCCCACGCGCGCTGCCAGGCTGCTGGGCTGGTGGTAGGAGCCCACAGGCCAGAGTGTGGGCTGGGCTTGGTTCCCTCATCCCACGCAGTGGGCGGCCCGGGACTGTGGGGGCGGGCTGGAGGCAACCTTGAGCTCATCAGTGGGAGACATCTGCTTAAAAAATGTGGGGATGGGGAGGGGAGGTTACCATCGCGGTTGACGCCGCGGAGCCTGGGCAGAGGCCTACTCCCCTCCCCAGCGACTTTTGGCCTCTGAGCAGATGGCGGGGGCGGGGGCGTGGGCGCAGCCGGCCGGTCTCACAAGCTACCACACCCATGAAATTTCCCATTAAGGGAGGTGGGGCGACGAGGCGGCCTGCCCCTCCCCACAGTCCCCCAACCCTCTGAGGCCATCTGATCTGCCTCCCTGCGGACGCCTCCGCCGCCCGCCGGGCCCCCCAAGGAGGCTCCTGGGGTCACAGAGGCCCCCTGCACACCCTCCAAACAATCTTCAACCCCCAGAAGAATTGGGGGAGGGGCGAAGAGTGCCGAAGAGGCCTTTTTACATGTAAATAGAAGAACTGGCCTCCTGGAAGGCTTTTTTCCCTCTTCTCATTTTTATTTCTAGAAAGCAGGATGTTGCCAAGACCCGGGGCCTCCTGCTGGACCGGGAGGCAGCCGTATGGTGCCTGGGAGGAGAAATAAGGAAATAATGACATCTAGGGAGGCAGCACCCAAACCCGCCCTGGGGGAGGAGGGAGCTACGTGTTTGCACAGCTCTGCGGGTTCTACCAAGGAGAAGGACGAGGAGGGGCAGCCACAAGCTCGGGAGACTGGGATCGGAGACCAGGAAGGGATCTGGGCTGGAGCCTCAGCCCTCGCAGTAGCCGCCTGCCCTGCCTGTCTCCTGCCCCACCTGGACCTGTTTCCCCACTTTAAAAAGTCAGTCTGCCTCCTAGTTACCTTCCTCCTGTCTAGGAATCCACAGATCAGGGCTGGGGGATCAGGGAGGCTGAACACCACCCCCTAGAGCTAGCAGGGGCTATGTTCAGTGGTTGGACTGGCTCTGGGTTTAGTCTCCCTCCACCCATTAGCTGTGTGATGTCAGGCATGTTGCTGAACCTTTCTGAGCCTGCCTCCTTGATGACAATAGTACCTGCCTCCCGTCATAGGGTTGCATGGGGATTAAGTCACTTATGTCTGGAAGGTGCATAAATAACAGCTATTCTAACTAGTGTTATTACTGCTCAGGACCCAGTTCCGTGTCCAAAGCTACTCCAGGCTCATCTGGGGGAGGCGGGAGAGGGATTCTGTTCTCAGCACCCCAGGGGCTGCCCACCTTTCTCTGTGACCCCCGGATAGGATACTATGTTTTCGCCTCTGCGTCCCCCGTCAGTCTGTCAGTCTGTGAGCCCCCACGGGGTACCTAACACAGGTAGACACTCTGTAGAATGTGTGGAATGAGAGAGTGAATGAATGAAGGCTCGATACTCCAGATGCTGGAGGATTCAGCCCAGCCCGCGGGACCTTGCGAGGCCATGCAGTGGTGTCCCTCTGGATCTGTGCTGCTCCTTGCTGGGGAAGGTGGGGAGTGGTGGCCTCCAGGGAGGGACAGGAGACGGAGGGGCGCACCCAGCTCTGTTCTTGGTACCCGGGCCTGCCCAGAGGTCCTTCATGGGTAACATCAGCTGCCTCCTGGAGAGGCTCTGTGGGTGGTGGGCCTGCTCTAAACACTGCCTCACTTAATCCTTGGGACAATCTAGAAGGTAGGTGCTGTCAGCCTCCTCTTTTACAGATGGGGAAACTGAGACCCACAGCAGTGGAGTCACTTGCCCATGCTCTTACAGCTCGGAAGGGGGTCACCAGAATTCACACCAAGCAGTTGCTTCCAGAGCCTGCATGTCCCAGCCACAGCCTCTTGGGCCTCTGTTTGTTGAATGACTGCTCGAGTGAGTGATCGCTGCCTTGAGTTCTTGGGGAACTTTGTATAAAGTAGGTGTGAGCACCTGAGTTTCAAGGGTGAAGAAGCAAAGGGTGCTGGGACACTCAGCTGTGGCTGGCAGAGCTGGGACCAATGCTCAGGCCTGCAGGCAGTGTCTGTGCAGCTCCCGTACTGACCACTGCGTCCTGGGAATCTACCCATGCAGTCCTAGGGTAGGGATTCCCCAGCGGCCTCCTGCCTGCCTCCAGGGGCCACCTGAGCAGGTGTGGGCCTGCACCTCTGCCCCAGGCCCTGTGATCAGAGTCAACCTCCCCACATGGTGGGGCACAGCCAAGATCACCCACAAAGCCCAGGGGAACATGAGAGCCTCATGACCTGGCCTCTGGCCCTCCGAGGCCCCCAGCCAGGGCTGTCAGGGGTCATTCAGCAGCCACTCTGTCTGCAGACCCAGGGGACGTGCCCTGCCTGCCCTGGCCCCTCACCCGGCACTGACCTGGATGGTGATTTATGTGGCTGAGGCAAAAAGCCATGGAGGTGGGGCCCAGGGAACAGGGGTCAGGACAGCCAGGAGGCATCAAGAATGAGAGTGGTGGCCTGCCCCATGACCCAGCTGGCCAGAGAGGGGCAGTGGGGGCGGCCTCGGGCGCTGGCCTCCGTGGGGCAAGATGAGGCCTTGATTCCTGCCATCTGGCTCTCTCAGCCAGGGAGGCTCGGGGTGCCCCCCCACCACTGGCTCAAATGGCCGAGCAGGAGGGGGAGAGACAGATGGCAGTGGGCTCACAGAGGCAGAGGGTGTACTTTGTTCAGAGGCACTCACAGGCGGGGAAACACACGGTCTGTTACACACACACACACACACACACACGCACGCACACACACCCCAGGCGTCACGCTGAGGTGCTTTGTAATTCTCAGCCTGTGTCAGTGGCGGGTGGGCTTCTGATGGGCCTGCAGGTCCAGCCTCACCTGGTGAAGACAGTCCCCAACACACACAGACATGCATGTGCACACACATACATGCAACAAAAGTGCACACAGGTGCTCAGAGAGCCACAGATCCACATGCATGCACACACACAGACATGCACACAAAAGTGAATGCACACATGTGCAGAGATTACAGATCCACAGGCACAGATGCATGCATGCACACACAGACACATAAATTCACAGGCATGCACACATGTGTACACATGTACACACAAGCATGCACACCCATAGATACATACATGCACGCACACATGCATACACAGAGACACTCAGATACACAGACACATTATTACATATGCATGCACACGCGAATATGCACAGTACACACACTGCACAGAGCTCCACAGACACACACTTGCACCTTCGGGTTTAAGCCCTGAGCAAATTGACGTCCCGTGTCTTGTTCTCCAAAGTGTCTCCAGTGCCAAGCATGGGGCTGGGGGTGGTAAATGTTTGTCGAGTCAGTGAATGAATGGATGGCATGAACCATGTCTTGACTCAGCAACACCGGGACCACTGGGGTCTGGAGGCGAGGATCAGGAGACAGTCAGCCCTCTGCTTTGCTGGAGAGTGGGGAACACCTTTAGGACATTCAGAGAAGGACAGCTGCAGGCACAATTTGCTCTAGCGAATCACAAGCCTGGATTGAGGCCTCAGGATTCCTTGTACAGTGTTCCTTTCCACTGCCCAGAGATAGCCAGCCGCTGGACTAAGCACTTGCCATTTGGGGGAGGCGCTTCCTTGGGTTTCAGAAGTTTCATGTGCATCTGAGATGAACCTGCTGGAGCAGGAGACGGACAGCTGGCCAGTCCCAAACATCGTCTTTCTCACACCCACCCCAGAATGAGGACTCGGCTGCTGACCTTCATCCGACACTGGGAGGACCTGGGGTTAACTTTGCCAAGGGCCACACCAGGTTCCCTGGCTGGGGTCAGTGGTCACTGGTCAGCTGGATACTAACCTGACTGGGTCTCATTCCCTGCAGCTTTTACTTTTTTCAGGTTGGGTAAGTTCTGGGGCTGAGGCTCCAGGAACGGCCATGGGGGCACAGCGCGGCCTGGAATATTCCCGTGGAGGTGGGGCCTTCCTGGGAGCTTTTCCTGCAGCTTTGGAAACCGTGGGCTGCAGTGAAGCCAGGCAGGCCACATCTGTGCCCTGGGAGGCCAGCTGGCTCAGCCCCGGCCTGGCTTCTCGAGGACGCGGTCCCACCGGAGTCCTCACCCATCACGCAGAGCCTCGTGGCAATTTGAGCCCTGGGCCACTTGCTGGGGGTGAGCCTGTGCTGCACACGTCCAGCCAGCTCCCCGGAGGCCAACGCATACGCTAGGCCACACCTGAGGAATGAGGGGCTGGCGGGGAGATGGGTGGCAGCTTATCCCAGTGCTGTGACAGCAGAGCATGGACTTCAGGGAACTCCCTGGGGGCTGCAGGATGGGGACAGGCTGGGGTTTCTCAGCCTCGGCACTGTTGGCATTTGGGCTGGCTCCTCCTTCGTGGTGGGGGCCATCCTGTGGATTGTAGGATGTTTAGCAGCATCTCTGGCCTTGACCCACCAGATGTCAGTAGCACCCCCCAATTGTCAAAACCAAAAATGTCTGCAGACATTGCCATTTGTCCGCTGGGGGGCACAGTCACCTCCTAGGTGAGAATCACCGGGTTAAGGGACACTCACAAAACAGAGGACATGGCCTGGCACGGTGGCTCATACCTGCGGTCCCAGCACTTTGGGAGGCCGAGGTAGGTGGATCACCTGAGGTCTGGAGTTTGAGACCAGCCTGGCCAACATGGTGACACCCCACCTCTACTAAAAATACAAAAATTAGCTGGGCGTAGTGGTGTGCGCCTGTAATCCCAGCTACTCAGGTGGCTGAAATCGCTTCAGCCTGGGAGGCAGAGGTTGCAGTGAGCCAAGATCTCGCCACTGCACTCCAGCCTGGGTGTCAGAGTGAGACTCCATCTCAAAAAACAAAAACAAAAAACAAAACAAAACACAGGACATTTGAGCTGGGTCTTGAGGGATGTGTAGGAGTTTTCCAGGAATGGCTCTTGTGATAGAAGGAAGGATCAGAGAGAGACACCAGGACTGATGGCAGTGGGCTCCTCCTTGGCCTCCCTGCCTCCCCTCTAACCCCTGCAATGCTTTCTCCTTGCAGCAGCCAGAGGGACCATTTTAGAACATCTGAGAGCCCATTTCATTTCCCTCATCAAAACCCCCTACATCATAGCAGCTCCCTGTGCCGCTTGGAATAAAATCCCAACTCTTCACGATGGCCTAAAAGCCTTGCACGCTCTGGCTTCTAGCGGCCTTTTCCAGCTTCATCTCCACCTCCACATGGGCCCCTGCTGCAGCCACACTGACCACCTTGCTGATCTCCAAACAGCCAGATATATTTCTGCCCCAGCGCCTTTGCACCTGCTATTGTGGATGGCCTGGAGGTCCTTCTGCCAAATATTCCCAGAACTTAGTCCTGCTGTCGTTTCAGGCCTCAGCTCAGGTATCACCTCCTCAGAGAGGCCTTCGCTGCCCCCCTCCTCCTTAAATAGCTGTTCTGCTGCCTCCTTCACTGGCTTTGTTTCCGTTGTGGGGAACCCAGTTGCTGCAACACTGTTCCTTGTTTTCGTGCTTGTTTACCGTCCTGGCCCCATCTCAGCGTCAGCCCCACACGGGCAGGGACTTCTATCCTGTTCCCTGCTGCATCCTGGCCCAGCGCTGGGTGTCCAGCAGGTGGTGGACAAATGTTTATTGAATGAATGGATGAATGAATGAATGAATGAATGAAGGGATAGAGTGAGGGCAGCCTGGGGCAGGCTAGAGGGGATGATGTGTTGGGAAGCACAGGAGGTAAACTGAGGCTGGGTGGTGCACAGCACCTAGGATCTGGCAAAGTGGTCATTGTGAATTTTTGGCAGGAGACAGGTGTGACGTGACTGCTGTTAGATTTTGTGCCTGCTGCTGCAAACCCAGAGGACACCCAGGTGGCATTGTGGGCCGGGCGACCCATCAGGTGGAGAGGCAGCCCCTGGCCCCCTTGCTTGACAGCAGCCGCCCCAGTAGCCCCCATATTAGTGGCTGCAGTAACATATTGCCACAAATGCCATGGTTGAAAATGACAGGAATGCTGGCCGGGCGCGGTGGCTCACGCCTGTAATCCCAGCACTTTGGGAGGCCGAGGCAGGCGGATCACGAGGTCAGGAGATTGAGACCATCCTGGCTAACACGGTGAAACCCCGTCTGTACTAAAAATACAAAAAATTAGTCGGGTGCAGTGGCGGGCGCCTGTAGTCCCAGCTACTTGGGAGGCTGAGGCAGGAGAATGGCGTGAACCCGGGAGGCGGAGCTTGCAGTGAGCCGAGGTCACGCCACTGCACTCCAGCCTGGGTGAAAGAGCAAGACTCCATCTCAAAAAAAAAAAAAAAAGAAAAAAAAAAGAAAATGACAGAAATGCATTCTCTTACAGTTCCAGGGGCCGGAAGTCCAACATCAAGGTGTTGGTGGGGTTGATTCCTCCTGGAGGTCCCTGGAGGAAATCCGTCCTTGCCCCTTCCGAGCTCCGGTGGCTGTTGGTGACCCATGGTGTCCCACAGCTAGTGGCTGCATCACCCTGACCCCTGGCTCCATCCGCCCATGGCATCCTCCCTGTGAGCTCTGTGTCTTCTTATAAGGACACCTGTCATTGGATCGAGGGCCCACCCTACAGCAGCATGGTCTCCTCTGAGATCTCTGATTGATGACATCTGCAAAGATCCTCTTTCCAGTAAGGTCCTAGCCTAAGGTTCCAAGCGGAAGTGAATGTGGTTGGGGGGGCACTGGCCAGCCTGGTGTAGCCCCCATTTCCTCCCCAGCATGCTGCTGCCCGCTCCGTGAGGGGCTGTCCTCAGCACACCATGGCCCGCCAGACCCCAGACCACCCTCTCCAGGCCCATCTCGCCCGTTTCTCCCTTTGGTCCCTGTACCCCGAGAGGCAGCGCAGTGCAGCGCATGGCCCAGAGCCTGGCCTGGCTCCCACTGGCTGACCTCGGACCAGTGTCTTCACCTCCCTGTGGCCACTTCTCCGCCTGTAAAACAGAGCTAGGACAATGACCTTCCTCCTCGTGTTACTGAGATCCAGTGAGGAAATGGTTGGAAAGCGCTTCCACCTGGCCCATGGTAATGTTTATATAATCGTTAACTGTTGTTATTCTGGGTAGAAACTTAAGTAGTATTATTGGAAAAATTAAAAACTCAGAGAAGCATAGGTGACAGATGTTTCCCGCTGTTCCCGTGGCGTGTGCCGAGGGCAGTGGGGAACCAAGGCCTGGCAGCAGGAGGTGCGATGCCGCATCCCCACCGCCACCAGCCTGCCTTCCCTGCTGGAGAGTCTTTGCACCAGAGGGGCCTAGCGTTTGGCTGACGGAGGGACCTCGGAGCCGGATGGCCCAGCAGGGAAAGTGCCAGGCAGGTCCCTCTGCCTGGGTGCCCTGGCCTCTTGGAGCTTCAGCTCCCAGCCCAGCTACAGGCTGAGATCGTGCCCACTCTCGGTGACCTATGGTGACCAGAAAGCACATCTGCAGAAGCCCTGGGCCAGCCTACCTGTGATAAAGGGGGCCCTGGAGGGTGGCTGCCACGTTCCAGGAGACGAGGGGGCACTTTCTTTTTTTTTCTTTTTCTTTTTTTTTTTTTTTTTGAGACGGAGTCTTGATCTGTCGCCAGGCTGGAGTACAGTGGCGTGATCTTGGCTCCCTGCAACCTCCGCCTCCCGGATTCAAGCGATTCTCCTGCCTCAACCTCCGGGGTAGATGGGACTACAGGCACATGCCACCAAGTCCAGCTAATTTTTGTATTTTTAGTAGAGACAGGCTTTCACCATGTTGGCCAGGATGGTCTCGATCTCTTGACCTCTTGACCCTCCCGCCTCGGCCTCCCAAAGTGCTAGGATTACAGGTGTAAGCCATCATGCCCAGTCAGGGGGGTGCTTTCTAGCCAGCCCAAAGGACATAAGCAAAGGCAACCAGGGGACAGTGTCTCAAGAGGCTGTGAAGGGCTTTGTCCAGGGAGGCGAGAGAGATGGCAGGAAGTTCACAGGTGCCGTTTCCAGCTCGCCAGGCCTGAGTGTGCACTGCAGGAGGCCGCTGGTGTCGAGAGCTGCCGAGTCTGGTTTAGTTTGAGAGGCAACACCGGACAGCCTGAGGAACCCTGGGCAGGGGCTTCTAGGGCATTCTGTTTCCTGTTATGGTCCAGAGGGCAAAGGTCACGGCCTGCCAGCTTGGCAGTGCCCTGGTTGCAGGTGTCCCCAGGACCTCTGCAGTCCGCTTGGGGTAAGTCCTTCAACCCTCTCCACGCATGTGCACACATGCACACGTGTACACACGCTATAGCCAGGCTCCGTGTTGTTAGAAAAGCTGCCTCCTGTGACCCACTGGCAAGCCGGGAACCAGCATCCAGCACAGGCCTGATCTCTCGTGCCATCGCTGTGCTGGGCCCCCACCCCTGTCCCTCTCCCCCGCCCCCTCCAGCCTCCAAGGGAGTGTTTCCACTGTGGGAGCAGAAGCTCAGGATTGCTGACCCTGGGGTGTCCCGCCCATGCCCCTTCCCGCGGCGCTGGCTGTGCCTCCCCTGCCTCCTCACTGCCCACATTGTCACAGGAGGCCCAGGTGTGCCGCCGGCTCCGCAGCAGCCGTGATCTTGAGCGGCTTTTCATGCTTCAGGTTTCCCGCTGCACGCAGGCAGGGAAGCGGGGGCTGTCTTTTCTGCACACCTTGCCCTTGATCTTCCCTGGCTTTATCTTCCAGCCTGAATCGCTGGTGGCACCCCACAGGGCCCCCTTGTTCTGAGCCGCCTGAGACTGGGCATCGGGGTGCCATGCACCTGACTGCCCTCCCCTATGGGGCCCCTTGCTGCTTGCTCTCCTCTCCCGGGAGCAGCTGCCACGTGCGGTAATTAGAGGCTGACACCAGGTGTGGCCACCACTGCCGCTGGCACAGTGGAGAGGCGAGTGTGCTGCTACCTGCTCCAGCGAACCCCCCCACTCCGCAAGGAGGCAGACCGTGAGCACGGGGTGGGGCGAGAGAGGCCGAGGAAAGGTGGGCTGGACCGGCCCTGAGTGTGCTCGCTGGCGGCCATGCATGGCGAAGGGGGGCGGCCAGTCCCCAGACCCCTCACAGGTGCAGGTCCAGATTCTGTTGAGCTAAGCTTTGCGTGGCGGGTGGCTGGCAGCGAGCTGCTGAGCCTTCCAAAGGTAGCAGCCATCTGCACTGTGATAAAAAGCCCTGAGGATGATAAATAGACAAGTCGCACTTTTATTGGATTGCAGTTTGGGAGCAGCCACTTTGGGTTTGGCACTGTGTTAACGACAGATTTCTGCTTCCCTTGCAAGGCCTGGGCTCTCGGGGAGCGCGCCAGCAGCGGCAGCCCTCTCCTGGCACGAGGGAGAGCTCCCCCCAGCCGCCCTGGTGGGTGGCTGGCCTGCTCCCATTGGCCCCTGCAGCCATGCTGCCCTTGTGGGATTTCTGCTGGGGGCCCGCCTTGCAGCTCGCTGGGGTCAGGCTGATGAGTTCACATCCTGGCACTGTCACCTAGTAACTGTGTGTCTTCAGGCGGGTGTCCTAACCTCTCTGTGCTGCCAGTGCCCCATCTGTGAAATGGGCAAATAATGGCATTTACCTAACAGGCTTGGGAGGTTCCACGGGTAACGGCTGTGAGTGTAGCGTTTGGAAGAGTGCCTGGGTGCACACACAGTGAGCGTTCTGTAAACATTAGCTGCCGGTATCAGCGCCATCAGCAGCCTGATTGGTAGTATGATTCTTCCAGAGAGCCCCGCCTGGCCCTGGCGTCCCACCAGGCAGGGAGCTGTTTCACGTCAGATCTGCGATGTCGGGGCCTGTTCCCTGGAGGACCTGTATTTCCCAGGACAACAAGGCCTCTGCTGCGTCCTCCACTCATCAGTTAAACGTGGGAGCTCTGGGACCAGATGGCCTGATTACCTCATGGTCTCTCAGCTGTGAGACCTTGGGTGGTGGCTGCAACGCTCTCTGCCTCGGTTTCCCCATCTGTCAAGCAGGGATAAAAACAGAACTGAACCTCATAGTGCTGGAGACGATCTGCTGTAAGCTCTTGGACCAACGCCAGGCACGTGATAGGCATGGGTGGGCGACGCCCCCCCCACCCGGCATTGCTGGTGGCTCTCCTGTTTGCCAGGAGCCCCCGGTGGGCCCAGCGTTGGCTCTGGGTTCTGCGATGACTGGGCTCATGTGGAAGGACAGCAGCAGGAGTGGAGACGAGAGAGTAGCCCAGGGCGGGGCTCGACCCCTATGGGGTACGGGTGGCTTGGAGGACGCCATCGAGCGGGTTCTCTGCCTGCATGGCAAGGAGACCTACCGTGTGTCGGAGCTCAGCCCTGGGGAACGGAGGAACAAGGGAAGAGCGGGCATGGTGGAAGCGGTAGCCTGCGTCCTGTTCCGCCTGGCTTCCTGGGTGCGTTGGGCAGGTTGGCTCATCTGTCTCGGGCTCAGTGTACTCACTGGAGCTTCCCAAGGTTTCTCCCAGGGCCTGCAATGCCGCTCCGGCTGTCCCCATCTGGCCTTCCTTTCCATCTGCACGGGCACACCCTCCTCCTGCTCTGTGTGCCTGCTCCCTGCACCCCCATCCCCTTCAGCTTGGCTCCTCCGACCCCTCCAGCACAATGTCAGGTGCCCCATGGGCCACACACCCTGAGCTGAGCCTCTGTTTTGAGCCAGGACACAAAGCAGCCTGCCCTGGGCAGTGACCCTGCTCGGGCCTCTCACTCTGGGCCCTCTGCCCTGCTGCTTTCTGGGCCTCCGTCCATGGGCCCTCCCAGCACCCAGGACCATGCCGGGCCCACCTTGCCTGCTTTGCAAGGAAGAAGGCACTAGTTAGGAGTGTGCAGCACCCCCAGCCCTCTGTGGTCTGGGCCCTGTTTCCACATAAGGATTCTTTCTTGGGTCACTGTTTTGGCCACTCTGAGGCCCCAGTGGCCCTGAGAAGGCACCGGAAGAAGGCTTATATAAGCATGTGGTGGCCAGGAGCTGCGGCTCACACAGTTCAGGATTCAAGTCCCAGATTCGCCACTTGACCTTGGGCAGATGACCTCTTTGGACTTTGACTTTCTCATCTGAAAAACGGGGCAGTTAAAGGAACCAGCCACACTGGTGCGCTGTGAGGATGGAGGACTCAGGTTGGCTACGGAGCTGGCTCACGCAGGTGCTCAGCACATACCAGCTGTCACCAGCTGTCACCATCATGGGCCAGGCGCCTGCTCCGTGCCTGTTTCCTCATTTCACCCTCACAGCAACCCTGTGAGGTGTCACATCTTCCCACTAACCAGATGAGGCCACGGAGGCTCTGTGGGGCTCGGAGCTTCTGTAGGATCACCCAGGTACCCAGCAGTGGAGGCTGAATTGAGAAGAAAGACTGCCAGTGAGCTGCTGAGCCTTCCAAAGGTAGCAGCCATCTGCACCTTTAGGTGTGAGCTCAGACCCTGAGGTGCCTTTCAGGCACAGCTCAGCGGCCATCTGGTTCAGTCTCCAGCCTCATCAACAAAGGTCCAGAGAGCTCAAGTGACTTGCCCAGGGTCACACAGCTTCTCACTGCCAGCTCCTGGTGGGCGATTCGAGGCAGCTGCTGATACCTCAGGGCTTGCTGTGGCTTAGTGTAGGGGACAGGATTGCAAATCTTAATGGCAGAGGGAGAAGCAGAGCTGGGAAGGAAGCGTAGGGCACCTGGCAGCCAGCGAGGGCTCATCAGCCCTCTGCCTCCTCCCAGTAGTGTACCCAGCTCTGGGCTCCTCCGCCTGCCCTGCCTGCATCACCTTCTCTGGAAAAGGATATGCAGACTTGAAGGTCCAGATAATAATGATCCCAGACGGACAGTCTCAGCCTCGCTTTGTGTTCCAGCTGCTTGGGAGCTCTGGAAACATACCTGGGCCCAAGCTTAGGGATTCTGGGGTACAGCTGGGCTTCGAGATCTTTCCGGAAGCTCTCCAGATGATTCTGCTGTGCAGCCAGGGTGGAAGACCCCTGGGGTGCAAGACCCTGTGCTCTTTGAGTGATGACCAGATATTGAACGGTGGTGTTTCAAAAGCAGGGAGGCCAGCTGCAAGCCAGGAGGGGAGAGAGCGCTTGCTGAGTGCCTACTGTGTACCTGGAGATGCTCCAGTCAGCTGTCATGCTATTGTTAGCCCCGTGCGGTGGACATGAGACCGAGAGATGAGGCGTGACCCCAGGGGGAAGATGTGCTTCTCACCTTCTGGTCCCTTCTAAAGTGAGCAGAGCCGACCCTGTGGCCATTTCCTGTCCCTCCTGCATGCTTATCTGGCGCCTCTTCCTCCCTCCATCTGCCAAGTTAATGCAAACTGGCAGGGGCAATGGAGGGGGGCTCCGGGGGCACCACTGGCAGCCCGCCCCACGCCGCCCACATCCCCGGCCCTGCAACCCTGGGCAGGAAACCACCAACGTGTTTATGAAAGAGGCAGGCGGCAGCTGCTGCTAACAGGTGAGCCCTTCCCGAGCCGAGCCTCTCCCAGGGCCTCCTGGAGAAATCGGTAATGAAGTGCAGCTGTGAACTCCGGTTTTGGGTCAGAAAGGCAATTTCTCATCTCTCCTCGCAGCAATTGAGTCGAAAATCCAGGAGCTGTTTGCCTCTCCCCGCCCCTCCACCCCCTCAGCCCTCACTCGCCTGAGCGGGAGGCCTCTCAGGCGTCAATATTGACTCTGTCAAAGGCAGGTGGCCTGGCGCAGGAGGGAGTCGGGCTGGAAACCGGGGTGGGAGCAGCCCCTGGGGCCAGTGAGGTGGGAGCAGGGAGCAGCTGGACAGGGTGCCCTGGGAGAACGGAAGGCTGTTTTTCCTCTCATTTTAATTGGTCTTTGTGACTCTAATGGTGCTCGTTTCACCTAGTGGCAGCGTATTGGCTTGGGGCCCCACCGCGCACCACATCTGAGCCATTCAAGAGGCGCCAGGCAGCTGTTCCTGGCCTAACCGACTTTTCTGGATGGTTCTGGGCCTGGAAGGGCCCAGAAAAACAAAGCCAAGGGATGGCTGGGAAACCTCAGGGCCTCTCTGGGATGGCAGCCGGCAGCTGGGCTGAGGCCACATGGGGGGCGGGGAAGATCAGAGCCCTGGCTCCCAGATCCGGCTGCGGTCATGGCCCTGTCTGGCCACCTTTGGCCACAGGGTCACCTGAGAATCCAATTTCCATAGGCCCAGATGAAGTAAGCAACGCTTGTCAAGTGAGATTGATTGGAAATCGGAGTGGGCGGCGGCTCCTGCCCTCTCTTCCGGAATGGACGCTTATGAAGCCCAAATGCCTTGTTCCCAGCCCAGCTGAGATGCATTCAGGAAACACTGGTAGCCTTTGAGGAGGGGCCAGGTGTAGTGGTTGTGAGCTGGGGGCACTGGGGCCAGCATGCCTGGGGTTTGGATCGCTGCTGTGTGACTTTGGAGAGCTTGCTTTACTTCTCTGATCCTGCCTCCTGCAAAATAGAAGGGTTGCATTTGAAGATCCACCTTGCAAATCTGATGATGGCAACAATAATAATCATTTCCCTGGTGGGGAATGAAACACAGAAAGTTGTGCTGTGCCGCCTCTGCCCACCGCTCCCCTTCCTGCCACACCATGCCCACCAGGGCTCCCAGCTTGGCCCAAAAGGAAGGGCCTAGTCTCAGCCCCAGTGGCCTTCTCCCTTCAGACACTTGGTGTAGAATCGGAACCACACAGCTGTGCCCAGCTGTCCCAATGTAATGAGAAATCTGTTACCATGGTGGGTACTTTGTGGCTAGTTCTATTTTAGGCACCGGACCTTTTTTTTTTTTTTTTTTGAGACGGAATTTCGCTCTTGTCGCCCAGGCTGGAGTGCAATAGTGTGATCTCAGCTCACCACAACCTCCACCTCCCGGGTTCAAGCAATTCTCCTGCCTCAGCCTCCCAAGTAGCTGGGATTACAGGCATATGCCACCATGCCCAGCTAATTTTGTATTTTTAGTAGAGATGGGGTTTCTCCATGTTGGTCAGGCTGGTCTTGAACCCCTGACTTCAGGTGATCTGCCCGCCTCGGCCTCCCAAAGTGCAGGGATTATAGGCATGAGCCACTGCGCCCGGCCACTTGTTTTTTTATTTTTTTTATTTTTTATTTTTATTTATTTTTTTGAGACAGACTCGCACTCTGTTGCTCAGGCTGGAGTGTAGTGGCCTGATCTTGGCTCACTGCAGACTTCACCTCCCAGGTTCAAGCAATTCTCTGCCTCAGCCTCCCAAGTAGCTGGGATTACAGGTGCCCACTACCATGCCCAGTTAATTTTTTTGTATTTTTAGTAGAGATGGGGTTTCACCATCTTGGCCAGGCTGGTCTTGAATTCCTGACCTTGTGATCCACCCGCCTTGGCCTCCCAAAGTGCTGGGATTACAGGCGTGAGCCACCTTGTCCGGCCCACCTTACATATTTTTTAAAAGCTAGGTTTGGCTGGGCACGGTGGTTCACACCTGTGATCCCAGCACTTTGGGAGGCCAAGGTGGGCCGATCACCTAAGGTCAGGAGTTCGAGACCAGCCTGGCCAATATGGTGAAATCTCCCCCTGCCCCCCGTCTCTGCTAAAAATACAAAAATTAGCTGGGCATGGTGGTGTGTGCCTATAATCCCAGCTATTAGGGAGGCCAAGGCAGGAGAATTGCTTGAACCCAGGAAGCGGAGGTTGCAGTGAGCCAAGATTGCGCCACTGCACTCAAGCCTGGGCGACAAGAGCAAAACGCCATCTCAAAAAAAGAAAAAAAAAAAAAAAGCCAGGTTTATTCAGATATAGCTTATGCACAAGAGCATTCACTCTTTTTGAGCATACCAGTTGGTGAATTCTCACAATCATATACAGCAAAACCACCACCATAATTTACAAAATTTTGCCTCCAACCGCAGAAAATTCCACGGCGTCCTTTTGTGGTCATTCCCCACCTCCAGCCCCTGCAGCCATGGTGCTGATTTCTGACTTTATTGTTTCACCTTTGCTAGGATGTCATGTAGGTGGAGGCGTTCCGTACAAAGACTCCTGTGCTTAGTGTGCCAGGGTTGAGACCCATCTAAGTTGGTGTGTGCGCTAGTGGTGGTTGGTGTGTGTGCTGGTGGTTGGTGCGTGCGCTGGTGGTGGTTGGTGCGTGCGCTGGTGGTTGGTTCCTTCCTGTTGTAGAGTAGCACGCCACTGTATGGATGCACCACAAATGGTTTGCCCAGTGGAGACACTGAAGCCCACAGTCACACTGCTAGGCTCCTCATAACAGGCCACCTGGCTTGAGAGGCCATCCAAGAGGCCCGTCTCTGCCTGCCTCCCCCCTCACCGAGTTTCTGGTTCCAGGGAGACCGGGTCCATGTGCTGTAAGCAAGAAGCGTCCCCACCCAAGGTCCGTGTCTCAGTGTCAGGTTAGACCGTGGCTGAAGATGCATCTTTGTCCCCACCAGAGAGACCCGTGTCCGGCGCGAATAATTGGATTTTAATGAAACGAATGGGAGTGCTGAAGCCGTTTGCCACCCTGACCTGCATCGGGGCCCCGCAATTAAGCCGATTATGTTTTGAGAGTCAAGCTGTCTGACTCCTCGCGTCCCTAATGTGATGATGTTTGATGGCCCTGCCAGCGCAGTTATTTATTTATTTACCCAACTCTCATGAGCTGGGATGTGCCAATGGGCCCCGGTAATTAACAGCGGGTGCTGAGCCTGTGTGTTCCCACTCCGGCCCCCACCTCTCCCTCTGTCTGGCAGCTCAGGGCATTACCTGGGGACAGACTAACAAATGCAGATGGCCAGGCCATACTCCCGCAGACTTTTAAGTTGGTTGATCTGGGAATGTGGCGAGGCCACTGGGATTTTTCAAAGCTACTCCAGTGGGGCCCAGAAGCCCCTGGTCTGAAGGATGCAGATTCTCCTGGAATCCTGGGGTGCTGCTGCATCTCAAAGGGCCTCCTTCCTCGGCATCCACTGCCCCAGTGGGCCCAGGCTGTTCCCACTGGGAGGCCTGTGGTCTTCTCCTCCCTAAGGCCTCACTGAAACTCAGAGAAGGATTTGAACCCAGAGACCCTCAGCACAGGTCCTGGGAGACAGAAACCCCTGGTGGGCGGTGGGCAGAACTCTGGGTGTCTTTTCTGGCAGTGGCAGTGGATTGGCGTTCTCTCTCCCCCATTCCTTTTGTTAACAAACAGGGATTAGGCCCTTCCCTCTGCCAGGCGCTGGGCTAGGTGAGTGCGGCAGTGCTGGGTGGGGTGCTGGGCGGTCGCTCGGTGCCTCCAACTCCACCCTGCAGGCACTGAGGGTCCTCCCTGGAGCTTTCTGGCGTCTCTGGCTGTGTGGTTTGGCAATTTGCCTCTGTGTTTTGGTTTTCTGTTCCTGACGCTGCCAGTCCAGGGCGGAGGGACACCAGGATTTTGTGTGATCTTGGATAGATGAGTCACGGAAGCTCCTGGGCCTGGGTCCCCCACCTGTAAAATGGGGGCAGAGGGTTAGCAACTGCAAGGCAGTCCTTTCTGGCTCCCATATTTGGGGGAAGGTTCTAGATTTAGACATTGGCACGGCTGATGGGGGTGTGAAGAAAAGCTGTTTTGGGGAGCTCTGTGGTAAAGTCACATGGTGACTCGGGGACCCTGAGCAGCCTGCCCACCCTCCTCCACCTCCCTTTCCTCCGTGGAGGCTGGGCAGATCGCTCGATGCATGGACGCAGTGTGTACAAAGGACTCAGCATCGGGCACCAGGGCGTGCCAGGCAGTGACAATGCATGCCGGGGTGGCTGGATGTAGGAAGCAAGGCAGCGGGGAGAGTTGGGGTATGGGTCTGCTTGTGGGGGCTGGGTCCCAGCTTAGGTGTGAGGGCACCTCTTTCATCAGGAGGAGGTCAGTGGGTGGAAGTAGCAGGTCCCTCAGGTGGTGACCCTGGGGCTGGGTGTGGCTCCTAGAGCCCCAGCTGTTGAGGGCAGGGCTTGATTTGTGCCCCGCACCCCGTGAGACCAGGCTCAGCTGGGCAGTTCCTGTCCTGAAGTCTAGAGCTCGGGGCTGAGAAGAGGGGGCACCACTGCCTTTCCTGCGGGGGATCCTACTTTATCCAGCGCCCTCCCTCTCTAGACCTCCTTTTCCCTCTGCAAAAGGCGGTCGTACCCCATCCAGCTCTGGGAGGACCCCCGGGTGTCTGACCTCAGCCGGCCCCACTTGCTTGGCACTCTTGGACCTGGTGGGGGCTCAGCTCAGGCATGCAGAGAGCAGAGCAAGGGCTGGATGAGCTCTTCCAGGGCCCCAGGCCACCTGCACACAGCACCCCCTGCCTCCTTGGGTGAAGCTGCCAGCCAGGTCCTCATGCCCCAGGAAGGAGACTTGGGGGCGATTCCACCCCCGCCCCCTGCCCCACGGGCATCCAGCTTCAGCCCGGCTGGGCAGAGTGGCAGGCTCTAGGGGTGGAGGGAGCCACCCTGAATGTGGGGAGAATATAACCAAGGCTTGGTGGTAACCCTGCTTTCCAGTAAAAATAACAGCAACCAACATTTATTAAGGACTGGCAGCGTGCAGGGCCCTGTGTGGAGCCTTTTCATACACTGCCCCATTCGATCCTGAGATGTGGTAGCATTGATGGTGTGTAATTTTCATACCCTCCGAGCTTCTCCAAGGCTGCCCCAGGCCCTTGGTTCCTTGCCCTCAGCCCTGGTGGTGGCAGTGATCCTGGAGGACTGCCCATGCGGCAGGGGAGCGGCCAGCAGATGGCTCCAAGCCAAGGCAGAACAGCTCAGGAGGGATGGCCAGCCAGGCATGCCTGTGGGCCTTAGTTTCCCCTGCCGAGCCCACAGTGCCCTTTAGGCTGGGCTCATTTTCCCTGGAGCATCCATGCAGCCAGGCTCCTGGGCAGATGCCGGATGAGTCTCCCGGGGCTGCCATAATGAATCACCCTAAACCGGGGGCCTCAAAACAACACACACCGACTCTCCCACAGTTCTGGAGACGTCCAAAGTCAAGGTGTCGGCAGGACAGGTTCCTTGTGGAGGCTCTGGCGGAGGATCTGTTCCAGCCTTCCTCCCAGCTGCTGGCGGTGCCGGCCACTCTTGGCACTCCTTGCCATGCAGACGTGTCATTCCAGGCTCTGCCTCCATCATCATGCGGACTTCTGTGGGTCCGTGTCTCCTTCTCTGTTTCTTATAAGGGCACTCCTCCCTAGGTTTAGGGCCCACCCTAATCTATGAGGAGCTCATCTCAGGAGCCTTAAGTTAATCACATCTGCAAAGCCCCTGCCTCCAAATAAGGTTGCCTGCCCAGGTGCAGAGGGTGAGGGTATGGACAGATCTTTCTGGAGAGCCATAACTCAACCTTCTGGGTGCCAGGTTCTGTGCAGGCACCTTATGTTCCGTTTCCTCCTCGGTAAATGGGGACACGGGTGCATCCCATGGGCTTCGTAAGCGTCAGAGGAGGTGGTTGGGGTGATGGCCCGACCAGCGCCCTGCGGCTGCAATAAACACCTGCAGATTCGATGGTTAGTCAGAGCAGGGCCTCATTCTCCTCCAAGGTGACCCCAGGGTCCCTCTTTACAGGTGAGGAGACAGAGACTCTGAAACTCCACTCAATTAGCCTGGCGTGGTGGCACATGCCTGTAATCCCAGCTACTGGGGAGGCAGGCGGGAGGATCGCTTGAGTTTGAGGCTGCAGTGAGGAGGCTGAGGCCGCGGTAAGACAAGACTGTGCCACTGCACTCCAGCCTGGGAGACAGAGCAAGACCTGGCATTAAAAAAAATAAAGAGAGAGAGAGAGAAAGACAAGAAAAGAAAAGGAAAAAAAACCCCGCTCAGTGTAGGGCTGGGGATGGAGCTGGGGTGTTCTAACAGCAGACCCCGTGGCCCCCACTCACACCCCATGCTCAGGCCGGTGTGGGGTTTACAGCGGCTGCCCAGGAAACAGAAGGGCAAGCAGAGCCTCTGCTCATTTGGGGCCCCTGATTATCTGGGCTGCAACTCAGCCCCGTTTGGAATTGATGGCTCAGTCTCAGATCAGAGACAGACTTGGGGAGCCTGGCGCGCTGCAAGCTGCCTCCCCCGCACGAGACTTCAGGTGGCCAAGACTTCCCACGGTGGGGAGTTCTGCTGTCAGTTTCTGACAAGCCTGGGGGGAATGTGACCCATCCACGTGCAGGCAGCTGTCTGGGGGTGAAAGTGTCATGCTGTCTCTCCAGTCTCACGCCTGCCTGGAGCCCATCCTGCTGCCTAACCCCTATCCTGGCCTAATGCCCTTCCCTCCCAGGGACCCACCCCCACCTCTGGGGTCAGGCCCCGCTTTGTGTGCCTTACAAATGCAAATAAACTCATAGCATCCTCATTTTAGAGATGAGGAAACTAAGGCTCAGAGAGGTTAATGACTTGCCCGAGGATACCCAGTCGTAAGTAACAGAGCTAGGATTTGAACTTGAGCGGCTGGCCCTCCCTCTCAACTCATCCTCACCTGTGTCCAGAGGAAGCTGTGTCTTCCTGAGTTAACCCAGTCCTGGTTCAGAGGAGGGTCATCGAGGGGTAGGACAGTATTTTGGAGGACACCTGGGCCAGACCCCTGGTATATTGTCATGGGGTGCAAAGCGGGGCTGTCATCAGCATTACATTTGGCTTTGAGAAGCAGTGGAGCTGGGGCATCAGAATCCAGTGAGGCAAAGCGGGAGACAGAGAGGGCATGCCAGTGGGGGAGGCCCTGCAAGAGGAAGGGCTTGGAGGTGGGACCCTTTGAGCTTGTTCTGGAACATGAGAGCTCAGTCATCTCTACCCCGCTCTGCCTTCCAGATTATGCTCTGAGATTTCCAAATTGCTTGTACCTTCAGCAGCACGCAGCCCACCATTTCACACTGCCACAAAGTCCGGGGTGGTGTGGCAGGGACCAGGACCCCGCTGCAAATCCCCAAGCACCCTGAGGACAGGGAGGGGAGGGTCATTTTCCTGCTGTGTGTGTGTGTGTGTGTGTGTGTGTGTGTGTGGTCTGCCATTTTTGCTCTGCTTCCAGAAAGGACTTGAGGCAGCTAAGTGGTATTTAAAGAAGATTAAGCATTTCTAGGGAAGGAGGCTGCAGCAGGGTGGGCGCTGGTGTGTGAGAGGCCCACTAGGAGGCTGCTGTGGTGACCCAGGGCCCTGACGGGGAGAACCTGCCCTCTGTGCCCCGCCACACTCCCAAGCCCCACCATTGCCAGGGACGGTGGGATTCACAGGAGAGACCACCGGCAGGCTGTGTTTTCAAAGAAGATGCCATTCACAGCACAGCCCAGGACAAAATGGGCCTTCCCTTGCTGAGTCACAAGAGACCAACTCCCGACAGAAGAGCTGACCAAGGGCTTCCGCATCCTCCTTTCTGGAAGACTTAGCCAGTTGCGCTCAAAAGAATCTTCTGATAAATGAACCTCAGCAGTAGGCATTCTGAGATCGCTGCCTGCCCGGGGTGCCTGTGGGGGTAAGCCAGGCAGTTCCTGCCTCCCGCTTTCCTCTGACCCCAAAAGAAAGGGCAGTGGGGTCTGCCCTAGAGGCTGCCAGGATTGCACTGCACATAGCCAGATAAGGATGAGGAGAGCGGAAGGGCAGAGGCCCCGTCAGAGCTTATCTGGGCAAGGTCAGGAACCCAGAGCAAGGAAGATGCTCTGGGAGGAGGAGAGAAGGGAACATGTCCATCTCCACCCTGAGCTGGGCGGCAGGGAGACTGGGGACGGCGAGACTCCCACCAGACTGGACCGCAGCTGTCAGCCTGGCCATGAGTCCCAGCATTTGCCCACTGCAGGGGAGAGGCTGTCTCTGATGGTCCCTGACCTGGGGCTGGGATACAGATCATCCTGGGTTTCTCTGTCCGGTAGGGTTGGCACAGCAGGCTTCACAGTCTCCTTCGTGGTGATGAGATGTGTCATCGTCCCAGGACTTGGTGGAGGCTGAGCTCAGGCATGCAGAGAGCAGGGCGAGGGCTGGACGGGCTCCTCCAGGGCCCCAGGCCACCTGCACACAGCACCCCCTGCCTCTTTGGGTGAAGCTGCCAGCCAGGTCCTCATGCCCCAGGAAGGAGACTTGGGGGCGATTCCACCCCCGCCCTCTGCCCTACGGGCATCCAGCTTCAGCCCGGCTGGGCAGAGTGGCAGGCTCTAGGGGTGGAGGGAGCCACACTGAATGTGGGGAGAATATAACCAAGGCTTGCTGGTAACCCTGCTTTCCAGTAAAAATAACAGCAACCAACATTTATTAAGGACTGGCAGCGTGCAGGGCCCTGTGCAGAGGCTTTCCATACACTGCCCCATTCGATCCTGAGATGTGGTAGCATTGATGGTGTGTAATTTTCATACCTTCTCTGTCTGAGATTGAAGTAGCTATTATTGACCCCATTTTACATGTAAGGAGACTGAGGCACACAGCAGTGACCCCATCCTGGTGCACCCTGGTTCCTGTCTTCTAGTGCGGTGCTCAGGTGTGATCTGACTCCGCAAACCCTACAATCTGCCCCGGGCTTCCTTAGAGCCCCCTCTGCAGCACCAGCCAGTGCTGACCTGGCCTCCCAGCACTTGGAAATCGGCCAGCCATTTCTGGACCCCCTCCAGCTCCGGGGACCCCCTGCCTAGCTCCCAGCTGGATGCCGTGGGACATTTCAGAAAAGGCAGACAGTCCTGCCCTCAAGGAGCAGGGAGAAGTGCAGCCCGGGGAACACAGCTGAGGTAGAAGCTGCGAGGCCACAGGTAAATGAGGCCCTGCTTGGAGGAATGGGCCTCCAGGTGCAGGTGCCTGGAGGGGAGCCCTCGACAGCTGGAGCTGAAGGATGCGCCCCAGGGCAGTCAGAGCTGAGCAGACGCTGCCCTAGCAGGAGGGCATTGGAAGGGGGCATGGAGAGATGGAGGCCCTGTCCCAGGTACCAGGATGCCCAGATGGAGAGGCTGATTGAGCTGGGCATGGAGGCCCAGGGTGCAGGGGAATCTCCTGTTGATGCCCTACTGGCCAGTGGCAGGGGCTTCCACATTGCGGGTGGCTATCACACTAGAGCAGCAGTTCCCAAAGTGGGGTTGCCCTGGGAACTCATTAGGAATGCAGATTCTCAGGCCCCGCCCCAGACCTGCTAAATGAGAAACGCTGGGTGGCAGAGCAAGGCTGTGTCCTCCCAAGCACTGCTGGGGATCCTGGTGCTTCTTAAAGCATGAGGCCCCCTGTGCTGCAGGAGGGATAAAGTCACTTTGGGTTCAGGGACCCTGGGGCCTCCTCTTTCTACTGCTAACCCTCCATCCAAGGCCAGAGGGGAGCTGTGTTCCTTCACCTTCAGCAAGGAGGTACCCATCTCCCTGCTCTGGAGAAACCGTGCCACCTGCCCGCAGGTCTGGGTGGGGCAAGCAGTGCCCTTCCCACTCTCAGGAGTATTGGCCACTTTCGCTCCTGCCACCCTGTGCCCAGGGCCTTGGCAGGAACTGAGGCTTTCCGTCGGCTGCTGCCTGTGGTGCCTCGGCTCATCATCCTCTGCTTACACAGTGGCCTCTGACGCCGCCTGTGCTCATTCACCCAGAAAGATGGCATCGGGGCGAAGTCAGAGGCAGGCGGAGTCGATCTAGAACAACCACCGTGCCAATTGCAAATGCCACGCCCAGGCACCCTCTGTGTCTCCACATGCATCCAGGAGTTGTGGGTGCCCCTCCACAGAGCCACCACCTGCCCATATGGCTCCTTTGTGCAAATTAGAAGGTACCCCTTGCTTCAGGCAGACCCATCCCGGCCCAGGTGCTTGTTGAAGAGTAGAATGACTGTTGGGCTTCAGCTCCCACTTACCATTTCCTCCAGGAGCTCTTGTGCAGTGAACAATCTGGACAACTATACTTGGCAGCCCTTTTCCCTGGCTCCTGTTGGCTCCCATCACCATCCGATTGGCTGTTAGGGGCTTAGAGCACAAACCACTCAGCTGCCCTTTCACTCTGGAGAGACCAGGGCATCCATTTCCATGCTCTGCCTGGTCCCTTTTGCCTATGTGCTTAGTGTGAAGTGGCTGGGATCTGTTAATTCATGCCAAGGGCTGGATTAGAGGTAGAGGACTCCACAGAGTCACTGAACCCAGTCTGCCCATCCTGCAGATGAGTATATTGAGGCCCTGCAAGTTATGCGGCCTCGGGCAAGTCACTGTTAAGACTTGTTTCTCCTTCCCAGAGGCTTTCTCTCTTTGGTCTTGAGCACTTGTTTTGTGCAAGGCTGAACAGGCATTCACTCCTCCTTCACAGAGGGGGTTGCTGACGCCCAGGGAAGCTGAGCGATTCCCCCAGCTCACGCAGTGAGTAGAAGGCCTGGTTGGATCTCAGTCCAGGCTCCTGGCTCCTCCCAGGAGCTTCTCAAAGAGTTTCTGTCAGAAAGCAGACCCTGTTCCCTGGGATCCTGTCCTCCTGCTGGGGTGCGTAAGCCCCCGGGGCCTCGCAGTGCACATACCTTCACCCGGCGCCTGGCCTCCGACGAGCAAGGACACGATGTCCTGGGGGATGCAAGCTCCTGGCCCACATCCCTTGACCAGATAAACACTCCCCTACAGACACTCCAGCCTGAAACACCAAGTGTGTTCAAGGTCAAACGGGCTGGCCTGGAGAAGGCCTTGAGTCCCTGATCCTTCCAGCAGCCTGCTCAGCCGTATCTGCACCTTGGAACCACCCGGGGGGCTTTGAGACACACTGATACCTGAACTCCTTCTCCAAAGATTCTGATACAGCTGCTCAGGGGTGGGGCCCAGCCTGGTATTAAACTTCCCAAATTGTCCCGTCCAGCAGGGGTGACCACCAGGGCCTACCCTGAAGGGAGGGACGCTAGACGATTTGGCCTTGGAAACCGCATTATCTTGCTAATCCACTACACATTGGGAAGAAAGCACTTGGTAGAATGCAAGATAAGTTCATGTGAAGCCCAGCACTTCGTTTCAAAAGTAAACTGACACGCAGAAAGTGGGGGCTTCACTTGTTAGGGGTTCGGGTGAATGAGGCCTCGGCTGCTCCAAGCTGGGCAGGAGCCGGCAGTGACCTCTCATTGCCCGAGCTAATGTCACTTCCAAGACTTGAAGAGATGGGGGGTGTGGGAGGCCAGAGCGGAGCACCCATGCGCAGACATGGTCCTGTGGTCTTGCACTTGAAGGAGGTTGTTTACAGGCCAAGGAACGTCCCATAACCAGGGACAGCAATGGAGAAGGAGCTGAGGAAGGCAGGGTGGGGGTGGGGAGAGTCTGCTAGAGCAGTTCAGACCCAGGGGACCGTGAGAGTGGGCTGCAAATAAGGACGTGAAGTCTGATGACAGATGGGAAAGGGCTTGGCCCAGTGGGGTAGAAGTTAAGAGATTTCAGCTCAACATAGGAAGCAATTGTAACAGTCACAGGCTGACGGCAGCCAGCGGGGTGGGAAGAAGTGAGCTCTGGAGTGGGAAGGGAGACCCAGGGACTCTCTCTCCCCACACCCTTAGGGAGCACCTGCTTCGGGCAAGCCCTGAGCTGGGCGCAGTGGAGGACAGTTCCTGAAGGGCCTTTGCCTGGTGGGGGATTGGCTCACCCTGGGTTTCTCAACCTTGGGACTGTTGGCATTTGGGGTTGGCTGATTCATTGGTTTGGAGGCTGTTCTGTCTGCTGCAAGGTGTTGAGAAGCATCCCTGGCCTCTACCCACCAGGTGCCGGCAGCGCTGTGACCCCCAGTTGTGTCAATCAAAAATGTCTGCAGACACTGGTTGCTAACTATGCTCTGGCGACAAAACCCCCCCTCCCCCTTTGAGAGCCACTGGTTTGAACAAAGGATCTCTACCTTGGCTGCGCATTGGAAGCCCCCAGGGAGCTTTAGAAAATACCAGTGGCTGGGTCCATGCCCAGAGGTGTGATGTCATTGGTCTGGGGGCAGGCCCAGGCCGGGGGAAGGGAGGGGGGCGGTGTGGTTTAAAAGCACCCAGGTGGTTCTAATCTGTTGCGAGGGGTTCGAGACCCCCTCGGGTACATGGTTGTTTCTCAAACTTGACTTGTCATAAGAATCGCCTGGGTAGTGGCTCAAACGAAAGCCCCAACCCCTTTAATTAGGATCACCTGGAATTCTCCGGCTACAGTCTGCGGGCTGGGATAGCCATAATCCCCGGGCTGCGTGAAGCTCCAGGATTCAGAGCTGAGAGGCCTCGCCAGCCAGCCTCACTAGACCTCCTGCAGCTCCCCTCTTCCATCCCAGGGACTGGGCCCCCTCCTCCGCTCCCCTCCCCTCCTCCCCTCCCCTCGGACCTTCTCCCAGCCCTCACCCCTCCCCAGCTCCTGAGAGCAGCAGGCAGCCCTGCCCCTCCTTCCTGCTCTCCTCCCAGCCCATGGCTCTCAGCGCAGCTTGATTTAGTAGGCGGTGGAGGAGAAAGGCAGCTTGAAGAGTCACTTAGAGCCTCGGTGCTCACAACACTTATCTGGAAAGGAGAGGCCAGCTGGTCCCCGGGGAGTGGGGCGCGAGGCTGAGCACACCTCCCCACAGGGGCAGGGAGGCTGTGCTCTGCAGGGCTGTGGGCACCAGAGCTACACACACCCTCTGCCCCCAGCACCCAGTCTCGGGTCTGCCCCTCCTTGCCAGAGCACAGGGTGTCAGGAGGTCCCCTGCAGTCGTCTCCTGGGGGATGGGCTCAGCTCCTAAAGCCCTAGGTCAGGGAGCTCAGAGACCCCTGGGTTAGAAGCGATGTCAGGTCGTCTGGTAGGGAGGTGTCCTGTGGCCGCCGCCTGGCTTTTGCTGGGCAGGAGGGGGCCCTCCACCCTCCCTACCCTCAGCCTTTTGGTTAGATGCCTGCCCTCCTCTCCTGGTGCCTGTCTTCCTTCTCCCCCTCCTCCCTGATGAAAAATACAAAAGAAAAATGCGCCAGTGCCCAGGTCTGGGGAGCCCCAGCCCCCAGGATGGAGAAATGAAAAGCGGCCCCAATTAGAGGCTTTGGTTCTGCAAACTTGATGCTCGGCACTTGAACTGTCACGGCGGAGCCTTAATTAGCAGCGGCGGGGGAGAGGTCAGGAACAACTCAGCAGTCTTGACAAGCGCGTTATCAAGTGCAGGGGAGCGGGGGCTGCCCGGGGAGCGCGGGCGGGGGAGGGCGGCGGGGGCGCCGCGGCGCGGGAGGGAGGCGGGAGGCGGGAGGCGGCGCCGGCCGGGCGGGGGACGAGGTGGTGGCTACGAGGCAGCCGCGCCGCCACGGCTGGCGGTGCGTGAAGCCGGGGGCGCGGGGCCGGGGGGCGGCGTGAGAGGCTGCGGGGCCCCCAGGCGCCCCGGCCCCTCCCCGGGCTCCGCGCCGCGGGCAGGGCGCACCGCGCAGGGACTCCTCGGCTGCTCCGCGCCCCCCCGCAGAATCCCGGGGCTCCATCCCCGTCTCCCCCGCCCCCTCCGGGCCCGTCTTCTGCCGCCCCGTGACGCCCCTACTGCTCGCCTCCGCCGCGGGCCATGCTGGGCAGCCCCTCCTAGAGGCCCCGGGTCCCGCGGCCCGAGGAGCAGCGCAGGATGCTGGGCATGAAGACCTGGTCGTCTCTGCTCCAGAACCTCAGTAAGTGCCCAGCTCACCGCCCCGTGGACGGGAGGGTGGGGGGTCCGGGATGGAACTTTCTGCAGCGCGCCACCCACCGGGGGCTGGGACCTGGCCCCGCACTCACCCCGCCTCGACCTCCAGCCCCATTACCTTCAGGCCACGCACGTGCTCCCCAGCGCCGCCTCCTCATGCTGTCAACTCTGAAGAGAAGCCCTGGGTTGGTTTCCTCAAGTAGAAAACCCTTGACCCCTGCGGTCTGGCTGCGCCTGGGCAGCCTCTAGGCAGGTGGGGGGCTGCCCTCAGACCCCGTGTAGGGAAGTGGCCTGCGGGCACCGGGCTTGCTGCACCGCAGGGCTTTGCCTTAGCCTGGCCATGCGGCTCCTGGAGGTGGGTCCAACCCTGGCAGGGTCCCTCGTGCCTGCAGTGACCCAGCAGGTGGGAAATGGGGCTGCGTGTGTGGACTTCGTGCCCTCTTGCTTGCACAGGTGGGACCTGGGGTGGGTTGTGGGGCTGGAACTCTTCAACGTACCCCTCCCCAAACTGCCCGATCACCTCCCTGGCCCCATCAGCTCTCTGGGGAGGAGAACTCCTGGCATCAAGACCTCGTATCACTGGCACAGTTAGGCAGCGAGAGGGTAAGAGTCACAGAGCCCGCTGAGGGTGGGTAGCGCCATGAGTCCCATCGGAGAGAGGGTG
Organism: Symphalangus syndactylus; assembly: GCF_028878055.3. Lineage (NCBI taxonomy): Eukaryota > Metazoa > Chordata > Mammalia > Primates > Hylobatidae > Symphalangus > Symphalangus syndactylus. Next base: position 130,897,061 of record NC_072433.2, read on the forward strand.
AGCAGGACTCTGAGGCCTGGGGCAGTGCCGCAAGGGGAGGGTGTGAAGCTGGCGGTGGGCCACTGAGGTCCTCAGGCTGAGGGGTGGCCAGAGTGAGCGATGGAGAGAAGCCTTCGATGAACAGCAACTCAGGCTACCAAGGTCCCTTTGGGGTGGTTCCAGTGACAGAGAATGGGCGAGGACGCTGGCCTCAGGACTGCTCCTTCCCGTCCTGACCTTCAGGCCCCTCACCTGCGGGCCTTTTCTTCCAGGTGAGCCAGGCCAGCAGCAGGGGGACGACGCCATCCCCCATGCCTGGCCCCTGCTGGCTGCCTCGCCTGCCCGCCTACCCCTCCTCTCTCTGTGTGCACCTCTCTGCCTGTTTGAACTGCAGCTTTTAAAGCTTTTTGCCTTTTGAAAACTCAGGGGGAGAAAGAGTCATTTGTGGAGAGGTCGCGAACGGTTGATGATTATAGTCCAGTGGGTAGAAAGAGCTTAAAACAAATCCCTGTCCATCAGATGTCGGCTTAGGCGGTTTCCAGCGCTCTCCTGGGGGGCCGGGGTGGGGGGCAGCCGCTTAGAGAAAAGGGGAGGCTTTTTTCCTTGAAGCTAAGTGAACCTGCAAAACTCTCTTCTTATTTGGGTGTTTGATCACGGCTCCCCTCTGCCTGCCTTCCTCTGATTGCCCTTCCTCCGGGTGCCCGGCTGGTGGAGGAGGGCCTTGGCAGCCCCCAGACGGCCCCTTGCCAGCTGTGTGACCTTGGCCCGGTCATGCGGTGTCTGGGAGTCTCTGTTTCCCCCCAGGGGTGATGGTCATGCGGGTTGCACAGGGTACTCACGAAGCCTCGGGAATGTGCCACCATGTCCCAGGCGGAGGGTGTACCTGGCCTGCAGGGTGTGGTGTTTGGGTTCTGTGCAGCTCCCCCTCTGCCACACAGACTCCCCTTGTCCAGGTGCAGAGGCTACTTGCGTGGAGCTGGAAGGGCCCTCACTTTGTTTCCGAAGCCCATCTAGTGAGGCCGGGAGGACGATGCCGGCTGGAGAGGCCTGTGTTAAGTGCTGGGTTGACTGCCCACAGGGGCTGGTAGGGACCCCTTGCAGACAGAATGGGTCCTCCCTGTGTCCTTTACCTGTGGTCATGCCTCAGTCCTCATGGCAGCATCAGGGGGAGGGCACTGGCTTCGTGCCCTCTCGCTTTTGCAGGTGAGGAAACAGAGCGTGCTCATTTTTCAGGGTCACACAGCTGATGAGGTTCAGAGGGGAGAGGCTGGTGGGAGCCTGGGCAGTCCCACTCAGGGTCACGCCCCCAGTCAGCCATCTGTGGCCACTGGCATCTCTTCCTTCAGCTCCAGAAAGATCCAGTCACTCCGATATCCAGGATTCTGGGACGACCCCTGGTTCCCGGCCGCGTGAGCAGTTGGGTGGGAATCCTGGGCTCCTCCGTGGGCTGCCCCCTGCCCACCTGGAGCTCCTGCCTCCCCAGCTGTCCTGCCAACCAAATCTCATGCTGCTTCTGTGCCATGCCCTGGCCCTTCCCATCTCTGCTTGGTGCCTGGGCTGTAAGGGAAGCATGTAATAGAACCATGAAGAGCGCCAGGCCTGGGCTCCCATCTGGGTTCTCCTTCATTACTGCTGTGTGACTTGGGGCAAGTGACCTCAAGTCTCTGTTCCACATGCTCCCATTCGTTCCATGGGGATGGCAGGACTGCCCTGCTAGCGATAAGTGCATCAGTCCAGTTAATGACTACATACTGTCAGTGTCATAAATGTCAGCTGCTATTTTCTCTTCCACCTGGAAGTCCCTTCCTGCTTCTCCCTACTGTCTCCCCATACTTCAAGGCCTAGCTTAAATGCCACCTCGTCCAAGAAGCCTTCCAGATTCCACCCAGCCATAAGTCATCTCTCCTGCCTCATGGTCTGTGTTGTTGTTTTTCTCAGTGGAATTCATACATTTCTGCCTATTTTCTCTCCCTATCAGATAGACATTCCTCAAGGGAAGATCCTTTACACTCTGATCTCAGAATCTTCCAAGCTACTGAGTATGTAGTAGGTGCCCAATAAATGTTTGTCGTATGACTAGAGAGTAACCATTTTTCTTGCCAGGCCAATGAATAGTTCCACTTCCCAGCTATTCAGTGAGCACTTTGTTCTAATGATTAGTGGAGTCACATCCGAAGTCAGTCTGTACTTTGGGATGCCTTAAAATTGTTTCCAAGTCCCGTGGGTGGATGAGCTCATTGGCAGGGGTGTGGACCCAGCCTAAGAGCTTAGCTTTTCCTTTGGGGCCCAGAGGGCAGGTTCACATCTCAGTGACAGCAGCCGGCTGTGGGAATGTGAGAATACGGGCACTTTGGGTGGAACACGTGGTCAGTGTTGAAAGGACACAGGGTGGATCATCCACAAAGCCAGGTCATGGTAACCCGGCTGCCTGCCAGCTGACCTGCTCTGCCAGGGCGGAGGCTCTGGTAGCCAGGAGTGCTCTCATTGTGCTTGGAAATTAAGGGCTGTGGAGCAGCTGCCACGCAGACGTGGTGATGTGATTACTCCCCGAGCAGGAGTGGCCCCAGGACCCCCTGGGGAGCAGGCAGGGGCTGTGTGAACCCCACGGATCCCTGCCATAGCTGCCAGCGCCTGTGGGCCCAGGCCAGGCTCTGTCCCTGAGATTCCATGGCCTCAGAGGGGCCCTGCTGGCACACAGTGGCAGCTGAACTCGTCGGTCCTGATGAGTTAGCAGCCCTGGGAGGTGAGGATGGCATTTGGGTGCCTTATAGATAGGGCCAGATAGCCACACCTTTGGCATTCTCGAAGACTCACTGCGGGTGGCAATGACGGTGGTATCATTTATGCTTTTGTCTTCCAGTAAGGAAAGCATGCAGAGTGTTTCCAGGTTTGCAAATTAAAAAAAATATATATATATATATTTTCTGTATATATATATATTTCTATATATATATTCTCTCTATATATATTTTTTATATATATATATATATATATATATAGAGAGAGAGAGAGAGAGAGAGAGAGAGAGGAAGGGAGGAAGATGGCTGGGTGCAGTGGCTCATACCTATAATCCCAGCACTTTGGGAGGCCAAGGCAGGCAGATCGCTTGAGGTCAGAAGTTTGAGCCAGCCTGGCCAACATGGTGAAGCCTCATCTCTACTGAAAATACAAAAATTAGCCAGGCGTGGTGGCAGGCCCCTATATTCCCAGCTACTTGAGAGGGTGAGGCAGGAGATTCACCTGAACCCCAGAGGCGCAGGTTGTAGTGAGCTGAGATAGCGCCACTGCACTCCAGCCTGGGCGACTCCATCTTAAAAATAAATAAATAGGAAGAGGCCAGGCAGGAAGTGGGGCAGGGTGGGTGGTAGATGGCCTGGGCCCTGGCCTCCAGCAGCCGGGCGAGCATGCAGACCCCTGCTGGATGGTGTGGGCACTCACGTCTTCACCCTTGCCCGGCTGAACCATAAGGAGTGAGGGTCTGGAGCCAGCCAGCCTGGGTTCGCATCCTGCTGCTGCCTCTTACGGGCTGTGTGCAAGACGCTTGGCCTCTCTGTGCCTCAGTTTCCTCATCTCTAAAAGGGGAAATAAATATGGTGGCACCTGTCTTGTTCCAGTGAGCTATTGCTATGTAACAAACTACCCCAAAGACACTGGCGTAAAGCAAGAACACAAATTTTGTTTGCTCATGAATCCGGGGGTGCAGCTAGCAGCTCTCGCCTGGGGTCTCACGTTGTTGTATTGGACAGGGGCTGGGTTGGGGAGCATCTTGCCGATTCCGTACTTGTGCCTGGTGTTTGGGCTGGGAAGACTCAAGTGGGTGGGGTGAGAATGCTGGGTTGGTCTCATCCCCCCATCTCTCAACCTGGCGGCTTTAGCTGGACATCTTACTTGGCTCCCAGAGCCAGTGTCCCAAGAGAGGCCAGTAGAAGCTGTGTGGCCTTTCCTGACCCAGCCACAGGGATCACGCAGCATCACTTCTATGGAGGCAGACACCAAAGTCTGCCCAGGTTCAAGGGGAAGGTGTGGAGATACCCCCTCCAGATGGGAAGAGTGTCAGGATTTGTGGACGTTTTTCAGGACTGCCACATACCTGCTAGGGGTGTTGGAGTTGACGGCTGCTTCGTGTAAAGCGTGCTTACAACGTAGGGAGTACTTAGTGAATGTTAGCACTTCTCTGAGCTGGGACCTGAGACATTGTCTGCATCAAAGCTACAGAGGGACAGAAGAAAATGGGGCATGGGAGGGCTCAGGGGTTGCAGACTCGCCTTCTCTCGTGCCAGTGAGGGCTCCTTCTCTGCCCATCCCTCACTGTGTCCCTGGAGTGACCCTCTGGCCTCCTCCCAAGAGCCACAGCCCACCTCGAAGGCCTTGACAGAGATCCCGATGGGAGACGGATTCCCCCCTTTTGGGTCTCAGGTGTTTCTGTACTTGGGGTTCCTTGAACCACGAGAAGGTGGGAAAGCCCTAGAGCAACAGGGAATATTCCAGAACCTTGGGCAAGTTACGAAGCTCTCAGAGCCTCAGCCTCCCTAACTCCTTGAAGGGCTGGACCAGCTTCTTGTAGGGCCCTTCTTTCCTTTTTTTTTTTTTTTTTTGAGATGGGGGTCTCTGTCACCCAGGCTGGAGTGCAGTGACGCAATCTTAACTTACTGCAACCTCCACCTCCTGGGTTCAAGTGATTCTCCTGCCTCAGCCTCCTGAGTAGCTGACATTACAGGTGGGTGCCACCATACCCAGCTAGTTTTTGTATTCTTAGTAGAGACAGGGTTTTCACCATGTTGGCCAGACTGGTCTTGAACTCCTGACCTCATGTGATCCACCACCCCCCGCCCCCGGCCTCCCAAAGTGCTGGGATTACAGGTGTAAGACACCACACCCAGCCCTCGGAGGGCCCTTCTGTGCCTGTGCCACCCAGAGACGTCGTCTTGGAGAGCTTTGAGAACAGGAGGGCCACGTCCCTCCCCTCCCTGCCTGGAGCCACGCAGAACAGATGTTGGCAAGAGTGGCTGCCTTTCCCCATCTACTGATGTCTAAGAGTATGAGCTGGAAGAAGAATAGCTAATCTTAGTGTGCTGGTGGCATCGACCATCTACACTGGGTTGAATAGGGCCACTCTCAAAATTCACGTCAACCAGGAACCTCAGAATGTGACCTTATTTGGAAATAGTTTCTTTGCAGGTGTAATTAGTTAAGCCTCTTGAGCTAAAATCATCCTGTATTAAAGTGGGCCCGAGGCTGGGCATAGTGGCTCACACCTGTAATCCCAGCACTTTGGGAGGCCGAGGCAGGTGGATTACCTGAGGTCAGGAGTTCAAGACCAGCCTGGCCAACGTGGCGAAATCTCATCTCTACTAAAAATACAAAAAGTTAGCTGGGCGTGGTGACGGGGCCTATAATCCCAGCTACTCAGGAGGCTGAGGCAGGAGAATCACTTGAACCTGGGAGGTGGAGGTTGCAGTGAGCCGAGATCGTGCCATTGCACTGCAGCCTGCACAAGAGCAAAACTCCGTCTAAAAAAAAAAAAAGTGGGCCCAAAATTCAATGACAGGGGCCCTTATGAGTGACAGAAGAGGAGAAAACACAGACACAGGGGCGGCCATGTGAAGATGGAGGCAGAGATGGGAGTGGTGTGGCCACAAGCGCCCACCAGACGCTGGAAGGGGCAGAAAGGACCCTCCTGAAGAGCTTCTTGTGGGAGCGGGGTTGGACATCTGGCCTCTGGGACTGTGACGGAGGGCATTGCTTTGTTTTTCGTCATCCAGTTTGTGGCCATTTGTTAAGGCAATACTAGGACCCAGGCATCACCTTTTCCCCACCTTACATATTTTAAAAATATGTGACGGTTAAAAATTCTGTCTAACGTTCCTTATGGACTCTGAGGCCCCCAGTACTGTAGGGCATAGCTTCGGGGACCTGGGTCCTGCTGCTCCCTGAGGCTGGGAAGTCACTTTCCCTCTCTGGTCCCCAGTTCAGGTGGGAGAAATCAGCCCGGCTGACTGGAGAAATGTCATTTTCCAGTCTGAAATGCACCTTGCAAAAATCCAGCCTTTTCCCCAGCAGCTGCTGAAGCGGGTCCCCTAACCGGAGAGGATTAGGGACACCAAGAGTGGGAGGCAAGGTGGGAGGGGTAGCCAGGGCCCTTGGCCCATCAGAGTCCCCGACCAGGCACGGGGTGCCCCAGGACCCCATCCTCACTGTGGTTCCCCACAGTGGCAACCATGGAAATGGGGGGCTGCTCCCACTCACCCCAGGCCTGAGTTGCCACCCCCTCCTCTGCCCAGAGGCCCCTCCCTGGGATGTGCTCGCTCTGAGGGTGAGGGCAAGGCTCCAGAGTGCGGGAGCCCCCATCCATGTTCCGCTTTTTATCACCTCCCACCCCTCTAGAAAGTCAGCAGCTCGAGCCAGCTGGGCTGTTCATGCTGTGCCCACGGCACCCAGAACTTGCTGGAACAAGGAGGTGCCTGAATCCTCGGTTGATGTGAGAGGGCACCTGGGGCCAGCCGGCGGGGGTCTTCCCACTGACTTGGAGTGCCTTTGTGGGGCTCGGCGCCCCTCGGTGATCCAGCCGCAGCCAGACTAAGCTCAGCACATCCCTGGGCAGAGCTGGGGCTCAGGCCTGGAGAAGTCAGGACTTGCCCGAGGCCTCGGACACAGAGCTGGGATCCGTGTCTCTTTCCCGAGTGACATGGCCCCTTGGGGTCCCCTTCATGCCCAGCCACTGCACCTGGGATGCTCTATGTGTGGCTTCTTGGATGCCCCTTGTTGGGGTGCTAAAGTCATCTCCCTGGTAACCTGCACCCGATGGGGCCAGATTGCTTCCCAGGTAGCAGCGCAATTGCTCTGCGCCTCAAGGGAGCTTGGGGCCTGGGAGGGTTGTATGGGTGCCCCGGGAAGGGCTGCACCTTGTGGGTCTCCTCCACAGGGGTGAGCAGGTGGGCTCGCAGCCATCGGGCTGCGCAGGAGAGCCAGCCCCCGCCACCTGCCCACTTGCCTTACCCCCACAGCTGCTGGGGTGGAGAAACGCTGTGACCCAGTCAGTGTTTGCTTTAATGAGTGGCGATTAAAACAGGGTGACCGTGGCGGTTTGGTAGCTTCTTTAGGAGGAAGCAGAGAGCCCAAACAGAACCTGAAAAAAATACAAAGATAAAATAAAACCCAGTGAATTTTTAATAGTGATTATCTCCTGACACATAGCGCGTTGCCATCTGGCAGACACGCGGCCCACTGAAGCTTGGTGCTGGTGGGGAGGAGGGCGCTGGGGGCTCCTGCTGCCACCCCAGAGCAGAAGCCGCCAGGCATTCCCTCCATGGACGCCTCCGTGGCATGTCCTTGAGCCCAGCCACGTCAGAGGTGCACGGCCCAGTCCTCCGCCATGCACCCTGGGTGCTCTCAGCCTGACCCCTTCCCAGAGACACCCAGTCCCTGCTGCCCTGAAGAAGAGGCTGGGCTCTCAGCGTTTCTGGTGGGGGCAGGTCCCCAGCTCTAGGGGTGGCTGAGTGTAGGGATCTGCCGGTCCCAAGGCCACCTTCCTTTGAGGATTTCGTAGCTCCAACCTCATTTAGTCACAGTTTAAGGTGAAGATCGTAAATGTTGGTTCCATGGTACCATAGGTCAGGCTCATAGGCCTTTCAGCCCACATTGATGTAATTTTCTTTCTTTATTACTTGTTGAGGCAAGGCCTCGCTCCATCACCCAGGCTGGAGTACGGTGGTGATACCATAGCTCACTGCAGCCTCCATTCCCTGTCTCAGGTGATCCTCCTACCTCAGCCTCCCAGAGTAGCTGGGACTACAGGCATGCCACCATGCCCAGATAATTTTTTTGCATTTTTTGTAGACACAGGGTCTCACTGTATTGCCCATACTGGTCTTGAACTCTTGGGCTTAAGCAATCCGCCTTACCAAAGTGCAAGGATTACAGATGTGAGCCATTGCACCCAGCCCATTTATTTCTTAGTTTACTTTTTTTAATGATCTCGCTCTGTTGCCCAGGCTGGAGTGCAGTGGTGTGATCATAGCTCACTGCAGCCTTGAACTCCTGGGGCCCCAATGATCTTCCCGCCTCAGCCTCCCGAGCAGCTGGGACCGCAGACACACACCGTCGTGCCTGGCTAAGCCCACATTTGTTAAGTGCCCACCTGTGGCTGGAGCCTGTGGTGGCCCCTCATGGGAGAAATCTGATGAGTGTTTACACCTTAAGGCACCGTAAGACCGTTGAGGTTTGGGGCCAGATACTTCTTTGTCTTGGGAGCTGTCCTGTGCTTTGTAGGTTGGCCTTGTCCTCTGCCCACGAGATACCAGTAATACTGGTTGTCCCAGTGTGTCAGCCAGACACCTGCGCAGACAGTGCCAGGTGTCTCCTGGGGGATCTCAGACCATGCAAAATGTCCCCGTTAAGAAATCCTTGCTTAAGGTATGTGTATGTTTCCTGGGGCTGCCATGATAAACGACCATAAACTGGGTAGCCTAAAACCACAGGAATGTATTACTTGATAGCTCTGTACACCAGGAGTCCAAAATGAAGGTGTGCGCAGGGCTGTGCTCCCTCTGGAGGCCCTGGGGGAGGACCTTCCTGCCTCTTCTAGCCTCTGGTAGCTCCCGGTGTTCCTTGGCTTCTGGCCACATTGCCGTGGTCCCTGCCTCCTCCTCCCGTGGCCTTCTCTCTGAGTATCTGTCTTTGTGCTATTCTGTGTCCAAATTTCCTTCTCAGAAGGACAGCTCATTGGCCTTAGGGCCCACCTTATTCCTGTGTGGCCTCATCTTACCTAATTATATCTGCAAAGGCTCTGTTTACAAGTAAGGCCATGTTACGGGGTGGCCATGCATTATGGGCGGCATAGCCCAGCCCGGCACAGCTCCAAGTTCAGCAGCGGCTCAAGGCCCGGTCTGGCCTCCCACTGTTGGAACCCCAGGCCTTGCTCAGTCTGACCCTGCTGCTCTCTGCGGCTCTGTCTGCTTCTGCCCCTGGGAAATGACTTTAAACACCCTAAAGGCAAAGGACAAGATCCGGGAAGCTGTCACCATTACATGGATCCAAGCGAGATGACTTTGGCATCTCTGGTAGGGAGCAGGGTGCTGCAGAGCAGTGGTGGTAGGGGGCAGGGACTGCAGCCTCTCCTGGGCTCCCTGCAGCCCCTGCCATGCCGTGGCTGCTCCAACTGAGGCTCGCTCTGTGTGTGTCTGCAGAGGGCTTTTGGCCCAAGCCCACTGGGTTCCTCTCCACATGGGCACAGCCGAGGGAGGCTGAGGAGTTTTGGGGTCGGGGCGCAGGAGGTGCGCTCGGCACCAAGGTGCCAGGAGCAGGGCACAGGGGAGGCCTCTCGAGGGAGGACATTTGAATAGAGATCAGCAGAAAGCGGAAGGGCCACGCAGAAACTGTCCTTCGTTCCACAGCCTGTTTGCTGATCACTGACTGCACCGTTTGCTGTCCTGTGCACTGAGACAGCGTTGAGTAAAAGGTACAGGTCCCCGGCCTGGGGAGCTTGTTTCAGGCAATGAACCGTGAAAGTGATGAGTGGAAAGGTGCAAAGTGCTCTGGAAACCAAGTTAGTGCAGGGGCAGGACCAGGAGCTGGTGGGAGATTGGGCAGGCTGCAGGATTTGAAGGGGTGGTCGGAGTCCTGGGGCTGCCGGATCAAAGCATCACAAACTGAGGGGCTTAAAACCACAGATGTTTGTTCTCTCCGAGTTCAGGAGGCCGGAAGTGTGAAATCTGGCAGGGCCGGGCTCTCTCTGGGGCTCCGAGAGAAGACCCTCCCTGCCTCTGCCGGCTCCTCCTGGCTGCCACAGTCCTTGGCTTATGGCCGCATCTCCCTGCTCTGTCTTCATGTTGCCTTTGCGCTTTGTCCCGTCTTCTTATAAGGACACACATCATGGGATTTAGGGCCTACCCAGATAATCCAGGACCACCTCATTGCAAGAGCCCTCACGTAACCACATCTGCAAAGAGCCTTTTTCCAAATAAGTCACACGCACAGGTTACAAGGGCAGATCATGGTGCTGTGTTTTGAGGGGGGGCGGTCACGATTCAGCACTACAGGAGGACAGCAGAGACCTCTCTGAGAAGTCTGGTGGGGAGCAGAGCGCTGCAAGGGAGCATCTGTCTATAGCACTCTCCCAGGCACTAGCATGACCAGCTCCAAAAAAAGAGCTGGAGCTGGTCTAATGCCTGGGAGAGAGCTCCAGACAGACGAACAGCCTGGGGGCCGAAGGCCCTGGGGGGCAGGAGGCCTGAAACCAGCACAGGCGGGCAGGGTGTGACATAGGGAGGCTCCCAGCAGAGGAGAAACATGAGCTGACCCATCTTCTGATGGGTCCTCTGCTGCCACATGGAGGATGAGGTGTGAGGGTTGAGGCGGAAGCAGGGACAGCAGTGAGCTGGCTTCTGCGCCAGTCCAGATGAGAGGTGCTGGGCCAGGCCAGGCCAGGGACCTGGGACAGAGAAGGAGGGCAGAGGTTTGGGCTTTGCATGCAGGGAGAGCCAGCATCTCGGTGCAGCCTCCACCCTGCCGGCCTGTGCTCCAATGGCTTCTCATTGTCTTGTCTTTCTCCCAAACAGCCTGCCCTGCTCTCTGCCCTCCTCCCCATCCTGCCACGTTGGCAGCTGCTGTTCCTGAGAGCCAGAGGAGAACAGCTGGAGGTGCACGGAGGGAGGCGAGTGGGGGACCTTGGGCAGTGGGGATGCCAGAGGGGTCATGCCAGCCCCGGCGGGGAGTCACATTTCATTTTCCTCTCTGCGGCACTTCCCACAATTAAACCTGCGTGCCTGTGCTGATGGCCTGACCCAGCCTTGGGGAAAGTGCTTTCCTGGGCTGTGTCCCCATCACCCTCTCTCCTCCCCCAGTCCTCCTTGCTCTTACCACCCCCCTCTCTCTTTCCTCTTCCTCTGCCTCTTCCCCCTCCTTTCCTTTTGTTTCCTCTTCCCCTGTGCCCCTTCCCCTCCTCCTCCTCCCCACTCCCACCTTCTCCTCCCTAACAAGCTCCTCTCTGCCTGGAAACTGAGCCTCCAGGACCCCTGGAAGGGGGAGCCTGGGGAAGAAAGATGCCACGAAGCCCTTGTGCCAGTTTCCGAAATGAATGTTGCTTTTCATACTTCATCCTTCAATCCTTGTCTTCTCTAATTTATTGGACAGACCCCGTGGTACTGACAGATTCGCGGCCGGGACCTTGGTGTCTGAATTTCACTGTAATCTGCCCCTCCACTCTGTTCTCCAGACGTCTCCAGTTTATCTCCTGATGCAGTCGGGGCGACCCCATGTCCTCTGTGCTACCACTAATGTGGCCCAGGGACGATAAATTGTGCCTTGTAATAACACTCCCCGATGGGTTAATTGACCCTGCTCTGATAGACGGTCCCCGCCGGCCCCCTTCTCTTCCTGCCCCCCTCAGACAAGGCCCCAACTTTTCTGTCTCCTTTCCTTCTCCTTCTCCCTGCCGCCACCAGCCCAGACCCCACCCCACCTCCTGTAAACCAGGGGCAGCAGGGGAGGGACGGTTTGCAGAGCAGTGTAAGTACAGACAAGTGTGTTGCTGAATCTGTTATCAGTGCCGGGGGCCCCTCGGGGCTGCCTGTACCTGGGTGGGGTGGGACATCACCAGCCCATGGCCCAAAGGCTGGGGCGGGATGCGGGCAGGCGGACTGTGTTTGTCCTGTAGAGGCACCTGGTGTCCTGAAGCAGGCGAGGGCAGGCTGTCCCTCCAGCCTGGCCATGCCGAGCTGGAGACGGTCTGCTGCCTGGAGCCTATAATTGTGCTAAGGAGTGATGATTTATCACAGTGCTGGCTCCGGCCTTCAGAAGCTGGATTATTTGTAGCATGCCTCAATTCTGTCTGCAGTGCCCGGGCAATTCTGGGCCTTGTAAATCTAGTGACAGGGCCTCTGTCCAGGGGTCGAGGCCTGAAATTTCCCAGGCCAGGTGCCCTCTCCAGAAGGAACTGGAGCATCTTGCTTGTAGTGAGAAGAAAGAGGAGGCAGGAGCTTTGGGGGACTGTTTCTTCTAATTGTTTTTCTTTTTTTTTTTTTTTTTTTTTAATACTAGAGACCGGGTTTCATTCTGTTGCCCAGGTTGGTCTTAAACTCCTGGGCTCAAGTGATCGTTCCACCTCAGCCTCCCTAAGCGCTAGCATTACAGGTGTGAGGCATCACACCGGCCACTTCTTTACTGCTGTTATTATTATTGAGACATGGTCTCTCTCTGTCACCCGAGTTGGACTGCAGTGACACGATCTTGGCTCATGCAACTGCTGCCTCCCAGGCTAAGATGATTCTCCCACCTCAGCCTCCCCAGGAGCTGGGACTACAGTTGCATGCCACCACGCCCAGCTAATTTTTAAAATTTTTTGTAGAGGTGGGATTTCTCCATGTTGCCTAGGCTGGCTTCGAACTGCTGAGCTCAAGTGATCCTCCTGCCTCGGCCTCCCAGAGTGCTGGGATTACAGGCGTGAGCCACCGTGCCTCACCTTTTGTTGAGGCCCTCAGGCTTCTAAGAACATGATGGGCTCCCGGAGACCTGGGATGGTGCTGAGTGGAATCGGGTGGGAGTTCCTGTGGCAACTTGCGGGCACCTGCTGAAGCTGGGGTGACATTCAGGGATGGTGAGGTTTCTGGGGGTCTTCTAATCCCCCCATACACATGCATATGACAATCCCAAATAAGGCAGGCAGCCGGCAATCCTGGAACTCATGTTCTGCTTTAAACTCCGTGTGTCATGGCTTCATGGCAGTTGCTGCCCATGCCTTCTGTTCCCTGGGTCACCAGCCATTTTTGGTTCCATCTACCTTGTGGCCTTTGCACATCTTGTATTCCATCTACCTTGGGGCCTTTGCACATGCTGTTCCCACTGTCTGGAATGCTGTTCCTGGCTGACCCAGTGTGTTTATGTAATTCTTTTATTTATTTATTTATTTATTTATTTATTTATTTTTGAGACAGGGTCACTCTGTCATCCAGGCTGGAGTTTAGTGGCACAATCACAGCTCAGTTGATCTTCCCACTGCAGTCTCCCCAGTAGCTGGGACTACAGGCGTGCACTACCACGCCTGACAATTTTTTTTTTTAAAGCAGAGACAGGGTTTCACTGTGTTGCCCCAGCTGACGTTGAACTCCTGGGCTCAAGTGATCCTCTCACCTTGGCCTTCCAAAGTGTTGAGGCTACAGGTGTGAGCTACCATGCGTGGCATCGTATGTGGTTCTTTTTTTTTTTTTTTTTTGAGATGGGGTCTTGCTTTGTTGACCAACTGAAGTGCAGTGGTGCGATCTTGGCTAACTGCAACCTCCACTTCCCAGGTTCAAGTGATTGAACCTGCCTCAGCCTCCCTAGTAGCTGGGATTATAGGTATGCACCACCATGCCTGGCTAATTTTTGTATTTTTAGTAGAAACGGGGTTTCGCCATGTTGGCCAGGCTGGTCGGGTGATCCTCCTGCCTTGGCCTCCCAAAGTGCTGGGATGTGTATGTGGTTCTTGATTCCTGTACAACTTCTTGCTGAGTTGGAGCTGACCCGGGGGGCACTGGGTGGGCTTTGGCTCAACGGCCTGTCCCAGGTGTCCAAAACATGTATACAGGAGCTGCTCAGTGAAGACTCCGAATATGCATTTTGTTTAATGTACATCCTGACTCTTTAGCCAAAACTAAAACCCTAGGAGCCCTTCCTCTGTGTGCTGCCCACCTAGGAGGGTGCCCCCCAGCCACAGGCAAACATGCCCACAGCCACCTGGGTCTGCTCAGCACCCCCACCTTCTTATTGTGAATGCTGCGAGCCCCTCCGGCCTACTAGGCTCTTAGTGGTCACTTTCCAGGTGCAGAAGAAGGTCTTAGGGTGTTGTTTTTTTTTGTTTGTTTGTTTTTTTTTTGAGATGGAGTCTCGTTCTGTCACCCAGGCTGGAGTGCAGTGGCGCGATCTCGGCTCACTGCAACCTCCACCTGCTGGGTTCAAGTGATTCTTCTGCCTCAGCCTCCTGAGTAATTGGGATTAGAGGCACCCACCACGATGCCCGGCTAATTTTTTGTATTTTTAGTAGAGACGGGGTTTCCCTGTGCTGGCCAGGCTGGTCTCGAACTCGACCTTGTGATCCGCCTGCCTCGGCCTCCCAAAGTGCTGAGATTACAGGCGTGAGCCACCGTGCCCGGCCTAGGGTTTTGTTTTCTTCAAACAGCTTTATTGAGATGAAGTTCTTATATCATGCAGTTCACCCTTTTCAAGTGTACAGGCCCATGGTGTTGAGTTATCACGACCACATTTCGGAATGTTCCCGTCACCCCAGAAAGAATCCCTCTCCCCATTAGCGGTCACTCCCCGCTCCTCATTTCTGCGCCCCAGCCTCAGACATCCACTCATCCGCGTTCTGTCTGTGGATTTCCCTGTTCTGGTCGTTTCAGAGAAATGGCCTCCCACACTGTGTGGCCTTTTGTGTCCAGCTTCTTCCACCAAGCATCGCATCTTCACGGTTCATCCGTGCAGCAGCGTGCAGCAGTACTTCCTGCCTTCCTGTGGCTGAGGAATATTCCATGGCATGGGGCCAGGCATGGTGGCTCATGCCAGTCATCTCAGCACCTTGGGAGGCCGAGGCGGGCGGATCAGTTGAGACCAGGAGTTCAAGACCAGCCTGGCCAACATGGTGAAACCCCGTCTGTACTAAAAATACAAAAATTAGCCAGGTATGGTGGTGGGCGCCTGTAATCCCAACTACTCAGGAGGCTGAAGCAGGAGAATCGCCTGAATGTGGGAGGCAGAGGTTGCAGTGAGCTGAGATCGCGCCATTGCACTGCAGCCTGGGTGACAGAACGAGACTGTCTCAAAAAAAAAAAAAAAAAAATCCAAGGCATGGCATGGACAGACCAGTGTGTCCATTCTTTAGTTGGTGGCCGTGTGGGCTAGTTCTACCATTTGGGTATCAAGAATGATGCTGGCATGAACGTTCTTGCATGAGGTTTTTTTTTTTCTTTTTTTTTTTTTCCTTTTTTTGAGGTGGAGTCTGGCTCTGTCGCCCAGGCTTGAGTACAGTGGCGCCATCTCAGCTCACTGCAACCTCTGCCTCCCAAGTTCAAGTGATTATCCTGCCTCAGCCTCCCAAGTAGTTGGAATTACAGCCGTGTGCCACCATGCCCGGCTCATTTATTATTTATTTATTTATTTATGGTGTTTTTTTTTTTTTTTTGAGACAGAGTCTTGCTCTGTCGCCCAGGCTGGAGTGCAGTAGTGTGATCTCGGCTCACTGCGAGCTCTGCTTCCCGGGTTCACACCACTCTTCTGCCTCAGCCTCCCAAGTAGCTGGGACTACAGGCGCCTGCCACCATGCCTGGCTAATTTTTTGTTTTTTGTTTGTTTGTTTGTTTTAGTAGAAACGGGGTTTCACTGTGTTAGCCAGGATGGTCTTGATCTCCTGACCTCGTGATCCATCCACCTCAGCCTCCCAAAGTGCTAGGATTACAGGGATGAGCTAACGTGCCCAGCCTTAGTTTTTGTATTTTTAGTAGAGATAGGGTTTCTTCATGTTGGCCAGGCTGGTCTCAAACTCCTGACCTCAGGTGATCCGCCCGTCTCAGCCTCCCAAAGTGCCGGGGTTACAGGCTTGAGCCACCACGCCTGGCCAATTTTTGTGTTTTTAGTAGAGACGGGGTTTCTCCACGTTGACCAGGCTGGTCTCAAACTCCTGACTTCAGTTGATCTGCCTGCCTTTGCCTCCCAAAGTGCTGGGATTACAGGCGTGAGCTGCCGCGCCCGGCTTGCATGAGTTTGTGTGTGGGTGTTATGTTTTCAATTCATTGAGTGTCGACGTTTTTAGCTCACCATCCCTTCTCCATGCAGGAAACCTCCTGTTGGTGCTGGGACACTGAGCGCAGCGAGGGGCTGGCTGGGGACGTCCCGTTGCCGTGTGAACATTTTCCAAGTGTCACTGTGTGCCAGGTGCCGGCCTGAACCCTTCACAGAAGCCCAAGCAGCTCTGCAGTGGGGCTGTCCTCGTTCCTAGTACAGAGTGGGGAAACTGAGGCCCGGGCCCAGTGGCTTATAGTTCTGCAGCATTGAGTTTTGTTTTCTCCTCAAAGCTCTCCGTGCCTGGTGTTCAGATTCAGATCTGAGGACCCAAAGCTCAGAAAGGCCCCAGGGTGCTTGAGGCCACACAGCGGTCGTGATGCACGACGGATGATGTTTCTCTGCCATTGCCCGTGTTCCTGGCCGGTCCCCAGCACTTGGTTGAAATCACTAAACTCTCACATCATCCTGAACGTCCTATTCCCATTTAATAGATGATGAAACTGAGGCACAGAGAGGTGAAGTAAGGAGCCAGGGTCATCGGCCTCAAGGGTCGCAGCCAGGAGTAGGACTCAGGCAGTTTGGCTCCAGAATCTACAGCGTGACCCTGACGTTGTACCACTTGCATGAGAGGCAGATGTTTGGATGGGGATGGAGGGAAATTTCAGGGCTCCACTGGGTGAGGCGGGACTGGCAGTTTTCCTGGGCGACGTCTTCTGCATCCTGCTTGCTTCCTGGCCTTGCGGCAGGGGGCGGGCGTGGGTCCATTGTGAGCCTCCACCCACCTCTGCCTGCTCCAGGGTCCCTGGTGAGCTCTGCCACCACCTCCACTCCACCCTCTTTCGGAGCCCTCTTGGGCCTCGACACTCCTGTGACTGCAGCTGCTGAAGGGACACCCATTCTTTGTCCAGACCCAGTGGGGCGCCCCCCTTCCCTGGCCACCCAGAGCAAATCACATGGCCCATCGGACCTGTTCTCTGTTTGGTGTCCGATTGCCCTCTTGGGAGACAGAGCAGGGACAACCCACCCTGGGTGTTGCCTTCCCAGCAGGTGTGGCGGGCGGCAGGGGTGGCCAACGCCCCTGGGAAGATGTGGGGCCAGACTGGGTGGCCAGCACTGTCGGTCAGGTCCAGGGCCCCCATCCCCACCGTCTGATTTTTCTGCCTGACATCCCAGCGCCCCCTCCCTGAAGTTTCAACCTGAGGCCTAGAGACCTCTGCTTGCCTCCCTGCTCTCCTGAAATAATACTCCAGAGCAGCTGGGCTCCACGCTGAGCAAGCGCCAGCGGGGCCCCCAGGGAGCAGCGTGTGCAGAAACGCAGGTCTCCCAGCCCCTCCTGGGACAGCGTGTGCTGCCTTTGCTCTGATTTCAGTTTTATTTTTTAATCTGCCCTTGCTCCCTCTCTGGGCTGCTCGGCCTCCTGCCTCGGTTTCGGTGTTTTTCCCCAGCCTGCCCTGATACCTGCTCTTCCTGGGACAGCCACGCCTCGCTTCTCTCCCCACCCGGTCCGTCCCCAAGCAGCTGAGGTCAGAGCCAGACTTCCCAGGTTTACACCCAGCCTCAGCACGTGGCACAGCCACTCTGTGCCTCAGTTTCTTTCTCTGTGAAATGGAGATAAAAGACACCTCCTTTTTTTGAAAAATTTCCGGAGATAAACCATGTAAAGTGCGTAGCACAGTCAGTGGTTTTTGTCATGGGAGAGCTTGTACCAGGCTCAGAGGGGAAGAGGCAGTGGTTCACTATGGGGACAGAGGAGCTTGGTGCTTAGGAAGGGTTTTGAGGGGTGGATAGGAGTTTTCTAGAAGGAGGTGGTAGGGAGAGAAGGGCAATCCGTGTAAGAGGAAACTTGCCAAGGAATTGAAGTTAGTTCTTCGTGGATGGCTCCTCTTCCTTCCAGGTGGGGAGTTGATTGAGATGCTTTTGTTTGGCCTGAATCTTCTGTCCTGTGTGTGTGCCAAGGTTTGGGCAATTGATGTCCGTTTTCTGGAAGTGCTTGATGTGGTCACTTTCCAGGAGCTGAGACGAGCAGGTGGACACAGGGCCCAGCAGCTCCTTTTGATCTTGGGTGTCGCTAATTCTGCCGCCAGAGGAAATGCATTTAGGAGGACTCTGCCCAATGCCTGGCACTTTGGGAGATGTGAGAAGTGTGGAAAAGGTGAGAAGATAGTCCTGTGAGACCATGTTTTGGGGCCTAGAGATGTTACTCGTGATGTGCCTAAAAGGTCACGCAGCGCAGAGGTGGCAGAGCTGGGGTGCAGGGCAGCCCTCCAGCCGGCATCCACATTCCCAGCCGCCGATGGACCATGCCGGCCTGCTCCTCCTCAAGGCCCTTGGGGCAGAGTGGCCGATGCCCTCGCTGGGACTACGCCCCTTGCAGGCGGGCCATCTGGCCTCAGTCATTCGGCCTTTGGATTTCATGTCCCCACCCATGAAGGGAGCTGCTGTTGTGGATGATCCACCTTGTCACGTTTGTTTGGGGCTCAGGCGGCTGTAGGAGGGAGGCCTTGGCACGATGCTGTGTCTCCAGGTGATGCCCGGTGCTGTCGGCTGGAGAAGAGCCGCTGGCGATGGGAGACGGTGGGTGAGGGTCCAGCTCCGGGACCCTTCAGAACATGCTGGGACTCACTGGCGCTGGGGGTGCTCGGATGTGTGCCCAGTCCTGCCAGGTGAGAGTCCGCACTTGCGTGCTTCCTGGAAGAGGGTGTGGGTGCTTCGAGCTACCCTGCAAGGGGATTAGAAAGGCTGTACTTGGCTTTAGAGCAGGGGCCAGGTCAGGCGGTCTGGTTTCAAACCCCCAGCCCACCTCTGACAACTCGAGCGACCTGCGACCTGCAGCGAGTCCCTCAGCCGCCACGTGACTCAGTTTCCCCCCATGTAAAATCCTGGTAAGAATAGTCCTTACCTGGGGGCTTGATATGAAAACCGACATGAGTGACGTGGATGGGACATCTGTCTTCAGTGCCAGCCTCTGTTTTGAAGTGTGTGTTTTGCTTGTATGTACAGATCGGGCACCCCCATCCGAAAATCCAACATCCAAGGTGCTCCAACATACAAAACTCAGGCGAGCACAGTGGCTCACCCCTGTAATCCCAGCACTTTGGGAGGCCAAGAAGGGCGGATCATCTGAGGTCAGGAGTTCAAGACCAGCCTGACCAACGTGGTGAAACCCTGTCCCTACTAAAAATATAAAGGTTAGCCAGGCCAGGCATGGTGGAGGGCGCCTGTAATCTCAGCTCCTTGGGAGGCTGAGGCAGGAGAATTGCTTGAACCCAGGAGGCAGAGGTTGCAGTGAACCGAGATTGCGCCACTGAACTCCATCCTGGATGACGGAGTGAGACTCCGTCTCAAAAAAAAAAAAACAAAACAAAAACAAAATGCCAAACTCTCTGTGTGGCAATGCGACTCTACATCTAGAAAATTCCACACATAAGGACTTCACATGAACTTTATTTCATGTACAAATTATTCAAAGTATTGTGTAAGTTACCTCTGCCTATGTGGATCAGGTGTATATGAAGTGTAAATGAATTTCCTGTTTAGACTTGGGTCCCATCCCCAAGACAGCTCACTGCGTATTAATACACGCAAATATTCTGAAACCTGAAAAAGCGAGGCTCTCTGTCCCGAGCTTTCAGAGGAGGAAGCCTCAGCTGTCGCTCCCGCTGTTCCCTGCCTGGGTGGGTCGTGGGAGAGCGAGAACAGAAGCGGGGCAGAGGGGAGTGTGTGGAGTTGAGTCCCCTTCTCTGTGACCTTCAACCTTGGGCAAGTCCCTCAGCCACTCTGTGCCTCAGTTTCCCCACCTGTACGCTGGGGTGCTAAGGGGCTGGCCAAGAGGGTTGTGAGAGCCTGTCCAGTGCCCGTGGCCCAGTGCAGCCCAGCACACAGCAAGTGCTCCATGAAGCCTATGAACAGTTGTCTCTGGTCTCTTCTCTTCCACCAGGCGATGCCCAGGCCTCTGGCCACTGTCCCCGCCCACTTGGCAGGCCCTGTGGGATCAAGTGTCCCTGAGGCGGCGGGCTGAGACGGATGGGCCTCCTGGCCGCACACCTGAGAACATGCTGGCAAAAGCGTTTGCTTAATTAATTGACTTTGAGAGAGGGAGCCCGTCCGCGTGTAAACCTAGCAGCAGGCTCCGTGCTTGCCGCCGGGATGCCGCGAATGCAAGGCTAGACTTTAAATAAGGGTGTGATTATTGTTTGAATAATTGAAGAATGTTGGGGAGCTTGCAGTCCTCGGTGTACCGTCCTCCTGTTCCCTGCCAGCAGGCCTCTGGGCCCTGCCCGTCACGGGTACAACTCTGCTGCCGTCCTCTCAGCTGGGACAGAGGGGGACTTTCAGACCTAAGCGTTGGAGGAAACCCCCTCAGCGACCCTCCCCGAGAGGTGCGTCACTGTTTTCCAGATGGGGAAACTGAGGCAGAGCTGGGGTTACCCCAGAAGACCCTCGGATTCACGATGGGGGGACGTCCTACATATGTGGCTCCTGGACCGGTTACGCCATGCAGGAATATGCGCCTTCGTAGAACCGCAGTGAGCTGTTTCCATCTTAACAATCCTCCGACTGGGGCGGTGAGCAAGATGTGGCCAGGGGCCAGTGGGTCCCACACCCCTACCTCTCTCCCTTTCTCCTCTGCGGGTCCCCTGGGAACCAGGAGAGTGGGTCTGCGCTCAGAACCAGCATAGCCAGCAGCACTCAGATGGGAGCCCGGATTCCCGTTTCTGCCAGTGATCGACAGGTTCCTTCTGGAGATAAATTAGTGTTTAAAAATTAGTTTATATAGCCGGGCGCGGTGGCTCACGCCTGTAATCCCAGCACTTTGGGAGGCCGAGGCGGGCGGATCACGAGGCCGGCGGATCACGAGGCCAGGAGATCGAGACCACGGTGAAACCCCGTCTCTACTAAAAATACAAAAAATTAGCCGGGCGTGGTGGCGGGCGCCTGTAGTCCCAGCTACTCGGAGAGGCTGAGGCAGGAGAATGGCGTGAACCCCGGAGGCGGAGCTTGCAGTGAGCTGAGATTGCACCCCTGCACTCCAGGCTGGGCGACAGAGCGAGACTCCATCTCAAAAAAAAAAAAAAAAAAAAAAAAATTGATATAAATTATCCCTCCAAAACCCAGACCAGAAACAACAGATGGATTTGAAGGAGTAAGTAAATAATACAGGGCAGGGTGTACACAGCCGCGGTGGAAACCGCAGAAGTGGCCCTTGAGTGACGAACCCAGGGAGACGTCTCCGCGGCACAGCAGGGGCCACCATCGGAGCTTCAGGGGCCAGGCCCGTTGAACAGATTTTCTGCACAGCAGCTCACGTGTCTCCTGAGGGAGGGGCTGTTATTTCCCACATTTTTACAGCTGGGGAAGTAGGCGCAGAGAAGCTCAGTGACCTCCTTCAATTGCACAGCAGAGCCAGGACTCAAAACCAGGGCCCTGGCACAGAGCCCCTCTCAGCCGCTCCACCTCTGCTCCATGCACCGGCTCTGTGCCCAGGGTGGCCCCTTTTCTGTAGCCAGCTCCCCTGCCTTGCCTGTCTCCCTGGGCCCCCTTTCCAGTTCACGGTCTTTGCCCTCTACCGTGATGGCCACGTGGGTGCCGCCTCACCCTATGCCTGCCCTGGGCATGGGCTGCACCCAGAATCTAGCCTGAGGAACCTGCCTGCCCAGCCCTCATTCAGCCTTGATTCCTCAGCACCTGTCCTAGGCCCGGGGCCAGGCCCTGGGGACCCAACAGTGATCGCCCCTTGCCAGGCTACCCGTTGTCCAGATGGTGCGGTAGGGCCACTTCCGCCACCACAGACAAAAGCAGGATTTATGGTTGTCATAAAACCATCTGGAACATTCCAGGCAGCGTTCACGCCACCACACCTCCCAGGGAAGTGGAGTGACAGCCTGTGCCCGGAGATAGGCACCCCAGGGCCACCCTCTCACGGTTTCCCGCGCCCAGAGGCATGGGTCCCAGGCCCTGTGTTTTCCCAGAGAATAGCATCGGTCCAGAGAGGGAGAGACAGGAGCCCGCAGTCACACAGCAGGGTGGGTCAGGTCCCGTGCAGCCCTGGTGCAGCCACTGTCACACCAGGGGCGGTGGGGAGCCCTGTCCTCCTCCTCTTCCTCCCCGGTGTCTTTACCTCTGCCTTTATTTCATGTTCCTGGGCAGCAAAGGAGGGAGCCAGGCAGGGCCCCCGCTCAGGCTCTGCCCGCGGCGCCTGCCACCTGCCGTTCTGGGAGGGCATCCTTCATCCCACAGGCTCGGCTGCCGCCGCCGCCACATTAAGGACAGATGGATTACAGCTAATGAGCCTGCTCGCACCATTAGCACTCGAGAGCCTTCCTCGGATTAAAGCCGTGCGCAGCCCGCCGGGCCAGCTTGTCACTCGTGAGGTGGGCGCCGAGGCGGCCGGCTGTGCATCAGCGTGCCCGTAATTGTTCCTGTAATTGGGCCGCCTCGCTCCTGGGGAGCCTGATGCCACCCTCCCTAGGGATAGCAGGCAGGCAGAAGCAGCCCTCCCCCGCAGCCCCTACCCAACCCAGGCCCCAGGTAGGAGCTGGGAGCTGCTGCTCCGGGAAACACCCACGTTCTTCCCCCAAACACCCACAGAGAGGGAGCACAGGCCCCTTCACCGGGGTCCCGAGGACGTGAGCCTGCACCGGCGGCTGCCTCCCCTCGACAGGGGCCCTGTTATGGCCCAGAAGCCTGCTAGGGGGTGTGATGGCCCCATTCTACAGATGGGGACATAATGGCAGCTCAGTGCAATGAGGTTGCCCACCCCAGGTGCAGCCCTGCCAACTGGGGGCACCCCACGCCCTATCCCTCCAAGTGCAGCCTCCGTCCTCACCTCCTCTTCCTCTTCTCTCCCTCCCTACTCTCTTCCTCCCTGCCTGTCTCTCTCCCTCTCCCCTTCTCTCTGTACTCACACATAACACACTTGCACACTCACACACTCATTCACATGCTCCCTTACATGTGGATGCTGTCACCTGCTGTCACACACATGTACGCACACGCTCCTGCTCTTGCACGCGTGTTCTCACCTGCACACAAGAGCCCGGGAAGCTTTCCAAGGGCAGCAGGGACCCTCCCCTGTTCTCCCCGGCGTTGCCCAGGGCCGCCATTACCCTGCAGCACAGCTCCCACCCCTTGGCATGGCAGGCATCAAAAAGACATTGCAGCCACTAAGTGGCACTAGGTGGCTCCGTTCAGAGGGTGGCATGTCTCCTGTCTTAGAATTTCAGGATTCCAAACTGATAAGGCCTTGCGTCTGTGTGGAACCGTCCACGGCTTCTGTGGCTGGCGGCCTTGGAGTGCAGTCTCCTCTCTCCTTGAGGGGCCCTCCCTGGCCCCCAGCCTCGTCCCACTCCTGCCCTGGCGAGGATGGTGGGAGCGCCATCCCACCTTCTGCCCTGCCACCTCCAGCAGCCTCTCCATGCCCGGGACGGAGCGGGCATCTGTCCTGTTGCACGGGCTGTTCCCGGGGGTTCCCCCAGCCCCTCTTTCGTGGCTTGCGAGAAGAACCCTCTCCCTCCCTCCCGGCATGGCTGGGGTCTCGCCGGTGCCTGGTGCTCAGTGCACATTTCTTGGGATGAGTTTAGCTGTTGCTAAACATAGGCTGCAGGATTTAGGCGAAATTATAGTTTTTTACTGATTTCTTGAGTGGTCATTTTGTGCCTAGCCCTGTGCCCACCTCAGCATAGGCACCCCAGGGACTTCGGGTTCACGGGTGGTTGCTGTGTACCCCAGGGGGTTCTGACGCAGGGAGGCCTTGGGCCACGCTGGAAGGCAAGAATTCCAGAAGTTTCCAGAGGCTGCCCTGCCCCAGCAGATGGGCTCTCTCTCCAGTTGGGAAAAGAGAGGAAGCAAAACGGGAGCAGAAGAGATTGTCCTGCTCGAAGTGAACATGGATACAAATAGCGTCTCACTGGGTGTCACCTCCTTGCCCCCCAGGAAAAATTCTGCGTTTAGAAAAATGACTGAGTCCGCCTTGCACTCAGAGCCTTGCGTCTCCTCCTGTCACGTGGCGAGCTATGTCTCATGGATACAGAGGAGCGTTTTAGAGCTCAGTCTTTGCAGAGCTGAGCTCTGGGGTCTGTAGAGTCTTCCTGGCTGTGACAGGCATGTCGAGGGCCTGAGAACCCTCCCGTGGTCTGTGTTTGCACCTGGGCAGGCCGATTTCATAAACACTGCGGCCTCGTTATGAGCCAGGCAGATGTGAGCCCACAGTGGCCACATTATTCCCCTTCCTTCTATCTGTGTTATAGATGGGAAACAGGCACCCGCCCAGGTCACACAGCTGGGAACGGCAGAGCCAGGCCCTCGAATCCAGGTCCCCAAGTCCAGGATGGGAATCACCCCGTGATGCAGCCTTGATGGTGACCCCAGAATAGAAGCAGAGAGCTGGGGGCTTGGGGCCAGGGCTGTGCCCTCGGGTAATGGGGGGTGGTGGGGGAAGGAGGTGGGCCATCCAGGCCACTGCTCACTCCGGAATGGTGGAGCTCAAGGCAGGCATCTGTGTGACCTTGCACGGTTAACGTGCCCTTTCCACCTCAGTTGGTGGTCCCTCGAGGCTGTGGCTCCTGGCCTCACAAAGGGTGGTTCAGGGCAAAGGTGACCCACCCGTCGCTGATGCCCCTGGCACCTCTAGGGCTGTACCCCAGTGCCACTCGTCACTCCTCCGGGCTCTGCAGAGCAGTGGCAGCCCCACTACCTGGCCATCGAGGCTCCTAGCAGGACCAGACAACGGGAACCTGGGAGAACGTCCTGGAGTCTGCGGCCGTCCTCACTGCAACCTTGCAGGGCCATGCGTCCCTCTGCAGCCAGGAAGGAGGCGGAGGAAAACCCGAGTGATGGGGCTGGCTTCTGGAGGGCCGGTCCTTCTTCCCAGGGGTCATGGGCCGTGCCTGCCTCATCTTATTGGTCCTTCCAGCTCTTCAGTTTCCGCATCTAGCATCCTCATCCTCTTGTAGTCTTTTCCTCAGTTCATTCAGCTTGTCTGCCCGCCTCCATTTATTAAGCTCCTACTGTGTGCTTAGGAGTATGCTCAGAGTACAAACAGAGGATGGGACGTGGTTCCCATCTGTGGTTGTCGCACATTCATTTATTCGTACAGCCAGCACGTTACAGCCTACAGGGCCCTGCATGGCTAAGCTCTAGAAACTCAGGGTCTTGTTGCAAGTCTGGCTTATTCCTCTCTTGGCAGGTCCAAGCTCCCTGTTCCTGCCAGGTACTGAACTGACTAGTTACGAAATGCTCACAGCCAGACAGGGAAGGGCAGACGCACCAGGGACTCAGGTTCTTGGTGAGAATAGCCACAAGAGAGGAAGTTCACGGTGGTGCAGGAACAGTCTTTCTGGAGGTCATGGAGTTGGGCTTGGGTTTTGACGGAGGTGCAGGAGTTGTGAGGTGGAGAGCAGAGGACGGAGTGATGGAGACTGAGGGAGGACCTTGAGCTGCCTCTGGGAGAAGCTTGAGCACACCAGAGAATGAGGCAAGGGCCTCTTAGTCTGGGGACCGGGGGAATCAGAGGTGGGTGATTTCCTGGACAGTGTGGCCAGAGAGGGAAGGTGAAACAGCGGAAGACCCCCGATTCTAACAGCCCCCCAGGGGTCAGATTTGGGGTGAAGGGCTGTCAACAGCCCTGGCCTTTCATTTTTAAATTGTTAGTGTTTGCATTGATTGTTTTTGGTTCCATGGGCAACATGGTACAAAGTACACCAGGAAAAGCAGGTCCAGAGCTGCCGTCCGCAGACCTTTCTGTCATGCTGGGAAGTGTCCGCATCCTCAGCGTCCCGTGTGCTAGCAATGAGCTACCCACAGCCTGGGCAGTGCAGGAATGGAATTTTAATTTTATTTCATGTTAATTAGCTTAACTTTGAATTGAAATCACCACCTATGGCTATTCTACTGGACAGCTCAGGTCTGGAGTCAGAGACCCTCCCCTGCCCCCAGCCAGCCCTTCCCCATCCTGGATGGGCTGTTGAGCCGGGCCGGTGACATTTTTCTGAGCAACGTCCCTGCCACCAAGATGCCAGAGGCTAGTGGCCCCTGCCTGTCAGTGGGCACTGGGGGCTGGGGGTCTGCCTAGAAACCAGGTGGCACATGGCTCCAGCACCATCTGCCTGTGCAGTTCTCAGAACCGCTGCAGAAGGTCTCAAGCAGAGACAGGCAGTGGCACATCGCCCCTCCAAGGAGCAGGAACTGTGCAGCCATCGGACCCAGGCACACAGCCAGCGCCCACCCCGCAGCGCCCGCCCCACAGCCCCCGCGCCACAGCGCCCACCCCACAAGCCGTGCTTCGTTCGTGAAGTCGCTACGTGGCCCACGCCTCCTTCAGAAGAGGATGGGCTCTTCCCAGCTGAACCCCCAGTGTGGTGACTCAGACCCTGTCTAAACTGGGGTAAGTATAGTGTCCCCCCAAACGTCATATCTGCCCAGAACCTCAGAACATGACCCTGTTTGGAAATTGGGTTTTTGCAGATGTCATCGAGTTGAGACGAGGTCACATGGAACTAGGGTGGGCCCTAAATCCAATCTGATTGGTAGTTCTTAGGAGAAGAGGAGAGACAGGCAGGAAAGGCCATGTGAAGACAGGCGAGATGTAGCCGTGGCAGCCACAGCCATGGAGTGTCCACACCCACCGGGAGCGGAATGAGGCAGGAAGGACCTCCTTTAGAGCCTTCTGAGGGGCCACAGCCCTGCCCACCCCTGGATTTCAGACTTCTGGGCTTCAGAACTGAGAGAGAAGAAAGATCTGTGGCATTATGCTATTTGCAGTCCTGTGTTATGGTAGCCCCTGGAGACATAGAGATGGGGGTGGTAGCAGATACCTGCCTTGGCCTTCTGGCTGGTGCTCCGGCCTCCCTTGTGTTGGATGTTGAGTGGCACCCCGGCTGCATGCTGCGCCCTCCCACAGGCTGAGGGGCCCAGGAGCACCTCGTGTTTTCTGTGTTCACTGGAGTAGACAATGTTTTATAAATTAACGAGAGCCGCTAGGCGCTCATGTGGGCAGGTGGGGCCTTCACAGATGCCGTGGGTGGCCCGGGAGCTGCAGCCCATCTATCCCTGATTCTGCTGCCCTGGGGCACACCCCTGGGCCTTGGTCTCCTCATGTGTAAAAGGGGCAGCAGGGTAGAGCAGGTGATGTCCTCAGAAGCGCCCATTCCCGCACCCCCCGCAGAGGTCTAGATCCTGAACTTGACCTCCCAGGCCCGGGGCATCGTGGCCAGAAGGAATGATGATGTAGGAGGCTGTCACCACAGCCCACCCGCCTGGCTAGCAGGCCAGCCCCTCGCTCGCTAGCTCCTGCTGCTCCTGAGGAGGTGCCCGGTGACTGCAGAGAGGCACCCCAAGTGGAGGTGGCCACACCACGAGTGGATGCTGTGGCTGCCCAGACTTTGATCCCAGGGCGGGGACGGAGAGCACCGTGACTCCAGCCCTGGCTCGGAGCACCACGTCCATCAATAGAAGAGGAAGGCTCTGTGCAGCAGTAGCGTGGGGCCTGCCGGGCAATTGATTTAAATCATTTTATAGAGAACCTATGTAAAATAAAAAGCCTTTAATCACATTTGTATCCATTTCCAGGCTCAGTAAATCAATTTGGATTGAGCTGGGTGCCACGGTTACAGCTGATTAGCGTGTGTATATATGGTCAAATTAATGCCGGCCAAGTCTGCTGGATGGGGGCATAGCCATTAGCAGCCCCAGGAGCCTCCCCACCGCGGGGCTGGACTCCACACCCTGATCTCTCCCCCTGCCTCTGGCCGCCAGGGTACTCCAAAGCCCTCCTTGAGGTAGGTCCTGCAGGTGCCAGGGGTGGGGTACAGCTGGGCCCCCCAAGCCCTGTCGCAGGGGGCAGCACCAGAACAGCTGGAAAGAGCTTTTGAGCCTTCTCAGCTGCAGCTCAGCCTGGAGCCGCTAGTAGGCACTGTTGTGTTCACGCAGCATCAGGCCTCAATTCAGGCCTCTGGGTGCCACCTGGGGCCATGAGAAGGGATCCAGGATCAATCTGTTTCTTCATCCAATGTTCACTGAGCACCTACCAGCACCTGGGGTGCCCTGGAGCCATGGGCAAAAGTCCCTGCCCTTGGAGACAGACAGGAAGCTCCCTACAGGAACAAGAGAGGTGGGATGTTGGAAGATGCGGGGTGTTCTGGGGGGCTGGGTGGTGGTTTTAGAAGCGTGTGGGTTGGGAGGGGCTTAATGAGAAGGTGATATGTGCAGGATGACTTGGGGGGCCAGGGTGTGAGCCCAGAAGCTGCCCACTGGCAGGGGTGCTGGGGCACAAGGAAGCCTGGCCTTTGGGCGAGGAGGGCGAGAAGGCCCATGTGGCAACTGGAAGGAGCTTGGGCTCAGGCGAGGTCGTGGCCCACCTGAGGAGTCAGACATGATGGTGGAGGAGGCGAGAAAAGTGGCCGAGCCTGGTCTCCTTTCAGGAAGGGGCAGCTGGTACCCCGAGCCCTCCTGGGAGCCTGAAAGCCAGGTCTCAGTGCCACAGTCTGATGAGGAGAGGGGCAGAGTGGGGGTGACACTGGGCCTGGTTGGATGCAGCCTGGAGGGTGCTCCTTTCTTGGGAGACACAGCACCTCTCCTGAGGTCAGCCAGGGGGTGGCTGTGGCCTGTGTTGACGCCACATGGCTCCATTCATGTGGACAGGAGGTGCCTTCTGTCTGCCTGTCCCTGTCTCCGCCTGGTGCTCTGAGCACCCCGTGGGCTGGGGCATCTTTCTGCTTACCTGGGCACCACCACCACCACCGAGGTGCTGGGAAGCTGACCCCTGGACACAGGCAGCCAGGCCTGGAGAGCTGGCTGCCACTGGCCACGCCCGCCCCTCCGAGGCAGCGGGTGCCAGACAGGCTTGGCCGGAGCCTCCGGCTGACTTGCTTTTCCTGCTTGTCAGAACCAGCTTTTTGGCGGGGACACAGGGACCTTGATGGTGAGCGTGTTTGATCTATAAATAGACTAGAGACTGCCGGAGGCTGCGCTGGCCAGGAGCCGCCCCCGTCAGCCTGTGCTGAGGTTTCTGGGATTCCATCTCCAGCAGTTCGGGGGCTCAGATTCTGTCCCCGCCAGCAGGCCCCATCCCCGTTTGAGTCCCCCTCTCAAATCCAATCCCCTCCTCCTTGCTGCACTCTACTTTCTTAGGAATTCTTTCCCTGGAATTCCAGCAATGATGGCAACAGCAGTAAATGCTTACCTGGTGCTTACAAAATACCAGCCCCTGTTCTGAGGGCGTCACCCATGTTCACTTGTTTAATATCCACAAGAGTTCAATGAGGGGAGGTACTTTCATATCACCACTTTACAGATGGAGGACTAGGGCCCAGAAAGGCTGAACAGATTGTCTGAGGCTCCATAGCTCCGAAGTGGCAGAGGTTGGATTTGAACACAGGTAGTTTCCAGATTCAGCGCCCTTAAGTAGCCACACTGCCTACCAGAGATGACACACAGTCAGTCCTCTTCCTTCCCAGAGGGAGCCGTCCCTGGGGGATTCTGACACATGACCTCACGGTGCCTTTCTGTTCCTTTCTGAGTTTGCCTGGAGTGGTGCTGGGCTTATATCACACATGTTCATCCTAGGAGTATTTGCTGAGCATCTGCTATGAGCCTGGAGCAGGGGACAGAGCAGGGACAGAGGTAGACACCCCTGCCCTGGAGGAGCTTATAGTCTCTGTGTGTGTTGGGGTTGGTGATACACGTCCTGAGAGTATGTGATCAGTCTGTGGGAATGTGCACTAAGAGAGCTCAGAGCTAGGGCGGGGTATGGAGCCACAGGGCTGGTGCCAGTGGGGGACAGCGGAGGCTGGTGGGGGGATGTTGGAGCAGAGGCCTGGAGGAAGGGAGCTGGCGAGCCCTGTGTTCTCCAGGGAGGGGCGATGCAGAGGCCCCAGGCAGAACGTTGCTGTGGCAAATTCCCATTGCACCTGGCTTGAGGTGTAAGACTCTGTATTAGCCGAGGTGGGGGGATTGCTTGAAGCCAGGAGTTCAAGACCAGCCTGAGTGACATAGTGAGACCCCATTTCTATAACAAATTAAAATAATATTAGCTGGGCAGGGTGGTGCACATCTGTAGTCTTCTACTTGGTAGGCCAAGGCAAGAGGATTGCTTGAGTCCAGGAGTTGGAGGCTGCAGTAAACTATGATCACACTGCTGTACTCCAGCATGGCCAACAGAAGCAAACGCCATCTTTACGAAAAACTATAAAATTAGCCAGCTGTGGCCGGGCATGGTGGCTCACACCTGTAATCCCAGTACTTTGGAAGGCCAAGGCAGGCAGATCTCCTGAGGTTGGGAGTTCAAGAACAGCCTGACCAACATGGAGAAACCCCGTCTCTCCTAAAAATACAAAACTGGCCGGGCGTGGTGGCACATGCCTGTAATGCCAGCTACTCAGGAGGCTGAGGCAGGAGAATCACTTGAACCTGGGAGGCAGAGATGGAGAATCGCTTGAACCCGGGAGGTGGAGGTTGTGGTGAGCCGAGATCACGCCATTGCACTCCAGCCTGGGCAACAAGAGCGAGACTCCGTCTCAAAAAAAAAAAAAAGCCAGCTGTGGTGGTGCACATCTGTAGTCCCAGCTACTTGGGAGCTCTTCGCTTGAGCTCAGGAGTTCAAAAGCAGCCTGGGCAATACACGTGAGACCTTGTCCTACAAAAAGAAAAAAAAAATTAGCTAGACATGGTAGTGTATGCCTGTAGTCCCAGCTACCTTGGGAGGTTGAGTTGGGAGGATCGCTTGAGCCCTGGAGTTTGAGGCTGCAGTCACGACACTGCACTCCCGCCTGGGCGATAAAGTAAGACTCTGTCTCAAAACAAAAAAGTCTGTGTATTCGTTCCCTAAAGCTGCCATAAGAACTTACCCCGAATAGAGGGGCTTATAAAACAAGCATATTCTCTTTCAGTTCTGGAGGCCACGAGTCTGAAATCAAGGCATCAGCAGGGCCGTGCTCCCTCTGCAGGCTCTAGGGGAGGACGTTTCCCTGCCCTCCCAGCTTCTGGTGGCTCCTGGTGTCCTTTGGCTTGTGGCTGCTTCACTACAGTCTCTTCCTCTGGCTTTGCATGTCTTCTTGTAAGGACCCCAGTCATGTTGGACTTGGGGCCCACCCTATTCCAAAATGTCCTTATCTTTGTAACTAATAATATCTGCAAAGATCCCTTTTCCAAATAAGGTCACCTTTTTTTTTTTTTTTTCACAAGACAGGGTCTCACTCTGTTGCCCAGGCTGGAGTTCAGTGGTGCAATCCCAGCTCACTGCAGCCTCCACATCCTGGGCTCAAGTGATCCTCCCACCTCAGCCTCCCGAGTAGCTGGGACTACAGGCATGCCCCACCACGCCCAGCTAATTTTTTGTATTTTTGTAGAGATAGTATTTTGCCATGTTGTCCAAACTGGTCTCAAACTCCTGGACTCAAGCAATCCTCCCTCCTTGGCCTCCTGAAGTGCTGGGACTGCAGGTATGAGCAACTACACCTGGCCCCAAATAAGGTCACATTCTGAGATTCTGTGTGGATATGAATTTGGGGGGAACTCTATTAAATCTAGTGCAGACTCAGAAGCTAGAAGGGGCTTTACAGCTCACCAAGTGTGACCCCCTGTTCTTCTGATGAGGAAGCCAAGCCCAGAGGGGCGAGTTGCCTCTGTGGCAGCTCCCACACAGAAAGGAGGTGCTGGGCCCTGTCTCCTGCCTCTGCCGGTGCAGGCTTTCTGCATCGACCCCCTGCTGCCTGAAAACAGGTGGGCCATGGCGAGGTAGACCACTGGGCACAGGGGCAGAACCCTGCTGGGTCCAGCCCGGCCCAGGAGTTTCTAGGTCAGGCTGGTAGCCTTCCTATGGGCTATGATCATGCTGGGCTGTTTCCAGCACTAAATTATTTAACATGTGGCTATTCTAGTGTTCTTTGCCCTTCGGGAGGAGGGGAGAAAGGAAGCGAAAAGCTCAGGATGGCTGGGCTTGGTCCCCGAAAGGCAAAGTTGGGGTCCCTGAAAGTACTGACCCCGAGTCAAGCTAGTTTGGAAGACCCTGCCCATAATGTTTTCTGTGGCAGAGGGTGGCGGGGGGCGAGGAGGGAGCACTGGAGTGGGAGTCCCAGCCTGTGGTTCGGTAGTGGCTGCATGTGCCCTGCTAGGTTGCTCAGGCCACCGACAAAGGTCGATACCGTCTTGCTGGGTTTGAAGCTCACATAAGAACATGCTGGGAACATTTTATTTATTTATTTATTTATTTATTTGTGTACTTATTTATTTATTTATGTTTTATTTTATTTGAGACAGAGTCTCACTGTGTCGTGCCCAGGCTGGGGTGCTGTGGTGGGATCTCAGCTCACTGCAGCCTCTACCTCCCGGGTTCAAGCAATTCTTGTGCCTCTCAAGAAGCTGGGATTACAGGTGCACGCTACCACGTCCAGCTCATTTTTTTAAAAAAAATTTTTAGTAGAGATGGGGTTTCACCATGTTGGCCAGGCTGGTCTCAAAACTCCTGGCCTCAGCTGATCTGCCTACCTCGGCCTCCCAAAGTGCTGGGATTACAGGCATAAACCACCACGCCCAGCCATGCTGGGAACATTTTAAACCCCTGCAAGGGCAGTTAAGGCCTAATCAAGGCCTCCAGGAGGCTGGAGGAGGGGAGGCTGAGTTTGAGGCCTGCCAAAGCGGCTTGTCCTGATAGAAAGGATGCCAGAGCCTGGAGACCTGGGGTAATTCATCGAGCATCCCTCGGTCTCAGGCTCCTCATTTGTCAAAAGCCCCGGGGGGACCTGCCTCAGAGCGTCACGGGGACCTCGGGAATCGATTGTTCTGCAAGCCAGAGCTGGATCCCGGGTGCGGAATCCATCCAAGCACTCTGTATGGGGGCACAGCTCGGAGCAGGGTCTCCGGCTTCATTTCCACAGGGCCCGAGCCTGCGGTGACAGTGACTTGACCTCGCTCCCCAGAGGTGAGAGGTGCCCACTTTGCAGCCAATGGCAATTCCCAGAACCATCCATCTCCCGCCACGCCGTGCCTCCAAGGCCGTCGTCGGGGATGAGCGATGAGCCGCCCCTCCCGGGCCCGGCTGGGATGGTTACAACAGGTTTATGCTGCGTGAGTGATGGTGTTTGCACGGCTGACGCCGAGCACCGCTGGGACCCAACAGTGTTGGAAACGACATTCACAGAGAGCAGAGCGATAAGCACTGAGGGGAAGCTTCCAGAGAGGGAACCGTTACTGCGCCCGGGAGACCAGCAAAGGGTGCTGGGGAGGCGCGCAGCCCTGGTGGCCTCAGTGGGGCGTGTCTGTGGAGTGGCAGCCAGGCCAGCTGTGGGCAGGGGGGCCAACCCACCCACCACTGGCAGCTTTTGCAGGCTGAGGGCAGAAGTGGAACTGGGGAGAAATTGACTTGTTTGCAGGGAGCTGGAACAGTGCTGTCATGACATATAGAGAGTGCTCGGGAAGATTCAAAACCTGATTCGAGGCCTGGTTCCTTGGAGGCTGTGAGTGATGGTCGAGGGTGCAGGAGAGGGAGGGGCAGGAGCAAAGAGACTCTGTCGCCAGAGACCCAGGACAGGCAGGGCTGTAAAGTGCCTCTCACTTGCTCCTGTCACTGGCCAGTTTGGGGCTCAGGGCAGCTCCTGTGGCAGGAGGGTTTCCATGTCCCCACTTTTGGTCTGGGTCTTTTTTTTATTTTTTCTTGAAATGGAGTCTCACTCTATCACCCAGGCTGGAGTGCAATGGCTCTGCCTCGGCTCACTGCAACCTCCACCTCCCAGGTTCAAGCCATTCTCCTGCCTCAGCCTCCCGAGTAGCTGGGATCACAGGCACACGCCACCACGCCAGGCTAAGTTTTGTATTTTTAGTAGAAACGGGGTTTCGTCATGTTGGCCAGGCTGGTCTTGAACTCCTGACCTCAGGTGATCCACCCGCCTCAGCCTCCCAAAGTGCTGGGATTACGGCGTGAGACACCACGCCTGGTCCTGGTCTGGGCCTTTCTGGTCCCATTGAAGCTGCTGGGTCTCCTGAAGGCGGAGCGGGTGGGCGCACCTCTGGTGTTAGACCTCCATCTCTGCCTCCTGCGTTTTACATTGGGGCTGTCGTGGCAGCAGGGATTCCCAGATCCCAGCACATGTGGGACCTGGAGTGAGAGGCTTCAGCCCTGTGCCTCAGTTTCCTCACCTATAGAATGGGGCTGTAGAGCTCTCCAGGGGCCCACAGGATGGTTGGGGTAGACAAGATCGTGGGTGTGAATTCTTCAGCCCAGTGCCCGGCAGAGTCACGGTTCCCTGAGAGGCACCCCGCTCTTATTTTTAGTCATTCTTTCTAATGGGAACCTATTTTTCTCCTAACTGCCATCTCACAGCAACCTGCTGAAAGGGACCAGGCCTCCCATGTCTGCACAGCAGTATGGTGTGGCGTGAATTTACACCTTTGTCACGTCTACAAAGACCCCATCTCTACATAATGTCCTATGCATGGTCCTGGGACTGGGACATGGACACATCTTCTGGGGGGACACAACCAGCACCTCCTTCAAGGTCTGGGACTGGGGAACCCGGGGTGGGGCGGGCTGCACTTCTGCACCCCCAGCCCACAGCCAGCACCATCTCGGCACCTGACGTGGCAACTCTGTTAGTGCCCACAGCCTCCCTGGGAGGGTGGCACTCTTGTTATCCCCTTTTTACAGTTGGGAAACCAAGGCCTGGGGAGCTGACATTGCTTTTAGCAGAAGTCTGACAGCTGGGAGGTGGGGGAGCGGGTGACTAAGGACCCCACACCTCGACCACCGTGCCTGTGTGCTGCGCAGGAGCACCACACCTCAGTGGGGTGGGGGCGGGGTGGGTGCCTGGATCTGGCCTCAGAGGGGTGTGTGGGCAGGGCCGTGCTGGCTGGTGAAGGAGAGTGGAGCTGGCGGGAGGAGGGAAGCACAGTGCACACTCCCCCGTTTGCTCTGCAGGCTGCGGTTCCTCTCCTGGGGTCCTCCCAGCCTGTGCCCATCCTTCCACAGCACTGAACTGCTGGGGTGTCCTCAGTGCGTCCCCTTCCTCACCCCCCAACACACATGCACAGATAGCTACACGGACATACACATGTACAGACATACAGACACACACGGACACACAGATACCCACACATACAGATGAACATTACACACATAGACATGTACACGCATGCACATACATCCAGACAGACAGACGCACACATAGACACACAGATACCCATGCATACGGGTGTTCATATACATGCATAGATGTGTACACACGTGGACAGACACCATGCATACACACGAACATACACAGAGGTACATGCATGTACACAGACATCCATGCATATAGACTCACACATATACCCTCATGCATACCATACATGTGTATAAACACACACGTGTGTATATATGTACATACCACACACATCCACACATGCACACCTACAACCTAGACACCCCCCACACTCACACGTGTATGCACACATCAGCACACAGTGGTGGCTGTGACAGCAGGGGAGAGGGCTGGGGTCCCCCAGGGCCTGGGAGCTTTCACCTTCTTCGGCTTGGGCAGTGGTGCAGCTGGCCAGGGGTGGCACAGGCAGCCTCACTTGGGCTCCAGTTGAAGGAACAGCTGTCTCGCCCAGCCACCCTTCCCCCTGCAGAGTGGCAGGGCCATTGTGGTTAGAGCAACTTGCACCTGGCCTGGACTGACAGGCAGTGAGAGGCATCGCACAGACCAGGGAGAGAAAATGCCATCTCCAGCAATTGGAAGCTTGATGCCAGAGTGGGGAGACAGGCAGAGCTGGGGCCACCATGTGACCTGCATTTGGTGGAAGGCGGGGCTTTTTCCAGGAGGAGTTGAGGCCAGATGGGAAATGCAGAGGAGTGAGACTGCAGGTTCTGAGCAGGGGAGGAAGCTCCTTGGTATCCCCTGAGTATGAGTAGGACTCTAGGACTTGGGACACTCCTGGGAGTGGCTTCTGAGGCCAAGGCCTGGGCACAGTGAAGCTCATAGGATCTGCGGCCTGAAGGACAACCCAGATTGGCATCAGCGAGAGGGCGCCTGCCAGCTGTCAGAGAGAAGGCAGGAAAGTCACTCTTTTTTTTTTTTGATACAGAGTCTTGCTCAGTCGCCCAGGCTGGAGTGCAGTGGCGTGATCTTGGCTCACTGAAAGCTCCGTCTCCCGGGTTCACGCCGTTCTCCTGCCTCAGGCTCCCAAGTAGCTGGGACTACAGGCACCTGCCACCACGCCCGGCTAATTTTTTATATTTTTGGTAGAGACAGGGTTTCATCGTGTTAGTCAGGGTGGTC
Organism: Symphalangus syndactylus; assembly: GCF_028878055.3. NCBI lineage: Eukaryota > Metazoa > Chordata > Mammalia > Primates > Hylobatidae > Symphalangus > Symphalangus syndactylus. The sequence continues at coordinate 130,933,039 of NC_072433.2, forward strand.
TCCATCTCCTGGCCTTGTGATCCGCCTGCCTCGGCCTCCCAAAGTGCTGGGATTACAGGAGTGAGCCACCACACCTGGCAGAAAGTCATCTTTAAGAATGCACCTCAGTGTGAATGTACTTAATATCCCAGAACTGTGCACTTAGAAATGGCAAAGATGGCAAATTTTATGTGCATTTTACTGCAATTAAAAATAATTTTTAAAAATTTACGTGAAAGGTACAATTTCAGTCCACCCTCCAGTACCATTTTATACCTGCTAGGTCAGCCCCCAAACATAAAATGATAACGTATGTTGCTGGCACAGTTGTGGTGAAATGGACAGACTGTTGCAGCCCAAGCATCACGTACATGGGAAAAACCTTTTTGGAAAAGCAAAAAGGCAAAAGTGGAAGCAAGACCCATGGAGACGTTTCTTCATTTGGATTCCAGAAATCCCATGCTGGGGAATTTATTGTAAGAAAGCAAGTCATAGCAAACAGACGCACAAATGGGAGAATGCAGATGTTTGTTTCTGCAGTAAAATCATGAGACCTCCCTAAACACCCCACCACAGGGCAGTGGTGTTAGTACCATGGAATATTAGGGTCCCCTCCATATCATCATCCCCAATATTCCAAGAGCTAGAAAATAACAGGCTGCCAGGTACAGAGCGAGGCCTCCTGAGTCTGGAAAAGGTTTGTTCTTTTTCCTCCTCCTGGCCTTCTGGGGAAGGGAAAAACAAATGGGAACGTATTTTATAGTTCATGTGGATTTTCTGCAAACCTCCAGAGAAGTGATAAACAGATCTTTGCATCCTGGTGCTGGCTAATTTGTTTTCAATAGGTTTCAATCAATTACGTGTGGTCTTGGGGAAGGGGAAGTGCACCAGTAATTGGCTAAAATAAATCACTCGGCACTTCAAAAGCAGCTCTCCACTGAGATGTGCACAGCCCAGCCTTCGATTCCTAATAAACAGGCGCATTTATCCCCCAGCCCCTGGATCCCCAAGCTCCATGGGAACCGCGCACCAAGGGTCTGGGAGGAGGGGCACGTCGTGGCAGTGATGGGTTTGGGCACACTGCAGAGGGCACCCGAGTGGGGTGTGCCAGGGCATCGGCCAGCCGCTCTGCTCTACCCCTCTCCTCCTCTATGTCACCCTTCCTCCTGCATTTCACCCCCTCCCCCATCAGTGTCCCGTGGCTGCAGACACAAAGTACCAAAACCGGGGGACGGAGTGGGGCTTGAAACAGCAGAAATGTATTCTTTTCTGTTGTAAAGGCCCGAAGTCCCAGATTGAGGTGTCTGCAGAGCCATGCTCCCTCTGAAGGCCCCAGGGAGGATCCTTCTTCGCCCCTTCCAGCTTCTTGACAGTCTCTGCCTCCGTCAGTGTGTGGCTATCTTCCCTGTGTGTGTCTGAGTCCCTCTTCCTCTTCTGCTAGAGACTCCAGTCCTGGGATTAAAGGCCCACCCTACTCCAGTATGGCCTCTTCTTTTTTTTTTTTTTTTTTTTGAGACAGAGTCTCACTCTGTCGCCCAGACTGGAGTGGCGCGATCTCGGCTCACTGCAAGCTCCACCTCCCGGGTTCACGCCATTCTCCTACCTCAGCCTCCCGAGCAGCTGGGACTACAGGCGCCCCCCGCCCCACCACACCCGGCTAATTTTTTGTACTTTTTTAGTAGAGACGGGCTTTCACCATGTTAGCCAGGATGGTCTTGATCTCCTGACCTTGTGATCCGCCTGCCTCAGCCTCCCAAAGTGCTGGGATTATAGGCATGAGCCACCGCACCCGGCCAAGTATGGCCTCTTCTTAACTAATATCTGCAAAGATCCTGTTTCCAAATAAGGTCACACACACAGTTCTGGGATTAGGACTCCACTTTTTTTTTTTTTTTCTTTTTTTTTAGGAGATGGAGTCTTGCTGTGTTGCCCAGGCTGGAGTGTAGTGATGCAAATCATAGTTCACTGCAGCTTCGAACTCCTGGGTTGAAGCTATCTCCTGCCTCAGCCTCCTAAATAGCTGAGTCTACAGGCGTGTACCACCATGCCCAGCTAATTTTTTAAAAATTTTTTGCAGAGACTAGGTTTCACTATGTTGCGCAGGCTGGTCTTGAACCCCTGGCCTCGGCAGCCCTCCCACCTCAGCCTCCCAAAGCGCTAGGATTATAGGCATGAGCCACCGTGCCTTTCCAAGACTTCAGCATATCTTTTGGAGGTACCAGTTCAGTCCACAACACCCCCTTTTGGGTGAGAACCACCCAGGTCAGGCTGCCGCCCACTGATGTTGCCCCTTGGTTGTCTGGCTTTAGAATGGGAACCCAGCCCCAACGGGGCCCTGCCTCCTCCCCTCGTTCTCCGACACTTGCAGACTGGATCTCCTTCACACAAGTAATTTTATTTCTGAATTTCCATCAGGCCGTGGCAGAGCTGTCATCTAAGAATATTTTGTGGGGGGCGGGGTTGGAGGGGCCGCTCTCCTCACGGGAGGCTGGGCAGGGGAGCCAGATGTCCATCAAGAGCTCTCTCTGGCAGGAAGATCCCAGGAGGAGGCACTCTCTGAAGATCTCTGAAGATCCCATCAGAGGCACTCGATGGGGGTCTGTGGGAAGGGGCTGTGCTGGCTGCAGGCGCTGAGCCGGAGGGAAGGCAGCTGGAGGTTGGGTGAGGTGGGATGGACCTGCCCGGCTGAGCTTGGGGCAGCCAGGGAGACCATGTGGGCTGAGTCCCGAGAGAGCCTTGGTGATGCCTCGTGCGTGAGGTTGTGGGACCTAGATGTGCACAGTGGAGTTCGATCCTGGCAGCTTCCCCAGCAGGTTAGCCTGCACTGTGGGTAGCGCCATGGGTAGCGCAGCTTCATGGCCCTGTGTGTGCTGCCCTGAGCACCGTCGGCTCATCTGTTCGGAAGGACAGCTCCCAGGAGGGAGGAAGCAGGACTCTTCCCATTTTACCAATGGGGAAACTGAGGCTCAGCAGGGAGCAGTCTGGTTCCAAACTTCCCACTATTACCAGTGAGCGAGATTCTGAGGGCAACGGGCCTTCCCGAACTCAGCCAGCGCTGGGCCAGGCCTGAGCCAAGGCCTCCACCTGGTGGTCCGAGTTCTTGGCCCGTGTCTGCCATGGTGGCTGCGAGGCCTCTGCTCGTGAGATCATGAGCTAAAAGAAGCTGGAGAAGGAACCCTAGAGGGTCAGAAGCAAGGCTACCCCCGACCTGCAGGGGAGCCTGGGGTCAAGTTTAAGGAGCGAGCTGGGCGGGGCCATCTTGGTGTCCATGGAGCCGGGAAGGACTGCATTTACTCTGGCTTGTCCGGGGATCCTCTGAGACTTGAAGTAGGTCAGCCTGGACTGGAGAGCAGCAGTGGCCCTGGGGGACCAGGAGCACGCAGGGGGGTGAAAAAGAGCTGCCTGTTCCAGGAGGCCAGGGCTGGGTCCTCACGAAAGACATATGCGTGGCAGGAGGAGGATTATCGGAGGAGACAGACAGGGTCCAGGGCTAGAGGGCGATGGGGGTAAGAAGGCTGGGAAAGGCCCCATGAGGAGGCCACACTGAGCTTGTATTTGAGCAAAGACAGTGGCAGGAAACCATGTTGACATTGAGGGGTGCCCCGGGCAGAGGGCATGGCCAGTGCCAAGGCCCTGAGGTCTGAGCTCACCCAGCCCATTGGTAGAACAGCAGGAGGCCAGAGTGGGTGGGAGGCTCTCACAGGATTAAGTGAGACTCTGAAGCCAGGATTTTCATTCCCTGTGACTTTCTCCAGCATCCAGGGGTTACCATACCGGTGTCTCATGGAGGGTCAGCTGCCAAAATGACCTGGTGGAGAGGCAGCCCCCAGGAGGGAAGGGCGTGGGCAGGTGCAGTCCCTCCTGCCCTAGCTCCCCAGCCTCCACCTGCCCTCAGCTGCCGCTCCTCCTCCTCCTCCTCACAAATCATGGCCTCCTAATGAAGGACCTCGGCCTTGAGAGAACTCCGGGGCCTCTTGCTCTGAGCCAGGTCAGAGCATCCGCAAAATTACAGCTGTGAGACACGGCGAGGGGAGCGGGGCCTCTGGCCCTGCTGGTAATTACGGCCCACGGAGCTCTGATTGCCGCAGTCCAATTAATTAAACACGGCAGCGACCCAAATTATGATCTCTTGCCTCGTACCAAGCAGTATTTTTAACCTTAACTGTCGGGGCTGAACTTAAATTTCCTATCTGGACAGAAGTGTCACCCGAGGGAGAAGAAGGCAGTGTCGAAGCAAACCTCGCCGATGACAGACCCTGTAATTAGAAACTGTAGTGTCCCCGAGACTGGTCTTTAAAACTGTCAGAAGCCAAGCGACCGTCATTTGATACAAGACTATCATCACCCGTGAACCCATTAGCTGCAGGTAAATAACATATTATGCCAGGGACGGAAAGCAGCCAGGCTGGGGAATTCGCCGGCGCTTAATTAGGACCGGCAGTGCGGAAGATAGATGGTCATCCTTTTTGCTCCCTTCATTAGGAGGGAGGGTCAGGTGTGGCGGTGGTCACCGGAGCCCGGGCTGCTGACCCTGCAGAAAAGCGCCATCCGCCGCCCGCCCTCTGCCTCCCACGGTGCTGCCCACACCTCTCTTCCAGGCCTGTGTTTACTGCTGATCCCTACCAGCTGGTAGTATTCTGCAGGACACTATGTGTGAAGAGAGGTTGGGTAGAGCAGGTGCCCTGCTCAGCAGAGGGAATCTTGGTGAAGTGGGCTGAGGAGGGTGGGTGTGGACTGTCCCTGAGGACCACCCCCAAAGCCCACAATGTAAGATGGGCACTTGAAGGTTTGCAAAGCCTGTTGTGAGCAGGTGGGTTTGGACTCATGCTGCGTGCCACACACTTTCCCCTTAGAGGCGGAATTGTGGAGCCCTGATCTGGAAAGGTCTTTTGAGACCCAGAGGTCTGGCTTTCCAAAGCTGGGTGTGAGGACAGCTGCAGCCCGCAGAGCGGTCACAGGAGCACACACATGTGTGTCTTCTGGCTATTTTAAGGTGTTTCCAGGTAGCGTATAGTTAGTGTGAAGCCCACGAGTCTTTGGGGTCTGGGCTCAGGGACAATTAGGTTAAATAGTGAGTGATTGCCACGTAGTTAGAATTGGTAAATAAAGAGATGAAAGAAAACAATTTTTAAACACAAATAAGAAATTTAAATAAAAAAGAAAAAAATGGCAAATGAGCCAATTTAGATAAATATTAGGTAAATTTATTTGTCAGGATGTCTGGGGCTACAGGTTACAGAAACCGTTGACTCAAATTGGCTTAAAGCATCTGGGAATTTTTAATGTCCCAGAACAAGGGGGTACAGAGCTAGGGTGGATGGGGGGTGCTGCAGGCCGGTGGCTCTGGCCTTGGCTCTGCCCCTCTATGTGAGCGTCGTCCTTGGCCTTGCTTGTTGGTGCATGAATAATTTATAGGAAGATGAAGGTCTGAAAGGAAGTTATGACGATGAAGTCGCTGCATCGAGAGTTCCTTCTGTTCCCAACCATTCTCCTCGTCAGCATCACGTGTGCACACACATGTGCACGCACACACAGCCCCACGTGACCCAGCACTCCCATCCCTCACTTAGGCCAAATTTGCCTTCTCCTTTTCCGGTTTGGATCCTGGTTTGCTGAATGTTGGGCCTGGCCCTGTCGTGTGCCTAGGGATGGACTCTCTGGCGCCCAGGGGAGGATGGTGCTGTGGGTGGGAGGCGCCCTGAGAGCAGAGTGATAGGGTGATGAGCTGCATCTGCTGATGTTCATGTCACCTGAGGCCTTTCCCTCACCGTTCAGGGCCTGCCATGCGAGCAGGGACACCCGAGGCCACTTCCAGCCCCAACCTCCCGTGAACTTGGGAGTCCCACCCGGGAGGCCTTCCACACTTGCCCACATCAGTCACAGCTAGTGCTCCTGGGCCTGTGATGGTGACTGTCACTCTGCCTGGGGGCTGGGGAGGGTCACAGAGGATGGTCCTTAGCTGATCTTACAAAGAATTCAAAATGGAGCCCAGGCTCTGGGAGCACGATTTTAAGGTGCCGCTGTGGTGTCAGACCCACCATTCCAGTGCCAGCTCTGCCACCTGTGTGGGCATCAGTGTCCATCGCTGTGAAACAGGACATTACAGGGTGAAGATGGGAGTGTCAGCGGGGGGGACACATGCTCGGGGTCTGGCGTGTATAGACACCCCTAACACATGATTGTGATCATGATCACAGAATCTTCTGGAAACTCTGCCTCCCTGAAATTAAGAACAAAACGTGGGCCGGGTGCAGTAACTCACACTTGCAACCCCAGCACTTTGGGAGCCTGAGGCCAGGAGTTCAAGACCAGCTTGGGCAACATAGGGAGACCCCCATCTCTATAAAAAATTAAAATAAACTAGCTGAGCATCGTGGTGCAAGCCTTTGGGAGGATGAGCCCGGGAGGTCAAGGCTGTAGTGCGCTGTGACTGCACCACTGCACTCCAGCCTGGGGGAGACCCTGTCTCCAAAAGAAAAAAAAAAAGACCTGGTGCCACCCTAAACATCTCCAGTTTGTGTGCAAGTTTGGAGTGCGTCCTGAATGCCAGGTTCCAAGAGGGACTCCACAGTGAGTCCAACCAGGCACCCACCCCCGGGGAGCTGACCTGCAGACACCAGCTGTTGTGAGCAGTTGTGCAGCAGAGCTTCCTATGGTAGCTCCGGCCAGCGGAACTTCCTGCATCCATGGAGCAATGTCCTGTGTCTGGTGTGTTCCTGACAGTCACCGCCAGCCACATGTGGCTCTCCAGCATTTGGAATGTGGTCCGTGAGGCCCAGGAACCGAATTTTTCCTTTGATTTTATTTCAATAATTTAAATGTAAATAGCCACATGTGGCTACCGTGTGGATGGCTTGGCTGTATTTGGGAGTGGGGAGGAGCAGGCTCGTGGGGAAGGCTCAGCTGATGGATGGCGTCCAAGCGTAGCACTGAGGGATCTGGTGGGTCCACCAGGGAGGGAGGGAAGGGTTATTCCAGGAAAAGGGGACAAGACAAGTGAAGAAGGAGCCAGAAGAGCAGGGCCCGTTAACGATCAGGGGAGCTTCTGGAGTGGCTGGTGCAGAAGGCGTGTTTTGAGGATGGAAGAGGAGGTTGGCCCAGGTAGGGGAAAACGTACTCCCGTCGGGTGTCTTCAATGCATTTCAACCTGGGGAGGTGGGGGCGGCGCCGTAATCATAACAACTGCTAACATCGATTAGCCCTGTGCCAGCCGCTGTCATTCATTCATTCATTCATTCATCAGCCAATCCGTGAGCTCCTGCTACTTGCTGGGGGAGGTGATCATAGCAGATGAAGCCTTTGTTCCCCCAAACCTTACAGCTTAGTGAGGGGACAGTGCCAGCAACCCAGCAGTTGCTCAGCCACCCTCCCCTGTTGAGCCAGGGAGGCCCCGACAGCCCCCTCCTTCCAAGGCACGGTCCAGAGTTGCACGCACACCACCCCGCAAGCTTGGAGTCCGTCGCCTTGGTGGCCTGCGGTATGCCGACCAGCGGCTCTCCCTCCCTCCTGGGGTAACCATGTGGGGTTGTGGTTTCTCCGGAGCACGTCGTGGTGACATATTTGGTTGGCATGGCTGTGTGGCTGAGAAGATCCATCAGTGGGCGTCCTCGACGCTCACCGGCCCTGAACCACATTTTAGTTTGCCAGTCTGCGGGTTTCCTATCCGTGTATTCATCTAGATTTGTGTCAAGCGAGATTTCTTTTGTCTTCTCTGTCTGCTCGTAAATCCCTCTGCAGAGCTCCGACCTCGGCATTCTGCTTACGCGGTATCCATTTTGGAAATTGAGCAGGGGGCTGTGGTAGGTGACCTCACAAGGCCAAACCCCACTCGTCTCTCTCTTTCTCTGGCCTCATGCAGGCTCCTGGGCTAGGGTGGGGAGGGCAGCCCAGAAGGCTGGGATTCCCATTCGGGACCGCAGGGTTACTCCCCCCTGCCCAGTGGGTGCTGCATTCATCTGCTGGGGCTGCCATGACAAAATGCCACACTCTGGCTTAAACAACAGAAATCCATTTCCTTGTAGTTCTGGAGGGCGGGAGCCTGAAGTCAAGGTGTGAGCAGGATTGGTTTCCTCTGGGGCCTCTCACCCTGGCATGTGAATGCCGTCTTCCCTCTGGGTGCAGGTCTGTGTCCACACCTCTTCTTCTTATGGGGACACCAGTCCTATGGGATTAGGGCCACCCAGGTGACCTCATTTGACCTTAATCACCTCTCCAAAGGCTCTGTCTCCAAATACAGTCACATTCTGAGGCCTGGGGGCTGGGATGTCAGTATATCAATTCTGGCAGGACACAAATCAGCCCATAATAGGTGTCATTTTCTCTCTTTTTCAATTTGAAATGGATGCGTCGTATTCATCAGAAGAGTTGCGAGCACCCACCTTGTGTCTTTCTATGAGCTGAGCTCACCGTGTAATGGGCCCCTGGATGACAAACAGTGTGTCCTGTCCCCAGAAGCCCCCTGTGGTCCCCTGCCAAGGTGGCCGGTGCCCCGACTTCTAACTCTATCACTTATTTTTTTTGTCTTTTGAGATGAAGTCTTGCTGTGTCGCTCAGGCTGGAGTGTAGTGACTCGATCTCGGCTCACTGCAATGTCCCTCTTCGGGGTTCAAGTGATTCTCATGTCTCAGCCTCCTTTGTAGCTGGGATTACAGGCATGCACCACCATGCCCAGCTAATTTTTTTATTTTTAGTAGAGATGGGGTTTCACCATGTTGGCCAGGCTGGTCTCCAACTCCTGACCTCAGGTGATCCACTCACCTCGGCCTCTCAAAGTGCTGGGATTACAGGCAGGAGCCACCACGCCCGGCCTCCCTCACTTATTTTTCGGAGCAGATGATATTCCAGAGTGACATACGCAGGTAGCTTCTACCTAGCCCCTGCTCTGTTTCCACACCACCGGGGGCGAGAGGTAAGGTGGGACGGTATGGGGGAGAAGCCAGCATCTCCAGGAGGAGCACACGCCATGGAGGGTAGGGAGCCACGAGGGGCTGCCTGCGTGGGTGAGAGGTGGTTGAGCTTCAGCCTGGGCCTCCAGCCGTCCGTCCCCTCAGCTGTCGCCTGGATGGGTGTCAGGGCAGGGCCCGTGGCCTCTAAAACATCCTCGGGGAGGTGCCTCGTGGACACGTGGCAATAGTTACCCAGACGCAGCCTCGGAGGGGAGGCTGCCGCTTGGGCTCAGTATGCCGGTGGAAGCTGCTATGCTGGTCTGTTTTTCTGTAGAAACTGAAATTAGCAGGAAGCTAATCATGCTTTCTCTTTTACCTGAACTGGGGTCCTTGAACTTCACATCCAGGAGAAACGTTCGTCACCGTGTGCGCAGCCTGGTGTCAGGTCCTGGGGGATGTAGAGACGTGTGTTTCAGGGTCCTTCCCCCTCGGCGTATGTGCCCTGGGCGGGCACATGTTGTTTGTTGGACAACAGCGCTGCTGGTCACTGGCGACTGGGTGGCTGGGACACAGTGGATATGTCTGGTAGGGCTGGGCAAAGGTGGGAACAGCAGGGGGAGGGACTTGAACCAGGACCTGAGGAAGAGGAGGGATCCAGGTGGCCCCTGTAGAGAAGAAACGCTCACCTGGTGAGGGGCAAGACGTGGATAAAGGCTGGAAGGCCGGGCGGAGCAGGGTTATCGTGCGACGGAGAAAGTGGCCTGCCCACATGATGGGCGTGCGGGTATGTGTGGGTGCACGTGGAAGTGAGGGGGGCAGGAGAGGTTGGATCCATGCCAGGGACAGCTTTGGGCAGCAGCAGCAAGGGTCCTGGTCGTGTGAAGGCAGTGTTGGTGGGGGACCAGGGCTGGGGCCTTCAGAGGCTGCCTGAGTCTCACTCAGTTTCTCCTCAGAACAATGGGGGAGTGGCTGGCTCCCATCTGGTGTCTTGTTCATCTCAGGAGCCCCCAGCTCCAGGTACAGATATGAGGAGGCCAAGGCCAAGGTCAGGGCCCTCCCAGCCAGCTCCAGAGTATGAAGGGATCATCGTCCTTGGTCACCCACCTGGAGGGTCCGAGCTCCGTTTGGCCAATGACCCCTGGCCCTCGCTGTCGTCAGCTTGTCTGGTGCTTTGCGGGTGCCTGATGACTGTGGAGTGACATTGAATGGAGAGGCCAGGAAGCTCCATCTAAGGGTGTGTGCTGGCCCCAAAGGCCGGCATGGGGAACAAGAGCAGACTGGCCATGCCGGGTGGGGGACATGTGTGCTATTAACGGCACATCTCAGCTGCCTGCCTGCTCTCTGTGTGCCATGAGCCCCATTCGTGAGGGTAAATGTGTGTGTGTGAGTCCCTTCCTCGCTTCTGTCAGAGACTGCGGGAACCTTGGAGGTGTTTGGAAGGGAGAGGAGACCCCCCAGCCCCCACGTCCTGATCCCTTCGTCCCCTGCAGACGGTTCCTCTGACAGTAGCTGACAAGAGCCATTTCCAAGATGGATTGATTCAATTTAGCACAAATTTTTGCCGGATTTGGTGACGTATGGCTCCCTGTTGGAACTGCATTGAATGTGACTCCAAAGAGAGAGGCTTTATTAGGCCAAGCAGCGCTGAGCAGGTGGGGCCCGGGGGGCCAAGCACCCCCACACCACCACCATCAGATGCACCCGCCCCGGAGCCCCCAGGGCTCCCTGCCTGCCCCTCGGCTCTCCCGTCGTTAGGGGGCCGCTCAGCTGCTCAGAAGGAAAATGCTTTGTGAGCCGGCTTTTCATTATACTCCGGGGGCTGAATTTCCATTTTATTCCCAGAAGCAAAGTTTTGCTGCCACGAGGACCCCACTGTGTGAGGCCCAGCACGAAAGTCTCCTTCCCTCTGGGCTGATAAATTCTTAATGGGGCTGTACTCCAGCATTCCCTGGGCTCACCCACCGCTTCCCCCAGCCCAGGACCAGGGCCCCAGCGTGTGTGCGTGCGTGTGTGTGTGTGTGTGTCTCTGTGTGTGTGTGTGTTGGAGTGTGTGTGTGTCAGTGTGTGTGTGTCGGTGTGGCCTGCATGCACCCGCCTTGGCGGGGGCACACATGGCAGCCTTGCTTTGTGCCTGCAGCTCTGTGTGTGAGAACAGGCCCTGGGCTTGGTACCTCAGCAGGGGCCGGGGCTGTTTCTGAGGCTCTCTGCTGGAAAACACTGGAAGGGAGGGGGAACCCAGACTTCTTAGGGAGGCAGCCCCCCAAGTGTGGGTGCACGTAGCTTTGGCCTTGTAGGAACCCTCCCACAGCTCTCACCCATGAAGAATGAAAGTCAGTTGCCCCTGGAACCCCAGAGCCCCCACCGCGACCCCTGCAGGCCTCCTGCTCAGCCTGCTCCCTGCACCATGTGCCCCACTCGTGCCTCACAGGACTCATGGCTCCAGCCTCAGGGCCTCTGCACCTGCCGTTCCCTTTCCCTGAAGCGCTCTTCCCAGGTCTGCACAAGCTCATGCTCCCGGCTCCTCCTTTATCCAAAAGCAGCCAACCCTCACCACTCTGTCAAAAACTGGGTCAAAAAACACCCCGTTCCTCTCTGGCTTTATTTTTCCACTTGCATGCGGCATGTGTTGCTCTTTAACAGCACGTACCTGTCAAGCTCCATGAAGACAGGGCTGCTCTGTTTCTTCACTCCTATGTCCTCAGTGCCCGGAACAGTGCCTGGCACTCAGTGAACATTAGACGGATGGAAGAGGTGATGACCAAGTGCCTGGCTTTCTGTGGCCATCTGAGCTGGACTCAGAGAAGTAAGAACCTGGAAGGCTTTTCCCTTTGTATGTGTGGTGGGCTGAAAAATGCATCCCCGCTCCAGGCTGGGCTCAGTGGCTCACGCCTGTAATCCCAACACTTTGGGAGGGTGAGGCGGGCAGATCCCTTGAGGCCAGAAGTTTGAGACCAGCCTGGCCAACATGGCAAAACTCCGTTTCTACTAAAAATACAAAAATTAGCCTGACATAGTGCACGTCTGTAATTCCAGCTACTCAGGAGACTGAGACACCAGAATGGCTTGTACCCGAGAGGCAGAAGTTATAGAGAGCTGAGATCGCACCACTGCACTCCAGCTTTGGCAACAGAGTGAGACTCTCTCAAAAACAAAAAATGGCCTCCCGGCCAGGCATAGTGGCTCACGCCTATAATCCCAGCACTTTGGGAGGCCGAGGCGGGCAGATCACCTGGGATCGGGAGTTCGAGACCAGCCTGACTAACATGGAGAAACCCTGTCTCTACTAAAAATACGAAAAATTAGCCGGGCATGGCAGTGCATGCCTGTAATCCCAGCTACTCGGGAGGCTGAGGCAGGAGAATCGCTTGAACCCAGGAGGCGGAGGTTGCAGTGAGCTGAGATTGTGCCATTGCACTCCAGCCTGGGCAACAATAGCAAAACTCCATCTCAAAAAAAAAAGAAAAAAGAAAAGATGGCTTCCCAAATGATGCCCAGGTCCTGATGCCCTGAACCTGTGTATGTGACCTTATTTGGAAAAGGCATTTTTACAGAGGGGATTAAGTTAAGGATTTGGAGTTGGGATTGTCCTGGAATATCCAGGTGGCCTAAATGCAATCTCAAGTGTCTTCAGAAGAGACAGGCAGAGGGAGATTTGAGACACACAGGGGCTGGAGTGGTGCAGCCACAAGCCAAGGAACACCTGGAGCTCCAGGAGCTGGAAGGGGCAGGAAGGAGCCTCCCTAGAGCCCCCGGAGGGAGCAGGGCCTGCCTCTGCCTTGATTTCAGCCCAGTGCTACTGATTTCCAACTTTTGGCCTCCAGATCTGTGAGAGAAGCTATTCTGTTGTTTTACGCCACTGCAGGGCAAAGACCCCTGCAGGCTGCTTGGAGGGCTCGATCCCCAGCCTCTCCCACTGCTCTGTAGTTGGGGTCTCCATGCAGGAGTGGGGGGAGGTGCGTCGCAGTGGTGTGAAGGTCGGGGGGTGGATGCAATGTATGAGTCGGAGCAGAGGAGAGAGAATTTGCACAAGGTGTAAGGAGCACTGTTCTGCGAGTCCACAGCCTGGCTGGGCCCATCATGGGCATTATTAAACCTTGGCTATGAGGCAGGGGTGTGGCCCTGGGGTCATCCTTGGGCTCAGCAGAGCCCCCTCAACACCAAGCCTGGACCCAGGCAGTATTCACTGGAGTTGTGACCCAGAGGGAACACAGCAGGTGGCTGTGAAGTGGTTAGAGTGGGTAGCAGGACCGGCCAGGCACCCAGGACAGCTGTCGGGCCCCAGGACAGCATCTTGCGCCGAGGCCTGGGTTCTCCAGAAGAGACTCCACACTTGCCATGCTTCTGTGAGCCAGGACAGCCCGTGCTACTCCCCAAATCCTGGCTGTGCCATCGTCTGCCTGATGGGAACCCCACGCTTCAAAGTGCTCACGGGCTAATCCTGCCCCTTCCCCAAGATTTTTTCGGGGACGGCTTTTGATATGTGTGGTGTTTTCTTTCCTCTCTTCTGAGGCAAATGGCTGATTGATTGCTTTTCATCTCCTACTTTGAGTAGCTGTAAGAGCTACTTTATATAAACATCAATTACAGGCACGTAATAAATTAAGGGTCCCTCACACCACATGCATTAGAGTCCACTCCGATATCAAAGCGCTCCCATCACCCAGGGAACGGGAGTGGCGGGGGCTGATTAGCCAGTGATGTTGGTGGAGACAGAAGCTAATTTAATTGCGGGTCCGAGAGGGTCCGGTATAGGGAGACCCCAATCTTGCCACGTATTTCCGGCCTGCTGAGTCACAGGGACAGCTAGGCAGCGGTACATCACCAGCCGAGGCCTTGGGACAGTTGGAAGGGCCAGCTACAACCATGGTGTTCTGCCCACCACACTTTATCTGACCCTAAACCCCAGCTGCGGTGGGGAGCTCTGGAATCCCTGAAAACACTCCTGTATCCTTGCCGCTGTCTGCTTTCTCGGGACGCACAGCCTGAGTTTTCAGCCCTGTAGGCGTCTCCATCACTCTGCTCTGTGGTCCATCAGCCCATCTGGGGAGCTCCTCACGTGGCCCAGCAGGGACCCCCGAGCCACGCCTGACTCCTGCTGCCCTTGTGTCCTGCCTCTCCCTCTCCCGGCTCAGAGATGGTGGCTGGGAGCATGAACCCGGACTCTGGCCTATCTGGTTCCTTCTCTCCCAGCTCAGCCACTTTGCAGCTGGGTGACCTAAGGCCACTTCCCTAATGTCTCTGTGCCCCCATTTGCTCCTGAGTATTGTGGGAAGAGCAGCCTTCCCACAGTGGTTGAAACAGTGCCTGGAAGCACTAGCCCTCCCCACCGTGGGGGGCTCCTGCAGGCTACCCCGCTCACCGCTCAGGCACCCAACATCCTCTCTTCCCCCTATGCTGCTGCTCAACCTCAAAACACATTCCCAGGCTCCACTGGGCCAGCCCCTTCTTCGTCTGCCCAGCTTCTAGAAGGACTTGGGGGAATCTGCCGCCTCCAGGCCTCACCTTCCTCCTCCAGGAAGCAGAAGGAATCCCGCCTGAATCTCCGCAGCTCTCCTGGGCCCTGTACTTCCTGCCTGGTGCAAGGCCCCTGGGCCACTCCTTCCCTGTCCTACTCCTGAGAAAGGGCTGCTCTTGGAGCCCCCCCACCCCCGGCGCACACTGCAGACTGGGGAGGGGGGTCCCACATTCCTTCAAACATCAGAATCCCCCCGGGGCAGGGCACATGTACAATGCAGAAATCAGGACCCCACCGCGGTGTCTGATACTCTGGGTCGGGGCCCCGGGATCTGCATCTGCATTTCTGCTCCTAGGTGGTGCTGCTGCTGTGTGGGATCCTCCCGTTGAGACCACTCCACACTGGAATCCCTGGGGCCTCCTAAAGAAAACCAAAGACCCCAGGCTCCCCGGGTGATTCCAGGCTGAAGAAAGAGGAGGTCTCCCTGGGTGCAGAGGTCAGGGCTGATCACTCTCTCTGCCTCCTTCTGGAAGACGCCCTCGCCCACCCAGCCCTCTTCCCCTGCTCTCTTTCTCCTGTCAGTTTCCCTCCTCCCCGCTCTTCCTCCTCTTCTGTCTCCTCTCTCCCCTCCCCGGTTTCTCTCTTCCCCGCTCCCACTGACCTCTTCCTCTCCCTCCAGTTGAGTCTCAGGGGAGGAGGGCCAGGAACCCGCAGGCCTTCCCTGGAAACACCTCTGCACTGCTGCCTGCATTTCCCCCTTCGTGGGACGCCCCCTCCGCCATCCCTTGCACCCTCTGAGTCCTCTCTCCAGGATGTCCGCATGCTCTCGAGTGTCCCCCGCAGGGCAGCTCCTGGGGCGTCCTTGGCTCTGGAGGAGGGGCAGGGCAGTCAGGCCTGGAGGTGGCGGGCTTGGCTGTGTAGCCCCCTTGCTGGGAGAATGACACCGCTGGAAGCTTGGCACAGCCTCCGGGAAGGCAGCCAGCCCCACTCTTCACCCTGCTGGGCTCGTCACACAAGCGGCTGAGCTCAGAGGCTCTGCGCCCGTTGTCCCTGGGAAGGGCCTCTATTGCCAGAAACCTCTCATTCCGGGATGGAGGTTTCCCAAGTCCAGATCACACGTCCAGGCCCCGAGTGCCTGCTCTCCGCCTGCCCCTTGCCCCAGGGGGTGGTCAGGGCCTTGGCAGGAGGTTCCTGAGCCCCCAATAGCTCCTCTCCCCTCCCTGCAGGGATCCTGGGAGCTGCAGGCCAGGCTGATGAGTCAGAGACTTGGCAGGGATGTGTGTGTGCATGCACACGTGTGTGTGTTTGCCCGTACGTGTGTGTGGGCATGTATTTGTGTGTTTGCCTAGGAGTGTGCATGTGAGCATGCATGCATGTTTGTGTGTGTGTGCAGGTGTACCCATGGGCACTTGTGAATATCTGTGTGGGCGGATGTGTGTGCATGTGTGTGGATGAATGCATGCCTGTGGATGTGTGTGCACACGTGTCGGGGGTGCTCCGCCTCCGGGGAGCCCAGGAGGCAATCTTGCCGCTCCCAGTGTGCCTCACTTTGACAAACAAGCCCTGATGTTTCCCAATCGGCATTCCAGCTTTCTGAAATCACAGTTTCCATCTGCGGGCACCCGCCTCACCTCTGCCCCCATCCCGGTCCTCAGGGGCCTGCACTCCAGCCTGGAGGCAGTGCCTGGGGAGCCAGGAGCTGCCTGGTCTCAGCCCACGCTCCCCCGAGGGCCCTCCGCCAGCCTCCTGGGCCGTGGGCTTCCGTGCTCAGCAGGGTTAAGTAGCGAGCTGGCGGTGGGTGAGGAAGAAACACAACTGCTTCTTTAGCTTCGGGGCCTGGGGTCACCCTGAGAGTCTGCTGATGAGATCTGGCAGCGGGTGGGCGGAGGGACGTGGGGGAGCGCGGGAGCTCAGAAAGAAGGGCCAGAGGCTGGTCTCAGCCTGGCCTGTGTCCTCTGAGGATCCTGGGGCGCCAGGGGCCCAGACTGGGCCAGGCAGTTTTCTGTGTAGGGGGAGATCGCCTGAACAGGTCGGGGGGCGTGGACAGCAGGGGCTGGAGTTGGAAATGTCCCTGATGCCTTCCAGGGCACACTGCAGCTGGGCTGTGCAGAGCTGAGGTCTGAGGCTAGGATGCGGTGCCGTGGAAACACATCAGAACCCGCTCTTCAGTGGCCCCCAGCACATGTGGACACAGCTCTTTAAGCACGCCAGAAACACGGGGGGAAGAAAGCCGGTCCCCTCCTGTCTCTTCTGCCAAAGCCTTAAGCCTGCATTTCCCCACAGGCTCTGGCCAGTTGCTGTTCCCACCCTGAGCCCGGGACTCCACTGTTGGCTGTCCCAGCACCACACACGTTGGGCAGGGGGCAAGCAGGGGAAAGGGCAGAGAGGAGATGGGAGGAGGAGGAATAAAATGCTGGTGCCTGGCAGCAGCCGAGGCTGGGAAGGGAGGCCTGGGGGTAGTGGCATCCCCGTCTTCAGTCCAGTCTTCCCTCTTGACAGAGCTTCCCCAGAGCTAAGTCTGTGGTCCCTGCTGGGGACAGATTGTGTCACATGAGCCTCACAGGTACCAGCCCCCTGGAGTACTCACTCCTGGGAGGCCTGGAGAAGGGGGTGGAGCTGGGCTGTGATCTGGTGCCAGCACCTGTGATTGCAGGACCTTGGGCAGGCTGCTCCTCTACCTGTGACCTTGTGACTGTGACTCGGAGACAGTGCTGGCACCGACTCACCAGAGTTCAAGGGGGTGGTGGGCGGGAATGTTGGAGTGTGCAATGGCCCAGGGGTGGTGGATATTTCAACGAAGATTAAATATTCCCTGGAGATCAGCCTGGACTGCATAGAGAGACCCCCATCTCTATAAAAAAATAACAAAAATTAGCCAGGTGTGGAGGATCTCTTGAGCCCAGGAGGTCGAGTTTGCCCTGAGACATGATGGCACCATTGTGCTCACTCTACAGGGCAACAGAGGAGACCCTGTCTCAAAAAAACAAACAAACAAAAAGATAAAATTACCCGAGACTCAGTTTCCTCAGCTGTAACGTTAGAGGAATGAACCAGGAGGTGGGCTGGATTCTTTCTAAGGCCCCCCTGCCATTTTTTCCACCCTGATTTGAGGAGCCAGGCGGTATTCATAGCGTTACCTACTAACCACGGGGTGCAGCTTGGGCCAGGGATTTGTCTTAGTTCTTTTTTTTTTTTTGAGACGGAGTCTGGCTCTGTCACCCAGGCTGGAGTGCAGTGGCGCGATCTCCGCTCACTGCAAGCTCTGCCTCCTGGGTTCACGCCATTCTCCTGCGTCAGCTTCCCGATTAGCTGGGACTACAGGCGCCTGTCACCATGCCCGGCTAATTTTTTGTATTTTTAGTAGAGACGGGGTTTCACTGTGTTAGACAGGATGGTCTCGATCTCCTGACCTCGTGATCCGCCCATCTCAGCCTCTCAAAGTGCTGGGATCACAGGCGTGAGCCACCGCGCCCGGCCATGTCTTGGTTCCGGATGTTTCTGGTGGGTGGAGGCTTCTGCCTTCATTGGGGGCAGGCCGTGTCCCCCCTCGCTGGGGAGATGAAGGCAGCCTAGGGTTCGACAGCCCACAGGGACCATCAGATGGGTCCCTCCTGGTGTCTCTGTGAGAAATGGGAGGAGATGGCGTACCTGAGGACACACGCAGGGGCCTAGGTTCTAGCACAGCCATGTGTCCTTGGTCCTGCTGCTTAACCTCCCCGTGCCACAGCTTTCTCATCTGTGAAATGGGGCAATAGAGCTGCCGGTGACCAAGTGAGTTCTGCACATAAAAAGCTTCCAGCAGACCCCTGGAGACAGTAACACATTAGTGCCTGTAAGTGTCATCTTGTGACGGGGTGACGACACTGGGGCCTCAGCCCAGAAGCTTCCACCTGCTCTCAGACCTTGTGCTGAAGCCATTTGCCTGGAGAGAGTGGAAGTGGCTGCCTGCTCCCCACCAACCGGCCCCTGAATCCCACGCTCCCTTCCAGCCCCGCCTGCCTAAGCTCAGCCCTCGCCCCCACCTCCAGCCCCAGCAGCCTTTTCTCCTTTTCTTTTCTCGTTTTATCTCACCAGCAGAGCATCTTGCAAGTCGGTCATTCCATTTCATTTCTGGTCTTCGGAGAGTGACATTTACATATTAATATTTTCTAAGGGAGCCCTGTGCGCGGAGCCAGCATCCGCCTCGTGGCCTCGCATACTGTGCGGGAGATAAAGCAGGCTCCGCCGTGAACAACGGCCAGCGGAGCCGCGTGGCCGCGAAAGGCTTTGCGTGTGCCCCATCAGCGTGTGGCGCTTGGCAGGGCTGATGGAGCGCCCGTCTCCCCTCCAAGGTTTATCTCTGCTCACAGAGGATGTGTGCTTTGTCAGGGGCTCTGCCTCCCTGTCGCTTCCTGCTGCCGGCCCCAAGCCGGGCACCAGGGACATGGCTCCCGGCCCGAGATGCCCTGACAGGCGCGTCTGCTGGAACTGGGCACAGCCGGCCAGCGCCAGCCAGGTTATCACTGCCCTGCAGAGACAGCTGCCATGGCCCCACCATTCCCGGCCACCCAGATATCTGTGCCTACAGGCCCAGATCCAGTGACCCTTCGGCAGGGGGCTTTGGGTGTGCCCCACAGGGTCAGTTCTCTCTGGGTGTGAGGGTCCAAGAGAGAATGAAGGGGGTCTCTGGGTGATGAGGGCGCCCACCTTGGATGGGGCAGGTTGTGGAAGGAGCTATGTAAAGGAGCCACAGGACGGTGCCCTGACTGTGTGGCCGGGATGGTCCTGTGTGCTGTGCATCATCTCATTCGCTGTGAGACAGTGATGCAACTGTCTGCGTTACATCAGAGGAAACCGAGGCACAGAAGTAACTTGGCCAAGGTCTCACAGCTGGGAGCCAAGGCTGGGATGCTGAGGGGGCCTTCAGCTTCCGGCGCCAACTCTGCCTTCAGCCAACAGTTGCTCTCTGTGAGATTCAGTTTCCCCAGCTGTAAAATGGGGAAAGCAGCGCCTCAGTGCTGCATCGTATGCATAGGTGAGGTTCAGAGTCAGTCTATGACGTCAAAATGTGGTGTGCAGATGGCCTTGTTTTAAATCACCCAGTGAGCAGGGGACATGCTCTCAGGTGTGCCCAGAGCTGCCACCGTGGGTTTAGCGCCCTGTGGTATGAAAAGGACCTATCCTTATGCAAGACTGACACCTGGCACTGTGAGATGCCCATGCAGGAAGGAAAGCCCTTTCTTGTGACCCAGCTCAGGCTCACACCAGGGCCACCAACACAGACCCCCATTTTGTCCCTCTGCTGGCTCGTGTTTTTCTTCTCTGGACCTGGATCCAGGCAGGACCATGTGGTGTTGAGAAGTGCACCCTGGACCCATCTGCCTGGGTTCAGATCCCAGCCCCTCCCTCACCACGTATGGCTGCAGATCACTTTGCTTTTTGTGCCTCAGTCTCTCCTCTGGACAAGTGGAGTAATGAAGCCACTACCTCATAGGGATCTGTGAGGGCTAAATGAGGTACTGGGTATCAAGTGTGGGACCACTTAGGTTCTAGGTATTTGTAAACGTTTTCACCTATGACCCTCATCATCATCACCTTCACCACTATCTGTGTCATCACCATCACCACCATCATCACCTTTATCACCATCACTATCATCATCACCATCACCACTATCTGTGTCATCACCATCACCACCATCATCACCTTTATCACCATCACTATCATCATCACCATCACCAGCATCATCACCAGTCTCCATCGTTATCACCTTTACCACCATCACCACAGTCTCTATCACCATCACCACCATCAGCATCACCATCACCACCATATCACCACCATTGTCATCACCACAACCAGCAATCATGGTCACTGTCATCGTCATTCATGGCTAAGGAGTCCAAGTGCTCCCCTTCCTTCCTGAGACTGGTGCCCTGGGATTCTAGAAAGCCTGGCGGGGGGTAAGGAGCAGGAAGGCACCTTTCTCTTATGCCCTCTGTAATTGGGAAAGGGGTCCCAGAGGCTTCTCCTTATGACCCACAGTGCTTTGGGGCTTCTGGCCCTTCTGGGTGCATAGGGAGGCCCAGGACCCTGTCTTAGTCAGCTCAGGCTGCTATAACAAAATACCATAGACCAGGTGGCTTAACAACAGTAGAAATGTGCTGCTTCAATTTCTGGGGGCTGAAAGTCCAAGATCAAGGTGCTGGCAGATGAGATGTTTGGTGAGGGCTCACCTCGTGGTTCATGGATGGTGCCCTCTCGCTGTATCCTCACATGGTGGAAGGCGGGCCCTTTAACAAGAGCTTAATCCCATCCTGAGGGCTGCGCTCTCATGCCCTAATCACCTCGAAAGGCCCCAACTCCTAATACCATCACTTTGCGGTGGGGATTTCAACACAGGAATTGGGGGCCTGGGAGACAAACATTTGGATTGTAGCAGACCCCTGAGAGAAGACATGCAGGGTCTCAGAGGAATCTTTCCGGCCCTGCTCCTATTTTTTTTTTTTTTTCTTTTTTTTTGAGAAGGAGTTTCACTCTTGTCACCCAGGCTGGTGTGATCTTGGCTCACTGCAACCTCAGCCTTCCGGGCCCAAGTGATTCTCCTGCCTCAGCCTCCCAGGTAGCTGGGATTACAGGCGCCCACCATCACACCTGGCTAATTTTTGTTTTTTTAGTAGAGATGGGGTTTCACCATGTTGGCCAGGCTGGTCTTGAACTCCTGACCTCAGGTAATCTACATGCCTTGGCCTCCCAAAGTGCTGGGATTACAGGAGTGAGCCACCACGCCTAGCCCCTGCTCTTATTTTTATTCCCAACCTTTCGGAAGCCAAGACTACCCAACACACACCCACATTCTGTTTTTCTGATTTTCTGCCAGAGAAAAAGGCTTTGTGGATCACAGTGGGGACCAGCCTTGGGGGAAGGAGAAACAGGGCAGCGTCCTAGGTGCAGGACGAAGGACCAAGTGGGCCTGGTCCCGCCACCGTTTGACAGCTGGCCAGCACCGCCCTGCATGGAGGTGGCTTGGCAGACAGACTGGTCCAACAGGTCTTTGCTTGGGGCTGGAAGGTCTCAGCGGGGGTTGAGGAGCCTTTGGGAGCCCAACAAGCCGGTTTGTCTGGGTTCTTCGTGAAGACCTCAGGGATCAACGTGGTCATGCTGACACCCTGACCCCTGGGCTGCACCTCCGTCTTGACCAGTGCTGGGAGGCCCTGGACTCCTGACCACTGATTGCCATCCACCGATACTTGATGTGGTCCCAGGGCAGGGTCAGAGATCAGAGGCACTGGCGCCAGGCCTAGGAGCTGGTTTTCTGTTTAGAGACATAAACCCAGAGAGTGACCCTGCGCCTGTACTTAAACCTCACCTCGCGCTCACCTTTGTAGAGGAGGAACTGGAGCCCAGAGCAAACTTGCAAAGCAGCCAGGACGGGGTCCCAAGCTCCTGCCTCCGATCCACTGCCG
This sequence comes from Symphalangus syndactylus, assembly GCF_028878055.3. Classification (NCBI taxonomy): domain Eukaryota; kingdom Metazoa; phylum Chordata; class Mammalia; order Primates; family Hylobatidae; genus Symphalangus; species Symphalangus syndactylus. The sequence continues at coordinate 130,954,803 of NC_072433.2, forward strand.
TCCTCCCAGCCCAGCCTCCTTGGGCACCCTGATTTTCCTGCCCGAAGCAGACTCCTGTCCAGGGCCTGGCCTGTGGGCATCGGTAGGCCAGGGTTTCAGGCCCAGCTTTACCTGCGGCAGTTCAGCTCTGGGCATGTTTGGGTCCTCTGTGGACCTCGGTATCTTCTTTACAGTGGTGTCCCTGAAGTCCCCTTCCTGTTCAGGCATCCTTCCCTGGCAGTCAGTAACGTGTCTGCAGCCTCCCTGTCCCTCTGCATCTGAGCAGCGGCTAAGGGGTTTCCAGCTCCCGCCTGGAGGAGCAGTATGTGTTGTTGTGTGGAGGGCAGGGGCCTGGTTGTGCACTGGAGCCGCCCTGAGAGGGGCCAGCCTCTTTCTGTCTGAGTGTTCTCACCCCATAAAATCCGGAGCACGCTGGCGCTCAGCCCAGGGGGTCGTGGAGGGTTCCCACGTGACTCTTGTAAGATCCTCTGCTAATGAGGGCCCGGCAGTGCCAAGTGTTCCCATGACAGAGCATGCCAGCGTGAAGCTGGGCCCTGCTCACGGAAGCCAGGGGCATCTTCTAGCTGGCAAAAGTGGCAGGGGAAGCAGCCTCCCACGGGAGTCTCTCCAGAGCCTCCTAGAAGCTCCAGGAGCCCCCATGGGAAGACGGTCTTTGGAAGCCAGGCAGGCATATCTGTGGGCGGATGACTGCTCTAAGGATTTAATGAGACAATCGTCAGCCCCCGCCCAACCAGCCTTAATGGATGCCTTATGAACTGGGGCTCCCTCCTCTCCTCCTCCCACAGCCCTGGATGAGTTGTGGGATTGGCCGGGCCGTGGCTTGTCCAGTATCCCCCCTCTTTCCCTGCACTGCGCCCTTCCCAATGCCTGCCTGAGCTGTGGTCAGGGCCATCAGGACTGGGTCAGGTATAAAAGATGCCCACAGCTCGGGTCCACCCCACAGTCCCCAGCCCCCAGCCCCCAGGACGCAGCCCTCCCTCCCCTCCCCAGCCCATCCCTCCCCATGTCCTTGCGGGGTCAGTATGACTCCCTCCCTGCCAGAGGAGACCTTCCTGCCCGCCTCGTCCAACCGACCTACTCCTGCGTTTCTCGTGACAGTGAGCAGAGCCAGTGGTGCTCTTCTGAGAACCGCCTGTGCCTCCGGCCTTAGGTCATCTGTGGCTCACAAAGTGGGGATAATTTGCATCCTACTGATAGGGAACCTGAGTCACCTGGTGGTGACATTGCTTGCCCCAGGTTCACAGCAGGCCAGCTCTGAGTCTGTGAGTGTGAGGGCATGAGTGGGTGCTCGTGTGGGTGTCTGTGTTGGTTGTACAGAGTGTGTTGGAGTTTACTGTGTGTATGTGTGTTGTGCTGTGTGGTGTAAATTGGTGTGTGCATGTATTGGGTGTGAATGTGTGTTGGATATATGTATAAGTGTCAGGAGTATGTTGTATATGGGTGTGTGTTGTGTGTGACTTTGTTGTGTGCATGGCTGTGTGTTGTGTGTGTGACTTTGTGTTTGTGTGTGCATGTGACGCTGCATGACCTGTGTGGGTGTATGTTGTGTGTGTGATTGTGCATTGTGTATGAATGTGACTGTGTGGGCATGCGTGTGTGTCTTGTGTGCACTGTGTGACTATGTGTGCATGTGACTGTGTTGTGTGTGGCCTGTGTGTGTGAGACCTGTGTGTGTTGTGTGCGTGTGGCTGTGGTTGTGTGTGGCCTGTGTGTGTGTGTGTGTGGCTGTGAGACCTGTGTGTGTTGTGTGCATGTGGCTGTGGTTGTGTGTGCCCTGTGTGTGTGCACGTGTGCCTGTGGTTGTGTGTGGCCTGTGTGTTGTGTGACTGTGTTGTGTGTGCCCTGTGTGTTGTGTGACTGTGTTGTGTGTGCCCTGTGTGTGTGAGACCTGTGTGTGTTGTGTGCGTGTGCCTGTGGTTGTGCGTGCCCTGTGTGTGCGTGCGTGCATGGGACGTCCTGCCTGTCCAGCAGAACTCCCTCTCCCGCTTCCGTTAAACCCCATCTCCATCTTCCATGCTCAGGAAGGTGCTGGGTCAATACATTGCCGACTGGCTGATGGAACAGTGTCCCGGTTGGGAGGAGCTGGCCACACTCCCCAGGTCAGGGAGAGTCTCCAGGGACTGAGGAAGGAGCCAGGGCTGGGGCCGGGAAGGAAGCAGGCCTGAGGAACCCCTGGGAGCCACCTCCCACTCCACTCCTGGCCCCAGCCCTGGGGGCTGGAGCTGATGCGGTTCTAGGGGGCTGAGGGACAGAGGGGACCCTTCCTCGTGCCTGCCTCCACCCCCAAACTTTCCCGGGTTCCAATGTCACTGCAGGCAGCCTCCCCGGACACTGGGAGACCCTGAGAGTCTCGGCTGCCTGGCCTGCTAGCTGAGTCTAGGTGTCACGTTTTCCCCAGGGGAGGGGCTGGACCTCAGGCACAGCAGTCTGGTTCAGAGCCAGCAACACCACAGGGCTCTTGCTTGGGGGGCGGTGCTGCCAGGGGGGTGGGGGGGGGTGGTAAACAGGCCCAGGCTGAACAGAGGCGGGAGGGCGCAGGAGGGGGCAGCTTACCCCCTCGGTTTCTGGCCCACTGGGGCACACCTTGGGGAGGGGAGGGCTTTTGGGGTGATGCTGTTTCTGAGACCCCTGTGTGCCTGCCTTGAGCACTGTCTCCTGGGTGGTGGGGCCAGGGCCAGCTGCTGCAGCCAGGAGCCCCTCATCCCTCTGACTTCCGGGGCCCAGGACTTGGGGCTGGTGGAGTGCGGGGGACCTACACGTTCAGACCTCCCTGTCTGACTCCTGTGGCTGCAGGTGGCTGGCTCTCTCTGGCTGGCAGTCAGGCGGCCAGGTCTTTGCCCTTTGGATGTCAGCAGAGGTGACGCAGTCTGGCGGGGATGGTAAGAGCTCTGGACTTGAGACCACAGGGCACCTCAGATGCCATCCCAGCGCTGCTGCTTGCTGGCTCTGTGGCTTCCGGAAAGGAACTCTGCCTCTCTGGGCCTCTGTCTGCTCATCTAGAAATGGTGCTGCCTGCGAAGCTCAGAATGGGATAGCAGAGACACGAGGGCTCCTAAATGCCAGCGTGGCCGCCATGGCTGTGGCGGTTGTCGGATGGGGCCCTGCTCCCAGGGCCAGTAGCAGCCCCTGGGTCTTGCAGTCTCCATCCCGGGCTTGCCACGTGTGGGAGGGTGAGGGTGGGGTCCAAGGGGAGCTGAGGGGTGCTGAGGCCTCATGCCCTGGGCGGGGAGGGGCTGTCAGCCTTGGCCAGGAAGCCAGGTGTGTGTACACTGTCCTGACCTGTTTGCATTCCTGGGCCAGGAAGCCTGAGGCCAGGCCTGTAATCACGAGGGGGAGAGGGCACTGGGGCCAGTCAACTTCCCCCGAGGGGCATCTGATGGCCTCACCGCATCCCATATGGGTGGGAGGTAGGGGCAGGACATTTACACCCTAGGGAAACTGAGGCCACCGGTCCATGGTCCTGGGCTTGTCTGTAGCAGCCCTGCCTCGTCTCTGCATTGCTGGGATCTCTCGAGGCCCCCGAGGCCACGGAGGCTGCCATTAGTGAGCCCAGCAGGATTAAACAGGAATGAGTGAGTCCCCCCATGCCCGCTTCCCCTTTCCCCAAACAAACAACCTGCTCCCTGGGGTGATCCGGCCGTCTCCCTGGCTGCCCGCAGCCTCTGCCGCAATCGGCGCTCGTGGTTGCGTCACCATGCCTGCTGGCCCGGGGGGTTTCGCCAGCCTCCTGGACTCTGCAGGGAACCTGAGGCCAGTGGGCCAGGGGGTAAGTGGCCCCTGGCCAGCCCAGTGGTTTTATCAGCCAGGGAGGGCACCTTGACAGCAGCTGCCCCTCTGCCTGCAGCTGGGCTCCTCTGGCCCACTTGTCCCCCCCACTGATGGTGAGGTGACCGCCAGGGGCATAGACAGCCCCTCTCCTGGGATCAACACCCCTCTATTAGCTGTGGGCACAGTGCGGCTGGCTCAGCCCGAGGGCAGGGCGGTTGTGGGAGAGCAGCTGTCGGCGTGGCTGTCATCTCCCCAGCATTGGGGAAATCCAGAGAGCTGAGAAGGAGCGAGGTGGCCAGGGCAGACCTAGGCTTCCTTGTTTCACAGTTTTCCTCCTACCCTGCTCACGATGCCCAGGGCAGGCCGACAGGCTTTCCTGTGGAGGTGAATACTTCATGGGGTAGGAGCTGACCCCCCAAATGGGGGTGTCACTGCCCACACGCCTGGGGATCAGTTAACATCACACAGCCCAGACTACAGAGTTACCCACCTTTAGGGGGCTCCATTTGTCCCTCAGGGGGCAGTGTGTTTTGTGATTAGACCACGGACTTTGCCATCAGTATGTCTGGGCTCAAATCCTATCTCCACAGTTGCTAGCTCTGTGACCCCAGACAAGCTGTTTAACCTCTCTGGGCTCCAGTTTCTTCCTGTAATGCCACCCACATCCCACAGGGGTAGTAATAGGACCTGCCTGCCTAGGAGAGGGAGCACTGGCTGCCTTGAGTACCTCACCGGTGGCTGAGCCTGAGACCGCAGCCCTCCAGCCTCCCATCAGCCTTTTAGGACGCCAGCCAGCAGCCTTGGATTGACTGCGTTGAGTCTGCCGGGGTGGAAAGGCAGGGACCTGCCAGACGCCTCCAGCAAGGGTCCTGGGACCGTGCAACTTTCCCTCTGTCCCCTAGCTCATGGCTCCTGGGTACAGACAGTCCCCACCTGGTACAGTTGCTGAGAGACAGGCACCTGAGCCTGACACCTGACTCCCAGCGCACCAGCCAGACATCTCTGCACCCCCACCCTGTGCTCAGCAGCAAAAGACACGTTCACTGAGTACCTACTGTGTGCCAGGCCCAGCTCCTCCCCAGGGATTAGCTCGAGAACCCTCTCCACAGTCCCTCAACATAGGGACTCGCTGTTCCCTTTTGCCAGCTGTAGTGATGGGGCATGCAAGGCAATGCTGGGGACCCAGGCCGCCGTGCCACTGGCCCCCGACCCTGAGGAGCTGCAGAAGTAGAGTGCGTGCCCCACTGTCTGCGCAGGGTGAGAAGAACGGCCAGTCCCACGCGTGCCAGCAGGCAGGACTGCAGGAATCCAGGGCAGAGTGGTCTGGAAGGGTCAGGCTGTGGGGTGAGAGGTGGGTCTTCAAGGGCAGGGGCTGCCTGGGAGCAAGGCTGGGGTAGCCGGGCAGGCCAGAGGGACACGGGTGTGTTGGGCAGCACAGACAGGGTAGTGGTTACAGGCAGGTGGGATGTGGGTGGAGAACAGGGATGGGGAGGGGTGGGACCACCTGCCCCCCATCGGGGATCTGGGCAAGGTCTACGCTGCCTGCCAGCTTGGCTGCCTGTGACTGCATAAAAAAGAATTCAAACCAGCCACCTCTCCCCTCACTTCTGATGATGGATAAAGACGTCCGCTCGCTCTCTTACAGGCGACCAGAGCCGATAATTAGCTTTTAACCTGTCCCCACCGTTAACTGGAAAAGGTCACCATTTGTTCCAGGGAGCTGTAGTGTATAAAGAACTAAACATGGCCAATTTTGTTCAGGATGAATTAAGACTTGTAAATGTAAAATGAGTTCATCTATTTAATTAAGTAGCAGCAATATGGATGTTAAATTCAGTTCACAGTGGAAGTGCCAAAACAGTGTTGTAAAAATATTGTCCATGGTGCAGGGATTTGGGGAGGGGGTGGCCCTCTCCCTGCGTTCGCCTGTCCGGTGAGGATGATCCCGATGAGGCCGTGGCCTGCACCCCACCTCCTCTGTCTTCCTGAGCAGCAGCCTGACTTCAAGCCCAGGGAGCTGTAGCCAGGCCTGTCATGCTTCCCCCTGGTGAGGAACCACTGCCTGGGCTTGTCCCCCCGCTGGTCCGTGGGCGCACGGGGGCTGGCTCTGGCCTCGCCCACCTGTGCACACGCGTGTGTTAAAGGGCATCATGTGAGGCGGATGATTGATGAGAAGGCCACTGTCCCTGCTGGGAGGGAGGGAAGCCAAAAGGACCGTGCTGAAAGGTTCGCCCTCAGAAGAACCCCTCCCGGGGAAGAAACCAGGCTGGGATGAACCAGGGTTACTGGGGAGGCAGGGGTTGAGAACGAGGGCCATGTGCCCAGAGCTGGGGCCAGAGCCAGGCTCTTGACCCTCTTCCCTGCTGCACGGCCATTGCCAAAAAGGCAGTTGCTCTGTGCTGGGGAGGTGGTTACTTCCTATGCACCCGCACCGCACTGCCTTGGGAGGGGCTTGCAGCAGTGAATGCAGTTCCGGGACCAGCAGCCTGCCCTGGTCGGGGGAAGTGGGGCCGGCAGCCCCGGCAGGGGAATGTGGGGCCGGCAGTGGGCTGGGGAAGTGGGCTGACTGCACAGCCTGTGCTCTGGAAGAGAGCGCACAGGCTTGCCCACACTGATGGACGTGGACGGCTGTGAATGGCAGCATAGACATATATAGGAGTGACCGTCGAAGGAGGGGAGATTAACTGGTGGAAGTGGGAACAGAGTCAGGGAATGTTTCCTGAAGTAGGGGATTTCCTCACGGGGTTTTAAAGGATGCATAGGAGTTTGCCTGGTAGGTGGGGAGGAGAAGGCCGTTCCTGGAAGAGAGAGAGGAGCATGTGTGTCAGTTCTGTTCTCACACGCTAGCAGTTCACGGCAGAGGGAAAGACGAGGACAGCTGCAGAGGTGGGCAGGGGTGTAGGGGGGCCTTAGCATCAGGCTAAGCAGCTGGCACAAACCCTGCAAGCAGGGGGAAGGCGTTCAGCCATTGGCACTGTTCTAACCTGGGTGTGTGGCCGTGAGCTGGACAGACAAGACTCCCACCCCCGTGAAGCGTGCAGTGCAGCAAACAGATCAACAGATAAATATGTGTTAGGTTTGATGGTGAAAAGCGATATGGGGAAGATGTAACAGTAAGAAGGACTGGGGCAGGGATGGCTGGGGTTTGTTTGTTTGTTTGTTTGTTTGTTTTTTGAGTTGGAGTCTTGCTCTGTCACCCAGCTGGCACAACCCTAGCTCACTGAAGCCTCAATCTCCTGGGCTCATGGGATCCTCCCACCTCAGCCTCCTGGGTAGCCGGGAGTGTAGGTGTGTGCACCACCACCCGTGGCTAATTTTTTTTTTTTAATTTTTAGTAGAGATGAGATCTCACTATGTTGCCAGAGCTGGTCTCAAAAGTCTGGCTTTAAGCGATCCTCCTGCCCCAGCCTCCTTTTTAAATGCTGGGATTACAGGCTGACCCACTGCACCCAGCCGTGGATTGCTGTTTTTTGTTTTGTTTTGTTTTGTTTTTTAATGGGGTGGTCAGGAAGGGCCTTCTGATACCCTTTGGCAGAGCACAGAAGAAACCAAGGGTGGTGGGATGGCCCATCGTCTGGGGGCAGTGCAAGCTGATGCCTCTTGTTCCAACATGATTATTGATAAAGCCCTTTCTGGTCATGTGGCTGCCTCATGGAGGAGGTAAGACAGGCAAAGGGAAGAGCCGGTGCAGAGGCCCTGGGGCGGGAGTGAAAGCCAGGAGATCAGCGAGTGGGAGGAAGATAGCTCGAGACCCCAGAGGCCATTGTGAGAACGTGGCCTTTACTCAGAATCAAATGGGAGCCACGGAGGGTTCTGGGCAGAGGCGCCCGCATCTTGGTGGGCCGGCCTCCTCAGGTTGCAGTACTGAGAATTGACTGTAGGGGGCGTGGGTGGCAGCAGGAGGCCAGCGAGGTGCTGCTTGCAGTGGTCCAGGGGGTTCGGGCCGGTTTAGACTTGGTCCAATTCCGGATGTGTAGGTGGTTCATCCTGTGTGGGACTGGGGTGGGGGTGGGGATGTCAAACCGCCAGGAGGTTTTCAGCAGAGAAGCTGTGCCATCGGTGTGTGGCCCGGAAGGCCATGTCAGTGGCTCCGTGGCAAGCGAGCAGCGGTCCAGGAGACAGGGGCAGAGTCTCCGGGTTACAGCTGGTGGAAGGCCTCAAAGGGCTCAGTACTCAGCCTGCAGCCATGTTTTCTTAGCTCTTACACAGTATTTTATTTATTTTTTAAGTTGTATTGCCAATATTTACGATTAAAAACAAAGAAATTTCTTCCCCACATTTAAACCCCAGAGTTCCAGCTTCTCTTTAAAACTCCTGGTACCCTGGATCTGTGCTCCCCCTTGGCACCTGTTGGGGGCAGCTGAGCAGCCCCTGCCATGCAGAGAGGGCAGGCACCCTCCTGTTTGCTTTAGCCCCCCACCCCCGCTACCGGGCCCCTTTTCTTTGCCTAACTGGCCCTCCCAGCACCTGAGTTTCTAAGCCCTGGCTTTAAGTGTCCCTGGCTGGAATATGGAGGCCTGTTTGGGGGTAGGCTGGGGGAGGGTAGGTGGAGACAGAACAGGGAGGCTTCCGGAACCTCACCAATTAGACCGTCTAGCTAGAGGGGGTTTGCCAGAAAGGCTGTCTTCCTGATTACCGGGAAACAGGACCCAGAGTGCTAGGCAGCTGGGAGCCAGGAAACACCTCTGTCCTTTGCCGGCAGGACCAGCTGTGGCCTGTAGGGCGCCTTGCTGCACATTAGAAAAGGGGTTCCTACTCTGTGTGGACAGGCACTGGCGAGATGAGTGAAAGGTCAGCTAGACTTCAGCCTACTGTTGCCCTTTGCCCAGCCCCTTGTGCAGTGCACAACCTGCCCACATGTACCCAGCGTTCCTGTCCTGATTGGAACCCGCTCTTGAAGCCTGGTAGGAAATGGAAGGACTGTCTGGAAATCCTTGAGGGTAGCGCCTGCCGTCCTGCCTCCCCTGGCCCCCGATTTCCAGCTCAGCTGTCTACCTTGGCTCCCTGAAGCCTGTGGAACCATTTAAAAAGCTCCTAACGATATTGATCGATCTCTCTAAAATGGATTATCCTGTTTGCCTCCCAGACTGACTGGATGCCCTGGGTAAGATCAGAAAGGAATTATGTTAGCCAGAGGCAGAGGGAGCAAGGGCGAGAATGTATCTCCTCCCCAGTGATGCAATCTTATCAGAGCTGAGCTTTACTCTCCATCTTGGGATATAGGATACTTTGGGGATGTCGGAAAGAAATAATAATCTTACGATTTGCAGCCAGCTCGACACTGAGCCAGCAGGGAGGGGTGGCGGGGGTGGAGGAGGCTGTGGCATGGACCATTTTTCGTCGGAGCTATTCCCTGGAGAAATCAAGCCCCTGTAGGAATCCCGCTGGAACCCAGCCTTGGGTGACATGCCTGCGACCCACTCCATGAGGATTACAGCCTGCAACGAGGGCCCAGGGGACAGGTGCGTTCATTAAAATTTGAAACACAAATGGAAAATTGCTACCTGAAGCCTCATGGAGCAGCCAGCCGTGGGGTTCCAAGTTCCCATTAATGGATGGAATACACAGGAAACAATTACAGTCTGCCTGGCGGTTCCTTCTGAGATAGTTGGGTCTCATCGGAGGAGGGAATATCCGAACGTAACCTAGACCAGGGGAAGCCCCGAGGCCCAAGTGAGGAGGTTCTCTTCTTGCAGCCTCCGTCCCAGAATTGAGGCGTAGCCCCCTTGGCCGCTCCCTGGACAGCGACTTGTCCCGGCTTCCCTTTGTCTGACAGGTGTTGTTTGGGTTGTCACCTTGGGCTGAACCCCACCAGGCCTGGCTCCGTGCTGGGAGCAGGGGCTGATCTCTGGCTCCAAGGAGTTGCCAACTGATACTGTGAACACACCTTTGCCTCTGGCTTCGTTTGGTTGCCCGGATTCAGACCTCAGTGCAGGGGCTTTATTTGGGAAATGATCTCTGGAGATAGCAGAAGAAAGTGGGAAGGGGACATGGGGAAGGGAAGGAGCAATAGAGAGGGTGTCCTTTAGCCCCACTGTGAGCACAGCTCTGAGAGGGCTGGGGTGTTGAGCTGCTTGTACCCATCTGTCCTGTGTCCTGTGAGGCCCTAAACAACACAGTCCTGGGGCAGAGAGGTCAGATGGTGGCCGTAGACAGCCTAGGAGCTAGTCACCCAGGACCGGTGACCCGTCATGGCCCTTGCTTAGGTAGATGGATGAGCACAGACTCTCGTCCATAGATTCTCCTAGGGCATGTCTCTGTGTGTCAGGTAGGAGAGAAGGATGAAGGAGCCCTCTCGGAGGGCCTTAGCTGTCCAAGCAGGCATTCTTGGCCCAGCCTCTGCTAAAAGAAACCCTGTAACCCAAGGATGGCCCCGCTGGCACCTTACACAGAATGTTCTGGAACAGTGGCTTCTGCCTGCCCCCTTCCGCCCTGCCCCGGCCCCACACTGCTGTATGGCGTTGCCGGGACGTCTTTTGTGTGAAGTTGTGTTTATTCGGCCAAGGGACTTGAAGTCTGAGGAAATGGCGGGGGGCTCCCTTGTTCTCCCCCAGGGTGGACCGGATGGCCCTGGATCCTGAGACAATGGGCTCAGGGAGGGGCCAGGTGCTGGGCGCAGGACAGGAAAAGGACAACTTAAACACAAACCCAACTGTGGACTTGAACTTGGACTGCAGAGACAAGAGACTCTTTTGGCTGATTGAGACTCTCCTCCCTGTCTCCTGGCGTCCTCAGAAAGAACACAGATTCCCCAGGGAGCCGACGGAGAAGGGGCACGAGTAGGGGGGCAGGGAGAGGCAGGACCCGGGTTTCTAGGGAGACAGTGGCAGTGACTAGTCTTCAGCACAGGGCTTGCTCTGAGCGCTTTGTATACAGTGTTAGCCTTCAAAAAAGATTGACACAGACACTCCATTTTAATATAGTTTGTATGTTGGTTCTGTATATTAGCTTTTTCATCCTCAAAACTTTGATAACCCCAAGCACACAGCACCATCCACATTTTTATATGGGGAAACTGAGGCATGTAGGAGTATGCCTAAGGCTGCACAGCTAAAATGTGGTAGAGCTGGGATCATTTTGTTTGTTTTTAAGACAGAGTCTTGCTCTGTTGCCCAGGCTGCAGTGTTGTGGTACAATCATGGCTCACTGCAGCCTTGACCTCCCAGGCTCAAGCAATCCTCCTGACTCAGCCTCCCGAGTAGCTGGAACCACAAGTGTACACCACCATGCCAGGCTAAACTTATTTTTATTTTTGCAGAGATGAAGTCTCCCTTTGTAGCCAGGCTGGCCTCAAACTCATGGGTTCAAGCAGTCCTCCTGCCTTGGCCTCCCAGAGTGCTGAGATTATAGGTGTGAACCACCACGTCTGGCCTAGCGCTGGGGACCCCTCCTTCCTGATTACTGCCCTACATGCCATGTCTGTGTGTCTGCAGTGGTCGCCCCCCACCCCCCCGCACTGTTCCTCCCTGCCTGGATTCTGAGCAGAGCCCCCAGGGTCCAGCATCGGGTGGAAGGCAGGATGGGCCTGTGGCTCCAGGTGGAGACTCCGTCTGCTTTGGAGAATTCTGGCATACCTGCCACATGTGTATTTTGGCGTCACGCCTGTTCTTATATGTGAGGGTGTAGGCAGAGGGCTCCAGAACCTGCAAAGTGCATGTGCCATGGAATGGGCCTCCCCTGCAAGTCCTGAGCCTGTGGCCCCTGGTTGATGGTTGTCATCAGCAGACTTCAGGGACTTGAGATTTTCCCCAGAACATGCCCCATGTACTCCAAAACCAGCACAAACCAGCCTGCTCCCCAACTCCTGTCCTGCTGGAGGTGTTGGCCACTGCCTGTGAACAGTGTCGATCTGGTCTCCAAGGCGAGGACAGCAACCCAGAGGGCTCTGGAAGAAAATGCTAGAACTCAGTTTGTCTTGTCTTTTAGAAATTTATCTGTTTGACTGGGCACGGTGGCTCACGCCTGTAATCCCAGCACTTTGGGACGCCAAGACGGGTGGATAACCTGAAGTCAGGAGTTTGAGACCAGTCTGACCAACATGGCGAAAACCTGTCTCTACTGAAAAAAAAAAAAAAATACAAAAATTAGCCGAGCATGGTGGTGGGCACCTGTAATCCCAACTACTCAGGAGGCTGAGGCAGGAGAATCGCTTGAACCTGGGAGGCAGAGGTTGCAATGAGCCGAGATCGCACCATTGCACTCCAGCCTGGGGGACAGAGCAAGACTTCGTTTCAAAAAAAACACAAAAAACAAACAAACAAAAATCTCTGTTTGCATATGTGTTATAATGGAGAGATCTTTAACATGTGGTACATAAAAATGACTTAAATAAATATGCATATGTTGGAAGATGGGTGTTCAAAGTATGTTTTTAGCTTTTAATATCAATGTTATTGGCCGGGCATGGTGGCTCATGACTGTAATCCCAGCACTTTGAGAGCCCAAAGCAGGAGGATCACTTCAGCCCAGGAGTTTGAGACCAGCCTGGGCAACATAGTGGGACTCCATCTCTACAAAAAATTTTAAAAATTATCTGAACATGGTGGCACGCACCTGTGGTCCCAGCTACTTGGGAGGCTGAGGTGGGAGGATCGCTTGAGCCCGGGAGATGGAGGCTGCAGTGAGCTGTGATCTAGTCACCGCACTTCAGCCTGGGCAACAGAGGGAGACCCTCTCTTAAAAATAAATAAAATAAACTCGGCATTATTGAGGGATTGTTTGCATTCAACAAAACGCACCCACTGTGAGGGGACTGCTCACTGGTGTTTGACATATGCGTATGTCTGTGTAACCCCCACCCCATTAAGGTCTAGAATAATGCTGTCACTCCAGAACGTTCCTTCTCAGGTATTCCTTCCCAATCATCTCTCCACCACAGCCAAGCCTTGGCAACTGTCATCTGCTTTACATCCCTTTAGGCTAGTTTTTAAATTTCTTCTTCTTTTTTTTTTTTGAGATGGAGTTTCGCTCTGTCGCCCAGGCTGGAGTGCAGTGGCCTGATCTCGGCTCACTGCAACCTCCACCTCCCAGGCTCAAGCAATCCTCCCACCTCAGCCTCCCAAATAGCTGGGATTACAGGTGTGCGCCACCACACCTGGCTTATTTTTGTATTTTTAGTAGAGATGAGGTTTCACCATGTTGGCCCGGCTGGTCTTGAATTCCTCACCCCAAGTGATCCGCCCACCTCGGCCTCCCAAAGTGCTGGGATTACAGGAGTGAGCCACCACGCCCGGCTAATTTCTTTTTAAAAAGTCGTAAAGTGTACATAACGTTATGTGGAATTCTGCAGTACCTTTTAGTGACTGGCTCATTTTACCCAGTGCGGCATCCTCAGGGTGCCTCCAGGCTGTGGCATGCATCCACATTTTCTTCCTTTTTAAGGCAGAGCCATCTTCCACTATATATACGTACCACATTTTGTTTATTCGTCGTTTGTCTGCAGACTCCTGGGTCGCATCCGCCTCTTGGCCGCTGCTGGTCATGCCGCTGTGAGCTCGGGTGTGCAGTGTCTGTTGGGGCCCTCCCGTAGCTTCTTTTGGGCAACTACTGGGGTAGTTTTGCCTGCTATGGAACCTCATGGAGATGCAGTCACACAGCGTTGCTCCCCTGTCTGTGACATCCGTCAGCATTGCTGCGTGTATTGATAGCCTGTTCTTTTTGCTGCATGGTGTCCGTGGTAGGGATTTAGCAGTTTGTTGGTCCAGTCTTTTGCTTCGGGACAGATGCTTGGGTTGCTTCCAGTCGGGGCTGAATGAGGAATGAGGAGCTCATGGTCTTGGAGGCATGTATGCACAGCACGGCAGCAGCTCCTTACACACCTGTTTCTTAGAGCTGATTGTGCGGAACTGTCTCACACACAGAGAAGGTCTGAGCAGGGGACCCAGGACTTCTCAGGGCCAGGATACAGACAGAAATGAGACCCAGCCCCGGCCCCAAAGGGCTCCAGGCTCAGTGGGGTGGGGCAGGGTTGCACCAGGCTGCAGGAGGCATGAGGAAGGCTCGCCCTGTGTGCTCCCGGCTGACTTTGGTTCCTGCCTCACAGTGCTAAAATGGTAAAGCAGCAAGTTCAGAGCCACAGTCATACAACCAGGCGTCCTTACGGAGCCCTCGGGGAACAAGGCGCTCGTCTTTACTTCCCCTTGTCTGGGGCCACAGCCAGGTCACCGGGGGGTATGAGATTCTCCCAGATCGGAAACCCTGGCCTCGGCCTTCCTTCTCCACCCTGCCTGGGTTACCTCGGGAGTCAGTCGGATTTTACAGACGCCCTCAGCCTGTGTGACCCGGGAGCTTTTCCAGGCCGCTGAGGGGAAGCAGCAGAGGGTAAAGGTTGGCCTCCTTATCTGGGCCCGGGAGAGAGGGATTAAAAAGCAAAGCCACCGTGGCCCTCTGGGTGTGACAGTTGGCTGATAAGAGGAAGGCTGCTTGGGGGTTGGGGTGATACTGGGTGAAAGGAGAAGTGGGTGGGACCCCCAGTAGGTCCTATCACTGACCTGGAGCTGCATGTGTCAAGATACTAGCCCCAGGGCCTGAGAGACCAACACAAAATCCCTGGCTTGGCGCCAATGGGAACCATTTTTCCACCGTCACCCCTCCTCGGCCTGCAGAAATAAAGCCGTTGCCACAGGGCCAGTGCACCTTCTTTCTTAATTCCCTCCAGCTTCAAAGTCCTGTCCTGTCCGGCCCTACCTCTGCCTCATGTGGTCTCCTGATGGGCATTCATTGGGCACCTGCTGTATACCCGGAAAGCATTTATTGAGCACCTGCCATACACAGGCCCTAGGCCTAGGCTTTGGGATTCAAAGATGGAAGACACAGTAAGGGCTGAGTCATCAGGACAGGGGCTGCAAGAGGGGACAGTGGCAAGGCAGACCCAGAAGGCCATGAGAAAGAGATTCAGAAGAACTTGGAGGGAATGTCCCAGGGAAACGGTCCCCAGGAGGGAGGCCCAGCCACCTCTAGGGGTTAATGGGTTTTGGCCAGGTCACCAACAAGGCTTCTGTGGCTGAAGGCCAGGAAGTTCTGAGTTCTCTCCATGGGGCCTCCCTGGCTTGCTTCCTTTAGGGAAGTGGGTGGTGCTCAGGAGGTGCAGACTGGGGTTCCTCTGAAAAGGAGAGGCCGAACCTTCTCTCAGTGAGTAACACTGGAGTTGGCTGCGTGGGGATGAGAAGACATAGAGCCCCATCCAGAGGTTCCAGGAGGCAGGATGGTCAGCCAAGCAGCCTCTAGTTCCCAGGGAGGAGGAGGGTCTCCAGGGCGTTCACTGCTTGCCAGGCACCTCTGCAGTCCTTGCCTGTGTGGGCCACGGGCCGGGCTCGTCTAGCACATGGGACGTTGGCCGCACCTCACGGATGACGGAGGGCTGAGCCTCCACTGTGTTTCACGCGGTCGGGCGGCAGCTTCTTCACCCACACTCAGTGCGACAAGGATGTGAGGTACTGCGAGGCCACGGGCCCTGCATGGCAGTGGCTTTGAACCCAGGCCCTCTGGCTCCCAGCCCCTCCCCTCTCCAGGAGCCTGCCTGGCCTGGAATGGCCATGTCACTGTTCCTGTCTCTGAGGGGTGAGAGGGAGGGAAGAGGTGCCCAGGGCCTCCTGGGATGGGCCAGGTGTGGCTGATTTTGCCACTGCTACAGGCAAAGGGATGGGGCTGCTGTCAGGAAAGATCATGGATCACAGGGGAAGTCTCTAGAAACTCAGGACCTGGAATGGAACTGGTGAGGAATGGTGACCCTGTGCATGGGACACATGCTCCTGGAGTTTGGAGAAAGAGCAGGACGCCTGATGTGGTCAATGAGCCTTCCGGCCAGCAGGCCCCACCCCCAGTGGGCTGGGCAGTGGTCAGGACCTGCCCTCTGCAGCACCTCGCCCAGGAAGGCTCCAGTGAAGCCGAGATACAGAAGTGAGACAGGAGGGAAATTCCAGCTGCCCGTTCTGTGGCTCGTTAGTGGCTCTGGGCAGCATTTGGTTGGAAGGCAGGTGACGCAGGGCCTAAAATCCGGGCTGCAGGTTAGCTGTGGATGGTAGTGGCCCACGCTCAGGCTGTCCCCATGACAACAGATCATCGGGGATGGGCCGTGTGAAGAGGAGCCGATCCTGGTTTTGATTTTCACAGGCATTTGCTAAGAGCAGGGGAGTGGAGAGAGGGCGGGACAGTGGAGACAGGGGGATCCCTGCCCTGCTCCTGGGAGCTCGGCGACTCCTGGACCTGATATGAGCTTTAAAAATGCAAAGGTGAAGCTAAGTGAGGGCTTGAGGGCTGCCCAGCCGACCCAACCTGGGGTCAACGGGGCTGCCCAGGCGCCTGAAAGCTAGGGCCCAGCTCAGCCAGGGTTCGAGTTCTGGGCTCAAGCTCCCATGGAGCAGGAACCCTCCGTGGGAGGAAGCTTCCAGAGCCATAGGGCTCACAGAGGCCACAGTCCCCATCTGGATTCGTGCCCAGCCCCCTTCCGAGGCGCCTGGTTGTCTTCGTCCCTGGCCGCTGACTTGTCCAGTCACTGCATAGCTGTTCCCATGTGAAGGCCAAAGAGGCCCTGGCGAGAAAGATGAATGAAGGACAGAAAAGCCAGGTGTGAATTCGGAAATCAAATGGTACCCAAAGCCCCGCAGCAGAGTGAGCGGTCAAGGAGGCTAGGGCGGTCGGGGTGGGCCTCTCTACGGAGGTGGTGTTTGAATACAGGCTGGGATAAAGCTAGGAGCCATGGACAGCCAGGCAGAGGCCACGGCCAGCACAGAGGCTTGAGGCAGGGAGGCGAGCGTGGCTGGAGCAGGGGTGGACGGAAAGGCAGCTGAGGCCGGCTCTTGCCTGAGGGCCATGGAGCCAGAATCGCAGCCTTGCGCCCGGACCCCTCCCTGGCACCACTTCCCGTTGGCCACCCGGCTGGATTGCTGGCCTGTCATCTCCCACAGCCGTAGCTGAATCAGGAGACCCAGGCCAGAAGGGGAGGGGAGAAGAGAGGCAAGCTGGCCATTCTGAGCCGCTGCTGGGCCACCCTAGAGCCACCTGTGGCAGCCTGGCTGGCCCGCCAGCAGTGCGTTTTTAATTATCTAAATATTGCCTCTGCCCTTTGCTTTCAGCCAGGACTGCTGAGCCCTGCAAAAGGCAAATCGCTTTCAGTGGCTCAACTTGTGGGGAGAGAGGGAAGCTTTTCTCCCTGGCCTGAGTGCAGTGACTATAATGTGCTTGGTTTTCTTGTTGAGAAGCAATACAGCAGTGCGGCAGGGAGTTTACAAGTGTGGGGGTGCTGGGGAGCAGAAATACATAAATTCCCCTCAGTCCCCGGCGGCCTTTCACCTCCTGGCATGTACCATCTTGTCGCCGGCCCCATGCGTCCTTTCTTTTCTCTGACTGTGCTTGTAGCCAGGGAGCTTGACAAGGGCCTGGGTCTCAACCAAAGGTGCCCTGGGGGAGCCAGCCTTGGAAGCTGGCAGGTGGTTTCACTGGGGACTTGCCACCTTCGGAGGCCCCTGTGGGGAGGAAGTGGAGGAGGAGAGGGCAGGTACCGCCGCTTGCAGGGAGGAGGTCACCCACCAGACCAACCAGCTCTTGGAAAAGGATCCGGGAGCAGGCTCCGTGCCCCACTGCCGCTCTCTGGACACACGGGATTTAAGCCACCTTCCTTTCCTGCTTTAACCTCCCTCTTAACCTGGAAGACCTCTGGGGCTCCTCCCCATCTCCCCCGAGTCCCTCTCCAGCCCCCAAATCTCCCCCACCCACCTCGGTGTCCCTTGGCTGGAGTGGCCTACAGCTGTGTTCACCAGGAGCGGGTCTGCCACTGACTCTGCCATCCCGGCCACCATGGCATCCGCCCTGGGTGCTCTTCAAGGCCGGTGCCCCTGCACAGTGCCAGCCCCGCGGGGCATGGCTCACCTTCCCCTGCCTCCATACAGCTTTGCCCACTCCTGTAAGTGTCTTAATTAAGGAACTGTGCAGTTTATTTATGTATGGACCTAGCCTAATTGGTGTGTTTGTCTTTCCTCGTTATTCCCAGCTGGACAGAGCCGTTTGAACAACAAATGCAAAAAGCCTGGATCTCTCCACCGCAGTGTCTATTTTTGCAAACCTGCTTGGTGCCCCTGCTATTAGCTGCATGCACATGTTTCCCCGCTCCAGCCACATGCCCGTAAGCACTTAATTGTGGGTGCAGTTAGTCAAGGCGGGCGGCTCTCTGCAGATTTCAGGGGTGAGGGAACCTAATTACACCTGCAATTGAGTGCTTTAGCAGGGACAAAAGCTGCCTGTTCAGCTAATTGCAGGCACCAAAATTGCCCCCACAGAAAGAATCCCTGGTACAGGCTTTTCGAGACAAGGCTATGAGTTGTAATAAAGAATGGGTAACTCGAAATTATAACGGTGGGGGGTGCTTGTTTTGGCCTAAAGGATTCAGCTTTTCGCAATAGTCATTACACCTCTGGGTTGTTTTTCTCCACTGTGGAGGCCGTTCTGTGGCTGGGTTTGTTTTGTCATTAGCGCCTGCATTCACACAGAGACATGTCATGTTGAAGGGAAATTTGGGGTTAATCACCTCCTCTCACCTATCTGCTCACTGACTAGAATGATTCACCAGGCTCACCCAGAACAGGCGGATGGCTGCCCTGTCCCCTCCCTGAAGGCCTTAGTCCAGTGTGTTCATTTAGTTAGTTTGCTACTGAGCTCCCATGTGGGCAGGGCATCGCTCTAGGGGTCGTGGCAGGGAACAAAGGAGAGTCCTGGCCCTCGTGGGGCCTATGATCTGGTGAGAGGTTAGACTGTGACGCTTCTCTTTTTATGATTTGCCCTTCTCTGCAGACAGCTGCGGGCTCGTCTTTTATTTTATATTGAAGTCAGCAGGGTTGTTGTACGGGTGCCTGTAATTCCAGCTTCCGAAGTCACTGCAGGTCTGCTTCTGTCAGCTGTTGTGGCTGCTGATTCTCAACTGGGAAGTGTGGTTTCTTGTTTGCCTGGTTATTTTTGATTGTGTACAGCTCATTGTATTTGAAACATTTTTGTAGGCATACTTTGAAGCCCAGAATGAAGGTGCTTTCCTTCAGGAGGACTTACATGTCTGGCAGGTGCCTAGAGACATGGCTTCGGACCCCCTTCATCCAGTTCAGGCCTTGATGTTCATTGGGCAGCACTAGAGATTCCACCCTGCCTGTCCTTTCACACAGTGGCTGGTTGACTTGCCCTTCACTCACATGGAATAGGTAGTTCTTCGGAGACCCAGCTTATTGTGGGGAGGGTCTCCTATCGGATCCCCAACTTGTGCAAAGTACCTGAGGCTTGGCTTTGTGTTCCCCTTGACTCTCAAGGCCACAAAAACAGAAATTCAAATTTCCTAGGACCTATAGATGCCCCTGGGGCAAATGTGGCCTCTGAGCTAGGTCAGCTTGAGGAT
Source organism: Symphalangus syndactylus (assembly GCF_028878055.3). Classification (NCBI taxonomy): domain Eukaryota; kingdom Metazoa; phylum Chordata; class Mammalia; order Primates; family Hylobatidae; genus Symphalangus; species Symphalangus syndactylus. Next base: position 130,973,944 of record NC_072433.2, read on the forward strand.
TTCCTATTTTCATTCCTTCTGGCGTGGTGATTCCTTCTAGTCTTGACAGCTCTTTGGTGCTGGAGGTACCCAGGTGTGGTGGCTCACAACTGTAATCCCAGCTCTTTGGGAGGCTGAGGTAGGATCGCTTGAGCTTAGGAGTTTGAGACCAGCCTGAGCAACATGGTGAGACCCTGTCTCTTCAAAAAATTAGCCAGGTGAGGTGGCATGGGCCTGTAGTCCTTGATACTAGGGAGGCTGAGGCAGGAGGATCCCTTGAGCCCAGGAGTTTGAGGCTGCAGTGAGCTGTGATTGCACCACTGCACTCTGGCCTGAGCAATAGAGTGAGACCCTGTCTCAAAAAAAAGAAGCCTAGGGTACATTCTCATCTAGTTTTTTGGGTTGGTTTTACTGGCCATTATGAGAAACATTCAGGCCACTTCTCCAAGCAGTGTGGTGTGGCAGGGATGGGGGTAGGGGCAGAGACAGAGCCTGAGAGGAGGGTCTGGGAGCTGTGCTCGACAGGGAGAAGGGTGGGGAGCAGCAGGCATTTTGTCCAGAGCAGTCAGGGTGGGAGTAGGCAGCTGCATGGAATGTTCAGGAGGAGACCAGCATGGAGAAAGAGTCTAGAAGCCAGCCGGGGAGGCTGATAGGCCAAGGCTGGGATGGTGAGAGCTGACCACCTGGGGGTTCCCCAGGAGGGCTGCCAGCTGCAAGAGGACAGCTTGAGTTGGGGGTGAGCGAGACTCAGTCAAGAAAGAGTGCCAGGCCCTAGGCTAAGGCCTTCCCGAGGGACCCTCTCCACTGTGCCCTGCCAGAGGCGGAGCCTGGGTACCTGGAGGAAGCCACACAGCAGCCACCTGGCTGGCACAGGCCTCACTGTCCTGACCGTGTCCTCACCGCCCCAGCTGAGCTCCTGGGCTAAGTGAAAACCCTTTTCTAAGTCCGGCTGGTGGGAGGGTCTCACCTGGGGGCCCATACTGTCCCCCACTTCTTGCCCAGCAGACCCCTGCCAGCCACTCTGTGTACAAGGCAGGGCCACGGGCACAGCACAGAGGGTTCGCTTCTGTGCCTGGGATCAGAGTGGGCCTGAGGTCCTGTTTCTGAGTCGTCGCGTAAGAGGCAAAGCCACGGTGCATGGTGAAGGGCTGACTGGAGGACAGAGCGGCGGGGATGGTGTTGATGAGCATTACGGGGGAAGGGGCCGTGCATGGCACAGAACATTCCACACGCGTGTACTCTGTCAGGGGCCACCTCCCTGCCTCGCTGCTTGTCCTTGGTGTGACCTTGGGCTGACCTTCCCCATCTGCAAAAGGGGAGAGCGGTCTCCCTCCCCAGCCCTGGGAACTGGGCTGAGCATGAGGGAAGGCTGTCTGGGCATCAGGGGAGTGGTGAAGTTTGGAGATGTGTGGTTTTTAAAATGCATCCTTGCCCTCGGGGTGGAGAAGGCAGTATAAAGGGTGGGAGGCCCAGAAGACGTCAGTCATTTCAGGGTTTTATTAGGGCAGGCCTCTGCCTTCAGCTGCCCTGCCCCACCCCCACCCATCCAGTTTTGACCTTCTGGGTGGAGGAGGGGGAGCCCGCTCTGCGTGTGATTGTGTGTGTGCATGTTGGAATTTGTAGAGTCAGGGCTGGGATGCGGGGAGGGTGTGAACCCACATTTGGATCAGCAGGCGAAGGCGGGGAGCAGGCTGCACAGGGCAGCTTTCTCTTTGGAAACCCGTTCTGTTTCTTAAATGTCAGAGTGAGCAGATGGTGTGTCTGAGTTTTATTAATCATGGGCTCACCGAGCTGGAGGGCCTGGGGGATCGTTTCGTCCAAGTGTCCTACAGAGGAGGAGACTGAAGGCCAGAGCCACGCTGCACCTGCCACAGGGGCAGAACCGTGCTGGGACCCAGCATCCTCTCCCACACCCATAAGCCCCTGCTGTGCAGAACTGCACAGGTGTGTCTCACTCTGCCCAGGCGCAGCCAGCCTACCTCCCAATGAAGAGCTGAAGCAGAGATGCTTCTGGGTTACTCCACCCCCACAAACAACCGGAAAGGCTGTCTTTAGGACACATGGGTTGGGACTGTGACTGCTAAGAGTGCTGTGGCCTTGGTGCTGTGTTCAGCTCAGCACAAGCTGGTCTTTGCTGTATGAGACTGATGGTCGCGAAGCCCCGGGGACTGTCCACACAGCACCTGGTTTGTGAGTGGCCCTGCTGGCCCCACGTCTTCACCATGATACTTGTGAGTCACATGACCTCCCCGCAAGTCCAGCACCAGGTTGCGGCTTCTCCCTCCCTGCAGCAGCTGCTGCAATACACGGTACTCGGTAGTTTCCCTCATCACATGACCTGAGAAATGGAAGCCACTGTTTTTAGCGTAAATGCACTTAAGAATGTCTCCTTGTGGCTGGGCGCGGTGGCTCATGCCTGTAATCCCAGCACTTTGGGAGGCCAAGGTGGGTAGATCACGAGGTCAGGAGTTCAAGACCAGCCTGACCAACATGGTGAAACTCCATCTCTACTAAAAATACAAAAATTAGCCAGGTGCAGTGGCAGGCGCCTGTAGGAGGCTGAGGCAGGAGAATCGCTTGAACCCGGGAGGCAGAGGTTACAGTGAGCTGAGATCGTGCCATGCACTCCAGCCTGGGCGACAGAGCAAGACACCGTCTCAAAAAAAAAAAGTCTCCTTTGCCCTGCTTTTCCCAAATATATCCTGTAGCTGTTCCAGGGGCTAGGAGATGGACCCAACCAGGGACACAGCCTGGATTCTATAAAGATAGCAGAAAGAGCAGGCGAGGAAGACCAATAGGAAAGGAAGTGGCTGGGGCTGACTCCATATTTCTTTGCAAGGTAGAGGTAGAGAAGGACACAGAGGGCCCTCAGGCATCCCACTCTGGTCTGTCGCACTAAAAAGCTCGCACCCAGCATGAGGGGAAAAGCCGTTTGTAGAAACCACATCTTGTTGGCCAGAGGGCTACATGGACCTGAACCCGTTAGGCCCAGGAGGAGACAGCGAGATCTGTGTGTCATACACAAATGGGGAATTACAACCCTGGCAGTGACTTCTTGTCCAGCAGACCCCAGCAGTGGACAGTGGGAAGGGCTGCTCGCAATGCCCGTTTTCCCGGAGCAGGGCCTCTCCTGGTCTCTGGAGTGGTTGGGGAGAAGAAAGCCTTGTCGGTTTGCCCCCAGGCAGCAGAACAGGACCGCAGCCGGAGCAGGATGTGAGGAGGCCAGCCGTGCCCGTGCTGTCACGGTGTCCACAGATGGTGTGAGCCACTGGTCCAGGGACTGCAGAGTCGCATTTATTCCCATATTCCTCCTCCCCTCGGGAGACCTCCGTGGTGCCTTCCGACAGCTCCTGTGAGGCCTCCATTGGCTCTGCACAGTGCAGAATGTTGACAACCAGGGCGGTCTGAGATGACGAATGGAGTCCCTCCAAAAGCGACCCGTCTGCGTCCCAGGAGGCGTTCGAGGACAGGCAGAGGGTCCGTTCACAGGGATGAGCTATGTGGCCTGGGCAGTCCCCAGCACAGTTGATGTCTGATTTCTCTGGCATCTCCGTAGTCATAGGAAGGAAGGCCTTTTGTCATATCGCTGCCTCTATCTTGTAAAACCATTATTTTAAAGAGTTCCCAAATACTGAGCTTGCTGGCAGCCTGCTCCAGGGGCAGGCCCGAACGGAGGTCGGACACACAGTTTTGCATGTAGACTGCAGATGCGGTGTTCTTGCCCTTGCTGTTTTTTGTTTGTTTTGCTTTTAATTAAGAAGGTTTCTGGGTAAAGCGTCTTTGCTAGCTCCTACCACAGAGAGATGAGGGAGGCCGCATGGAGAGAGTTGAAAATACAGGGCCTGGCTTCCGACTGGTCTGAGTTCCAGTCTGAGCGTTGCTTCTTACTGGCTGTGTGACCTTGGGCAAGTCACTTCACCTTTCTAGGCCTTTTCAGTTTCCTCATCTAAAAAATGGGGTTAATAATAGACTTGCTTTTGCTGTGAAGATGTAACAAGATAATGTACTTAAAGCATGTAGCACAGTATTTGGCAGAAAGTCAGCATCCGGAAAGGAAACCTATGGGTATGTGTTGTTAGATTGCCTTTTTTTTTTTTTTTTTTTTTTTTTTTTGTGAGACAGAGTCTTGCTCTGTCGCCCAGGCTGGAGTACGGTGGCGCGATCTCGGCTCGCTGCAAGCTCCGCCTCCCGGGTTCACACCATTCTCCTGCCTCAGCCTCCTGAGTAGCTGGGATTACAGGCGCCCACCACCACGCCCAGCTAATTATTTTTTGTATTTTTAGTAGAGACGGGGTTTCACCGTGTTAGCCAGGATGGTCTTGATCTCCTGACCTCGTGATCTGCCCACCTCGGCCTCCCAAAATGCTGGGATTACAGGCGTGAGCCACCGCGCCCAACTGTTAGTTATTTTTGTTTTTCTTGAGACAGTCTAGCTCTGTTGCCTAGGCTAGAGTACAGTGGCCCAGTCTCAGCTCACTGCACCTTCCGCCTCCCGGGTTCAAGCAATTCTCGTGCCTCAGCCTCCTGAGTAGCTGGGATTACAGACTTGCGCCACTATGCCCAGCTAATTTTAGTATTTCTTAGTAGAGACGGGGTTTCACCATGTTGGCCAGGCTGGTCTCGAACTTGTGGCCTAAGTGATCCACCCGCCTCAGCCTCTCAAAGTGCTAGGATTACAGGCATAAGCCACCCCGCCCGGCTTGTATTGTTAGTTAAACTCACACAAGCCCCCGTAACAAAGAGGCTCAACCTCTCAGGGGTGCATTATATTAGAAGTTGTACAGTAGATATTTATTTCTCAAGGACATGCCCACATAATGTAAGATTGGTGGGGAGCCAGAACAGGGGCCTCTGTCCCGAGCATCATTTGGGGAGTTGATGGAGGTGTTACTGGCTTCAGTATCTGTACTCAGAGTCATCCTGGGAGAAGGTATCCGTAACAAAGACCCACGAAGGGAAAAACAGAAGCTCGCACAGGCAGCTCTTCCAGGCCAGGCCTGGACGTGGCCAGTGATTCCTTCTACCACATTCTCTTGGCCAGAACTTGGTCACCTGTCCCCACCCAACTGCCCGCGAGGCTGGGATGAAAGGGCTTGGCTTGGTAAGAAGCTGGCCACCAGGGATTCTTGTCGTTACTGTCACCCCTGGCCCTGTGGGGCCTAAAGGTGTGCGCAAGGCCAGCAGTTAGAGGCGGACCCTCAGGAAGGCTGGTGGGCCATTTCCCCGGGCAGACGGCCACATCTGAAGAGCTCCGGGGGCCAGGCTTCCCCCCAAAGCCTGGCTGGTAAATGTGTATCACAAGGGAGTGAGATGAGAGGGCGGGCAGGTCCCAGTGGAGTGTAGACGTGAGTTTTGTGGAGGGCGGGCAGCCTTACCGCACCCTTGTCCAGGGCCTGAGGACACTTTATCTCAATCTGAGTTCCTGTGACACACCTGAAGGATGGCTTGACCCAGCCGTGGCCCAAAGTGCGCGGCTTCCAGACTTGGACAATGCCCAGAGCTTCCCAGGGCTGGTGGGACAGAGGGCATTTGATAGAAGTGACAGGATGTATTAGCTTCCTGTGGCTGCTGTAACAAATTACTGCAAACTGGGTGGCAGCTTGAAACATCAGAAATGTATTCTCTCATGGAATGAAACTGAAATCCAAGTTTCAGCGGGGCCATGCTCCCTCCAGAGGCTCCTTCCTGCCTCTTCCAGCACCCGGGGACTCCAGGCATCCCTTGGCTTGTGGCCATATCACGCCAATTTCTGCGTCTATTTTCACGTGGCCATCTCTCCTGTGTGTCTTTTCTTTTGTCTGTTCCTCTTTTAAAAAAACATGTTTTTGGGGTAATGCAATAGTTTAATACATTTATATAATTAATGTGATAATTTAATACATTTATATAATTGGTACAGATCAAACCAGTGTACTGGGGCTAGGTGTGGTGGCTCATGCCTGTAATCCCAGCACTTTGGGAGGCCAGGGAGGGTATATCACCCGAAGTCAGGAGTTCGAGACCAGCCTGGGCAACATGGCGAAACCCTGTCTCTACTAAAAATAAAAAAATTAGCCAAGTGTGGTGGCATGTGCCTGTAAATGAGCCACTTGGGAGGCTGAGGCACCAGAATCACTTGAACCCTGGAGGCGGAGGCTGTAGTGAGCCGAGATGACACCACTGCACTCCAGCCTGGGTGACAGAATGAGTGTCTGTCTAAAAAAAAAAAAAAAAAAAAAAAATCAGTGTACTTGGTATATTTTTCTTTTCTCTATTCTAGAAATATTTGAGGCTGGGCGTGGTGGCTCACGCCTGTAATCCCAGAACTTTGGGAGGCCGAGGCGGGCGGATCACGAGGTCAGGATATCGAGACCATCCTGGCCAACATGGTGAAACACTGTCTTTAGTAAAAATACCAAAAAAATTAGCTGGGCGTGGTGGTGCATGCCTGTAATCCCAGCTACTCTGGAGGCTGAGGCAGGAGAATCACTTAAACCAGGGAGTCAGAGGTTACAGTGAGCCAAGACTGAGCCACAGCACTCCAGCCTGGTGACACAGTGAGACTCTGTCTCAAAAAAAAAAAAAAAGAAAGAAAGAAATATTCTAATTATTCTAGCTATTTTGAAGTGTACAATAGATTATTATAAACTATAGTCACCCTACTGATATATAGAACACTAGGTCTTCTTTTTTTTTTAAACTAGGTCTTATTTCTATCTAATTGTATATTTGCACCCATTAATCAACTTCTCTTCTGCCCTCCCTCCCCTCTACCCCTCCTGCCTCTGTCATCATGAGATCCACTTTCTTAGTTCCCACATATTAGTGAGATCATGCAGTGTTTGCCTTTCTGTGTCTGGCCTATTTGATTTGACTAAGAATCTCCAATTCCACACGTGTTGCTGCAAATGACAGGGTTTCATTCTTTTTTAAGGGTGAGTAGTATTCCATTGTGTGTAGGTACCACATTCTCTAGATTCCTTCTTCTGTGTTGGACACCAAGGTTGATTCCATATTTTGGCTGTGGTGAATAGTGTGGTGATAAACGTGGGGGTGCAGATGGTTCCTCTCGTTATAAAGACCCTTGCCATTCAGTTTAGGCCCACTCTAATAATCCAGGATGATCTGGTCTGGGGATTCTTTTTTTGTTGCAGACGGAGTCTCACTCTGTCACCAGGCTGGAGTGCAGTGGCTCGATCTCGGCTCACTGCAACCTCCGCATCCTGGGTTCAATCGATTCTCCTGCCTCAGCCTCCCAAGTAGCTGGGACTACAGGAATGTGCCACCACGCCCAGCTAATTTTTGTATTTTTAGTAGAGACGGGGTTTCACCATTTGGCCAGGATGGTCTTGATCTCTTGACCTCATGATCCGCCCGCCTCGGCCTCCCAATGTGCTGGGATTACAGGCGCGAGCCACCATGCCCGGCCTGGAGATTCTTAATTACATCTTCACAGACTCTTTCTAAATATGGCCACATTCACAGGTACCAGGCAAACGCATCTTTTTTCTTTTTCTTTTCTTTCTTTTTTTTTTGAGGTAGGGTCTTTGCTCTGTCGCCTGGGCTGGAGTGCAGTGGCCCAAACACAGCTCACAACAGCCTCAATTTCCTGGGCTCAAGAGATCCTCCTGCCTCAGCTTCCCATGTAGCTGGGACTGTAGGCACACACGCCACTAAACCCAGCTAGCATTTTTATTTTTTGTAGCAACGGAGTCCCACTCTGTTGCCCAGGCTGCTCTTGAACTCCTGGGCTCAAGCAATCCTTCCACCTTGGCCTCCCAAAGTGTTGGGATTATGGGTATCAGCCACTGCCCCTGGCCATGTAGACATCACTTTTGGCAGATTACCATTCTGCCTGCTGCACAGGGGCAGGCTGGGGATGCTCGGCCCCAGGATCCTGGTTAGATGCTCTGAGAGGAGACAGCACACATGGGTGGGGGGTGCCCTGTAGCTCCCACCAAGCAAAGGTAAAAACAAAACCTGGATCTGCAGAAGTCACCATGAGGTGTGACCGCACAGAGGTTCCCTTTTTTCTTTCAACCTCAGACTGGCTTGAGACTTGGAATGTTCGTAGACGGTCCAGGGACCTAAGGACTAGAGCCGGACAGAAAGAGAAAGAGGGTGTGTCCCCTCCCTGTATGCCCTTGCCCTTGGTGAGTGACTTCACTTCTCTGGGCCTCAGCATCTTCATGCACAAAAGTGGGTGATGGTCATTGTGGTGCCCATCTCAAGGGGAGGGGATGCTGGGGCAGATCCTAAGTAAGATGACATCGTAGGAAAGCAGGCATCGTGGAGCCCAGTGCACTGAGGCCCCTTCAGTGGGAGCTGCTATTAGCATTATTACCACTGTTACCTGAAACAGGACTAATGGCTGCTCTGCTCATGGAGTCTCTGTGTGCCAGGCACTGGTGTAATTACACACATCTTCCTGGAGTGCAGGGGTGATTCGCCTCGTTTTCCAGGTAAGGAAACTGAGGGTCAAAATGTCGATGTCACTGCCCGAGGGCACACAGAGGGTGGGGGCGAGATGGAATTTGAAGTCTGACTGCAAACCTTTGCTGATGGTAATGAACATGCACTCTGGAGCCAGCTTGGGTTCGAACCCCAGCTCTGTCACCCACTGGCTGTGTGTCCTTGGGCAAGCTGCTTGACCTCTCTGTTCTTCATCTGGAAAATGGAACTCATGGTGACCTTGAACCAGATTGTCACGAGGATCCAATGCGCTATCCAGGAAAAGTGCTTAGAACAGCAGCTGGCACAGACTGAGCGCGCGGGAAGCATCAGCTGGTATTATTACCCTAAAGAGGGAAACGGAGGCTGCCCACCCGAGGACAGACAGGGCATTCCAGGTTAGCCACGCAGCTTCCCCACCCCTCCCTTTCCTGGAATTTGGGGAGCAGTGCCTCTCTCCAGAGGGGGAGGTTGTGGCCTGGTCCTGGGGGGCCACCAGATGCCAGTGGGCACAGCTCCCAGCCGGGGCACCCCGCCGCGTGCACTCCAGACCCCAGCCTGCAGCCTCAGTTTTCCCAGCACGTGCTGGGAGGCTATTTTTATTGCTCTCAGCTGACTCTCTTGGCCAGCTAGGCTGTCTCCGTGCTGTGGCAAAGACAGACCCGCTAGAGGGAGTCTGGGGACCCTCCAGTTTGAAGGTGCAGCTGGTCGGGGGGAGGCCTGCATCTTCAGAGTGGGGATCCGGCGGGCCGCATGCTGCCTCCTGGGAAGCAGCCCAGCCCCCAGCTTTTTTTCTCGCACTGAGAGATGAAGCAATTTTCTCTTTTTCTGCTGTGTCCAGAACATGGCCCTGTGCTGTTGGGGCCCGTTCTTCCCTCTGACCTTGGGTGGGCTTGCAGTGTGGGCAGGGCTTTTTCAGGGAGGTGCGGGGTGAGTTTGCCCCTTGGCGTCCCCAGTCTTTAACAAGGGTACCTGGAGGCTTAGGTCTGGGTGGTCCAGCCTGCCCAGTTTCCTACCTCTTTTCCATAAATGTCTGACTCCTCCCCAGCAGTGAGCTGAGGGATGGGGACAGAGAGCATTGCCACCACCGGGCTTTTCCGGAGAAGTGTGGGTGGAGAGAGACAGAGACATCCTTTCCTTGGACAGAATCCCTCTGGGGTGAAATCTTACAAAGAGCACTGCCCTTCTCACATGGGCACCTGGCAGTCTGTCCTGGTGTGGCCTAGACTGGTGGCCCCGTCACCCCTAGCCAGTCCATAGGCACCCTCAGAGGCAGCGGGGCTGCGGCTCCCCTGGGAATGAATGGATGTAGTGATGGGTTCCAAAAACCACAGCCAAGCCACAAGGGCCAGTGGGAAGGGGAAAATCCTTCCCGCTGCCCCGTTCAGCCACACTGTGGCAAACAACCGGGCCATTCAATGGAAAGCCGCCCGGGAGGCCGGTGGCGGGGCACGGTGGGGTTGCTTTCTATTTCTCAGCTGTTTTGGCATCAGGTCAGCAGCTGTGGTATAACCACCCTCCCATAGTGGGTCTCATATTTTCCTCCCTTACAAAGGTCCCTGTCACCAGGAAATGTCACTAACCTACTTTGAGACACCCAGATCCAGGGCCAAAGGAGGCTGGGCTATCACTAGAATCTTACAGCTCTCCTTCCCAAGGGTGTGGCTAAAAGCAATTAGGGCTTGGCCTGAGCATTTTAAGGTAATTCGATGTAGGCATTCAAATACTTACTAGGGGGAGATGTTTGCCTTTGACTAGGAAGCAAAGATCAGCCAGGAGCTGGCCCACCAGCATGCCCACTCTTCTCTGGCCCTCTCCTTCCTGGCCTGGCCTACTCACCGCCAGCCAGGCCTGGGGAGCTCTCCAAGCTCCTGCTTCGCCTCTGTGCGCTCAATTTATTTCTTTTTTTTTCTTTGAGACGGAGTCTCGCTGTGTCGCCCAGGCTAGAGTGCAGTGGTGCGATCTTGGCTCACTGCAAGCTCCGCCTCCCGGGTTCACGCCATTCTCCTGCCTCAGACTCCCCAGAAGCTGGGATTACAGGCGCCCGCCACCACGCCCGGCTAATTTTTTGTATTTTTAGTAGAGACGGGGTTTCACCGTGTTAGCCAGGATGGTCTCGATCTCCTGACCTCATGAGCCGCCTGCCTCAGCCTCCCAAAGTGCTGGGATTACAGGCGTGAACTACCGCGCCCGCCCCTCTTTTTTTTTTTTTTGAGACAGAGTCTCGCTCTGTGCCCAGGCTGGAGTGCAGTGGCGCGATCTCGGCTCACTGCAACCTCCGCCTCCTGGGTTCACGCCATTCTCCTGCCTCAGCCTCCCGAGTAGCTGGGACTACAGGCGCCCCCGCCACCATGCCTGGCTAATTTTTTTTGTATTTTTAGTAGAGACGGAGTTTCACCGTGTTAGCCAGGATGGTCTCGATCTCCTGACCTCATGATCCGCCCGTCTCGGCCTCCCAAATTCCTGGGATTACAGGCGTGAGCCACCGTGTCCGGCCACCGCGCTGAGTCTCAGGTGGACTTCGATGACTGTCTCCAAGTGATTTTGCCTGGGAGCCAGGCTGATGGGAGCTCCAAATTAGAGACCTCTTTCCCATTCTCCACAGGTGGCTCCCAGGAGGCAAGCTTCTTTCTGGCATAGTCTTCCCCACTGGAGCAGGGGAAGGGGGGCACCCAGCAGATTGGGGGAGCACCCCTCCCTCTGTACCATGCCTGTGATTGGCTCATAATTACAGGTTTATTGCCTGTACATCTATTGTGTAATGGCATGTTTGCAAATTAATTTTTATGGCTCCTGCCATTAGCATATACAGTAGAGGAAGGTTTAGTATTAATTACTACTGTTGTTCGTATAATCCCGGAGAATTAAAAACCAATAAAAGAATGACAACAGAAACTGATAGTTTAGGGTCTTTTAAAAATAGTTGTTTTTTTGTTTTTTTTTTTTCCCTAAGTAAGATGGGAGATTTTTCCAATTTGTGAGGGGTTAGCTGGTGGATGGTAGCTCACTCGGGCGGTCTAACCCGCGTCCTGGCCGCCCCCCGCCCCGCCCCCCAGGGGCGCGGATTGTGCAGCTTGCGGGTGATAAATGGGTGGGACGGTGAAGCGGGGGCTGGAGCGGAGGCCGGAGCGGAGGCCCGGCTGGGCGCGCAGGGTGGGGGCAGGGAGGGCAGGTGTTGGACCCCGACCCCGCCGCCCCGCTTGCCAGGCCGCCGCCGGCGGCGGGTGCAAGGGGAGGCGCAGAGAGCGCGCCGCCACGCAGCTCCGGAAACAAAGGGCCGCCGGCGCCGAGGGCCTGGCGCGACCTCCAGGGTCAGCGCGGGGCGGAGCAGTCAGAGGCTGGCGGCGGGCGCGGGCGGCCCCGAGCGGCCGGTTTCCTCCAGGTCAGCAGCTCTGGCGCCCTCCCCTGCGCCCGCGGGCGCTACGCCGCCCGCGGGGAGGTGGCGCCAGGCGGGGCGCAGCAGCGAGCTTGGGGACTCAAAGACGCTCCTCGCACCCTGGCGGCCGAGCCCCGGAGGAAGGCAGCCGCCAGCACGCCGCAGCCACCGAGCCGCTGGCGGCGGCGGAGAAGAGCGCCACCCCTCCCTTGGCTCCGAGCGCTCCGCCCAGCTCATTTAAGAATTTTTCTGGCGGGGTAGGCGAGGGTTTGGCAAGTGGCTTGGAGAGGTCAAAAGGCGGGCCGCTCTCCCCACTCCCCCACCTCCTCCAATTTGCCCTCCGGAGCTTTTCTCTAGGGTATAGTATTCCGGGAGTTCAACTGTCATTTGAAGCCGCTGCATTTAGCAGGGACCCCGGGGCTGCCGCTGGGGACCCCTGATTGACGCAGTGGTTGGAGAGCGTTGGCAGGAACCCAAGTCTGGTGTGACCGCGGTGCCCCGCCGTGCATACCTGCGGGCTCAGGTCTGTTCCTCAAACCATGATTGTATCTGGGGTCAAAAGGTGACCCCTTAGTGTCACCAAGTCGTGGTTCCGGCTGGTTGTGCCACCGAGGGGCCCCTCAGGAGGTAAAAGGGCTTGAAAATAAATTGTCACATCAAGAGGCAGCTTTGCAGCGTGCGTTTAAGGAGGGGGTGGGGGGACGTGGGTAAATGGATCCTGTCTCTTTAAAATCGCTGGGCTGGACAATGAGCGCACAGGATGTGGTTTGGCGGCAGGGTTTTTTCCCCTTCGATTTGGGGAATTATCACATGGGGCCTTCTTGAGCTGGTGTGAAAGGGAGGCGGCGTGGGGAGGAGAGATACAGGCTCCACACTCACACTCTCTGTGCAGTTGATCGTTTTCTTAAACCAAATTAGCCGGGGCTCTCGTTACTATGGTGCAGCCGGGGCTTGCAGAATCCCAGTAATAGCATTTATTAGGTCTATTTGCCTGGAAGCATGCCTTCCCGGATCTGATAATGCACCAGTGCAGGGAGAGTGTGGGAGATGCTATCAAGCATTTGATTACACTTGCAACAGGGATTTTTAAGGGGTGGGGTGCGGGGTGAGGGGTGACAGGAAAAGAAAGGAGGGAAACAAACCGCTTGCCCGAGGAGCTCACCAGGGCCGGCCGGCGTGTGCGTTGCCGCAGCCCCGCGTGGGTTCCACAAAAGGCGGCCCCGAGTCCCCGGGTCACCGTTTGGGGATTCTCCTCCCGGGTCCTGGCGGAGGGCGAACTCCTGGCTCCCGCAGCTGTCGGTCGTGGGTGGGGAGGGAGGGAGGACGGGCGGGCGAGCGGCCAGAGCGCGGAGTTGGGCAGCCGGAGGGGGGACCAGCGGCGCCCGCAGCCGCCCACTGTTTGCAAACGGCCCCCGCTTCGGAGCCAAGGGGAGCACCCTGCCTTCGGCAGCGGCACCCTCCCCCTGTTTGGAGAGGCAAGCCCGGCTTCCTGCGCCCCGCTCCCCGTCCGCATGGATCTGCCGCCCGGCTGGGCGGCCGCGCGGGGGGAAGCTCGCAAGTGAAACTATTATTATCGCCCTGCGAAGCATGGAGCTGTTGGAAGATGCCGCGTAGAGACGGAAGGAGCCGCCGCCGCCGCCGCCTTCAGCCGCCCGCCGCTGCTCCCCTACCCTTTCGCTTTCATTAGGGGAGACAAATCTGCTGTCAGGCAGCCAGCTTTCCAATTTACCGATAATGATTCTTGCATGAAAATTGATCGAGGGGCTCTCCACCGCCGTGCGCTCTCGCCTCCCCGCTCTCCTCCTGCCTCCTTCTGCCCAGGCGCCAGAGCCCCCGCGAGTTCTTTCTCCTCCTCTTTCCACCCCCTCTCTCTGAGTCAGTGGTGGGACGCCGGGCCAGGGAGATAACCAAAAAAGGGGGGGGAGGGGTGTTGGTGGCGAGAGGGGGAGGGGAGCCGGCTCCCCGGCCTGCTTTCTCCTGCCGGAGACTTGTTTGCAATCGCCGCCTCTTTTATTTACGAGAAGAAATCTCCCCCTCGGTACTTCTTGGCTGTTTGGGTATTAATTTTCTTCTCTTCCCTCTCCCGCTCGCCCCCTCCTTCTCTCCCCGCCACCCCGCCCCTCCTCACCCAGTAGCTAAGGGGAAACAAAACAAAGCCGATTTCTCCTTGGCAACAAGAGATACCCCCTCCCGCCGCGCCCCCCCCTTCCTTTTTCCTTCTGGTTCTGAACGTGAAACCCTGTTGGAAACAGGTCTCTTGACCCTCGCCCTTGACATTCAAATGGCTGAATGGAGGAGAGATTGCTACTCGCACGTCTTGGGGGCTGTTTTTTTTTCTTTCCCCCCTCTCTCTTTTCCTTTCAAATGAGTAATCCCTGAAGATCTTAACCCCCCAATTTCATCACCCTCACCTCCCCCCTTTATTTTTCACTCGCTCCTCTTCCCCGCCTGCTTCCCTCCGCCGCGCTCCCCCCTCCTTTTTTTTATTTGCATCTCAAGTCCAAAAGGCAGAAAATACACACGCGGCGAAGACACCCGGGCAGCCGTGGAGGCTCCGGCCCGTCCTTGGTCGTCAATTACCTCATTGTGGATCTGCCAGGGCCAAGGTGGCCGAAATTGCCCGGGCGCTGGTCGGAGAGAGAGCCTTTTGATCATCTTGCGGGAGGAAAAGACTGATTTTTTTTTTCGTCGCTCTCGGGATCGCTCTTCTGCCTTTATTTTATTGTTTTGGACATTTTTGAGCGCCGTGGCTTGAACGGTGCTTTTTGTTCATTCCTGGGTTTTAATATTATTTTCCTTCTTCATCCCTCTCTGGCCACTATGGAATTCTAATTTGAACCATGTTTGGATTGAAGCCGCCTCTGTATTACTTACCAGGTAAGCGAGCCGTGCGCCTCCCCGGGTCCCGCGCGGCGCCGGCGCGCCCGGGACCCTCCCTCACCCGACCCCCCTCCGCCAGACCCCCGAGCCAGGGTCGAGGCATTGGGTCTGCCGGTGCCCCCCGCAGACGCGCGCGGCCTCGGATCCTCCCGCTGCGGTCAAGCCCGCGATGTGCGCGGCTACGTGCGGCGGGGAGCGCCCACCTGGCCCGCCGCCCCCACCGCGCCGCCGCCGGGGGTTGCGCGTCTCGCTCCTTTTGTCTGCCCGGAGCCGGCTCCGCCGCGGCGGCGCAGCGAGCGGCCGAGGCACTTAAACCTTCCAAGGTGAATTAAGCGCCGAGTGTGAAGTTACTTTCCTGCAGGCCACCCCGATCGGGTAGCATGCCCCCCCACCCCAGTCCTGGGGTTTATTTCCCTCTCCCTCCAGCCAACCCCCTTGCGCGGTCTTGGCGCGAGCGTGGCTCGCCGGCCCCCCCCCCCACCGCCCCCCTTCCTGCCCGGGATTCCCTGGAAGGTTTTGTTCCGCCGAGGTCGGAGGAGGGGGCCGGGGAAGCTCAGGAGGGTATTTGGCGTGGCTTCCTGTTTCCTTAACCTTCCTGCGCGGTGACAGCCGCTTGCCCTGTAACTTTCTGTTTCGGGGCAAGTCGCGCTTTCAGCCTGGAGGGGAGGGGAGGGGGTTGACAGCTGGAGGTTTGGGGAGCCCCTCCTGAATTCACCGTATTTGGACTTCTAAACCTTAAAAAAAAAATTAAGTGTAGGCTAAATGGAAGCCGGTGATCCAGGAATTGAGGCGAGGGAGCCCTGGGTGGTGAACCCCAGGATTCTCCCCTACCGCGCGCCGGCACCCCCCACTCCTGTGCCACTTGGGGTCGGGGAGAAACGCACCGGTCTGCCCCAGGTGGGGCCACGTGACCGCAGGTCAAGAAGGCTGTGCTGCGTGTGACCGCTGGTTCTAGGAATGAGCTGATTTTATTTCCTCCCTCCGAGTTGATCTCCTTTGAGCTTTGACACACGGTACCTAATGAAGCGGGGGTGTGTGTGGGTGGGGAGGGTGATGTGGGGGTGTAGGGAGGAGAGGGGAAGTTCCTAGTTTTCCCATGTTGAGGCTTTTATAAAATTCTGCAGAAGACACTGCCCTGGAGCTTTATTTCTGAATTGTTTTTCTGCGGAAGGGTGCACGTGGCCCGGTGTTCGGTTTCGGGTTTTTTTTTTCTCTGTTCAGAAGATCCTGTCACTTTTGCTGAGGCTTCCACACCGCTCTGGAGTCCCCAGGAGGAGCGTATGGAGGAGGAAGGGGCCTGGACAGAACCCAGCTCCCTTGGATCTGGCCTTTGCTGCCCTAACCTGGGCAAACGTTTTCACTGAGTTAATAGAGCAGGGCAGAGGGTCACCAGAGTCCAACTGACTTAAAAAAAAAAAAAGGCAGGAAAGCCTCCTCCTGGAGGAAATCTGTACTTTTACTCTTTTTGAGTTTCATGGTGTCTGTGTTAGTTCCCAGTAACTGACCAGGTCTATGTTTTTTCCTTGGTGTGTATGCCGTTTTGATAGGAAGAATATTGAATATTTCCCAGTGTTTCCATTCCATTCTTGATCTTTTTTTTTTTTTTTTACTCTCCTCTGCCTGAAATGCAAATCAACAACAAACAGCAAGCTTGGCTTTTCCCTCCCTCCGCACTTCCCTTAGCGGATCCAATCCAAATTAGAACCGGGAATCCCCAATTTAGTAAAATAAAGGTTGTAAGGGGAGGGCGGAGTGAGCCCTTGGGAACTCAGAGCTTTCTCCCCCATGGGAAGATTCCAGGTAAATGAGGGCTGGGTCTGAGTCGCGCTGACATTCACCAGAGCCCTTTAACCCAAAATGTAACAGATCCTCATGCTGTATCTGAGTTCTTCTGGTCTGTCTCTCCCTGGGTCTGTGGCTGGGGGAAAGCAGAGAGCTTGTGACTCCCCGGCAGCTGTGCCTGCCTTGGAGGCGCTCAGGATAAGCTTGTGCCAAGAATGAATCTTCTTAAGTACAGGGCGTCTTCAAAGCACAGGTGTTTGTAATCTACACCCCTCTTCACCTGCCACTGGAGGCTGCTGGTGCATATTTATTCATCAGGTGACCGATTTTCTGTTTACACAGAGAGCCTCAGAAAGAGGAGGAGGAAGTGTCAGGCTGGGAAATTCAAAGCCATTAAGGAAGATCAGCCCAGGCTGGAGTAAAGCCCCCAGTGGGTAGGCAGGAGGGGTGACTTTTGTCCTGACACCCAGGGGGATTAAGAGAGGTCAGAAGTGAGAGGGGGGGAGGGCGGGACACAAGTGAATCTCAGCCTGTGGATGCAGGCTTTCCCCGCATACTAGTTTTTTTGGTTGCTGTATTTAAAGTCCCCACTAGGGTTTTACACTTTGTTGTCTTAGTGTAATAGTGAGGGTGAGGGCTTACCAGGAAGAACCATGGTCAGGGAGTGGCTTCCCAGGGCTGGGGTTAATTCATTGAGAGTGATGGAAACAGCAGTAACCTGGTCCTCTTTATTTTTTGACATGGAGTCTTGCTCTGTCGCCCAGGCTGGAGTGCAGTGGTGTGATCTCGGCTCACTGCAACCTCCGCCTTCCAGATTCAAGAGATTCTTCTGCCTCAGCCTCCCGAGTAGCTGGGATTACAGATACCCGCCACCACGCCAGGCTAATTTTTGTAGTTTTAGTAGAGATGGGGTTTCACCATGTTGGCCAGGCTGGTCTGGAACTCCTCACCTCAGGTGATCCTCCCACCTTGGGCTCCCAAAGTGCTGGGATTACAGGCTTTACGTGCCCAGCCCTGGCCTGGTCCTCCTGAGTGCTCTCAGGCCCCGTTACAAATGCTTTGTGGGCTCTCTGTAGGTCTCACTTCCTCTCTCTGAGATAGGTGCTGCCATCCACCCACTTATCAGATGAGCAAAGTGAGGCCCAGGGGCTCAGCAATTGCCCAGCTTGGGAGTGGCAGAGCTGGGACATGAAGCTGGCTTTTGTCTGCCACACTGAACTGGGAATAAGGGGGCCCAGGTGCAGCAGCCAGCCTGGCTTGCTTCGGGCCTGTGGTTCTGGATGAGAGGCTGACCCTGCCCCACAGAGGCCTGATACCAGGGTGCTCTGCAGCCTCTTGGACTTGGTTTCTATGCCTGATGCCAGATCCCAGACACTGCAGGGAGCAAGGGCCCAGAACCCGCCTGTCCAGCCATTGCCCCAGGGGCAATTCACAGTCAGGCTGGCATCAGGCACCCGCTGCTCCTGTTTGACAGGTGAGAGAACTGAGGCTGGGCAGTAGATTTGAAGTCAGGCTCTGCCTCTTCCGAGCTGTGTCCTTGAGCGGGTGACTGATACTCTCAATTGAGTCTGTTTTCCCATTTGTAAGATGGGATCCATAATTGTATCTCCCTCAGGATCAGTGTAAGGCAAGGGTCAGCAATCCATGGCCCAGCCCATTGTAAGTCAAGTTTGACTGGCACACAGCCACGCCTGTTCCTCTGGCAGCTTTCACATTATAATGGCCAAGCTGAGTTGTGAGCAGAGACCATCTGGGCTGGCCACGCCTAGAATCTTTAGTTACTATCTGGTCCTGGACAGAGAAAGTTTGCCCACGCTCTGTTGCAAGAAACGGAATGAGCAGGTCCACTGAAAATGGTGCCCGGGATGAAGTTAGCGCTTGTCGAGTGATAACTGTAATAATAATTATTATTATTTTGTCATGGTCATAATTGTTGTTGAGGTAGAATTGTTTGCAGCAAGTCACAGAGCTTTTTTTTTTTTTTTAAATGTGAGACGGAGTCTCTCTCTCTTGCCAGGCTCGAGTGCAATGGCGAGATTTCGGCTCACTGCAACCTCCGCCTCCTGGGTTCAAGCGATTGTCCTGCCTCAGCCTCCCAAGTAGCTGGGACTATGGGAGTGCACCACCAAGCCCAACTAATTTTTTGTATTTTTAGTAGAGACGGGGTTTTACCATGTTAGCCAGGATGGTCTTGATCTCTTGACCTGCCTTGGCCTCCCAAAGTGCTGGGATTACAGGCGTGAGCCACCGCACCTGGCCAAGACATAGAGCTTCTTAGTGGGGACCTGAACTCTTGTCTTTGGACCAGGCCTCTTGCCGCCATGGTTGTAGCGTCTGCCTCTTAGTGCTTCGTCACTAGCCAGGGGGAAATGGAAGCCGTGAGGGGATGCTGGCTGCAGGGAGAGCAAGGTGCAGGGGCGTGTGTGAAAGGAGATGGGGCTGGTGGGTAGGAGGGCGCAAGGTGTGGCCTCCACCTTCCTGCAAATGGGGCGACTGGGAAATTCAAATGGGTCCCTTTTCAAACCTTCCTCTGTATGTACATATGCCTAGATCTCCCCTTTCCTGAACTCTACCAGGCTGCTAGCCCCATGCTGGCAATAATAATAATGAGGACTGGGCGAGGTATCTCACACCTGTAATCCCAGCACTTTGGGAGACCAAGGTGGGTGGATCACTTGAGCCCAGGAGCTCAAGACCAGCCTGGGCAGCATGGTAAGAACCCCTCTCTACAAAAAATGCAAAAACAATTAGTCGATCGTGGTGGTGCATGCCTGTAGACCCAGCTACTCAGGAGGCTGAGGTGAGAGGATCACCTGGGCCCAGGAGGTCGAGGCTGCAGTGAGCTGTGATTCCACGACTGCACTGCAGCCTGGGTGACAGAGTGAGACCTTGTCTCAAAAAAAAAAAAAAAAAAAAAAAAAAAAAAAAAAAAAAAAATTACTCATGAGGAAGAGGCAGTGGCTGCTTGGTCTACTATTCCCATTCCACGCCAGACACAGTGCTTCCTCAGAACAACTCTGGGAGGTCAGGCTACTCTTATCCCACTTGACAGCCAGGGAAACTGAGGTACAGAGAGGTTGAGGTCACATGTGCACTAAATGGTGGAGCTAGGCGCCGATCCTGCGCAGTCGGGCTCCAGAGTCCCTGCTTCATAAATATTTGTTGACTGTGTTGAGTGGGAGCTGGCCGCTGGTGGTGGCAGCGGCGCCCTCCCAGCCCTTTATCTGGTTCCTGTCGTTTCTGGAGGGAAGACTGACTCCTCAGCCATCAGCTGACCCCACCCCAGCCCCACACTGAACTCTGGGTGACCCTGGCCTTCCTTCATGATCACTGTCCACTGCTAGAAAGGCTGCCCTCGGCCCTCCAGGGAGGAAACTGAGGCCCAGAGAGAGCTGGGACTTGGCCCATAGCCATGAAGCCTGCTGGTGGTTGCTCTAGGACTCGGGGTCCCCCTGGAACATTTCCCCGCCCCCACCTACCCCCTGAGGCCAGAGCGAGTCATAAATATCTCATCCGGCCTGTCCTAGGCCCCTCTCTGACCATCCTGGGAGGGACTGGCAGGAGACTGAGGCTTCCTCTGCCGAGAGCTGGGGTACCCAGAGTGAAGCTCGGCCTGTGGGGGCCGTTGGGTTCTATTTCCCACCCATCTAAACTGCTTCCAGAAAGCCAAGGTGTGAGGCAAGATGTGATGCAGGGGCTCAGGCCCACCTGGGTTGGGGGTGGTGTCTGGAGGTGAGGTCAGGCTGGAACCCAACTCCCAGGGTGCTCGGAGCCAAGGCGGGGACGGGGCACCCACAGGGACCAAGGTCTTGCGTAGCCTCAGGCTTGTCATGGGACATTAGCAAACCCATAGCTGTGGCGCAGGAACCACCCAAGACCCGCTCTGGGGGCAGGTTAGGCCTAATGGGATCTTACTCAGATAAAAGGAAAACATGGCTATTTTAGTTGTGATTGAGAAAGCTGCTTATTTACAGCTCCGAAACTCAGCGGGGACAGGCATTTCGGCTTCCATCTAGCACTTTCCAGGCAGTCACTAATTAATCTTCCGATACCCCTGAGAAATGGGGAGGCCGCCACGGTTCCATCTGTCGGCTGGGAAGGCCAGGGGCCCTTTTGTCCCAGCTGCAGCCCAGCCCTTTTGCGAGGGGCCTGGTCTGGCTCCCACCCCCCCTGCCCAGTTTGGTTCTCGTTAAGGTCTTTTTCTTGCTTATGTGTGTTGTTGTTACGCCATGGGTGGGAATCTGATATAGTCCCGCTGGAAACTCTCTTCTTATCTCCTTGACTCTGGAGACAGAAGAGGTTTCTTTGTACTCTGCGAGCAAATGGTCATTATGTTACCTGGATTCCGGGGCAAGAATGCGTGTCTTTCTACACAGGGGAAAGTGCAGGGTCAAAGCGGCAGGTGGCCCAAGCCACACAGCTCCTGGACAGAGCCAGCTAGGGGAAGGGATGTCTGGACTTGGCCTCCTGCTTTGAGCCTGGTGCTCCGTGTCGCTTGCCCATCTTCCTCCTGGACATGGACACTTTTGGGGGGAGCGGTCCCAGGGGGGTTCCCTCTCACCAATGTCAAGTGTGATGGAGTCACCTGGTCTACCCTGGCATTGTGTAGATGAGATCACAGCGGTCAGGAGACCTCGCAGGCCTGTTGACTTCAAATTCTCTTCCTTAGACTTTTGGGGAGGCCAGGGTGGTAGAGGCAGCCTCTCCATCAACTAGGGTGTGTCCTGTCATACTCTTTGTGGGAAAATCATTAGACTGTTGTGGCCCTTAACGTGGCCTTTCAGGAAGGACGGTGGGATCCCCTCTTAGGGGACCTCCTCAGCCAAACAGATCCTTGTCCCTGTCTGGGATTGTCCCCCTTTGGTGGTCTAGCTGCAGGATCAGCAGAAATTTTGAAGCTGTAGGGGCGCCGTGTATTCGAAGGGAAGAGGGAGTTTGGGGGTGAGGGAATAAACATCTATGTGGTATCCTCCTCCTCCTCCTCCTTTTTTTTTTTTTTTTTTTTTTTAAGAGCTCCATATAGATTTAAAGTCCTTTTGTTAATTTAGGAACATAAAACCGTGTGATGTATAGTTTGGTTTGCTCGTAAAATTACTAAGTGTGGCATATTTAGTGCTGTGAAAGCTTGGGGTAAAAGGAAAAAAAATCAGTGAGAATTTTCTTACAAGTCTTTAGGGGAAAATGTATTTTTCCGGCTTTTTCCCACTCATGCCAGGCCCTCCGCAACTGGGCTTGGGGCTGTTTGTTGCCCTCAGCCCCAATTACAGCTGTGCTGGAAGCCTAGAGGGGGTGCTGGGGCTGGGGGATTGCGGGAGTAGGGCACTGGCGGGGTTTGGGTAAAGCCAGGTCCAGGTCTTATCTCCAGAGCATGATCCCACCCCGTCCTGGAGCTCAGCCCTGCCGGAAGCCCAGGCCCTGAAGGATCCGGGCAGCTCCATCCTCTGCTCCCTCCCGCAGTGAGACAGGAAGCGCCCTCTGACCAGGCCTGGACCGCCGCCCAGTGGGCATTTGGCTGCTTGCTTAATGGCCTGTGGGGTCAGGAAGTCACGGAACATTGGACTTGAGAGGGACCTCAGAGGTCAAACGGGCTGTCCCTCCCTTCTCTGGATTTGGGCGTCTTGTGGTCACCTCAGGCTGGGCACGTGCAGGTCCTGTCCCTAGGTTGGACCGGGCTGTGCCACTGTGGCGAGCTAGGATGTTGTTGCTTTTCGCACAGAACACGTCGTGCCTGTGACCTAGTCCTGTCCTCTGAGGACACAGACCAAGGCTCCCCTTCCTGAGCACCTCCCATCAGGCCCCCTGTGAGCTGGGCAGGGCTTGCACCAGTGGCTGCCGGGCACTGTGCTGCGTCTGTCCACTGGGCAGGAGCAGCAGAGGAGATCTGTGTTTTATCTGTAAGTCACTTCGGGAGCAAGCAGAGAGCTGAGCAAAGATGGATTGCTCTGGAAACTCTTAGAAGCATCCTGGCAGAGGGAATCCAGGAAGGGTTCCTGGAGGAGGTGGCACTAGAAGCAGGCTTTGGAAGTATGGAGCTCCAAGGTGAGTGAGGCTGGGAGGAAGGAGGCTAACACAGTGAGGAGGGCTGAACAGAAATAGGGAAACTGCTCTTATAAGACTCAGCACATTAGGTTCATGTCAGGTGTGCTGGGAGCTGGGCATGGGGCCATCCCTGCCCACGTTGTGGTGTTGGTGGTGGTGTGTGGGGGGCATGGATTGAGTAATCAGGGTGACAAGTACTGGTGCTGAGAGGTGTGTGTAGAATTTTCTGGGCGTGCAGAGGAAAACAGTTTGGTTTGACATGGGGGTGAAGGCTGTGTCCAAGAAGGCCACAGAGCGGAGGTGACATTTGAGCTGTCCTTTCTACTCTGGGGAAACCCACATTCCTCACCAGTGGGGACTTGGCAGGGAAGGCCACCACTCCTGCCCCATTGCTCAGCAGCACCCTCTAGGGGTGGGGCTCTGAAGCCTGTGCGTCCTTCAGAGGCACCATGGGGACCAGCGGGTGTCCGGCAGCAGGGCCCTTTCCAGAAGCCAAGGAACAGCAGGAGAGAACGTGCAGGCAGACGGAGCCTGTGCGGAAGGGGTAGCTGTGCCTGTCAAGTCTGTTCCCTGCTCCTCCCGGGCTCTGGAGGCCAGAGAGATAGATGCATTAGGCCCAGTCGTTGTCCTCAGACAGCCAGGGGTGCGGGAGTGTGGCAGACGGGGCCCTTCACAGCTTCTGGCGGGAAGCAGAGCTCAGAGTTTAGGGGTGGGGAGAGTGTGGGAATGAAGCCGGGGAGTGGGTCGGAGCCACTTCTTAGAGGGTCTTGAATGTCATCAAGCCAGTGACACATGGATTCGATTCTGTTGTCAGTGAGTGGGAACCTGGGTTCTTAAAAGCAACCAACTTGGCCAGGCACGGTGGCTCACGCCTGTTATCCCAGCACTTTGGGAGGCCGAGGCAGGTGGATCACGAGGTCAGGAGTTCAAGACCAGCCTGACCAACATGATGAAACCCCGTCTCTACTAAAAATACAAAAAAATTAGCCGGGCATGGTGGCACGTGCCTGTAATCCCAGCTACTCAGGAGGCTGAGGCAGGAGAATCACTTGAACCTGGGAGTAGAGGTTGCAGTGAGCCGAGATGGCGCCACTGAACTCCAGCCTGCGTTACAGAGTGAGTGACACTCCGTTTCAAAAAACAAAAAACAAAACACCAACCAACCCCCCTGTGCTTGTTTAACACGTGTAGAGTGTGCAGCCCAGGCACAGGGAGATGGCCCCCAAGAAGCCCCAAGAGCTGCATCCTCGTGCAGTGCCCACACCGGCGAGGGGCCCATGGTGAAGGGTCCCTCGAGGGAAGCTCTGGAGAGAAGGGGAAGGGTGAGAGAGCTGGGGCAGGGAGTGCCAAGGCTGTTTCCTGTGGAGTCTGCATGTTCATGAGCCCTCCTGGGCATGCCAGTGCCCACTGGAGTGAGAGAACAGGCCTGACCCCTTCACCTGACCCTGGACACCAGCAGGAGATTTGAGAGCAGGCTATGGGGTGAGCGGTGCTCAAACCAGGCCAAAGCCTGAGAGAAGGTGTGACAAGAAGCAGGAGGGACCCTGGGTCTCGGCCATGCTCCAGGAGGAGCTGGGTCCCGATGGCGAGGGTTCCCTGGGTGTCCTTGCCAGTCTCTTGGCGGGCCCTGTGGGTTCTAGAGCAGCAGGCTTTTCTGAGGCTGCAGCGCTGCCTAAGCATTGGGTTCCATCCTGCCTCTGCTCCTTACTGGCTGTGTGTCTCTGGGCAGGTTCCTTACCCTCTCTGGATCTCTGTTTTCTCATCTGCTAAGTGGGGCCAGTAGCAGAGCCTGCCTCCTGGGGCTGCTGACAGCGTTCGATGAGTTAACTGGCAGAAGGGAGGGAGCAAGCGCTGTAGGACCCTGAGCTGCAATTACCATTTGGGTTGATAGCTCCCAGCTGTCATGCTCCCAGCTGCACGCCGTCCATGTCTTGGATTGAGAATGACCTGGAAGAGGAGGAACCCACCTGGGAGACCTGGCCAAGTCACTCCTGGTGGAGGTAGTGGCTTGGGCAGGGAGGGCCTTTGAGAAGCCCAGACTCCCGAAATGGCTGTCCGCCAGCCCAGGTCATACACAGCGCCGTGGTCACAAGGCGGCAAGTTCTGAATAAGTAAAGAAGAAACGGAATCAGCCTGGCGAGGTCGTCCTGGACCTCTCTCCACTGCGTCCCATGTAAGAAAAGCCGAATTGGGTGAACCCTGGGCCCCAGGAGTCACTGGATGGAAGGCACTATTGGCCAGCCCGGCTTCAGCAGAGAATTTCATTGTAATAGATTTCTTCTTCCACCTCCCCAACCCCAGAAGACTTCAGTGTTACCCTTAGCGAGTGACAGGCCCACAGCCAGCGCCCCGAGGCCGACGGCACCTTGTCTCAGACTCTGGGGCCTTTGAACTGGCCCCAACCCTCCCCCCCTCTCATTCTTGTCCTGTAATTCATTTAGGATTAGCTTTCAGACCTCCTTGCTGGTCCTAACTTCTGTCGTCTTGGTAACTGTGTCAACCGTTTGCTGGTTTCCCGTGATAATCTGACAAGAGAAAGGGAGGCCGGCAGGGAACATAAAAGAAGGGAGGAGAGAATGGCGGGGTCCTAATTGAACTTGCTGTGGAGGGGCGGCAGCAGCAGCGGAAGGGCCGGCCACTGCATGGGCGGTGGGGGGCGGTCACGTAGGCCTCTCACCGGCTCCAAGAACCTGTGTCACTGTCGGAAGTGTGACTGCCTTTATCTTAGATCTTAAGGGCCCAGAGACAAGGTGTTACTCCCGCCCCCCGCCACCCCCCCCCACTCCCCTCCGCCCAATTTCCCTCCTGGAAAGTTTCACTCACAGGCAGATTTCAACCGGTCTTTATGACAGCACTCACCACAGGGTGCCGGCCTGTGGGTGGGCAGGTCGGACCAACCGTTGCAGGGGAGGGGAGGGGGCGGCTGGTGGGTGGGTCTGCAGGGGACCAGGACTCCTGGCATGGAGGGAGACTTCATGAGGAAGTGTGTGGTCATAAAACATCGTTTTATTCTTCCAGCTGCTGTGGGTTGGAAATTCAGAAAGGGTGTGGTGGGGTTGAGCCGGTCTCTGCGCAGCTACACCTGGGGCCTCAGCTAGGAAGACTGGGAGGCAAGGTGATTTGCTGTGCAGAGTCCCCGAGTTGTCTGAAGGCTCCTCCTCTCACTCAGGCCTGGCAGTTGGTGCTGGCTGTTGGCCAGACTGCAGTCGGGGCTCTGACGTTAGGACGCCTCCTCGTGGCCCCTCAGTGTGGCATGAGCTTCCTCACAACATGGTGGCCTCAGAGCTCCCAAGAGAGGGGTCCCAGCTCACAAGGGGAAAGCTGCACGGCCTTTTAGGGCCTAGCCTCGGAAGGAAGGCTGCCCCACACCACATTCTGTTGGTTGCAAGTGAGGCACAAGCCTGCCCATTTTTAACTGGAGGGGAGTTAGGCTTCATCTCTTTTTGTTTGTTTGAGACAGGGTCTCGCTCTGTTGCTCGGGCTGGAGTGCAGTGGTGCGATCTCAGCTCACTGCAGCCTCTACCTTGTGGACTCAAGTGATCCTCCTGCCTCAGCCTCCCAAGTAGCTGGGATCACAGGTATGCAGCACCACACCTGGCTAATTTTTAAATTTTTTGTAGCGACTGAGTCTTCTTATGTTGCCCAGGCTGATCTCAAATTCCTGGGCTCAAGTGATCCTCCTATCTCAGCCTCCCAATGGTGTTAGGATTGCAGACATGAGCCACTGTGCCTGGCCTAGGTCCCACCGCTTGATGGAATGGTACCCTTCTAGAAGGGCATGGGGTTTGGGAGATGTGGTGGATGTTTCCTCTCTGGGAAATGTCATCAGCTACACATGCTCCACCCACCCACATCCTCTACGAAGTCTGTGTTTCCAGAGAGTGGTAGCCTTGCCTTGAGGAAGGAAAGAGGTTCCATCTTCTTCCAGGGTCTGCTTCTGAAGTTTCCTGAAGACCTGTGATGTGGAGCTTTGTGGGCAGAGGTCTTCGTGCCCTGGTGGGGAGGCTGGTAGGCCTGCGGGGTGGGCCTCCGCAGTTATGGTGGCCCCCAATTTCAGGTTCACCAGCCCTCTGAAAATAACAGTGAGGGTTGTCTCTGAAAACAAAGGTGTTGTTTCTTGTCACAGAGGCAAGACGAGCCCCTCACTGGATCAGCGGGAAGATGGGAGTGCCTTTTAGGGAGCTACTAATGAGCTATGTCTAATTTTTATGAAACTCCATGGTAAATTATTAATTTGGGCCAGAAATGAAAGTGTGGAACTGGATAGGCTCATGAATATTCATCGTTGACTTCAGTACAGGGTTGTTCAGTGGCTACAGCAGGCAGCCAGCCTCGTGACCCAGATACGGGCTTATTACCCAGGGCGGAGGCTCTTGGGAAACCCTTCCCCGTTCACTCCCTTAGTTTCTTGATCCCAAGGTGGGGCTGGTAACTCACAGCTCATTAGCAAAGTTGAAGCTCGACCAGGGCTGGGCTGGGGCCAGCTCAAGACAGGAGCAGAAATCAGAGGGTTCTTGACCCCCTGGATCACCCTGGGTTCATAGCGGTCTGTTCCCACTGTAGCTGCTGGGGAGCTGCTGATGAGTGTGACATCTGTGCAGAAGGAGCCGGAAGCTCCCACTTCTCTGCCTCTGCGCCCCTCTTAGAGCCTCCTGGGGAGGATGGAGACCCCTAGAAATGAGTCCCTTTAACAGATCATCTTTGGTTCTGGAGTATGATCATGGTTAGTGTCATCGAGGTCACTTTCTGGGTGGCATGCAACAGAGCCTCCTCCCAAATTCAAGCCTACTTGAAATAGTAAGTTCGCATTTTTTCCAAGATGGCTCTGCTGGGATCCTTTTCTCCCCGACAGGGCCAACCCTGCCTAACGCTCTAGCCTGACCTTCTCTACCTGTCCTCCACACCTTTGGCCAGGCTGTTCCTGCTGCCTAGAGCACTGAGCCCAGGTGTCTGGGAACGGTCAGTGCTCCCTCCTGTTAGGGGTGGCTGCTCCATGCTCTGTGCTCTTGGGTAGACAGTAAGCAACCATGACCTACCACCGTAGTTCTTTATTTAGTATCTGAGCCCCTGGGCCCAGGGGCCAAGTGGTCGGATGTGAATTCTTGCTCTGCCTTGACTGCTTGTGTATGAGACCGTGGGCAAGTTACTGAAACTCTCTGGGCCTGTTTACTTGGGTGATAAACGTGGAGGATAATTTTCCTGAGGCACCTGTGAGAATTAAAAGGCTTTGTACATTTAAAGAGCTTAGTGTGGTGTCTAGGCTGTGAGGAAGGGCGGACTTGCTCTTGGTATTATCGTCTGTGTGATCGTCATCATCACTGTATTTCCTGCTGGGAGAGAAGCTCCAGCGCGGGAACTCCTGGGCCTCCCCAGCTCAGCGCCAGCACGCAGGGGTATATGCGGATGACTGCAGTCTCGTGTTACGCGTGCTTTCCCTGCTTCTCAGGAACCGAAGAGTTTACTACACTGTGGCCGTGGTGTGCCTTGGGGAAAGCCTCTGCACTGCATCAGGCCTTTGTGGGCTTTGCCGGTCTCTCCGGGGTCCTTGCACCTGCCCACCGCCTTGACAGATCCATTTGTAATACAAGCCCTGGAGACCGCCCACCTCTGAGTGGAGATGAGACCACTTCCTGCCTAAGCCCTAGGGGGTGGAGGTGGGGATTTCAATCCCCGCCTCTCTCCGAGGAGGACAGAGAAAAGTGAGGTTTCTGGTGGCTTCCGGGGTTACAGCCAAGATACAAACTGCGGCCCTGAGTTCCCAGGCTGTACTGGCCACATCTTGCAGTGAGCTTTTCAGAGAAGCAGCCCTCGGGCTAGCTGAGTGGCCACATGGAATGAGAGGTTGCCTGCCAGAGTCCGAGGCACACAGGCTGGTTCTGAGGGCCCCTTCCAAGGCGGGGGGAGTTCTGGATGGGCCTGGCACTTGGTCAGTGTCCGTCTTCGAGGACCTTGGCACTGGGGGAGGTCCTCAGAGCCTCCCAGCACGTGCGAGGCTGTCTGTCAAGTCTGTGCTTAGGAGAGGGAGTGCTGTGGGGAGAGGAAAGACCTGGCCCTCGACCCGCCTCCGCCAGGGATTCTCTGGGGCTTTGGGGGTTCCCGCAAGTGGCCTGCTGGCAGGCACTTCGAGAACTGACACCTGCTGTGTGACAAAGTCATGGCACTTGATCCCAGCCTGCAGAGAGAGTCATGAAAAGCATGTGCGGTTTTGTTTGGCTATTGAAACCCATAACTCCACCTGCCTGGCTTTTCATCTGATTTTGATGCCTTTGACTCAGGGCCCTGTCACCTCCCAGGTGCTAGGGCTCTCGGAGAGAGGCGGCCAGCGGGTCAGACCGGTGGGGTGAGCCGTGTGGGAGGAATAGGAACGCAAGTAGCCCGCAACCAACTTTGTTCTCCTTGCCCTGGTTTGGAAAGAGACGTTGGCTTCTCGCAAGTGCAACTGCCAGGGCAGTTCCTGAGCACCTGTTGGTGCCAGGGCAGTTCCTGAGCACCTGTTGGTGCCAGGCCCTGGAGGGGCTGAGGGGGAGGATGGAAAGTCTGTCACAGGATTCTCTTTAAGACCCTGCCGGACACCGGAGGAGGCAGGAGCTCAGCCGCAAGCCACTGACTCCAAGTTTCTGGGGGTTGGAAGGATACAGATAACTCCAGGCGCTTGGAGGATGGAAAGTTTCCTTTTGGCTGGAGTGATCTGGGAGGACTTCCTTCAGGAGGTGGTGCTTGAAGCAGATTCTGAAGTGTTGGTTACTTTTGAAAAGGGAAGGTGGGGGAGGTGTGAAGAGGAGAGTGGTTTTTATCTCAGCATGCCACAAACTGTACTGTGTACTCCAGTGACCCAGATCTCGCTGAAGGGGAGGTTCGGATTCAGCAGGTCTGGGAGGGACCCTAGGCTCTGCCTTTCTAACAAGGCACAGGGGAACTTCCCTCCCTTGAGCCCTGGAGTCACATGCACCCTTCCAAGGCCTGGGCGGCGTCAGTGCTGCTGGCCCAGAGGCCTCACATTGGATAGCCAGGGCACTGGACCTGCACCGCCTAATGTGGTGGCCACTAGCATAGATCCGTGGCCATCAGACCTGGAAACTGAACTGATCAAAATTAAAGAAAATGAAAACTTCAGTGCCCCAGTCACAGCAGCTTCATCTTGAGCCCACAACAGCCACATGCAGCTAGACGCTGCTCAGTCGGACAGTACAGATAGCATTTCCATTGTTCCAGAAAGTTCCACTGGACCGTGCCAGTCCTCAGCCCAGAAGCTGGAAGGCTGGGCCTGCAGTCCTCGGAGCGATACTGGTACGGGCCTAGGAGCGTCACCGGGTCTTCTTGGGGAGGCTGTTGAGAGCCCACTGGGGAGGTCTTTGCTGTGTTTGGGGCCACAGGGACCTGGAGGAGGGACCTGACTAACTGACCTTTTGACATTAAACACAGGAAGGACTGAGGGGGAGAAACAGGTCAGAGACTGCAAGAGGCCCCAGCAAGGGAGGCAGAGGTGTGGGGGCAGAGGCCATGGCGGAGCTGGGGCTGCAGAGGGTCCCTGTCGGTGGCCAGGCCCAGGGAAGATCTGGCAGCAAGGGACATGTTTGGAATCTGAGAGACGGTGGCTGTCCATGAAATGGGGAAGTGAGTTGGGCGTGGGGTCAGAAACCACCAAGTGGCAGTTTCATGAAGGAAGGAGTGGTTTCCATTGTCAAGTGGCATTGGATATGGGGACCGGGTGGACCCCGGAGGACATCAGTACTAGTGTCTAGTGATGCATACGTACAACACATAGCACACACACACATGCACAACACATACCACACACCACACACAACCACACCCCACACACACACCCCACATACCACACACACACCACACACACACACACACACCCCACATAGCACACACACACCGCACACAACACACACGCACAAGACATACCACACACCACACACACACCCCCCCACACAACACATACCACATACACACAACCACACACACCCCACACACCACATACCACACACAACGCACACCACACACACACCACATACTACACACACAGCACACACAGCACATACCACACACATCACACACAACCACACACACAACACACCACATACCCCCCACACATAACATACACCACAGACAACACACCACACACACCACATACCCCTCCACACACACAAAACACACAATCACACACCACATACCCCCACACACAAACACACACCACACCACACAGCACATACCACACACACAGCACATACCACACACACAGCACATACCACACATACACCACACACAACCACACACCGCACACACATACGCGTGCGTACAACACACAACATGACATACACACACACACCAGACTGTGTGTGAGCACAACATGCCTTGCCTTCTTTTCCAGAGCAGGTTAAATGATGTGCCTGGGATGGGCTGTCCAGAACCCAGCAGGGGATGCTCCCGAACCCAGTTCTCCCTCGGTCTCCAAGGGCTCCCCCAACCCTAGGGGCCCCTGCTGCTCCGAGACCTCATCTGGGAAAGGAGGGCCAAGGGGTCATTGTGAGCTTTCTGAAAGAGGTATGGGGCCTTGTCTGTTACCTAAAGGAAGGCCCACTTTGGAGAACTTGCAGATGATCAAGTCAGGGCATTGCAAGAGAGGAATCACACATGCAGAGGGCTGGCAGCCCTCTGTCGCCCAGACTGGAGTGCAGTGGCGCCATCTCCGCTTACTGCAATCTCCGCCTCCTGGGTTCAAGAGATTCTCCTGTCTCAGCCTCCTGAGTAGCTGGGATTAGAGGTGCACGCCGCCACACCCAGCTAATTTTTGTATTTTTAGTAGAGACACGATTTTGCCATATTTGCCAGGCTGGTCTTAAACTCCTGACCTCAGGTGATCCGCCCACCTCGGCCTCCCAAAGTGCTGGGATTACAGGCGTGAGCCACCGCGCCCGGCCCATCCCTTTCTTTTTTTAAGAGATGAGGTCTTGCTGTGTTGTCCGGGCCAGCCGGGAAGTCCTGGACTCAAGCCATGTTCGCTTTCTGAGTCGCGGGGACTACAGGTGTGCTGCACTCTGCTGGGCTAGTACTTCATTCCTTTTTATAGCCAAGTCATCTGTCCTGGCCTGGATAGACCACGTTCTGTTTCTCCATGCACCTGTTGATGGCGTTCAGCTTGTTTCTACTTTTTGGTTATTACGAATAATGCTGTTGTGAACACTGGCGTGTACGTTTTTGTGTGTCTGTATGTTTTCATTTCTCTTGGGCATGTATCTGTAGTGGAACTGCTGCACCATCTGTTAAGTCTGTTTAACCTTTTGAGGAACTGCCAGACTCTCTTCCTGAGCCTCAGTTTTTCCAGCTGTGAAGTGGAGCTGTGTCCTGGGGACCTGCTGGTTTTCTGTATCAAGTAACATATGTTATTTGGAAACTCGAAGGAGCTGAATGATGTCTTTCATTGCTGCTGTTAATAGCAACACCCGGCCATCACAGTGGGCGCGTCCGGAGGGGGAGCCAGCAGGCGCACTGGCTTGTGCCAGTCTGGGACCGGGAAGCATTTCTCCTCCTCCGGCCACCAGTTGCCTCAGATTGGAGTTATTGTGAGTGAGTGTCCTCCATGTGTTTCTGGGGAACTTCCTGGGAACTCAAGAAAATGTTCTCTATTGCTGAATTCCATAGAAAAAGAGACCAAAGTCGGGAAGGGCAGGTGACAGCTGCCACCCTCCTTGGGTGGGAATTTCAGGAGAACTCGGGCAGATGTGGCGCCATCTCTTTGGCCAGAGAAGAAGCAGGACATCCCATCAGCTCAGCCCCCGTGAGGACTGGCTCGGGAGAGGCCCGCTCCCCACACATGGCGGGCGGGGGCTCCAGGCCTCCCGTCTGGTCCTGACGAGCAGCCCCCGGGGCCTGAGTTTTTCTTGGAAGGCGTCCAACTGGTGCAGAGCTGTCTTGGCCCAGCGCTCTTGTGGGAGAGAAAGGAAGCCATTGAGGGCCGGCCGTGGAAGTTGTAAACTGGATAAATGACCCTCCATAGCAGGCCCCCAGAATGCTTTTCCTCTGCTGTGCAGTGAGAAGCCAGCCTGGGAAAATCCCAGTGTTCATTATTCAGCTGCTGCCCAGAGAGGACAAGTGACCTGCCTGGGGTCACACAGCCAGTTAGAGGCCAAACTAGGAGGGCTCTTCTTGACACCCGGCTGGGCCTTTCAGAAGCTGTGCAATCCTCCTGTCTGCTATCCCATTAAAACCCAAGGCTTACTCCCTGCCCATCAGCAGTAGCGGAACTCTGCGAAGTTGTCCCTTCCACCTCCGACGAGGCCCCGGGGTCAGAAAGCTACAGGGAGTGACCTCATAGAACACACCCAAAGCCAGGTCCTTCCTTTCTGGGCCTCTCCGCCCGGCCTCCAGAGGACACCTGGGCCATGATGCCAAGAGCCCAAGAAGGCGCAGGTGTGGAATGTGCCAGATTTTTTTTTTTCTTCGGAAAACACCATGTCCGTCCGCTGGTGGCTCTGCTGAGATTTGGCTGGTCTCCTCCTGTGCTTCAGGTCCCCTGGGTCTCCTCACTCAGCTACAGCCAGGGTGGGAGGCAGCAGGCATAGGTCACGGACCCTTGGGGGCTCCCTGCTGGAGCCTGCCCTGGTTATATTGGGATCTGCGCTCCAAGCAGGCAGGGGATTTAACCCGGAGCGCCCCCTCTTTAGATTGAGCCAGCTTGTCTTCGCACCCTCCCGACAAGGCCGGGTAGCCCCCCTGCCCTGCCAGCGGCTTGCTTCAAAGGTTAATCCCCTCGCTGGGGAGCGGGCTCCCCACGCCCCCTCTCCCCCGCCCCCCGGCTTTTTACGCTCCAGTTAATTAAATGTGGCTGCCTATTGTCAGAAGACAAAGTTGGATATTTATCACACCTTGGCGCTGCAGAATGTCAAAGGCACACACAGTTTGAAGAAATACTGGCAGGGAATGAGGCTGAGCATATGTCCGCAGGGCCAGGGCAGGCAGGTTGCAGCCACCTCTGCAACCTGCGGTGCTCCCAGCTTTGGCTGTGGCGAGCAGCTTTCAAACGAGGCACTCCAGGATTTGTGTTTACCCGGGGAGTTCTGGCGGAATCTGGGAGATCTGCTATCCGGCATAAACATCCTGGTTCCGGAGATTATTTCATTGGAAGGAATTAAGGATGCCGTTAAAATACACACAGACCCTCCTTGCATCGCTCTGGTGCTGTGTGCCCTGTGGGGACCGGCTTCCCTCTTGTCTCCCCTCTCGTCTCCCCTCTTTTCTGATCTCCTCCTTGGGCTTTCACATTTTATTTTTTCACTTGGGCACTGCAAAAGCACACAGCTAATTGTGATTTCTTTTTCATGACGAGCGTGGTGGGGGGGGATATGGATGTGTTCATTTTATAGGGTTTTTTTCCTCCCCCTTAATAATAATGCTTTAAAGATGTTTGACATCTGTAACTAACAGCTGGCATCCTGTTATGGAAGAATGTCCTTTTATTTCAAAGCAGGTTGAACTGTCATTAATAGTATAATTAGGTGATTATCACTATATAGCAGAAAACTGCTTAATTGTAGAGATCGCTTTTCTAGGATTCCAGTCTTTTTATGGTTATATTTGTTTTAGCTGTTGAATTTTCATTATATTTTGGCATTTGGTATGCTGCCTCGTTTTTTTTTTTTTTTTTTCTTCCTGTTTTTTAATGGGTCTAACAGCTGTCTTTGGGAGCATTTGGTTCTGAAGATGCTCCTGGTATTACAGCAGTGATGGGGGAGTGTTACCTGGAAGAGGTTTCTTATCCTGGGCCCTGCTTAACACATTCTGTGCCAGGCCAGAGGCCCACAGGAACAAGGCCAGGAATACCGGTGCCCTTTGATTTATCTGATCTCTCTCTGGGTAATAGTATGGAATTAGACATTTAACCCTGGAGCTAAGGTTGTCTGTTAAGAGGCCGGCTTTTACAATGCAATTTATTTTTATGGTGCGTCCTTAATACACAATATTACCAAATGCTTTGGAGTCTCTTGGATTCCAGAGGGAAAGGCACATTTAAAGGGACATGGTCTCCGATGTAACTGGAATTTGAAAATAAATGGGTTTTCCAGACTCTACGAGGAAATAGTGTATCTCTTAAGGAAGGACTTTGAAATGAGCATAGAGGTGGGCTTGCTTTTGAAAAGCGAAGGGAAGCCAAACGCCGCCCCTTGCACGCTTTTGGAGCCTAGATGTCCTTATTGGTCTCTGCTAGAGGCCTGGGGTAGATGCTGCAGCTCAGATCACCTGACATCTGGGCAGCATGTCTTCCTCTAGCAAGTCCCCAGTTGACTATCTGCTCTCCCGGGGGAAGTTGTCCCCAGACCCTTTCTTCCTAACTAAGCCCTGCCAAGAGCAGGGGTATGTTATGGGTATTACGGGGCATTTTTTGAAGGGTCGTCTATTCTCGATGTAGAGTTTTAGAAACACTTTTCTTTCCCAAGTGGTCCAGAAGGGGGCTAAAAGCAGTTGTGTCCTGGGATTGCAAATCTGGGTTCCAGGCTTGCTTGGGAACTGATGCCCTGGTGTGTCCTTGGGGATCATGGTGCTTCTGTCTTACTTTGCCACTGCAAAGCCTGTGCATTAGACACGGGGACCCTGGGTCATCACTGGGCTGTCACAGCTTCTCCCACCCCAGTTTTGCAACACTGCCTGGTTTACAACAGCAGGCAGGGCCTTCCCTGACTGCAAGCCCTGCATGGGGGCTTTAGGTGACCCTGTCTTGATTATCACCGTCAGGACGCTGAGGTCCTGGAGGTGAGCTGACCATCCCCAAGCACCCGGCCAGGGGCATCATAGTCAGGATGCTGGGGTCCTGGAGGTGAGCTGACCGTCCCTGGGCACCAGGCCATGGGCAGATGCAGGTCTTCTCCTCTGTGGTTCTCTTCGTGGTAGGTGATGGCTGATGTCCTTGAAGTTGGGGTCCCAGAATATGAAGGTGCCCAGCCTGCCCAATGGTGATCGCCTCGAGGAGGGAGGACACGGTCCTCTCAGGGCAGTGGGGTGTGCATTCGCGGCACTTGGGTTTTTCTCTGCTGTCCCTGCAAGGGTGGTGGAGGAAGTGCTTCAGGGTCAGCCAAAGCAGGTCTGCTGTGACAGGGACCCCACCAGCCCACCCAGCAGCTGGAGGACCTCCAAAGAGTCCTCCATCTTGGGCTAGCCAGAGCTGAAGCTTATTGAGCGCCTACTCTATGCAGTACCTGCACGGGCTTGTTTCTCCTTCGCACTAGCCCAGGAGGCAGCACTGCGATTATCCCCCTTTCACAGAGGAGGGGCTGAGCCCCAGAGAGGCACAGTCACCTGCCCTGGCTGTGAGTGTGGCACAGAGGTCGAGGGTCACCTGGCAGGTCCTGATCACCCATCCTAGGAAGGGGTGGTCTGGCTCTACCCTTGACTCAGGAACTGATGTTTCTTTCTACCGTTGCCCAGGAAGAAGCCCGGGTCCCCCACCCCAGCAAGGCAGATAAAGGCTTGGGTTCCAGGCTTCCCCTTTTCCATCCCAGTCCTCCAGGGGCTCCAGCACTTTGCATTTCTCAGTTGAGCTGAGCCTTCCAAGCCAGTCAGCAGCACAGGTGCTGATGCCCGATGACCGTGCCTTTGCAGAGCCTGGCGTGTGCTGTGTGGCTCTAGGCAGGTTGCTTCCCCTCTCTGAGCCTCTTTCTTTGCTGTCAGCCACCTGGTGTTGGGAGGCTACAGCCTTTGTTCTCCTGCGGAGAGGCGGCTGAAAGGCCTGCAGTTCTTCCGTTGAGTGCTGGCCCCTCCCAGCTCTCCACTCTGGCTGGCACCCAGCAGGCTGGAGGTGATTGGCAGGGCCTCTTCCCAGGACTGCCTGAGCCGCCCCAGATATTGTGTGCTGACACCTGGGAGGGCGGCACCGGGACAGCTGCTTGCTGTGTGGCTGTCCCCAGGTTTTATGACCGGAGGGATAAATAACTCCTTCATCAGTGTTTTCACCTGAATGCCATGGATAACGGTGGCAGCCTGTCCCGAACTCCAGACCCCAAGTGCCTGGGCTCCCCAGACGACAGAGGCACAAGTCACTGGGCCTTTAGTCTTTCTGTTGGCAGGGGCTGGTTCCCATTTCACATATGGGGCAACTAAGGCTCAGAGAGCTTCTCCCCGCCCCTCACAGGCACGGCCCTCCCTTTCCCGACCTTCTGTGTCTTGTTCTATGCAACAAGTGCGTGTTAGCTGTGGTTACTGTTTTTATTTTGCAGGGAGGAACAAAAGCTTAAAGGGCTAACTGACTTGCCCAGCATCCCAGGGCCAGGAGGTGGTAGATGCAGGAATCTAACAGAACAGCAGGCCAAGTGTCCCCTGAATCAGGCAGCTTCCCTGCTGGAAACCCTCGTTAGAGTGGAAGCCAGCATTCTCTGCAGCACTCCTGTGCTCTGCCCCCGCTCCCTCTCACCACGCATGGCCCCACCTCAGGGACTTTGCACAGGCTGGTCTTGCTCATTCAGGCCTATGCTCGGATGCCACCTTTGAGGCTCTCTGGCCACCGTGCACCCAGGTCACTCACCCGTCCTGCACACCTGGCGTGCGGTTTTTTTTTTTAGCGTCGTACTGCGTCTCCTCACCTGGACGGTAAGCTCCCCCCAGCAGAGCGATCTGGTTTGTCTTGTTCTCTGTGGCATCCTGATGCTGACACAGTACCAGGCACACAGCAGGCGCTTAATCAATGTCAGTGGGCTGCCACACCTCACTGCAGGTCAAAAGCTAGCATCTTGGGATTTAAGGTTCTTTCTGCCCTTGGGCCTAAATAGTCTAAAAAGAGAGAACTTGGGAGAAGTGGGGTGACCTTGGTGGTGTCAGCTTGGAGCTTCTGGGCTTGGGGGAACCTGAGTAGTTCAGGAGCAAGGCTGGTAGGGATGGAGGGGACCCTCCCCTCTGGGTGGGGCTTGGGGTATCAGAGGGCTCTACCCTTGGGGCGGGGCTTCTGCCTGGAGGGGAGAATGGGGTTTTTCCAAAAACTAACCCACCCACTTCTTTTGAAATTCTGGCTGGGGCCAGCTTGGGTCGGTGGCAGACACAGCAGGGCTTTGTATCCTTGGAATCCTTCTGAAGCCAACTTGGGGAGGGCGCTTTGTATTGTAAATTTCCGCAAAGTAATTATGTCTTAATGTATGATAATCCGGCCTGGCCCTGGCGCTGGGCAGCCTGTGTCTGCAGTGGTTGCTGCCGGGGACTCACAGGCCGGGCAGGCAGGTCAGAGGGACGCATCCTGGAGATCCAGGGCCAGCGGGGTCGCTCCTGAGGGGCCTGGGGGATTCCCCAGACCTACGCTTGGGAGACCCGTGAAGGGCTTGTGTTTTTGGTGCGGCCTCCCGTCTCTCTTCCTAGTCAGAGTCCTCCAAGGAGCCCCATCTCAGATCCCAGTCCAGGGTTCCTGCTGGAAGTTCCTTTTTGGTCTGGGCCAGGAAGAGAGTCGTGGAACTACCAAGCCTTAGGTTAGAACTAGCCCTGAAAGATCGTCTAGGCTTGGCTTGAAATAGCTCCATGGACGAGGAGCTCACCCCAGTCAATCAGCAAGCATTTATTGAGCATCTACAGGCTGCTAGGCACTGCACACTGGTCACTAAGGCCCTGGGGAACCAGGGCTAAACTAGAAAGACAAAAATCCTGGAGCCTCTGGCACTGACTTAGTAGTTAGGGAGGCAGACAGTAGACAAGGCAAATAAAGTAGAATGCATGTTAGGGCTGCAGAGAAGGGATACAGCTGGGAGGGGGGTGAGAGAAGGGTGGAGTTTCGATGGGACAAACAGAGAGGGCCTCTTCTCTCTTTCTAGGGGAAGGGCAGGCCGTGTGAAGAGAACAGCAGGTGCAGAGGCCCCATGGCTGGAACGTGGCTCCTAGACTATGTTGCTTGGAACGTTCACTCTGTGGATGTTTGCTGTGCTCCTGCAGGGGAAGAGGACGTTCTGTGTTGTCCTGATGATGTTCCAGTCTCACAGTGGAAAAGCGTGTAGGGAGAGGGAGAAGGGGTGAGTGCAGAGAGGGAGAGAGCAAGGGAGGGCCGTTCCTGGAGAAGCAGGAGGCCTTGGGCAGCAGCTGGCCAGCCCTGAAGGCTGGGCAGCATCCGAACCCCTGCCAAGGAGGGAGGCTGCGTGCTCTCTGCCTCCCCACTGAACTGGGTTCCTTCCTGCCATTGAGCCTCTCAGACCTCTGCTCTCAGCCGGAGGGACTGGGTTTAGACCCATTTGAGACATGCCCCAGTGATGCCCAGGGACACTGCAGCCTCCTGTTGGGTCGCAAGGCCTGGCTGTGGTGGCTGACATCTGTTGGGGTCTCTGTCACAGGCTGAATGTTTGTGCTCCCCCAAATTCAGATGTGGAAGCCCCAACCCTCAAGGTGGCTGTATTTGGAAATGGAGCCTCTTAGGAAATAGTTATGGTTAAAGTGAGGTCCTCAGGGTGGGCCCCTGCTCTGCTAGGATTAGTGTCCTCACAGGAGGAGACCCCAGAGAGCGTACTATCTCCGTCACATGAGCTCTCGGCCAGAAGGCAGCCGTCTGCAATCCAAGCAGGGAGCCCTCCACAGAAATCAACCCTGCTGGCACCTTGATCTTGGCCTTCCAGCCTTAAGAACTATGAGAAAATAAATTTCTGTGTTTAAGCCACGAAGTCTAGGGTGTTTTGTTTGGCAGCCTGAGCAAAGGTGCACAGTTGCTGAGGCCCTGGAGGTGACATCCAGGCATTAAGCTCTTGTCCTGCTGGGCATTAGGTCAGAGGGACGCTGGTGGTTGGCTGATTTTGCCTTTGAACAGGGATGGTTTTAATAAGGATTTGGTGAGGTGATCAGCCTGTGTGTGTTGGGAGGGCATCCCACATGGGTTCCTCTCTCCGCAGCAGCTCCCCAGCCTCCTTCAGAAGGGAGTGTCAGTGGGGAGGGGGCTGGTGGAGGAAGCCCCAAGAGAGAGGGAGGATCTCTTCTGCCCCCATCCCCCCTGCCCCTTACCCACCACCCAGGAAATGAGGAAGATTGGCAGCTTGGAAGCAGGGAGATGGGATCTTGATGTCTCCAGGTTGCTGGGGGCCATACTGCACAGTGTCCCTGGCAACTGAGAATGCCGGACTCCGGCGTGGGTGGGAAGGGTCTCTGCTAAAGCCGGAGGAACCCTGGGGAGAGCCTTTTAGGATTCGGATTTTGGGGAGCTGAGAGGAGTTATCAGGCCCTCTGTTTCTGGAGAGAGGTTTATGCCACAGTTGTGGGGAGAGACCCCAAGGCAGGACCCTGGAGAGCCTGGTCCTACCGCTCTCCTCGTCTGTGGAAGTTCAGCATGCGTCTGTGTGCACGTGCATGTGCATATGCATGCAGGGGACAGAGAGACAGCCTTGGTCCAGCAATCCGGCCGTCCTAAATGCAGTGTGCGTTTCTGTGCTCAAGGTGAATTGGGCTGACCTATGACCTGTCCCCTTCAGTGAGCTCGCCCTTCCTCCAGAGGAGGGCTGCATCAGGCACCAGCAGATGGAGTCTACAGCCAGGGCTGCGTCTCTTCCCCTGCTGAGGTGCCTGGCCCCCACTGGCTGCATCCGAATCTCATGGGGTTCTAGAAAACACAAATTTCCCTGGGTTTCTACCACCCAGCAAATCCCGGCCAGAGGATCTGGGGTGGGGCCTGGGAGTCTGCATTTTTCAAAGCACCCCACCCCAAGTGGATGATCAGTCAGATTGAAGAGACAGATACCGCCAGCTACCTGGGGTGGAGTGGGTGCTGGCTTTTGTGGGATCCATCTCCTGGGCCTCCATCCCTGGGCTCCTGGGGCGGAATTGGGTAGGGAAGGAGGCTAGAGGAGACACAGCCACTTCCGCAGGCACGCTGGTGTCATCTCACTGAAAACTCCAAACCTGGCAAATGTAAGAGGATTCACTTAGCACCCGAACGGGGCTCTGAAAACATTGCCCCTCCTCCCCCGAGGTGTCGGCACCCCCTGGATTAATGTGTCTCGGCGAGAAGGGAGCGTGCCAGTATTCAGTGTGACCTTGGATCCTCCATGCCTTTGCCTTCGGGTGGAACTCCACTGCAGAAGCTGGCTGCG
This sequence comes from Symphalangus syndactylus, assembly GCF_028878055.3. Classification (NCBI taxonomy): domain Eukaryota; kingdom Metazoa; phylum Chordata; class Mammalia; order Primates; family Hylobatidae; genus Symphalangus; species Symphalangus syndactylus. Next base: position 131,014,468 of record NC_072433.2, read on the forward strand.
GTTCATGGGGGATGGGGAAGCCCCCGCGTACTGGGTTCTCGGGAATGCTAAGTGCAGGAGAGGAAGCGGTGTTCTTGGAGCCTTTTTGGGGACTGGCCAGAGCCCGGTCACTTGGGAAAGGGTGAAGCATCCTTGGAACCGACATCCCCTGGGGGGACCCTCCTTGGCGAGGGGAGGAGCCCTGCCTGGCTTGCTTCCTGGGTGGCTCCTCCCTCTGGTGGTCCTCAGTCAGCACTGGTGGCATCCCCAGAGCTGACACCCAGTTCCCCTTTATGCAGCCGCCTGGGACGCCTGGAGCTCAGTCCTCCCTGTGTTGATAAATTGAGCTTCTCTTCTCCACGGTTCAGGGCGTCGGGGTGGGGACGCAGCCATCCTGCACAACCCCCCCTCGCCTCTTAATGCCTTTTCACCCCCGAGAACCCGTCTGCACAGCCTGCGGTTGGTCGGCCGCCTTGTCATTTAGCTGTTCCGAGCCAGCGATCGGGAGGCAGCACAAACTGTGGCATTTGCTGAGCGTAAAAATTCAATTAATTCCAGAAGGCAGATTAAATATAAGTGAGTTTTAATAATTTGCTGTAAAGTCGGAGGATTACTGTGGGCACGGGGAGGGAAGCCACACATGTGTGCTTGAGCAGGCTGGCACAATCTCGGGGATGCCAGCCAGGGTGGCTTCCTGGAGGCACTCATTCCTCCCCACAGGGTGCGCCCCCAGCTCTCCAGAGGCCACCTTCCTGCGAGGGTGGTGTCCTGGGGGTCTCCCGCTGGAATTCTAGGGGACAGCAGAAGACGCTGGCCCAGTCTTTGATTCCATCCCCCCCACCTGTGCCCCCGATTACAGGGGTAACAGGCAGGACGTGCAGCGATTCTCAGTTGGAGTTTCCTTCTAGAATCCCCAGGGAGTGAGCTGTCTGCCCAGGCAGCCCTGGCCATGTGTGCCCTGTGCCCTGCAGCTTTGCCAGCAGCCCCTGGCCCTGTCCCCTCAAACTCACCTTTCTCTGCCTGCTTCCAGGGTCCTCCATAGCTGATGGCTTCCAGGTCTGGGCCCCAGGGTGGTTTTGTTGTCGTAACTTTTTGGAAAGTAAAGCAGTATCAAGAATGGGCTGTAGACTCCTCAGATTCCAAGGCTCTCGGCCTTCCCAGGACCCCCCCCCCCATTCCAACACACACACACACACACACACACACACACGCCTGAAGTCACACGCGCAGGAACTCACACATGCTCACACATTCGCACGCAAAGTCACACACGGGCCCTGTGCGCTCCCAGCATGCCAGTGAGTGAGTCACCTTCCTGCAGCCCCCCCATATTCAGATGCATGTGAGAGCGGGGGCTTTTCATGCCTGCTTTTTGTCTTTTCCCACTGCCAAAACACAAAAAAACAAAAGAGGAGGCCTCACCCACCCCCCGTCCTCCTCCTGTCGTGCCACGAGAAATGAGGCCTGACCCAGAAAAGGCAGTTGGTGGAGGGGCTGTCTGGAGCCTGTCTCCCCGGCGGCCTCTGCTCCCAGGGAGGGGAGTGAGGGAAAGGAGGCAGGCAGCTTTTATGTAAAGACAGTGATGGTCCAGTGAGTACAAAACGCTGTTTCAAAGCCAGCGTTCATCACTACCACTTCCCACTGTGATCTCCATAGATTTCTTTGTCTCCTTCAATTGGCCCTAATTATGGAGCTGGAGGCTGCCTGATCAGTTTCATTCTTGTCATGAAATCCTGAGGGCACGCATGGGGATGGGGACACAGGCTCGCCAGCTGCACAGCCCGCAGACTGGCCTTGGGTCTTTGTGTGCGTGCGTGCCAGTGCGTGGGCCCCTGTCTGTTTGGAGACCTGCTTCCTCCCCCTCTGTGTGTTCCCCAAGATGCCAGGCTGGTTCGGGGCCCCTGGCTCCCCTCTTTTTGGGCAGGAGGGAGTTCCCAGTGGGCCTCCCAGCTGAGAACTGGCTAGCTGGGATGTGCATATGGTAGGCAGGCTGGGATGCTGGCTACCACCAAGATGAACACCTGCAAAGATGAAAGCCACAGCCAAGCGGAGCACACCCCGCCTTCCCTCCACGCTGCCTCTAATGCCCTAATTATGCCGTGTTTGTTTCAGTAATTTACACTCTCCGGGTACTGATCCATCAATAATGAATGTATTACCTGTCTCCGTAAGGTTTGGGAGATCCGGGATGCTGCTTTGAAAACGCCTGCGAAGCAGTAGGATTGGGGAGGTGGAGCAGTTTCCCCCACCCCTTCCTCTCCCCGCACGCGTTCTTTCTCAGATGGCAGCGTTATTTGGCGAAAGCCATCTGAGGCTGGTACTTGGTACTGCTTTTCCGTTCCCCCTCCGTTTTATGCCTTTTTAATATTTAAAACCATCGTTGGGCTGAACGATAAAATTCTTTCAAATCAAATTTTATCCTCTCATCTCGTGCATTGGCTTCCCTCTGGCCGGAAAAGTTGGTGGGAGCAGCACGGCTGAGCAGGGTGTGGGGGCGGCTCTGCAGGATGGAAACGCGTGCCAAGGTGGAGGCTGCCAAGACCCTCGCCCCCTGCACTCCTTCCCCCACCCCTCCAGCCCCATCCACAACCTCCAAGGAGGCAAACCATGGGGCCACGTGGCCCGGGTTGTCACGGTGATGGGATGCGCTAGAGATGGCCAGGGAAGTCTGAAGACCTCGTCTTCCAAGGCCAAATCCAGCGTATGGGGCAGGAGCTTTCACTGACGGGAAAGAAAAGTTGCGAGGACATTTTCTAAAAGGTGAAAAAAAAAGGTGTGATCAGCTGCTGAGCCGTTTGCCGCTTTCCACTTGCCGTTGTCTCCAGCGAGGCCACAGAGGATGGGACAATAAAAACTTGCTGGCCTGCAGGAACCCCTGCCGCAGCCCTGCCTGCCCTGCTGTGTGTCACCGGCGTCCTGGGGTCCAGAGGCTTCTACCCATTGGTCCCCAAGGGCTCCAGGGAGCAGAGGCCCATGCAGGATGGCTCCAAGCCCTGCCCAGGGGCTTTCCTTCTCTCTTCTCTTTTTGATGGTTCTTCTGTATGGCAGCCGGGAGGGCATTTTCAGGGTGCCCTGGCATGACCCCTGAGCTCAGAGGCCTGTGCCATGAGACCCCATGGAGTACGCCCAGGACAGCAGGACTCTCCTCTGTGTCACCCACAGTTTCTCCAAGCACTCGCTTTGGCACATGGTCGCTTTTGGGGCGTCTTTCTGCCCAGCAGGGTCTCCATGTGGGGAGGAGGGAGGGAGACTTTCCTGCCCTGTCCCAGCCCAAGTCTAGACCCCTCCCGTCATTGCAGTCTGCTGCAGGACCCAAGGGGCCCATCCTGGTTCTGGAACTCTTCCTGCATGGCCATGGGCAAGTGCCGTCCCTTCGCTGGGCCTCAGTTTCCTTGTTTATAGAGCTGACGGTGATGACACGAGCATCACCCCACCCTGAGAGCTTCCCAGCCAGTGTCTTAAGTGTCTGATCCACATACACTTCCTTTGGCTGCGGGATGCGACTTGGGACCTGTGTGAGGAGTGTAGACTTGGAGCCAGCCTGCCTAGGGTCACTTCCTGCCTCTGACAATTGTTAGCTGTGTGACCTTGAGCAAGTTACTCAACCTCTCTGTGCCTCAGTTCCCTCACTTGTAAATGGGGGTAATAGAAGAGCCTACATCTTGGTGGGAGGTGCAGGTTCACCCCAAGGCTGGCTCCCTTTGAGGGCTGGGAGGGGAGGGTCTGGTCCAGGCAGGCCTCTCTCCCCTACTTGGCCATCCGTTCCCTGTGTCTCTTCACATCATCATTCTGCTCTCTGTATCTGTCTCTGTGTCCAGATTTCCCCTTGTTAGGACTCCAGTCAATGGGTTCAGGCCCACCCTACCCCAGTGTGACCTCATCTGAACTAATTAATTACATCTGCAATTTCCAAATAAGGGCACATTCTGTGGCACTGGGGGTTAGGACTTCAGCGTAAGAATTTGGGGGACACAGTTCAGCCCATGACATAGGTGTTGCCTCGGACAGCGGAGCCCTGGCCTAGGTGCCTTTGTCCGTGAGGTTCCCGAGTGCGGGGAGGGACAGCCCCTCTCCTCCAGCCCCATCTCTCTGATCTCGCCTTCCCATGGGCTCAGCCCGAAGGCTGTTTCATGAGCGTCATCATCCTTTGGCCCTGGTATGTTTGTTCTTCCAGGGGCTCCCAGGATGGATCCAGTCCCTCCCGGGAGCTGGGCCACACCAGCTGTCCCACTGCCAGGCCGCATGGCCAAGAGTCGCAGCTGCTCCTACAACGTGCTCACAGGCCTGACGCCGGCCCCCGCGCCCCCCCCCGACTACCATGCTCCATGGCTTCCCATGTGGAAAGTATCACCCCTCCCACCTCTGAGAGCAGCCGTGTGAGACCCCCGTCCACAGCCCCATCATGGAGGGCCCTTTTCTCCTGGGCTGCAGGAAACCCCGGCTCTCCTCCAGGCCCCCCGGCAGCCCCTCCCTACTCCCCCAGCTCAGGCGAGCTCCGTGCAGAAGGCACAGTAGCTAACTTTCTTATTTTAAATAATTCCAGCATGCAGCGGGAGAGGAGTAAGTGCCCACAGCTGCCAGGGGGCTGGATGGAGCTGTTTTGATTGCACTACCACGGTTGAGAGTGAGGGTTGGTTAAAGGCTGTTCCTCACTAGGCTCACATCACCCCTCTAAGATGTGGAATTGTGTGTGTGGTGGGGGCCCCTCCGTGTCTTGTCGCCTGGAGGAGACAGTAGTAGGATGGGCCTCGGCCTCTGGCGGGAGGGTACAGGGTGCTGGTCCCAGTGTGGGCGCTCTGGTCTGAGGATGAAAGCCCCACCCCAGCAGCATCTGGAGGGCCCGGCCATGGAAGATGAAAACAGGAAAGAGCGGATGGGAGAAATAAAGGGGAAAACGGCGATGTGGAGCCCCAATTGCTAGCAGATGGTGCTGGTATTAGGAAAATGAAAATACATGCAGTAAATTTGCTATTTGCCAGTGTTAATTTCTTATCCCAAGGTAAAACCTTCCCCCTGGCCCTGGCCATGCCATCTGCATGTTCGTAAAACACATCACAGCAGAACTGATCACGGCAGTGTGCATGTGAAGCTCTGGGTGGTCAGGCTTCAGAGGGGGAGGGCGAGGGACACCACGCACCTGCTGGGCTCCTGGGGACACACCGGGGGCTTCACAGCTTCGGCCGAGGTACACCCAGGTACGATCCTAAGCGAGGTGGGGGCTTCTCAGCTCAGCCCAGGCCCCCTGTTGGTTTTGCCCCATCACAGAGCAGAGGCCGGAGTATGGGTTGCAAGGATCCCCAGGAAGGTTCTGCCACTGAGAACCCTCTCCTGCCCCAGCTGTTCCTCAGGGAGCCAGTGCTAGAGGGCTGGGATACTTAGTCTGGTTTGGTGGATAAAACGTTACAGGACTTTCTTGCTGGTTGGCAAAGAGGCTGTTCCTCGCCCTACCCCCAAGCCTTCCCGGAACCTTGGGCCCCCTCCCCCAGCCCTTCCCCTGTCTGGGTGGTGAAAGAGTTAAGGTTTTGCAGGACAGGCAGGCACCACCTTGCTTCAGCCCCTGCCTTGCCGGGCTGGTTGTTAAATGTAAAGTCACCCCTGTGGATGCCCTCGGTCATCGTAATTGGTCACCTGGCTGTCCCTGTCTCCCGTCTGTCCCTGTCCCCCGCCTCTCTACAGGGGAGGCAGTGCCTCTTAGTCCTTCTCTTTCCAGAGGCCAGGGGATTCACTGCTGCACCCACCCCTTTGGTGGTGGACGATGGTGTCCTTGCCAACTTCACTTCACTGGGGCGACCCCCCTCCCCAGCTGGCCTCTTGCATCTCGCTCGATTCCCCACTAAGAGGACAGGGCAGGGTCAGCCAAGGAATGCACCCACTGCTGGCTGCCATCAGCTTCCCAGAACACAGCGTCCCCTACGTGGCATCGGCTGCCAGCCTGGCCGCTCTTGAGGGGGTCCCTGGGCCTTCAGAGAGGCAGCACATGCTCACTGGCTGCCCGGCCCCCCCTTCCGCACTGCGGGCCTTGGGGGGCCCGTGTCCCAGCCTGGGCCTGCTAGGCTGCTAATTACCAGTGTGGGAACGGCTTTATGATCCTCAAGGGCCCTGAAAGAGCCCCCCACATCTGGTCAATTAATGCTGAATCTGTAATTCGGATGACATACAACCCCGGCCAGGGCTCCAAATGAGGCGATTAAAGAAAGGGCTCTTCTCCTGCCTCGCCAGAGAACAAGTAAAACCGGGGGCTTCTTTATTTCTCGGGATTGATAGGCCCTGTCCGTGACCTTTGCTGGGACAAGAAGTATTATCAGGAATATTTCTGTATTTCCCGACTTGGCGGGCTGCATAAATCTCCTATCAACTCGGGCAGGCGGCGAAATCTGCTGTGGCCTTTATTAACAAGGAGCACTTTCCTGGAGGGAGGAGGGTCTTTGTCAGGGGGCCCGGGGAGGCTGGGAGGGCTGAGGACAGCCCAGATAAGCACCGGAGGCCTGCTGCCTCCTGAACGGCCCTCGGCCTCTGTGTCTGCTGCCCTGGGGGGTAGCCGTGCACACAGCTTTGGGGGAATGAGAGTCCCTCCAGGGACTTTCACATGTTCACATTCACACATATTCACACACACATTCACACTAACACATGTTCACACATATACTCACACACACACATCTGAGGGTGGGGTACACTCCTGCATGCCAAGAGGGCCATGGGCTGTCCTGACTTCCAGGCCCCCAAATCCTCCCCTTCCAGGGATCCCCATGTACCCTCCTCTCCCCTCCCTTCCTCCTCTCTGCCCAGCTGGGGATTTTTCAGGCCCCACCCCTGCCCGCTTCCTAGCAGGCGCTGAAAGGAGTGTTGGTGACCACTCTGCACCCCAGACCTCCTGCCTGGGGCATGGGATACCCAGGATGCTACCTGAGCACCTGCTGGGGTGGGGAGGGTTTGCAGGTGGCTTCTAGGTCTGGTAGGGCCCTGTTTCTCAGCTGTGCACACAGGTGGAGAGTGCTGTGGACCTGACAGCCCGGGACCCTGGGCAGAGCCTGGATGCTGGGTGGGCAGGGCCTGGGCTGGGTGGGAGCCTTGACACGGTGCGGGTGGAGCCCGGGCACTTTCGGAAGAACTCCACAGGAGCCACGGCGGGAACCTGGCAGGTTGAGTTTCCCTGGCATCTCTGGAAGGTGGGGGGTGTCCCTGGTATTTGTTTACCAGCTCTCCAAGCGAATAACATTTATGAAGCATCGTGCCTGAGCATGTGTGACCCAGCGTGTGTGTGCATGTGAATGTCAGTGAACGCGTATGTGTGACGTGTGCAAATGTGTGACTGTATGGAATGTGAACGTGAGATATTGTATGTGTGTGTGAACGTGTGAATGTGACATTGTGTGAATGTGGATGACTGAACATGTGTGAAGATGACGTTGAGTGTGAATGTGTGAGATGTGTGAGATGTGTGAATGTGAGTGTGAATCTGAACGTGTGTGAACATGTGTGAGATATTGTGAACATGTGACGGAGACATTGTGTGTGAATGAATGTGTGTGATGTGAACCTGAGTGTGATTGAGCATGAATGTGAACGTGTGTCACATTGTGTGTGTGAATGTGAGAGTGATCGTGTGGTGTGTGTGAATGCGTGTGTGAATGTGAGACTGTGTGACCTGTGTGAATGAACGTGTGAGACTTGAGTGTGAATGTGTGAACGTGTGTGTTTATGAATTTATCTGATTGTGAAGGTGTGTGTGAGGCGTGTGATTGTGTGAACATTTGTGCAGTTGAACGTGTGTGATCATGACCCTGTGATTGTGTGAATATGTGTGACATTGTGTATGTCACTGAATGTGAACGTGTGATTGTGTGAACGTGTGTGACCTTGTGTGCGTGTGTGAGTGCTTGGGCCCGCGTGTGAATGAGTATGAGCGTGTGTGATTGTGTGAGCATGTGTGACATTGTGTGCATGTGTGAATGCGTGGGACTGTGTGCGAATGTGTGTGAACGTGTGTGATTGAGCATGTGTGATATGTGAACGTGTGTGAGAGAGCGTGTGCGTGTGGGAGGGATGGAGTGTGTGTGGAGCATGTGTGGTGGGCCCTTCGTGGGAGAAGTGGGTGTTGGGCTCCCGCCCGGCCACGCTGCACCACCATTCGGCTCTGTGACCCTCCACAGCTCACTCTGCCTCTTGGGACCCCTCTTTTCCGTCCTGTAAAATGGGCACCCTGTTTTCCCCAGGGCCTAGCCGAGAATCCCGGGGATGAAGCTTGGGCCGCGCTCGGTGCTGACATGCAATGGGGGGGACCAGACGTGCTCTCGGAGCTGGACCAGGGACAGCCCACAGCTGTGTGCCCTCCCGGGGAGCAGGGCACAGGGCATTTGAGGCGCCTGTGTCCCGAGGGCCACCCTGCCCTTTCCGCCTTACTCTTGTTCATGTGGGAAGAGATGCTAGGGCAGAGGCCATCAGGACTTACAGACCCCCTGACATTGGTGGCAAAATTGGGGTCCTTCCCAGTAGTCCTAGCAGAAGGTCCATGGCTTTCATCGCATCCAGAGAACAGCGCCTGACTCTGGGGTTGAGGTGTAGGGGCCTCTATCGGGCCCTTCTGGTTTATTTCCAGGGCCCCTGGAGGTACCCAGGAGTTTAATTGTTTAAGTGTAGTTTCCCCTCCAGTTGCTACCCTGTCACCCCCAGCCCACATGCCCAGCTAATTTTTGTATTTATTGTAGAGACAGGGTTTCTCCATGTTGCCCAAGTTGATCTCAAACTCCTGACCTCAAGTGTTCCACCCACCTCGGCCTCCCAAACTGCTGGGATTACAGGCGTGAGCCACCGTGCCTGGCCTGTGCAGATCTTCTTCGCTGACCGTGTTTCCAAGTCACAGGGGCCTTTACACGTGTCTGGGAGGGTTTTGCCTGGGCACTTGCAGGGGTGGGGTGGGAGGAGCATTTCTACCTGTGGCCCCTTCCTCTGCTTAAACACGGCAGATCCAGAAATTTCACTCCAGCAGAATGCAGTCCCTCAAGGATGGGGGCCTTGGTTACATTGGTTTTTATGTTTAACTTCCACCCAGAGCTTGGCATTTCAGGGGAGCCTGAGTTGAAGGCACAAATGTGTGACAGTTCCTACTCTGCCCTTTACAAGCTGTGTGACCTTGGGCAGGTTACTGAACCTCTCTGTGCCTCAGTCAATAGGGATGACGATGGCACCCCTTACAGACCTTTTGGAAGGCTTAACTGGATGAGTCACCCTAAGCATTGGGAGCAGTGTGTGTGGGGGCGCTCAGGGTGGAGGAGACCAGCTTTGGGCGAGGGTGCCTGGACTCCCTTCTAGCTACCCCTCTCTCCAGGCCCTGCCACCTCTGTTCAGCCAGCTCTGGGAGACTTGGATTGCATTTGGCTATTGGGGAGTGTCACCCCATCTTTTAAAGCTGCAGGGAAGTGAAGGAATTATCCCCTCTAGTCCTTTTGTTCGGAAACTGAGCCCAGAGACCACAAGCAAACTGGCTGGGATCACACAGCTGCTGGGTCAGTCACAGAGATGGGGGCAACCGTGGGCATCCTGGTCTATCGAGTGGGTCATTGTGGTGGCTGCCACCTACCTAACCAAACCTGGTCCCACGGGCCAGCTCTCACTGTGGGGCAGCCAGCTGGAGGGACGGGCCCAGATTGCCCCACCCTGCCCCTCCCCTCCACGGGAGAGAGTGCCCTGGCTCCACGGGGCCCAGCACAAGCTCTGGAGGCCACAGGAGTGCCTCCCCTCCAGGGCCTGGCAAGGCTGGCTCTCTCCAGGACTGGTCAGGTCAGCTGCCTTGATTTCCCTCTCCCAGGGGCCTGATGTCGTCATTCAGGGGCAGCCTGGGGGCTTGAGGGAGAATGCAGTTCCCACTGCCTTGTCCCGTCCTCCCTTCCCCTTCCCTTGCTTCTCCTTCTCCTTCCTGCTTCCACGTCCTGACCCCCTGGCCCTCCCCAGCCCGGCGCCTTAGCCTCCCCTCCGTCCTGGCCCCTCACTCCCCCACACCGGGGCTGCCCTCTGCTAGCGCCTGCCTGTGTGAATGTCTAATCTCCAATTTTATTCGCTGGGCTCCAGCCCATTTGCATAATCCACACAGTCACCCTGGTTTTAATTGCCCACAACTCTGCAGAAAGATCATGTGGTTAAGTGGTAAATCATAATTAGATAAATAATTGGTTTGGCCACAGCAAGCTGCTTTTGTTACACCTGCCATCTGCTGGACCCGTTTTTTCTTCTGGCCAGAACAATGCGGTTCTGATGACAGAGCATGCTGCTTCTCTCTTCTGGGGGGGCCGGAGGGGGCTGAATGGAGGGGCTCGGAAGCAGAGCCTGGAAAATTGCCCGGTTGCTGGGGTCCGCGCCTGGCCTGCGCTTCTCTCTCCAAGTGGGCGCACCACACATTCGCCATTCATTACCCGGCTTGGTTAATGCATCAGCGTGGCAAATTTGACTTCTTTGCAGAAAAGGGAGGGAGGAAAGGGGCCTGGGGGAGGAGGGGGACCAGCCAGGGCTGCCCAAGGCCTGGCCTGCCTGGCAGTTGTCGGGTGGCCCCGATGGGCCAGGGCAGGAGGCCTGCTGTGGAGGGCCTGGGTCCAATCCCTGGGGGGTGGAGGGGGCGGAGGGGACAGGCAGGCAGGGGTTGGAACCGCCAGACCTCCCTGCCCCGCCGCGGTCAGCTTCTCCATCTGCTCTCCACTGAAGGCTCCTTTATTTTCCGTGCCCCAGGCCCCATCTGTGAGCCCTGAGTCTCCAGGGGAATTGTGGCTCCCTGGCTGGACGGTCGCCTGGCCAGGGCCTTCCTTGGGGCTGCAGGCCTGCCTTTCATGCTGTCCTTCCAGCGAGCTCTAAGCCCCTAGACTCCAGGAACCGTTTCAAATTTTCTTCCTTCATTCGCTCCCCCACACATACACGCACACATTCATTCATTCATTCATTCATTCATTCAGCAAACACCCATGGAGCCTCTTCCTACATCAGAGTACAGGTTTGAACTTGGTCTCCGTGGGTCAGACGCCCGCTGTGTGATGTCAGCAAGTTTCTCAGCCTCTCAGAGCAGATTTCTTCCTCTGTAACACAGGAGTCATTATTGTCCCTGCCTTGTGGGCTTGTTAGGAGGATCAAAGGACAGAATGTGGATAAAGTCTGTCGAGTGACACGTGCACGAAACACATGCGCAGTGCCTGTGGCTGGCGAGTGCGTGACTGCTGGTCATGCCCGCTCCCGGGGAGGGCGCCAGCGCCGCTCGCCTTGGGCACCATTGGAGGTCCATGAGGCTGTGCTGAACGTGCTGAAGGAAGAGGTACCAGTGCCATGGGAAGGGCCCAGGAATGAGGAGCCTTGGAAAGAAACCAGGAGGCCAGGGGGACAGGCAGAGGGGCAGCAAGGAAGGGCAGGTTCTCTGGGGCCCACACAGTCCAGGACGTTCCTGTCTCTGTTGAGTACAGACCGGCAGGTTCTCTGGGACCTGCACAGGCCTGGACGTTCCTGTCTCTCTTGAGTACAGACCAGCACATGGTCCTGCTCTCTGGCCCCTGCATGCCCTTCAGACTGTGTTCTGGAAGGCCTGCTCAGGCCTCACACGCTGCCCTGAGGGTCTTTATTACGTGGGGTCTTCTAGCATTTGCCCCTGGAGAAACTCAGGAAGCATCCTTTCTCTGCATCCTTTCTCTTTGGGGGCCCAGCTTCTCCTTTTCAGTTTGACAGACGCAGCCTGAATGCTCAAGGCCCCTCTGTGGAGACTTAGAGACTTAGGCTGGTGGAGAGGGTTGTGCCTCCTGGCTGAGAACGCCTCGGGGCAGATGGCTGGCTCAGAGTTCTCATGGTCTTGTTGATCGGGAAACACTAGTATGTTCCTTCCTGAAAACCCACTGATGCCTGTTGAGAAGCCTCTAGGACACGTTCCATGTGGTTGGGACTTTGTAATGCCATATCTTTTCTGTGTTTTAACATTCATCCATCCATCATCTACCCATCTACCTTTCATCCATTTCCCTCCCTCCCTTCGTTCCTTCCTCCCTCCCGTCCACTCACCCACCCATTCATTCATGCACCTGTTCCTCTCTCTATCCCCACACCCATCCATTCACTCATCCACCCAACCATCTATCCATCCATCCATCTATGCATCCATTCCTCTACCCACCCACCCACTCTTCCATCCACCCACCCACCCATTCCTCCACCCACCCACCCATTCCTCCACCCACCCACCCATTCCTCCACCCACCCACCCATTCCTCCACCCACCCACCCATTCCTCCACCCACCCACCCATTCCTCCACCCGCCACCCATTCCTCCACCCGCCACCCATTCCTCCACCCACCCACTCCTTCCTCCACCCACCCACTCCTTCCTCCACCCACCCACCCATTCCTCCACCCACCCACTCATTCCTCCACCCACCACCCATTCCTCCACCCACCACCCATTCCTCCACCCACCCATTTCTCCACCCACCCACCCATTCCTCCACCCACCCACCCATTCCTCCACCCACCCACTCATTTCTCCACCCACCCACCCATTCCTCCACCCACCCCTGAACCCATCTGTCCTTCCACCCATGCACTCATCCGTTGTCTATCCGTAGTCCCTATATTTGGTCTAAAGGTGGGATCTTTTCTCTGGCAGAGACGTGGCTGCCTCACCCACCGCTGCATCGCAGCTCGAAGGACGGATGCATCTGCTCTTCTCACATCAGCATTATGGTCTCCCTAATGTGAGGGGAGGGGGCCTGGCCCACCTTAGCTGCAGACCCCACCACTGACTTGGGAAATGAGGCCTCAAAACATTTCCCCGGGGAGCAGCAGTGTTCTCAGACTTCTGTGATGTTTCTAGACTCAAGCTTTCAGAGAGACTCCCATGACAGCAGCTGGGCACCTGGCTCACTGTGTTCACCATGTGTGTGCTCGTGTGTTCTGGAATCCTCCCAGGAAGATTCTGCTTTCAGGTGGTCCACCTTGTTTTCTCCGTAAGCCCACATACACCTCACAGACCAAATATCATAAATGCTGGCTCAGAAAATTTAAGTTGTTTCTGTATTCTAACATTATGCTGCCCAATACAGTAGCCATTATCCATTTACACTTAATTTTAAAATTTTAAATTAATGAAATAAAATCTAGAATTCAGTTCCTTGGTCACACTGGCCACATTTCAAGTCCTTAGAGGCCGTTTGTGCCAGTACTGGACAGTTCAGATGGACAACGTTCTCTTCATCATGGAAAGTTCAGCCAGGTACAGTAGCGCACAGCTGTAATCCCAGCACTTTGGGAGGCCAAGGTGGGCAGATTGCTTGAAGCCAGGACTTCGAGACCAGCCTGGCCAATGTGGCAAAACCCTATCTCTACTAAAAATACAAAACTTATCTGGGCGTGGTGGCACACACCTGTAATCCCAGCTACTTGGGAGGCTGAGGCAGAAGAATGGCTTTGTAGTTTTGGGTTTTTTTGTTTTGTTTTTTGAGATGAAGTCTCACTCTGTCACCCAGGCTGGAGTACAGTGGCATGACCTTGGCTCACTGCAACCTCCACCTCCTGGGTTCAAGCAATTCTCCCTGCCTCAGCCTCCCAAGTAGCTGAGATTCCAGGCGCCCACCACCATGCCTGGCTAATTTTTGCATTTGCAGTAGACAAGGGATTTCGCCATGTTGGCCAGGCTGGTCTCGAACTCGTGACCTCAGGTGATCTGCCTGCCTTGGCCTCCCAAAGTGCTGGGATTAATGGCGTGAGCCACTGTGCCCAGCCAGGAGAATTGCTTTGAACCCAGGAGACAGGTTGCAGTGAGCTGAGATCGTCCCACTGCACTCCAGCCTGGGCAACAGAGCGAGACTCTCAAAAAAGAAAAGGAAGAAAGTTCTATCAGAGAGCAGTATTCTACAAGTTTACTCACACAGATTATCTTTTTAAATTTAATTTAATTAATTTGTTTTGGGGGACAGGATCTCATTCTGTTCCCCAGGCTGGAGTGCAGTAGTGAGATCATAGTTCACTGCAGCCTCAACCTCCTGGCCTCAAGCAGTCCTCCCACCTCAGCCTCCCCAGTAGCTGGGACTACAGGCATGCACCACCACACCTGGCAGATTTTTGTATTTTTTTTGTAGAGACGGGGTTTCGCCCTGTTGCCTAGACTGGTCTCAAACTCTTGGGCTCAAGTGTTCTGCCTGCCTTGGCCTCCCAAAGTGCTGGGATGACAGGCATGAGTCACTGCGCCTGGCTGGATTCTTCCATAACTAAAAGATGGGCCAGCCTCAGCCATTACTGGTCTCAGGTCTCAGGTTAGATCTTTCTGCATTCGCTCTGTAGGAGAATGAGCTGAGAATCTGATTTGAATTTTGGTCTTCTCTGCTGCTATGTGACTTGGGTTCAGGTGCTTAACCTTTCTGACCAGTAGAGATCGGCCCTCAGGGTATTCAGAAGGGTGCCTTGCTTCTTGCGGAATGGTAGAGAGGAGAGTGGAAAGTGGAACATAAAATACCAAAATGACTGGTGCACTGACGATGCAGTTCCCTGGAACATGACCCTGGACTGTTTCAGGGAGAAGGTGTATCCTATCTGCAAAAATCAGTATGCGGGCAATGGCGTTTTTCTCTCTCTCTGTCTTTCTCTCCCGGGCCTGAGGTTTTTTTCTTTTTTTTTTTTTCTTTTCACCTTCTCATCTCTCAGCAGAGGAGAAGCTGGACAAGAGGGCCCAGAAGGTTCTTTGCAGCTAGCTCCTGCCCTCTGGGTCCCCATGTGCTGTGCCCGGGTTTGCCGGCATGCAGCTGCGCAGGGCAGTTTGGGTGGGCTGCCCACGAGAGCTTGTCCCTGTGCCTCGGTGAACCCTGTCTGTGGGCATCAGCTTTCAGGAGAATGCCCAGCCCCGTCCCAGAGCCGCGCGTCTCGCCCTCCATGCTTGGTATCCGGCCTCCAAACAATGCATATTAGAAACCAACTTTGATCTTTCAGAGATTGCCAGCGTACTTTACAACGAATGTGCTTAAGAAAGCACCGGCCCTTCAAATAGCCGAGCAGGAACTTCTAATCCCTAGTGCCTGGACCCCTGGCTTCCTCAGCCACCGAGGAGCATTGCAGCAAAGGCAAGGGAAGACGCCTTCCGGGCAGGCAGGCCAAGAGGGGCTCCAGGCCACGTGGGCCTCCCAAGTAGGCATGGGGCAAGGGCTGCATCCCCCAACCATTGAGTGCTGGGAGGGCTGGCTTGGCTGGCTTGGCTGTTGTGTCCAGATGGGCTTTGTGGTGCTGGCCCCCTCGTCCTTTCTGCAGCCTCTGGATGAGGACATGGCTCCTTGTTTGCTGGAGCAGGGACCTGTGGTCTGTGATCAATGACAAAGCCCACAGGTGGTGATTGGAGCATCGGGGCAGTGGTTGGCACAAGAAACTGCCAAGCCACAGGCCCTGCTCCATACCCTCCTCTCTCCTACTCCCCCTCAATTATTTTTCTTGGATGTTGTGAATTACATCTTCCAGTAACCGCAGGAGACGTCTTCGGGTAAGGCCCGCTCACATCTTCGTGCGCCGATAGAAGTTGTTAAATGAATAATGCTGACTTACACTGGGGACCCAATTCTCTCTGAATATAATTCCCCTTCGAGTTACCCGGCGCTTCCTGGAGAAGCTATAAAAATAATAAACATGTCTTGATATCAGAGGTTGGTGATGCTGCTTCAGATTCTTTTGGAGAGAGAGGCGTGGAGAAGAAATAAATTACAATTAATTTTTAAAAGAGGATCACGCCACAGGTCAGATGACAAGGTGAGCTGGTGTCATGGGGTGGTTCTCCAGGGCTGAGCCTCAGAGCACCCCCTTAGAGCCGGGACAGGGGCTACCTGTGGACAATACTGATTCCTGGGCTCCACCCTGGACCTGCCCCCAATCTGGAATGTGGGTGAGGGAGGTGGGGGTAGTGACACGGGACCAGCTGGTTCTTCTGCAAAGTGAAGTTTGGGGATCGTGAGTCAACAGAAGTGGCAGTGGGGTGCGTCTTGGGATCTGGCTTCCTGGCGGCGTGCTGCCCCGGCCACCTGTGATCACAGGCCTCTTGCATCTCACCTCTGTGGCCTTCTCTGGACCTGAAGAATTGCCAGAAATGGGCTGAGGCAGTTGGAGGAGATGGAAGAGACATTTAGCACAGGCCCTACTCTCTCTTCCTTTCTCTTGCTGCTTCTTTCCCTCTTAAGATCCCTGAACGTGGCTAGACACGGTGGTGTGCGTGTCGCCCCAGCTACTTGAGAATCTGAGGCAGGAGGATTGCTTGAGCCCAGGAGTTAGAGGCTGCCGTGAGCTATGATCGTACCACTGCCAGCCTGGGCAATAGAGACTTGCCACCTGGAAGACAGATGAGGCTGTCACCCCAGTCACGGGCAAGGCTCTGAGACTCTTCCTCTCTAAAACGGGAGAGCGGCAGCTGTCCCCCCTGTGACGGGGATCTGGCAAGGTCCCTCCTGTGTGAGCCCCTTGAAGCCATGCGTGGCTGCCCCTCTGGGTCTCTGTGGCCTCCGAGGGCGGCTGCGGGTACTCTCTACGCACTGCAGCCAGGGAGACACGGGGTCCTTCCTCTTCCAGGCCGCTCCATCCACGTGGCTTCTTTGAGCTGAGCCTGCTTTTAAGGTGCCACCTTGGGTTATTAATGGGAACACTCACAGATTGGGTCCGAGCGGTGTGGGGACTTTCCCAAGGTCGCAAAGCAATTTGCTGGCTGAGCCAGGAATAGAACTCCTGAGCCGGGCTGTGATCACCCTGTGCTCAAATGGCCAGGCAGGCGGGTCTGTGCAGGGGGCGGAGCTGGGAGGAGGGGACTGGGCCTCCTGGATGCCTCCATGTGGGCCAAGGGGAGGGGCTGGGAATATGTCACCCAGGCCTGCTGGGGAAGGCCAGGCTGAGGGCTCTCTTGAGGACCACTGTCTTTCATGGGAGAGGAGAGTGTCTGAACTCCGGGTGAGAGGCTGGTGTTGAGAGGTAGTGGCTAGCTGTGGCTAAGAAGGCTGTGGTGTGTGTGTCTGTGTGCTTAAGATCATTTGGGAGCCTTGTTAAACACACACACACACACACACACACACACACACACACAGACGCACACCAAAAACCCAGCATTTGTTTTCCTGGTGGCTCTGCAAAACACTCCAGCTACGAAGAGGGGAGGGGCTGGCGTAGCATCGCAGATGTAGGGACTCTGACGGCTGATGAAATAAACCCATCCTTGTCAACTGGGGAAAGGCACTTAGCAATCCAGGACAAGACGGCGTGGTGCGGATCCTGCAGGAGATTCCCGCATCCTTTTTTGGCTGGGTTTATTTTGGGGACAGGAGGGCTGTTTGGCGCTGATGAGGGTTTGTGTCCTCCTAGGGGCTTCTTGATTTCATTTAGCTCAGTCTCCTCTCCAACCGCTCAGCTCAGTGAGTGCCTGGAAGAAAGCGAGAATGCCAAAGCAACCCCTGGGTGTGGGAGGAGGGAAGGTTGGCTTCCACCAGTGGGGGTTAGAGCTGCCATCCAGGAGGACTCCCTGGAGGAGGCAGAATTTTAAGCCAGGGCTTGAAGGAAGAGGTCAGGGTTTGAATAAAGGAGATGGGGCTGTGCTGGGGGAGGATACAGCAGGCCCAAGGAAGGGTGGTGGGGCTGGGCGAGTCTAGAGAGACTGTGAGACGCTTCCAGGCGCCCCTCGTGCAGTCGTGAGGGCCAGGAGGGAGTCTCGGAGGGGAAATAGGCTCGTGGGAGCCCCAGAGGCAGGCTGAGGGAGAGGTGCCCACCAGGAAGACGAGAGAGGTGCCGTCTGAGGGGTGGGAGGGGAGCAGCCCCAGGAGAAGAGGCAGCAGGGGTGGGGCAGCCATGGGTGTCTGCCAGGCCCACGGCAGTCAGGGAACGTGGGAGCAACTTTACCGGCACCGGGAGGGATTGCAGGGGCCAGGCTGGTGGGGAGGAGGCCTTTCAGGATGGGAGCTCGAAGACATAGGCCAGAGGAAGGCCAGGCGAGAAGAGGCAGAGCCGAGGCAATCAGGTAGAAATCAAGGTGGGGGATGACCTGGGGACCCACTGCCTCCACGCTCACCTTCAGCGCGGGGCCCGCAGACACCCAGAAGGGTCACAGGCAGCTGGCTAAAAATCTCCACACCAGGAGCTTCCCGCGATGAAAACAACTTTGTCCATCTAAACTTTCCTTTTTGATTATTTTAATTTGTGAGACCAAATTATAAAGACATAAACACAAGAGCCGGAGCAGAGGCTTCCTTGCAGCCGTCCTGAGCTAGGAAGCTGAGCCGCAGGTCTTGACCCCGCGTCCCCAGAGCCCGTCTATCCTGCGGTGGGCGAGGGCGGGGCTGCCCTGGACACCAGGGTCTCCTCTGTCTGCGTGCATCGCTTGTCGATCCTGCGAATGATAAAGGCAACTGGGACTTGATTGTCCGAGTGACAGTTGTGATTTTAATGACAGGCAGTAGGTTATTAATCAAGACATTTGTCAGGAGCACTGGGAGGCAGCGGGGAGGGAGAGGGATAAGACGGGCCTGGGGGAAGAGAGAGTGCAGTTCTAGAAGAAGCTCCTCCGTGGTTCAGATCCCACCCCACCGTCCAGGGAAGTTGGCCTCTCATAGGTTTGCAGCAAGGATGAAGGCAGAAGGCCGGGCACAGTAGGCACTCAACGAACGCTGATTCTCAGCAACCATGGCTGCTGCCAGGGCCGGGTTAGCAGCACACAGCGCCCAGGGGGCTTGCCTGGAGGCCGAGGCAGGGGCCAGGCAGGGAGGAGGCTGGGCGGGAGCAGTGTGTGGACTGATACACAGGCCTGCGTGTCCCCAGCCAATGCTACTTGATACGGAAAAGAACTTCGAAGGCTTTTAACGTGTGGTAGAAAATCAGGGAACAGGGACCCAGAAATAAAAGTTTCTAAGGATCCCTGGGAGGCTTCTTGAGGGCTAATGGAGATCCTTGGGCCCTGGCCACCTTGGGGTTCTAGAACCGCTCCTGGTCTCCTGGTGTGAGCAAGCTCCCCTGACCTTGCCGGATCCCTGCGTGACCCACATCTGTCCTGGGCCTAGGGTGACCCGCTGCTCCAGAACCCGCCCTCCTGGGTGCTCTCTGGGCATGTAGCCCATCTCTGGGTGGTGGCCTTGGTGGGGGCCTGGGGTGTGGCTGTCCTCTGAGCCAGTGGGTGGACCAGGAATCCAGAGGAAAGCCCCTCACCCTGCCCGAAGACAGCCGGTTAATCTTTATGAAGGACAGTTCCTCCCGGGCTTTTGAGTGAATCACCCAGATTTCTGGTCCACTGGTGTCCAGGCTCAGCAGGTGGAAGTGTAGTCACTGCTGCCAGAGATGTGCCTGGTTACAGGGGCTGCCCTTGCCCTCCCCCACAGGGGCCCACACACTGGCCTCAGGTCAGGGGTCTGGGACCGGTGGGGGGGCTCCGTGGCCAGCTGGTGACCTCTGCAGGCCTTGCTTCCCTGTGCCCCTGCCTGGGCTGCCATCCCATCCCCTCCAGGCCTGCCAGGGTCACAGCTGGCCGCTTTCCAGCCGAGTGGTCAGGTGGCAGGAGCTGCCTTGCAGCCCTGCTTGGAGACAGGTGTGTTCATTTCAGTGTCACGACCTCCAGCTGCTCAGAGCTCACCAGGGGGTAAGGCCCGCCCTTCCCCTGCATGGGAGAATTGTCGGTGAGGACAAAAACAGGCCTGCAGCTTTGAGGGAGCTCAGCTGGGGGAGGGGACATTGTGAACCCCTCCATCTCAGAGCTTGGGTCCACAGAGAGGACACCGTGTCCATGGAAGGGGGAGAGACGCCGAGTGGGGAAAGTTCCCTGGAAGCAAAATGTGCTGGGTCATGACTGGCTTCGCTCGTGACTGCTCAGCCCCCAGTGCCCAAGGGTCATCCGCACAGCCCGAAAGGGAGTTTCCAGGGGATGCTTCTTTAAGGCTGCGTCTGCTTGAGGCTTCTCTGGAAACTGCGGGCCCTGCCCTGCATCTGGCCTCTCCCAGGGACAGGCAGAGGCCTTCAGATTGGATTTTTTTGTTTTGTTTTGAGACAGGGTCTCACTCTGTCACCCAGGCTGTGGTGCAGTGGTGCGATCATGGCTCACTGCAGGCTCAACCTCCCAGGCTCAAGCCAATCCTGCCACCTCAGCCTCCTGAGTAACTGGGACCACAGACATCTTCCCCCATGCCTGGTTAATTTTTTTATTATTATTTTTTTTTTGTAGAGATGGAGTCTCACTATATTGCCTGGGCTGGTCTCGAACTCCAGGGCTCAAGCGATCCTCCCTCCTTGGCCTCCCAAAATGCTGAGATTACAGGTGTGAGCCACTGGGCCTAGCCCAGATTGGATTGTTTTTAATTGAGGTGAAATTCATGTAACATACAATTAGCCATTTTAAAGGGTACAGTTCAGTGGCATTTAGTACATTCATAATATGCAGCCCTCGTCTCTGTCCTGGTCCAAATCATTTTCTTTTTTCTTTTTAATTGTAAAGAAAAGCGGTATAATTGGTTCATGGTTCTGCAGGCCCTGCAGGAAGCATGGTGCTCACATCTGCTCAGCTTCTGGGGACGCCCCAGGAAACTTACAATCATGGGGGAAGGCAAAGGGGGAGCCAGTACATCACATGGCAAAGGCAGGGGCAAGAGAGAGGGACCAAAAGGACCACTCCAAAAGGAAACTCACGTCCATTGGCAGCCACTCCCCTCTCCCCTCCCCTAGCCCTGAGCAACCACTCATCTGCTTTTTGTCACTGGATTTGCCTGTTCCGGGCATTTCATACAAATAGAATCCCCCTTGTGTGTCTCGCTTCTTCCATTCAGCATCGTGTCTTCAAGGTTCATCTGTGTTGTAGCGTGGATTAGCACCTCAGTCCTTTTTATGGCTGAGTAATAGTCCACTCACTGTATGGATAAACCATGTTTTCTTCATCTATCCATCATCTGATGGACATGTAGGTTTTCACTTTTTGGTTATGATGAGCAATGCTGACAGGAACATCCGTACAAGGTTATACGTGGACGTGAAGGTATGTTTCGTGCCTCACTGTGTATCAGGACCCATTCCTTTCTGTGGCTGAATAATATTCCAGTGTACACAGAGACCACATTTTGTTTATCTGTTCCCCCGTTGATGGTCATATGGGCTGATTTGATAATTTTTAAAGATGCAATTTCTGAGATGGGAGGATCCTTGAGACCAGGAGGTCGAGGCTGCAGTGAGCTATGATCGCACTACCGCGCTGCAGCCTGGGCAACAGAGTGAGATTCTGTCAAAAAAAAAAAATAAATAAAAATAAATAAATAAATAAATAAATAAATATATATATATTCTCTGAGAGGGAAAGCCAGACAGGGTGCTGTCAGTATCTTTCTTTTGTGTGTGTGTGTGTGTGTATAATTTTTTTTTTTTTTTTGAGATGGAGTCTTGCTCTGTCACCCAGGCTGGAGTGCAGTGGCATGATCTCCGCTCACTACAAGTTCCGCCTCCCAGGTTCACGCCATTCTCGTGCCTCAGCCTCCCGAGTAGCTGGGACTACAGGCACCCTCCACCGCACCCGGCTAGTTTTTTGTATTTTTAATAGAGACGGGGTTTCACCGTGTTAGCCAGGATGGTCTCGATCTCCTGACCTCGTGATCCGCCCGCCTCGGCCTCCCAAAGTGCTGGGATTACAGATGTGAGCCACAGCGCCTGGCCTGCTATCAGTATCTTCACACTTACAGAAGCCAGGGACTTGGGTGGCCGGCCGGGCCCCACCAGCTGTCCTGCCCCCCTTGCCTAGTGACCAGCCAGGGGCCGGCAGGGACTGGACTCACACAAGTTGCTGGTGTGATTCTTGGAGTGTGTGTGACATTCCAAGGCCTCTCCTAATATTAGAGGAGAAAAGAGTTCCGCTGCTCTCATTCTAGGCCCTATGTCCCAGGGCAGAAGTGGTCTAAGTGACTGACCTCCCTGCCCGTCTGGTCTGGCGCCGAGAAGTGCTTCCTCATAAAACTTTATTTGTATGTGCTGCCGCCCTTCCACTTCCTCCGTACAGCAAATGTAAGGGAATGCTTCTGAGCTCCAGCCTTGTCCCAGGCACTGGCTATGGCTCTCTCTATTGTCTTGTCTGGTCCTCACCAAAGTGGGGGCAGGGGACACATTCCTTGCAGGGCAGCAGCTAAGGAAACGGGTGCGCAGTGGGTGGAGATTTGCCCAGTCCTGCAGCTTGACTCCCACGTCCATCCTCCCCCTGCACCCCTGGGGGGGCCACCGGCTGTGCTCTCCAAAGCCACATTTTAACGTTTGCTCTCTGGGTGGTCACTGAATGGGGTTAACACGTCTGGCCCCAAGGTGTTTTTAGAGGTAAGTGGTAGAGAGGGTGCTGCCCGTAGGGAGCCAGACAAACTGAAGACCGCGTTGTAGGTGATCAGAAGCCTCAAACAGCGGGCTGGGCTCATTGGTGGCCCAGGAGCTGAGACTGCCTTGCTTGGACTGTAGGTAGTTTCCTGATGGGAAGAAAAGTTGCAAGGAGGAGACCCTGCTCCCCTCTGACTGCTGCCAGTGAACTGGACCTGTTTCTGCTGTGGTTTCTGTTCAGGTGACATCGTTGAAAGCTACCCATGTGCCCATCGGGCTTGGCCGCCAGCCCCTGTCCTCCTCCTCACCTACACCACAGAAGTTTCGGCTCCTGCCCTTGAAGTCTGCCGTGGCACAGCCCACTCCAGCAGGCCTGCCAGGTAGACGGGGTTCTCAGCGCGCTGCGATTTTATAAAAGCCTGCTAAAATCAGACCACTCCGGAACACATGCTCTCCCGGCTTTACATCACCAATGTTGACAGTAGGAAAATTTGGCCAGGTTTCTCTCAAATATGAAAAATGGGAACTAGGCATGCGAGGAAATGAAAACCTGGCATCCCCACCCCAGACAGCAGGAGCGCTGGGAAGGCAGGGCGGACTTCTCCGAGCTCCACAACCTCATCCGTGCAGTGTAGTGCTGCCCGCCCGCAGGGCCCTGAACGCGGACCTGGTCAGGTGCCCTCACACAGCTGCACTGTCTGGGCGTGCAGGGGATGGGGCAGAGGGCTTCAGGCCACCAGAGGCGGCTCCTGGCAGAACGTCTCCTTGCCAGGAAGGGGCTACTTTGCCACTGAGTCTGCCCGTCACTGGGTCCTGGAGCTTCTGGGTGACCCGGGAGAGGGACAGGTTGTGGACAGCAGTTGAGCCAGGCCCACCACTAGGGTGCGGGACCCAGCCTGGATGCCCTGGGATCCCTGTGGCTTGCCTGTGGCAGCCCAAGTGGACGCAAGCTCTTCCCAGGATTTCAGACACCTGGGACACTTACACTTGGCCAGGGCCGTCTGGCTAGCAGGGGCCAACTTGCCTCCCAGACAGTAACAGGGCAAGGGGTATGTGTGGGGGGTGCTCACTGGTGGCAGAAGCATCCAAAACTCCCAGGATTCTCTGCCCCCCATCAAGAGTCTCAGCGCTGCTCCCCCAGCCCCCTTCCCCTGCCTCGGCCTGGCCCCGCCATATAAAGTTTAAAGGTTTTAAATGCAAATATTTCTCTTTTATAGATGCCAGCTGTCTCCAGAGAGTGCGTTTCCTTGCCGTTCAACTTTATTGTCCAATTAGCTTCCCATATCTGGATACTGGAGAGCCTGGGGTGGGGGGGGGGGGCAAGGAGGGCAGCAGGGGGAGGGGGAGGGGAGCTGCAGGAGGGAGGAGAGCCATGGCTCCTGGGCCAGCTCTGGAGCTGGAAGCTGCCCTCCGGGACCTGTATCTGGGTTGGCGTCCGGGAGCCCAGGTCATAGGGTGGGTGCCTCTCCAGAGGTGGGGTCACCCATTTCAGCTTTCCCCGCTCCAGTAGGAGAGGCAGGAGCTGGGGGGCGGTTGGTAGCAGGGGTATTCTTTTCTGATTTAGAAAAATAAAAGCCAGCAGCCCCGACGCACACGGCTTCCTTTTACTCCCTCTCCCGCCCGCTTTCCAGCCGCGGTGGCGGCGTCCCCATTCACCAGGGCTCGGCGGCGCTCACAAAGCGAGGCAATTAGAATTGAAAATCTATGCAAAACAGCTGTTAACTGATTGTAAAGGAGTGCAGCTGTGTGCGGGGTGCGGATTGGAACCAGGCGCTCAGAGGGCAGGAAGTGTGGGGCAGCCTGGGGTTAAGAGGAAAACTCCTCAAAGGGAGTTAGCCGGGCCTTAACCCTTTCCTGTTCCCCTGGAGGTGACCTGGGCTACTGAGGGCCACCTGAGCTGCAGGGGTGGGGCTCCCTCTGCATCCCTGGTGAATCTGTTTCCTCCCCAAGAGGGGCAGGCAGGGAGAGGCGGGCGCTGCTTTCCCCTGTCTCCCTCCAGCCTTTATCCAATCAGCAGATCTGGGTTAAATCTTAAATCCTGCCCAGGGGCTGGGGACTGTGTCCCTGCTAGGATACAGGGGGCCCTCTTCCCTTGAGGCCCCCACTGCCACTCTGGAGCAGGGAGTCTGGGACTCCAGCAGACACGCTGTGGCCTGGCCTGCAGGGCGGCTGGTGGAGGATGCTTCTTCTCAGGCCCTGCTTGGAGACCTTGGCTCAGTAAGGGGAGGGACCTGGGGATCTGTATGACTCCCCCCTATGATTTAAGACCCACTGCACTGTGTGATCGCTATCTAAGAGTGGGACACAACCTGGAGAGATGAATTCCAGAGGCAGGGATAGGAAAAGGCTTCTTGCGAGAGATAAGATGTAAGCCCGGCTTTGAAGAACGGGGAGGATTTCTGGGCCAGTGATAGCAGGGCAGGAAACAGAAAGAGGAGGGTGGAATCTAAGTGGTGGGTGTGTGCACCTTCACCGATGCATAGGGCAGGGCTGGGGGGGCTGAGGGCAGATGGGGTAGTTGGGCAGCCTTCTACCCCTCAGCCCTTCGTGCCCCCTGGATTTAGTGCACTCTGTGGACTTAGCCCCCCGCCCCTTGCCTCTGCACCAGGGCTGGTAGTCTTGGGGAGGGCGGGCTGTGCATGCCGGGGAGCTGGGTGAATCCCAGGGTGCTCAGCTCTAGGCAGCTAACGGCTCCCTCCCCCGGCCCCCAACCAAAATGGTTTTCAGGCACTGGACAGCTGCCCAGAGGTAAGAGCATAGACCTGAAAGCGCTTGAGACCTGTCGTACCCCTGCAGGTGTATCTTTCTTAATAATCAGAGTGACCATGGCAGGTGGCTACTGAGAAATGATGCCAGGTGTAAGAGCCACGTCTGGATGAGACTCGTGCTGGAATGTGTGTGCCCGAGGCAGGCCAATTAACCTTCTCAGGTCTCCCCACTCGGGCTGTGTAATGGAGGTCACTGCCTGCCTTGCAGGGCCGGGAGGGCTTCCAGTGACATGCGCTGAGCAGCGCTGGCTCTTGTTAGGTGCTTGGTGAATGGCAGAGGTGATCTTTACCTCCTGGCCCACGGACATCCAGGTCCCTGATACTTATTTGCGGATCCAGGCGCTGAACAAGGTGCCCAGGCAACATAATGAAGGTGACGTGCAGTTCCTATGTGCTAGGAGCAACTGGCCAGGATGGAGAAGGACCTTGGGTTAGGCTGTGTGCTGTCCTGCTGAGCCCTAGAAGAAGCAAGAACCAGAAAGAACGTGTCCAGGATCTATCCTCTGCCAGGGCTGGGCCCTGTGCTAAGACTTAGTGGGGTTGGGACAGTCATGGGTGGTGCCCACACCCCTGAGCACCTGACCTGGTCCAGGTTGATGCCCAGGCAGTGGTGGTGGTGGTGGTGGTGGTCTGTGCTGTCATCCCGCCCCCTTGCCTTCCAAATTTCCTTGCTGCCTTAAAGTGTCCCCTCTGTCAGCGTCTGTCCTCTGCTGTCTGTCCCTTGCCGCCCCCCCCCCTTTAAAAAAAAAAGGGTCTTGCTTTGTGGCTCAGGCTGGAGTTCAGTGGCACAATCATACCTCAGCCTCAGACTCCTGGGCCCAAATGATCCTCCTGCCTCAGTCTCCCGAGTAGCTGGGACCACAGGCTTGTGCCATCACACACAGCTAACGTTGGCCTCTCTGAGGTGCCTGCTGAAGGCTTACTGGAATTTTCAGTTTTGTTTCTGGAAAACCAAGTGTGAAACACAGCCCAGGGTTTAGTGTGTTTGTTGAGTGAAAAACCACCCACCCTCTGTGGTTCAAGGCGTCCCTTTCTTTCTGGTGGATCCTCCTAGTCCTCACGCTTCCAGACACCCCTCTTAGTTCCTAGCTCAGGGAGTAGGTTTAAGGTGTCTCATGTTCATCTGAGATGGAAAGCTTTTTTTTTTTCTCCTTTGAAACAGGGTTTCACTCCGTCACCCAGGCTAGAGTGCAGTGGCACAAGCTCAGCTCACTGCAACCTCTGCCTCCTGGGCTCAAGTGATCCTCCTACCTCAGTTTCCCAAGTAGATGGGACTACAGGCGCACGCCACCATGCAGGGCTAATTTTTTTTGTTTGTTTTTAATAGAGACAGGGTTTTGCCATGTTGTCCAGGCTGGTCTCGAACTCCTGATCTCAAGCAATATGCCTATCTTGGCCCCCCAAAGTGCTGGGATTACAGGCGTGAGCTACCATGCCCTTAGGAAAGCTTTTAAAATTTAAATCTCTTTTGTGGTGCAGGTCTGATAGGTTCCAGGGCTTGTGGAGGTAGGGCTAGAGTTTGCACCTAGGTGTCACTGAAGCAGGTACCTGAGCCAGGTGAGGGGCTGGGAGCCTGCCTTCCGCTCTTGGAGGCACAGTTTAGCTTGGCAGGGGCCTCAGGGTGTGAGCAAACGCGCACCAGCCACCAGCATCCTGTTGCCTTGACACAAAGGACAGTCCGTGGTAAGGAGCACTGCATGCAGCATCCCCAGGGCAGGTGTCCTGCTCTGGGAGGTGCCCCCGTAGGCCTGGCCCTGGCACTTACCTAGCTCCTTCCAGGCAAATGGGAGTGGAGGGTGGGGAGGAGGTCCAGGGAAGGAGAGCTGTGCCCAGGAAGGGCTCGCACTATCTGGGGGCGCGGGGCTGTGGGTAGGGCGCTGTTTTCTAGGAAGAGAGAGGAGGAGGAGCAGGCCTGGAGGGAAATGGAGGGAGGCCAGCCTTAGCCCCAGTGCTGGGAAATTAGGAGTCAAGCGACAAACCTCGTTAGCGAGGAGCGCCTCGGCTGCAGGAGAGCAATTCCCACCCCTAAACTCGGAGGCCGTGCTCCGGATTACTAATTTCCGGGGGCCGGGCGCACTGACAGTGAGTGTCATCCATCTCCCCCTTGCCAGCCCGCCTGGTGGCCGCCAGCGTTTCCCGGCCAGGACTCACAGAGCGGCTCGCTGCTGCCCCCCGGCGGTTGCCGGGGTGTCCGGCAACGCCTCGCTCCCCTAGGCCTACTGGGTTGGGAAGGGGAGAGACTCCAGGTGTGAGCAGTTTTTGGGGCGCAGCTTGCATGTCACCTGTGTGCACATGATCTTGAGCAACTCAGGGCCTCAACTTCCTCATCTGTGAAACGGGACCAGACCACCCATCTCGCAATCCAAGGGAGCTAGATGTATACGCCGGAGGGATTGGCCGGCTCTAAAAAGTAGCCGAGTGATGCACCTCCCAGTGGCCGCTCCGCATGTTTTTGTGGTTGGCCGTCGTGGTCCTGCTCAAACAGGTGGAGAAACCTAACCCCACCTTCACTCCTGGCCCAGGGGCCTCTCCAAGGAAGAAGGGAGTAGGTGGTGGCACCGTGTCCCAGTGAGAGACCTGGAGGTGGGGCCTAGGTGTCTACCTGGAGAACTAGGCCGGAGGCAGCTCCCGGCCAGGTGCGAGAGGCTCATTTGCATGCTATTCCCCTCCCCCCGCAGCCTGTAATCCAGATGGGAAAGGGGCTGGGCCAGTCCCGGAGGTGAATTTTGTTTTTAAGGCTCCGGGCCAGTCGTCGTCCATTCCTTCCTAACACCTCCCTATCCTCCCCTCCCCCCGCCCGTGACTCCCAGCGGGGCAGGAGGCGCCCCTCCCCCTCCCCCTCCCAGCCCGGGCCGCCTGGGGCCGGGTGAATCCGCCGGCCAGTGCGGGTATAAATTACCCGGGGCCGCGCGGCCGAGCCACCGTGTGGTGCGTAAATTATAGCGTCCGGCCAAGGCCGCAAGGGGGGGCGCCGTCGGTGAGCTGGCGGGTCGTGCGGGGAAGCAGCACCCCCGCGCCGTGCCAGGGCCGGCCAGCGTCCGCAGGTAGGAGCCAGTAACGGCCCAACCCGGCCTCGCCGGTCCGTTTCCCTTTTCGTTTGTGGTCTGCCCGGAGCCTTGTGCAAGGCGGGGGGCCGGCCCGCGTGCGCCCCCACCCCCGGGCCCCGGCGTGCGCTTGGTCGGAGGTGGAGCGGGGAGCGCGGGGCCTGAGGGCGCCCGCCAGACCCTGCCCCCCGGAGGGCACACAGGCTGGTTCTGCTCCCCGCTGGCGCGGGCCCCGAACGCTCTAGGCCCGCCAGCGTCACTGGGAACAGATGGATGGGGGGTGGCAGGCGCCCAGCGCTCGCTCCCGTCGCAATCCGGCCTGGCGCGGGGAGGGGGAGGGAGGAAGGCGGGGGAGGCGGGCCCGCGCGGCGGCAGCGTGTGCGCTTGCCAAGCCTGGCGCGGGCATGTCCCGGGGCAGGTTTGGGGCAGGCACGAGGGGGCTGAAAGTCGAAACCCGCAGCGCAGCGCTGGGGCGGCCGCCCAGGGGGTGCTGGTTTGCCCCAGGGCTCAGAAGTAGGAACGCGCTAGATCAGAGGGGTGTTGGAAGAGGATGAGGAGGGAGCGACCCCGGGGCCTCGGAGCCACCGGCGGGGGAGGGGGGGTTACAGCCCAGGGCGCCAGAAGGCGGCAGGGGAGGCCTGGCGACCCCTGCCCCCGAGGCCCGCCCCTTTAACCCGGAGCTTCCTGGGGACGCGCCTGCCGCGATGGGGTGGGGGCGGGGTGGGGCGGGGTGGGCGGAGCCGGGGGGGTGGGAAGGCTGGGGCCTTCAGTCCCTCTCCGCGCCGCCTGTGGGTGCCCAGGAATTTCAGGACGCTCCCTGAGTCATTCCAGTCAAGTGCCAGGGTGAGGTAGGGTGGGGGGGGTGCCAGGAATGGGGAGGCGCTGTGCTGGGGCCAGAAGCGCAATGGGTCGTGCCAGTTTCTGGAGGCGGGCGACCTCGCCTCTGACCGCAACCCCAGCTACTTAATGATCCCCCTGGCGGAGCGGCGCCTCCGTGGGTTCTCCAGCCCCTGGGCCGTGGGTTCTTTAAAAAACACCCCCCGCAGCGGCCTGCATTGTGGCCTTCCCAAAAGTTACTTAAAACTGGGGGATGGGGTGCCTTATGGAATTTTGAGGCCAAGTTCTTAGTATTCAGCCTTTTCTAGTTGGGGTAATAAGGTCAGGCATGGGGGGTGGGGCT
Organism: Symphalangus syndactylus; assembly: GCF_028878055.3. NCBI lineage: Eukaryota > Metazoa > Chordata > Mammalia > Primates > Hylobatidae > Symphalangus > Symphalangus syndactylus. The sequence continues at coordinate 131,043,724 of NC_072433.2, forward strand.
TGGGTACACAGTCTATTTTGTGTCGCCTCCCCCCACCCCACGGCTCCCAGAAAGTTGTTCTCCAAAAGGCCTCCAGGACCCGGAGTTACCCGTTCGCCCGTTATTGGGCCTGCTCTGTGCCAGGCACTGTTCTAGGCTCCCGGGACGCAGCTGCGAGACAGGGCTCGGCTCACGTGGCGAGGGTGCTGTGGCTGCCCGCTACTCTTACAGTCAAGCGGCCGGTCTTAGCCACCAAGGTCTCGGGGACCCCCGAGCAGTCCAGCCAGGGGCTCCCGAGAGTATGGGGGTGGCACCTCCGCGGCCCCGCTGGTGTCCTCGGCTCACCTGCCCGGCCGGGCCGGGGAGGGGCGTGTGCCTGGGCGGGTGGACCCGGGCGCCCGTCGGTGCGCGCGCGCGCGCCTGTGTGTTTGCGGCTGAAACCCGACACCTCCCGCTGGCTGAGGTCAGGGAGCCGGGAGCGAGCCAGTGGCCCGGGAGTGGGCGGCGTTGCGTTTGGGTGTGTCCTCGGCGGCGACAGCAGCAGGTGTTTCTTGGCCGGGGCCCCGGAAGCTCCACCTCCCCAGCGGCCCGAGCTGCCGCCGCCGAGCAGCCCCGGGTGAGATAAGCAGTTTAGACAAACACTGGGCGACGGTGGCTCCAGCATGTATCAGCCGAGGCGGAGCTGCGGGGCCCTGGCATGAAAGGTGAGCACGCCGCACCCGGCCGGGGACGCGGGTCCTCCACCCTCCCCCCACCGCACTCTCCTCCTGCAAGTTCGCGGGTTCCGCGGGGGCGGCCGCCAACGGCTCCCGGGCAACTTCCCCGGAGTGTGAGTGGCGATAAGAGCCGGAGGGCGGGCAGGCGACCAAAGGCCACCCCCTTCCTCCGCCCGCGGGTCGCAGCCTGGGCGGCCTGGCTGCGGGCGGGGACTCGGGGGCTCTGGGCTCAGGAGTGCGCTCAGCGGGGGATGGGGGGGTGAGTAAGTGCGTGCGGGCTAGAGGGCAGATAAAGTGGGGGGATGGGGGTGGCGGGGGGAGTCTCCGAGAGCTGCGGGCGCTGGAGAGCTGGAATGAAAACTTTGTGGCGACGCGGGACAGAGCGAATGGGGGTGGCTGTGCGCCCCCGTGGCAGGTGCTGGCGACGGACAAGGAAGGCGGGGGCTCGCTACTGGGGCCGCGCGGGTTAGGGTTTTTGTCTTGCTCCCCTCCCCCTCCCCGACCCCTCGTCTCGAGGGAGTTGGTCGGGAGGGAGGGACTGCAGCCTCCCGGGTCTGTGACCCCCACGCCCTGCTTCCCGAGGAAGGGCGCGCCACGGGCTCGGCCGCTTCTCGTCTCTCTCTCCCCCACCCCCGGCGGAGCGGCTCTCTGCCCCTCCCCTCCCCCCCGCAGAAGATGGCTGCCCCAGCTTCGGAGGTGGGAGAGGGATTGCACATCCGCCGCCCCCCACCCGCGATGGCCTTTTTCCCTCCCCGGCCCTTCCTGCTCCGCCTGGATGCGCCTCCCCGCCCCCAGCCCTCCCGGGCCCTGCGGCCGCGCTGATGGGCGGCGAGTGGCCCGACCGAGTGGAGCCGATTCAATTATATTGCAGCAGCAGAGACACCTCCTCGGCCGCCCGCCCGCCTCTCCAGCAGGCTAATTAAATTCCCTTCATGGAGGCGGAGCAGGAGTGGAGCTTACCCTCCCTGCGCCCGCCCACCCCCAGCTTCCCGCCTCCCCTCCCCACCGCCGGGTGGGGGACCAGGGGGCCACTTAGAAATGTGCGGTGGAGTCTCGAGGCGCAGGCCGTAGGGAGGGGGTTCTCAGATCGGGGGAAGGGATACCGCGACACCCCCATTAGTTGGGGGAGTGGAGGCTGCGCCCTTTCCACGTGGTGGGCCGGGGGCCTGGCCGCAGTGCCCGTCTGAGTTCCGAGGGCAGCGTGCTGGCGGTGGGGGAGCACCTGCCGGGTTCCCAGCTGGGCGGTGGATGCCAGCCGGAGTTGAGTCGGTTTGGCTCTTACAAACTAGCCTTTGTCTGTGCAAAGTGCGTTTAAAACACACTAAACCCTTGCTCCCCCCTGCGGTGCCTTATCTGGGGCCTGAGGGGTAGCGGCCACACAGGTTGGGGTTTGGAAACAAAAAGCGGGGCCACCAAATGGAAAGAGGGCTCCTTTTGTAAAAGGCGCCTGAACAAAAGGCCCAGCCGCACTCCGGGTGGGAGCGAACCCGCCTAAGCCGATTTCCAGGAGGCGGGGGACAAAGGGGCAGAGAGAAGGTCTTGGTGGGGCGTTGTGAAATGTGCCCCCTGGTCGGCCGTCTCGTCCTCTCCCCTGGGATTCCGTGTTCCCGCCGCCCGGCAGGGGTGGAAGCGGGGGAACCCAGGTGAGCAGCCTTCCCCGGCCTCCCTCGGTGTTGCTTAAGCTTGGGGCACTTCTGTGTTGCTCACCCTGTGTTTACGGCCGCCTCCACCAGCAGGGACGGCAGAACCTGAGGCACAGGCTGTGCCTGACTCAGCCGCCACGCCACAGGTGAGGGACCCAGGGCGCAGGCTCCGACGGCGGCGTGTGTCATCCCGGCCGCCGGCTGTGCAGGGAGCCGCCCCGCCCAGGTAGATTCGGGAGCGCTGGAAGAGGCCCTGGCTTGCGAGAGCAGCGACCTCGGTGCTTCCTAAGAGACTTTCCGAGACAGCCAGCCTCGTGTCGGCAGCATTCCTGGTCTCCTGCGGCCCGGGTGCGAGGATGGCTTTTGTCACTCTGGCAGCAGACACCAAACCCAGGAGGGGAAGCGGGGGAAGCTGGAGCCAACTACGGTTTTGACGCTTGGAGTTTTCTTTCCTGGAGCCTTGGGGGCGGTGCCGTGCCAAAGCTGGTGAGAGCCCGCCAGGAGCCTCTGGTGACCTAGGGTCAGGCCTGCCTTGGGAAGGGAGGTCGGGAAGTCTTGGTTCTAGGCACAGTGAGGCTGAGCTCAAAATAAGGAAGGCAACAAGGTGTCCACTGTGGCGCAGGCTCTGAGCTGTTTGGGACAGTTTTTAGGATCCTGGAGTGTCAGAGTTCAAAGGGGCTTGTAGGTCTCCAAACTCTGTGTTCTAAAACTGCTGCTGGCCAGGACTTTCCAAGTCCAGTTAAGCCACAGCCTCTGGGTTCCTGACCCGCGTCTGGGGGTTGTCAGACCTCCCCAGCTGATCCTAACATACAGACTGGGGGTAGGAACAAGGGACAAACTGAGGCTTGGGGCCCGGCGTGGGGCGGACACAGCGCTCATAGCAGGAAGCCTCTTCCGATGGCCCCGATGAGCCCTCCCCTCCAGCAGTCACTTCCCTGTCTCTGGGGGAAGTTCAGGGGCTGCAGATCTGAGGGCCTTGTGGTTTCAGAGCAGAAGCCAAGCCTGCCTGTGGGCTCAGCATCGCCGGCCAGAGGAAGAGCCAAGTCTGCACAGCGCCACTCTGTGGCAGACTGGGGTCCTGCACCTCTGAGCTAGAGATCCCCCCCCAACCCCTGGAATCCCCAAATTCCCCTTGAGCCCCCTGGAGCAGGTACTGTCTGTCCTCCCCTGCTCTGAAGGAGGCGGGCTGGGGGGCCTTTGGGCTCGGAGCCCCGAGCTGAGGGGCAGGAGCTGGTGCTTCCCACTTTTCACACGGGTAAGCTAGAGGGCTGGCTGCTACCTTTTCCCTGCCCCCAGGAACTCGCAGGGGCTTGTGGAGTCGGCTAGCAGGGCCGGTTTTTCTTGGCCCCATTTGAAGCCTTGGAATTCCCAGCCCGGGTTACTCGAAGTCCAAGGATCAAACCCCGGATCGGGCCAGGGTTGGATGGGAACCCTCTCTGGGTAGCATGTCAGTTGTCTCTGTTCTGGCAGCAGCAGGGTCCTCTGAAACCACAGGGTTTCCCCTCCCTTTCCTGGTGTGCCGGGAGAGCTGTTTTTTTAACCTGCAGAGATCCATGTTGCAGGTGACATTTCAGCTTGGTGGCTGTGCTGAAGCCTGGCCGCCTGGCTTTAATTCCTACCCCCGTGGAGTCTCAGATCTCGGTGGCCTCACCGAGTGCGGTGTGGGACGCCGTGGTGCTGGCTTCACTTCCGCATGCTGGCCTTTCTCCCCCGGCTGAGGCCACAGCCTGGAAGGTGATGTTTCTGAGTGTCCCTGTCAATGAGAATTTATTGAGCTCCTCCTCTGAACCCAGCCGTGTGCTTGCTGCTGGGAGGTGTAGAGACAGATAAAACAGGAGCGTGGCCAAAAGCAGCCCTTTGCACGCCTGCCAAACGCACACTCGGGGGCCTTTTAATCTTGCTTCTGCAGCTCTGATTCCCCACCAGCCTCTTCTCTCACGCCCTCGGCTCCAGCCAGACGAAACCACACGCCGTTCTCGCTACTCCTGCGTTTGGCCACGTCCCTGTCCTAGCATGGGCCATCCCGTCTGCCGGGGATTCTCCCGTCTGCTCCAAAGTCCACCTGTCACTGAGGCCAGTCCACCTGCCCCTCCTAACCTGATGCCTCCCTCGCATCCATACTCCCATGCCCACCCCGTGTCTGGAATCAGAAGTTCAGAGGGGAAGTGAGAGCTGCCCCCAGGAGGCTGGGGCGGAGTCCAGGCCTGGAGGAAGGAGCTGTAGATGAGGGCAGGGCTGGTACTGGAGAGGGCCTCTGGTTTACCCTCACCTGCACCTAAAATCATCTGTGGAAAGAAGGGGTTGGGCTGCACTTGAGGCTTTTGTGGGTCCTTGTGACTTGGGGGTTTCTAGGGAGGCAGGTGGAGGAAGTAGGGAGCCTCCAGCCCGGAGGTCTCTCCTGGCTTTACTTTTGAACCAACTGGGGAGCTTTAAAAGCTCCCAGTGCCCAGGGCATACTGCTAAGCAGTTCAGGCCAAATCTCAGAGGGATGAAGCCTGGGTATCCGTGTGTCAACTCCCTGGTGACTGCCATGTGCAGCCCAAGCTGAGACCCTGGCTCTGCTTTCTTCCAGAGCAGCTTCCTAGTCACGTGGGGGCCAGGGTGGGAGTTTTTCAATGCTTGGCCCACCTACTCCAGAAGGGCCTTCTGCTGGGGGGAGCAGTGTGAGTAGGAATTCTTTTCCCTGGGAAGATGGGCTGATGCAGTTTCAGGAGACTTGGGGTCTCTCTTCCCACTTGGGAAGCCAGAGACCGCCTTGCTTGCCCCGGAATTGAATGGAGAACCCCGGTGACTCAGAAATGAACATCTGCCCTCTACGCCACCTCCCTCGCAGGACGGGGCACCTGTCACCTGGCTGCTCTCTTGGGCCTTGTGTTAACCCCAGGCAGAATCCTAAAGGTCATTCTTGCCTGGCCCAGGTGTGCTTTGATCCCTTCTAAAGGGGCTTGCAAATGCAGAGTGCCATTGGCAGGGGTGGATTCGTGTTCGCCTGCATCTCTAGCCAGGCCTTCCAATTCTGGAACCGGTTCCTCCAGCTGGAGGACTTGACGTGTCTGAGGAGGTGTGTGTTACAGTGGCTTTGGGATCGCTGGACTGAGGTGGCGTGAGGGGGGTGCGTGCTAATGGTGACATAGACCCTCCCACTTTAATCATCACGTCCTCACCCCCACCCCAGTGTTCTCATCTGTAAGATGAGGATGCAGAGGCCCTCTGGCAGTTGAGGGTGAGGATGAGATGCTGTAATGCCCGCCACATGCCCCTGACGGGTAAATGACAGATGCGGGTGAGGGTTGAGAAGGCGTGGAGCATGGGGTGAGCCCCTGGCGAGTGTCAGCTGTTACTGTGTTGATCGGTGCATCTGACTGCTCATATCTGCCTCTTGCTTAGCTTGTGTGACCTCAGGCACTTGTGTTTTGGGCCTCAGTCTTCTAATCTGTGGAATAGGAATGACAATGTCACCTGTATCCTGAGGCTGTTGAGGGTTAAAGGCTTTATTACGAAGTGCCCAGTACAGCACCTGACACAGGCTCTGCAAAGCCTTGCGGCTACTCCTGTTGCTGTTGTTGTTGTTGTTTTAATTACAGACAGGGTCTTGCTCTGCTGCCTAGGCTGGGGCGCAGTGGTATGATCACAGCTCACTACAGCCTCAGACTCCTGGGCTCAAGTGATCCTGCTGCCGCAGCCTCCTGAGAAGTTGGAACCACAGCTGCATGCCACCACACCTGGCTAATTTAAAAAAATTTTTTTGTGGAGCCAGGGTCTCTCACTATGTTACCCAGGGTGGTTTCAAACACCTGATCTTGGGTGATCCTTCCGTCTCAGCCTCCCAAAGCGCTGGAGTTACAGGCATGAGCCACTGTGTCCAGCTTGGCTTTAATTTTATAAAGCCCCAAGGCTCTGTTCCCTGACGCTCAACTCATTCCCTTGCAGTGTTGGGGGTGGCCCCCTTTCCCACCAAGAGTGGGGTTGCTTTTTGTGCCCTAAGGCTCAAGGCACCACAGCAGACCCTGGCGACCCCTCTGCTGGACTTTAGCAACCAGAGATTCTTTTTGGGAGCTTCAACGCTCCCTCGGGCTCACATGCACACCACTGCCCCCTTGGTGATTGGCACTCTGGGCCCAGGTGGCGGGAGGTGCTTTAACAAACTGTCCCTCCCCCAGCCTTGCCCTTCCTGCGGTTGGATGGATGGTGGGTCTGTGGCCGCAGGCAGCAATGAAGGGTATCGATCGCCCAGCTTTTGGCTGAGCAGTATTGATGTTGGACAGGTTAAGCCGTCCCGAAGGAAAATCTATGTCAAGCTAAGCACAAGACAGCTCGCGAGTCGGGGCTGGGGGAGCAGGGCGCAGCCTTAGGGGCCTCTTCTAGGCTGACCCTGAGGCTTCTATCTTCTGGGTTGGGGGGCAAAGCCCGGGGGTGCCAAGCGACGCCCCACAGCCCCAGGGGGGCCTGGAGGGACGGCAGGCGCCCTTAAGTTGTGTGATCTGTGGGCAGATGGTGTGCCGGCCAGGTCTCGATCCCACCTAAGGAGTTGTCTCTGGGATTTAGTAACCAGCTGGGAAAGACTATATTTCTGTATCGAGAGGTGCTGCGACTGCCCTGGCCTATGAGGGTCACGCCGTGGGCTGTGCGCCAGGCATGGTGGGGCGATGTTCTCACTCCAGCGCGCTCCTCCTCCCCAGGGAGGGACTGACTTGCTAGGTAGGGATTATCCCCATTTAGCCATCCACCGGGGAAGAAAGGGGCCCCAGGGATCCATATCCTGCCTGTAGTCACACAGCTGGTAATTGGTAGAGAAGCAGAAACCCACACCGTGATTTTCCCACTCCAGCCTCCTCACCCAACTCCCACCTGCTCTCCCTTAGAGCCTGGAGGGAGGTCACCGGCTGCTTCCGAAGGCCCTGTTTAACCTGGGCTTCTTATGGGGTGCAGTGGCTGAAGCCTGTAATCCCAGCACTCTGGGAGGCTGAGGCAGGTGGATTGCTTGAGCTCTGCAGTTTAAGACCCTCTCTCTACAAAAAAAATTAAATTAAAAAAACTAGCCAGGCATAGTGGGATGCGCCTGTGGTCCCAGCTACTCAGGAGGCTGGGCAGGGAGGATCACTTGAGCCCCGGAGCTCAAGGCTGCCTGCAATGAGCTGTGATTGCACCACTGCACCACTGCCTGGGTGATAGAGCAAGACTCTTGTCTCAACAAAAAAAAACAAAATTAAACTGAGCTTCTTCACCCAGTCTTGGGATGTGAGTGGATTCTTCCAACTGAATTCCCAGTGTACATTTATCTTTGAGTGTATTTTTGTAATGTTTTTGCATTTGACATGTGGTATTTTTTCCATTCACTTAAATATACGAGGATCCACTAGACAGCCGATGCTATACTGGGTGTTGAAGACACAAAGTGGAATGCGGTTCAAGCAAAAATTCTCAGCCAGATGGGAGCATTGGAGAGACTTCCGCCTCCCAGAGGCTGCCGATCCACGCGGTCGTCTCCGCCGCCTGTCAGGAGGGTGCGGTTAGTCACCCCGTAACAGATAAGAAAACAGGGTTTCGGAATCAGCCCTTGTGGAATGCCTGGGCTGGCGCCCCACTCAGCCCTGCATCTCTGAGCTGTTGAGGAGCCCGTTTAGAGGGTCTCGGCCTTGGGTCTTTGCATTGTTCTCAGCCCTGCATCTCTGAGCTGTTGGGGAACCCGTTTAGATGGTCTCAGCCCTGGATCTCTGCCGTGTGGGGGAACCCATTTAGATGGTCTCGGCCCTGGGTCTCTGCTGTGTGGGGGAACCCGTTTAGATGGTCTCAGCCCTGGGTCTCTGCTCTGTTGGGGAACCCGCTTAGATCTTCTCCTGAAAAAGGTTTGTGGCCTCCCCTGTGCCTTGGGTTTGCAGGGGAGTGGAGGTGTGCACTGAGATCGTATCTGTTTTAAATCAAGCCGATGTCCTGGCCTCCTTTTTTGAATACAATCTTACCGTTTTACAACTTGTTGTTTCCACCCAAATGTACATCTTATAAGACTTTACAGGACTAAGGAAGTTAATCCATCCTTAGCAGGGATGCCAGAGCCCTGGAGCCTGTCACCTGGGCACAGGGAGGACATTTTAACTAAGCAGCCGGTTTCCAGGTTGAGACTGGTTGGGATCCTGCGGAGTGACCCTGAATCCACTAACAGCAGGACTGTGTCTGCTTGGATGCTGGAGCTGGGGTTTCTCCAGCCACGGCTGGCAGAGTGGACTGTGGGGTTTTGTGTCATGGTGTCTCTTATCCACTGGAGAGACTGTTGTGTTCTTTCTGCCAGATTACCCTTGAAGAAGCAGGGGAGGGGGAGGGCGCTCCTGCCCACCTCTGCTTACCAGCCCACCTCGGGCTCATTCTTCCCACCCCATACCCCCCATGCAGCCTTCAGGACAGGAGACATAGCCTGGACTACTTGTCATGGTGCAGCAAGAACTTTGTTACCAGTCCTGGTGGGCAGAGACTGGCAACTCCCAACAGCCAGGTCTGGACCTGACTGGGAAACTTATAAGTTCCTCACTGGGGTTCTGGAGGGGTGTGCGTATGTGCATGTTGAGAATTACAGAATCATTGAGACTTAAGCAGTCAGCCATTCAGCAGTTGACAGGATTATTGTGGCCAGAAAGGTGACCAGTTTGTCCTGTTTGGTGGCTGGGTTGGATAAGGGAGTCCAGGACTCCTGGCACGTGACTGTTCTGGGAGGTGTTCCTGGGCAGCCCCATTGCAAAGTCCGTCTTGGCTGCAGGGTGGTCGGTTTTTTCCAGTGAGGCATTTAGTGATGTCTGGGCACAGCACATGGGGCTTTGAAGGTGGGAGATGAGTCTGGATGAGGAAACACCATTAGAACGTGGTTGGTTGTGGGCCCTTTGTTTTCACGCTGTATTTCCTCTGTCCAGGCAGGTCATATTGGGGAGGGTGTTCATACTTGTGGGTTGCTACTTAGGGAACCCTGTGCTGTAGGAGTTTGTGGCCTGGGTTCACGGATGCTACACGTCTTCAAACACATGCTCCCACGGGGTTTGCAGATAGGCTCTGAGAACTTGGTAAAACTGTATATAACGTGCAGTAGGTGTATTTTCCTGGGGAGAGGGTCTGGTCCGCCACTTTGAACCATCTTGAGAGAGGAGCTTTTTGCAAAGGCAGATGTAACTGTTTTATGACTTGAGGGGCAAGTCCTGGCTTGGTGAGTTTGCTTTGATTCAGGGGAGACCTACCCTGGGGTTGACACAGGCCAGAATTGTGGCATTCATAGGCGTCCCCTGAAGCTGAGCCTGGGAAGGGGTTGACCTCTTGCTGTTATACCCTGATGGAGTTGCTTTGTTGATGACATCTGAGTGGAGTGTCTGTGCTGAGGGTCACAGCTGCAGCTCCTGCAGGGCTGTTAGTTGCTCAGACCTGCATGTACTTTCAGAACTGGGAAGACCTGGTGTTGAAGCTCGCCGGCCTGAGACCATAGGGAGGGGAGGGGTGCAGACTCTGGCAACCTGGAGACTGGAGACTTAGGGACAAACTAAGGGAGAAGTGCCACTCATGGGCCTGTGGGGTTCTTTTTGTTTGTTTGTTTGTTTGTTTGTTTGAGACGGAGTCTCACTGTTGCCCAGGCTGGAATGCAGTGGCACGATCTCTGCTCACTGCAGACTCCGCCCCCCGGGTTCACGCCATTCTCCTGCCTCAGCCTCCGGAGTAGCTGGGACTACAGGCGCCCGCCACCTCACCCGGCTAATTTTTTGTATTTTTAGTAGAGACAGGGTTTCACCGTGTTAGCAAAGATGGTCTCGATCTCCTGACCTCGTGATCCGCCCGCCTCGGCCTCCCAAAGTGCTGGGATTACAGGCGTGAGCAACCGTGCCCGGCCGGGGCTGTGGTTTTATGGCTTTGACTTTTCAAGAGAAACTGGGCACCTTCATGTTGCCTTGAAGCCTCCTGTTTTAAAATATTGCCCATTGAGTCTCATTTAAACAACACAGCATGATTTCAGGTCAAATAAGAACAGGTTGAAGAGTAAAAGGCTGGTCCCTTGTCCATGGTTTTTTTTTTTTTTTTTTTTGAGACAGGGTCTCACGCTGTCACCCACACTGCAGTGCAGTGGCACAGTCACAACTCACGGCAGCCTCAACCTCCTGGGCTCAAGCGATCCACCACGTCGGCCTCCCAAAGTGGTGGGATTACAGGCGTGAGCCACTGTTCACTGATCCTCTTGTCCAATCATTTCCACCCTCTCTCCATGATACTGACAGGGAAACTGAGGCTGAGGCCATGCGGTGCCCTGGAAGTCCGCCCTGAGCTGTTGGGCGTGAGTCAGCCTGGGCCCACCCCTGTTGCCCCTGGTTTTCCAGCTCGGGACCAAGCCCTTTCTGCTCAGCCCGCATAGTGTGTTCCCTTGAGGCTCCACGGCTTTCAGCCTTCAGCGGAGGTTGAGGCTGGCTGAGTGGGATGTGAGGACCCCGGTGCCTGCAGGCAGGCACACAGCTCCTTCTGACTTAAAGGCGCCCATTTCTGCTGGTGTGGGCGTCCACCCTGTTGGAGGGAAGGGACGTTTTCCATTCGTCACCATCTCCCTGCCTCTGAAGCTGGAGACCCTGGACCCCTCTTCCAAGGCCACGTGGCCTTTTCTGCCCCTGCGCCACCTCCCCTGCTGCCCAGGCCACTCCTGGCCCCTGTATGATTGCTCCTTTGAGCACCTGTTGACATGCAGTTCCTGTACGGCCTGGTCCCTGTTCTTGGCTGGAGACCAAGGGCCCTGTGGGCAGATGTCGGCACTCACTCGGTACAGAAGGGACAGGCACTCATAGGAGACGTCCCTGGATCCTCCGTCCCTCCCACTTACCTGAGGGAGCTTGTTAAACACTCAGCCTCGTCCACACTGGGGAGAGGAGAGGGGCCTGCGTTTCGTGAGTCCTGGTGAGGAAGTGTCTCAGCATCCTCCTCCTGCTGGCCCCTGCCGCCCGGCCCCCACCCGCGGTCCCACGGAAACTTGGAGACCTCAGTGTCCGCCCTGGGGTGGGGGAGCCAGGTTTGGTTTCCCTCCTGGGCACCTCTTGCCTGCCTGGACACCTTGCACCCCATCCGTTCCCCTGCCCAGGGCCTCTGGAGGGAAGAAGGGCTCCCGCAGGAGCGGGTGCGATGGAAGGCAGCCTGGTCAGCTCCGGTGCCGTGCGCTATACAGGGCACCCGGGGGCAGTTCTGGGCTCCAGCACAGGTGTCCTTTGGCCGAGAGGTGTGGGAAAGTGGGGCTGGGGGAGGCCCCCAGAGCCTTCCTGTTCCCAGCTGTGTAGATCCCGTCTGTAAAACGGGTATAGCACACGGGTGGGCACCCAAACAGCCGCCACAGGGTGAGAGCTGCCGCAGGGAGGGGACCCCAAGTGACACCAGCCATTTCCAGTCCCTTCTCACATTAACGAGAAGCAGCCGGCACCATGGCCAGGACAGCTGGGTTTCCTTCCAGCTCCTGAGCCTCCATGTATGACCTGGCTCGAGGGTGTGAATCTCCAGCCTCTGTTCACCCTCTGTAGGCTGGGAGTGAGCATCCCACTGTGTGGAATAAACAGGTGGAGAGAGGTGCCTGGGCACTGCCAGGACCACTGCCTCCAGGAAGCAGCCCATAAGGAGAATGTGACAAGGGATTCCAGGGACCACCGAGGGCACAGGCTGGCAGAGGGGCTGGGAATCGACTGGCGTGGGTGAGCCCCTGACTCCGTCTCAGCTGAGCTGTGTGGCCCCAGCGGCCTGTGTCACTTTGCTGTTTGCAGCTTTGCTTTCTGGGGTCTGCTTCCATGAAGGGAAATAAGGGTACAGGTAGCCGGCGCCCTGTAAAAGTTGCCCTCTGGTACCCTGATCGCCGTTGGTTCTGGGCACCATCTCCCAGAGCTACAGCTCTGGACACCGACCCCAGCCTTGACTCAGGCCCCGCCCTCCCCCTTGGTCTGTCGTGCCCCTTTAGGAGGCCGCCTCCCCGCTGAGGCCAGGCTGCTGCCCGCATCTGCCAGTCCCGCCCTTCCCGCCACCCTCCTCTCCAGCCCTTCATCTGCCCGGCCTGCTTCTCCACACACGCAGCAGCCGCTTAGGATAATCGCGTCAAATGTTGCTGCCATCTGTTGCCTGACTTCCCGTCCCTCGCCTTCATCCGGGAACCTCCGGGACCAGTCTGTGTCCATGAACCTCAGTCGCAGGACTGTCAGCTCCTAGGAGGCTGCTGTGCGTGGGCCCCCAGGATGCAACGTCAGCATCCAGCGCCTTCTGTGCAGAGAGCCCCTCTGCCGTCCTCAAAACTGTAGTGTGGCGTCCAACCTGGGAAGCCCCTCCGGGTGACCTGGCCCCCCCGTTGACACCCCTGGGTTTCACCTGGTCCCTTGCACTGTCCAATGCCATCGTGTGGACACCTCCCGAGAGCTCTGCACCCCGTGTTCTTCTGCAGAACACGGCCCCCTTTGTGTTCCCAGCATGGCATTGAGCAAGACAAGGCTGGGGAGAAACCGGGGTGGCTAGCCCCCTCCCCATTACCCCCATTCACAGCAGGACTGCAGCTTCGAGGGTGTCGTGGGGCTCGGGCAGAATATGGGGTTCAGGGTGGCTGCTGGGGGCCCTAGGCATTGCTTGGGAGATGGCTCATTGCGGGTGGCTCTGCGTGGTTGACTGGGGGGCAGCGTCTGGGGGCTCCTGCCTCGGCTCTGAGCATGGCAGAGGACAGGTGTACACGGGCCAGGCACTGTGTTGCTTTTGCCTCCTAGGGTAGGACTCCTGTGGCTGCACAGGTTGCCCCTGCCCACCTGCTTGTGTTTTCCCAGCCCTTCTTGTTCCAGGTCAGGATCCCGGCCACCTGCAAGGGCTGTCCCTTGCCCTAGCCTTGAGTGATGGCCCTGACCGGTTTCTGGGGCATAGACCTTGGGAAGGAAGTCCAGTATGGGGACCCAGGGCAGCCTGGCGGTGGCGGTGGGGGGGGGGGGGGAGGGGGTTAGTTGAAAAAAAAAAATTAAGGCACAAGCAGGCTGCCCCCATGCATCTGGAGCAAGAAGACCTCTCCCCAGGGTCTCCCGGCCCCTCTCTTGCCTCCACCCCCAAGAAAAATTGCTTTGTGCAAGTGAGCTTGGAACGTGTGGAGGGCAGATATGATAATGAATTTATTATGAAGCCACCCAGCCTCCTGGGATCACGTGGTGCCTGTGCAGCCTCAGCCGCCAGGGTCTGTAGTAAGGTGACCCGGCCTCGTTAGGGCCACAGAAGCTTCGCCCCCTTTGGGGGAGCAGGGATCGCGGGGGCGGGCACCAGTCCGCAAGCTGGGGGACGCTCTTTATTTGTTCACAAACATTTCTTTCTGCGGTAATGAAAAATTACCAAGAGGGGTGATTAGAGAATCCAGGTCCAGATTGTGCGTGCGGGGCCTGAAAGTGAAGGCCTGCTGGGCCCAGCCTCACGGGGTGTAATTACCCCACGGGGGGCTGTCAGGGGGAAGGGGCGGATTGGTGCTTGAACCGGGACCCAGCAGAAAATTCATCTCAGCTATTAGCTTGTAATTACAGAGCACGGAGGGAGCAGGCCTGAGGTCTGGTGCCCGGGAAGAGCCGGGATGAAAGGAAGCAGTAATTATGGGATCCGCAGGAGGCCGGGAGGGCGGCTGGCACGCTGATTAATAAGCCCCTCCACCCTCGTGGGGAGGGGGAGCGAGGAATGGGACACCATATTTAATGGAGTAGAGAGGCCTCCCCCCTCGTTTAAATCCTGCTGTTGGAGCATTTGGACAGCAGGCAAGCCGGTTTGGGGTCTGTTCTGAAGAACCAAGGATGAGGTGGGTTCTGGAAAATAGCAGCTCCCTGGGCCAGCCAGCCTTGCCCCTCTCTACTGGGACTTTGCTTCCTTTTCTTCTTGCTTTTTTTTTTTTTAAGCATTGTGCTGCTTCTGACCATATTAGAAACCTAGCCAGAGAATAGGAGAAAGTATTGATTCAAGAAGCAGTGCTTTGTTGGGGGGGCCTCGCCCCAGGGTGGTGGTCTCTGCTTACCCAGACCTTTCCTGTCTGTGAAATGGTGGGACCTGAGAGTTTTGCGGTGCTGTGGGCAGCTGCTTCATTCTCCTTTTCCTGCCCTCTGGCTCCTGGCAGAAGCCTCTAGGTTCTCACCTCTGCCAGGCATACTGTCTAGACCAGGTGGGTTCTTTCTGGAAGGATCCAGGGAGCAGACAGTTGAGGCTCACGTGAAGAAGGGGTATGTCCCCTGGCCCCTCAGTTTTAGGGTGCCCAGGGCCGAGGGGCCTTCAGGTGTCTGGCTGTGGCAGCTTTTTTTTCCTGGGGGTGGGGGTGAAGGTAGCAGCTGACAGTGGCAGGAAACGTTGTCTAGAGCAGCACGTGATGTAAATAAGAGGGTGGGGGCTTCACAGACCTGGTCCACCTAGACCTCTGGCTCGTTTTCGCCTGCTGAGCTGCACATGTCAAGAGAGCTTGTACCGTGCGGAGACAGCCCCCGGCCCCCCGGCCCTCATCCATCACAGGCCTTCACACGGTGGAGCTTATTCCCAGCTGTTAGGATAATGAATTTACATGAGCTGATAATGTAGACAAGAATTCAGTCAATGTCCAGGAGCGTAGAAGTTAATAAATACCTCTCTAATGAGGGCAGCAGGGGGGTGTGCTCTCCCAGGGCCTCCCTCTCCCTGCTACCCCTGGGTCCCCCACGGACACCTTGGCACCTGCCCTGACATCAGCCAGAGAACACCTGCATGGGAGGAGGCCCGCATCTGCCTCCCTGGGGAGGGCTGGGGGCTTTGTGCTGAGGCCTCGGGGGCAGCAGCCTTGAAGTGATCCCACCAAGCCTGTGATGGAGGGGCAGGAGGCAGGTGCGCCCTGGAGGCTGTGTCCATTCGCAGCAGGCCCAGGGGGGCCCCTCCAAGGATCTCTGGGTTCCCCGGCGCTTGGCCTCCTGTCCTGGCCTCAAGGGAGCTGCGCCCGGCTGCTGCGGCCCGCGGCCCCCGCCCCGCCCGCCCAGTGCACACATACTGAGGAGCAGCACTAATTTTAGATTCCCCCTAATGAAGCCGCTCATTTGGAATTCTATTTTAAGTGACCTGACATCAGCAGAGCCGCTTCCCAGGCTCACAGCTCCTCAGGAGCCTGCAGCTGACACCAGGGCAGGGATGCTGCCTGCAGGGGACCCCCAGGGACCCAGGGAGACTGTACCTGGGGCTGGAGGGGGCCCATGGGGCCTGGGGAGCAGGTATTGGGCTTTGTCAGAGGCTGGGGTAGGGAGGTTGCTGTCAGGATGCTAGTGGGCTGGTGATAGTGACATTGCAGTAGCCTCAGGCCCAGGCATGGAGGGAGCGGGCAGAGGGCCTGGCCTCCCTGGTCACCAGGGAACGGCTGGGGGGCTGTGGGTGAGGGCTCAGGTTCAGACTCCTGCAGGGACACCCCAGTTCCCTCCACCTCTGCCCTGGGGCTGGACGGCCCCACGCTTTTGTTGGCGGTGGTGGCTTTGTGCCGTCGAGCCGCCATCCCTTTGAATGGCCGCCTTTTAAAAGCCTGGTTCACTGCAGAAGAATTAGAACATACAGAGAGAGAAAAAGGATGAAAGTGCAAGACATAGCTCCTCTCGTTGCCATCTGAAGACACTGCCAGTAGTCTCAAGGTGTGTGCGCCATTTGGGGTCCGGTCTGGGACTCGCGCCATGGCCTCTGTGTACCACTGATAGGGTTTGGATGTGTGTCCCCTCCAAATCTCATGTGGAAATGTGACCTCCAGTGTTGGAGGTGGGGCCTGGTGGCAGTGATTGGATCATGGGGGTGGATCTCTCGTGAAGGGGTTATCACTGTCACCTTAGTGATGAGCACGCTCTCGCAAGATCTGGGTGTTTAAAAGTCTGGGACCTCCCCACTCTTGCTCCGTCTCTCGCCACTGAACGTGTCGGCTTCTCTCGCCTTCCGCCATGATTAGAAGCCTCCTGAGGCCTCCCGAGAAGCAGATGCCAGCAGCATGCTTCCTGTACACCCCACAGAGTCAGGAGCCAAAATAAGCCTCTTTATGAATTACGCAGCCTCGGGTATTTCTTTATAGCAACACAGACAGCCTAGTTCAGCCACCAAGCCCGTGCCTGTGGCTGGTGGTCACAGCACGTCTGCCTGGGTGGCCGGCCAGCCTCATGAAGGCCACGGGAGAGAGAATTGGCGTCTGCTCCCAGACCTCCAGGGCGGGTCACCTGGAGGTGAAACAACCATACAGTGCCCCACGTCCCCCTTCTTTTGTGGTACCATGTGGTGCGGGTTACAGGGCACAGTCAGCCACCCGGCCTGCACCGGAGATCGGCCCCTCCTGCAGCCCTGGAGCAGGTCGAGTTGGGCCCTGGCCAGCGTGTCACATGGGCACTGTGCTGAGGTCATCTTAGCCCTGGTCTGCACTGGCCCTGGGATCCAAGCCTCCCTTCGCCTATCTGGGCAATAGGCCCAGTCACAGCTTTCTCATAGGGCGGCCAAGATGTAGGGTGGCTGGCTCTCTTGAGGAATGTGGGAAAGGGGGATGGGGGATGCTGATGGTCTCTGGCATCGAAGGGACATGTTTTGGAGACTGTGGGTGAAGATGCAGAGTCTCTGTGTGCAGGTAGTTTCACTTCTTGGCTTTCTGATAGATTGAAGGGGCGGCCTGGATTAATAGAGGGTGTAGCGATGCTGATGGTATCATTTGTCTAGCGTTGTGTAACCAACTGTCCGCAGCTCAGTGGCTTAAACACAAAACCTTTATTATCTCAGTTTCTGTGGGCCAGGGGTTGGAGGATGGCTTAGCTGGGTGGTTCTGGCTCAGGGTCTGTGTTGAGCCTATTTGAGATGTTGGCTGGGGCTGCGGTCTTATCAGAAGGCTGGCCTGGGGCTGGAGGATTCATTGCCAAGGTGGCTTGTCACATGGCTGTTGGCTGGAGGCCTTGGTTCCTTGAAATGTGGGTTTCTCCATGACCCGCTTGAGCATCCTGCTGACCCCCCTCCACTGGAGTGACCCAAGAGGGCCAGGAAGGAGGTGATCTTACCTTGGCGGCCGCAGACTGCTGCTTCTATTATACTCTGTTCATCAGAAGTGAGTTGCTCAGTCTGGCACACCCTTGGGGAAGGGAATCAGTCTCTACCTCTTGAAAGGATGATTGATGAAGACTTTGTAGACATTCTTTTTATTTTTTGAGAGATAGGGTTCTGTTACCCAGGCTAGAGTATAGCAGTGTGATCATAGCTCACTGTAGCTCCAACTCCTGGGCGCAAATGGTCCTCCCAAACAGCGGGGATTACAGGTATGCACCTGTAGTTTCAGGGTGATTTATAGAGACAAGGTCTCTCTATGTTGCCCAGGCTGGTTTTGAACTCTTGGCCTCACGCAGTCCTCCCACCTCACCCTCCTACTTATCTGGGATTCCAGGTGTGCCCACCATGCCCGGGATGAATGTTTTTAACCATTACAGTTCAATCTATCTTAGCTGTGTGTGGTGCCACACATGTGACCATTCACGCATTCTGATGAGGTGCCATGGTTGGGCCATGTACTGGGCAGGTGCTGGTAATGAGCAGTGGGGGCCCAGGAAGCCGGGTTGAAGTCCTGGACATGCTGCTCAACGGAGAGACGTTGCGACCAAGCTTAGGTCCTCTCCTGGCCTCAGTTTCCCCATCTACACGCTAGGCCTCTTAGGCTTGGGTGATGGCTGTGAGGGGTGGGACATAGGCTGGGTGGTGGGTGAAGGTCAGCTGCTGTGGCCTCTCCTGGGCTCATTGTGAGGCTGTCTTGAGAGGTGTCCGACTGGTCTGTGTGACTTCTGAGAGCTGCTGCAGTATCCCCTGGGGGGGTGGTCTTTGCGTTCACTGGGGCCCTGCTCCTGTCTTCCTGCTCCTGTCTCCTAGCGCCACCCTCCTGAGTGCCTCGTTGGGACCATGAGGACCTGGTTCACTGATGTCCGCGTGGGTCCCCGTGAGGGTGGGGCACTTCGTCTTTCTAGACATTCCCTCCTAAAAACCCCGCAGCCTACTCAGTGTGGTGCTGAGGGTGCTTCGGTGACAGGACCTGGAGGTCCTCTGGACTGCTCTTGGCAGCCCCTTTGTGGGCCACATCCTCCAGTGTCCCCTGCAGGCACCAGGACAAGAGCTCTGGTCTCCCCCATCCCCCAGTGTCCTGTGGGTCACCTTTCCGCAGCCACCGGTCTTTTGGGGTCACGCGGTGGTCCTCTGCCGAAGGTGTGTGGGCTCGTGGGCCCAGGGCAGGGGGCTCGTGGGCAGGGTGCCTACCAGTTTGACACCATGTGCCCTCCCCATTGTGGCTCCGTTGGGGTGGGCATCGCAGACCCAGAGCATGGATCCCATTTGCTGAGACACCTGCGTGGCTTTGGCTGGACCCCCTGCCTGCTGGGACTGGCATCTGTCCTCGCTGCCTGGCATGCTGTCTCATAATGGCCCTGGGGCGCCCCATAGGCTCTGAAGCCCCTCGTGTCAGTTCCCCCATTATGCTCCGGGGAGTGACCTCATGCGGTCGGCTTTGCTGTGCTCTTACCCCGTTTGGTAGGTGAAGAAACCGAGGTCCTGACAGGCAAAGTAACTTGCCCCAAGGTTGTTCAGCCAGAAGCGGCAGAACCTGGTATAAGCCACAGGCGCCTTTTCCTTGCCCCCACTGGACCCGCTTCGCCTCTGTGCACAGGGAGAGGCGCCGATGGCAGCCCGGTGCGGGGGACAGGCAGAGGCCAGGCCAGCTTTGGGGGCAGCGCAGCCGGCGGTGCGGAGCAGAGAGCAGCTGGCAGGGTTCAGGCTGGCCGAGGAAGGGCCCTCGTTGGCAGCCCGCATTTTCTGGAAGTCAGGCTGGCGGGCAGAGGCCCCCGCCCTCCCGTGTGTTTGGATGTCTGTGCCAGGTTGAAGCAGCCTTCGAAAGGCAGTGTGGGGGTGCAGGTCCCCCTCCACCTCCAGCCCCTCCAGAAAGAGCCAAGGGAAGACAGGCTAGGTGGGGCCCGCTGCTGCAGGGCCGGCCACGGCGCCACGTGCCTGTCGCCTGCCATGGGCATGGGGCTCCTAATTGGGGGTCCTTTGTTCCCAAGGTGTGAGCTCTCACTGGGGAGAACAAACAATGCCCCCCGAACTCACTCCCGCCTCACTGTTCTCTCATTTGCAGCCCCCCTCGCAGGCAGTGCCCTCGGCCCTTCCCTCAGTGCCCCCAAAGAGTTATTTTCTCCCTACATCCCCTTTGTCAGGAGAGGGAGGACTTGGCTCCCTGAATACATGGCCAGGACTCATGGCCTTTGGGGGCAAGTTCTGGGGATAGCAGGTGGACGAAGGAGGTCTTGAGGGGGTCCTCTCCACGCTGCCTCCGAGCCTGCCCGCCCATGGGGACAGGTTCCAATTAGACTTGTCAATGTGACTTAGAATCTTGCGGAGGTGGGGTGGGCTCTGGAGGCCAGGGCAGCCTCTTCAGGGGAGGAACCTGGGGGCCCCCTTGCCCTCACGCCATAGGAAGTGCACAGTCCGCCCCTCTTGTGTGTTGGCCCCTGGATCTCTGTGACACCAGCCCCACCGTGTGTGGCCCCAGCGCCACCCCACCCTGGCCCCCGAGATGCATCCACAGGGAGGAAGCCGGTACCCTGTCTGTCGGTGCTGTAGGGATGGGGGCGTCTCTGGGTGGGGAGGGATGTTGGTGGAAACATTTTGACCAGGTTGGGCTTCTATTGATTGGACACACGGGGTGGAAGGACTGAGGGCTTGTTTGGAGGTGGCCATGTCCTTTCCCCAGTGGTTCTGATGTCACCAGATGGCTGCACCTGGGCTCAGACGTCCTGGTGCCGCCGCTGCTGCTGCTGCTGCTGCGGCTACCAGCACTGGCTGGGAGGGCCAGGTCAGCTGTTGCTGGGCCAGGTCGGCCTGAACTTGGCCCTGGGAGGAAAGAGAGGGTTCTGAGCTGCACTGCGGTTTGGATTTGCGGTTTTCTGTTTTTAGCATCTCCGGGCAGACTGTGCCCAGTAAGGGGCCACAGTGGGGTCTGCGGTGCGGCCGTGTTCTTCCCCACCGCTCCCCGTCAGCCTGCGTATGTGGCCCCATCTCTGGGACCCCTCTCAGACAGAGACGCACAGGGTCCCTGAGTGGCGGGGAGGCCGGAGGTCTGCCCTGAGTGCCCGTGTGGACTGGGCCGAGCTGGGGCCTTAGTTTCCTTTTCTGTAACATGGGGCAGAACTCCCACCAGTCTCCTGAGGGCATTGCAGTGCGTGCCTGGCATCGTGTGCTTGTCGCATCGGTGGCCACAGCAGTTGTCTTGGTTCCCATCGTCCCTGGGCCTCTCCGCCAGCGTGTTTCTATCTCGAGGATGCGGGCCGAACGCCTCCTCACCTTGGGCCTCAGTCTCCTTCCGCACGCCCTTTGATTGTCAGGGGCCTGTTGGGTGATGCGTGGGATCCCTCACGGCCCGCCCAGCCCGGACTGCTCTGGAGAGGTAGAGGGACAGTGCTGGCCCAAGCCGTTCAGCATCTGGGGTCCTGGGGGCCCCTTGGGTCTGTGCCGGGTTCCAGCTGGGCTCTGGGGATGGGGTCTGTTCTCTCTGCAGCGCTGGCTCTGTCCTGTTCTTGCCTGTTGTGCTGGTGCCCCCGGGGCTGCCCCCGCTCCCTGCCTGCTGCTGCTGACGCCGGCCCTGCCGACCCTGCTCTGGTGCTGGGCACTCCTGCTCTCTGGGTGACCTCTGGTTCTTCTTTTCCTGTTTCAGGCATGAGCCATGAGCCCAAGTCCCCTTCGCTAGGGATGCTTTCCACCGCGACCAGGACCACCGCCACCGTCAACCCCCTCACCCCCTCGCCGCTCAATGGCGCCCTGGTGCCCAGCGGCAGCCCCGCCACCAGCAGCGCGCTGTCGGCCCAGGCCGCGCCATCCTCCAGCTTTGCTGCCGCGCTGCGCAAGCTCGCCAAACAGGCGGAGGAGCCCAGAGGTAAGGGGGCCCGCCAGGCTGCGCGTCGGGGGAGCAGCGGCTCCCGAGGCCGGGACTCAGCCTCCCGCCTGCGGTGTGCACGCTCACGGCAGGTCTCGTTTTTCCCACGCCGTGTGCTCTGTGTGGAGCAGGCAGTGCTGTCTGAGCTGCAGACCCTGGGCGCGCCCACCCCAGCACCTCCGCTTTGCCTCTGTGCTTCTGTCTCTCCTGCCTCTGTCCTTCCTTGGGCCCCGGAGCCACTGCAGGGGTGTCTGGCCGTAGCGAGGTGCTCCTGCCAGCTCTGTGACTTGGTTGGGAGGAGGGTGGGTGCCCTGGACCAGGGGAGCCCCAAGAGGCTGCAGAGGGAGAGCTGGGCCCTAGTGCTCCCGAGTGGCTCTTTGCCCAGGTTTTGACACCCGCTCCAGAAGTGGCAGAGAACATGGTGTCCCTGGAAACATACTGGTCTGGAGCAGGAGTCTCTGGCACAGCTGAGCCCACCGCTGCTCAACTCCCTGAGGCAGAGACTGTGGGGGGCATAGACAAGCGGCCCCCGGGGGTCTGGAGCCTTGGCTTCTGGTGTCACGTGGGCAGGACCTGCTGTGTGACCTTGGGCACGTGCTGACCCTCTGAGCCTCACTTTTCCTGTCTGTGCAGTGAGGCTCTAAAGAGGCCCCTTTTGACTCTGGCTTTGGGGTACTTTTTGGCGCCTGCGATGACCATTGGCTGGGGCTGCTGCTGGCACAGATGGGGAGGGGCAGTGGGCGGCTGGAGCTGCTGGGGGCCTTGGCCCTGTGGATTCTGGCCTCGGACACCCTCTGGACTCGGTGCTCACGGGCGGGGGACTGAGGAAACAGGGACCCCAGTGGCATCTGCTTCATTCACCTCCAAGGCCCACGGGTTAGGATCCGGGTTCCAGGGCCCTCCGGGGTGGCCACAGAGCAACAGGTGCAGGAGCTGTGTCCGTCTCCACGTTACCCGGGTTCCAGCTTGGCAGAGGGGACGCCTGCCCTGACCAGGGCGGGCTGGGGGTCTTCTCATTTCTGAATGTGTCCTTCCTGGGTCCTTTCTGCTACTGCTCATTGGAAAGTGGGGGAGTGCGAGAGGACACACCTGACATTGATGGATGGGGGGGCACTGGTCCAGGAGGGTGGCCCATGGGGGGGTGTGGTTTCTGTACCACCAGGGGGCAGCCCCTCCCCTCCTGGCTCTTCCTGGCAAACCAGGCACAGGCGGGACCACCAGAAAACCCTCCACACCCTTGGCATGGGACTCCCTGGCCACGCCTGAGTGGGCCAGGTTACATGGGCCCCACCTGTGTCAAGAGGCCGGGCAACTGCAGACAGATGGCTCAGGGGGAAGCAGACTGCCTTCCTGGTGGGCCCCAAGGCATCCTGGACTCTCTGGGGCAGTGAACAAGGCAGCTGGGGACAGACCTTGGGAGGAAGCTGAGCTTGGAGTCGAGACTCGGACTCTCCTGAGAGGGGCGGAGAGAAGCCAGGGCAGAGCTGGCCCAGCTCCTCCTGCTGCAGTTGTCTTTTTTCTCAGTGTTTAGGGGTAGGAGAACGAGGGCTGGTGAGGGATTTCCGAGGCCACAGGCGACACGTGGCTTGCGCTGGTTCTGCCTGGGCTGGGTTATCCCTGCATCCTGCCTTCATCCAGCAGCTGTGTCTGCTTCGGGGCCTCTGGGCTCCACCCCTGGGTAACGCTGCAGGGGACGTGGTCAGGAAAGGGCAGGTTTTCCTCCTCGCCAAGGAAGGTGTTAGAGAGGTGTTCAGAGTCGCCTTCCCTCCTTGGGCCCAGCAGGGGCCGTGGGCGTCACAGCAGGAGCCTGCCTCACAGGGCCGTCGCTTCTTCTCCGCTGCCCCAGGCTGGCCCCAGCACTTGGCTTGGTGGCTCGGCCAGTGGGCAGCCTGAGTGCCAGAGGCCGCTGGTCCCCACTGGCCAGGATCAAAGTGTGCCACTGGGCGCCCATGGTGGGAGGCCAGACACCATGGCCTCGGGGCCCTGCTGCCTCCCAGCTGCAACCTGGGCACTGGGAAGGGTCCCCCATGGTGGATGCCCCCCAGGAAAGGTACCCCCGGGGTGGATGCCTGGGAACTGAATGGCAGAGGGTCGGGAGAGCGGGCGAGCAGTGCCACTGCCTGAGCCATATGCCCATCGGTTCACTCACCCGAGTCACCCCCTATTGAGCTGGGAACGCCAAGGTTTGTGGGGCTCGGAGTCTGCGGACTTGGAGCAGTGTTTGGGTCCTGGGATGCCCTCAGCCGGGCCTGGGCCCTTGTCACCCCCACCCCTGTTTTGATGAGTCTCCATCTGGTCACCCCCGATCAGGCCTTGGTCTGGATGAGGAGGGACTGGGTGATTCGTTCTCGTGACCTCAGCCACTCAGTGCACCTGGTCCCCATTCTCATGGAGTCACCCGGACCCTGACCTCACCTTCCCTGTCCGTGGAACTGGCCGGCAGCCCTCCCAGGCCCCTCGGGCAGCTGAGAAGGCCAAGGTTCAGGGAGGTCAAGTAGCAAGACGGCAGCCGCAGCGGGTGGGGTCGTGTCCGTGTCCTGCTGCTGCCTGGCCTTCCCGGGGGAGCTGGGAGAGCCGCCGTTAGGACAGTTCTGAGCTGGTGGTCCCGGTGGTACTTGCTGGAAAGGAAGCCCCCCTCACCCCTAGCACCACTGCCAGTGGATCAGGGAGCTGGCGTTGGGCGCACAAAAGGGTCTATGCCTGGCCGTCAGCGCACTGACCGTGCCTCCCTGCGGGTTGTGGAATCCGGGCTGAGAGTGGGGACACGTGGACCCCCCAGCTCCCCGGTGCTACCCCCCCAGCTCCCTGGTGCTACCTCCCCACCTGCGCCAGAGGGCAGCAGGGGGAACCTTTGGCGGACTTGGCAGTGGGAAGGGTCTGGATTTCTTATTTAAAATTTTTTTAGTTATAATTCACATGCCATAAAATTCACCCTGTGGGAGTGCGTGATTTGGTGATTTTCCTACACGGTTGTGTGACCATCTGATTCTAGAACATTTGGGTCACCCCTAAGAGAACCTCTGTTGCATTCGCCATAAGCCCCCACGCCCTCCCGCAGCCCCCGGCGGCCGCTGTCTGCTTTCTGCCTCTGTCTGCTTTCTGCCTCTGTAGACGTGCCTGTGGGCATTTCATACACATGGGTTGGCGCAGTGTGTGTCTGGACCCTGAGTGTGACAGCTCCTGGTCCTCGTGGGCCGTCTGAGGTGTGACAGCCCTTCCTGCCTCTCGTGGCTGGATGACCTGGGTCGGGGGAGCTGAGCCGGGCCACGAACGTGCAGCTGCCTTTCTGCTCCATCCTGGAGGTGGACCAGCAAGGGCGTCCTCACCTTCATCGCGGCAGTGGCTGTGCCCCCTTCATCGCGGCAGTGGCTATGTATCGAGTCCCCCCTTGATCGCGGCAGTGGCTGTGTATCGAGTGTCTGCTGTGCCCCTGGCAGGCTCGCTGTGCTTCTCACGCAGGCTTCGCCTCTGGTGGATGAGAACTGAGCCTGCGGCTTGCCTGGGTCCCACGTCGTCAGTGGCATGGGGAATTCCAACCCCCAGCTCGTGCCTGAGACTCCATAGCCCCCTGCCCCGCAGGTGTAGCCTCCTCCCCGCAGAAAGGGAGACTGGGCCTCTGTGAAAGCCACACCTGCCGGGGAGCGGGGTCCCTCTGGTGCCTACCAGGTGCCCAAGAGAGCACCAAGCCCTGGCAGGCTAGCGGCTGAGCTGGCCAGCTCACAGCTCACAGGCCCGCAGCCAGGGCTGCCTTCTGGCGGTGGCACGTCCTGGGCAGGGGGCAGGGATGGAAGCAGGGCAGCTCCCAGAGCTGCAGGGGGAGGTGGCAGGAGAGGTGGCAGAGCTGGGGCACCCAGGGAGCAGCAGAGGCTGTGCTGCCCCACGCGGCCCCTCCTCGGGGGGTGCCCTGAGCCCTGGCTGCCTGCGGCAGCCTTCTCACTCACCCTGACCCTCCTCTCCATTGCGCACCTGACGACTTCTGGAAGTGGCTCTCATTTTTCGCCATCTGACTGCAATTGCTTCCGCGTCTCTCCTCTCATTATGTCTCAAGCGTGTAGTTTAAAAATTCAATTCAGACGAAGCTGTGGCATGCGCTGCCCCAGGAGAAAGGCTGGGAAGAAGAGGAAGAGGAGGCCCTCGCTGGGATTTATTTTTCTGGAGGCGCTGAGACGTCTTCTCATCTTCAAAGCTCAGTCACCTGCCCACCAGCGCGGGGCCAGACACCCATCCCCAGGGCCAGCCTGACCCTTTCACCTACTCACTCCCGAGGCTGGGGCGCCTTGGGCGAGGGCGGACGCTTGGGAATCGCCGATCCACGCCCCGGCACCTTCCTTCCTTGCTGTGTGATCCGGGCAGGCCGCTTCGCCTCTCTGAGCTTCTGCTTTTTCTTGGGTGAGGAGCAGTTCTCCGCCTCATGAATTGTGGGGACTCGGTGAGGACGTGCCACAGCCGGGCATGGTGGCATGAGCATCAGTGCAGCAGGCCTCCACCCTGGCTCCCACCCCCGCCTCCCCTTCCTTGCCCCTCACCCTAATGCTGCCTCCTTTCACCTTCCCCGTTCTTGCCACCCCCACCTGCTACGTGCATCCCCCACCCCTCCACCCACTGCCACCCCTTCTCCCGACTCCCCGTCCTACCCCTGTGACCCCCATCATCTGCCCCGCGAGGGCGTGTGCTTCCCCAGTGGGGTTGGAAGGTATGGGTCCGCCACGGCTTCCCCACGTCAGTGGCTCTGGGCCGGGAGCCTGCAGTGGCTTCCTCTTGTCCCAGTGGTGCAGGGTGCAGGCAGGGCCAGGTGGCTGCCTGTTTGTGTTGACTTTCTGGGAGAAATGGGGCTTGCAGTGCCCAGGCCCCATGCAGAACATTCTAGAAGGAGCCTTAGGCTGCAGGTTTGGGCGTGATCCCGAGTTGATCCTGGATTGCACCCCCAGCGCCTTCCCAGTGACCAGCCCAGGCTGCAGTCTGAGCCCAGGCGTCCCTGACCCTGTTCTGCCCTGGTGGCTGTTGGTCTCTTTGTTCCTCCCACATTGTTCCAGCCACCAAAGGGATGTCCCCGGGGCCACCCAGCCCTCCCTCCGTCTCAGCTGGGCCAGCTCCTGCCGTAGCCCAGACTCCTCGAGTGGCACCAGGTTCTTGTGTACAAGTAGGGACCTGTCCCTTCCTTGGAGTGACGGCCTGGCCACCGTCTCCCTCCCTGCCTCTCCTACCAGGACCTCTTGTGCACAGAGACCCAACCCACCCCCATAGGCATATGAAACCTCAGCCTAGGAGTCCCGAGACTGGGGGGTGGGTCCCAGCCCTATGTCCCACCTCCTGCCCAGGACAGATTTTGACTCGCCTCTGAGCCTCCTGGGCCCGAGGCCTAGCCTGCCTTGCGGGTGTGTCGGGATCCCCACATCATCCCTTGTCCTTGGAGGTGCTTGTTGACTGACTGAATAAGTGGTGTTTGCCCCGAGGGTGCCCCAGGAACCCCTGTGCCTGGAGCCAGGCCTTGTGCTTCAAGCTCCCCAGCTCCACACCGCGAAGGCAGCCCTGAACCAGACTGGGGTCTGACAGCTGTCGGGCCTGCCCTGGAGCTGTCCAGGCCAGGGGCTGCCCAGTGTCTCTGGCCCCTGCAGAAGGCAGGCCGTGGAGCCTCCACTGCCGCCCCCACTGCTGTGTGACGAAGCCAGGGCTGCTGCCAGGCGCCCTCGCAAGCTGTGTGGCATCTGCTTGCCGTGTGCAGCAGGCAGCAGCCTCCCGCAGGGACGCAGCGCCCGTTTGCCAAGGCGGCGGGGGGCGGAGGTGCGGGGAGCCTCCCGTGTCCTCAGCTGCTCCAGGAGGCACAGGCAGCACCTGGGACCACACATCCCCTCCCTGGGAAACAGTTGGGGGCAATTGCGCTGTGGGCCTTTGCTCTGCGAGGCCGGCCCTCTGGGAACGGGGTGGCCCCAGAGCCTTCCCAGGTGGGCTGGGAGAGCCGCCGTCTAGAGGACAGTTGTAGCAGGTGCTCCTGGCTGGAGAGGAAGTGCCGCCTCACCCAGCACCGCCCATGGTGCAGGGAGCTGGGTTGGGTGCACAAGAGTCTGAGCCCGTTCCCACCCCACCTCCTTGTCACCAGCTCCGTGGCCGGGACTCATGGCTTCCGTGCCCACACTTTGCTCCCTTAACACTGGCCGGGGGGCTCGTGGTACCTGCCCTGGAAGCTGCCAGAGGTCTCTCCAAGCAGGTGTTGGCCGCTGTGTAACCTGTGGCAGGAGTGGCGCAGGCACCCACAGCCCGGCTTGGGCCACAGGGACGGGGCCGATGGGTGGTGGCGGTGGGGCTGGAACTCCTCTCTTGTCATCGAGGCCTGCAGGGCCCTGTGCCGCCTTCCCCTGGTGATGTCTGCTGGCTGCCTGCCTCGTCTTGTCGCTGGCTTTGCAGGCAAGAAGGGAGGTAGATCCGGTTACTGTTCGGTCCCTGGTGCCACCTGAAACCAAGATCCCGCCTGAGTGAGCAGGGACCACGGAGCCTTCCTCGTGAGTTGCCGTGGGAATGATTCCACCGTGGAGTGGGCCTGGGCGGGGGAGAGGCTCCCCCTTTCTGCCGCTGCCTCGGAAATCTGCCTCTCAAAGAAAACAGCAAAACAAACAAGGAGGAAGGATCCCGCCTGGCAGGCTCGCCTCGCGTGGGTGTCAGTCTGCGGCGGCGGCGGCTCTGCAGGCGTCTGTAGCCCGTCTGTCTCCAGCGCAGGTGTGAGCGCCGCGGGTGTCCTCATGGTGCCTGTCTGTTCTCCTGGCCCGGGGGGCAGGGGGCTGGTGGTCAGGGGAAGCCAGAGCTGGAGGGGAGCAAGGCCCACGGAGAGAACCCCACCACCTGTCCCGACCCCTTGTCCGCATAGCACAGTGGGGAGCCCTGGGCAGGGTGGAAGAGCCCAGTACTTGGCGTGTCAGCCGATGGGGGGCCTGTCCTGGAATAATGGAGGCAAGGCCTCCCCTAGCCACTTGGATATAAGGGTGATTTTTTTCCGGTTTCCCCTGATGCATCCTCTGCCTCCCCGCAGCCCCTGTGCCCCTTTCTTCTTCCTCACCCTAATGTCCCACCTCCCTTAGGGTACCTGTCTCAGCTCCTTTGGCCCCACGCGGACTCTGCCAGCTCCTTTGGCCCCACGCGGACTCTCCCAGCTCCATCCGGCTCCCAGGGTCCAGCATCTAAGCTCACGGTGTTCAGCAAATAATCGGCGCCGGCAAAACGCATTTCAAGCTAGAAACCCACACCTCCCATAGAAACCCACACCTCCCATAGAAACCCACACCTGCCATTGTCAGTTTGGGTTTGATGACTGTGGCACGTGATGGTAGGGTGCGCATGTGAGCCCGCCACTGGCCCACGCCCCCCCCCCCCGTCCTTTGCAGCTGTGAGGTGGGGCCTTGTGAGTGGACGTACAGCGCAGGTCGGGAGAGCCCCGTCCTGGGAGCCTCGTAGGGCAGCTGCTGCTACTTCATCTCCCGCTTCTCCCTGGAATGCAGGGGGTCATGGCGTGACTTCAGCCCTGCGCTGTGGTGTGCCTGCTGTCCCATGTACCAGGGCTGCGGTAACTCCAGAAGGTTTCCCAGCCTGTTCTTGTCACCTGTGCGACGGGGACTTCACCTCCCAGACCCGCACGATTCCCACTGGGCGGGGGGCTGACTGGCTTTTTCCTTTGGGGTCTGCTGTTCCCGTTCCACTGGGCGGATTTCAAGGAAAGCAGCTGGGGTGACTCAGCTCTTGCCCCACTTGCCCACTCACTGGCTGGCGGCTTCCTTTGGCTCCCATGGGCCTCCTGGGTCAAGGGGCTGGACCTCCTCTGGCCGGGCTGCTTTCCACGTCCATGTCGCCACAAGTCCGCCCAGGGCTGGGTTCCCAGGTTTTCGATGGAAACAGGTCGGTAGGCGACGGTAGAGAGTGGAGGAGCAGCCTGGGCAGACACAGCTTGTATGGACCTGCCCCGCCCTGCCTCCAGGTGTTCCAGCCCCCACCGGCCGAGAGCCCAGCTGGCATCGCCGTTGGCGTGTCTGCTCCAGAGTCATGGCACGTGGCACAACGGGGCTCCTGCTGAGTGGACTCTGCCCAGAGCTTTTCAAGGTTGAGCTGGGAGCTGAGCGTGATGCTGCATGTCTATAGTCCCAGCTACTCGGAGGCTGAGGTGGGAGGATCACTTGAGCCCTGGAGGTTGAGGCTGCAGTGAGTCATGATTGCACCACTGCACTCCAGCCTGGGCGACAGAGAGAGACCCTGTCTCTAAAAATATTTTTTAATTAAAAAGAAAATTTTAAACACTGATTTGGGGACAGAACAGATGACAGGAAGAGCCCCCAGGTTAGCAGACACACAGGGTCCCCTAGGTTCTCACCCTGGTCGGCACCTGCCCCTGCCTGGTTGAAAGTAGGGGGCAAAGTGCAACTGGGGACCCTCCTTCCAAGGGGCTGAGACAGGGGTCTGTCGCTCGCCCATCTGGTCAAGCTGCCCCTCACCTGTGTCTGCATCGGCAGCATGGGCTTGGCATGGGCTGTGGACACCGGAGCCGTCCCCTGGGGCTTTGGCCCTGCTGAGCTCTGGGCATACTCCTGGCAATGGCATCTCACAAAGACGTTCCAAGGACCCTCTCTAGGGAAGCACGTCCGATGGTCACCGTTCTGTTCTCTCCGCCGTTCCCCTGAGTAGCTGCAGCGGGGCCGGGCTCTGGGGTGGGTCAGGACCATGCAGAACAGCGGCTGGGGAATGCCTGTGCCGAGTTCGACCGGGGAGTCTTTACCTCTCAGAGTGGCCTGCCCTCCCCTTTCCTTCCATGCTCGCTGCTGGCCTGGCCAGGGCCTGTGGCTTTGGGGCCTGACCACGGTGAGGCCACACCCGCCTTGGTCTATAGTGCGCTGGAGAGTGGTCCTGTGGCCTGGCCCCCAAGTGCCTCTTAAAGACCGATGACTCCTCTTCAGGGGGTGCCGGTGGTTTTTGCCTGGCGGCGTGGGCCTGAGCCTGGGTGGCTGACAGGTGCTGCTGTGGCGCTGCGGTCCTGTTTTCGCCCTCAGTACACTCCCCGGCTGACTTTGGGGTGTCAGCTGTTAATTACATCTGCCCATGGGCCTCAGCGCTAATCTTCGAGGTCAGACAGCAGAGGTGACGCGGACACGGGCTGCCTCTTGGCATCTCTAATCCGGATCCGTTTCATTGACTAACTCCTGGCTGAATACCGCCAGTTAATTACAGCAATCACAGACCTTCCTGCTCCAGCCACGCGGTGAGAATGAGGGTTCGAGGGCCAGGTGCCAGCCTCGCTAATGGGCCTGGCATTGTGGGGACATCGATCGAGGCTGAGCTGGCTGGTCTGATGAGTAGCACCCCCTAGCAGGGATTAGGCCTCTGAGTGTCAATGGCCTCCTCTGGCCCCAGACAAGACCCTGCCCCAGAGAAGCTCCCCTCCCCTCACCCACGCCTCTTACTTCCTCACCCACTGGTGCTTAGAAACGAGGCTCATTCAGAGACTCTGGAGTGGCGGCTGCCTTGGTCGTGGCAAGGGGTCTCTCTGGGAGGTGGGGTTCAGAGGGATGGGGCAGCGTGGGGTCTGGAGCCAGGCAGCTGCGGGTCTCTGTGCATCCCCTTATGGCATGGGCTATAAGGTTCTCCCCATTTGTAGAGTTGGGGTACAGAGAAGTCTGAGGTTCCTGGGGCTTGGCACGTGGTGGGGCTCGGAAGCCCCTGCTCCCAGCTCCCCACTCTCCGGTCCCCGGGGAAGACCCAGAGCGCACCCGCCATTGGCCCCAACTTTTCGCCTGGGTAGCAGGAGCCCGGATCGTGAGCTCTCGGCAGCCTCTGCCTGGGTGGGGTGGTGGCTCTTGGTGTGTTGGTTTTATTTCCTTTTTCAGCTCCAGAGCACAAATGTCCACATTTCCCCCACTCACAGCTACTGGAATCTAGACGGGAACACCCTGGGTTTGGGCCGGGTGCACAGAAGGGCTTCCCATGAAGAAGGGCGGTGAGGCAGGCGCAGTTACTCATGCCTGTAATGCCAGCACTGTGGGCAACCGAGGCGGGAGGATCGCTTGAGTCCAGGAGTTTGAGACCATCCTGGGCACCATAGCGAGACCTTGTGTCTACCAAAAAAAAAAAAAAAAATAGCCGGGCCTGGTGGCATGTGCCTTTAGTCCCCGCTCCTCCAGAGGCTGAGGTGGGAGGATCACTTGAATCCAGGAGGTTGAGGCTGCAGTGAGCTGTGATTGCACTACTGAACTCCAGCCCAGCCTGGGCAACAGAGTGAGATCCTGTCTCAAAAAAAAAAAGAGTGGTGGGCACAGTACTGTTGACAGTGGCCACAAGGTGAGCTCAGCCTGTATGCCACCAGCTGAGGGATGGACCAGTAAGGAGTGGGTGGACAGAGGCACACAGTGGACTGTCACTTAGCCGCGGGAAGGAGAGATTCTCTTAGGTGCTGCAATGTGGATGAGCCGTGAAAACACGGCTCCCAGTGAGAGGAGCCAGACAAGAAGGGCCACACGGTGGGATTCCCTTGATGTGAAGCCTCCGGAACAGGCCCCTCCTTAGGGGCGGAGAGCCGACGCGTGCGGGGCCTGGGGAGAGGGGAGTGGCTGCTCGTGGGTAGGGGGTTCCTTTTGGGGTGACGGAAATCCTCTGAAATGGATTGTGGTGATGGTCGCACAAGTCTGAACGTGCTAGAACCGTGGGGCCGTGCGCTGGGTGGGTGAGTCACGCGGGATGGAATCATAGCTGGGTGAATCTGTAACAGCTGAAACCCGAGAGCCATGGAGGCTCCATGGAAACTGCTTTACAGAAAGACCCTTTCCCTAGGTTTTGTGTGTTTTTCCCGAAAAACTTAAAGTGAACTTTTTCTCAAAATCTAAATACGTACAGAAAAGCAGCTAGACCGCCAGTGTCCAGAACGAACCCACAGATCAGCAGGGCTGAGGCCTGTTCTCCTGTCCCCACCCTCTGCCCCTGAGGTGAGGGGCGTGGTGCCCCGCCCTGCAGCCAGGTGTCCCTTCCTCAGGTCGATCTAGTAGCCCGCCAGCACAGTGCCCAGTCCCAGGGGTTGGCACAGCCGACTTGGGGTGGTGGAGTTCTCGAGTTGTGGGCAGTGGCTGGCTAGTCCATCCCGGGGTCTGAGGGTGGGTCACGCTTCAGGGGCAGCAGCCCTCAGCCTCACTCCCCACCTGGGTCAGGTCCTGGTGGGTGGGAGCGTGATGCGTTGGGGGCTTTGCCTTGGGCATTTCAGGGGTTGCTGGGGAGAATGTGAATGTGCCTCTGGGCTGCTCTGGGGCGTGGCCGATCTGGCTGGACTGAGTGTCTGCTGTGGGGCTGCCCTGTCCAGTTGTGCAGGTTGCACACAAGCCCAGAGAACCACATTAAAGAGGCCCAGATAGCGTTCTGCAGGAGACAGTGGACTTGCCCTGGGGACAGGGCAGCTGCCCCACCCCGAAGGAGCACCTTTTGGAGAGCAAAGCCCTGTTTCCACATCGGGATGCCTGTGGGGCTCTGCCTCCTGGTTACATCACTGTGGCCGCTTTGGCTGCCTGAGGCCTCCGTGCGCCCCCTGTAAGCAGCAGTTTTCTTTGGTGAATGTGCGTGTGCCCACTCCGGACACAGTGAAGGGGAGATGAGGCTGCTTCTGCCCCCGGAACCGAGGCCAGGTCTGAACAGAAGTCGGGCAGGATGCCGGGAGCTGATGGGCTGGGGTTCTCCTTCTGGAAAGGGCATCTGACCCCTGCTTCTACCATGCCCCGGGCTGCAGGTGCCTCCCAAGTGGGGCTTTTGCAAACAGAAGGTGCCCAGTTGTACCACACCTCCTCAGACGGCAGCATCTGTCCCCATGGGCCCAAGTGCAAGCTGGCACAGCCGCCGTGACACGGGGTCTGGGTGCCTGGACGCACGGTGCTGCTGGTGGGTGGACGTGTGCCTGTTCCTGCCGCAACCTGCTCCAGTGGACACTGTGCTGTGATATCATAGAATCCAGGGCCACCTCTGCGGCCTGCCTTGTTGGGGACATTGGCCTGTGCTGGACATCAGTTGGGTGCTGTGTGTGGCTCTTGGGGACAGAGATCTGCCTTGGGCCTGTGTCAGGGAAGGGGCTTAGGGAGGGTGAGCCAGACGCTGACCTGTGTACAAGTGCACAACTGTGTGAGCGGCACCAGGTCTCCCCCTTGCAGGCTGCAGGCCAGCTGGAGTCGGGGGTGTGAGTGTGCAGCCGTGCACCCCCTGGGCCTCGTCAGGCTGGGCAGGGTCTTGACTCCCAGGCAGCAGAGGTTCTGGAGCCCCAGGCCCAGGCCTCACTGGCAGCCCCAGCCTCTGGGGAGCTGCTGCGGCCTCGGTCACGGGGACTTGACCCCCACAACAAGGGGGTGGAGGCTCTGGAAGCGAGGCTGGTGCCTGCTTGGGGACAGGAGGACTCTTGGAGCAGGTGCCTTTGGACGTCCTCAGCCCCACCCCTGCCATCACACACTTGGTCCTCTTCTGACCTGGGTGGGAGACAGACAACAGAGGGGAGCCCTGGTGTGAGATGGAGGAAGCCCCTCCTTTAGGGCCTGGGAACACTCCTCCCTGTCCTCCCCCGTCCAAACCCCTGCTGCACCTGCAGATGGGCCGGGGTGGCCCTGCCCGTCCATGCCTCCTGCCCTTGGGGTATCCTCTTGGCTATAGCCACCAGTCACCCAGGCCCGAAGCCCTCCTGCCTGCCCTGCGCCCTCCCCCTGCTGCCAGCGGGGCTGCAGCCACCCATTCTCCCATGCCCACGGCGTCTTGGGGGCTGAGGGGTTCTTTCTGAGGCGATGGGCGAGTGCTGGGGTAGGTCGTGGTGGTGGCTGTAAACAGCGAACCTAGGCAGACTTCCTAATGGGTGCCCTTAAGGATAGTGAATTATATCTCAGTTTCTGAAATTTAAAAATAAATGGATCTTTTCAAGAAACTCCCCCAGGGTCAACGTGGGTCACCCTGAGTGGCTGCCATTTGAGCTTCCTCAGCCACCACCGCACTGCGTCCCTGCTTGGCTGGGCCCCGTAGAGGGGTTCTAACCACTTTTTTTGTTTTGAGACGAAGTCTCGCGCTGTCACCAGGCTGGAGTGTAGCAGCGCAATCTCTGCTCACCACAACGTCCGCCTCCCGAGTAGCAGGGACTACAGGCGCCTGCCACCACGCTTGGCTAATATTTGTATTTTTAGTAGAGACAGGGTTTCACCATGTTGGCCGGGATGGTCTCGATCTCCTGACCTCGTGATCCGCCCGCCTCGGCCTCCCAAAGTGCTGGGATTACAGGAGTGAGCCACTGCGACCGGCCAGTGCTGACCACTTCTTATGTTTGTTCCCTGCCGCGCTCCAGCCCCATGTCTCCCCTGCTTGACGGGAGCCCCCGGAGGGGGCATCTTTTGCTGTGACTCCCCCAAGCACATAGGGGCTCCCTGGGAAGACTCAGAGGCTTGGGGTCTCTGCTGCTCACATGTGGAGCTGCATCTCGGTGGGGCAGGGTGCGTGGCCCAGCTGGCCTGTGTGTCCCGGGATGTCCACAGGCCCCTGGCTCACGACACCTCCTAGAAACACGTGTGTTCTCTAACTTTGGGGCTCCATGTCTGTCCCGGAAGGTGCTGCTTTCGTCTCTCACTCAGGGACGTCAGGCACTGGACCTGCCCACCCTGCCCAGGCTCCTCCTGTCTGGTGGCGGTGGGCGGCCCTGGGCACCAGAGCATCTGTGCTTTGTGCCACGTGACCGGGGCCTGTGGGGCAAAGGAATAGGGAGTGCTCGGGGTAGACTGAGCTGCTGACCTGATCGGGCCTCAGGAGGGGTGTCTTCTGCCTTCCTGTCTTGGGTGGGGGCCCACGAGGCTGGTAGACCTGGTGCTCTGGGGGCCTCACTTGGGGCAGGGGGGCAGCTGGAGCCCAGGTCCCCAGCTGGCACCGCAAGCGGCTGTCACCGCGGCTCTCAGGCCACCGTCTTCTCCTCCACAGGGTCCTCACTGAGCAGCGAGTCGTCCCCCGTGTCCTCTCCGGCCACCAACCACAGCTCCCCCGCCAGCACACCCAAGCGCGTGCCCATGGGTCCTATCATTGTCCCCCCCGGGGGCCACAGCGTGCCCAGCACACCCCCCGTGGTGACCATCGCTCCAACCAAAACCGTCAATGGCGTCTGGAGGAGTGAGAGCCGGCAGGTGAGTGGGGCGGGGCAGGGAGCCCAGCGTCCTCTAAGTGGGGAGGCTGGATTCAGGCATCCGTTGGGGGCTCTGGAGCTTTCGAGGTTGAGTTTACATTCCAAAGACACTCCCTCCCCCACCCCCCCACCCCCGAGTTTCCGTCTCCTTCCCTGCAACGTGAGGGTGACAGCGGCACCCTCCTGGAGGCCCTGTGCGGGTGAGTACATCGGCCCATTCATCAGGCTGTCAGAAGAAACCACCCACTGGGGGTGTCCCGTTATTTTCTCCAGTTCTGGAGGCCACAAGTTCACAATCTGGGGGCCGGCAGGGCTCGTTTCCCCAGAGGCCTCTCCTGGGTCGCTGGTGGCTGCCTTCTCCCTGGGTCGTCTGTGGTGTCTCCGTGTCTGGGTCCTGATCTCCTCTTCTCATAAGGACGCCAGTCAGTTGGTTTAGCGCCCACCCTAATGTCCTTATTCTCATTTAGTCACCTCTTTAAAGACCGTGTCTCCAAATGCAGTTCCGTCCTGAGGCCCTGGCCGTCGGGGCTCTAACACGGATTTGGGCGGGGGTGGGAGTCCAGTTCAAGCTGTGACACCGTCGAGCCGTAAAGTGGTGTTTGCACGCTGACACCCGGCAAACTAGCTCTGACTGTCACGGTCTATGAACTGAACAAAGAATTGAGGTAGGAAAGATATCAGCCCAGACGCTATCAGAACAAGACATCTGGGGGTGTGTTTTGGGGCTCCCAGCAGTGGTCTCTCCCCAAGTTTTCGGGGCTCCTTATGTCTGTGGGCCCCTCGCTCTGTACTGGGGCCTGCCTGTGTGGAAGGAGCTGGCACTGGGAGCTGCTCTTCTGCCCCTGCTTGGGGCCTGCGTGCCCTCAGGTGGCTACCTGCAGCTCTCCTGGCCTCCTACCCCTGGCGCACAGCCTGGAGTGGGCCCTTCCTAATTAAGAACGATTCTCGGGCTGCTGTCGCCTGGACTTTTCTGCTGAGTTCCCAGAGGGGCAGCCCCACTTAGAAATACTAATTAAACCACAAAGAAGGCGGGGAGGAGGGGAGAGTGGCTCTTCCCTGTACCAGTTCTCTCCCCCAGGGGGACATGGGTATAGAAGCCACCTGGTCATCATCAGGGCCTGTCTGTCCTCTATCCCCAGAGGCGTGGGAAGGGAGCCAGCCTCAGTCCACAGGTGACAGCCCCTGGGCAGGCCCTGATCCAGGGTCCCAGTGGGGATCCCTGGGAGCTCTGGACTGGGACCCCCGGGGCCTGAGGTTGCCTCTGCTTCCTTTCACGCCTTCCCTGGCCGAGGGGACAAACCTGCCCGGGGTCCTCACCTTGCTGGACCTCCTCTGCCCCCGAAGCCTCTCTTAGTTTCACTCATCCTCATGCGAGGTCTGGAGATGGAGGGGCAGGGCGTGGCCTGGAGGGTGGACCCTGGCCAGAGGGGCCTCCATCCCCCGCAGGGCTTGCAGCAGCCCGTGGCGGCCCTGGTCCTGGTTTGAAGGGAGGATGAGGGAGTTGTTACCAGCTCCGCTGCCTCCAGAGGCCACCCCCCAGGGCCAGCCTTGACCCCAAGGGGCCCTGAATCACCTGACTCAAACAGCTGAGGCTCCTTGCGCCCCACTGGTGGGACCTGGCTGCTGGTGCCACCGCCCGCAGCTCAAGGGAGGCCGCTTCCCTGCCCCAGCCTGGACCAGGAGCCTCTACCAGCCAGGACCCTGCACCCAGTCACTGCCTTGACCCTGACAAGAGCTCCTGGCCTAGACCCAGGACGCCTCGAGGGGATTCCAGCGCCTTTCCTGGCGACTCCGCCGCTCTGAGCTGGTCCCTCCTCGGAGGGTCCTTACCGCCTCGGGAACATTGAGCAACCCCAGAGCAGAGCAGGGGCGCGACAGATCCGCTCCAGCAGTTTACCACCGCTGCGCTTAATGGAACACGGTGCCACCAGGGAAGGCGCGGGGCCGGGAGCTGGATTAGCAGGTGATGTACGGAGAGGCTCCTCACTCGGGCACAGAGGCTCAGCCGGGAATTTAATCCTCTCGGAGCGGGGAGGTGGAGAGAGGATTCCCCTCCCACCCCGCCCAGAGCTGTGGCCATGAGTCCTTAGGGGTCTCCGAGGCTGCAGATGCAGGCAGGAGCTGCCAGGCCGGAGGCTTTTCGGCCCCTTGTCGAGGTCACCCCTCTCTCCCAGGTAGTGGGAGCTGCGAGAGAACAAATGAGATGAAAAAGCCTATTTTAAAGCTAACAGGGCACGTGCTGCCTGTCTGACTATGGAACCCTTGCTCTAATCACTGGAGAATGACGGATTTGCCTCCTCTCCTCCCCCTCCTCCCCCTCCCCCTTCGCTCCCTCCCCCCCTCCTCCCCCTCCCCCTTCACTTCCCCCTCCCCCTCTGCTCCCTCCTCCCCCTCCGCCTCCGCTCCCTCTCCCCCTCCGCTCCCTCCTCCCCCTCGCCCTCTGCTCCCTCCTCCCCCTCCCCCTCTGCTCCCTCCTCCCCCTCCCCCTTCTCCTCTGCCCCTCCTCTCCCTTCTTTCTTTCATCAGTGCAGCTGCGGCTGCAGCCGCTGTTCAGAAATGAAAAGCTGCCCACAGATGCGCCCTGATGCATCTGTCTGTGGATACGGCAGTGAGACCCCGGCTGCCGCTATCGGGGTGCCTTTGGGGTAGCTGCCGAGCCTGCCGAGCCTTGCCTGGGTGGGCGGCAGCCCTGTGCGTCACTCCAGGCCCCGCTGACCTAGTTCCCAGGTGTCTGTGCCAGGGTTGGCTGGGCGCCAGCCAGACGGAAGCCACAGACGTGTGGGTCTGGCTCGCTGGGCCCCTACCCCACCTGCTGGCCGCCCCCCAGCCTCCCGGACTCCCTGTTTGTCCTCAGCCAGGCCAGGAAGGTGCCATCTGGTCTGCGAGCAGGGCTTTGTCCTTGGCTGAGGGGAGAAGGGGTTCAAGGGCCGTGTCTGGGCCGGGGACAGGCCCCTCCTTGTGGCGGGGCAGCTGGGGCCCTGTGCTCTGCCGTTTGACCCGGCCCACGGCGCGGGCAGCATGAGGAGGAGGGCAGCAGGCCTGGGCTGTCGGCAGCTTCTCCCTGGGTGCTGTCCTCAGGTCGAGGTCTGTCCTCCAGCCCTCTTCTGACTCTGGCCACCCAGGGCTGGGTGATGATTGAACCCCCTGGCCGTCGTGTCCCTCCTGCCCTGGAGGCCTCACCACCAGCCTGGGAGGGGGAGTCCAGGTCCCCTGGGTGCCTGAGCAGGCGAGGCCCGTGTTCTGGGCATCCAGAGACCCGCTAGCTTTGGGCCTGGTGTTCATTGGGGTGCTACCTGGATGCCGGGGGGCCAGGGGCCACTCCATCTCCTTCACTCCATCCCAGACCCTGGGAACCGGGTGTCTCTTTCCTCATGCTCCATTCCTCAGATGTTTGGACCTATGCCAGGTAGGGTAGGGGTGTGAGGCAGGATCTAGAAGCCCAGCCTGGAAATGGCCTCATGGAGCTGGGGTAGGCGGGCAAACCTGGCAACGCACCTGCCATGTCCGGGCCTCCACCCTGCTGGTGCGTTCCCCACATGCCCATGCACAGCTGTGCCATCAACTCCACTGCCCTGAGTCCCCCGCATGCCCGTTCATAGCTGTGCCATGAACTCCGCTGCCCTCTGAGCAGGTACTGTGACAGGCATATGCCATTGATGTGTGCACGAGGTACGACAGGATGGCCGGGTCTCCCAAGGTCAGGTTGGCCCCTCAGCCACTCCCCCACTACCCCGGTTGCTGACACCGGCTGGAGACCCCAAGGCCAGGCGCTGGCCCCTCAATAGGAAGTTCCCGGCCCCACACAGGGCATCAGTGCCCGTGTGTACCTCCTACCCTTGAGACCAGCACCCTGGAAGGGCAGGTCAGAGGTGAACCCAGGAGGACCGGACAGAGAAGGGGGGGCCGGGGCTCAGCCCACGGGAAGGGAGCAGATGCTGCCTCTCATTGAAGATTCCAGGCGGTGGCGGCGGCTCCTCCAATTAATCCTTGCTGACTGTCTCCTGGGGCGTGGAGAGTGGGGAGGCGCCGGCCGGGGCTGCCTGCACTGCCTCTGCGCGGGTGCCATGTGCTGCTGCCGGGTCACCGTCTGCCGCCATGAAGATGGATGGGCCCAGAAAGAGGGGCTGGTGGGTCAGGGACACAGGCACGGCCCCTGGCAGACAGATGCCTCTCCATGGTGGGGCAGGTCTCAGAGCCTCTGGGCCATCATTCCTGCTGATTTTGTGGGGAGACGGCCACGGCCTCATTGTTTTTTGGGTGTTTGGCATTTTGTGGTTCAGGGAGGCAGATAGTGGCTGGTGCTTTCAGGAGCACTGCCCGCTGATCAGCAGTCATTACCTGACATGGCCACATGGAACCTGAGGAAGGGCCAGGTTCCTGTGGCTCTGCATCCCTGGGAAGCTCAGAGGGGCCAGCGTGGCCATGGCTTTCAGACACCCCCAGGTCAGGGTAAGGCCTGGGCAGGGCTGTCCCCACATGGGGAAGATGCTGAGGCTGAGAGCGGCTGCCCAGTGACAGAGTGATGCCTGGGTTGGCAGCTATCCAGAGCACAGCCCCCGTCTGGGCCGCTCTGAGGCTTGCTCCCCCTCCCCCCGCCTCCCCCTTCCCCCGCCTCCCCCTGCCTCCCCCTTCCCCCGCCTCCCCCTGCCTCCCCCTTCCCCCGCCTCCCCCTTAGTCGCACGAATAACAGGAACAAGCAGGGCCTTTTCATGCTCTGGTTTCTCCGGGCTGGACCCCGCGTGGATGGGTGTGTGGGGCAGCCTCTGCGTGGCTAGGGGTGGCGTGGCCTATCCTTGAACGTGGCAGGGACCTCAGCCCGGAAGGTGGGCTTTGGCCACTGCCGCCTCCTGCTTTGTGCCTGGAGCAGACCCCTTATCTGAGTCCTCTGGGCCACCTTCCCAGTTACGCCCAGGTCCACTGTCTGTCCAGGAGCCTGGGACAGGCGAGCTGTCGCCTTCCCTGCCCCACCGTGTGTGTGAAGGCCAGTACCCCAGCTGGCCAGTCAGGGCCCAGCTGCTGCCTGTTCTGGTGGGCTCCAGGGCCAGGGCCACCCCAGGAGGTGGTTGGGGGCAGACCAGCACCTTCAGCCCGGGGGCAGTGCCAGCTTCCTTTGGCCCCTGTCCTCCACGTGGGCACTGGGGCCAGGACATCTGAGGTCAGGTGGGCAGCTGTCAGTGCAGTGGTCGTGTTGGCTACATCGTGGCACTCGCTTCACGGCGTGCTGGGTGCCAACAGTGTCTGCTTCCCCGGGTGTGTGTCTGGTGTGATCTTCGGATGTCCACGCCAGGAGGTCCGTGGAGGCAGGAGCCCCTGCCGCCCTGCATCCTTCACCTGTGCACATTGTGGTTCTTGAGGGTTCTAGTTCTTCTGCTGGACTGAGGAGGCCCAGGGAGGGAGACAGACCCCGAGATGCACTTCACTTCACTCCAGACCTGTCGGAGCCACATCCGCTTCCTTACGGTTCTGCTTCCCATGCCACATGCACCATGTTTTGTGTAGAAAGCCTTAGGGAAAGGATGTTTCTGGAACATGAACTAAATCTAGCGCTTTCCCGTGAGTCAGGAGACCTGGCTCTGTCCTGTGGGCAGTGGCCTCTACCAGGCTCCCGCCCTGACCGGATGCTCTCGTCCCGCAGGATGCCGGCTCCAGGAGCAGCAGTGGAGGTCGGGAACGCCTCGTTGTGGAGCCCCCGCTCCCCCAGGAGAAGGCAGGGGGCCCAGCCATCCCGTCGCACCTGCTCAGCACCCCCTACCCCTTCGGCCTCTCCCCCAGCTCAGTTGTGCAGGATTCCCGCTTCCCGCCACTCAAGTAAGTTGGTCGGCGGGGACTTCGGTGAGGCGGCCAGGTGGGGACACAAGTGCTCAGGGTCTGGGTCCCCAGGCAGCCTGCGGTCTGCACAGATGAGGGTGTGCCTGCCAGATGGTCGTCGGCCACTCAGTCGTGGGGATTGCAGCCCTGTCTGTGCCCCTTCACACTGAGGTGGCAGTGGCAGCTCGCTCCCGCCGCTGCTTAAGCCCCGTCCTCGTTCTGGGTGCCAGGAGTCTGGGTGCCGACTGAGCGCCAAGGGTGATGCAGGGAGGTTAGCCATCCCCCTACGCAGGA
The DNA here is from genome assembly GCF_028878055.3 of Symphalangus syndactylus. Classification (NCBI taxonomy): domain Eukaryota; kingdom Metazoa; phylum Chordata; class Mammalia; order Primates; family Hylobatidae; genus Symphalangus; species Symphalangus syndactylus. The sequence continues at coordinate 131,085,205 of NC_072433.2, forward strand.
GCAGGTCTCCACTCACCTGTCCCCACTTTGTCCACTATCCCTGCCTGTAGCCTCCAGCGGCCTGTGCACCACGTGGTGCCCCCCAGCACCGTGACCGAGGACTACCTGAGAAGCTTCCGGCCCTACCACACCACTGACGACCTCCGCATGTCCTCACTGCCTCCCCTCAGCCTGGACCCGGCCACTGCTGCAGCCTACTACCATCCCAGCTACCTGGCCCCACACCCCTTCCCCCACCCGGCCTTCAGGTGAGGCATCCCCCACGTGTCCTCTCCTCTAGGTGCTGATCTGTTCCTGGCAAGATGGAACCTGGCAGGGAAGGTGTTTCTTAACGACCTGGGAGCCAGGCTCCCAGGGGAGTGTTTAGAGTAGCCCCTGAAATCGTCCCCAGCTTTGAGCCCAAATTCAGCCCTGATGGCCCATTAGGGGTCCCCTCCTGGTAGACAGTCCCCCTTGGTGACTGTGCTGTCATCCCTGGCTCCTCCTATTCTCATTGGGGGGTCCACTGACAGCAAGTCACTGTTGAGAGAGCAGGGCTTTGCCCGTGGGAGAGGCGATGCTTTGCCGTGTAGCAGGAGACCCCGGTGGCACTGTGGCATGGCCTGGGTCCGTGGAGAATCTCTGCCCATCCTAGTCAGAGGGGCCTGTAGTCATGACATGGACCACCCCACGTCAGGGCAGACCAGCCTGCTGGCCAGCCTTGGAAGGGCCTGGGCACTTGACCACTGTGTGCTGGTCTGGCTGAGCCGAGGGAGGTGGCAAGCGGCGTCCTGAACCCCAAGCTATCAGCACCTAGCAGCCTCCGGCATTAAGGGGCTTTGGGGCTAGCAGCAGGCATGGTCTTCATCCCCAGCCATTTTGTCACGTTCCCCACGCTCAGGCAGGTGTGTGTACCTGGCTGAGACACACCTGTCGACAGGGCTGGGTCTTCCCCTTGGTTTATTTGCTGCTCACAGCCTTGTCTTCTCTGCACAGGATGGACGACTCCTACTGCCTGTCTGCCCTGAGGTCCCCGTTCTACCCCATCCCCACCCCTGGCTCCCTGCCTCCGCTGCACCCATCAGCGATGCACCTCCACCTCTCCGGGGTCCGCTACCCCCCCGAACTCTCCCACTCATCCCTGGCAGCACTGCACTCGGAGCGCATGTCCGGTCTCAGTGCGGAGAGGTAAGTGCATCTCGGGCCAAGGAGCCCCTCTGCCCTCCCTGTCCCTTGACGGCAGCTGGGCAGAAAGCCTGGGCTGGAACCTGACTGGACTCCTTGGCCATGCGTGTCCTCACAGTTTGTCCACCTGCCAAATGGGACAATGATTGTTCAGGCTTTGCTGTGAAATAGCACCTGTCTCGGTAGCCGTGGTCTCCTGCAGTAAACCTGCAGGCCGAGGAGCTCTCGGGGGTGCTTGGGCATTTTGTAAGTCGCTTTGATTGTATGGACCTTAAGTTCTTCCTGCACCAGTGAAACCCTGCTCACCTCCCGTGACTATTCGGATTACTGCCCTGGTTCGTTCCTGGTTATGCTTTTTAAGGGCCTGCCCCAGGTCCCTCTCTTGCTCCTGGTGCAGCAGAGCCCCCAAGAGCCCCCGACTCTTTCCACATGCTGCAGGCTGCAGATGGACGAGGAGCTAAGGCGGGAGAGGGAGCGTGAGCGTGAGCGTGAGGCTGACCGCGAGCGGGAGAAGGAACGTGAGCGCGAACGTGAGAAGGAGCGCGAGCAAGAGAAGGAGCGTGAGCGTGAGAAGGAGCGCGAGCTGGAGCGCCAGCGGGAACAGCGGGCCCGGGAGAAGGAGCTGCTGGCCGCCAAGGCCCTGGAGCCCACCTTCCTGCCCGTGGCCGAGCTGCATGGGCTGCGTGGCCATGCCACTGAGGAGCGGGGCAAGCCCTCGGAGCAACTGACCCCAACCCGAGCAGGTACCTGGGCGTGGGTGGGCTGTGCTGGGCAAGGTCTCAGCCACCCGTAGGGAGGAGCCCTGAATTGCAGCACATGCCGGCTGCCGTGGTGTAAATGTTCCCCAGCTGAGTTCACCCTAAAAGCGTGGCATGGCTGAACACGGAGTAGGGAGCAGAGGCTCACTGGCACACGATATAGACATAGTGGATGTAGATGACCCCAGGAGGACAGTTGGGAAATGTAGCTGGGGCATTAGGAACGGATAAGTTTTGAGTGCTTTGTTGATTTTATTTTCCGGTAAGTTTACGAAACAATTGTCTAGTAATAACAACCAGCTTTTGCGTGTTTCCCGGAAATTTAATAGTCTGCTCTTTGAGCCAGTGCGAGCTGGCTCTGGCACCGCACTGGCTGGGCAAGAGTTGTGCCAGCCAGCCACAGAGCATTTCCTTCCAGGGACAAGACATGGTTCTTGAAAGCTCCCTTAGGGCCCCTTTTGAATATCTTGGTTCCGGCTGCGGGAAGAACCCTTTGGAAGGGTTCTGGTTTCTCTGGGCAGTTGTGTGAGAGAGGATGGGGAGGGAGCATGCTGTCCCACGGTGGCTGAGACCCTGCTTGACCGCGTTTCCCCCCACAGAGAAGCTGAAGGATGCCGGCCTGCAGGCGCCCAAGCCCGTGCAACACCCCCTGCATCCGGTGCCTGCCCCACACCACACAGTGCCCAGCCTCATCTCCAACCATGGCATCTTCTCTCTGCCTAGCAGCAGTGCTGCCACAGCCCTGCTGATCCAGCGCACCAATGAGGAGGAGAAGTGGCTGGCGCGGCAGCGGCGGCTGCGGCAGGAGAAGGAGGACCGGCAGTCTCAGGTGTCGGAGTTCCGGCAGCAGGTGCTGGAGCAGCACCTGGACATGGGCCGGCCCCCGGTGCCGGCGGAGGCAGAGCACAGGCCGGAGAGCACCACCAGGTGAGTGAGCCCCAGGAAGGAAGGAGGGATGAACCTTCACTTTCCGATTTGTTCGGTGTGTATTGAGCACCTTCTGTTTGCACGACATCCTGCCCCAGCATTTCTGCCTGCCCCTTTCATTTCTGTTCTTTCATCTTCACGTTATAATGCCTGTGTTGCCTGTGGGGAAGCTGAGACTGAGGAAGAAAATGGATTGCTCAAAGGTATCCCCACCAGTAAGTAAAGAGACCAATCAAGTCCATGTTGAGATCCAGGGCACTACACACGCACCCTGACCTAGTTCCCAGGAGGCCACTCACAGCAGATGAAGAGTGCAAGGTGGAAGCTTTAATTACTAATAATACCTCTTCTCTCCACCTTCCTCTGCTTTTGAGCCTGGACTTCTTTTTTAACAAGAAGGGGACAGCTTTTGATTTTAAGGGAAAAAAATGAGTTTTATTGCTTTTGTATTGATAGTAAAACACATGCCCGTTTTCTAGCCCTTTATGAAAGCATTTCCCAGGAATCTGTGTGGTGGTCCCTCGGACCCCGGCTGCAGACACAGGTCTTATGAGCTGGCCCTAGTGCGCCCAGGCCTCCCTGCTCCTGCCTGCCCTGGGATTCCTGCCTTGGGGCTGTGCTGGTCCCAGGCCCCCATGTCATATACCCCCAGGGCTCACTCTGAAGGGCTGAGCGAAGACCATCAGCCAGAGTTGGTGGGGATGACCTGCCAGGCTTCCATAGCTCTGCTCCAGGCCCAGCTCAGGGACCTAGGGACACTGCTTCTGTTCCCTGAGCCTCATTTTCCTCAGCTGTCCACAAAGGAGGGCTGGGTAGGATGATTCCTGAGTATCTTTCTAGCTCTCAAGGCTGTGGTGCTTTCCTGGGATAAGAAACCCTTGGGTTCTGGGACGGAAGCGTGTTGTGGTTTAAAATCTGTCCTCCCTTCTGGCCGGCCTCCGTTATCCAGTAGGGCAGTGAGGGAATGCGCCCCCGCTGATCAGGGATGACTGGGAGTGACTGTCACCAGGCCACAGCTAAGTCTCCCCGGGCTCACACTGCCCGGCACGGCCGAAGTGAGATCCCTTCTGCCTCTCCCAGCCCCCGTCCCTGAGGCCTCTCAGGCTCAGCCTTGCCTACTACCCAGAGAACTGAGGGCAGCCAGCACCTACCTGGCATGGCCTGATAACATCAGGGTGCCTTGACTCCTGTAGGCATCTTCTTCCTCAGGGCTCCCCAGGGCCCCAGCACAGGTGCTGTGACTTTGCCTACCCATGGACTGCTTCCAGCCAGCGTAGCTGCCCCATTAGGACCTGGGGCATGATGGGAAGCAGGGCCTGGCCAGGGCCTGGTCTCCCCTGGCTGCAGTGGTTCCCCTGTGGCCGGCTGTACATGTGGCCTTACAGCACTGTGAACTCGGGGGCCTGACAGGGCCCTCATGCTCCATGCTAGAAAACTGTTCAGTGCTTGGTGTGGCGCATGAAATATTTATTCTCCTGCAGGTTTTATTCCTTTGCTGTTTACTTACACAGCTTCTTCCTGTGGTTCCCTGTTGGGTTCTGCTAAGAGGGATAGCAGCATCGGGTTTGTCCCTTGGCCTGGAGTCTGGAATAACTAGGGAGAGCCTCGGTGGCTGTGTTTAAACGGGGCCCCCCGGGCAGGCTAGAGATCCCTGAGCCTGGCCATGTGCCTGCTGCGGCCTCTGCCTCTTCCTTCCCCTCATGCTTTGCCCAGGGTCACTGCGCAGTATTGGTCCAGACATCCTGTGAGTATATCTCCCTTTAAAAAAAAGAAAGATAGCCAGGCACAGTGACACATGCCTATGGGCCCAGTTACTCTGGAGGCTGAGATGGGATGATCGCTTGAGCCCAGGAGTTCTCGGCTGTAGTGTACTGTACCCACTGGGTGTCCAGGCTAAGTCCAGCACCAATATGGTGACCTCCTGGGAGCGGGGGACCACCAGGTTGCCTAAGGAGGGGTGAACCAGGACAGGTCGGAAATGAAGCATGTCAAAAGTCCCGCGCTGATCAGTAGTGGGATTGCTCCTGTACATAGCCACTGCACTCCAGCCTGGGTAACACAGCGAGACCCGTCTCTCAAAAATAAGCTGCAAAAACAATACTAAAAATAGCCCTTTGAGTAGATTAAATCTTGTTTTAATTGCACTGAGGAAACAAGCCATTTAGTGCAACTAAGGGGCAGCTTCTTGTTTAATGGAAGGGTTCTGATGTTAGAAATCCCTTCTTTCCCTCCCTGCCTCAGCAGGCCTTAGCCTGGGTCCTTGAAGATACTTTGAGGCCTCTGCCACAGGCCTCTTAGGGTCGCTGCAGTTGTGACAGGGGCCACTGGGGGGCAGTCTCGGCACAGGCCCCATCCTGACTGGGAGGATCTTCATTTCACAGCGGGTTTGGCCCTGGCTGGGCAGACCCTGGAAGGTTGTCTTGTGGCTGCCTTTGGGGACAGCCGGGAGGGAGGAGTACTGGCCCTGTGAAGGTGGCCAGCCTGCCCTGTGTTATGTGTCCCTACCAGGCACAGCAGGAGAGGGTGCTGGTGGCAGGGCCACAGCCCAGTATATACAGTGGGTTTCCCCATGGAAAGAGGATGAGCGCTTGCCCTTAGGGGAATTCACGCAACTAGGTGGGAAAATGGACTGAAACTGGATCTGTCCCGGGCCCGAGAGGGTCTCTGCCTTCCCTAGCAGCTTAGGCTGGGAGCCTCCCTGTCTTCTTGGACCACCTGCACACACCTGTCACAGGTGTTGGAGGGCCAGGCGCGGTGGCTCACTCCTGTAATCCCAGCACTTTGGGAGGCCAAGGCAGGTGGATCACTTGAGGTCAGGAATTCAAGACCAGCCTGGCCAACATAGTGAAAACTCTATCTCTACTCAATGGGAAAAATTAGTAGCTGGGCGTAGTGGCTCATGCCTGTAATCCCAGCTACTCGGGAGGCTGAAGCTGGAGAACCACTTGAACCCGGTAGGCGGAGCCTGCAGTAAGCCGAGCTTGCCCCACTGCACTCCTGCCTGGGTGACAGAGTGAGTCTTTTTTTTTTTTTTTTGAGACGGAGTCTTGCTGTGTCGCCTAGGCTGGAGTGCAATGGCACGGTCTCAGCTCACTGCAACCTCCGCCTCCTGGGTTCAAGTAATTCTCCTGCCTCAGCCTCTGGAGTAGCTGGGATTACAGGCGCCCGCCACCATGCCTGGCTAATTTATGTATTTTTAGTAGAGATGGGGTTTCACCATGTTGGCCAGGCTGGTCTCGAACTGCTGACCTCGTGATCCGCCCTCCTCAGCCTCCCAAAGTGCTGAGATTACAGGCATGAGCCACTGCACCCGGCCAAGTCTTGAAAGAAAAAGGAAAAGAGAAAATGAAAGACAGAAACGATGATCCTTGGGGTGGAGTGTGTGCCCCCTCCCTGCAGCCCCGCTGGCACTGGCTCTCTAAGGAGCTGTGCCATCTGTGTCATCTTAGGAGCGGCAGGCAGCCAGGGAAGCCTGTGGGTGGCTGAAGGGTCTTTTCTTCTTGACTGACTGGTTGGTTTCACTCCCTAGGCCAGGACCAAACCGTCACGAGCCAGGTGGCCGTGACCCTCCGCAGCACTTTGGGGGGCCACCACCTCTGATTTCGCCCAAGCCCCAGCTCCATGCTGCACCCACGGCCCTCTGGAACCCCGTGTCCCTGATGGACAATACCTTGGAGACACGGCGGGCCGAGAGCCACTCTCTGCACAGCCACACGGCTGCATTTGAGCCAAGCCGCCAGGCAGCTGTGCCGCTGGTGAAGGTGGAGCGGGTCTTCTGCTCGGAGAAAGCAGAGGAGGGGCCACGGAAGCGTGAGCCTGCCCCTCTGGACAAGTACCAGCCACCTCCGCCGCCACCACGAGAGGGAGGGAGCCTAGAGCACCAGCCCTTCCCGCCCGGGCCTGGGCCCTTCCTGGCTGAGCTCGAGAAGTCCACCCAGACCATCCTGGGCCAGCAGCGGGCCTCCCTCCCACAGGCGGCCACCTTCGGGGAGCTCAGCGGACCCCTGAAGCCTGGCTCACCCTACCGGCCCCCAGCGCCACGGGCCCCCGACCCTGCCTACATCTATGATGAGTTCCTGCAGCAGCGCCGGAGGCTGGTCAGCAAGCTGGACCTGGAGGAGCGCAGGCGGCGGGAGGCCCAGGAGAAAGGTCTGCCTCCCCGCGGGCCCCGACCTGCTCAGGGAGAGCCACGCAGTGGGGACGGGGAGCCTGCATGCCAGCCACCTGCCCCTCTCTCCGTCCACTCCTGCTTTCTGCCTGGGGTAGTCCCAGGCCCCAGGTGGCAAGTGCACTGGCTTCTGTGTAGCAGCATGACACCCTTGTAGGGGAGGCAGATCCTAGTCCCTGTGCCTGTCCTGCCTCAATGCAAATTGTCCCAAAAAGCCAAATCAAAGCCCGCCTGTAAAGATAGTTCCGCAGACAAGCACGATGAATAAGTGATGAGTGGAGGCTAATAAGATAGTTTTAAATATTAATAGTGCAGCATAACAGAGCTGGCCTGGGCTCAGCGGGGGCTCTATATACAGGGCTGCTGTCACCAGCTGCAGCAGGTGGGCCAGGGGGTGAGGACGCAGCAGCTGGCACAGTCCCAGGTCAGGGTAGGAGGAGGTCAGGCACTTCATTCTTATTTCTGCTTGGGGTGGGGAGTCCTTAGCCAGCAGCTCCCCAAGTTCTCCAGAGAGCCAGGAAGAGCAACCAAGCAGGCTGGGGTGTGAGGAGGGGAGCAGGGGCTCCAGCCCAGTTTCCTTCCTGATGCTGAACACTCAGGTCCTGTCCAGTGCTGAGCTCAGCCTCCTCTTCACTACAAGCTGGGGCACAGGCAGTCTCCCTGGTTGTTGGTCTAGGCTGGATGGAGGGCCCAGCCAAGTTTCTCTCCCCTACTCACTTTGTAAAGGAGGAGGGAGATATCCCAGTGCCCCTGGGCAGGGGCTCTATTGTTCTCTGTGCCTTAGAGAGCTCAGGCCTGTGTGTGCTTGTCCCCTCCCAGGAGATGGACTCAGATGGCCACAGCATGGGGGAGTGCGTATGCACAAGCAGCCCTGTGTTGCCGTGGACACAGCCCCAGGCCTGTGTGATGAATGGTTCCCTGCCAGGGGGAGGAGGGAAGTCTTGTTAGCCCAGGGGACCACCCAGCCACTTGGAGGCCACTGGGAGCCATGGATCCCAGGGAAGCCTAGTGTCTCTGGTCCTACAGAGCCCCAGGACTGGGTTAATGTTGGTTTCCACCTGGGTTGAAAGGAACTGGCCTTTAGGGTGTTCATGTGTCAGCAGGCTTGGCCTGATAGGTGATCTGCACACCTGCACACATGAGCCCCTGCAGGCATGTCCACTGGACAGATGAAGGCTCTTTGTCTGGCTGAATACAACCATTTCTCCATCAGGGTACTACTACGACCTCGATGACTCTTATGATGAAAGCGATGAGGAGGAGGTCAGGGCCCACCTCCGTTGCGTGGCCGAGCAGCCGCCCCTGAAACTGGACACGTCCTCTGAGGTACTGGGCTCTCCTCCCCACGGACATGCTCTGGGCTGGGCTCTCTCATTCCTCGTGTCCACACCCCGCAGTCCACCCCACTGTGCTAGGTTCCTCCAAAGTGCTCGCAGGTTCACCCCACGAAGCTCCTCTGCCGCCGGGCACAGCCAGCTACGGCACACACTTCGAGGACCCCAGGAGGGGACCCCGGGACAGTGAAAGCATACCACTGCCAGTGGCTTCAAACTCATTTGTTTTCTTTCCCAATCTAGAAGCTAGAGTTTTTGCAACTTTTTGGCTTGACCACCCAACAGCAGAAGGAGGAATTGGTGGCCCAGAAGCGGAGGAAGCGGCGGCGGATGTTGCGAGAGAGGAGCCCGTCACCCCCAACAATTCAGAGCAAGCGGCAGACGCCTTCACCGAGACTGGCGCTGTCTACCCGCTACAGCCCTGACGAGATGAACAACAGTCCCAACTTCGAAGAAAAGAAGAAGTTCCTGACCATCTTCAACCTCACCCACATCAGTGCCGAGAAGAGGAAAGGTAGGGCCTCGCCTGGGTAGGAAAGTGGGGGCTCACTGGGGTGGAAGTGGGTTTCTGAAGTAGCAAGTGGGGCCAGTGGACTCCAGGTAGGATCTGGGATCACTCAGCCTGAGGCTGCCCCTTTACTCCTCCCGGCTCCTGGGAACAGCCTCTCTGTTCTTACATGCCCTCCACAGCAGCCTTACCTGGCAGGCTTTGCTCTCAGAGCCCCACCATCTTGACCTGAGGACTACCCTTGTCACTCATCCATCTCTCAGCGCCCGAGAAGGCGCTCTTTGAGCCGAGTGCTCCAGTGACTGCACCAGGCGTGAGGGGAGGTCCCAGGTGTTCCAGGTTTGTCTACTGCAGGCGTTTCCTCTTGCTGGACCTCTTAGGTGGTCTGCTGGGTGTTGTGTCCTGGTGGCCGGAGGCCTGGGGAAGGGCTGCCAAGCAGGGCAGCACACACTGAGGGGATGGCTTGCTTTGAAAGATGCTTCCAGTTCAGTCTGGCCACACAGGGCCACATTGGGAAAGACCGTCTGCGCTAGAATCCATATAGGAGAAGAAACAACGCAGCCGCAACACCTGCTCAGAGTTTTGGCTTCCTTGGCCTGCAACGCAGGCCAACTTGGTGCCCAGATGTTGACGTTCCTGGCCCTGCCCCTCATGCATGCCTTCAAGTCTTCGTGGACCCCTGGCCTCCTCTCTGGGAGAAAGTCAAAGGAAAGCAGAGTTACTTCTTGGACCTTGAGCAGCTCAAGGTGTTGATCAGGGTGTAGAGTTACCTTTCTGCTTTTAACCAGTCAGTAGTTTTCCCTTTCTCTTAGCGGGCTAGTGACGTGTTTGATTGCCAGTCCGGTTCCCTAGATACAAAGCATCTTTTTACCTGAATTTTTGGAGGAAAAAAAATTAAGGGTGATGCAGCCCTTGAGTTTCACAGTCAAGAAGGGCCGGGTGACATCAGGGATCTGCTGCGTGGAACATCGTGGGGTCATCTTTCCCTTTCAGGAAGTGGCAGTAATGGTAGGGCGAGGAGAAGGCACCCTGCCTCAGAGGCCAGGCCTGGGTCTTTGGGGTGTTTGTGTTGGGGCCACCTTTTCTGACTTGAAATAAGAATACATCCTCACACATCACCACCGAGGTCCGTGGGCACAGTGATTCACAGAGGCGTAATCACCGCACGGACAGCTGTCTTTCGAGCACGTCTTAGACATCGTGTAATGGATGCCGAGAGCAACCTGGGCTCGCTTTGAGATGATTGCTTCCTTTAAACTGGGTCTGCCCCATCACACCTGCTTTTGGTTTTTCGGGCTTTAGTGCTTTGCCTGCCCATCAAGGCTCGGCTAGAATCCCGCTGTCCTTCTCTGCAAAAAATGATGCAACTGGCTCGTTAATCTCAGGCTGCTTTTCTCATAGACAAAGAGAGACTTGTTGAAATGCTCCGTGCCATGAAGCAGAAGGCACTGTCAGCAGCAGTGGCCGAGTCCTTGACAAACTCTCCGAGGGACAGTCCTGCCGTCTCCCTGAGTGGTAAGGGAAGGATAGCCCCACCAGCCACCACCCAGGACCATCCCATGGGCTGCCCAGGCTCAGAGGCGACCACTCGAGGTCCTCATCATTGTGAATGTGGCCTCCTGCAGACTGTCTTCCATTGTTCTTGTACAAGCGTATGATTCTTGCACAGTTGTGACAGTCATTGGGATGGAACGTCAGTTTGAAGGCGGGCTCAGAGTTGAGGGGAGGGTCTGGCTTCTGTGGAGCTCTATGTGGTGGTCACTATGGTCGTAGTAACTGTTGTCCTTCAGTTATGGCACAGAGGCTCACATGAAGGCCAATCCAATGATACCATCCCAGGAGGGAGGGCGTGCTCCAGCCTTAGTGCCCGCAGCCTGGTCCTGCCACTAGCCTAGCCGCCCTGGCTCTCTTCCTGCATCTTTGTCTTCCTCACTCTGCCCTCTGGGCCCTGCTGGCACCTGCCGCCACACCTTTCCTCCTCTTACATCTCTGGCTGACCTCTGCCCTGTCAAATGTCACAGGGAATCTTTTACAGTTCATCCCAGTTCTCGGCTCGTCACACACTGTCTTGTCCAGTTGGACTGAATATCTCCATACCGTCTCCGTGGCTGGGGGACTTCCTTCTTCCTGTGGATCTGTTTCTTCCTTCTTGGGACATCTTTCAAGGATGGACTTGCCACTAAACACCCCACTGTTTTCAGAGAATAGCCATGTGCACAGCGGTTATTTAAATGTTCCCCGGATCTTGGTTCTTTGCACTAGGTCTTTAAGTGTAAGCTCTAGAGACCAGGATCTGCGTGCTGGACACTCAGCCTGTTAACTTGCATTTCTTAATATTTTCCTTCACTTTCTGTCTCTAAAAAGAACCAGCCACGCAGCAAGCCTCTCTGGATGTGGAGAAGCCGGTTGGTGTTGCTGCTTCCTTGTCTGACGTCCCAAGGGCCGCGGAGCCTGGGAAGCTGGAACAGGTTCGGCCCCAGGAGCTGTCGAGAGTCCAGGAGCTAGCTCCTGCCAGCGGGGAGAAGGCCAGGCTGAGCGAGGCCCCTGGAGGCAAAAAGAGCCTGAGCATGCTTCACTACATCCGGGGCGCTGCACCCAAGGACATTCCTGTGCCGCTGTCCCACAGCACCAATGGGAAGAGCAAGCCGTGGGAGCCCTTTGTGGCAGAAGAGTTTGCACATCAGTTCCACGAGTCAGTGCTGCAGTCCACCCAGAAGGCCCTGCAGAAGCATAAAGGTAATGAGGCTGCCAGTGCCCGCTCAGCTCTCAGCTGTGGTTGAGGCTGGCCAAAGTCCCTGAGCGCCACAGCCGTTCAGCCATGGGCACAAGTTTTTATAAACTCCAGTCACCAGAAGAAAATAATTTCGTTATTATGCCAAAACCATGTTTGTTTGTTTTACTGCAAGTTCTAAAACCTGAACTCGTAGGTGAGAAACATTTGCAGGCACCAGCGCTGATGCTGTGCTGTGAGCAGGGACGCATCGATTGGTAAGAGGTAAAGGAGTGAACGCCAGCAGGCACTGGTTTTTGCAGAGATTAAAAAAGATTCCCCAAAGGCAGGAAGAGCACTCGAGTGGATTTTTACCCGCATTCATTTGAAAGAATCATGTTTTTCAAGACAGAGATACAGATGGCCGCCAGTCCTCAGGGTAGAGCTTCCCTTCCTTCATGGTGGTATCTAAAGATGTCACCACCAGCCCTCTGGATCCATGGGTTCTGCGTCTTTGGATTCAACCAGCTTCAGATGAGAAATATTTGTGGGTGGGGTGGAATTCCCCAAAGTTCCAAAAACAAAACTTGAATTTGCCAAGCACCAGGTACTACATTGAATCCATGCAAATCAAGTCAAGTGTAGGCATTGTGTTAGGTGTTAGAAGTACTCTAGCGGTGTGCATAAGTGATATGCAGATACGATGCCACTTTATATCAGGGACTTGAACATCCCTGGATTTTGGTATTCACGAGGTCCTGGAGCCAGTCCTCCATGACAGATACCAAGGGAGACGGTACAGTGCTAGCTACTGAGATGCCTTTCGAAACTTGAGAATACCCTCCTTCCCTGCCCCTTGGCAGTGTACCTCGTACAGGCTTTTCTGTGGCCCTAGGACACTTTCTGCCTTATTCTGAGCTTGTCCTGGCTTTACACTAAACTGTTTCCTCTAGATTTTGGTCACCCTGCCATTACCAGTTTGAGCCAAGTCACTCCATTGACTGGGCTGGTCTCAGGCCCCACCAGGGGCTACCATCCACATGGGAAGCCAGGTGTGCTCCTGAGGATGTCACCCACCAGGCCATGCCCTCTTGAAACGGGGCACAGTGAGGCTGACTCCAGCGAGAGGGCAGAACCCCATTATGCCTAGGGACCAAAACACCCATGCTTTGTGAGAGGACGGGCTGGTGTCTGCTGAGGGCCAACTATAGACCAAGCTCAAAGAGATGGAGGCAGCTGGGCGCAGTGGCTCACGCCTGTAATTCCAGCACTTTGGGAGGCCAAGGCGGGCGGATAACCCGAGGTCAGGAGTTCGAAACCAGCCTGGGCCAACATGACAAAACCCTGTTTCTACTAAAAATGCAAAAATTAGCCGGACATGGTGGTGCATGCGTGTAAAACCAGCCACTCCGGAGGCTGAGGCAGGAGAATTGCTTGCACCTGTTAGGGGAGGTTGCAGTGAGCCGAGATTGCGCCATTTCTCTCCAGCCTGCTACCCAGAGGACTGAGGGCAGCCAAAACAAAAAATGGAGTCTCAGAGATGAATTCCAACAAAAATGGTCCACGTACCAGAATCAACTAGCACTCAGGGCTGCGTTGTCTCCTGGCTGTCTCGGACTTTCTCACGCTGGGTCTGTGGCCCAGAGGTCTTGCACTAGATCCCTCCTCTCTATGCCGTGTCATCTTGGTCCCCAGAGCCCTGCAGTCATGTTGACTGTGCACCAAAGGCAGGGCAGAGCTCCCTTCTGAGACAGCACCCTGTGTCCCTTCCCCCAACACACTGATGCAAGCCCTGTCCCCTCCGCAGGGAGCGTGGCTGTGCTGTCCGCAGAACAGAACCACAAGGTTGACACGTCCGTCCACTACAACATTCCTGAGCTGCAGTCCTCCAGCCGCGCCCCTCCACCCCAGCACAATGGGCAGCAGGAGCCCCCCACTGCAAGGAAGGGCCCCCCAACCCAGGAGATGGACCGGGACTCGGAGGAGGAGGAAGAGGAGGAGGATGAAAATGGAGAAGATGAGGAGGAAGCCCCCAGGCACAAGTGGCAAGGGATCGAGGCCGTTTTTGAAGCTTACCAGGAACACATAGAAGGTATGAGGGTGCTGGGGAAGAGGTCAGGAAAGTACCTTTGGGAAGGAAGCTGAGTGATGAGTTCATGCAGACCTCTGCCAGCCTGGGGACTGTTTCTCCGTCCTGGGGCAGAGTAGATGCGAATACTGGAAGGGAAGTTTCTTTCGGCTTCTGGTAGTGGTGATGTCCCATGCTGGAACCTGAGGCCAGTCTTGGTAGGGCATCCAAGTACCATGATGCCAGCTCTGGTGGCACCTGTCATTCTTCATGTGGGCCCTGCTCTCTGGGCTGCATCAGTGCTGATGTCGGCATGAGCTTCGTGTAAGGGTCCGGAGAGACGACCTAGTTGGGTGATTGCTGAGCCCTGGCAGCTAGGCCTGGTCACTGCTCCTGCATGCCTCTTGCCTGGTGACAGACTCCCCACACTGCAAGGATTTCTCTGTGGCCAATGGGTGCCAGTCATGTTTTCAGCTGCTTTTACTTTAGCCAAGCACTTTGCCTAAAAAGACAGGCTCCTGGCAAAGGCTTAGTCCAAGGCTCGCCGCCTCTCAGAATACCCAGGATGTTTTGATCCCACCTGGGAATGCACATGCCAACTCTCCTGCTAAGCCACAGCACCAGGTGGACTCAGGCTGCATCTCCCCTGCCAGGGAGTGGGGCCACAAAGCTGGGTGCTGCAGCATTTGATGCTCCCGTATACTGCACACCCCCTCCTGCCTCTGTGCCTCAGTTTCCCTAGGATATTGCACAGGCCCCTTTGGTGAACAGCAGAGGTACCCAGCCTTCAATCTGCACTCACCATCCTTACTGCGTGGACACTGCTGGGTATGTGCTTTGACAAAAGCTGGGCCAGGCTGCAGCCACCTGCAATTGATTTAACATGTCTTAGAGGACTCTTTATCATCACATGTGACAGTGTTGTAAATATCATCAAATACAAAGAGTTGATTATGAATGTCAGCCACTTCAAATACTTAGAAAAGTTTTTTTCTTCTTTCCTTTTGAATTTGTCTGATTGTCAATGTCACTCCAGTGCTGCCAAAGAGAGGCACTGGTGGGGCCCTTGTCTGTGAAACTTTAAAGCATCCCATTAAAGAGTGAAGGTTCCCGTTTCCGGAGTTTTTCATCCTTTGATTTTTTTCCTTGATGTTGCTCCATCCTTGTTGAATTTGTTAGTACTTTTAGGATTTTTAATGTATGTTCGTATTAGACTCTAGTTTTATTGTACTTTGCTATCCAGATTGTTAGCACTTTCTCTGTTTTTCATTCGCTGAAACACCGTATAAAGTAGGGATTTGTCCTTAAAGATTTGAAGTCACTCTCCTATGAAAACTAGGCCTGGTATCTTTTGGTAGAGCAGAGGCTTTATTTTATTAATTAAATCTGTGCTTTAAGTTTACTCTGGCCTTTTTCCAGCAGCCTAAACTGAAAGCCGATTTTGTTTTTGAAAGCTGCATTTTAAGGCCATCACATTTCTTCCTAATCTGTATCAAATTGCCTTTAGGTCCTGGATCCTTTCTTTATTCCTGTGTATTGGGCTTAATTTAGTGATGTTTGTGTATTTATCAGTACAATTCCAAGGGCTTGGGAGCATTGTGGCCCACAGGAGAGGCCTTTGCTGGCTGCACTGGAGAGAGGTTTTGGGCTCTGCTGGGCAGTGTGTGAAGAGGAGAGCACAAAGCATGCCTTGGGGCTCCTGCATACGGAAAATACATCACCATCTCTTGTCTTTTCAGAGCAAAATCTGGAGCGGCAGGTGTTACAGACACAATGCAGACGACTGGAGGCCAGGCACTACAGCCTCAGCCTGACGGCAGAGCAGCTCTCCCACAGCGTGGCGGTGAGTTGGGAAGGGATAGAAACCTTCAAACACACAACCTTTTGAGTTTGGGTTCAGAAACACCCATGAAGGTAAGTTTCAGAGAAGAAGTGTACTCTTAAGAGATCAAAATTTAGACCATGCAATGTCTTACACCTGTAATCCCAGGACTTTGGGAGGCTGAGGCAGGAGGATCACATGAGCCCAGGAGTTCAAGGCTGCAATGAGCTCTCATCACTCCACTGCACTCCAGCCTGGTTGACAGAGCAAGACTATTGTCTCCGAAAGGGAGACACCAGTTTCCCTAAAGGGAAAATTCAGGCACCAGTTGATTATCTAGGATTTAGCTAAGGAGGGAAATATCTTTTACTTACAGGATATTGAACCTGGAAGGGCAGGGATGCTGTTTGCAGAATGAATTTTTGCCTATATCAGTCTCCTTTACCGTGATTTGCTAAGGAGAGCAGCAGGGTTTTATTAGAAAAGGGAAGCTGAAGCAACTGAAACCATCTCACCTGGCTTATAGCCACACTAGCAGGATTGGTCCAGCAGAGGTCCTTGGGGGGCAGGGATGGGAAGCAGGTCTGAACTCCGAGCTTGAGCCAAAACAGCAGCAGATGCCTATTCTTAAGACTGTTTAAGACTCTGGAAGAGCCAGGGACAGAACACAGGCTGAGAAGGGGACTATTTTTTTTTTTTTGAGACAAAGTCTCACGTTGCCACCCAAGCTGGAATCCAGTGGCACAATCTCAGCTCACTGCAACCTCTGCCTCCTGGGTTCAAGCAATTCTTCTGCCTCAGCCTCCCTAGTAGCTAGGATTACAGGCATACGACACCATGCCTGGCTAATTTTTTGTTTAGTAGATGGGGTTTACCCATGTTGGCGAGGCTGGTCTCGAGCTCCTGACCTCAGGTGATCTACCTGCCTCGACCTCCAGAAGTGCTGGCATTACAGGCGTGAGCCACTGCGCCCGGCCGGGACATTTTCAAATGTAGGTTTACCGTTCCATCCAGCATGTTTGTACACCACATGCTTGTCCTTACAGAGGAAACGGGTTGGTTTTAACACCAATTTCCCTCTCTCCAGGAGTTGAGGAGCCAGAAACAGAAGATGGTCTCAGAACGGGAGCGGCTCCAGGCAGAACTGGACCACTTACGAAAGTGCCTTGCCTTGCCTGCAATGCACTGGCCTAGGGGCTACCTGAAGGGATACCCCAGGTGACGGTTTCCCTTGCACTAGGCCGAACCTATAGTATAGAAATATTATCTATTTTATTACCTTGAATATTTAATATTTTTCACTGGGAGGTTTGAAGCTTACAAAATGAGAATGTGCCATGCATGAAGCAAAGGATTCCAGGCTCCAGAAAAAAAACAATGAACTCACCTTGACGTCAATGCAATCGAATCACCATTGTCATTCAGCGAGCAACCAATGTAGGATTGCCCATAGTTTTTCTTTTTAAAGGTGGTTTTAGCCCTTCCTCTCCCACATTATTTCTTAATCTGAACATGAAGGCTCCATTAGCAACACTAAAACTTGATCATTAACAGCCCCCTGTGCATATGAGTGGATCAAACTGGTTCTGTTCTTTCTTGTGTTGCCATGTCACTATGCCTCAAGCCCAGTTTGCTTTTGCCGCAGTGATGGGGCCAGTCTCATTCCTCCCCAGGAGTGAAACTTGCTTCAGCTGAAAAGGTTGGGTGCATTGTAAGTAAAGAAGGGCTTATTTGTTTCATTTACTTTCCTGCAAAATTTTCTTCAAAGCAACAAGTCCTAGGAGCACACAAAGCGACCCAAAGGCTTTTCCTTGGAAAAGCTCTTACCTAAAGATAAAACCAATCCACAAACTGAAGGTACCTTTTTATTACTCCGTGGGGAGCATGTACAGAGCTCTGTGTATACACAGCTTCACACCCACCAGATTGTTACTACAGTGGGTGGGGTTTTCATACAGACGTAAATTTTGAGAGAAAAGTCAAAGGTGCTTCAGCCTTGTACTGTGTATATATATTAAAAAAACAAAGTTTTGTATGTTTTTATTACTTTATTGTTATAAAAAGCCTGCCATTTTTAATATGTGGTTTGGGGGATTTTTGTTTGTTTTTCCTGTTTGGGGGTTTTGTTTGTTGTTGTTTTTGGTTTTTTTTTTTTTTTTTTTGGGCAAAAAAAAACCTTGCTTTTAGTGTTTGTACTGCTGCTGGTCAGGACATTAAAATATTGAAGTGTTTTTAAAAATTAAGAAGAAAAGTAAAAGAGCTTACCACTGGCGCCTATGCGATCACTTCATTTTTAGTTTGAGTTGCACCAGAAGCTGCCGTAGAAAGCCATGCGCTACTGCTTACCTCTTCCACTCCCCCTCCCCGCCCCCAGCATCTGGACAAGCTAATTAATAGCAAATATTACCCATTGCTATCAAGGGAGGAGGGGGTAGTCTATAGAGCCTATGTGTGACAGTCATGTGCACACATGGGCGGGGGCTTTTAAAAACCTTTCAGGAAGTAAATGATTTCTGTGATAGAACTCTAAGATGTCTGAGAGCAGGTACAGAATAGGAACTTCAGAGGCTTTATTTACATGCAAACCTTTGTAAAAGCCACAAGGTCTGAGCTGAACCCCTCCTTTTTGAACTTACTGTGACAAGCACAGGAACGGTCAGAAACTGGGCTTATCACACCAAGGCAAAGCAATAGGTGAGTCTTCCTCCTTGTCCTAGTTACTGCTTATGGAGGCAGTGTTTAGATCAAGAAGGCCTCTCTTGCTCCCAAGGGCCCTCACCAGAGGCCAGGCCTGCCAGTCACTGGTCTGGGGGGTGGAGGCCTGAGCGGAGGACAGAGTGCCTAACCTGTGTGCCGTCTGCTCACTGCTGTGACCAGCGGCCGAGCCCTTGGCCCTAGCCCTTGCTGCGCAGAACAGCTTGCTGGCAGCTGGCATCGTGTCGCTTTATCTGCCCCCACACAGTTTGCTTTGTACGTCTGCCAAGAATCTTCCAGTTATTAGCAAACTCAGACAGATGTACCGCCAGTATTATCAATCAGCAGTCAGCAGCGCCTTCCTCTCCACAGAAGCGTGTGGAAGAGAACTCGAGGGGCTGTGCTGCAGGCCTCCCCTCGAAAGACTGGGAGGTCAGCATGTTCCACAGGTGTTCAAAGGGAGTCTGCTACAGACTATCAGGGCAAAATCTCACTGGATTTCTCCACTTAAAACCTACTTGAGGTTTCTGGTCTGAAGGCTTAAGAGTCACATCTTAGCACTTCCGCTCTCCGGCCGCCTCCTCCATCACAGATGTCTGGATGCTTTTGGTAATGGCCTTGGCTAAAGGGAAAAGTAGATCCGATAACTTAAAAACATAGCTCATCCCTTACCATCCAAGGGGCGCTCCCTTGGTTGGATTTTCTGTGACAGCACAGGGGACAGGTGGCACACCATGAGGTCTGCCGAGGGTGGGAGCAGTGTCACTGTGCTAGCAATAGTTGGCTTCTCCCCTGCCAGTGGAAACCCCACTTCTGCCTGGCCCTTGAGCTTCTTGCCCACTGTCTCCCCATCCTTCCACCTACTTGTGGTGATCTGAGTACTCTTACTCAAGAAGTAATATGACAATCAGAATACAAACCAGTAAGGCAACACGAATAAACTAAGAAAAAGGTAAGAAGTGTCTCTCAAAAATGAAAGCACACCACACAAGACACAGTACCCAGTCATCGTTTTCCCATCCAGCAATTAGTTTAGTTTCATACTTTGAAAACTTACTTTCAGATTATTCTCAACACAGTAGCACCTAAATCTGTTTTCAGTTGGGCTTAAAAATTGACATGCAATCTCTTAAGTTTTTTGTTCAGCTACTTCACACTGAATATGTCAAATCTGCTCTGGAGTCGATTATGACACCTGTGTGTCAGGATGTACGTGAAAGCCCTCAGCTCGGTCCTTGGACCGTCTTCCTACATTACCTGGAAGGGAGCTGCCATCTGTCCCTCTGCAGAGGGATACCTTCCAAGTAAATTATCTGGTTCCTCGCTGAAACAAGTTATTTTTGTTTCATGTAGTCAGAGCCAGACTGACATGATAAAATATGTTCCTAATCCGTTGTCTCAGATAAGTGACCAAGACGGGATTTTCCACATTTTAGTCTACATTCTAATCTTAAAGGAATAAAGCACTGAATTGGGACTAACATTCTGATAGGTTGCACCCTTAAGAGTATTCAGAGAGCATCAAAAGGAGCCCACACTTACAGCAGCGAAGGATTCTAACACAGGGAATCTGCAGCTTGTAGCAGAATGGTATTTTCCACAAGTAGCTCATAATACTGCCAAATCTCAAAAATTAAGCTGAATTTCAAACCAGATACTACCCCTTTCCCTGAGCCATGTGTTTCACACAGTGTAGAAAATTCCAGGGATCCACCACAAGATGGAGATGGTCAGCACAAACCAATTCTGTTCCTCTTTAAAGTGTATATTAGCCACTTAGCAATCTCTATATTCTTTCAAGTAACCAAGCTGTGGACTTTCTTACTACTTGCAGTAGCCTGTCCCCAACTTTTTGATCCAGTCCTTAACCTAAAAAAACTCCTTCACTCTGCCTTGACCTGAGGAAGATCATGCTAATTGGTGTTATTTTGTATGTACCCTGTGCTTAATTCTAGAACAGTAAACCCATACACAGGTGGGAGGGAGGAACACCGGTGCCTCGGTCACTCTGGGGGCAGTTTAGATGCTGTGAAATTAAACCTGTTCTAAGTGTACTTGTTTGAATTAATTGTATTGTAATATTATTTGTTGAATGTAGTAATTAGGTATTTATGAATATATGGCTGTAATTTCTGACAACATCCAAAAAATAAAATCTTCCTAAATCATGTTGAGGAAAATCTTTTTCATGATATAATAAAACAAGGCTAAACAAAGAAAAGCTCAATAACTATACATCTCCGCAGATAAAACATGTAGACAGATGCAGCTGCCTCGACTGGCTCAGGCTCTAAGAGGAGGGCATTAGGACCCCTTGCCCTCCACAATAACACGTGGTTTCATTCTAAAAGATCCCCAGATGAAAGCAGGAGGATTCCAAGGAAGGGGGAGATGAAAGAACAAGTCCTATGAGCTGAACCAACTCTGAACAGCACCTTAAATTATGGAGACATCTTTTGGTCCCAGTCTTCCAGGTCTGACCCTTCAGTGTCCAAATAACCACCAATACCTGCCTGGTGGGGACACATGGGCAGCAACATGGAGTGATAGTGCGCAGCACGCTACACACTGGAGGGCAGACGCTGGGTGATACTCTTTAGGCTCAGCCTGTCACACATGTACATTCTCAGAGCTCCCCAGACAGCACCCCACTGCTTTTGGCCCACTGGTGTCCAGCCAAAAATAGGCTGGCCAGGCATGGCGGCTCATGCTTACAATCCCAGTGCTTTGGGAGGCTGTGGTGGAAGGACTGTGTGAACCCAAGAGTTCGAGGCTGCAGTGAGCTATAATCCAAGCCACTCTACTGCAGCCTGGGTGACAGAACGAGACCCTATCTAAAAACAAAGTTAAAAATTAAATGTTTTTGTTTCAGATGGAGTCTTGCTCTCATTGCCCAGGCAGGAGTACATGGCACAATCTTGGCTCACTACAACCTCCGCGTCTCGGGTTCAAGCGATTCTCCTGCCTCAGCCTCCCGAGTAGCTGTGACTATAGGCGCGTGCCAACACACCCAGCAAGTTTTTTTTTTTGTATTTTTAATAGAGACGGGGTTTCACCATGTTAGCCAGGATAGTCTCAATCTCCTGACGCTGTGATCCACCTGCCTTGGCCTCCCAAATTGCTGGGATTACAGGCATGAGCCAACGTGCCCAGCCAAAAATTAAAGCTTTTTTTAAAGCTGGTTACAGAACCTTCTATCCATTGCATGATGCTAGACCATCATTTCACCTCTCAAGGTAATGTAATTTCTGTAAAGGACCTAACAATTCCAAAATGCTACGAATGAAGTAGTTTTCTCTTAGAAAAAAAATAATTTCCCCTGAGCCCACTGTTACCTACAACAAAGAATCTTTCCCTAATTCCATCAAGAGCAGCATTAAAAGTCTGACTTTTCTTCCAGCATTGTCTTAAGTGTGACTCATGCTCAATACAATGCATTCGTTTTTTTCCTGACTCTCTTGATAAGCAACTCATTAAACCTGAGCTAGAAGTAGCCAAGAGAAGGAGACACCACAGGTGTTGGTCTGCAGTTTCCAGTTGACTGCTGTGTGCCTCGGTTTCATTTACTGAGTCATCTCAGCCACAGGCGCAGTCCTTTTACTTGGTAGTTAGGCAGGACAAAAGCCTAAAGAGTCAGAGTTGAGTTGGGTCCATTTTTATTGTGGATCAGGGCTTAGAGGATCAGCACTGGTCAGCATTGCTAGCTACACCATCTGCCATCCTTCTCTGTGAGCCACCTCTGTGGGAGAGTCTAAATTCAGCCCAAGAAATCAGGATCAAGAAGGGGGAAGAAAACTGGACCACATGGCCACTCCTGCTATATCTACACCTACCAGTCACTGAACACTTGCCCAAGTGTGACAGTTTCCATGCAGGAGACCCAACTGGCTCTGCTACGGAGAATAACTTATTTGCCTAAAGCTTTTTTATTTCTCAAAAGGCTGGGAGGGGGGAAGGCTGGTTTCTAGAAACAGATGTGGAATTGAAGAATGTCCTAGGGAGCTAAGCTTTAAGGACTAATCACAAACTTGTTGTTTCTCCAACAATGTCCTGAATCCATTGCTTGCACCATCACCATTTTTCATGCATCAGAAGTGTTTCTAGAGCTCCAGAACCACGAGTACCTCATCACGTCCTGAGCACTCACATCCCCCAGCAAGCCGTCTGCACCAGGCCTTTCTCTAGAAGTCCTGAGACTGAGTACTCTCCAAAGGCTGGAGGTTCGTGCGGAGTTTGTACATGTGGTTGAGCGCTTCTGTAAGGAAAGTCCTGCTGGTGTTGATCTCCATCAAGGTCAAGTTATCCAGCTAAAACAAGAAAACAGACCGAGTTGGCCAAGGAGTTTTTGATTTTGAGAAAAAGGTAAACTCTATCGAATAAAAATAAGAAACCAATGAACTTCTTAAAAAAGCACAGCGAGTAACGCCTGCCTGTAACAGCCTCAGCAGACAGGACGCCATGTGAAATTATGCGGCATCAAGGCCACCAGCACCCAGGCAAGGCGGCACCTACCTTGGCATGTGCCTCCTGCTGTCGCACAAAGCTGTCAGCAGACACTCGGAGTTTGGCTATACGAGTGTCCCACATATCCTTGACCAGGGTCCGGATTTCATCTGCCTTCGGGATGTTGTCAGAAGCACTAAAGGGGCAAGGGGTGAAGTCAGTCAGGGAACACTCAATAAGCTGAGGCAATGCTGGATGGAGTGGCTCTTTTCAGGCAAAATACTCTGGCTATTCCAGACTCAGAAAGTCTGTTTTGCTTTGTTTTTAACTTTAGGATGTAAAGATTTGTAGCAGTTAAGTTTCGTGCGGCAGTGATCCACATGGAGTTTCTTTTGCTCACATTAACGATCCCATGGCAGGCTGCTGAACAGGACTGCTGTTTACCTAAGAAAATTAGTAGAGAATCAGCTCTAAGTCAGAGCCCTCTGTCTCAGGATAACAGCGTTCCGTGCTGCATAACCTCCATCTACAAGGCATCAGTTTCCAGGGCTGGCTCAAAGGTGGAGTTCTACCGCTCCTTAGTTACAGAGTGTTGAGCAGATCTCCCTATTCCCCAGCAGGCCTCACAGCCTAGAGAAGGACAACGCCAGCTCCATGCCAGCTACTGGGCTCAGCACTTTACCTGGCGTTTCTATCCTCACAAAAGCCCTGAAGGGAAGGGACTCTCCTGCTCTTCAGAGAAGACAAAAACAAGTTTCAAAAATCACAGAAGAAACTGCAAATTAGTATACGGTAAGCACACCTGCACATAGCAAAATTCTGGCTAGAAGCTCAAAGTCAGCAAGGGATGCAGGAAGGCTTTCACAAAGTCGAGGCTCCCTTTGTGAAGTATTTTAAACTAACCTTTGAAGAAAAACTACAAGATAAAAGCAGAAGCAAATACTGTTCATCACTAGGCATTACAGGTTACGCTAGACGTTCTCTCCATATGCTACAATTAACTCCTGATTAGTAAGTGGCAAACCACTGGTACAAAATTTATGTAGTGAGTTTTATTTATAAACCCAAACATTTAGATCTTGTGCTCTGAATAGCAGGTTAAAGGACAAAGGACCCCAACTCCTCGTCAACTGAACTGCAGAACAAACGTATAATTCATTCGGTTAAGAGACTTAATTTTAAAACAAGGTTTTTGATAAAAACTACATACATAATATACTGAACTTCAAAAACAAAAAATGAATAGGCCCCCTCACCTAGCTAACGCCAAATTGTTACCTAGCCTGTTTATAGATCCTCGCCCTTCCAGCTACCATCCCCACCACCACTGCAGTCTCTCTCAGGTCCCTCTGAGGCCACATGCCCCTCCCAGGGGCTGGCCACTGCAGCAGAACCTATGCCTCCACTGCCCTGCTCCCGCCAATGTACTACACATGCTCACATACCTCTGCCTGCCCGGCTACCCCAGGTCCTTCACACTCTGAGCACATCAGCTGCTTCTGCCTCACTGCCCTCTCCCTGCCATCCACCTCCTACAAGTCTGCACTCCCAGCAAACCTCTGTGAGCCCTCTCTGGCACCACCTGGTCTTACTGTGCTCTGATAGACTGTCAAGAGCATTGGTCACACTGAAGATTCACTATGGGCTCCCAGGCCCACATCTCTCCCGCACCACACGAGGAACCAGGCCTATGGGACAAACGCCACTGCTGCTTCCCAGCTTTTTATGAAATTCGTGGGCTGACTGCAGCCTCATCTCAGCCTAAGCACAAGCCCATGTTGTGTCCCCAAGTTTTCCTTTAAATTCAGCAGTGCCATTCAGTGGGCCCCCAGCCTTTCCTGCTGCTCTGTACCATGCAGTAGTACTACTGTCCCAAGTTTTTCTTCTAGTTCTGCTCTTCAACCCAGTTAAAGGATGCCCGGGGAGCTTCAGAAGCTTGAAATTGTACAAATGACATTCTAAGTATCTCCCAAGCAAAATTATCCACCCTTGTCTGCCTTCTTTACTAGTTTCACTTTCACTCAACAAACATGAGCCCCAGGCATCTCACTGGGGACATATGCATACGAGACCCATCCCCTGCCCATTTAGAATGGGTACATGTGATGGCACAGCCAGACAAACAAGAAAATTACAACTGGCAAATGCCATAGCAACGTGTAGAGCTGCCAAGAGTACATGTGTGCTGAACCCAGAAGAGACATGTTATGCTAACCAGCAGAGGTGAGCAGGGGCAGGGAAAGGACAGACTTACAGGGCAGAGAACACTATATGCAAAGTCAGAACGCTTGAAGAAGTGACAAGGGCCAGTGTGAGCCTGAGCCCTCCAGAAGCAGAGGAAAGAGCTGTAGAGAGGGTGAAAGAGGGAGGAGGAGCACGCACCGGGCTGTACACTGTTTGAACACCATGCTCAGGTAGATTAGAGGGAAGACTGAGGATTTTAAGCAAGGAGTCACATGGCAGTTCTGCCTTTCAGAGGCCACTCTGGCTGAGATGTGAAGAATGAATGGAAAGCTGATAGGAGCCAGTATGGATGAAGGCAAACGAGCTACAGGGTTACTACAGCATGATTTTACCAGGAAGTGGGCTTTCCTGTAATCCAAGGGCAGAGGCAAATGTAAGCCCTCTGGCCTTTCCTGCGAAAGACACAAAAAAAACTCAAATCCACGTACTCCAAGGAGAAACAGGAGTAAAGCTGTTCTAAATAAAACACATACGTGGCAAAGAATGGCTACTGCCGATTTTGTGAGATGCTGGTGGCTCACACCGGGGTCCAATGTCGAGTGATGTGAGGCAGAACAAAAAGAGGCAAGGGCTTTACCGGGAGGTGGAGAAAAGGAAAAATGAGAGCAGAGAAAGGGAAAGAACAGAGAGAAAGACACACAGAGACAGAGTGCACCTGGCAGGTGTGTGTGTACACAGATGACCTCGTGGTCACTGACCTGAGAAACAGGGTGGCCAGTGCTGCCACTTACTGAGGCAATAAGCAGGGAAGCGGAGAGGAAGGACGAGGGTTAGGGGAAGGGCATGGCGAGTCCAGTCTTGGGTGTGGCCTCTAAGAGGTGAGATCTACTTACTGATTTAACAAGAGCTTGGTAAGTTCCATGTAGTAAGGGCTGGGCATTGGGGTAAAAGTTTCTTCCTTTCGTTCATGATCCCTCATCTTCTCCAACTTTTCTGAAATTTAGAAGTTAATACATTTTACCATCATTATAACCAAGATACTTACTAAAACTTCCAAATTTACCAAGTGTCTATATTATCTGGCAAATACATTATCAAGTAGCAAATACATGAAAAAACATTTTGGGATAACATTTGTATCATTAACTAGATGATTTGAGGCCTCCTCCTTGAAACTTTCTCTCCAAAAGAAAGGTAAATTTTTGTCGCTGCTTTGGCCTGCAGAACATATTCCTAAAAAGAATGTTAGAATTCAAAAGTTTGATATTGGTTGTGTTTTGTTTTTGTTTTTTTCTTTTTTAGGGAAACAGCAAAGTACTTCACCTTTACTGCCTTTTTTTTTTTTTTTTTTTTTTTTGAGAGGGTCTCTCTCTCCTGCCCAGGCTGGAGTGCAGTGGCACCATCACAGCTCACTGCAGCTTCAACCTCCTGGGCTCAAGCAGTTCTCCCGCCTCAGCCTCCCAAGGAGTAGCTGAGATCACAGGCACATGCCACCATTTATTTTTTGTAGAGACAAGGTCTCGCTATGTTGCCCAGGCTGGTCTCAAACTCCTGTGCTCAAGTGATCGTCCTGCCTCAGCTTCTCGAAGTGCTGGGGTTATAGGAGTGAGTCACCATACCTGGTCAGTATTTTACCTTTGATGCAATAAGTGAACAAAGTAGTCCGTGACTTAAATTTATTTATACTAAGCCTTATTCAGAAGGGAACAAGAACAACTTACAAAACTAGAGCCACCCTAGCCTGGGCGTGATACAATATCCTAGGGGGGTAAGCCACCCCAGCATGGGCGTGATACAATATCCTAGGGGGGCTAAGCCACCCCAGCCTGGGCGTGATACAATATCCTAAGGGGGTTAAGCCACCCTAGCTGGGAGGAGGCCTGGTATCCTAGAGGGGTGAAAGCCCAGCGTCTAGAATCAAACAGCTGTGTCCAATTCCACCAGCATCAGCACGGTTCTCACACATGCTCCAGCTCCCTCAGCCCTCCCCCCTCTGCAGAGAAACCTGTCCTGGGTGCGGACTGTGGAATGTAGCTAAGGGACAAGCACGGAGCACAGCTACACTGCAAGGTCCCATTGCAAAGGGCGAACTACCCATCCCCAGGGCCCTTGGTGCCGTCCTGCGATCCTGGCCCAATTCCTTGGTCTACTCACCCTCTCTTCACTGCCACCAGCACTGCCTCAACCCACCACCCGCCTCTCACCTGACACCCAGCTGAGTGTGACCCACACGCCATCCCATCCCCCAGACTCCCTGCGTAACTCCTACCCACTCGAGGACCAGCCTTCCAGGTGTCCTGGACCCTCCTCTCACCTGCACAGGAAGGCACTCCAGTAGCCCTCATACTCTTGAATGATCACTGTCCCCTCCCTGCTTGATCCTCCCAAACACACTAATAGATACAGCCTTAAAAAGAAGGCCCTCCCTAGACACCCCTCTAAGCTTGCTTCTGAACTCACTAGGCTCCCCTTTTTGTCTCTTGGCAATTCCTCCTGACCTCTCGACACTGGGACACAGAGCTCAGCTCCCAACCCCTTTCTCCACTACCTAAACTCATATCCACACCACCTTGTCCAAATGCCACCCCCACATGCTCAGAAAGACCTCCAAATTTACACCCCCATCAGCCCCTGAGCCCTAACTCCTGACTCAATAACCTCATTGCTGCTGTAACTTCCCCCTGGATATCCAGAAAGCACAACAGTTCAAACCCCAACTCCTGATACCCACTGCAGCCAACAGCCTGCTCCTGCAGCCTCCCACCTCAGGAGACAGCAACTCCCTCTCCTTCTGGGCCTCCAGCGAAGAGCCTGGCTGTCAGCTTTCACTCTTCTCACACCCCATGGCCAGTACTTCAGCCAATCCTGCTGCTGCTTCCTTCAAAACACACCTAGACGCCCACATCTCCCACCTCCATCAGCTAGAGGCCACTCTCGGTGCTTGCCTGGATTCATTCCCTGCTCCTATCGCACCGACCTTCTCTACACAGCAGAGTGATCCTTTCATTAACATCTGAATCAGCTTATGAAACACCTCCGGTCCAACTTTCTAGCAAATAAAAAAGATACAATCAAAATTTTTGGCCAGGACATGGAACAATGGGAACTCATATTTCTTGTAGGATAAAGGCTCAGCTGCTTTGAAGGACCAGGTGGCCGTTTATTACAAAGTTAAGCAATATCCCTAAGATCCAGCAAGTCCATCATTCTAGGTATTTATTTATCCACGGGAAAAAAACATATCCATGAAAAGACTTGGACAAGAATATTCACAAAAGCCTTATTAAGAATAGCCAAAAATGAGCCAGGCACAGTGGCTCACACCTGTAATCCCAGCACTTTGGGAGACCGAGGTGGGAGCCCAGGAGTTCAAAACCAGTCTGAGCAACAAAGTGAGGCCCTGTCTCTATAAAAATTAGCTGAATGTGATGGTATACACCTGTATTCCCAGCTACTCAAGAAGCAGAAGTGGGAAGATCGCTTGAGCCCAGGAGGTGGAGGCTGCAGTGAGCCATGATCACGCCACTGCACTCCAGCCTGGACATCAGAGCAAGACTCCGTCTCAAAAGCCAAAAATGAGCTGGGCACACTGGTGCACACCTGTAGTCCCAGCTACTAGGGAGGCTGAGATGGGAGGATCGCTTGAGCCCAGGAGTTGGAGGCTGCAATGCACTATGATCACACCTATGAATAACCACTGCAATCCAGCCTGGGCAACAGAGAAATCCCTGTCTCTAAATTTTTTTTCAAAGCCAAAAATGGGAATCCCAAATATCTACCAACAGAAGAATCGGTGAACAAGTATGCAGTATGGAGAGTGCCCAGCAATGGAAGAACATAACGAGGTGGTGTGGATATGAGGTTAGGTAGTGGAGAAAGGGCTTGGGAGCTGAGCTCTGTGTCCCAGTATCAAGAACGTAAACAGGTGAATCTCAAAAACAGTGTTGGATAAGAGAAGTCAGAAACAAAAAACGACATACTACATTATTCCATTTACATCAAGTCCCCGAACAGGCATAACTTTTTTTTTTTTCCCCTGAGACGGAGTCTCACT
Organism: Symphalangus syndactylus; assembly: GCF_028878055.3. NCBI lineage: Eukaryota > Metazoa > Chordata > Mammalia > Primates > Hylobatidae > Symphalangus > Symphalangus syndactylus. The sequence goes on from NC_072433.2 coordinate 131,114,039, forward strand.
GTGTCTCCCAGGCTGGAGTGCAGTGGCGTCATCTGGGCTCACTGCAACTTCCGCCTCCCAGGTTCAAGCAATTCTCCCTGCCTCAGCCTCCCAAGTAGCTGGGATTACAAGCGCTTGCCACCACGATCAGCTAACTTTTTTATTTTTTAGTAGAGACCGAGTTTCACCTTGTTGGCCAGGCTGGTCTTGAACTCCTGACCTCAGGTGATCCACCCATCTCGCCCTCCCAAAGTGCTGGGATTACAGGCATGAGCCACCACGCCCAGCCCAGAAAAGGCAGAACTTATCTGTGGGGCAGAAGTCAGGAGGCAGCAGGCTGTTGGGTAGGGTCTATAGACTGGTTAAGGTGCCTCACTGTTCCCACAGTACAGCTCCAGCCCAGGTAAAAAGCACAAGGGGAACTCTACACACCGTCTGACTCTAGCCTGCGATAAAACAGGCCCTTGCCGTGTATCACTTCGGGTCTAGATGGGACAAAATTGCCAGAGACTGATTTTAAACAAGGGACCTGGAGAGGTTGCTACACTAACAGAGCCAGGCCTGCTGGGTCTCTCCACTACAAAAGCCTTCCGCCCAGGGGAACAACCCACATCTGTAATCCCAGAACTCTGACAGGATCACTGGAGCCCAGGAGTTTCAGACCAGCCTGGGCAACATAGCAAGACCCCCATCTCCACTAAAAAAAAAAAAAAAAAAAATCAAAAAATTAGTTGAGCATGGTGGTGCACACCTGTACTCCCAGCTACTCAGGAAGCTGAAGCAGGAGGATGACTTGAGGCTGGGAAGTCAAGGCTGTAGTGAGCTATGATTGCACCACTACAGCCCAGCCTGGGTGACAGAGCAAGACCCTTTCTCAAAAAAAAAAAAAAAAAAAGCCTCTCAAAGCAGAGGAACTGGGGTTTCCCATTATGTTTCAGGACTACCCAAGTCACTTGCCACTTTAGGACAGGGAGCAAGGGGAAGACACCAAGCAGTCTGTCTTAAATGGACCTCAGAGTGGCTGGCTCAATGAGTTCTTGCTTCTGGGAGGTAGGTACCCCCAATAACTCCCAGTAAGGAGGGGGCAGTCAAAATCACTCACGGCTGAGACCCCATCTCCACAAAAAGAAAAAAAATATCACTCAGGGTCTTTTCAAATTCTACATGTATGACCATACCCCTCTCCCACACACACACACAAGAAAAAAAACTAAGATTTCTTTTTCTTTAATGAGCTACTCATATCTCCAAGAGAGGAAAAAGATTGCAAAGGCTCAGAATAAAGGCTGTCTGCATCTCTGGTGCGTTGTTTCGGTTTTTTCTAGCAGCTTTATTGAAGCATAACTAATATATCATACAATTCAGCCATTTAAAGCATAAAAGTTTTGAGGCGGGCGGATCACGAGGTCAGGAGATTGAGACCATCCTGGCTAACACGATGAAACCCTGTCTCTACTAAAAATACAAAAAGAAAATTAGCTGGGTGTGGTGGGGGGCGCGTGTAGTCCCAGCTACTTGGGAGGCTGAGGCAGGAAAATCACGTGAACCCAGGAGGTGGAGCTTGCAGTGAGCCGAGATCGCGCCACTGCACTCTAGCCTGGACGACAGAGCGAGACTCCATCTCAAAAAAAAAAAAAGTATACAAGCTTTAGTAGCACTTGTGGGCTATTAAAACAAAGCATACAAGTCAATGGTGTTTAGTTTATTCAGACTTGGGCAACCATTACCTCAGTCAATCCCAATTTCCATCATGTCAAAAAGAAACTCTACAATCCCTCCATCACCCAAAGCAAGACCCCCGTACTTAAGCAACTACTAGTCTACATTGTCTCTACTGATTTGCTTATTCTGGACAGTTGACAGAAATGGAATGATACAGTGTGAGGTCTTCTGGGCCTGGTTTCTTTCATTCAGCAAGATGTTTAAGGCCGGGCGTGGTGACTCAAGCCTGTAATCCCAGCACTTTGGGAGGTCGAGGCGGGCGGATCACGAGGTCAGGAGATCGAGACCACCCTGGCTAACACGGTGAAACCCCGTCTCTACTAAAAATACAAAAAATTAGCCGGACGTGTTGGCTGTAGTCCCAGCTACTTGGGAGGCTGAGGCAGGAGAATGCTGGGAACTGGGGAGGCGGAGCTTGCAACGAGCCGAGATTGCACCACTGCACTCCAGCCTGGAGGACAGAGCAAGACTCCGTCTCAGAAAAATAAAATAAATAATAATAAAAAAAGATGTTTAAGATGTTTCAGGTTCATCCACGCAGTAGCATTTATCAGAACTGCATTTCTTTTTATAGCTGAATAATATTCAACCGTATCGTGATATATTATTTTCATGCATTCTCTATAACTGCTTCTCAACATGCTAATCTATACTTATTTTTTAAATTTTAAAACTAATGCTTATTTAAGGTCATATATTTATTTTACTTATTTTTTTTTTTGAGACGGAGTCTTGCTCTGTCTCCCAGGCTGGAGTGCAGTGGCGCGATCTCGGCTCACTGCAAGCTCCGCCTCCCGGGTTCACACCATTCTCCTGCCTCAGCCTCCGGAGTAGCTGGGACTACAGGCGCCTGCCACCATGCCCAGCTAATATTTTATATTTTTAGTAGAGAAGGGGTTTCACCGTGTTAGCCAGGATGGTCTTGATCTCCTGACCTCATGATCCACCCACCTCAACCTCCCAAGTGCTGGGATTACAGGCGTGAGCCACCGCGCCCAGCCCATATATTCATTTTAAAGCAAATTGAAGTATCTTACATTAAAATATAGGCTGGGCACAGTGGCTCACGCCTGTAATCCCAGCAGATCGGCCAGATTGCTTGACCCCAGGGATTTGGGACCAGCCTGGGCAACATGGCAAGACCCCATCTCCACAAAAACGCAAAAATTAGCAGGGTCTGGTGGCAAACACCAGTGGTCCCAGCTACTTGGGAAGCTGAGGCGGGAGGATCACTTGAACCCAGGAGGTGAAGGCTGCAGTGAGCCGAGATTGCACCTTTGCTCTCCAGCCTGGGTGATGGGAATCAGACCCGTCTCAAAAAATAAACTACTATTTTCACACACACCAAAACGTAACATGACATTAGTAACAGTGGTTAGCAGGCTCTGCTGAGAGGTGAATCTGGAAGTATTCCTTTCAGCTGATGAGTGGATAATGGAACAGAGGGAGCACGAACCTAGTCAAGAAGGAGGCCCCATGCCTCCACCCCGTGGGACAGGGCGTCACCCCAAGCCCAGCCCGACCCACGCGTCAACCAGTCTCCACCACATCCTTACCTACGTCCATCCACTCCGGAGGGAGCAGGCGACATTTCTGTCTTTGTTTCAGGTTAATCGCCAGCCACAGGGGCACTTCCACTGGTAAACCAGGGTTAAAAGGCCCCAGGTCCCCCTGCGAAAAGTAAAACAATTCCCCCGTAAGATTAAAAAAGAACAAAAAAAGCATAACTGTGCGTCACTGCTATCAAATAAGAGGCAAGGCATTGCCGAGGCTGAAGCCCAAATGCAAATAATAAAAACCTGTTACCAGACTCAGAACAAAGCACCTCCTAAGCGGCTCGGAAACACCTGCGAGCGTGGGGCGCAGTCCTTCTGGCCTTTCCGCGGACGGGATGCAAGTCCCCGCTGAGTTGGTGGGGGGCGCTCCCTCTCCCGCCTGCACCCTCCAACTCCAGAACAGGTTTCACACACCCAATGGTGGGGTCCTGGGGTGCGGGGAGGTGGGTCTGGGCAGGTACAGAGCCTGCCCTCCTTCTCCAGGACTCCCAACGCCGAGGCGCCTCCCTTATACTTAAAACGCAAAGCCGGGCGGGCGCTGTGACTCACAATCCAGCTACTCGGGAGGCTGAGGCAGGACAATCACCTGAACCCGGGAGGCGGAGGCTGCAGTGAGCCGAGATCGCGCCACTGCACTCCAGCCTGGGCGACAGAGCGAAACTCCATCTCAAAAATAAAGACAAAAACAGAGGCAAAGCCGACTCTTGCCCATAATCCCAGGACTTTGGGAGGCCGAGGTGGGAGAATCGCCTGGGGGAGCCCAGGAGTTCGAGGCCAGCCCCATCTCTACCAGATAAATAAGCCGGGTGCAGTGGCTCCCGCCTGTCATCCCAACACTTTGGGAGGCCAAGGCGGGTGGCTCATGAGGTCAGGAGTTCGAGACCAGCCTGGCCAACATGGTGAAATCCCGTCTCTACCAAAAATACAAAAATGAGCTGGGCGTGCTGGCATGCACCTGTAACCCCGGCTACTCGGGAGGCTGAGGTAGGAGAATCGCTTGAATCCGAGAGGCGGAGGCTGCAGTGAGTCGAGATGGCACCACTGCACTCCAGCCTGGGTGACAGAGTGCGACTCTGTCTCAAAAACCAAAAAAACAAACCAAAAAAAACCCTGTAAACCCGGGCGTTCGGGGCACTGGCAAAGAGGGCAGCCTCGCTTTCCTCATCCGAGAAGCGGGAACGGCGGTGAGCGAGTCAAGCACCGAGTGGTGGCCTCCGCAAATGCGGGAGCAGGGCGAGCCCGCGACCCCGGCTCTGAAGGCCACGCGGGAGCCCCGGACGCGCCCAGCCCCGCCTCCCCTCCCTGTGGTGGGCCCGGGCCTCACCCCGATGAGGTAGATCTTGTCCAGACTGAAGTTGGGGATAATGGTAACCAGCTCCTTCTCGGCAAGAAACTCGACCTCGGCCGCGTCCATGGCGGCGCGAGCGGCAGACCAGAGCCTCACGGCCTCCTCCGGCCCCTCAGCGTCCCAGAGAAGACGCCGCGGCCGCCGTTTTCCCGCCACGGCGGGAGCCCGCCCCGGCCGGAAGACGGCCTACGCCAGCCTATAGGAACGCGGTAGATAGCCTATAGGCGCTGTCTGCGGGCGGCGGGGGCGGACACCGCGGTCGCAAAGAGCCCGCGGATTGGCAAGGCCGAGAGAGGCTGAGCGCCGGCCCCGCCCCGGCCCGCGAACAGGCCCCGCCCCCACCCCGGCCTCTCCCCGCCCGTGGGCGTGCACCTGGCGCTGTCAGGATCTCCCGCGGCGGGCGCCAGCTTTGGTGTCCCTTCACCTGCCCTGGGCGCCCGCCGGAAACAGCCCTAGTCAAGAGCCGGGGGTGGGGTTCCGGACAGCTTCTACGCTGGCGTTCCGCATGGGGCCAAGAGTAAACGCATTTATTTTGTTTTAATTTTTTAACAACTTTTCGTGGATTTGGGATCTCGCTATGTTGCCCAGGCTGGTCTTGAACTTCTGGCCTCCAGCGATCCTCCCACCTCGACCTCCCAAAGTGCTGGGATTACAGGTGTGAGCCATCGTGCCAAGCCAAGAGTACATGTATTTATTGCCCCAAACTCAGCACCGGGCCGGGACTAGGCATCACCCGGGCTGACAGATAGAGGGATGAGGGAAGACCTTGTTTCCATTAATTTCTCAATCTTCTGCCCTCTCTGCACCCATTGTTTAAAACATCTATAAAAATGCAGATTCCTCCATCCTACCCCACAGCTTCCAATTCGGACACTTCAGAGCAGGCGCTTAGAATTTGCACTTCGGCAGGAGCCCCAGATGAGACAGAAGCGGCAGGTTTGCACCACCTGAGCAAATACTCACCTGCTCGCTGGACCGGCTGCCCCTGCACAGTGGGCGCAGGTGAAGCCAGAGCGGTGGCTGGAGCTCACCTGTGTCAGAATCCCCTAGCAGGTGCCCACTGTCTGTGCGCACGCTCCTGGGAGTTGGGATTCAGGAGTCGTGGAAAGGACAGAAAGCTGAATTTCATCCAGGGCCAGGTGATTTTCATGGGGTGGTCATGGCCGGAAAAGCTTCCTGAGGGTGAAGCGCTATTCTAGGACTGCAGTCGAATTTGAAACCCTGATAATTAGGCCCCGAGAAAAATCACAGGAGACATGAAGATTCCAGGGTTTGGAATTCCAGCAGGAAAGCAGCCCTTGCCCCCCCAGCTAACCGGGTGCTCTCCTGTCCGACCTCCCTGAAGCCCCATGTAGGGTCACTGCGAAGGTGAAATAAAGCTTTGAAGCTCACAGGGCTGCTCACAAAGCTGTGTCTGTTGTGTATTTGCCTTAGAAGTTGTCCTTTACAGGCTGGGCGCGGTGGCTCACGCTTGTAATCCCAGCACTTTGGGAGGCCGAGGCGGGCGGATCACGAGGTCAGGATATCGAGACTACGGTGAAACCCCGTCTCTACTAAAAATACAAAAAATTAGCCGGGCGTGGTGGCGGGCGCCTGTAGTCCCAGCTACTCGGAGAGGCTGAGGCAGGAGAATGGCGTGAACCCGGGAGACGGAGCTTGCAGTGAGCCGAGATTGCGCCACTGCACTCCAGCCTGGGTGACAGAACGAGACTCCACCACAAAAAAAAAAAAGTTGTCCTTTACAGATCTGGAGTTTTCGCTGAGTTACCTTCATGTGTGAAGACACATACTCTTGGCCAGGCATGCCTGTAATCCCAGCACTTTGGGATGCCGAGGCAGAAGGATCACTTGAGGCCAGGAGTTTGAGATCAGCCTAGGCAACATGCCAAGACCCCATCTCTATTAAAAAAAATAAAAACAAAAGAGAAAAGACAAATATGCTCAAAGAGAAGAAATAAAAGATCACTCTGGATGCCATGTGACCAAGGGCAAGTGATATCTCTGAACCCCTGTCTCTTCATCTTCTAAATGAAGTAGGAAGAGAAGGAGCCTGCAGTGTTCAGGGAGGAGGGGGAGCTGTGGGCCACCTGGCCCCTCCCACAGTAGAAGCTCCCTCAGGCAGCCGCAGACGTGTGTGCCAGCCTGTCTGGGTTTTGATTGATGACGCAATGTTTTCTTCACTGGCAAATATTTGTGTTCCAAAGCTGACGAGGGTTCACTTCCTGACTTGTCCAGCCTATAAAAGAGCAAAGCAAAAGATGAGAAAGCCGAGGTTCAGAGAGGCTGCTAAGGGATGGGTAGGATGGCTACCAGAGCCTGGCTGTCCACATCACGGAGCCTCGGCGTCCTTATCTGTAAAATGGGGGCAGGGCTGCTGCTAGCCTCACTGGGCTTTGGAAAGAACAGGATGGGAAAGTGTGCAGCTTTACAGATTGCAGAAGGGTGGTGTCCTGATGCCTCAACCCTGAGTGTGTGAGAATCACTTGGTGGACTTGTGTCTTTCCCTTCATGGCAGCATGATTCATAATAGTCAAAATGTGGAAACAGCCCAGTGGCCACCAACTGACGTCTGGATAAACAAAATGGTGCCTATTCATACGATGGAGTAGTATTCAGCTACAAATCATAATGAAGTCCTGGTACACACTACAATGTCGATGAACCTCAAAAACGTGATGCCAGTGGCGGCTCACACCAGTAATCCCAGCACTTTGGGAGGCTGAGGTGGGAGGATCACTTGAGCCCAGGAGTTCGAAACCAGCCTAGGCAACATAGTGAGATACCATTTCTACATTAAAAAAAAAAAAGGTGGGGGAGTGGCACAGTGGCTCACGCTTGTAATCCCAGCACTTCGGAAGACCAAGGCGGGAGGATCACGAGGTCAGGAGTTCAAGACCAGTCTAGCCAATATGGTGAAACCCTGCCTCTACTAAAAATGCAAAAACTAGCCAGGTGTGGTGGCACACACCTGTAGTACTAGCTACTAGGGAGGCTGAGGCAGAAGAATCACCTGAACCTGGGAGGTAGAGGTTTCAGTGAGCCGAGATTGTGCCATTAAACTCCAGCCTGGGTGACAGAGCAAGACTCTGTCTCAAAAAAAAAAAAATTAACCCAGCACAGTGACACAGACACACACCTGTAGTCCCAGCTACTAAAGAGGCTGAGGTGAAAGGATTACTTCAGCCTGGGAGGTGGAGGCTGCAGTGAACCACGATTGCACCACTGTACTCCAGCTTGGATGACAGAGCGAGACTCAGTCTCAAACAAAAAAAAGTTATGGTAAGTGAAATAAGCCAGACACAAAAGTCCACATATTATATGATTCCATTTCTATGAAATGTCCAAAATAGGTAGATCCATAGAAACAGAAAGTGAATTAGTGGTTGCCAGGAGCTGGAAGAGGGGGAATGAGGAGTAGGGGTATAAAGTTTCTTTCTGGAGTGATGGAAATATTCTGGAATTAGATAGCAGTGATGGTTGCACAAATCTGTAAATATACTAGAAACCACTGAATTGTACACTTTAAAAGAGGGAATTTTATAGGATGTGAATTATGCCTCAATAAAGCCATTTTGTTTGTTTGTTTGTTTGTTAATTTTTGAGATAGGGTCTGTCACCCAGACTAGAGTGCAGTGGTACAATCTCAGCTCACTGCAGCCTCTGCCTCCTAGGCTCCAATGATCCTCCCACCACGTCCTCCCAAGTAGCTGGAACTACAGGTGTGCCACCACACCCAGCTAATTTTCGTATTTTTTGTTTTTGGTAGAGACAGGTTTTTGCCATGTTGCCCAGGCTGGTCTCAAACAACCCTTAGACTCCAGCAATCCACCCACCTTGGCCTCCCAAAGTGCTGAGATTAGAGGCATGAACCACCACGCCCAGCCTATAAAGCTGTTTTGAAAAATGCCCCTCTCTAAGCCCCAGGCTCAGACTTTCCGATTGACAAGTCTAGGGTAGGCCCAGGTACACAGGACACTCAAGAAGATCCCAAGAGGTTTTTATGATTGGGAATACCGGTGAAGTGAGTTGCCCCAATCTGGTTCAGCTCTGAGCCACTCCCAGCACCCAGGTGAATGCCAGTCCTCCCACCTGGCCTCGGGGTGGGAGAACCAGAGTCAACAGACAGAAGGAAACCAAAGGGAAGGGGAAGACGGCAGCGGTGGAGGTGGGGGTGCTGGACCTTCCACCATCATTTTCTGTTCTGTAAAACGCCTCCCCTAGAAAGCTGGAATGATTCACATGGAGATGAATTAAGGTTGGAGATGTCAGTATGAACTCGTTTAGCTTAATGCAGGTGCCAGGGGATGCATATGGAAGTATTTTGTTCTGCATTTTATGTTCTATTTTATTTTTAATTGACAATCATTACATATATTTACTGGCTACAGTGATGTTTTGACACAGGTATACATTGTGGAATGGTCAAATCAGGTGAATTAACATATCCATCAACTTAAATACTTATTTTTATGTTTCTATGGTAAGAATATTTAAAAATACTCTTTTAGCTATTTTGAAGTAGACAGTACATGATTATTAACTGTAGTAACCATGCTATGCAATACATCTCCTGTTTTTTTTTTTTTCTTTTTTGAGACAGGGTCTCACTGTTGCCCAGGCTGGAGGGCTGGAGCGCAGTGGCATGATCACGGCCCACTGTAGTCTTGACCTCCCAGGCTCAAGTGATCCTCCTGCTTCAGCCTCCTGAGTAGCTGGGATTACAATTATGCACCACCATCCCCGGCTAATTTTTTTTTTTTTTTTTTTTTTTTTTTAGTAGAGATGAGGTCTCACTATGTTGCCTAGGCTGGTCTCAAATTCCTGGGCTCAAGTGATCCTCCCACCTGGGCCTCCCAAAGTGCTGGGACTACAGTCATGAGCCATCCTGCCTAGCCAGATCTCCTGTCTAACCGAGATTTTGTACCCTTTGGCCCCCATCTCCCCATTCCCCACTTTCCCTTCCTCCCCTGGTATCCTATTCTACTCTCTACTTCTATGAGTTCAACTTTTTTAGATTCCACATATAAATGAGATCATGCAGTATTATTTTTCTTTCTGTGCCTGGCTTATTTCAGTTTGCCTACTGTCCTCTAGGTTCACCCATGTTGTCACAAATGACAGAATTTCCTCCTTTTTTAAACCTGAACAGTATTCCATGGTGTATATATACCTACCTTTTTTTCTTTTTTTTTTTTTTTTTGAGACAGAGTTTTGCTCTTGTTGCCCAGGCTGGAGTGCAATGGCATGATCTCGGTTCACTGCAACCTCCACTTCCCAGGTTTAAGCGATTCTCCTGCCTCAGCCTCCCAAGTAGCTGGGATTACAGGCATGTGCCATCATGCCCGGCTAGTTATTTGTGTGTGTTTTTAGTAGAGATGGGTTTCACCATGTTGGCCAGTCTAGTCTCAAACTCCTGACCTCATGTGATCTACCTGTCTCGGCCTCCCAAAGTGCTGGGATTACAGGTGTGAGCCACCATGCCCAGCCTGTACCCCATTTTTAATCCATTCATCTGTTGATGGTCATTTAGGTTGATTCCATATCTTGACTACTGTGAATAGTGCTGCAATAAACATGGGAGTGGCTGGGCATGGTGGCTTACGCCTGTAATCCCAGCACTTTGGAAGGCTGTGGCGGGTGGATCACTTGAGGTCAGGAATTGCAGACCAGCCTGGCCAACATGGTGAAACCCCGTCTCTACTAAAAATACAAAATCAGCTGGGCATGATGGCCGGCGCCTGTAATCGCACTTACTTAGGAGGCTGAGGCAGGAAAATCACTTGAACCTGGGAGGCGGAGGTTGCAGAGAGCCAAGATCACACCACTGCACTCAGGCATGGGAGACAGAGCAAGACTCCATCTCAAAAAAATAAATAAATATAATACAATATAAATAAACTATTTTATTTATTGTGGGTGGTTTTTTTGTTGTTATTGTTTCTTTTTTGGTTTTGCTTTTTGAGATGGAGTCTAGACTGGGGTGCAGTGGCGTGATTCCAGGTCATTGCAGCCTCAGTCTCCTGGGCTCAAGTGGTTCTCCTCCCTTGGCCTCCTGAGTAGCTGGGACTACAGGCACGCATCCCGATACCAGGCTAATTTTTGTATTTTGTGTAGAGATGGGGGTCTCATTATGTTGTCCAGGCTGGTCTTGAACTCCTGACTTTAAGCGATCCTCCCACCTTGGGCTCTCAAAGTTCTGGGATTACAGGCGGGAACCACCACACCCAGCCTTAAAACGGTAACACCGTGAAGCTGTGAACCTATTTCAGGATAATCAGCACTAGAGTATCTTTTGGTGACATTAGAATGTAGACAGGCCAAATGGTCCTCCAAAAATGAGACTTGGTCGTGCTATTTTAAAGCAGCCATCTTTCAGCAATGATGGGATGTGTTACCCAGCATGTGGGAAACAGCACTTACAAGGTGACCCCTGAGACTGAGTGCCTGCAAGGGGACCGGGTCCTCTGTGAGCCACTCAAGCATGTGTCTGACTTTTGGGCTGGCAGCACTTGGGGAGAGGCCTGCCCCCCGATGTACCTGCACAGGTCATTCTGGGGCTGAGCACCTGTGGGCCACCTGCACAGAGTGTGTTAATTCAACCCTTAATTCACCCTCTTATAGTGAGGAGATCAGCGGCCCAGGAAAATGAGGAGTTACAGTGAAGACACGAGGAGATGGGGGAGAGGCTCCTCAAACTCCCAGGCCCACGTGCAGTAGAACCACCGGCCCCACGACCCGGCCTCCTCCTTGACCAAAGAAATCAGCACCTCCAGGAGCAGGGCCGGGGCAACAGAATTTTCCAGACTCCTCAGACAAGGTTAGGAGCCACCGCTGCGGCATAAAGTGAGCCCAGCCTGTCTCCTGGGGTCTCCTGGGGGAGCTTAGGGGAAAGCAGCAGCTAGCAGCTGGTGGTGTCATCACTGAGCGGAGTAGGGGGCTAGAAAAACAGTGACACAGCCAAAAAGACACACAGAATGGAAATCACCTCTTCGGGGGTAAATCTTCGTGCTCTGCCTCCACTGAAACAAGTCAGAGATATGGCACGGAGCAGGGCCCTGAGAATAGGAAAAGATGACTTCCCAAGCGGGGCGTCTGGCTGTGCTCCAGGCGCTGTAGGCACCTCTGCGGCTCCTGCAGAGAGACTTGGGCATGCAGCGCACCTCGGTCTGCGAGGGGGGCAACCACGTGACCTCCTGTGATTCCACCTGGTGCCCATGGCCCAGTGTTTCTGGCCAGCAGCAGTGGGTCTGAGGGACTGGGCCCTCTACCACTTCACCTGTGGCTTATTTTGAACATCACCTTTTCCTGGAGCTGTTGCAAGCCTTAAAGGGACTGACGCAGGTAAAGTCCTTAGTGGTGTCGTGCACAGCCTTCCTCAATAGACAGTGGCGCGTCCTGTAGGCAGTAGCAGGGCTTGTCTCTCAATAGTCCTGCCAGGCGTTCCTCTCCCGTTGAGTGCAGCATCCCACCAGGGCAGGGGCCAGCGGTGAAGCGAGAAAGATGGGTGGGGGCCAGCCTGAAGGGGCCTGCCCTTGTGAGCTACTTTGAAGAACTTGGACTCGATCCTGAAGGCAATGGGAAGCCCTTTAAGGCAAGCCATCTCATTATAGGAAACACTGGGGTGACTTGATAGAGCTGCATTTTATTTATTTTATTAGTATTTTTGAGACAGGTTTCACTCTGCCACCCAGGCTGGAATGTAGCGGTGCAATCACAGCTCACTGCAGCCTTGACCTCTTGGGCTCAAGTGATCCTCCTGCCTCAGCCTTCTGTGTAGGTGAGACCACAGGCATGCACCACCATATCCAGCTAATTTTTTGATTTTTTTATAGAGACAAGGTCTCATTTTGTTCCCCAGGCTGGTCTCAAACTCCTGGGGTCAAGGAATCCTTCCACCTCAGCCTCCCAAAGTGCTGGGATTATAGGTGTGAGCCACCACACCCAGCCTATTTTATTTTAGAGACCAGGTCTTGCTCTGTTCCCCAGGCTGGAATGCAGTGGCATGATAATAGCTCACCACAACCTCAAACCCCTGGGCTCAGCCCATCCTCCTGCCTCAGCCTCCTAAAACAACGGGATTACAGGTGCACACCACCATGACCAGCCTAGATATACACTTTAGAAGAGAATTTGGGGTGCATGAAGTCGAGGGTAGGATGCAGCATAGCAGCAGGAGACTCACTTGGAGGCAGGTGAGCCGAGCAGCCAAGACACCAAGAGTGCGGTCTGTCTGAAACTAGAGCCCATGGACCATCTACACTCTGCCCAGAAGAGCCAGGCACAGGGAAGCTTCCAGATCCAACCCAGGTGGCCACAGGTACTTCCCCATCTACCTGTAGCTCTGCACAGCCTGGCAGCGCGTCCCACGCCTCCTCGGGGGACTGGCATGTTCCTGCCTGCAGCGCGCCGGCTCCTGGGTTTGGCCGGGGAGCCATCATGACAGCCCCGCCGCACACATTACGGCTGGGCCAGGCGTTCTCAAATGGCTCCGACATGGTGTGAATACACTCTTGTGTCTTTTTGCCATCTGCTGCTGTCATTAAAAAATTACATTTCCATCTGTTCTCACACTTTTCTCCCTCCCAACGTCCCTTCCTGGAGGAATACAACATGAATCCCAAGTTTCAAGACCAGAACGTTCCCTCGCCTCTTGGAACCTGGGAACTTTCCCCTGACACACCAGGGTTAGGGTTAACGGGCTTTGCTGGCAGCCAGTGCTGTTAATTTCCATCTATTTCCTCTTCATTTGCCATTTACTATGGCCCCATGTTCTCTCAACACACACTTTGGGGGAGCCATTCACGAAGCTTTTTTATTGTTGGTTTTAATCAGTATGCTTGGCTTTGGCATTAAAAATAAATGAAAAATAAACTGCAGACATTAGGAACCACTCCCCCAGGACGTATTTAAAGAAGAACAGACAAAAAATAAGATAGGGGAGTGATGTTTTGGGTTCAACATAAAGCCTCACTCTGGATTTGCTCCAAAGAGGCACCCACCCCCACCTACAGAGCAACCCCAGCCTTTGATGAAGCGTCCAGTTCACTGAGAGCCCAACACCGCAGCAACCCTGTGGCAACGTGGATCAGCCTTCCTCTTCTCCAGCACAGCTGTGCAAACATCGGCACTGGGGCTAGCGTTTCCGGTTCCTTGCGCGTATTCATTCGTGCCATCTTCTGCACATTCTGGTTACTGTCTCCATTTGAAGATTAAGGAAACTGAGGCTCAGAGAGGCCAAGTGACTTGCTCGAGGCCATCGGCTGATAGGTGGAGTGCGGGAACGTCATCTGAGGTTGGGTCCGCAAACAGGATCCAAGTGGAAGTGGATTATTCAGAAGGCAGTCCCAGGAAGGGAGGTTGAGACCGGGAACTTGAGAAGGAGCCTGTTCAGGTTAGCGAGCAGGTTTTTATGGCCGGCAACCAGGGCTCAGTTCCACTGGGAACCTCTGGGCAGCTATGAGGCCTCACTACTCAAAGTGTGGCCCGTGGACCATCGGCATGAGCCAACCCCCCAGGAGCTGGCTGGAGATGCACAATCACAGACCCCAGCCCAGACTTCTGCCTTTGAACCAGATCTCCACTGAGAGCACGTGAAAGTGTGAGAAGAACAGTTTTTCTGACTTGCCCACCACACCACCACTAAGGGGCAAGGAGGCAGGGGTATTTATCTATTGACCCCTCCTGATATGGGGTGCAGGCTGCTCGCGAGAGTCTAAGGTCCCTAGTACCCCTGGTTGGTCTTTAGGAGTCCCCACCCCTGCCACACCTATTCATGCACCAGAGACAACCTTGGAAAGGAAGAGGATGCTTGCAGTGGGCTGCTGGCATCACAGCAATGGATGGGCACCGGGCGTGTCCACCAGATAGGACCCCAGGTGGGCTGCTCTGGGGCCCTCCCTTTTACTACCCCAGCCCACATTCATGCATTTGCACAATTTCACACAAACCTCAGATTCCCGTTGCATTGTCTCCATTCCCTAGAAGAGCAAACTGAGGCTCACAGAGGTTGGCAGCCCACCTGATCAAGATGACTTCCATTTAGAAACTGTTTGCTCCGTGCCAAACTCCACGTGGCAGTGGATGGGCTACATGGATGATTTCGCACAAGCCTTATATGCTTCCATAAGGTAGGTAGTTACTATCCCCACTTTATAGGTGAAGAAAAGGCTCAGAGAGGTTGAATGACTTTCCAGGGTCACACAGCACAACGGGCGGCTTGCTGACACCAAAGCCCTTGCTCCCACCCACTCCCCGGTGCCAGGGCTGCAGTGGGTGCCCTTCCCCCAGCTCCCATACCTTCCTGTGTGAGAGCTGGCGCGGAGCAGGCCCCCCTCCGCCGAGCCCCTCCCTTCCTAGGGGAGGCAGAGCTTATGGGAAGCATATGAGGGGCAGAGGAGCTGTGCAGTGGGTACGCTACAGGGTTGACGGCAGCGTAGGGGGCAGCTGTCACCAGGAAGGGTCTCTCTGCCCTTAGTCAGCAGACATCATTGTGGGGTAACACCTCCCAAACGCTGACCTCACTGAGGCCTCTGGCCACACCAGGCCCAAAGCTGGGGCTTCCTATGCATGCCTTGGTCCCCAGTTCCTCTAGGAGATCAGTAAACGCAGCCCAGGCCCCTGAGAGAAAGCCACACCCAGAGTCCTGGGGCCTTGCAGCCTCTAGCTGGCCCTCCCGCCTGTGTCCCCAGCTCAGAGCCCTCAGCCAGGTTGCTGTGGGCCCTAGAATCCTAGGGGAAGCCACTGACCAGTTACGACAGACCGCTGAGGAGTATTCAGGGAGGCGTGAGGTTTCCTGCAACCCTGAGACCCAGAGCCCCCTGGATTCAAGAGGAGGGCAGAGGATCCAGCCTGGCTTCTAGGTGGACAGAAGGGGCTCTGAGAAGCCAGAAGGAAGGGGGCGACGATTCGCCTGGCCAATCAACAAGCGCAAGAGATGCAGATTCCTTGGGTGGTAAGACCACACGCTCTGGGTTTGAATCCCACCTCTGCCACTTACTTACCTCGGATGACCTTGGGCAAATGATTTAACCTCTAGGTGCCTCCAGTCCCCCATCTGTAAAATGCCGGTAATAAGAGCACCGACCTGCGGGAGATTAGGTTACTGTTTCCAACTCACCTTTCCCTCTCTTTAGGAGAATTGTCTGTCCCCTCCTTGTGCCATGCAACTTCCCGGCTCACAGTGTTGGGCTTGGCCATGTGACTTGCTTGGCTGAGGGAATGTGAGCACATGTCGCAAGCAGAAGCTGCAAATGCATTGGCTCAGCCTGTGCTCTGTGCCTCTGCCACCAACTGAGTGAGTGAACATCCTCTGGTTGGTTCCTAAAAGAGAGGACACTTGAAGGAAACTGGAGTCCAGCTGCAGCTGATAAAGCCCAGCTCCTCGCAGCCAATCGGCAAGGCCACGGCCAATCCACAGACCTGTGAGTGAGGAATCAGTGCTCGCTGTTGAAAGCCACTGAGTTTGGGGAGGCGGCGGGGGGAGGGGGGGTTGTTACACAGCAAAAAGAAAACTGACTAATACACTATCTCTCAGGGTTTCCATGAGAATTATGTGAGTTAAAATATCTGTCAAGTGTTAAGTACAGTGCCTGGTACACAGTAGGCAATATGAATGCTAAATAAGGGCCGGGCACAGTGGTGCACGCTTGTAATCCCAGAGCTGAGGCAGAATAATTGCTTGAGCCCCAGAGTTCGATCATACTATTCACTTCAGCCTGGGTGACAGAGCAAGACCTTGTCTCTAAAAAACAAAACAATGCCGGGTGCGGTGGCTCACGCCCCTAATCCCAGCACTTTGGGAGGCCGAGGCAGGCAGATCAGCTGAGGTCAGGAGCTCGAGACCAACCTGACCAATATGGCAAAAACCCATCTCTACTAAAAGTACAAAAAATTAGCCACACATGGTGGCAGGCACCTGTAGTCCCAGCTACTCAGGAGGCTGAGGCAGGAGAATGGTGTGAACCCTTGAGGCGGAGCTTGCAGTGAGCTGAGATTGTACTACTGCACTCCAGCCTGGGCGACAGAGTGAGACTCTGTCTCAAAAAAAAAAAAAAAAAAAAAAAAAAAATTAGCCAGGCGCAGGGGTGGGTGCCTGTAATCCCAGCTACTTGGGAGGCTGAGACATGAGAATAGCTTGAACCTGGGAGGTGGTGGTTGCAGTGAGCCGAGATGGCCCATTGCACTCTAGCCTGGGCAACAGAGTGAGACTCTGTCTCAAAAAACAAACAAACAAAAAACACAAAACAAAAACCAAAAACTAAATAAATAAATACGGTAGCGCCTATGATCGAGGTGCTGGGAATATACCGATGTGTGAGCCTAAGTCACTACCTCTAGGAAATTTATTTATTACAGACAGTGGCAGGAGTTCCTGGGGTGTTGGTAAGTTGATCAGCTTTAGGCTGTGAGCCCCAGCGACAAGGCACCTCTTCCTGTGATGTCCTGCACATCAGTGACTGCAAAACAACAGAAGGGCACCCCGCTCACAGGGGAGGGAGGGAACACGTGCTGTGGCAGCTGGAGGACAGTAAGGCTTTCTGCTGGCAGGGCCTGGCACAGAGGGGCACCAGGCTTCCATGGAACTGGACCTTGCAGAGAGACTGGGGTTGGGAGCAAAGGCATTCCAGGGAGAAGAACTGCCTGAACCGGGTGGCAGGTTGTAGTTTCCAAATGGGGCCACAATATCTCCCATCCACATTTTCTTCTTCTTTCTTCTTCTTCTTTCTCTTTCTTCTTCCTCCTTCTCCTTCTTCTTTTTCCTTCTTCTTCCTTCTCTTCCTCCTCCTCCTCCTCCTCTCTTTTTAGAGACAGGGTCTTAATGCTCTGTCACTCAGGCTGGAGTGCAGCAGTGTGATCACAGCTCACTACAGCCTCCAACTGGTGGGTCTACACTACCACACCCAGTTTATTTTTATTTTTTATTTTTGTACTGACAGGGTCTCACTACATTGCCCGGGCTGGTCTTGAACTCCTGGCCTCGAGTGATCCTCCTCCCTGGGCCTCCCAAAGCACTGGGATTACAGGCAGAAGCCACTGCACTCAGCCTGTGCTCTACTTACGCCTTTGATTTTGTTCCCATCAGGAGGCGGTGCCTATGTTCCCTCCTTTTTAATCTAGGAAGGCCAGTGGCGACCGCAGAAGTGATGTGATGTGACTTCAGAGACTAGGTCGTCACAGGCGATACAGCTTCCACCTGGTTTTCTGGAGATGCTCTTGCTTGGATGTCAGCTGCCATGCTGTGAGGAAGCCCAAGCCGCCCAGGGAGAGGTTCTTGTGGAGAAAAACAAGAGCCCAGAACCAACTTGGCAGCCACGTGGTAGGTGCTTGCCCATGTGGGTGTGCCATCTTGGAAGTGGATCTTCTAGCCCCAGATGACATACATGTCTCTGCTGGTGTCTCATGAAACAGACAAACTCTGTCTTCAGGCCCTGTCCAAATTGCAGATGTGTGGGCGAAACAGATAATTGTTGTTGTTTCATACTAAATATTTGTTATGCAGCAACGGTAACCAGAACAAGAGGCATGCGTACAAGGAAAATCAAGGAGTTCAGCTTGATTGCAGTGGAGGGTGAGCAAGGCTGACCCTTTGGCCTCTTAAGGAGTGTGGAGAGTTTTTGGAGGCTGCTAAGCAGGCAGTGGAGGGCTCAGAGATTGAGCAGGCAGCAGAGTGAAGGACAGAAGTAGAAGAGAAGGCAAGCATCAAGCATCAGCAGCGATGCCCTTTCCTTCCTTCTTTTCCTTCCCTTCCTTCCCTCCTTCCTCCCTTCCTTCCTTTTTTTTTTTTTTTTTTTTTTTGACAGAGTCTCACTCTGTCACCCCGGCTGGAGTGCGGTGGCATGATCTCGGCTCACTGCAACCGCCACCTCTTGGGTACGAGTGATTCTTGTGTCTCAGCCTCCCGAGTAGCTAGAGATTACAGGCGTGTGCCACCATGCCCTGCTAATTTTTGTATTTTTAGTAGAGACGAGGTTTTGCCATGTTGGCCAGGCTGCTCTCAAACTCCTGGTATCAAGTGATCTGCCTGCCTCAGCCTCCCAAAGTGCTGGGATTACAGACATGAGCCACCATGCCTGGCCTAAAAGCACCTTTAAATCAAGCCAATTATGTTACTGCTATAGTCTGAATGTTGGTGTCGTCCCTAACTTCACATACTGGAAACTAATCTCCCATGTGATAGGATTATTTTTTCTCTTTTCTTTTTTTCCTTGGGATAGGGTCTCGATAGCACCCAGGCTGGAGTGCAGTGGTACGATCACAGCTCACTGCAGCCTCGACCTCCCAAGCTCAAGCAATCCTCCTGCCTCAGCCTCCTGAGTAGCTGGGACCAGAGACATGCCATAATGCCCAGCTGATTTTTTGACTTTTTTTTGTAGAGGTGGGGGTCTCACTATGTTGCCCAGGCTGGCCTCAACCTTCTGAGGTCAAGTGACCCTCCTGCCTCCGCCTCGCAAAGTGCTGGGTCTACAGGTGTGAGTTACTGTGCCCAACCCCACTGTGACAGAATTAAGAGGTGAGGCTTTGGGGGAGTGATTAAGTCAGGAGGGTGGAGAGGAAAGTGGGCTGCCTCGCCCCTTCCACTAGGCAAGGACACCGTACGAAGGTGCCCTCTTTTGAGGCAGAGAACAGGCCCTCACCAGACTCCAAATGTGCTGGCACCTTGATCTTGGACTTCTCGTCTCCAAGACTGTGAGCCATACATTTTATTGTTTTCACCCAGCCTAAGGTATTTTTGTAGCAGCGGGAACAGACTAAGACAGTTACTCAGCTAAGGCAGTCCACTGTAGTAAGATTCCACGTATATGAAGGGCGAGAACAGGATAGAGGAACCCATGGTCAGGGACCCAGGACAGCAATGACCTCTCCAAGGGCCCAGTGAAGCCCGTGGTCAGGGTCACAGCGACGTCCTGTCTCGCTCAGGGAGGTGGTTTCATGGTGAACATGCACACACACCTGACCGAGCCACAGGTTGACGTTTGGCTGTACTTAATTGTCCAGGTAATACCTTAATACAGAAGTTTAAAAACTGGAGGCAGTGCTGTAGCTCACGCCTGTCAGCCCAGCACTTTGGGAGGCTGAGGCAGGCAGATGGTTTCAGGTGAGGAGTTCAAAACCAGCCTGGCCAACATGGTAAAACTTCATCTCTACTAAAAATACAAAAATTAGCCGAGCATGGTGGTGTGGGGGTGGGGGGGCGGCGCACACCTGTAACCCAGCTACTTGGGAGGCTGAGACACGAGAATCGCTTGAACCCAAAAGGCAGAGGCTGTGGTGAGCTGAGATCGCACCACTGCACTCCAGCCTGGGCGACAGAGTGAGACTCCATCTCAAGACAAACAAAACACTGCAGCCAGATGCAGCAGTGGCTTAGCAGCTTAGACGCCAGTGCCAGGCTGCTAAAACAATTTCCCATTTCCCAGGATGTGGGCTGGTTCCTCCAAGGATGAGAAAGAAAACGTGTGAATCTCTAAGGAGGATGGGCTGAGGGGGACAGTGGGCAGAACCCCCCAGGTGGGTGTAATGCCATCACATCATTTGAGCTGCATCTCGGCACACAGATGTTCACGTGGGCTGGAAGCAGGACTGGCCATATCACATTCGCAGGGCCCCTTGCACAGCCATGATTGAGAATTTCTTTCTTTTTTTTTTTTGAGGCGGAATCTCGCTCTGTCGCCCAGGCTGGAGGGCAGTGGCATGTGATCTCGGCTCACTGCAAGCTCTGCCTCCCGGGTTCACTCCATTCCCCTGCCTCAGCCTCCCAAGTAGCTGGGACTGCAGGTGCCCGCCACCAAGCCGGCTAATTTTTTCTTGTATTTTTAGTAGAGACGGGGTTTCACTGTGTTAGCCAGGATGGTCTCGACCTCATGATCCGCCCGCCTCAGCCTCCTAAAGTGCTGGGATTACAGGCGTGAGCCACCGCGCCCGGCCTTCTTTTTTGTTTGGAGATAGAATCTCACTCTGCCGCCCAGGCTGGAGTGCAACAGCACCATCGTAGTTCAGTATAGCCTCAACATCCCAGGCTTAAGTGAACCTCCCACCCTGGCCTCCCTAGTAGCTGGGACTACAGGTGTGTACCTGGCTAATTTTTAAAATTTTTAGTAGAGATGGGGCTCTATGTTTCCCAGGCTGGTCTCGAACTTCTGGGCTCAAGTGATCCAGCCACCCTGGCCTCCCAAAGCCCTGGGATTACAGGCATGGGCCATCATGCTGGACCCTGATTGAGAATTTCAAGGTGCGACAGCAGAGCGTTGAACCCAGTGTGGGCCTTCTGAGACGGGCCCCGTGGCAGTGTGCAGGAGAAATCCAGAGAGCTGGCCCTGGCCGTGGGGCCCACCGTATCCCTGGGACTCAGAGCCTGGTGTGTGCCCACATGGCCTCTGCAGGCACTGCTGTCTGTGGGTGGACAGGCTGGGAATCCTGGGTGGTTCTGGAAGCTGCTCTTGGCCAGCAATGAGTGGGAGTGGGAGGGTGCAGACCCCACATCTCACTCCTCGAGGATCCCCTCACTGAAGGGATCCACACTACCTCCCCAGAGGCCCCACGGCACCTTACAAACTCCTTCCCACCCTGCCTGGCCTCTTGTGTAGTGAAGGATCAGCCATGCCCAGACACAGGCCTGGCCTTTCCCTCCTCACCTCTAGCCCTTTCAGTGTCCTGCCTGATGAGACTGTCTTTGTTTGCCGAGGTCTTGGGGGACACAGGATGGTCTAGGCTAACTGTGGAATTTATGGTGGGGCCTTGGGCTACCTGGTGTCAGCTGACCTTTGGAGGGGCTGCAGACTAAGGCCAGCCATGTGGTATCTGTCACACCCATGTGGCCAAGCCCCAGCGAAGACTCTGGACACTGAGGTTCGGGGCGTCCCCGGTTGGCAATGCTCGGTGCGTGTTGTCCCACATCACGGTCAGGAGAAGTTAGCAGTTTCCCGCTCTCCCCAACTCTGTTGTGAGAGGACGGCTGGGAGCCTGTGCCTGGCCTCTCCTGCATTCTCCTGCCCTCTGCTGATTTTAACCTGTATCTGCTTGCCATAATAAGCCATCACCATGACGTTCTTCTGGTGGATGATTAGACCTGAGGGTGGTCTTGGGGACCCCTGAAGTGCCCCTCCCCACGCCCCTACCTTTGTGTCCCGGGGCCACCTCCAAATCCACCCCTCGCACCCAAAGCCTTGGCTCAGGCTTTGCTCTAGGGATCCTGAGACACAAGGAAAACCAAATTCAGGAGACGCCACAGAAAATGAACACACACTGCTGGGCACGGCAGCTCACACCTGTAATCCCAGCACTTTGGGAGGCCGAGGTGGGAGGATCACCTGAGGTCAGGAGTACGAGACCAGCCTGACCAACATGGACAAACCCCATCTCTATTAAAAATACACAGTTATCTGGGAGTGGTGGCGCATGCCTGTAATCCCAGCTATTCGGGAGGCTAGACAGGAGAATCATTTGAGTCCAGGAGGCGGAGGTTGCAGTGAACCAAGATCGTGCCGTTGCATTCCAGCCTGGGCAACAAGAGCTAAACTCTGTCTCAAAAAAGAAAAAAAAAAAAAAAAAGGCCGGGCGCAGTGGCTCACTCCTGTAATCCCAGCACTTTGGGAGGCCGAGGCAGGCGGATCACCTAAGGTCAGGAGTTCGAGACCAGCCTGACCAACATGGATAAATCCAGTCTCTACTAGAAATACAAAATTAGCTGGGCGTGGTGGTGCATGCCTGTAATCCTAGCTACTTGGGAGGCTGAGGCAGGAGAATCACTTGAACCCGGGAGATGGAGGTTGAAGTGAGCTGAAATCGCACCATTGCATTCCAGCCTAGGCAACAAGAGCGAAACTGTCTCAAAAAAAAAAAAAAAGAGAAAATGAATACACACCACACACACACATACATGCACGCACCCACATACACACACATATCACACATATACACACACATGCACATACACATACAACCACACATCACACACACATACATGCCACACACATACATGCCACAACATGCACACACACATCTGCACATGCATGCACATGCCCACTCATGCACGTACGCACTACACACGCACACACACTACACGCACATGCACACCAGTATGAGAGTGCTCTATGGGAAGACGGGGACACCGGCTATGTATTTATTTGGATTGATTGAGATAGGGTCTCACTATGTTGCCCAGGCTGGTCTTGAACTCCTGGCCTCAAGCTCCTCTTGCCTTAGCCTCCAAAGTGCTGGAATTATAAGAGTGAGCCACTGTGCCCGGCCCTGATGTGATGTGATTTAAAAAAGCCAACACAACATCTCCTCTCACCTTAGAGATGTATTATTACTAGGACCCTACAGCTGAGACTCAAACGAGGTCCATGTGACCGCAGAGCCCATGGCTGGGCCACGCTGAAGCCTACACAGCAGACTGAAAATGGAGGGGCTCGAGACCCCCACAATGGCCTGCAGACACCAGACTGGCTCTTCCATGTTAAGCGTCTCTCTTAAACCCACGCTTTACCTGGCATGCTCCATCGCCTCCTCCTGACCCAAGAAGCAGGATTTCACCATTTGTGGCCAGGCATGGTCTGCCTGTAATCCCAGCACTTTGGGAGGCTGAGGCGGGTGGATCACCTGAGGCCAGGAGTTCGAGACTAGCCTGACCAACACGGTGAAACCCTGTCTCTACTAAAAATACAAAAATTAGCCGGGCGCGGTGTGACTTACGCCTATAATCCCAGCTACTCAGGAGTCTGAGGTGGGAGAATCGCTTGAACCTGGGAGGCGACACTACAGTGAGCCAAGCTGAGATCACGCTGTTGCACTCCAGCCTGGGAGACAAGAGCGAGACTCCATCTCAAAAAAAAAAAAAAAAAAAAAGGATTCACTATTTGTTACAGAGGATCTTTATTTAGAATGCAAAAAAGAAATGATAAATCTCGTTTTGGACTATTTCCATATCTGTAAAACAACTTATAAAAAACAGCCACTCCACCTGCAAGAAGTTCTTGATTGTGCTTATGGCAGGGGCATGTGTTTGCAGAGCCCTGGGGGCTGGGAGGGTGTGTTTGTCCAGAAGAGAGCCTCTCCCTGGGACCCCAACAGCCAGGACCATGCCGCTCCCTTTCACCAGGCTGGAGTCAGCAAGAACCTGGAGGTGTCAGAGGTCCTGTCCACTCGGCGGGGCCTGGGAAACACTGTTCTGGAACTGGGCAGGCTGGATTCCTCTCTGGTCCTGCCACGTCTCTCCGAACGGAGGCCCGGATTCGCTCAGTTCCCATCCAGGGTATTCAGTACACCTGCTCCAGGCAGCCACGCCCCCAGACACTTGAAGCTGGGACAATGGAGCAGGAGGCAGCCAGGCAAACCCACGACACCTCCTCAGGCTTCCGGGTCGATTTCTCCATCATCCGGGCACGACCCTGTCTCATCCAGCCAGACTAGGAGAAAGAGGGGATGGACAACCTGGATGCACCCTGCCCCCACCACACCAAGCCCCGTTTCCCTGGGAGCTGCAGGGCTGGGGCCTCTGGGATTCCTTGCTTTCTGGTGCTGCCAGAGGCTGAGACGGGACCCAGCCCAGTGATGCTGGATCCTTCTGGGTGAATCGGACCCTGGAACTGCTTAAGTTTAAGAGGAACCCCTCCCAGGGTTCAGGAACCTCCCTGGGGCTCGGACCGTGTAGAGTAACCCTGTGTCTCCCCTATGCCCACACTGGTCCTGGCAGCAGGGAAGGTGGTATGATCCCAATTTATAGGTGAGGACACAGGCTCAGAGAGGGAAGAGACTGTGACAGCCGAGCTAAGGACCTGAGCCTCTGTCTGCCCACACTGGGCTCTCTGATTAGACAGCACTGGGGTGCAGGAGGAGCACTGCAGCCGGAGCCCAGCTCTGCTCCCACCTTGCTGTGTGTCCCTGGCCGAGGCACTGTCCCTCTCTGCACCTGTTTGTTTCCCCATTTCTAAACTAGAGATAAGGGTTGGAATGAGAATCAAATGAGATTTGTGAAAAACATTTAGCCTGGTGCCAGGCACTTCGAAAGGTCACAGAGGAATGCGCCCCATCACACCCACCATGGCTCCCCACCCAGCACCTGCACTGGCCCAACCTAGAGGGGCCTGACAGCTTTCTCCCAGTCACTTGCTCTGCTGGGCAAGCGGAGACCCAAGCTCAGGACATCTGGAAGGGTCTATGGATTCCCCCTCCCAGACAGCCTTCCACACACCCTACACCAGCCTCATGGGTGCCATGTCCCCTGCATGGGCCTAGCGAGACCCATGTCATGATGGCTGTCAGCTAACTGATGCCACCTGCGGGGAGGGCATCCGGCCTGGGGGCCACGGGGTGAAGTGCAGATCACACAGCCTGGGGCTGCATACCTGCTGCACCACTGACTAGCTACATGGCAAGTGTCTCAGCCTCTCTGAACCTCAGTTTGCCCATTTCTAAAATGGGGGTGCAGTGGCTCACGCCTGTAATTCCAGCAGTTTGGGAGGCCCAGGCGGGCAGATCACCTGAGGTCAGGAGTTGGAGACCAGCCTGGCCAACATGACGAAACCCCATTTCTACTAAAATACAAAAATTAGCTGAGTGTGGTGGCGGGCGCCTGTAATCCCAGCTACTCGGGAGGCGGAGGCAGAAGAATCACTTGAATGAAGGAGGTGGAGGTTGCAGTGAGCCAAGATTGCACCACGGCACTCCAGCCTGGGCGACAAAGCAAAACGCCATCTCAAAAAAATAAATAAATACAAATAATAAAATGGGGATGAAATCTGTACTTAACTCTGAACTCTGAGAATTTCTGTAAGAACTAAATAAGAAAATCCGTTCATTACACTCAGTACAGTGCTATCATGACCATCCCCAATATTACTATATTATTATTAATCATAGCAGCAGCCTCAGCACCTGGCGAAGGCCCGGCTCAATAAATCTCTGCTCAATGAATGCATGAACAATTTGTCCCACCAGCTCCAGAGGTATCACAGAGAGGCAGGTGGGGTTGCCGATTTGGGCCTCTGTCTCCCACCTCCTCACCCTCTCCCTGGGAAGAACTCTATTTCCTTGCTGCTCCCAGCAGTGAGCTACATCTGGAAGGCCCAGGGTCTGGCCCCAGCCTGGGCATGGGCTGTGTTTCCAGGTCTGTCCTGTCCAGCCAAGCCAAACTGCAGCAGCCAACAAGATGGAGCAGCGGTCCTCCCGCTGGCAGGGGAAGGAGCATCCATCAATTACCTTGGCTGGCGGGAGCCACGGCGTGGCAGGCCAGCCCAGCCCCATCCATCAAGCGTCCTGGCTGCTGGCAGGGGCTGTCTACTAATTACTTAACACGCCGCGTCGTGCTGAGGCTGGCGCCGTGGCAGGGGGCTCACAGTGCAGTGTACACAGGTCTGACCATAAATGTTTAATGAACCCAGGGGGAGGTGGGGACGCAAGCACAGCCCCGTGGCCCAGAAGGACGCCCCCGAGAGCTGTCTGCACCGGGCCCCGAGACCCGACCCAGCTTGGCAGCGGAGGGGACGGCCTCACCTGTGTTCCCCGAGTCCCTTGGCAGCATCATGCCCGTGGGGGTGGGGGGCGTGATGATGATGTCGGGCACGTCTAGGTGCTTGTCGTTCAGGACGGGGGCCTCGTCGTGGTTGCTGCTGCTGCTGCTGACACACATTTGAAAGCCTGAGAAGCCAGGCGTGGAGCACACACGCACATACACATGACAGAGAGACAGGCATCAGTGGCCGCCGGGAACCGCAGGCTCCACCCTCCCTTCACCATCACCTGAGTCCTGAGGCCTCGCAGCAAGGGGCGCAGCTGTCCCCGCATCACAGATGAAGACCGGAGTCTCAGGAAAGAAAAAGGAGCCCCCGTCACATCTCACAGAACCATAAGTCGGGAAATAGATTTTGGGAAGTGCTGCTCATAGGCTAGTTGGCCTCTGGGTCCAGTTTTCAGCATTTATCATATGGCCCAGCCAGCTGCAGCCTCATTCCCAGCCACCAACCCCTACTCTCCAAAGTGCTCACACTTCCCCAGACTCCCTGGGCTCCTGGGGCCCCTTCGTGCCTTTGCATATGCTGTTTTCCCCCCGCCTGGGATGCTCTTTCTTCGTCTGCCTGAGTAACAAGCTCCTGCTTATCCTTCAAAGCCCAGGAGCTGCAGGGCTGGGGCCTCTGAGATTCCTTGCTTTCTGGTGCTGCCAGAGGCTGAGACGGGACCCAGCCCAGTGATGCTGGATCCTTCTGGGTGAATCGGACCCTGGAACTGCTTAAGTTTAAGAGGAACCCCTCCCAGGGTTCAGGAACCTCCCTGGGGCTCGGACCTTGTAAAGTAACCCTGTGTCTCCCCTATGCCCACACTGGTCCTGGGAGCAGGGAAGGTGGTATGATCCCAATTTATAGGTGAGGACACAGGCTCAGAGAGGGAAGAGACTGTGACAGCCGAGCTAAGGACCTGAGCCTCTGTCTGCCCACACTGGGCTCTCTGATTAGACAGCTCTTCCTTGGGAAAGGTGTCCCGGCAGATCTTGCTGCTCCCTTTTTTGCCCATCTGCACTCACTCATTCATCAATGAATGACATGATTTGTTTTTACTTCTGCCTCTATTTGCTGTGAACACCTGGAGGACAGCCTCTATTTCATTCATCTGTGTTTCCCTTGAGCCTAGTGCATGCTCGGGACAGAGTAAGTAGGAGTGCTTTAAATTTCAAATGCCAGCTGGCGATGGCTCACGCCTGTAATGCCAGCACTTTTGGAGGCCGAGGCGGGCAGATCACTTGAGGTCAGGAGTTCGAGACCGGCTTGACCAACATGGTGAAACCCTGTCTCTACTAAAATACAAAAATTAGCCAGGTGTGGTGGCACACACCTGTAATCCTAGCTACTCAGGAGCTGAAGCAGGAGGAGAATCACTTAAACCCGGGAGGCAGAGGTTGAAGTACGCTGAGATCACACCATTGCACTTCAGTGTAAATGACAGAGTAAGATTCCATCTTGAGAAAAAAAAAAAGGCCGGGCGTGGTGGCTCACACCTGTAACCCCAGCACTTTGGGAGGCTGAAGTGGGCAGATCACCTAAGGTCAGGAGTTTGAGACCAGCCTGACCAACACGGAGAAACCCCATCTCTACTAAAAATACAAAAAAAAAATTAACTGGGCATGGTGGCAGGTGCCTGTAAACCCAGATACTTGGGAGGCTGAGGCAGGAGAATTGCTTGAATCCGGGAGGCAGAGGTTGTGGTGAGCCAAGATTGTGCCATTGCACTCCAGCCTGGGCAACAAGAGTCAAACTCCGTCTCAAAAAAAAAAAAAGAAAATTAAACATAACCAAAAACCCTTCAGGCAGCATTAAGCTAGGTGTTACAATCCTTGTCTCTATGCCCTATCACTTTGGTTTTGCCCCAAACAGTGCCAGGCTGGGATTGAATTAGCTCAAGTATCAGAGCCCCTGACCAACAGGAGAAGCTGAGTAATAAGGGGTTGGGGGGATATTTTTCCTACTGTTCTCAGGCCTCCCTTGACCACCATTAGGACAATGTTCCTAAGTGACCATTGTAGGGTCGGTGTGGGAGTTCTGAAATATGGCTCTGAGAGGCAGAGTTTAAGCCCTTGAGTGTGGATGGACGTAGTGACTTGCTTCCAACAAATAGGACAGACATGATGGTGTGTGATTTCCACGGTGAGGTCATAAAAGACACTGCAACTTCTTCCTTGCCCTCTCTTGGAACACTTGCTCTTGGGGAAGCCAGCCACCATGTCAGGAGGATGCTCAAGCAGCCTGTGGAGAAGCCCACGTGGGTGAGGAATCAGGGCCTCTAGCCAACAGCCACGAGGGAGCCTCCTCAGCAGTGGAGCCTCCAGCCCCAGTCCAGCCATCAGATGAGACTGCAGCCCTGGCTGACATCTTGGATGTAACATCATGATTAACCCTGAGCCAGAACCACCCAGATAAGCCACTCGTCAGTTCCTGACCCACAGAAACTCTGAGATAATAAAGGTTTGATGTTTAAGTCACAAAGTTTTGGCATAGTTTGTTATGCAGTGATAGATTACTGATAGAGTCAGCAAATCTTTCCCTGACCCCAGTAGGAAGGGATGGCAGGTGCACAGTGGGAATCTCATACCAGGCTGTGGGGAAATCAAAGGGGGCTTCTCAGGGCAACCTTTGTTCACCCAAGGGGTGTTCCTCTGAGAGGCAGGTTACACCTGGGCCGTCAGGGATGATCTGTTTGAATCCACAAAAGCATGTACACCTAGAGGACCTGGAGCCATGCCATTCAGGCCAAATTCTTGGTTCACCTGCAGCTTGACCAAGGCTGTAGGCTCAGAAAAACTGAAAGCAGCAGGCACACTGGCTTTGGAATCAGGCCACCAGCTGTGTGACCCCAGGCACACTGCACCTCCTCTCTGGGCCCTTTGTGTAGTAAAGAATTTAACCTTGCCTAAAAAGAGGTCTGGTCTCTGTCCGCGGTTTCTGGGAGGTGCTCTTTAAGCCCTTGGAACATCTTGCCTGATAGGAGAGTCTTTGTTTGCCAGGGGCTGTGGTTACACTGGGTGTCCAAAGCCATGATTGATGGAGGGGGGCTCCGGGTCATGCTCGGAGAGACGCCAGCCTGCAGCCTGAGCTCCAAAGTGAGCAATCAATCAGCCTCCAGAGGAGCCCCAGTGCCTTAGTCTCCTGGGGTTGCCACAACAAAGCGCCATCAACCGGGTGGCTGGAACAATGGACATTCATTGTCTTACAGATCTGGAGGCCAGAAGTTCCAGATCCAGGTACTGGCAGGGCTGGTTCCTCTGGAGGCTACAGGGGAGAATGTTCCAAGTCCCTCTCCTGGCTTCTGGGGGTTGCTGACAATCTGGCGTTCCTAGGCTCGTAGAAGCCTCACCCCGTCTCTGCCTCTTGCCTTCACATTGTAGTCCCCCTGCGTCTTGTCTCTGTCCAGATTCCGCCCCCTGTTTTTTTGTTTTTTTGAGACGGATCTCGCTCTGTCGCCCAGGCTGGAATGCAGTAGCCTGATCTCGACTCACTGCAACCTCCGCCTCCTGGGTTCGAGCGATACTTCTGCCTCAGCCTCCCGAGTAGCTGGGACTACAGATGCCTGCCACCACACCCAGCCAATTTTTATATTTTTAGTAGAGACGGGGTTTCACCATATTGGCCAGGCTGGTCTTGAACTCCTGACCTTGTGATCCACCCGCCTCGGCCTCCCAAAGTCCTGGGATTACAGGCATGAGCCACCGCGCCCGGCCTTGGAAGACTCTTGGCCCCCGACTACTGGGTAGTTTTGAGGGAAGAGGCCACCTCAGCCCAACAGAACTCTGAGCCCCTCAGCGGTACCCACACAGCCCCCCCGAAGCAGGTCTAATACAGTGGGGTTTGAACCTTCTTTACAGAAGAGAGCGTTTCTCCTGCATTCTTGCACAGAAGCCCAGAGTGTGAAACAAATCTAAGGAAGTTACTTGGAGAGAGGCGCCCCTACCCCAAACAACCACAAACAAAGGGATGTGTTGCCAGTGCCCAGACAAGCTACTGGGGCTGGAGACGTGTGCTCCTTCAGTCTCCATTGCCACCATGCTCGGTGTCACCAGCCCCGTCTTACAGATGTGGAAACTGGGGACCTAAGAGAGTAATATCCACACACAACTGAACAGCTAGTGGGAGGCAGAGCCAGGATCCATCCCCAAACTGAAATCTGGCTGACCCCAAGAGCCGGTGCTTCCTGTAGCCGTAATCCCATGTAACAGCTGGCAAACTTTCTGCAAGGGGCCAGGCAGGAAATATTTGATCTCCGTGGGCCACACAAACTACACATACAGCTTTGCCACGGCAGCCTGAAAGCAGCCGTAGACAAAGTGGAAATGAACGAGCATGACTGTCTCAATAAAACTTTATTTCTAAAAGCAGGCATCAGGCAGGATTGGGTCTCAGGGCTGTGGTTGCCAATCCCTGCCCTTTAACATCCAGGACTGGCTGTGGAGGGGAGCTGGGATCTAGGACACACTGGCAATAACAGAACCTCGAAAGCCTGAGGCTTGTTCATGCCAAAAACAAAAGCCACAGCCACAACCCCAGCTGCAGGTGGGCAGGGCAGCCCCCTCTTGAAGGGCTGCGTGTGAGGAAATGAATGAATTCACGAAAGCCCTTCACCCAGCCAGCTGCCCCATAAGTGTTCTCTATTATCATCCACAAAGAGCTCCTTGCGGAGGCCCCTGACAAAAGGAATCGCTGATGATCATATCTGTAACAGGAGGGAGCCTCCCTGCTCACTCTCCAAACCCCTTCCTCGGTGAATACTCCAAGATTCTAAAATAAAACACCCCACATTTGCATTTTAACGTGGTCTGGAGTTTGAAGACAAAACCTACACACATAATCTGTAAGGATCAGATTCTCAGTGAGCCCTGGAGAGGCAAAAGTCTCGGAGGAGAGGGGGTTGGAGGGAGAGGAGGAAAGGAAGAGAGGAGGGAGGAGAGAACGGAGGGAAGGAGGAGAGGGAAGGAAGGAGAAGAGGGAAGGAGGAGTAAAAGCGGGGAGAAGAGGGAGAGAGGAGGAAGGGAGGGAAGGAGGAGAGAGGGGAGGAGGGAGAAGAGGGAGGGAGGAGGAGGAAGGGAAGGAAGAGAGCAGGGAGAGGATGGGAGGAGGAGAGAGGGGAGGAAGGAGAGGAGGAAGGGAGGGAGGAGACGGGGAGAAGGAAAAAGAGGGAGGGAAGGAGGACAGAGGGACGGAAGGGGAGAGGGAAGGAGGGAGAAAAGGAGGGAGGAGGAAAGACAGGGCAGGAAGGGGAAGAGAGGAGGAGGAGGGAGGAGACAGGGGAGAGGGAGGAGGAGGAGGAAGGGAAGAAGGAGGAGGAAGGAGAGAGGGAGGAGGAAGGGAGGGAGAGGGCAGGGCAGGCGAGGAGGAGGGAGAGACCCCAGCCCCTCTCATATCCCCAGGGGCTGCCCAGCGTCAGCAGCAGAGGTGGCCAAACAGGAGGGAACGCTCTCAGGAGGATGAAGCCAATGCTGGGGATTAAAAACCAAATGCCAGCCCTGCCCCAGACAAGGAGCTCATTTGTGCTAAGGCCAGAATTGTTATTTGTTAATTACGTGCCTGCCTCGGGCTATTAAAAGCCTATTTCCTGAGCCTGGGATTCCAGAAGGAAGGGAGCAGATCCCAGGGACCCAGGCCGGACCCAAGGCTTCAGAAGGATGGCGCCTGTGCGGGAAGCCCTTCCCACTTCTGGGGAGGCAGCCCAGCCTCGTGCTGCGGGTCACCAGGCCCTGACTCCTGCTCTGCGGCCATGCACTGTCCTCTGCAGTGCGGGGCCACGCAGACCAGACCACAGAACCCGGGCCCCTGGAGCTGGCTTTCCACACGGGTTACATAGGTGGGTGCTGGCGTGGCGAGGTCGGACAGGCTTTGAGACACGGCTCTGCACCCTCCTAGCTCCAGGACAGCGGCTCCCATCGCGGCTGCCCACTGAGATCACCTGGGAAGTTAACGTCACCTACCCAGGGCCTCAGCCCAGACAGGCTGATTCAAGGCTCCGTGAGGAGCGCCAGGATTTTGAAAAACTCCCAGGTGACTTTAACAGCCGGGGATGGGAACCCCTGAGCTAGGGCCACCATGGGAACAGGTGGCTTTACTCTTGGAGCCTGTTTCCCTGGCTGTAAAACTGTTGTGACACCAGCCTTGCAGGAAATGCCAGGTGTGGGGTGTGGGGCTGCCAAGTGTGGGGAGAAATGGCCCTCGGGAAGCCAGCTGGCCGGGGCCTGGGGGGGCCTGAGCTGGGGGTGCTGTGCCGCCTCTGTGCTGAGACCACCACTTCCTAAGCGTCCGGAGCTGGGCTCTGGGCTGAGCCTGCCATTCGCACTCCTGCATTCAACCCTCACACCATCCCTCAGGGAGAACACTAGGATCACGCCCATGCTACAAAAGAGAACACTGAACTTTGGAGAAGGGAGGTGACGTGCTGGGAATACACAGAGCCCGGGGAGTAGGGCTGGGGCTTGACACAGCTCCAGGCCCCACTGCCCTCACCACTGCTGGGATCAGCAGCCCTGATCCTTCAAAAGCCCTGAGCCAGGCAAGCCCGTGCCCGAGATGCCACATCCAGGCTCTGTGGAGGATGCCCAGGTCCCTGGGGTCAGGGCACCATTTCCTGTGCCAGCTCTTGGTGAACTCCGGGCCGCCCAGAGGTCACCGCAGACACCCGCTGGAGACAGGAGCAAGCGCCGGCATCACGGCTCACGTGCGCCCTCTACTGGTTCTTTTTCATTTCATTTAAATTAATTAATTAATTGATATTTTTTGAGACAGGGCCTCTCTCTGTGGCTGAGGTTCACTGCAGCCTTGACTTCCCTGGCTCAAGCCATTCTCCCATCTTGGCCTCCCAAAGTGCTTGGTGAAACTACAAGCACTCTCCACCACACCTGGCTGAGTTTTAAACTTTTTGGTAGAGACAGGGCCTCACTATATGGGTCTTGAACTCCTGCCTTGGCCTCCCAAAGTCCTGGGATTACAGGTATGAGCCACCCCACGCAGCCTGATTCTTTTAAAAACAGTGTTCGGGCTTGCACCCCAGACGTTGCACTTGGAGGCCCTGAATGGGACCCCGCCCTCTTCCCCAAGTCACCATCACACACACAGAGGGCTCCAGCCTGTTGGACCCTCGATGCGACGGACGGCCAGATGGCCCACTGGGCTACGGTCCACCTGGGCAGTGGCCCCACCTCTTTGGGCCTCTGCTTCCTCACCTGCAGAACTGGGGTAAATAACAATGCCCAGGTCCGGGTGGGCAGGCACGAGAGGTTAAGGACCACACTTGAGTCCTCACTCCAGCCAAGGCAGTGCGATGATTCTACATGCGTTTTGTGGATGAGAAAACCCCAGTGCTGGCCTTGCTGTGCACACGCAATAAACACAAGCTGTCATTCAGATCATGAGTTGATACTAAGCTTAGATTCACATCACGTGATTTGAACCGCAGGTGTAATTGTCCTCAGGGCACTTATTCATTGATTCCTTCAACATTCAGCACCTACTGGGTGCCAACGGCTACCGTTACAGCCCCCTGAGTGTGGGTTGGGTGTCTTGTCGCCCCCTTGCGGTCACACGGCTGGAGTGGGTGCTACACAAAATATTCCTGGTTCCAACCTGACTCTTGGGGCACAATTTTCCCTTATTCTATGGGAATGGCCAGGGGCTTGGGAAGGAGGACATCCCCCATCTGACTCTCACTTCTGTTTCCTGCTATGACATTGCCTCTCGGCCTGGGCTTTCTCACCTGGAGAGCCAGCTTATGTCATCCTCCTTTACAACACAGGTGTAACGCCCCAGCTCTGAGCCTGGGCCAGGGAGGTGGCCAGTCAACAGGCATTTATTGTGCACCTGCTGTGTGCCCTGCATGGCCCCAGGTGCTGCAGACACTGTTGAGGAAAGAACCGCCTCTACAGAGGTTTATTCGTGCCTTTCCCCCTACACCTCCGGTCCAGGCTTCAGTAGCAGGAATGGGGTCCCCAAGATTTCAGGGTCAACTGGAGAAAAAGCAGGAGGGTCCCCAGTGATTCAAGCCATCACTGGGAGGGGCCCAAGATGCTGAGCTTTGAGAACAGTGCTTGTGGGAGGCTGGACTGTGTGAATGCCTCTGGGCACTGATCGTTTGATCCTCTCAGTGAGGCAGCCCCCATCTTCCAGACGGGCACACTGAGGCACAGAGAAGTCAGGGCCCTTGCAGGAGCCACGCAGGGTTTCATGCACAGCCTGTGCTCTGGGGGCTGGAAGCACAAAGATATTTCCAAGATCCTGGGTCAGTTCAAGCAGGGACTAGGGGCAGATGATAAGCCCGCTCACAGCGGGGAGAAGCAGAGTTTAGGGGAGACTGGGAGCTGGAAAAGGCTTCTCAGAAGGGGTCAATCAGAAAGTGGCAGGAGAAATCCCCAAGGCACCCACAGCACACACAAAGGCCTTGAGGCAGGAACACAGGGGCCACAGGCCACAGCACACACAAAGCCCCTGAGGCAGGAACACAGGGGCCACAGGGGTTGAGCGGGGCTGACACTAATCCCTCAGAGATGACCGGGTGTCTGGATTTAGTGCAGGTCTTTCAAAAGCAAACTGATAAATTCCTCCAAGGGTTCCAGATGCGTTTAATCTTTTTTTTTTTTAATTCCAATTACAGGGAAAGCTTTGTGTTATTATGGATGAGGCTGGGGCAGCTCTTGGCGGTTTTACCTTTTCAAGGCATCCCAGGCCCAATAGAGACAGCAGTGGATGTTTTAAATCTCTTTTTAATTAAGGAAAAAGCCCTGGCTTGCGTCAGGGATGAGCTGCTGGAGAGAGACAACCTGAGAGGAGCTACAGGAGCTTCGGCACACCAAGGTGGGGGAAGGCGCCCAGCCGCCTGGCTCTGCCCAGCCAAACCACATTCCTGCGCTGGGCACTAACTGCTCTTCCTCCCTCCTGGGCAGCCCTCCCAGTTCCCGTGGTCTGTTCCTGCTCATCCTAGCACTGGGCGCTCTGGGAAGGCTGTGGAGGGTGTGGGTACAGTGTGGTGAGCCCACATTCCAAAGGCCAGGTCCAGGGTCGGGCACAGTGACTCATGCCTGTAATTCCAGCACTTTGGAAGGACAAGGATAAAGGATTGCT
Source organism: Symphalangus syndactylus (assembly GCF_028878055.3). NCBI lineage: Eukaryota > Metazoa > Chordata > Mammalia > Primates > Hylobatidae > Symphalangus > Symphalangus syndactylus. The sequence goes on from NC_072433.2 coordinate 131,149,225, forward strand.
TGAGCCCAGCAATCCTGGTTCAAGACCAGCCTGGACAACATAGCAAGACCCCATCTCTAAAAAAAATTTTTTTAAATTAGCCGGGCATGTTGATGTGCACCTGTAGTCCCAGCTACCAGGGAGGCTGAGAAGGGAGGATTGCTTGAGCCCAGGAGTTCAAGGTTACAGTGAGCTGCAATCACGCCATGGCACCCCAGCCTTGGCAAGACAGATCCTGTCCCCCCCCAAAAAAAAAGAAAGAAAATAGCGCTGGGGGGTGGCGCTGGGCGTGGTGGCTCATCCTTGTAATCCCAGCACTTTGGGAGGCCGAGGCTGGTGGATCACTTGAGGGCAGGATTTTGAGACCAGCCTGGCCAACATGGTGAAAACCCATCTCTACTAAAAATACAAAAAGAATTAGCTGGGCGTGGTGGTGGGCACCTGTAATCCCAGCTACTTGGGAGGCTGAGGCAAGAGAATCGCTTGAACCCAGGAGGCAGAGGTTGCACTGAACCAAGATCGTGCCATTGCACTCCAGCCTAGGCAATAAGAGCAAAACTCTGTCTCCAAAGAAAAGAAAAAAATGAAGCCCAGGTCCAGCCCTGGCTCCATCACTTCCCGGCGGTGTCCCCTCCTCCAGCCCTCAATCTACTCATCCCTAAAATGGAAACAAGAGCAGGACGACTATGAGAAGAAAAAAAAAAAAGCCACGTACTTGGCACCCTGCCTGGCCATGGAAACGCTCGTGTGTGGCCTAGGGTCCCCTGGCCTTGGTGCCGCTGACACTTTGGTCATTCTCTGCGGTGGGGCTGTCCTGTGTGTCAGGCAATGTTGAGCAGTGTCCCTGGCCTCTAGACCCTGTAGCACCCCCAGCTTCTATGACCAAAAATACTTCCAGACGTTGCCAACTGTCCCTGGAGGGCAGGGTCACCAGGTAAAATGCGGGCCATCCATCACATTTGAATCTCAGGTTAACAAATAGTTTTTTTAGTAGAGGCATGTCCCATGCAATGCTTGGGACATACTCGTACTTGACAGTATTCCTTATCTGAAATTCAAATATAACCGGGCATCCTGTTTTTATGTTTTTTTCCTCCTCAATCTGGCAACTCTACGTGGGGCTGTCGGGGGAGCAGGCCCGTCACCCACGATCTTCAATGACAGGGGTAATTGTCATTCACTGCAACAATAACTGGGCATTTCAGGGCTGGCGCTGCCACGCCTGGCATGGAGCTGCTGGCTTCCTCTGTCCCCATGTGGCCCCAGTGCCTGGGGCTACACAGAGGGGCTCCAGGATGGCCCAAGCCAGAGGAACCCAAGTCCCCAGTCTGCCCTTGACCTGCTGTGTGGTCTGAACAAGTTTCTTACCCTCTGTGTCACCTACTGCAAAGGGGGTTATAGGCGCTAACAATTGCCACACACAGTTAGCCCTCTCATTGGAATAGAGATTCTAACCTTTTTTTTTTTTTTTAAGAGATGGTGGTCTTGCTATGTTGCCAGGTGGAACTCAAACTTCTGGGCTCACGTGGTCTTCCTGCCTTGGCCTCCTAACTCCTGCGCTCAAGTGATCTTCCTGCCTGGGCCCCCTAAGTAAGCCGGGATTATAGGTGTGAGCCACTGTGCCCAGCTCTGACTGTAACTTTTGCCCTAGATAATAACCCGTATACTGCAAGGCTGTCATAAGGATGCATGGTACTAAGTGGAAGGTGTCAAATGGCAGGCGCTTAGTCGGGCCATATAATTAGCACTATTATTACTGCTTTGGAAGGAGTAGTATAAGCAGGCCGATTCCAGTTAGTACCAGAGAAAGGTGGTGAACGTTGCTACTTGAGCAAACTGGGATACTCCCAGGGGAACCTGGGCCCTGTGGGCAGCTGAAGCTGGGAAAGGCTGCAGCCAGAGAGCAGAGCAGACTGAAGGCTGGGCTGGACTTGCAGCTCCAGGTAGGAGCAGGACTCAGGAGCCGAAGCGGCACCAGGCAGTCACTCCCAGCTCAGGTCCAGCCACTCTGCAAGGCGAGCTCTCCTTGATCAGGGCCCCAGGACTACCTTGCTCTGCTCGCTCCCTGATCAGGGACCAGGCCTTTCCTGGACTCCAACAGCAGCAACATGCTTTGGGACCCGGCCTTTGTTGCCCAGGCAACCTCAGCGAACCTTACAGAGGGGCTCACTGCTGACGGGAAAGCCCCAGCCCAGGGCCCCAGGAGCTGCTGGCCCCAGGGTTGAGAAGAGACAAGTGCAGTGACAGGTCCCTCAACACGTTTTATGAAGGTCTATGTGCACCGGGCGCCTCGATGCCAGTGGCTTCACAGGACTTGGCTCCTGAAATGATCTAAACAGCCCCTAGTGTTATCCCGCCCAGGTCGTCCTGGAAGAAATGGAGGCGAAAAGAGGTTGAGCCACTTGCCCAAGATCACACAGCTAAGGGCACACAGCCCATCCTACCAAAGGCAGTGTCCCTCCTGTAAATGGTGAGGTTCTTTTTGGTGACAAATGACATTTGAGGGTGACAGCTAGGAAACGGCACCTCACCTAGGGCATCTTCTGCAGTCCTCAAGTTAGCGCTGAGACAGGCAGGTCAGCCCTCACTTCACAGAAACTGAGGCTTGGAGAAGTTCAGGCATGGACCGAGGGTCCCTCACGGGTGGAGGAGCTGAGACCGCAGCCTCCATCTACCGGCTGGAGGCACACCCCTCCCTTCCTGGTGGCCAGTGCACTGAGCCGTCAAAGGAGGGTCTCAGAGGAGCTTCAGGTGTGGTGTGGGCACAAGTTCCTCGCTCAAGAAAAAAGACACGTGGAGCTCACATGCAGGTGAAGATCTGTGCTGTCAGGAGCCTGGTTGCCCTTGCAGGGAGCTTGAGGGGCTTCTGGACAGCTGACAGGTTTGTTGGTCAGTGTGAAAGGCATGCAGCAGCTGACCTAGGACCTGCATCTTTTTCCTGTATGTATGTTACACTTCAATCAGAAGTTAGCCCAGGTGGGGGGTGGTGGCTCATGCGTGTAATTCCAGCACTTTGGGAAGCTGAGGTGAGTAGATCACCTGAGGTCGGGAGATGAAGACCAGCCTGGCCAACATGATGAAACTCTGTCTCTACTAAAAACACAAAAAATTAGCCAGGTGTGGTGGTGCATACCTGTAGTCCCAGCTACTCAGGAGGCTGAGGCAGGAGAATTGCTTGAACCCGGGAGGTGGAGGCTGCAGTGAGCTGAGATCGCACCACTGTACTCCAGCCTGGGCAACAGAGCGAGACTCCATCTCAAAAAAAAGAAAAAAAAGAAGTTAGACCAGGTGCAGTGGCACATGTCTGTAATCCCAGCACTTTGGGAGGCCAAGGAAGGAGGACCACTTGAGGCCAGGCATTTGAAGCCAGCCTGGGCAACATAGCAAGATCCCATCTGTACTAAAAAAAAAAAAAAGTTAAATGTTTCCTCTTAAAAAGAGAGGAAGCATGAACTTCTCCTGAGGTACCATTTTTCACCCAACAGATTGGCAAAAACAGGAAGGCTGTTAACGCTATGGCCACGGTCATCTCCCATGGGGTGAGTGGAAGGGGGCTGCTGGTGTGACTTCAGGAGGGTCACTGGCAAAGCTATCAACATGTGAAGGGTGCACACCCTCCAACCATCTAGAATGTTCTGCCTTAGGCCACCTTCTGAGTGGATGGTAGAAGGATATTTACTGAACGGTAGAAGGATATTTACTTGTCCTGCTTCGGCAAGGCAGGCCGGATTTGGGTTCGAGGGTGGTGGTGCATGCATGTAGCCATGCTGTGCAGCTGTGGGAAAGGGTGGGCAGTACTGTGCGGCTGACAGGAGCCATCCCTGGTGTGTGCTGTTGGGTGACAAAAATGGCACAAGAGCAGGCTGCCCCAGCCCAGACACACATCTGCTACCTGGAAACCAGGCCCCTGGGGGGGCAGCCGCGATGCCCTGGCCCAGGATAACTAGGCCGGTCTGCTCCTGTGCCCAGCCATGTCCAGCAGCTGGTAATTGGTCAGCACTGCCCTGACTCCCTTTGATTTTTTTTTTTTTTTTTTCAGAGACAAGGTCTTATTCTGTTGCCCAGGCTGGAATGCAGTGGCACCTGGCTACGTTTATTTTGTAAAAATGGGGTCTCACTAATGTTGCCCAGGCTGGTCTCAAGCAATCCTCCTGCCTTGGCCTCCCAAAGTGCTGGGATTACAAGCGTGCACCGCTGCACCCGGCCCGCTCTGACTTCCAAGTCTTGAGTAGCACAAAGCCAAGGAGAACCGCTGGTGGGACCGTCAGTCCCAGCGCCTCCCCATCCCTCTGTCTCCCTGGAGGCTCCTTCCTCACCTCTGTCCATCCCACAGATACTTCCAGAGCACGTGGTGCAGGCCAGGCCCTGAGGAAACTGCAGGGAACTAGGGGGAGGCTGTCTGGACTCTGGACTTGCTGGGTTGGGTTGTGTTCCTGAGGCCCCTGGGGATCCAGCTCGACCATACTCTGGCTGGGTGACCTCAGGCGGGACCTGACACCTCAGCTTCTGTATCTACAGTGGGGACAGTGGACAGCGCGGAAGGCTTGCTGTGCGCATGAAAGGAGATGGAGGGAAAGAGTGGAACCTGCCTGGTGAGGTGTCAGCTATGGGAGTGCTGAGCTCCCTGTGGGATGATGGGAATGAGGGGGATGACGGAGATGATGGGAATCATGGGGATGACGAGGATAATGGGGATGACGGGGATGATGGGGCAGCCACCCCGGCCAGCGGGAGGGTCAGTCCGAGGAGGGTCTCCGTATGGTGGCTAAGGCTGAGAGTACATTCATTCTGCAAACATTTGTTGCGTGGTCTGTGTGTGCCAAGTCTTGGGCCAGGTATCAGGGTTACAGGGATGAAAAAGGCAGCATGGTTCCTGCCCTCACGGAGCCAGGAGTGCGAGGAGGAGGAGAACGCCCTTGGGAACTATCACCCGAATACTAACGCTGAGTGCTGGGGTGCAGACCAGCCGGGCTGACCTACCCAGGCACGGCTGGAAATGGCACTTCGTCTCCCACCTGCTGGCCTCCCTCCTTTCTGAGGACATCAGGTGCTGGAGGTTTAGCTTAAGCATGGGTGACTGACGGGGGGGACCGGCTAAGTCCCTGCTGGGAGCCAGGAGGGCTGCCCGCTCTGCCCTGGGCAGGGGGTGGGGCGAGATCAGACGCCATCTGCTCCCTCGTTTAAAACAGGCTTTGATGATCCACCCCACTGCCCTGAGCCGAAGGGAGGCTGGAGGGGGGTGTTTCTCAGGACCTCCTGTCTCCTGGGCAGAGGTCTGTTCAGAACGTTCCAGAAAGAGCCCTGGAATTGAGCCTGCACACCTGGGTTCCCAGCCAGGCTGACTTGCTCCTTGTTACCTTGGGCAGCCAGTCCCCACTGCAGCCCCATCTGCAAGGCAAGGGCATTGGCTGTCAGCCTGGGCCACCTAGGGGAATCACCTAGGAGGCCTCCTAGAGCACCAGTGCCTGGGACCCATCCACACCAACCTCATCTCAACCTCTGGGGAACGGGCAGTGGCTGCATCCATTTGGAAGCCTTCCAGAAAATTCTGATGTGTGGTGGAGGTTTAGACTCCTGGGCTAGAATGATTCCAGTGCTTTGTATTTCTTCCTTTTTGAGACAGGGTCTTGCGCTGTTGCCAGGCTGGAGTGCAGTGGTTTTGGCAATTTGGCAAAATTTGGCAATTTTGGCTCACTGCAACCTCCATCTCCTGGGCTCGAGCAATCCTCATACCTCAGCTTCCTGAGTAGCTGGCAATACAGGCGCATGCTACCACGCCCAACTAATGTTTCTATTCTTTGTAGAGATGGGGTTTCTCCATGTTGCCGAGACTGGTCTCCACCTCCTGACCTCAAGCAATCTGCCCATCTTGGCTTTCCGAAGTGCTGGACTGTATTACCGCGCCTGGCCTGTATTACTCTGAAGTTCTCAATCCACACCTCAGCTTCTATCACCTGCTGGCCCCAGGGACCTCAGCTCCTCCAGCTCAGCCTGGCCTCCATACCTGCCTCCTCACTGCTCACCAGCTCAGTGTGCTTGGTCCTGACTCAGGGCCTTTGCATTTGCTGTTCCTTCTGCCTGGAACACTGTTCCCTGCATCCACATGGCTGACTCCAGTGTCGGCACCACAGAGAACCCCTCACCCTGCCTCATCCCCTCAATTGCACCCCCTTGCTCAATTCCCTTCACAGTGCCCACGACGAAATCCAGCCTGCTGGGTGTGTGTTTGTTCACACACACTATTCCACATTTCCGTCTCTCCCGCATGGACAGGAGCTCTGTGCTGCCCACTGCTGCATCCCGAGGGCTGAGTGTGCTGCCTGGCATGCAGCAGGTACTCAATACATGTTTGTGAGGAGTTGCCCGGGACACACCCTCGTCTGGGCTCTGTCCCGCAGTGGAAGGGATCCAGCACCATGGAACAGTGACTGTGTGTTGGCTCCTGTTCGCAGCTTGGGTGTGGAGGTCAGCAGAGTAGACAAAGACCCCTGGAACATGACAGTGGCACTGGCAGGCAGCGGGTGAGGACCTCGCCCAGGATCCCCGTGGGCAGGAGCCTGAGCCCACTTTACAGACGGGGACAGGAAAGCTCAGGGAAGTGGGGCGCTTGACCTTGCCTATTTTCTAACTCCTGGTTCAGCGGGGACTAGATTCCACCATGTTATCTCCCTTCAAATGTATGGAATTTCCAGTTTGTTCTGAACACTGCTGAAATGTAGTAGTGGAATGAACGTTTTTCTCACCCTCCCATTTCACAGCGCTCCTGTCCCCAGGGATGGAAACTCCACATTCCCTGCCTGGCTCCACCTGGCTGCTACCATCCTCTCTGGTGCTGTGGTCCCTCCAGTTCCTCCACCATGCATGCCAGGCTCCTGCTTGCTTCCCAGCCCGTGCCCATGAGTTTCTGCTACCGGAAACAGCCACCCCTTCCCCGCTCTGTGCCAGGCCAGCTCTTTAGGCTGGGGTGCTTCCTGGGTGATGCCACCCCTAGCCACCGTGGGTAGGCAGGTGCTAGCTTCCATCCAGCACTGAGTTAGCATTAAGGTCATTCCTCACCTCTGTACACTCTGAGTGGCCAGGACCACACCACCTTGTTCATCCCTGTAGCCCCGGAACCTGGGCCAGCGGCCAGTGCACGGTACGGACGCAAGAAACGTTTGTGGAAGGAACAATCTCTCACGCAATTCTGGCCTGCAGCTGTCCGCCAGCAGAGCCAGGCATTCACACTGTCACGGGGCCATATGGAGGGATTCTGGGTTTTGGGTTGACCAGGGGCTAGACACAAGCCTCTGAAGGCGAATCAGAAAAACGGGTGTCATAATGGCCAACCACCAGTCACCCCCAGGCTGAGCCCCCTAAGCGAGGGAGTCACAGCCATGCCTGGCAGCCAGGGGTCCCCACAAAAATGAGGAGTCTGTGAAAAACTGTCACAGCCAAGAGCCTAAGGAGGTGTGACAAGTAAATGTCATGTGGGATCCTGGGACAGAAAAAATATATGGGGGAAATCGGAATCATGTGGACATTAGTTAATAATAACAGATCTGGCCGGGCGCGGTGGCTCACACCTGTAATCCCAGCACTTTGGCAGGTTGAGGCAGGAGGATAGCTTGAGCCCAGGAGTTCAAGACCAACCTGGGCAACATGGTAAAACTTCCATCTCTACTAAAAATGCAAAAAAATTAGCCGGGTGTGGTGCCTCTCGCCTGTACTCCTGCCTACTTGGGAGGCTGAGGTGGGAGAATCGCTTGAGCCCAAGAGGTGGAGGTTGCAGGGAGCTGAGGTTGTGCCACTGCACTCCAGCTTAGGCAACAGAGCCAGGTCCTGTTTCAAAAAAACAAAAAGTGTGGATATTAGTTAATAAGAATGCATCTGGCCGGGTGCGGTGGCTCATGCCTGTAATCTTAGCACTTTGGGAGGTCAAGGCTTGAAGCCAAGAGTTTAAGACTAGCCCGAGCAACAAAGCGAGACCCCCTTCCCTACAAAAAAAAAAAAAAATGAGCTGGGCATGGTGTTGTACACCTATAATCCCAGCTGCTTGGGAGGCTGAGGCAGGAGAATCACTTGAGCCCCAGAGATCAAGGCTGCAGTGAGTTGTGATGGTACCAGGGCACTCCAGCCTGAGCAACAGAGGGAGAGCGAGATCCTGTCTCAGAAATATATGTAAATAAGCAAAGAAATAAATAAAATACTAATAAATAAATAACAGTGGATTTGTATTGATTGGTTTGCTGTAATGAGTGGACCGTGTGAGCATAAGATGTTAACAACAGTGGAATCTGGTGTGGGGTGTGTGGGAACTCTCTATACTATCTTTTCAATTTTCTGTAAATTAAAACTGTTCTAAAAAATAAAGTCTATTTAAAAAAAACAATGACAAACTACCAACCCAGGACAAAGTCTTCGTCTTTCCCACCAAGCCCCAGGCAGCCCCAAGGGACCTTCCCCAAGACAGTTGCTGGGACCAGTCTCATTCCCAGGAGCCTTCATCCATGGTGATGCTGGAATTAACCCAGGCTGGAGCTGATGCCGTCCCCCCTGCCCCCACAGAACCTCAGAGATCACAGGAGTCCTCCCAGGTAGCCCTGATGCCTCAGCCAGCCACTCTAGTGGGAAAGCCCATGCCTGCAGTTTAACTCTTCCTGCGGAGGCCCCTGCACACCTGCAGCCACCTCCACAGCAGGAAGGTGTAAAGCCTTCTTGGGTGCCATCTTTAGTGCCTATCTCAGAAAACTCTCGAGACCTGACCCGGGAGATCTTCCCAGTCGCCACTCCATTTTACAGACACAGAAACTGAGGCCTGGGCATGGGAAGTGACTTGCACAAGGTTGCAGTCAGTCAGAGGCAGACCCAGAATATGAACTCGGATCTCTGACCCCAGAGCCACAGCCACTGGAATCCCCCCGGAGGATGTGTTGAAAACCCTGAGCTCCTGACTCAGTTGATCCAGTGGGTCCTGAGAATCTGATGGTCTGACTGGTTCCCAAGTGATGCCTATACAGAAGGTCCCGGACCCCACTGAGAACCACGCAGCAGGACCACGCCATTTCCTTGGCTGTGCCGCCCTGCTGGAACCTGGAGAGGGCGCGCTTGGGAACCAAGGAGATGACTCCCCTTTTCCCCTTCTCTCTGTGGAGCCAACCTCTCCTAACTGGCCATGTGGCCTTGAGCCAGTGAGAGGTCCTCGGTGCCTCAGCCTCCCCGTCTGTAGAGTTCAGCTCTACAGTGATGAGGGTGCCATGCCCAGTTCTTGTTGATGCCAGCACATGCCAGCCCTTATAGGGTGAGGCACGAGGGAGATGTTCTTTGGCCTGTGGGACGCTCCCATGGGTCACAGTCGCCACGGCCAGGGCCTTGAGCAGAGGGACTCTGCAGCCCCTCTCCTTTGGACTCGGAAACAAAGGGGTGTTGGCACAGCTGTGTTCCTCCTATACCACCCTCTCAATATCTACCACCCTTGGGCAGAGTCTTTGCTGCCAGACAGGAGAAGCACATTCCTGCCCCCCACATGGGAAGCTCAGAGGTCAACTGACTTGATGGGGGCTGACTAGTGTCCCCCAAATTCACATCAACCCAGAACCTCAGAATATGACCTTATTTGGAAATGAGGTCTTTGCAGATGTAATCAGTTAAGGATCTCGTGATAAGCTCATCCTGGATTTGGGGGCGGAGGGGCTGTAAATCCAATGCCTGGTGTCCTTACAAGACGAGGGGAGGGAGGCTGAATGCAGGGCAACACGAAAAGAGGAAGGCCACATGAAGACGGAGGCGGAGACTGGACCCAGGATGCCTGAAGCTATCAGAAGCTGGAAGAGGCAGGAAGTTTCCTCCCTTGGGGCTGAGGAGGGAGGGTGGCCCTGCCAGGGCTGATATCAGAACCATGACAGAATAAAAATTGCTGTTTTAAGCCCCCCAGTGTGTGGTCATTTGTCACAGCAGCCACCAGACAGTCACTCACGGTAGAGACAGAAGCCAGCCCAGCAGTGGGCAGACCCCATCCCAGCCAGCCACGTCGGGTGCCATCGACACAAAGCCAGCCCAATAGGGAAGGGGCCTGTCTCTTCCTGGGCAGTTACACAGCCTCAGAGCCCCTGGGGGAGCTGAGGAAGGAGGAGGTGGTGAGGGCTGGGGCTGTGGCTGTGGCTGGTCAGAGCGGGTGAGATGAAGCCCGCAGGGAAGAATGTCATACCCACTGTGACCCTCACACTCTGTTGAGTGGGTTCAGCCCATGCCTCCCGTAACCACGCCTCCTAAGGGAATAAGAACGGGTCTCGGAGCTGCTTCCCTAGAGGAGGTCATGTCTCATTTCTAGTTGGTGTGACCGTAGCTGGTCACTTCCTCTCCTTGCGCCTCAATTGCCCTATCTATAATGTAAGGCTTTGCAAGACGAGTGCCAAGGTACCTCCCGGCTCAGAAAACCTACTTTGGTTCTAGAGGGAGAGATTCTCAGACTGGAGGGGAAGGGAAAGGAGGGCAGCAAACTAAATCCTGCAGACCAGGCAAATGAACACCCACATCAGCCAACAGAACCCCCAGACCAGCCGCTGAACCCCCACATCAGCCAACTGAACCCTCAGACCACACAACTAAACCCCCAGACCAGCCAACTAAACCCCCAAGACCAGCCAAGTAACCCCAGTCCAGCCAACTGAACCCCCAGATTAGCCAATTAGCCCCCACACAAGACAGGTAAACCCTCTTAGACCAGCCAACCAAGCCCCCAAGACCAGCCAAGTAAAGCCCCCAGCCCAGCCAAGTAACTCCCAAACCAGACAACTTAACGCCCACAGATCAGCCAACTAACCAACCCCCCTATATGAGACAAGCCCCTGGACCAGAAACAAAATCCCCCAAACCACAAAACTAAATCCCCTAGGTAACTGAATGTCCCCACATCAGCTGACTGAACGTCCCAGACCAGTGAACTGGACCCCACTCGTTGAAATGATGTTTGGAATATACTGAATTAAATAAAATATATTAAAAGTAATCGTACACGTTTCTTTGTACCTTATTCATGGGACTGCTAGAAATGTTAAAATCTATTTCTACTGGATGGTGTGGCTCTAGATAGTATGTCCTCAGGCAGAGTCCCATCTTTATGATTCTTCAAGTCCTCTCCAGAACCCAGCGCTCAATAAAACCTGTGGGCTGGATGCAGGATGCCTCAGTTTACCCCAGAGGAAGCTGAGGCCTAGAGATACAAGGTCACTCGCCCTAAGGCAGGACCCACTGTGTAATTTGTGGGGCTCAGTGCAAAATGAACATATGAGGCCCATTGTTCAATATGTATTAAGAGCATTAAACCGAGCACGGGACCCTGTGCAGCTGCAGAGGCCTGTGAAGCTGGCCCTGCTCCAAGGCCAAATCATTAAGGGGCAGAGCTGGGATTTGAACCCAGAGAGGCCTGGAGCTGGGGCATGGTACAGGAGGGTCACCTGGAAACAGGTGGGTGGGGCTGAGTCCCTGGGCCAGGCTGCGGGGCTAGAGCAGAGAGGCAGAGGGCCTGGGTCCTGGCGGGTCCCTCCTCCTGGTGCCCTGGGCAGCATATAGTGCTGAGGCCCCAGGGAGTGACAGTAATCGTATCCAGGGCTGAACGGTGCCCACTCCAAAAGATACACCTAACCAGAACCTGTGAGTGGGAATCTGACATCGTTGAAAATAGGATCTTTGTGATGTCACTTTTTTTTTTTTTTTTAAGACAGGTTCTGGCTCTGTCACCCAGGCTGGAGTGCAGTGGTGTGATCACGGCTCACTGCAGCCTTGACTTGCTGGGCTCAAGGGATCCTCCCACCTCTGCCTCCCAAGTGGCTGGGACTGCAGGCATGCATGCCACCATTCCCAGATAATTTTTGTATTTTTTGTACGGATGGGGTTTCGCAATGTTGCCCAGACTGGTCTTGAACTCCTGGGCTCAAGAGAGCCTCCTGCCTCAGTTTCCCAAAGTGTTGGGACTACAGGCATGGGCCACCGTGCAGCCCCGCAGATGTGACTGAGTTAAGGATCTTGGGATGAGATTATTCTGGACTAGGGTGGGCGCTAAAGCAAATGACAGTTGTCCTTAAAAGAGAAGGGAAGACAGAAGAGGAAAGCCATGTGCCACGAGGCAGAGGCTGGAGCTAAGTGGCCACAAACCAAAGGATGGCTGGTGCCACCAGAAGCTTGGCAGGAAGGAGCCTCCTTAGAGCTTCCAGAAGAAATGACGCCCTGCTCACACCTGGATGTCACACCTCTGGCCTCCAGAACTGTGTGAGAATAAATTCCTCTTTTAAGCCACCTAGTTTGGGGTCATCTCTTCTGGCAGCCCTAGGACAGATGACAGAAGACCCCATGTTACAGAGTTGCTGGCTACTTCAAATGTCGAGTTAAAATGATTCTCTCTGGGCCGTGTGTGGTGGCTCACGCCTGTAATCCCAGCACTTTGGGAGGCTGAGGCAGGTGGATCACTTGAGGTCAGGAGTTCAAGACCAGCCTGGACAACACGGTGAAACCCCATCTCTACTAAAAATACAAAAATTAGCTGGGTGTGGTGGCACACGCGTGTAATCCCAGCTACTCAGGAGGCTGAGGCAGGAGAATTGCTTGAACCCGGGAGGCGGGGGTTGCAGTGAGTTGAGATTGCACCACTGCACTCCAGCCTGGGTGACAGAGCGAGACTCCATCTCAAAAAAAAAAAAAAAGAGTTGTGGCCCCCCTAATCCCCATTCCCCGAGTCACTCCCATGCTTATGTGGGCCTCATCACCTCCAGACACCCAGGCTGGGCGAGTAGGGGTGGGCAGGGCCGGGCAGCACCAAAGCCAGCCATGAAAAATGGAGGGACAAGCCACACTCGGGACAGGCACTGTTCCAGCACTTAGCACACTTAGCAGCTCTGGGGCTGACAGGAAGGCGGTCCTTTTAAGAGCTCCCAGCCCCACGAGCCCTGATCTGGCTGCCTGTGCTTTCACTCACGAAGGGCCGGGGGTGGGTGGAGGTGGGAGTGCATTTCCCAGGCACTGTCAGGATCTGCAGAGTCTTGGTCTACCTTCCTGATCAAGCGTCGGCCGTGGGCTGGAAGAAAAGTGGTCCCAGAGATACCTCCAGGGGCCTGGTTTCTTCGTCAAACATGTCCTGACACAATCGCCAAAAGGTGGAAACAACCCAGTATCCATCATTGGAGAAGTGGATAAAGAAAATGCGGTCTGTCCACATGGTGGAATATTATTCAGCCGTGAAAAGGAACAAAGCAGTGACGCATGCTCAATGCAGATGAGCCTAGAAAATGCCACGCTGAGTGACGGAGACCAGACACAAAAGGACAAACGCTGGATGATTCCACTGACATGAGGTCCCTAGAGCAGATTCTTAGTGACAGGAAGTAGAATAGTGGCCGCCAAGGGCTGGGGAGGGAACGGGGAGTTAGTGATTAACGCGGACAGAGTTTCAGGTGGAGATGATGAAATCTTCATTCTGAAGATGGGTGGGGCGATGGTTGCACAACATTGTGAACGTGCTTAATGCCACTAACCTGTATACTTCATGGTTAAAACGGTAAGTTTTATGTGATATATATTATTTTTTAAAGCAGAAAAGTATCCTCAATGCCTACTTTGTGCCAGGCACTGGGAAACTCATATCTAAGGGAAGAAAGTCCTCAAGGTTCAAGGATTTAGGCTTGACTCGCTCAGCCACTGTCTGCTGCTGAATCAACCTCAGCCACTCAGAGATACTCATTGAACAAACATCTCCCCACTCCTCTGTGGGGTCAGCCTGGAGTCTCAGAGGAAGCCAGGCCCTGCAGGAGACCCGGGCTGTTTGTGACTGTCCGGCATCCCATCCCGCTTAGTAAACCACACCCCGATTTTCACCAGGGGAACCAATCTCTCTGCAAGCGGTCTTGGAGGAGCTGTCAATCAAGATGCACCTCCCTCCATGCCGAGGGGGCGGGCCTAAGACCTAAACTGGGCCAATCAGATGCTCTCCTGGAGCGGATTCCTCAAAGCCTGGGAACCTGAAGGTGGTCCTTTCATCCCGGTTCCCAGCAGGGGCCTCTTCACGCCTCCTTACTTCACTTTTCCTGTGGGCTCCCCTCGACTTTCCAGTAAATTCCTCGTTAACTAGTATCCGCTTCTGTAGCATGCATCTAAAAGCCCTAAGCCTGCCTAAACCCAAAGGATGGGCTATAGAACCTGGTGAATTTGAGGAAGGAAATAATACAATTAATTAAGAGCAGCCACCGCCAGGGTGTGCCAGGCCTTGCTCTCGTGCTCCTGGTGACCCGAGACGGGTCCGCCATGATCCCCATTTTACCGACAAGGAAACTGAGGCCCTTGATCTAGGTCTCACAGAGGCATTAGTGAGACCACAACTCACACCATGCAGACTGATGCCAGGCCTGGCTCAGCTCTCAACCACCCCTCCAGGTGGGTAGGTGGCCTCTGCCAGGAAGGGGCTGCTGGGGTCAGGCAGGTGGCCCCGGGGCAGGCTAGGAACCCAGCCCTCACACAACTGGCCATGGGACACCTGGAGCCAGCCAGAGGCGGTCTCAGGCAGCAGGACCGCAAGTCAGAGCAGGTGGGCACGCTGGGTCTGGACCAGGGGCCACCCATGTGACTCCCAGATTTTTGGCTGGGGAGACCAAAGCAACTGTCACCAAGGTAAAGATGAGGGACAGGAATGGACTTGAGATGGGAGGTCTCCTGCCACATTGGTCTGACGTGCCCCAGGGCCATCCACACACAGGACAGAAGTCTGGGCTGTCTTTGCCAACACCCACAACACCCTTCAGTGGTTTTGTGTCCTTCTAGAACTTTCTTCTGCTGGCCTTCTCTCCTACCACCTGGACGCTGGACCTCCTGTCTGGGTGATAACAGGCCCCGGGTGTGTCCTCGGGAAAGCAAACAGCCCAGCGTGTGCCTGGCTCCTTCGCAAAGGCCTCCTCCTCCCTCACTCTCCACAGCCTGGGATTAGGCACCCTGAGGGGGAAAATGAGGCCCCAGGGCACTGCCACCTTCCCAGTCACTCACTGCTAGTGAAATGGAAGGCCTGGAGGGGTGCTCAGAGTCAGGACAAGCATTTTTAGAGCACCTGCTATGTACAGGACTGCTTTAAGGGATGGTGCCCCGCTCCCTCTGCAGGGCAGAGGGCTTCATCTCCCCGCCCTCCTGCCCCCCAGCCCAGCCCACCCCCTGCCATGAGAGCTGGTGGGGGCAGAGCTTCAGGCCTTACCTTTCAGGCAGGACATCTTAAGCCCCATGTCGGCACCTCTGCAGGCCTGTGGAGAGAGGAGAGAGTTGAAAGAGGGGAGGGCGCGACTTGTTTGTATTGGCCACGTGCGGCCAGGCCCCCACCCTTGGCCCTGATGAGTGCAAAACAGGAGGTTGTGGTGGAGAGAAACCACCGGCCTCCAGGTCACGCCACCTGTCAACTACATCTGGGCTGGATTTGCTCAAAGATGGAGTCTGTGCTGGTGGAAAAAACTTACGGGTGCCTCAAAGTTAAATATACAGGAAGCCAAGGCGGTGTCTGCAGCCCTGGCTCCGTGAGGTCACTTGAACCAGGAGGCGGAGGCTGCAGTGAACTGATGATGGGGAACCGACACCACCAAGCCTTTCCTTTCAAGAGCCACAGGACGGCTGCAGCTGCAGAGATGTGAAGACCTGCCAGCAGGGCTCGGGGGTGGCCCAGAGGCCCCCATGGCGGTGTACCTCCCGTTCTAATGCTGCCTTTTTTTCTTTTTTTCCCTAATGCAGGTTCTTTGGAGACCTGACAGCCTGAGCTATAGAGGACATGTGGCCCCCCAGCCCACAGGGTATTAGAATTGTTCCAACCAGTGTTCTCATGATGTTCCTGCAACATGAGGCATCCCAAGTTCTAAGCAATTGAAAAATAAAAGCAGCAGCCAGTGGTGCAGGGCCCCCGCGTGCTCTTGACACTCACTCCTCAGTAACAGCCCCGTAAGGTACTATTACTGTCCCCACTTCACAGACACAAAAATCAGGGCTCAGAGAGGTGGCGGCACCTGCCGAAGGCTACCAGCTTACTAGGGACTGTGGAGCTGAGACTCGAACCCAGGACTGTCCTGATCCCCAGGCTGGAGCCCCACCCCACAGGGGCCTGTAGTGTGCAGAGATCCAGAGGAAGATAAAGGCACCATCCGTGGGAGGAGCCCCAGGGGATGGGAGGTCAGGCAGACACAGGTGGGGAGAAGCCAAAGATGGGTTGGACCTGGGATTTTGGGGGCTGGTTTGGAGTTAAGAGCTTATTCTGAAGACGCCAAGGAGCAAGTCTGCTTTCTAGAGGGGTGTGTGGCTAGTGCCTGTGAGGAGAGCCCGGGCCTGGCCCTCATCTGCAGGCTGTTGGTGGACTGGTAGCACCAGCAACCCGGAGACTGGGGAGCAAGGCAGCAGCTCAGGCCCAACCAGGCGCACAAGGCCCCGGGGATTCCTGTGCCTGCTGAGGTCAGAGATGCTTGCTCTGGGCCAGAAATCGGGGAGGTGAATGTGAAGACGGCAGGTCGGGAAGGGTTTGGAGGAGAAGGAGCTGGAAGTCCAGGTGGAGCTAGTAAGACATGGGTGGGAGATACCACCAAGACATAGACTGGGGGCCTTGGGAAGGGAGGGAAAGCGAGAGATACTGATGGGAACAGGCTGGGGCCAGCTGCGTATGAAAGGCGGCCATTCCAACTTAGGAGTGGTCTCTGAAGCTTCGCCACTGCACTAGCTGGGCCAGGCCCCACCTCGGCAGCTCCCAGCCACGTGACCACGGATAGTTTATCTCAAGCCTTCACTTTCCTCGTCTTTAAAATGGGATGAATTGGCCGGGCATAGTGGCTCACGCCTGTAATCCCAACAATTTGGGAGGCTGAGGTGGGTGGATCAGGAGTTCAAGACCAGCCTGGCCAACATGGTGAAACCCCATCTCTACTAAAAATAAAAAAATGAGCCAGGCATGGTGGTGGGTGCTTGTAATACCGGCTACTCAGGAGGCTGAGGCAGGAGAATCACTTGAACCTGTAGGTGGAGGTTGCAGTGAGCTAAGATCGCACCACTGCGCTGCAGCCTGGGCGACAGAGTGAGACTTCATCTCGAGAAAAAAAAAAATTTTAAAAAGGGGTGAGGCACATAACGGTCTCATTGAGCAGCAGTGAGAACTGAGTGTGGGGAAGTGATCTGTGCTGGGGACAGAGGAAAAGTCGGAACAATGTCAGCTGCTGCTGTCCCTTATGACAGAGAGGGAGGGAAAGGAGGTCGAGGTTTCCAGCTAGGCCTTTTCTCCAGGGCCTTGCTGTTCCCAGAATGGCCCATGGAACAGCAAGCAGCACAGGCTTCCCGGGAACTGTGCATGCAGAGTCTCGGCCCTGAGCTGGCCCTGCCCACTCAGAACCTGCATCCACACTACAGCCAAGAAGAGCTGGGCACTGCAGCCTCCGCACATCACCCAGGAGCTTTACAAAATACCATTTCTTCCGGATTAGGTAACTCACACCTGTCATCCCAGCACTTCGGGAGGCTGAGGCATGAGGATCACTTATGGCCAAGAGTACAAGACTAACTTGGGCAACATAAGAAGACCCTGTCTCTATAAAACAAGCTTACAGCTGGGTGCGGTGGCTCACGTCTGTAATCCCAGCACTTTGGGAGGCCGAGGTGGGCAGATCACCTGAGGTCAGGAGTTCGAGACCAGCCTAGCCAACATGGTGAAACCCTATCGCTACTAAAAATACAAAAAATTAGCTGGGTGTGTGGTGGGTGCCTGTAATCCCAGCTACTCAGGAGGCTTAGGCAGGAGAAACTCTTGAACCCAGGAGATGGAGGTTGCAGTGAACCAAGATCATGCCATTGCACTCCAGCTTGGGCAGTAAGAGCGAAACTCCATCTCAAAAACAAAAAAAACAAAAAACAAGCTTGTACAACCCGCAGCCCTCGAGCCGCTTGCAGCCCAGGGCGGCTTTGAATGTGGCCTAACGCAAATTCGTAAACTTTCTTAAAACATTACGAATTTTTTTTGTGATTTTTTTTTTTTTTTTTTTTTTTTAGCTCATCAGCTATCATTAGTGTATTTTATGTGTGGTCCAAGACAATTCTTCTTCCAGTGTGGCCCAGGCAAGCCAAAAGATTGACATCCTGGCTATAAAACATTTTTAAAAAATTAGTCAAGTGTGGTGGCCTGCGCCTGTAGTCCTAGCTACTCAGGAGGCTGAGATGGGAGGATCACTTCAGCCCAGGAGGTTGAGGCTGCAGTGAACCTTGATTGTGCCACTTCACGCCAGCCTGAGTGACAGCAAGAGCCTGTCTCTTAAAAAAAAAAAAAAAAAAAATGCTGCTTGCTGCCTGAGTCTCACCCCCAGAGATTCTGGGGCAATTGGTCTGGTGTGTGGCTGGCACTGGGATTTTTTTTTTTTTTTTTTTTTTGAGACGGAGTCTCACTCCGTTGCCCAGGCTGAAGTGCAGTGGTGCGACCTTGGCTCACCGCAACCTCCACTTCCCAGGTTCAAGCGATTCTCCTGCCTCAGCCTCCTGAGTAGCTGGGACTACAGGCGTGCACCATGACACCCAGCTAATTTTTTTTTTTTTTTTTTGCATTTTTAGTAGAGATGGGATTTTGTCATGTTGGCCAGGCTAGTCTCGAACTCCTGACCTGAGGTGATCCACCCACCTCAGCCTCCCAAAGTGCTGGGATTTCAGGTGTGAGCCACCGCGCCTGGCCTGGCACTGGGATTTTTAAAAGCTCCCTGCAGGACTCTCACATGCAGGAAAGAGAATCCTTCCCTACGGGAGGAGTGAGGGGTAGCGGAGGAGTGGGGCTGGGGCTGAGGGATAAGGGCCCAGGCCTGTGGGAGTGACAGGCACATTTCCTGGCACTCACCATGCGCCTGGCACTGTTCAGAGCCCTTTATGTGTATTCGTCGTTAGTGAATCCTCACAATAACCCCATGAAGTTGGGACCGTTCCTGTCCCCATCTCACAGGAAACAGAGGCACAGAGAAATTAGTTAACTTGCCTAAGGTCATCTGGGTAGCAAGTGACAGAGCAGGGATTTGAAGCCAGAACTTTGGAGTCTGGAGCCCATGCTTTTAGTGACCAGGCAGACCTGGGAAGTCTTGGAGTCCCCAGGGGACAGAGCTTCCAGGAACAGGGGAGGGTGGAGCAGACCTCATCTCCATCCCTCATCAATTGCGACCATGCTGGCTCTCCTGCCGCCAGCCTTGCCAAGGGGTCCTGCAGCCCTGACGTCAGGATCAACCACAAATAAGCCAGAGGGAAAGCTGCACAGAGCCCCAGGGCCTCTGCTGGCCAAGGTTCCCAAACCTCCCTGGACCGTGGCTGCTGGTAAGACAGACTCAACATCCCAACCAAGTGCAGACCGGCCCTGCACAATGTACTCGGATTTTATCATCTATTCCCTTTTATCCTGTCTTTGTTCAGCATTGATCACAGCCCACCTGGCGGATTTTGACACATCTCAACCCAGGGTTTGAAAACCAGTGATCTGTACGGAAGTTCTCACAGATGGAATGATGTGTGGAATTTGCTGTAAAATACTCCAGTAAAACAACAACAAAATGCTGTGGGGCACAGGGAGGCGCCACCATGAGAGCAGCGGGATGCTGTTTACTGTTGAGACTGGGAGATAGGAGAGCATGACATACTGGTGTGTTTGTTTGAAAAGTAATGACCAGCCTGGGCAACATGGCGAAACCCCATCTCTACAAAAAAATACAAAGTTTAACGACTCATGGTGGTGCATGCCTGTAATCCCAGCTACTCAGGAGGCTGAGGTAGGAGGATCGCTTGAGCCTCCTTGAAGTGGAGGCTACAGTGAGCTGTGATTGTGCCACTGCACTACCTGGGAGACAGAGCAAGACCCTGTCTCAAAAAAAGAAAAGAAGTAATAAAACGGTCAAAAGAGAAACAACTGTATTTTAGGTGACAGTATGGGATCAAAATTAAGTTTTCTGATTCTAATTATTTTACTGTGTTCTGTAAGAAATGGTCCTTGCTCGGCAGTGGCTCATGCCTCTAATCCCAGCACTTAGGGAGGCGAAGGCGGGTGGAGTGCCTGAGGTCAGGAGTTCGAGACCAGCCTGGCCAACATGGTGAAATGCCTGTCTCTACTAAAAATACAAAAATTAGCCAGGCGTGGTGGCAGGCACCGGTAATCCCAGCTACTCGGGAGGCTGAGGCAGGAGAATCGCTTGAACCCAGGAGGCAGAGGTTGCAGGGAGCCAAGATCACTCCATTGCACTCCAGCCTGGGCGACAAGAGGAAGACTTTGTCTCAAAAAAAAAAAAAAAAGAAAAGAAAAGAAATGGTCCTTGCTCTTAGAAAATATACATTGACGGCCAGGCATGGTGGCTCACACCTTGTAATCGTAGCACTTTGGGAGGCTGAGGTGGGCAGATCACCTGAGGTCAGGAGTTTGAGACCAGCCTGGCCAACATGGTGAAACCCCATCTCTCTACCAAAAATACAAAAGTATCCAGGCGTGGCCGGGCACAGTGGCTCACGCCTGTAATCCCAGCACTTTGGGAGGCTGAGGTGGGTGGATCACGAGGTCAGGAGATCGAGACCATTCTGGCTAACACGGTGAAACTCCGTCTCTACTAAAAATCTAAAAAATTAGCCAGGTGTGGTGGCGGGCCCAGCTACTAGGGAGGCTGAGGCAGGAGAATGGCGTGAACCTGGGAGGCGGAGCTTGCAGTGAGCCGAGATCGTGCCACTGCACTCCAGCCTGGGGGACAGAGCGAGACTCTATTTCAAAAAATAAAATAAAATAAAATAAAATAAAATAAAAATAAAATAAAATAATCCAGGCATGGTGGCGGGCGTCTGTAATCCCAGCTACCTGGGAGGCGGAGGTTTCAGTGAGTGGAGATGGTGGCACTGCACTCCAGCCTGGGCGAGAGAGTGAGACCCTCAAACAAACAAACAAAACAAAACAAAAAAAAAAAGAAAGAAAGAAAATATACACTATATATACTGACATGTCTGGGCTCAAGAGTCATCACTTCCGTAACTTAACTCTCAGATTGTTCAGCAGGAACATAATGATATGCACGAATACGTGTGCAGGGAGAGATCAGGACGCGCATGTAGGTAAATGTTCATTTCTGGCGAAGGGTATTTGCAGGGCCTCTTCATATTCTCACAACTCTTCTTTAACTTTGAAACTGCTTCAAGAAAAAGGCTTAAAAAGGAAAGAAAGGCAACATCCAGAAGAGACAGGGCAGCTCAATGAGAGTCTGCGCAATGCCTGGGCTCCCCACCATGGTCTCCCAGGGCGGGAAGCGGGCGGCGGCATGTGCGTCGGATCCCGTTTTCCTCCCAGTAGCTTCTATGATTTGGTGGAGATGCGTTCCTGGGGCCAGGCTCTGGCCGAGCAAAGGATCTGTATTACGCCGTGCCTGGCAGCACCACCTCCCAGAAGAGGTGTCTGGAACTGACAGGTTTTGTCTGAACAGCTGTCTTGCAACTTGAAAGACCCTCACCTCAAACCACACAGGGGAAAGGAAGGAAGGCAGGGAGGGAAGGAGGGAAGAAGCAAACCAGAGGATGGGGGACCAGGAGCAGCTCCAGCTGGGATTCAGGTGACACTGGGGGCAGGATGCAGTGAGGATCAGGCAGGTGCAGCGTCGAGGGTGGTTACGTCCACATACGACAATTCGATGTGGGGTGTGTGGAACTCCCACATGGAGAGTTTTCACACGGCAAGTTTTCTCATCTCCCACAGGGTCCCTGCAGTTGCCCTCATTGTCATCCTGCTTCTGCCTCTCTTCAAAGACAGCACGAAGGCGGTGGGCACAGGACTGGCTGAGGGGACAAGAAAGAATCGGGCGTCTAGAGGAGCTGTGTCACCTCGAGCAAGTCATCTCCCGAGTCTGAGGTGCTGGGGCTCGGTCCCCCAGGCTCTGTGTCCTCCTCCGCCAAACAGGCATTGAGCCACCAGCCTCCAGGATAGGGACTGTGACAGAGTTATCACCATCATCTTCATCATCATCACTGTTCTCATCATTCTTATTGATATAGTTTGGATATTTGTCCCTTCCAAACCTCATGTTGAAATTTGATTCTGAGCACTGGGCCAGATGGGAGGTGTCTGGGTCATGGAGCGATCCCTCATGAACAGCTTGCTTGGTGCCACCCTCACAGTAATGAATGAGTTTGCTCCCTATTGGTTCCTGCAAGAGCTGGTTGTTAAAAAGAAGCCTGGTGGCCGGGCGTGGTGGCTCATGCCTGTAATCCCAGCACTGTGGGAGGGTGAGGTAGGTGGATCACTTGAGGTCAGGAGTTTGAGACCAGTCTGGCCAACATGGCAAAACCCCATCTCTATTAAAAATACAAAAATTAGCTGGCTATGATGGTGCATGTCTGTAATCCCAGTTACTCAGGAGGTTAAGGAATGAGAATCGCTTGAACCCGGGAGCCAGAGGTTGCAGTGAGCTGAGATCATGCCACTGCACTCCATCCTGGGTGACAGGGCGAGACTCCGTCTCAGAAAAAATAAAAGAGCCTGGCGCCTTCCCTGCTTCCCACTTGCTGCCACCATCTCACCACATGATCTCTGTGGCTCCCCTTCACCTTCCGCCTTGAATGGAAGCAGCCTGAGGCCCTCACCATCCTGGTGCCATGTTTCCTGTCCAGCAGGCAGAACTGTGAGCCAAATTTTTTTGTTTGTTGGAGACAGTTTCACTGTTTTTGCCCAGGCTGGAGTGCAATGGTGCGATCTCAGCTCACTGCAATCTCCGCCTCCTGGGTTCAAGCGATGCTCCTGACTTAGCCTCCCGAGTAGCTGGGATTACAGGCATACGCCACCATGCCCGGCTAATTTTCTATTTTTAGTAGAGATGGGGTTTCTCCATGTTCATCAGGCTAGTCTCAAACTCCTGACCTCAGGTGATCTGCCTGCCTTAGCCTCCCAAAGTGCTGGGATTACAGGCGTAAGCCACAGTGCCTGGCATGAACCTCTTTTCTTTATAAATTATCCACCCTTGGTTATTCCCTTGTAGCAACACAAATGGACTAAGACAGGTGTCACCTCACTACTGCTGTCATCCTTGTCACTGTCATCATTGTTGCTGCCACCTTCACCATCATTGTCATCAGTGTGATTGCTGCTAGGTACCACCAGGTCACTCCCACTACGTGGCCCCAATTCCACAGTGTGGCCTGTTGTGTTGGGGGTGAATTTATGTGGGAGTGTGGAGAGCCCTGTCCACTCCCTTTCAGATCCGGTGCCAGCCCCCTGCAGAGACCACAGTTGCTTACGTGGGAGAGGCCCCTAAGATGAGTTGAAATGTCTGACAAGGAGGAGTTACAGCTTTGATTCTACATCTGTCTGAATAGAAGCCATACAGTTGTCTAAACATGGGGGGAAGCCACTGTTACCTTAAACTTTATCATCATCATCATGACAATATCAGCTGATAGATATCCAGCTGTTTTCAATGTGCCACATTCTGGGCCAAGTTTGCTATAAAAACGATGCCACTGAACCCTAACAATGCCCTAAGAGATAAACATTATCACCATCCTGTTTTATAAATGAGGAGCTGGGGCTCACAGCTGTCCAGGGACTCCCAGCACCCAGGGCTAGCAAGCTACAGCTCTGGGCTGCCAGACACTAAAGCGAAGCCCACATCACTGTACTGGGTTGCAGTGTTCTATTCCACACACCAGAGTTCTAGATTGTTTGAGTTTGTTACAAACAAACACACGTATCTTTGTAACTAGAAAATACAGATTTAAGGCCGGACGCAGTGGCTCAAGCCTGTAATCCCAGCACTTTGGGAGGCCGAGGCAGGCGGATCACGAGGTCAGGAGATCGAGACAATCCTGGCTAACATGGTGAAACCCCATCTCTACTAAAAATACAAAAAAATTAGCCGGGCGTGGTGGTGGGCACCTGTAGTCCCAGCTACTTGGGAGGCTGAGGCAGGAGAATGGTGAGAACCCGGGAGGCGGAGAGCTTGCAGTGAGTTGAGATCGCACCACTGCATTCCAGCCTGAGCAACAGAGAGAGACTCTGTCTCAAAAGAAAAAAAGATACAAAATTAGCTGGGTGTGGTGGTGCATGCCTATAATCCCAGCTACTCAGGAGGCTGAGGCAGGAGAATCGCTTGAACCTGGGAGGCAGAGGTTGCGGTGAGCCGAGATTGCGCCATTGCACTCCAGCCTGGGCAACAAGAGCAAAACTCCGTCTCAAAAAAAAAAAAAGAAAAGAAAAGAAAAAGAAAATAAAGATTTAATGGGAGAAAAAAAGATTTAAGGCGAGGATACCCTTAGCTTGGCATGATGGTATGGGAGCAGTTGGGCCCAAAAGAACTGCTAGTTTAGGTATAAATGTTCTATCTTTTTCACACATTTGCAGGGGTGTGAAAAACTTCCGTTTCATATTGAATTGGGCTCTGTTTATGCTCCCTTTGAAATATCAGATTGTTAATTATTTGCACAACAGCTTGAAGAAGAACAGGTTCTTTCTTGCACCCAGGCATAAAAATCTCCCCGTCAGCAGCCAGGCACGGTGGCTCACGCCTGAAATCCCAGCACTTTGGGAGGCCAAGGCAGGCGGATCATGAGGTCAGGAGATCGAGACCATCCTGGCTAACACGGTGAGACCATCCTGGCTAACACGGTGAAACTCTGTCTCTACTAAAAATACAAAAAATTAGTCGGGCGTGGTGGCGGTCGCCTGTAGTCTCAGCTACTTGGGAGGCTGAGGCAGGAGAATGGTGTGAACCCACGAGGCGGAGCTTGCAGTGAGCTGAGATGGCACTGCTGCACTCCAGCCTGGGCGACAGAGCGAGACTCCATCTCAAAAAAAAAAAAAAAAAAATCTCCCCGTCAGTCAGGTGCAGTGGCTTACGCCTGTAATACCATCACTTTGGGAGGCCAAGGCGGGCGGATCACCTGAGGTTAGGAGTTCAAGACCAGCCTGACCAACATGCAGAAACTCCATCTCTACTAAAAATACAAAATTAGCCGGGCACGGTGGCGCATGCCTCTAATCTCAGCTACTTGGGAGGCTGAGGCAGGAGAATCGCTTGAACCTGGGAGTTGGAGGTTGTGGTGAGCTGAGATTGCACCACTGCACTCCAGCCTGGGCAACAAGATGAAACTCTGTCTCAAAAAAAAAAAAAAAAAAAAAAAAAAAAAATCTCCCTGTCGCCAAATGGTCACGGGATTCTCTCTGGTGACAAGGATGGGCAATTATAAAAACTGACTTCCTTGGCAGAGGTCCACCGCCTCCTGAGGGGCGGCAAGACAGGAGGACATCAGATGTCAACGTCATGCCACACAGCTTCTCTAAGACCAAGAGCATCTCCAGGGACAGGTCCCACTTCCACGTTGGCTGCGTTTGTTTTTGCAACAGCCTTGAAGGCAGGTGCCACAAATTACCAGCTCACAACATGACTGCTTGTCAGCTCACCCTCTACAGATTTTCAGTGCAAACAGAAAAGCAAAATGATGTGTTCTTTCATAAAGTCAAAAGCAACCAAGACGTAGCAGTGACTAAGAGGGACAGAATCTCCCGCTGGCTGGAGGGACCCTGCTCTTCAAAGCGGGCTCCGATGTTTGCCGATTCCCTTCAGTTACTACTTCTGTGGATCACAGACGTTCAGCTCTAGGCTATGAGATAAACCCATCCTGGAGAGACTCATACAAATCTAGAGCTGGAAGTGGTCAGAGAGAGATGGCCAGGTAAAATACAGGATGCCCAGTTATCGCATGAGACACACTCATAAAAACTATTCATTGTTTATCTGCAGTTAAACTTAGTTGGGGCTGGGTGCGGTGGCTCATTCCTGTCATCCCAGCACTTTGGGAGGATGAGGCGGCGGGCAGATCACTTGAGGCTGGGAGTTCAAGACCAGCCTGGCCAACATGGTGAAAGCCCGTCTCTACTAACAATACAAAAATTAACCGGGCGTGGCAGAGGGCGCCTGTAATCCCAGCTACTAGGGAGGCTGAGGCAGGATAATTGCTTGAACTTGGGAGACAGAGGCTGCAGCTAGTGGAGATTGCGCCACTGCACTCAAGCCTGGGCGGCAGAGTGAGACTCCGTCTCAAACAAACAAACGAAAACAACAACAAAAACTCAGCTGGATAACTTAGTTATCCTTGTGTTTATCTGCTGAATCTGACCATCCTATTCAAGGTCATTTGATTTCTAACATCTGGCTGTCCCAGATGGGGACCTGGAGAACCAGACAGCGAAAGTGAATGAACTGGTTCCCGCGGAGCCACC
Organism: Symphalangus syndactylus; assembly: GCF_028878055.3. NCBI lineage: Eukaryota > Metazoa > Chordata > Mammalia > Primates > Hylobatidae > Symphalangus > Symphalangus syndactylus. The sequence continues at coordinate 131,175,428 of NC_072433.2, forward strand.
TACCAGATGAAATCAGAGTAACCCCATGGAGGTCCTGAGTCACGGTGGCACCTTGCCCTGCTTGCCTAACAAAGACCTCCTGGGAGGACCCAGAAGAGGGTAGGGCTGAAGAAGAGTCACAGCTGAAGAATGTGACTGTTTGCCAGGTGAGTGGGCTCCAATCCCAGTGGGGCAGGGTGGTCGGTGAGGCTGGGTAAGCCCCTTCAGCTTTCTGGGCCTGGTCACGCTGCAAGCCGGGAAGAGAGTGCGCGCAAGCGGGGCTCCCAGCAGGCTCACGACACTCATGGTGCTTTTCTTCCTTCTTTAGGAAAGCCACTTTCTTTCTGCAGCAGGATTAGGATTCCTGCAATTCCAGCCAAAGGAACTGGGTTGGGAAGCAATACTGCAAGCATTCATGTGCTTTCATCCTGGTCCACCGCGTGCAAAAGGGAGGGCTACCTTCAGTTTAGCCATGGTCCTGCAGGAACAGTGAGCCCCTCTCCGAATGGCCAGGACCTCCACCTGGCCCACAGGAAGCCTTCACCAGCAGGAAGCGAAACAGGATGGGGTGGGGGCAGGAGGCCCACCGAAATCCCCACCTGCTTGGCCTCCCACGGATGAGCCATGTGACTTACAGCAAAATACTTGCCCACTGCCGACTCTGGGCCACCGCGAAATAATAGAGCTGAACACCTTAGGATTCGAGCACCTTTCTGTACATTATACATCAATAAAAACATTTATCAAAAAATAAGAGGGCTTTGAGACCAGCCAGAGCAACGTGGTGAAATCCTGTCTCCACAGAAAAATACAAACACTAGCTGGGTATGGTGGCACACACCTGTAGTCCCAACTACTTGGGGGGCTGAGTTGGGAGGATCACCTGAGCCCAGGAGGTTGACGCTGCAGTGAGCCATGATCATGCCACTGCACTCCAGCCTGGGCAACAGAGTGAGACCCTGTCTCAAAATAAATAAAAGGGGTCTGCTGTTAGAAGGCAGGTTAACGGCTACCCATAGGCTAACCACGGCCAGGAGGAGCATGAAGGGATTGCTGGGGGTGTCCTGGGGGTCTGGAAGTCTGTTTCTTGACCTGGTGCACACTTTTGATGTACATTTATTACAATGGGCATATCATCTTGCCCACAAAAAGTATCAGCTGTAAAATATTTGAAGAGATTTATTCTGAGTCAAATATGAGTAACCAATGGCCTCAGGAGACGCAGAGAATATGTGCCCAAGGTAGTTGGGCTACAACTTGGTTTTACACATTAGGAAGACACAAGGTATCAGTCAGTACAGACAACATATACGATGGTTCCAGCCGGGCACAAGGACTGATGCCTGTAATCCCAGCACTTTGGGAGGCTGAGGCAGGTAGATCACGAGGTCAGCAGTTCAAGACCAGCCTGGCCAACTTGGTGAAACTCCGTCTCTACTAAAAATACAAAAAAATTAGCCAGGTGTGGTGCAGGCGCCTGTAATCCCAGCTGCTCAGGAGGTTGAGGTGGAGAATTGCTTGAACCCGGGAGGTGGAAGTTGCAGTGAGCTGGGATTGCGCCACTGCACTCCAGCCTGGGTGACAGAGCAAGACTCCAACTCAAAAAAAAAAAAAATATGCATATATATATGTATATATATACATAGACATGAATGCATATATATATACATATATGTGTGTATATACATACACATATATGTGTGTGTATATACACACACACACACACACACATTGGTTTCATCTGGAAAGGTGGGACAACTGAAGGGGGAAGTAGGTGGGATGGGGAGACATGGCTTTTGGGTCGTAGGATTCAAAGATTTTCCGACTGGCAAATGGTTGAGAGAGTTATTATCTGGGCTGGGTGCGCAGTGGCTCATGCCTGTAATCCCAGCACTTTGGGAGGCTGACGTGGGTGGATCACGACGAGGTCAGGAGTTTGAGGCCAGCCTGACCAACAGGGTAAAACCCCATCTCTACTAAAAATACAAAAATTAGCTGGGCATGGTGGCACGCACCTGTTATTCCAGCTACTCAGGAGGCTGAGGGAGGAGAATCACTTGAGCCTGGGAGGTGGAGGTTGCAGTGAGCCAAGATCACGCCACTACACTCCAGCCTGGGCGACAGAGCAAGACTCTGTCTCAACAAAAAACAACAAAAAAACCCAAGAGTTATTATCTAAAGACCTGGAATCAATAGAAAGGAATGTCTGGGTTACGATAGGGGGTTTGGCTTGAGAGAGAATAGATTGTACATGTTTCTTATCAGACTTAAAGGGACTGTCCTATTAGTCTAAAGGTCTGCACTGATGTTAATGCTGGTCAGCTGGGTCTGAATTTCAAAAGGCAACAGAGTATAATGAGGCATGTCTGACCCCACTTCCCATCATAGCCTGAACTAGCTTTTCAGGTTAACTTTGGAATGCCCTTAGCCAAGGGGAGTGGTCCATTCAGATGACTGGGAGGCTTTGAATTTTTTTTTTTTTTTTGGTTTACGATCTCTTACTAATCTTTTTTTTTTTTCTTTTTTTTTTTTTTTTTTTAGAGAAAGGAGTCTCACTATGTTGCTCAGGTTGGTCTCAAACTCCTGGCCTCAGGTGATGCTCTTGCCTCACCCTCCCAAAGCACTGGGATCACAGGTGTGAGCCACTGTGCCTGGGCCCCATCATCACTTACTAATCTTTTTAACGATAGGGGATTACACTTAGCAGGCCCAGAGGCCTAGCCTGGCTTCCACTGTAGTTAAGAGCAATTCAGTACCACGGCTCAGGGTTCCAGGCCTGGCCTTGCCATTTTCCAGCCATGTAATCTTGTGTCAGTGACTTTGCCTTTACAAGCTTCTGTTTCCTCATTTTTATTTTTTAATTTTTTGGGTTTTTGTTGTTGTTGTTGTTGTTGTTGTTGTTTTTAAGAGACAGGGTCTCCCTTTGTTGCCCAGGCTGGAATGCCGTGGTGTGATCATAGCTCACTGTAGCCTCAACATATTGGGCTTAAGGAAACCTCCTGTCTCAGCCTCCTAAGTAGCTGGGACTACAGGTATGCACCACACCCAGCTAATTAAAAAATGTTTTGTAGCTGGGGGGACTCACTATGTTACCCAGGCTGGTCTCCAACTCCTGGCCTCAGGCACTCCTCCTGCTTTGGCCTCCCAAAGTATTGCAACTACAGGCGTGAGCCACTGTGCCCAGCCCTGTTTCCTCATCTTTAAAATGAGGCTGACAGTATTTCGTTGGAGAGTTGGTCAGGGGATGAAAACAGAAAACGCAGGGTCTGGTGCACGAGGAGCGCTCCGTAAGCATGAACTATCACTGCTCTCTTCAGTGTCCACTGACGGGACGCTCCCATTTCAAGTCTCCAGAGGTAACCTGCACCTTGGGCTGGGAAAATACACTCTACGTGGGTCTGGGGTGCACCCCACCGGCATGGGAAGGCGCTTCCAGGGAGAGGAGATTAGGTGGTGAGCTTTCAGCCTCCTTGGGGCTGGCGAGGGATTAAGCGTTTCCATAAATACATGGCCTTCTCCCATCCACAGGACCGGGTCCCCAGCGGTGGGGGCGCAGAACCCAAGGAGGGCGTGGCCTGCACAGGTGAGGGTGCTTTTTGGAGTTAACCCAGCCCAGGACAGGGGCCTCCTGACAGCGTTGGGTGGGTGCGGTCTAGGCAGGAAACGCCAGGGTCTGTGACTCAGGGTATGCCTCTCAGAGCCTCAGTTTCCTCACCTGTACATTGAGGCGTTCGATCCCCGAGAACTGCACTACCTCAGAAGTGCCTTTGCCTCGCAGCCTTCCCTTCCTCCGGGCTCCAAAGCCTGTCCAACCTGCACAGATTTTTCCTTGATTCCATCTGGGCCCCGCAGCCAGAGGCGATCTGAGAGAAGTCCCAGCCGCCCTCGGACCCCGCCCTCCGCCTATCCCTGGGGGGAGCTGCGGGTGCCCCTTTTTACTGAGGCCTCCCCTAGTTCCGCTCGAGCGCAGCCAGCCAGGAGAAGGCGCGCGTGCGTCCACACGGGTCGCCCTTTGCGGTTGCAAACCTGCTTTGATGCCCTGGGAGCGCAGGGGGGCCCCTAAGTGAGGCGGTTCATAAATAATAGATTTGGAAATACTCGATAGAAGGGAAATGGTTCCTCGGGAGGCCTCCTGCCCCCGCCCCCCGCCGGGCTCCCTTCCAGCTCTCAGGAATGGCGTTCTGGTCCATTCCCAAGGAACTCGTGACGGCGCGGGGTGGCCTGTGGTGAGTGAGGGGCCAGAGGCTTCCGCGCGGGGACACACCCCCACCGCCGGTGCAAGTTGCAGCGCGGCCAGAGCCGGGCCAAGTTTCCCAAAGCCTCTGTCTCTGCAGCAAAGTCTGCAAGAAGTTGCGGGGACTCCCGGGCCCGCGTGGGTCCCCAACGGCCCCCGGGCCGCGCCCCTGCGGCGGCTGCGGCTTGCGAGGCGTGGACGCCGCCCGGCCGGGGCCGCGTTGCTCCGGGAAGGCGGGCGTCCCGGGTAAGGGGCGGCGGGCACGAGGCGCGAGGCACTCACCGCTTCCTTCTTGGTGGGCTCACTGCGGAGCCGCGCCCGAGGCGCGCGAGGCCCGCCCGGGCGCTGGTGGTGGCGGCGGCGGTCGGGCTCGGGGGGCCGCGGCTACAAGCCTGCAAGACAGAGCAGCGGGGGTCATGGCCCGGCTGGCGCTCGGGCAGCCGCGCGCCTCCCGCGGTCCCGCCCCGCTCCTAGAGGGCGGTGCTGACAGCAGCCGCCGGGCCGCGGGCGCCAGGATTGCACCGGCCAGGCGCGGGGCGGAGCGGGCCCGCCCGTCGTCTCCCTGGGGAGCGTGCCAGGACCCGCCCGCCGCCCTAGGCGGCGGTCCCGACCCCTCACTGCTTGCCTGTTTCCTCCCTCCAGGCCCTGGGCGGTCCCGGGGAAAGTTTGGGCCGCGGCCCGTAGGGCTCCCCACCGTGCGCCCCTCTTCCGGGGCTGGGTGCCGGGCTCCCTGCGGCCCTGCACCCCAGCCCTGGGTGGTGAAAAAGGGCACCAGGGTTCCTCCCATACTGGGGGGCCCGGGTTCAGTGAACCTCGCCGCCCGGAGGCGAAGAGGGGAGGCGAGAACACCCCCCGCCCCATCTCGCCGTCTGCAGCCGCCCTCCCCTGGTGCAGGACCCCAGAGACTGGTAGGCAGTGCCCCCTTCCCTCTGGCTCCGGCTGTGGGGGTTCCCTTTTGCTCTCCACCCAAGCCTTTGCACCCCACTTCTGGGGTGAACCCCAGGTTGCAGCCTACAAGGAGGTCAGGGCTTGCCTCCTGGCCCCCTGGGCAGCTTCAGGTGTTTGGTGATGACCTCGATGAGCATCAGGGAGAGGAATCCCCCACCTCCCCGCGGTGTGGACACAGAGCTCCCCGCGGTGTGGACACAGATGTCTTTTGGCCAGATGAACTTCTTAGGAGGCACACTCCCTCCGTCAGCCCTACCTGTGTGGAGGCCTCTGCAGACACCTGCTCAGTGGGGCAGGAGGAACAGAAAGATGCCTGCCCTGTGCTTTCCATGTCATTGTCACAAGCCTGTGGTACCCTCTCCAACCTACAAGCCCAAGGTCTCCACACCCCGTGCCCTATATATTTCTGGAGGCGTAGAAGGGGAAACTGAGTCACAGAGCAGGAAAGTGACATTCCTTTAGTGAATGTGGCAGAGTTGCAGGAAATGGAGTCATCTTCCTAGCCGTCTGCTGTTGCTTGAGTCATTCCTAAAAATGGGGCGATCTTTAGGTTCCCCTGACCTTATAGAGTCCCAACTGACAGGCAGGAAATGTATCATGTCCCCCACTCCCCCGCCTCTAACAAAGAGAAGGGGCAGGCCTGGGGCAGGACGTTCCTTCCACTAGTCCCCACCCTCCGGAGGCAGGATGGGACCTGCCGCTGGCCGGTGCTGGGGTGGTGGGCGTGCCCATCAAAGCTGCTGCCCCAGCTGCTGGGCTGGGGGAGGCCTGTGCAGGTGGCTCCCTGCTGAGTGCACATCCCTGGGGAGGGGCTAGAAAGCCAGGAAGAGCTAAGAGGCTTCAGGGTAGGAGGGGGAGGGGGCTCAACAAGCTGGCTGTGGGCAAATCATCATGCCTGGCTGTGTGCCGGCCCTTCACTGGGTGTGGGGAGGCAGGGACCAGACCTAGGCTCCTGAGGAACTGAGATGGACAAGCCTAGGCGACTAAGAACTAAGGCTCCGAGACCCCATGGCACAGCGTCTCCCTCCTCCGTCAGTCACCTCCCAGCCCAGCTGTGCCTGCCCTGGAGCCAGGTTCCCTTTCATGATTGTGCAAAGATTTGATTAATATCTATCTCCCCTGCACTGCCAGTTCCTGCCCTTCCCAGGGGCTCCCTGTGCCCCAGCCCCTCAGGAGTCAGCGGGTCCCTGGGGAAGTGCAGCACCTCCTGAAAGTCCCAAGGGGCCATTTCCTGGGCTGCTGAGGGTCCTATGTCCTGCTCCTCTCCAGGGAGCTTTGGGGCAGAGCCGCTGTGAACTGTCTCCTCTAATGGTGGCAGCAGAAGTCCCTAGGGATGACAGACAGGCAGTTGCCCTCACCCCTGCCTTCTTGTTCTGGAAGGGTGCAGAAGGGGTGACACTGGTGATCAGCTTGTCTCTGGGCTTCAGTTTCCTCAAAGGAGGACTGGGGATTTACTTATTTATCAGGTTATGTGTTTAACCTGGCGCCAACTGTGCAGGCGGCCCTCACGTCACTGCCTGTTCATGACAACCCTCTCAGGGGTGGGGCCCGACACTTAGGGAGGTCACAGGTCCTGGGTCTCCCAGCCAGTGAGGACTGCCTTCTGACTCTGCTCCGTCTCCACTCCTGCGCTCTCCTGCCCCCAGCGGAGACAGGAGCGGCTCATCCCAGGGGAGTTTGGCCCAAGCCTCAGCCCTGGGGGAGGGGACGCTGCACTAATGAGTGGAGGCCGAGGAGGATGTGTTTTGTCAACTGTACAGACTGAGATGGGGAGTGGAAAGAATCCGGAGGCTGCTGCCCTGAGAACGGTGGGTTTACACTCCAGCATCACTTTCCCAGCGTCTGCGCTGTTGGCATCTGTGCCGGTCACCCTTTGTGCTGGGGGCTGTCCTGCACCCTGTGGGTGCTGAGAATCATCCCTGGCCTCTACCTACGAGGTGCCAGGAGAGCCGTTCCTCAAAGTCATGACAACATGACTCCCGACATTGCCACCTGTCCCCTGGGAGCACCATGCCCTTGGCTGAGAACCCCTGAGTATTTTCCAGTAGTTCCCGGCCCTGACTGCATGCCAGGATCACCTGGCAAGCTGACAAATAAATAAATAAAAATGAATGAAGCAAATACTCTGGTCCTGGCCTCACCCCATGGGCTCTGACTTAATTGGCCCAGGTAGGGCCCAGGTATGGGTGTTATGTAAAAACCCCTAGGTGAGGCCAGGTGTGGTGGTTCATGCCTGTAATCTCAGCACTATGGGAGGCTGAGGCCGGAGGATTGCTCAAGTCCAGGAGTTCGAGACCAGCCTGGGCAACATGGTGAGACATCGCCACACACAACCCCTGCCGGCTCTACAAAAAATATAAAAATTTGCCAGGTATAGTGGCGCATGCTTGTATGTCCAGCTACTTGGGAGGCTGAGGTGGGAGGATTGTTTGAACCTAGGAGGTTGAGGCTAACCCAGATGATGTTAATAGTTGGCTCTGACAGAGAACTTTGAATCTAGCAGCAGAGAGCCCAGCTGCACGTCACTTTCCTGGCAGCCAGGTGAGGTGCCTGCCCGAGTAACTTGGTCTTGATCTTGGGGTGGGGCTGGTAGCGGGCAGCTGCTAGTGGGGACCCATGGGCTCTGGGAGGAGAGTCCCGCTCAGCAGCCTCACTTTGTCCCACCACCTGGGAAGAGCTGTAGGGAGCACTGAGCCTGCAGACCCCGGAGACGAGGCCAGGGCTGCGGCCCCACACCTGCCTGTGATCAGAATCCCCTGGAGTGCGAGGAAAGGCAGATGCTGGAGGCTGGGATTCTTCAGGTGCGGGGTACAGGACGGGAAGGTAGGCCCCTGACACCAAAGCCCTCTGAGTCCCGTCCTTCCTTCTCAGACCTGGAGACTCGGTCTGCAGAGGAAGTAGGAGAAGAAGAATTAGAGCAATTTCTCCCCCCATCTCCCCTTCGGGATTAATGGTTGGGAGAGCAGCTTCCTGTGCACAGTGGACAAGAGCTCTACACATTTACTGGCGCCTATCAGGCACCGCTCCAGGCCCTGAGAATACAGAGGCTGAGAGAGACAGGCCAAACCCTGCCCCTCATGGGCACCAGCGCCTGAGTGCTACGGGGAAAACGATTACAGCGGAGGCTATAAAGGGTGGGGGTGGGGAGTCAAAATTGTAGACAGGGTGGGCAGGAAAAAGCTTCTATGAGCCAGTGATTGTAGAGGAAGCCCTGGCAGGTGCAAGGGAGCTGCCGTGTGAGCGACAGGAGGAAAAGCTCCCAGGAAAGTTCTGGGTTCAGGGTGCAGGACGAGGAGGAGCACCCTGCAGCCACACCCCACTCTGCAGGGACCTGAGCCCGGGGGCTCCGCATCACCTCCTAGGGGTCCTGCAGGGTGGGGAGTGGGGCTAGCAGGGAGACCCTCTTCCCATTCACAACTCCCCACGTCCTACCAACACGTGGTGCACCTGTGACATTCGGTTTCCTATTCAACAATGGTTTCTTTTCTTTTCTGTTTTTGAGACAGAGTCTTACTCTGTAGCCCAGGCTGGAGTGCAGTGGCATGATTTCTGCTCACTGCAACCTCCACCTCCTGGGTTCAAGCGATTCTTCTGCCCTAGCCTCCTGAGTAGCTGGGATTATAGGTGTGTGCCACCACGCCTGGCTAATTTTTGTATTTTTAGTAGAGACGGGGGTTTCACCATGCTGGCCAGGCTGGTCTCGAACTCCTGACTTCGTGATCCGCCCACCTTAACCTCCCAAAGTGCTGGGATTACGGGTGTGACCCATTGCGCCCGGCCCAACAACGGTTTCTTAAGCAGGGTGGAGGGTTAAAGGTGGCTGTGGGCCGGACACAGTGCTGGGATCACACCAAAGAACTCCAGCCTGGGTGACACAGTGAACCCCCGTCTCAAAAACAAAAAATAAACAAAGTCAAAAAAACAAACAAAAAGAAGTACAGGGCCAGGCACAGTGTCTCACACCTATAATCCCAACACTTTGGGAGGCCGAGATGGGCAGATCACCTGAGGTCACGAGTTCGAGACCAGCCTGGTCAGTGTGGTGAAACCCTGTCTCTACTAAAAATACAAAAATTAGCCAGGCCTGGTGGGACATGCCTATAACTCCAGCTACTCGGGAGGCTGAAGCATGAGAATCACTTGAACCCAGGAGGCGGAGGTTGCAGTGAGCCGAGAACATGCGACTGCACTCCAGCCTTGGTGACAGAGTGAGACTCTGTCTCAAAATAAAAAAAAAAAAAGAAGTATAGGCTCTGGGGAGACAGGCCCCAGGAGCGGGGTTGGCGGCAGGAGGACAGTCAGGGACACCCCATCCATGCAGGAGGCTCAGCCTGTGGCTCTGCAGCCCCCGCTCTGAGATGCCCCCTCCTCATGCCCCACACCGGCCTCCTGAGTGTGTCCCCAAACACCGGCGCCCTCTATCCCCGCCCCCCACAGCTCTGCCTCCCTTACGGTCAAGGGTTCCTCTTGCAGCAGCGGGAGCTGAGTCTCTCACCACTGATCCCTATGCCCGGGCTCCTGGCAGGCACTGGTTTGTTGAGCAGCATCAGCGTGGCGCCCAGGGACGTCGGAACAGCCTCTGCCTGAGCTTTCAGATGGATGGAATGAACCTCACTTTGTCTTCCTGGGAGCAGCCGTGGGGGAGCGAGGTGGCGGGGGATCTGGAATCCCCTGACCTGGGTTGAAACCTCGGCAGCCCGTCACGGGCTGTGTGAGACCTTAGCGACGTCATTCGGCCTCTCTGAGTGTCAGGGTTTCACCCCAGCATGGGCTGAGGAGAACCACTCAGAGGACCGCTGTGAAGATGGAGTAAGCGTGAATGTAAATTCACCAGGAAGTCGAGGGAACCAGACGAATCATAGCTAGTGTTTGTGGTGAGCTGCCTAAGTTCCAGGCACTGCTTCAAATACAAACTTTGCATAGACTTCGGAGGTCAGTACTATTTTGATTCCCCTTTTGCAGATGAAGCGACTGATGCATAGAGCGGTATCCTCACTTTTGCCCCAGGTGAGTGGGGGTCAGAGCCTGGGTTCCCGCCAGGCAGTCTGATTGGGATTCTCACCATGCTGTCCCTCAGTGGACATGGATCAGAGTCACACACAGTGGCCACCTAGGTGTTAAAGGGACAACAGGAAACAGACTCAACCCCAGGCCGTTGTACCTAGCACAAAAAGCGTCTCCCGACAGAGGGGAAGTCCCAAGAATAGTTGGCCACGTCATCAAAATAGCAAGACCCTGTCTTTAAAAAAAAAAAGACTCGGGAGGCTGAGGCAGGGAATAACTTGAACCAGGAGGCAGAAGTTGCAGTGAGCTGAGATCTCACCATTGCACTCCAGCCTGGGCGACAGAGTGAGACTCCGTCTCAAAAAAAACAAAAAAGACTGGGCTGGGCGCACTACCTCATGCCTGTAATCCCAGCAATTTGGGAGGTCAAGGCGGGAGAATGGCTTGACCTGGGAGTTCCAGATTAACTTGGGCAACACAGGGAGACCCCGTCTCCACAAAAAGTGAAAAATTAGCCAGGCATGGTGGTATGTGCCTGTGGTCCCAGCTACTCAGGAGGCTGAGGCAGGAGGATCATTTGAGCCCAGGAGGTCGAGGCTGCAGTGAGCTATGATCGCACCGCTGCACTCCAGCCTGGGCAACAGAGTGAGACCCTGTCTCAAAAACAAAAACACCACTGGGCAGAAGATTTCAGTAGATATTTCACGGAAGAAGATATACAAATGGCCAACACACACGTGAGAAGACGCTCAACATAATTAGTCATCGGGGAAATGCAAATCAAAACCACAGTGAGATCCCATTTCATACACATGAGGATGGCTGTGATTTTAAAAAAAAAAGAAAATAAATATTGGTAAGGGTGGGTAAGAGTGTTTAAATTACTACTGGGAATGTAAAATAATACAGCCACTTTGGAAAACAGTTTGGCAGAATCTTAAAAAGTTAAGCATTTATTTACCATATGATCCATCAATTTCACTTCTAGGTACTAGCCAAGAGAACACATGTTCATGTACAGACTTAGACACTCATGTTCACAGTGCTTGACTCACAGCAGCCACAAATGGAAACAACCCAACTGTGGGTTGTGGGTCAATGAATGAACGGATAAACCAAACGTGGTCCAGCCAGATGATGATGGGTGTTTTTGTTTTTTGGGGAAGACAGAGTCTCACTCTGTCACCCAGGCTGGAGTGCAGTGGCATGATCTTGGCTCACTGCAGCTTTGACCTCCCAGGCTTCAGTGATCCTTCCACCTCAGCCTCCTGAGTAGCTGGGCCTGCAGGCATGCTGCACCACCGCGGCATTTTGTATATAAAAATACAGTAATTTTTGTATTTTTTTGTAGAGATGAGGTTTCACCATATTGCCCAGGCTGGTCTGGAACTCCTGGGCCCAAGCAATCTGCCCACCTTGGCCTCCCAAAGTGCTGGGATTATAGATGTGGGCACCCGTGCCAGGACTACCATGGAGTATTATTCAGCCATAAAAGAAAGAAAGTGCCGATACATGCTACAATGTAGATAAACCTCAAAAACATTATGCTTAAGGAAGCCAGTCACACAACACTAGATACTGTATGGCTCCATTTATATGGAATGTCCAGAACAGGCAAGTCCTTAGCGACAGAGAACAGATGGGTTGTTACCTGGGACTGAGGCTGGGAAGGAGGAGGGCCTGCAAAGGGGTAGAGAGACCTGTCGATTCACTGAAATTATTGAATCGAATACTTAAAACAGGTGAATTTTATGGCATGAAAATGCCTGCTTGCCAGATGCACTGGCTCACACCTGTAATCCCAGAACTTTGGGAGGCCAAAGTAGGCAGATCACGAGGTCAGGAGTTCGAGACCAGCCTGGCCAACATGGTGAACCCTCATCTCTACTAAAAATACAAAAATTAGCAGGACATGGTGGCACACGCCTACAATCCCAGCTACTCAGGAGGCTGAGGCAGGAGAATTGCTTGAACCTGGGAGGCGGAGGTTGCAGTGAGCCGAGATTGCGCCATTGCACTTCAGCCTGGGCGACAGAGTGAGACTCTGTCTCAAAAAAAAAAAAAAAAAAAAAAAAGAAAGCCTCCTCAATGAGGCTGTAATAAAACAATAACGGAGGGAAGGGAGGTCAAGGGAGGGAAGGGGCGCTTCACCCAGCACAGCAGCGAGGCCCTGACATGACCACATAACCCACAGATGCCACAGACGCCAGGCAGCCCCACTGCTGTGGCAGAGCCGAGGGTGCATGGGCCCCGCAGTCCCAGTGGCTGGCTCTGCAGCAGAGAGGGAGGAACACAGCTGGGCATGGCAGTGTGCACCTGTAACCCCAACACTTTGGAGGGCTTAGGCAGGAGGATGGCTTGAGGCTAGGAGTTCCACACCTGGGCAACATGGGAAGAAAACAAATTTAAAAATTAGCTGGACATGCTGGTGCATGCCTGTAGTTCCAGCTACTCGGGAGGCTGAGGTGGGAGGATCACTTGAGCCCGGGAGTTCAAAGCTGCAGTGAGTTACAATCATGCCACTGCACTCCAGCCCAGGTAACCGAGTGAGAACCTGTCTCAAAAACACAATAGAAAGAGGAACAGCCTGGCCCCTGGTGGTGGGTGGCAGCCCTCCTGCAGGGAGGAGGTACGAGGGCAAAGTTGGTGCTAAGAAAACAAGAAGATTCACACAGAAAGAGGAAGGAAGCCAGAAAGCAGAAGCCATGGGACAGCAGGAGATGAATGGGAGGAAAAGAGACAGGAGGGGCGCTGAAGATGATGGAGGAGCCATGCCAGGCCTTGGGGGTGCCCCACTGATGCAGGCAAGGAGGGTCAAGCTGTCATGTGGGGAGCGAGCTCCCGGAGGTCCCCCATGAGTGAGGGGGCATTTGGGATTAGGAGTCAGGTCTCAAATTTCCTAGCCCATGCTTGGGACAGGAAGAATTACGGCAGTCTCTCACTCGCTCATTCATTCCTGACATTATTTCCTGAGCATCTCATACGTGCTGGACACTTGGTCACGTGCTGGCAGTCTGGGGAACAGACAAGCAAGACCCCTGCCTCATGGAGCCTGAGGCCGTGGGCAGGGACCCTCACTGACGTGAGCGTGAGGCGGGTGTGGAAGCAAAGTGGAGGGGCCGGAGGGGCAGATGGCAGGGCTGGGATTAGAGAGGTCAGGGCTGGGAGGGCAGGATCAGCAGGTTAGGAGGCTGACGGGCTGGACCTGAGGGCATGGGCAATGTGATCCTCGGAGACCTGCAGGTGCTGGGGTCCCCCATTCTGGGACTCTGTGCCGATGCTAGCAGCTGGCTACGGAGGCGTTTTCAGCAGGGGCGGGCGGCCAGATCAGTGGCTGCCTGGGAAGCTGGCTCCACCTGCTGCTGGGGTGAGTGGGCGCAGGGCAGGGCTGTTGGGGCACAGAGAACTCAGTCAGGAGAATGGGGGCTGTGCTGGGAGGTGGGCAATGCCTGGGTTGGTGAGCTCCCCAGGAGCCTATAAAGATGTTCCAGAGCAGAAAAAAAACCTCAAAACCAAAAGCAAAAGACTGCTTCGTAGCCATAAAGAAATAAAGAATGACAAAGAATGACAAAGCTTTTATATCCTGTCTTTTTGTTGTTGTTGTTGTTTTTGAGACGAGATCTTGCTCTGTGGCCCAGGCTGGAGTGCAGTGGCGTATCATAGCTCACTGCAACCTCCACCCTCTGGGCTCAAGCGATCCTCCCATATCAGCCTCCCAAGGAGCTGGGAGTACAGGAGCACGCCACCATGCCCGGCTAATTGTTTTCATTTTTTGTAAAAATGGGGTCTCACTATATTGCCCAAGCTGGTCTCAACCTCCTGGCCTCAAGTGATCCTCCTGCTTTAGCCTCCCAAAGTGCTGAGACTACAAGTGCACGGCACTGTGCCTGGGCTGTTATGTTCTGATATGGAAAGATCTCCAAGTGAAAAAATGCAAGGTGTAGAAGACCATACAAATGTTCAATCATTGCATAAAAAAGGGAGGAGAGGCTGGGCGCAGCGGCTTACGCCTGTAATCCCAGCACTTTGGGAGGCCAAGACGGGCGGATCACGAGGTCAGGAGTCCGAGACCAGCCTGGCCAATATGGTGGAACCCCGTCTCTACTAAAAATACAAAAATTAGCCAGGCGTGGTGGTGGGCACCTGAAATCCCAGCTACTGGGGAGGCCGAGGCAGGACAATCGCTTGAACCTGGGAGATGGAAGTTGTTGCAATGAGCTGAGATCGCACCACTGCACTCCAGCCTGGGTGACAGAGCGAGACTCCGTCTCAAAATCAAAATCAAAATAAAAAGGGAGGAGAACCTGGATCTGAACTTTTTAAAGCATAAAACATCTCCACAAGGTTCCACTGGAAACTAGGGCTTTTGGCTGCCTGTGAGGAAGGGAATGGGGTGGGCAGAGGTCCTGGGAGACTTTTTCTCCATGTCCTTTGTTCCTCTTGCAACTTGGATCATGAAAATGTATTATCTAGTCCAAAAGTTAAAAAACAAAAAAACAAACAAAAACCTTATGGGTTCTAAAATATGGAGAAAACTGCAAAATCCAAGCTAGTAAAAGTTTACTTAAGACACAGAAAGTCTGTTATTAAGTGTAGTCTTCACAACTATTTCAGTATGTTTAGAAGCAAAATGAAGTTTAGCTTTACCAATCTTCCTGAATATGCGTGCTTGCCAAGCAGTCACGGCCACCGTTCCTTTTTTTTTTTTTTTTGAGACGGAGTTTCGCTCTTGTTGCCCAGGCTGGAGTGCAATGGCGCAATTTCGGCTCAACGCAACCTCTGCCTCCTAGGTTCAAGCGATTCTCCTGCCTCAGCCTCCCAAGTAACTGGGATTACAGGCATGTGCCACCATGCCCGGCTAATTTTGTATTTTTAGTAGATATGGGGTTTCTCCATGTTGGTCAGGATGGTCTCGAACTCCCGACCTCAGGTGAGGTCGCCTTGGTCTCCCAGAGCGCTGGGATTACAGGCGTGAGCCACCATGCCTGGCCCACCATTACATTTAAGTTACTTATAGCCAAATAATTTCAAATGCAAAATTATAAAAATTAGTTTTTAAATGTCAGGACAAATGGTATTTAATGGTGTAAATGGGTGGGATTTTTTTATAAGCTTGCTGGGCTCAGGAGTGGGACCTTCCAAAACAAGAAAGTCGGAGGCCCCAGCTTTGCTTGGGGTTGACACTGTGGTATGGAAAGATGGGATGGGTGTGTGGGGGAGTGGAGAGGTAAAGTGAGTCCCTGAGACGTGGGGTGGGTGGGGTAGGAGCAGGGACGGGATCTGTGGCCAGGCAGATAGGGATTAACCATAGCTCCCAGATTTCAGTCTTGTGCCTCACTCAGCACATGGGTGAGCTTGCTTTGTTGAATTATTTCCTGCGAAATTCAGGAAGTAGCAGATGTTGAAACCATCTCGAAGACACAAAGATTGGTACTTTGCTAACTGCAGGGAACTTGTTGCCTTCGAGCAATAGGCATTTCTGTTCATAGACCAATTATATCCTGAGACGGACAGGAATGCCATTTATTTGAGGGCACACCTGAGGACCTCACTTGTCCACACCTCGACAGAGAATCAGGAGGCAGCAGAGGAGCCTAGGAGGACCCAAAGCCTGGCACCAAAGACCACCCAGCGATCAGAGGCAAGAGCTGGCCCAAACTTTTGGCCTAACTGTACATACACTGAATAAGCTTGGCTTTTCCACCTGAGTGTAGCAGAAGCAGCCGTCTGAAGATGGTTTAGGTAGGCTGTGAGGGAGGGCCTGCCGGGAAGGAGGTTGAACACGCCACCCTGCCCTGACACAGCAGGAGCGAGAGCTGATGACCAGAGGAGGACAACGATCTGTGAAAAGGAGACCCAACATCCAAACAGGGTGGCTGCTGGGAGAGCTGTGGAGGCACTCCCAGTCCAGTGCTCCACGTCCAGTAGTGCCAAGAGCATTTTGGTCCAACAGAGTCCAGCCTCATACCTCCCTACACCACCATTTGTCATAAAGAAAAGGATAAATGCCATTGTTAGACATTTCTCCCCTAAAACCATTACCATGTTTAATTAAGCATTGTGCTTAAGGGGCTAAAAGTCGGGCGCGGTGGCTCACGCTTGTAATCCCAGCACTTTGGGAGGCCAAGGCGGGTGGATCACGAGGTCAGGAGATCGAGACCATGGTGAAACCCCGTCTCTACTAAAAATACAAAAAAAAATGGCCAGGCGTGGTGGCAGGTGCCTGTAGTCCCAGCTACTTGGAAAGGCTGAGGCAGGAGAATGGCGTGAACCCGGGAGGCGGAGCTTGCAGTGAGCCGAGATTGCGCCACCGCACTCCAGCCTGGGCGACACAGCAAGACTCCGTCTCCAAAAAAAAAAAAAAAAAAAAAAATTAAGCATTGTGCCTAAGGGGCTAAAAGTCAGTTACCTGAAACCTTAAGTAAAATATTTTTTCCGAAGTGTTCCAAATGAGTATGGTTTCGCACATCTTTGAAAAGAGAGGGGAGTGCTGTTGAGTCCAGCGGGCTTCCCTGCGAGATTCAGACTACGTGCCCCATCTGTACATGAGTGAACCAGAGGCTGCAGGGTTAGAAGCCTTAGCACTCTTCCTAAAGCCTGCCTGGCTCAGCTGCTCAGACTGGCAGCTTCAAAGTTACCTTTTCTCGAGCATCAAAGTGGGCACCGTGGTGTGCAGGCCCCTGCCTGGGCTGGCCTGGGCACCATGCTTGGGGGCTGAGCACAGCTTTGACATTCTTCTTCTGTGAGGCCTCTGGGGCAGGCAGAGCAGGCAGGTGGCTCAAAGCCTGCTACAGTGTGGTCCTGGCCCTCTGTGGGCTTTGGATGAACACACCGGCGGCAGTGCTAGAAGCGTGGGGGTGTCACATGCATCGGACAGGAGCTGGGAGGGGCCAGGGGTGTACACCAGACCCCAGAGGGGCCTGAGCTGTTCTGCAGGATGCTGCTTCCTGGGTCAGCATGGGGCTTTCCATGAGACCCTGCCCAGGGAGTAGGCTGGCTGGAGAATGCTCAGGCAGTCCTTCATGGGCACAGCTCCTCAGCCCATTCACTCACTTTACCTGGGGGTGTCAGGCCCCTCACCAAGGGACCTGCCCCTCTGCACAGTCTGAGAACACCAGGGATGGGACCAGCTGGGACTCTGATGCACCGTGGTCCTGTTCTCAAGAGTCTGTTCCCTCCCACACTCCTTCATTCACTCACTTACTTGCTTATTCATTCATTCATCCGTTCATCCATTTACAAAGCTCTCCTGGACACCTCCTGTGGGGTGCCAGGCCGGCAAGGCCTAAGGCCAATAGAAATCTAGTTCGAGCCACAAGTGCCACTTAGAATTTCCCAGTAGCCACGTTAAAAAAAAAAAAGGTAAAAAGAAACAGGTGAAATTCATTATAATAATATCTTTCATTTAACCCAATTTATCCAAAAATTATCATTTCAGCATGTCATCAATATTAGAATTGTTTTAATTTTAATATTGAATCAATATTAATAATTGATTCAATATTAAAATATTAAAATAAGATAGTTTCCATTTCTCTTCTTTTTGTCTTAAGTCTTGGAAAGCTGGTGTGTATTTTACATTAAAGCACACCTTGACCCGAGCCAGCCAGGGGTCAAGGGCTCTGAAGCCACATGTTGCTGGTGGCTGCCAATCAGGACAGTGCAGGTCTAGGTCTAGGAATACAAAACACAGGGACACCCAGACCCTTTACTGAGGGGATCTCTGCCTAGTCGCGGAGCTGACCTTGATATAATTCCAGGCTTGGCCGGGCACAGTGTCTCACACCTGCAATCCCAGCACTTTGGGAGGCCAAGGCGGGCAGATCACGAGGTCAAGATTGAGACCATCCTGGCCCACATGGTGAAACCCCAACTCTACTAAAAATACAAAAGTTAGGCTGGGCGCGGTAGCTCACGCCTGTAATCCCAGCACTTTGGGAGGCCGAGGCGGGCAGATCATGAGGTCAGGACATCGAGACCATCCTGGCTAACATGGTGAAACCCCGTCTCTACTAAAAATATAAAAAATTAGCCGGGCGTGGTGGCGGGCGCCGTAGTCCCAGCTACTCGGGAGGCTGAGGCAGGAGAATGGCGTGAACCCAGGAGGCGGAGCTTGCAGTGAACTGAGATCGCGTCACTGCACTCCAGCCTGGGCAACAGAGCAAGACTCCGTCTCAAAAAAAAAAAAAAAAAAAAAAAGACTGACCTTGGGAAAGCCACCTAATCTCTCTGTGCTTCAGTTCCCACATCTGAAAAACAGGGATGACAGTACCTATGTCAGTGGAACTATTTTGATGTAGGACAAAAATGAAGCCATGTTTTAATGACCAGCATCTGGAAATGGAAGCCCCTCATCATTAGCAGTCGTGAACATTGATTGAGAGCTTGCTATGTGCTAGACACCAAAAAGCCACGTAAGCATAGCACACATAAAAGGCAGACACTCATTATGATCCCATTTTACAGCTACGACGCTGAGGCACAGGGTGGTGAAGTAAGTTGCCCAGAGTTACCAGCTAGGTAAGCGGCGGAGTCAGGATTTGAACTCAGTCAGGTTCAGAATTTGCATTTTTACGCCCGTCTGTATACTGCCTCTAATCAATGCTCATTTCTTTCCTTTTCCAGAGATTGAAAATTATTTTTAAAGTCTACAGGTGCCATATCACCCACTGGCGCTTGGTGCCTGGGTTAACCCCTTAAGAGGCAGGTGGTACCTGCGCTGGCTGCTGACGGCTTTCCGCTGAGCCTCGGGGCTGGGCCCTCTCCCTATGGCCCAGTTTCTCTGGAAGGGCACCCCTGGCACACCAGGGTCCATCCGTATATCAAAGGTTGCTGAGGACTTCACAACCAATCGCCCCATCTTTCCATCTTTCAGCCATAAAAATATTTGACAGAGTGATGTCTGCACAGAAGGGGGATCCCCGAGTCCTAGAGCCCGCCCTTAAGTTGTCCTGGGAGACTGCAGAACCAGCTCACCTCCCCAGGAGCCCCTGGCTGCCTCAGCTGAGGATGGAGGGTGGTTACAGCTCCCCTGCAGCTCCCGAGAAAAAAGCTGGATGCTCAGAAATTCTCCTCCGGCAGCGACTTCTCCTCCATGAGCAAATGAATTGTGCATCAAATGAACGTGATCTTCCCTCCAGGTGCTGCCAGCCAACAGTGAGAAGAAAATGAACTCTCTTCTCTACATGCGATTTAATTTCAATATCTCATTTAATTTCAGTTGGAATTACTCACACTCCACTGTGCCTGGGTGGGGGCGGGGGCAGAGGTGGGGGTGGGAGGGAACCCACAGCGCAGCCGCTGCTTTGTCTGTATAGATCTTTTGTGACCCTTACATTGCAAACAAACTGGAGTACATAGGACTTCTGCTGTAAGAAACTAAAGATAGTATTCTTGAAAATTCACTGAGAAGGGGTACAGGAAAGTGCTGGGCACACAGTGGGCACCCAGAAGGTGGCATTAAGTATTGAGAGGAGGTGAAGAGAGGGCAAAGACGAGGAAGCTCTTCCCACACCTCCCAGGGACCTGGGGCAGGGTAGGAGACCCGGCTGCTCCCCCTCACACACACACGAGCTCTGCCCAGAGCCCCCTCCCAGGCTCCCACCCACCTTCCCTCCTACCTCTGGGGATAAGAGATCAGCGGCCACCTTGGGTCTCAGGGACCTCGCTCAGGTTGGGGACAGTCGCTCACTCTTCTGGGCCATCTGGGCTGTGGCTGCTCCCTGTGCCTTCCTGGCCCACTCTTTCCAGACTCTGCCCATTCAGACTAAATGCCTGGCCTTTGCAGAGATGGGAAATTACCCTTAAGCTCAGGCCTTGCCGTTGCCCCCGTGGCTGTGGGAAGCTTTAACCCCTTGTTCCATATCCCACTGTCTGGCTGAGGTTAGAGGAATGGACCAACCGGAGCCCACACCGAAGACAGAAGCCCACGTGGTGGGGGAACTAAGCCACCGCCAGGGAGGAAGACTGACGGTGGGCGTGTTCCCGGGAAGACGAGAGCACTTCTGCAAGTCTGTCCTGGGGAAGGCAGGTGTGGGGATCTTGGGGGACCCTAAGGGTGACACTGGGGTTAGTATGGGAGATTCAGGAAATGGTTTCCATACAGCATAGGGGGAAATTTCTGGCAATCAGCAGCATGCTTGAGCTACTCAAGACCCAGTGAGTTCCCTGCATGTCGCGGGTTAGGCACGGGCTGATCGCTGTACTGGATTTATTGGAGAGGTTGGATCTGATGCCTGTTTCATTTCCTTGCAACCCTGAGAGGCTTGGAGGAGAGTTTCCAGTCTCCTCATGAGAACTAGCTGTGTGTGGCCTTGGCTCTTCGAGGCTAGACCTCAGGGAGGAAAAGCAGAATCAGTCCTCCCACACCCAGCTGGGACCCTTAACATGGCGGTGGGAGAGAGGTGGTGGCTGGTGGTGATCTCCATACTGGGGTTTCAGGCGGCCCAGAAGTGTTCCCCTTTCCCTGTGCCCCCTTTCCAGATCTCTTTTCCTGATAATCCACTATTATTTTATTTCTTTATTTATTTTAAGACAGGGCCTTGCTCCGTCACACGGGCCGGAGTGCAGTGGCATAATCATGGCTCATGGCACCCTCGACATCCCGGGGTCAAGTGATTTCTTCCACCTCAGCCTCTGAGTAGTTGAGACTACAGATGCACGTCACCACACCCATCTAATTTGTATATTTTAAATAGAGACAAGGTTTTGCTATGTGGCCCAGGCTGGTCTCTCAAACTCCTGACCTCTAGCGATACACCTGCCTCGGCCTCCAAAAGTTCTGGGATTACAGGCATGAGCCACCAAACCCCACCTTATTTTAAAATTAAGATAAAGTTCATGGCCAGGCACGGTGGCTCACGCCTGTAATCCTAGCACTTTGGGAGGCTGAGGTGGGTGATCACTTGAGTTCAGGAGTTCAAGGCCACCCACGATGGCGAGGGTTCCTATACCCACTGCCAGACTCTGTCCATCCCCATCAGCTGCCCCAGAAGTCACAGAGGGAGTGACGCTCCGTGGAACTACGGCACAGCAGGTAGCAGCTAGGGGCAGGAAGGGCTTCCTGTGCCATCTCAGCTGCCTCTCCTGACCTTCTCTGCCCAAACCCCACAGACTGTCACCTCCCTGCCACCCTGACACGCAAATGGGAGCCCCACCTGCGACCCTTCTTGCTTGGGACTCCATCCTCCCTGGATACCTCCCCGCCCCTCCAGGCACTCAGGCTCCTTCCTGTCTGCGGCCTTCCCTGCACCCCATTACTCTCTCAACACTGCCCGCAGTTCCCAGGCTACCCTTCGTGCCTTCCGTTATCCCAAACACAGCACCCAGAAAGGCTGAGTAATAGAAGGACAGTGAGTCAGCCTGGGTAAGACTTTCCAAGGCAGAGTCTGGGTGGGGAAGAGCTCAGAGCAGCTATGCCCAACACTCCTGGAGGTTCAGGGAAGACATGGGATCTTCAGAACACCTAGGGCTGTGCCAGGGTGGGCTGCTTGGGACGTGCATATGGGAAGTGAGCCAAGGGACCCCTTGCTGAAGATGGGGAGATACCCAGGTAAGCTGGCACTTTCTTTGGGTCCTGGACTTTTTTTTCCCACCTGCTTTTCTCCAGGCATCCCCCAATGAAAATGCATCCCTCCTTTCTCTACTTGCAGCCTACGTGCCTGCCCAGACGCAGTCTTGCCTGCTTCCCTCTGCCCAGGTGTAAAGGTGGAGGGGCTGTGTGTGCAGATGCTCTACCTACTGTGAGAACCACATCCCAGTAACTATGGAGACCACCACCCTGACAGGAGAGTCCCAGGATGTCTGTTTAAACACTGCCTTCCTCCCAAGGCCTCCAGTGGGTGAGGAGCTCTGGGTCTCTGGGACTCTCAGGCACAGTTTGGAAAATTGCCTCTTATTGCAGAAGTAATTTAGCACAGAGCTCAGCTGACCTCAGGGCAGCCATTTTACCAGCAGGATCTGCAAATGGTTTTGAGCTCCTCAGAAAGCTGGCACTGAGAGAATCCCAGGCATCGCAGGCAATTCACAGAACAATCAGATTCTGGGAGGTCTTGCTCTGAGCTCCACGGCAGGACTGGTGGGAGGCCAGGCTGGTAGAGGCAGTAGGTGATGACATCCAGGGTGGGACTATAGCCTTTCTTAAAAGCCCCCCAGAGGAAATCCACTCAACAGTGCAGGAGAGATCCACGGCTGAAACCCTCAGACCAAGAACCACTGCTCCCTATGTGCCCAGGCCAGGTACTGAGGCCAGAGTTTCAAATATATTCAGGCCTAGGACTGAAAGAGGCAGTGGAGGCTGCTGTTTGTTTGAAGGCATTCTGACGCTCAGTCACACGTGTGAAATTGTCCTGGGGTATCCAGGGCACTTGGACTGTGCACATAAAGAGGATTCTGCTTCTAAACATTTTCTTCCCATTAAGAAACAGACTCATGGCCCAGTGCGGTGGCCCATGCCTATAATCCCAGCACTTCAGGAGGCCGAGGTGGGCGGATCAGTTGAGGTCAGGAGTTTGAAACCAGCCTGGCCAACATGGTGAAACCCCATCTCTACTAAAAATACAAAAAAATTAGCCAGGCATGGTGGTGCACACCTGTAATCCCAGCTACTGGGGAGGCTGAGGCAGGAGAATTCCTTGAACCCGGGAGGCAGAGGCTGCAGTGAGCCGAGATCGTGCCACTGCATTCCAGCTTGGGCGACAGAGCAACAGTCCACCTCAAACAAACAAACAAACAAAACAAGACTCATAGGCCGGCACGGTGGCCCACACCTGTAATCCCAGCACTTCAGGAGGCCAAGGTGGGCAGATCACTTGAGGTCAGGAGTTGGAGACCAGCCTGGCCAACATGGCAAAACCCCATCTCTACTAAAAATACAAAAATTAGCTGGCTGTGGTGGTGGATGCCTGTAATCCCAGCCACTTGGGAGGTTGATGCACAAGGATTGCTTGAACCCGGGAGGCAGAGGTGGCAGCCGAGATTGCGCCACTATGCCCCAGCCCGGGCAACAGAGAGAGACTATTTCTTTTTTCTTTCTTTCTTTTTTTTTAGACAGAGTTTCCCTCTTGTTGCTCAGGCTGGAGTGCAGTGGCACGATCTCAGCTCACCATAACCTCTGCCTTCCGGGTTGAAGTGATTCTCCTGCCTCAGCCTCCCTATTAGCTGGGATTACAGGCATGCACCACCACGCCCGGCTAATTTTGTAATTTTAGTACAGATGGGGTTTCTCTAAGTTGGTCAGGCTAATCTTGAACTCCTGACCTCAGATGATCTGCTCGCCTCCGCCTCCCAAAGTGCTGGGATTACAGGCGTGAACCACTGCGCCTGGCCGAGACTATTCAAACAAAAAAAAAAGGAAAGGGAAGAAAACAGACTCATGGCCGGGTGCCATCGTCCAAGTCTGTAGTCCCAGCACTGTTGGAGGTCAAGGCAGGAGGACCACTTGAGCAGTCCAGGCCAGGTGAAAGAGTGAGACCCTATCTCAAAAAAACAAAAACAAAAACAGACTCATGTTCTCATTTGGCTTCTCTTTGATGACATTAGTGAGGCAATTTTCATATGTTTCCTAGCCATTTGAATATCTTCTTTTGAGATGTGCCTAATCTGGAAAGAAGCCTTGTATTGTTTTGTTTTGTTTTGTTTTTTGGAGATGGGGTCTCTCTCATGCAGGCTGGAGTGCAGTGGTGTGATCATAGCTCACCGCAACCTCAAGCTCCTGGGCTCTAGCGATCCTCTCATCTCAGCCTCCCAATTAGCTGGGACTACAGGCGTGTGCCATGGCACCCAGCTCTGGAAAGAAGTCTTTTGCTGGGTAATTGCTGGGTAATTGTATTACAAATATCTCCCACTGTGGGATTTCCCTTTTCACCACCCTGTTTTTTAATGAACAAAAGTTCTTAATTTTAATGTAGCACAACTTATCATTTATGTGTCCTGTTTAAAAATCTTCGCCAAGCCCACGGTCAGGAATATATCCTCCTGTTATTGTCTAGAAGACGTATCGTTTTACTGTTCATATTTAGACCAGGAATCTGTGAGATACTACTACATACTACCGACATGTCTAAAATCAAAAAGACTGATGGCTGGATGAAGTGGCTCACACCTGTAATCCCAGCACTTTGGGAGGCCATGGCAGGCAGATCACTGCAGCCTAGGAGTTTCGAGGCCAGCCTGGGCAACAGGGCAAAGTTCTGTCTCTACAAAAAAAGTAGCTCAGTGTGGTGACGCACACCTGTAGTCCCAGCTACTCGGGAGGCTGAGGTGGAAGGATTGCTTGAGCCGGGAGGTCAAGGCTGCAGTGAGTTATGATTGCACTACTGCACTCCAGCCTGAGCGACAGAGTGAGACCCTGTGTCAAAAAAAAAAAAAAAAAAAAAAAAAAGGCTAATAACACAAAGTTCTGAAGATCTGAGGACATGGGGACTCTCAGACACTGCGGGTGGGAGGTTCAGCTTGTACAATCACTTTGTAAAACTGGCAACATATCTTGAAAAGTGAACACACACACACTCCCCTAGCAAGTCCACACTACATATCCTGAAAGAAAAGCATACATAGGTGTGTGACAAGGCACATGCAGGAATGTTAACTGCAGCATTAGCTGTATCAGCCCAAATCTGGAAATAACCCAAATATCCATCAACATAGAAATGGATAAATTGGGGTACATTGATACAACAAAATAACACACAGCGGTGAAAATGAATAAAAGATTGCTACATATCAGGTCACAGGTGAATCTCTCTCACACAGTAAGAATACTTATTTTCTGCTCCTGCTTACACAGGCTCAAAGCCAGGCAGAACGGGTCCAGGGTGTGGACACAAGGGCTCCTGGGTGCTGGGGCATCTTAGAGCCTGTCCTTTTGCTCACCTTGTGAACCTTCGCTGAGCTATACACTTATGATTTGTGTCCTTTTCTGGGTAAATATTCAATAAATACGTTTTATTTTCAAAAACACCCTCTGCCAAATATATCTAAGATTAGGATACAAACAAAATTTAGGGTATTCACATAGTGGGGTCCAAACAGTGGTTCCAGAAATGAAGTGTTTACATAATCCTGAAAATATGAATTACAATTTTTTTTTTTGAGGCATCTCATGTGTTCCCGGCGGTGGAACACTTTTATTGGCAAGATTGTAATTCAAGGCCGGGCGCGGTGGCTCACGCCTATAATCGCAGCACTTTGGGAGGCTGAGGCGGGTGGATCACCTGAGGTTGGGAGTTCGAGACCAGCCTGACCAACATGGAGAAACCTCATCTCTACTAAAAATACAAAATTAGCCTGCATGGTGGCGCATGCCTGTCATCTCAGCTACTTGGAAGGCAGAGGCAGGAGAATCGCTTGAACCTGGGAGGCAGAGTTTGTGGTGAGCCAAGATTGTGCCATTCCACTCCAGCCTGGGCAACAAGAGCAAGACTCCATCTCAAAAAAAAAAAAAAAAAGCGTTCCGGCCAGGCGTGGTGGGTCACACCTGTAATCCCAGCACTTTGGGAGGCCGAGGCGGGGGGATCACGAGGTCAGGAGTTTGAGACCAGCCTGGCCAACATAGTGAAACCCCATTATACAAAAAATTAGCTGGGCGTGGTGGCGGGTGCCTGTAATCCCAGCTACTCGGGAGGCTGAGGCAGAATCACTTGAACCCAGGAGGCGGAGGTTGCAGTGAACCGAGACTGCGGCATTGTGCTCCAGTTGGGTGACAGTGTGAGATTGTCCAAAAAAAAAAAAAAAAAAAGGTGTTGTACCATACATCTCTATCAACAAATTTAAATGTCAGACTTCACAAGTCAAAAATAAAGAATCCCAAGATTTGGGAGAGAGATGATTAGAAGAGTATTCAGCCAATGGGGGGATTTTAGGTGATTTTGCTTTTTTAGTTTGTACCTTTTTGTGTTTGGATAAAAAAAACAAAAAACCAACAAGCCACTATCCTGGTGACAAAGGTAGAGCTATTTTGAAGGAAACAGTGATCAATACCCTGTCTCTGGGGGCATGTCCTGCACATGCAGGGACCGGGCCAGGGCCCCAGAGACCAGACAGGCAGCTGACAGAGAGGCCTTGCTACAGAGCTGCCTGCTGGAAGTGGGGAATATGTGACGGACTAGAGACTCAACTTCTCAAAAGTTAAGTAAAAATAACAACCACAGGCGGGCGCGGTGGCTCACGCCTGTCATCCCAGCACTTCGGGAGGCCAAGGCTGGCGGATCACCTAAGGTCAGGAGTTCGAGACCAGCCTGGCCAATATGGTGAAACCCCACCTCTACTAATAATACAAAAATTAGCCAGGTGTAGTGGTGGGCACCTGTAATCCCAGCTACTCAGGGGGCAAAGACAGAAGAATCGCTTGAAACCGGGTGGTGGAGGTTGCAGTGAGCTGAGATCACCCCACTGCACTCCAGCCTGGGTGACAAGAGTGAAACTCCATCCCAAAAAACAAACAAAAAAACACCAAAAAACAAGTAGGTCTTCTATGTGTAGGATGCTTTGGGAGACAGAAAGCAGTGTAAAGCCCTGTCCTTTCTTGCCATCCTGGCTCCAGGGCTGAGATGGCTCACAATCTGTCTGCTTTATATTGCTCCAATGTTCTTTTTTTTTTTTTTTTTTGACATGGAGTCTTGCTCTGTCGCCCAGGATGGAGTGCAGTGGCGCGATCTCTGCTCACTGCAAGCTCCGCCTCCTGGGTTCACGCCATTCTCCTGCCTCAGCCTCCCAAGTAGCTGGGACTACAGGTGCCCACCACCAAGCCCGGCTAATTTTTTGTATTTTTAGTAGAGATGGGGTTTCACCGTGTTAGCCAGGATGGTCTTGATCTCCTGACCTCATGATCCGCCTGCCTCAGCCTCCCAAAGTGCTGGGATTACAGGTGTGAGCCACAGCACCCCCATGTTGCTCCACTGTTCTTAAGCGAGATCACATTCACACATTCTTTGTGCAATAAATTTTGAAAGAGCAGAAAATCAGATGGCCTCCTGTGGAGACAGATAACAGGGTTCATTCAGGAGGCCTGAATTCTGTTAGGTCGACTCCTATGAAATTGCTGATGTTTGAGGTTTTGACCTACTAAATTAGCAATTTCATAACGTTCAACCTTATGCCCCAATTCTTCAGTCCCGGGTTGAACATGTGCCATTGGCCAAATTGCTTATTTCTGCATATCTGAAATTCGTAGGACGGGTGCGGTAGCTCCTATCTGTAATCCCAGCATTTTGGGAGGCTGAGGTGGGAGGATTGCTTGAGGCCAACAGTTGCAGACCAGCCTAAGCAACATAGAGATCTTGTCTCTATAAAAAATAAAAAAAATTAGCCAGGTGTGGTGGTACGCACTTGTGGTCCCAGCTACTTGGGAGGCGGAGGTGGGAGAATGGCTTGAGCCTGGAAGGTCAAGGCTATAGAGTTGTGATTGTGCCACTGCACTCCAGCCTCGGTGACAGACCAACTTTGTCTCAATAATAATAATAATAATAATAATAATAAAATGAAATTCTTCATAGTAAAATGCAGGTTTTGGTTAAAGATCAGGGTTATTTATAGCATGGCCTGAATCCACCTGCTAAAAATGCAGGATTTGGGCCCCAAATCTCAATGAATCTGAATTCTCTGGATCTGAGCCCAGGAATCTGCACAAACTTTGTAATATTTTACTGGTATTTATGCCTTTTGCTTTTTTTTTTTTTTTTTTTTAAAGAAACAGGGTGCTGCGTGTGGTCGCTCAGGTAATCCCAGCACTTTGGGAGGCTGAGGCAGAAGGACTGCTTAAGCCCAGGAGTTAAAGACTAGCCTGGGCAACATATCAAGACTCTGTTACCAAAAAAAAAAAAAAAAGAGAGAAAGAGAGAGAGACAGATAGGGTCTTCCTCTATCACCCAGGCTAGAGTGCCGTGGCATGATCATGGCTCACTGCAGCCGCAAACTCTTGGGCTCAAGCAATTTTCCTGCTTCAGCCTTCTGAGTAGCTGGGAGTGCAGTGTGCCCCACCACGTCTGGCTAATTTTAATTTTTTTTTTTTTTGTAGAGATGGGGTCTCAGTATGTTGTCTAGGGCGGTCTTAAACTCCTGGCCTAAAGTGATCCTTCCACCTCTGTCTCCCAAAGTGCTGGTATTTCAGGTGTGAGCCACTGCACCTAGCCCACCTTTTACTTCTTAGATTACATTGTAAGCTCCTCAAATGCAGGCGCCATGCTTTCCATTTCTTTGTATCTCAGGATCTGGGACAATAAAGGTGTTCACGAAATCCCTGCCGGTTCGACTACTTTCTTTCTTCCTTACACTTGTCTAGTGAAGGAGGGGACATGGGAGAATGGAAATATTTTTATTTTCTCTTTGATTTTCTACCATGAACATCCATCAATTTTGTAGAAAGGAAGAAAACGTATTAAAACTGGGGTAGGGGGTGAGCAAGAATGGGGAAGGGGAGGATGGAAAGTGGAGGAAGAGATGGCTTTTTGCTGGCAGCAGTGGGGCTGCCCTGTGCAGTCCTCTGCCACACCCTCTGCTGCTTACTGGGTGTGCAGCCTCAGGCAGTCACTTCTGCAGCCTGGGCCTTGGTTTCATTGTCTGTTCAAATGGAACTGTCATAGGGTTGCCGGGAAGGCAGATGTAAAGTGCTCCAATTTGGAAATGAATGGTTGGATTCACTCATTCAATAAATGTTCACTGAAAGTTTCCTATGAGTAAGTACCTCTCAGGTCAGTCTGGTCAACAGAATGTTGTATATTTACCAAACAACAACAACAACAACAACAGAAAACCAGTTAAGAACTTTTTTCATCATGGCTCTAATATTCTAAGTATTAGCAAAAGCGTTCTGGTCTCCATAACACCCATGCAAGCAGGTGTTATCACTAAGAGGTAACTTGCCCAAGGCCACAGAGATAGAAAGTGGTAGAACTGGGATTCACTCCCAGGAGGCTTTGGGAGCAGCACCCTAACCCCCAGCCACACTAGCTCCCCCTGCTAGTGGAAACCGCAGGGGCTGTCGCAGCTCTGCCGGGTTATCTTAAGAATGCGGGCCAGGCGCGGTGGCTCATGCCTGGAATCCCAGCACTTTGGGAGGCCAAGGTGGACGGCTCACTTGATGTCAGGAGTTCGAGACCAGCCTGGCTAACATGGTGAAACCACGTCTCTACCAAAAATATAAAAATTAGGCAGGCGTGGTGGTGGGCACCTCTAATTCCAGCTACTCAGGAGGGTGAGGTGGGAGGATCACTTGAACCTGGGAAGCGGAGGTTGTAGTGAGCCGAGATCGCACCATTGCACTGCAGCCTGGGTGACAGAGAGAGACTCTGTCTTACACACACACACACACAGAATGGGAAACAGGCACTACTGGAAGCAAGAACAAGATTTTTTTTTGAGAAAGTCCAGCCTTGAAGAAGAATCCGTATTCTTAGTAATGAAGGGAATGCAGAGAAGAGAACCTGGAGGCTACTGAATCCTGGCCCACCTTACAGGTTTCACTGAACTCCTCAGTGACGCTGGGCACCCCGGGTGCTTGGTGGAACTTGGGGGTCCTGCCTCTGGGGGCCGAGAGGGCAGGCACTTGGGCCACAGAACGTCATGAGTATTCTGAACTGCAATTCTTTAGGTGTATTGATGGAATCTAGAATTTTTTCAGCCAGCACTAAATACAGGATGCTAGTCTGCTTTACAAGGTAACACAGCAAGTGGGAGCCGAAGGGCTCCTCTAGTCAAACTCAAGTGGCCGCTGTGCGAGTGCCTGTAACTTGGCTCTGAAAGCAAAAGACCAAGGACATGATTCTTGGCTGTTCTAAAGCCGGGCTAGATCTCCTATTCCACAGAAGTCTTCAGATCGCTTCTCTAATGACAGCACTTCAGAAACCTGCAAGGAAACATCTTCTCTAAGAAGTTAATCCTAAAAGGGAAAAAAGGCTCCTCAGAAGAATGGTGATTCACTTCTTCTTCTTTTTTTTTTTTTTTGAGACAGAGTCTCGCTCTGCTGCCTAGGCTGGGGTGCAGTGGCATGATCTTGGCTCATTGTAACCGTTGCCTCCCAGGTTCAAGCAATTGTCCTGCCTCAGTCTCCCAAGTAGCTGGGACTACAGGTGCACTCCACCACACCCAGCTAATTTTTGCGTTTTTAGTAGAGACAGGGTTTCACCATATTGGTCAGGCTGGTCTCAAACTCCTGACCTCAGGTGATCCACCCCTCTCGGCCTCCCAAAGTGCTGGGATTACAGGCACGAGCCACCACGTCCAGCCGGTGATTCGCTTCTAAGAAATAACAAACTCGATTAGATATCATGTCCCATTCAAGAATATTGTGAGGATTTTAAGGAGTAACGAGTCAACTTTATGAGGATGAAAATATTTACATTATCTCCTGGATTCTGAGATGTATGGAAATGAAGTCAGATTAAGACACCACATACCTGAGAGTTGGCAGGGGCAACGCTAGCAATTCATAACAGGCATTTGATTGAACTCGAAAAAAAAAAAAAGTCCAACGCACAAGAGGCATTAAGAGTTGACGGGAAGCCTGAAGAAATGTCAATTACTAAAGCGGAAGTCTATTTTTAAGTTCAGCTATCTTCACTAAAATTGTTAAAAATGTCCATAGGGTATAGAGTTTGCTGTCCAAGGCTATTTTTCTGCTTCCATTTACCGTGATGCCATAAAGTAGCTACTGTGGCAAGAGAAGTGTAACGCTAAAAAGGAGGATGTGGAAACACTGTCTTGCCAATGCAAATCACAACAAAAAAGGCAGGTGTGAAAAGCTGAGAAACACACTTTGCAGAAACAATAGGTTTTCAAGACAACTACCAGAAAAATACGCTATTGAAGTAGTATCAGGATGGAGTAGAGGATCACTTGAGCCCAGGAGTTCAAGGTTGCAGAGAGCTGTGACCCTGCCACTGCACTCCAGCCTGAGAGGGAGACCCTGTCTAAAAATAAAATAAACCAAAGCTAATTATACAAGGACTTTTTACATCCAGGAGGCTTACACATACCAGATCCATGGAAAATTGACTTGAAAATTTAACTAAGATTTCTTAGTTTTCTGCTCTAAAGCCATCCAATTTCATTAGCAAAGTTGACTTTTCCTTAGTAAGTGCACTGCTTTTTAGAGTATTTATGAAGTTACTGCCTATCTTTCATGTTTAGTATCCTCGGATCTTAAAGGTAACCATGACTAGAAACAGAACATGACATTTTCATATAAACTAATAATGTATGTGTCTTACTTCTTAATGGATGGATGCTATGAAGTATGAAAATGGCCACCAGAATGACTGTAAGCAGATGGCTGGCTCTAAAGGAAGGTGTCTCTAAACGTACGTCAATATAGGTGTAACCCCTTTCAGATTTTGTGTAAGAGACAGGGTCTTGCTAGTTGTCTGGGCTGGCCTCAAAATCCTGGGCTCAAACCATCCTCCTGCTCAGCCTCCTGAGTAGCTGGAACTACAGGTGCACGGCACTGGACCCTGGCTTCAACATTTTGTAGGGCAGCTTTTCAACATACATACTTTGTGTTGCTCCTGTAAGTCTTTCCCACAAAAAAGCAGAGTGTGAGTAAGTCTCAGGTGGCTCTGCAACAGGCTTGTTCTTTCATCCCTGGTGGGGCAAGATAGAGCCTAAGCTCAGGGCCAGACTCTGTCTTTTTGGGGAGGTGGTAAGAGGGACGCAGCACAGGCGACACAGCACAGTGTGGAGACCAAGAGAGCGGCATCAGCACAGGGTCTAAGGGGTCAGCAGAGGCTTCCACTATTTTTACAAGGAATATAGGAGCAGGTATCTGCACTTTGGAAATCTGTTTTGGCTTTTCACAAATATATCCTTCCTTTCAGGGTATCTCATACGCTTTCTTTAGAAAATGTAAGCCTGACTCAGCCATAAACAGGGAACAGGTTATGTGGCTTAAGCTTTGGCCTAAATCCCAAATAGAGGACAGCGCATGCTCCTGGGAGGCAGGAGGAGAACCAAGGAAAAGAATTCCACAGGGAGGTGGCAGAGGGAAAGCCATCTTGAAGAGTTTTAGGGAGGCTGTGTCGTTAAAATGCCTCCCAAACTAGCCTTCACCATACCTTCATTCGAAGTAGCCTGCCAGTTCCCCTCTTCTAACTGGAGGGGGCCTACGCTGCTGTTTCAGTCTCAGGACAAAACAGCTTCTTACGTGCAAATGCTGGAGCTGATTCTTCTCCCTTTATGAAACAAACCCAAGCCCGTTCAGAACAAGACTGCCCACCTCGCTCCAGCTGTGATGCTTTGGCATCTAAGGGAAGGGGAGAGAAGGGGACTGCACAGGCACCTCACTCTTTCCTGTGCTCCCCACGTGAAAGAACGCCAGCTTAAAAAATCAAGAGTAAGAGGTATTTGAAGAAAGGGGAAGAGAGAATTTGGTGGATCAAATAAAGCACATTTATTGTAGTGATGTCTGAACTTTTTTCCTGTGTTAAGAGAAAATAGTGACTGCTGTATCACAAACCCTTTCAGTAGGTCACACTGATCGTTACAAATTCCTCCATGGAGTCGAAGAAAAGACAGTAGGAAAGGTACCGCTCTCTGAACTTTGTACAAAATAATTCATATAAAAAGGAAAAAAGGTAAAGGTGCCATGAAGTTTCCCTCTCAATTTCCTAAGGTTTCGTTAGAAAACTTGACCAAATGTTCTAAGCATAAAAAGTACAGACGTCATTCTGTACAACTTGGGAAGTCTAAGTCTTGTTTTTCCTAATACAAAAGAAACGATCATTTCCCTTTCCTGGCCCTGCAGGCATGTGAGCTTTCTGGGTGGCTGAAGAGCACCACAATGAGCTCCTGTTACCAGAGATGTTTGCTTTTGCCCCTAACGATAAAGGCTTCTGTGGCATCAGTGGTGTCACTCCCGCTGTGTGGAGCCGCGGTGACTCTGTGAGCCGACACCGTGTGGAGCAGTGCTGTTCACAGCCCGGCCTACCTGACGACAGAAACACCCACACAGAGCTTCTCAAATAGCTCAGCACCAGCACTCCACGTGTCTACCCTGATCCCAGGACGCCTGGACGACATCAAAATTCAAACAGGATAAAAACTCACAAACACACTCATTGGAGTATAAGATGTGGGCTTTTTCATTTTTAAAAAAGATAGTTCAAAAGCCTTAAAAAGTATTCTCTCCAGATTATAAAAGGTTAGTTAAAACTGTTTAATAGGAACAATCTTGCACAAGCAGAAAGAGCTTTGATTTGGAGGATTATAGCAACATACAACTGAGAGAGTCCACAGGGACAGTCAGATGGGATGTCTGCACCTCTTCTAGAGAATCTGTGTTAAAAACACGACCGACTGAACATTGTGCCCCCTTTCAAGGCACATGCCACTTCTTAAAACGGTCAGCTTTCCACACAGGCTACAAGGTATTTTATTTACATTTAAAAATAGGTTTTCTTCTTCAACGTAGTAGAAAGGCCCGGAGCCCAGTCACAGCGGTGCCTGCCTAGCACAAGTGCAGGACAGCTTTATTGATCTCTGGGTTTGTCCAGTCATTCCGAATGTCATCCAGGTGGTTATCGAAATCCACGAGCGTCTCATAGGACCGGCTGTCCAGGAGCGAGGCTGAGATCCTCTGTGCCTCTGGCCAGTCTTCACAGTAGTCACTACGGGTCAAACATGAAGAAGTCAGCATCTAACAGTGAAAACGGGCGGCTTGTAACAGCATCAAGACAGAAGGCCAGCCATATGCACAGTGGTATGAGCAGAGATGATGCAGAGTACTGAGAAACATGTGCATTTCAAACGCATGAAGATGTACACAGAGCATAGAAAACATGGTTAATACATGGAAGGGACGCCCTTCAAATGGAATTCTGAGAAAGTTGGGAGGCAGATGACTGAAGCTTTCTGAGTGGCCACAGATACACCAAAGCAAAGGCCTGGGAACAGTGTCTGTGCCCTAGGGCCTGGGGTGGGAAGACCCGTGAGTACCACTGAGGTTCCCTCTACTGCCTGGAAGCGCTGGAGCACTGGGGCCTACAGGAGCCGGGGAATATGCTTGGTATCATGCCTCTGGAGAAAATGCTAACTGAAAACACAGGCTGGGTGAGAGTGGCTCTCACGTGGCCGGGCGCTGACGGAGCCCAGCCCGCGCGGCAGCATGGGGTGCACTCACTGGTGTGGGTCTCTGCACCGCCATCTGTTCTCATGGTGCTCGTACACGTGGATCGTAGGCGCTACGCAGTCCATCGTAAACTTGGTGTTGTCTACCTGAGCACAAGGCAAAGGACACGAGAGTGAACAGAATGCTAGCCAAACAGCAGTGGCAGGCGCCTCCTCGGGGCTCTCCCTGCAGCAGTGCCCACGCCGGCTGGGGCAGAGACTCTTCCGACAGAGCCGGTATGGAGAGTGGCGCGAGTGTCTGGCCTGAGGAAAACTGTTGTGTTATGCAGGAAAACGTCAAGTCCTTCATTGTTTTTTCACAAAAGCAAAGCTTCCAAACATGACTTCTTCCTTCATCCTAGGATTCTGTCTGAATCAAGGCTGTTCAGCAAGGCCCTCGATGTCATCTGCTCACATACAAGCACCTTCCTTCCCTGCGCCCCTAGAGGCTGTGCTGGCTCTTCTAATTCTGTGCTTCTCACACTTGGCATGTTCAGATCAGAATCATCTAGAAGGTGTATTAACATGGACTACTGGGCCCCACCCCCCGCATTTCTGATTCAGTGGGGTCTGGGGTGGGTGCCTGGGAATTCGCATTTCTAACAAGTTCCCAGAGGCTACTGCTGGCAGGGGACCCCACTCCCACTTGTGTAGTGATGCAGGGGCACAGAAGCCATGGCCTGGGATTCGAGTGGTCTGCAGCTGGGAGAAAACTGCAAGAGGCGGCAATGGTCTCAAGCAGATAAATGAGTGAAGGGGTTAGCGGAGAGGAAACCGCCGCAGAGCAAGCTCCAGGTTGGTGAGAGGAGGTGCAAGGGCCTCCCACACGCTGCACAGAAGTGACTTACCATGATGAGCGCAGTGTCGCTGAAGCCCTCGGCGATTCTGGAGGCCACCTTCTCTGCAACCTGGTTTGGACTGTCAAAGAAATAGTCAGGCTACCACATTCCAGTTAATGCCATTCAACACTGTTTACAAAAGGCACAGTCAACACCACTGAGACTTAACAAGCAATGACAGAAAGACTGGCAGAGCCAACAGGCTGCACGTGCTCGCTTCGCCGGTTTACTTACTATTTAATTTTTTGGTAGAGATAGGGTCTTGCTCTGTTGCCCAAGCTGGAGTGCAGTGATGCAATCATAGCCCACTGTAACCTCAAATTCCTGGCCTCAAGCAATCCCACCTCTGCCTCCTGAGTAGCTGGGACTATAGGCACAGGCCACCACATCCAGTTACTTTTTAGTGTGTTTTTTTTTTTTTTTTTTTTTTTTTGGTAGAGATGAGGTCTTGCTATGTTGCCCACGCTGGTCTTGAACTCCTAGCCTCAAGCAATCTTACTGCCTTGGCCTCCCAAAGTGCTTACAAGCATGGGCCACTGTGCCCAGCCTACTTATTTGTTTGTATTGCTGGGAAGAGTGTGTGCAGTTCCCCACATATGAAGAAATCGCAGGGGTCGGCACATCTGGAGTGCAATGGATGAACCTTGCCCTGGGAAAACCACCTTTGTGATCTTGGTGTTTTCCCTGCCAGGTAAATATGTTTTGCCCGTTTAAAGTGGCTGATGACAGCCCCACTGTGATGCGTGTGGCCAGCAAGGATGGGGAACGCTGTTGGGTAATGGGGCACACCGTGCAAAGCAGGTCCTTGCCTCGCTCCAACCAGAAAGCCCTTGTGACGGGGATCTTGAGAGGGCATCTCCTAACGGAAGGCTCCCAGGAACCCAGTGGAGAGTCGCCTGAAGCGGGCAGTTAAACTGCTGCTGGGCACCTGCCAGCCCCTGGGCCAAACTCCAAGCCTTCTGGGCCGCCTTCTCCATCTGCACGCTAGCAAAGCAACTCGTCCACTGCAACAAGTAAGAGCAACCTCAGGGCAGCTGGCAGTCCATCACCGTCTGAGAAATTCCTCAGCCTTTCCACATCTTCTCCACGCTCACGAGCCTCCACTGCTGGCTCTGGCCCTGCCGCCACCCAACCCTGATAAATGACACCTTTCCACCTTAAGTTAGTAGAGCTAATGATAGAGCAGCTACTCCACCATTCCTGCACCATGTCTCCAACCACAAAGTTATCCTTCTATGCTATGCCAGGAAGGGGCCTTCTCCTCGGGGGCCTTATTTATATTCTTTCTGTGCCCAAGCCCCAGTTCTGCCTTCAAATCTGTGTAAGTCTTTATTTTTAGGGAAAAACAAAAGCATTGAATTGGTTCCCTCTAGCTGCTGTCCAGATTCCCTCCTCCCTTCCACGCCTGTTTCTTCAACTTCTTTTAACAAGCCACTAGTCTTGCTCCATGTTCTCACCACAGCTCTGTGCAATCTGCCATCTAACCCATTCCCTTGCAAAGCAGCACTCTGGAAGTCTCCTGATCGCTGCCTGATGGCCCCAAGACTGCTACTCCCTCAAAAGCCTCCCAGCGGGAACCCACCACCCTCAGGCAGGCCAGTCCATTTCCAGCCTCTCCGACCTGAGGCCACCTTTCCCTTTGCTCTTCCCTACGCTGCAGGCCACAGGTCCTTTCTCTGCTCTCCTTTCCTGCATTCTCCCTGCCATTTATTTCCTTCAGTCTCTCACCTTAGGCAGGGGCTTCTAAAACTGCTTCCTAACTGGTCTCATAATTTCTAGGGTCACTCACTCGCTCGCTCTCTTTTTTAAAGAGACAGGGTCGGCTGGGTGCAGTGACTCACGCCTGTAATCCCTGGACTTTCGGAGGCCGAGGCAGGTGGATCACCTGATGAGGTCAGGAGATCGAGACCAGCCTGGCCAACATAGTGAAACTCCATCTCTACTAAAAATATAAAAATTAGCTGGGTGTGGTGATGCACATCTGTAGACCCAGCTACTCTGGAGGCTGAGGCAGGAGAATCGCTTGAACCCAGGAGGCGGGGGTGGCAGTGAGCTGAGACCATGCCACTGCACTCCAGCCTGGGCAACAGTGAGACTCCACGTCAAAAAAAAAGAGACAGAGCCTCGCTTAGTTGCCCAGGCTGGAGCATGGTGGCTATTCACAAGTGTGATCACGGCCACAAAGTCCTGGTCTCCATCAATCCTTCCTGCTCAGCCTCACAAGCAGCTGGGACCACAGGCACGGGCTACGAAGCTCAGCTTAGGCTCTTCTTATCCAATGTAACCTGAAAATTCTCCTGAACTAAATTTTCCTAAAACAGAACTTCCGTCACGTCCCCTGGTGCTCACAGCCCCACAGACTACTGTTCACCACTGCCTGCAAGATGAAGGCTGCTATTCTCAGGCTGGCAGAGGCAGGCCTTCGTTACGGTGAACTGAGCTACCGTGTGCAGCCACAGGGGCAATGCTGTGTCTTCAATGTCAGGAAATCCGCCTACATGTCATCTCCCTCACATGCCCGTCTTATTTCACTCACACTGTCCCGTCTGGCCCTCCACACCAAGGCCTCCTTACTGAATTGCTTCCCCTCTTTCAGTGCCCAGAAGACATGCCACCCTCACCACAAAGCCCTGCTAAACCACCCTGGATGAGACCCCCTGCCCTGCTGGAGTTCTGAGGATTTACTTCTAAGAGGCTCTAACACGGAGTCCATGGCACGTGCTGCTTTCCTTCTGTGCATCCTATCTGCCCTGCACAATCAAGGGTTTCAGCTTTTTGTGGCAGGGACTGAGCCATCCATCCTTCTTTTTTTTTCTTTTTTTGAGATGGAGTCTCGCTCTGTTGCCCAGGCTGCAGTGCAGTGGCGCGATCTCAGTTCACTGTAAGCTCTGCCTCCCGGGTTCACACTACTCTCCTGCCTCAGCCTCCCAAGTAGCTGGGACTACAGGCGCCCACCACCACGCCCGGCTAATTTTTTGTATTTTTAGTAGAGATGGGGTTTCACCATGTTAGCCAGGATGGTCTCGATCTCCCGACCTCATGATCCGCCCGCGATGGCCTCCCAAAGTGCTGGGAATACAGGCGTGAGCCACCACGCCTGGCTCCATCTTTCTTTTAACAGCCATAAAAATACATGGATTATTGTGAGTTATTTAACAAAGCACACTATATACAATTACAATCCTTCCCTTGTGATTTGGCTAAAAAAAATTAATAATGTTTTAAAAAAACATTATTTTATATGATTATTCTATTTTCGTTTTCAAAATTCAGTGAGGTACTGATTATAAATCTGCAGTGTTAAGAAAAATATGATTTAAAATGTGACTGTGTTAAGAAAAATATGAATTAAGAGGGAAGGGGAGGTTTTCAGGTAGAAACCAATCGTACTGAAGAAAGCAGTGTGATGGTGGCTCCTAGCGCAGAGGGAAGGCAGTGCTTCACTGCACTGACCATGACTCGGTGAGTACCAAGTCCCCACAGCACTGACGGCAAGTGGTGAGGAGTGGGTATACAGCCCTCAGGAGGCCTGCCCATGTACCCACCTCTGCCTGCTCCTGCATTTGCTGAGGAACTTGGAAAGCAAAAGGCAGGGCCGCTTGGCATGAAGAGCTTGCAAAGCCCTTACCCTCCTACTCGACACTGATCATGCTGGTTGGTGATTTTTATTGGGAAGAGGGTAAGGAAACACACATTAAAAAGAAAAACTACCATTGTAGATGCTCAAGAACTCTTTTTTTTTTTTTTTTGAGACGGAGTCTTGCTCTTTCACCTAGGCTGCAGTGCAGTGGCGCGATCTCGGCTCACTGCAAGCTCCGCCTCCCGGGTTCACGCCATTCTCCTGCCTCAACCTCCCGTGTAGCTGGGACTACAGGCGGCCGCCACCTTGCCCGGGTAATTTTTTATATTTTTAGTAGAGATGGGGTTTCACCGTGTTAGCCAGGATGGTCTGGATCTCCTGACCTCGTGATCCGCCTGCCTCGGCCTCCCAAAGTGCTGGTATTACAGGCGTGAGCCACCGCGCCCGGCCTTCAAGAACTCTTAACATCTATCTTTCTTTTCATCGATTTTTGAGATGGGGTCTTGCTCCGTTGCCCAGGCTGGAGTACAGTGGCGAGATCATGGCTCAACGCAGTCTCAACTGCCCAGGCTCAAGTGATCTCCCACCCCAGCCTCCCTTGTAGCTGGGACCACAGGTGTAGGCCACCATGTCCAGCTAATTTTTGTATTTTTTTGTAGAGATGAGGTCTTGCTATGTTGCCCAGACTGGTCTTGAACTCCCGGCTCAAGAAATCCTTCCGCCTTGGCCTCTGAAAGTGCTGGGATTACAAGTGTGATCCAACATGGCTGGTCTAAAATTTATTATTTTAAAAGAAGTCTAAAAATTTGTAGTTGGCCGGGTGTGGTGCCTCATGCCTGTAATCCCAGCACTTTGGGAGGCTAAGGTGGGTGGATCACTTGAGGTCAGGAGTTCGAGACCAGCCTGGCCAACATGGTGAACTCCTGTCTCTACTAAAAACACAAAAATTAGCCAGGTGTGGTGGCAGGTGCCTGTAATTCCAGCTACTCAGGAGGCTCAGACAGTAGAATAGTTTGAACCCGGGAGGTGAAGGTTGCAGTGAGGCGAGATTGTGCCACTGCACTCCAGCCTGGGCGACAGAGTGAGACTCTGTCCGCTCTGCCACCGCCCCGCCAAAAAAAAAATTTGTAGTTAATGAACTGTCAAAGTATTTCAAAGAGCTGCCAACTTTGTATTTCTCTGTCTTAGGCACTGAATCTCCAATACTGATCCACTTGATCCTGAATGAAGACTGCCACACACGGTGCTTCCTGCTAGTCAGGAACTCCTTGTTCCTAGGAAGAGCCAGCTGCCAACCGAAACTGCAGGCACCTTGAAGGCAGACCACTCTGCTCACCCTCCCAACAGCACCATGTTGGGCAAGCGTGTAGGTGCCATCTTACACTGTGTATCTAAAAGCTTCTTCCTGAGTGTCTGCCTCAGGCCAGGGCTCTCTGCCGGGCACCGAAACCTACTCATATCAAATGCTAACTATGAAGCAAAACACTGGCCAACAATGAATCATATAATAAAACTTGATGGAATGACCTAAAGTTTAGGAAATTCATAAAAGTTATTAACACTACATTAGAACAGTAATAGAAAAATCATCACAGCACTAGTAACAGCACCAGCCATTACTGTAAACCAAGCACAAGGACAAACACGCTGCGCTATTTCATTCCATCCTCATGACTACTCTCTGAGGCATGAGCTCAGCTCCACTTTAAAGACAGGGCCACAGAGGCCCAACGAGGTTAATCAGTAAGTCACCTAGAATTTGAATCCAGGTCTATTTGGCTCCAAATCATGCTGCAAGACACTCTGAATCAGGCAATGTTTCTAGAATAAGAAGAGGAAATTTTCAGCTAGGTCTGGCTGAAGAGAGGGGAAGGTTTTCCAGGCAGAAGCAAAACCATACTTAAGTCAGAAGTTGGCAAGATCCTAGCTCCTGAGCTCCCAAGCTGTGTGGCCTCTGAGAAGCCACCTTCTCTGGCTGGTTTCTTCACTTGTGCACTGTTGTGAGGATGAAATAAAATGACCCCAGTAGAGCCCAACGATAGGACGGCATTACCTACCTGAGGTTTCCCCCTCAAACAACTGGGCACACCGGGACAGGGGGAGGTGGATTCCCTATTCCAGGGTGGCAGACCCCTAGCTAAGGTTTATCCTCTCTACACATCTGACAAATGGCTGCTCAGGATGCATTTAAAAGTCAGTATTAATGAAGGACTGCAAAACCCCCTGGAGGACGCAGAAGGACATGGACTAGGTGAGGATAGGGAGGACATTCTAGAAGGAAGGTATGGAAAGCAGGAAAACTGTGTCTGAGTAGGATAATTCCAGGCTGGGCTGTAACGAGGTCAGCACAGAGGTAAGAACATGAGAGCTGTGAGCCAGATGAGGCATGTGCAGAGAGGAGGATAGGAGAGCCTGCACGGGTCCATGTGGGGCGACCACATGAGGCATGGATTTGCCGGTGGGGGCTTAAGGAAAGGGAGGCCTCTGCACTCATCTGACAACCTGTGCCATTCCCACTTGCCCAGTCTCCTCTCCCTTCTGCAGGGACAGCCACGGCAAACACTGCTTGGTCCAGGAACACCTTCCTGCCAAGGGTGCCCCCCACTGCTTGCAAGGTGAAGTCCAAAATGCTTCTGAGCACGGAGGAGCCCTCAGGTATGGCCCACCTACCTCTGCAGCCTCACTTCCTAGCATCTCCCTCCATGTGGGCATGGCCCCAGCCCCTGCCACGTCTTCATCTGTGTCTGCTGTCCCCCAACCAGGAATGCTGACCTGGTCTCCACGTCTGCACTTGACAAAGGCCCTGCTCACTCTCGAGGGCATGGTTTACAGGACACCATGCCCTGGGGCTTCTGGGATCATTCTACCAGGTCTAAGTCTCCTGGCCCCTGCTGCCAAGCCCCCTGCAGGGGCCACTGTCCTGCACCACAGCCTGTGTTTGCACTGTCCTTCATGTTCAACTCAGCCACGTGAGGGCAAGGGATACAGGGCTGTGCTTTCCTCAGCCCACGCCTAGTCTTTCATGTAACAAAGACTAAGACGGATGTGGCCCCATGGGTAGGCTCTCACTCAGTGAAGGATGGGAGGCACTGATTCATCAACAAAGGGAGGCAGGCGATATCAAACAGAGGACATCCCAGTGAGAGGCAGAAGAGATGCACTGAAGGCGGAGAGGCCAGTGCTGCTCGTGGGCTCAGAGGAAGCAGCAGAAAAGCCAACGTGCAAGGGGTTCCACGCGCTCCCAACCGCCTTAGCAGACGCTTCAGCGGACTGACTTTGAGTGCAGCATCTCCTAGGACATCTGCCTCCCTCAGGGTCCTGTGACTGGACCCAGCCCTCCAAGGGTAAGATAATTATGTTTCTAAATGTGGGTTTCTTTTATGATACCATGTTTCTCATCAGAAACATTGGTGCCTCATCAGTGATAGCAATGCTGTCACCAGCTTAGTGTATTATTTCCAAAGTGCTTGAGCTCACCTTCTCATCTGTGCTGAGCAAGTGGACCCAACAGCAGGGCCCTTCACTGCACCCCCATCTCCCCGGACACTGGAGGGTTGGCTCTATCTGACAACATGAGGAAGCCACATCAGGGCAGCCTGACGCATGCTCCTGTTATATACGGCGTGGACTTTCCAGCTGCCCATCTGGCTTCTGGCTGGGTTCAGCCAAAGGAAAATGGAAGCGGGACATCAGGTACTGGCTGCTCTGGGCCACCCCTCCCCTGATGGGAGGCCACGTCAGGCTGGCTGTAGCCACCTGCCCAAGGGCACTGCTCTTCTCAAGGTGGACTTGTTTACCCAGCTCCTTCCTCTCCACCCTTTGGGCTGTTGTCGCCAGCCTTGTTTACTGCATGACCCCCTGTGAGTTATCTACAGCCCAGGCCTTGTGAACAGTCTGCTTATTAAGCCCTCCTCAGATTACCACCACCTGAATGTGTCATCTGTTTTTCTGTTGGGACCAAGATGACGCAGACATATAGAAAAATTCTCAGCTTTGTTATTAGCGAGAGCCCCAGTTGGGGAAGGATCTGGATAAACGGAAAAGGAAGAAGGAGCCAGTATAAAGGGGGCAGCAAATACCACATTTTCATCAGAGTACTGACCCCTAACCTACATGCTGGTCTATTTACCGGCAAATAGAGCAACATTCCTTCCCAGTGCTCTGCCCAACACCACCCCTAGTCTGGGAAGGGGAAGCAAGGTAGAGCTGAGCAGGGACAGAAATCGGAACCCCGACTGTTGCTTTCATTGTATAAATTCCCTTCATGCAAAATAAAGAAGACACAAAACAGAATCCCAAAGTTAATAGAAATGTTTGCAATTTCTGTTGTTTGGAATTATCCACACCACAGTTCGCCTCAAATACTATAAATAAGCACAGAGGGAAGGGGCGTGGGTCTCACAGGTTTCGTATCTGGTCGAAAAGCACACGAGAGATGGGGTCTGCCCGTCACGTGCTCACTTCCTCGCCCACAGAGGGTTCTACATCCACGTACCTGGCATCCTTTACTCGCTCATTAGCTTGATAATAACCAGCAATCACGTAGCTATGATCTTTGCACCATGAATCAATCTGAAAGAGGAACAAAAATTGGGAAAAGATCAACGATTCACCCTTAAATACCAAGTCGCAAAAACCACAGATCTCACCCCCACATGCCGGGACAAGACATGACAGAATCTTAATCCTCATGCCCTGCGCTCCCCAGAAGAAAGGCTAGGACTCAGGAAAAAATGGTCAGGAAGGGCAGGACTTTGAACATAAGGAATGACTGCCTTCCTCAGTCCCAGCGAGAAGACCCTTTGTCAACAGGTACTGGATTGGTACAGTGCCGCAGAGAGTCGGAGGGAAGAGAATCTTCATCTACCGTCTCTTATAATATAAAGAACTGGGGCTTTAGAAATCCTCGATATTATTTAAATCATTATCCTTCATAGTTAAGGAAACAAAGCTCAGAGAGGTTCTAAGTTTGCGCAACCAGACAGAAACAGAGCCAGAAGGGGAATCTCAGTCTCTTTCAAAACAAGTCTTTTAGGCCAGGTGCAGTGGCTCACGCCTGTAATCCTAGCACTTTG
Source organism: Symphalangus syndactylus (assembly GCF_028878055.3). NCBI lineage: Eukaryota > Metazoa > Chordata > Mammalia > Primates > Hylobatidae > Symphalangus > Symphalangus syndactylus. The sequence continues at coordinate 131,219,180 of NC_072433.2, forward strand.
GGAGGCTGAGGTGGGCGGATCACCTGAGATCAAGAGTTCGAGACAAGCCTGGCCAATATGGAGAAATCCCATCTCTACTAAAAATACAAAAATTAGCTGGGTGTGGTGGTGGGCACTTGTCATCCCAGCTACTCGGGAGGCTGAGGCAGGAGAATCACTTGAACCCCAGAGGGGGAGGTTGCAGTAAGCCAAGATCATGCCACTGTACTCCGGCCTGGGCGACAAGAGTGAAACTCCATCTCCATCTCAAAAAAAAAAAAAAAGTCTTTCAATACTCCATCTCAGCATTCTAAGCACCACATCATGAAATACCCCTCAGTTGGGGTGTAGGGTAAAGAGGTCCCAAGTTAGGAAGGGGCACGTGCACGTCCTTAGTTCTCTCCGGCGTGCTTTGAAATGGCAGCATGGTGGCAGACCTTCGAAGTTTTTGGATTTCTTTTATGGTATCATGTTTCTCATCAGATGCACCTTCCTGCAGGTCTAAGGCCATTATTCAAAACAACAAAAGCTCATCCTGTTCTGGCATAATGGAATTTGAATACACTGTAATAAAGTCTATTCTCAGTCTGCACAAGAGGAAACAAAATTGGTACCTTGATTTTTTTTTTTTTTTTGTAGGGAATAAACTGGTTAAAAATGCATGCGTGTGTGTGTGTGTTTTAAACACAATCCTATTGCTCTTTTTCCTAAATTCTGGTTTGGGCCTCTGAGTCTCCTTCATGACCAAAAGCAGACAAGACGGTTACAGTCCAAGTGTCCCTGGCTCGCACAGGATTAGGATATTTCTGGCCTTCTAAGAGTTCACGAGTTGCCATATTGGGTCAAAACCAGGGCTCAGTGAACCAACTAGACATTCTGGTCATCCACCCAAAAGATCAGGATTATGTCCGTAAAATATCTATAATGGTGCTATCATTGTGACTTTGCTGAAAACAACTCCAAAACGACTCATACTTTGTTTCTATCACCTCTTAATGGAATAGACTCTAGAAGCTTTCTACTGCTGCTTAGAACAAACATCTCTATACACTATCAAAGGGCCTTGCTTTAAATTTGGTCAAGTTCCCTAATGAGCTGATCCTTGAGCACTGTGCTCCCAGCCTTCATGTGCCATCACGGGCCGGCCTCCTGAGTGTGTCCTCTCCTAAGGTGACCCACATCACTGTCCCCTGGGTGTCCCTATCCCTGCTCTCCAGTGTAGCCTGCCCTTATTTTCATAGATTGGCCACTGTCTTAATTTCCTATTGCCCTTGTGAGAAGTTACACACACTTAGTGGCTTAAAACAACACTTTTTTTTTTTTTTTGAGACAGTCTCGCTCCGTTGTCCAGGCTGGAGTGCAGTGGTGAGATTACAGTTCACTGCAGCCTTGAACTCCTGGGCTCAAGTGATCCTCCCACCTCAGCCTCCTGAGTAGCTGGGACTACAGGTGTGCGCCACCCTGTCCGGCTAATTTTTAAATTTTTTGTAGAGACAAAGGTTTCATCATGTTGCCCAGGCTCATCTTGGACTCCTGGGTTCAAGCAATCCTCCTGCCTTGGCCTCCCAAAGTGCTGAGATTACAGGCACAAGCCACCATGCCCAATTTTTTTTTTTAAGGAAAGTAATAAATTTTATTGAAGGATTTTTCACCATCCAGAGAGATTATCGTATGATTGTTTTTCTTAGATTTTTTTTTTTTTTGAGACGGAGTCTCGCTCTGTTGCCCAGGCTGGAGTGCAGTGGCACGATCTTGGTTCACTGCAGGCTCCGACCCCTGGGGTTCACGCCATTCTCCTGCCTCAGCCTCCCGAGTAGCTGGGACTGCAGGCGCCCACCACCTCGCCCAGCTAATTTTTTGTATTTTTAGTAGAGACCGGGTTTCACCGTGTTAGCCAGGATGGTCTCGATCTCCTGACCTCGTGATCCGCCCACCTTGGCCTCCCAAAGTGCTGGGATTACAGGCGTGAGCCACCGCGCCCGGCCTGTTTTTCTTAGAATTTTTAATGCATACATTTTTGGATTTTCTAACTTCGAATTCCCTAATTTCTTCTATTTCTGAAATAAACCGTACTTGATTAAAGTGTATGTTTTATTTTTTAATTTTTATTTAAGTTCTGGGATACATGTACAGAATATGCAGGTTTGTTACATAGGTATCCATGTGCCATGGTGGTTTGCTGCACCTACCAACCCGTCACCTAGGTTTTAAGCCCCGCATGCATTAGCTATTTGTCCTGATGCTCTCCCTCCCCTCGCTCCCCAGCTCTGACAGGCACTGGTGTGTGATGTTCCCCTCCCTGCGTCCATGTGTTCTCACTGTTCAACTCCCACTTAATGACAACATGCAGTGTTTGGTTTTCTGTCGTTGTGTTAGTTTGCTGAGGATGATGCCAGCCAAAATTTTTTATCTTACTGGTCAGAAGTCTATAATGGGTCAGCAGAGCTGTGCTTCTTCAGGATGCTCCAGGGGAGAATCCTTTTCTTTACCTTTTCCAGCACCTAGAGGCTGCCCGCATTCCTTGGCTCATGGCCACATCACTCTGACCTCTGCTTCCATCATTCATCTCTTCCTCTCACTCTGACCTTCCTACCTCTCCTTTACAAAGGCCTTTGTGATTACATGAGGCACACCCAGGTAATCCACGATATTCTCTCCACCCTCAAGCCCTTAACTTAGTCATATCTACAAATCCCTTTTGCTACATAAGGCCTGGGGATTAGGATGTGGACATATTTGGGGGGTTATTACTCAGCTGACCACACCGTACAACATTTTCTAGGAAAAAGCATAGGACATATTTTTTACTTAGCTACCGGCAACTTCCTGAAGACCCCCAGCAGCAGTCTCAGTTGGCTCCTCCATCTCTTTCCTGGGCTGAAGCCACCTGGTCAGGACTCATAGCCCAGTAAACACATATGGTATCACCTTGTACCCGCTCTCAAAACACAGAAACCACCTGGTACAAAACATGATTCCTATCACCAACACATGTGCATCTCAACTTACATTTTGCCTGCTGAGGGACAAATTCCCATAAGAAAACTCCAAGGGCCCGACCAAATTCTAGCAGAAAAATGTCACGACCTGGAACTTTAAGTAGACCTCTTTGAAGAGGTTGCCCTTAAAGTGAACCAGGTCACAAAAGCTCTGGCCTGGCTTTAGAATTTAGAACTTTTGAATGACACACGAGAATAACCAAGTTAGCTGTATGGATGGCTATGAAGGGCATACACAGCCCGTTCACCAACTGAGGAATAGAGAACTCGAAGGGAGAAACGGAGACTCGGCCAAGCCTCAGCACTCATAGCAGCAGGGTGGACGAGTTCTAATAAGGGCACTTTCCTGTGACAGTCTGGAATCTGGAACTAGGCATCAGGTGAGAGTGCCCCGGAGTGGAGTGGGCTGGGGGAAGAGGATGGGACGTGCTGGTGGTGCGGGTGTGGCAGCCAGGTCTCCAGTGGCTGCAGGATCCTGCCCTCAGCCCAAATGGCTCCTGCATGAAAAGCTGCGGTGGATCTAAGTGGCAGCTACGAGTCAAGGCAATTAGCTTCCTCCGAAGCGAGGCAAGACAAGGCAGGGCTGAGAAGCCACTCAACCTCTGTTCCCAACAAATCCATTTCCATCTCCCTGCTTCGCTGTATGACACCCCACACCCTGATGTGCGTCTTGTGAAAAATCAACATGAAAATAAAAGTTCAGGAGAAAACTCTGTGGAGACTGTTGTCAATGTAGTCAAACTGACTCTGAATACAGACATCTTCCACATTCTGCACTTACTCATGCGATTTCTTTTTAGAAATTTTTAGAGAGAAAGGTCATTTTCACCTTGGCAGGAGTCTACCACCCTCTGCTCAATGCCCTTTTTGGCTACTTCTGTTCCAGACATGGAAGAGAACTATTAAAAGAGCTGGGGCCACCCCATTCATTCCCAACTAGACTCTGCACAGAGGCAGTAGCTCCTCACAGCAGCCTTGCTAAAATCTGCACTATCCCCCCACGCCCCTTGTGACTGTACAATAACCGTAAAGAAGGCGAGGCAGGGACCACAACTTGCCACTTAGCAAAAAGCTGAGGGTAACCTGCTGAGCCTTCCTAACTGCAGCAAAAAGTAGGCCTTGGAGTTCAGAAGTAGACGAATTGTTATTGTCACTGAGAAGGAAAGCTCCTTCTCAAGTCAGCTGCTGATCTTTCTATGGAATGAGAAGGAGCAGGAACCATGAAAGAAGAGCTTGGGAAGTCAATGGGACCGAGACGGAGGGTGAAGTTCAGGGGGAAGAACTCAAAGGGGGAACCACAGCATCCCTCTCCCCATCCCTAAGGTGGCACATGAATGTTCTGGAGATGAACAAAGGGCAGGAGGGAGTAGGGGCATGGGAGAGCTCCAGGGCAGCTGCTGTGCAGAGGAGCAGAGGGCAGGCCCACATGGAGGCCACAGCAAGAATTCTAGCCTGAAATCATGGTGATGAGGCCAGTGAGCAAGCAAGCAAGTCACCTGAGCAGAATGTAACGGAACGCTACTCCACCGCACTAGAAATCAACAAGGGGAAAAGGGCAAAAAGGGATTAGAGAAACAGGTTCAAGCTAATTTTCATACTAACATTTTATGGGTTTCTGCTATTAGAAATAATTCCTTCACTACCTACGTCAAAGGGTTATAAGGATAAATAAGTTAATAGGCGTAAGTACTTAAAAAAAATAAAAAGCATGCAAAAAGCATGCACAAATGCAAGGATTTTTTTTAATGGAAAATAATGAAAAGCCTTTCAAAGGAATCTAATGTTGCCCTTTGATGGACAGTGTATGGTTTTTCCCCCTTATCAAAAACAATTCCAATAGGAAGCTCTGAATGGAACAGAGCCATGAGAATAAGGCCTCATTTACACAGCTGCATGGATTTAGATGCTTTGTGAAAACTGCATCTTCTATGGGTGATAACCTCATAAACTATGGCTCTAAACACTGAGAGTTTTCATTGCCTTCAGGTTAGAAAGTCACTAAGTCAAAAGGTGAATAATATAAATTTAATAGCTTAACTGAAGTACAAAATTTGTGGATGGACTACAGCTGAAAATTTTTCTCTGTAACTTTCCTCTAAAAGTTATTTCATGGGCAGTGGATTGCTGTCTTTTTCATATTTGTCCACTGCTGAGGGAATGAGTTTTTGTGAATATGAGAAAAGTCAGGGCCGGGTGCAGGGGCTCACGTCTGTAATCCTAGCACTTTGGGAGGGCAAGGCGAGCGGATTGCCTGAGCTCAGTAGATCGAGACCAGCCTGGGTTACACGGTGAAACCGTGTCTACTAAAATAAAAAAGAAATTAGCAGTGCATGGCGGTGTGCGGTGGTAGTACCAGCTACTCGGGAGGCTGAGGCAGGAGAATCGCTTGAACTTGAGAGGCCGAGGTTGCAGCGAGCCAACATCGCTCCACTGCACTCCAGCCTGGGCGACAGAGCGAGACTCTATCTCGGAAAAGTCAGTACAAGTAACTACTGCTTGGCAAAACTTGCTGCTTGTTTTCACTGCTGAAGAGTAGTTACTGCAGGGAGTCAAGTGTGGCCCTTCCTTGCTGGATGGGGACTCATGTGGTAGGGGGAGGTGCTGGAGACTGGGTGTCTACAGTGCAGAGTGTAACTAGGAATGAGGCGTGGAAGCAAGGTCAGGGCGGGCCCCTGTGGTGCCCTCTCACACTCAGGTAGCAGGCAGTCAAGGTCCCCTCTGGGCATCTTTCCTCCCTGGTAAGTGGTTTGGGAGGCAGCCCTGCTCCCTCGTGGAAAATTCACGTACAGATGACTCGAATGCAGTTGTTTATAGTTCCTGGGTTCAACTCTGTCAAGTACTGCATTCATATCCCATAGTCGGAACAGAAGTGTTTAACTCTATCAAGGTTACTTAAGAATGAGAAGAATAAGCGACATCTGACATTGCAAGTGAGGTTCAAGTTTGTCTTCAAGAAGCTCCTAGACGTTTCTGACAGGATTTTACATGGCTAGCAGCCACCACACCTTCTTCTCCCACTCCTGGGCTGGTCCTCAGTTGCTCTGTGACTCCTCCTCCACTCAACCCATAAAAGCCAGAGTGTCCCCCACGCCATGTTCCTGGGGTGTGATGAGAGATAATGGTTTTCCTCCCCGTTCCTGGCTCCTCACGGTCCTGGTTGGTCTTTTGATAGAATGCCAGGTGCGTGAGCCTTAGGGGCACTAGGACCCCACCTTCTCCTGCCCTCCTTCCACTCCACTGCTCCCCTCTCCGCCTTGCTGATGGTGGGTCTTAAGACCCTCCAGGAGACGGTCCCCCCCTAGACCCCGGGGGGAAGGAATGCTGATGTCATGAAGCTCCCATAAAAATCCAAGAGGACGGGGAGCTTCCATGCCCCTTTCCCCATACCTCGCCCTATGTGTCTCTTCATCTGTATCCTTTGCGGTGTCCTGTGTAATAAACCCATAAAGGTAAGGGTTTCCCTGAGCTCTGTGAGTTCCTCCAGCAAATTAATCAAATCCAAACAGGAGGCCATGGAAACTCACCTTGAAGCTGGTGGGTCAGAGGTTCCAGAGCCTGGACTTGCTGCTGAGCCCTCAACCCGTGGGCTGTGACACTATCTCCAGTTAGGCAGTGTCAGAACAGAATGCGGGGACACCTAGCTGGTGCCTGCTGCTTGGTGTGTGGGGAAACTCCCACACATCTGGTCACAGAAGTCTTCTTCTGTGTTTATTGTTGGTGGTGGGAGCAGAGGAAACACGCGGTTGGAGAGCTTTTCCCTACGCAGTCCCCAAGTGCTAAGACCTGCTCTCATGGCTTCAGAAGTCACTGGCACACCGCTGGTTCTCAATCTACATCTCTGGTCTCTGTACCCAGACCCATTCTTCACCTTTCAACCTAGGACTTCTTCATTTGAACATCTCAAACTCAACACACCCCAAAGAGAAGTAATCACCTCCCCTCCAGACCTGTTTCTCTGCCTCTTCCCTCAACAAATGGCACCACTGCACCATTGTCCCAGCACACAAGCCAGGAACCTAGGTATCACCCTCACTTCCTTTTCCCCTAGGTCCATGCACGATTAGTCACCAAGACCTGTGGATTCTCCCACCTGCTCTCTCTTCTGTCCCCTTCTCCGTACCCATGCTGCACTCAGTTTTGCCACCTCCCTGCCTCTAGTCTTGGGTGTACTCCTGTCTCCAGCATCCTCTCTGCTGCAGGCTGGGGCCATCACTCGAAGGCACAGATCTGATCACGCAACTCTCCTCCAGTGGCTTCCTTCTGTCCTCAGGATGGTGCCCAAATGCCTCTGCATGATCTACAAGGTCATTACAAAGCAATCTGTCCACCACTCAACTCTCTCTGCCCGCTGTCCCTTTATGCTCCACCCTATTGCTCTCTCCAAACTCCCCCATCCGCTGTTCTCTTCCGCTATTTTCTCCTGCTCTTTGCACATGCTGGTCCCTTGAATGCTCTCCCTCCATCCCCCATCTCCTGAGGGTCAAAGGCTGGCCCACTGCCTGCATGTCTCTTTCTCTGGGCAACCTGACTGCCCTGATTGCCCAAGCCTAGGCTGGCTGACTTCTCTCGAATCCCTTGCCACTTTTTTACTAAGCTCCGCCTATGAGGTTTAGGTACTGTGCTTGCTGGCTTGCTGCACCTTCAAGTGCACAGCCATATCCCTCCTCAGCACAGGCCTGGCACAAAGCAGATACTCAAAAACATTTATCAGAAAAGTGAATAATCCTGCCTAAATGTTACTGATGAATCTAGCTGCCTGCAAGTCAATGCATTTCACAGATACAGTAATTCTCTTGATAACAGAACAATTAAGATGGTTGGAAAGGCTGAGCGCAGTGGCTCATGCCTGGAATCCCAGCACTTTGGGATGCGGAGGCGGGCGTATTACTTGAGGTAAGGAGTTCAAGACCAGCCTGGTCAACATGGTGAAACCCCATCTCTACAAAAAATACAAAAATTAGCTGGGTGTGGTGGTGGGCACCCGTAATCCCAGCTACCTGGGAGGCTGAGGCAGAAGAATCACCTGAACCTGGGAGGTGGAAGTTGCAGTGAGCCGAGATCGTGCTATTGCACTCCAGGCTGGGTGACAAGAGGGAAACTCCATCTCAAAAAAACAAAAAGATGGTTGGAAAGACCTGGATTAAAACATACATACACACTCCCCAGTGGTGTTTCAGTAATGACAGCACATTTCTTCAAGAGCTAAAATACTTAGTTTTATAAATATCATCTAAGTATTATAATCATCTGAATCCTACCCGGAAATGATACGAAGTTTAACTTTAACAGGCACTCAAAGATGTGCCCAGTAACCTTACGCCAGGACTGTTTGCCCAGAGATACTTCTTGCTTGCCCAGAACTGACTTGGGTGTCATAATTAGGTAAGTTATGAAATGGTAGATTATGAAATGGCTTCGTTTTACTTGGTGGAGGAGGGACACAGATAAAGAAATTCTACTTACACCTTCTCAAGCTTAGCTACTTCTTACATCAATTAGCTACTATTTTTTAGCATCACAGTTTATTCTTAAATGAAAAACAAATAGCATCTCAGCTCAGGTATGCAGGTCTGAGGCTACAGTTTACTTTTCCTTCAGGTTTTAACAACTCGATGGAATTTATAGATGGTCTTTTTCCCTTCATTGATCACCGTAACTGAAAAGCTACTGCCTAAAATTCAATTACCAAGTAGTCTACCTGCATGCTACATCTTTTTTCCCACTGTAGTTCAATAAAGCTGTCATTGCAAACAAAAACATAAAAGCGTGTTGGATAGATCGTCTGCTCCTGCTGTTTAATTTCACAGAAATTCGTCTTTTTTTTTTTTTTTTTTTTTTTTGAGACGGAGTCTTGCTCTGTCGCCCAGGCTGGAGTGCAGTGGCGCGATCTCGGCTCACTACAACCTCTGCCTCCTGGGTTCGAGCGATTCTCTTGCCTTAGCCTCCCGAGTGGCTGGGATTACAGGCGCCCGCCACCACGCCAGGCTAAGTTTTGTATTTTTAGTAGAGAAGGGGTTTCACCGTGTTGGTCAGGCTGGTCTCAAACTTCTGACCTCAGGTGATCCGCCTACCTTGGCCTCCCAAAGTGCTAGGATTACAGGCGTGAGCCACCGCGCCCGGCCCCACAGAAATTCTTTAGCTTTTAAAAGCCATGGAAGCATTCTAGATAAGTTGTTAACCACTAACGGGAACAAATTCTCCTTACACAAAGCTCAGGCACATTCAGTCGAGGGGAACCAGGCCTGAGACACATCACTCGACGACACAGATCTAATCATGCAACTACCTTTCTACAAATGTCTGAGCTCCGGGGTGCCCAAGTACCAACAACCAAAGAAGCATTTACACTTTGCCAGAAAAGGAATCGGCTCTGTGAAGGTGCAAAGAACCAAATGCTAGCGATTAATGTCCCAACAAAGCGAACACTTCTTGCAACTCGAAATTCTCAATGGAAACTCTGTCGAATCCTCACCAAGTGAACGATAACTTGTTTCTACAAAGGCTACTGATTTCAGGAAACTAACGTATAACTCGTCGCCTTAAAGCGCCTCTAAAAGCATCCGCGACGGTTAAAGTCGCTGCTATTAAGGGACGCTATTTATTCAGCGCCAAGACCCAAGCGCCATCGTTGATCACCGCCTTCCTGGCCATGGCGACCCTACGGAGCGGGTCCTAGGAGCCTGTTGGAGGGCGACCGCTGGGCCAGCTTCCTCTCTGCTGACTGAGGGGAGGCCAGGCTGCCTGCAAGGGGAAGGGGCCCTTTCCGCGCTTACCAGGGTGAGGGCCACCTCCAGCATGGGGGCGAGGGCCAGGGTGCCGTGGAAGAGGGGGATGCAGTCCACGAAGAGGGTGTGGTGGGCGCCCGGGCCGCCCAGGGGTAGGTGCTCCTTACGCGGCTTTTGCTTCTCGGCCACCAGGAGCCCGTTGACGGCGCAGTGCGGGTACTTGGCGCCGTGCAGCACCATCTTGCAGTAGGCCTGGGTGGTCAGCTTCACCCCGGGCATGCTGACCCGGGAGGGCCCCAGAGGCCCCTGGGCACGCAGCTGAGGCCTGGACCCGCTGCCCGGCCGCGCGGCGCCTCAGCCGAGAAGCGGGACGAGGCGGCGGCGATTGATGGCGCGGCCACGGGATGGTGGGGGGGCTCCTCAGGCCCGGCCCCTTTTGGGCCTCGGCTCCTGGAAAAGCGACTCGCGCCCCTGGGAATCCGCAGCTCCAGACTCCAGTCGCGCTTCTCGCCCGGCGCTGCCGGAAAGCGACCTCTCCAACGCCTGCCGGAAAGCAGCCCGGCCCGGCATTTTACGACGTTTGCAGTGCTACCCTTTTCCGCTCCACGGTGACCTCCGTGCGGCCGGAGTCTTCCTCGATCCCGTGGTGCTCCGCGGCGCGGCCTTGCTCTCTTCCGGTCGCGGGACACCGGGCGTAGAGGGCGGTCGCGGCGGGCAGCGACGGCAGGTGAGGCAGGAGGTGGCCGGTGCGGCGCCTCCAGACTGGGCCGGGTCGGGGGGCCGGGAGCCATCAAGTCTGCACGCCCGCAGCCTGGCCGCCCGGCTTCGGCAGGAAGCACTGAATGGGCCTCGGAGCCAGGTGACATTGAGGCCGGCCTGTGGGGACTCCGGGCTCGGTGGGTCCAGGTTCGGGGGCCCGCCGCGAAGTGCCAGGTCCATCTTCCCCCGTCGCGCAGCGGCTGCGGACCGGCCTCGGGCACTGACCTTGGAGCGCCCGCTGGCCGAGGGCGCAGGCTGCGGGGAGCCGGACCCGCGCCCTGTGCCTGCAGCCTCCGCCCTTGCTCCTTCAAAAAGTCCCTGCAACTCCTCCCGGGTTTTGCGGGGCTCCCGGGCAGCGCTCGAATTTCCAGCCTGGAAGGCGCCAGTTGTTTGCTCACGCAAGGGCTAGGCCCCAGGAGAGAAGCTAGACGCGGGCGTTCAGCCCTGACGTCATGCTTGTTTATTCTGCCCCAAGGAGGGTATTTTCCCACATCACTCTCACCGGTCCTCCGAAGGGTCGATTTAAAGGGGGCCGTGTAAGGTTGATGGGCCTGAATCGAGGAGGGCCCGGGTGAGGCGGGGGTCTCTTAGGTTTTCCGCTCTCCTCAGGGATTGGAAATTGACCGGGGCTGTGTTGGCAGCCTTCTCCAATTTCCCCTTCTAGTCTATGTACATGCGGTATTAGGTTTTAAACAAATACTCGGTTGAATGTGATGCGTGCCACCGCCCCTGTGAGCTGTTACCTCCCCGCGCCGCCCCCTGAAGAATGGAGCCTGTCACGACAGCACAGTGCTTTAATGATCTCTAGCTTTTTCAGAGTCACCTTGTTAACATTTTTTCTTCTTGCCTTTTTTTGTTTGAGACGGAGTCTTGCTCTCGTTGTCCAGGCTGGAGTGCAGTGGTGCGGTCTCGGCTCACTACAATCTCTACCTCCCGGGTTCAAGCGATTCTTCTACCTCAGCCTCCCAAGTAGCTGGGATTACAGGCGCTCACTACCATGCCCAGCTAATTTTTGTATTTTTAGTAGAGACGGGATTTCACCATGTTGGCCAGGCTGCTCTTGAACTCCTGACCTCAGGTGATCTGTCCGCCTCGCCCTCCCAAAGTGCTGGGATGACCGGCGTGAGCCACCGCGCCTGGCCTCTCCTTGTTTTTTAAAAAGACCAATGTTCTGTTAATTACCTGAAGCGTGTATATATTATGGCAGTTGATTTATAATGAAGCTCCTTAAAAGCATGCCAATTACTAAGAAAAACCTCAGCCTAGGTTATTTTGTGAATTCAGAGACAGTGATAAAGAATGGATCATTTGCGTTGGGTAGAAGCAAACAAAAAAATTCCAAAATGCTGTGGGGCAAAAAGAAGACTCATTCCTTGCTGTTTGCCCTTATTCATAGAGAAGGTGTACAATTTTATCTTTCAGAATGTTGGCTACCAGGGTATTTAGCCTAGTTGGCAAGCGAGCAGTTTCCACCTCTTTGTGTGTACGAGCACATGGTAAGTGTGACTTTTCTTACTTTTAAATAGGCTGAACTAATTTCATTTTGCTCCTGTTGTGTATAAGGCCCTGTGCTGGAGTTTTAAAGACCTTAATTCGGCTCTTGAGGGTCTTTAGGGGAGATATAAATGTTCTCACAGGGCTTGGTTCTAGATTAAGAAGTGTTTATGAGTCAAATTGAATCTCTTCTGGATCTTTGGTTATACTGACACTTCCCCCCTTACCCTTCCCTTCCAATCCACTTTTTTAAGCTTTGAGATCTACCCCTTTCAAAAGATCTTCTGCACCATAACTGACCTTAATGACCTCCCTCCCCACCTTGCCCCCACAATTCCCAACCATTTGCATCGTCTGTTTACATTATAGAGGCAATGGAAACGAAAGAGCCTGGACTTCCTAGCCTGAGCTGGGTTTTCATCTCATTTCTATCAAGGGCTAGCTACTGAAGCTTAGGAGTCTTTTGGCTCACCTGAAGTATATGGACAGAGCTTAGTTCTGTGTCTGGCATACAGCACATTTAGTTTTGCATGTATCCGGCATCTATCTACTTTGTACCAGACACTGTTAGGCACCGAGAAGAAAAAGAATATGAAATACACACTCTTTCCAGGAGGCTGTTCGCAATCTGAAGAGGGACAGATGGATGAAGACTGTTTTATTAAGAGCTGGCTCCTGGGTAGAAGCATTTAGCCGGATGTGGGGTTCAGGGAAGGCTTCTGGAGGAAGCTCTCCATGGTCTTTTCATTGCCTCAGTAGAGTCTACACCCTGCCTGGTTAGAGCTGGTCTTGCCTGCCTTTCCGTTCTTATTACTGACTGTTGTACTCAAAACCCAGAAACTACCATCAGAACCACCCCTCCCCACTTGCTCACTGCCCCAGCCCCCTGGCCTTACTCCAATCCTCCCGCAGAGCCCCGAGTTGTGGATGGTCACTCCTGTCTAATCATTCACCCTCAATACAAATGTATTAGAACGGCTTCTCCTGACCACCCTTTGTCAGGAAGCTCCCTGTCACCTCACTTTGCTCTGCTTTTCCTTATAACACTGGATGCCTCGTGAATGCATGTCTATTTGAGTGTCGCTGTCTCAGCCTCTTACAGCATAAGCCTTTTGAGGCCAGGGAGCCTGCCTGTCCTACTCATTGCCGTATCTCCAGCACATAGGAGGCAGATGAAGACGAACTGCAGGCTCTTAGACAAGCCTTCTCTGTTAAGTTTTAACTTACCTAAGTCATACATGAATAATACATGAATCTGTTCTCAACATAAGATATTAAAGCAGTCTGGAATACCATCAGCCGTCACTGAAGTCAGTTGGGATATTTGTGTGGTGATGCACCTGAGTGAGGGGTGCCCAGATATACCAGATCTCCCCAGCAGAGGCTCAACAGAAATCCGTCCATGTTGAAGCGGTGACAAACATTCCTTAGAATCTGGAGTCTTTGTTTTTCTCTCTCTGTAAAAGAAATGTTTGGTATATTAACCGTTGCTTTTCCTCTAATTGCTGGGGGACCAGGCCTGAAGCCTGAAGAACCCCTGAAACCATGAATTGGCCATTCTTATTCTGGAAGATGCAATTTTGAGGTTTGCATGCGCCAAGGTTTCGAGGGTTTACATCGTTCTAATAGGTTTTTTCCCCCCAGTCTCCCTGTCATGGCATTTACAACAGCTTTACAAGATGTAATTCATATAACAGTCACCCATTTAAAGTGTATGCTCCAGTGGTTTTTAGTATATTCATTGAGTTTTGTCATTAGCACCACAGTCAATTCTAGAACATTCTCATCACCCATATTTACATTTATTTTTAATAACTCTCATGTGTAAGCTGAGTGTTTTAAACTTTAGAAACTTCTGGGGGGTGCTGAACTTGATAAAAATATTCAGTATACAACTGTTCTTTATAGTTCACTCATCATTTTCATAGAATTAGGGTTTTAAAATTAGAAAGTAATTCAGGCCATTTCCATCTCATGTCCCTCAAATCCCACCTCAGTTTTGGGATGAGGTGTCAAGTATAAGTTTGTAAGTACACTAGTCATTTGCATGGCTAAGATAAACATCTAGAGAACTCTATATACGACTTTGCTTAAAGCTGAATGTTGATTTACTGTTCACATGATTTGGGAGATTTTAGTCATGGGGACTGAGTTAATGGAGTTGAAGCATTTTTGCGGGCATCATACTTGCAGACCAGTGTGTAACACAAAGAGTTCTTGCAGATGTAGGACAGAATTGGAGAAACAGCTTCTAACAGTGGGAAGATTCTCAGTACAACCAAGCTATTCCTTACCTTTCTGATTTCTGAACTTTTTTCCACGTGATACCTGCTGCTTTGAAGGCACTAAAATAACAGAAGCAGATAGAGCAGAAATCCTCACTCAGATCTTTCTGCCTCCTACGTGTAACAGTTTGTGGCTTGCCTTGTCTGTTTTGTGTGTTTCGTTCCGCGTATGTGAGTATGTGCACATGATTTCCAGAAAGGAGAAGTGCGCGATACTGCCCGTGCTCTGTGACTCCTGAGTGCACGCTCCCTCTGCATTTGGGCTCCTAGGTCGGCCTCGTCCTGTGGACGTTGCCCCTTGTTTCCTGCCATCCACACATTCCTCATGCCCCCCTGCTCTACTCTTTCTCCAGAGTACTTTTTCCAAACATGTGATTTGCACATTTGTTATGTTTATTGTTTGTTTTCCACTTCTAGAAGTGTGCCACTAGGCAGGAATGTTTGATTTGTTCACTGATGATCCCAGATCTCTAGAACCCTGCCTTGCCTGTAGAGGGTGCTTGGTAAATGTGCTCTGAATGAATGGCTCCATGATCCTCGTTTCTAAGAGCTAGCACGATTTCTCACTCAGTCCTGGTTGGACACGGGTTCCCTGGAACAGTGCTGTCGTGGTTATCTTTTCATGTGTCTTTGTTTCTGAACTTGAAATGCTTTGAGTTTTTTATTGTTTTTGTTCTTCCTCATTAGTTTGAGTCCCTTGCAGATAGGCTTTCATTTTGTCCAGTCACCTGTTCAGGGAGCCCTGAGGGCCTTGACCCACGTCTGCAGGTAACTGGTTTTTTTATTTTTATTTTTTTATTTTTTATTTTGAGACGAAGTCTCGCTCTGTCACCAGGCTGGAGTGCAGCGGTGCGATCTCAGCTCACTGCAACCTCCGCCTCCTGCGTTCAAGCGATTCTCCTGCCTCGGCCTTCTGAGTAGCTGGGACTACAGGCACGTGCCACCACGCCCGGCTAATTTTTTGTATTTTTAGTAGAGACGGGGCTTCACCATATTAGCCAGGATGGTCTCGATCTCCTGACTTTGTGATCCGCCCACCTCAGCCTCCCAAAGTGCTAGGATTACAGGCGTGAGCCACTGCGCCCGGCCCTGCAGGTAACCGTTAATGTAGGAAGTGCTGCCTCTGGGCACCTTGGCCCCAGGGTTCATTAGCAGTTGCCCCTGGAGGGTTTTTGTTGGCTGTGATGAAAAGTGCGTCTGTTCCCCCTCCACCACACTCCTGCAACTGTTTAAACAGTGGCTGTGACCCCCTGAGATGACC
Organism: Symphalangus syndactylus; assembly: GCF_028878055.3. Taxonomy (NCBI): domain Eukaryota; kingdom Metazoa; phylum Chordata; class Mammalia; order Primates; family Hylobatidae; genus Symphalangus; species Symphalangus syndactylus. The sequence goes on from NC_072433.2 coordinate 131,234,682, forward strand.
CGGGGTTTCAAGGTGTGCACACGTCTGTGTGTTTCGGTTTTCAGAAGTATCACCTTGTGTGTGACTCTCAACCTACATGGATTTTCAAAGATTTATTCAATGTGTTTTTCAGAAAGTGTCGTGAAGAGCGAAGACTTTTCGCTCCCAGCTTATGTGGATCGGCGTGACCATCCCTTGCCGGAGGTGGCCCATGTCAAGCACCTGTCTGCCAGCCAGAAGGCCTTGAAGGAGAAGGAGAAGGCCGCCTGGAGCAGCCTCTCCATGGATGAGAAAGTCGAGTGTGGGTATTGAAGGGACCCGCAGGCACGCCCAGCAGCTCTCGGAAGTGTGTGTGTGTGTGTGAGAGCCTCTGCTCACTTCTGGGCCTACTGTCTACAGAGCAGTCTTGCACAGGAGGGTTGCTCTGCTGGGTTTCCGGGTCATTGTCCCAGGGCCCCAGTTTATGTGCTCACCAGTCACTTAGCTCTGCCAGCTGACAGGATCTTTTGCTAGGCCCCCTTCTCTGTGCTGAGTGGAGGTAGCCTCTCAGCATATCTGCCGGGTAAGACATTGTTAACTGTAAGTTACTGAAAGAAACTCAGCAAAATCCATAGTGTTTGGTATGAAAGGGGCATAAAAATAACGAGATTAAATAGACCCTAACACTGTAATTCAAGTAAGAAGTAATTTTGCAGTTTTAATTTGCACCTAAAGCGAACTCTATGCATTTTCTTCCTTCCTTGCCCCGTCACATGCCTGCGTGGGCACGTGTGTGCACGTACGTGCGTGAACAGGATGTGGCCCGGGTTGGTGTATCCTTCAGCTCTGTGTTTCCTCCCTCACAAGTGTGGTTTTGGGGAGAAGTGGTTGAATGTTGCAGAGGAGGGAGCTGCTGACCTTTGTGCCTATAAATGGCTGTCCTCTCTGCCCTCAGTGTATCGCATTAAGTTCAAGGAGAGCTTTGCTGAGATGAACAGGGGCTCCAACGAGTGGAAGACGGTTGTGGGCGGTGCCATGTTCTTCATCGGCTTCACCGCGCTCATTATCATGTGGCAGAAGCACTATGGTGAGTAGAGAGGGAGGAAGGCACGGGCGCCTGGACTGGGGCTCCAGCCTGCAGTGCCCAATGGTGGGCTGTGGGGGACCTCCACACCTTGAGGCCATGAGATAGGGACTGCATTCCAGAGTTCGTCTCAAGATTGTTTTCCAGGCCTTGGTGACCTGGAGAACTGAAGTCGTGGGAGGTTAGTTTATAAGCCAGCATCTGATTATTCATAGTCAGCCATGCCTGTTGGGTGGTGAAATACCTTAACTACTTTGTACAGCACACCACGGTTTCAGTAGCAATTTATGTGCTCACCAGTCACTTAGCAAAAGATGACTTCGTGAAGGTTCGAGCAAGGAGAAGGGGACTCATTCATTTAATGACTGTCTCGACTGTTGTGAGGACTGCATCTCAACAGCCAGCATCTGGAGGTCCCCACCTGATAGTTTGTGTGTGGGCATTGGCGGGTTGCTCGCTTGTAGTAATGACTCTTCCCCGAGGTTCTTTCTGTCCAGGCAGAACAGGCATTTTTGCAGTCTGAATAGGTATATTCTCATACTTGTGGTTTGAATGTGGATGTGGGTTAATAACAGACCCGAATCTATCTGATCTTCCAGGTCACCTTGGGCTCTGTTTGTTAGATCCTGTTATCCATAGCCTTTCGAGAGGACTTTCTGCTTTTAGCTTATTTTGTTGCTAACTTTTTACAAACAAAGGGCTAATTTTAAAATGTCGATGTTGGCAGTGGTCAGAAACCGTGTGTTTGAGCGGGTGTTGAGTGGCAGGTGGCTCTGCTGACCTAGTGGCTGGTGTGTCGGGAGGATTTAACCTGTATGAGGGACTGGCGTAGAAACAACCTGTTGAGACAGTCTTGCCCATAACCTGTCTTACACCGTAGTGTACGGCCCCCTCCCGCAAACCTTTGACAAAGAGTGGGTGGCCAAGCAGACCAAGAGGATGCTGGACATGAAGGTGAACCCCATCCAGGGCTTAGCCTCCAAGTGGGACTACGAAAAGAACGAGTGGAAGAAGTGAGAGATGCTGGCCTGCGCCTGCGCCTGGCTCTGTCACCACCATGCAACTCCATGCCTATTTACTGGAAACCTGTTATGCCAAACAGTTGTACCACTGCTAATAAATGACCAGTTTACCTGAAACCCTTTGTGATCAGTTCTTTAATGATACCTAAATGAAAGCTAATTAAAACAACAGGTTTCTCCCAAGGGTCTGGAGTAAATATATTTTGGGTGCAAATGAAATGGCAAAAATCTAGTATCTTAAATTGTATAAGGGGACATTATATAAAAACTGAAAATATAGAATTCCTTGATGTAGGAAATTTGAGGTTTTTGGCAAGAGATCTTTATATAAGTAAAATCCCATTATAGTAGGCACACCGGCAGGAGTTACTACAACCCTTTTTTTTGGGGGGAGACGGAGTCTTGCTCTTGTCACCCAGGCTGGAGTGCAATGGCACAATCTTGGGTCACTGCCACCTCCACTTCCTGGGTTCAAGGGATTCTCCTGCCTCAACCTCCCAAGGAGCTGGGATTATAGGTGCCCACCACCACGACCAGCTAATTTTTGTATTTTTTAGTAGAGACGGGGTATCACCGTATTGGCCAGGCTGGTCTTGAACTCCTGACCTCAGGTGCCTGCCTTGGCCTCCCAAAGTGCTGGGATAACAGGCGTGAGCCAGTGTGCCCGGCCTATGAACCACTTTTCTTCTGGGGCTGTCCCTCCCTCCCTGCAGTTGTCATGTTGGCTAGGGTGGGCAGCCCCACTCTGAGCTCTGACTGAGGTGTAGGTGCTGGCCCCGTCTCCCTTGGACTGCCTGTGGCCTGCTCAGCTCCCTGGCTACTCATAACTCTTTGATCTAAAAAGTAGTCACAAGGCCAGTGTCAAAGCGGTGGTCTTACGAGCATCATCCTGGCCCCTGGCAAGCTCTCTCCAGGACTCATCCTGTTACCTGTCCCACTCAAGCACCACTTCCCACACTGGAGACCCTGTCTGGAGAAGAGAACAAATCTGCAGCCTGTGTGCCGAGAGTAGCAGAGGTGGCTGGCAGAGAGGTCTCCTGCGAGAGTAGCAGAGGTGGCTGGCAGAGAGGTCTCCTGTGAGAGTAGCAGAGATGGTTGGCAGGGGTTTCCTGCCAGCACTGGTGGATAGAAATGAGGGAAGGGGAGAGAATGGCCCCGGAGAAGCACAGCTGTAGCCAAGAAGGGAAAGGGGACCCTTAGATCTTGCCCAGAGGAAATACATGGGACAAGGACCTTGGCTGCCTGGAAGGTTTGGGCTCTGAAAAATCAAGAGCAGGTCAAATACACCCCAATCGAGCACCTTCCAGTGCTGTAGAAACGCCCTTGATCCCTTGTTCTCCAAGGACCAGCTGAGCCCCCTGGGAGAGTGGGATGCAGGGGGCTACGGGGCCCATGGAGTCTTGCCGTGAGAACTCGTGTGAACCCCTTGATGGTTTAACCACAAAAGCCCACACTGCCCTCCGGGGGATAACATTTTCAGTTCCTTGCCCGAGGGTGGGCTCCTGGGGGTGGTAGGGGAAGCTGAAGTAGTTGACCCTGGCCCCACTGGTCCCTGACCCTTTGCCTGGCTCTGGTGGAGCCACCTGCCTTGGGCCAGGCAGCAGGCCAGGCTAATCACCGCCTGCATCTCCCTCAGGAGAGGCCGAGAGGAAGGAGCTGTCACCCTAGGATGGAGGTAGAGGTGTCTGCCTGTGGAATCGACCCTGCTGTACAAGCCCTCTGCTTTTAGCCTGGAGTAGCTCTGAGTGAGTCCTCTTGAGAAGTCAGGCTCTTCCTGGCCTTTCCCTCCTACTGCTTAGGAAGCTGTGCCCTTGACCTTGCTAACAGAACTGCCATTTGTCCATTGGATTCAGATTCCAAAACGTGGCTGTCCATCCTGATTTTGTCCTCATGCTTAAAAAAATAAAATCCCTTTACTGCCATTTCAGTGGGAATTTGGGAGGCCGCAGGGGTTGACGGCTGGATTCAGCCCACGATCCTTCATTGGTCACCTGCATGCCATGGGGATGTGATGCTAACCTGACCCCAGCTGCTCACTTTCCCAGGCTCACAGGGAGGCAGACAACAAGTAAAACAAACACACAGAAGTGGAGGATCCAGCAGGGTGGAGGGAGGGGGCACAGGGAGAAAACGTTATGGGTGGGGGTTGGTTGGGCAGCTGTCACTGAAGAGGTGACACTTCGGCTGAGACTTGAAGATGAGACAAGCCACTCACAGTGAAACTTGAGGGGAGGTCAGGCTGGCAGGTGGACACAGCACCAAGCATGCATGGCAGGCATGACGCTGGAGGCAGAACGGGGCTTGGTGTGTTCAAAGGACAGCAAGATGGCCACCAGGCAGAAGCACTGCGCGAGGAGGCAGGGTGGGGGCGCGGCAGGGGTGCTCAGATGCCAGGGCACATGGGCCGCGGCCCACAAGAAGAGGAGGACCGAGCTTTTTCTGAGTGTGTGTATGCGGGGTCTCATTTCACCCCTAGACTGCCCCTCCCAGGGTGCTCAGGGAAAATATTGAGGCTCCTTAACGAGGCATGAAATTGGAGCAGGAGGACTTTGAATAAGATAAGCCCTTGGAACAACCCCGACTTACCTCACTGGAGGCTGGAGAGGGCTCTGTCTCCCCAGGCCGGGGCCTCAAGGGAAGATGCCTCAGAGATGAGGCTCCTCACCCATCCAGTACCTGCATCTCCACGTGGGGCCATCACAGAGACCTCACCCCCCAGCCTAACCTTGAAGCTCCTTGGAATTTAAGATACACTCTGTCCCTCTTTGTCACTCTTCCTCCTTCTCTGCTCATCTTCCTCCCAGCTGGCAGTTTTCTACTCTCCAGAATTTAAAAATTCACGGCCAGGCATGGTGGCTTGAGCCTGCAATCCCAGCTACTTGTGAGGCTTAGGCGGGAAGATCGCATGAGGCCAGCAATTTTTTTTTTTTTTTTTGAGATGGAGTCTCACTCTGTTGCCCAGACTGGAGTGCAGTGGTGTGATCTCAGCTCACTGCAGCCTCCGCCTCCTGGGTTCAAGCAATTCTCCTGCTTCAGCCTCCTGAGTAGCTGGGATTACAGGCGCACACCACCACACCTGGCTAATTTTTGTATTTTTAGTAGAGGTGGGGTTTCGCCATGTTGGCCAGGCTGGTCTCGAACTCCTGACCTAAGGTGATCCACCTGCCTCGGCCTCTCAAAGTGCTGGGATTACAGGCGTGAGCCACCTCACCCAGCTGAGGGCAGCAGTTTTGAGACCAGCCTGGGCAACATAGCAAGACCCTATCTCTTAAAAAAAAAAAACTGCTTATAAAAAAATCATTACCTATATAGGGCAGGACAGCAGCAGACATATTAAAAGACATCTTAGAAGCTGGAAGATAAGGGAGCAGTGGTTTCCTCTAGATTAATAGTACCAGCTAAGCTTTTAACCAAGAGGAGGGAAAAAATGAAGAGTGTCTACCACTACCAAACCCTTGCTGAGAAGAGTGCTGAAGGACGTGGCCCAGGAAGAAGAAAACTGCTCAAAGAGGAGTGAGATGCAAGGAGAAACGGTAGGCAAAGGAACTGAAAACCATGAAGGCAAAGCCACTCAAGCACTGGCTGAATACAGCAGTAAAAATAATGGTGGACAATTTGGTTTAAAAAGCAAAGAGGATGGGGTTCCGGGAAGATGATGGCAAAGTGTTTGAATTTCCCTGAATCCTCATGTAAAGACATAGTAACTGGATAGCAAAACCATAAACCCAATAGACAATACTAGGTGAGGAGACAGTCCCACGAACCCCACACGATCTGCAGAATACAAATGGGTGGGGACAAGTCACCTGTGCCACAGCCTGGCACAGCATCTGCTTTGGTGCAGCAGGACGCAGAGGGAAGCAAAGGGACAGCGGGTGGACCTGGGACACAGCAGCAGGGCCCTCACTGGGAAGCACAGTAACCCTCCTGTGATGCTGAGAGGCCGCCCCGTGCAGAAGCGGACGATTGTGGGGCTTCTCAGTGGGTCCTGAAGGGGCTGGAGCGCTCTCTACACCCACTCTCCCAGGCTACCATCCCCGTGCAGGGACCCACGCTGCAGAGAAACTGCCAGGAGTGGAAGGGGACTGACCAGGACAGGCAAAGAAAGCACAGGCAAGATCCAGATTCTCGTGGGGAAAGGGTAGAGAGCCCGAAATCCCAGAGGCCAGGTCCATGCTTTTGAACCTCAAAAGAAAACAACCCCAGCAGGAGGTCCTGTGAGTAGAAAAGCTTTCCTGAGCTCCGCCTCCTTCCAGAAGTGCAGCAAAGAGTTTGGGCTGCTGTGAAGAATCTGCGCTGTAATGGATTGAAATCCCTGGGTGGAGAGACAGGCAAAACGGCAGGAGAGCATGGGTAGGGCTCAGAACGAGAGCGGGGGACACAAGCTGGGGCCATGGAGAAGGAACCATGGCACAGGGAGGGAGGCATGGCATGGCCCCGGCCACATGGCTTTCTATTCCGCGGTGAACAGGTCTGTGCAGACCCACCCCCAAAGGCCAAGGGAGCCCAGAGGCCGAAGAAAGAGGCTGATAGTTAACTGCAGCCTCGCCCTCCTGGGATCAGGCGATCCTCCCGCCTCAGGTAGCTGAGTAGCTGGGACTACAGGCATGTGCCACCAGACCCAGCTAATCTAAAATTTTTGTGTGCAGACAGCGTCTGCCTATGTCGCTCAGGCTGATCTTGAGCTTCTCGCTTTAAGCGAACCTCCCACCTGGGCCTCTCAAAGTGTTGAGCGTACAGGTGTGAGCCACTGCACCTGGCCAGAAAGAAGTAATAGGAACAGAAATAGGGACTTACGAACAGATAGTGACTCCCCATACCTGCCTTCCAGAAAGTCACCTTTATACGACAGGCGTTTAAGGTAAAGACATGGGAGCTGATCACGCCTCAGACTTTCTTGCCAAAACTCGTTACCACTGGGGAGGTTGGATAAGCATCTTTGGGAGGGGTTATGGACGCCAAAGCCATTGTTTAAAGACTTTCCTGCAGAACAGCTTGGTGCGCAGGAGTCCAGCACTGGTCATCATGGCAGTTTTGCTCCAAGACGGCATCACTCTTGCCACGCGACAGACTGCCTCCTTACCGCTTCCTCTCCCCCGGGCTGCCTGCAGGCACTGCTGTTGAGGTGCCCTGAGGTGGCAGCTTCATGAGGGAGCACCAGGCAGCCACTCAGTGGCAGGTGGGTGACATTAGACCCCCTCCTCCAGGGGAGGGGCAGAGATTTGTCCTCCAAGAACAGGCCCATATTCTGGAAATGGGGTTGCTTTCCCTGCAACAGCACCGTGCATGCCTCATTTGCTGTCTGAGCCTCCCACACATCGCTCTAATCAAGAGGCTCACTCACTTCACAGCCAGAGAGTAAAGGGTTAGTTAGGGCTTATGCCTCAGCGGTGAGGACGCCACAGGCCTCACTGTTGCCCTCACTGGAAGCAGCCGCCCAGTTCAAATGGTCATCCCAACACTCCGTGACAGGCCAGTGAACGCTAACAGATAGACCACATTTTTGTATCACAAAAATATCCCACGTTTTGTTTTTCCACTCATCTGTCTATGGAAATCAGGTTGTTTCCACCTTCTGGGTATGGCGAATCATGCTGCTATGAACACAGGTGCACAGATATCTGCGGGAGTCCCCACTTTCAGTTCTTTGGGGTGTATTTCCAGGAGCGGAAGCAGTTATGCAGGTGGCAATGCCTCACCTGTCCCCTATCGTGCAGGCCCGAGGGCCTCCCCCATGTCAAGGTCAGTGTTCTCTTCTTCCACACAGCACTGTGCTTCGCGTGGTAGACCACTGGAGCCTGAACGCGCAAGTCAGGGCTCCATTCACGATCACCCGTAATAACCACTTACATGATTTATTTATGTTTATTATTTATTTAGTACTTTAAAAAAAAATTTTTTTTGGTAGTAGAATTCATTCAAATGTGCCTTAATATAGGCACTGGGGCTTGGCCATGGGGCTCTTGATACATAAGGCCCGGACATTCCGCCAGTTTTTCTTGGGCAATGACACCAACAAGTTGACAGCCATGTGAATGTTAAACTCAAGCTCATCATCTGTCATCTTCACGTGACCCACAGCCACAGCCAGACATAACACCTTCTGCATTTGAAATTGATTGTGGACTTCGCCTCATCCACTTTGGCCACCGTGTTTTTGTTGTGTGTGAGCAGGGAAGGGAACTTTCATGCCTTATTTAGGCCTGGGCGGAGGATTCGTGGAATCTGCTTGATCAGAGACTCTGAGGCAGAAATGCATCATGCTTCTTGGCCGGCTTCTTGACCAGTTTTTTCTTCCTGTTGAGTTTTTTCAGCACCTTGATGTCCATGTGGGGGATATCCGTGGCCTTGGCCTCGTCACAGTGCTGCTGGTCCTCCAGGACACACACGGAGAACTTGGGGCGGGCAGCGGACTTAAGCCTGACGATACCCGAGAAGCGCTTGTCCTTCTGGGGGTCATAGTTCTTCAAGCTGATCTTAACTCCACCATCTCTAGGAACTTGTGGTGGTTGTGCTGGTTCCCATGTAGGACTTCCCACACTGCCTCATACAGGGTGTCGTGAGAGACTTTGCTGCTCATGGCTTCTCCCACTATGCTAACCGGAAAAGAGCACTATTATTATTATTATTGTTATTTTTGAAACGGAGTCTTGCTTTGTCACCCAGGCTGGTGTGCAGTGGTGCCATCTTGGCTCACTGCAAGCTCCGCCCCCCTGGGGTCATGCCCTTATCCTGCCTCAGCCTCCCAAGTAGCTGGGACTACTGGCGCCTGCCATCACGCCTGGCTAATTTTTTTTTGTATTTTTAGTAGAGATGGGGTTTCACTGTTTTAGCCAGGATGGTCTCGATCTCCTGATCTTGTGATCCGCCCGCCTCGGCCTCCCAGAGTGTGGGATTACAGGTATGAGCCACCACACCCAGCCTATTTTTTAGTAGAGACAGGGTTTCACTATGTTACCCAGGCTGATCTCGAACTCCTGGGCTCAAGTGATCCTCCTGTCTTGGCGCCCCAAAGTGCTGGGACAATAGGTGTGAGCCATTGTGCCCGGCCGCCTATTACTTTTTAAGAGACAGGGTCTCTGTTGCCCAGGCTGGAGCGGCAGTGGTGCAATTGTAGCTCACACTTGCAGGGTTGTTTTTTTTTGAGATGGAGTCTTGCTCTGTCAGTCAGGCTGGAGTGCGGTGGCACGATCTTGGCTCACTGCAACCTCTGCCTCCCAGTTCAAGTGATTCTCCTGTCTCAGCCTCCCAAGTAGCTGGGATTACAGGCGTGCGCCACCACAGATGGCTAATTTTTGTATTTTTAGTGGAGATGGGATTTCGCTGTGTTGGCCAGGCTGGTCTTGAACTCCTGGCCTCAAGTGATCCTCCTGCCCTGGCCCCCAAAAGTGCTGGGACGACAGGTGTGAGCCACTGTGCCTGGCCACCTATCGTGTTTTTAGAGACTGGGTCTCTGTTTCCCAGGCTGGAGTGGCAGCGGCACAATCGTAGCGCACACTTGCAGGGTTTCTGTTTCCCATTTCTGAACATTTTCTCTGCTGGTTTGGAGGTCTTGATTCCCAAGGGAATGAATAATTCTACCAGGAGACAGAACAATGGTTCTAATGAACTAGGAATTGAGATTGCCACAACAATCTCAATTTGGGGCTTTTCCTGCCACTGAACCAGCAGAAAAAGAAGGGGGACTTCCTCCCCTACTGTCTGAAGTGAGGGATCATGCTTATCAAGGGGAAACTGGATTTGCGCTACACAAATGCTGACAGGGAAGTCTATGTCTAGAACCCAGGGGATTCTCTCGGGTGCCTCTTAGAACTCTGCAGTCCAATAGTAAAAGTTAATGTAAAGCTACACAAACAGAAGTTTTATAAAAATCGCAGTAAGGCAGAACCACCGAGGCTTTGGACCCTACATGAATGAAGATTTGGGTTAACCCATAACGTGAAGAACCCCAACCAGCTGAGACCTGGCTAAGGGCCAAGGAAACATGGAATGGAGAGTGGAAGAAGGAAGCTGTGTATACGAGCGACGGTTTCATGACCACTTTCAGAAATAAGGACTCTAGCACCTATGCATATATTTTTTCTTGCTGGTTGAGGGTGCATGCACATGTTTCTATTAACTATTTTTTCTTCTCTATCTTCCTTTCCTTAACTGTTTCATACAAGTTTGTTGGAGGTTAATTTTACAATGCATTCTTTAGGTAATATTCAGAATATTCAGATGGGAGTGTGACTGAATTTGAGTGGTAATTCACATAGCTGAGAGATCTGTACAATGACTGTTGGAACTCAGCAAATCTTCATTTTGGGGTGAGGATGCAAATACCTTCCTTTGTGTGAAGACTATTTGCATCTGTTTGCTGGGGACTTACAGTTGTTTTGATATCAGATGGAAGTTCATAATGTGCACAGGAACATGCATGGTAGGTAAAGAGATGATCACGCCAGGCAAGTCATTGTCTCTCAACTCTAAATCCACCTTCCACCCTCGGCTGATGGATGTGGGGGCTGGGGTGCTGCACACTGCAGTTTTGCTTGGCCACCTGGCTTGGCCTCTGCCAAAAGGGGCACTTGGGAGCCTGGAATGCTGGGGGAGAAGGAAGAGACTTGCTCTTCCTGTCTGCTTCCTGTCTGCATCCTGTCTGCTTGTTATTTCCTGTGAGCTTCCTGACTACCATTCTGTCTATTTCCTGTCTGCTTCCTATTTCCTATGAGCTTTCTGTCAGTTTCTTCTCACTTCCTGTGAGCGTCCCCACAGCATGCTCCTTCACCCTGGCAGTGGCAATTCCTTTTGTAGCAGCAGCTGAGTCCAGTTTTCAGTTTTTCCCACACTTGCAAGGGTCAGCCCATCATGCCTCTCAGAGACACTAGCACCAATCGAATGGCACCCCCTTTTCTGGATCTGAGTTTCAGCTCTGCACGGTCTCTCCCCAAATTTCTAGATTTTTTTTTTTTTTTTTGGAGACAGATCTCGCTCAGTTGCCCAGGCTGGAGTGCAGTGGTGTGATCTCGGCTCACTGCAGGCTGCGCCTCTTGGGTTGACGCCATTCTCCTGCCTCAGCCTCCTGAGTAGCTGGGACTACAGGTGCCCACCACTACGCCTGGCTAATTTTTTTTTGGTATTTTTAGTAGAGATGGGGTTTCACTGTGTTAGCCAGGATGGTCTTGATCTCCAGACCCTGTGATCCATCCGTCTCGGCCTCCCAAAGTGCTGGGATTACAGGTGTGAGCCACCGCGCCCGGCCCCAAATTTCCAGATTTTTAATAGTTTCAACCTCTTCCCTTTGTGCTTTAGCCTTAGGAATGGTGGTCACTTCTTGAGCTGCTGCTTCCATGATACCTTTCTTTTTACCCTTTGAATGACCTAGTTAACAGTAACCTGGTTAAACATTCTGCATATTAAATTCTGTCTGTTCAAACAGTCGTTATGCTTTGTGTCTCCTGACTGGCCCCTGACTGATACAGCTTTCCTGTAATGCAGAGACAGGCTACATCTTCCAATCTCCTTTTCAGCTCAAGTTTTGGATGCAAATTGTGTGAATTAGATGCACTCGGAGGAGACCGGAAAGGCAGGAGTGAAGCAGTGGCCCTCTTGCTAGGAAGATTGCATTTTCTGCCAGCAAACATAGTCACACTGGGTTTTCTGCAGCAGCATTGGAAGACCTGCTGCTAAACTTGGTGGGTGTCAGTTTGACCTTCACTGACAACAATGGCAGGTTGTTTTTTTTTTTTTTTTTAAATTTGAGACAGGGACTCACTCTGTTGCCCAGGCTGGAGTGCAGTGGTGTGATCATGGCTCGCTGAAGTCTTGACCTCCTGGGCTCAAGCAATCCCCCTGACTCAGCCTCCCGAGTAGCTGTGACTGTAGATGTGCACCACCATGCCCAGCTAATGTTTTAATTTTTTGTAGAGATGGGGTCTTGTTACGTAACCCAGGCCGGTCTCACACTCTTGGCCTCAGGCGATCTCCCTGCCTTGGCCTCCCAAAGTGCTGGGATTATATTTGTGAGCCACCACTCCTGGCCTGATAGCAGTTCTTGAAGTGGTCCCAGCGTCAGCCTGGGTCTGCCACCCTACAAGTTGTGTGGAAGACAGAGCTCTTCTAGTGAGTCAGCTCCGTTTCCTAAAATTCCTCTGAAGGCCCAGTCTGCTGCTCCCTTTTCCAGCCTCTCCTGTGGTTTTGTAAGCACCCAGTCATCTATATTCAATCCCTTTCAGCATAGAATTTCTGGAGTGGTTTTGCACAACTATATCGTAACTGACAGAGATGTTATGCATTCTGGTTTTTTATTGGTTTAGGGGTTACTCATAAAATTTTAACAAGCTTACTTCACTTAATGAAGTCGGTTTCACTCTCCCTTTCTTTTTCTCATCAGTGGCTTTCTATTTTATTAGTCTTTCTCACACTTTTGACATTGCTGATAATCTCTATTGTTTTCTTTCTGTTTCCTTAATTTGTGCTCTTTATTTGTTCTTTTTTCAGGCTAATTTGCTGTTATTTTTTCAACTTCTTGAATTGTATTTTTACAGTTAGCCTTACTAATTTTCAGCCTTTTCCCGTGCATTTTGATACTGCTTCAGTTGCAGCCCACAAGTTATGATCTGTAGAATTTTCATTCTTGTTCAGTGAAATATATGAATACTTTCCAATTTCCACTAGGATTTCTTTTCCAACCATCTAGGAATTTTCTAGTTACCTTGTTGCTATTAACTTCAAGTGTAATTGCATTATGATCAGAGAATATGCTCTGTGTGATTTCAGTCCTTTAGATTTTGTTGATACCTGTTTTAAGGCTTTACACCTGGACATTTTGACTGCCATTCTGTGTGCTGGAACATGGCACTTGGTCCTCAGCTGCCCTGTGCAGTGTTCTTTCTGTGTGTCCGATGGGCCCATGTTTGTTAGTTGTGTTTTTCATATCATCTGTTTTTTTTTGTTTTTTGTTTTTTTTTTGACACAGTCTCACTCTGTTGCCCAGACTGGAGTGCAGGATGTAATCTCTGCTCACTGCAACCTCTGCCTCCCGGGTTCAAGTGATTCTCGTGCCTCAGCCTCCCAAGTAGCTGGGACTACAGGCGCCCACCACCACACCCGTCTAATTTTTGTATTTTTAGTAGAGACTGGGTTTCACCATGTTGGCCGGGCTGGTCTCGAACTTCCGACCTCAGGTAATCTGCCTGCCCTGGCCTCCCAAAGTGCCGGTTTTACAGGTGTGAGTCACTGCATATGTCATCTCTTACTGATGTTTTTGTCTGTTCATTCTATTCCTCACTGATGTTTTCGTTTGCTTGTTCTATTTCTGAGACAAATTTTTGTCTATTTCCTTGTAATTTTGGTAAATTTTTGCTTTATATACTTAAGACTATATCATTAGTCATTTACAAATTAAAATTGGTTATAATGTCCTGAAAGTTGAAATTCTGTCATTATGAAGTGATTCTGTTTATCTCCAATAATACTTTAGTCTTAAAGTCTATTTTGCCTAATACTTTGGTTATTATTTTCATAGCGTATCTTTTTGCATTCTTTTTTCTGAGTTAGAGTCTTGCTCTGTTGCCCAGGCTGGAGTGCAGTGTTGCGATCTCGGCTCACTGCAACCTCCGCCTCTTGGGTTCAAGCGATTCTCTTCCCTCAGCCTCCCGAGTAGCTGGGATTACAGGTGACCACCACCATGCCTGGCTAGTTTTTTTGTATTTTTAGTAGAGACGGGGTTTCACCATGTTGGCCAGGCTGATCCTGAACTCCTGACCTCAGGTGATCTACCTGCCTTGGCCTCTCAAAGTGCCGGGATTACAGGCGTGAGCCACTGTGCCCAGCCCATATAGCAGTTTTATATGTCATTTTTTTTTTTTTTTGGAAAAACTTCTGAACGGTTTTCCAAAGTGTTCTACACCATTTTATGTTTCCACCGTCGAGCTGATGTGGTTCCCGTTTCTTTGAGAAGTCCAGGCATGGGTGGAGAGCAGCCCGCAGCAAGGCCTAGGATGCTGAGGAGCGTCCTCATGACTTTGAGTGCAGTTCTGTGGCTGTCAGGTGTCAGGTGGGGCTCTGCCTAAGGGGTCCCTGGGCCCCACAAAGAGTCACACACTGCTCTCTGAAAGGGAGTGTCACCACGGTAGGTTCATTTGTTTGTGCCCTTTATCACCCGTCATCCCCAGTTCCTACCCCAGAGCTAGGGCTCAGATGCCTTTTATTTTATTATTATTAATATTTATATATATTTTTATTATACTTTAAGTTCTAGGGTACATGTGCACAGTGTGCAGGTCTGTTACATATGTATACATGTGCCATGTTGGTGTGCTGCACCCATTAACTCGTCAATCCTAAGCCAAAAGAACAAAGCTGGAGGCTGACTTCAAAGTATACTACAAGGCTACAGTAACCAAAACAGCATGGTACTGGTACCAAAACAGAGATACAGACCAATGGAACAGAACAGAGCCCTCAGAAAGAATACTACACATCTACAACCATCTGATCTTTGACAAACCTGACAAAAACAAGAAATGGGGAAAGGATTCCCTATTTAACAAATGGTGCTGGGAAAACTGGCTAGCCATATATAGAAAGCTGAAACAGAATCCCTTCTTACACCTTATACAAAAATAAATTCAAGATGGATTAAACACTTAAATGTTAGACCTAAAACCATAAAAACCCTAGAAGAAAACCTAGGCAATACCATTCAGGACATAGGCATGGGCAAGGACTTCATGTCTAAAACACCAAAAGCAATGGCAACAAAAGCCAAAATTGACAAATGGCATCTAATTAAACTAAAGAGCTTCTGCACAGCAAAAGAAACTACCATCAGAGTGAACAGGCAACCTACAGAATGGGAGAAAATTTTTGCAATCTACTCATCTGACAAAGGGCTAATATCCAGAATCTACAATGAACTCAAAGTTACAAGAAAAAAACAACCCCATCAACAAGTGGGCGAAGGATATGAACAGACATTTCTCAGATGCCTTTTAAAGGGTTGTTTCCAGCTTGCAGGCCTCTCAAACCGCAGCGATGGGAGGCACGGGGACCTGCATGTTAGTGAGACCTGCATTTCTGTGGGCTGCATTCTCAGGTCTGGACAGCAGAGGGCGCTCTGAGACATAACCCGTCCTGTGTGTAGAGCGGGGACGTCCAGAAACTGGTCCCAAGGTCAGTGAGCTTTTCTCCTTGGAGCTTCCTCCAGCCCAGAGGGCAAGGGAGGGACACACCCTCCTCTTCACGCATCTCTCTATCTCTCTCCTCTCTCTCTCTCCTTTTTTTTTTTTTTTTTTTTTTGAGACAGTCTCATTCTGTTGCCCAGGCTGGAGTGCAGTGACATGACCTTGGCTCACTGCAACCTCCGCCTCCCAGCTTCAAGCGATTCTCCTCCCTCGGCTTTCTGACTAGCTGAAATTACACGGATGCATCACCACACCCAGCTAACTTAAGTATTTTTAGTAGAGACAGGGTTTCACTGTGTTGGCCAGGCTGGTCTCACACTCCTGACCTAAAGAGATTCTCCTGTCTTGGCCTCCCAAAGTGCTGAGATTACAGGCGTGAACTACCGGCCTGCCCGCATCTCTTCTTCCAGTGGCACTTTGCCCACAGGCAGGGGACTTGCAGGATGGCTCTGGCCAAACCCATTACTCACCAGGCAGCTGCTGTGATTCCCTCTCCTCTAGCTGCCGGGCTCTGCCTCCTACAGGGTCCTTGCCAGCAGGAACGTCTTGCAGCAGGTCACGGCTCTGCAGGCTGGAAACATAATTTCACCATCAAGAATTCTTTGCACAGACTCTGACTTGGCACAGCCCCTGAAAGCAAGCACACTGTTTATAAGGGTCTGTGGCAGGCTTACAATGCTGGAAAAATCTGCCTTTTCCCAGCTTCAGTTGCATGTAGCGTCTGGCATTGCTCTGCCCTAACTCACAGTGCACAAGGACTTTATTCTTGAAGTAGCCTGGCAGAGGGCTAAGTGCAGGGTCACTGACTCGACAGACCTGGATGCGAGCCCTGGCCCACTGCCTCGCATGCATTATTTCCTCACTATAGCCCATGGGGTTTTTAATCCCCATTTTACAAGTTAAGGGTCAGAAGCACAGAGAGATTAAGTGACTTTCACAAGCTCAGACAGCCAATAAAGCTGGAGCTGGAATTTGAATTTGCATCAGGCTACCCCAGAATTCAGTCAGTGCAATCCGGGGTAGTACCTTGTGAGCACCTAGCACATGGTAAGTGTTTACCGAATCAACGAACACGTGCAAGCCCTCAGCATGGGCCAACCTCTAAGGGTCTTTTCAAATAACTTCCTCATCTTTTGTGCCTTCGTCACTACTCCAAACCTAATCAAAGGTCAACAATAGAAGCAGATAACTCAGATGTCCAATGGTCTCCAACTAACCAATTCCCCCTAGACCTGTGCTGTGGGCAGCACCTCGTTTTGGGTTGGATGTTAAGAATCCCATTCCCAGGCTAGGTATGATGGCTCATGCCTGTAATCCCAGCACTTTGGGAGGCTGAGGCGGGCGGATCACAAGGTCAAGAGTTTGAGACCAGCCTGGCCAACAGGGCAAAACCCCGTCTCTATAAAAATACAAAAATTAGCCGGGCATGGTGGCAGGTGCCTGTAATCCCAGCTACTCGAGAAGCTGAGGCAGGAGAATCGTTTGAACCCCAAAGGCAAGGTTGCAGTGATCTCAGATCGCACCGCTGCGCTCCAGCGTGGGCTACAGAGAGAGACTTTGTCACAAAACAAAACAAAACAAAACAAAACAAAACAAAACAAAACACCATGTCGGCCCAAGGCCTTCATTCCAGCGTCTCAGTGAAGGCTGCACATGAGAATCACCTGGGCAACTGTTTCAAGGCGCCCACCCCAGACACAGCTATAGTTTCAAGTTCCCCTCAGGTGATTCTAATGCAAGTTCAAGGCACTGCATGCATCCCACGTTGCCTGATCACGAAAGTCACCTGGGAAATTAGTTGAAAACACAAATCTATTGGCTCCAACCCAGAGCTACTTAATCAGAATCTCCAGGGGAACAGATCTGAGCTTAACAGCCCACAGGTGAGCACCTTGAGGCCAAAGGAACCCATTCATAAAGGGGTGGGGGCCCAGCTTCTTCTGAAGAAGGCTGGCGGGGTCTGGGGGGAGGTCCGCAATGCAAGGTTGCCCTCCACACATCAACCCCTCCCCCAGGACTGTACCCACCTGCCCGCATTTGAATCTGGGCCACCTTCCCGGCCCGCGGCGCGGAGTTGGCGGTCATATCCCGCGTGAGCACCAGGTGGCGCCAGGGCCCCGCGCTTGTCCTGGAGCCCCGGCGGCTGCTCCGCCTCCCCCAATTAATCTCTCTTCTGAAACCATCTGCTGAGAAGCTGGAGAGGGAGCCTGCGCCCTCTGGATTACCGGGCAGTGACCCGATTGTCCTGCCACGCAGGTCAAGTTCCTTTAAAAGTCTTGTGCTTGATCTCGAAAATCCATGGGAATTTCCCATTTTGCTCCATGGTACACTGCTGTGGTTGTTTTAACAAAGAAATAAGTATTTCCATAAATTCCACAAGATACATCTCCCAAAGATGCACCTGCTTTTACAGGTTTCTTGGCCCTGCACCCCCTCTGAGGTGAATGGAGCCTCCCTGGTGTGAGAAGTGCAATCCACGTGGTCGGAGTGTAGTTCTCCCTCCTGACCTAAGAGGGAGAAAATGAGATGGGTGGGCTCTCCCCACACCTGTTTCTTCATCTTTGCCACAGTTCTGCTAGGGGAAGGACGGGGCGGCCATCCTCAGGGCCAAGCCAGAGCATTCTCATCTGCTCAATAAATTTCAGTTTACTTCTGAGCACGTGTTGTTATCAAATTATCTGTGTGGCGCTTTCCACTCCCACTCTTCTGAAGATGAGTGTGTGTAACAGAGCGGAACACATCTGGGCAGCCGAGGAAAGGCCTCACTTTAGGAACTGGGAAATAGAAACTCAGGGAGGCGGCAGAGAGGCCAGGCCCTGCGGAGCGGGTGGCGGGGGAGCCATGGTGGGGCCCAGCTCTGGACGGAGCTCTGGGCTGCTCCGCATCCTGGGTGAGGGCCCTGCCCGCTTCCTGCTCGCTTTTACCGTCGGGAAGGGGCCTAGCCATAGAACTTCTGGCAGCAGTGACTTGTGAGGTTTCGAGAGCAGTTCCCATTGTGCTGGCTGCAGATAGTGCTGGCTCACTAACGCGCTGGCTTCTTGTGGACTGTGTGGCGGAGGTGATACTGGAACCCACACTGCTGCATCCAAGTCATCCATGGGCTGTTCAGCCCCATTATGTGGCCCCTATGCTGGAAATACCCGGTTTTAAAGGGAAAACAAAGTTTCCAGGGACCTTTTCAGGGCCTTCTTATTTTGATATCCTTTTGGCTCTACGAATACAGTGGTTGCATCCAGGCCTAGCTTCCTTGTCTGTTTAGATTGCAGAGAGACACTTGAGTTGGCAGAAGAGACCCCTGTCTTCAAAGGCTTGCCCCACCCCAACACCACTGGGAGAGAAAAGTGTCTTTTCCAGAGCGGCTTAGCAGCCTGGGTTTGTGCATCTGACCCCAGGCTCTGCAGACCTCCAAACGTATGGAGTGGTGGCCCGAGGGGTTTGGGGTGGGAGGGTCAGTGAGTGTGTGGAGGTGGTTAGTGTCTCAAAAGCCACAGATATAAACAAGCCATGTTTTCCTGGGGTATCATTTTCACTCAAAGTTTTGGAAAAAAGTTCTCGTTGTTTATAAGTAAAACAAACATGCATATACAGTGGAATGAAATAAAAAGCCCAAGTCAATCTTAAAATACACAAATTCAAAGAAATTTGCATTGCAGGCCAGCTTGAGCTACTCTTGGGAGAGGGTTCTCCTTTGGTTAAAGCAACCTGAAGAAACATAAGTCCATCAACACTTATTTCTGGAGTATCTACCATGTGCAAGGCACTGTGCTAGATGCTGAAGGGGACAGAAAATGTGAGGTACAGTTCCTGTTCAGGAGGATCTTGTGGTCTAGAGAGAAGTCTTGGCTTCATCTTCATCATCACCATCACCATCATCATTATCATTGCCATCATCACCATCACTGTTATCATCACCACCACCATCATCATCACCATCATTTCATCATCACCATCTCCATAATCACCATGACCATCATCATCATAATCACCATCACCATTATCATCACCATCACCATAATCACCACCACCATCATCATCACCATCATTTCATCATCACCATCTCCATAATCACCATCATCATTATCATCACCATCACCATTATCATCACCATCACCATAATCACCACCACCATCATCATCACCATCATTTCATCATCACCATCTCCATAATCACCATCACCATCCTCATCATCACCACCACCATCATCATCACCATCAACATCACCATCCTCATCATCATCGTCACCATCACCATCCTCATCATCGCCACCATCATCACTATCACCATAATCACCATCACCGTCACCATCACCACCATCGTCATCACCACCAACATCACCATCATCACCATCACCATCCTCATCATCACCATCATCGTCATCATCACCATCACCATAATCACCATCATGATCATCATCACTGTCACCATCACCATTATCATCACCATCACCATCAGCATCATCTTCATCCTCATTGTCATTGCCACCATCACCACTGTCAATTTCATAGGCTTAAAGACAATGGTGTCTGTTTTGTTTCTCCTGTAACCTTAGCTTCTAGGATATTGTCTGGCACATATGAGGCATTCAATAAACACTTAATGCATGCCTTGTCATCATAAATCATGCTAACAGCTATGTTGTACATTGTGTCACCTATTCCTACAATCCTAAGAGATAGGAGGTACGGTTTTCTGTTCCAGATGGAGACATAAAGAAAGGCAGAACAACTTCCAAAGGCTGTATGTCAAACAGGTGATAGGATCGGGATTCAGACACAAGTCTGTCTATTTCCAGGGCCAGGGTATTCAGCCTTGAGCCATGGTAGCCTGGCCAATAGCACAGACTTCAGATAAGCGTTGAGCTCAGAGGGAGCAAGGCTTTGAGGCTAACTTGGTCAGGGATGGCTGTGGCTTGGCTCCTCCAATGGATATCGAGACAAGCCATGTCCAGATACCAGAGAGTGCCAACTGGAGTTGACCACATGTGGTCAGAGGGTGTGGCCAGCATGGGACTCAGGCAGTCATTCTGTGTCCGGGCTTCCTGGCTAATGGCCGTATAGGCTTCTGGTGCTGCCCAGGCATCCCACACAAGCTGTGGGTGTGCTGGGCTGGAGGGGGGTCCCTGGGGTTTTCCCTTTGATCAGGAGCCTTCTGGGGATTTGGGGGAGGACGCATCTTCAGACTATCTGGGGTCACCTGGGAAGCAGAGTCATGAGGCTGCCCAGAGGACTTTCCCAGCCATTGGGGCCAGTACTTCCTCAAACCTCCTCGTGGTCTTTTTGGAAAACCCCAGGTTGGGATCCTCATGGGTGTGGAGGAGCCAGTGATCTGGGACTGTGAGGGATACGAGCCAGGGTGATTGTGCACCCACGTTGGGTTGCCAGGGTGCACCGCCTGGTCAGAGCCAATGGCAGCACTGGACAGTGGGTGTGACAGTGTCCTGGGATTGTTGTAACAAACGGCCCCATTCTGGGAGGCCTAGAACAACAGAGATGTGTTCCCCACGGTCCTGGAGGCCAGAGTCTTCATCACAGCATTGCCGGGGGGCACGTGTCTGCGGGCTCTGGGGGAGGGGCCGCCTGGCCTCTTCCAGCTTCTGGCGCTTCCTGGCGTTCCTTGGCTTTGGCCACTTCACCCCAGTCTCTGCCTCCGATGTCTCACGGCCGTCTCCCTGGTGCCTGAAAATCCCTCTCTGCGTTTTCTTATAAGGACAGCTGTCATCGGATTTAGGGCCCACCCTAATCCAGCATGACCTCATCTTAACTTGATTACATCTGCAAAGACCCTATTTCCAAATAAGGTCATATCCATTAGCTCAGGACTTCAACAACTTTAACATACTTCTGGGTGGGGGAACCTAATCCAGCCCACGAATGTCACTGCCTTCCCCAGCACAACCCTGCAGACAGGGCACCAGAGTCACCAGGCCTCGTCCAGGACTGGCCACAGTAAACTACCCAAGAGCTTAGCTCGAGGCTCAGGAGTTTGCCTGTTCCAGAATACAAGGGTTGTTCAATGCCCTGCCCTGCTCTGTAACCCATTCGGCAGAGCATCACTTGGATTTCTGGCGGGGAGTCACACTTCCCATGCCCAGCCACGTGGGGGCCGGTGACTCAGCATCCCCCAGGCCGGGGGTGGGCGCAGGACCCGGCCCGAGCCACCTGCACATTCCAGTTTTCTGGGAGAGGGATTGTTCACGGATGGGCATGTGATGTATATGGGTTCACTGGACTCCAGAACTTCTGCTGGAGTGACTGAGGGACAGCATTGCTTTCTGCTGCGTGTGGAGATGCAAGGGTGTGTGTGTGCACCCGTTTGGGGGGACCCCAGGTGGAAGGTGCTCGCCTGGAGGCGAAGCCCTTGGAGACCCCGTTTTCTCGTGTGATTGGCAAGCCCTGCTACTCCTGGACCTTTTGCTTATGTGAGCCAATACTTTCCATTTTTCTCCTTTTTTCACTCAAGACAGTTTAGGTTGGATTATTATTATTATTGTTTGTCATTCATAAGAGAAACAGCCCTGACCTAACACCCAGATCCTAAGACTTTTGGAGTTCCCAGCCCCTGAAAATCCAACACAAGCTGACAATCCTCTCCCAGAAGTATGTGCAAGATCACGGAATCTCTTGCACTCAAGCTGCTAGGCCCGTGGATCTCTTCCAGGGACCTTCAAGGTACCAAGAATCTCAGGCTAAAATTTACTTTCAAAAATGTTTAAAAAGTCCTTGGAAGCCTGCACTGGAGGCTTCCTGAGCCTTTCTGGGCTGGGAGATTGGTAGGACGGGCTGTCGATGGGCTGGCTGTTCCTCCCAGGCATACTCAAGCCAGTGGAAGCGTGGGATATCCGTGTCTCCAACTCCTGCTGTGGTGTGGGCGCCTTCCTCTTCTCTGTCATTCGTCACTGCAGCATCCCCTGCCCACCTTGTTTTGAGTAGAAGTATGTCCCCCACTCTCAGACGTGGGCAGGAGGAGAGTAAACAGGTGTGACCACACTGAGGGGGCTGTCTGGCCACGCCGGGCACAGCTGGTGGTGGAGGTCCCTGCCCGAGTGTTTATCAAGGGAGGGATGGAGAAATGAACTGTGGCAAGGCTACACCCGAGAGTCGCATCCCACAGTTAATCTGGAAGCAGCAGATGCACCTGCATCAACAGGAAGGATTTTGGAAACACACAGGGGGCATGAGAAGAGAGGCTGCTGAGGGTCTGTGCCATAGGAAGCTTCTACCGACAAATGTTAAACAGAAGGTGGCAATAGACCGTTCCTATGGATGCCTTCAGCTGTAGCAGAAGAAATACAGGCATGTGGAATCCATACCAACCCTGGGAAAGGAGGGCAGGGAGGGGAATCGGGAGAATGAAGGGGCCCCCACTGTATCTGAGATGTTTTCGTTCTCTGAAGCAAACACAGAAAAACTCTCCTGCATGGGTTTGCTTCAGGCAGCACAAGTCACTCCCCAGAAATCCTGCGTCCAGAGGCCTCACCACGCTGCGGGCTTCACACACTCATGCACAAAGCATGCACACATGTGGACACACACGTGCACACACGAACAAAGAACACACTTGCACACACATGCACACATATGTACACACACGAACAAAGCACACACACGGACACCATACACATGCACACACGTGCACAAAGCACACACTTGCACACACAGGCACACACTCATGCACAAAGCATGCACACATGTGTACACACACACACACACATGAACAAAGCAGACACATGGACACCATACGTGCATACACATGCACAAAGCACACACGGGCACACGTGTACACATACTGATGAGTCTCTACACCCCTTCACACTGGGTCCATTCTGGGACTTCCTGGCTATGTGGGGCCATACATTTCTTTTTCCCTTGCTTCATCAGGGTGGGTGGGCTTCTGTTACTTGTGACCAAAGACCTCTAATGCCCATGCACTTCACAGGGTCAATGTGGACACCTTGGATCTGTGGGGGACCTTTTATGCACTGATCCAGTCCACCCACCCGTATCATGGACAGAAAGACCTCAGGCTCAGGGAACTCACCTGTTAAGATGTAAAGCAGGCTGGACGCCGTGGCTCATGCCTGTCATCCCAGCACTTTGGGAGGCCGAGGCAGGTGGATCGCTTGAGCCCAGAAGTTCGAGACCAGCCTGGCCAACATAGCGAACTCCCATCTCTACTAAAAGTAAAAAAAATAGCCAGGCCTGGTGGTGCATGCCTGCGATCCCAGCTCCTTGGGTGGCTGAGGCATGAGAATCTGTTGAACCTTGGAGGCCAAGGTTGCAATGAGCCCAGATCATGCCACTGCACTCCAGCCTGGGCAACAGATTGAGACTCTGTCTCAAAAAAATAAAGACGTAAAGCATAGTTCCCTGTCCTGTGAAAGCATTTTCAAGTTGAAGCAACCCCAGTATTTGAAACTTCAGAATCTAGCACCCACCCCACACCAGATGCACAAGAGGGGGCTGAGAGTGGGCATGGGGGTGGGGACCTCCAGGGCCTCAAGTTATTACCCCAAGTCCAGACTCTCTCCACACTCTCTCCTTGCAGAGCTGCTGCCGCCCGATCTCTGCTTGTGGAGACGAGCGTTGGTCACTGGCCATGAAACCCTTCGTGAAGTTTCTGAAATAAAAATAATAATAACAGATAGTTGGGGACTGGAGCAGCGGGATGATCGGCTGTTTATGCTGTGAGTGAATTATGTATTTTGTTCGTTTCCAGAGAACGGATCTTTCAGATGTTGATGTAATAAAGATCCTTGTGGAACTCAGGGTCAGAAAAGCCAAGCCAGTGTTTGTTTCAGGTGTCTGAGCAGCCTGCATTTTTCTTTCTTTGGGTTTGAAAAGCGCAGCAGGTTCCTCGAGTCAGGATTGCTGTTTTTATACAGCTGGTGGTGGAGGCAGGGGGACGGGCCTCGCGAGTGACCTGAACAGGCTGATGGCAGGGGGTGGGGTCAGACGGCCCTCGGAGGCCGGAGGGGCTGTGGCGGGACCCTCGATAAACCATGATTCCAATTCCATGGTGACACCTTAGGGCGGGCCTGGCGCAACGCTGTCTGTTGGGTACTTGAATCCCGAATGTGTGTTTTGGGATAAATAGTGGAGCCCAGTGCCTTTGAGGCAAAGACCACCAGCCACTTGGCTAATATTCTTCCTTGTATTTTTTCAGTGCTAGGGAGGAAAACTGTACAGTTTTTTGCTTTAAAATTATATGATTATTATATAATTATATTATTATGTAACTTTTTTGCTTTAAAATTATTGTAACAGATTTCAAACACACAGAATGTATAAAGGGTAATACAGTGAACCCCCATGGACCCATCAGCTGGCATAAGAATGCCACATTACCCAGGACCCCGTGTTAATCTCACCCCTGCCCTCCCCGCAGAAGGGATTCTCCTGGGTGCAGGTGTTTTTGGTTGCAGGTGTAGGTGTTTTTGGGTGTAGGTGTTTTTGGGTGCGGGTGTTTTTGAGTGTGGGTGTTTTTGGGTGTGGTTGTTTTTGGGTGTAGGTGTTTTGGGGTGTAGGTGTTTTGGGGTGTAGGTGTTTTTGGGTGGTGTTTTTGTGTGCAGGTGTTTTTGGGTGTAGGCGTTTTTGGGTGCAGGTGTTTTTGGGTGCGGATGTTTTTGGGTGTAGGTGTTTTTTATTGCAGGTGTTTTTTATTGTAGCTGTTTTTGGGTGTAGGTGTTTTTGGTTGTAGGTGTTTTTGGTTGCAGGTGTTTTTGGGTGTAGGTGTTTTGGGGTGTAGGTGTTTTTGGTTGCAGGTGTTTTTGGTTGCAGGTGTTTTTGGGTGTAGGTGTTTTTGGGTGTAGGTGTTTTTGGGTGTAGGTGTTTTTGGGTGCAGGTGTTTTTGGTTGCAGGTGTTTTTGGGTGCAGGTGTTTTCGGGTGCAGGTGTTTTCGGGTGCAGGTGTTTTTTATTGTAGGTGTTTTTGGGTGTGGGTGTTTTTGGGTGTAGGTGTTTTTGGGTGTAGGTGTTTTTGGGTATAGGTGTTTTTGGGTGCAGGTGTTTTTGGGTGCAGGTGTTTTTGGGTGTAGGTGTTTTTGGGTGTAGGTGTTTTTTATTGTAGGTGTTTTTGGGTGTAGGTGTTTTTGGGTGTAGGTGTTTTTGGGTGTAGGTATTTTTGGTTGCAGGTGTTTTTGGTTGCGGGTGTTTTTGGTTGTTGGTGTTTTTCTCTGCCCCTTGATATTTCCTTCTGAAAAGGGTGAACTCAAGCATGAGTCTCCACTCACCAAAGGATCCTCCCATGTCTGTGTGGCCTGGGCAGTACGTGGGCACCTGTGGGCACCTGGTGAGATGCTAGGTGGTTCTGCTTGGAGAAGTGGTTCCATCTGCCTCCAGGAGCTCAACTGAGTTATCTTGTCGGCACAGCCAGGGTCACAGTGGCACCCCTTTGGAAGACTCCTGGGAGGGTGGGATGGGATAGCGCTTGCTCCTCGGGTCAACAGGAAGTCTCTGTAAACACCAGCAGTGATGACTGTGCAGCCTCCAGGCACGCTCAGGCATCACCCCGGGACAGGGAGGAGAGGTGCTTCCAGTGGCTCTTGGGTCTGCTGGGGGCTTGTCCTGAAGACCATTATAGCGTCTTCCCAGACAGACAAACTGGGCTCCTTCCTCAAAATAAAAAAGCAAATGAAAGGGTTTTTTCATCAACTATTTAGCAACCCAGGCAGGGAAAAAGCAATCAGAGACGTGGAAACAGCCCCGGGGGCCACCGTGCAGGGGCTGTGCTTCCCTGCGGTGAGCCCACAGAGGCCGGGACCACACCGGCAGGAGCTGCGCCTGCCTGGGAAAAGGGGAACAGGAAAAGCATGGCCGGTTGAGCAACTCGGAGTCCAGATTGGGGCCGAGGCAACCACAAGCCCATGGACGCCGCAGCGGGAGGTGAAGGGGCAGGAAGCGCCCTCCACGGGGCCTGCTGCAGCTGGGTGGGCGCTGAGGTCCCCTCCCTGCCAGGGCCATTTCTCAGGACGGACCTGGCCCATCGCACCCCCAGGAGCCAGCAGCGATTGGCCTAAACAAGCCTCAGCTGCAAAGGATGGACCTCTGAGAGAATAGAATGTGGGCAGGAGTGGGTAGGACCGGGCAGGCTTGAAGGCCTGTGGCGGGGTCCCTGGGCAGCAGAGGCGAAGGCTGGTGTGGGAAGGTGGACGGGCTCCTTTGCAGACTGGCTCCCTCCTTCATTCCCATTGCAACCAGCACCGTGTCCATTTGGGATGGGAGTCCAGCCTTCATATCCGAGGGCCAGACAGCTGGTTGCAGAGCCCCTGAGCTCCTTGCTCTGGGCTATGTCTGTCCTGATGGGCCCCCAGCCTGCCTCTCGCAGGAAGCTGCTGGGCTGTCTGAGTGATGTTGCCGTATCCCTGCCTTGGTTACTTCCTGACATCCTCTCTCCTGTTCCTGCCTTGGGTGGACGTAATTTACTTATAAAACTCTACAAGGGGCTGAGCACGGTGGCTCACGACTGTAATCCCAGAAATTTGGGAGGTCAAGGTGGGCAGATTGCCTGAGGTCAGGCGTTCAAGACCAACCTGGCCAACATGGTGGAACCCCCTTCTCTACTAAAAGTACAAAAATTAGCCGGGTGTGATCGTGCACACCTGTAGTCCCAGCTACTCGGGAGGCTGAGGCAGGAGAATCGGTTGAACCTGGGAGGCAGAGGTTAAAGTGAGCTGAAATCGCACCACTGCCCTCCAGCCTGGGCAACAGAGCCAGGCTTTATCTCAACAACAAAAACAAACAAACAAACAAACAAACAAAAAACTCTACAAGGAACTCTATCAGAGAAAGTTCAGAAAAAGAAAAACCATGACCGCTTATCCCACTATCTCAACACCACAGCTACTGTAATTTTGGTATATTTCCTTCCAGACTTTTTCCACTAATGCCTATTTTTGCATATAATTGAAATCGTATCATAGACATAGTCAGGTAACCAGATTTTCCCCCACACAATCCCATGATCGTTTCACCTGCCGTTTCATGCGTATGCTCATCAGCCCTGATGGATTTGGATTGCTGTTTTACTCTGAAGTTTTAAAGGAAGCATTTTCATATGGAAGATTTCAAACACACACAAAAATGCAGTAGATACTCAAAGAGCTCCTCATGCTCCCACACCCAGTTTCAACGGTGAATGGCATAGCGCTCACCCACCCTGGTATTTTTAAAATTATTGTGGCAAAATATACATAGCGTAAATGTTACCATTTCAACCTTCCTTAAGTGCACACTTCAGTGGCATTAAGCACGTTCACATTGTTGTGCAACCAGCACCACCGTCCATCTCCAGAACTTTTTCCTCTTTGAAATGGAAACTTTGTCCCCATAAAATATTCACTCCCATTCCCCGTCCCCCAGCCTCTGAACACCACCTAATTGAACTCTGTCCCCATTAAACCTTCACTCTCATTCCCCTTCCCCCCCAGCCTCTGAACACCACCGTTCGATTTTCGGCTGCTCGCTGAAACTTTGTCCCCATTAAACTTTCACTCCCATTCCCCACCCCCCAGCCTCTGAACACCACCATGTGACTTTCTGCTGCTACGATTTTGACTACTCTAGGAACCTCATATACATGGAATCATAGTATTGTCCTTTTTGTTTGGCTTGTTTCACTGAGCATAATGTTTTCAAGCTCCATCCAGGTCATAGCATGGATCAGAATTTCTTTTTCAAGGCTGAATAATATTCCACCATCTGAATATCTGAATATATCACCCTGTGTTTATTCATTCATCTGTTGAAGGACATTTGTGTAGATTGACCCTGATGTTTTTCAACAAGTTTCAGACATTGTTTTGTTTCGTCCATGAATGTGTCCAAATAGTCTTAGAGATGAAGACTTAAAAAAAATAGGCCCAGGCTTGCGCCTATAATCCCAGCACTTTGGGAGGCTACCAGGGTCAGATCACTTGAGCCCAGGAGTTTGAGAACAACCTGGGCAACATGGTGAGACTCTGTCTCAAAAAAAAAATTAAAAAATTAGCCAGGTGAGGTGGTGTGCACCTGTAGTTCCAGGTACTCAAGAGGCTGATGTGGGAAGTTTGCTTGAGCCCAGGAGGTCAAGGTTGTAATAAGCTGTGATCCCACTACTAAACTCCAGCCTGGGTGACAGAGTGAGACCTTGTCTCAAAAAACCAAAACAGGCCAGGCACAGCGGCTCACGCCTGTAATCCTGGCACTTTTGGAGGCTGTGAGCGGATCACCTGAAATCAGGAGTTCGAGACCAGCCTGGCCAGCATGGTGAAACCTCGTCTCTACTAAAATACCAAAATTATCTGGGTGTGGTGGTGCCTGTCTGCAATCCCAGCTACTCAGGAGGCTGAGGCAGGATAATTGCTTGAACCCAGGAGGTGAAGGTTGCAGTGATCTGGGATCGTGCGACTGCACTCCAGCCTGGGCAACAGAGCAAGACTCCATCTCAAAAAACAAACAAACAAAACAAAACAAAACAAAAAACCCCAAAAAACAAAAAACCAAAACAAACAAAAATCAGAAAAAACAACCATCACAGCAATACCATCATTCCATGCAGACCATTTAACAATAATTCCTTCATATCATGTAACATCCAGGCAACATTCAGGTTTCGCTGATTTTCTCATGAATGTCTTCCTGAAGTTGGTTTGTTGGTTTGCTTGAATTCAGATGAAAAAAGGTCGATTTGTGTCTTAAATCTCCCTCATTCTTTCTTTCTCGCCGTCTTTCACTGAGGAAGCTGGGCCGCCATCTGGAGGCCGCCTCGCACGCGGGACACGTGTGGAGGACCTCCCAGGTGCCTATTGGAGGCTGCCTGTCCCCAAAGCGTTCTGACTCAGGGACAGCTTTCAGCGACTACACGGCAGAAGTGGTGTCCATCCCCCTCGTCCTGTCAGGAGGCACCACAGCTCTGTCATTCTCTGTTCTGCCTGTTTTTATTTTTTTCTTCTTCCATTTATCGTGACTATTTATTTGGAAACCATTTCGAACTCACAGAAAGGTTGTAAGACTATTTCAGAGAACTCCTGTGTTCCCCATCCCCACCCCCGGAGCCCCCACTCGGATTTCTCAATAGATGGGCACCTGCTGCTGCAGTCCCATCCCCTCCAGGGCACAGGTCCCATAGCCATGCCTCCCTCACCTCCTGTTGTCTGGAACAGTCCTGTCTTTCCTGGTATCTGTGGCCTTGCCCTGTTTGGTATGACAGGCTCGTATTGTGTCAAATGCCCCTCAGTTTGGTTTTGTCTAATGTTTCCTCATGATGGGACCCACGTGATGCATTTTGGCTGGGGAAAGCGCAGAAGGGAGGCCGAGATATTCTCAGTGCACCCAGGGGACACATGGTGGGGTCTGTCCAGCGCGATGGCACCAGCTTTCATTGCCCAGTGCACATGGCATCTGCTGGGTTTCTCCATAGTAAACGTGTTTCCTCCCTTTATTTTAATATGTTTTCTAGGAGAGGTACTTTAGGATGATGCCAGATCCTGTTCCTCATTTCCCTTCGAGTCAGGGGAGATTCTGGCACCAGGGTTTAATGTGCTGTCCAAGGCCCCACATGAGATTGGGGGTGGGGGCTGCGTAACACCCGGGCTCCAGACCAAGGCTGAGCTCACCTCCGCCGCTTTCCCCCCACTCCCACTCTTGAAATCAGACACGTGCAGCTACAGCACAGGTAACAGCGCAGGTCCCCTTCACCCCAGCGGTGAGTGAGTCAGTAAGGGAGAGAGCTGTTCTGCCCTCAGCCAGGCCACAGTGGATGCCAGAGGTAGGGCACCAAGCTCACCAGGTCTGGCCCAGCCGGGGCTTGTGGGAGAGAAATGGGCTGTCCTCCCACCCAGTGTGGGGTCCCTGCTCCTCCGCAGCAGGTGGCTGGCTTGCCTGGATGGAGCCCACCTCTTCTGATGGGAGGCGTTCTCCCACAAAGAAAGTGGTGGGATAGCACCAGTCACTTTATTCCACTTGGTCTGCTGGGTAGAAGAGATGGAAACCATGCCGGCTGAGTATCAGAATCAGATTTGGCTGCATCAAAGGAAGGAAGGGGGGAGGGAGGCAGAAAGGGATGGAGGAAGGAAAGGGGAAAGGGAAAGAGGAAAGAAGGGAGAGAAGGAAGGAGGGAAGGAGGGAAGGATGGAGGGAAGGAAGAATAGGAAGAAAAGAGAGAGAGGAACTGGGTTTTTTCCCTAGACAGGCCATTTCCCCCCCGACATATTAAAACAAGAAAACTACACAGGTATCAGCAGCAGCTCAAGGCCGACTGTGGCGGGGTCCACGGTGCCTGCCCTCTCTTCTCGTGCTCCTCTGCCATTCTAGCACAGCACCTCAGGGTCTAAGACAGCTGTGGAGGCTCCAGCCATCGTGTCTGCCTTCAAGTCAGCAAGAGGGGAAGAGGGCGAGACAGAGACAGCTCTTTCGCTTTGATGAGAATGCATGGAAGTGAAGGACTGCCCTTCAGCTCACACGTCATTTGGTTCAGTGCTTAATGGTGGGGGCCACTGGGGATGGGGATGGGGTGGCGCTCTTGATTTCTGCCTAAGGAGAAACTCCCCTGCTTACCAGGAGTTGACCAGCGAGGGTGCAGCTGGAGTCCAGAGACCCAAGCAAGCCAATGAGGAGTGAGGAGCAGTGAAGGGGGCTTGGTGAGGGCTGCAACCCCGAGCCATGTGAGGGCCACCATGCAGAGAAGGGAGTAGGAGCCTGAGTGGCTGTGGGCCCAGGGCAGGTGCAGGAGCCAGGTTTCAACATCAGCAGCTTCGAACAGGGTGGTGCAATGGATTTTCTCTGGGTATTTGGCGCGGGTTTGGGGGGCAACCGCCTGCAACTCAAGGTATCTCCAAGAATTGAGAGCTGAGGAGCCCCTGTCCACTGAGGAGTTCCTGAACCACTTGGAGAGGAGGGCAAAAAGGAAAAACTTTGCCCTCTGAGCTCAGATCTGACCCCTTTCGGGAACCACCGGTCCTCCTGTTGGTCCTTGCCCTGTGCTGGGTGCTGTTCCAGGTGCCTGCCAGGTGTCATCTCACGCAGCCCTCCAGGCATAGCGGGTGAGCCCAGCACCCTCCCGACATGAGGCTGAGCACACAGAGGTGGGTGGCAGTCTGTGGTGTGCCCCACGTCCACCACTGGCAGGAGGCAGAGTCAGGGCTGGAACCTGGGCAGCCTTGACCAGCACTCGAACATGTGTGAGGGGACTGGACCAGTACAGAGACAAAAGTCGGCAAAAGTTGGAAATGGCTTCCAGGCACGCATGGTCTGGCAGGACCCCAGAGGACATGGGCATA
Organism: Symphalangus syndactylus; assembly: GCF_028878055.3. Classification (NCBI taxonomy): domain Eukaryota; kingdom Metazoa; phylum Chordata; class Mammalia; order Primates; family Hylobatidae; genus Symphalangus; species Symphalangus syndactylus. The sequence goes on from NC_072433.2 coordinate 131,266,166, forward strand.
GCGGAGGCAAAGGCGGCTCCATGCAGGGGGAGGAACCCAGCTGTCCCACCAGGTCGTGCCTGGGCAGCAGGTGTCGGCTCTGCTGCACGGCGTCCCGGGCCCGCTGGCTGTGAGCGACCGGCCGTTGTAGGAGGAAGGCCCAGGCATCTCAGCAGAGGCTATGGGGTGTCTGCTTCATGCAGCTCCTACTGTCTAACCCCGAGCTTGCCCAGAAACTGCCTGTTTATGACCTGGCTTCTGCACAGACATTTCAAAGCAAGAGACTGTGCAGGTAACGCTGGCAGGCGTATTCCAGGCTGTGACACACAGAATGTTCAATGCCGATCACCAAGTCAGTGTCCTGGCTCCCTGTGCTGGTCTATTGGGTCAGGATCTCTAGTCAGTTCTGCATCTTTGAGGCTAGCAGATTCTGGAGCAGGATTGGGGACAGGGGACCAAATGTCACCCCACGAGGCCTCCTGGAGAGGACAACCCGGCTTCCAGCCACCCCGGGGCCCACATTCCAGATTCTTCTCTGCAGTGGCAGGTGCTGCTTGTCGGGCTTCCCCCGGCCTTTCTGGAAGAGAGGGTGTCCCTTATAAATCATAAGCAGAAAATAAATACTCAGCCAGGAAAGCACTCGGCAGGTCGAGTCCCACTTGGCTGGAGAGGGAGGATGAGGGGCTCTGTTTCAGTGAACCTGTCAAACAGCCCCGCACAGACACTGAGCAGCCCTGTCCCCGTTGGGGGCTGATGCGTCTTGGAGAAGAGGAAAGGCAGGTCTCGAGGTGAACCCGGGCAGCAAGTCTGGGCTTCTGGGCCCTTCCTCTGAGCCCCTTTCTGCTGTGCAGTAGAGAACATTGGTTCAGAAACCAGAAGCGGTCTTGGGGCTCATGGCACCCCCACTCTGCTGGGACAGGTGAATGCAATGCAGCCCAGCAGTTGCTCGGGGCTCCTTCTGCTGGTGACGTGCTGGCGACCCTAACAATCAGCTCACTTGGGGAAAGCCCCGATTGTCCAGCGCTAGCTCATCACATGGTGGCAAACCCTCCACTGCGGCCAATTTCATGTCACTGCCATGGAGTCACTGATGAGGAGCTGGAATGAGGTGCACAGAACGGGCTCTGGTGAGCTGGTGGGAGCTGCGGCCGGCTGCCCTGCCCTCACTGCTCCTGTTGGTCTAGAAATGTAATCGGCTATGCTGCAAGTCCCTGGCCCTGTCGCTGTGATGTGCTGCACACGTGCGGTGGGGCACATGACAACCTACCCAGAGAAACAGGAATCCAAAGGCCCTTTAGGAGAGTTTGAGAGGTGTGTCTGGAAGCCTGCCACAGGTGTGCCACCTCAGAGGACAGGTGGGGGGGTACAGCATCCACTGCCAGGTGTGTGAACTTTATGTCACAATTACACAAGAGACCACAGTCGTGGAAGCAGATGGGTCTACCAGAAAGCCGCCTGGGAGTGCCAGGACCTGCGGTGATCACGGCAGATCGTTTGTGCCCCCCTCCCCCAAGACCTACTGGGCTGGTCCAGTGGCCTCACTGTTCTGAATCTTTCATATTTTCCAGCGAGCTGAGTAAAAGTTGAATATAGAGAAGGGGGTCGAGAGGAGAGAACCACCACTCTGTGCCTCGAGAAGCTGTTGCAACATGGCACTTTGTTGTTGGAGACTGGATTTTAGAAGCAATGTCAGTGGCTGTGGAGCAGGTTAGAGGGGCGAGCAAGGTGTGTGATGCAAGCCCACCTGGAGGGATTGGAAAGCACAGCTCCCTGAAACCGGTCTCAGCCCAGACCCCAGAAGCAGCCCTTGCGGAGCAGGGCTTATGAGGAGAGAACATGCCAGGCTGAGAGCTGGGAGACACAGTCCACTGGAGGTGGTGGTGTCATGGTTCAGGGACTGTCCCTTAAGCTCCTCAAGGCCAGGTGACTCTCCTGTCGAATGGGGATCATGAGCCCCACCTTGGAATTGGGAGGAGCAGATGCAATCAATGCTCGTGAAACTCTCGACTTCAAAGTTTATTTCAAAGGCCGCTATTAAAAGGATGAATGTAAATTAGTTCAGCCATTGTGGAAAGCAGTTTGGAGATTTCTTAAAGAATTAAAAATAGAAAGACCATTGGACCCCGCAATCCCACTACTGGGCATATGCCCAAAGGAAAATAGATCATTCTACCAAAAAGACACAGGCACACATGTGTTCATCACAGTGCTATTCACAATAGCAAAGACATGGAATCAACCCAGGTGCCCATCGATTGTGCACTGGATAAAGAAAATGTGGTACCTATGCATGATGGAATAGTATGCAGCCACAAAAAAGAATGAGATCCTGCCCTTTGCAGCAACATGGACACAGCTGGAGGCCACTCTCCTAAGCAAATTCATGCAGGAACAGAAAACCAAATACCTCTTGTTCTCACTTAAAGGTGGGAGCTAAACCTTGAACACACATGGACGTAAACATGGGAAGGATAGACACTGAAGACTACTGCCAGGGACGGGGAGGAGGGGGGCGTGGGTTGAAAAACTACCTATTGGGTACTATGTTCACTACCAGGGTACAATATACCCATGTAACAAACCTGCACATGTACCCCCTGTATCTAAAATTTGAAATAAAAAAAAAACCCAAACCTATAGGAGGAAGGCAGAAAACCTTATTTTCAAAACAGATTTCTGGCTTTTGAGCTCATTTGAATTTCTATCCAAGCTCTCAGGATGAAAGAGGGACTAGGACGGGTGCTTATGTATTTGACTTTGGCTTTGGAGTCCAAAATGTTTCCTGGAAAAAATAGGAGTGAATGCTGTTCTTAGAATTCATCACGAAGTAAAACCTCAAATAAGGGAATTAGAAAAACTCTATTTTTAGGAGAAAGAAGCAAATTATAAGAAAGCACATGGATGTTAGGCATTCGGAAGGACAGAGGGAACCTCCGTTTCCAGGGGATGCCCTGGAGATCCGGTGGACCCGCCCGCGTCTCCTATGCCTCCTCCGAGAATGGCTTTGCCTTCTAGAAGTGGAAGTGCTTGGGGTCCTCAGCAAGTCCCTCTGTTTCGAATGAGGAAATGGCCCCTGGTGGTTATGTAAGTCAGAATCATGAATCTTTGAGCTTGGCAACTTCAGGAGACCTTGAGTTCAATCCTTCCCTGCTCTCGTGAGAAGGCCTTGGCCCCGGCTTACTGTTCGGGCCTCCAATAGCCACAGGGGTGACTCAGGCAGGTGACATGGCTGATAAATCACAGGCTGGACCCAGGGGTTCAGTTTCCAGTGTGGCCTGGGGTCCTCTTCCTGGGGGGTCCGGGGGGCTGGCTTTCTGTCCTTTAATACTCAGAAGCTACTGAACCATGTTCACAGGTGGCTTCCTATGGAGTGGCGGGCACCACCTCTTCCAGGATGGAACGTGGGGTGGATCACTAGAGAGCAGGGACCAAGATGAGTTAGACTCCACGGCAGGTGGGGAGGGCAGCAGCGTTGGCCGGGCTATGTTGTGCTCCAGCACTGTTCTGAGAGCTCCGCTCTGGGCCCGCAGCACCCACCCCACCGTCCTTGGTGGTGAGCGGTGCCACGCCCAGCAGAGCAGGTCCAGAAGCCTGTCCAGAACACTCAAGAGCAGTTGGCACAGTGCCCGGTGTGCCACTGAGACGAAGTGAAACAGGATTCCTCAGTTATTGAATGCGGGCTGCGCGTTGATGGAGGTCCCAGAAGAGGGGGTGAAATGTGATCGAAGGAACGTCTGAGGTGCTGGGGTGCATCTCAGGTGCACGTGTGGGGCAAGGGCAGGTGGGGCAGAATTGTGTCTCCTGACTCGTTCTCCCAAGTGCCACTGAGGCCTCTGTGCCCAGCACTCAGCATGCCACGTGAGGCTCAGAGCCAAGGGGAGGGAGCATGGGACAGTGCCCCTGGTCCCCGGACCACGTTTTCCAGAGGAGGTCCCAGAGGCCTCGTCTCTTCTTCCCTCAGTCTTCCTCTTAGTGTCCCTGAACCCCAAGTCTGCAGCTGCAGTGAGCTGGTTGACAAGGGCGAACCCACTGTCTCCTGGTGGCCAGGCTCTGTGGGAAGCTTGGGGACAGACAGGTGGGGAAAGAAGACGTGGTCAGGCCTTCAAGGGGCGCGCGGATACCAGGAAAGGCAGGCCTTGGAGGAAAGGTCGGTGAGCAAAACGCAAACATGGACGTGGTTTAACCGGGTCCCCAGGCCAAGTCCCTGTGAGCCGGGCTCCCCCACTCCAGCTGGACTGTGCCACTGTTTTTCAGTTCCCCATGGAGCCTCCGTTCTCAGGGTTGCTGCTGGGGGAGCGGGTGGTGGCCCAGCCCAGCTGGAAGGCCCAGCCGCCGGTCTGTGGTCTCCTCGTGGCTGGCGTGGTGTGGGAGTGTGGGTGTGGGGCTCTGCGTGACAGCGCCTGCCCGACCATGCAGGACCACATCCCAGTTGGATGGGGACCTAGGCACGGGGTGGCCTGGTGTGTGTGTTGGCTTTCAGACAGGCTGTGGTGCACGGCAGGCAGGGCATCCGAGGTGCTGCCCAGGCCTGGGCCCCATGCTGTGTGTCGCTGGGCAAGTCTCCAACTCCTCTGATCCTCCCCTGTAAGGCGGGGCCATACGCTCTCCACTGGAGCGAGGATGCAAGGAGGCAATGGGACAAAATGCCTGAACTCCTTAGCACAAGCTGGTGCCAGAACACGTCCCTGGCTTTGCCGTCTCTGGCCTCCCCTCTCAGGGCCTTGACTCCCTCCCAGCTTTGCCTCCTTCCTTTCCCATGGAGACACTGCTCTCCCCCAGTCTGGAGGAGCTGGGCCCCCTTCACTCTGGCCCCTTCTCTCTGCACACAGAGCTGGGTCCTGCACCCCAAGGTGTCCTGAGCCATGCTGGGACTGCAGGAAGAGGGGTGCTTCCTAAGGTGCTGAATGAAAGGGTCCCTGTGGGGATCCCTTCTGACTTGGTGACTCCATAAGTCACCAAGGGGTGGAGGGGTGGAGGAAGCATTACTGGGCGAGTCCTCCTGTGCCCTCCGTCCCCTCTGCCAGACCCTACCTGCACTTCATCCTGCAAGCAGCCAGGCCACGCCACACAGCCTGCTCCCAGAACTCAGGGTGACCGTGAGGGAAGTTCGCACATGTGTGAGCTCAGCGAGATTTCCTTTTACCAACAAGTGCGAAGCGAGGCGGAAAGAAGTCCCCGGGAGAAGGCTTACTTGCCATTCCCCTCCCCAAGGCATTCTATGTCTGAACCCATTTCCAGAAGTTCCCAGCCTGGACAGGCACAATCTCTTCTGCTATCTTATCACGGGGACCCCAGAGTCCACGAGCCCATCCCCACATCTGCAGAGGTGCCCAGAGGTGCCCAGGTGACCTCCAGTGTTCCTGCATTGAGCAGAGTTTCAAAACGCAGGGGCACAGCCTCCACTCCGTGTCCTTGGGATGCAGGAGACTTGGTGATCTGCAGTGGTTCCCAAAGTCATGTGGAGACGCAGGAGATGGGCCTTGGCCGGGCGAAGGCTAATGCCTGGGAATGAGCCCAGCTAGGCACTGGCCTCTTGGATAACCCAGAGCCACTGGGGAGAACTTACACCTCATGGGAGTGTTCCCATGCAGCACCCAGGTTCCTGACTGTTTCCCATGACAACAGTTGGGGCGAACCCCCTCATCTGAATTGCCATCACGGATGCCCCCAGATCACTGCCCTGGCTTTGCTGCAGCGAGAATCAGAGAAGTTTGGCTCCAGGGCTAGCACATGAGCTGCGTTCCTTTTCCCTCTCCTCTTTCCTTCTTCCCACGCAAAGGAAGGCATCCCTTCTACCTGGTCACAGACTCCCCCCTCCGAAGCTCAAGGAAAGCCTTTTGTGAAGGCTCTGCTCACAGATGCTCCAGCTGGATCAAACTCTTTCCCCAGAATTCAGAGAGGCAGGCTGTGTGGGAGAATGTCTGCTGAGCTGGGTTCTTGGCCCAACCCCACCATGTACTGAGACATCACTCGCCTCTCTGAGCCCTTTTCCCACCTGTCAAATGGGCTGAGTGCAGAAATGCACAAAGCAGCTGGGAACTGTGGGACGAGGGGAGAAGACAACTGAGTTTATTGCAAACATATCGCCAGATAGGAGGGAATAGGTTCTCGTGTTCTGTAGCACAGTAAGGTGACTCTAGTTAACAGTAATTTATTGTGTGTTTCAAAATACCTAGCAGAGAAGATTTGGAATGTTTCCAACATAAGAAATGATAAAGGTTCGAGGTGATGGGTATCCCAGTTACCCTGATTTGATCATACACATTGTATATATGCATCCAACTGTCACATGTACCCCATAAATATGTATACTTATGTATCAATTAAGAAAAAATGCACAGAGCGCTCTTGTGGGGATCACAGGCCCACTGGGCCATGTTGGACATGGGCGAGTAAGGGACAGGGAGCCAGGAGCCCAGCTCTGCCCCTCCCTCTGTGAAGCCTGGAGAGCGTGAGTTCATACACTTGGCTACAAAATTCCTAATCCTCCGAAAGGAGGAAGTGGCGACTCTAAGATCCCTTTGGAAAGGCCCTGAGAGTCTCTAGACGTGTTGTGGAAGAGCCTTGGCCACAGTCAAGTGTGACTTCTTTGGAGCCTTTTATAGGGTCGTGAATTATCCATCCCCTTGTCCACTTGTCCATGTCACCAACTTGCTGTAGGCCAAAGAGCCTCTCATGAGTTCGTTGGTGCTTCTGGGAGTGTATGTGAGTTAAAAGTCTGCTTTGTGGTATCAGGATTCCAAAGTCTGTCTTCGAAATTTTAAAGCTCCCCAAACAAGTGCTTTGGGGTGTAGACTTTTTTCTTTTGATTCCCATATATAGAATTTAAAAATAGTTTTTTTTTTTTTTCCCCACATACACAGCTCCTCTTAAGCTCGCAGCTGTGTGGTTCATCCCCCATCGGCAGGAGCCTGGGTGTCTATGGGCTTCCCGTTGCCCCAGTCCTTCGGGACTGAGAATGAACCCATCTGTCATGGAAGGTGTCCTTTCACCCTGACGGATTCGGCCCTGACTTAGACTGTCAGACTGGGTGTCAGAGGCTCTGCTTTGCAAGAAGAGAAGTGACTGGTGGATGGAGAGGGGGCTTGCTCGATGATTGACTTTGAAACCCTGGCTAGTACTGCTTGGTTTGCTGAAGCTGATTCACTTCTACATAGAGGGAAGACGGGTCATGTGTATCTCCTTGAAATACCCGGAGTACGGAGAAAGCTTTAACCTGACATCAGATGATGTGCGAGACATTCCACCCACATTACGTCGCTCAGTGTAGGTTTCCTGGGGCTGCCGAAACAAAGTACTGCAAATTGCACACCTTAAAACCATGGGGACTGTACTAGGTTACAGATCTGGAGCCAGCGGTCCATAGCTGAGGTGTGCTCAGGGCCATGCTGTCTTGGAAGGCTCCAGGGAAGGCCCTCTCCTTGCCTTTCTCCTGTCTTCGTGGGTGGCCAGCAGTCCTTGGCTTGTGCATGCATCACTCCTGTCCTGCCTGTGTCAGCACCGGGCCTTCCTCCCTGTGTCCAGATTGCCCCTCTTCTTATGAGGACACGAGTCCTTGGGTGGGGGCCCAGCCCAATCCAGCATGACCTTATCTGAACTTGACTTCATCGGCAAAGATCCTATGTCATCTGCAAAGATCCTATAGGAATGTGAACTATCCAAATACGTTCACATTCACAAGTTCTAGGGGTGAACACTTCAATATATCCTTTTGGGAGTCATAGTTGAACCCAAAACAAGAGACGAAAACTGAATCCTGATTTTTATTGTTGTTGTTCTTGGTAATCAATATAGTTTACACTTAGGATGCACTGATTTTGGAAGTCCCATCAAAAAGCGTGGTGTGGCTTGCTGTACTAACTTACTGGTTTTAGCCATTCTTGTGATAACTCTTGACCCACTTAGACACATGGAGCTACTCGTATCAGCTCTGGAAATGGTGGGAACCCTCTCCAGGTCCAAGTGCCTAGGTGCCAGTCAAGGGCCGAACTTGGAGGCCGCCTTCCAGGGGCAGCAGTCTCAGGCTGCTGTGTGAACTCTCCCCATGTGGCAATGTTGCTGGGTCCCCTCTGCCACTCTTTTGGCCTCCCTTTTGGCCTCCTGTGGCTACTCTGGTAGTCTGGAACTCCCCAACCCCCCCGTCCCCAACTTCCCAGTACCCCACTGCCGGCCTCCCATGCTGTCTGCTTTGGGTTCCTGAAAGTCCTGTCCCTGTATTACCATGGTGTTACTTATTTTGATTTCCTGATGCTGGCTTTCCTATGCCTCTGTCTTCATTTTGAATTTTTGTTATTGTTTTATTGCATGTGTCCAACATACACTTCCTCATATCCTCACTCAGACCACCCAGCACAGGGACTAATTCTATCACTGGTGTCAGTGGTTCAACTCTGGCCCTTTTGCAACAGAAACTCCTAATTCCAGATCTTTTATAAATTGATTCCTTCCTTCCTTCCTTCCTTCCTTCCTTCCTTCCTTCCTTCCTTCCTTTCTTCCTTCCTTCCTTCCTCCCTCCCTTCTTCCTTCCTTCCTTTCCTTCCTTCCTTCCTTCCTTCCCTTCCTTCCTCCCTCCCTTCCTTCTTTCCTTCCTTCCTCCTTCTTCCTTCCTTCACCTTCCTTCCTTCCTTTCCTTCCTCCCTCCCTCCCTCTCTTCTTTCCTTCCTTCCTTCTTCTTCCTTCCTTCATCTTCCTTCCTTCCTTCCTTCTTTTTCCTTCCTTCATCTTCCTTCCTTCCTTCCTTCCTTCCTTCCTTCCTTCCTTCCTCCTTCCCGCCTTCCTCCCTCCCTCCTTCCCTCCTTGCTTCCTTCCTTCTTTTTTTTTTTTTTTAGAGATGGGGTCTCATTTTGTCACCCAGGCTGGAGTGCAGTGGCAATCACGGCCCACTGCAGCCTCAACCTCCTGGGCTCAAAGGGTCATCCCACCTCAGCCTCTCGAGCAGCTAGGACTACAGATGTGAGCCACCATGCCTAGTCAATTACAATTTTTTTTTTTTTTTGTAGATTTGGGATCTTTGTATGTTTCCCAGGCTGGTCTCGAACTCCTGGCCTCAGGTCATCCTCTCGCCTCAGCCTTCCAAAGTGCTGGGATTACAGAGGTGAGCCACCGCTCCTAGCCCAAATCAGTTAACTTTTATGTTGCATTTCACTCTTTCAAGTTTTTTAGGTCATGGAAATGTCTGTGTATTACTCTTAGGCTACTGACAATTGTGTAGCAAGACACACCAGCATCTGCTTTGCAAGTGTGTTCCTCGAACACCGTCTCCTCTCGGCCTCTGCTTCTTTGCTCCTGGGTATTATCACTTTGACCCCTTCGTTGCACCCTTTTCCCGTGTTTCTGGAGCCAAGACCACATTTACTCTAATAATATGGCAAAAGGCAGCTGTTGGGAGGAGGCTGTGCTGGAACTTAGTGACTAACACGCTCTATTTAAACAATGCAGCCACTTCCCTCTCTGAGGTTCTCAGCCAGCCTCCCTTCAGAGCGGACGTCTCAGGGCTGTGTGTTATCTCACACTGTTTATGCGTCTGTGGGTTTTTGAAGGTCAAATGTAGGTTAACTCTCACGTGGGATGGGAGAGATGGATGGGCGGCTGGAGCTCTGGGTTGTATAGCAAGCGTGTGTCTAGCTATGGACCTTGTCTGACAGGTTTAACATTTGCCGTTTGCTGTGGCCTTTAAAAAGTTCTCACTTTTAAATTTTGGAGTGCTGACAGAGGATTTGGGGGGCGGGGGAGGGCTCATTTCGTTGAAACACATTTGCCTTTAAAATAAATCTGGCATTGCCTTCGGTACTTGCAGTTGGTCAAGAAAGGCCCATGGTGCGTGGCTGAAAGCAGCCCAAAGGAGGGTGCAGACGCTTGCTGGATGGAGACGCTGCCGCTCGCTGCATTGCTGATTTGTGAGGACGCGTGGATTTCCTTTCCTCGCCGGGCGAGGCTGCCATCGCATCCCTACATGTTTAACACAGGCCACAAGCTTCTCAACCGGGAGGAAGCCTTGTGTTCTGAGCTCAGCGACGCTGAACTTGCTCCTGCAGGCAACTTGTCCGAATCCCAATTTTTGCCCTAGTGCTATGGCGCATTTTTCTTTTTCCTTAAGGTCTTTGCCTTCAGACTTGTCATCAAGGAAAAGAAAATGTAGGCCTGGGCTGGGCGCGGTGGCTCACGACTGTAATTTCAGCATTTTGGAAGGCCCAGGCGGGCGGATCACGAGGTCGGGAGATTGAGACCATCCTGGCTAACACAGTGAAACCCCGCCTCTACTAAAAATACAAAAAAATTAGCCGGGCGTGGTGGCGGGCGCCTGTAGTCCCAGCTACTCGGGAGGCTGAGGCAGGAGAATGGCGTGAACCTGGGAGGCGGAGCTTGCAGTGAGCCGAGATTGCGCCATTGCACTCCAGCCTGGGGGACAGAGCCAGACTCTGTCTCAAAAAAAAAAAAAAAAAAAATGTAGGCCAGGCACAGTGGCTCACATCTGTAATCCCAGTACCTTGGGAGGCCAAGGCGGGAGGATTACTTTAGCCCAAGAGTTCAAGACCAGCCTGGGCAACATTGCGAAGCCCCATCTCTATGAAAAAAAAAAAATTAGCCAGACATTGAGAGGTGACAGTGTGCTGGCAGTCCTCACAGCCCTTGCTTGCTCTCGGCACCTCCTCTCCCTGGGCTCCCACTTTGGCGGCACTTGAGGAGCCCTTCAGCCCACCGCTGCACTGTGGGAACCCCTTTCTGGGCTGGCCAAGGCGGGAGCCGGCTCCCTCAGCTTGCAGGGAGGTGTGGAGGGAGAGGCACGACAGGGAACCAGGGCTGCGCCGCGGTGCTTGCGGGCCAGCTGGAGTTCCGGGTGGGTGTGGGCTTGGTGGGCCCCTCACTCGGAGCAGCCGGCCGGCCCTGCCGACCTGGGCAATGAGGGGCTTAGCACCCAGGCCAGCAGCTGCGGAGGGTGTACTGGGTCCCCCAGCAGTGCCAACCCACCAGCACTGTGCTCGATTTCTCACCGGAGCTTAGCTGCCTTCCCGCGGGGCAGGGCTCTGGACCTGCAGCCCACCATGCCTGAGCTCCCACCCCCTCCATGGGCTCCTGTGTGGCCCGAGCCTCCCCGACGAGCGCCACCCCCTACTCCACGGCGCCCAGTCCCATCGACCACCCAAGGGCTGAGGAGTGCGAGCGCATGGCGTGGGACTGGCGGGCAGCTCCACCTGCAGCCCCAGTGCAGGATCCACTGAGTGAAGCCAGCTGGGCTCCTGAGTCTGGTGCAGACGTGGAGAAGCTTTATGTCTAGCTCAGGGATTGTAAACACACTGATCAGCACCCTGTGTCTAGCTCGAGGTTTGTGGATGCACCAATCAACAATCTGTATCTAGCTGCTCTGGCGGGGCCTTGGGGAACCTTTGTGTCCATACTCTGTATCTAACTGATCTCATGGGGACGTGGAGAACCTTTTTGTCTAGATCAGGGATGGTAAACACCAATCAGCGCCCTGTCAAAACAGACCACTCGGCTCTACCAATCAGCAGGACATGGGTGGGGCCAGATAAGAGAATAAAAGCAGGCTGCCCGAGCCAGCAGTGGCAACCCGCTCGGGTCCCCTTCCACACTGTGGAAGCTTTGTTCTTTCGCTCTTTGCAATAAATCTTGCTACTGCTCACTCTTTGGGTCCACACTGCTTTTATGAGCTGTAACACTCACCGCGAAGGTCTGCAGCTTCACTCCTGAAGCCAGCGAGACCACGAGCCCACCGGGAGGAACGAACAGCTCCAGACGTGCCGCCTTAAGAGCTGTAACACTCACTGCGAAGGTCTGCAGCTTCATTCCTGAGCCAGCGAGACCACGAACCCACCAGAAGGAAGAAACTCCGAACACATCTGAACATCAGAAGGAACAAACTCCGGACACGCCGCCTTTAGAGCTATAACACTCACCGTGAGGTCCGCGGCTTCATTCTTGAAGTCAGTGAGACCAAGGACCCACCAATTCCGGACACATTTTGGCGACCACGAAGGGACTTTTGCCTATCGCCAAGCGGTGAGACAACTGCCGAATGGTGAGACCATCACCTATCACTGAGCAGTAAGACCATCACCTATCGCCGAGCAGTGAGTACCATCAGACCCCTTTCGCTTGCTATTCTGTCCTATCTTTCCTTAGAATTTGCGGGCTAAATACTGGGCACCTGTCGGCCAGTTAAAAGCAACTAGTGCGGCCACCGGACTAAAGACATGGGTGTCAGGCTTTCTGGGAAAGGGCTCTCTAACAACCCCCGACTCTTCAGAGTTGGGACCGTTGGTTTGCTTAGAACCAGCTTCTGCTTTTCCTGTACTTCTGGGATGAGCCGAGGGTCGACAGAGAGGAAAGCCATGCAGCTCCGGGGTCCCGACAACATGTTAGTTGACCCTGCGGCCATGAGCGGAACTCTCAAAAGCATGTCGCCCAAGCGAGACTCGCCCGTCTATCCTATCTATCCTGACCCTTGCCTCCTGGGTCCTAATGCCTGCCAGACAAACTCCCTCTGGCCTCTCTTCTCTGAGGTTAGACCCGCTTCTAAAAATTGCCACCTGTCTCTGGTGCTTTTCTAGTTTCTCCTATAAGAATGATTTCTAGTATAAACTCCAGGACTCTGTTACCGTTTTTAGGCACCCGGGCTCACCAATCAGAAAGACATAATTTTTGCCCAAAGCCCTGTCGTAGTGGGGGCTACCTGGAATTTTAGGATCCTTCCTCAGACTAATAGGCCTAACAAAAGCTATTCCGGAGGCTAGGATAGGGGGAGCCTCAGAAATTGTATCCTTCCTATTCATGTAAGTGAGGACAAAAAGTGTCACTCTTCCAACCCTGGAGATCCCTTCCCTCCCTCAGGGTATGGCCCTCCACTTCATTTTTGAGGCATAACATCTTTATAGGACAGGGGCAAAGTCCCAATACTAACAGGAGAATGCTTAGGACTCTAACAGGTTTTTGAGAATAAGTCGCTAAGAGCCACTAAATCTGATTTTTCTCAGTCGGTTCTCCTTGTGGTCTAGGAGGATAGGCAAGGGTGCAGGTTTTCGAGAATGCATCGGTAAAGACCACTAAATCTGACCTTCCTCGGTCCTCCATGTGGTCTGAGAGGAAAACTAGTGTTTCTGCTGCTGCGTTGATGAGCACAACTATTCCAATCAGCAGGGTCCAGGGACCGTTGTGGATTCTTGCTTAGGGGTTGTTTCTGCTGATGCATTGGTGAACACAACTATTCCGATCAGCAGGGTGCAGGGACCATTGCAGGTTCTTGGGCAGGGGTTGTTTCTGCTACTGCATCGGTGAGCACAACTATCCCAATCAGCAGGGTCCAGGGACCGTTGCAGGTTCTTGGGCAGGGGTTGTTTCTGCTGCTGCATCGGTGAGCGCAACTATTCCGATAAGCAGGGTCCAGGGACTGTTGCGGGTTCTTGGGCAGGGGGAGAAACAAAACAAACCAAAACCGGGGGCAATTTTGTCTTTCAAATGGGAAACACTCAGGCGTCAACAGGCTCACCCGTGAAATGCATCCTAAGCCTTTGGGACCAATATGACCCACAAACCCTGAAAAAGAGGCGGCTCATTTTTTTCTGCACTACGGCTTGGCCCCGATATTCTCTCTCTGATGGGGAAAATGGCCACCTGAGAGAAGTACAAATTACAATACTATCCTGCAGGTTGATCTTTTCTGTAAGAGGGAAGGCAAATGGAGTGAAATACCTTATGTCCAAGCTTTCTTTTCATCGAGGGAGAATCCACAACTATGCAAAGCTTGCAGTTTAGATCCCACAGGAGGACGTCTCAGCTCACCCCCATATCCTAGCCTCCCTATAGCTCCCCTTCCTATTAATGATAAGCCTCCTCTAATCTTCCCCACCCAGAAGGAAATAAGCAAAGAAATCTCCAAAGGTGCACAAAAACCCCAGGGCTATCGGTTATGTCCCCTTCAAGCTGTAGGGGGAGGGGAATTTGGCCCAACCTGGGTACATATCCCCTTCTCCCTCTCTGATTTAAAGCAGATCAAGGCAGACCTGGGGAAGTTTTCAGATGATGCTGATAGGTACACAGATGTCCTACAGGGTCTAGGGCAAACCTTTGACCTCACTTGGAGAGATGTCATGCTACTGTTAGATCAAACTCTGGCCTTTAATGAAAAGAATGCAGCTTTAGCTGCAGCCCGAGAGTTTGGAGATACCTGGTATCTTAGTCAAGTAAATGATAGAATGACAACCGAAGAAAGGGACAAATTCCCTACTGGTCAGCAAGCCATCCCCAGTATGGATCCCCTCTGGGACCTTGACTCAGATCATGGGGATGGGAGTCGTAAACATCTGTTGACCTGTGTTCTAGAAGGACTAAGGAGAATTAGAAAAAAGCCCATGAATTATTCAATGATGTCCACCATAACTCAGGGAAAGGAAGAAAATCCTTCTGCCTTCCTCGAGCGGCTATGAGAGGCCTTAAGAAAATATACTCCCCTGTTACCCAAATCACTCGAGGGTCAATTGATTCTAAAAGATAAGTTTATTACCCAATCAGCTGCAGATATCAGGAGAAAGCTCCAAAAACAAGCCCTGGGCCCTGAACAAAATCTAGAGACATTATTAAACCTGGCAACCTCAGTGTTCTATAATAGGGACCCAGAAGAACAGGCCCAAAAGCAAAAGCGAGATCAGAGAAAGGCCGCAGCCTTAGTCATGGCCCTCAGACAAACAAACCTTGGTGGTTCAGACAGGACAGAAAATGAAGCAGGCCAATCACCTGGTAGGGCTTATCAGTGTGGTTTACTAGGACACTTTAAAAAAGATGGTCCAATGAGAAACAAGCTGCCCCCTCGTCCATGTCCACTATGCCGAGGCAATCACTGGAAGGTGCACTGCCCCAGGGGATGAAGGTTCCCTGGGTCAGAAGCCCCCAACCAGATAATCCAACAACAGGACTGAGGGTGCCTGGGGCAAGCGCCAGCTCATGTCATCACCCTCACTGAGCCCCGGGTATGTTTAACTATTGAGGGCCAGGAAATTGACTTCCTCCTGGACACTGGTGTGGCCTTCTCAGTGTTAATCTCCTGTCCTGGATGACGGTCCTCAAGGTCTATTACCATCCGAGGAATCCTGGGACAGCCTATATAACCAGGTATTTCTCCCACCTCCTCAGTTGTAATTGGGAGACTTTGCTCTTTTCACATGCCTTTCTTGTTATGCCTGAAAGTCCCACACCCTTATGAGAGAGGGATATATTAGCCAAGGCTGGAGCTATTATCCACATGAATATGGGGAACAAGTTACCCATCTGTTGTCCCCTACTTGAGGAGGGAATCAGCCCTAAAGTCTGGGCATTGGAAGGACAATTTGGAAGGGCAAAAAATGCCCACCCGGTCACGCAATGCAAAAACACAAAGAGGTGGGAATCTTACACTGACAAAGCCATCAAAATGGGAAGGAGAGGGGAGAACAGCAGCATAAGCAGTGGGCAGAGGCAGCAGAGAGGAAAGAAAGAGACAGGAAGTCAAAGAAAGAGAGAGGAAGAGACAAAGAAGGAGTCAGAGAGAAAGAGGGACAGACACAGAAAGTCAAACAAAGAGGCAGAGAGAGGAAGAGACAGAGAGACAGAAAGTCAAGGAGAGAAAGAGAGAAAGAAAGAGACAAAGGAGAAGTCGAAGAGAAAGAAAGAGAGATGAAAGTAGTAAATAAAAAACAGCATATCCCATTCCTTCAAAAGCCAGGGTAAATTTCTATCTACCCAGCCAAGGCATATTCGACTTATGTGGATCTTCAACCCATATCTGCCTCTCAGAAAGTTTGCAAGAAATAACGAAATTTATCCTTACTTTAAAATCCCAAATAGACTCTTTAGCAGCAGTGACTCTCTAAAACCACTGAGGCCTGGACCTCCTCCCTGCTGAGAAAGGAGGACTCTGCACCTTCTTAGGGGAAGAGTGTTGTTTTTACACTAACCAGTCAGGGATAGTATGAGATGCCACCTGGCGTTTACAGGAAAAGGCTTCTGAAATCAGACAATGCCTTTCAAATTCTTATACCAACCTCTGGAGTTGGGCAACATGGCTTCTCCCCTTTCTAGGTCCCGTGGCAGCCATCTTGCTGTTACTCGCCTTTGGGCCTTGTATTTTTAACCTTCTTGTCAAATTTGTTTCCTCTAGAATCGAGGCCATCAAGCTACAGATGGCCTTACAAATGGAACCCCAAATGAGTTCAACTAACAACTTCTACTGAGGACCCCTGGACCGACCTGCTGGCACTTCCCCTGGCCTAGAGAGTTCTCCTCTGAAGGACACTACAACTGCAGGGCCCCTTCTTCGCCCATATCCAGCAGGAAGTAGCTAGAGTGGTCATCGGCCAAATTCCCAACAGCAGTTGGGGTGTCCTGTTTAGAGGGGGGATTGAGAGGTGACAGTGTGCTGGCAGTCCTCACAGCCCTCGCTTGCTCTCGGCACCTCCTCTGCCTGGACTCCCACTTTGGCGGCACTTGAGGAGCCCTTCAGCCCACTGCTGCACTGTGGGAGCCCCTTTCTGGGCTGGCCAAGGCGGGAGCCAGCTCCCTCAGCTTGCAGGGAGGTGTGGAGGGAGAGGTGCGAGCAGGAACTGGGGCTGCGTGCAGCGCTTGCAGGCCAGCTGGAGTTCCGGGTGGGCGTGGGCTTGGCGGGTCCCCCACTCAGAGCAGCCGGCCGGCCCTGCCGGCCCCAGGCAATGAGGGGCTTAGCACCCAGGCCAGTGGCTACGGACGGTGTACTGGGTCCCCCAGCAGTGCCAACCCACCAGCACTGCGCTCGATTTCTCACCAGAGCTTAGCTGCCTTCCCGCGGGGCAGGGCCCCAGACCTGCAGCCCGCCATGCCTGAGCCTCCCACCCCCTCCATGGGCTCCTGTGCTGCCTGAGCGTCCCCGACGAGCACCACCCCCTGCTCCACGGCGCTCAGTCCCATCAACCACCCAAGGGCTGAGGAGTGCAAGCGCACGGCACGGGACTGGCAGGCAGCTCCACCTGCAGCCCTGGTGCAGGATCCACTGGGTGAAGCCAGCTGGGCTCCTGAGTCTGGCGGAGATGTGGAGAAGCTTTATGTCTAGCTCAGGGATTGTAAACACACCGATTAGCACCCTGTGTCTAGCTCGAGGTTTGTGGATGCACCAATTCACACTCTGTATCTAGCTGCTCTGTTGGGGCCTTGGAGAACGTTTGTGTCCATACTCTGTATCTAACTGATCTGATGGGGACGTGGAGAACTTTTATGTCTAGCTCAGGGATGGTAAACACCAATCAGTGCCCTGTCAAAACAGACCACTCGGCTCTACCAATCAGCAGGACATGGGTGGGGCCAGATAAGAGAATAAAAGCAGGCTGCCCGAGCCAGCAGTGGCAACCCGCTCGGGTCCCCTTCCACACTGTGGAAGCTTTGTTCTTTCGCTCTTTGCAATAAATCTTGCTACTGCTCACTCTTTGGGTCCACACTGCTTTTATGAGCTGTAACACTCACCGCGAAGGTCTGCAGCTTCACTCCTGAAGCCAGCGAGACCACGAGCCCACCGGGAGGAACGAACAGCTCCAGACGTGCCGCCTTAAGAGCTGTAACACTCACCGCGAAGGTCTGCAGCTTCATTCCTGAGCCAGCGAGACCACGAACCCACCAGAAGGAAGAAACTCCGAACACATCCGAACATCAGAAGGAACAAAGTCCGGACACGCTGCCTTTAGAACTGTAACACTCACCGCGAGGGTCCGCGGCTTCATCCTTGAAGTCAGTGAGACCAAGGACCCACCAATTCCGGACACAACATGGTGGCGCAAGCCAGTGGTCCCAGCTTCTCGGGAGACTGAGGTGGGAGAGTTGCTTGAGCCTGGGAGGTCAAGGTTGCAGTGAGCTGAGATTGTGCCACTGCACTCCAGCCTAGGTGACAGAGCAAGACCCTGTCTCCAAAAAAAACGTGTATAGTTTAGGTACTCCCGTATTTACACACTGGCCAGGCAAACAGTGTGCCTGCAGGAGACCTCCTGGGTCTTTCTCTTCCTTCGTACCACTGTCTTGCTCTCCCTTCCTCACCCTCTTTCTTCTACAAATATTTATCAGAATCCTTCGGGGGCTAAGGCATGCTGGCCCACACACTTTGTCAGGATCACAAAAAAGCTAAATATAAATATGCCTCCTGGAGCTTCGGATGTCAGAACCCAAGTTAGCTGGAACCCAAAGTCTCTGGAAGGCTAGAAAGTTAATATGGGACTACATCTCTTGGGACAAGACAGGTATTATCTGTTAAAGAATAAACTTCTGGCTTGTGTGAGTCACTCAGGCTGCCTGGGCTCCCAGGTCTCCCCCGGAGGGTTGCATGGTGGGACTTCACGCACGAAAAACAGATTTGACGATTTCACTAAAATTGGTTCGAGACATCCTTTGTGTCCGTCCCTGGTCTGGTGATGGTTTCCAGGGCGTGGGAGAAGGTGTGTGGGTCAGCAGGGTTCTCTGGGAAAGATGACGGGAAGATGGCCTTCATATTTGGCAGCCATGGGCAGCCTGACTCTTCACGTTGAGCCTTGGAGCTGGCCAGCTAGAGGGCAGTTTGGGAGAACACACTGGGTTACAAGAGAAGGCCGAGCTGGGAGGGAGGGTCTCTAAGGTGCGGTTGATCTCAGACACCAAGATTCTACTGTAAATGGAAGAGTTGGCCGTCCTACAGCCAGGCAGGGGAACCTGGAAATCTGATGTTCCAGAAGGGTATCACGAAGGAGCAAAGAAAACCCACCAGCAGATATTAGATATTGCTGGGGCCCTAGTCTACAGGCTTAGGGTGGGACAGCGGCCTGACACCAAGGTCTGGAGGGAAGCGGCAGAAAGACTGTGCGTTCACCTCTGAGTGCAGGGAGAAGGTGGAGGAAGGGCACCCATGCTGCAGGAGTGGAACCGGCGGGTTCCTGCTCAAGGGGTGGAAATCAGGCCCTGCAGGGGGCTCTGTGCACTGCCTGGGGTGCCGGTGTGCCGGGCAGTCCCAACTCACCCGATGGTGGCGGCTTAACTTTAAACTGTGCTCCCTCCCAGCACTTTGGGAGGCTGAGGTGGGCGGATCCCTTGAGCCCGGGAGTTTGAGACTAGCCTGGCCAACGTGGTGAAACTCTGTCTTCATAAAAAATAAAAAAAAATTAGCCTGATGTGGTGGTGCATGCCTGTACTCTAAGCTACTGGGGAGGCTGAGGTGGGAGGATCACTTTAGCATGGTAGGCGGAGGTTGCCGTGAGCTGAGATCCCACAACTGCACTCCAGCCTGGGCAACACAGCAAGACCCTGTCCCCAACACAAAACAAAACAAAACAAAAAATAAATTGCGCTCACCTTTCCTCTTAAAGGTGTAGCAGCTGGAACAAGAATGGATGGAGCAGTTTCATTCAAGATCGGAGACCGGCCAGGTGCCCACTGATGGGAGAATGGATGAACACGCTGTGGCGTTTTGCGCAGTGGAATGTCACTCTGTAGCAGAAAGAGACAAATGACAGCGTGCGTGAAGCTCAGCAAGGCTGTGCTGACTGGAAGAAGCCCTGCCCAGACGGGCACCCCCGGTGCAATTCCGTGTATGTCACGTCCCAGCACCGGCAGATCCACCCGGTGGTGGAAACAGCCCAGACCAACGGTGGTCGCTGTTGTGCGTGGGCAGGACTGAGCAGGAAATGGCAGGAAGCAGGAAGGGCTTTGGGGATGTGGTAACGTGTTCTTTGATAAGGGTTTGGGTTACACAGGTTTATGCATTTGCCCAAACTCAGCAAATATTTAAGCAATTGTAAACAAATGTTGGCCATGAGCTAGCAATATGCACACTAAGATATTAAATAGAGAACGGTGCTAGAGTCTGCAGCCTGCTCTGTCGTTTGTCAAAAAGCCAAGGTGGACGGATGGTTGGGTGAGGGAGGATTGACGGGCGGCTGCCTGACCAGGCAGGGAGAGCCAGTGTCCCTGCGGCCTCCGGGTAGTGAGGACGCGAGCTGCACTGTGAGATCCTCTCAAACTTGCTGCGTGTTGGAAATGTTCATGCTGAAGTGTTGGGGGGAAAGTGTCCCAGGTGGGATAATACATAATCTGATCACCCCTACACACAGCCCGCCATCTGTCTCCCAGCAACGTCCAGGGGTGGGGAGAGGGCACCATGGATTCAGATGGATCAGGAGAGGACGTTCCAGAACTTTCTCTGCACACCTGCAGCTTGGGTCTGGTGCCAGCCCTCATCCTGTGGTGTCTCAAAGGTTTGGAAACGTGATGTTGTGAGAAAGTAGAATGCTGGCTGCTGGGGGCTGGGGGCTGGGGACAGGACTCAGTGTTTAACCAGGACAGAGTTTCAGCTTTACAAGATGGAAAGAGTCTGGGGATGGATGGTGGTTTTGCTTGCACAGTGTTCTGAATGTATTTGGGACCAGAGAACTCTACACTTAAACATCGTTGAGATGATAAATAATATTATAATATTATGTTGTGTGTGCTTTACCACAACTAAAAAATTCGTGGAGAAACAAGAAATGTGGCATTGTGGAGAAAGTTCGAGCAGACACACCTGGCTTCACCATTTCCTAACCTTTTTTTTTTTCTGGGCAGGTTATTTAATGTCTCAGTTGCAGTTTTCTTATCTGTAAAATGGGTCAATTATAACCTGCCCCCGAGGGGTTGCCATGAGGAAATAAGGTGTGAAGTATTGGACAGGATGAAGCTAATAAATGGTAACTTTCAGAAAAAACTCCACTTTCACCTGCTGGTGCAACCAGAATGCTGTTCACTGTGGCGCAGGAAGCTCCCAATAAACGCCTGAGGCTGAGGGATTGTGGCCACAGTCTCTACATCCGCGACAGCTCCCTCACCCTTCTCTGCATCCCAGCTGAGCAGATCCCTGCTGGGTCTAACCCCACTCGGCCTCCAACTGCCTCTGCCCCTCAGCCAGCCCTTATGTTCCAGCATCTTCAGTTTCTTCCTTTCCATCAGCTGTTTCTTCCAATGAAGTGGCACAATCTAACGAAAATAGTCCCTGAACTGGAGTTGGAAACTATACACACTTTAACAACGAAGTATCTGACCTGAAAAGTGTTTGATAAATATAAACCATGATTTGTGCAGGTATTAGCTCTTATGGTTCAAGGATAGTTGTAATAACACGAATAGCTAATGCAATTGAGCATGGATCAGGTGACTGTGAGCTCGTCAGTGCTATTCGTGTCTTGCAGACAAGGACGATAAAGCTGGGAAATGACAAAGCCAGGCTGAGAGCAAGGTTCTTCTGACTCTCAAGCCTGTGCCCTGCACCTCTTGCCTCTACTGTATCTTGGGAACTGGGTACCACTTGGGACTGCTGACCCGTCCATTATAAGAGGGAGGAAGGAAAGCTAAATGTCTCCCCTTAGCAGCAAGTGACACAATACACGGTGTCCTCGTCACCCACACAGGAGTAGGTCTCTTCTGCAAGACCACCTGCTCCATCCTTTGCCTTCACCTTCACTTGGTTGTTGAGTTTGCAGACAGCACCGTCCACACCTGTTTCTCCCTCTCTTCTCCTCTCATCTGGGGCCCTTTGACTCTCTCTCTGCTCCTCAGTCCCATAACGTGGGCACATCTCTACAGGAGTGGTTTACTGGAAAGCAAAGTGGGGTTTGTCCATAGGAGATGTGAGTTGAAGTTCTAGTTCCGCCCTCCCCTGGTCATGGTCTTGGACAAGTCACTAGACCTCTCTGAGCATCATCGTCCTCATCTGCAGAACAGGCACAGTAATAGTTCCACCTCTTAGGGCAGTGAGGTCAAAGGGAGGAGATGTCAGAAAGTGACCCGGACTTCCTGGGCAATGCACCATGGCCTGCGCTGTTACTAACACGCCTTCTCGGCCACACCACAGATGTTCTAGCTGCAAATCCACTGACTTTCGTGGAGCATTTGAGGTTAACCCTAATTTAAGTCAGTCCTTCCCTCTTGGCTCCTAAGACTCAGCATCAGCTTCCTGACACTCCCTCCTCCTCGGTCCTACCCATCCACCCGAAACTCACCATGTTCTACATTTTTTCCCTCCAAAATGTCCTGAAAGAATCCACAGGCTCACTTTTTTTTAGTCCTATCTGGCTGTCCCAAGGCCTTCATGCCAACAGATACTCTTATCAGGCATGGCCTCCCAAGGGCATAGCAGTGACCCTCCAGAAGCTGAGGGCAAAGGCGAGATCTCTCATTGCTCAAGGATAAATTCTTTACTACACACTGTGACACTTGCTTGACGAAAACAAGTTTGGCAGAGGTGACACAAGCCGGGGCCATAGTGCATCTGCATGATCTGGCTTGGTCTCCAGTGCTTCTGGCACCTTCCGTGAAAACAGCATGTTCCAGGTAGACACTAGAGCCAGGGGAGGCCTGGGGACCAGACCTGGAGCTGCCCTGCAGCCTTACCCAGGATGCCCTTGCCAACCCACAGACCATGAGCTAGGACAACAAACGTCTGCGACTGTAAGCCACTTGTTTGTTATGCAGTGTGATTCAGCAAAACCCAGAGTAGGGACAACTTCCTAATAGGATATATTCCACCAGAAAAGATGGAGCCATTTGACTGAATTAAAACGAAGAACTGCTGCTCTTCGAAAGAACCTTGAAGAGAAAGGGAAAAGACAAGTTCTCCACTGGGAGAAGATAGTCTTCACACACATAAAGGTTTAGTAGCAAGACTATATACAGAACTCTTGTAAAGTGGTAAGAAAACACAAACAGCCCAATTAAAAAAGTGGGCAAAAGGCAGGAACAGACACTGCACGGAAGACAGTGCGCTTATGCCAATGAGTATAGGGCATGGTGATTGCACAGCATAACTCTGGACTGTGATGAGACACCACTTTGCATCCACTGGGCTGGAAGCCTGGGCTGCTCTGTCAGGTGTCTGCTGGGTTGCCCAAGGGTGTTAGAGAGGTCCTCGAAGGGAGGGCTGGGTCCTGCAGATAAGAAGGTCGAGGGCTGTTGACCTGGAAGCGTTTTGGTGTAGGTGTCAATACAGTCTCATTGGCACCCATAGAGAGATGAAGCTTGGGGGATTGAGGTTAAACTGGAAAATTTTAAATAGTGTTTTCCCCGACACTGAGTCTGGTGCTTTTAGATGCCAGATGCGAATTGACAGATGGGTCAGGTGATGTGTCTCAAATCTCTCTACAGATGAGTAATAGAATAAGAAACTAGTGGCCAGGGGCGTGGCTTCTTCCCCATCTTCCCACTACAACCCTCTCCTGGGCCCTGCACATGCCGCATCACCACCATCATCATCTCCATCTCTGCTCTTTGTCCAAGAAACCCTGTTAAGGTGGTGTGGGGAAATGAACATTGACTCAGGGCCAAAAAACCAGTTCTGCTGCAACCTGGCTGTGCCACCGTGGGTGCGTCATTTAACCTCATTAAGCCTCTGTTTTCCCATTTGTAAACTACAGATGGACTGGAGACTTGTAAGAGATAAATCTAATTCTTTAATAGACGTGAAGGTCCTTGAAAAATCTAATTCTTTCATAGACATTAATGATCCTTGAAAAAGGATCTTTTGAGGGACATGGAGATTGGTTTCTACTGTTTCTGTTGTTACTAACACTCCTGCTTTCCCAAGGCCTTTATAAAGGGGTGAGCTCTCCATCACTGAAAGTATTCAGATAGGCTTCCAGGAAATTTTGGGAAAATGTTCCTGCTTTGAGTAAGACACAGGACTAGATCAGCGTTTGGCAAACTATGGCTCGTGGGCTAAATTCTGCCCCTGTCCTGTGTTTGAAGATAAAGTGGAACACAGCCACATTTACTCGCTGACAGAGCCTACGGCTGACACAGACTCGAGGAGTTGTGACAGAGACTGTATGACCTGCAGAGCCTAAAATACTTACACTCTGATCCTTAAAGAAGTAAAGGATTGGATGATTGCTCAAATTTATTCCATCATTTGAATTTCGTTGTTTAATAATTTTCCTTTGCTTTTTCTGTGACATGACTATCTCCATAAACTGAAGGAGATTATTTTCCCTTTAAATTTATAATTATTTTAAAATATTAACCACCATTAAGTTGTTCTATTCACAACAGGAGAATAATGAAAAAGCTTAGCTAAAGCAAGGATTGCGTGAATTCTCTTTGTAGACCTTAATGCAGTAATTGTCCCCAATAATCTAAGCCAATTGATTACAGACAATATGCTACAGGATGAGATCCTTAGTAACTTCACATACTCAGGCAATCTGACAGATGATAAGTATGTTTAAATGATTAAATACACAAAAGAAACTAAAAATATAATAAAATAAACAATTCTCAGAATAAGACAGTAGCTGAATGAAAAACTTGGTGCAAAATATCGTTAAAAGGAGTTTACAGAGTCTTCGAGTGCAGCACAGGTTGCATGAGAGTTTCCGGGAGAGAGAGGACAGTGCTGAGAGAGAACGTCCGTAAAGGTCCAGAAGTGATGAAGAACATGACTTTTCCAACCAGCAAGGACAAAGCAGGACAAATAAAAACAAACCTACAGTAAGATGCATTGCAGCAAAACTGCAGAACATCAAAGACAAAGAAATGTCTGCAAGCAGCCAGAGAGAAAAGCCCTCCCCAGTGGAACACAGATCAGTGTACCATGGATTCTTACCAGCACCTCTAGACTCAAAAGACAGTAGAAGAATATCTCCAAAGAGAGCCATGAAAATAACCATGAAGCTGGAATCTAAACCCAGATAAGACCAGGCACGGTGGCTCACAGCTGTAATCCCAGCACTTTTGGAGGCTGGGGCAGGTGGATCACTTAAAGTCAAGAGTTCGAGACCAGCCTGGCCAACATGGGAAAACTCCGTCTCTACTAAAAATACAAAAATTAGCTGGGCATGGTGGCGGGCACCTATAATCCCAGCTACTCAGGAGGCTGAGGCAGGAGAATCGCTTAAACCCACGAGGTGGAGGTTGCAGTGAGCCGAAATGGCACCACTACACTTCAGCCTGGGCGACAAGAGCAAAACTCCATCTCAAAAACAAACAAACAAGCAAAAAACGAAAAAACAAACAAACCCAGCTAAACTGTCACTCAAGGGTGATAATGAAACAATGACATTTCAGACAACAACTAACAGAAGGTTACCACAAGTGACGTGTACTAAAATACTTCGTAAAGGCTGTATTCAGGAACAAGGTAACTGAAGACAAATGGAAGATCTGCCCAAATCTCAGCCTGGCTCAGCAGGGATCCCATTCCACTGCATTTTTCTTTTTTTGAGGTAATGGGAAGTGTTCAAACAGAACTGGCTGGACAGGCCCTGAATGTAGCCAGGGGTGAGCACCTGGGGTTTGGTTTGATGGACTCTGGGCTGGACAGGGACTTGCAGGCTTAGTCACAGGATTCTTGCTGAAGTGAGGGTTTTCTTAAGCTTCACAAATTTAGGAAACCAAAGGGGAATCTGCTTGTTTGTTTTCTCCCTAAGTGGAAGGGAGAAGCTTTTACAAGAAATAACTTTTTCAGCAAATCCGGCGTATTTTTTTAACCTCTCATTTTTTGCCCCCCTGCAATTGTGACATGTCTACATGAAATTGGCCACAGGAAGGAAGCCTTGTTGGAGAAGCTATTTTCTGAACATCCCTTTATACCCTCGATTTCACAACATGCAGACATTTAGGTCGAGAGACTGGGACTTCAGGCCCTAATGGCAGCTATAATTTGAAAGTCAAATGCAGCAGGGAGCGCTTAGAGCTGATGCATGATTCCTGCACACAAGCAGCCAAGGTAAGCATCATGGAAGCCATTAAATATTCACTCTAGTGAGAGAGACGTGCAGCACTGCGAGTCTAAATCCTTCTGGAAATGAGCCTGAAATGAGCAACTCAATGAGATTCTCTAATGGGGAAGTTAAGAGTTTAGAGAAGGGCTAGAAGAAAATAGAAAGAACCTACCACTGGGAAGTGGCAGTGACCCAGAACTGCTGCTTTGAAAGAGCCCTTTACTTAAAATGGGGAGCTCGAGAGTCACTGGCTTATGGCCCTGATGAATGTACAACCAACACTGGAGTTGTGCTTCGTGACTTACTACAATGTTTGTACCAGTCCGTGTAGGTGCGGGGGGTAGGGGTGCCACCCTCTGATACTCCTGCCTCCATAAGCACGCATAGAGCTTGCATGAAGACCTCCTGTACTTAACAGTACTAGTCATTGAAGTTGCCGGGATGACAGAAAACACCTTGACTCCTCATCTGCTTGTCCCATCGCAGTTCTTCCTCCTGCCTGTTGGAGGTGGTCATCTCCAGGCACCTGTGTGGATTGA
The DNA here is from genome assembly GCF_028878055.3 of Symphalangus syndactylus. Lineage (NCBI taxonomy): Eukaryota > Metazoa > Chordata > Mammalia > Primates > Hylobatidae > Symphalangus > Symphalangus syndactylus. The sequence goes on from NC_072433.2 coordinate 131,292,399, forward strand.
AGCAGGAAGATTGTAGCTGCCACTTTCAATGCTTGCCAGGCACCAGCTACTTCATACATCTCATTTAATCCTCGTAACACCTCTTTGAGGTGGATACTTCTAATTGCAGCACGCAAAGAAGGTTGCAGGCTCAGGATCAAAGCGACTTTTGGGTCAGGGCACAGGGTTGGCACAGTGGAGGCAGGATATCAGTGCAGGGCTGTAGGACTGTGTGGCCAATGTCTGAGATCACTTATTTCTTGCACCACATCCTATGAGGTGCAATGCTTCCATGTGTGCATCTGGGGTAAACTTTATGCCCTCCTTGGCAGCATCTATGGAATGGGACCAATTTCAGCCAAGAGGAGACAGTGCTCATTCCCAGGCACTGCTCTCTTTGACTTGGCATCTTGTCCATCTTTTTATTTATTGATCTGGCAAATATTTATCTCCTTTCCCCATGACTGAGCTTCAGAGCTTTAGGAACCTAGAGATCACCTAATTCAAACTCATGTTTTAGATGAAGAAACTGAGATGTACCGAAGAGGAATAAACAGACTGGGAAAACGTATCAGTCAGCATTGCTGCATAACAAATGACTCTCAAACTTCATGGCTTAAAACAGCAATGATGAATTATGCTTGAAGATTCTGTGGGTTGACTGAGTGACTCTTCAGCTGATCTTACCTGGGCTCACTTGCGTGGCAGGAGCCACCGAGAAGCTTTCATCTCAACATCTTCAAATGATGCTAAGAATGTACCAAAGTAGGAGGTCGCCAGCTTTGGAAGTTGCAGGTCATTTCCACTCCATTCTATTGGTCAAAGCATGTCACAGGCTACCCCAGAGGGGCAAGGAGTGGGGGAAATGGGGAAATAGACCTCATATATATACACATATATACATATACATATATATTTATTTATTTAGAGAAAGTCTTGCTCTGTCGCTCCGGCTGGAGTGCAGCAACGCCATCTCCACTCACAGCAGCCTCGGCCTCCTGGGTTCAAGCTATTCTCCTGCCTCAGTCTATCAAGTAGCTGAGACCATAGGTGCCTGCCATCATGCCCAACTGATTTTTGTATTTTTTGTAGAGACAGGGTTTTGCCATTTTGGCCAGGCTGGTCTTGAACTCCTGACCTCAGGTGAGCCGCCCACCTCAGCCTCCCAAAGTGCTGGGATTACAGGCATGAACCACAGCACCTGGCCTAGACTTGACTTTTCTTTTCCTTTCTTTCCTTTCTTTTTTTTTTTTTGATTTCATCTTTTTTCTTCTCCTCTCCCCTCCTCTCCTCCTTCCTCTCTCTCTCTCTCTCTCGCTTTCTTTCTTTCATTCGTTCTTTCTGTCTTTCAACACTTTTGCTCTTGTTGTCCAGCTGGAATGCAATGGCAGGATCTTGGCTCACTACAACCTCCGCCTCCCGGGTTCAAGTGATTCCCCTGCCCCAGCCTCCCGAGTAGCTGGGATTACAGTTATGTACCACCATGCCCAGCTGATTTGTGTATTTTTTGTAGAGACAGGGTTTCTCTATGTTGGCCAGGCTGGTCTTGAACTCCTGATCTCAGGCGAACCACCCACATTGGCCTCCAAAAGTACTGGGATTACAGGCACGAGCTGCCGTGCCTGGCCTAGACCTCACTTATTGATGGGAGGAGCAGCAAAGCCACATGACCAAGGGGCGAGAATACAGGGAAGCATGAATCATGTTGTGGGGAGGGAGTCATTGTTGCAGCAGTCTACCTTGATAACACGGCCAGTTTCTAGCAGAGTCAGGGCTTGACACCAGGACTCCCGATTTTGCTCCTTTCTGTGACAGCACAATGCTCTAGCACTTCATGGGACTTCCTAAAAGCCCCTGGGTTTTCCAGGAGTAAGTATCCCAGCGCCAAGAGACCATGTGTGTCCCCTCTATGCTTGTAACTCTGCCAACGAGTGCTCCTTCCTAGTATCCTGAATTTTAGGAGATGAAGATCTCACACTGAAATGACCACCTTGTCACCCCCTAAACACCTATTCCTCCAATGTGTCCCAGGATGGGAGGATTCCAAAATATCTCACTCCAGAGGGGGCAAGTGACCCATTAGAGTCAGAGGATAAAATATTTGAACTTCTACTTATATTTCTGTTTGTCTAAGAAGAAAATGAAGTTTGCAGATGTTTAGAAGTAGGGAGACACCAGCACCCTCGCTCGGTTCTTGCAAGGTTGCCAGATGTCAAGTGTCACGTGCAGGACAAAGAAGACCCTGAGGGTGAAGGGGAAACTCCGCCGTGGTTGCACATCGAGACGTGTGTGGGTTGCACAGCGAGACATATGTAGGTTGCAAGTCTGATTTACCGGACTGAGGAATATATTATCCTAACACAATACTTTCAGTAATTTGCAATGAAATAGAACATGACTGTAGAAATAGTTTGCATGGCACAGACATTCACTGGCAGCCTTTCTTAAGGATGAGAGATATTCTTTGTCCTCAAGGCATAAGTTCCACATTTGCTGAAGGTTTTTTGGCTATGACAAATGGTCCCCTGACGTATGATATAATTTCTCTCTCTAAGGTATATATGTTTTTATCTTATCCATATATGCTGTACTAAAGTAAGCACACCACCTATGCCTTTGAGGTAGGAGAAATCCATACTATGGAGAGAGAATTTTGAAAATCGATCGAGTAAGTGTGGGTTATGGGCCAGGTATTGGATTCCCAAACATCTCATTTAGTCCCCAGGTGAGGTGAGTGCTGATGCTCCATTTTCCAGATGAGAAAAATGATTCTAACGGGTCCAAAGTAGAGGAGGCAGATCCCCACCAAGCCGGTCCTGATGTCCCCTGAATTCCAGGGTTGCTCAGCAGACACACAGACGTAGCCCATGTCTATAGGAGCTGTGACATCATGACAGTTGCCAGGCTCATCTTCCTCTCACACAGGACGGCCATGCCAGGTTTTGCTGTCATCCTGTTGTCAGGAGGAAGAAGCAGGTTTCAGAGATGTGAGAGGTGCAGCTGGCCTCCACACTGGTGTCGAGTCTTTCTTCTTTCTGCCCTTTCGTCTCACCCAAGACCTCACTGCCCTTCTCCTTGTGCAGAAAGGAGGTTCTGGGGTGGGCCGGCAGGAGGGGGAACACCTGTCTTAGGTCTCCACGCTGGAACTGCTCCTGATGACCCCCTCTGAGGGGGGCACTTGAGGGTCTGGAAAGCTCATTCCGAGGGGGAAGTGGGGGGAAATCTGGGGTGCTGAGGAGCACCTGTCCCTATTGCCAGATACGGGTCCACCTACAGTGTGCTGAATGGCAGCCGCCCAAAGAGATGCCTGTTTTCGAACCCTCAGGCCAGAGTGTGATTTGTCTTTGCAGACGTAACTAAGTCAAGGATCTCGAGATGAGACCAGCCTGGATTACCTGGCTGGCCCTAAACCAAACAACAGGGTTTTGTTTTGTTTTGTTTTGTTTTGTTTTGTTTTGAGATGGAGTCTTGCTGTAGTTGCCCAGGCTGGAGTGCAGTGGTGGGATCTTGGCTCACTGCAACCTCCACCTCTCTGGTTCAAGCAATTCTTCTGCCTCAGCCTCCCAAGTAGCTGTAGCTGGGACTACAGGCCTGCACCACCATACCTCGCTAATTTTTGCATTTTTAGTAGAGATTGGGTTTCACCCTGTTGCCCAAGCTGGTCTCAAACTCCTGACCTCAAGTGATCCAGCCTCCTGGGCCTCCCAAAGTGCTGGGATTATAGGTGTGAGCCACCACACCTGGCCAGCAGGTGTCTTTATAAAACACCTATGGCCTGGCTCATAAGTCACAGAAACTCAGAATCTCTTGTGGTTAAATTGAAATGTTTCCTACTTGTTTATTGTGTATAGAACTCCTCCTGGCAGAGAGTCTATCAGGAAATACTCCAACAGCTATGAAGTGTGACTTCTACTAAACCTACAACAATTATCCATGGGCACTGACCTGTTCCCCAAACTTCATCTTTTCTTGTGGATCTGTTGGTCATAACAGACACAAGGTGGTGTATGTGACAAATGGCTCTTGTCTTGGGGGCTGGGAGATCTTCTGTGTTTCTTTTGGTTCCAGATGTTTCTGTCCCAGCAGCCTAAGATGTTTCTTGCTGAACCCCTGCTGGGAGTGACAAGACTCGCCAGCTGTCCATGTGCTTTCCACCTGTACATTTCATGTGGCCCCTAGTTAGCAGGTGCTGCCTTGAGATACCACCTGTTTTTCTCTTTTCTCTCTCTTTTTTTTTTCCCCAGAGTCTCACTCTGTCGCCCAGGCTGGAGTGCAGTCACGCAATCTTGGCTCACTGCAACCTCTGCCTCCCAAGTTCAAGTGATTCTCCTACCTCAGCCTCCCGAGTAGCTGGGATTACAGGCGTGTGCCACCATGCCCAGCTAATGTTTTGTATTTTTAGTAGAGGTGGGGTTTCACCATGGTGGTCAGGCTGGTCTCAAACTCCTGACCTCAGGTGATCCACCCAGCTCAGCCTCCCAAAGTGCTGGGATTACAGGCATGAGCCACCACGCCCGGCCCTACCTGATTTTCCTTCTTCAATTTTTTTTTTTGTCATTCAAGGAATGGATTGAGACAAGAGGCATTTAAGGTCCTGCATGGATTTCCTGTGGCTGCTGTAAGAAATGACCACAAACATTGTGGCTTAAAACAACACACCTTTATCCATTTCTGGTGGTCAGAAGTCCAGCGTGGGTCTCACCGAGCTAAGATCCAGGTGTCGGCAGGGCTGGTTCCTTCTGGCAGCTTTTAAGGAGAGCGTGACATTAGTCTTTCTTCTTCTCTGATGGGACAAATGCAAACACGGCAAGTGGGCATGCTTTCTGTTCCTGCCTTCCCCAGCTCCTAGAGCCACCTGTATTCCTTGGCTTGTGGCCCTCCCTCCAGTTTCAAAGCCAGCCATGTGGCAACTCCATGACCCTCTCTGAAACCTCATCACATCTCCTCTGATTCTAGCTCTCTGGCCATTCTCTCCCTCTCTCTTTTTTTTTGAGATGGAGTCTCACTCTGTTGCCCAGACTGGAGTGCAGTGGCGTGATCTCGGCTCACTGCAAGCTCCGCCTCCCAGGTTCATGCCATTCTCCTGCCTCCGCCTCCCGAGTAGCTGGGACTACAGGCGCCCACCACCACGCCCGGCTAATTTTTTGTATTTTTAGTAGAGACAGGGTTTCACCGTTTTAGCGAGGATAGTCTCAATCTGACCTTGTGATCCGCTGTCCTCCGCCTCCCAAAGTGCTGGGATTACAGGTGTGAGCCATTGCGCCCGGCCGTGTCTCTCTCTTAAAAGGACCCTGTGGGTACATTGCACTCACCTGGAGATTCCAGAGTTACCTCTCCATCTCAGAGTCCTTAACTTTATCCTGTCTCCCTCTCCCTCTTCATCTCTCTTTCCTCTCTCCATCTTCCTCTTTCCCTCCTACACTTTCCCTCTTGTTCCTGCCCTTCATAGAAGGACACGACTTGTCATCCTGCACGTGTGTTTGACGTTTCACTCCCCCGGTTGTGTTAGAAACTCGATTTTCTTCTTCATTGTTGTCTTCCTGGTTCCTAGAGAGGAATGTTGGTTGAATTTTCCTCAATGTCTCTCCTTTCATCCTTTCCTTCCACATCCTGGGCATGCATTTGCCCAATAAGAGAGAAAGACCGACATCATGCTCTAAACCCAGGGGATTTCCAGCCTGTCTCGGGGTGACACTTATGTGACCATTGAGGTCTCCTTATGTGATGTCATGCTGTGGGCAGTGCCAGGCCTCACTAGGCCAGTGGGCTGGCGCCAGCGCAGCTTGGGACTGGGGAAGCAACCTTCCATGAAGACCCTGTTTCCAGGTGGATCCCAGCCCCTTGGCCAAGCCCTGCTCCTCCGCTTGGGTCTCAGGGGTGCCATCCACCTTCTCCTTTGCTTCTTCCATTTTCTTGGTGAAATAGCGGCAACGCTGCGGGGCTGCTGGAGGCTGGGGGAGGGTTGTCTAGGACAGAGGAAAGGTGGGGAGGCTTACTGGGGGCTAAGGTACCATTGCAGAGGGGGCCCCTCGGTTGTGTTCAGCTCCTGGGTGCCGGGGTGGAGGGGCAGAGTGCTTTTCTTCAGGCCTGGTGTTTGCCAGGCTGGCAAGCCTCTGTGGGAAGAGGTTCCCCTTCGTTTTCTGCGGAGTGTGTGGGACCTCCCCCTGTGGACTGAGGGTGGCCACGTCGGAGGTGGGAGTGAAGGAGCTCAGGGACACCCAGGACATCTGGAATGTTCTCAGTGAACGCAGGTAAACGGCCTCCTGCTTCGTCCACGGCTGTCCTGAGCTGTAATATGATTTCAGGTGGCAATGCAAAGGAGCAGGAGGGGAGGGGGCGTGAATGTCCAGGCCCTCAGGCTGTCTGTCCAAGACCGGATCTTCCACTTGGGACCACTGTCTGAACACAGCACTCACTACCCACAACCTCAAGCTGGAGGGCGAGGTGCCATCGGCATCGCAGATGCACGCAGTGCATGTGTGCCATGCATCAGACAGGCAAGGGTTCACGGGCACATAAGTCAAGAAACCCCAGTCTGCAGCAGGTCCACTGAGGCAGGAGAACAGCAAGCCAGCTCAGAAGTGACTTCCCATTCAGACTTGGGGATTAGGATCCATTCTGGTTTGTCCTTCCCCATGAAAATACACAATGGGAAAAAACCAAGAACCAAGAGGTTTGCAGGCCGACTTTCTGTCTGTGCTGTGGGCTGCTCTGACAGGTGTCTCCTCAAGGCCTTTTATGGGCTACGCTTGTGACAGGCAGCACAAGGGACTCCCCAGTTCCCTGCATGGGAGGTCCCTCTGATGGGAAGTGGTGCCTGGTATCCAGTTTCCTTTCATATGGGTTCCTTTTGCATCCAACGACTCCAATACCTAAAGATGTGTCAGGAAAAGCCCTTCCTAGAAACTTCTGGTGTGTTGGGCCTTTGCTGCTCAGACCTTGTGGAGTACCTGAGGATCAGTGGGAGACAGGTGGGTGTCCCTGAGCTGGAAGGCCCCCAGCTGGTGCTGAGGAAATGTGGGTGACACAGAGCAGGCAGGTGGCAGGCCAGTGCCATTCTCTGCCGGACTGCCACCTCCCCGAGGACAGTAGCACTCCGTTGTGTTAGACGTCACCAGGCCTCCTTGGGACCCTGCCTTGGGAGTGCTCACGTGGGAGGACTCTTGCCCCTGCTGCTGTCGAGGGGAGCCCTCCCCTCTGGGTCTGCAGGCTGCAGAACACGCCAAGGGGCACTGCAGCATGGGGGCAGGCTGGAAGGTTGGGGAGTAGGGGCTGCAGGGAGTAGAGGGAAAAAGATTTAAAGGAGACTGAAGTAAAAGGAACAAACGTAATCCAGTGGTTCTCAATGGGGGTGATAGCACCCCATGGGGGACACTCTCCAATGTCTGGATGCATTTTTGGTTGTCACAGCTGGGGGTTGCTATTGGCATCTGGTGGGTCGAGGCCAGGATTTTGCTCATCATATCATCTTACAATGCCCAGGACAGCCCTGCCACAGAGAATGACCCAACCCCCAGTGTCCACAGTGCCCGGGACAAGAGGGCCCGATCAGGCTCCAGGGAGTGGCTGAGGCTGGGAGGACGTGGGCCTCACTCACCTCCTCGAGCTCTGCAGGAAAACTCCTCCTATGACTGGGAATTTCTGCAGTGGAAAAGCCCCAGTTTTAATTTTCTTGAGCTGTGACTAGTGGTGCACAATGTGGCCAGTTGGCCTTTGGGTGAGTTTGGAAAATGGAAAGGCTCATATCTGGGCTCTGGGCCCTGACTTTACCTTGTCTATGTGGAGCACTCTTATGCTTGCATTCCCCACCCGCTCGGCTCTCACTGCAGAGGTGGGCATCTCGTCGGCTGGGAGCTGTCCCTCAGAGGGTTGGGTCCACATGGGCTCCTTCCAGCCTTCCATGGGATCTATGGGTGGGCAGAACACAAAATAGCCAGGTGAGGCTGGGCGCAGTGGCTCAAGCCTGTAATCCCAGCACTTTGGGAGGCTGAGGCAGGCGGATCACGAGGTCAGAAGATCGAGACCATCCTGGCTAACACAGTGAAACCCCATCTCTACTAAAAATACAAAAAATTAGCTGGATGTGGTGGCGGGCACCTGTAGTCCCAGCTACTTGGGAGGCTGAGGCAGGAGAATGGCGTGAACCCAGGAGGCAGAGCTTGTAGTGAGCTGAGATAGTGCCACTGCACTCCAGCCTAGGCAACAGAGCAAGACTCTGTCTCAAAAAAAACAAAAGAAATTAGCCAGGAGTGGTGGCGGGTGGCTGTAGTCCCAGCTACTAGGGAGGCTGAGGCAGGGGAATCGCTTGAACCCGGGAGGCGGAGGTTGCAGTGACTGGAGATCACGACACTGGCCTCCAGCCTGAGTGACAGAGCAAGACTCCATCTCAAGACCCCCTCCAAAACCAAAAAAAAAACCAAAACAAAAGCAAAAAAAAAGAGCCAGGTGGGCCTTGCTGTCTTGGCCGACCTCTGCCTTTCCAGGTGAGATTGGGGCCTGCCTGCTGCGGAAGTGAGGAACAGACGTTGGAGCAGGAGAGATGGATAAGGAGAGTCTGGTCTACGTGTTCAAGGAAGTAAAGGGATGAAGACTCACCGGGTGTGGAGAAGAACAAAGAAATCCTGAAAACATTCATTGGTTTGGCAGTGGAGGGACGGCCACACACGCTCCTGTTAGACTGGGTAATGGGGCAGCTGTGTCTTGGGGGATGAGCAATAGGGGACAGTGGCAGGCCCTGTCTTGGGGTCCACAGTGCTATTTCCAAGGGTAGCAGTGGGGCTTCCTGGAAGCTGTGGTCAGAGCTATGCTCCTGGCTGTGATGTTCTCTTCCCGCCCATGGGTGCCACCCACGCAGGACCCTGCTCTTGCCATATCTGCCCTGGATGCACGTTTCGGCCACGTGCCACCTGGAAGCAAAGGATGTAGGTCAGCATCCACGGGAGCAGACACAGATGGCCCAGGCCACAGGTCCCGGCTGCCCATTGGAGAATGCAGCTTGGAAAGTACACGCTGATGTGGCCGCTGAGAACCAACACTCCTTTGACCATGTGGTCAGACCCCTCTTGGAAGAAGAGAAACTGAGATGCTCGTGATGGGAGAGCTGCCATGAGCTGGCTTGGGGCACGGGGGTGGGGAGGAGGTGTCAGGAAAACTCTAAAATTTCTGCAGCATGTTTTGCTTTTGCTCACCTAGATTTAGAGGAATCCTCTGGGAAAACGAAACTGAAATCTCACTTCCCCACTGGCAACCTCCTGGTGGCCACAGGATATGGACTTGACCTTTGTTATAGGCATGTCAGTGGCTTCCACTGCATGGTGATTGCTGGGGGTCAGATTTGCCAAGGCATAACTTATGTACAATAAAACCCACCAATTTTTTTCTTTTTATTATTATTATTATACTTTAAGTTTTAGGGTACATGTGCACAATGTGCAGGTTTGTTACATATGTATCCATGTGCCATGTTGGTGTGCTGCACCCATTAACTCGTGATTTAGCATTAGGTGTATCTCCTAATGCTGTCCCTCCCCCCTCCCCCCACCCCACAACAGTCCCCAGAGTGGGATGTTCCCCTTCCTGTGTCCATGTGTTCTCATTGTGCAATTCCCACCTATGAGTGAGAACAGGCGGTGTTTGGTTTTTTGTCCTTGCGATAGTTTACTGAGAATGATGATTTCCAGTTTCATCCATGTCCCTACAAAGGACATGAACTCATCATTTTTTTATGGCTGCATAGTATTCCATGGTGTATATGTGCCACATTTTCTTAATCCAGTCTATCGTTGTTGGACACTTCGGTTGGTTCCAAGTCTTTGCTATTGTAAATAGTGCCACAATAAACATACGTGTGCATGTGTCTTTATAGCAGCATGATTTATAGTCCTTTGGGTATATACCCAGTAATGGGATGGCTGGGTCAAATGGTATTTCTAGTTCTAGATCCCTGAGGAATCGCCACACTGACTTCCACAATGGTTGAACTAGTTTACAGTCCCACCAACAGTGTAAAAGTGTTCCTATTTCTCCACATCCTCTCCAGCACCTGTTTTTTCCTGACTTTTTAATGATGGCCATTCTAACTGGTGTGAGATGGTATCTCATTGTGGTTTTGATTTGCATTTCTCTGATAGCCAGTGATGATGAGCATTTTTCCATGTGTCTTTTGGCTGCATAAATGTCTTCTTTTGAGAAGTGTCTGTTCATGTCCTTCGCCCACTTTTTGATGGGTTTGTTTTTTTCTTGTAAATTTGTTTGAGTTCATTGTAGATTCTGGATATTAGCCCTTTGTCAGATGAGTAGGTTGCAAAAATTTTCTCCAATTTTGTAGGTTGCCTGTTCACTCTGATGGTAGTTTCTTTTGCTGTGCAGAAGCTCTTTAGTTTAATTATATCCCATTCGTCAATTCTAGGTTTTGTTGCCATTGCTTCTGATGTTTTAGACATGAAGTCCTTGCCCATGCCTATGTCCTGAATGATATTGCCTAGGTTTTCTTCTAGGGTTTTTTATGGTTTTAGGTTAACATTTAAGTCTTTAATCCATCTTGAATTAATTTTTGTATAAGGTGTAAGGAAGGGATCCAGTTTCAGCTTTCTCATATGGCTAGCCAGTTTTCCTAGCACCATTTGTTAAATAGGGAATCCTTTCCCCATTGCTTGTTTTTGTCAGGTTTGTCAAAGATCAGATAGTTTTAGATACGTGGCATTATTTCTGAGGGCTCTGTTCTGTTCCATTGATCTATATCTCTGCTTTGGTAACAGTACCATGCTGTTTTGGTTACTGTAGCCTTGTAGTATAGTTTGAAGTCAGGTAGCGTGATGCCTCCAGCTTTGTTCTTTTGGTTTAGGATTGACTTGGCGATGCGGGCTCTTTTTTGGTTCCATATGAACTTTAAAGTAGTCTTTTCCAATTCTGTGAAGAAAGTCATTGGTAGCTTGATGGGGATGGCATTGAATCTATAAATTACCTTGGGCAGAATGGCCATTTTCACGATATTGATTCTTCCAACCCATGAGCATGGAATGTTCTTCCATTTGTTTGTATCCTCTTTTATTTCATTGAGCAGTGGTTTGCAGTTCTCCTTGAAGAGGTCCTTCAAGTCCCTTGTAAGTTGGATTCCTAGGTATTTTATTCTCTTTGAAGCAATTGTGAATGGGAGTTCACTCATGATTTGGCTCTCTGTTTGTCTGTGATTGGTGTACAAGAATGCTTGCGATTTTTGTACATTGATTTTGTATCCTGAGACTTTGCTGAAGTCGCTTATCAGCTTGAGGAGATTTTGGGCTGATACAATGGGAAAACCCACCAATTTTATTTATTTATTTATTTATTTGAGACGGATTCTCGCTCTGTCACCCAGGCTGCAGTGCAGTGGCTCGATCTCAGCTCACTGCAGCCTCTGCCTCCCGGGTTCCAGCGATTCTTCTGCCTCAGCCTCCTGGGTAGCTGGGATTACAGGCATGTGACACCATGCCTGGCTAATTTTTGTATTTTTGGTAGAGACCCGGTTTCACCATGTTGGCCAGGCTGTTCTCAAACTCCTGACTTCAGGTGATCTGCCCTCCTTGGCCTTCCAAAGTGCTAGGATTACAGGCATAAGCCACCATGCCCAGCCAGAACCCACTAGTTTTAGGTGTACAATTTGGTGAGTTTCGTAACCACCACAATCATGACTTAGAACATTCCCATCATTCCAGAAGGTCCCATCATCCCCCTTGGTAATGAACCCATGCTCTGTCCCAGGGCCCTGCAAACATAGATCTGCTTTTCATCATTGGTTTGCCCTTTTTAAGAATTGTAGCCAAATGGAATCTTACAGTATTTAGTCTTCTTTTTTTTCTTTTTACACTTAATATAATGCTTTGAAGAGCCATCTGTATTGTTATATTGACGTTTGTATAAGTAGTTGGTTCCTTTTATTTCTGTGTAGTATTCCAGGGTATGGATATGTCACTGATATGAGTTGGCTTTGCGTCCCCACCCAAATCTCACCTTGAATTGTAATCCCTGTAATCCCCACGTATCAAGGGAGAGACCAGGTGGAGGTAACTGAATTATGGGGACAGTTTCCCCTGTGCTGTTTTCATGGTAGTGAGTGAATTCTCATGATATCGCATAGTTTTATAAGGGGCTCTTCCCCCTTCTCTCTGCACTTCTCCTTCCTGCCATCACGTGAAGAAGGTGCCTTGCCTCCTCTTCACCTTCCACCATGGTCGTAAGTTCCCCAAAGCCTCCCCAGCCATGCTGAACTGTGAGTCAATTAAACCTTTTTCCTTTATGAATTACCCAGTCTTGGCATTTCTTTATAGCAGTATGAAAAGGGACCAATACAGCCACAGTGTGTTTATTTACTTGCCAGGTGATAGCGAGGTCATTTCCCTTGGCCATTATGAACAAAGCTTCTATAAACACGCTAACAGGTATCCACTATGGAAAACAGTATGGCGATTCCTTAAAGAACTAAAAGTAGAACTACCATTTGATCCAGCAATCCCACTACTAGGTACCTACCCAGAGGAAAATAAGTCATTATATGAAAAAGACACTTGCACATGTGCGTTTACAGCAGCACAATTTGCAATGGCAAATATACAGATCTAACCTAAATGCCCACCAACCAACAAGTGGATAAAGAAAATGTAGTGTATATATACACCGTGGAGATACTACTCAGCCATAAAACCGTATGAAATAATGGTTTTTGCAGCAACTTGAATGGAGTTGGAGGCCGTTATTCTAAGTGAAGTAACGCAGAAATGGAAAACCAAATACTGTATGTTCTCACTTATAAGTGGGAGCTAAGCCATGAGAATGAAAAAGCATAAGAATGACTTGGTGGGGAAGGGTGGAAGTGGAGTGAGGCATAAAAGACCATACATTGGGTGCAGTGTACACTGCTAGGGTGATGAGTGCACCAAAATGTCAGAAATCACCACTGAAGAACTTATCCATATAACCAAAAGCCACATGTTCCCCTAAAACTATTGAAAGTAAAATAAAAGAAATACAAAAAGTGAATGACTGACAAAAAACCCAAACACATGTTAATAGGTATTAATGTGGAGATATGTTTTTGTTTTCTGTTTTTTTTTTTTTTTTTTTTTGGTGGGAGGTGGGATGGGAGTTAATACTTCTAAGTGGAATTGCTGGGTCACAGGATAAGTTTATGTTTAACTTTGTAAGGAACTGCCAAACTATTTTCCAAATTTGCTGCACAGTTTTGCATCCTTGCCATCAATATGTGAGAGTTTCAGTTGCTCCACATCCTTGTCAGCACTTGGTATTGTCAGTTTAAAAAATTTTAACCATCCTAGTGACCATACTGGGATATTTATTTATGGTTTTAATTTGTATTTGCCTGAGGACTGATGGTGGTTTTAAGTGCTTACTTGCCACCTGTATATTTTCTTCCGTGAAGCATCTGTTTAGATCACATGGCCATTACAAAAATTAGGTTATTTGTTTTCTTTATTGAGCAGCAAGAGTTCTTTATATGTTCAGGATACACATCTTTGTCAGATATATGTTTTGCAAATATTTTTTGTGGCTTGCCTTTTAATTTCCTTAACAGTGGCATTTGAAGTGCAAAAATAAAAAAATTTTGAAGTCCAATTTCTTAAATATTATAGTTTGTGCTTTTTGTGTCCTGTTTAAGAAATCTTTGATTGATCCGAGGTCACTTATAGCTCTTAAATTTATGTCTTAGACCTATTCTGAGTTAAATTTTTATACAATAGGAGAGTTGTGATTTACTTTTTTCCTATAGGGATACTCAATATCACATCTAATATCATCAGCTGAAAAGAGGATTCTTTCCTCATTGAATTGCTTTGCCATCTTGTCATCTTTGAAGAAAATCCACCGGCTATTTATGTGTGGTTCTATTTTTAGTCTATTCTGATTTTACTAGAAAAATTAAGATATACCTTCTTTTTGGAAAAACGGTAACACCAATTGTACCTGAAAAAACAATGTAACAATGCCAAAAAAAAAAAAAAAGGCAAAAAGGCACTTATATTCTTATCACCCTAAAACCCATATATATGTATATATATGTGTGTGTATATATGTATGTTTATATATGTACATATATATGTATGTGTATATATGTGTATATATATGTATGTGTATATATATGTATGTATATATATAATGTATGTGTGTATATATATGTATATGTATGTGTATATATATATTTGAGATGAAGTCTCACTCTGTCACCCAAGCTGGATTGCAGTGGCGTGATCTTGGCTCACTGCAACCTCCACCTCCTGGGTTCAAACGATTCTCCTGACTCAGCCTCCCAAGTAGCTGGGACTCGTCTGGCTAACTTTTGTATTTTTAGTAGAGATGGGGTTTCACTATGTTGGCCAGGCTGGTCTCAAACTCTTGACCTCAGGTGACCCATCTGCCTCAGCCTCCCAAAGTGCTGGGATTACATGCATGAGCCACTGCACCCACCTTAAAACCCATATTCTATTTTATTTTATTTTTTTTAAGAGACAGGGTTTTGCCATGTTGCCCAGGCTGGTCTTGAACTCCTGGGCTCAAGTGATCCACCCACCTCGGCCTCCCAAAGTCCTGGGATTACACGTGTGAGCCACTGCACCAGGCCTAAAACCCATACTTTCATACAGTTGACCCTTGAACAGCGTGAGTTTGAACTGCATGGGTCCACTTACATGTACATTTTCTTCCACCTCTGCCACCCTTGAGACAGCAAGAACAACACCCTCCACTTCCTCCTCCTCCTCAGTCTACTCAACCTGAAGATGACAAGGATGAAGCCCTTTATGATGACCCACTTAACAGAGAGTAAATATATACTCTTCATCTTATGATTTTCTACATAACCTTTTCTTTTCTCTAGCTTACTTTATTGTAAGAATACAGGATAGACATGTAACATACAAAGTATGTGTTAATTGACTGTTTCTGTTATTGGTCAACAATGGGGTATTAGTGGTTAGATTTCTGGGGAGTCAAAAGTTATATGCAGATTTTTGACTGCATGGAGGAATCAGTGCCCTTAACCCCCATGCTGTTCAAGGGCCAACTGTATCTGCATATTCTCATTCAGTCCGTCACATACCTAGAAATACAGGGACGCCCTCATGTCATGTTCTGCCTTTGTATGTGATGTATCTATGACGCATCCCCAGGTTTATTGTGGAGCTGCCAGGGGCTTCCTACTCTTTTGTGTTTCAGAGACTACCAGAAAAAGACTGTGTGGGGAAGTTGATACTTAACATTGTAATAGGTTGTTTAAAGAACCAACTACCATATAGTAGCATCATTATTCATAACAGGAAGGCTATTTTAGCACCAAAAAATAAGAATGTCTCAGACTGAGTTTCTGCCTAAACCACTATTCTAGAACTGCCACTTAAGACCCATGGGCAGGACACACGCCTGGGGTCAGCTGGCCTCAGGATGCCCCACAGCAGCCTCAGGGTGACTTGTGGTCTCTGTTGCTTTCTTCTGTGACTGATTTGCTCTTTCTGAGGCTCTGGGTCCTCATCTAATGAGTTTGAACAATACCCCTTTTCTAGACTGAAGCTGCTTACAATTTTTAAATGAGGGTTTTCTCAGCTTTGGTCTGTAGGATTTTTTAGAAGACAGCATCAGTTCAGTCTGATACATATGCACCGAGAAGGAGAGTGAATGCTGTGGATACTTCCCTCTGTGACCTGACCACCCGAACACCCTCTTCTGGAAATGAAGGTCCCCAGGAGGGGAGTGGGGAGCCTCTCATCCATCAGGTCCCCGACCTCATGTCCTTCTTTCCACTGTGGAAGATCAGGAGCATGGGTCTCCCCAGCCTTCCTTCTAAAGGCTTCATTCAGCCTCAGTTGCTTCCATTCTTTTTCAAATTTGGAGTCCTAATTGGGGAAACAGAATCAGACTGGCAGAACTGAGGAAAAGCAAAAAGAAAAAGTAGGTAAACCACAAGTGTACCTTTCTTCATCGTCCAGGACATGTAGCCCTCCTGCACCCAACTTATTGTCAGACACCTGCAAGTTAGCGCACTGCAACCTTGGTGTTATCAGTACCGCATGTCGCTCTCTCCAGCACACAGCACAAGAACCATCCTATCAAGTCCCTAGCAAGCCTTTGTCTCCTTGCAGTCAGCTCCTCTCTTGCTTGCCTGCCCATTGCTCTCTTACAACATATTTTCCATACTTCCTCTAATAAATCTGCTTTTCTTTACCAACAACTGTCTTGGTAAATTCTTCTTGCCCTGGTACCACCAGACCCAGATAGTTGCTGCTCACCTGTGACATCAAATGCACACTTTTAAACCCCTCTTGGCCAGGCGTGGTGGCTCATGCCTGTAATGCCAGCACTTTGGGAGGCTGAGGAGGGTGGATCACCTGAGGTCAGGAGTTTGATACCAGCCTGGCCAACATGGTGAAACCCTGTGTCTACTAAAAAAAAAAAAAAAAACCCAAACCAAAAAATTAGCCAGGTGTGGTGGTGTGCACCTGTAATCCCAGCTACAAGGGAGGCTGAGGCATAAGACTTGCTTGAACCTGGGAGGTGGAGGTTGCAGTGAGCTGAGATCACACCACTGCACTCCAGTCGGGGTGACAAAGCGAGACTTTATCTCAACAAAACAAAACGAACATCAAAAAACCCCGTCTTTCTTGATTTATTTTAAATCTTGCCCATTTCCCTTGAGAAAAATCAGCCTCTTTTCATTTCACTGAGAAGCTCTTAGAAGCTGAGAGAGGCAGTGATGACAGCAAGGCTGTCAGAAGCCAGAACACTGAAGCGAGACCGCAGAGATGGGGACTGACCAGAATACCACCACCGACGTTCCTGCAAGTCTCCAGATGCTCACTTGAACTGTTGACAGATGTGATCAGAGGAAGACAAACAAGGAATATACTTGCTTGACTTCCTCTGGTCACATCTTTTTGTCAAGTATCAACAATTGGAGAAATACTTGTGGTAGGGAAAATAAGGGTCCTTTAAAGATGTCCACCTCTTAATCCCTGGACCTGTGAATATGTGCCTGGCAAAGAGGAATTAAAGATGCAGACAAAATTAAGGGTTCTCATCTGGTGACCTGGAGATAGGAGATGATCCCGTATTATCCAGGTGGGCCCAGCATAGCCACAAAGGCTCTTCACTGTGGAGAGGGAAGCAGGAGAGAGACAGGGTGAGATGTGACTATGGGAGCAGGGTCAGGGAGGTAGAACTGCTGGCTTTGAAGACACAGGAAGGGGCCATAAGCCAAGGAATGCAGGCAGCCTCTGGAAGCTGGAAGAGACAAGGAAACAGATTCTCCACTGGAGCTTCCAGAAGGAACCAGCCCTGCCCACACCTGGATTTCAGCCAGGTGAGCTTCATATTGGAATTCTGACTTCCAGTAAGATAATATAGTTGTGTGGTTTAAAGTCACACGGTTTTTGGTAATTTTTTATAGCAGCAATAGAAAATGAAAATGAAGATAATATTTTCCCTTCCTTAGTCATTTTTTCCTGTTTTGTAATAGAATGGTGACAAAATTGCATTGGAAACTTACTTATTTTGTTTTGGACTACCTTGAAATTTATTCACCATTTTAAAGATTGTTTTTTAAATTTAAAACAATCTGCAATAGATTTTTTTTGGATATAACCTGTGGTTATGAGCCTCCCACTTATGAATAGAATTTTTATACATTTTTCTCTATGTAAATCCATATGACAATATGCCATATGTTAAAGGAATTCTTTATAAATGTCAATGAATTCACCAAATAAAAAAAAAAAGACAAAAAGATAGCTCTGTGCTAGAATGAGGAGCTGGACTCTGTCTCATTACAGATGATAGCCCCACTTCAAGTTTTGAATTGGAACCGATTTTATTTCAATTTAAGAGAGAGTTTGCTAAATGTTAAACTGTCGAAAACAAACTGTTTTGTGAGATAGCACTTCTATTATTACTGGAATAATTCAAAGATGCTGTTAAGAGGGGATTCCTGCAAAAATTGGGAAGTTATGTTAGGTCATTCCTATGGTCATTCCCAGCACAAAGATGGTGCAATTTTACGATTTTGAATAATCTGGAATTGATTTTCAGTTTTCTTGCTCTGATGGCCTAACCCCCATCCCAGTTGCCCTGTTTTTCCCAAGAAATAGATAATGTGCAATTAGCACTGAAGCCTCTTCAGTGTTCAACCTGCGCTTTCTACTAAGGGGAGTTGATCAAGGTCTGGCAGCTGGTGGATGACAGGAAGAACTTGGAGCCATTCTCCTGGATCACCCGCCCGGACTGGCCATGTTGCAGGCTCCGGGGCTGTGTTTGTTCTTCTTTTCTTTGCTAGCCTTGTTGTCTTTGGGGAGTGTGAGGGAATTCAGGGCCAGCTGGCACGCCCAGTCCCTTTCCTTCCTCTCATCTTGGTCGCTCTTTAGTGGAGCTCGTAACTTTCATTCTTTCCTGTTATCAACTCTCCTAACCCTCTATCTGATGGCAAGGCGGGAATGTGCCCAGGTGGCTGCCTCAGTCCCGGAGTTTGTATGTAAAATCCAGGGAGTGCCTTCAGCCTTTGAACAGACATTTCCTGTGCTGTGATCACAACCTGAGGAAATGCTGTGCAAGATGAGTTGAGACAGGGAGCAGCGGAGGGCACAGACCATTGATTTGTTAGAGGTGCAGGATTTGGGAATGATTTGCTTTTTTTTTTCTATCATATTTTCAATCCTGATGAGCCACTGATTTTTAATCAATAAAAAACTGTTGTGAGAAATAAGAGACATAACTGTACACAGGGCTATCTTTTAGGTCAGAGAAAATGATGATTGAGGGCAAAAAGCTGAACAGCTGTTTTATCTCCTACATGTGGGTGAAACTTAGAAAATAAAAGTGAGATTACTTGCCATTGTTTTCAAAGTGTTAGTCATCGCATTAGAAAGGGGAAGTTGACATATAAACAGTGGAAAAAGACAGTTGCTATTTGTGGATGATGTCAGCCTATGTAACATCATGTTAATTAATAACTGATATTAATTACAACAAGGGAGGCCAATGAGGCAGCCACTTACAGAATAGGAAATCAGAAATCTGTACTTAGTAATAATGAGAATTCAAAAATTGTAATAGAAAAAAGAGTTCATTCACAATAGCAACAAAAACAACTAGGGAAAATTTCATGACAAGTACATGCCGGACCCCAAGTGAAAAAAATTGAAGACACTCCATTGGGGAGCACAAAAGATGACTTGTTTTTCGGAACAAAGAGACACATTGAAAAGATGTCAATTCCCCATAAATTATCTATCAATGTAATGCCGTTTTCAGTACATTACCAGTGAACTAAATTACTTTTTTCTTTCTTTCTTTCTTTTCTTTCTTTCTTTCTTTCTTTCTTTCTTTCTTTCTTTCTTTCTTTCTTTCTTTCTTTCCTTTCTTCCTTCCTTTTCTTTCTTTCTTTCTTTCTTTTTCTTTCTTTCTCTTCCTTCCTTCTTTTCTTTCTTTCTTTCTTTCTCTCTTCCTTCCTTCCTTCTTTTCTTTCTTTCTCTTTCTTTCTTTCTTTTTTCTTTCTCTTCTCTTCTCTCTTTCTCTTTCACCCTCTCCCTCTGCCTCTCCTCTCCTATCCCTTCCCCTCCCCTCCTCTCCTCTCCTTTCTCTTTCTTCCTTTCTTTCTCTCTCTGTTTCTCTTTCTTTCTTCCTCTCTTTCTCTCTCTCTCTCTGTCTCTTTTTATTTCTCTTTCTTTCTTTCTAACACATTATTCTCAAGTTTATCTGTAAGACTACACATAGGAGGATGGCCAGGAAATGTTTGTGTGTGTTTTGCTAGCTTTTATAAAATTTATTCCAAAACTTACATGTAGTAAAATTCACTTGTGTTTTGGTGTTCAGTTCTTGAAGTTTTGACACACTCACAGGGCTGTGTTCCTTAGTGGAGATGCATCAGGATACAGAAAAGTCCCACCTCCCGAGCTCCTGGGGCGGCTCCTCTGCAGTCAGACCTCCCTCCACGCCTACTGCATGGCAGCCTGGGGCTGATCTCTCTCCCTGTAGTTTTGCCATTGCAAGAACGTCACAGACATGGAATCGTACATTGTGTAATCTTTTGTGTCTGACTTCTTTCATTTAGCTTAAGGTATTTCAGATTCATCCATATTGTTGCCCGAGTCAATAGTTTGTTCTGTTTGCTGGTGGTATTCCATTTGATGGATGTCCCACAGTTTGTTTATCTATTCCCAGTTAAGGGCATTTGAGTTGTTTTTGATTTTTAGTGATTATGAATAAAGTCGCTGTAAATTTTATGTACAGGGCTTTGGGTAGGCATAAGTTTTTACTTCTCTAGGGTGAGGGTGTACATCTCTCCACCTTATTCTCGGACTTCAGGGAAAGCATTCCCTTTTTCAACATTTAGTATAAGGTTAACTGTAGGCTTTTTGTCAGTGTACTTTATTGGATTAGAGAAGTTTCTTTATATTCCTAGCTTGCTGAAAGTTTTTTTTTTTATCATGAATGAATGTTGGATTTAGACAAGCACATTTTCTACATTGATTGAGACAATAATGTGATTTTTATTCTTTAGTCTGTTAGTATAGTGGATTACATTGATGGATTTTTTAGTGTTGATTCAAATTTGAAGTCCAGGAATAAATGCTATTTGGTGATGGTGTACTAGCCTTACTGTACTGGCTTTGAGTTGCTTATATTTTGATGAGGACTTTTGTGTTTATGTTTATAGGGATATTGGTTCAACTCCAACGTAAGAAAAATTATAACCTGCTTGTCGAGAACTTTGGAACTTGCATGAAACATATTATTCCCATCCCATAGTCACCCTTGTTTGGTCGCGTGATCCAGAGGAAGCACATTCTCCTGGGTCGGTCACGCTCAGCCTAGCCTGGAATTTGCAGGAAGGAACCTAGTTCCCCACTGGGGCCACTGGCCATGCCAGCAAGGTCAGCATCTTTGGAGCAAAACTTTTTGAGAAGTAACAAAGGGTGTCACATGTTATTACCAAAGCAAATACAGAATGCATTTCAAAACATGACCCTGGAGATCTCCCCACCAATCCTACTCAACCTCCCCTGACCTCTACCCCTAAGAACCATCCCAGGATGTCTTCCGGGAGGTGGTGTGCTCAGCAGATCTTTACATACCAGATGGTTGGCACGGCAGTTATAATAACAGCTTTTCTAAGAGAGGAATGTACAACCCAGCATGCTGGACAAAATAAACACTGAATTATAAATGGATTAAAATTGTTCTAAGAAGGAGTGCAACTTACATAGAAATAGAAATGGGTTGCTAACAGTGTAAAATGTGATGGAGTGTCTCTGGATTGGTGAACAGTTAGTGATTACGAGGGACTGCGCCACACCCTTAAATTGCCACTTCCTGAATAGTTGAGAATACTCCTTAACACCTCCTGCTGTTGAGGACTACCCAGGCCTCCAAGTCCTTCAGGACAGGTGGAGCAACTGCTGCCTGTTTTGTTTGTTTTGAGTCAAGGTCCCACTCTGCTGCCCAGGCTGCAGTGCAATGGTGCAATCCTGGCTCACTTGAAGCCTTGACTTCCTGTACTCAAGGGATCCTCCCGCCTCAGTCTCCCGAGTAGCTGGGACCACAGGTGCATTCAACCACGTCCAGATAATTTTTTGTAGAGACGGGATCTCACTTTTTTGTCCAGGCTGGTCTTGAACTCCTGGGCTCAAGCGACCCTCCTTCCTTGGCCTCCCGAGCTGCTGGGATTACAGGTGTGAACCACCGTGCCGGCCTCTCCTGCTGTTTTTCTGCACCTTGACAGGGGGACAGCATTTGCTTTCTGTTCCTAGATTGCATTCCTAGTGGAATAAAGGCACGATCTCTGCCCTAGAAGGGCAAGCGTCACTGAGATTTCATTGTGGGCATATGGAAGGATGTCGGGTAAAACTTAGACAAAATTAACCAGCATATTTTACTTCCTTAGTAGTAATTTAAATTCTTAGGGCTTAAACAAAGGCATTTGCAAAAATTGATCACATTTTGTGGATCATAACCTTTATTTTCTTATAGCATTTCCTTAGATATCATGGGAGAGCCTCTTATTATCTCAAGAAGAAGACCAAGAATTCCACAATTTTCCTATTTAATGACTGCCTTATCACTCATTGAAAAGGTCTAGTTTCCTAATTATCAGA
The DNA here is from genome assembly GCF_028878055.3 of Symphalangus syndactylus. Classification (NCBI taxonomy): domain Eukaryota; kingdom Metazoa; phylum Chordata; class Mammalia; order Primates; family Hylobatidae; genus Symphalangus; species Symphalangus syndactylus. Next base: position 131,314,505 of record NC_072433.2, read on the forward strand.
GTGAGTCCCTAGAATAGAATTTGCAGAGAATGAACAGTGTCTACTGTGCCAAAATACTTCCTCCCATAGATTGGCACTGTGGTCTAACCCTCTCTGTAGCCATTGTAGCCATGTGTTTGGCGTAACACAGTAGAGGCCTCTGTTGAAAGTACACACTTTCACATCCCTTGTAAGTTGGATTCCTAGGTATTTTATTCTCTTTGAAGCAATTGTGAATGGGAGTTCACTCATGATTTCACTCTCTGTTTGTCTGTTATTGGTGTGTAAGAATGCTTGTGATTTTTGCACATTGATTTTGTATCCTGAGACTTTGCCGAAGTTGCTTATCAGCTTAAGGAGATTTTGGGCTGAGACGATGGGGTTTTCTAAATATACAATCACGTCATCTGCAAACAGGGACAATTTGACTTCCTCTTTTCCTAATTGAATACCCTTTATTTCTTTCTCCTGCGTGATTGCCCTGGCCAGAACTTCCAATACTATGTTGAATAGGAGTGGTGAGAGAGGGCACCCCTGTCTTATGCCAGTTTTCAAAGGGAAAGCTTCCAGTTTTTGCCCATTCAGTATGATATTGGCTCTGGGTTTGTCATAAATAGCTCTTATTATTTTGAGATATGTCCCATCAAAACCTAATTTATTGAGAGTTTTTAGCATGAAGTGCTGTTGCATTTTGTCAAAGGCCTTTTCTGCATCTATTGAGATAATCATGTGGTTTTTGTCGTTGGTTCTGTTTACATGCTGGATTACGTTCATTGATTTGCGTATGTTGAACCAGTCTTGCATCCCAGGGATGAAGCCCACTTGACCATGGTGGATAAGCTTTTCGATGTGCTGCTGGATTTGGTTTGGCAGTATTTTATTGAGGATTTTTGCATCAATGTTCATCAGCGATATTGGTCTAAAATTCTCTTTTTTTGTTGTGTCTCTGCCAGGCTTTGATATCAGGATGATGCTGGCCTCATAAAGTGAGTTAGGGAGGATTCCCTCTTTTTCTATTGATTGGAATAGTTTCAGAAGGAATGGTACCAGCTCCTCCTTGTACCTCTGGTAGAATTCGGCTGTGAATCCATCTGGTCCTGGACTTTTTTTGGTTAGTATGCTATTAATTATTGCCTCAATTTCAGAGCCTGTTATAGGTCTATTCGGGGATTCATCTTCTTCCTGGTTTAGTCTTGGGAGGATGCATGTGTCCAGGGATTTATCCATTTCTTCTATATTTTCTAGTTTATTTGCATAGAAGTGTTTATAGTATTCTCTGACGGTAGTTCGTATTTCTGTGGGATCGGTGGTGATATCCCCTTTATCATTTTTTATTGCATCTATTTGATTCTTCTCTCTTTTCCTCTTTATTAGTCTTGCTAGCGGTCTATCAATTTTGTTGATCTTTTCAAAAAACCAGCTCCTGGATTCATTGATTTTTTGAAGGGTTTTTTGTGTCCCTATCTCCTTCAGTTCTGCTCTGATCTTAGTTATTTCTTGCCTTCTGCTAGCTTTTGAATGTGTTTGCTCTTGCTTCTCTAGTTTTTTAATTGTGATGTTAGGGTGTCAGTTTTAGATCTTTCCAGCTTTCTCTTGTGGGCATTTAGTGCTATAAATTTCCCTCTATGCATGCTGCTTTAACTGTGTCCCAGAAATTCTGGTATGTTGTGTCTTTGTTCTCATTGGTTTCAAAGGACGTCTTCATTTCTGCCTTCATTTTGTTATGTACCAGTAGTCATTCAGGAGCAGGTTGTTCAGTTTCCATGTAGTTGAGTGGTTTGAGTGAGTTTCTGAATCCTGAGTTCTAGTTTGATTGCACTGTGGTCTGAGAGACAGTTTGTTATAATTTCTGTTCTTTAACATTTGCTTTACTTCCAACTATGTGGTCAATTTTGGAATAAGTGTGATGTGGTGCTGAGAAGAATGTATATTCTGTTGATTTGGGGTGGAGAGTTCTGTAGACGTCTATTAGGTCTGCTTGGCACAGAGCTGAGTTCAATTCCTGGATATCCTTGTTAACTTTCTGTCTCGTTGATCTGTCTAATGTTGACAGTGGGGTGTTAAAGTCTCCCATTATTATTGTGTGGGAGTCTAAGTCTCTTTGTAGGTCTCTAAGGACTTGCTTTATGAATCTGGGTGCTCCTGTACTGGGTGCATATATATTTAGGATAGTTAGCTCTTCTTGCTGAATTGATCCCTTTACCATTATGTAATGGCCTTGTCTCTTTTGATCTTTGTTGGTTTAAAGTCTGTTTTATCGGAGACTAGGATTGCAAACCGTCCCTTTTTTTCGTTTTCCATTTGCTTGGTAGATCTTCCTCCATAGCTTTATTTTGAGCCTATGTGTGTCTCTGCTTCAAGGAGAACTACAAACCACTGCTCAACAAAATAAATGAGGACACAAACAAATGGAAGAACTTTCCACGCTCATAGATAGGAAGAATCAATATCGTGAAAATGGCCATACTGCCCAAGGTAATTTATAGATTCAATGCCATCCCCATCAAGCTACCAATAACTTTCTTCACAGAATTGGATAAAACTACTTTATAGTTCGTATGGAACCAAAAAAGAGCCTGCATTGACAAGACAATCCTAAGCCAAAAGAACAAAGCTGGAGGCATCATTCTACCCAACTTCAAACTATACTACACAGCTACAGTAACCATAACAGCATGGTACTGGTACCAAAACAGAGATATAGACCAATGGAACAGAACAGAGCCCTCAGAAATAATGTCACACATCTACAACCATCTGATCTTTGACAAACCTGACAAAAACAAGAAATGGGGAAAGGATTCCCTATTTAATAAATGGTGCTGGGAAAACTGGCTAGCCGTATGTAGAAAGCTGAAACTGGATCCCTTCCTTACACCTTATACAAAAATTAATTCAAGATGGATTAAATACTTAAATGTTAGACGTAAAACCATAAAAACCCTAGAAGAAAACCTAGGCAATACCATTCAGGACATAGGCATGGGCAAGGACTTCATGTCTAAAACACCAAAAGCAATGGGAACACAAGCCAAAATTGACAAATGGGATCTAATTAAACTAAAGAGCTTCTGCACAGCAAAAGAAACTACCATCAGAGTGAACAGGCAACCTACAGAATGGGAGAAAATTTTTGCAATCTACTCATCTGACAAAGGGCTAATATCCAGAATCTACAATGAACTCAAACAAGTTTAAAAGAAAAAAAAACAACCCCATCAAAAAGTGGGCGAAGGATATGAACAGACACTTCTCACGAGAAGACATTTATGCAGCCAACAAACACATGAAAAAAAGCTCATCGTCACTGGCCATCAGAGAAATGCAAATCAAAACCACAGTGAGATACCATCTCACATCAGTTAGAATGGCAATCATTAAAAACCCAGGAAATAAAAGGTGCTGGAGAGGATGTGGAGAAATAGGAACACTTTTACACTGTTGGTGGGACTGCAAACTAGTTCAACCATTGTGGAAGTCAGTGTGGTGATTCCTCAGGGATCTAGAACTAGAAATACCATTTGACCCAGCCATCCCATTACTGGGTATATACCCAAAGGATTATAAATCATGCTGCTATAAAGACACATGCACATGTATGTTTATTGTGGCACTATTCACAATAGCAAAGACTTGGAACCAACCCAAATATCCATCAATGATAGACTGGATTAAGAAAATGTGGCACATATACACCATGGAATACTATGAAGCCATAAAAAAGATGAGTTCATGTCCTTTATAGGGACGTGGATGAAGCTGGAAACCATCATTCTCAGCAAACTATCGCAAGGACATGTGATAATGTTAAATGAAGAGTTAATGGGTGCAGCACACCAACATGGCACACGTATACATATGTAACAAACCTGCACATTGTGCACATGTACCCTAGAACTTCAAGTATAATAAAAAAAAAAAAAAGAAAGCACACACTTTCAGCTGGGGGTAGTGTCTCATGCCTGTAATCCCAGCATTTTGGGAGGCCAAGGCCGCAGGATAGCTTGAGGCCAGGAGTTAGAGACCAGCCTGGGCAACATAGCAAGACCCCATATCTAAAAAAAAAATAGCAAGGCATGGTGGCTTGCACCTGTAGTCCCAGCTATTGGAGAGGCTGAGGCAAGAGGATTACTTGAGCCTAGGAGTTTGAGGCTGCAGTGAGCTGTGATGGCATCACTGTACTCCAGCCTGGAAGACAGAGTGAGACCCTGTCTCTGAAAAAACAAACAAAAAAGACAACACAAACTTTCACTGCTGTCGCTTGGTGGGGTGACCAACTAAGCTTTAAGAGAATGAGTGTTGGTCTCTAAGACCCGGCTTCTGACCCTGCTCTGCCACTCACTCCCTGGATGATGCCGAATCATCGACTTCACCTGGCAAAGTCTCAGTTTTCTCATCTGAAACACAGGGTAGCACCTACCCACTGGGGTTGCTGTGAGTGTTAGTGAGGCAATACACAGATCAGCACTATCCAGTTAAACACAATGTGAACCATAGGCATAAGTTTAAATTTTCATTAATTTTAATTTCATTTAACTCAGTAGATCCATAATATCATCAAGTCAACATAATCAATACGAAAATAATTGAGGTATTTTGCGTTCTTTTTTTCTTGTACTAAACCTCTAAAATCTGGTGTATTTTGAACTTACAGCACATCTCAACTAATGACAGCCATGTCCCTGACTCTCCCCGGCCACATATGACCAGCGGCTGTCATGCCGGGTGGACAGGAGGAGACAGTGCCTGCTTGAAGGAAGAACTCGGTAACGGGTGCCACAGGAGCGTTTTGCTTCCTCTCTGTTGTGAGTGCCTCGGCTCCAGCTGGCCAAGAAGCCAGCTCACTCCTGATGGAATGTCACTCACAAGTTTCCCATTGTTGTGTAACAAGTTACCACGAACGTACTGGCATGGAACAACGCCCACTTGTCATCTCACAGTTCTGCAGGTCAGAAGCCCATGCAGACTCCACTGGGTTCTCTGCCAAGGGCCTCACAGGGCCAACATCAAGGCACTGGGTGGGTTGGACTCCCATCTAGAGGCTGTGGGGAAGAATCTGCTTCCAGGCACACCCAGGTTGATGGCAGAGTTCAGTTCCTTGTGGGTATCATACTGAGGGTTCCTGTTTCCCTGCTGGATATGTCATCCATGTGACAGTCTTTGCTCCTAGAGGCCATGCACCTTCCTTTTCATGCTCCCCATGTGACACCCTCACATTTTGACTCTCTGACTCCCTTCTCTGCTAACAGTCAGAGAAAACCTTATATATTAGTCAATTCTCGCACTGCTATAAAGAAATGCCCAAGACTGGGTAATTTATAAAGGAAAGAGGTTTAATTGACTCACTGTTCCACATGGTTGGGGAGGCCTCAGGAAACTTACAATCATGGCAGAAGGTGAAGGGGAAGCAAGCACGTCTTACATGGCAGCAGGTGATGAAGACTGTGTGAAGGGGGAACTGTCGAAGACTCATAAAACCATCAGATTTCATGATAACTCACCACTGTCATGAGAACAGCATGGGGGAGAACTGCTCCTATGATCCAATCACCTCCCACCAGGTCCCTTTCTTGACATACGGGGATTATGGGGATTACAATTCGAGATGAGATTTGGATGGGGACACAGGGACAAACAATACCGCCTTCTGCTTTTAATGGCTCATGCAGTTAGATTAGACTCACCTTGATAATCTCCCTTTGGATTCACTCAAAGTCAACTGATTAGTAACCTTAATTCCATGTGCAAAATCCCTTTTGCCATGTAACTTATCATCATCATGGATGTGGTATCACAATACCTTTCTGGTCCTGGGATTGAGGTGGGAAATCCTGGGGCCATTTTAAGTTTCCTTTTACCTTGCTACTACACGCAGGGGTGATAGAAGCCCACAGTTCAGTCAATATCAGATTCTCCTGCCACTCACTCTGGATGCCACAGTGAGGTTCATGGGGTAGTTCGAGGCCATGGCTCTGTGGAGGTGGGTGAAGGGAAAGTGCTGAAGTTTGGGGAGGCATCTATAGACAGATCCCCCAACTCAGTGGGATCTAGTGCAGATTCTGGTGACTACACTTGGGAGTAGCTCCTTTTTCTCTTCTGAGGGTTTGACCAAGGCCAGCTCGTAATCCGTTCACTCACTAAGTACGTAGACCAGAGAAAGCTATAAGTCAATGCTAACACCTTTGGTTCTTTTGGAGTTTCTGAGGTTGAATGCAGTGACAATTTTGTGGCAAGATGATCTTAAATGTTTTGGAAGCAAAAGCATTATTTGTTGAAAGAAGGCTGGTTGTCACTATGTACATATATTTGGTGATGAGGATGGGACCCTGTAGGGGTAGGAGAGCACCAACCTGGAGCAGGTGGTGCAGGCCCCCTCCAGGCCCATCTGGAATTTGAGCAGATCCTGCGTTAGAGGACCACCCAGGCCCCTTGAGGAGTCTGGAACCATTGTGCCTATCCCCTGAAATGAGCATGGTGTGGTGTTGTTACTCCTTTTACAGAAACTTAAGTAGAAGATGCGTAAGAGCCATGTTTTGTATTCCTTCCTTTCTATTAAAAATCATTGGTTGAGGCTTATGTTTCACATTAATTGAAACCCTGTTATTCACATGGCACTGAAGCTGGGAATTGTGTTCTAGTTTGAACTTTCTAGAAAGAAACCTTAGGACACTGCTGTCTCTGGAGCAGATGCACAAATGACTGAGTGACAGATGGCCACTCCTCAGCCAGTGGCTATTTGTAAGGAATTCTAGTGCATGGAAAGTGCTAAATTAGCAGGGCTCTTGCGGGTGTCCCCTGTTACCAAACAGAAAAACTCCAAGAGATTCTCCACTAAGAGACATAGAAGTTTCTCCTAGTTCTTCACTGGGGGCCTAAAGGCTCCATTGAGAAGTGTATTTCAACACGATTTGAGGCAGGTGAATCCAGGAGTTCGAGACCAGCCTGGGCAACATGGTGAAAACCCCATCTCTACAAAAAAAATACCAAAATTAGCCCAGCACGGTGGCACATGCCTGTAATCCCAGCTACTCCAGAGGCTGAGGTGGGAGGATCACTTGAGCCTAGGAGGTGAAGTTTGCAGTGAGCCAAGATCATGACATTGCACTCCAGCCTGGGTAACAGAGTGATACCCCGTCTCAAAAAAAAAAAAAGAAATAACAACCATAAAAGAACTCCCTCCCCCTACCCAAATTCCCATTATTCTTGACAAGGGTCCATTAGGCCTCAGCAGTTTGCCAAAGAAGTCTGTATTAGTTTCCTTGTCTGCTGTAAAAATGACCATAAACTGAGAGGTGAGGGGTTGGGGTGGGGTTTTAAGCAACAGACATTCATTCTTTCCCAGTTCTGGAGGTCAGAATGCTCAAATCAAGCATCTGCAGGGCTGAGTCCTCCTGCATGCCCTGAAGGAGAATCCATTCCCTGTCTGTCTCCCAGCTTCTGGAAGGTGCTGGTAACCCTAGGTGTTCCTTAGCTGAGGGCAGCATCACTCTAGTCTTTGCCTCTGTCTTCATACGATGTCCTCCGTGTGTCCATGTCCTCTCCTCTCAGAAGGATGCCAGTCATTATTAGATTTAGGGCCCACTCTAAATTCAGGATGATCTTATCTCAAGATTCTTAACTTAATTACATCTGCCAAGACTCCTTTCCAAATAAGGTCTCATTCGCAGGTTCTGGAATTTAGGATGTGGATATAACTTTTGGTTGGAGGTGGGGGTGGGGGGTCACCATTCAATCCACTACAGAGTCCATGACACAAAAAAGGTTCTGAAGCTCCATGATCTTGCCTGGGGCTTCCTGATCTTTCCTATCAAACTCCACATTTTCATGAATTTTGCTCCTGTAACTTGCTTCTATTCCAGACTCCATAACCAGGTGAAGTGTGTGCCTTGTAAATGGAAAATTATGATGCATTTTTTTCTGTTCAAAGAGCTTCTAAACAGGATTCAACTGTGGTGAAGGCTGACAAGTGCATCTTTCAGTCTCAAAAATGGTCTGATCAGGAACCCACGGAATGGGGGATGATTGACAATCTCTCTCATGGACATTCTGCAGCCTGACACTTACATAATGCTTTCCTGGCAGGTGGAAAATCCCACAGTGCTTAGGCTAATGCTTCTCAGCTTTGGGCTCTATTTTCTGTAGGTCAGTCTCAAGGCTGATACCCACTCCCCCGCCTCCAGCCCCTGCCACTTCTCCAGAAACATTTGAAGCCATTGTGGGGTCAGGGCTGACTGAGAGCTCTGCCATGTAGAAACCACTTTCACCCACATGACTTAATGTGTCCAGGAGGCTTGTTTCTCCCTGGCTTAGAGCCAATTTCTCTGGCTCTTCAAGTCTCAACTTAAATGTCACCTCCAAGCCGCCTGACCACCCTGTCTGCCCTGAGGTCCTTGCATTTTCTCTTCTCTTTCCTTCTTTGTCTCTTTTTGATGTCTGCATAGTGAGGGGACCTCAATCTCTTTGATGACATAATTTTTAAATTTCCTCTAGTCAAAACCAGAATAGAGAAGTGGGAAACCTTTGGAGATAACCATGTTTCAATAGCTTAGGAAACATGTAGAGCAAAATCTTGGTGATTTTAGTTTTAATATTCAATTACAATTTCTCTGAAATAGCACAATGGCCAAAAATAGACCATTATGCTGAGTTTAAACAGCTTTTGTTCCTAAACCTGTTGATGATATCTGATGCTTGTTTGTCTTCATTTCTTTTGATGGAGGTAGAATTCACACCCTCTGAAATCGCCCAATTTAAGGGGTAAAATTCAGTGGACATTGGCATATCTACAAGGTTGACCCAAGTCATATTTGGAATGCTTGGCAACTGCCAAGGCACAGGTTTACTTTTTTCCTTACTTGGAGTATGTTTACTGTAGTAAACAGTGTTGAAATCATATTTGAAAAATAGAGAATGTAAAACACGAATGCTTTCTGCACAGAGTACCTTGCAGCGCAGAGACACATGGAGGGGTGAGAAGCTGGATGGGTGTCTGCCAAGCTGGAGAGAGGAGCAGCCAGGAAGAGGGCTGCCCTGTGGAAACCCCCAGGTTAGTGGCAAAAATGAGACACAGCCACGGAAAACTTTCCTGAATTCCACGGAGAGCTGGGGAGGAAGACACCGAAAGAAATTCCCTGGTCCATGATGCTGCTGAGGGACGCGTCCCCCATGTCCTCTCCTTATTCTCCAGAGAGGCGCCTCCCCTTGTCCTCCTCATTCTCCTGAGGGAGGCTCCCCTGTGTCCTCGTTATTCTCCTGATAGACGCCTCCCCCGTGTCCTCCTTATTCTCCTGAGGGAGCTTCCCCTCGTCCTCCTTATTCTCCTGAGGGAGACTCCCCTGTGTCCTCCTCATTCTCCTGAGGGAGCCTCTCCCATGCCCTCCTTATTCTCCTGAGGGAGGCTACCCCATGTCCTCCTTATTTTCCCGAGAGATGCCTCCCCTTGTCCTCCTTATTCTCCTGAGGGAGCCTCCCCCGTGTCCTCCTTATTCTCCTGAGGGAGCCTCCCCCGTGTCCTCCTTATTCTCCCGAGAGACGCCTCCTGTGTCCTCTACTTATTCTCCTGAGGGAGCCTCCCCTGTGTCCTCGTTATTCTCCTGATAGACGCCTCCCCTCGTGTCCTCATTATTCTCCTGAGGGACGCCTCCTCTGTGTCCTCCCAGATGCTCCTGAGGGACGCTTCTTGGTGTTTCTCAGTGCTCAGCAGCCAGCAGTGCCTGGCCTGTCCCACTCACATTCCCTGTTCTAGCACAGAGTCCTTCTGGGCTGGGCTCCCAGTACCCCGTGTACTCCTTCCTCCTCTAATGATGGCTGCGGTGGGCTGTGCCTCCCGCTGCCCCCTGGGTATGCTCATGGTCCAGGATCACACCGCTCCTTGTGTGCATTGCAGAGTCCAAGAACACACGCGGGGACCACTGCTCCTCGGGCATTCCTGGCAGTATGTTTTCTCCTGCTTGGGTCAGTTCCTCCACACCTGTGGAAAACCTTTCTATCCCTTACACCCGTTGTACCTGCTGCTTCCCCCACGAAGCCGTTTCTGGTGGATCCTGTGTAGCGCGAATTGGATGTGGTGGGATAAGCCCCATTCACTTCACACCAGCACTCTGGGTTTTCACCTGCTCCACCTCTGAGTCCTGGGGCGACTGTTTTCACCTCTCTGCATCCCAGTTGCTGCCCACGAGGCTGTGGAGAAGCCCCAACAAACAGCCCAGGGGAAAGAGCCTTGTAGATTTTATTTATCTTTCCCTGTGAATTCCCACAGTGCCTGCCCAGTTTGAATCTTCTCAACCACATGAATTGTTTGCTTTGAATTGTAGTGATTTGTACACCTGTCAAAATTTCCCCACCAGGAGGCCGCTGGATTCTTCATAGCTCCTGAGCACTTAGCACGCCCTGTGCATATTCGTTTTCTTTTTTCTTTCTGAAATGGAGTCTTGCTCTGTCACCCAGGCTGGAGTGCAGTGTCAAGATCTTGGCTCAGTGCACCCTCTGCCTCCCAGGTTCAAGCGATTGTCCTGTCTCAGCCTCCCCAGTAGCTGGGATTACAGACGCATTCCACCATGCCCGCCTAATTTTTATACTTTTGATAGAGACGGGGTTTCACTATGTCGTCCAGGCTGGTCTTGAGCTCATGACCTCAGGTGATCCACCCGCCTGGGCCTCCCAAAATGCTGGGATTACAAGCGTGAGCCACAATGCCCAGCTGTTTTCTGAACAGCTATGTCAACAGGTTAGTCCTGCTTCAAGGACCAAGTAGAACTTCTTCCATGTCCTGGATTTGCCCCTTGGCAGTGTCTCGTCCCTGTGAACTGATGTGAGCGCTACGTAAGCGGCTTCTTCTCACTGCGTGCATTGACTCTTGCCCGGGACTCTCCTTTCCTACCCACCCCCCATCTCGGGATTCAGCCTTCAGCTGATTTTCTGCTATTAGTTCAACCTGTCCTGGTTTCTGGCTCTCACCCCCAGACATGCTTCCACTTGCAACTTCATCATGGGGTTCACCCGCTAAGGCGCCCTGGCTCGGGGCTTCTGTATTCCCCAGGTCTGAATTTGGAATTCCTCGCCTCCACCTTGCAGCAGCCTCCTCCCACCCCATTCATCCTTGGCCCTGGGCCTGTACAGCCAGTCTCTGGCTGGGTGATCTTTCCGGATACGGCTTTGAAGAGTTTACCTGCCAATCTCCAAGTTTATCACGAGTGTATTCCCATGAAGATTTCAAGGTAGCACTATGTATCAATGCTTTTTTTCAAAAGTCATTAGATTTTGAAGCTTATAGAAAAGAATAACACAGTGAATGTTCACCTGCAGCTTTGTCAGTCTTTACATTATGTGATATTCACTTCATATTGCTTTGGTTATATACAATAGAGCAGACACGGCTGGGACTCTGTTGGCCACGTCTCATGGGGATGCCATTTACTTCCTCCTCCTCAGAGATAACAATTACCTTGAAGTTAGTCTCTATCATCCTCATACACGTTTTTATTTCATGTGTCCTGACGTCATTTCACAAACACATTACTCTGTGGTGCGTATTTCCAATTTCATATAAACGCCATGATATTGCATGCAGTTATTCTGTAACTTGTGTTTTTTTTGTTCAGAATTGTATTTTCTAGGTTCATCATTTGAACTGTGATGTTGTATCTATTGTATTCAAATACCACAGGTCATCCACGACCTCTTGAGGTGCGTCTATGTTGCTTCCAAGTTTTGTGCCATAACAGATGTTGCCCACGTACATATTGTTTTCTGTGTCTTATTGATCACGTGTATGATCGAGGATCTTTGCCTCAAATTGGAATTCTTGATGCATAGAGCATGACACCTTTTTTTTTTTTTTTTTTTTTAAGACAGTTTTGCTCTGTCGCCCAGGCTGGAGTGCAGTGGCGCAATCCTGGCTCACTGCAGTCTCCGCCTCCGGGGTTCAAGCAATTCTCCTGTCTCAGCCTCCCAAGTAGCTGGGATTATAGGCGTGTGCCACCACACCTGGCTAATTTTTGTATTTTTTAGTAGAGATAGGGTTTCACTATGTTGGTCAGGCTGGACTTGAACTCCTGACCTCAAGTGATCTACCCGCCTTGGCCTCCCAAAGTGCTGGGATTATAGGTGTGAGCCACTGCGCCCTGCCAAGCATGACATCTTTACCCTTGGAGACAATGCCAGAATTTTCCACGTGGTTCTGTCAGCTTCACCCACTGATATGTGCCAGAGTGAATACGACGCTCCCAATTTCTCTACTTTCTCAGCCTTGCTAGGCGTTGGTAGACTTTGAGAGTCTTGCTGATATAAGGAGTATGAGAGTCTATGTCATTGTTTGAGTTGCACTTTCCTCATCACTATCATAGTTGAGCATCTTTCTGTGTGCTGATTGGCTTTTTGGATTTTTAAAAATCTTCTATGAATTATCCAGTTAAATAAAATATTTAAAAACAGCTTTATTGAGAGATAATTCACATACCATACAATTCATCCATTTTAAGTGTCCAACTCAATGGCTTTTAGTACATTCACAAAACTGTGTAATCATCACCACCATCAAGCTTAGAACATCTTCTCACCCCAAAAAGAAGCCCCATATGCGTTTGCAGTCACTCCTCATTTTCTTTCAAATTCCCTAGCCCTAGCTAATCACTAATGTACTTTCTGTCTGTTGTTTGAGGGGAAATAGGTATTGGGGAATTGGGTGATTGTTGAGGCATCTTTTGCCCAATAGTCAGCCTCCCAGTAACCTGAAAGAAAGCTCCTCCACCTCTCTGGGTGTCTCTTTCCAATGTAGCAACCTTGGGCACTGGGCAAAGGCTTGTCCTAAACTTCGGTCCCTCCCACCAAACCATGCCCAACTTGTGGTCTCTGGGGACACTGGGAAATGGACTGTCCCCAACGGGACACCCTCCCCGTTCAGGTGCAGCTCATAATGAAGCCCCCCAACTATGACAGGAGGAAATTTCTTCACTGCTGGCACTGACCAAGGAAGACTGAGGGTGCCCGGGATTCTTTGCCCCACGTCTAGTGAGTCCACTGAACCCAGGGTAATTGGGACAGCATCCGGTAAAATTATTTTCTTTCTTTTGAATAATGGGGCATGCCTATCGGTATTAACTGAATATAAAGGCCCATTAGAATGATCATCTGTTTCTGTTGTTGGCATAAAGGGCAAACAAGAAACCCCATACAAAACACCACCTGTACACTACTCATTTCATGGAGTTACCCTCACTCACTCTTTCTTGGTCACTCCTAACTGTCCCACTCCTTTATTAGGAAGGGACATTCTACACAAACTAGGAGGAATCATTCATTTATCAGCACTACACCAGAGCATCCCTTATTTATTGTTATGTCAAGAACAAAACCCTTCCTGAGACACTCAACATCAAACAGACTTAAATCCCAAATTCCTCAGGCAAGTAAACCCCATAATATGAAGCACTGACTTCCCCATAAAAGCTACCCACCATTCTCTAATCCAAATTTCACTGAAGGGATCCTAAGCACTATATAGTGGTCCTAAAATGTCCCCTCAATCCTCATGGATTATGGGGACACAAGCCCATCATCTCCTGACTTTTGGCTGCCAATATATTAATCCCCTCCTATTCTCCCCATAGTACTCCCTATTCTCCCAATCAAAAAACCAGATGGCTCCTATAGACCAGGTCAGGATTCGTGACAAATCAACTCCACTGTTGGGACAACTCCATTGCCCCAAACCCCTACACCCTCCTATCGCGAATTCCTCCCAACACTAGCCATTTCTCTGTGTTAGACCACACACTCTTCTTTATGTAATATAGATTCAAGACACTTGAAGATAAGTTTACTTTCACGCCACTGCGGGAAAAGAGAGAAGGGTCTTGTCATGGATAAGTACTCAATGATAAATTGACATATCATGTTAGTCATTTGAGGAATTTTATGTGTCAAAACAGTAAATAACCCAATATAAGCAACAAATAAGGAAATAAAAGCATGAGAATAATTTTTAGGGAGAATAAATCTGACATTCATAGTTCAAAAAGATAACCATGCCTATTCCAGTCAAAGTGGGGGAGTTTCAGCAGTGATATCTGGCAGGCACTGTCTCTCCAGAACAACTAAACACTGGGATGAAATAAATAGGTTTCTATCACCACTGTGTAACCATTTACTTAAATCTAAAAAGGAGTCCCTGGAAATTATTCTATAAAGAGATAGATCCAAACTCCTCGAGGTTCTAAGAGGAACCCAAGAAATGGAGGCAAGTGACAAAAAATAATTTTTTTTTTTTTTTTTTTGAAACAGGGTCTTGCTTTGTCACCCAGGCTAGAGTGCAGTGAGTGTGGACACAGTTCACTGCAGTTTGAACTCTTGGGCTCAAGACATCCTCTTGCCTCAGCCTCCTGAGTAGCTGGGACTATAGGCATGTACCACAATACACAGCTAATTTTTAAATTTTTAGCAGAGATGAGGTCTTGCTATGTTGCCCAGCCTGGTCTTTACCTCCTGTGTTCAGGGGATCCTCCCAAAGTATTGGGATTATAGGCATGGGCCACTGCACCCAGCCAGGGAAGAGAATTAATGCACCTGCTGAGGCTTCACATGGTCTACCTGAATCTAATTTTTATACACGTTCCATGAGCAGCCCATGAGGCAGATGTTGTTTGCACATTCATCTGGCTTGGCTTGAAAGTGATGATGCATTTATTTGCATGAGTAGGTGACAGGGGTTAAAAAATGAGATCAGAACCAGAAGAAGGCTGTCAGGAAGGAAATGACTAACTCGACAAGAAATTTCAGCCATTCGTGTCCTGTCCCCAGCAACTCCCCCACTAAGTTCCCAGTAGGTTCATTTTCAGTTTGTAGAACAACTCTGCCTGGAGAGATTATGTACAATCATAGGCTTTTAGGTCTGGACGAAACCTGAGTGCCTCACTTGTGCAACCATTTCATTTCATAGAAAAGGAAACAGAGGTGTGAATTAGAACCTCCTGCTCTGGACTGCGCCTCCACTCCCTGAGCAAAGCAATGCACAGCAGTGGAAAGAGCCTTGGGTTTGAAGTCAAGAGGCTCCAGCCCCCGAGCCTCAGTTTCCCCATCTGTCAAGTGAGGATAACCATGCCTACCCTGCTCTACTGGGCAGGGCAAAGGAGATGATTTAAAAGCAAGTATTTTGTAAAAGAGAAAGCAAGCTGCAACTTTAAGTTGCTACTCCTAGTCCCCCTCAAAGCTGCCTAGCAAATTGATTCTTCTCCTTAGTTTCCTGCTTTGAGTTCTAGAACTCAGTGCTGGGACTCAAAGGGTCCCTCTTGACTCCTGAGCCTGGGGAACCCACTCTGCCTTGGAACCCTTCCGTGCATCCTTCCTTTGTAGGCAATCATTTGGGGCAACCCAGCCAACCACGCAATTACAGAGAAAGAAACAGCCAAAAGAAATAGCGAGAAGGGAATTATGACCTGGGGTGCATTTGACTGCTTCAGTTCCGAATATATTTACTAAAGACCTATTAGGTGGCAATGAAGTTGACCTCGAATCACAGAACTTTAAAATTCGAAGAAACTTGGAGATTATGGATTAAGTAGTACACTCTCCCGAATCACACAGCAACACTGCAATCACCTCTAACAGGTCGCCTAGCATGTGTTCCCTTCATGCTTCCAGGGACAGGTGGCTCCCACGTCACCAGGCACCTCATTCCGTTTGTATAAAGATTGTTAAAGCACAGCCCACTATTAAGTGGACTGGGGTATGCATGGGGGCAAATTCTGCCCACTGACACACAACTACCATACGCCACCAAAATCCGAAATGAAGCCTGATTACAAATGAAGACAACTACAAAGTCGTCAGTCTTGTCTCTAAGTGCCAGGGTAAAAATGGACCTTCTAGGATTGCATTTAAAAAAATCTCTTACCATGCTCAAAATCTGTGATTCTCCTTAGAGGTAAATTATTGTTGTTGTATTGATATTTTATCGTGCTTCTGCCATGTGTTTCTCAGAGATGCACCTGCTGCACGTCTGCAAAGGTAAGCTGGAGACGAACATGGGTGAGCGCTCCGGATTATTTGGCACTGCTTGCTAAGCACACAGATTTATGATGCACCGAGTCAGAATCCCTGGAGGCTCCTCCTAGGAACCTACATCTTGATAAGTGTCCCACTGTTGCATATTTATGCTAAAATTTAAAGACACTCACCTATGTCCCATGTCAGAATAGATATAAGATATATTTTGTAACTGTTGACTTTGTAATTGTCTTCATTTGTAAGCAGGCTTGGAGTCCCATAGGTGAACCCACCTCCCAGGTTCCAGCAATTCTCATGCCTCAACCTCCTGAGTAGCTGAGATTACAGGTGCCTACCAACAAGCCCAGCTAATTTTTGTGTTTTTAGTAGAGACAGGGTTTCACCATGTTGGCCAGGCTGGTCTCGAACTCCTGACCTTAAGTGATCCACTGCCTTAGCCTCCCAAAGTGCTGGGATTACAGGCGTGAGCCGCCATGCGTGGCCCAGAATTTATATTTTTCACAAACCAGTATTTCCTGGCAATAGCCCTAAATGTTCAGGATATTTTTGATCTATGCTTAAGAAACCTTGTACTCTTAAGTTTTTTTTCTCCCCCGGGACTGTTTCAAATTCTTCCATTAGTAATAAATGTGAATAAAATTTATAACTGAAAGGCAAAACGTTATTGAATGCGTAATGAAACTTTTTTCTTTACATTAAGTGTTTACATACTTTGCTACTCCTCGGAGGAGGGTTATGAATTAAATACCTAACACATTACAGTTGTTTAATAAACATCCAATAAATGAATGCCAATGCATTTAAAAGTAATGAGTTTTAGGATATAAAAAATAGCAATCTCAGGTTTTTATTTGTAATCCTTCTAGAGTAAAGAAACAGATTGGGGCAGTATCAGCAATTCGTAAATCCCCATCCAAACCCACCGTGAACAGATAGAGCAAACTCACTCAGTGAAAGAGAAACGACTGGAAGCAAAACGGGGTCAAAGTTCATGTCGTTGGGGCAGATACATTTTACCCAGTTTCTCAATATTTCTCCTTCCAAGTCCCCTGAGTCGGTCCCAACTTACTGCCTTTTAGAGATCTCACTTTTATTGTAAGATAGCTTCTTACACGGAAACATTTACCACTTGTGCACGTATATATATATCTCTATACATATGCACACACACACCCTGTGTATTCAACTGCCTGATAAACTCTAGTCATTTGTTCTGTGTCGTGGAGACTGATAAGTGAATCTTTTCCTTATCTGCCAGGGTAAACTGCCAACTTTCAAATACTCTTTGGTTTTCCCAGGTGAGTCATGCACCTTCCAGTGTCGGTAGCCGCAGGGCTGCTCATGCATGTGACTGGGTCTTAGTTTTTTGACCTAGAGAAGGTATACCAAAGTCTTTGCTTGAGCCAACATCTTTGCCAGGTGCCCTCATTGTGTTTATTTTTGTTATATAAACCTTAAGTGGATGGCAGGATGATGTTTCCGCAGGTGCACACCTGTTTACAGACCACCCACATCAGGTAGGGCAATCCCTCTGAGGGGCCGCAGCAGATGTGAGGGGCTTCCTGTTTTCATTCCAACCTTCCTCTGAAACACTGGTGTGTAATGGCAACGTTGTTCTTAAGCTTGAGCCCCCCGACCAAGTGAAGCATGAGAAAATGCTGCTTACCTTAAAGGCAGCTAAGCACAGGTAGTTAATGGCAGGTAAATTAACCACAGGCACCTTTGGAACCAGCAGCAGGTGCAGCAGACCGGACCCTCTTCGGAACAAGGAGCATGTGCAGAAGAGTTCGCACGGCAGGCTGGGAGTGCTGCCTCCAGGAAGGCCTGTTCTGGGGTTGACCCTTAGCTGCTGTCCGGGAACTTGGATTTCAGGAGGGTTCCTGCCACCCTAAACGACAAAAGCGGCTCACTGTGTCCGAACTATTTGTGCAAACAGTGTGGTTTATGCTGAACACCTGCTTTCCTTCTGGGAGTCTGGAATTTTTTGGAACATGCCAGGCAGAAGGTGCCTATGTGACCAGCACCCCCCATAAAAACCCAGGGCTCTGAGTCTCTAGTGAGCTTACCTGGTTGACAACATCTCACATGTATTGTTGCAACTTGCTGATGGAGGAATTACGTGTGTTGTCTGGGATTCCACCGGAGAGGACTCTGGAAGCTTGGGCCTGGTTTCCTCCAGCCCTCACGCCATGCATCTTTCCCCCGTGCTGATTTCACTTTGCATCTTTTTGCTGCAATCAATGGTAGCTGTGAACGCAACTATATGGCAACTCCTGTGGGCCCTCGTCCTGCTGAATCACTGAGCCTGGGGAGATATTGGGGCCTCAACTCAGAAAGGTATAAAAATTAATACACCTCCTAGAGCACAGAGATGAGCAGCGTTCTTCCAGCTTTCTTTCCTTTTGCCCTCCCTGAGATTTTTTTTTTTTTTTTTGCAGTAAGCTTATACCTTGTCTATTTAAGGCATTTCTAATTTAGTGTTGGGATAAGTAGGGGCACTGAAATAGTATAAGATTTCCCCCTTACCTCAAGAATAATTCAGCAAAATAATTCATAACATGGAGCAGGTACCAAATTATAAAGATTTCAGTATAGCTGGAGTCTAGTGTTTTTAAAATGTGGCTTAGTGAAGGCCGGAGTAGGAAAGAGGACAAGATTTAAGGTGGATCCTAAGGATGATGTGGCAGGCGGAATAATGGCCCACAGAGAGGCCCAAGTCACAGCCCACGAAACCTGGGACTGTGTTAGGCGACATGGCAAAAGGATATTCATGTTGTAGACGGAATGAAGGTTACTAATCAGTTGCCCTTACAACAGGGAGATGATCCAGATGGACTCAATATAATTACACGGTCCTTAAACGTGGAAAAGGGTGGTGCACCTGCAGTCCCAGCTACTCAGGAGGCTGTGGCGAGATGATTGTTTGAGCCCATGAGTTCGAGGCTGCAGTGAGCCATGATTGCACCACTGCACTCCAGCCTGGGAGACAGAGCAAGACCTTGTCTCTTAAAAAAAGGGGAGGCAGGAGAGAAGGGCAGAGTGATGTGACATGAGGAAGACTCACGCGCCATTCAAAGCCATTGCGGGCTTTGAAGATGGAAGAAGAGGCCGTGAGCCAAGGTAGGCAGCCGGAGAAAAGCTAGAAAGACAAGGAGTGGATTCTCCGCTGCAGCCTCCAGGAGGAGCCGGCTCTGCCAACGCCTTCATTTTAGCCCAGTGACACCGTGTTGCACTTGTGACCTGCAGAACTATAAGATTGTAAACTTGCGGCCAGGCACGGTGGCTCACACCTGTAATTCCAGTACTCTGGGAGGCTGAGGCAGGTGGATCACGAGGTCAGGAGATCGAGACCATCCTGGCTAACACGGTGAAACTCTATCTCTACTACAAAAATACAAAAAGTTAGCCGGGCGTGGTGGCAGGTGCCTGTAGTCCCAGCTACTCGGGAGGCTAAGGTAGAAGAGTGGTGTGAACCCAGGAGGCTGAGCTTGCAGTGAGCCGAGATCAGGCCACTGCACTCCAGCCTGGGTGACAGAGCGAGACTCTGTCTCAAAAAGAAAAAAGAAAAAGAAAAAAAAAAGACTGTAAACTTGTGCAGTTTCAAGCCATTAAGTTTGTGATAATTTGTGACAGCCACCATAGGAAGTGCATTGAGATTTGTAGTGTTTTTGCGGGGTGGGGGGGTGAAGAGGAGGGTGAAAAGGAATGGACAAGCCTGTCAGGTCCCTGGATGGAGATTTAATGACCATGCCAAGACTATAGATCCTATCGAGAATCCTGCATCCCCCGTGCCCTACAGCTACCAGGGAGATGAGGCACTGGGAGAGTTTGTACTCAGCTGGTGGTTTTGTGCCCTCTGGGCCTAGAAAATATGTAATGCAGCCATCCCTGTATGGGCAGAAGGATGGTTAATGCAGCCCCACTCAGGGCAGTTTGGGGGCTCACCTGAATTTCCCCACTGGGAGCCTCTCTCCTGACTTAACCTCAACAGAGGCATCTTCTTCCAAGTGCTGCTTGTGACTCAGCCCCCAGTGCCTGAGGACACACCTTCAGCCTCTCTCCTGACGTTCCCCTGCCTTTCCAGGAGACCCTGGAGGGCAGGACCCCATACTGGCTCTCTGCTGAGTGACCCAGCTCTGGCCTATGGGACATGTGTGCGTTTCCCTTGCCCAGCACACGCTGGGGCTGCCACTATTCCCAGAGCAGTGCAGGCTCTTGGCGCCACCACCCAAGTGCCCTGTCAATTTCCAGGGCAGGAGTCAGAGCCCCATCTGCAGGTGACTCTGGCTTCCTCAGGACTGAGTTCACACCTGTGCTCGCAGCGAACATGTTTCTGAGCACTCTTGAACTCACTTGCTAAGCTTGGCTTGGAAAGTGTGAAGGGAGAGGTGGGGGTCCGCAGCTGGAAAGGCTCTCACCTCCTCCCTCTCTCTTGAACCCATTTTATGTCTCTCCTCTGGCAAAGGGGTAGATCTGCACATATGAGTCTCATACACTTTGGCTCTTCATGGAACTGCTTCCTGTAGAAGCCGGGCCAGGAAGAATCTAACACCCTCTTGCACTACAATTTATTGAGCTTTTACTTTGTGTCGGGCACCGTTCTAAGCCGTTTATATGTAAGATTGGATGGATTTCCACCACTCTTATTCCCATCTTGAGAAAGAGTACCCTTTCCCCAAGACTAGGAGAAACAGCCAGGGCCATAGAGGAGGGCCTTTTGTAACATCATCAGAAGTGGAGAAGAGGTACCGAGATCCCATTAGCGAAGTGCAGCCACAGAGTCATGCTAAGTTCACTGTGTCCCCTTGAGGCATTGCCTTCCTCAGCTCTGGCTGCCATCATACAACCCCATAGCTTCTGTGGCTTACACAGCAGACATTTATTTTCTCAGTGTTCTGGAGGCTGGAAGTCTGAGATCAGGATGCCAACACGGTAAGGTTTAGGGAGGGCTCCTTTCCTGGCTTGCAGACGGCTGCCTTCTCACTGTGCCTCACATGGGCAGAGAGTGAGTGAGAGCAAGCTCTCTGGTGTCCCTAGTCCCTCCTCGAAACTTCATTACCTCATGAAGGTCCTATCTCCAAATACCAACACATTGGGGGTCAGGGCTCAACATATGTATTTAGGGGACATCATTTGGTCCATAGCAGGCACTGTCCGGGTCAGAAGGCCTCCCAGGGATTTGGTCCTGAGGCTGGCTGTGGAAGGTGCCCTTGCTTCATCGCCTCTGCACCTGCTTCGCTGTAAGAACTGGGCAGACAGATTGGCAGCTTAGGCCAAGGAAGACAGATGGTACGGAGGCTTGACAGGAAGGTTTCTGGAGATCAGGAAGACAGGAATTAAGGAAGGTGCAGAAGAACAAAAAGGGACTCCATGAAGAGGAGAGGGTCTCTAAAAGCTGGAAAAATAAGTGAGGAGGTGAGAACCAGGCTGAAGCACCCACCTGTGACCTGGTGGGCGCAGGAAGGTGTTAGAGGAGCTAGGGAGCTGACCAGATGGGAGGAACCCTTCCCATTCTTCATGGAGGCAGATTATCACTGGTCTGCAATTGGCATCCTTAGAGTTAGGAATCACTGTGTCCATTTTTCTAGACTTTTCTCAATGATGACGATTTGACCTTTCCTCTCTAATGAGCAAGGTGGAGGAAAGAAATCTCTCTCTCACACACATATACTCTCTCACTCAATGCCCACCAATCCTAAGAGGCAGGAACAATTGATTGGGTTAGGCCATAGTAAACTGCGCTTCTGTAGGTCAAAAAGTTGAATGTAGGTGATGCCACAGAATTTAACCTAGTATTACCATCAATGTCATTATACAGATTAGGAGACTGAGGCTTTGGAAGGTTAAGTCATTTGCTCGAACTCATGCATTTGGTGAGTCAGGGAGCTTGGATTTGAACTGGGGCCTAACTCCCAAACCTGCTGTGGTAGGCTGCCATCCATGGAAACAGGGGTTCCTGCGGGAATGTGTAAGAGATGAGGTTGGTAAGTATGACTTTTTTTTTTTTTTTTTTTTTTTTTTTTTTTGAGACGGAGTCTCGCTCTGTCGCCCAGGCTGGAGTGCAGTGGCACAATCTCGGTTCACTGCAAGCTCCGCCTCCCGGGTTCACGCCATTCTCCTGCCTCAGCCTCTCCGAGTAGCTGGGACTACAGGCGCCCGCCACTACGCCCAGCTAATTTTTTGTATTTTTGGTAGAGACGGGGTTTCACTGTGGTCTCGATCTCCTGACCTCGTGATCCGCCCGCCTTGGCCTCCCAAAGTGCTGGGATTATAAGCGTGAGCCACCGCGCCCGGCCAGTAAGTATGACTTTTAGATGCCAAGAGTTGACCTGTGTGGCTACCACTGGGAAGCCCCTGAAGACAGAACGGCCGGGTAGCAAAGTAGAATCAACAGGGCGGGGATGAGGAGGCAGGAGGGCAAGTAGGCCACTGCGAGATCAGGAGGAAATTTACTGGGATTGTGAGATGCTGGAAGGATCAGAGAACCTGGGACCGTGCTCTACATCTTTTTGCTGCAATAAATGGTATTGCATGAGATACCATTTATTGCCATGTGTCGTCATTGTAGTCATTTTTGTCATTTACATGACAAGAAAAAATGACAGGGTGATTTTTACACATGTGCATACCTATTAACACACCTCCCAGATCAGGAGTGGTGATCTGAGCTCACTAGATATGCTCAATTAGATAATAATCAATTCAGGTCATCAAATTGATCACCCAAATAAATTTAGTTAATTGATGACCTAAATTAAGGCAAATATATACAATGAAATATGTGCAGCTGTTAGAAAGAGCTAGATCCCAGTATACTAAAATGGAAAGAAAGCCCTTTGAAACTTAAGAAAACTGTGTTTCCATTATGTGAGCAGAAATCTTGTGTACACAGAAAAATGATCTTTCTTCCCTCTCCTCCCCTCCCCTCCCCCTCCCCTCCCCCTCCCCTCCCCTCCCCCTCCCCTCCCCCTCCCCTCCCCTCCCCTCCCCCTCCCCCCTCCCCTCCCCCTCCCCTCCCCCTCCCCTCCCCCCTCCCCTCCCCTCCCCTCCCCTCCCCTTCCACGGAGTCTTGCTCTGTTGCCCAGGCTGGAGTGCGGTGGCATGATCTTGGCTCACTGCAACTTCTGCCTCCCAGGTTCAACCTATTTTCCTGACCCAGCCTCCTGAGTAGCCGGGACTACAGGCATGCACCACCACGCCCAGCTAAGTTCTTTGTATTTTTAGTAGAGACAGGGGTTTCACCATGTTGGCCAGGCTGGTCTTAGACTCCTGACCTCAGGTGATCTGCCCACCTCAGCCTCCCAAAATGCTGGGATTACAGGCATGAGCCACCGTGCCCAGCCAGAAAAATGGTCTTTCTATTGGAAATATAATTCCAGGGAATAAAGAATAGAACCCCACTGTAATATGACAAGTAATAACACACACAAGCGCTAAAGGATTTTTTTTTTTTTTTTTTTTTGCCTCCCGATATCCTAGGGGCAGGCTCCAGGATGAGAGGCTGAAACTGTCAGAGCAGGCTGGGTTCTGGATTCTGACACTCCTGGGCAGTAGTGTCTCAAAGAATGAGACATTATGTTCATTCTTTGGGGCTCCTGTTCTTGGCACTATATCTAGCACATAGTAGTTGCCTCATAAATGCCCATTCAATAAGAGCAGAACTAAACAGATCTGGTTAGAAATTTTTCCTAGGCAGCAAGGAACCACCACGTGGCAAATATGGGGTTTCTGGAGCAGTTTTAATGCAAGCCAGTGCTGTAATGTACATAGTGACACCTACTGCCAATGACACGTGCTGGAGCCCTTCCACTGTTGATTTCCTATATTCACTTACCCTTGTCTTTATGTAAGTGGAGTTTGGTGGAAACTTCAGGATACATCTTTGTGCAGCAGACACCATTTGTAAGTAAATCTGTGTAGGCTCAGGGGCACGTTGATAAAAATATATGAGATTATTTTAAGAACTTCTGAGGTCCTAGATGCTCTGATTTCTGGAAGCTCCATCCCACGTCGTAGCAAATATATTAAAACACTCTCATATTCTCTAAATACTCTTAAATAATGTGAGTGTTAAAACAGTAGTTTTATTTGAAATTATTTGATGATGCAGAACTCACTTGATAATGACTATGACTTCCCCACAATCATGGCATTAGGGAATTCATACCAAGTGATATCTAAGTTATAGTTTCAAAACATAATGTAACATTTATCCATCAATACATTACAATTATGAAGTTAACATGTTTTGGGGACCTTCATTTAAGCATTTATTAATTTCAGATTTGCAGTATACTTTTTGTATTGTGCAGCCAATAAAATCTTCACTCTCAAACATTTTCATCGGTCCCTGAGAAGCTCAATGCAAAAAACAGCCCCCATGTGTGATTCTCTACTGGGCAATAAAAGCCAGTCGCGACCCTCATTTTCCCCCCATTCCAGGGCTTCCCCAGGATGGAACGTGGAAACGCTTCTTTTTCCGTTTCCAGGGATTTCTTTCTTTTTGCAGTGTTGTTCCCCCTCTCCCCCACTTCATTTTTACAGTAAATGTCAGTGCACACCCAGGAGCGGGTGGTCCCACAGGGGACATCTTAACGCCCACCCAGGAGTGGCTGGTCCCACAGGGGACCTCTTCTTATCGCTGACGCTTTCTGGAGAAAAGGATTTATGATGAAAGTTTCCCCAAGGGGACCTTTTAGCGGCTAGCATGTTGGATGCTCCTGTTTCAGTCGCGGTCTCAGCAGGCAGTGGCCTCCTTTGGAGCTGGGATTCTCCTGCCCCTCCCGGGCAGCGCAGGCCACCAGTGACCCGGGACGGTCTGTAAATGACTTTCGCGTCCCCGTCCCCGTGGAATAACGCGCGGCGGGCGTCACTGCCCAATATCCAGCGCTCGTGGAGGCGGACACTGGCGGGGCAACTAGTTTCTGGTTGTGGATTCTGATTAATGGGCTGCAGGCGCACGGTCTGCACCGTCCGGCTCGTTGCTAGGGGCTCGCTCGGGACCCGCCGCACTCCCGGGGTTGTCCGCCCGAGCCGGCCTGGAAGGCAGGGGACGCCTCCAGGTCGCTCCGCGGGGCCTCCGGAATTCCTGGGAAAGCCCCCCTGCAGCACCGCCCCTGGACCCCAGGTGTGAGGAGCGGGGCTCGGCCAGCGGCTCCAGCAGAGGCCCGGACCCCCTGCCGCGGCCGCCGGGGGCGGGAAAGTGATTTCTCGGAAAGCAGAGCACTTCAAAGAAGGCGGGCCGCGCGAGCCAAGCTGACGCCATTGGTCGGTGTGGCCGTCGCTCTGCGCACAGCCCGTCGCGCCACTGCCCTTTTTAAGGCCGCGCGCCCGCTGGCGCATCGCCTGGAGCGCGGCAGCAAGCGTGGGAACGCGGGCGGCGAGACGGCAGCAGGGCGGCGGCAGGTAGGCACACTGGGCGGGTAGGGCGCCCGTGTCCCGCACGGTCCGGTCCCGCGGGGTCCCAGACGCCAGGCGGAGCGTGGGGGTGGAACTACCTACCGCAATGTCCCCGGGCGCAGCTCAGTGGCCGCCCGTGTCCCTCTCTGCTTTTTGCTTATTTTCCAGCCACCTAAGTACAATCTGAATGCCCAAGTCGTTGATTATGGTTTGCCTGTTTCCAAAGATCGGTAGATAGATGGCTTTTTAAAAATCTCGTTTTTCTTTAAATCTGGTTTACATGGAAAACGTTAGGAGAGCTCATATAGTGAAGGGCAATAGCAACCCCCTATCTTGAAACGCGCTCTATCGTCCCACTGAAATTCTACCGCGTGGAATAATGCTTGGAGGGTCGGAATTGTGGAACTGCCCAATAACCAGTCGTTTTTGAGGGTTAGTTTGTGAAGGAGGGGACAGACTGCTTCTAAAATTCTGTTTAATGACAGTCAAGATTTCTGAGTCTGGCTTGACGGCCTTTGCTTCTATCACAGCCCAGTCGTCCTTGGCAAGAGAGTCTGTATATGGGCCACAGCTCACAAAAACATTGTTTGAGAAAATTTCTTTAAAGAACATTGTTTGTAAAATCAGTCCCAATACATAGGACAGACTTTCCTGAGGTGAGATGTGTTACTTACCCAGAGCTGCGAAAGGCTTTATGGATGGAAACTAGAGACTGAATTTTCCAGAATTTTAAGAAGTCTCCCCAACCAATGGCCCCCCTACTTTCTTTTTTAAACCAAAGGTAAGAACTAGTAGTTAAAATGACAGTTCAAAGCTTGTCCTTTTGGGTTACGGCATCTTCCTCTATGAAAAGATTTGGGAGTGATTCAGTCACTTGACGAAGGCTGGTGCCAGAGAGAGAAATGGCTTTGGTGCTTTCTGGTCTAGTGATGAGGGTATGCTAGGCCAGAGCGAGTGCCCTGGGCCCTCCGAGGCGGGGGGAAAGGGTGGGGTCTGCTGCTGCCAGCTCAGGTGTGTCCTGTAATCTGGATTAGGTGGGCCCAGGGCAGCCTCTTATCACGTCCGTCCTGGAGAGCCTGACTGCTGGATACAGTTCTAGGGCTGCAGATAGGGCTTGGCCAATAGATTACCTCAAAATCAAGAAGAGGAAGTTATAAACATGTGATTAGACTTATTAATTTTTCCTGGCTGGGCATTTGGTGGAATTCATTTGTTAATGTTTAATAAATCATTATGGATCATAACTGTAATAGAATCTCAGGCTTTTGATGTTACTTAGAATCTTGGAGGAGACCACGAAGGACACTCAGACGGGGCTGCACGTGTGCAGAGATCTTGTAACGTAACCGTGGCGTTTCTCTGCACCATGTGTAAAATAAGCTGCTGCTGGCGTTGGGACGCCGGCATGGGTTCCACCACGGTCCGCTGGCTGCCTCGGTATTTGCCGTGCCTCTCTGGGCCTCAGTTTTTCCTCTCTTAAATAAAGAGGGGGCTGGATTAGATGATTTCTAAAGTATTTTCCAGCTTTCAGATGCTATGACTTATTCTTCTCTTTTTCCTTTTAGAATTTCTTTTTCCTGTAAATCACCAGGACAGTTGTCCTCAACAGTTTAGATGTTATGAATCCGTTAGGAATCCTGATAAGAAAGTGTTGACCCTCTTTCTAGAAAAATGCCTGTACTGACAAAATTTTGCTTTTGGTTGCAGGAGGCTCAGGAACCGTGGATTCTAGTTTAAGAAACTTGTAGCAAGGAAATCAGGGGAAATATCTCATTTAGTTGAAATTCTCAGACTCCAACCCCTGTGTTGTGTTCTGGCCACCTCTATGCAGCTCATTCCTCAATCTAGGAGAAATCTTTCTACCTTGCCCCAGGAAAGAGCTGCTAACTTGTTTTCGGAGCGTTGCGGGGGGGTCTTTGGTAGTGGTCTTCCACTTCTGTTCTCAGGTACCCTCTCCCAAGTCTGTCCCTTCTTTATGATAAACACAGTGGCCTGCTTTAGAATTCTGGGTCTCTTGAGATACAGCCTCTCAACTTACAGGTGAGGAAGCCTCAGGGAGAGGTTCAAGTGACGTCACAAGGTCTTGTTAGAGAAAAGCCTATGCCAGAGTTCGGAGTTTTCAAACCAAGGTCTAATTTGGGTGGGCGCAGTGGCTCACACCTGTAATCACAGCACTTTAGGAGGCTGATGTGGGAGGATCACTTGAGGCCAAGAGTTCAAGACCAGACTGGGCGACATAGTGAGACCCTGTCTCTAAAATACATTATCTGGGTGTGCTGGCGCATGTCTGTAGTTCCAGCTACTCAAGAGGCTGAGGCAGGAGGATCGCTTAATCCCAGGAGTTCCAGGCTGCGTCGAGCTATGATGGCACCACTGCACTCCTGCCTGGGCGACAGAGCAAGACCCTGTCTCTAAAGAAAAAAAAAAATTGAACTCACCCCCTTTAAAATCCATAAACGCACAACTGAGGTTGTTGGATGGAGAATTTAGGAAATCCCACCTCCTCCTCCCTGGGACCTGGCCCTGTTTCCCATCTCACGGCCACCTGCAGGGTGGCTGGAGTTTCCAGAATGCGTACTTCTTGTGAAGGATCTGATTGATATTTTGCTTTCTGGACCAGCGTGGCGCTACCGTATTTTGGGATGTTATGTCTTGTTACTGCTGATCGTTTCAAACTCGTTTGCCCAAAGAGGTCACATTTTAATCAGAAGAATAAAAATGCTATTTTTTGTTTGGGTGGGCGTCTATCCAGCTGTCTCGGGGATTTCCAGCAGTGTTCTTGGAAATGCTGGCGCTAAGTCGATAGGTCATGCTAGTTCTCTCTCTCTTTCTCTGTGTTGTTGGGGAAGCTGTCTGCTTGGGTAAGAATGTTCTTCCAAAGGATGTCTTTGGGTGCCCTGGGATGGTTAGGTCCCTAGAGTGGGACGTCTTCTGGAAGAGGAGCCCAGTGAACTTTGCCCTGTTCGGTAGCTGCACTTTATTCCCTCACTCTTGTTCCTATCTTTCAGTTGGTCATAGGAGTTGCCCAGGAAGGAAGTTTGGATGATAATAATGACATCTGGCATGTAAGGCCCAGGCTCTGCCTCAGCTGCTTTCTGTGTACCATCTGAATTCTCTCTACACCCAGTATCGGTAGTTTTTCGTTAGTTTCATCTGGGACTGGGTAGCTGATGCCCTGAGTTTAAACGCTGATCCAGGGTCTCCCAGGTGAGCAGTGGCGTGACTTGAATGAGATCGCGGTTCTGTCTCATTCTCAAACTCCTGCTCTTACCACTGTGCAGGAACAGCTGTTTAGATGGGCTAGCCTGAGGGCCTCCTCTCTCTCAGACGGCACAGATGCTGTATTCTCTCAGGGAATATGGGGCCAGCTGGGCATCCCGTAACCCAGTTGGTTCTTAGGATAGTAGGCTGTTCAGTGAAGGAACCTGGTGCTGTAAAAGTGATTCCCCCTCTCCTTCCAGTCTTGCGCTAAAACTGGAGCTGTTCACTGTGGCTGTATCTGCCTGAAAGGAAAGGGCCGGTGAAAGCTGGAAGGAGCACAGCCAGCATGGTGGGAGGGGCCCGCAGGGGGCTGCTGGTGGCTGCAGGTGGCTGCAGGTTTCCCACGGAGCTTTCAGTTTGCATTCAGGGCTGTGAGGTCATGGAGGCCAGCATTGCCTTCTCATGGCAGGTGTCCCGGAGTCCCTGAATCTGTGGGTTTCCCCCAAGCCAGCACCTTTGCTGCAAACCTCTGAGTTTCCTGTTAGCAGTTTTTGGGTTGCTGTGATGAATGAGACAATATCCGTAACATCACAGCGTGTATTTCTGTCTTCCCAAGGATGTGTGACCGGAATGGTGGTCGGCGGCTTCGGCAGTGGCTGATCGAGCAGATTGACAGTAGCATGTATCCAGGACTGATTTGGGAGAATGACGAGAAGAGCATGTTCCGGATCCCTTGGAAGCACGCTGGCAAGCAAGATTATAATCAGGAAGTGGACGCCTCCATTTTTAAGGTAAAGACCCCAGCTCCATTCGCCACTGTGGCCACAGTGTCTCCTTTCCCTCATGGACTGGTGGAGATGTTGAGTGACATCTTTCTCATTTACTTAAAAATGAATGCAGTTTTTTAAAAGCAAACATTGCTTCAGGAGTGCTGAATGTGTCTCAAAAATGTACATGAGCTGGTTTCACATATCTTAAATTACGGAGTCACTTTCGTGGTCGCTTGTATTCTGATGAGGAGATCTAAGGCTCTTTTCTTCCCTTTTCTGCTGCTTCCTTTTCCTGATGAGCCAAGTGGGAGAAAAGACTTCTTTGAGACCTTCACGCTAAGACCTTTCCCCACGGGCTTCCGTTAGAGGCGATGCATATACCAGGGAAGGTTTCAGTCCTTGTTCTTTCAAAGCTGATACTTCTGCCTGGCATTGTAGGGCCAGCTCAGGAGGGTGAGATGCCATCTGTCATTCCTTTGGGGGCTGGATCGTGTGGGGGGTTGTGAACCTGCAGCAGATTTCTAAAAATAGTCTCACCTCCCTTGAGGGTAATCGGTTCCCCATGCGTGCAGAGACGTGACGGAGGGTTTGTTCTGTGCCAGGCCTGGCCCACGGCTTGTTTTCTGCTCACACGATCCTGTGTGGTAGATGCTGTTCCCACCCTCATTCTATAGAGGCACTGAGAGGAGAAGTGACTTGTTGACGTCTCACAGCTCTTGTATAATGGAGCCAGCATTCAGATGCAAGATGGCCCAACTGTGAACCCTTGGTCCTAACTCCAGAATAGCTGATTAACAGAGAGTTCTTGCCATTACACCTAGATTCAGACAGAGGAACCAGGAATTAGGGCAGCCCAGCTCTGCAGACCAGCTGGGCTGTCGAGTCCCTTGTGGGTCATCAGAGTCCTGTGTGGGCATCTCTAAGGCTCCAGATGTCCAGGTTTCACCTCTGGGAGATTCGGAGCCCTAGGTCAAGGTCAGCCTAGACTTCCACGTTTGCAAATGTGGACACTACACGTAGTCTGAGTCCTAGCCCAGGTTATAAGCCATTGCCATGTGTGCCTATTCTCTTGCATTTGGGGGCCAGGGGTGGGGAGGGGAGAGTGAGTGTGGGAGAGGGGCGAAGGGGGCTGAATTGTTGGGGGCCAGAATCAGATCTGAGACCACAAACAAGCTGTGGAGGGGGTCAAGGCTGTAGGACCCCATGACAGTGCTGGACTCCCAGCCACAGATGACTGTCCCCTGACACCAGAGAACAAAAATGACAAAAGATCACACCTTAACCCCAGAGTGGACCATAAATAGGTCAAAGGTAGCTTAAGATGCATTTTGGTCCTGCACGTGTTTGCCTGACCGATGTTTGCAGTGGGGCTGTGCATTTCAGTAATTCTGTTAAATCTGCAATTTGAGGTTGCTGATCTTCTTGAGAATCTGATGCCCATTACTGACCACTCCAAGGAATATGGGGACAAGGGAATGCTTTGCACTCACCTTTGAGGGATCCCTTGGTGCCCCACACCTTCCAGATTCTTTCTGATCAAGGACCCCAGGTCAGGGAGCCTCAGCACCAAGACGTTTCGTGATGCCACTGCCTGCTTCCTCACCCTTAGTGCCATTGTGGATTTCTCTCGTGTTTGATTGCAGATTTTTTTTTTTTTTTTTTTTTTTGCCTTTGGCATCATGGTGAACTTCTCTTGGGAAGGACTGCAAATTTAAACAGCGCCAGAGTCCTATCCAGTCGGTTGGGAACTCTGCATTATAGATAACCCCAAAAGCTGGAATTTCTCTGGCTCACCACTGTTGATGTCTGGGTCTGGGCAATTCTTTGTTGTAAGGGCTCCCTATGTCTTGTGGGATGTTTAGTGGCATCCCTGGCCTCTACCCACCAGTTGCCAGTAGCATCCTTTCCCCTACTGTCACAATCAAAAATGTCTTGGACATTGCCAAATGTCTCCTGGTGGGGCAGAGTCTTCCCCTCCCCATTGAGAACCCTGATAAGAGCTGGCCACTGCCAGGATCAACAGACTTAACCAGAGGTGTTGGATGCTGAGGGCACAGTTGCAGGTTGGACATCAGTAAAACATCTTTAAGACATGGCAGAGGGTGCTGGACTAGGCTGTGTAGCCCTGACATGTGGCTTGCTGACAGAGACTAAGCTTCTCCCTTCACCCCATTCCCTACTTCAACTTGTGCTCGGGGGTAATGAAATAAAGCCCCAGATTTATACATCTTATGCAATGTTCTTCATGGCCGTTTCAACAGTGTTGAGAAAAATGTGCAAGATTCCCAATGTTTCCGTTGGTTACGCAGTCGCCTGATGTGGCAATCTGAAATGAGTCTACAATCTCAGCAGGAATGGGGCCAGGAGGGAGACGTGGGTGCCCACTGGAGCAGGGAGGCCATCGGGAGGGCCGCCAGTGCCGGTGGAGACACGGCGCCAGCAAGAGCCCATCATGTGCTTCCCTGAGCTGTGCTTGTTCCCATCCATCCTCTGAGAGGCCTGTCTCTGTGACGTTGGCCGGATAGATCTTTGGCTGTTGGATGAAGTCAACCTCGGTCAGTTAGAGCCATCTTAGGGATTTTCCGGTTATGTAGACACTTGTTTCTTTCCACTGTTCAAAGAAAACTTTTGAACAATTTAGGAGTTAAGAAAGAAATTTATGAGTTTGGTTTCTTCCATAATAAGTGGATGGTAAAAGAGGCCACTTATACCGGAAAATCCCTCATTGTCTGCAGGCATCATCCTGAGGCCGGCCTCACGGTATAGATCACAGAAGAGAAATTGAAAAAACATTGAGCTCATTTTGTACTGGCCCTGAGTACACTGATGAGGCCCTGATAGCAGCTCATTTAATTTTTAAAAAGTACTTTACCTTCTTGACATGACGACAAGGGGGGAAAATCTAGGTAAGTGAGGGTTATGATTCATGGTCATTCCAGGAATCATAACAGGCCTGAATGAGTTAAAGCTCACTTAGTAGCACAGATATTTCTCATTCAGCAGGCCTTGAAGGGAAAAATAGCATTTAATTAAAAAACTACAACATGAAACAATCATATTAAATTAGGAAGACCTCCTGGTCTGAGTTCAATGCTGTCAGCCTGAATTGTGCGTCAACAGGAGAAATAAGTTATGGTGGAGGCTGAATGAGCCATAGTGACTGTTGCTGGTGGGGGGGCCTTGAAATCACTCTCATGTCTAGTTTTTGCTCTAGCTCAAGAAGGATCTCGAGAGATCATCAAGCTAAGTTGGCCTTTTAATGCTGGCTAGAGAGGCCGGGAGAGGGCCAGGTGCCTGCCGTGTCACAGAGTTCAGGGCAGGCTGCAAGCCAGGTACCCGATGGTGGCCCTGGGTGCTTCCTGGCCATGGGCCCTGCTGTGATGGACGATGTGGCCTGGCCTTGCTCGTGGGGTGAGTGTGAGCTTGGCATGAACGAGTGAATATGGCAGTGCCTTGCAGGCATGGCAGTTGTGTATGTGTACCAGCTGATCACAACGTTGCCGTGAAATCTGTGCATTTCAAGGCCCATTTGAGATGTGGGTTAACTCAGTGGTTCTCAGGTGGGGGAGGTATCATGATTTACCCTCCAGGGAATACCTGGCCATGTTTGGAGACATTTTTTGGTTGTCACAGCTGGGGGAGGGGTGCTGCTGGCATCTGGTGGGTCAAGGCTAGGGATGCCGCTGAATATTCTACAATCCACAGGACCACCCCTCCACAAAGAAGGGTCCCAGCTGACATGTCAGGCTTGCCACGGTGGGGAAACCCTGATTTAAAGTAATAAAAATTTGAAACTACAGTTGATTTAGTACATGATTTGCTCTTTTATTTCTTTAAAAATAAACAATAGCAGCAAAACCCAAATTAATGCCTGCTCAGTGATGCAGTTAATGAAAGAGAGCATTAAAAACTGTATACTTTAAGAAATCTTTTTAGAGGGGAGTTTTACGTCAATGTCACATAAGGAAACTACCACTTATGCTCACTAATAGGAATGTTCTTCCAGTTTCTTTACCCCAGGTAGAGGTGCAACATTTTGCATCAACAAAGTAGACAGCATTGGCCTTGAACAGTAAGCATTCTTGTCTTTTTTGAGAGGAAAAACAGTCTGGGCTATTTTGAAGGAGCTGTGACTCATGGGGGCATGATGGAGTTTCTGGAAGTGTGGTCTCTTGGGTAGCTAAATCCAAATCCCTGGGATACTGGCTAAAGACAGCTACCTGGGCCGGGTGCGGTGGCTCACCACTGTAATCCCAGCACTTTGGGAGGCCGAGGCGGGCGGATCACGAGGTCAAGAGATCAAGCCCATCCTGGCCAACATGGTGAAACCTCGTCTGTACTAAAAATACAAAAATTAGTTGGGTATGGTGGTGCACACCTGTAGTCCCAGCTACTTGGGAGGCTGAGGTAGGAGGATTCGCTTGAACCTGGTAGGTGGAGGTTGCAGTGAGCCAGATTGCACCACTGCATTCCAGACTGGTGACAGAGTGAGACTCCGTCTCAAAAAAAATAAAAAAATAAAAAAAAAAATAAAAAATAAAAAAAGACAGCCACCTAGACCCAACCTCCCTTCCCCAGTGAGAATCTTGAGGGGCAAGGCCCAGGAATCTGCATTTTCATAAGCTTCCCAGGGGCAAAGGGTTGGTATATGCATTAAGCCTGAGAACACTTGCTGTGGTGGAGAAAGTGTTGGGTTGGAAGTGGGTACAGCTGGCATTTAATCCCAGACTGGGTGGCCTTGGGAAAGTTGTCTCTTGGAATGGAAGTCCCTAGAGATCTCCTATCATTCTAGGCTGGAGGACACTGTCTGATTTTTCCTGAAACCGAAGATAATTCTTATCTGACTGTGGTTACCTCCTAGTTGGTGTGTCTGTATTCCAATTTTGCAACCTCAAAATCTGTCCATTCACCTGTCTTATTTTTTTAAAATCTGTACTGCCCCATTCTACATTATGACTTTAAGATTTCAGCTTTGAATTTCTGGTCCTAGTTCAGATCCTAAGGTTTGGAGAAGTCAGAAAACAGATCTATTAAAAAACACACACACACACAATAAAGGGAAAATATTTCATTACGTTTTAAACAGCACCTGGGGGGAAAAGTCTAGAACAAATGCAAAAATGCAAAACAAAATTTCTATTAAAAGTAACAGGGCGATGGATGACCATTTTGACTTTTTGCAAATGTTCCCTTTTCATGCTAAATTTTAGGGGTTGATCTTTAAAAGCAACAACTTGTTCTTTGTTTTGAACGCTCTGGTGAAACCATATGCAACTTCCTCTTTGTGCTGTGTAAACCTCAGGTGTCTCCAGCTTTTCAGCCAGGCAAGGGCTTGGCTAAAAGGTGCACTCCAGGGTTGGAGGAGCCATCGGCCTGGGTTCGACTTCTGACTCAGCTGTGTGAACCCGGGGGACCCCCTCCCTGGCTGGGGTCTTTTCCCATCTGGCCCCCAGATGGGAAAAGACTCAAGACATCTGGGGGCCAGATGTGAAAAGACTCAAGACATCTGATTAGAGTCTCTTTGGGTCCTGAAATGGAATGAGAGTTGATGGCCAACAAAGACTTATGGGAAGGGAAGGATGTGTGGGGTCCTGGTCATGGTGACCGATATTTGTGATTGGAGTCGGCCATGACTTTAATGTGCTTCTGTTTCTTTCTTCAGGCCTGGGCAGTTTTTAAAGGGAAGTTTAAAGAAGGGGACAAAGCTGAACCAGCCACTTGGAAGACGAGGTTACGCTGTGCTTTGAATAAGAGCCCAGATTTTGAGGAAGTGACGGACCGGTCCCAACTGGACATTTCCGAGCCATACAAAGTTTACCGAATTGTTCCTGAGGAAGAGCAAAAATGTAACTATCCTTTATGGGCATGAAACGTTCTGGAAGCTGCCCTGGCCTGTAGCCTTCACCATAGAACTTGGGTCTGGGATAGACACAGGGTCTGGGGCACATAGTTTCAGTTAAACTAAGTAGTTCTCTCCTTTGCGAAGGCAGAGATTGAGATCTCTTTCCAGTGACCTCAGAGGGAAGGGCGGAGGAGATTGGGTGCAGCCCAGCCTGTGCCTCACTTGCTGCCTGACCACAGACATGTGTAGGGCCTCCCTGGACAGGAATAAGCATCCTCCAGCAGTTTCTGATGAGGAATCCTTTCATTTTCTAGCAACTTGCAGAGGAGGCTGGGGGAAAATATGGTGGCCACAGGAGGGCTGGATCATGAGGGTTGGGAGTAAAGCTCTCAGATGAAGTTGTCAAAGATGGCACAGTGGGCTTCACTGTTGGAGATGGGATATGCCTCAATGTGTTAGTAGATCCTGATTGTTATTTGGGAACTCTGGGATGTGATCATTCCTGAGATTTCTCCCAGCTCTCAAATCCCAAGAAAGCATTTGTGACAGATTAAAGCAGGACAGCAAAAACATGCCGCACTCTGGTCCCACATCAGTAAAATAAATCCCAAAGTACTGAGCTGGGATCTGGCCTCAGAATCCTTTTCAAAGCCCTGTGTTGTGCAGCTGCTATGAATTGTAGCTGATTTACGAGATAAAACCTAATTACCAGCACTGGTTTAGAACATGCTTTTAACACATTGATTTTCTTAGCCACTTGATGGGGCTTTTAGAATAATCCACTCTGGCTTTCTCCTTTTAAGCTTCTGAGTAGTCCACGAATGCCTGTAGCAAATAGAAACCCCCAAAACTTCTTGGGGCTGTGCAGAAGTTTGAAGGTTGCACTCCTCCCACTGTGGGGGTGTTGACTTAGAATTTTTTAAAAAGTTAGAATTGTGATTCAAACAAATATATAGCGAATCTGTGTCAGAGTTGTTTAATCATCATGAAGGAGGCAGCATGATGGTAAAGATGGTGGACAGAGAATCCGAGGTGCTGGTGAATGTGGCCCATGAACGAGAAAGCTGAGCCAAAGCCGATGCCCGACCCGGACAGTACAATTGCGGTTTGGGGCGTTTGTAGCCTAATCGTCTGCAGTTAGCACCTAACTCTACTGAGCCTGAACCCTAATCAGTACTAAATAGTAAGGCCAACAAACTGACCTTCCTTTGGAGAATCGGGTGCCCTTTAAGGGGAAACCTCTACATAATAGTTTGGGGTGGCCCTGAAAGGCTAAGCAGTCACCTTTTTGCCTCATTTCCAGCTCTGGACAATTTTTTTTATCATCGAAAAGAAAATTGTGATTTGAAGGAATAGAGAAGTTTCTTTTGGCCCTCACTCCCACCCCCAAGATCAGTCAGGCTTGAACTGGCAGGTGACCCCAACTTGTTTATAGCATGGGGTGCAGCCAGCATCACCTGCTAGTGATGTTAAAGAAGCAGCAGGAGGTTCACAGGGGTGAAGCAATGTGGCATTTGCATAATTGCCTACAGGGGCCCACTTTCCTCTAACTTCAGTGGTTTGCAGGCTCCATGGTGAGCGTCCCACCTGCTCCCTACTTCCCCATCAGTAGCTTCTCAGTGAATTCTTCAGTCTATCAAAATGGAATCAAAATTCAGCCAGGAGGAAGCAGTGGGTAAATTCTGTAGGTCACTGGGAATAATGAATTTTTGTAAGTGTTTGTTGGTTGTGGTACGTCTCACACTGGTAAACTTCATAAGGTAAGTTGTGGACTGAGGAAGCGGCATGAGAAGGGAAAGAGCAGAGGCTGGCCCAGCGTGCTCCTGTGGACACTGTGCACCTTTAGGCGGTTTGTGATTACAGCTGGTGCCCACTGGGCATCAGTGAGGGTGCTGTGGTGTGTGTGTGTGTGCATGGCTGTGTGCACTGATGCACATGTGTATATTTGGAAAGGCCAAAAAGAGATTTCCTGCCAACTGGCAATACAAAAAAGACCCTAACCTGCCAACACATTTTGCCAGGAAATCTTTGAGTGTTTTCAAATGCCCTGGCCTATAAATGTAACCTTTTTAAGTTAGCAAATGCTTGCTGTAAAGTATATCTGATACAGATTCATTTTGGATCTCAGAAAATAGAAGAAAGAGACCCAAGTGCTGTCTTTATCCTTTAAAAGTGTTAGCAGAAACAGCCACCACCACCACCACCAACTTCTCTCTTTTGACTTTGCTGATCAGATGACTGAAGCATGGGAAAAAAATTCTGTGCTTTTCCCAAACCAATGAAGATACTCACTAACTTAATGTTTCCTTAAACTCAGCATTTACAGAGTAGATTATGGCTTCAGCAAAGGCTGTGATGCCTCCGTGCCACGTGTCATGGTGTTTGTCTGGTTTTCTGTAGGTAAACTAGGCGTGGCAACTGCTGGCTGCGTGAATGAAGTCACAGAGATGGAGTGCGGTCGCTCTGAAATCGATGAGCTGATTAAGGAGGTAAGCAGAGGCAGCATTTCAGGGGTCTGGCCCTGCCAGGAGGAGTCTCATGTCTTCTGGCAGGGAGGGGCACCGTTCTTGCTGTATGAAGGCAGCCAGAGCCTTGGGCTCGCTTAGGAAGTGGCATCTCCACCTGTGCTGAGCTGGAACGGAAGGACTGGCTGGGCACCCCCTCCCCAGGCTGGCTTCTGCTGACAGGTCAGCCCCTCACGCCGGATCCCTCCTTCATCCCTAGGGCTGGGCCTGAGCTGCTTGTTATGTGTCAGTGAAGTTCCTTCCAGCTCCAAACTGTTTGAACATTTTGGACAGCTGTCTTTTAAATGGCATCGTGAATTCCCTTGCCTTCCTAGCAGGCTACAGAGAACAAAATGTAAACTTTTCTTGCTGCCTGTTCTTGTGATGATGGCGTGGGTTGTTGTACCAGCTCTCATGGCTATTTGATTGCTTCCTTTTTAATGTGCAGGTTTTATTCCTTAATGGATTGGAAAACTGGATAACCAAGCATGTTCAAATTGCACATAAACTCCTAATAGGCTACAAGGGAGAGCATAATCGGGGCCTCCTTAGGCAAGAATACATGGCTTTTGTATACCCATTTCAGCTACTGGGGCGCCCTTTTCTTCTGTCTTTGGCCTCTTAACTATGCTTTTTATGGGTATTACAAGGTGGACATTTGCATGACTAAACCTCGTGCAGCCTTTGCAAAAGGTGGTGTGAGTACTGTATAAATTCTTCTTCTTAATAACATAGCAATAATGGAATCCTTAAGAGTAGCTTGGCTGTCAGAGAATGAAGATAACAGAATGTAACCTACCCGAATGGCCTTGCTCTTCTGCAGAGGC
This sequence comes from Symphalangus syndactylus, assembly GCF_028878055.3. Taxonomy (NCBI): domain Eukaryota; kingdom Metazoa; phylum Chordata; class Mammalia; order Primates; family Hylobatidae; genus Symphalangus; species Symphalangus syndactylus. The sequence continues at coordinate 131,353,029 of NC_072433.2, forward strand.
AGCTGCCAAATCTCTGGGTGGTCTTTGGCAGCCGACTGAGTGAATTCTTGGCTTCGTGGCCCTCCACCAATGTCCTGTTTTCTGTAGAAGGCTTTTCTGCTGACTCAGCTGAGAGAGTGAGATAATCGGATTGCCACACCGGGGTCACAAGAAAAGCAATTTCAAAACATTTCATAATTGGATTTATCAGCCTCCTTTAAGGAATGGGCCAGAGATTGAACATCTGCATGTGGCTCGTTGAGCGAGATTCTTGAAAGCATGGCAGCCTTTGGCCAGCATCACCGTTCGTTGGTGTCTCAGAGCTTGTCTGCGTGTCCAGGGCGTTGGGGGCAATTGGATAACCTGGAACACTGGGTCTGCAACAGGCAGGTCCTGGAAAGGGCCAAGAAACTCATTAGTGGCCCCCAAAGAGCCTAGTAATTTGGCCACATGGTTTGAATGCTGAGCCTGGTAGATTTAAGGCCTAGGGCCTTTCAGGTTGCAAAGTGAAGCTTGACTTTTGTCTCCTGAGATAAAGGTGACAATACGGTTTTAGTTACACATGAACTGCTCATTTTTACAAACACTGGAGCCCCAGGCGGGAGATCAGTGACTGAGCTGCCCTCCTCTCCTTCCCCTGACTGTGCAGCCTTCTGTGGACGATTACATGGGGATGATCAAAAGGAGCCCTTCCCCGCCGGAGGCCTGTCGGAGTCAGCTCCTTCCAGACTGGTGGGCGCAGCAGCCCAGCACAGGTGAGGGTGGGTGGCCCAGAATTGTCACCAGGCATGGCCTGAAGGGTTTATGGCATTCCACCAGCCAGGGACGGAGTGGGGGTGGTTGTTGCTATCACGATCCATGTCTCATTAAAGATAGCTCAGCCCTGAGAGGTGAACAACCATGGCCCTGGTTTCCCACCATGAGGGCAGAGCCCAGCTGTGCCTTTGGCCCTGCTCTCCACTGCTTCTCAGGAGGGCACAAGCTGCTTGTTCCCTAGGTGATGTCCATGCCAGCTCTCCCCACGCTCCTGGGAAAGTCCAGGGAAGAGGGTCTCGCGAACTTGTGTAAGGCCAGAGGGAAGATGCAGCTCTTGGCCACACTGGCGACCCCTCCTTGGGTACTCCCTTACGTCGGCCAGTCTGTTACCACATTAAGGACCCCCTCAGAACCAAAGATAGCCCAGGGCATTTGGAGGAGAGGAGAACTCAGACCAGGAACAGGAAGTTTGCTCAGAGCCCTGGATTTGAATCCCACACTGGGAAGTTGCAGATTCGAGCCTCAGTTTATTCATCCCTAAAACGGAGAAACCGGGACTTAACGCCATGGGGTCACGAGGGTTAAGTGAGGCATTCATCCTTTGATTCTCTTTTGAGAGCCACTCAGAACCCCCAGCTGCTTGAAATGCCCCCGCCTCCGCCAGGCCCAGGCTTCTGCAGCCCGTGAATGTGTTTGCTTCCTCCCTCGGCGTCTTCCCCCCAGCCCTACATCCCCTGTGGGAGTCTGGGAGGTGGCAGCTGGCCCCGAAGGCCTTGAAGGTTGCCAGGCGGTGGGTGTCGAGTAAGAGGCCCCTGGAAAGGCACCTCTGTCTGTGCTGCAGGAATACCTTCCGGAAAGCTAGCTTGCACCCCCAGGCTCTCCCCAGAGATAAGCCCTGGGTGGTGAGTATGCAGTCCAGTGGTATTCTGGGGGCAAGTGCTTGAGGTGGGAAGGAAATGTGGCCCCACAGTGTCACATTGACACATGGTCAGAAATCCCACAGCATAGAGGAAGTCCCCCCGATTTGCCACTCTGGTTTTCTGCGTTTGTGAAACAATGGCTGTCTGCTCTGGTGGGGAAAAGCACTGAATTCAGCGGAAGCCTGTGCTCCCTGGAGCCTCTGGCACGCCATGTGCAGCCTTTTAAGGGACTTTTGGAGAAGGAGCGATGGGGGTGGCTCCCTGTACACCACACCTGGGTGGCTCTGAGCTTGCTTTTCTGTTTCTCCTGCAGGCGTGCCGCTGGTGACGGGGTACACAGCCTACGACGCGCACCATTCAGGTATGGGGATGGTCTGGGCTGAGTGGGGCGTGGGCACTGTTTGAAGACAAAGCCCAGATGACCCAAGCAGGGTTGCAGGGTTCCGAGGATGAGCAGGACATGGTGTGGAAGTCTAGTCCCGGTTCTGAGGATGAGCAGGACCTGGTGTGGAAGTCAAGGCCCCAATTTCTCCTCCTCACCGTTTGGTCGGGAGCCGGCGAGTGGCCTCTTTTGAACCTTTTCTTGGACTGGACCAGCAAGTAGACAGAGTGCTCTTTGAGGCTGTAACCGTGCCGGAGAGAGAGTGAGGGACAGGCCAGCGTCCGTCCCAGCACTGCCCCTCTTTTGGGGCCGCAGGGGGAGTGGTGGAGCCTCTCAGAGCCTCGTCTCAGGCTCCCCTGCCCACCACCTCTAGGTGGATGCAGCTGTTCCTATTTCACGGGCTCAGGAACGCTGGTCACGTAGCTTGTGTGCCACAGATTGGGGGCCTCCCCGCGGCTGTCCCATCCCCACGCCTGCCTGCAGTGGGCAGAGGTGGCCTTTGTGTGTAGTCTCGGTGGCTAAGGACCCTGGCTGCACTTTTGCCAGCTGCCCCTGGAACTGACGCTCAGGCGTGGTGATAGCATCTTCTGAACAAGGAAGCTGGGGCATCTTCCAGCATTGGCTGGTTCTGTGGAAGGCGAGCAGCTGGTCTCATCAGATGGGCCACAGAACGTTAGGGCTGGGCCTCTGGGCAGAGGAGGAAATGGGGCAAGGATAGAAGCATGCTGGCTGAGGTCCGCATGGGACAGTTTTTTGGGTAGCAGAGGTTGGTGCTCACCCAGGCAGGAAAACTATCAAGATGACAATGCGCTGTCCATGAAGTTCTTGTCTATTTCCCGGCAGCCCTTTGAGCTGGGGGGTTGCTTTCGCTTCGGCTTCACAGATAGGGAGACTGAGGCTGGGAAGTTCAGGATCTCATCCAGGTCACACAGGCCTCTGGCTGGAGCCTGTTCTTGAGGCCTCCTTGTGCCTGGCAGCCGCCATGCTCACAGGAGCTCAGTTCTGGGAGGCCTGGGTCATGGGGCTAAGCCTCTGGGCTCACCAGCCACTGGGCCGTGGCCTGGGAGTCTGCTGACCAGTGCTTTCCGGGGGCCGTGGAGTAGCCAGGCACAGAACTGAGCCATCTCGGAGAGATGCAGAGGCACAATTTGGGGAGAGCATGTCCTTGAATTAGTCCAGCAGAGTCACAGCCACTGCCTCATGCACAGAACATCCTAAACATCCTTCTAGAAGCTGTGAGCTTTGGTACCTCTGTCCAGCCGCGCCCCCACCTCTATGTAAATCCATGCCTCAGTTTCCTTACCTGGAAAATGGGTATAATAATTAATAATCTACCTTACAGGGTTAAATGTGCTGCTAGGTCCCAAGCCCTGGGCACAGCACCTGCTATGTGCTGTGTAGACCATAGGCTATGGTTTATAACTTCAGGAGTCTTGTTTGTGTAGATAAGCATTTGTCCTGTTACCCAGTTTCTTTAACTGGGGCTTACCTGTGCCAAGCACAAATATAAGCTCCGATAATCCTCACAGCAGCCCAGTGAGGTGGATGCTGTTTTTATCTCTACTTTGCTGATGAAAAGCTGAGGCACAGTGGGGAAGTGGCTTGCCCCATGTCATCCAGCTGGGCAGCAGCTGCGCTGGGACTGCAAGTCAGGCAGGTGGGCTGCAGGGTCTGTGCTGCAGGCATCTTTGTTGCTGCCTCTGTGATCAGGCCGTTCCACAGCAAGGCTGTTCTTGCGGGTGAGTGGCTCTGTAAGGGCAGGGCTGGGTTGCAGTGGGGCCCTTAGTGCTGCAGAAGGCTCACCTGCCTCACCTTGGCAGCCCTTGCTGAGTCGCTTCTCACCTGTCAGGTGCAAGCCTGGCAGCTGGAACCTTCTCTCATCATAAGACGTTCTGTGGTGTGTGGTCACTAAGACACTCCTGCTTAGGCGTCTCTGAAGCACTTAGCTGTTCCGGGTGAAGCTGCCAGTTCACATGACTGAGAGGTGCTGGTACCAAGATAAGGCCCCGGAAATGACAGGGCAAAGGGCCAAAGGGGTGACGGAGTTGCCTGAAGCGTTTCATTCATTTGGAACAAAGTTTGAAAGTTGCTTCAGGGTAAAGGAAGGGGGGTGTGTGGAGTCCGCAGGCAGTGCAGAAGTTGCAGACTTGGCGTGGGGGGAAGATGGTGAGTGAGGAAGAGCGAGACCAGTGCTGCCATTTCCTTCTGGGTGACCCTATCTAGGCTTCAGTTTCCTCAAGTGTCAGATCAATGAGGTGGAAACAGAGCTCCTGCAGCATGATTCTAGAACCTGCGTAACTCCAGCATGGCTGGAAATGGAGCCCGTGAATGGTGGGTTTTCAAATAATAAGGCAGGGAGCAGAGCCCAATGGGAGGGTCCAAGGAGTTCTGAGTGCCCAGCAGTGTCAGCAGGGAATGCAGGTGGCCTCAGGGCCTCCCCAGATGTGGTGCCTTGCACAACTCTAGGGGGCGCCATGGAGTTAGGCACCTCACAACTTGCGTGGCTCCACAGGGCAGCCTTGAGCCGGTCTGGGGTACTTAGAAGGAGCTCCAGACTCACTAAGCTCATTGCTAGCGTGTGTAATTCTTTTGGTTTAAGGCGATTAAAATGCAGATACCTCCCTGCATTTACATGTTATCTGCATTCCTACCTTAGTTTAGTGTTTTCCAAACTTTGGTCAGTTGAGGTGCAGTGTCACAATTGGTTTTCACAGCCTGGACTATTATTAACATCATGTTTTTCCTCAAATCTTAATCTTAAATTAAAATGAAACTTAAGTTTATTTTAAATGAGAACCCACTATCATTGCCTGTAAAGGAAGACCTGTGCCACCTGGTATAAGTAGATAATACTGTCTGGCTAGAATTGATTAAGATTGCATTTGGCTTTCATTGAATTTGTCTTGACCTCTGACAATGCCGTGAATTTGGAGCCCTAAGTTCAGTGCCATTATTCAAAAGAGGGGTTGACAGGTGTTAGGTGTTAGAGAGCTATCAGCACCAAACTGAGGCTTGCTTTTTGAGGTAGTCAGAGGTTGGCAGAATATTGAAGATGGAATAATCTTGTGATTACATGTATCACCCCTCCCCCTTTATTCTGTGTGTGCCACATTTGGGGAACCCCTGCTTTAGTTTGAGTGTTTTTCAGACTCTTTCCTGAGAACAGATTTGGATGAAGTGTTTTGCAGAGATTCTTAATCTGAAATCCAGGAAATACCAAGGGCACTGTGAATTTGTTGAGAGAAAGATTATGTCTTTATTTTCTTTAACTTCAGGTTTAAATTGAGCATTTCCTTTTGTTATGAATGTAGGCAGCAGACCACCGTGTCCTTGGCAGTGCCTATGAGGTGGAGTATTGTCATAAGAAATGAGTTGTCGAAACATCGTTTACCCTCAGCCTGACTTGTAAATTACAACAGTTGCCAGACTTTCTCTGGATGTTGTATTTAAACAGTCAATGAAGAAGTACAGAGAACACTGGTGTAGTTAATATTTTCAGTCATTGGTTTCCTTAGTCATTCTGTGTATTTATTCATGCATGTAAAAACATTACTTCTACAAGCAGTACATGGATTTCCCCAGAATATCAAAGTGGTTCAAGACACACAAAGAGTTACCCATGTAGGTGTGAGACAGACGGTGCGCTTGGGCAGGACGGACCCTGTGTGTCTCCCTGCAGCACCCTCATCGTGTCCCTCTCGTCCACAGCGTTCTCCCAGATGGTGATCAGCTTCTACTATGGGGGCAAGCTGGTGGGCCAGGCCACCACCACCTGCCCCGAAGGCTGCCGCCTGTCCCTGAGCCAGCCCGGGCTGCCCGGCACCAAGCTGTATGGGCCCGAGGGCCTGGAGCTGGTGCGCTTCCCCCCGGCCGACGCCATCCCCAGCGAGCGACAGAGGCAGGTGACGCGGAAGCTGTTCGGGCACCTGGAGCGCGGGGTGCTGCTGCACAGCAGCCGGCAGGGCGTGTTCGTCAAGCGGCTGTGCCAGGGCCGCGTGTTCTGCAGCGGCAACGCCGTGGTGTGCAAGGGCAGGCCCAACAAGCTGGAGCGTGATGAGGTGGTCCAGGTCTTCGACACCAGCCAGTTCTTCCGAGGTCTGTACCGTCGTCACCTTGCTGCCCCCACATCTTAGAGATCATGCCTCCTATCCATGTGCCATTTGCAGCTCAGGGTGGCCCTGTGGTCTCATGGAGGGACGTGGAGGAGCGAGGGGCGTGGTGTGGCAAGGAGGGGCTCCCTTGAATGGCACTGTGCCCTCTTCCACTGAGCGATCCTGGGGTGCTTCTCTGTGCCTTAACTTCTCCGTGTGTACAATAGGGGTGCAGAATCAGTACCCTCCTCAGGTGATTGTCGGGAGGGTAAAGCAACTTAACCTCATGTACCTTGGAGTATGTTCCGAGGATGGTCCCTGAGCGCTGGCTAGAGATGCAGAGTCTGAGGCCCTGCTCCAGCCACAGGATCCGAACCTGCATCTTAGCAAGGTCTCTGGGGATCTGTGTACAGGTTTTGAGACACGCCGACTTTCCGCACACTAAGTGCTCAGGAGGGCAGCTGCACGCACTAAGTGCTGCCCATTAGCTTTCGTTATGCTGTGAGGAGGACGTGTAGGATCCCAGTCTGGGTGTCTCCTGGAGGGCTAGGATGGCGGCTCCCTTCTCCATGTCCTCATGCTCTCTGCTCCTCTCCCTGTAGCAGCACAGCCTGAGCTAGTGTCAGGTCTCAGCTGCCACCGGCCTGAGAACTCCCAGAGGAGGGGCCTGGAAGGGCGGGTGTGGTGGCGTGTGTGAGCTCAGGTGCATATGCCCTGAGGAATCCCCCTAGTGAGGAGGGTTATCACCCCTGAGCAGGCAGCGCGGCAGGGAAGGGCGTCCTGCAATGTACATTCCCGGGCCTGCCTCACACCCTCTGATTCCATGGGTCTGAGGCGGGGCCCGAGATTCTACATTTCTAATGAGCTCCCAGGGAAGGCGACTGCTGCTGGTCCACCAGCCCCACTTTGAGACAGTTGGCTCTCAGAGAATTGGGTGAGGGCTGCAGCCCTCCCTGGCTGTCCTCAGGTCGGGGTTGCAAATCCAGTTGCCTCCAGGGGCCAGGCAGGTAAGAGCAATGCACGAATTGAGAGATAAGAGGGAGCATTGGGCAGCTGTGCCCGTGGAGAGGCGTTCAACCCAGGCATTAAAATCCCGGCAACAACCTGGAATGGCCAAACCAACAGCTCCTTGCTTGGAATTTGGCCCAAGGGCCACCACTTTGAGATCCCGTGGTGCCCTGGCCTAAATGCTGCAGCACCTCTGCTAAGCCCCGGGCCTCCTGATCCCCCAGCCCTGCTGCTGCAGGAATTGGAGGTCATCTCGGCCTTGCTTGCAAACACCCTCTGCCTGTGTCATTCCAGAGCTGCAGCAGTTCTATAACAGCCAGGGCCGGCTTCCCGACGGCAGGGTGGTGCTGTGTTTCGGGGAAGAGTTTCCGGATATGGCCCCCTTGCGCTCCAAACTCATTCTCGTGCAGGTAAGTACGGGCAGCTTTTTCTTTTTCTTTTTTTTTTTTTTGAGATGGAGTCTTGCTCTGTTGCCCAGGCTGGTGTGCAATGGCGTGACCTTGGCTCACTGCAACCTCCGCCTCCCGGGTTCAAGCGATTCCCCCGCCTCAGCCTCCCGAGTTGCTGGGACTACAGGCCCATGCCACCACGCTCAGCTAATTTTTTGTATGTTTAGTAGAGATGGGGTTTCACCATGTTGGCCAGGATGGTCTCGACCTCGTGATCCGCCCGCCTCGGCCTCCCAAAGTACTGGGATTACAGGCGTGAGCCACCGCGCCCGGCAGTATGGGCAGCTTTGAGCCTTGCATCCAGGTCTCCTGGCCCCCTCATGTCAGGATCAAGTTTTGGGCTGGAGAAGAGGACACAAGGACGAGTTTCCACCTGTGTAGGAGGCAGGCCTGGCCAAGACCTTCAGTATGGCGGAAGCGGATTCTTGCCGTCTCCGAGCCATCTTCTGGTGTCTGGGACGCGCACAATCTGTGTGTGTGTGTGTTTTCTTTTCTTCTTTTTTGTTTTTTAAATCTAAGCCTCTTCTCCAGAAAGATTCTACCTGTTCAGTTGCCTGAAGGTCTAAGTGACAGATTAGGGCATTGCCAGCCCTTATTTCATGTAGTCAAAGGAATGACTCTCTGATGGTGGGATTCTGGGTGCCGGCTGTCCCAGCTGGGACAGTACTGGGGAGTATGGAACAGTCTTGGCGGGAGTACTGCTTGCCCTTTCTTGGCATTCTGGCTCATTCACTTGGGACTCACGTGGCACTGGGGTCATCAGAGGACCTGGCTAGGGTCAAAGACAGTGCCCACCCCCTTTGGAGCCTCCGCCTCTGCCTCTGACTTTCTGCACCTCCCATCTAGATTGAGCAGCTCTATGTCCGGCAACTGGCAGAAGAGGCTGGGAAGAGCTGCAGAGCCGGCTCTGTGATGCAGGCCCCCGAGGAGCCGCCGCCAGACCAGATCTTCCGGATGTTTCCAGATATTTGTGCCTCACACCAGAGACCGTTTTTCAGAGAAAACCAACAGATCACCGTCTAAGTGCGTCGCTTGGGCGCCCCACCCCGGCTGTGTCCTGCATCCATCTCCCTGTTACAGTGGCCCACATCATGATTAAAGGATGTGGATCCCTCTCTCTGGGGTGGGATGCCTTACTTTGCACTTAATTTAGTAAGGGCATTCTCGGAGGAGTAGATGTTTAATACAAAGTGTCGGCATAGCCCTGCTGAGATGTCATTGATGGCCTGGATGCTGTAACCACAACCTGTGGCTAAAAATTTTATTTTCTACACTTTCCCCATCATTATCATTAGTTGCTATGATTCTTTCTGCATTTTCGGTTAACTATCATTTCCAAAGACTTGTCATTCAGTAATGTTAGCAGATAGCTGCTTCGATAAAGGAATTTGGAGTTTAAAAATCAACTTGTGAAAACAAGGTTGTTTTTGTCTTTATCTTTTGTTAGACTTACAGATTTATGATTTCATAGGCTTGATTCTATGTGAAATATCTTTTTACTTTTATGCATTTTAATAAGATTTAAAAATATTTAGATAAAAACCCCCTTTAATGAGTGCAAGAAAAACTCTTGGCTTGTTAGAAGAAACTATATTCTTTCTAGAATTCGGTGCAGGAATATGTGTTCATGTCCAGGCAAACGGGTGTGTTTTTATCTTCAGACAATGAACCCTTCTCCTCTCGGGCTTTGTTGCCAGGAAGATTAGAACGAAATTTATTTTTTTCATTTCTGTCATGAAATCATTCCAGATACCTCTTTTCTTCTTTCCAAATGGTTTTCACATGTGTTTAAAATATTTGTACTTTGAATTGTCAGATTTTCCATGTCCTCCTTTCTCCTTTGCACCCAGCCTGAGTCAGCACCATCCCACATTCAGAACCTTCCAGTGAAAGGGCAGGAAGGGGCCTCACCTGTCAGCCTTCATTTTGAGAAGGTGGAAGGTGTTAGGATTTGGGAAACAGCTCATCCAGTCTCCCAGGTCTCATGGTGGATTTGTGACCGTGAGAGTTTCCGGTTTAAAATCTGAAAAGCCAGAATACGCCCGTTTCCTTTTCCCAGCGTCACGCCTGTGGAGGGGACAGTCAGACCCAGAGGTCCGTTAGATTTGGATGAATTCACAGGTGAATAGAGGAGAAGATGAAAGGACGTGGCTTTTCCCTTTTGTCCAACAAAGCATTATATTTTTAAGAATGGCAGACCTGTTTGCTGAAGTGTTCATAAGATAACAATAGGCTTGAATCTCCAATTCAAATGAATGTCAAAGCACATATCTTTAATATGCTGAATGAATATTTATTTTTGTATCCATTAAAACAGTATATTGATCTCTTTTATTCTTTATTAAAATGCTCTTTTTTAAAGCTGCTGTGTACTGTATTTTTTTAGTCACTGTCAAATATGATGTAATTCTCACCAGATTCTAGGTTCTGTAAAGGGGGAGTTACTGCTACAGTGTGCAGTGTTAATTCAGTGCGCTGGACTAAAACAATATTGCACTGAGATTTTAAGGATTTTTTTTTTTTTTTTTTGGGACAAAGTCTTGCTTTGTCACCCAGGCTGAAGGGCAGTGGTACGATCTCGGCTCCCTGCAACTTCCACCTCCCAGGTTCAAGTGATTCTCGTGCTTCAGCCTCCCAAGTGGCTGGGATTTCAGGCATAGGCTACCACATCTGCCTAATTTTTTTTTTTTTTTTTTAAATTAGAGTTGTGATTTCACTATGTTGCCCAGGCTGATCTCGAACTTTTGGCATCATGTGCTCTGCCCCAACCTCTCCCCCGGCCTCCCACAGTGCTGGGTTTACAGGTGTGAGCCACCTCACCCAACTCCTGTTTTAAGGATTTTTTTTTCAACCTATCCCTTAACAGCAAAAAGATACAGACTTGGACTGATGCTATGGAATAAAAACACTGGAGAATGTTTTTATTCCGAATGGGGGCCTGTTTGGGTTTCTGTGAGCTGACGGATGAGTGTGCAGAAGGGTGTGGAGGAGGTGAGGTCTTGTGCTGATTTCATCCTCCTGGATGCAGCTGGGGGTGATTTGTACAAGCCTCCCTGGTCGGGTCAGCTACATGTGGCTGGAGTGTGTGTCCTATTTAAGCACATCTCGCTGTGCCAGGCCCTCAGGAGATAGCACGGACATGAGGGACCCAGGCTGCCAGTCACAGAGTTGACTTCCAGCCTAGTGGGACATTCCCATCCATCAACACGACAAAACCCATCAGTTCCGGGAGGTGCAGGGCTGGCCAACCCAGGTGGAGAGAAGTTCCCCAGCACGATTCATCCACAAGGCCATGTCTGTTCTCTCCTCTGCCCTCATATGGGACCAGTGAGACAGGGCCTGTTCTTCATTTCTAGCTTACAGATGAGGAAACTTAGGCACAGGCTCATGCGTGGCTGACTGAGAGCCATCTATGTCCCAGGAGGACAGCTTAGCCTGAGAGGCTTCATGACCAGATGTCGCTGCCATCCTTGAGCTGGTGGGCTTGCTACACCCCACGCAAAAGGTCAGCAGCTGGGTCCATTGCTCACTGTCTTAGGCATCTTTGCCGTGAGTCACACTAATGTCCGCACACTGCAAGTAGGAATTTTGTTTACAAGCAAGCTCTTCTCTGTCCTGTGGATTCAGGGCCAAATGTGGAAAGTCGATATCATCTGTTGTCTCCCCAGAGTTCAATGCTCTCGTGCAGACAGTCGACAAATCCTTCCTACTCAACATCTTGCAGCAAGCTCGGGGAGAGGCGGGAGAGGGGAGTGTTTTCATTTGCAGAGGAGGAAATTTGGGAACAGGATGCTTCTGTAAGAACTCGGGTTTCTAGAGAATGCTGCGAGGGCCCTGGAAGTGAACTGACTTTTGAGATGCTGACCCCACACTGGCCGGTTAGCTCTGCGCCCTGGAGGGAAGCTGGTGGGGACGGGCTGATGGGACATCCTGAAAAACAAGCCATCTCCACTCTTGGTAGTTTAAAAACGTTTTAAGAAGTTAAGGTATTTCAACAATTCCTTTCTGGGTGATTGCCACTTAGTTCATTAACTTTTGCAAAATCCCACTTTGGGAGGCCAAGACCGGTGGGTCACTTGAGGTCAGGAGTTCGAAACCAGCGTGGCCAACATGATGAAACTCTGTCTGTACTAAACACACACACACAAATTACCCAGACATGGTGGCAGGCACCTGTAATCCCAGCCACTTGGGAGGTTGAGACAAGAATCACTTGAACCTGGTGGGGTGGAGGTTGCAGTGAGCCGAGATCACACCACTGCACTCCGGCCTGGGTGACAGAGTGAGGCTGTCTCAGAAAGAATGTGCAAAATCCATCTGGGACACAACATTTTTGCTCATAACATTCAGAAGGCTGGAGATGATGACCCCTGGGTCCAAGCATCCTCAGGATCCGGTGGGCCCTAGAAATCCTGGGAAAATCCTCCCGAAAGGGCTTCACCGGGCAGCCGTCCATGCCTGCCGCAGGGCCACTTTCTCTCCGTAAAGAAGCAACTGTGGGAATCAGGAAGAAATGACTCCTGTGCATGATTCAGACTCTCCATAATAGAAAGTTTCACAACGCAATTACTCAGAAATGTTTAGAAATTCTAAAGAATAATCTATAATTAATGACTGTAATTTTAACAACCCAGTGGGCTGAGAGTGGGGGGTGGCAGTTTCTCAGTGGAAAATCTGGCTGCTTTTACTACAAGTAGGAGGAGAATGACAAATGTCCTGGTCCCAGGGCACACCTGATCCCAGGCTTTCTCTTCAAGCACACCGTTCATTAACCTGTTAAAAGGCCTAGCTCATGGTAAGAAGCCCATTTAAATCGGATTTCCCAAACGTATTTGACTTGATGTTTTGCCTTGCAGCATGTCTGTGGATGAGAGGTGCCCACAAGCGTTCAGTCTTTTACCACAATCCAAGTGGAACATCTTAGGAGTTGAGAAGAGTGTGTATATTATTTCTTTCCTATTTTCTTTGGGCTACCTTTCAGTCTGGATGGAGTCTGCCAGGGATGGGGATGGCTTCAGTCTCCCCGTTTTATGTAACAAACTATTCCTAAACTTAGTGGTATAAAAAACGCTTTATTTTGTGGGTCAAAATTTAGATGGGGTACAGTGGTGTTGGCTTTTCTCTACTCTGCAATGTCTGGAATCTTAGCTGGGAACAGCTGAGAGTGACTTGAAGGCCTGCGGATAGAACCACCTGGAAGCTTTTTCATTCACATGTCTGGTGCTTGGGCTGGAAGGAGGTGAGGCTGGGCACAGTTGGGATATTGATGAGAATGTTGACTTGTGGCCTCTCTATGGAGCTTGGGCTTCCTCACAATATGGCAGTGTCAGGGCAGTCCCATGGACACAGGGGAAGCTGAATGGCTGTTTGTTACTCAGCAATCACTCAACTGGACAAACAAGCCCCCCTAGGTTCAAGGGGAATGGGCAGAAACACCGCCTCTTGAGGAAGAAGTGTCCAGGAATTTGCAGCCATGCTTTCAACCTGCCATGGGAGCCCCGAAGCCTCTCCTTTGCTGCAATCCCACCTGCCTTTTATCCCCTTGGCCTCTCTTTGGGCTTCCTGGCTCCTTTCTGACCCTATTCCTTGAGTCCCAGGCAGATGGGCCTTTTCCCCACTTTGTCTTGGGAGTATGGCAGTGGACTCTGCCTACTTCATAATGGAGCCTTTTTCTTGTCCATTTTGATGACCTCTCAGAGCAGGACTCTGACATGTTACTGGGTTACAAAGACCCCTCCTTGCCAGGGTCAGCACGCAGCACAGGGTGCTTTTGAGTTCCCGTGAACTGGCTGCTCTGGCTGGAGCCTAGTGCGAAGTTTCCCCTTATCCGCCCATTCCTTATCCCTCAGTGCAAACAGGTCACCTTTCCTCGCCTTCTCTTCCCCGCCTCTAAGGCTTGGCCAAAGTTTCTTCGTAAAAGCAAGAAAAATAACAAAAGAGCCCGCCATGGGTTATGGTTTTTGTGGGGCCAGGAATGCCCAGTTTGAACCTCCAGTTCCACCACCTGTAGCCGAGTGAAAGAGGCTGGGTTATTCAGATGCCCCAAGCCTCAGTTTCCCCACTTGTTGTGAGGCTTGAGTGCGCTAACATATCAAGGCAACCCAGAACAGCGCTTGGCAGAGACTCGCAGTTCATCGGTGTGAGCTGTCTTATCGGAAAGTGGGTGGAGTCGGGTTTGGATTCCCCCAGGAGCAGAGACAGAAACAAAAGGATTCAAGGTAAGCGGCCTGTATGGGAGGTGATCTCAGAAGCGCTGGGAGGAGAAGGAGACCTGTGGCTCCAATGGTGACCCTGTGCTACCAGAGGCCTGGGATCTCCAGGCCCAAGCCGTGCAGAGCCAGCCCCGGGTTGTTAATTATTTGGCACTTTCCTCTTGCCTTATGTGCAGGGGTGAGCTCAGGCGACTGAAGTCTCAGACACTGCTGCAGGTGCTGGCAGGGGGAGTCACAGCTGCATAAACTGGAATGGGGCAGGTGGGGTGGAGCGGGTGACGGGTTGCGTTTGCTTCAGAGAGGGTTTGTCAGGACTTTGAAGGAAAATTTGTGTAGTGGCCAGAACCACAGATGACCCAGGGTTTGTGTTCCAGCTCAGGGATCATTAGCTGTGTGTGTCACTTAAACTTTCTGTCCCTCAGTTTCTTCATCTGTAAAAAACGGGCAATAATGTTACCTATTGGGAGGATTAAATGACTTAATAAGTATGGGGCACTTAGAACAGTGCCTGGCACGTAGTATGTACTAAGAAAGTGGATTTGCACATATCATTAATGCCTCCCTCCCTTTCTTTATTGTTTATTTATTATTAAATAGTTACAAGTATAAATAATTACAACAATTTATGTCAATGAACTATAAGGTTAACAATGAAATAACTCTAGGTAATTATTTAATAATTAGTAATTATAAAATAATGTGATACTAAATTAACTATAGAATTATATAGTTACAGAGTTGTTTGGTTATCTTTAATTATAAATGTAGTTATTTCACAAAGTTACATGAATTACGGAAGTGAAGGTATGATGGTATAACTATACAATTATTAGATAACTGATCATAGTGGTATACATATTTATCATGCAGTTATTAAATAATTACAATGGAATGACTTGTTTGCTCTCTGCATTTGTGCAAGGGCAAGGATGGCCACGTCCCAGCTCTATCCAGCCCCTGGCCCAGTGCCTGGGGTTCGGGGGCGCTTGGTTCACGCTTGCAGAGCGAGCGGCGGTGAGTGGATGCAGTGGGGTCGGGCTTTGGTGGTGAAGGTGGCCGTGAACAGGAGGGGCCACTAGAGCACACAGACGTGAATGACATGGGGCTCCAGGAGGGGCGGGAAGGGCTACCGAAACAGCCTCCCCAAAGCTGCCTGGCACGGAAGAGGTGCTGCAGAAATGGGACTTCCCTTCCCATCCTCTTCTCCTGATAAAAAACTGAAAACATAAGAGCGAGATCACGGGGCTTCTGTGAGGTTAAATGAACGAACAAGAGTCTTACAGCGGAAATCACTGAGAATCTCCCCTCCCCTGTCTTCCAGGGAGAACATGATTGTGAACCTGCTCCTCCCTTCCTGGAGGGGTTGCTTCCTGCTGGGGAGAGGCTAAGTTGAACTCTAGGATCCAGAAAGGGAAGGAGGCAGAGAAAGGTGAGAAAGGTGAGAAGGTGCTCCCATGGAGCGTCCGGGCAGTACCGGGCTGGCCTGAAGGAGGTACAGACGAGGGGAAAAGGCTGTTTACAGATGTGGTGGCTTCTCCGTGTGCATTCACCTCCTGGGTCTCAACTCGTGCAGATGGAGGGTCTGAGTTAATCTGAGGTTACATTTGTTTGCTCAGCTATGCTTTCTCAAGAGGCCACTCCTCTGAGACTGAGCCCCACGGCTCCTGGCTTTACAGGAGTTACACGCATCTTCTCCTTTTTTTCTAAATAATAAGGGCCAGAGGGAGTTAGAAACAAAAAGGAAACCTGAAAACAAAAATCTCTCAGAAGGGCCTCTGGTTGCTTTTTTTAATTTTTAATTTTTTATTAATGCTCATCTTCCCGGAAGAGCCCTGGCTGTTTTCTTGACCAGCTTCTGGAGAGAAAAATCACGGTGCATTTGAGCAGCTCCAGATGGGATCTCCCCATTCAGCATTTCCCTTCCTGTAGCATCTGCGGAGCCTTCCTCCTGGCCTCTCTGCTGTCCGTGTCTGAAAGGAGACATTGAGCAATCCAGGCCAGTTCGAAATCCTGAGACCAGAAATAAAGTGACTGTTGCTTTTGCGTCCTTGCACGTTTGCCCCGGCTCTCAGCAGAGGCAGAAGGTGATGTTTGGAGGAAGCAGATGGCCCGGTCTACTGTACATTTCAGAACATTTCAACTGCAAGGCTGGCTGGGGCTATTGCATCACTGAGCCCGACAGGGCTGCAGGGCAGAGGCAGGGACCCCTGTGGGTGGAACTGCTGGGTGGCAGAATGGGGTGGGGGAGCTGAGGGTGGTGTTTGGAGAGGAGGGGGAGAAGGGGGAGACAGTTTGGGGAATGTGCCTGAATTCCTACCCAGGTCCAGTGTGGGCTGATGCAAAGGGTGCACACAGGCTGAGAAGTCAGCTAGATCTGGGTTCCAATCCCGACTTCTTACTGATGAGTTGTGTCCTTGGAAAATGACTTCTTCTCTTTGAATTTCAGTATCGTTGACTATACACATGATGGATGTTGTGGGGATTCATTGTCCTGACCTCCTGGGGTGTTTGTGAGGATTAAAAGAAATCATGCATGTGACATGCTTGGACAAGAGCTCCCACACTGTAAGCCCTGGGTGCGTGTTAGCTGTTGGGAAGACTCTCATGACCGTGATGATGGAAGAACTCGGCATAGCCCTGGAGGAGGAGTGTTGGTTCTCAACCACTGTGGCTGTTTGGGGGTTGTTGGCTTGTACTCCCTCTTTGTAGAGGCCCCTCGCTTCTGGCTCAGGGCTGCTCCCAGGTGCAGTTTCGGTGGCAAGGCATTCAATCGTGCACGCTGACTCAGGCGTGGTGAAAGCCAGCTGGCCCTCTGGACCCTGGCCTTGGTCCTCAGCCCTATTGGTTGTCCCCCGTGCCCCGGGATTGGTTGGCCCATGGGGAGGGGCTCTCTGCCTAAGGATGGTCTCCTCAGCTCAGTGACAGAGGGATGCTTAACCCACGCCGCCACCTTCGTTCAACTGCCAGCGTACCTGTGTTTGTGTCAGCCTCTCCCTGTGCCCCAGTGACATGGGCAGCAATGTGGGAGGCTGCCCAGTGGGTGGGGAGTCGATCAGACGGAGCGAAGAGATTTTCCGAAGGCCCTCTTCACCGACGTAGCTTATGACAGTGCTGGAGCACCTACGTAAGCAGACCATGCTCTAAGCTTGCTTTGCTGAACACCTTCCTATTGTCCCAACATCCACCTGCTCTCCCAGGGAGACTGATCTCTTCCAGGGACCATGAGCAGCTTCCCCAACAGGTGCCCCAGCGGGAGACCAGACGGAGGGAGGAGAGAGGTCAGAGTGCCTACTCCCCTGTTTTCTCCCTGAGTTTCCCTGAGTCAACGACGCTCCCCCTGAGGCACTGGCCCCCACACCACCCTCCTCCTGGGCTCCAGCAGCCATGCTCTCTCCTGGCCCCCCCAGTCCCCTGCCTTTGGTAACAGCTCATCCTCATTCATGCTCTGTCTCCTTTGGTTCCCTTAGACCAGGTGTCAGCAAATCTGGCTTGCAGACCGAATCTGGCCACGGAACTGCAACAACAGAATTCAGCGACTGCAGCAGAGGCCGTGCAGCCCCCCAGGCCAAAAATATTCACTATCTGCCTCTTTCCAGCTTTCCAGAGAAAGTCTGTGACCTCTGTGTGAGACCCACCCACACCCATGAGATTAGTCCCTTTGCAAATCCCTTCCTTGCATTAACCTCTGTTGAGTGTGCCAATGGCTGTCCGGTACCTACCTGGCACGCATTCCATTATCCTGACGTCCTGTTAGCCTGGCAACATTCTCGTTCTCTCCATTTTGCAGATGGGGAAGCGGAGGCACAGAGAGGCTAAATAACTTTGATGAGATTAGGCACACAATCAGCAGGGGGAGGTCAGTTCCAGAGTCAAAGGCATGTGCCACCAGCACCCCATGGCACCTCCTGGCCTGAGCTGCTCTTATTCACTCTCGGGACGGTCATGCCAAGGAAGTCCCCTGTCCACAGCCAGGACGCCCTGGGTGGTGCTCGCGGCGGCAGGGCCAGCACTAGAATCAGTGTCCCTACTTTGCTTCTGTGCCGGGGTCCCCCTTGATTGACACACGACCTGTCATCTATTCTGGTCTCTGAAGGGCCTTTGTGCTCCTCTTCTGTGCTGCACGAGGTGCTGATTTTTACGGCCTGTCCTTTGCAGAGGAAGCTTCTCTCATGAATTTCTCAATTTTTGTGGCAAGGAGGGTCCCCGAAGCCTGGACATGTCAACACTCCCGTCTTTTCCAAACCTCTCCACGCATCACCACCAGGAAGTGGGGCAGCAGGCTGAGGCTGGGACCCTCATTCTGCCCCTTATAACGCGAGCAAGGGAAAGTCCCAGCGCAGATCCCAGGGCACTACTGGGCCCTTCCCTCATCTGTAAAGGAGCTCCTTCCTCCCAGGACCAGAGGAGGCGGCGTGTGGTAAGTGTTTAGCAGGTGGAATTACACATTTAACATGTCCTCACTAAGGATGCTGTGCAGCTGTGTCCACCAGTGGGTGGTTCTCAACCAGGGGTGTTTTGGCCCTTGGGACATCTGGTCATGTCTGGAGACATTTTTGGTTGCCATGATGGAAAGCAGGTGCTACTGGCATCTAGCGGGTCAAGGCCAGGGATGCCACTTGACACGCCATATTGCAAAGGATGGCCGTTGCCTGCCCAGCTAGAAGGATCCAACCCCGAATGTCAGAAGTGCTGGGTTGCAGGAAGGCCGGAGTGGCTGTCTGTCTTTGTGGAGGGAAGGCCTGTGTCTGTCTCGCTCACTGTCACTTCTCCAACACGTAGTGCGGGTTCCACAAATGGTTCTTGACACACGGGCGTGTGCTGGCTGCCCACCGGAGCTGGTCAACATGGTTCCCACTTCTAAGGCAAGCAGTGACCTGTGCTGGACCTGACGCGGGCTTCAGGGGGTCAGAGGATGGGGACGAGGGCTCCATAAAGTGGGGGATCAGCTCGTTCCTGATGGATGAGGAGGATGCAGGTGGCCACCTTGGGCTGGGGCTTGGAGACTGGGTTTGGGGTAGGTGGATGGGGGCGTTCAGTGCCCCCAGGGTGGCAGATGGGGCTATTCTGAAGGTCTCCAGATGCTAATGGGGGCTTTTGTGCAGCCACTAGGAAAACAGTGATTTCAGACAGCTGTGCCTGCTCAGTCGGGGCAAGGCCACGAGACTCAGCCAAGGAGCAGCTTCACTCAGGGTGGGCCTGCTCTTCCGAAGGCCCGGGTGAAGGTGGGGACTTGGGCCTTTCTGAAACCTAAGGTCGTTCCTTCAAGGGTTCCTTTTATTTCCTGATTCTGATGTCAGCTGAGATCCTTTCTCTTCCTCTCAGGCAGGAAAACCTGTAGGGCCTAGAGGTCAACAGCAACAGCCCTCTGGGACGGCTGCCGCCTGCCCCAGCCTGGAGCGGAAAGGGCAGCAGCACCAGAAGGCGGGAGGCAGGCAGTGGGTGTGGGGGGGAGTTCTGCCCGTGTTTGCTATGTCTGTGCCGCTTCAGGCAAGTCCCTTCCCCTCCCTGAGCCTCAGTTTCCTCGGCTGGCAGATGGGGTGGGAAGACACAATATGATATTTTCTTTTCTTTTTTTTTTTTGAGGAGTCTCGCTCTTTCACCCAGGCTGGAGTGCAGCGGCGCGATCTCGGCTCACTGCAGGCTCCGCCCCCCGGGGTCACGCCATTCTCCTGGGTCAGCCTCCCGCGTAGCTGGGACTACGGGCGCCCGCCATCTCGCCCGGCTAAATTTTTTTTTTTGTATTTTTAATAGAGACGGGGTTTCACCGTGTTAGCCAGGATGGTCTCGTTCTCCTGACCTCGTGATCCGCCCGCCTCGGCCTCCCAAAGTGCTGGGATTACAGGCGTGAGCCACCGCGCCCCGCCACAATGTGATATTTTGTTGCTAAAGGGCCTCAGCTGCTGCAGAATGGGCCTGGCGGAAACACCTCCTCCCCATCTTCCGCTTGGCGGGGCTGGCGCCTAACGCTCGTTTCTCCCCCACCGAGAGGACCCCGCACAATCTGGACTTCTAGGGTAAGCACCGCTGCTTTTCTCTACACTCTTACTGCCAACTAGTCCCTAAACACGTGCCTGTTATCTTGAGTGTTATATGAACAGGAGTAGACAGTACACGCTCCTTTGTGTCTGATTTCTTTTGCTCAGCCCTAGGCGGGGAGAGCCCCCAACTGCTGCGTGTAGCTGGAGTCGCGTGTAGCTGGAGTCGCGTGTAGCTGGAGTCCTGTAGCTGGAGTCGCGTGTAGCTGGAGTCATGTAGCTGGAGTCGCGTGTAGCTGGAGTCGTGTAGCTGGAGTCGCGTGTAGCTGGAGTCGTGTAGCTGGAGTCGCGTGTAGCTGGAGTCCTGTAGCTGGAGTTGGGTGTAGCTGGAGTCCTGTAGCTGGAGTCGCGTGTAGCTGGAGTCATGTAGCTGGAGTCGTGTGTAGCTGGAGTCCTGCGTGTAGTTGGAGTCGCGTGTAGCTGGAGTCGTGTAGCTGGAGTCGCGTGTAGCTGGAGTCGCGTGTAGCTGGAGTCGTGTGTAGCTGGAGTCGCGTGTAGCTGGAGTCGTGTAGCTGGAGTCCTGCGTGTAGCTGGAATGCTCCTGCTGCATTCTATGGTGTGACTGTGCCATGACTGACCCACTCTCCCATGGAGGGGCACCTGCTTGGTTTCCAGATTTTGGCTGTCACTGGGGGACTTGCAGTGAGTGGTCGTGCACAGGTGTATCTGTTTCAGAGCGGGATTTCTGAGTCACAGGTGTGTGCACATTCAGCGTGACGACCTGCTGACAACCTGGATTTCACAGAGGGGTCATCCTCTTGCAGACACTCTTAGAGAGTTCAAGGAAACAACCTGTGACTATGTGACCTTTCACGGCACGAAGGACATTACAGATGTGACCCTGAGTTGGGGAGAGTAGCCTAGATTATCCGGGTTGGCCCTGTCAATCGAGAGGGCCAGTCTCCCGTGGGTCGCCCTAGTGCAGGAAGGTTTCTGTGGCTCCGTATCGTCACTAACACTCGGTACTTTCAGTCGCTTATGTTTCAGCCATCCTGGTGGGTGTAGCGGTGCTCATTTTGGTTTAAATTTGCACTTCTCCGATGACTGGTGGGGCTGGGCTGGTTGTCTGTTTCTTGGTGAAGTGCCGCTTTAGGCTGTGTAGCTTCTCCACTGCATTTCATCTTTCCCTGGCGGACACATGGGTGTTCTTGGGGATCGGGGAGGGAGCCCACACCGTGCTGCAGAGCTGGCATCTGCTCGAGTGGCTGCTGCCTGCAGCTAAGTATTTTGAATATCTGCCTGCCTACTCTGTGTGGGTCCTCTTGGTAAATAGAAGCTATGGTGGAAACCAGGAGAAGGTCTGGGTCTCAGACATGACAGCGGGTCCCACATGGGACTCCAAGGGATTCCACGAGGGAGCCCGGCCATCACTCAGCCTGGTGCTGATTCCCGCTGCTTCCCTGGGTCTTCCTGGTGGTTTCTAACACCAGCCTCAGGCTCCTCACCACACAGGCCCATCCCTGCCCAGCCTGGACCGAGGTTCCCGCCATCCCCTCCTAATCCAGCTGCAGTCACGGTTAGCTGCATTTCTGCTCCCTAGATGAGGGAGCCTTGTTTAAGGGGCTGGGCAGTGCGGATCCCAGAGCTGTACTCTTCCCAGAGTGAATGCATCACAGAAACATGATGTTTAAACTTGGCCTTGAGGTAAAAAAAAAAAAAAAAAAAAAAAGAGAGTGTCAGATGGGGAAGGCAAGCATGACCTCCGAGGCCCACGGGACATGCTTTGTCTGGGAGGCAGCTGAGCTGTGCAGGCGTGGTGAGGGGTGTGACGGTGAGGTCGGGTATGAACCACAGTGGGGAATGGCCTTGAATGCTGGATTCTGTGTTAGGTTTATTCTTCGGCAATGGGACGCCATCAGAGGTGTGGGATGTGAGAGGGCACCGGGCTGACGTGGGTGAACTTAGGCTCTGACACTTTCTAGCGAGCTGAGCATGTGTGGGTCACCTGGCTTTCCGGAGCCTCAGTTTCCTCATTTGCAAAACAGGGATGATGGGAGTAGTTTCCGTGGCTCCACGTGCTTGCGTGGGGCTCGTGGGGGAGTGCCTGCACCTGACTCGCACGTGGCTCTCGATGAATTCTCAATAAATCCTATGACTACGTCAGCGCAGGGGCTAGAGGGCCAGGGGTGTGTTCTGGAGATGTCCGGGCAGTGTGTGGCTGACGGGTGAGAGAAAGGAGAGACTGGGGCTGGGAACCCATATGGGAACCCTGAGTGTCCAGGCCACCCGCTAAAGGGTCAGGGAACCCAGGCTCAGAGCTGGGATGTGGGGCCCACAGCGGGTGCTCCTGCATTTGCCCTCCCCAGCTCATGGTCTAGGAAAAGGAAACAGGGGAGGGGTCCTTACCAATCTCAGGGACACAGAGGGATTTGGATGGAGGGCAGGTAGGGTTTGATCCAGGACTCAAAGAGCTGAGAGGAGCTAAGATGACAGGGAGGGTGTGGGCATGACAGAGTGAGAAGGACCAAGGTCAGAGAGCACGTGGTGTGAGGGGAATGGTGAGGGGTTGAGGACGCCGTGCCAGGAGGGCAGTGAGAAACAGTCCAGGCTACTAGGGTGACGTGCTTGGTCTTTCCTTCCTGGACTTTGTCTTAATTCAGCAACTCAGATGGCATCGCAAAGCTCACTAGTGGCACCTCAGGAAGCTCCGTGCCACTTGGCAATCATGAATAAAGCTGCTGTGAGCATCTGTATGCAGGTTTTAGTGTGGACATACGCTTTCAACTCATTCGGGTAAACACTTGGGAGCATGGTTGCTGGATCGAATGGGAAAAGCCTGTTTAGTTTTGCAAGAAACTGACAGGCTGTCTTTTAAAGTGGCAGTGCCACCTTGCATCCTCATCCAGGAGCAATGGATGACAGCTCCTGTTGCTAAGAAGCTTTACATTCAACCCTTGGATCTGTTTTGATTCAGTCAGGTGAGGCCATTCTTGCCTCTGACACCAGGGTGGCAGGATACTGATGTGGCCGAGAGCTCGCGCTTTGCTGTCTGCTGGCGTGTGAACGTGAACTAGTCATTTAGCGTGCTCACCCCAAGCCTCGTTTTCCCATCTGTGGACAGAACATGAGGATAGGATTTAACTTGTGGGGATGCTGGTAGAACACATGGGTCATGGAGCGGCAGCTGGGGGAGAGGAAGCCCTGGATAAACATCAGCCACCATTGTAACTGATAGTGGGTTTCGTAGAAGGGTCATCCTATTACAGAGACTCTTAGAGAGTTCAAAGAAACAACCTGTGACTATGTGACCTTTCATGGCACGAAGGACGTTACAGATGTGACCTTGAGTTGGGGAGAGTAGCCTAGATTATCCGGGTTGGCCCTGTCAATCGAGAAAAATGACAAGTGTCCATCACTTTAGGAGGTTTATTTGACAAAGTTAAGGACGTCCGTCCGTGACACAGCCTCAGGAAGTCCTGACGACATGTGTCCAAGGTGGTTGGGGCACAGCCTGGTTTTATAAATTTTAGGGAGACGTGAGACATCAATCAATATATGTAAGAAGTACACTGATTCCGTCCAGAAAGGCGGGAACAGCTCCAAGCAGGAAAGGGGTTTCCAGGTCACAGTTAGGTGAGACAACGGATTGCATTCTTTTGAGTTTCTGATGAGTGAGGCAGTCAGAATATGCATGTATCTCAGTGAGCAGAGGGATGAGTTCGAATAGAATGGGAGGGAGATTTTCCCTGAGCAGTTCCCAACTTGAAGGGGCCCAAGAGATTTTCCTTTCACAGCCCCACATCATCGCAGGAGTCCTTGTGAGAGGGAGGTGGGAGGGTCAGGGTCAGCAAGGAGATGGTTGATGGAGGTGGAGGTCAGGGTGATGCGGCCGCTGGCTTTGAAGACAGCCGTGAGCCAGGGACTGCAGGTGGCCTCTAAAGGCTGGAGAAGCAAGGAAACAGATTCTCCCCTAAAGCCTCCAGAAAGGAACTGTTGTGCCCACACTTTGACTTCTCAAAACTGTAAAAGAATGAATGTGTGTTTCTTCAAGCCACTAAATTTGTGGTCATTTGTTATAGCCGCCATAGGAATCTCACACAGAACCTCAGTGAGCAGGTGAGAAAACTGAGGCCCAGAGCGTGGGTACCCGGAGCCCAAGGCTCCACTGAGGACCTGTGCCACCCCCGCATCCCCTGACTCTCCTTTTCACCTGGCTTCTCTTTTGTCTTTTTCATCAGTCCAGAGCACCGACTTTCTCAAAGGGGAGCTGTACTCTGCCCCAAGCACTTTGGGGACCCTGGGGTGAAAACCCCAAGTCTGAAAATAGCTCTGCACCTTGCTTGGTTACGTTTCTGCTTCTCCCCCTCTGTGAGGTCGATGGCTCACAAAGCCACTTCCTCCTGACTCGCTTCTGCCACCCTCGTCTTGCCTGGCATCTGCCTTCCTCCCGTGGCTGCCTCGTTGGTTCTCTCTCTGTTATCCCAAGCTGTCAGCCATCCTGGGGTTGTCCTGGACCTCTCTTTCCTTGGAGAAATTCCCAACACGTTTCCAGGCTGGGTAGCGGTTAGAGATTTCTGGGGTAGACGTTTTTTGTCTTTCTTTTTTTTCTTTTCACTATTACGATCTTCCTCGTTTCGAGGTTAAAGTCGGCGTTTCCTTTCTCTGGGTGTGAGAATCGACCATGATGCTGTCACAGCCAAGATGATATTTCCTCTCAAACCACGGTGAGCGCAGAGGTTTCACAAGAAATTTTCCTTCCCGTCCATCATGTTCTTGGGCTTGAACGAAAGGTTATTTGTAGTTGGAAAGTCTGAACGACATCATCAGACACGTTGTCTTAGGTTGTGTGGGAAGAAAAGAATCAGTTTAAACGAGGCTTACAATTTCGGTTGCATTTCAAATGGGATTGCTTTAAAAATGCCAAGCGTATAAGAAGAGCCTGTGCCTAGAAACTCAGAGTGGATGCTGACCGCGTGTCCAGTCCACTCCCGGGGCACAGAGAAGGCACTTGAGCGATGGTTGTCGAATGAACAACCAAATGGGTGAATGCGTGAGTTGGTGAGCAACACATTGTGAAGTGACCGGAATGTTCTGGAACTGATCACCATCTTCCGCTAATGCTGACTCGTGTTCTCACTTTGAACTGTTCATCAGGTGAGAGCTAACTACCTTGAGGGGCTCCTGGTGATCATAACTCTTGCTGAATGGGGACCAAGAGGCACTTCAGCGTAATTAGTTCCAGTTCCATGACCCAAAGAGCCCTGGGCGGCAGCATGTTTCCAATACACGGCCTGCTCCAGGTCTTGAAGAAATAGACACAGGCACCACTAATGCTTTGGCTCATGGATTATGTCAGCGATCGAAAGGCTCTGTGGAGGATCTAGTGTACAGGGAAGATAAATGTGTTTATTCTGTCTCATGCCCCTTCTTGAGCCAATCACTGTGAAGGGGGATGGGGGACCTTAGAGAGTGTTGGAGATTCATAGCTGGGTGTGAGGATGGGGACCCCTCCCCTCAAGTCTATAGAGGAGGACTGGACATTTGCACAAAATCAGAGTTCTGTGAGCAAGGAAGAAAGGGGAATTGTCCTAGTGACAACTGAGCATCTTCCTAATTAGGACGGCAATTCAAGGTTGTTGAGAACCTGTGAACATAGTGTGCCACCTAACCCTCCCAACATCTTGGAAGAGCATCGTTCCCACTGTCTAGATAAAGAAACTGAGTCCAGGTACAGTGGCTCAATGCCTGTAATCCTAGCACTTTGGGAGGCCAAGGTGGGCGGATCACTTGAGCCCAGGAGTTCTAGACCAGCCTGGGCAACCTAAGGAGACCTCATCTTCACAAGAAAATTTAAAAAAATTAGCCAGGTGTGGTGGTGTGCACCTGTAGTTCCAGCTACTTGGGAGGCTGAGGCAGGAGGATTGCTTGAGCCCTGGAGTTTGAGGCTGCAGTGAGCTGTGATTGCACCACTGCACTCCTCCAGCCTGGATGATAGAGGGAGTCCCTGTCTCAAAAAAAAAAAAAAAAAAAAAAGAAAGAAAGAAAGAAACAGAGACTCAGGGACCAGGCTCAGGTGGCAGTCCAGGATTTTCATAGAACTTGGCCACTGATGGGAACAGTGTTGCTTCACCTCCGACGTGCATTCTCCCTTTTTTCCTTGCTCATAGAGTCCTAATCTTGTTCAGCTATCGAGTCCTCCTCTGTATGGTTCAGTGGGAGGGGTCCCCATCCACACTACCAGCTATGAATCTTTATCCCTCTCTAAGGTCCCTCACCCTCTCGACAGTGATTGGCTCAGGAAGGGGCATGGGACTGAATAATGGCCAATGAGCTGAAAGGAAAAAGACCTGCTGGGGCTTCCAGGAAGGTCCCTCCTTCCTTGCCACGTGGCGTGTCCAGAGGATGGGATGGAAATGGGGCCGCCATCTTGCTGCCAGCCAAGGATGGCACTGACACGTGGAGATGGGAGTGGCAGAGCCTGAAGTGCCAGCCCCAGGCTGCCTTGATTTAGGACTGTCTGTGAGGCAGACATTCCCTTGAGGTGGAGTCAAGGAACCTGACTCTGCTCATTGCAGCCCGAGGCATCCTGAGGGACGTTATCGGACTTCTCTTCCTCACCTCTTTCCCACCCCTTTCCTTGCCAATTAGAAAGGCTTGAGGACTCCAGAGCCTTCTGTTCCTGCCCTGGCCCCATCATTTACAGAAATGGCCCCACCCCTCTGGGCCTCCACTTGTTCAGCTGTAAAATGGGACTCTCCTGCCTTGCCCACTTGGCCGTGTTGCTGGAGCGAAAACGAGGTATCACATGCAAAGTAAGGCACTTTCAGAATGCCACTGGGCTAGAAAGAGCGAGAGAGGGTGAGCCACCTTTCCTATCATGCCATTTCTGGCATTGCCACAGAACCCAGCACCCCACAGAGAGTGGCGCCTTGATGGATGGGCAGTGCTGTTTGGTCTTGGGTATCTTCCTAATTCTCCTTTGACTGGTCTGCGTAGTTTTTGTGCTGGTTAATTGTATTTGGTGATGATAATACCAAGCCTTCCTTAATCCTCCCGGGGAGAGGGATGACCAGAGCCAGCGGGCCATTTGCAGAACATTCCTTTGATGACAGCATCGCAGGGCCTTGCATGCATTGTCCCAGCCCTGGATCAGTTAGAGGTGTTTGTTGTAAACAGCAAATGCCAGCTGTGATTAAGGTGCATGGGACCTCATAGAAGGATGTTGGGTGGGCGGACAACAGGTCCTGCTCCCTTGCTTCTTCGGTACTGGTTACAGAGTTGATGCCAGTTGTGGGGGCACCTGGGGAGCCTCAGTCACATGGCTGCACTCTAGCTGCGAAGGAGGCTGGGAACATCAGTGTCTGGCATGTCCTACTCCCTTCTCACGGGAGGGGAAATCCTGTAAACAGCAGAGGGGCCCTGAGGCTGGGGTGCCCACATTAGTGACAAATATCCACTACAGCGTAGTGACGGACACTGACTGAATAAATGAAAGTGGCCCGTAATTTACCCCCCAGATATCTTTGTTCAGTTGTTTTGATGGCCTATCCAGTGTCTGAGAGTATATGGGTCGGAAGCGGACTGGGAGCAAGGGCTTTCAGCATTTTTCTCTTGGTAACCTGCTTTTAAACACTGAAATTTGTGGCCAGTCATCTGAAAGAATAAAAGCCTGAAAATAACAGCAAATAAATCGGTGAGAAGAGCGTTGACTGATGACTACAGTTTAACAGTCTCTCCTTATGTCCAAAAATATGCTTAGAGCCCTTGTCACCTTTCGTCCCTGTCACTGGCTGAGCAGATGTCTCCGGCCCTCGCTGCAGGCTCTTGCACACTCATTGTATTGGCCTCCCATAGCTGCTGTAATAAATAAACACAAATTTATGAATAATATAAATTTAGTCTCTTTCACCGCTGGAGGCCAAAAGTGCAGTGTCACTCCTGGTGGGCTCAGATCAAGATGTGGGCTTTGTTCTTCCCGGAGGCTCTGGAGGAGAATCTGTTTCCTTGCTTCTTCCACCTTCTACGAGTCACCTTCACTCCTTGGCTTGTTGGCCCTCCCTCTACTTTCAAAGCCAGCGATGCCAGGTGAGTCCCTCCCACATCCCACCTCTCTGACTCTCTTCTGCCTCTTCTCTACTTATAAGGACCCTGTGATGACAGTGGGTCCACCCAGGTAATCCAGGATAAACTCCCTCTTTTAAGGTCAGTTGATTAGCAACCTTGATTCCATCTGCAACCTTAATTCCCCCTTGCTGTGTAACCTAACCTGTCTATAAGTTCCAGGGTTAGGACATGGAGGTCTTGAGGATGGGACACCATTATTCTGCCTGCCACACTCCACAAGGCAAATGTTTCCCAAGTTCTAGGACCTACAGAGTCTTTCCTTCCATCCTGTGTCTTGTAGGTACTTATGCTTTGTTCCACTATAGAATGTTCAACTCAGTGTTTTGTGTTATAATACTTGGTTGATTATTGAACAATTCCAAAGATGGTTGCTAAGCACCCACATGCCAAGCCTGGGTCCACATCAATGAGTAAAACATGGAGTTTCTGTCCAGCCCTGCTCCCTGTCTCCTGGGTAACAGTGACCATCTTTGGAACACTGCCTGGATCATCTCCTTTAGTTGCAAACAGTGCTGTGAGGTCATCATTGTTGTCATTCCCATTTTACAGATGAGGAAGCAGAGGCACAGAGAAGTTAAGCATCTTGCTACTCACCAGCACAGTCCAAATCCAGGGCTCCTGCGCATAACCATCGTTCCTCGACACTACGCTCACTGCAGAACTTACTGCTCTTTATAAGACAACACTGACCTTGACGTTGGTCAAGATTCAGTAGCCCTCCACCGAAAGGGAGCTGTGGGTTAGCCTGACACACTGCTCTGTTTCAGGAGGATAGCTGTCAGCAACCAGTCCTGGCCTCTGTCTGTGGAGATTTGGACACTGGAGTCTAGAAGGTCGCTAAAGGACACATAGCTTGAGCTAGAATCCAGGTGTCCAGAATCTGGTAGCTTTTTCCTTCTGGAGCCGTGGAATCTTGTGGTTGACAGTGACCTCAGAGCATCAAGCTCAGTTTTCCCACCCAGAGTAGGAACCCCAGCCACAGCACTGTCGACTCATGGTCACTCGGCGTCCTTAAGTGCTCAGTGCAGCTTAACTCAGGCTGGTTGTGGACCCAGCCCAGAGCGACTGCAGCACCACCGCCCTTCCTGCTATGGCCGCACCACGCATGTCCACAGTGAAGCTCGGCCATTCACCCCTGGCCACGCACTAGGGAGCTTCGAAAAAGATCAGTGCCGGCACCAACCCAGGCTGGAATTTGAATCTCTAGAGATGAGGCCTGGGTATCTGATTTTTTTTTTTTTTTTGAGACAGAGTCTTGCTCTGTCGCCCAGGCTGGAGTGCAGTGGCGCGATCTCGGCTCACTGCAAACTCCACCTCCTGGGTTCACGCTATTCTCCCACCTCAGCCTCCTGAGTTGCTGGGACTACTGGTGCCCACCACGAAGCCCGGCTAATTTTTTTTGTATTTTTAGTAGAGACGGGCTTTCACCATGTTAGCCAGGATGGTCTCGATCTCCTGACCTTGTGATCCACCCGCCTCGGCCTCCCAAAGTGCTGGGATTACAGGCGTGAGCCACTGCGCCCAGCCGGGTATCTGAATTTTTTAAAGCATATAGACTTTGTTTTTTAGCACTGTTTTATAGAAAAATTGAGAAAATAATACAAATGGTTCCCATCTACCTGCCTTCAGTTTCCCCTGTTACTAACATCTTACATTGGCATGGTGCATTTGTTGTAATTAAGTAACCAATAATGATACATGATCATTAACTGAAATCCACACTTAATTCCAGTCTCCTCAGATTTCCTCTCGTGGCTGTTTCTGTCCCAGGATCCCATCCAGGATTCCACGTGACAGCCATTGGGTTTCCGTGGGCCCCTCTTGGCTGACAGTTTCTGGGACTTTGCCTGTCTGTGATGATGCTGACGGTTTTGAGGATTGCTCAGGTAGAATTTTGCAGGAGATCCCTCAGTTTGGGCTTTTCTGATGTTTTTCTCATGGTTAAACTGGGATTATCGGTTTTTGGGAGGAAGATCTCAGATGAAAGTTCTGTTCTCATCACTTCCTATCCATGGTCCATGCTGTCTGTGTGACTTACCATGGTGGACGTTGACCTTGGCCACCTGGCTGGCTGTTGGGTTCTCCACTGGAAGTTTACTCTCTTCCCCCTTCCCATACTGCACTCTGGAAGAAAACCAAAGCCCAGACTCACTAAAGCTATTAAAGGACTTTCCTGAGGTAACATAGCCAGGGAATTGTGAGTGGCTCAGGCCCTGGCCTCTCCCCCTTGGGAAACTGTGCTCTGTGGACCATCTGGTCTGCCCAGGAGAGAAGCAGCTGAGGCAGTCTGTGTGGCCCTTCAAGCCCTGGCCTTCAAGGAGTTTTGACACAGTCAAGATGCCCTTCATCTAGCAGCTATGCAAGACGTTCGCTAGAAAGTGGACATCTTTTCAACAGCCAAGGAGCGTGAGTTTTGTGCTCTGTAAAGGTCTGCGTGGGCTGGCCCTGCTCACCCACCCCAACCCCTGAGCCCTGGCTGTCTCCTGTTTCCCCTTGCTCTTCTGGCTCCAGGCACACTGGCTTTCTTCCACTGTCTCCAGCATGTCATGTCCCCTTCCATCTACCCCAGGGCCTTTGCACATGCCATTTCCTCGGCCTGGAATCCACTCTCTTTCCTCCTGTACTGGCTAACTCCTGCTTCCTTCAGAGTCTACCTGAAGTAGGGTCTACCACTTTAGTAAAACCTTTCCTGACCACCCTCCAGATTAGGGCTGCCCCCATTGCATATGCACAGAGCTTGCCACCTCGGCATGCATACACTCCTGTGTGGGAGGTTTTCCTTTTTTTTTTTTTTTTTTTTTTTTGAGATGGAGTGTTACTCTGTCACCCGGGCTGGAGTGCAGTGGCGCAATCTCGGCTCACTGCAACCTCTGCCCCCTGGGTTCAATCAATTCTTCTGCCTCAGCCTCCCGAGTAGCTGGGACTACGGGCGTGTGCCACCACACCACGCTAACTTTTATATTTTTAGTAGAGACGGAGTTTCACCATATTGGCCAGGCTGGTCTCGAACTCCTGACCTCATGATCCGCCCACCTCAGCCTCCCAAAGTGCTGGGATTACAAGCGTGAGCCACCGTGCCTAGCAGGAGCTTTTCTTTTATTCTTTTGATTTTTTTAGAGACAGGGTGTTTCTCTGTCACTCGGGCTGGAGTGCAGTGGTGATCACAGCTCACTGCAACCTCAAACTCCTGGCCTCAAGCTATCCTCCTGCCACAGCCTCCCAAGTAGCTGGGACTACAGGTATGCACCACCATGCCTGTTTTTTTTTGTTTGTAGAGATGGGATCTCATTATGTTGTCCAGGCTGGTCTTGAACTCCTGGCCTCAAGCAATTCTCCCACCATGGCGTCCCAAACAGTCGGGATTGCTGGTGTTAGCCACGCCTGAACAAGTTTTTCTTTTTAATTAGCATGTTTCCTGTATAAAGCAATAAGTTCAAGAAGGACCAGACTGTGTCTGTGTGTGTTTACTGCTGTCCCCCTAGAGCCTGTGTCTTAGAGTACCTGGAACATAGGAAGTGCTCAGCTCAGTAGATGTCTGTTGAGTAAAACGAGTTAATGAGGAAGACTTGGGCATTAGTTGCCTGGACACTATAGAAGGATAATCCTCACCATTAGAATTCATATTATCTTGTCTTTTAATTTTTTCCATGTTTCCTTTCCTTAGGGGACATTTAGGAGTACCTTTCAATGGGGATGAAATAAAATTTTTAAGTCAATCAATTTGGGATTTTTAATCTTATACCCATGTCTTAGCCTCATTGATCTGGGTTTTATCAAGCCAGAGTGAGAGTTAAATTAGAAGGGCCTGACCCTTGTTGATTTTGGAGCTCCATGACTCAGAGTCATAGTATCTCATAGACCACATATGGTCCATGGCTCTTCTTTAGGCAGAACAGTTAGTGTGTCAGTTCTCTATTGCTGCAAAACTAACTGCCCCAAGCTCAGTGGCATAAATGACAACCACTTTATTCTATCTCATAACTTTGCGGTCAGCCGTTTAGGCAGGGCTCAGCTGGCTGGTTGTTCTGCTTCCCTGGCATTGACTGGGGTCTCTCAGTGGGACTCAGCTGGTTGATGGCCTGCTCTGGATGGACCAAGGTGGCTTCACTGATGGGGATGATAGGAGGGCTGTCAGCTCTCTGTCTCCATATCACCTTGGGTCTCTCTATGTGGTCTCTCCAGCAGCATAAATGGACTTCTTCCATGGTGGCTCAGGACACCAAGAGAACATGTTCTAGGAGGCAGGAAGAAGCAACTGGCGTATTCTTAAGTCTCACACGTAGAAATGGACACAGCATCACTTCTACCTATGCTGCTGGTCAAAGCAGGCACAGAGCCCACTGGATTGAAAAAAGAGGCATAGACCCCCATCTTTAAAGGGCTGAGTGTCAGAGAACTTGTGGCCAACATTAATCCACCACAACTGGTCATTCGTGGGCTTGAATTCTTGAAGGATGAGGGAGCTCTATTGTACACAGAGCTGCTTTTTCCATTGCAGAGAGACTTGGATGGTGAAAAGTTGATCTTTTCTGTGGAGTGGTTTTCTGTCTCCCTATTAGTCCACAAATTTGTCTGGGTGTGAACAGCTATTTGGAGTCTGGCCTCCCCTGAGAACTGTGTTGGAAAACTACAATCTCTTTCTTGGGTCGAATGCAGGGCCCCTGTGCTCTTAGGTTGTACACTTTAGCTCCACTTTGTGGGCTACTGGGATCAGCAGGTCCATCCTGTCGGTGAGCCCTGTCCAAAGGTCCCCGGCTACCAAGGGCAGAGCCAGGACTCAAAGGTGTCTGTGAGTCTGTGTGAGTCCCACAACTGCAATTATAAGAATTCAGCTGCGTTTCCTCTCACACTGGTTCTGTTAGCTGTCAAGTGATAGGGTTTTCAGAAACAAAGTTCACCCACTCACTCACTCACTCTTATTCATTCACCCACCCACCCATTCATCATCCATCCACCTACTCGACCATCCATCCACTCATCTACCCATTCATCACCTCCCCACCTCCACATGCATCCTCCATCCATGTATGGAGCCAGCACCTACAGGCTCAGGGCACAAGGTCAAAGGAACCCACTGTCTTGGTGACCCCTCACGATTCTCGCGCATCTCCCATTTGGAGCCTCTGGTCTTTAGGAATTTGCTGTCCCTCTCCTGATCTCTCTGTGGCTGCCCTGCGCTGGGGGCAGATGATGGCTCAAGGTTGGATCCTCACATTTGCATTTTCTACCCTTTTGGTCTGTGTGTTGCAGTGGAAACTTTTCTGGAAGTCTTAAAAAAACTGAAGAAAAAACCATACAGGAAATTGTGTCTTGTGTTCTTTGTAGCGAATCTTGTGCTAATTTTGAACCCAGCTTTATTTTTCTTTATTTTTTAACACCAAATCTTGAGTGTGAAGATAGAAGCTTTCTCCCGTGAAGCAGCATCCCCGGCGCTGGGCCTGCAGTGGAGACTGGGGAAGAGAGACGCCCCTGGCGTGGGCTGGCGAGGAGGCAGTGCACGGAGAGCATCTGGGGCAGGGCCAGCGCCAGTGGCATAACACATGCTGCTGCTCCTCTCCCGCGCGGCCCACGGAGATGGCTGGAAGCAGCCCACGGAGATGACTGGAAGCAGCCCAACGTCAGGGCAGGTGAATGGCATGAGCACGCATGCTGGGCATAGCCAGGTACAACTGTGAGGAGGTATGAACAGCTACGAGTGCTGCTTGGTGGCAGGTGGCCTGGCTGGAATCCCGGCTCTCCCACCCACAAGCTGTGGGACTGTGGGCCAGTGGCCCCATCTCTCTGTGCCCCACCTTATTCATCTGTACAGCAGGATGATACAGTATCTGTGTCTCAGGGCCGTTATGAAGGTGAAAGGAACACATCCAAGGGCTGTTCCGAGAGGCCGTGAATTCTTTGGTACTTTTGGCTTCTGCCCAGGCAGCAAAGGAGTTGCAGGTAGCCAGAGAAGCTGCCAGGTGAGAACAGTCAGGATATCCAGCTGGCACTGGGCGGGTGGGTGGGGGGGCGCATAGGGATGGGGAGGATGGGTGGCCAACAGCAACAGAGATAGCACCGCCAAGTCCAAGAGTGCCCATGTGTGCTCAGATGTGTTGGTGGCATCGCCAGGAGGGAATTTCAGGTCACTTTCTGCCATCTCCTTGGGTTGTGCAGGTCTGTCCTGGGTCTTCTCATGGGACCACATCTACTCCCACGATGTAGCTGCCGCCCTTGGCTGACAACTTCCAAGTCCATGTCTTTAGCACCAGTACAATGGATTCTCGAACCATCTAAGGAATACCCTCTGAACTGCTCTGCCCAGACAGCCTGCAGGCACCTCACACTCAAAATGTCTTAACCCAAATTCGTCCTTGCAACCCTCTCCCCTCACCCCAAAGCTCCTCCTCCCCCTGGCTCCTAGATCTCGGGTGAGGACAGCTATGAAGTTAGGAACCCACATGCTGCCTGGCTGCCCTGCTCCCTCTGGGCCACCACCATCTCTCACCTGGGTTATTGCCATAGTGGGATAACTGGTTTCCCTGCAAACATTCGGCCACCCTTCCTGTCTGCTTCCTACACCTGTGGCAGAGCTATCTTCAGCCACGCGGGGACATCACATCACAAGCTCCCAACTTAATGTTCTCTAATCCCCAATATGGTGGCCACTAGCCCCATGTGGCTATTTAAGTTTAAACTAATTAAAATGAAGTCATGACTGCTTCCCAGCTGGCCTCCAGGTCTCCAGGCTGCCTGCTGCACTCCATTATCCACATGAGAGCCACAGGGAATGTCCTAGACCCTGGCTTTTGTGGGGCCAGTGCCCACCTCTCACCCTCAGAGGCCTCAGTGCGCCATGGTTCGTAGGGGCACTCACCCACCTGGGCAGCCTCCTCCTGCCTCCCTTCTGCGTGCCTCCCTCTCAGCCCTGCTCCTGCCTCCCCCTTCCCCTGCACTGCCTGCCTCCGTGCTGGCCTCATCCCTCCTGCCTGTGTGGGTCCACACCTGTTCCCCTCCAAGGCCCCAGGGTGACATATTGCTGACTGCCTCGGGAAAACAGTTTCCTCCTCTGCACGCATCAGGTCTTTGCTCTTTGTGTTGAGGTCATGGCGCTGGGATCATCCAGGCTTGGGGAACCTGGCAGGACTGCAGATGGATCACCAGGCTAATGAAGCTGGAACTCCAGGTCTCCTTTCTTGCCTGCTCCCTTAAAGGGTACATGTGGCACATTTTGTATTTTTGTCCTGAAGAGGGACCCTATTTAGGTTGTTTAAGCAGCAAGCTCACAAACCTGGACCCACTCTTGGCTGGACTTGGCCCTGATGATCCCAGTCTTCTCATCTGTGAAATAAGAGTAAGAAGACAGCCTTGCGGGATGGCTCTGACTAGCAAAGAAGGACATGGCCAGCCCATTCTCAGCAAAACGCCCAGCGTGTTTGAAACACCTCAACGTTGCATAATATTATTTGATTGATAGAAAAAACAGGTGTTCAGTAAATCCTAGTTATTATGAGAATTACTAATGCCCATTGATGGGCATGCTAACTTCACCCTCTGCAACCTGGAGAGGTGGGCATTACTGGTGCCCCATTTTACAGATGAGGAAACTGAGGTTGACAGAGGAGAAATGATTTTGCGTGTCAGGCAGCTGCTGCCCACGGGTGGAGCCAGGTCCGGGTGGCTCAGGAAACTGCGACCCTTTCTGGGACGGTGCTGTTCCCCTAGTGAGACCATCGAGAGTGCATTCTGCGTGTAGAACATTCCCATCTCCACTGAGACGCGGCGCCTGTGGCCTGCTCTGGCTCCCGTCCCTGGCTCTTCTCGTTTCTATTTCAGCTCTTTTCATTCTGACTTTCGTTTCATCTCAGATCCCTACCTTGACACTCACATAAGAGAAGAGTGAAGTTTCGGGGACTCCACACCTCAAGGTAGTTCCACCGTGCGAGGTGTTGAGCTCACAGTATTACTCATGCACCTTTCTGATAAGAAAAGTGAAAACGTGAAGTTGAAAAGTGAAGACGCCCAGCAACTTCCTGAATCCAGCTCTCCACGTCCTGCCCTACGGGACAGACGACTCCCAAAGAGGAATCGTTGGTGGAAGTCCCATGTTTCGTTGGCGTTGGAAGGGGGAACTGGTCAAGGCAGGTTCGGTTTCAGGATCTCACCTCACCTGGGAGCGGGGAGGTGACGGTCCCCCATCAGGGCAGTCACGCCGCCCTGGCCTTAAGGCCGGACTCCACACTGCACTTGGCTAGGGTGGTCCGTCCGTCTCTTGGCCACCTGTGTCGGGCAGCCTGACGCCGCATCTTCCTGAGCAGCTGTCAGCGTTGCCGTGTAGCAGCCACGCTGTTGCAACATGAGCGGCTGAGGTTTCTGAGGCCCCTCCGGCCAGAAGCTGGCCAGGTGCTGTGGGCAAGACATGTGCGAGAGACTGAATTAGACCCCCTTGGAAAAAAAAAAAAAAACCACGCACACAAACACCATCCTGCCTTTTTTTTTCAGGGCTCATCTCTGGACCCACACCCCATAACCAACATGGAAGCCTGGATTTGGCCCTGGATCAGGCTGGCTCCCTAGGGAAGGGTCCAGTCTCTCCGGGGAGACGTCCTGACTTCGGGTCCTGCTTTCTCTACTATAATTCAAAGCCAGCCATGCCCTTCAGTGGGCCTCAGTTTCCTCACCTGTACAGTGGGGAAATCCATAGGACCTACCTCCTGGGAGGGCACTGAGGGCTGAGGGAATGAATGCCTGTCCAGTACTCATGATCGTGACAAGCATGGCGCAGAATACATCCGGAAGAAACGCTTACTGGGTGAGGGAGGGCAGGGAAGATTTCTACAATCCCCCTGATTTGAGATGAGATCTGATTTACCCATTTAAAAAACTGTATTGGGAAATAATTTGAAATGTACAGGAAAGTTATAAGACTCGCACAAAGAATATTCCGAAACGTTTTGCCCAGACTCACCTGTTTTCTGTGGCAACTTTCAGATAGAATTCACACGCCATACAAGTGTACGATTGACCCATCTCAAGTGTACAATTCAATGGCCTTTCATAGTCAGAGTTGTGCAACTGTCACCAGAGTCAATTTTAGAACGTTTTAATCACTCTCCTCCCACAAAAAACCCCTCACATCCCTTGGCTGTCACTCTGCACCTATTAATATTTTTTAAGTGATAAGACTTTTTTTTTTTTTTTGAGATGGAGTGTCACTCTGTTGCCCAGGCTAGAGTGCAGTGGCATACGTAATCTTAGCTCACAGCAACCTCCACTTCCTGGGTTCAAGCGATTCTCCTGCCTCACCCTCCTGAGTACTGGGATTACAGGTGCCTGCCACCACACCCAGCTAATTTTTGTATTTTTAGTAGAGACAGGGTTTCACCATGTTGGTCAGGCTGGTCTCGAACTCCCGACCTTGTGATCCACCTGCCTTGGCCTCCCAAAGTGCTAGGATTACAGGTGTGACGCACCACGCCTGGCAAATGTTAAGACTTTTATGCATCTTCTTGACCTGTGGTCTTCAGCATTTGAGTCTTAGGGGACCTTTAAAATATCAAGATAGGCCAGGCACAGTGGCTCATGCATGAAATCCCAGAACTTTAGGAGGCTGCGGTGAGAGGATTGCTTGAGGCCAGGAGTCTGGGACGAGCCTGGGCATCATAGACCCCCATCTCGGCAAAAAAGTAAACATAAAAAATATTAGCCAGGCATAGTGGTGAGCATCTGTAGTTCTAGCTACTTGGGAGGCTGAGGCGGGAGGATCCCTTGAGCCCAAGAGTTCAAGAGTATAGTGAGCTATGACTGTGCCACTGCACTCCAGCCTGGGCGATCGAGTGAGACCCTGTTTCTTTTTTTTTTTTTTTTGAGGCGGAGTCCTGCTCTGCCGCCCAGGCTGGAGTGCAGTGGCGCAATCTCGGCTCACTGCAAGCTCCGCCTCCCGGGTTCCCGCCATTCTCCTGCCTCAGCCTCTCCGAGTAGCTGGGACTACAGGCGCCCGCCACCACGCCCGGCTGATTTTTTTATATTTTTAGTAGAGACAGGGTTTCACCGTGGGAGTGAGACCCTGTTTCTAAAAAACAAAATCCATACTAAAATACTCTGCAAAGACCTCATATTCATTTATTCACTCAACACATGTTTGTTGAGCACCTGTTTTATACCAAGTCCAATACTAGGAGCTGCGGTTGCAACAGAGAGCAAAACAGACCCGGCCCTGCCAGTCACCTGGGGAAGGGAATCCCCCTGCCCCACTCCCTGCAATAATCAGTTGTAGAGAAGAATTAGCAAATCACAGCTGGGAAGGGTCTGCTGGAAAACACAGCAGAGGACTTGACTTTGCCTGGTGAGTGGAGGTGGGCTTCCTGGCAGAGGGGCGTCTGTGGGTGAGGGAAGAAGTAGGACTGGCTGGTCAGAGGGGACGGCACACAGGAAGCTGCTGAGCAGGCAGGAGTGTGCCCCGTGGAGGAGCTAGGAGGAGGCCAGTTCGAAGCTGGAGGGTGGAGAAGGAGGGCCACAGACGAGCATGCAGCGGCCCAGGGGTGTGCCGTGCCGGTCAGTCCCCGCGGGACTTTTCCTTCCTCTCCGTGGACTGGGAACCTCCGTAGTTATCACATGCTGCGCTGACTTCTCTAACACGCTTTGACCAACGATGTTTCCGTAATCACAGCAGCTTCTCATATAGAATGTGTTCTCATGTAGGATGTGTTCAGACTACATCCAGGTATATGTGTTCGAGTCTCTGTGATCTGAACTCCACGTGAGGACTCCCTGGGTCCCTCAGGAACCCATGTCCTACCAGTTAGACTGCCTTGTTTTAGACCCCTTATTTCAGCATTTTATAAACTCTGAACCATAGGATACTGACCCATTTGCAATTCAGCCAAAAAAATGAAAGTTATGTAGCCAAACAAGCTTTGAAAATACCCCATTTCTTTCTGGATGTTTCACAATGCACAGAGCATATTAAAGGCTCTGATAAGTCCTGCAGCAAAGAACCCAGTGCTTCCCAAATGCAGTAGTTCAGGGAACCTTTTTGTTCCATTACTCCCGTGAAGTTTACAAAACTAGTGCTATGTGGAAAATGCTTTGAAAAACTTGGATAATTCTGCCTGTGATCCACCTGAGTGTGGAATGCAGATATCCAGCCAGAGTCTGTAACTTCAGACATGGTGTGGAAGGCCAATGTGAAAAGCAGGAATAGTAGAATGGTTTTAAAAGGGTTCCCTCTAATTACTCTTGAGGACGAAATTAGGAGCTGCTGACACCTAGGAACTGTCCTGGAGCCCCCGGCTGGGCTGGGTCATTCTCCTGTTTGACATAAACCATCTCCCAGAACACCAGCTGCACAGAAGGTCACTCTGAGATCACAGGAGTGAGACAAAGACAGGTCACCGTGTCACCCACAAACACCAATTATTTCCCCTTCCCCACTAAAATGAAGAATGGCTGTTTCTTGACCTATGTCAGCTTTATGCTGGTGCGGGTCTCCCCTCTCTAGAGGCGACAGTGATTGAGGCACCCACTCAGAGAATTGCCCCCTTTCTTTTGGCTTCTGGTCTACTGAGCCCCACTTACCTAGACTTTCCCCTTCCCACTATCCACCCAAACCCCAAACCTACAGGGGGCTCTTCCCAACACCCTCTCACCCTGAAGTTCCTATGGGGAGTGTCCGCCCTCATTGCAGGGAGGAAGAAACCTGGACCGTCAACCAAAGGTCCCCAGGGGAGCTTGGCTGGAGGGCACGACACTCTCAAAAATATATAATTCTCTGAACAAAATATACCTCTGTTCCTTTACAAGTCAAGCATCTTTTTGAAAGTGTGTGGAAATTATTTTGCAAAGATATTCCTTGTGATAAGGCTTGATTCCAGGTAACTCTTTTCAAAGTGTGTCACAGACCAGGAAGTCATATGTAATGAGTGACGGAAAGATGTATTTTACACCTTGCCCCTCAAGTTCAAACTTGAACTCAGGTCTTTCTGAACCAGAGTGGAGCTTCCTTCCATTGTAGCCCCATATCTGCTGTCAGGGAGCTAGGGGACCTGGGAGGGTGGCCACCCTGCACACCGTGTGTTACTGGGTGAGGATTCACAAGTTTGTGGGTGAGGGGAAGACGTTCACTTTGGATAGTTGTAATTTCCAATCCATGCCCCATCCCTCTGTAACTGAGTGACTGTGGGTGAGTTTCTTCACATTCTTGAACCTCAATTTTCTCATCTATGAAGTGGGGATGCCAATATCACCTACAAATCAGGTTTAAGGATTGGAGTAGGTAACATATGTAAAGTGTTTAGCCAGTACCCTGTCAGCAAATGGTGGCCGCCACTGTCACTGTTGTCACTGGTATTACCTAGTGGTCAAGGTCAGCGCATCAGCCTTTGGTCCGTGTTCTTTCTAGGTTAGAGGACTTTGCAACCCCGGGTGTCCATTAGGATCACCTGGGGAACTTAAAAACAGGGACTCCTGGGCTGGCCCCAAGATTAGGGAGGAACTGGTCCTGGCTGGCGGGGCTGAGAGCTGCTGCTGCAGACCTGGTGCTGGGGAAAGGGATGTGGCTTCCCCTCCGCCCAGTGAGCAAGGGAGAAATGGTTGTGATGACTGCCCGCTGTCCCAGGCCCAGTGTTACTGACGAGGGCCACTGTGAGAGGTGTACCAGGCCGGCTGTTCCCACAGCTGCCTGAAGCCTGGGGACTGGACATCAGGGAAGTAATGGGTTGGGACCAACCCCCACATCACTCCCTCGGAGATAAAAGTAGCTGCCATCTTCAGGGTGCTTCCGACGTGCCAAACACTGCTGAGCACTGCGTATGCATGCGTTCATTTCATACCCACAGCCCTAGCAGGCGCACGAGCGAGCTTCCAACTGCTGCAGCAACAAATTGCTGAAACTCGGTGTCTTCGTGATATTTATTTGTTTAGAGACAGAGTCACACTCTGTTGCTCAGGCTGGAGTGCAGTGGCACAATCTCGGCTCACTGCAACCTCCACCTCCTGGGTTCAAGTGATTCTCCTGCATCAGCCACCTGAGCAGCTGGGATTACAGGTGTGTGCCACCACGCCCAGCTAAATTTTATATTTTTTAGTAATACATGTTTCACCATGTTGCCCAGGCTGGTCTCGAATCCTGACCTCAAGTGATCCACCTGCCTTGGCCTCTCAAAGTGCTAGGATTAGAGGCCACAGCAAGTGAGCCACCGTGCTTGGCCAAAACTTGGTGTCTTAGAATAACACAAAGGCATCTTAGAGGGCTGGAGGTCATGTCTAACGTGGGTCTTACTGGGCTAAAATCAAAGCGTGGGCAGAGCTGGTTCCTTCTGCAGGCTCCAGGGGAGAATCCACTTTCTTACCTTTTCCAGCTTCCAGAGGCAACCTGCATTCCTTGGTCCGTGGCCCCTTCTTCCATCTGTTAGCCGGTTGAGTTCTGACATGGCACCCCTCCAGCCCTCTCCTCTGTTACTTTAAAGGGGTTTTGTGATTTCATTGGGTCCACTTGAAAAGTCCAGGATAATTTATTTTAAAATCTGCTGATTAGCAGCCTTCATACCACCCTCAACTGTCGTTCCCCACTGCCAGGTCACCGGATATAGTCACAGGCTCTGGGGACTGGGCTGTGGACAGCTGGGGGACTAATGCCTCCACATCTCTTCTCATTGTTTCCATTTCACAGAGGAAGACACCGAGACTCAGAGTGATTAAATGGTGGCTTGACTAAGGCCCCACGGTGAGCGAGGGCTCCAGTGAGATCCAGGGTCCCCTCGAGTGCAGGTCTGAGGACCACCCTCCCCTTCCCCTCCTCATTCTCTGCAGCCCTCCTTCAGGCTCTCCACTTCCACGTTCTCATTCTCCACGACAGCAGGGCTCATCCTATTCCTGTAGCCTGAGCAGATGCAGAAACCACACCCGAAGCCAAGGTGGGGGCCCGCCCGCTCCTCACCGGGTTCCCAGGCCCTCGCCTGGCAGATGGGCTTCAGCCCCACCCCTCACCGCGCCCTTTCCCAGCCAGTTTCTGTTCATTTAATGGGACCTGTTGTGTGTTGAGCCGAGCCCAGCTGGGAACACAGTGGGAGATAAATACCAGAAACTGTAAGACTCCGGAAGCCAGCTGGAATGGTTCTTGATGTCTTTCATTTTTAATAAAAGAGATTACCCAATGACATGCCCTCACCTTCGTGGTGGCTGGTTGTCTGCCTGTACGTCCATGTAGGGTGGGCTTGTTTTGGGTGAGTTGTAAGATATGGAAGGAGCAAGCTATTTTATTATAGAATAAAATCTTTAGGCCAGGCATGGTGGCTCATGCCAGTAATCCCAGCACTTTGGGAGGCCGAGGCAGGAGGATCACTTGAGGCCAGGAGTTTGAGACCAGCCTGGGCAACATAGTGAGATCCTGTCCCTACAAAAAGTTTAAAAATTAGCCGGGTGAGGTGACGCAAGCCTGTAGTCCTAGCTCCTCAGGAGGCTGAGGTGGGAGGATCGCTTGAGCCCAGGAGTTTGAGCCCAGGGAGCTATGACTGGCCCATTGCTCTATAGCCTGGGTGACAGAGTAAGACCTTATCTAAAAAAAAAAATAGTAAAATCTTTAATGAGATGTTGTTTTCATTGAAGGTGACATGTCTTTGTACGAGCCTGACTTAGAATCAGGGAAATAATAACTAGAATAGAATCTACAGTGCATGCCTGCCTCTGTAGTAAGGACACAGAGGGTTGTGGCCCATCTCAGAAAACTACCTCCTGGCTCCCCGTTCTCCTCTCTCGGGCACTCTTCTGAAGCCATGCTTCCCCTGCCTCCGAAGATTCCAGCAAACACATGGAGGTGGGGACAACTGGCTTGTTGGGAATGCTGGGTGCCTGTCCCCTTCTCTCTCTTCTCAAGAGCCTTTGAGGCCTCACTGGGGAGGCAGAGCCCCCCTGTGCCTGAATCGCTGCAGAGCCCATTGGAAATGCCCAACCTTTTCCTCCCAGAGCGTCAGAATCAGTTCCTTTAAAGTCCCCTGCCTGGGCTGCCCCTGAATTCTATTGTCTGCCGGACACCGGAGTGCCATAAATAGCCCCCCAGGCAATTCAAATGTGCAGGCATGGCTGGGGATCTCCTTAAGGTTGTTGTGAAATTTGCAGACCCTTCTAAGGTGGGAATAGAATAAATGCCGTGGTGGGTGGGATGTAGTGAGGCCAAGGAAGGCTGCTTGGAGGAGGTGACTTCTGCATCGAGCGTCAAGAGCTCGGCCAAGCAGAGCCTGGTAGAACAGGCAGGAGGCTTTGAGCCTAGAGAGCACTGTGGGTGAAGGCACAGAGGCCAGAGGGAGCCCAGCCTTGTTGAAGAGGCAGCAACCCGCTTGCTCTAGTGGCACCTGGGGAAGGAGGGTGGGCCGGGGAGAGAGGGCGAATAGGCCAAGAGCAGGGCAGGGCCACACGCAGTGCCCCGTGAGTGCTTTTGTGCTTCACGCTGAGGGGAGGTGGGTGGCCACAGAAGGTGTCACAGCCGTGGCAGCCTCTGCTTTGCCCACTGGCTGTGGCATCAAGCTTGAGGGCTGTTGGGAGACCAGCCGAGCCTGTTCACTCACCCAGGGTGGAGGCAGTGGGGACCGGCCTCAACTGGAGCTGGAACCTTGCACAGACCGAACGCGGGGCATGAAGGGGAGGCGGGCGGGCTCTGTTAGGGGTTAGGGGGGAGCCCCTGGTGAACCAAATGCATCTCCGATGGTGGAATTTCAAGCAGAGGCCAGGGATGGATTTTGGGATGAAGCATTTTTCAGGTGTCCTGCAAGAATGTCCTCCCCCCGCCATCCCCACCTCCACTGCCTACTCTAGATGTCCAGCTAGGCTTTGGGCGAGAAGGCTGTTTAGGGAGCGTGAGTCTCCCGCTCCTGAGAATCCATGTGGCCTCTCTGGGGCTGGATGGGAGAAGCGGGACCCTCCTTGCCTGGGCGTAGCACTCCCTGGGCTGGCTGGGTTCCAGCAAACAGTGGTGAGAAAACCCGAAACCCTGGTGGGAGTTGTATCATGAGGAAGGGAAACTGAT
Source organism: Symphalangus syndactylus (assembly GCF_028878055.3). Classification (NCBI taxonomy): domain Eukaryota; kingdom Metazoa; phylum Chordata; class Mammalia; order Primates; family Hylobatidae; genus Symphalangus; species Symphalangus syndactylus. The sequence continues at coordinate 131,396,919 of NC_072433.2, forward strand.
CTTTTTCGTTGCCTCCCCTCACTCAGCCATTGGTTTGGTTTGAACACATTTTCTCCCTTAATTTTTTTAAATCATAAAAATAATACAGCAACCGCATTATATAAAATTTGAAAAAGGGAAAAAAGAACTGCTCCCCACATTCCTCCCACACTAACCCAACAGCTCTCGGTCTTCATTCAGGTGCCAGAACATATTTTGAACTTATTATATCATGCCTGTTTTCCTCATTGCTACAAAATCTCATAACTGTCATTCAGAGTGCTTGGGGAGCGGAGTGCCATCGCCTGTGAAAAAGCCCCATGTGGATGGCCTTTCAGGTGCTGGTAAATGTCTGGTTTTCAGGACCAATTCTGCCAGTGCCTGCGTGTGGATTTCTGCTTCTGTTTAATCCCTCTGTTAGGATAATGCCCAGGAGTGGCGTTATGGAGTGGCCAATACGATCTCGCCCCTGGTCACCTCTCCAGTGCCTCCCGCCATCCCTTGCATCCTCCAGTCCACTACAACCACAGGGCTCCTTGTTGTCCACAAACATCTTAAGTGTGGTCCTGCCTCAGGTCTTTGTACCGCGCCCCCTTCCTCCCAGAATTGATACGCTTTCCCTTCGCTTTGTCCAGGGATCTGCTCAAACATCACCTCCTCAGAGAGGGTTCCCCTCTCTTTCTCTGGCGTGTCTGACTTTATTTTTCTTGGGAGTACTTGTCATCGCCTGACACTGATATAGCTCACGGCCCCTCGCAGGTGGTGAGCACCATGCGGGTAGGGTCTATGCCTTGCACACTGGTGCATCTCCAGCTCCCACATGTGCTCGGCACAAAGGGCATACTCAGTAAGTACCTGCATGTGCCCGGCACAGAGCGCGTGCTCAGTAAGTACCTGCATGTGCCCGGCACACAGAACGTGCTCAGTAAGCACTAGCTGAGTGACTATTTAAATGCATGGGGTGTTATGGCCATTTCAGGTCTCTGCATATGGATCACTAACTTGCTGACGGGAGCTGTGGCCATGGCCCAACGCTCGTCAATGCCCAGCTCCTGGGTGCCAGGGATCCAGGGGTGATTTCAATTGGGGATTTTCCCTGGAGAGTGGTTTTGATGAATTCATGGCTCCCGAACCACCCCCATGAGCACCTCTGCCTGTCCAGGGTGATGTGGGTGACCAGGCGAAGGGAATTTGACTTTATTCCTGCTGGCAATTGGTGCAGTCTCTTAGAGACTGTGGGTCTGTTTCCACCTCTGCTGACCAGGGATACAAGTGCCCATACTGACTGGTGTCTCAGCTGGGCGTGAGACTCCGATGAAGACTCGTGTGTGAAGGGCACGAGGGCAGCACAAGTGCAAGGAGGGGCGGGGGCTACTTCCATTCGCGGGGCTCATGGTGGGCCCAACGCTTTCTAACGAGGGCTGTCTGATTTAATTCATGCGCCATTCCCATGGAGTTGGTGAACATCATCATCCCTATTTTATAGCTGGGGAAACTGAGGCTCAGGGGTGGAGGGCCTTGCACAGTCAGGCCATGGTGAGTGGTGGAGCGGATGGCAGGGAACACCCCTGCATTCTCCTGATGCTCCTGGAACAGCCCACCCGCCGCTGCTTGGCTGGGGCTGTGGGATGGTCACCCAAGCAGAGATTGTATCCCTGAACTTAAAATAATACGCAAGCCTTGTCCCCAGGGCTTCCAACTCTGCAGGTCTCAGCCAGGGCCTGGAGTCTGTATCTTCATAAACTCAACAGGTGATCCCGACGCACGTGGCCAGAAGAGCCTTGGAGAAACCACAGTGCTAGAAGAATCAAACCTCCCCTTGGCCTCATCTTCCCCAAATTCTAACCACACGGTGAAGACATCTGATGGTGAATGTACCGGCACCTGTGTAAGCTGCAGTTCCTTCCCCACACGAGCAGGAACCGGTACCAGGAAATCCTACTTTCACTGGTGCTAATTAAAGAAAGGAGACAAAAGCCCTATGGAATCTCAGATCTGGAAGGACACCTGGAAATCACGCCGTGCTCTTTTTTAAAAAATAATTTTTAAAATAGATGTTATTTTTTCAGATCAGTTTCAGCTTCACAGCAACATTGAACAGAAAGCACAGAGGGTTCCCACCCACCCACACACGCAGCCTGTCCACCCCCGCTACACAGCCTCCCCCACCATCCACGTCCCACGCCAGAGTGGGACATTGATTACAATGTATGAACTTACATAGAGACTTCATTATCACCCAGGGTCCACTGTGGACATGTGGGTTCACTCTTGGTGTTGGACACCCTGTAGGTTTGGATGAATGTATAATGGCACTCATCCACCATCAGTCTCAGGCAGAAAGAATCGTTCCACTCCTGCACATGCTCTGTGCCCACCTGTTCATCCCTCCCTCCCCAGGGCTCTGTTTTTTAAACTAGAAAATCCATTTGCAGTGAGATCTATCCAAGGCGCAGGACAAACACGGCAGCCTCTCAGAGCATCCATTTTAATAAAAGATTGCACTCATATAATTGGTCATTAAAATGTTTTTTACTAAAATCAAAAGTCAAGTTTTTCAAAGTGCAGAATATACTGGAATTTTTATTTTTTTAAACTTTGCCCCAAAAATGCGATTTTATTTGAAATATAGAGGTATAACCATGGCAAAAGACATTGTCTTTAAGAATTTTTGGGTGAATAATTGGGAAAATTTTTAACATTAATTATTAGGGGATCTTAGGGATTACTGTCATTTTTAAATCTCTTATTTTAAGTTCAGGGATACATGTGCAGGTTTGTCACACAGGCAAACTTGTGTCATGAGGGTTTGTTGTACAGATTGTCACCCAGGTACTAAGCCTAGTACTCACTAGTTCCTTTTCCTGATCTCCCACCCTCAGGCCCCAGTGTGTGTTGTTTCCCTCTACCTGTCTGTGTGTTCTCATCATTTAGCTCCCTCTTATAAGTGAGAGCATGCGGTATTTGGTTTTCTGTCCCTGCATTGATTTGCTAAGGATGATGGCCTCCAGCTCCATCCATGTTCCTGCAAAGAAATGATCCTGTTCTGTTTATAGCTGCATAGTATTCCATGGTATATGCTGAGATTTTAAACGTACGACCAGATACTTCAGAGAAATTTGGGCCTTTTGGAAGGGTATGCTGGTAGAAATTTAACAACTGGCTCTCCAGGAAAAAAAAAAGCACTTGCCAATATCCATCTCGTAAATATTCCCACAGCGGCTGATTTCAAGCCACTATCGTGATATCCCTGAACATGGAAGGTGCCATGGGAAGGTCTGGGCACAATCAGCTCTCACGGCTGGTGAAGCTGCTTCTAGCACATCACTGGTCTTGTTGACTTTGGGGGAAGGGACTTTAGATTTCTCTGTAGAGTATAAAAAGCTTGGGTCTGGAGAGTTCTGGAGAGGTGGGAAAATCAGTGATGAGTCTCTCAGGGAATTGGTAATAGGCCGGTATTAGAATCTGGCTCCTGACCTGCAGAGAAGTGAGTTGTTTGTCCACATGCTGAGTCCTAAATTGTTAAGTGGTGACTGAAAAACTTAGCTGTCCATATAACAATAAGTAAAAGCTGTTTTAAATAAAATGACACCACGGGCTCCATGGTCACACAGATCGTAACAGTAAGCAAGCTCTCTCTCCAGGTGATTTGACCTGGTAATTAATTCCCTCCTTCATTCACTCAATTCAGTGATTTGTGAGCTAATTAAGAAAATGTTTACTGAGCACTAACTTTAGGTCAGGCATTACTTTAGGCACTGGGGATGCAGAAGTGAGCGAGACGGTTCCCTGAGTGGGGGTCCCACATGCTCGTGGCTTCAAGAGAACATGAAAGGAAGCTGCAATGCAAAGCAAGAGCTGAATGCAGCTTTCTGGATGTTTCTGCAGGCCTCTCTCAGGCTCTTCTTGTGCTGTATCAGTTGCCTGGTGACTCCACCCAGGCAGCGAGTGTCTCAGGGCAGGGCTGGGCCTTGTTTCCTAACTGCATACCCAGTGTAGGAATCCGCACAGAACAGTGCACAGTCGATGCTGGAGTCAAAGAGGGTGGTGCCGGCCCCCTCGCCAGTGGGGATTCTGGTTTGCTTTGTCTGCAGTGATGATAGACTTACATGAACACATCTACCCTTGGGTCTGGTTTTCTTTCTGTTGACAACATCACACAGTTCCACGTTGAATGGCCAACGGCAAAGTCCAACGGCAAAGTCTGGTTACTTGCAAAGAAGCTAAGGTGGCCACTGGAGGGTTTGAACCAAAGGCAACGTCAGGGTAAAACATGGAGTTTGGAATCTGACCAATGTGGGTTTGAATCCCTTCGCTACCACTCACTCACTGTGTGGCCTGTGGCAGTCCCCTCTCTGAGCGTCAGTTTCCCCATCTGCATAATGGGGATAAAATGGTTTACCTCCCAGGGTTGCTGTGAGTATTGGAAATGAGGTATTTAAGTACCTAGTCTCTGTCTGGCACTGAGGGGCAGACAGTGAATATTAAACAGGTAATTAAGGCTGTAGACATGAAGTCTAGCAGGAAATCTCAGCATGCTGCAGGAAAAGGGACCCTGGAGATGAGGAAACTGGGAATGGAAAGTGGAAGTAACTTGCCAGAGTCACCCAGCATGGGCGCACCAACACTGAAACCTAGCCTGGGGTGGATGACTGTCCTTTTCAAGGAGCTGTGCTGGGGACGCGTTGAGGGCATTGCCTGAAGTTCTGCTTCAGGATGGTTTGCTCCACCTTCACAACTAGAGCAATGGCTATGTGGGGTGTTGAGATGACAGCCAAGAAAGTGCTTTGCAAAATGTCAAGTACTGTGTATTCCTACCAGTCACTAGTCACGTTTCCATGCCAGGCAGCCAGCTCAGTGCTTTGGGTACATTGTCTCATTTGGTCCTGCCAAAAGTCTTGAGAGGGACCTATTGTTACCATCCCCATTTTGGAGACAGGACCAGAGAGGTGAAGTCATTTGCCAAAGGACACACAGCTGGAAACGGTCAGAGCTGATACCTGAACCTGGATCCAGCCAACCCCATGTTCTGATCTTTGTTTACCACACTGAGCTGCCTCTTTGGAGTGCCCTGGCTCCATGAGCTGTGAAGTCAGCAAATGTTTGTGGCTAGATAAGGTGGCTGGTGGGTGTGTTCACCAAGGCCGCCTGCTGTTCCTGGTTGCCATGCTGAGTGGTCCAACCATCTGGGTCTTCTGGAAGTTTCAGCAGGGCTCTCCATAACCCAGTGTGCTCTGGCTGAGCAAGTTAGCCCAGGTCAGAAAATGAAACTGGCCAGCCTCCCTTTCAAATGTGGGACAGAAATTGAGTGCTGGCTACCTCTTGCAAGGAGTCCCAGGGGTCAAGGGCAAAATACTCTCCTGGCTCTTGAACTCCATCCTGTCCCACATCCCCTGGGCCCCACCAACGTCCCCTCACTTCCCAAGTCATTGAGCTTGAGCTGTCCTGTGGGAGGACAACAGGGCAGAGTTTTGGATCCACTGTGGAAACATCTGGGTCCTGAAGGCATTTCGTGGAAAACTCATATCCACCCACCTCCGGGTCTTCAGCAGAGCCAAGAGCAGACAGGGTGTCTCAGAGCCTTAATTTTCCTCCCAGCACCCTTGGGTTGGGGGCCGATGGGCAGAGGAGCAGGTCAGAGGGCTTCACGCTGCAGCCCCATCTTCAGGATATCCATTAAGGGGTGCTCAGGGATCATTCTGGTGGGAAAAAAGAGGGTGTGATTTGAAGTTGCATTTAAATTGCACTTTGAGTAAAAATCAAGGGAACGTGAATTGTCCTTTGTGAAGTACGCCGAGGGCGCTGATTAGGTGGAGGGTGGGGGCTACACCCACCGCTTGGCACCCCCCGAGCCCCTCAAAGGCCATAGTCATCCAGAAACGGAGGGAGTGAGCTCTCTTTCCCTCTGTAGATGCACCAGCCTGGCAGGTGCGACCCGGGGGTTTCACCAGATGCCCTGTGTGACGTGGCCGTGTGGGATATTCACCCGAAGGGGTTCCTGGTGTGGGGCTCAAGTTGAGTTGGAAGCCAGCCGTGTTGCTCTTCCAGATGGGTGTTGTCCTGGAGGAAGGGCCACCCTTTCTAAGTCAGGCATAGGCAGTGCATGGGGTTCAGCTTCTATCTCTTGTACCAGAGACAGAAATAGGACCAAACAGACTTCCAGGATGATGGCGTTTATTATTTCACACCACAGGAAGTTTGGGCAGGCTTCATGGCTGCCGGCTCCACGGCTCAGAGATGTCCTCCAGGACCCAGGTTCTTGCCGTCTCTCTGCTGTGCCATCCTTGATGTTAGCCTTCTCCTCAGTCTGGCCACAAGGTGGTGGCAGCAGCTCCAGGGGTCACATTTGGGCAACAGAACCTGGAGGAAGAAGAGAGAGCACCTCTCCCGGGCATCCTTTTGGAGGGAAGAGACATCCCAGAAGCACTCCCGCGCCGACCCAAACCCAGCGACCTCGTCTCACATTTCATTGGCCAGAACTGGGTCACATGTCCATTCCTGAACCAATCACATGCAAAGAATGGGATCACATGATTGGTTCAGATTAATGGTAGAGAGTGGACTGGAAGCTGAGCGTCAAGCTCCATGTCCTCTGGCCTAAAAGACCAGGATTCTATGGGCGTTGGTGGGGTCTTGCCTTCAAAAGCTCAGGCCTCCTAATTCTACCCAGAAACAGCTACACTGGAGACCCCAAGTCTCGGGAGCACACCCCTGCTTCCTGCCCTGTGACTGGTCAGCCTTTAACCTGTGCCTTGGCGGGTGCTGGCTTTGCGGTGCTTCCTCTGCAGGAACTGACCCCGAACACCCAGCTTGTCATTGTCCCAGGGGCATCCTGGCTTTGGTTCTGTTAACACCTCAGTGCTGAGAAGGCGCCTCAGCCCTGGCTTTCTCTCCCTGTCCTGTTCTCTCTCTTGGGCCCCCTGCCTCGAGGCCCAGGTTTTATATCTCTGTTCCCATAAACCTCTGGTCCCTGAAGCTTTCCTCTCAACCTCAGCAGGAGTTCGAGACCAGCCTGGGCAATATAGTGAGACCTTGTCTTTACAAAAAATTTTAAAAATTAGCTGGGCATGTCGGTGGTGTGCCTGTGGTTCCAGCTAGTCAGGAGGCTAAAGCGGGAGGATTGCTTGAGCTGGGAGGCAGAGGTTGCAGTGAGCCGTGACTGGGCCACTGCACGTCAGTCTGGGTAACAGAGTGAGACCCTGTCTCAAATAATAATAAGGGTCAGAATAAAGAATCAAGACAGTTTTTTTCCAGGATAAATGAGTGAGGTTGGTAAGAGTTTAGCAAAAGAGACACCAAGTAGTGTAGGGTAAGGATTATTTAGCGGGGGAGAGAGAGGGAGAGAGAAAGAGAGGAGGGCGAGGGCAGGAAGGAAACATGGGAATATGAAGAGAGAGACCTCACACTTCTGCTAGAGGGAATGGTGCATAATCAGTTCTGCTCCTTGAAGAAATTACCTAAAATATGAACGTTTCTGCTGCCTGAAGGCAGCTTTTGCTGGCTGGATCACCTCATTCTTTCTGTATTCTTATTGACTTTTGTAGTTGGAATCTGGTCCGTGGCATGCTGAAAATAACCCTGAGAAATAACTTTTGTTTTCACGGTCGTGTTAACTCATTTTCACCTCCTCCTGCAAGATGGTTGTCAGGGCTGTTTCCTGTGAATTCAGGCAGCAGATCCCTTGCAGGGAAGCTCCGGTGTCATCCTGAGCCTTTGTGAGGTTCTGTGATTTGGGCTCCTCCTGGCTTTGGCAACTGCATTTGTTTTCTCATTGGGCCAGTTGTCAGTATCCCACCATTGTGCATCTGGAAGTCAGTTGTCAAAAAATTCCAACCATCCAGAAAGTAGCCCTGAAAACCGAAATGAAGACAAAAAGCCCCACGATCCACATACAGGACTTGAGGACCAGGTATTCAAGCCCACGTCTCGAGGTCAGGAGGAAGGGCTCCGAACCCCTTCATCAGCCTTAGTTCCCATGCAAGTTTAACCTCTGTGGCTGTCAGTGTTCTCAGGCCGTAGCAGTTTATCATGCTGCTAGAGACTGGCGAGATGGGACCTGCTGAGAAAAGGGCGGTCTCTGCCTTCCAGAGAGGGATGGAGACTGAGACCTCGGGCGTTCAGTGCATCTGCAAATGTCTTTCTGCACTTTGATAGGCCCACTCTGCCTGTTAATTTCCCAAACATGACTGGGGCAAAAGGACAGAATGGGGACTTTTCACTTCTTTATATAATTGCAAACGTGGTGAGGTTATGGGTGATGTTTTCATTTTTTGTGTTTTTGTTTCAAAAATATTTCGAATGGAAAAAGTTTTCTTCTCTGGGGCAGTGGAAAGGTGCTTTGCCTCCTCCCTCCCCACCCACCGCTCCCGAAGCGCCTGATTTGTGCTGTCCAGGGTTTGCATGTGCTGCTTCCCGTGGCCGGGGGTGCTCTCTCCCCCGCACCTTTTGTGGCTACGCCTTTGTGTGTCAGGTCTCTCTGCTGAAATGTTGCCTCTGGTGGGGCGTGGGTGTGGGTGGGGGGCTCACCCATCCAAAATAGACAACCCTCTGTCCCCCTCCACACCCCTCACCCACTTCTCTTCTTCTCAGCACCCAGCACTCTCTGGAGGGATTCTCTGCTGCCGTGGGACCTCCCTACCACCAATCCTGAGCATCTAGAGTGCTGGACTCTGCTTCTGTTCACTGTGGCCTGTGCGGGCCTAGGATGATGCATGGCAGGGGGAAGGTGGCCAAATGGAGGCTGCAGTGCTACACATGCCTTTCAGCACTGCGATGCAGAGGTCTCCTGAGAAGCTCTGCGTTCCTCCAGTTAGGGGTGGCTACCACGTTAAGACCACATGTTTCCTGGGTTCAAATCCTAGTTGGGGTTGCTTTTTGGGATTCCTTAATATGCCTGTGCCTCAGTGTCTTTATCTGTATAATGGGGACAAGACCAGGACCTATCACATGGTGTTATGAGGATTAAATGAATTAGTATACATGTCAGAGGCGTTTAAACCAGAGCAACTGCATCTTGAAAAGAGGCTCTGTAAAATAAGGCCGAGACCTGCTGGGCTGCATTCCCAGACAGTTAGACATTCTAAGTCACAGGATGAGATTGGAGGTCAGCACAAGATACAGGTCATAAAGACCTTGCTTATAAAACAGCTTGCAGTAAAGAAGCGTCCAAATCCCACCACAGTCAAGATGGTGATGAGAGTGACCTCTGGCCGTCCTCACTGCTACACTCCCACCACCTCCGCGACAGTTTACAGATGCCATGGCAACATCAGGAAGTTACCCTATATGGTTTAAAAAGGGGAGGCATGAATAATTCACCTCTTGTTTAGCATATTATCAAGAATTAACCATTAAAATGGGCAACCAGCAGCCCTCGGGGCTGCTGTGTCTGTGGAGTATCCATTTGTTCCTTTACTTTCCTAATAAACTTGCCTTCACTTTACCCTGTGGACTCACCTCCAATTCATTCGTTCATTCATATTTTTTTTTTTTTTTTTTTTTTTTTTTTTTTTTTTTGAGACAGTCTCACTCTGTCACCCAGGCTGGAGTGCAGTGGCACGATCTTGGCTCACAGCAACCTCTGCCTCACAGGTTCACCCTCCCGAGTAGCTGGGACTACAGGCGTGTTCCACTACGTCTGGCTTATTTTTGTATTTTTAGTACAGATGGGTTTTTGTCATGTTGGCCAGGCTGGTCTCAAACTCTTGGCCTCAAGTGATCCGCCCGCCCTGGCCTCCCAAAGTGTTGGGATTACAGGCGTGAGTCATGGAATTCTGTCTTGCATGAGATCCAAGAACCCTTTCTTGAGGTCTGGATCATACGCAAAACACTTAGCACAGCCCCGCGACATGCTGCTTCTGGCATCATTCCTACAACGACTGAAACTGCCTTTGCAAAAATTATAGCTGGGGAAATTATGACAGAGAAAGAGATCAGACCTAACCAACTCCTTCTTGCTTCTAACCTTTAAGCTGTCCTTGTTCATTCCTGGGTGTAGGCTGAACTAACCTTGGAAAGGAATTTAGTTTCTAGTTTGACTCTGAAACAAAATTGGTAATAGCCCTTTCCTGCAAGAAAACCCCTTCTTGTCTGGGGCCCAGTTTGCCTTTGTAGGACTAATAAATTAGGTACAAGATTAGAAATTACAATTCAGGGGCCCTGCAGCCTCTGGCTGCAAGAGTCTGAACCTCCCCAGATTGCTCCTGGGAATGATATCACTATTGTAAAACCTAAGATAAGTGCTTGAGATATTTTGCACCCAAACCAGTCATCTGACTCAGCCAGTTCTGTGATCCCACCCAGGTACAGAGGACAGCAAGAAAACCTCACTTCAATCCCCGATCATTCCATCTCCAACTCTACCAGCCAGCACTCCCCACATCCCAAGCTCCTACCCGCCAAATTATCTTTAAAAACTCCAATCTTCAAAGGCTCCCCAAAGGCTCAGGGAGACTGATTTGAGTAATAATAAAGCTCCGGTCTCCCGTGCAGCCGGCTTTGCGTGATTTACCCTTTCTCCACTGCAATTTCCCTATCCTGATAAATCAGGTCTGTCTAGGCAGCGGGCAAGGGACCCTGTTGGGTGGTTACACTGTGACCACTACTAGGACCATTGCCAGTACTACTGATATGAGTTGTTGCTACCGTGGATACTGCCAGGATCACTCTTGGTAGCACCACTGCGGCTACAAGGACTGCACCTGGGGCTTCTCTTACCATTACCACCGCGACTACTGCTGTGATGATGCCACCGTGCTGCCACTATTCATTAATTACCACCGCGACTACTGCTGTGATGATGCCACCGTGCTGCCACTATTCATTAATTACCACCGCGACTACTGCTGTGATGATGCCACCGTGCTGCCACTATTCATTAATTACCACCGCGACTACTGCTGTGATGATGCCACCGTGCTGCCACTATTCATTAATTACCACCGCGACTACTGCTGTGATGATGCCACCGTGCTGCCACTATTCATTAATTACCACCGCGACTACTGCTGTGATGATGCCACCGTGCTGCCACTATTCATTAATTACCACCGCGACTACTGCTGTGATGATGCCACCGTGCTGCCACTATTCATTAATTACCACCGCGACTACTGCTGTGATGATGCCACCGTGCTGCCACTATTCATTAATTACCACCGCGACTACTGCTGTGATGATGCCACCGTGCTGCCACTATTCATTAATTACCACCGCGACTACTGCTGTGATGATGCCACCGTGCTGCCACTATTCATTAATTACCACCGCGACTACTGCTGTGATGATGCCACCGTGCTGCCACTATTCATTAATTACCACCGCGACTACTGCTGTGATGATGCCACCGTGCTGCCACTATTCATTAATTACCACCGCGACTACTGCTGCTGTGATGATGCCACCGTGCTGCCACTATTCATTAATTACCACCGCGACTACTGCTGCTGTGATGATGCCACCGTGCTGCCACTATTCATTAATTACCACCGCGACTACTGCTGCTGTGATGATGCCACCGTGCTGCCACTATTCATTAATTACCACCGCGACTACTGCTGTGATGATGCCACCGTGCTGCCACTATTCATTAATTACCACCGCGACTACTGCTGTGATGATGCCACCGTGCTGCCACTATTCATTAATTACCACCGCGACTACTGCTGCTGTGATGATGCCACCGTGCTGCCACTATTCATTAATTACCACCGCGACTACTGCTGTGATGATGCCACCGTGCTGCCACTATTCATTAATTACCACCGCGACTACTGCTGTGATGATGCCACCGTGCTGCCACTATTCATTAATTACCACCGCGACTACTGCTGTGATGATGCCACCGTGCTGCCACTATTCATTAATTACCACCGCGACTACTGCTGTGATGATGCCACCGTGCTGCCACTATTCATTAATTACCACCGCGACTACTGCTGTGATGATGCCACCGTGCTGCCACTATTCATTAATTACCACCGCGACTATTGCTGCTGTGATGATGCCACCGTGCTGCCACTATTCATTAATTACCACCGCGACTACTGCTGCTGTGATGATGCCACCGTGCTGCCACTATTCATTAATTACCACCGCGACTACTGCTGTGATGATGCCACCGTGCTGCCACTATTCATTAATTACCACCGCGACTACTGCTGTGATGATGCCACCGTGCTGCCACTATTCATTAATTACCACCGCGACTACTGCTGCTGTGATGATGCCACCGTGCTGCCACTATTCATTAATTACCACCGCGACTACTGCTGCTGTGATGATGCCACCGTGCTGCCACTATTCATTAATTACCACCGCGACTACTGCTGTGATGATGCCACCGTGCTGCCACTATTCATTAATTACCACCGCGACTACTGCTGCTGTGATGATGCCACCGTGCTGCCACTATTCATTAATTACCACCGCGACTACTGCTGCTGTGATGATGTGACTGTGCTGCCATGATGTTCACTGTTCCTACTGCCTCTGTCACTACTGCCTCTATGACTGACACTATGACTATAGCCATTGTTACTACCGCCTCTGTGACTACCGCCTCTATTACTGATATTTCTCCTGCTCCTCCTATCACTCCCTGCACTGATTCTATCACTGCCGCGTTGCTGCCTTGACTATATGATTACTGCTGCTAGTCTAGTCATTACTCCTGTGGTTACCGCTATGGCCATGGCTGAGACTGTTGCCTCTGCAGTGGTGACTGCTGTTGCTGCTGGTATTACTGCTAGCTTTAGTACTGTAACTCGCTTGTGGAGGAATGAAATACCCACCGAGCCCCCTTTTCAGCAGCATCCCCTGCAGAGTCCTGCCCTGAGTCTTCTCTGATGCCAGCCTTTCTGAGCCTCAGTCAGTCGTCCTGGGGTCCTGAGGTGGCGTCATTTAGGGACGGTGCTGTGGGGGCTCTTCTGGGCACGCAGGCTGACTTTACCTTAAGCCTGAGCCCAGCCTGATGGAAGTGGTGGTTCTATGTCCTCTAAGCTCAGGCTTGCTGAGCCTTCCGTGACCTCAGTGACCCCCTGTTTCTGTGGTTGCCATTTTGACCTTTGGTTGTGTACTCAAGCTAACTGACAACTCCTCGGTGA